>NC_088314.1:2500000-5000000 GCF_910592395.1 Lineus longissimus
GAATCGAAAGATGCTTTTCAGTTAGTTAGCTCTTTGAGGGCCTTCTGATGATGGTTTTTATATCCTCAAACCTTACCGTAATAACTCAAAGCCTACTTGTTGTATCCTATATTGCCTTTGAGAAAGAACTAATACAATTTTAGTGGCCATCTCCCTCCATCTCAATTGGCTAAGTGTATGGTGATGCCAAAATTTACCACCCCCCCCCCCCCCCCCCCACCCCAAGATGTGCACGTAATTGGATGAAGTCCTCGAAGAGGTTTGTTACTGGAAACGTGTACCGAGTCGTAGAGGGTCAGACTATAGTTTGTAAAAATTTGCATTTCGTCTTTTCTAGGTTGATCAAGGTTGTCGACAATTACCTCAAAAATGTCAACTTAGACAAAGAACCAGACCTCACAGTGTCCTCGTCGAATCTCAAACTCCGAGCAATCGATGTTGCACCCAAAGCCTTCATCAAGTTATTCATAGAGTTCAAACCAGTTGGAGATGACCCAGTTGAAAAGGTCAGTTGAAGAAATGTCTTGATTTGAGAGGTCCTCGGCAAGAATTTCATCCAAACTTATGCCAGTCACTTGGGCAGCTGTACTGGTTAGTGGTAGACAATGAATGTTCATCCGGTGGTATGATATTTTAGTATTCAGAACTGGGCTGAAGATGTGAGCTTGTTTGGAGGTTGTTTATTTAGTATTCATTCTTTTCTCGCAACAGATTCTCCTCCCAGCAGAGATCCTCACCGCCGGTGGTGGCGACCCAAATGACAAGCGACGTGTCCAGCTTGCATCCTTTGCAAACAGCAAGCTTTACGTAGAGAAGAAGAAAAAGAACCTCGGAGAGTTCACCGACATGTTTTTGGACAAGCAGAAGGTGTTCATGGCGTCCGTCAAGGGGAAGAAAATATTCAAACTCAAGACTCCTGTCAAGTACATACTCAGCACCCGAGGTGTAAGTAATCATACAATCTGGGCCTGGGGTGGTTAAAAAAAGTATCGCCACCAACTTTGCATGTATCAGTTGCATTCGCTTTATCGCCTCAGTTAAGCCCAGTAAAGTAAACGCTCTTTAACCTGACTGCTAGATATGAATGAACGTTGGTGATTAGTAAGAAAGAAATTGTCAGAAACGTTTGCCTCAACAAGCATCATTCAACTCATCGAAATGCATCCACAGTAGGAAATAAAGTTATGACAACTAAGTAACTTATAGCCAAGTAAATTTATAATCCACTTGAACGTCATCCTTTGCTGAATGATAGTAGTCAGAAAGCAACCACAGTTTATGTTTGATCCATAAAAAACGCAGCTTGCTACAAGTGCGCCAAAAGAGTACACTTGTCTCTGGTATGCTGTTTGTGTAATTGTTTTGGATGCGCCCCATTCATCATACTTGATCCCAGTTTATCTTCTAAAAGACAAGTACTGGTACATTTGTCAAGAGTTGAATCCCTGCCCCTTTAGGAGAATTGATTTGGTTCATCTTAGGTTCCAAGGCATACCCAGGTTACAGTATTTACTGATAGCCAGATTACCGTGACTAGATGGATGACCGTAAGGGACTTATGATATTATAACCAGTCATGCAACTAACGCCTTTAAATCAATTCCTTGAATCTTACTTCGGAATAAGTCTTTAGAATCAATGATTCCTTAGACATTTTGAAATGAATCAGTGGGGATAGCAGACAGAATCTACTCTGGTGCCACCACCTAAACCAGTCACTGTCTGCGGCAGATTTGAAGAAAATTGGAGAGATGATTCTCTGCATCTTCCCTTGGTCCTATTTCCAAAAGCAATCTTCATAGAGGATATGAATTTCTATGACTACTGTGGTCGTGAGATCATGAAATAGAAGGGCACTTTATCAAATCGTTGATCCTCGAACAAATGACTTAGATCTAGAGATTTGCAAAGGGGTTGAGAATAACAGCAGCCCAGCTGGGCGAATTGAACCCAATATATTCTATGGCAAAGCTTTTAATCAAAGAAATGAAAGTGATATGAATAACTTTCTCGGTTAAATATTTGGTGTAGGTTGGTACTATCAACTAAGTGATTTATGGTCATAAATTTCTATATCATAGTGGTCCTCTCAGGAAACTTCAGTGAAAAGTTCGCAACAGGATGATCATTTAAACTAATATCATACCAGGTTCATCTGACAAATTGCTGAGGTCTCGTGAGCTGACCCCAATGGGATTTGTATTAATACTAAGTGCGAGACTGTAGCTGGTTGGAGTTTGCTATCAATCTGGAATGATGGATGGAGTTCTAGGGCATGGCCGCCTACACTTAAGGGGATTGAATACTTACGTTTACAGAGGAGAATACGATACCAAATTGATTGCTTCTTTTTTTAGGCGCCAAATACAACTTGTGTCTACTGGGATAAGTACGGTGAGTGGATTTATCAAATTCTGTTTCACCCACGTCTTTCTTGAAAGGGCTAAATCATGCTCCATGTTAAGTCTCATTGAGACACTTGTTAGCCAACTTCGGAAATTCATTGTACTTCAAGTGCTATAAGGTCTTTCTGGAACCCGATTGCTTCACTGTGTACCCATCCAGCTGGGCCCATCCATGTGGTGAGGCAAACATTGATCACCTGAGTCACTCTGATTTCTTTAAAACCGATATCCTGCGGCGTTCCTACGATCGCGACGTATCTTCCGTCAATATGTTAAGGCCATCGTTTCTACATCAAAGTTATGAGCTCACTACGCTAATTTCATCCAAAATGTTTTGTTTTTGAATTGAACCAATGTGTTTCTTTTCACGTTTCAGAGAAGCGTTGGTCAAGCAGCGGGATAAAAGGAGATAATATGACCAACCCTAACTACACAACGTGTTCTGCTAACCACATGACGAGCTTTGCTGTGCTGCTGGTAACTAATTGCACTTGCATTTATGGAGTCTTGGTCTCCCAGGCTTGGTCTGCCGAAGTCAGACATTGGTCTGTCACTATGCCTGTCGATACCTTTCACCACTAACACATTTAATTCTATGATATGTTACTTCTGGTCCTCTTGGGCTTTAATTAGTCAGGTGGTGTTTTCACTTACCAGAATTACCTAGTGTTAAACGGGAAGATTATCACCGGTAGAGCCAGCAAAGGAATTGAAAAAATACTCTTGCAAGAGGGTGGTCAGGTATCGTTGTTGTGAAAATTGAGTTTACAACATATATTTGACAACCACGAGGCCTCTTAAGGTCTAAATGCAAATGCAATAAAGGTTGGCATGCCCAATAAGCCAGTGTGAAGCATTAAGTTAATGGCTTGGCTGTCGTAATGTACTTTCCATTAGTTTCATTTTGGTTAAGCCAGTTTCTCAAAAGGGAAAATGGCATCGCCTTCATGCACTCGTATGTGCCATGATCCTTTCATCCAATGTCTCCAATAATGGTACTTTCTGCTCAAGGAATTTCTTTATGTTTCCAGGATCCCAGCCCTTGGGCTACGATAGAAGAGGTTCATCTGGTCGCAATGACCTATATCACTTACATCGGATGCGGAGTGTCACTGCTCGGCCTTGTATTAACTCTGCTGACTTACTGCCTATTTAAGTAAGTGCTCGTTCGCACAAATTGAAATATCTGGGGTTCTAAGACGTGAAGGTGAAGTAGAACTCTTCAGTCTTGTAACGATTGTCGCAAATTAAGTAGAACCCATCTATCGATATTCGGATATACCGGATACCCTTTCACCCTTTTTTTTACTCGGGTTGTAACTGGTCGGTCAGGTAGGCATGTACCAGTAGGTAAATTACCATCTCTCGGTGCCTTACAAGCCATAGAGCTGATGCATGTTGATATAGTCATCACGATATTTTTACAATACGTCTTTTTCGATTCCACACAACAAGCACGCTTTCTCTCAATTCGAACACTGCTGTTTTCTCAAGTACACTGCATTCGAACTCTTGCAATAAAGAATCCAGCAACAATGTGCCATAACATTATCATATACATCAAAATTTTATTCCATCGTACACATCTTTTATCTAATTTATAGCTTTCTCAAAATTGCAACAACAGTTACTAATCTTTGCCCGCGAAAGATTTGCCATTGTGTGCAGTGGCTCCATCCTAGACGCTATCTAGCCGGTTTGGGTGGGTCTGTTTCAAAAATATCCTATTACACGTAATAAATGCATTGTACAGGAGCCTTCAATCGACTAAATAGCGTCTACACCGACAAAGGGGCCGAATTCTGCAACAGACTGTTTTTGTCCATTGAGTCCATTTAGCCAATAGTTGTTGAGGCTTTGTGATGAGGAGGAACCAGCCACTATTAATAAAATACTTTGAATAAAAGCATCTTATTCTTTAATCTCTCTTTCTCTTCCGTTAGATGTCTCTGGTGTGACAAGAGTGGCAAGATTCTGATTAACCTCTGCGTGGCCATGTTGCTGCTCAACATCTGCTTCCTGTTGGCCGCTCACAAGGCCACCCTCGTCTACAACCCTATCTGCATCATATTCTCTGTTCTACTCCATTACTTCCTCTTGACGACTATGATGTGGATGTGCGTTGAAGCAGTCAACATGTACCAAATGTTGGTCACTGTTTTCAAGTCATACGAAGCGAATTTTATCGTGAAACGGTGCTTAGCTGCTTGGGGTAAGATCCCTGAATCATCTTTTTGCATGGTGTCACGTAACCTTGGTTGTGTTTGTCGTGTACAGTATATCGTGTGCCTTGCCCCCTCCCCCAATCTCTTGTGCATTGGACTAGGTTAGATGCGTCCCCCTGGACCCAAATGGGTGCATGTAACTTACTTGTTTTGCTCTGCATAAGAAGACCTTGTTGCCTCTTACATAATTTGCCAGAAGTCGTCAAAACTTCTCCTCATGATGCAACTGCTAGCGCGTATTTACATCTGCATGCCAATCACCAGCTGACATGTTGTTGGTTTTACCAGTTTCATCGCTGAGCTGGTGACACTTCCTCTACGCTTAGTTCATAGTCCTCCTTCTCTCGCTTTTAGAGGAGCTGCACTTCGTCGACCGAAGGACATGTCTGCTAGATTACTTTTGATAACTTTTGCCGTCTTTGCACGTGTCTTCAACGTCTGCTTTGAACCTCTCTCGCTTTTTTGCGATAGCAGTGAATATTCACTATCGCCCATGCATATGCATTTCAGATGCAGTAAGCTATTCCCTTCACGTTGTAGTTCAAAATGCCGCATGCTGATGTTTGATGTTTTGTGTTGTATGACCTTGGTTTATGCTAAAATGAATAATCCAACATGCGAGGCAGCGGAGTATCACATCATTTGAACAAGAGAGGAACGGCCAGAGGTGCACTCTGAACGAATTTTGTATTTGTATGGAATTTCATATTTCTCCACTTCTTTTCGGTTAATTCAATACGTTTTTGAACTTAAAAGTAAATTTAATCCATACTTTTAACAAAAGAATTAAAGAATGCTCTACCAATAACTGAGGCTTCGGCAATGAAAGAAATTCCTATTTATCATCATTCGTTTCTCTTCCAGGCTTACCCGTGGTCGTAGTAGGCATAGCAGTAGCAGTAGACTATAGCAACTATATGACGGAGGCGATGTAAGTCGGACATGGTGACATCTATGGCATCTTCGCATACCATGGTTACTCCTTCTCCGATACAGTAAAGAAGGTTCCGAAATGCGGCCTAGATAAGAAGGTTCCGAAATGCGGCCTAGATGCCAAGAACATACGTACCAAGTCCCTTGCCTTAGTCCACTGAGTTTCTTGACTTAGTTGCGTATGGATAACTTCACAGCGATGTAATCCTACTGACTGGAGTTGTCACAGTCCGAAACCTTTTAGAGGCCTTGTGCCAAAGTGATTGATTTTGTAGAAGGTTCTTTTTTTAAGAAATCGATGAAGGTTTGAAACCTGGCTGCCTGCAGTCAGATTATGGACCAAAACAGAGATAGCCTATTTTATCAATATTGAAATGTATTAATCACTTAAATGATAACCTATTGTGTATGAAAGGTCTAGGCCTATCATTTGAAGGCCTAGGCCCATATCTTTAACAAGTTGTGTGTTTTTTTTGTTTCAGGTGTATGATCTCCGACCGTAACCCGTATCTTTATTACATCACCTTCCTCTCTCCGTGCTGCCTCATCCTCATCATCAACTCCATCGTCTTCATCATGGTAGCTCGTGTCATCATGAAACCAAAGATGCACGGCCGGGTCGGAATGGATGCCAAACAAGTCACAAAGCTACAATTACGGGGCGCCGTCACTGTCATGATATTGCTGGGGATCACGTGGGTGTTTGGCATGTTCGCATTCGGCAAGGCTAAAACTGTGTTTCAGTACGTTTTCTGTATTACGAACTCATTGCAAGGATTCTTTATATTTCTTGTACGTTGTCTGATGCATCCAGAAGCCAAGGCAGCATGGCTGCAACTACTCAAGGAAGGAACAATAAAACAGACCAAGGGCGTGACACGGTCGGTGACGGATTCCTCCGCGTCACGTCACGATCTACAAACAGATGGTAAATCATCGTCGGGATCTTGTAAAAAGATGTCAACAAGCAGTAGTGCATTGTCGAACACGAGTATATGGAATGTCTGGAGGGGTTCGAAAACTGAAAAGAATAAACATAGAAATCACAACTCTGTAAATGGAAAAAAGCCTACTAATGTGGTAGTGACTACGAACCCTCTGTGTGATGAAACTAAATACATGGGCCGAGAAGATGGCCTGAATAGCAAGGATGAGATATATCTGAACAATCACCAGCATGTGGTGGGGAAATCGGAGGGCACCTGCCGAGATAGGGTCACTTATCTATAGCGCCTGTAAATGAGGTCGTCTGGTAAAAAGATAGTTAGAACAAACGAAAATGGAATCCAGTTAACTTAAACACATTTTCTGGTCTTCGACATTTCTGGGGATCTTTACTCCAGGCGACTTGACTCGTGACATCGCGACATGAATGTCTATTCAGCTGATAAAATACATACTTCCAATTTTCTACCAGTGGGGTTAGAACAAGATATGGAACCACTAACTGTATTACATATGAAGTGCCATCGTTAAAAAATCTATCAAAACATATTGTGATTTTTGTACATAGTTCTCTAAATGTGACGCTGTACATAACCGTGACTTTTGGCTACATATCGTGTCTAATGTGTGTATGCATGGTGTAGATTAATTATTTTTATAGTATCGTAAGTTAGGAGCAGATAATGCAACTTACTGCTGAAAGTCTTCTTCTTCTAGAAGTCATAGTTTAAAACACTTATTGTATTCTACCTAGTCTAAAGTTCAACAATCATATCGACTGTGACTGGTATCTATTCGTACAATATTCTTCATATATCATTGTTAGTATTCTGTGAGTGCGGAAGACAAACGTAACTAGCATGATCAACATAATAGCCGGACGAAATAGTTCCCACCTCGTAATTCGTCTATCCCTCCGCATTCATGATAATGGTACTTCTTCCATTCTTTCATTCTGTATTAGAAGGATTATAGTGCCAGTGATAGTAAATGGTCACGTTGTTCTTTCTCACTTGTACTAAACGGAAGTTGTTGCAAAAGCGTGTAGTCAGACGAATAACGTAGTCATGTGAATAAAGACAAAGTTCCATTTTGTTATCGAACGGCGCTCTTTGGGGCGCGGATTTTGAAATAATAACCTATCTTATGGTCATGCTCATCCATAACTAATTTCGCTAGTCACATTTGCAGCTAATCTGGCAAATGGATGGGGTGACGGGTGATTACATACGCGGTCATCCCTTCTGTCTGCTTGAACACCGGCAAAGGTACACAGGCAAAAGTGACTGTCCACGGATAGTTGACGGCCCATGGACGTTCCGTCAAAGAAGGCCCATGGATGGAACGTTCATGATTCTCCATCAGCTATCCATGGATGGCTCTCATGGATGGAACGTCCATGGGCCATCAGTGGATAGTTGATGGAGATTCTCCATCGACTATCCATGGATGGAACGTTCATGATTAATCAACATTAATCAGCATCAACTATCCGTGGATGGAAACTTTTGCCTGTGTAATACTAGTATCATTATTAACAATATGGTTATGCATGTTCAAAATCGCGTACGAATAAAATAGCTGGCGGGACAAACGGGTCACACACTTAAACCACCATATCCTGAATTTCTTCCTGGCCATAACATAGTTTCAAGACATTCGTATCAGCTTACATCAAAATTGCTTTCATTTAATTGCGAGATGCTATGATGTTAAATACCTCAGGAGTGAGTTTTGTCTCCTTTCGCCAGATCAGTCTCTTGCTAAGTAACATTCGTGGGGGTTATCGTTGTGAACCTTTCTAACCTCGGATGATAAACGATGAATATATTGACACCTGGGTATCATTTATGTATCTTTTATGATTACACCATTTTTATAGTTATTCAAGTTTGATTGAGCCCGCATTGCAGTTGCACCATTATTTCATATAGGAGATAGATCGAGATTCTTGGTAGGCTAATGATTGTGACATTAACAGAAGAATTAAGGCGTTGTGAGGTCGAAGCTAATTCCGCTTGCTGCGCTCATTTGGGTGCCCTATAATCGTCAACATGCGGTCTTGTCTTTGTATATCACCTGTGTATAATGTACATACAACTTAAATTTCAATATTTTCTGTGTTAATACCATTTTAATACAGAGGTGATGAAGCGAGATGCAAAGTATACAACCTGTTAATCGTGATGCTGTGTTGAATGGTTTATTTGGTATGAAAATGAAAAAGCTTTTGATGTATTTGCTTCTGTGCAGCGAAATATGTACAAGGATATTTTACACAACGCATGCTACATAAGTATGCTGCCACTGAGTCACTAAAGGTTTCAACATGCTTTTAACCATCTGCGAAAACGGTAGCAGAATACTATTTTTAGGTCACTTAAAGAGGGAGGCAGGAGCAGAGGGGCTAATTTAGCCATCTTCAGGTGACTGATATACACAGTAAGGGCCCTGGGTCATGTCAGATTCAGCACTAAATATATTCCACGTACAAGCATGAATCATTTCGACGTACTGTGAGGTGTGAGAGACCCCAATTGGCGACTTCGTGTAACTTTATATCTTGCCTGCCTAGCTGCTGCCTATATTGTCCCTTTGAGTTTTGACGTGTTTATACTCACGTTTAGCGAAAATGGTACGCTGAACACCCACGTTTGGGCACACTTTGTTCGTAGCAGAATGCGATCATGACACTATTCTTCTTACCTGGAGAAAGCAATAAGCCAGTCGTTCACATACTTTTACCTGCCACCTTTTTTCGTCGTCTTTCCAAATAAATCGGAACCTGTCTTAAATGTCGAGCCTGAACATAAACATTCTTAAGAAATTCACCAGGCAATGACCTCTTCCACTCCATTTTACCGTGTTTCTCGTGATAGGTAATCGGCCTATTAATGAATTCCGCTTCAGGATAGATTTTGTAATGCGCTTGTTAGTGAACTATCGTGTTAGTTTGCGCGCCAGCGACCGGGCGGTGCTCTATCATTGCGAAATTTGCCACTCGTCTGGTAAATACCTGTCGCTCCATTCTTTCCTGTGATTTCAATCGCTCAAACTCGCTAGTAAATGCTCTAATATGCTGATAATTGCCAGAGACAATATTTGGGTTATTTCGGCTCAGCATCTTTTTTACCAGATAATAGAATAGGCATATGCTCTAAAAGAACAAATGTACATCACATTCAGATTGTCATGACCTTTATATCATGAGTACATCTAAGGACCACACATAATGTGTCGTACAGGTAATTGATTTGACCAATCTGGGCTGTTTGACTTTTGTAATTATACTTGGTACATTTCTTATCCAAAGTTAAAACGGTGAGCATTTCTCCTCTTGAAACCCGCTCGTGGAGCGAATCCCCTCGGCTTCCTATTGTATTGTTAAGTTGACTAAAGGGGGCGCAATATGCCACCACATGAGCGTCCACCTTGATCTCCATGCATGGATTCGAACCATCCTTCGCGATTCGGGCCTAACATCCTTGACAGGATGTTGTTACATGTCCGTAATAATATAGCTTCCGGTTTTCCTTACGGTTATTTTGCTATTGTCGACCAAACTTGCATCGCCGACGCTCACTAGATTTACATAGGTAACTCATGCCAATAGACCTCCGTCTCTATCTTGATTTTATACTATTCTCTATCCTGCCTACATGTAATGTTGAATGTATATATTTGGTTTCATCTGCCACCACAGCTAAATCGTCAACTGTTGACCCATCTGTTCCGATCAATGGTCGAATGTTGGAAATTTCCGTCATGAAGGTATTGTAATTATTGAAACAAGTAAAATTAAACGGCGTACACATGTCACGGCGATATCCGTTATTGGAATAAAGATATTTTTCAGAGCAGAACTCTCACAATGTAGGCTATGCATGCAGTTTCTCTCGTAAATCGCTTCCAACCAGCTCGTCATGAACCATTACTTTCTGCCAAAATCTTTACTAGGACACCAAACGTCTTTGCCAGCTTGCTCTTAAAGTACAATGTATGTGTCGGTTGAGATGAAGACGATTATAATGACTAAAGTTCAAGATGTGGGGGTTTATGGTCTGTTCACGATTGTCCCGCCGGAACGCGAGGCTTTTTTTACAGGTAGGTTCGTACCATCGTGTACATTGACAGCCAATCAGAGCTCAGTAACTTCGCCTGACGTCATCAAGTAAGAAA
Source organism: Lineus longissimus (assembly GCF_910592395.1). NCBI lineage: Eukaryota > Metazoa > Nemertea > Pilidiophora > Heteronemertea > Lineidae > Lineus > Lineus longissimus. Next base: position 2,510,688 of record NC_088314.1, read on the forward strand.
CGCACGTGTTGTTAGTCAGTAAACAAGATCAGCGATGCACATTGACAAATGGTGCGAGTTCGAATCTCGGAAGGACCCAAAAAATTATGCACTTTTTGTTTTTGTTCCTTTTTTTCATTTACTTAATTATTTTAATAATAAATTTCGCTGTCAATGTACACAATGGTACGAACCTACCTGCAAAAAAACCCTCCCTGCCGGAACTAGTAGAAAGACTGTGTCACTGATCACTGCATGGTAGATGTACATTGAGATGAATGTGCAGCAAAACTGTGTCATGTCATGTACATAGTTGGAAGTACAGAGGACAATGTATGGCAGACTGTCTGATATTCTGTGCGTCCTTTATTTTTATGACATCAGAAGTACCATAAGTACCATATATATTGCAAATACATTGTAACTGAAGAGACGCTCAATTCTAGGCAGGAAATTCGTGTACCTATTTAAAACCGACTAAACTGATATACTCGAGCCTCTTCTGCTTGCCAAACAAAAAATCAGGGTAGCTTCACAAAATGTCTGATCCATATTTTCTTGTCGGAAAGTAGGGTAATCAGCACTAACCGATGTTTTCAACATTTTGAATGTAATAGCTATCCATCAAAAGCTAGCAACAACCCCTGGGTTATCTATCAAACTGAGTGGTTTAATATGGATCAAGTCTTTCCAATAGTACTACTGTTTTTATGATTTCCATTGGAGGTTTCGCCTTTACGATAACGAGTGGACCAAGAAATCGCCAGAATTTTTTTCAGTGCTGACATATACAAAATGTGTTGATAGGTGCATCGGAAAATCACTGTTCGTTTTGCATTATCTCTGAATCCTAGATTTAATAGGTTCTAATTTTGTGATCTTTATTATAATGATTGCTTGTTTTCGCTAACTTATTGATATGGTCCTCGTGGTCGTGTTTAGTTTGCACAGAGAGGGAATCTCTCAGCAACCCTAAAGCTGAATTCATACTCCGACGCAGGGGGCAGAAGATTGTTGGGCGTTATGTAACAGGGTTAGGAAAGTATTTGTTTCCCGTGTTACAGTTTTACTTGTCCTAGAGGATAAAATGTCCATGGGAAAAAGGATGATTTTATGTGCTTTTAATCTCTAAGGTATTGAATGTCAAGGGTTCTCGATAAAACATTACCAGAATCCGTCACCTCAAATAGGTAAGGACACTTTTGGGGGGGGGGGGGGTGTTACGCCAGAATATATACTCGCTGTGAAGAAAATGACAGTCCTGGGATATATTTCAGTACCAAAAGGCTTCTACTGCAAAGGTTTTGGTCCGAGTTCCAAATCATTGCACATAAAAATATATTGTCCTGGGACTTCCATTCCTGAGAATATCACTTCATTCACACCGGTATTGTTTTTTCTCTTCCGTTAGTAAGCATCTCTCAAATAACTAGCTTCACTAAAATACCTTTGCTCGTGATGATCAGAGAGAGAAAATGTCGCTCTTTTTGTAACTAAACGTGTATAGTATGTACGATGTTGAGATAACTCCATGCGAATTCTCGTCTGGTTTGTAGATAGTACTGAGTCGTAGTACACGCAGACGCCAAGTAGAATTATTAAAATAAATCAAGTATTCTATGAATCAATGGTCCGACCTAGTCCTTTTATCGAGTGCATTTGTCTGATTTTCCTAATGTCATTCTCGGTTGTTCAGTGGATGAAATTTTGGAGGTGACCACCCCTAGGATAACTGGGGTTCCCGTTCCTGAAACTCGGGATGCAGAGCAGGTCATCAGAGGTAAGTTATTCCAAGCGAGTCACAAAACCCTGGGTTGTCCTCTTCGTTTTTCTCGTTCTGATGAAAACGGTTATTCTTCTGAAAAAAGAGGATTGGTAGCTATCATTATCATAGAAGATTTGGTATACTGGACATTTGAATATGTTGTCTAAGTGTCGCGGTGGTGTGGTGACTTGGGTCTCTGACTAGGGGTCGTGTGATCCCTGGTTCGATTACCACCATCGAGGTGAGACTCTAGGCAGGTTTCCTTGCATTACATGCCTTACTCCAGCCAGCTGTAGGAATGGGTACCGGTCGGAAATCCTCAGGTTGAGCACTGATTGAGCATCTGAGTTCTCCTGAATTTTTCAGGATGTACGAGAAAGGCAATCCATTGACGAGCAACCAGGTGCATTATTGAATGAGTTTTACTGGCCTCACCTTCCCTATCTGTTCCTTGTGTATCCGATCATAGAGTTTGGTCAGCCCGAGCCAAACGAAGGCAAGGACAAGAGCAGCCCCAACAAGCATGAAAAGCCCGCTAAAATGCAAGATTTCAAGCTGCTGTGTGTCCGCATTTTTATGGCTGTGTAAGGAGCATTTACCCTTTGTGTCCATCCATCTTCAAATATAAGACGTAAATCTAATAAGATACATGTATAATGAGATGAGGATGCGCGCACACGTACACCGGGACGTACACGCATCACGCACACGCACGCAGCACCCACGCACTACGCACGCGCATGCGATACTGCCATTTCACATGACTGGACAGTGGTTATCGTTAGACAACATTCAGGGATTCTGTAAAGCAGACTTCAGTTTGTATCGTCCAATCAAATCTGGTATATTCGGCATCGCAGAAGCATACACGAGCCAATTACTAAAAACAATTATACACATGTATATACAGAGTTCACCGACGCGTACACCAGAAATGAGCCAATTATTTCAAGTGTTAGCGGTATTTACGGCATATTATGTGGTACTAACAAACCTTTTCTCCAAATCATGGAGCCTTCCCGTCAGTCGCATGTTCAGCAGGGCTTCAGAAAGAGCCTTGACCAGTTCTGCGTGCTTCGCCTTTGCATTCCATGCCAATGGCCAGGCAGCTCCAAATTGACCAGCCCTCGCGTGGGACACGGTCATAGCACAGCCTGGGTCTGCAGCTTTGGAAGAAATAAGATATGGCATAAACTCGTCTTTAGCATGCTCACGTTTACACGTGGGCTGAGTGTAATTCTAACTGCAGTATTTTGCTGTCGGTAAAATGGTTGAGGCACGTTGGAAGTGATGTTTGGACATCACATCGATAACGATGATACGATATTTTCCAATAATAAAGAAAGTTGATATTGAGGATGGTGTATGTCACCATACCGCAGAGGCTGAGAGATGCTCAAATATCGGCGGGTTTGAAGCGATTTCTGTTCGGAATTCGCAGCCGGTTTTCAAACGTTTACAAGCCATCAGGACCATGGAAACTGTTATTAAGCCCAGAGGTCACACACAAAGCTGAAGAACGAATGCAGTTTTGTTATGTTGCATTTAGAAGTCGACCTACCAGCATTAAACAGTAACCTGACTCTATTCTGCAAAAATACGTAGTTCTCCGAGATCACCTTCTTCATTGCTAACGTCTTATTTGACTCTTTTGTTGCCTTTTCGTAAAGTAACCTCCTGTCCAAGGCACTCGAGTCCCTGAAGAAGCTCCCAGTAGCCCCAGAGTCCATGATGCCAACTTTTATGTCATCCTTATTCAGTATATCATCAAAGGTCAGATCTGCCCGGTCGAAACTCGGCTCCAGGAGGAAGCTTGCCAAGTTACCTGTGTAGCAGGCTAATACGATGACAGCAAAGAACCAATAGAAGACGGAGAAGATCCTCATTGGCTGGATGGTGAAGACAGCCTCGGCTCCACCTTGAGTGATTGTTAGAAGCGAGGTCCAGAGACTTTCCCCTGGGCTGAGCATCTCCCTGCCAATATCATCGCCTAAAGAAATAAGACTATAGAATAATATATCGTGCAGCAATATATTGCAGAACTTTCTTAGTCTTTTCTACCCAAAGTATGATTTGTATGTGAAGACATACAGTAGTCAGTCACTACGGAAGATTATATTAGATATCAATTATCAGAATAGAGAAGACATAGTTTGTTTAATCACGTTACTTTTATGATGTGGGCATGTCAGTCTAATCATGTTTTCTTTTAATATGTTGTCGGTCGCCCTTTCCCCTCCACAGGCCATCTTTGTCCTCGTTTCAAATTGCCGCGCCTTCGTCTCGTTTCTATTCCTATCTAGCGTCACGACACGAAACGAAGAGTGTGCGTTGATAGGTCATGGACAGGCAATAGATCAGATGTAAAGTGCAAGGAGGAATGGTCTTACGGAGAGGGTTCCAGCGCTCAAGACCGAACACTAAACAACCAGCGAGGACGGTCACACAGGTCAGAGCAATCCAAACCATGTCATCATACGGCCGGAGAAATCTGAAGTATTCGTTATGGCCTTTGACTTCTTTACTGAGGATGAATGATATTTGAGTAAGAGAGACTGGGGGGAGGAAATCGAAGTACATCGATCTTGCGGCAGTCTTGAAGATACCACCCACGCCCATGAGAAGATTAGGGTCCTGAAATAGGAAATGAACGTCTTGTTGAGAACGAAGAAAAGTCGATTGTCTTTTGGACTCTTTTACCAGGCCTTTGTGTATCAATCAAACAATAAGAACCCTAGTTTAACTTGAGTCAGTCAATATACCAAAATAATCTTCATATTCACCTCTTCTGCCGAACGCCCGCTTACTCGAAGTGTCCCCAAAATAACACCTTGTGATTAGCTTACTGCACGCGGCATCATTTCACAACGCAATCTTGTATCTGATAGCACCATGCAACCGGAAATCTCAGCAATTTCTCCTTTCGGGAATAGCTGTCCAGACGGAATGATTCCATCTTTACTTGTGAATGTGCCTTGTGAAAATGTGCCTTTAATACAAATGTAGATAGATTGGAAAGTACACTAGGAAATACAGAAACTACCCTCCCTAACTTACATTCGAAGACTGCAGAATTCCAAACATGCCAGTCCAACTCCCATTCTCCTGTCTCTTACCGTACAGCATGCCCGGCATGTATTTGAATTCAAACTTGGTGTTTGAGACATTGGACGACCGTGAGAGCTTCTCAATGGCCGTTCTCCACATATCGTTGAAGACATCCACGAAGAACCCTTCATATTTATCGTTCCCAGTGTAGAGGTCGGAGCCGTATCGGAGGGTGAAGTAAGCTCGGGACTGGAAAGAAATTCTGGGTGATTAGAAATCGGACCTATTGTCCACATTCTGACTGTCAAACTATAAAACCGAAATTAAACAAATTTATTGTGTATCAAATCGTGACCATGTCAGAAAAAGTGTAAGTGTCGAAGTATAAAACGACCTTTCCCGAGAAGAGAAGCTTGCTTACCGGCAGAGCTAATACAGTTAACGGTGGATAGCTGCTATCCGAAGCTCCTCGTCTGGCCGGCTGGAATGACTGGGAACCTGGCGACCAAAAACCCCGCTGGTAAAAAAATAAATGCTCGTGAAAGATAACGTGTACATGTATAATGCTCACTGATGCTTTTTTCCGATTTGGACAGACTTCCCTGATACAATGCCGCTTCCATAGACAGTTCATTGCAAAGCCGAAATTCGCCCGCAGACAATGGGTGATATGAATAAAGACTAGCAAATGCTTTTACTCCGGTTTTGTACAGGAAGGCCTAGTGTAAATGTACATGCAGATTTAGATAAAAGCATTTGCTAGTCTTTATTCATATCACCCAGCAGCTCCACCAACATAAGAGCTCTCATACGCGTTTTATGACATTCCACATGGTTAGGAAGTGCAACATTTTCAAAACTCACATAATTCGAGTTATCGCCTTTTGATGTGTCTCCGATAGAGCTATACCAGAGCTGTACAAAGCAGGATGAACGTTGGCCATTTCCGTTGAAGCTTGTGCCATTGCAAATTGTGGTTTCCGATGGGCTCCAGGGAAGAGTAAGCTGAAATATGTTTACATTGTGGTGTCAGAATCTTGAGGTCTTGATACGATCAGCTTCCCCTTTACTGTTTTCTGATATTGGTCTTATATAATCACTAAGTCAAATATGTGGATACTCTCTTCTTATGGGGTCAATTCGAAAGACTGCACCGGTGAAGCATGATGGAGTGTGTCAGATTGGTCAACATGATTGGATGCGAATGCACTGGAATGCATTCCCCAAGCCTCGTCATTGGTAACCATCGCTATATTACTCTGAATGCATGCACATAATTTGCAGAACCGCGGCGAGCGAGCTAAGTATTGGGAAACCAAGAAACTAGTAAAAAAATAGAAACTCTGATAGCGAATCTGGCTCAGTGTAGCCATAATGAACTCACATCTTTCATCATGGAAGCCAATATCTCAGTTGTTGGCAAAGAATACGTTCGAAGGAGCTCAGTTGTGTGGTTAAGTATCATCTTGATATCTCTAACTGCAGCATTGTCGACTGTGTACGGATCAAACGGACCCTGATCTGGTCGAAAGAAACACATATCCAGGTAAGCCAGGTTTGCATCACCGTTCCCAGCTTTTGACAACATCGTGAGATTTTGGAATAATGATCGAAAAGTCTGAAAAAAAGTTCTCAACAGTCAAAACTTGCCGAAGTTCCGGCGCTTTGTCTCTCTGAGCGACGTTCTTACCCGTGTGACCAAAACGCTGCAGGTATACGTCGCATGCAATCAAAATGAATCGCAAATTATATTTCACTTATGTTAAAACCAGAGGTAATGTTCCCATTGGCATAGTGCATCCTGAGTTTGTCGTCTGATTTCCTCATGATGGACATAGGCCTGCAGTTTGTCGTCAGAATATGCCTATTTCAAGAAGGCCGTATCGAGTTTGGTGGTCGTGGACAAGTTCGCCACAAAATCTTTGCAGCTGCGCTGGTCTAGGCCTATAGATGATCATTCTCGCATACCAGTGTCTCAGTTGCATGCTCCGGAAGGCCCTAGTAAAAGGCACTGAAGCTCAAGGTGGTAGTTGTGACGTGTTGGTGGCAGACAAAATAGGTGCCTGTATCGCCAACAGAAAATGTCGCCATTGGTGTACGGTGTAAACTCTTATTAGTCACTAATAATTCTTACCGGGTTGAATATAAGGAATTCAAAGCCATTGTGATCTATATGTCTCTGACGGTCTTCGTCAAAAAACTGCAACGCAATAAAATAAATTGGATAAAACCGTGCGTCAGTTGGCGTTTTCGGTAATGGTCTTTTCGAGGAAACAGATGTGATGCGGGATATTTAGAAAACCGAGAGAGATAGCACGCTGGCCTTTTTGTGGTTATTCTATTCAGTTACCACTGATTAATAGATCTATATGTACATATCTTATAGGTTAGTTCAAATAAAGGTGAATGCAGCTTTAATGCGGTGACTTGCCGAACCTCGAATTCAGGTCTTCGTTTCCTGCGGCTATGAATGAAGGTACTGACTTACCACTTGGAGGGGTGTCAAGTAATCAATACCAATTGTAAATCCCTCGGAGACGAATATGATATTTTTTATATCATTGTACAAGATATCACTAATAATTTGATCAACCTCCTTTTTTCTGTAAATCTCGTCCTTGGTATCGGCTCTGTATGTATATGTGATAATTTGAGTCTCGTTGAAAACATTGAGTGACAACAGCTGGTCGAGTATGGCCTGGCCAACTGAAACGACAATAAGACAGTCGGTAGGTCTCATCTTCCGAGGTGATGATGATGATCCGAGATGAATACCCAGGTTAATTGCACTGAGAAAACTTCATACGACTTGCTACAAAAATATTGCCCGCAATGTAGCAAGTTGACGTTGACTGGAAATGCTATGCGATCGACTGACAAAGGCTCCCGGGCAAAGATCAAGACCTCAAACTCACTAATCGTCACAATATTCGATGTTTTTTGCAGAGCATTCCAGGGTCCTTCGCACAAACTCGTTCCCTCACTGTATAATAGATTAATGAGGAAAGTGCAAAATTGTCTGGATGTAGGGAGCTTCACTGTGATGATTAGTAAAGACTGACCCACCTCGACGATGCCACAATTTCATGAAAACTAGTTCTGATACCCAAAGTTGTCTAAAGACATGTTCTTACCCTGTATTGTGTTGAGCTGAGTGTCCAATGAAATGATGCCAACTTTCTGGATGGAAAGGTACCTATAATAGTCCTTCACTACCTTAACTATGTGTGACCATGTTGGCCATATCTCTATGACGTAATCACTATTTGGCTTCTGCAGTTTTCTGGGGAGATATTGCATATCAAGTGGCCTGGTGACATAATATAGGATATGGTTACTTCCAGCAAATGTGGCTACCTCATCAAAGTATGGGCCAATCAGGATGTCCCTATTCTTTAATATGTCAACTGCTGGAATTGGAAAATGAAAACACGTATTACTCTTGTGCAGGGTTTCGCAAATACTCTGGTTACTTAAAAGGCTTCAGGCACCACCTAACTCATGCGCCGGTTGACATGAAACGGGGGTGATATTCAGAGGGCTGTTCGTATTTACTGCTGGCTCTGGAAAATAGAGATGCAGTTATAGACAATGCCGTAGTACATTTTAAAAATATCATGCGAATTTCAAGGCAACGTTGAATTGAAAGACACTATACGTTTTTACATAATAGGATTTATTTTCCTTATTTCATTACAAATTCCATATGTTTCACGAATAGCAAGTTCATCCATAAACCGACTGTGATGTTACCATGAAAAGCGGATCATAACTTCATGAAACTCGCATTTTTATTTAGCCCATCACTGAAAGCATGAATAAGCAATAAATTATAAATATGAAATATTCCGGTGTACACCTGTATGGAAAATCGCTTTTGGTTACAATATTGGTTTGACCTCGCAACTCGTTCGATTGGTACATAGTCTATATTATCAGACAGGTTACTCACCGTACAACTAAACGACTTCAGATCCCATGAGTAGCACAACAATGTTTCGTCATGCTAGCTTCCATTCATCTCAGTCGTAAAAAGACCTACCTGTTCTGTTGCTGAACAGCTCTAATGGCTGTGCCGGAACGGCAAGCACTTCTACATCAACAGTGATAGGCTGTGAACAGAGCTTCCTCCCAATAACATCTTTGAATGGGTCCGTTTTGGAAATTGCATCAACCCATCTCGTGTCGTTATCGTGAAGAAGTCCTGCATGAATATCGAACAAGACATTCGAATTAATATTGTCTCGCGAAAGAGGGACTAGTATGTAGGCCTACGTCCCAAGTGCAGGTGTGGTAAGAAAATGTGTCCACAGAAGAGAGTCCGAGGACAAGGAATGTATTATAAGCTTTCAATCTTTGATGTATTACAGGTCATGGTTCTCTGTTGAACAAACCGTAATCCATCTCCATACAATAGGTTAGGGCACTTTTCCAGGGGGACATTCAAAACTGTTACACCGCAAAAACAAATTTTATTGGCAGTTTTACATGTTACTCACCAATCCTGAAAGGACACCCAATGTTCTTCTGCTCCGACGGATTGATGATGATTGTCATTACAATTATCAGGAAGAGCATGCCTCCGGAGAAATCCCGCATTTAGGCCGTTGATCTGAGATAGAAGTTATACCCCCATTTCCCTTTTTCGGTAATACATGTATATCCGATTATTTTGGAATTGTTCTCAGGGAACTGTTAACACATGCCAACAGTCGGTGCAGGCTGCAACGACCTCATTTTGCTCAGAGCCGAAACAAATCGCCATTATTTTAAGCAAGGTCACGTATAAAATCGTTTCGCCGCCTGCTTAGGTAATGAACCATCTGTTCGGGGTCGGTCTCCTCTTTACACTCCGGACGCAGTAGTTCGGTCGTCTCGTCCCTTCTTCCTTGGAGGAAGTAAAGTAGGATGACGAATGGGCTGCCTCAGGAGTTTATCTCATCTGTTGAATTCGATGGCGGGTTACGGCTGGGTCAGCAGAGGCCTGACATCCCTTTATCAAACCGGCCAGAAATCCCCTCTTCGTAAATCAAACCATAGTGAAATTCTATCGGCCAATCCGCCCAGGTGCATCTAATGTTGCATGAATTAATTATTTACATGTTGTTTACAATATGAATTAGTGGCCTACCTTCATTATCATGTTGGGTGTGAAAAAGGTATATAACAGTTTTAATCACTATTGCCCCCGATACGTTATCAGATGAGGCCCTCGAGACATCCCGATTTCGTCCTTCTATGAACGATTCCGATCCTCTCCGCGGAACGAGGCCGCTACCACTGCTTCCGTAGTACTTCAGTATTATGGGTGATCCAACCATCCTAAACTAAAACCTCAGGGCCATCGGTACAAGACCAAAACGTGTGTGAAAGGAGAGGGACGGTGTATAGCCTCTGGGTGTTAAATCCCCGTATTTCACTAACATAAAACCAAGAAAACAAGAAAGACGGCCGGTGATGCGCCGACGACAGTGCGAGACGTAGATCCGGTGAAGATGGAAAAGAGCGAATCAATGTTAAACCAACGATAACCAATATGGCTGACCCAAAATCCGGCAAGGCGAAAACCGTCATAAAATTCGTCTCTAGTCTTTGGCATGATCCATTTCGATGGTAGTTTTTCATACTATTTCATAGCATAGTTATCATAGATCTTAAAAACTGTAAAAATGTTGTGATTGTGTATCCACCTGTCTCGATAATCTATAAAGTATCTGAAGGTGCATTCTGAAATTTTGTAATACGACACCTTTGGGGCTGTCGTGGAACTACCATATTGAAATGGTCTTAGGATGTGACTGTGCTTGGTTGGGATTGCACGTCAAGTCTCTATCTGTTGTATGTGTGTGGTCGAAATTTGTGAGTAAAATAATACCTTGTTCTTCTTTTACAGGGCTGTGGTGAAAAGCAATATGATGTTTTGGGGCGGTGTCTACATAGCTCGTGAAATAGCATCTGTTGAATCTCTTCCTGCATAATCATGATAAGATGAGACTTTCACCCTTTGACGGTATGTATGTTCGATCCTTTCTATATGGTCAAGCTAAACGACAGAATAGATTGATATTTGGTGAGGGATTTTTCTCTTATTATTGTGATTAACTGCTCACCCTAAGACCATCTCCTCTTCATCTCCTTTCAGATAGATTGGTTATTCAGCTTACTGCAGCACCTTTCTATTGAAAGAAAAGAGGATTGAACAACACCACTTATGAGGAACACTTCGGTCTCTGATGCATTGATCAATTTTGACAAGGATTTCGGGAGTCTCAACTCGTGAACTAAACCTATGACTCAAAACATTGGTTATCAACTCGAAAGTCAAAAATAAATTGACATACTCTTATAGACTGTTGATCTTTAGGATGTTGAAAACGGCGTTTGATATGGTGGTGTAACAACATCCAAAACGCCACCTCTTGTAAAGACGTGTACATTTTCAATAAAGATTTTCTGAAAATGCAATTTTGCTTTATGTTATATGGTGCCAAGTGTACTTGGCTTTGAAAAAGACAATCATGACTTGCTGCAGTGAAACTATCGCAACCATATTTGCCTTGATTAGGACACCAAGTATATAACAGGATTGCTAGGATTGCCGATGTGTCCTTGGACACCCAGACACCCAATGTGTGCTTGGAACCCACAGTATGGAACAACAGGATGTCCTTGGGACACCCAGTATAAAAAGCAATCTAATTGCATTGTCCGATGTGTCCTCAGATATTCAGTATGGCACAACAGGAATCCAATGGCGCATCATCGGAAAGTGTCCTTGGACACCCAGTTTATAAGGTTAACATGATTCCCCGGTGCGATGTCATCCAATGTGTCCTCGGGACACTCGGTATAAAACAACACATACAGTCACTGATGGTACATCCTCCTCCGGACACCCAATATACTGTACAACAACCTTATTCTCTAACGGCACATCAGTCGATGTCCTTCGTGACACCCAATGTAAACAGCAGGTTATCTTTACCAGTGGATCATTTTCTGAGGTATACTTGGTTAACCCAGTTTAAAACAACTGGATTTACTCCTGGCACATCTTCTGACGTCCTCGAGACACCAAATATGCAACAATAGAATTCCCTTCGAGACACATCCTCAGATGTGTTAGTCCTTGGGACACCCATGCAGTCCATTTCGTCGCGTCTCTCCTCCATGGCGACAGGACGAGGTCGGTCCACTACGTCCTCCGGAGCGAAATCATTTGTTGTCCTTGGGGACACACAATAATGCACAACAGGTTTCCCGAGGCACTTCCATGAAACAACATGGAAGACTCACAAGCAGCACATCGGGGAATGTGATCTCGACAGACATCCACTCGATGTGCCACGGAAGCAATCCTGTTGTGTTGTGCTGGGTGTACTTAGCTCATTTTCCGATGTGCCACAAGGGAATCCTGTTTCTTTTTCATACTGGTGTCCTGAGGACACATCGGACAATTGTGCCGCTCACGTGGTACATTGTCGGTGTTGCGAGGACATATCAGACGATATGCCAGTATAGGCAATGCTGTTGTGTCAGTGTATTGTTAGCCAAGTCGAAGTCGCAAATCTTCAGCTGCCTGTGGTTACTTTCTGGTCAATCTGGAGAACTGATAACCAGCTGGAAGAGTGGTTGTGACACTGTCCTTTAGGATCAGCCCAGTCAAAAAGCAAATCCTCAGCTGTCTGTAGCTACTCTCAAGTCACTCTGGAGATCTGGGCCCACTTGTGCAAAGCACCGCTAACTCTAGGGTGCTTCAGCTGGAAGAGGCCATGAGACAGGCTGTTCGTCCCTAAAAGCGTTTTGCTGATGGTGAGGTCTGTCGAATAGTAAATCCTCGGCTGTCTGTCTGTGATTACTCTTGTGACAGCCAGTATAAAACAACCGAATTCCCAAATGGTACATCGTTCGCCGTCCTCCGGACACCAAAACAACGATGGGACATCATCCGATGTCCTCGGGGCACCCAAAATACAGCAAGAGGTTGTTTCCTTAGAGGTTCATTGTGTGATAGGCACTCGTGACACACAATACAAAAGAAACGAGTTTCTTATTGGCATTTCATACGATGTCCTTGGAGACACCCAATATACCACTACAACTGGATTCCCTGGTGGCACATTGTAGCATGTGCTCGAGACGCCCAGGCGAGTATGAAAGAGCGGAATTCCCCCTTTAGACGTCCTTGGGAACACACATACAGCATACAGCAACAAGATTCCCTGGAGGCTGGATCGGTCAGTCCTCAGGACACCCAGTCTAAAAAAACAGAATTCCTGAGTAGCACATCATCCGCAGACTACCGTGCATTCTAATTCGTTAAGCCTCTCCTCCAAAGGCGACAGGACGAGGTCGGTCCACTGCGTCCGAAATGTAATCTGTTGGTGTCCTTGCACAATATGCACAACAGGTTTTCCGAGCAGCACACCGTCCGATGTGTCCTCGAGACATCCAGAATGAAACAACATGAATGATTCCCTTGTAGTACATCGGAAATGTGATCTCAGGACTCCCACTCGATGTGCCTCAAGGGAATCGTGTTGTCGCTGTCCTGAGGACACATCGGACAACGTGCTATGCACTTGTGAATCATATGGTTTGATACTAGATGTCGCGAGGACATACGCATATTAGACGATGTGCCGGCAGATAATCCTGCTACGCCAATCTGAGAAGCGTCCTGAAGACACAGCGGACGATGAGGCACTTGTAAACCACGTGGTTTTATACGGAGTATCCCGAGGACAAATTGGACAATGTGAAAGTTGGAAACCTGTTGATTCCACGATGAGCAACTCAGGCCTGTTGTTTCTTGATGGCTCTCGAAGGTATGTCAGAAGACTTTGAAGTCACAATGTTGTTTTTCTCGCTGTCCGACGGGACACATCGGATGATGTGCTACAAAGGAATCCTGTTGTATCAATTATCTGGGTGATTTCAAACTAGGTGTCCAAAGAACATACTCGACAATATGCAACTGGTGGGAATCCTACTTCAAAGACTTGATGTCCAGAAGATGTCTCTGGATGTGCCACGAACGAAGACATGTCTGACGATGAGCCACGAACGAATCCTGTTGTTTTATACTGTGTTTCCCGAGGACACGTCAAAATGGAGGACACATCATGAAATGACTTTACACATTATGATGCTGTCTGGCATATCATTCACCATCCCCCAGTATAAAACAACTCATGCCCTAGTGGTTGTCTTACGTGGTTGGGACACGCAGGATATGCAATCTGTATGTCCTCCAGTCGATCCTACTCAATCACAATCTCTGACCGACTTGGATGCCCGATGATGCAGACATCACAATTTCAAATGCGACTTGTGGACTCCATGAAGACTTTGTGACCATCTCATCCACTTTGCTGGCTTTAGGGGACATTATACTTGGTCGTACAGTGCAATTTTTTAAGATGATACCAGTCAGACCAGCTAGAGACACATTGGGTGATATGAATAAAGACTGGCAAATGCTTTTACTCCGGTTTTGTACAGGAAGGCCTAGTGTAAATGTACCTGGAGATTTAGATAAAAGCATTTGCTAGTCTTTATTCATATCACCCAGTATGCCATGCTCTAGAAGACAATTTTTCCATTTACAGTTAAGAGCTTTAGGTCAAACTGTTGTTGTTATGTCACAATCGGCCGATTTCAGTACACCGCGTCACAACCGGACATATGTCACAACCAGACATCAGACAGTGATCATGTCACAGATGGCAATTCAGAGTCATAAGAATCAGCTATTCATCAGTCGTTACAACCAGGCGGACCAGGTAGGTCCTCTCTAGAATGCTAAGTAAGATTGGGTACACCTCCACACCCCATGGTTAAGACATTTATCATACTGATCAGTGTATGTTGACTCTCGGGAATGTTGAGCCTGCTGAAGACAAATAGCAGGGTTCAATGGAGGATACCAAGTCACCCAATTCAGGAAGAAATCAAAGTGAAAATTGAGGTTTTTGTATTTCATTATCGTACATATAAAAAGACATTTACTGCTCGTGAACACACTATTATGATATGAGAACCACAGTTGGCAAAATCTTGTAATTTCAATTGCAAGATAATATTTGTTGAAATATCTAGAGAGAATTTACTTGAATTTCACCAACTATGCTGGGAAAGCACGCTTAACAGCGCTGTTGTTCTGTCATTTGAAATCGGGAAACAGCAAACATCTGGAATGTTCATTACACCCTTAACCCCCCAAGAACTTAACCAAAATTAACTTGCATCAATGGCCAGTTATCAGAACAGATGTTTGAAGTTCTATCAAAAAAGGTCCAGAAATCCCAGAGCTGGAGTTGTGACCAACATCTGCTCCCCGAACTCATATTTCCACCAGAATTGTGAATGATCAACGCAAAGAATTTGAAATTCTATAACTTTACAATTCTGGTGTGATTTGAGCAAACATATCTGCCATCTCCAAAGTCTTTGCCACATTTTGATCAACAATGTCAATGATGATGTAACATATCAAAAGTCTTTTTCACAAATGTGATTATTCGATCAGTCCTTCATTTCACCTTCTTCATCTTCCTCCTCTACTCCTCGAATGTATAACACATTATTACACCTGAAATGAAAGAAGCAGACCACCATGAGAAATCAAATAATCTTCTACATGTTTATAAATCAAGCCACACAGGCTCATTTCTAAGCCGCAATACATGTATGTGTACACAAAAGTTTCAGGGATCTCCCGACTCTTCTCAGTCCTTCAATTAGACCAAAAACTAATGTGCCTGTGTATCCGTTGTCTACACCAGGGCAAGAAAGACGCTACCAGGTGAGAAACATGAGTAGCATATGATGGACTCACTCTTCCTCTGGCTAAAGAGAGAGTAGCTTGGCCATTAACACCTCCAAGTGCATAGCAAATGCTGAAGAAGAAAAGATTGATGTCAGATTTTTCTCACCTGATTAAAACCTCTCCTAGATTACCCATGTTCACTCCATCAATGTATTCTTCAGTACTGAAAAGCTGAAAAATAAATGAAACTGTAAGTATGTTAATGGCTTGAACAAGGATTATTACTGGGTGTTAAGTACAAACACATGTTTATTTCATAGCAAATTTATTTTAATACCATCGAGTTCTATCTAAAGATACAAGCACCGGTTATGTAAACTCAACTGACATCATTTATTATGTTTTTTTGTAACTCATTCACATAGACCAGTGTAGAATCTTACCTGTAGATTCATGTATCCATCAACTGACACTAAGTAACCCTTGTATTCCATTCCCCATTTTAGCTTCACCATCACTGGTTTACCCGTAAGTCCATTCAAGAATGGCTTAGGGTTCAAGGGCATGGTCTGAAAAGGTATACAGAAACTTATCACGCAAGACTAGACCCACACACTGAGAAGTTACAGTGTATTCCTCCTCCTGACTTCTTCTGTGTCAGTACTGGTACGGAACACCGGATGGAAGACACTTCTGTTCGGGCAATGCTAAGGCATTATTCGTCGTGCAGTGCATAGCATGTGCATTCGAAAAGGAAAATAGCCACACCGGCAATTTTCAATGGAACGTACAAATATATCTACGGTTCATTTTAAGTTTCTCTAGGAACGGGCATGACCTATACTTATTAAAGATAATAACTACTTTAAATAAAAGTATATCTAAGAGTGAAAAAGTGCTTTTTCTTGAACTTACAGCCGACATTGTGAAGCTTTTGTGTGTGCACGCCGCGGTTCCGTCGCAGAATCGTATTGCGCATGCGCAGTGGAGTAATGGCAGCCTCCATGAAAATATAAAATTAAGAAGTTGATTTATTTATGACCTGTAATTCATAGATAGTACAGGATGGGCGTTGTTTGGTTAGTTGGCCATGAAAATCTGCTAAGAATCTTTCTTTATACAAATAATTGTGTCATAAATGCAATTGATATTGAAGTTAGATGACTTTGAAAATAGTGTCCTATGCTAGCTGTACATTGATGTACAGGAATGTACAGGGTGTAACAAAAGGTAAACAACAGGAAGTTTCCTGACTATAGTTAGTTGTTTACTGTGTCAAAATAATTGCTTCGGAATTTTCTGCCCAATGACAATGCGACTTTTTTGATCATCTTCACGATAGGTGCCAGGTATTATTCCAGATCACCAGCAATATATTTGGTTTTGATCTTTCTCCATAGTGTGTTACAGTACCCCGTCCCTGAAAACAAGAGTGGCCAGCAGTCAGTTGATCTGCTGCAGAGACTGATTGAAGACTTGGGCGCAACTAGAACAGGAACATTCTGTGTGGATTGTGAGACATACCAGTCCACGCAAACAAGTGAGCAGTTCCTTCTGTGAATTTATTTCTATCATTGATTCATTCACTGTCTTGATGCCTTTTTCTCTATGAGTATCTTAGAGTTTCAAACCCTGAGTATCATTGTGGCTTTTAACGAATTCTGCAGATGTCAATTGTGTCATTGTCAACATCGCAGAGTGAATTTGATAAAAGCTTTTGTCCTTTTCCAGATCCCCAACGTCTAGTCCATGTCCTCCACAACACTGAACAGCCTGCGTCATGTTTTGCTGTCCTCGACACAGGGACTGGTCTCGTAGCAGACATTCTATATGACCACCTGATGCTCAAACTAAAGGGCTTCTACACAGCAAGGAAAAATAACCGAGTAGAGTGCAAAGGACAGCGGTATGTGTATGGGGACTTCATCATCAAAGTTGGTTCCGTTAATATTGGACAGAACATGAGCTTCAAAGGAATTTTAGTTGAGGTAAGAATCTTTTCAAATCAGTCATTTATAGTTACACCTTCTTTTGGATTGTCTAGAATCTTGGTGAGTTGATAAATTGGCAAATTCAATTGTCACCCCCTGTAGATGGTGGCCACCTGCTTGAATGACCTCGCATTCACTGAGACTAGAAATGATGTCTAATGTAAACCCTGATCTTATCCTCATGATTATTGCATCATCTCTTGTTCACTCTCTATTTCAATTCCAGCTCGAGTATGGACCATGCGTCGTCCCTGTAGACTGTTGGAATCTCATGAAGGAGCTTCTACAAGGGTTCATGGGAAACCATGCGGAAAATCTCAGCATTTACCTGAAGGGCAAGATGGAGCAGGTCTATGCGCCATTGGATACCATGCAGCAGTACCTCGAACATTTCAATAACTTTAGGAAGGTGTCCTCAGGAACTGTTTCCAGATGAGACATTCGAGTAAAATTCAATGAGAAAATGTGCTATTTGTTATTGACCTTGATGTTGTGGCTATATGCCATATCACTGCCAGGCCATGTGAAGTTGACTCCAGTGCAGTGGAGCTTGGGCTTTTCAATAACAGGCTTCATTCAGATGTGGTCGGAAGTACTGAAATTTATCTGAAGATTCACCATGTCAGACAGTGTGAGCAATAGAAGTACCTGAACATGGTGTTCTCATTGTAGGATATATGTGTGAAGAAAAGAAATAATAAAAATATTTTATAGAAATCAATATTTTATTGTTCTTTATTCATGTTATAGCGATTTTATAGTAATGACAATTCATGCAAGAGATTGTCATGCACTGACATGATGATGCTCTGCAAGCAGCATTTTGGGAATGGTGTAAGCGACCCTTACAAATTAAAAGTAAATCTAAATGAAAAAAATCACTCTTTGGAATACCAAAACTAATGGAATCAACAACAATCGATGATAAAATCTACAAAAAATCAAACCGGAATATCACTGTTTCCAAATGAAGAATAACTGAATCAAACTCAACCTAAACTATACATGTAGATGATAACAGACTAAAAATGAAAACCTCAAACTGAAGACTGCAGAGACATAGTCATGATTGTATAGCTGCCAAGTTGCTAAAGATTAAAAGCTGTCACTTTTGACAATAAAAATAGATGAGAATAGCTGAACAGAAGAGATCTATATTTCATTATAATATATAGGTTTTCCCTGGAATGATCCTGTTTTACAGTAGTTCTGGAAGTATAGCACATATCATTGTCCTAACACTGACTTTAATATTCTCCTGGTTGTCATGATCAGTCTTGAAGCGCCCTGTCCAAGATGGAAGGATCCTGTACCCTGTTTGGAAGGGTTACCTTCAGCTTGCTGTCCTGATCCATCGCACGGCAGATCGCCTCCTTGGCATTGTTGTTTCCAGACCAACAACGTCTAGCAACCTGCAGATAGATAAACTGGTAAATGAAAATATGAAATCAAGACCAGTTGCATGGGAATAACCATCCCATGTGGCTGCACGACGCGGGAATGGCAGCTCACATTTTCCAATGTATTTCTACAGGCAGCAACACCAAATCCAAATTTGCAAAAGCCTCAGTCTCTTTTAAAAATGCCAACCATATTTCTAAGCCCAACTTACCCCATTAGAGACATCCCAGGCAAGCATCCTCTCGGCTCTTTCAGCAGCCTGCTCTGACCCATCAAGGACAAGACCAAATCCACCGTTGATCACCTCACCCCTGGAAGGCAATGGCAATGATTAATTGATCATACAATATACTATACCCGCCAAGTATAATTCTACTGCAAAAGTTAGTATTTCCCATGCACTATCATCAAAAAAATTTGCTTTAAGTTTACCAACACCCATCATTTGAATATATTTTTAGACATTATTTGAATAGGCAATGAGGAAAGCCTACACTTACCATCCAACTCCTCCACCATTATGTAAGGCAACCCAAGTGGCACCGCGGAAGCTGTCACCAATGGCATTCTGGACAGCCATATCTGCAATGAAAACCATATTTTTACTGTTCAAGATATGAACCAAGTTATTCCTCCATGAAGCCATGGAAGAAAACCACTGGGCCCAATACACTGAAGATGTATTTGCTAATTGTAGACCGTTGTCACTATAAAGTTTAGTTTCCACATTCTCATCTTCAGAAAATGTCTCAATATGTTTACCGGCCTCGGCTTAGAATCATTTTACAGAATGTGACTCTGTTTGATATTCACCACAATGACCACTTTTGCCGATGCATAGCCAACTGTCATATTTCAACATACCTGCACAGAAAGCAGATCCATCATAAATGTTGGAGGTCTCCCTAAATGGACTGTCGGTACCACTCACATCATGGTGGTCACGGCTTATTACAACTGGGCCCTGAAATCATAAATATCAATATTGAGTAGAACTACTTAGGTGAGGACTGACAAATGCCGATAGAAAGATCTGACGACAGGGTCTGAATGCATGGATGTGACAAGCCCAAATGGACCTGACAAGTCTCGGAACAAAATGTGTCGTTCAAAAGAGAAAGAATCCTCCGAGATGAACCTACCTGGAGCCTTCTGTCAGCAACAGCCTGATTAAAGGCCAAGGCAAGAGCAACTCTTCCTTCCTGGTCTGAGTAAAGGATGCGTGCTTGGGAACCAACAACCTGTAAAAGATAAGTGGCATCATATTACATCTAACAATGGCTTTATTTTTTCCAAATATTCATATGATGTAGATGGAGAAATTAAATCTGGTGTACTTCCCGCCTAAAAAAACAACTGCTGACCTAAAATAAGAACAAAAATATCTACGCAAGCAAACCATTGAGTAGAGCAAACAATGCCAATGAACAACCCATTTTCTATTATTACCAGTACCTGGCTTTGAATATAGCTGCAATCATGGGTTGCCTTGGCTAAAAACCTCTGCAGCATCAATGAATATTTCATTCCGATTTGTTATTATCTTTATTTTGGGCAAATAACAGCGAGTAAATGTACCAGTTGGTCAATTTATATTTCATGACATATGATTTTTTCAGGAGTAGAGCAAAACATTCCCATACACAATCACATTGGCACTGCATAAATATTTGATGAACCATTGCACCGCAATTCATTATTGCACAATTATTGCAAGAACAATGATATAACCTTAGAGCAGGCAAGGCCGACTCTAGTTTGAGACTAACAGAATCTCTCACATGTAGCTGTATTTGCGTAAAATCAATATTAGGAGCTATTCTGAGTCTACACTGCAGTATCAGACTGATGTGTGTGATGCTGATGAAACCAAGTGCTTGGCTGCGTTCCCACAGAGTGGTTATCGTGAACGAGTACAGCACTAGGACCAGCATCCCAATTTGATATGATCTGGATGTATAAATTCAGTGTTGTCAGATAAAGAAATTCGAGGGGAATGTTCAGAGTGTGATGCCTCGCATTCAAGTGGTCCTTGAAATCAGAGGAATGATTTCATCATAATTTGGTACCGGTAAGTCAATGTCTACTTTTTGTCCATCAGCATCACCTAGCAACGTGTTGCCAGGCAGATATTACATGTAGCTTGACTGCCTCATCTTAGAGACAATAGACCCTGTACATGCAGGATGCTGGACTAGATGTCAGCATCCTCAGTGTCAGAGGCAGAAAATCAATCTTAGAGTCTGCACAAGACACTGTGTGTTCCCTCATCGGTTAACTGAAACTGCCTCATTGCATGCTCGAAACAATGATGGAATAATTCATCAAAAGTTAGCTAACCCATTCATCATTCCTTTCAACTAAAAGGATCAAGAAATACTTTTCATCTTCAGAATGGCGAAGACACGCTTTCAAAAAGAGAAGACACGAAGTCGGCTGCAATCGGCCACCATCATGAGCATGAGGCCCCTGAACCGCCTCAAGCTGTGGATCATGTGTTCCATCGCTCTCGGTATCGTCTACTTGTTTGTGGACCAGATGTACAAGATACCCAGATGGAACATGCAGAGGAGGAATATAGAAGTGTAAGTAAAAACACCGGAATCGGACTTGTAATCAAATTACTTGTGACCGCAGGCAAGTCACCTGATTCCTTGTGTCTGTTTAACTAGATTCCTTGCGTCAGAATCTTCAAGACAGGACAAACAACTATCTTATACAATGGGTAAATGAATATTGTGTAACTTGAGGGCTACTGCCAACACGACTGAAGACAGAAGTCAGGTGAAAGTCACATCATCTGGTTTCAGCAGACTCAAATGGCATACCGGTATGCTACTCTCATCGGGACTCACTAAGAAACAATAAGCACAATCTATACTTGTATTTCTTCTGATTTCAGGACAACCACAGAAGATATGAGCAAATACATGACGGGCTGGTTAGTGCCGCGATTACTAACAAAACCACAAGACATTCCTACGCCCCCATCTCAGAGTGAAGACATAGACAAACCTGAAGCTGTGATAAGTAAACAAATTGAAACTCAGGGACTTATGTACAGAGAGAAACCAGTAGAGGCCCAAACAATTCCAAAAGACCTCTCAGGATTCATTAAAGGGGAGGAATTGTCATCAATCAATATCACCAATTTGAAGATCTATGTATATCCACTCCCAGAACTACTGAACAGAGACTTGAAGAGGTGTGCCGAGCAAAATGAACAAAATGAAATGTGTTTAGATCTTTCAAATGATGGATTTGGTAGTACTGCTTATATCTACGAACAAATATCCAGCCATGTTACGCACAAGTTCTCCCTTGAAGTACTCTTCCACGAAAATTTGAAAATCAGCTCGTTGGTGACTTCAGATCCACGTATGGCAGACCTGTTCTACATCCCCTACTACGCTGCTATGAACTGCTTCTGTACAAATCCGTCCAATAAGAATTTTGATGCCCTATTATGGGATATTCTGCTGCGGGAAAACACATATTTGATGGACGGGAAGCCGCACTTCATGGCAATTGGAAATAGTAGACAGGTAAGGGTTAATGCTGCAGTGACTCCGGATTCCTCTCATTGGCCAAGAAAATACTTAAGTTCTTGAAGATGGCTATGGATAACAGACGTTGGCTTGATTTCTGGGGAGTAACGAGAAAAATATCTTGACACACGTCACAAGTACTTCATGTTGAGTGACAGAACTGAAAGATCAGAATTATTATTTTCAGGAGATGTCAAGTCCATCTTGCCCCTTCTTTGTCAATCAACGATATTCCAATCTGATATTCCTCATCCCGGAGAATACCATGACCACAGACTCGGCAAACAGCAGACTCTACTTCTCCACATCAAACAACCAGAACAACACTATCCTCGTCCCCTACCCCTCCTACCTCCACTTCAACACACCGGATGCTGAGATTGAAATCGGGTATCGCTCCCTATTCACTGTGATGATCGCATCAACTACGACAAGCACAGATGACCACTTAAGCAGTCTTCTCATAGTAAGTGCCGAATAGACTTTCTTTGACCAACAGAATTAGAACAACGCGTTCTGTGCCCTTTTCATCCACTGAGGGATTTCCGATTGTCCAATCAGAATTGCTGAATTTTCATCAGTCCATCAGTCATCACAACTATATATTCATTCATGACCCCAAGGTTAATTGTATCCTTCTAACGCACATGAGTTGTGACCATCTCTCAGCAGTTATTGTGCAAGATTGGAAAGTTTTTGTTCTTCATTCCAGTCCCAGGTCAGTGAGTCCAGGTACAGGCACACCATGAAGTACATGGGCCACTTCTACCGAATGCCCCTCACTGACTGCCTAGACAGGAAGAAAACATCTCTAGTTGTAACTGATCTCTTGAGGAGAGCTCTATTTTGCCTGCAGGTAAGCATGAGTTGATCAATCCTCGAATTCACCATCGCATTTACGAACCATGGCAGAGTAAAACGTCATTGCTGCCAGAAGTGTCCTTTTCAATACAGCCAAAGACAAATCTTATTGAAGCTCATGTAGTATGCTATAGTCCCTGTAACATTATGACGACCAAGTTGCCATTATTCTGTTTCAGCCGCCAGGAGAAATACCACCCAAGAAATCCTTTTACGATGCATTACTCAGCGGCTGCATCCCTGTGGTCTTCCAATCAGGCATCGACTTTCCATTCAGCGACATGCTCAATTACAATACTTTCACACTTTATATCGACCCAAAAGAAATTCTTGAAAATCGTGCAGACATTGTCAAGATCCTTAGAAAAGTTCCGAGGAGACAGGTCAAACAGATGCAGCAGACGATTAAAACGATAGCAAAGTTTCTGCAGTACGGCTTGTATGAAGGAGAGGATGCCTTCACAATGAGCATGAGGGAAGTTATCAGGGCTTTTGGGATGGAGAAGTTCACAGGTGAGCTAAGGGTCCTCAGAATTGCCAACAGTTCAAGTTGACTTTGCTATGATGTAGACCAGAACCACACTCAGCAGGCCTTGTGACTGCCATCAGGAAGAACAGAGATGATTTCTGTCAATCAAGATTACCAGCTACCAGCCTAGAACAGCTTTTAATTACCTCCTTTTTCTTTTTTTCCCCAGGTCATCCCACTCTGAATCCCAAAGGTTCCATTCATGAGGTCAACGAGAAGAAGGAACCTGTAGACAAACAGACATTGGACCCAAACAACATTCGACCAGTAGTTGAAAAGGACAGTTATTCCTACGATGATTACATGGAACGTACACCAGACAAGGAACTGACAAGGAATGAAGAGTATGCTGCCATCTATGGGGGGAAAGACAACTATCAAGCTGCTGGGAATGGAGGGCGACCGAAGCAGGTGCTCGGGAACAATGGAAAAGAGTTGAGAATAAACAAAGATGGTGGCGAAGCAAGGATTCGTATTGAGCAGACGCCAGTAGAACAGCAGACGTCAGTTCAAAGGAATGAAAGTATTGATGAGGGTGCAATGTTTGAAGCTACCGTGACCTCAACTAATACTGACACAAACACCGACACACCTCATGAAACAAATCTAGCTGAAAATGTTGATGTTGGCAATATAGATCCAAATAATAATAACATTGCTGGCACACAAACTCAAATGGATTCACTGCCAGTGCAATATGTACAATTTGGTGCCTATACACCCTTAACGCATGTCCACCCACCATCTGATGGAAATAATCCACCAATAAACAATGGATCACCAGAGGTTGATACAGATCCCACTGAGAATAGAATAGAACCAAATAATTCTAATATGAATGCTCAAGTAATACCCGACAACAATGCTGAAACACCTAATCAGGACAACTCTTTGATGGGTGGAGGTGCAACACTCAATGTGGCACAAACCCATGGCAGTCCATTGAACAACTTTGACAGAAACTGGAAGGTTTCAGAAACAAAGATTGGAGGGATAAGAGTAGAGAATATGCCACCTCCAATGAAGGAACTAGTGTCATATCGTTCAGATGGGACCCCAGTCGTTCTAAAGGATAATGGGTACAGACCAGTCAGCAATGCTCCACCAGATAATGGGTACCAACCTCCAGAAGATAAAGGGAAAAGACCTTCGGGTAACAAGGCTCCAGTAAATGATGGGTACAGACCAAGTGATCCAGTGAATAATGAGTACAAACCAGCGGACAATACTCCAATAGATAATGGGTATAAAGCAGTTGAAAATTCTCCAGTAGGCAATGGGTACAGGCCGGTCAACCATGCTCCAGTAGACAACGGGTACAGGCCGGTTAACAATGCTCCAGTAGACAATGGGTACAGGCCGGTTAACAATGCTCCAGTAGACAATGGGTACAGGCCGGTTAACAATGCTCCAGTAGACAATGGGTACAGGCTGGTTAACAATGCTCCAGTAGACAATGCGTACAGGCCGGTTAACAATGCTCCAATAGACAATGGGTACAGGCCGGTTAACACTGCTCCAGTAGACAATGGGTACAGGCCGGTTAACAATGCTCCAGTAGACAATGGGTACAGGCCGGTTAACAATGCTCCAGTAGGCAATGGGTACAGGCTGGTTAACAATGCTCCAGTAGACAATGGGTACAGGCCGGTTAACAATGCTCCAGTAGGCAATGGGTACAGGCCGGTTAACAATGCTCCAGTAGGCAATGGGTACAGGCTGGTTAACAATGCTCCAGTAGACAATGGGTACAGGCCGGTTAACAATGCTCCAATAAATAATGGGTACAGACCAGTAGACAGAGCTGCAGTAAACAATGGATACAGATCGCTAAATGCTCCAGTAAATACTGTGTACAAACCAGTTAAGACCCTCAGACAAGTTAACAATGCTCCAGTTAATAATGGGTACAAAGCAGTTAACAATCCTGTAAATAACGGGTTTGCAGTTGCACCAATCAATGATGCCCAAATAGATAATGGTTACAGACCAATTAACAATGCTCCAGTTAATGTGCCAGTTAATAATCAGTACAAGCAGGCGGTTAACACTGCTCAAGTAAATAATGTTTACAGACCAGTAAACAATGCTCCAGGAGATAATGGGCATGTGCCAATTAGTAATGGGTACAAGCAAGCTCCAGTAAACAAAGTGTACAGGCCAGTAGTCAACAATGCTCAAGAAAATAATGGGTACAGACCAACGGTTAACAATGCTCAAGATAATAATGGGTACAGGCCAGTTGTTAACAACGCTCAAGTAAATAATGGGTACAGAAAAGTAGTCAATGATCTTCCAGTAAATAATGGGTACAAACCACTGGTTGGCAATATTCTTGAAAATAATGGATATGAACATAACCTTGTAAGAGGCCTTGGGAATGAGAATAATGGATACAAACCACAAGATGGGATCAGCCTTGGAAACAAGGGGTCTAGACCAAGCCTCGCAAATCATGGTTACAAACTGTTGGTTGAAACTGGCCTCAAAAATAATGGCTATAGACCACAAGCTAAAAATCAAATAGGAAGTAATTCACAGCCAAATGAACTGAAAAGCGAAATGACAAATAGCATCAGGTATCAAATGATGTTGGATGAACGGAATAGAGCTTTGTACCAAAATACTGGTACACAAACCCAGAACAATGGCCCTCTTCTGAACACTGAATATAAAGAGGGAAATTTTCAAAACCCCATCAACTACCAACAACAATTTGGTACAAAAAATACGCTGAATTCTCCAAATCAATACTTAACAAAACAGTCACAGGGTCAAGGTCAAGGGTTACAACAACACACTCAGAACCCAAGTTTGCAAGGACCTCCATTGGGTAATTTTCCAAAGGTCCCACAACAGCTATATCCAAGTCAAGGTCATTTCAATAGTCAGGGTCATTCGAACACAGATCAGGGTCAGGCTTCTGCTCATGGTATAGGTCGAGGCCAGTATTATGAGCAAACAAAAGTCTCCCAGCAAGGACAATATTTACAAAACAGACCAAACGTTCCATGGCAAAATTCCGTTCATCCAACTGCTCAACGAGTACAGTACTTGAGAAGAAATAAGCAAACACCATTACAGTACCTAACTTATGCCCCAAGAGTTCAAAGGAAGTTGATAAACAATAATGGACACATTTTAATGCTACCAAAAGATGCTGTTAACCAGGAAACATATCAGGAGAATCAGAAGAAAATGATGTAATGACATACACATGTACATGTTTGTAAATAAACTATTGCCAATTTTCCAATTGTTTTGCTCAAGTACTATAACAAGTGTGTTTTGTGAAGGAAGTGCAATGTGTGATAATAAAGTTGTGATTTACGATTTATTTATTCAGTAAATGAAGTTCATACAAATTTTGTGTCAGTTTGTCATTTCTAAAAATATCTCCCCTTATGTTCCCCACACTGACACCCAAACCCCACTATGATGGTCACAGTATGTAAACTCCTCGATTCGACAGGATGGTTTCTGAATTAGGCTGGAATGAATTGGAGCTTAAAAGAGCACTTTGAGACAGTAGCTGTACAATTTAAAGTGCAACATCAGAGTTAAGATTTCATTTCTCTCATCTGTTTGGTATTTATGACATGAGAGATGACGGAGACTCACCAGTTTGTGTTTGCCTGCTTCCTTGATCCACCTGATATTGTCAGCATACTGTTGTTTCACATGGTTGGGCACTGAAAACAGAACCCTAGGACATAAACAACACTTTAAAGTAGAATCAGACCCATTTGAGAAAGGCCTCAAAAGGGAGAGCCACTTCAGTAAAGTACAAGACTAGACACTACATGCCAAATGGAATATTGCTTGTTAAACTGAAATTCATCCCAAAGGCTGTATTACTCACACTGGGCTCCCTTTGTCTCAATGATGCCTTCCATGACAGCGGTTGCCAGCTCATCAGTTTTGGCCAAGTCCTCACCCTGTGCTGAGGTACAGACCCACCTGAAACAGATGGAAGCAGATCAACACCCATTAACTAATGTCACATAACTATGAGATGAACATTATCAAGTGGATTTGACCTTTGTCTGAGGATCTCATATTACGCTATCAGTTGTTAGAAGTCAGACTGAAGTTTAGTAAACACATTGAGTAGCAGAGTGATTGTTATCAAACCTATTCTACGCAACCTACCTGAAGGGCCCAAACCCCATGGAGAAGATATCACCCATGATGTGCTGGACGTATGATGGGTAACGGAACTCTGTCCCGAGAGTATCATCTTCTTTCTTCACATCAGCACCTGGATGAAAAAAGACCATCAGTAATCGAAGGGATCAACTTCAGAAAGAGAATCGGCATAAATGCAAACAAGTCAAGCTTCGATATAGTTTATTTACTTTACACACTCTCGCTGTCTCGGCAACGCCTATGGTGTGAGAAACAAACTAAGAGACTAAACTAAGGAGACATAGTTTACAGGGAAAATGACATTCTAGGTCATGTGTGAACATGAGAGTTTTTGTTTCTAAAATGATATGAAATTGACACTAAGTGACTGTTTTCAGCATACGACTCAGAGTCAAGGGTAAGGACTAACCTGCTCTAGATGCCTCCAGTAGAAAGGCATTGCCATAGTCCCAGAATCTCAGGCCATTGTCTGACAGTTTGTTAATGGCTGCAATCTGGCGGCGAAGACTGGAAGAGGATGGGAAATAACCATGCAGGACAAAGTAAGGGTTGCAAGCAAGCGCCATCTTACAAACTGAGAATTGTGTCCAAACACAAACAGTCTCAAACAATCTCAGATCCATTGATTCAGAGAGACAACATCAATAAGTGGAAAAAAGTTGCTTGTCATTGGAAAGAAAATAACTATGATGAACAGATCCTCACCTTTCCTGAACCAGGTTCTTGAATCTTGATGGGTCCTGATGCATCACCTCCCTCGCCTCATCATAGCCCAGTTGGACAGGGTAGTAACCACCAAGGTAAGGGTTGTGACAAGACGTTTGATCAGAACCCAACTCAACCAACAGCTCTCCTGTTGAATCAAGCTCAGATGCAAATTTTTCCCTGGAAATAATTTATAAAGAGGACTATACACTTCACAAAACCGCTGACATAGACCACTTCTGTATTTGAGGTTGGCAATGTCAATATGATGGCCAAGATTATCTGCCAAATCTCCAACAGACACACAGACCTGTTTCTTTTATATGAACAGAGACACAATGGCCTCACCCATCTACTGATTTTAATTATACAGATTCTTACAAGCAAATGAGAGCAGTTCAACCTTACCAAAGATCCACAATATTTCCATGGTAGCCAATGCTGGTCACTCTCCCCTCTCTGCGATACTTCCTCAACGTAGCTATCAGAGCATCCAAGTCATCAGTGACCTCCTTCAGCCAGCCTTGCTTGTGACGTTTCTGTAAAGCTTCATGGCTCACCTAGATGTAAAGAGAGAGAGGAGACTTTATAGTGTCCATCCAACATACTGCTTTTTAAAGTAAGATCAGAAGGAATTCGAGACAAAGGCACAATCAGGGTATTTCAATTGTAAGTAAGAGTAACCCTTTAGACATTCTGATTTCCAGAGGCATTTGCTCTGTTGTCACAATACTCCACTAATAAGAGCCTAGTCTGAAGGCTCCAAGTTTTTGGTCTTTGCTATTCCTTACCTCAGCTATGACACCAATGCAACCTGCTATAACAGCAGCCTTAGCCTGAGCTCCACTCATACCACCGAGGCCCGACGTTACAAACACCTTCCCACGTAGATCATCCAGGCCGAGGTATTTACGACCAGCATTCAACACAGTCAACTGAAAATGTGGAATGATTATTAGTAATCTAGTCAGCTGCATATCATAAGTTCCCCTTTAGACACTGTGGGCAGAAATAGCATGCCAAGATATGCTGAAAATCATCCAAGGAAAATCACACAGTTCAACAGGGAAATGCATAAAGGTAAGAACAGACTTAGAATAAGGAAACTCCAGACTTACTGTTGTGCCATGGACAATTCCCTGGGGACCAATGTAACAGTAACTCCCTGCCGTCATCTGGCCATACCTGGCAATGTGAAAAAGATATGACAAAATAAACAGGATAGAATTATGTTATATGATGGTTTTTTCCATTGCTGAGACAGTGATTTCTTGTTATCTTACTTACAGTGGTTAGAGAAAGTGCTTTCCTGAATGGTATTGACAAGGAAATTTCAAATGTGAGTTACTTGCAGGTAGATTACATAACACACCATGGGAGAACTAAACTGTCTTATTTACTTGATACAGGGTGTATCCAAAATGATGCATTGAGACACTTGCAATTAACTTGCCAAGTTTATAAGCCTATTAACCAACTGCACTTACATAGAAACACCAAGAGCAAACATCTTGTCATACTGTTCTCTGGAGGAGTAATTTGGGATGACCTGTAAAGGATAATAAACATAAGTGAAAAAAGCCAAGACAAGCTTCAAAACTATTAATACTGATTTAAAAAATCCAAAGCTTTGTACAGATGCATCTATTTTTCTATTTCTGCGGGTAAATTGAACCTCTTGCAGGAGAAGGAACACGGAAATCACCAAAATTTTAATGTCTCGTCCCTGGACTGAATACCTACCATTCCATTAGTAATGATAAGTCTTGGCGCCATGCTGTGACTGGGGAACAGGCCTTGTGGATGTCCCGAATACATGACCAGGGTTTGCTCTTCAGTCATCTGTGACAGGTAGTGCATCACAAGCCAGAACTGAAGTGGAAAGACATACGAAATGATAAAACAAGACTGAAAAGACAATGTTATCAACTGAGATATGTATTGAATAACTCAATCCTAGCAGCCAAATAATGGGTTAATTGCTCAGAGCATCTTATGTGCAACAACAACAAAGTCTTATTATTTTAAGGTGACAAGGTTTTATCTACATGTAGCAATTATTGGTCTAGACAGAAGATCCATTTTCTTTTTTCACCAACCTGTGCCCAGTTTGATAACACCTGTCCATTTCCACCATAGGTGACCAACTCATGTGGAAACTGAGCCACACATGGGTCCAGGTTGTTCATGATCATGTGCATGATAGCAGCAGCTTGACGTGTCTGGCATGGGTACTCATCAACAGGGTAAGCCCTGGAAGATAGACAAATTTACATCATTGCTAGGAACAATCAATGGAAAGAACATCGCCAACATTGAGACAGGAAGTTGACTGGGGATCTTGATCAGAATGTGGGATCAGATTTCCACATTGACTTCTGCTCTTCAAGATCGGTAGTAGTTTTAAAATTACTTAAAAAAGATTGTAACTACATTACAGTCAAAGGGAAGGAGAGTTTCACCACTAAAACTGTTACCGGTACTTCAAGTTTCAATCAAAAGAAGTTTCGTTCCACCACCATGATCACAGGCCACCGTCAGGTAATTTTAGGCAGAAGTCCCTTGCTCCTAGCTGGCCATTTCTGGAGACACTAGCCTCCCTGAGGATGACTTATCAAACTTGCCTCATTTCTATGTCAGGTCTAAATCTGTACATGTAGATGTGGCCATACTGTCGCAGCTCTTGGGCAAACTCCGGAGCCAGGACCTGATGTAACTCAGGAGGGAAATATCGAAGAGCATTTTCCAGTGCAAGCTGCAAGATGAATTCAATTGAAAACAATGACTCATGAGTGCATGAGACAAATTAGAAAGAAGGCTTGTGTTATACATGTGATGCTGTAGGCCCCCCCCCCCCCTCCCCGACGACAACATAATACACCATACCACCCGGTACTATTATAATTATTGAGACAAAGCTGGCATACTTCCACTTCCAGACAGGATACAATACAACACAGTCAAACATAGGGATTGACACTGTCAATGACTATAGATCCATGTACTTGATTGGGAACAATGTTTACGAACACGCCACGACATGTCACGTTACAGTAATGTAAAAATGTGACGCCGGCCTACAGTGTACCGTACATTATGTAAACGTTGTTTCCAATCAAGTGCAACTGTGCATGGATCTATTCTATAGTATCCAGGCCATGTGGGACCTTAGATTGAATGTATAGTACCTCATGACCTGGAGACAAGCATTTCTTTATCAAGAAGGGTATGCATGCAGGCCTATACCTTAAGCTTTTAGTAACTTGGGGATTAGCCTATGACGAGGACTGCCCTATATATCATATAGGCCCCCTAATCACTCAGTATCAATGGCCTAGCTAGCCTAGGCCTAGGGCCTAGGCCTATGTGATTTATTATTTTTCAAAGCAACTTTACCCTTTCTTCCTGGGGAGACAAATTTGGAGTGAGGACAGGTGCATGAGGAATCGAATTGTCCCTCTGCCTACGCTCTGGCAGAGGATCAAGCGGCAGGCCTTGGCAGATTTCCTTCAAACTTGACATGCTATATATGCTTCCTGGTCAAATGTTATTGTTATGCAGACAGCTCTTTAAACGGCGATTTGTTATATCCTCGATGTGCACATTCATGAGGGAGGTCGGAGTGTTTCTACCAAGTGACAAAAGGTGACGCCCCAAGCCTTCTGTTAGCCAGGATTCATACAGGTGATAACCAATGGTTTTGGGCTCTGGTGGCATGCTATAAATAGCATGCGGGGCCTGCACACCGCGTAAGTGCACAGAAGATACTGGTATTTTCCTCAAATAATTGTAAGAGCTGCCCCTTCACAAAAAACATCGGACATTTACATTTGAACAAGTAGCAATAGGGATAGGCCTAGGGTAGGCCCATCTGTATCCATGACCATGGTAATCACTCGAGATTGAAGAACTAGTTTTTTGGTCACCACTGGCTAATGAGACCTGAGTTTCCATTGGATCATTGATCATTAGGGGTAGCTTAATGTTTACATAATATGCTGCAAAAATCACTCGCAAAAATGGGGAAAAATCATTTTTTCCCTCATTGCTATTTATCAGTATCGTTGATTCTAATCAAAAACCGATTTCCTATCAAATATATTATGTTGTTATTGCTCAATGAAATGAGTTAGAAGTTTTCTGTATCGCGTGATGGAGTAGCTCTGTCTAAAAATCCAGCATGGCTGCAAATTTTGCAAAAATTCAGGTAATCTTCTCCAAAATCCTTCTTTTTGGATCGAAAGAAAATATATTTTTGATTTAAGTTGTACACAATTATGCATGTTACGATACTTAAATTTATACCATGGCATGAAAGTAAATATACAAGCTTATTCAAGCAATTTATTTGAAGTTGTCCTTGTCTTCCACGTCCAATGACATATGTTCAATGTCGGACAATGACATGTTATATCATGTTGCCTGTGAAAACGGCTTTTCAAAATAGCGAAAATTTGTTTTCACAAACTGTCTATTGATCATTATGGTTGATTATTTCAGGGTCTGGTTAGCCTTGTAACAGGTGGTGCATCAGGTCTTGGCCGGGCAACGGTAGAGCGCTTTGTCAAGCAGGGATCCAGAGTGATTGTTTGTGACTTACCAACTTCAGAAGGCCAGGAGATCGCCAACAGCCTTGGTGCTGACAGCTGTCTTTTTGTTCCAACTGATGTAAGTAAAAGAGACAAAGGATTAATGCATGAGATAAAAACTGTCATTCTCTTCAGAAGTTTTCAAGAAGTGACGTCAAGAATGTAGCGTACACATGTACACTTCTTTTTTCTATCTATTGAATTAAGACTATTGTTTTCTAAAATAATTGCACCTCATGTTGTGTGGTTAGGTCTGAAATCTTATGTAATGTCCTTGCTTTTTTTTAGATCACAAGTACAGAAGATGTCCAGAATGCCCTTTCTGTAGCCAAGAGTAAATATGGTCGTCTAGATGCAGTTGTGAATTGTGCTGGTGTCGGTGTTGCCTACAAAACATACAACTTCAAGAAAGAACTTCCTCACAGTTTTGATGATTTCAAACGAGTTCTGTTTGTAAGTTTCCTAAAGTACATGTAATAGGCAGAAGATGGTTAACACTATATTATAACAGCATATTTCAAATTGTCTGGTTTTTGGTGTCATAAAATTTTTACTTGCTCCCTTTAATACCACTGAGATAGTTATTGCCTAATGAAAAATTTTACAAGTCTCAGTTTGTAATTGTATGCATCGAATCAATCTTTCTTTGTTTCAGGTAAATACAGCAGGTACTTTCAACGTGATTCGTTTAGCCGTTGGTCTGATTGGAAAGAACGAACCAGATCATGATGGTCAGCGAGGAATTGTGATAAATACAGCGAGTGTGGCAGCTTTTGATGGTCAGATAGGACAAGCAGCGTATTCTGCCAGCAAAGGTGCTATCGCTGGGATGACATTGCCTATTGCTAGAGATCTGTCGACACAGGGGATCCGTTGTGTGACTATAGCACCAGGTAGGAAAAGATTGCAGCCAAATTTGTTAAAATTATTTGATTGGGAAAAATATTATCCCAAGACCATGGGGTTCTGTGAATGGAATCAATGGTGCATTAAATGTGTAGAATTTCGTTTACTGGAGGACATCCATGAGATGCAAAACAGTGCCACCTCCACAATAAAAAAAGTGCATGTACATGTACATGTAGAAAACAGGGACAACTTGTTTGAGTGTCAACAAGATGGTCAATTTATTACAAAATGTATTTATCATGTCATGATACAATGATGTCGTCTCTAAAAAGTAATTGTCTTTTTCAGGTCTGTTTGATACTCCTCTTCTTGCAAGTTTACCAGAAAAAGTCAGGACGTTTTTAGGAAGTACAGTCCCATTCCCATCTCGTCTTGGCTATCCATCAGAATATGCACAGTTAGCACAGTCAATAATAGAAAATCCTATGATAAATGGTGAGGTGATACGACTGGATGGGGCTCTCAGGATGCAGCCTTAGATGGGAGATTTTGCAAATTTGTGCCATGAATGATTTTCCATGTACTTAAATTGAAAGGAAAAGTCGGGGCATTCGTGTAAGAGATTGTGAGAGGAAAACTATACCATGCACATTGTCAACATGCTTGTCTCACTGGTGATAACCTTTGTCCAAAAGTTATACAATGTTGTCTCCAGAATATTGCTAACTATTCATGTATTTTAAATGTGTTTGAAGTGCAATGGCAGTTGTGAAATGGATTTGATTAATAAAATCAGTATGATATAATACATTTATATTGTGCAGATTCATTTATTTTCTGAACTGATCCTCTGCGTACAAAGATCAGGACACCTTGATCGTGTCTTTGGTTGTTGCTATGGAGACAATGGAAACTACGCTACAAGTACACAGGAAAACAGCCTATGGATGTGCAGTCAAAGGATCAGTTTGAAAACAAAACTCATTTGCTATTGGTCCAGTATGTAACATGACATGAAGAATGTATCTGATCCTGACAACCGCCTTGTCATATATAATCCAAGTGGCTAACACAATGAGTCTGAAAGTCTTTTAAAAAGCAGAATCACAATTTATTGTCAAATTCATATAACATACAAAAGATATAAATCGTGAGCTGAATAGGTGGTTAAAAATCATGGATGGAATATGACCAATGATGAATTTAGCTCCAAAGTCCCTAAAAAATGCAAACAATAGCCTGATCCCTTTGAAAGGGAATGCCAGAATAAAAAAATCTAATCTAGAGCAGTGCAGATATACATACCGTAATAAATCCTTTCCAAGTTTCAACTGCCGCAAAACGATTGTAAAGCTTTTTATTCCAACATTTCAATGTGCAAATCCAATCAATTTAAATTCACTGGTTTATTTTGTTTTTGAATTTCTTACATATTAAACGTGATGTGCCTCGAGATAATGCAGAGCCACTGTTACTCAGAAAATGATACATTTTGGGACGTCTGCCAATAGCGCCTCCTTTAGTTATTGAAAGAACAGGAAATACACTTTCACAGTCCACATAAAGGTAAATTTGTGGAATATTAGCATGGCCGGAAAAAAATGACACTTCAAATAGTCTCGTTCCCTGGAGGAGGTATTGTGTGCTAGAATGTCCATTCAGAGACATGAACTTCTATGAAAGCGACATGGGATGAAATGATATAATTTGCGTTATTGCGATTGTCCATTTGGAGACGTAAACGGTAGATCCTAGGTCCTGTGATTGGGCGAAGCAAACGGACCTCACCTGAAAGATAGACAGTGACATTTAGAGTTCAATTTAGGCTGATGTGTGAGTCGACAGGGACATGACATTAACTTTTTTTAAGGCTGACGAAAATTACTGACATGGTTCTTGTCAGCTGCTTTCAGAAATTGGTGAGGCTTTGGAAAATTCTCATCAGCAGGGCTTAAACTTTTAACGGTGCTTTTCTATTGCCATAGCCCTATCAACTGGTCTTATAATTGATGATTCCCATGATGTGATAGCCGAATGACATAAGAAGTGACATCAAAGACATAGGAGGATACCAGGTAGGGTGGCTAATTCTATGATATCAGATAGGGGAGAACTCAAGCCATAATTCTTGTTCAGGGCAACAGTGACACATACCTCGGTCTCCAAACTTTACAACATCAAATAAGCCTTGTTCGTTCCCGTCCGTAATATAGAATCGAAGGTTTGGAAAGATGGAATAGCCAATTGTCCGGACATTTATCAGCGTCATAGGTTGCGGGAGGTATGATATCTGCGGTAGTGCCACATATTGCCAGGAGATTGTGTTGGTTTTATTCAAGAGACAGTCGACATCGTTGTACTGGCACTGCCTCTTACGACACACAAATCCTTCGTCTCCAATTTGCCTGAAAATGATTGATACATAAATTATTATATCAATGTCTGTCTTCTCTTCTTACATAACCAATACCAACTTGATAGATTAAGGAGTTGCCAAAATGTTTATTGTAAGAGTGCACTTTAATGTTACCTGACTGTTTTCATGTGAAGATATAATGTCCCCAGGCTTACCCTTACTAGTTAAAAGCAGAGCATAGATCTTTCCATTTCTGCTGTCGAATTGAACCTTTTCCAATGGAGAATAAATGGAAACACTCTTAAAATCTGAATTTTTACATCCTTGAAAGCATCCTCTTACCCTCTTCCCCCTTGATTTTTGGTTTCCCTCCATCTTGCCAGGACAGAGTCCAGAACAGACGATTGGAATCTGTTGTTCACTACAGGCAGATTTGGGCTGAAATGTGGAAAGATTGGTCACATCCAGACATCCATACATGTAAATGCAAACTTGCCAAGACTGCCCTACATACATGTAATATGCTTGTTCGCTGTAATCTTGGTTTTGAGAATGGGTGGGTTGGCAGAGCGTTTCCTTTGTTTGATTGTGATTTGGTCGTTGTATTTGTAAATCATCTCAGAGTCTAACATAGATTTTCAGACACTCAGGAATGCTTGAATATTCGTGAGACAAAGCCACAATCTTTACAGATCTGAATGATATTTGCAAACAATCTGTCCCTCTGCACAGAGGGTGCCAATTCTTCAAATGTTCCATTTTATTCTGCTTGCCAACAGAATATGAATGATAACCAGTTGCAATGACCACTCGCAATACACAAACAGTTCCTGCAGACACATAACAAACAACATCTATTTACCACATCAATTTTATTCACAAAAATACTGATCTCTATACAAAAATGTATCCGAAACATAGGAAGGTTTTGGATAGCACCGTGACATACATGCCAAGTAGGCCTACTCATGATACTTGAAATCACTCGGGCACAATATAGAGAAGTAAAACAGGTTCAGAACTAAACCACAGCGGTGGTTCTACTTTCAAATTCAAGAACAGATGAATGGAAAACTTAATTTAGGTCTCAGGTCCTCTGAAATTTCTCTAACTAACTGAAAAAATACATCTAAATGGACACCGGGACGTTTTTAGATGAGAGGATTTACATTGTCTGTACCATGCTAAAGATAGGCACAACTACTAAAGATGAAACTGCTGGTACTCTACGAAATATTATGCATGTCATTCATATAGTGCATCAATCCTATAAATGGATCAATAAGGTTTATTTGAGGTAATCAGGTAACTTGCCACACCTGCTGATGTTAGCCAATAGTCAATGTCAGTCGCAATGAAGTGCTAGACCAGTCCATTAGACAAACCTGCATTCCATTTCTCTAAACCTATGAGCATGTTTGCATGTAACTGTTGCATCGTAGCAGACAATCTTTTCAAGATTTTAGAATAACCGATTTTTTAATTATTCATTTAAACGTATCGGACGGAATTCATATATAAAACACGCCCGTCTGATTCCACTTGTTCTTCAAGTTGACAATTTTGACATCCTAAACCTGTCCATAGGAGTACACACTCTTTGTAACAAAGATACTGATTCGCGCTACTGCTGTCCGGTAACTGTATGGGTTGTTTGTCCCACTTCTGGTCGGCCGAATGTGCATTGTCATTTCGAGCTCAATATCCTGGGGCGCAGGGATTTGGCGCATCAGCCGGACGACTGCCTGGTGCGGTTTCAATTTATTCAGGTAGAAGAAGTCACGGGTGACACGTTGAACACCAGTGTAGGGGTCTGCTGCAGAAATCATGTCAAGTTCGAAATCGAGCTGACTTTGGAGTGTCTCTGGTCCTTTCATTTTAAAGAGGTTTGCCGGCACTTCGATGTTCTCCGGAAAAGTGATGAAATTGTGCGAGTACGAAATGGGCAATTTCAGACATTCAACGTCGTCTGCTCGACACAGGCGTTGGCGACGGCAACGGATGTTACTGGAAAGAGAAAATAGAGAAATCTGCACTGAATCCAGTGTGAAACAGAGTGATTGTCTTCAATTTAGACCACAAACTCGCATACTCTATCCTTAAATTCAAAAAGTACTTTCAATACAAATTCCTAGCCAAAAAGGAACCTAAATTCACAAAAACAAACATATTTTTTCTCTCAATATTTGAGACTCGCATCCAAGGAAACTCTGTTTTGGAATGCAGATTTCTTTATTTCCACTAAAAACAACAAGCCAGGAGAGAAGAGCCAAGAAAATGAAGCATTTTGTAGGAAGAGGTTTGAAAATAAAGAAGCCTGCAAGAGCACTCGATCTTCAGTGCATGATACCATTTATTGTACAAGAAGCATAGATGTGTCCAAGCATGGATAACTGAATAGGATGAATTCTTTCCAGACTGAAGCCTCAATGTTTTCTTCCCTGAGGTCAAAAGACCTAATCTTACCATGATTTTGTGAGTTTGTGATTCCCAGAGCAAACTAATAGACGTACATGCAATTGAGGACCCCTTAGTCTTTATTTTTGATAATATTCAGATAGGCTCAACTTCAGAAGATGTAGCTGGTCTCTTCAAAGCATTTGACTGCAGCTCCAGCTCAAGAGCCCTCTTATTTGCCCAGACTAGCCTAAGTTGTATTTCATGGGTCTGGTTTCCATATCCCTGGCTTGCAATCCAGACTACTTCTTTTCTGCTGAGGTGGAGAATTTTCGAATAATGCAAACCACTTACTTTTCAACAGCGCCAGCGCTCAGCGTTTGGACGAATCCTGCAGGACAGGCCACCGAGAGACATTTAAAATCGCCACGCGTGTTGAAACAGATTTGGTCCCGGCCGTTGCAGTTGGACAAACCTTCCGTGCACTCGTTGATGTCTGCAATGAAAAAGTCTAGACTATAGACACTGGGTGATGATATACCAGTATTCAAAGGGTGGGCATGCAGATTGGGACTGCACTGTTTTCATTACCAAAGTCACAGTGAGCAATTTGCAACAACCGAGAAGATTTCGAGCAGATTTAAGATTGCATATGGCTACTGTGGCTCCATTTATGTTTTGCTGGCCATTCCTTCCAAAAAACCTGCCTTAGTAGGTTTTCCAAGAGAGAAAAATCACTCTCCTCAAACTTTAAGTCAGGATTTGAATTTCTGATACCATATGACATGATAAACCAATTTTTACCTGTAAAACATGCTATGCTGACATGATGGTGACGACATTATAGCCAAGCTTACCTTCACACGTCTTTAGATCAGATTTGAGTCGATAACCACTTGGACATTCACAGGCATAGGATCCAGGTGTATTCCGACAAATACCAGCACACAGCCTACCACGGCTGCCCCATACCTTACACTCATCAATATCTGTAGTAGAAAACGAATTCAACAAATGCAATATCATTGTTAACATCCAAGGACTATTTAACCATCTTCAGTTAATGAACCAACTATCAACTATTTATGAAGCAGTGTGGTGTAGTTAAGCTCCGTTCCCTGACCAGCAGTCAGGAGGTCCCTGGTTTGATCCCCACTGTCGCTGTGTGACTCAAGGCAGGTCTCTTTGCCTGGCATGCCTTGCTTCACCCAGGTGTACAAATGGGTAGTGGTTCAGGTTGTTACTTGGAGCAGATTGATGACTTTTTACAAAGCTGCTTAACCTACCTTGACAGCTTCTGTTATCTGGGCCAAGTTCATAGCCCTCTCTGCATCGACACTGGAAGGAGCCCCAGGAGTTGATACAGGTGTGCTGGCAAGTTCCCTGGGTCTCACACTCGTTTACATCTAGTACGAGAAAACAGAATCATGAAGCGTGGCTCTTTTATCTCGAGCAGTTTTTCATGCTTAACCGATCCCAATGGTCAAGGTGTCTCCCTCAACGACAGGCTGAATGTTTGAGCCCTGCTTGTTGGTAGCTGTTTTGGAAGCAGGCAGTTGGTTTAAAAGCTGGTTGCTACTCCAATATAGGGTACAAACTTCTAACTCACCAAGCAATGGTCATTAAAGTTAATAAGATAAGAGTTTTATTAATCATGACACTAATTTGCTTGTCCGAACTTACCAATGCAATTCCTTCCATCGCCAGCAGACGTGAAACCAGCCTTACACCGACACTGGAAACTCCCAATCGTATTCTCGCACTCAGCTGTCAATGCGCACATCTGGTCTGGGAACTTCTCACACTCATTCACATCTGGAATAGGATGAGTCCAAAGATGTAATGGACTGATACAGAAGATCACAGTCGACTTTATGGAGTTTGGAAACAATCCCCAATGTAAACACGAAGCGTCAGATGACACTCTAAACATTACACACAAATGCAACATTCTTGATATCATAATACAATAGTAAATTTATATCAACATACCTTTGCACTGTTTCGTAATGGGGTCTTTCTCAAATCCTGGCTGACACTGGCAAATAAATGTTCCTGGTCTGTTCTGGCATACCTGCTCTCCTATACAATCATCCTCACCCCGGGCACATTCGTCAATGTCTGAAAGAGAAAGATAGCATGTACACTTCCATACAACTGACTACAGTAGTTCCCGAGTCATTACATCTATACATCATGAAGACTATGCACTATGAAGACCCAATTTATGATCGGTTTCAAAAATATTTCAATAAAGAATACAAAAGAGTTTCATGACAGGGTAACAGAGAGTGTGATGGACTTACCAATACACCTGTTCCCAGCTCCATTCCTCTCATACCCGTTGCCGCACTTGAGAATATTCTGACAGCGGTACGACCCTATGTTATTGAAGCACATCTGCAGTCGGGTGCAAGGGTTAGGAGTCTCATTGCACTCATTGATATCTAAAAGCATAGAATGAAAAATAAGAAATACTGGCAAGTGGAGAGATTGGATTGTGGCCTTATATGTCCCAAGAGCCATTTATAGCAGTAGATTACACATGACCATTCCATGGAGAGGTCTTTACAAGCCTTTCTGATGGTACAAATTACCTTTAAGATTGAAATCATCATTGGTTTAATGAGAGGTTTTCTAAATGTGTCTCAAGAATAACCCTCCTCTTGAGAAGATCGTTCAACATGGCAAATTCACTTACCAACACACTGGCCAAATCGATCAGCTCTAAATCCAGTTCTACATTGGATCCTCTCACAAATTCCCGTTGAGTAGTCAAGTCTTGTTCCGATCGGGCACTCCTTACGTTCACAGCGGAATGACCCGACGGTATTCTTACAAGTGAACGCCTTGCCACAGTTTGCTGTTCCTATGGTACATTCATCATCATCTGAAATAGATAGCAATTGCTTAAAAAATGAAACTGGAGAAATGTCCAATTAAGATCAGTTGGCAAAGCTAAAATTAGCCGCGTTCGTGCATAGGCACTATCTTGTCTTAAAATTGTACTATTAAGCCGACTGAGCCATGTCTGTTACACCAAGGACTATTACGTTGTGAGGCATCCCTCAGTAGAGCAGTAGACCCCTCTGGCTTCATTCACAAACCTTCGCACTGCTGAGTGTCCTGGTTAATTGTGTAGCCAGTGCCACAGCTGAGCACCCTGGTACAGGTGTATGACCCGACGGTATTCTCACAGCGCTGTGACGACAGACAGTTATCAAGATTTTGCTGGCATTCGTTCATATCTGAAGAAGAAAGAGTAGATTCATGAAAGGTATACTATATTATGTATGTAAGAATAAAATGTGAATCTACCAATCTGTAGAATCAAGTTCCAGACAGTCTCATTTCCAACAAGACACCCAACATTCTGGCAGAGGTAAACTGTTGAAGAAGGAGACCCACTTGTATCACACAAGGTCCCAACGAGAATCAAACCCCACATCTCAACACTCACTGCCACATTATTACGACATCCAAATTTATGACTTAATAGTCAACTTTACAATTAGAACCAAAATGGTTATACCTTCACACTCCGAAGCGAATGAGTCGTACTGGTATCCAATCTCACACTGACACACGTAACTGCCGAGCGTGTTCCGACATGTCTGATGGTT
This sequence comes from Lineus longissimus, assembly GCF_910592395.1. Taxonomy (NCBI): domain Eukaryota; kingdom Metazoa; phylum Nemertea; class Pilidiophora; order Heteronemertea; family Lineidae; genus Lineus; species Lineus longissimus. The sequence continues at coordinate 2,553,249 of NC_088314.1, forward strand.
CTTGTTACAGTCATCCTGGCCAGCAGCACATTCATCAATATCTGAAAATCAATCAATCAATCAAGTAATCAATCAAGGATTGTCACATAATAAATGTGATAATTTGATACAGTGACAAATGATCCACAACTATTTCACTGGGCACCATATTCTATCAGAACTCCTGCAGCACAGTTTAACAAAGTGTGCAGCATCATCCCATCTTTCCTTCCCAAACATCAATAAATTGGTTACCTTTACACCGTCCGCTAGCTGTGTCATAAGACGTCCCAACTGGACAATTCAAATTCTGGTTCCCAACACACCTGCCAAGGACACGATTAAACTCGTAACCACTTGGACATTGCACGGGGACAGTGATCTGATCACAACGCTTTGTCTCCGTGTTGTACTGGTAACCGTTGGGGCAGCTGGGGTCGAACCTGTTTTCACAGATGTAATGCCCTAGAGTGTTGGAGCACCTCTGGTTGGGCTGGCAGTCGTGGGTGCCGAGGAGACACTCGTCTATGTCTGAAATTATCAACAATCTTACTCTAGATATTTTTCTGTCAATGAATTTATGTGCAAGTGTAGTTCCGTACAGTTGCTCCAACACAAAAAAACTTTGTTGGTGCGGCTGGCCAGGATGACATGCACCCTGGGGACAGAGCGCTGGTAGCTTTCCCTTGGTACAGTAGCTTGCCCAGGTTGACTGAATGTGCCCTTCGTACAGATCATTGGTAGATTCTCAAGATGATTATTCTTGTATACCTATTCAGTTGTAACAGCATCTTTCGCACTTTAAATACGGGCCAGTTTAAACAAATGATTCTTACCTCTGCATGAAACTTCATCTGCCTGTAGCTGATAACCATCCTCACAGCTGCACTTGAATGATATCCCAGTATCCAAACAGTTCTGCTCACACGGGTTATTTGGCCCAAGACACTTGTCACCTGAATGGAAAAAGGATGGAAAATAAGAATTTTAAGTAATGCTTGAATCTTAACTTAACCTGGTGTTATCTTCTTCAGTTAAGTCCATTAGACCAAGTAATATTAGCTAACTCCAGAGTTAGGGATAAAATCTATTTTGAACAAGCGTGAGCTGAATTTGAACCTTTCTAACTGACATTTGTATAAAAGTTTAGAAAGGACTTTAGAAGCTTACCATCAGCGCTCGTGAGCTGCCTACATGTCATTCCATCGTCATTGAGCCTGAATCCATCTCGACATTTGCAGTAGAAGCTCCCAATGGTGTTGATACACTCGTGTGCACACAGTAGTATGCCGGGGTAGAGGGCGCACTCATCAATGTCATTCTCACTTTGTGCCCCAGCTAAGATAAGAGATTTCAGAGATAACTCATCAAGAATATCATAGCCATCTTCTCTTTAAATGAGACCTCAATGAAGCAGGCCAGATCAATATATATTTATCATATACTTTTGGGACGAGGGAAATCCGTAAAACAAACAATTAAATTTGAAGCCTGCGGCTTCTCAGTCTTTTTACCAAACCATCAAGGACAACATAAGAGTAGTGCGTTGTATAACATGAACATACCAATCGTTTACAACTGAAAGGGTTACAGGTCACTCATTAGGATGTTCCATCCACCCTTACTTGGCTAGAAATAGAATCACCATACATTTTCCTGCACACAAAACACTGTAGATCGGTCAACTGGATATGAAACCTAGGACAAGAGAATTGAGTCCAAGGTCTTCGCATGCAGTGTATGTCTTAATAGAACTCTGGCAGGTCTCCTATCAACTTTCATAATATATTGTTTTTTATTACAAAATATATTAATCCTATTAACAAAATAAGAACATCGTGCATTCAGGTGAAGGAACGACTTGATTATAATTTGTTAAAAGTTATACTTAGATATTTCATTGAAAGACTCCAACAACACAGTTTTTCCAACTTGATTGAATAAATTCTTCCTTTCCCAGGCCAGGCCAGCTCGGCAAACTGGAAAGCCTGCATGATTCTCGACAATCTGGAGAATTGATTCAGAGTGTTCTGGTGGATGGGAAAAACTAAACTTCACTATGAAAAGCATTCAAAGTTATCCCGCAGTGTTTCACCAGCAAGCCTGGTTATTTTCTTACTTGTGGTCGAAGACTCTGTAGTACTCGTCGTGGATGAAGTTGTTGTTGAACTAGTAGTAGTACTACTCGTGGTAGTACTAGTACTAGTTGTAGTGGGGGTAGTGGTAGGTGTTGTTGTTGAGGTGGTAGTTGGAGTGGTGGTAGGTGTCGTCACAGTTGTGGTTGTCAAAGCTGTAAAGCAGGCATTACAAGCAATGTTCATAAAGCAGCAAGCACATGCAGCGAAAGCAAAGATGGAGATAAGTTTCTGCGCAAACTCAATAAGCATTAGGCAATAAGCTTTGGGATATGGATTTGCTGGGCCAGTATTTTACACCAACAATTAGAAGAGAGAGCCACTGTCTCAGCATGGCCATCAAAAAGAATTTGCACATACCGGTAGCTGAAGAAAAAAGAGTTCATATAGCAAGCATAAGCTTATTCACAGTGCTGGTTTATAATGGCAACAAAGCTTCAGGCAAGCAAGGACTTTTTTATTTTAAGAAGTTGTACTCACGAGTTGTGATACTTGGAGTCGAGGGGGTAGGAATGACGCCATATTGAGTTCCAGTGCAGCACGAGAGAAATGAGGCCTGACATCGATTGCTCATTCCTGTCATGACGTTGCTGCAGGACTGACCCTGGGCTTTGACGGCAAGGCCAACCTTACAACAGTGGCAGCATTCCTGAAGGAAGAAATGTACAACATCTGAGAAACAAACAAAAGGACACCAAAGTTGGTGTTTTCAGTCTCAGAGGTGAGTCCGAGTCGTAAACTTCATCTTGACCTCTCTAATAACCCCATTTAGTGCCCAACTGTAGTGGCACGTACAGTATTACTCAAGCAAACTAAGAAAACGAAGAGGCACACCTTATCACCAAAAATGAAAATGGTACTCACGCTGATGATGAATCCCCCATCCCGTAACCTCAGCCTCGCGGGACACTGGAAACTCTCCTTTATATTTCGGATGCCTGATTTACATCTCTGGTTCATCAGGTTACGCATACAACAGATTCGTACCACAGACCTGCAAGAGCAAAATGAGGATTATTCTATCTAACATTGTCCAAAGCGAGTCTGTACCATCATTTCCCAGCAAATTAGTATGTCTCTAGAGCTTCTGTAAGCGTTTGTACTGATAACAACTCATTGCTCCTTGTTTATTCAGACAGAGGTATAGAACAAGTCAAGCTTTTCAGCCAAGATTCAGGCATGAAATCAAAACCTGCAGGTTAAGAGGTAATTCAGTGTCAATATAGCATTCTGATAAAGTCCTGTGATACAAATGACTCCTTACCTGCAGCTGTCCTGGTCATCCTGTCCAATGTTTGTTACATCTGATGAAAAAACTGGGCATTCCCTTCCATTGTTTTTGAACCAATTATTACCAAACTCACAGCATGTTTGGATTTGGCTGCTACTCAGTGCCTCTGAAAATGTTTTGAAGTTATCAGAGTCATCTGTAGTGTAACTTGGATGGCCCACTTTTAAAGCAACTACAGCTCATGTTGCAAAATCTTTAACTAGCTGAGGCTTCTACCAGAACTAAAAACCAGTTGAATTACCAATGACAATTTGTTCATTTGAGTGCTTAAGTTGCTTCAAGGACGAAAGGGTGAAGAAGTCAAGTGCTTGTTATCCAAGATGTGCGAGTTTCTTTAGAAATCAGATCAAGAGACTTGCTGATATAAACACCCATTAATCACTTGGAGAACTTTGTCAAACATTACTGGAGGTCATCAAGATATTGCGCAGAATGGGTTTGATGATCTGAAGTCATATAGCAATATGTAGTCACAAAGGACAATCTCACATTTAACCCTCAGAGCTTGAAATATTTGAGAGAACTGCAAATTTCAAATTTTCACTTGGACATCACTTAAAACTAGAGGCCCAAGAGCCTGTCACTCAGCTTCAATGCTTGGATCATCATGCTCACCTGCACTCCATACCAGAATCACTAGCACCAAAGAAGTGGAGAATAATCCTCGCATTATGTCACATGTAGAAGGCTACTTATTCTGGAAGATGATATGACGGTGCCTGCAAATGAATACGGGTACATGTATGGACACATTTCAGCATTTGAAATCGACAACAGACATGTCAGATATAAGAGTGAAAAATAAAGTACCATCCGTCTGCCCCAGCATGCTAGTCCTACTTCTTTGAAAGAGAAATAAACCTTTTTCTCTGCAGAAGCTGCTTGTGACATTAAAGATGTCATGGAAAGTGCAAGTAAACCCCATCTCATGATGCAACACCAAGAAAATAGGTCCTGAGATACTTACGCAAGTCAAATCAGAAGGATACAATGGAACCTGACTAAAGAATGTTCCAGCATGTGATCCAAATGTCTTTGTAACAGGCCCAGGAAATGTCATTGGCCTATCATATATCCTTATCTTTGACTTGTTGTCTTGACTTAAACTTTTATGTCGAAACTAGGCCTTGTATACACTATCATTCATGCTCCAGGATGCCCGAGGTCAACAAATTAACCCTCCATTACCCAGACAAATGTAAAAGAAAAAATTGTTTATAAAGTTGATCAGCCTCGCTAAGCTACCGGACAGAACCTTCCTGCAATATCCTGGATCTGGTCCTTGACCTGACGCATGAAGATCAGGCCATTCTGAGTCATTTTGAGTCCCATCCTTGAGTAAATATTTCGTTCTTAGACAACTAAGACACATTTCTATCTTATTATTGATATGTTTATAGAAATAGAAATTTCATTACCCAATAGCCCTAATTATATCAAAGAATTAACCCTTCCATAAAAAGGTTATGACAAAGTGATCTGCCTTTGAGGAACACGTTTGAGGAATGGATTTGAAAACAGACAGAAAAGACCTGATGAAATTTTAAGTTACTTACTGATCAGATGACTATTATACCGTTGTTGAAAGTGGCCAAGAAGGCTCACTTATCCTTTGAAGACTGTATCTAGATAACAAACTTGAATTTCACTGAAAAGCCCATAGACTCGAGACATTTAGCAGAATTTCATGCAATCATGGGTTGGCCTTAATCTTTGTATTCTTCAAGGAGTTAATGTCATAAGATTGAAATCACATCACTATCTTTTCATGAAGATTTTATTTGACTGACATTCGCAGATCAATATTTAAACTTGCATAATACCTCTGATAAAATACTTTACCTTTTCAATAATTGATATAAGGGTAATATAAAGCTGCTACAAATATGCAAATGGATTACTACTTCAAGAAGACAGCAGCGAGTCCATATGTTTTATGCTGGAAATATATTTGGGCCAATCATTATACTTGCACACCTATCAATCATTTTTCCAAAGCATGTCGATTTCGAAATCCCGCTTTTGTCAAATCGGACAATATGACAAGAAGAAAATCACATAGACCTAAATAAAATTATGAAACTTACACTTTGTTTAAGCTACAGAATCATGGATCCATCTTCAATTGTGCAATGTAACAGTGTAGCACACTTCCTGCTTCCAATTGACGTCATCCAAGAATGCTTTGAAAGACCATCTTAATTCCAGCCAAATACAGCAATGACCAAGAGCATACTCAACTAGAAGTAGGCTTGTATCAAAACATTGCAAACAATCGGCAATTAATTGCAAGAAAAACATCTTCTAATATTTGGATAGCATTTCCTAATGACACATTTTTTTGCATACCGGTACTTAGAATAAGTAATGAGGTTTCACAAAGAGTACAGTGTCAGAGTTTTTGTTCTTATGAAAACAAGTCATTAGACTGAGAATAAATGGCTCCTCATCCCATAAGACCATCCTCTATGGAATTTACCCAATATCATGAAAAAAAACTTGCCCCGATTCAGCCCTAAAACTTCAATATATACTGGCCCTCTTCCATGATTTACAAGTTTGTTTGATTATGATTAAGTTCATTAACCCGATTTTACAAGAATTTGGGTTGTCAAAACCACAATTTCTAATTGGCTATCATCAAATTTCCTTATTCACATAAAAAAACCTAGAAATGCCGGTTAACTGTTGAAGTTCAGGCTATTAGATACAGAGATCAGGGCTAGCACCCAGCATTCAAGGCTGACGACAACCTATCAGCCACTCGACGGTTACTGGTAGGTGACATAGATGTAGGGCTATTCAAGGCTTAATTCCATCCGTCATGTATTTCCTCTCTCTCAGCTGATGACCACAGCATGAATGCAATCATCATCATCATCATCATCATTAAGGCGTTATGGCCCAGAATTGGGCCAGTGTACAGTAGCACTGTCAGCAGAAGAACATGACTCAAATACAAATTTCAAACGGATCCAAAGATGAGACGAAAACAAAATGCTTCATTTTATAAACAATTTATTGTCAATAATGAATACATACTAATAATAAGCAATAATTTACCAGACTGGCACATTAAAACATTGACAATAGAAATATATCACTTAAGGGCCACTAATAAACAACGAACCTAACAGACACTCACAAATCTCTAACTTTAAGCTATTATTTCACCACACGAGTGCAAACAATGCCTTGATATTTTCCAACCAATGGAGCTGATTCACCCATTCCACCAGAGCTATCAAGGGTTCTGTGGCATGAAAGTGACAAATGACCAAATGCACTGAGATGCTACAAGTACTTCACAGCCCGTTAACTTCCCAGCCTGACGAGTCAAGAGACCAGTAACTTTGTGATTGGAGAGCTCTAATCAGGAGGTTGTGAGCCAATTTACTCGTAATTTGAGACATGACTTAGTGTTTCTCACAGAACACCAAGAACATGATAAAATGCAATGGCAAGTATAACACTACAGTTCTTACATGCACCATCAAGAGCACCCAGCAGACCCTCCCCTAAAACTGCTAGGGTAGGGTTTACGATCACCATATGGTGCACTTTTATTGGGAGTGCGACTCCTGGTCATCACACCATAAGCTCCTTCCCTACTACCAGGAGAGCTATGCGAAGACCCAACTGGCCTCACAGGGGAACCTCGAGAAGTCCGTTTTAGAGGTATATTCCCAGTGATTCCTTTGAGATTGTCTTTGCTATTTTTGTTTCTTTTATCATCGAGGGGTGTTTGCTGCCTCGTATCCACCGTTCCGCATTCATCTGCTTTTTCGCCGCAAAGATCAACATCTAATGGAATGGCATCCCATAGGCCTGATTCATCTATAAAGAGAATTTAAATGTAAATGTTTAAAATGATGTATTTTTTCAGTTATATTGGTTTCGACCCATTCAAATGGGGAGGAGACTGTTACATGTTGGTGCAGCCGACTCACCAAAGTTGTCTTCTGCTTGAAGTTCGGCCGGCATCATGACCGGTGTCTTATCTCTCGCTGGTGTCACATAAGCATCTCCCTTTTGAGTAGAATGAGCCAGGGGAATTTCAAAATCTGAAAAAAGGAAAGTACATGTATGTTTCTACCTGATGTGGCCCAGTAAGAGCAGACAAAAAACCTGTTATTCTCGAAATGATCAAAATGTGGGTAACCGGTTTCTTTCACACATTCCTTCAAATGTTATGTTTCCCTTACCAATGTCACAATCCTCTTTTTTGGTTTGAGGGTCAGATTTTTCCACGAGTGTCTTTTTCAAACGTTCCTTAAATTCTTGCTGTTTTCTTAACTGACGTTGCTTCCTTTCTAAACGCTCACGATCCGCTGGTGAAAGACAAACATCATCGATGACATCCTCACTGAAATGGCAAATTTGAAGAAGTAATAGTCATAGTAACATCAGTCTGTGTATCAATGACGACTGATAGTGATGTCAACAACCTGGTCACAGCTTTCAACCCGGCAGTAGTCTGCAAAGGGACTTGGGGACAAGTCAAACCAACTAAAAATACACACCGTCGCAACCATCTTGGCCCCTACATGAGACATTTTCACAACCAGAGCCAGCCTGTCTTTATTTGATCTGTTAAGAATTCATTTCATTGAGAATTTACCTTCACTCACCTGCTTGTATTTCGGACTGGTTCCTCAACCTGGTATACACCTGGTTGCTCACCTCCAGGGGGGACGTTTTCAATCCGTGTCGGAATACTGTTGGTACAAGTACTTGTCCGTTGATGCTTTGGCATTGACTGGCATGTAGGGGTCAAAGGTCGAGAGTTCTGATTGGCTTGAATCGGTTTCACTCCAGAACATTCAGCTTGCTGTGGAGAAATCACTTCAGTCTTTGCAAGGGTACGAGAAGGATATATCGGTGTGCTCATTTTTTGAGGGAATACAGAGGTCGAAGGTCGAGAATTGGTTGCATCGGTAGCGGTTCCTTTTGTGTCCACTGGCTGGACAATATCAGTGGGTGTTGAAACAGACAGTGCCACTGTCCGTGTCGGAAGACTTGGAGTGCACATTTTTGGGATAGGCTTCACCGGCCCTGATGGCCTGGCAAATCCTACATCTGTTTTCAATGCTGACCTGGTGTTTGTATCATGAATAAGTATTCCCATGGGTGTGCTTGGTTGATTGTCTGCTGCCCTGTTCTGAGCAATATCCCCTTGACCCATTAGTTGGGCACTTAGACCTGGTACCAGTTTATCTTGGTGATTGTTTCCAACCCTAGATGGTGGTGTTGACTTTTCGTAACGAGCTTTGCAGATCCTTGGATCCTGATCTTGATGCTTCATTTCTCTTAGTTCACAATTTTCAACTGGCTGAAAAATTGCAAACATTGTGAGTCAAAATAGAGGCAATGCCAATGGTTGGGCCAACAAATGTAAAAATTGGTCAATATTTTCTAATACTTTTCTGAAGTCCCTAGTATTATTACCGTAGTGTGTTAATCAAGGGAAATTTACACCAAATTAGATTAACGCAAAAAAATTAAAACAATGAAATGTACACAGGAGCTACCAAGAAAAACATCAATTAAGAAACTTACAGGTTTAGGTGCCTTGTTTATAGATTTCAGGTAGTTCTTATCACCGAGACAGTTGCCCAGGGCATTGCCAAAACTCCTGAAAAATAGCAAATGAGAAGGTTGATTTGTAGGAATTAATATGAAGAGAGAAACATGTCAAAAACTGTTTGGAATTGGAAGTCAAAGGCAATAAATATCGTGTAGATAGCAACTTGCAGACTTTTCATTAAATCAGAACATTCAGGATCAAGCCCTTGCTAGGATACTGCCATCAGATTTTATTCAAATGTAGTATAATAATATCATAATACACAACATAACTTACTTGAGCGCCCTTTTTAATCCGTCGGTCACAGCTTCTTTGCGAGCCTTTTCCAGAGATAAAGCCTTCGACCTCATCCCTTCACTGACACCATATCCAATGTCTTCATGAAACACACCATCCTGAAATTTATTTTAGTAAGACGATTTTATATTTGGTTTCCCCAATCTAAAGTGTTAATCACTGAAGCTCAAACATGTCAAACTTTAATCCCAAATCGCTCCAATCCAAACGATTCTTCTACACTTTAGTGTATCCTGTTGACATAATATGCAACCAGTGCATGACATCATGCCAACATCATTTAGCAATGAATCTAAAATGCTCTTCAGGCTCTTGACTTGTTGGTACCTTGGAGATTTGGTGCAAAGATTCCGAAGGCGGTTTCAATGACCACAACCCTCCCTACAATAGTCTTACCTTCAGTTGTATCTTGACGAAAGCACTGACACCTACATAGTATCTTCCATTGTTGTGGTCAACGAAATCTGTAATGAAATAAACCTTTTTAATATTATCAAATTTTGTAAAATGGATTCATTTGCACAAATGGAATACTCCTTTACAACAATAGATGGAACTCCACAATGCAAGAGCTGGGCAGCCTGGTGGTTTCTGGTGTTCCCTGTATCAGCTTGTCGCCCCATCAGGCAACTTATAGTAGGAAAGCCCACAACTTTCAATTCATAACTGAATCATGCTGCCTGGGTTTGTTCTTGCCACCATCACAAAGCAATATTTACCTACAGTCTCCCCTGTAACTGAATGAGACCAGCCATTAAATCCAAAAGTTTCATTGGCAAGGTTGACTAATCTCCATCCTTCTATGTAAGCCAACTGAAACAGAACTAACATCATTTCACAATGAATAGCAATAGCTGAAAGGCGAACAACAAATTTGGACTCTTCAACCACTGACGTCAAGGATTGATTTTAGCTTTGGTTTTGTTCCAATTTCGTATTTGTCATCACTAGATCTAGTGGGGTAGACTGGCCTCATTTCTATTTTAAAATTTTGACTAGTAGGCCTACCCATAAAACTGACTCTCATGCAGGGTCCAGCTTAAAGCCCATGCAGACAGGTATTTATCATCAGGTTACCTTTTGTCCACCAGCTCCCGAACGCTGACTGATATATTCTTGGCCAAGCCTTTGTCTCAAAGCACTCTGAATGGCAGCATGTTCAGCATCAGAAAACTGGGTCTGGAAGTGGAAAGGAAGGATATAGATGAAGTCTTGGCCCAACTGCAGAAAAGCCTGGACAGATCATAGATTGGCTTTTGACTTTTTCATAATGAATTTTGAATTTTTCTAATCGCAATCTTTCAAATAGCCTAATGAAATTACCTTCCCGAAGCACTGATTTGTCTGCTGCATCATGAACAACAAATTAAGAACAAAGTCATATCGCAATGAACAGAATTATGGTTTTATTGGAGAAATATCTGCAAATATTAAGTCGAATTAATTTTGTTAGCTATCAGGGCAGAGACCTGTATTCATCCACGACCGGAAGTCACATAGAGCTTATCAAAATGTCAAGTTGTGGCAAATACATGGCTGGGATGGACCAAAGTGGAATTAATTCTCAATCTGTGGTTGATTCTTAATCTACAGAGTCAGGCCATCACAGAAATATGCTTTTTGATAATATATTTAAGAAAATGTGGTCTCACTGGTCAGTTTAGAACTTGTACTTTGACAGGGCCATATCAATGCGCCAGTGACGTTTTGATGGATATGGTGTACGGAAATCTTTTTTTCTCAGGCAATCGGTATTGGAATTTTTTAAAACTTTATTATGCTATTGGCAAAGGGTTCTTCTTGACACGTATAAAATTTTGTGCAGATTGATTGGTCCAATGAGTACTTTTTTTACCAAAACCTATGCACAACAATGTACACGTAATGTACACATGTTTTAATAGAGGACTCTGGCCTTACATGTGTTAGTCACTACAACGTGTACAAATAGTGCGAAGAAGTAAACAGCGTCAATATTTTCCACATTTGCCGGGACTACTAGTTATTATCCTCACTAATAGGTGACAGCATAGACATTTGACCTGCAACGCAGCTGAAACGTAGTGAGGTCAAACCCATGGGAGTAATGCCGCGAGAGTTTGCACAGTATACAAGGAACTTGCTGGGTCGTGTATTAATAAGATAAACCACAGATTAAACCAGGTTCATACTTGCTTTGACTTGATGAATGACGGATCTGAGGAAGCTGGTTCAGGGGTTCCAGCTGTAAATCGTCCCCCGCCCTAAAAACGGGCGATATTTTTAATTTTTAGTGATTGCCTAGTTCCATTTTCTTAGCTCAGATGGCAGCACAAGAGAAGATTAGTGTCGTGCGGATATATCAGCTTGGATGATGTACCAGCAGCGAGTACTGGTATCAGGCTGTTTCGCTACATTGCCAGTTCGCTACAAGTCGTTTCGCTACATGTGGCGGTCGTTTCGCTACATGGTAGGTCGTTTCGCTACATGGGTGGAGTCGTTTCGCTACATGATGGGTATGGTCGTTTCGCTACATGGAGGACGTTTCGCTACATGGGTGGAGTCGTTTCGCTACATGGATGTAGTCATTATTTTTACTCTATTTTACTCTATAATTCCCGGTGGTGAATCTTTCCACAGGGGTCATTCAACCGCACTTCAACGCAGACTTTTTTAGGATTTTAACAAAAAATGGGGCCGGGCGTTTTTCGTAGGGGCGGGCGGGGACGATCACCAACTCTCTCTCAAATTTGTAGTCACCACCGGGAATTATAGTAGGGTAAAATAGAGTAAAAATAATGACTACATCCATGTAGCGAAACGACTCCACCCATGTAGCGAAACGTCCTCCATGTAGCGAAACGACCATACCCATCATGTAGCGAAACGACTCCACCCATGTAGCGAAACGACCTACCATGTAGCGAAACGACCGCCACATGTAGCGAAACGACTTGTAGCGAACTGGCAATGTAGCGAAACGACAGTAATTCCGAGTACTCGCGTCCGGGAAAGATGATAGGTTGGAATAAAGAAAAGCTGTGACCGGCAACGGTCGTCATTACCATGTTTAGGGTTCATGGAATAACTCGTCCCGCGTTCCACCCTATGATGGGTAATTTTTGATTTTAAGTAATCCCGTAGTTCTATCTCGTAGCTCAGATGGTGGCACCTACCAGCTAGACAAGACACTACCAGGCCGAATCAGTCCTGGCTGCTCCACCGTGTTGACAACATGATGTCATTGATGAGAGTGATGAGAAAGTCACAGCCAGGCCGCATCAATCTTCGCCGCACTGCCTAGTTGTTAATATGGCGAGAGAGATGAGACAATCACAGCCAGGCCAAATCAGTCTCGGCTGCTCTGCCAAGTTGTCTACATGGTGAGAGAGATGAGAGACAGTCACAGCCAGGCCAAATCAGTCTTGGCTGCTCTGCCAAGTTGTCTATATGGTGAGAGAGATGAGACAGTCACAGCCAGGCGGCATCAGTCTTCGCCGCACTGCCTAGTTGTTAATATGGTGAGAGCATGTTGACAACATGATGAGAGAGATGAGGAAGTCACAACCAGCTGGCCGAATCAGTCCTGGCTGCTCCACCGCGTTGACAACATGATGCGAGTGATGAGACAGTCACAGCCAGGCCGCATCAATCTTCGCCGCACTGCCTAGTTGTTAATAAGGCGCGAGAGATGAGACAGTCAGAGCCAGGCCGAATCAGTTCTGGCTGCTCCACCGTGTTGACAATAATTATGGTGAGAGAGATGAGACAGTCACAGCCAGGCCAAATCTGTCTTGGCTGCTCTGCCAAGTTGTCAACATGGTGAGAGAGATGAGGCAGTCACAGCCAGGCCGAATCAGTCCTGGCTGCTCCACCGTGTTGACAACATGATGAGAGAGATGAGGAAGTCACAGCCAGGCCGAATCATTCCTGGCTGCTCCACCGTGCTGACAACATGATGAGAGAGGTGAGGAAGTCACAGCCAGGCCGAATCAATCCTGGCTGCTCCACCGTACTGACAACATGATGCGAGTGATGAGACAGTCACAGCCAGGCCACATCAATCTTCACCGCACTGTTTAGTTGTTAATATGGCGAGAGAGATGAGACAGTCACAGCCAGGCCGAATCAGTTCTGGCTGCTCCACCGTGTTGACAATAATTATGGTGAGAGAGATGAGACAGTCACAGCCAGGCCAAATCAGTCTTGGCTGCTCTGCCAAGTTGTCAACATGGTGAGGGAGATGAGGAAGTCACACAGCCAGGCCGAATCAGTCCTGGCTGCTCCACCGTGTTGACAACATGATGAGAGAGATGAGGAAGTCACAAAGACATCAAAGCGAAAGTGCGGGCCTGTTTATTTTACCGTCGCTCTATATTGTTACCTGCAGAAATGACTTTCGGTCAATGAGACAGTAGTGCACTGTAGGCCTATCTCTTATGGATGTGCCTCCCCTTCATAGCTCCCCATGTTGCCAGAGAGTGTACAAAGTCTTTGCTGGATGTGCCATGCCCCTTCACTATGCCTACTTTGTTTGCTCTAGATGTGTCCTCTCCCAACGTAGTGCACCATGTTTCTACTGGGTGGATCTTGTCTCCACCCTTAGGAAAAATGTGCCTCATGTTCACTTAGTGAATACCTGATCATTTTCATAAAGGGATTGCATGAAATCAGAACACCAGACCCGAAGAGACAGCAGATACTGCTACAACAACCATACCATAACATGCTGCCACAACCAGACCTGATAATAAAGCATGCTGTCACAACCAGACCTGATAGATACTGGAAATGCTGGCACAACCAGGTAAGCAACTTGACCCAGCGATATGAATAAAGACTAGCAAATGCTTTTATCTAAAACTTAATGTACATTTACACTAGGCCTTTCTGTACAGAATTGAAGTAAAAGCATTTGCTAGTCTTTATTCATATCGCCCAATGAGGTAAGGGGCCGGAGAAGCGAACAGCGAACATTATATATAATTAACCCCTGATTTCCTCAGCACGACTGTAGATGTAACCATCAATAATTTGACAAGACTGATTTAATAAGTTTTTACTCCATATTACTGTCCTTTTGGACCGCAGTGCGAAAAATACTCATACTCAAATAAATATTCAAAGTTTTTTTCAAAAGATGGATGCTTATGACTGATCTAGACGCCAAAATAACTCCCAAAATAAGTCCCAGATCTCACTAATGAAATGGCTGCAGGAGAAGTTTTACTTGCCGAGGATCACACTCTTGATGAACGACGAATGATAAAGAATAAAAGACAAGTGACCTGCCAAAGATCACACAGCAGATGACCAAACGATTCCTTCTTAGTAGATTTGACAACCCTACAAATCACATCCACAGTTTGTGCTTTCCCGGGGTACGTTCTCACCCGGGCTTTCTCAATCCCAACAAAAAGTCCAAGGGAGCGAAACGACTGAGGGCGAAAAGGTCAGGGAACACAGAGCTCATAGGTCTCACTAGCCAGTGATGATCAAAACTAGTTCTTCAATCTCGAGTGATTACCATGGATACATGGGCCTACTCTATCCCTAATGCTTCCTGTTCAAATGTGAATGTCCGATGTTTTTTTGTGAAGGGGTAGCTCTGGCGATTATTTGAGGAAAATACCAGTTTCTTCTGTGCACTTACGCGGTGAGCAGGTCCTGCATGCTATTTATAGCTCAACAGGATGTTGACATCGACTGGTCCTTGTGAGATTGCACATGTTCTCAAGGTAAAATTTCGAGGGCAAAAAACTCAAACAAAAGCCGCATCGACAGCCTATTTTTATATAAAAGTTTGAAATAGTCGTCAGTTGGCTTTCTCAAGGTGATGAGTAGATGTGTATTCTTTTTTCACCATCCTTGAAGTTATAAGACATAAAGGTGAAATTTTTCAAATTTGCCTTAACATACACTACACAGGGTGGCTCATGCATTGTGCTGCATCAGTCTATGCATGACTGTAGTGTATGTCTAAAGGACGTTGAAACTTGGCCAGATGTATTCTACAAGTGACAAGCTATTCAGAAATGTATAGGTTTGTGTGAGAGTAAGGTACTGCCAAGTCTACAGCCGCTGGAACAGGGGTATGCATGAAATGACGTCGCGTCATTTTTGGAGGCAGGTAGGCCTGGCCTCCTCACCGGCTTGTGAGACCATAACTTTGAATTTTGCGCGCTTATGGGAGTTAGCCAATCAGAAGCGAGAAAGATTTTCCTGGAATTTGCAACCAGACCTCCAGGTGCCCACTGCAGTGAACATGTTTATGTACTATGGTGTGTACATTAATTTTCACAGGGTAGTGCGGTTGAAACTTCTTGGTCAAATCCAGGAAGAGATTTAAACCAGAGAAGAAATACCTTTGTGTTGGTAATCAGCCTGTATGATTACTGGCCACACGTGCCGCATGTACTTCTGATTACTGAATAAACATCACACCATTGTTAAATAGTGTTTGATGATTGCTGTTGATTAATAAGTGGGTAGCAGACGCTTTCTGAGCGAAGTAATTCCGGAAAAGGCAGCATGCAGCGCCCCCACATATCCAACTATCACTTTATCAGTCTATCACTATGCCATTTTCAGTAGGCCAGGTGCTTAGATTTTGTTCGCTTTTCGCCGGATTTCTAAGTATTGTTGATATGACGATCAAATCAGAAGGCTAGGAATTAATCCTATTTGTAAATAGAAGAGATCCGCGACTACGGGAACCAGATATCTCTGAGGAAAAGTGTTTTTATAACTTGGTCTTGGTTGGAGAAAGTTGTCAGTGCTTTCTCTCTTCTGACTTCTCTTCCCGAGGACCTATCCTATGTGTGATCTCACAGGCAGTGATAGTGTATACCATTGTATGTGTGGATATGTTTGTGCCATACTGTTCAGGTAACTGAGTGGGGTATTTTATGTATTCTGTTATGCAGCCTGCAGGATTCTATCCTGGTGAGTCATTCGGTATTTCCTGGTGTGTATTTCTGCTAATGTCTTCAGCAAGCATTCCCAATACAACGGATTAGTAACTCAATCTTTAGGAGTTTTCCTCATGTGGGTACATTTCATGTCTGGACAGTGAAGTCATGATTCACAATTCCATGTATGCTGGGCAAGGCTCTCCGAGATCTTCGCGTACAGATATAAGCCACGTCGGACAGAGCCCCACAAAAAGTTCTGGCAGCCATTCAGGATCAAATCGAGGCAGCCCAGTTCATAACCAGGTATTGTCGCCTAACCGTAGTCGTCGTCGGGACGGACAAAATCAGGGTGTTATTCAAGGAAGTCCATGTCGGTCTAACAGTCCATTATCTCTACAGATGGATTCCTTGCAGTACAGCATTCAGTATTCTATGCCAAGCCACAATACTATGCCCAGTCTTAGCAATGCTCTGTCGAGCCATAATGCTATGCCCAGCCACATGGACCACAGGCAGAACCCGTATCTCAATGAGAGCGGGCGTTCCACAAGTCCAGTGCCTTCCCCCAGGGGAACTCCCTTCCAGAGTCCATCGCACAGTCGATCAAGCAGCATGACAAGTATGAAAAACGTCATGCGTGACCGATCAGTAGAGAGGGTCGAGCGTGAAATCGGAGTTGCACAGAATCGGGGACCCTTGGTGCGCGATCGTTCGTTAGATCGCCAGTTAGATAGAGAGGCCCAAGTGATCCAACCTAAACCTAGTCCACCACCAGGACGAGACAGGTCTCTTGATAGGGACTTCTTGACTAGAACCTTAGACAGGCCTGATTTCAATATGTATGGACGAGTTCGCCATGGTTCGTTGGATCAGGATTACTTCCTTGATAAATCCCCATCCTCATCTTCTGGCCTGAACAGCTTAGCAGGAGACCCTTTCACGGCAGTGATGCCGCATTCACAATCGCGGGATCATCTTCTTCTCGATTTTCAAACGGATATCGCCAATCTTAATCATGAATGTGCTAAGTTACAACAAGAATTGGATCTAAATAAGGACAAGTTGAATTCGACCATGAATAGTATTAAAACTTTCTGGAGCCCTGAACTTAAAAAGGAACGTTCCCTTCGCAAAGAGGAAAGTGCAAGGTTTGCACTTTTGAATGAGCAACTTCGGCAACTACAATTGGAAAAACAGGTAAGAAACCAGACATCGTCCCTATACTTGTACCTATTCATAATCATGCACTTTGATAGGTCAGTTTAGCATGGCAAACTTGAGTTCTGATACATATCAGTTCCAAAAAAAGATGACCTTATACAACGCAGCAACAAATTATTAGCTATTACATATTAATTCCCCTCTAATTGAAGGGGTTTTCTCTGATAACACTCCTCCGCTCTGGTTTCTAACCGCTAAGCAATGTTGATCAGCCGATTACATGGTCAACTCCTACATGTTTTACCAGGTGAACCATGTGAAAGTGTCAGTGTCAGTTGGTTTGTGAATATTGCATGTATCAACAGTTTATTATAAATAGACTGCCAATAGGCCTTTTTACATGGTGCATGTTGAACCGAACAGGTCTCGATCGGGATCAAACCCGCATCGTGTAAACGGGACTATTGATGAAGTAGGCTAACCATCATGCATAATAGTTATTTCACAAAAAGTTGGTGTGGCAAGACATCATATTTGATGAACATAGAAGAAAGTTGGTTAGTAGTTTTTAGCTCACCTCTTAGCAGAGGTGAGCTTATCCCATACCGTGGCGTCCGTCGTCCGTCGTCGTCGTCGTCGTCGTCGTCGTCGTCGTCGTCGTCGTCGTCGTCGTCGTCGTCGTCCGTCGTCGTCCGTCGTCCGTTAGCAGGGCACGTTTCGTAACTGTTAGAGCTATTGAGTTGAAGCTTGGTACACATGTACCCTTATGTAATGACACCTGGGAGACCAAGTTTCGGTCCGATTCGTTACATGGTTTGGCCACCAGGGGGCCAAACGTTAAAAGTGAAAATATGCAATATCTCCCTTAATAGTAGTCAGGAAATTTTGAAAAAAATATGGTAGGTACTTCTAGCAAAGGTGCATCATATATCCTCCGGGTTTTTGATTTGACCTCCTTTTCAAGGTCACAGAGGTCAAATGGTGTAAATTGGCCGTTAGGATGTAACGATGGCACGTTTCTAAACTGCAATGACTATTGATACCAAATTTGGTACACATTTACCCCTTAGTCAGGTGATCTCAGGGACCGAAGTTTGGTCCAATATGATTCACCACTTGACCACCAGGGGGCAAAATCCAAAAACCTTTAAAATGTGATTATTCCTTAACTTCTTGCCCGATTGCCACCAATTTGATATCATGGGTACATCTAACCACCATACAGTATATGTCACACAGGTTTTTAATTTGACCTTCTTGTCAAGGTCACAGAGGTCAAATGGCGTAAATTCGCCGTCAGGCCGTAACTATGGCACGTTTCTTAACTGCAATGACTATTGATCACAGATTAAGTACACATGTACCCCTTGGTCAGGTGATCTCAGGTACCGAAGTTTGGTGCGATCTGATTTGCCGTTTGGCCTCCAGGGAGGGGGCCAAATCCTAAATTCTTCAAAATGCCATTATTCCTAGTAATGACTTGCCTGATTGGCACCAATTTTATATCATAGGGACATCTAATTCTAACAACCATTCAATGTGTCACCCGGGTCTTCTTTGATTTGACCTACTTTTCAAGGTCACAGAGGTCGAATGTACTGTAAATTGGCCATTTTGGGGAAATTGTAATTGCTTGGACCTACATCAAACCTAACACTACATGACACAAGACCATGCTCTTTATCCATCTTTCCTCCACATGAGGTGAGCACAATGGCCCTGGCCATTTCATTAAAAATCTGGCAACTGGTGCCCCCAGCAACTGGTCTCTCTGATGAATGTATGTCAGGTTCCAGAACAACTTTTCTATGGCCCACTATGCAAAAAATAATAATTATGTTGTTGTACTTGGTTAAATGTGGGCAAATTGCCTTAATGATTGGTGGTGAGGTCATGGAGTTAGCACATTGAATGGATCTATCACATCAATGGTTCACATTGCCATAGAAAATGTAGACAGCATCGCTTGCCCTAGATCGAAAACCAAAGAACATTCTACAATTGAATTCTTGATCTTAGACTACACGTACTACTACGACAATATATAGGTTTACATGTTCATCATACACTGGTTGTGGAGAGCCATCTTCAACATGAGCCACACATGCAATATGCCCGCAGCTGGCATGACCTGTTGGTGGAAGGATTCTGCCTTGCCCACCTTCCCTCACTAACATTCAGCACAATCTTCATTGCCCACTCCACTCTAGTTTTGTTTCTCTTCACCCATGCGGAACTTCACAATCAAATTCTTTTGGTCAATGTGCTAGGTGATGTCCTTTCGTGCTTGAGAGACGACAATGAACTCTTTTCAAACATGACCTTTTAAAGTAAAGCCACTGCATATTATTTTCAAGTCCACCCACTCCCTCTTCCACGATGTTGTTCCTTTCAGAGAAAATCGGTGCCAATATCATGACAGGAAGTTGTCTTGTGTTTCCTCCCGCTGGGTTTGCGCCCCAATTGTGTTTCACTTTTGAAAGCATGTGAGGAAAGCTAATGTGTTTGTTGTGTCTTGGATACCATAATAACTTCTTTGACTATTTTGAACACGTCTGCAGGCCAACAGGTAAAAGACCTCCCCAAGTCATAAAATCCACGAAACTGTGGAACAGTGACTTTCAAAAAGTTTGAAGGGTGATAAAATAACAGAGGATCTGATGACTTTAATTAAATCAGGGCAAATACTGGATACTACATGCATCTTTCCAGGCTCCTTGTTGCAGTCTTACCCATAAGCGGTACTCAAGTAACTGAAGTTACAATTTGTGCCTTTAGTGGGGTTGTGCTAGCTTTCTTATCAGGGTTTTCAATTTTCATCTCTTCATTTCCCTGGTATGGTGCTTCTGGGCATCATTGTTTTGGAGTGTTTTCTTCTCTGTCAATTTCAACTGCGAAAAAGCCTAATCCTAATTAGGTTTTTCGACTTGTTGTTGACTTGCCAATGGCAAGCTTTCTGTGTTTGAGAAGATCTTTAGATGAATATTGAGTTAGTGGTATTGTGATTTGCTTTGTTGTAATGTTTCCTGGGGGATGACATCGGTTGGCTTCCTACAACCTGCTGGCAATAGCTGTGGTTTTTTAGCTGTTGTGCCAGAGGTTTCTTTAAGAATGGCACAACCTATTAAGAAAGACTTGCCTATCACCCGAAACTTGAGCCCATAACGCCCCTGAACTGTAGCCGTTATGTCTTTACTCATCTAATACAAGATAGATGATCTCGCAGGAGTCAAAGATCAGAAAAAAATTGACAGATATATGTCTGCTGTGCAATGAAACAATGGTAGCTATTCATGACGAGTGGAAACATACAAGTAAACGCACCACGTATTTACAGCATCTCCATCGAGGTTGTTATTCCATGAAGATTGAAGGGCTGTTAATAAATTGTATTGCGTAGTAGTGTTACATGATAAGTTATGGTCTCTCACTACACATTTTTCTTGGGGGGGAAATTGTCCTTACCGCGGTACACTTATAGTAATAATCTGAATCCGATATCTTTTGCTGAGAAACATATTGGTCACTGTAAACTTGATATTTCAACTCCATGTTTCGTATGATATCGGTGGAGTGCCAGAGAAACATTGATTATACTGACACACACTACAAACACCCAACATCTACTTGTACAGCTTCACACAGATCTGAGTTTACCCCGAAATACTCAGGAACCAGAATTCCAATATTGTCTATTCATGTCTTTACTGACAATATGAAATGGACCTGCTTATAAAAATCCTCTTTTCAAACAACGAAGGAATTCCACGCTCTGGAATATTGAGAATATTGTCGATATATTGTGATCATTTAGATTAATGTTCCCGTTTAAGTGCATGTTTTACATGACCCTGCTCCTCAAGTCTCAACAGAACAAGGCGCTGCGCCACAATAATATCAAAGCATGTCAACCGCTGGGTGAAATCATATCCAGAATGTGCATGTCTTGGATAAGGGGTCCACTTGCCATCGGTTGGCATTATATTGTATGTCGTTAGTGCATACCCTTGAGGGGATGTACGTGTACAAGAAAAACTTCGATGGTAGTTTCATGCTCCAAGTCCAAGTCTGAAGCTGGGCTCAAGTTTTTATTTGTGGATGCCAATCCCTACAGTTACATTCATCTGCTGAATAATGCATTGTAAATTAGGTCTACGAGTCTCAACACAGAAATAGCTATAAAATTGCCATAATTGCTCACCATGGCATGTAGTGTAATACTCAGCAGACCAGAGTACTTGCCACTATCATGATATGAACACTATCACTTTTATAATGGTATTCGTTGTAAAAAATGCTCAAACAGCATTGGCCACATGGTTCCTGAGTGGATATGATCTTCATAGTGCAATATCAATCTAAGTTACGAGCCGAGGGATCCAAAATGTTCATAATTGACCATAAACATGGTATTTTAGCGAAATAATTATTCTCTGTACGCTCGACTAGGGCAGATAGCTTAGACTTGTTATCAACCGAATATTGAAGTTGTTGCTGTAGAAGTACATGTACATGTATGCAGCAAATATAGAGCAAATTGGATGATAGAACCTATTCGACCTCATGAAACGATTGGAAAACTCCTGGCTAAGTCATTGCTCATGTTTCTTATTTTAAGTTACCCAGATGAAAGCTGATCATCTGAACATTTCCCAAACGTACGAAATACGAGAGTTGATCTGCTGAGGAAGGATCAAATTGACCCCATGATTGACCTAAAGCAGCGGGAATTCTTCTCCTCGAGATGTAGCAGCTGAGGCGAACTTAGAACACTGGAATAGCACTACACACCTGCGATGATTTGTTATTCAATACAGCCTGTTGCTGATCTGAACCAAATACCACATACACGCAATTATTCAACCGCAATGTACATACGATACCCTCACACCTTTCGACTGAGCTAAAATCATCAATCTCAAAGTTTGAATACAGGGCATTATGGGTAATGCCCCAGATGGAAACATGCCGATCCCCGAGGTGTATACTTTCAATAAGTCTACCTGAGTTGTGATAGCATAAAGCACCATCAGGCTGCGGAGATGGAAGGTACATTTTGTACATGTATGTAGAATCGAGGATCCTAATGGGAACACAGAAAGCCATTTACTTTTTATTCATGAACATCAGTCACAGCACTTGCTCTGAACAAACAATTGCAGTGTGCTCAGCTGCAAAGGAGAAGACAGAAGTACTGAACAGTTTAGTTAGTAGGCTCCGTCTGGTTTGAAAATCTGTCAGTATAATAGTGTTATACACTGCCAATGTCTGAGCACGCTGCTGCTGTCAGAGACTTGTTGAAGGGGTTCAATGTGGTCCACGGCCATGCTGGAATGTCATTCAGCAACAACTCATGAACCTAAATGTGCCCAGCTATTGAAATGTGGACCCTTGAACAATATCAATACACCTCATGAACATGATGAATAAACAATGCCTTGTGGTTATGAAAATCGTTTTTACCAATCAATACTATTGGCTGAATGCAGACTGACCAACTACCTGTTGCTCGACTAAACATTTGAAACTTTTGCCTCTTTATTCTTCACTATATCTGCTTTAGCTCCCGAAGTTCTGCATTCACTCATTCACCAGACTGAAACATGGTCTAACATAGCCAATGCTATGTGGAGGATTTAGCAAGTGATTACAGCTAGCTATTGGCAATCAATCAGCTGGATGTCCAGAATCTCGGAGAGAAATGCAGATCTGTCATGATAGCTACTTTTGTAAAGATTTTCTGATTTGAGCAGCTGTTGCCGTTTTGGATTTAGCCAAAAATAAGTTGGGAGTTTTATCGCTGAAAGGTGTTGGCATTGTGATTCGTTCATGTGCAGGCAGAAAATGGAGACGTGATGCAAATGACATATGGTACGGTACCACTGCAGTTGTTGGAGCCGCTGTCATTGTGGGAGCGCACAAGATGTTGGAAACAACAATTCTTTGAGAAGAAAAGTCCTGGTTCAGCATTACACTGTATCGCAGGGTAATCTTAGCCATTCACTGTATTCTTCCTAAGACTTCCGGCAGAAGTCACTTCAGTTGGCACGACGTAATTCTTATGGTTTCTTAATCCAAGTTCCCTTTCACTGCAAACAGTCAATTCATCAATTATTGACAAGCGACTTGAAACTGACATCGGTAAATATTCATTATCAGGTATTATTGGATAATGTTATTGGGAATTTTATGATATTGTAATAAATATACTGAATAATGCATGAGCTGTTCGGTTAATTAGATTTACTGGTATATTGGTGTATTTGCCTCAACACTTGGGGGAATTCTAGCTGTGACTGACTTGCAGAAAACCGAATTTTCAAACTTTTTGTTTTGGCGGATTACAAATTTTTTTCAGTTTTCCCAGTCAAGAAGTATATGTTTGTGATTTTCATTTCGTGAATCTCGCTACTTTGCAAAATCCACTAAACTAAGATGCCAGCCAAAATTTGTAGGTTTACAGAGTCAGTATACCCCATCATACTATCAGGATGACCAGTGTGAGTTTTGGCCCATTTGCACCAGCTGTACTTCAGAGCGGGAAATCAGCCATTACAGTTTGTTGGTCAACCAATAGTAACCATAGATTTCATCAAGCCAATCTCTCGCCATCCAGTTTACAATGATTTTCCACATTTTCGGTTCTCATGTTTATTGCCAAGATCAATGTTCGGCTTTTCTGTCTTGCACGGCCCCATGGGATTGTATCGCCATGAATACAACATTGTAAATTTGGCGATATTATTCTGAAGATTATGCGTCTTTTAACAAGAAGCTGTAAAGGCTGAAAAGAAATCTGATCCTGTGTGAGATGGGGATGGAAAGCTTTTGGCTCATTCAAATTGGATGAAATGTTTTTGAAATATCACATGGAGTTTTGAAACAGTTTTTTATATATCTTTATTAAATGGCTTTGAAAATTAGTTTTGAATCATCCTTCATCGTTTTAGGCAGTTATGATATCGTAATCACCTACTGCACAAAATTTCCTAACGAGGAAATAATTTGATCATGCAACTGAGTAACGACAATAATTACTCCAATCGTGAAATTATCATGTCGACATCATCCTCAGGAATTGATCAGAAAAAACAATTGTGAAGTCACCGTCGTGAACGGTATGCTAACTGGTCCAATTAGCATCAGAGTTTGAACAAGAAGTTAAACTAAAGTAGCGTTTTTGATGACCTCATACAGTGTGGATGTTCTCATTAGCTGTTACAAGCAGTTTTTGCATTGTAGCTTTCAATTTTAACTTTTAAAATGTAAAGTTATCTGAATTTAGGGATCATCTTGACAGAGGTAACTGAATGAAACATGGTACATTTGGCCACTACCGCCCTTTACACAGGTACACCCTGTATCATCTTATTCTGACCATTTTCTTCTCCCTATCGAATCTACATTGGAAGTGTCAGAATGTCCAATTTTCAGTTTTGCCCATTTGGAGATAATCCTGATGGTATGAGGCATTAGGCTAGCCTGCTAATGGCTAAAATGCATAAATAATAAAGGAGAAAGTAAAATCATGTATGTATGCGTCACTTTTGATTTATCGCTCTATACATTTAGATAATTAGATTCCTCGTCCCTACTGGAACGTGGCTGGCCATTAAAACTTTTTAAAACATGCATTTTACCATCAAAGAACTCATCCTCAGCTTTCCTGATGGTTTTGGCCTTGATCAAGATTTCCTCTGTGATCGATTATAGCAAAATTGTCCTTGGTGAATGCGGCGGTAGAGCTTCCTGCGAGTTCACTCAGAAGAAGAGCTTAACGCAGCCTTTGTGTGCTTCGGATCCTGAATATCGCGCTAAATGCCAAGGTCTGCCGTTATAGAGAGATATAGGACCGCACTCGACAAGACTGATCATATGTCAGAAGGAACATGTCCTTAATGAAACCAAACACTCCCTTGTTTGCCAGATCATCTAGGCTTTCCAAGATCACAGGTTCCTACCGTATGTTACCATGGAAACGTGAAAAACTAATACTCCGGAGGTCAGACATACCGGAAAATGCCAACATCCGGTGTTTGTGTGCACAAGTCGTAGCAAGCATCCAGATCGGCAACAAAAACTGACATGCTTTGAAAATTGGATAATTGGTTCAGCTTGGAGTCCGAGCTGATTGCCGGAACTGATGGAGAGTGTGTCCGTCTCCTTTGGACGCCTCAACAATATTGCCTCCTTATCCTTACTTTGTAGTCGTCGAGGACGGGTATCGCTAGAGCCTGATTGGGTGATGAGAATCTTTGATGAGACTTAACCGTTGGAGTATTGAGAAATCATGCCTCTGGTGGGGCAAAGGACTGGTCTCTACAGTAGCTCGAGCCGTTTGTTTCGGATGGAAAGCACGTAATGAAATATTGACTCTGTAGAGGTGATTCAAGAGAACTGCCAATTGCAGTTATTGACCATTTGAAAACAATTTTTTGATAATTGCTAATGGCATACTGGGACACTTCATCTGAGAGCAAACAAAATTACTGGCATTCTGACTATAGGTAACAATACAAGGGTTTTAATATATCAAGTCCTTCGGAAGATGATCAGATGTAAAAACCTTACTGATCAAGATGAATAACTGGCATGGTTGTTGGAATGTTTGCTTCTCTTTTCTGAGCATGCATCGGGAACTCTCTGTCTACCACTGATAGCAATGTTGTCACTATGACTATGCACTATGTATACTGGATGTTTATCTACTTTCAAAATTGAAATAAATACACCACATAGTCTCTCAAAGGACAATGAATTTTGATTAACTGGTTGGCAATGAATTTTTAATTAATTTCTGTCTACACGTTTTTTAGGAGGCGTCATTATCCTGTTGGAGCATTCCAAATTGCTATTCTTTCGAGTTACGAAGAGACCATGGTTACAGCAGGCCTGCCGAAGCATTTTAGTCGGGAGGGGGGGGGGGGGGGGGAGAATGCCATAAAGGCCAAACCCTTACCCACTCCAGCATGGCCCTAGGCAGGTCTCCTTCCAGAGCAACTTAGAAGAATTCTATAAGCATGACGGCCACTGCTGGTTGTTCCCAGTTTTGCTAAGTTTCTGGTCTGATCGTTGTGCGCTGATCAGCGGAGAAGTGAAAACTCGAGATGAGATCACCACAATAGAATCCATTACGTCCATAAAGGTTATGTACTCGAGAGTCACCGATCTAGGATCAATTGGTACGAAGAAGTCGATACAAGGGCCTTTCCAAAACATGACCTCATGACCATCAAACTATGTGGTGTACTGCCAACCCATTGTCGATCCAAATTGAACATGTTGAAAGGCATTGAACGATTATGTACATCGTATCTCCGGTTTCTTAAAACCAGTCTTTGATTGGTTAGTCTTGAGTACACCCCAAGATCATCTCGCTGACAGACATCACCTGTTTGATCTCGTAATGAATCGAACAAAGGCGAACAAAATTGACGACAGGTGAAACCCGGCAATGTCTTGTGCCCTGGAGCATGAGCAGACGATCATGCTTTGGTGTTTAAAGATGGTGGGGAAGAGTTTTATATTTCTTATTCCATTTGCATTCTATTCTATTCATATTCCATAGGTTGTTAAATGTTCTGTTGAATGAATAAGCCTTGCTTCAACAGACTTGATTTCTTTCCTTGGCCTACAAGGAACGGCTATTGATGATTAGTCGATGATGTACGACATCCAGTGAGCTTTTGACCTTTATATCAACAATACCTACAATAATCTAGAATATGTCTGTCTGTAGCAACATGATCTCTCTTGTTGAGAATATGACATGATATGTTGTTGTTGATGATGATCTTTTCTCGATGTGAGCAATGGAAATACCCCATACATTGATGCCATTTCTGATATCTCAAAGCAAAAGTACAGATAGCTTGGTTTGATTGAATGTTTGAGGAAACTTCTGCTCTAAGGAGTTGGTCAGAGACTTATGGCACAATTGACTGTCACAATGATAGGCCTCATTATAGAGACATATTGTTTGGGTATCCAGAAGCCGCACATTGAGTGGTCACTATAGAGCTTGGCCTGTGAACTACAAAGGAACAACCAGACTAGGGTTTGAACCCACAACCCTTAACAGAGTACATCCCCAGGTTTTGCTTGTCTTTTGAAGTTCATGAGACAACGTTGGTAATGACAATTTGTAACCACGATAAATGAGAAACGCCTCGTCCCAAATGATCCATATGCATCTTGCGAACAAATCATCCGGCGGCAAGTGAACGCTAATCTCGAGTGAATCTAATCTAGAAATAGATTCGTCAGGCGAGATTAAGCCTTCGGGGCATTCTCAGAATGCAACGAAGCAACCGTTTTGAAAATTAAGATAATCGAAAAGACGTTGGTCTTCGCTTGGCATGAGGAAATGCCACTTTCGCTTAGTATTAGTACTAGAAATGAACTACACTTTGCCAATTATGAAAGTAAAACATAGAACTGTAAGCCAAGAGATGTCTTTGACAGTTTTATTTCAGTTTCATGAAATTCTCTTTTTTGTGACCATACATTTTCGTGATTATCTGTAGTTCATGACTGCCCATAGCAGACAATGACAGTATGACCAACAAAATTTTTGAGTACAATGTACCTTCAAAAGTTGTCCAAAGTGCTAGCTGGTGTAACATGTAATTGGTTATGTCACTTGTGTGCATATGAGTGCCTAGATAATTTTATTATTTAAACTCACTTTTACATTATGGATACCCTTGAGATTATGAAATTCAGTTAGATTTCAAGAAATACCATTAGTTGAGGCTGAGGGAATTGCAAATTGTTGTCAAATTGATTTAGAATTCAAACCTCCAGTGTACGCATGTAATGCATGCCAAAAAAATATTGTAGTGTTGACTTTCTTGTTGGGGGAAGTTATGCTTTCCATTGAGAATTGCTGCTCGAAATTGTAAAAGTTTTTGCTTTGAATATCGAGGATTGAGTTGGGCCGCCGACACTCATCATGTCCTTTCTCAAATCAATACGAAGTACTCATTAATCAGGCTTTTGCCTGTTCCCTACCCCTTTGAAGTTCGTTCTGGGGGGAAATGTGGCAATATAATTATAGCAGAAGATGCGAACCTCCCAGCTTCATCAGCTTAAAAGGCCCTCATCTGTTGATCCTTGCGCGGTTTGCCAAGGGAGATCAGCTTATCCCCACATTTATGTACCAATATTTACTGTAACACCTTCGTATATATTCTGTAATAAGATTTATTCTCGGAGGGCAATGCCATCAAGAATGCAATCTCGGTACCTAATTGCCCTGGTTTGAGTCGGCATTATGGAAGCTGGATGGATGTTTAGGGCAAAAGAGAGCTGTCGAAGTGATGTGAAAAAGAGCTGCAGTTAGTGTAAGTGCATTGAGGATGGTTGAAGGGGTTTTGATTTGACCTAATTTTCAAGGTGACAGAGGTCAATTAACGGCAGTATTCGTCATTCCTTGCCGTTTCATCTTTCCAATCCCTCTCTGATAGATCACTCAAGTCTTTCATCTTCGATGCAAAACATACTTTTTCTGCTGCAACAGGGCTCGGCTCGTTCAGCAGTTAATAAATCAACCGAGAAGATAGCGATCACGTTCAAAGGACTTGAAAAGAAAGACAGCGTGAATTTGAATGATTTCGGTGTCACGTTTTAAGATTTGTGAGGCTGATTGAGTGTCATTGGAAAATTTCATGCAACCTGCGACTAATATATGTGACCCGCTCTACCAAAACTAGGCGCTTGTCGCATCTGAACTTGACAGGTTGATACGGACTTGTTGTTCATTTCCCTATTGTAGACCTTTTGTGAAATGTGACCAAATCAGTTTGTAATAGATTTCACAAAAGGCCTACAATAGGGAAATGAACAACAAGTCTGTATCAACCTGTCGAGTTCAGATGCGACAAGCGCCTAGTTTTGGTGAAGCGAGTCACATATTCCCTTAAGAATAATACTCCCCAAGTGTAGAGCTAATGCTGAAGTAGAAGAAGCTGCTTAAGTCTATTGAAAGCTGGTTGCTCTGAGAACATTGCTTCAAGTGCCTTCTTCTGGAGAGCTTGATTTCTCTTGTGTGCTGAGTCTCTACCACACCTAATAAATTGGATATACCTTCAAAGAAGCGGTCATAACAGTTGAAAAGAGCGGAAACCTTCTCATAGTATATATTCAATAGATCCTAACGATTGCTCCAAGGACCCGCACACACCTACTCAGATCAGCGCGTGATTTGTCCCTTGTGACCAACGTCCTTGGTTCTCTTCTTCCTGATGAATCAAGGAACCAATCATGTCATGGGCCACCATCAAGGTGTTGGCAATGTGTGATGAAGCATCAGAGTAGCTGCTTCGCTGGGTGTGCGGTTGGGCCAGCTTTTATAGCTTGTCCATCAAATTTGTCTTTGTGCTCATCGTATGTTGTAAGTGCGACATGATGGATCTTAGGGTTGCTGAAACTTACAGCTTGCATCTATTCACATCAAATAGCTATAGGCCCCCAGCTGATCGTCTTTTGGTGGAGAAATAATTGTCAATATATCAAGACAGTGAAACAATGAAACAGCCTATAAAGTTATTAGGAAAGTTCTTAATTGTCACTCCAAATTGACGCATTTAGCTAGGCAATACAGGCAATGGAATTAGTGGTAATCGAGTCCTGTATCAATGATAATTGGGCTGGATAATAACTGCATATAGAAGAAATACAATGCTATGGACAAGAGCTGGGCAATTTGGTACAATTTCATCATTGGGATAAATTGGAATTTCTCTTGCTGGTACCATTTCTTCGTAATAGGTGTGGCATTAGGTTTCACTGTTGCGTGAAATGCGGGCATATTAGATGTCGATCCATTCATTATTTTTCAGACTAGATTGTGAGCGGTGAAGCCATATAAGAGGCAAAATTGATGCAGAAGTAAATGAAATGTCTCGAGTAACAGTTAAAGACCTAAACTGTGACTGTGACAAAAAAAACGGGCACCGAGAGGACAGGTGTTAACTGTCGATAACGTCACTACCTTGATTTTCAATTTATTATGCATAACAAAGGAGTTTACATATGACTTCCTCTCTGATCGATGAGGTTTTTAATACGAATCTGACAAGGAATTTGGAGAAAAAGTTCCATCATCCACAAAATTCACGTCCGGGCAATAGAAATTTCCTGTATTCCTTAACCAAAGAATCTCTCTAACGAGAGATCGACTGACATGTCAACACGACATGCAGGCTTGGAAAACACGGTGTAGTTAGAATGCGCAGGGCATGCATTCATGTCTGGGCAATTAAAGTGATCCACCACAGAACCCCCAAGATGAAGAGCAACAGTCATGTGCATTCCCACACCAAATCATTTTCATCATCATTTCGCTCCGGAGTGAAATGAATTTTCGCATCATTAGATTTTGTCTGGCGTCGCCTCTCATCGCTAATGGTGCTAATTACACCTTTGGCTGTAGTTTTAT
Organism: Lineus longissimus; assembly: GCF_910592395.1. NCBI lineage: Eukaryota > Metazoa > Nemertea > Pilidiophora > Heteronemertea > Lineidae > Lineus > Lineus longissimus. The sequence goes on from NC_088314.1 coordinate 2,584,033, forward strand.
CTTTTGATGTGGTATGCTGCAGTGAGACAATGTGAGCATCAGAATGCAGGTAGATGGTGCGTCTTTCAGGAGCCAGAGAACGCAGGAAGATGGCGTGTCTTTTTGACTGAGGACAATATTCTACTAGACTGAGCTTCTTTCTTGCTTGATCTGTTGAAGGCTTTCAAGGTCATTTAACTTGGATTTTGGAGCCCTGCAGACAAGAGTGACCTGTGATAATCATCGATGCAGTGAGTGATAAAAGGTAGAAGATCGTTCTGCTGCTGCGGAAAATGGTCTCTTGAGGCTGCAGTAGAGTGATTCTCGTTGCAGCACCAGCAATGACCACTGCAAAGACAGCAATTTATCACATGTCACTGCGACAAAACCTGCCTGTCTGTGGGGTGCTAGCTGAGCATCATTCTTAGGTTTGTGGCAGTGTGCATGAAGTTTTACAAAAACTGACATGTTGTGTATCTGTCAGCTCTCAGAACGTCCAAGCCGATGAGTGGAAGCAGTGGGTCATGCATATTTCAATGTTCATCGTCCGTCAAGCAAATCAGTCAACATGGGATTTAACGTTGCCATTAGTATCTGCTGTGAATCCGTGACAAGGCCATTGACCTCACGATCTGCCAGTGACCAGTCCCCTGGGTTTGTTCCAGCCATGGGTTCATGTCCTTGAGAACTCTTCCATGAATTATTACCAACCAGGCGTCAGGGTGTCTCAATCCTAATCGTCAAAGATTTAGGTTAAAGTCCTGAGGTGAATACCAAGCATCAAGCCAGTAGCATTTAAACAATTCTCAGTTTACCAGTGTGAGACACATATGTTGTAATGAACATGAAAAGCCCTGTGGTGTTTGACACTTAGTATGTCAGTGTCAGGAATCGGTTTGACACATTTGCCTCCCAATTTTACCAGTTCTTGAAGCCTCTGCCCATTAGCGTCACTGATGTTGACATTTACACTTCTGGAGTATGGCAAAGGAGTCTAGAGCAATAGTGATGCATATGTCAACTGAAGGAAGGAACTTCTAGGGCTTTCCTGTTGAGTCAGGTCTACTGCAAGATGTGGGGAATCCTTTAAGATATGTGCTTTATTCATCATTGTTTTATCCCTGAGTTGCGTTTAATGCAACAGAAAGTGGGTAAATCTCCGGCACTGATAAGCTCTTCGGTTGTCATATTGTCATGGCTCCGTCATAGGTGGCAGCGACGAAAATAGCTCGTTTGTGCAACGGCTGATAATCCATCAGTTCACTTCTGTCACAATGGGTTGAGAAGTGCTTGTCAGCTTGCATCAAATCTGCTCTCTCTTGCAAATGTTGTAACCAATACTCCATATTGATCTTTGGTCCATGTCGGTGTACGGTAACCGTGTCTGGTATAATGAGCCGGTCAGGATATTGGACTTGTTATGCATGCTCGTCGGCGCAAAGGAAACTCTACACCAGAACTGCTTTCATCTTTTAAAAAGGAGAGGTGAATGAACTGTCAGAAATAAGCTGGGCAGCTTTGGTTTAGAATTGGAACAAGGTAACTAATTGGAACTCGGTTGAACTTGTTGACTGTCAGAGATCAAGAAGGCCTCTGATTTCAGCCCTAAAATAGTTGTGGTTGTTTCGTTTTTCTTCAACTTTATTCTATAAATAGGAAGAAAAGACACTTGGGAGGAAATGTTCTGAAGAAAAGTGCCATGGTTGTCAGTGGTCATATTGGTGGACCAGTTTCACTGTTTCCTGATTTTTCTGCAAAAAGACGTTTTTTGGGTTCAATATAAACAAATACATGATGCACTGTGACACCGCCAGGTTAAACAAACCAGCTCCTGGACCTTGATTAATGTGTTGGGTGCATGCAAGAGTGAAGATCAGGAATCAAATATCCTTTCCACCGTGTCATATTGTCGCTGGGCTGTGCTCTCTTGAGGCGGTCGGTTTCATTTTTAGCTCACCTCTTAGCAGAGGTGAGCTTATCCCATACCGTGGCGTCCGTCGTCCGTCGTCGTCGTCGTCGTCGTCGTCGTCGTCGTCGTCGTCGTCGTCGTCGTCGTCGTCGTCGTCGTCGTCGGGCACGTTTCGTAACTGTTAGAGCTATTGAGTTGAAACTTGGTAGACATGTACCCTTATGTAATGACACCTTGGAGACCAAGTTTCGGTCCGATTCGTTTCATGGTTTGGCCACCAGGGGGCCAAACGTTAAAAGTGAAAATATGCAATATCTCCCTTAATAGTAGTCAGGAAATTTTGAAAAAAATATGGTAGGTACTTCTAGCAAAGGTGCATCATATATCCTCCGGGTTTTTGATTTGACCTCCTTTTCAAGGTCACAGAGGTCAAATGGTGTAAATTGGCCGTTAGGATGTAACGATGGCACGTTTCTAAACTGCAATGACTATTGATACCAAATTTGGTACACATTTACCCCTTAGTCAGGTGATCTCAGGGACCGAAGTTTGGTCCAATATGATTCACCACTTGACCACCAGGGGGCAAAATCCAAAAACCTTAAAAATGTGATTATTCCTTAACTTCTTGCCCGATTGCCACCAATTTGATATCATGGGTACATCTAACCACCATACAGTATATGTCACACAGGTTTTTAATTTGACCTTCTTGTCAAGGTCACAGAGGTCAAATGGCGTAAATTGGCTGTCAGGCCGTAACTATGGCACGTTTCTTAACTGCAATGACTATTGATCACAAATTAAGTACACATGTACCCCTTGGTCAGGTGATCTCAGGTACTGAAGTTTGGTGCGATCTGATTTGCCGTTTGGCCTCCAGGGAGGGGGCCAAATCCTAAATTCTTCAAAATGCCATTATTCCTAGTAATGACTTGCCCGATTGGCACCAATTTTATATCATAGGTACATCTAATTCTAACAACCATTCAATGTGTCACCCGGGTCTTCTTTAATTTGACCTACTTTTCAAGGTCACAGAGGTCGAATGTACTGTAAATTGGCCATTTTGGGGAAATTGTAATTGCTTGGACCTACATCAAACCTAACACTACATGACACAATACCATGCTCTTTATCCATCTTTCCTCCACATGAGGTGAGCACAATGGCCCTGGCCATTTCATTCTGCATGAGAGGGTGACATGGCAGGATCGTCACCAATATTGCCTGCTGGTTGTTGGTTTATTGTTTACTTATTGGCACTCAACCTTGAGCAAGCAATTGCATGGAAACACTATTTCCCCAAGCGCTACAACTGATCATCTTTCAGTCGAAGATGCTTACCATCATTATAATGGACCAAGGAAAGCCAGAGTATTTGCAGTAATCACCTCATCCAGATTTTACAACTCCCAGCGGACATTTAAGACTATTCATTGTAAATGTACCATACTCATGCTTTTATAGTGAGAGATACAGTGGATAATTTCAGCTTAACTATAGCCCCTTTTTGCATGTTCTGCCTCATTCTGTGAGAAACTGGCATTATATCACTTGGAAGTAACTATCACTCCCTGAAGATACATCACTTTCCTCAAATCATCTTTATTACCAATAAGCTCACAGGGAGAAGGAGAGCTGTCCCACAACCTGTTGATTGTTCTGATGGCGCTTATGGTCGCCAGGGGGGGACTTAATCATGGGTAATAGGCCATTGTGGACAAAACAGAACAGAGTCATTACTTGAGGTGACATTGCATTAGACTACGCTTCTTGCTCATCGTAAATAGTTTGTTTGCTGAGGGCCCTTTTGTGTTAGTGGTTGTTATGATGGATGGAGCAAATGTGCTGGTGACGTCTTTACAGTAATGATGTAACAGTAGATTCTACGTTCTAGAGTGTGCTGTCACCATCAACTATGCTTGATGTTAACCTTAGTGTACCCCCTCCCCAAATGATCCTGTAATTTGATTGTGTGCGGACAACTTCCCGTACATATCAGCCATGATGGCCTGCTAGATTAGTCACATAGGGCCACGGGGATTATAGTCGCACCGAAATGCAATTTTGATAATACATTTATGAGCTCGATTAGCTTGCCGTCCCCGAGGTAGCAGGGGAGTTTGTTTGTAGTTTGGTTTACGATGTTGGAATATGTTATAGAATAGCGACACAGTGTCATGCAGGGTTTTGGCTGAGTCGAATGCAAACGCAACATCACAAAACAGGACCTGAGACACGGCAAACTATTCATTAGAGTAATTAGAATTAATGCATTAGGAAGCCGCCGCATGAACGAGGCCAGAGTGCTGTGTTGTTGCGTGACTGGTAAGATTTCCTCGGCACGTATAAAGCAAGTTAAAGACCCAGAATGATTGCAGAATATATATGGAGAGCCGCAGCAATGATTAGGATGATTTAAAGGCTGTTTTTATGAGGTCTGTCATGCATGTTATCCTTTCATTCGAGAGACCGGTTGGAAGTAAAAATGGGACAACTGGACGTTTTTGATAAAATGCCATTTTTTAAAATGTACAAGGTAGTTTATTACTTAAGTTTCCTTATATGGAAGTTGATCTCACATTATTGTTAATAATCCTCTTTTAGATTACTTCTGTCGCTCCCCAAGCCTTATTCTTGCTGTGTCTAGATATCCTGAGCTTTGCAGAACTGAAATACAGAATTATCACTGCCGCCAGTACCTTCTGAGAGAAAAAACAATATCGAGAGCAGAATATGGAGTTAAGCTACTTGTGAGGCAGGTGTTTCTTGTTGACGCCTTTATGACACTCCCTCAAAGAGTCTCGCTTATCATATTGCAAAGATTGTCTTCAAATGGTTCTTGGTTCTGATGTTGTAATTTGGGTTTGTTCAGTTTTGAAGAATATGGGCGATGTTTCTGTAGTTTTTTATTGCTATATTCCTTTTGTGCAATGTGTGGTAAAGATAAAGGAGTTCTCACCTTTGAGACAAAGCTAGGTATAACAATAATGTTAACCAAACAGACTGGATTTCAGGTAAATGGATACATGTACCGTGCTGTCTTTCAAGTCTTTAACTTTGGGAAGAGGCACAAATGAAGGGGAAAAGACCAAGCTTAAGACCTTCTGCCTCAGACTATGAGCTAAAAGAATCAGACCATCGCTGTGGCTGATGCTGATGTCATCAGGCCACAGCACAGAGGCAGTGCCAACAGCACTCTTGGCCCTAGTCTATGTGGCCCATGAGCCTGCTTTTTAAATCACTGGAATGAGACCACGCTCCCTGTCCTTTCTGCCCTTCATAATGAGTTCAATCTCCAGCCACCAGACCATTCTACCCAGTTGTGTTGTTGATGATCCCTGCCAGTAGTCAGTTTCAGGCCGTGCTGATCCACAGAGATCCCTGATCTCCTAGTTGCGCTCTGCCATCCATGCTGCCCACCTATGGTGCTGCATCCCTGATCAAGATTGTACTGCCTGCTAGCTGTGCCCAAGATCACGACCACCAAACCACGCTGCCCGCTTTTTGTGTTGTGGATGGTCCGTGCCCTGTGCCATGAGGCTGGTCGGTCACCAGACCGTACTGCCTGCTAATGTGCCCGAGATCACGAGCCTGATCTCTTAGCCGCCCAACCATGCTACCCACCGGTGGTGTTGATAAATGCCACCGAATGATATGTTAGTAAATAGCCGTATGATGATTGATCTGTCGCTGCGAGTGGTAGCTTCATCACCTCGGTGGATTTGTGCTGGGCTAATGGCCACGCAATACGCCAATCTTCAACAGACTGTGCAAAAAAGGCTATAAGCTTTGGCACAATGGGATAGTTATTATCATCATATCAGCAGAAAGGTCAGAAAACTATGCTTATTTTGATTAAGAGATGCGACAAAGTGATGTTATTTTCTGCAAAAAGTGTAAAAAAGCCTAAGCTTTATGGCACAATGCGACATGGTGATTGTTATCATGGATACCAAAAAGAAAAAAAAATGCTATTACTGGTGGGAAAATGGATGCAAGTGTGTAAAGTGACTCCATGGGGATTGCAGTTTTTCTCCAAAGCTGTCTATTCGGTACAGGTTTGAGAATGACAGGGACATTGTTTTGTTCTTCCAGTATTCTGCACAATGGTGTTGGAAACAGCTTCTATGATTACTTATGGGCAAATTAATACACCTTGCAAATGTTGTCTAAAAAATACTTCTTCTACCAATCTACAAATGTACTTTAAGCACAATATGGTTCATCATAATGGTAACCCAAGTAATTTCTCACAAAAGTACAATGAGAACCATGATGAGGTTATTAAATGGGAGAGGAAATTACCAGGATCTGTGTGGATCATTTGAAGCAGGAAAGGAAGCTAAACCTCATCTATCTTGGTACAAGCCAATGATAATCTCTTTGCTCTAACTATATAGTCTTACCAAATCTTGCAGCCTGTAAACGTCATTGGACGCAGTTGGCCTAATAAGTGGCACCACCAGGGGTCTTTTCTGCGTTCAGCTGAGAGCAAGACATCTGTTAGCACCTAGATAAGTCTAGACCATCACAGTCCGTCGGACGTCGATCCGCACTTCAGCCAAGATTGTAAAGGATAAAAGTATCATTTACAACCTTACGAAGATCCCAATGATCGGCTCTATTTACATTTAGACAAGATTGCCTATTGGCTCGAGCCGTGTTGAGAGAAGGGACATGGAGTATGATGTTGTCAGGAACCAAAGGACGAAGATAGTCGTGATGAGAATTAAGTACCAGAGGAAATTGGCACTGATCATCGGATGGACAATTAATCTATGCGGTATCATGTCCAGGATTTTCCGTCCATATGGATAGTTTTAATGAAAGCAGGAGTGGTTGGCAATACAGTATAAACTGCTTCTTCTGTTTCTGTGTTTGGTGGGGCAATTCACTACTGTTTCTGTTTCACTAAAAGCAACCCTAGAAAATCGTCAGAATATCATCAAATGTCTGCTATACCTGCTCAAAGAATCAATATTGGTTGCTTTACATGTACATTTACAAAGCATTAGACTCTGTAATCAGTCTTTTCTCTATTTGTCAATAGTTGGTAATGGCAAAACGTCATCTGTTCTCGAAAACCAATCCCAAAAAATTGTCAGAATATCATCAGACGTCTGCCATACCTGCTGAAAGAAATCAATGGATGACTGATTGGATTCCTGCTTTCCCGACATTTCCTGCTCTGCCTTTCAATACCTTCCTGGCTATTACGAATACCGCAAAGCAATCGCCAAATTTAAAAACAGTTCCAAGTCAGCTAGGGCATAGACTGATATGCAGATTCTACTTTGGGACACATTAGAGCTTTTGGCCAAGTTAGATGCGCTGATTAAAAACCTTGCACACTGCATGTCTGTTTCTGACGCTGCAATCGGAAAATATGAGAATTATTTTTTCCTCTTTTTTAATTAGCTGATCTTCTCTGACAGCTCTAATCATGTAAGAGTACACTTCGTTTCACCACAATATGGCCAATTCATCCTGACATTTACGTTTACATATGCATGTACTGTACATGTGTATCAGCAGCAGTGTAAAAGCCTCGCCATATGAATATTTATTTTGACTGCCTTTAGCATCCATCATTGCTCTCATTTTCCATTCATTTCTTGCTCAGTAGGCCAAGTCATCCACACACAGATGCTATCAGAGGCGACTTCCTGGTCGACATCCTGGGCAGCTAACGGACATAATGTCGCTGCCATGTCCCCGAGGCCAGAGATAATAGCACATCTTACCCATGATTAGAGACACAGGTGGTCGGTCATTTGTACGGATTGGTGGTCGGGGATCGACCAACACGGCCAAGTTTGTACATGGGCAGAATGTGAAGCAGAAAGCAATGCCATGGATTCAAAACGTTATAGTGAAAGGGTGCTATGGTTGATCCATCAGCTCTAAACACTTTTCCCGCCGGGTTCCATCACATTCCCGACACTGTCCAGTCACCTTCCCGAAGTTTTCCTGTCACTATTCCCAGCATGTTCCGTCACCTTCCCAACCTTTTTCTCTTCATCCTCCCGAGATATTCCTGTTGCACAGTGCAAAAATGCACTGCAACAGATTACTGCAACAGAGTACTCAGCCAATCTCTCAACCACTTCACCGCCAACAAAACCAATCCCAGCCCAAATTTTGTCTCAATTAAACTCGAACGAAATGGTCTAGGTTAAGAAAATATGATGAGCAATACGCTCCAACTATGAAAATATTAGTTCAATCGGGAATGATAATGTGTGTTGATCATTGATAATTAAGTATAGAATTGGATCAATGGGAATATCTGGCCTTGAGGACAGCAACCATGGCAATGGTAGACTAGATGTCTGATGGTATGGTGAAGGCTCTCCCTCACTCTTCTGGAATGGGTATCAGAGCCCGATCGAGCTGTTTCCTGGTGATCAGCCTGCCTCTGTCTCTACCCATCATGTATGGCCCAGCTTGGTCAACAGCCAACCCCTTGCTCAACCTGTGCCAGCATCGCCAAATGTAAAAGGGATTGACAATCCTAGCCCAACACCCCCAAAAATAAAGGTTTCAGTTTCAGTTTATAAGTTTGAAAGTGACATTTGAGGTTATCATCAAACTTTACACTTGATAAGCTTGCCTATCCTGAAACCTTCAAGCATCCCAAGTGTATCAGTGGCAGAGCTTCTTCCTCATTGCCCCAAGTGTGGTATTGATTCCTGCTACAGGAAGCATTATCACAACAGGAGTGCATAAAAACAGGGCAGTATTGAACAGTTGAGCAGCTCAAACTCAGGAGTAATAGATGAAGAGGAATAAACTTATCAGTGAAACAAGCCACAAAATGGTGCCAGTTATGTGAAAATCCCAATCCATATCACCTCACATTGCAAATCAATTCCTATAATCCATGATTTGATTACCAAGAGCCTTCAGATGGAAAAAAGCATGAATGAGCATCACAACATCATTGAATCTCATGTGGCGCATCATTTTTACCATCTGTAATCAATTATATCCCATTACATTACATCCTGAGCCTTGCACTTTCAGTTCTATAGGCAATGAAGGTGATTTCCGTTATAAAATGTTAACTTTTTAGTCGATGGGAGTTAATATTATTGCACACTGTATGAAAATTGAGCTTTGGGATATTCAGATGAATAGATTTCCAATTGATGATGTCAGTCAATAAAGTAGAAAGTATCTTTTATTGACCTTTCCTTCACTCTTCAAACATTTCCACAAGTTCTGAAAGATCTATTTTCAAATTCAGATTGATTCTTTTGAAGTCTCTCCTACATGTAATGCAGCCTTTATATAGCTAGCATTAGATTTTAGCAATATTTTCCACGGATTTTAACTTTGCTTTTCAAACAGTTTTAAGCCTTTGAAAGTAATACCCCACTATCTTTATGGTAACGCACCTTGCTCAAAGCTCCAGCATTACTTACCTTGGATTTTATCCCTTTGTAGAGTTTTTTCCACCCCCACAACTCCATTTAATCAGAGTTCACATGCCTGGCTGATCAAGGGCATTTGGCAGAAAAGGGTTCTCACAACTCTCAGTGATTATTCAGTAATATTCTGTAGGAAAAGATACCCATGTTTGATTGAGGCTTTCTGAACAGTTATGATCATGGTACTTTTATGCCTTAGATGTTCACAAACCCTTCATATCTTCTCACTGCAAACTAGCAGCATCGCAAGTCTGTCCCCAAGAAGAGTTCCACCTTGGTCAGATCAATAAGCATATCACTTGACATGCAACATCTTTCCGATGCTTCCTGCTATGGCGAGAGAAGATCACATGCGGTCTTGAGGGGATCTCATTGGTGTCCAGCTAGTCTTTACCATTAGATGATTAGGGGTTTAGGTTTTATCGGATTTATCTATCATATCATTGTCGACACGTATGTACACGTTGTCCACATTTACATGAAGGAAGGAGAGCTCACCTAGAAAAAGTTGTGTTTGCATTTTGTGTTGGTTTCTTTGGCTGGGGATGGTAGTGTCTTCAGGTGCTTGATCAACTGGCCATGGTTTTCCCACCACCAGCTTGGGAATACAGGCTGTTTAAGAATATGTTGTTGAAGGGAATACAACTAACACTGTGGGAAAAAGGTGTGTCTGGTTGATTTCAGATAGTTCTTGCTTTATATGCATATGTTTGATATTCTTTCTGAATAAACATGAAAAGGGAGGATTAAATGTCATATCGAGATTTCCATGTTGTTTCTGTGTTTCTTTCAAACAATAAACAAATCAAACATGTTTGCCTTTTCGCTACAGATGACTCCTAATGTGGCTCAGGTGTGTGAGTGTCACGTATGGTGGTGAAGGGACTACCTGACATTCAATGCTTCTTGTATTGAACTCGCTTTCTCTACATGTCCTTGTTAAAACATTCAGAACTCAAAAGCAAGCAGATTTCTTTTTCTAATCGCATGATTTTCTTCAATTTGCTGTCAAATCTTCTTGTGTTGCTGATGGCCCTAGAGCTATACAGATGTAACGAAATTGGATAAGGCGGCACTGCTTTGGGTATGAAATGAGATAACGTAGAGCAAACATGAGATTTGATACCAGATATTTTGTTATGGTATAAGGATTGGAACACTACCTTGTGTCTTCTAAGAACATTTTAACCCCTTGATGTGGGTACCAGAGGAGTGGCGTGTTCCAGTGTTCTCAACGTTATGATCAAGTAGATTCCTTGTAATGCTGCAGTTGTTTGCAACCTTGATCTTGTCCAGTTGCTTCATTCATTGAATGAGGTGTAATCTTCCTCCCTGGTGCCTGTTTAGGGGAAAACAAAAGACCCCATCCTGATTGACAGAAGCTTGTGATGAACGCTTCCTCTAGACTAAGGCCAAATATGGAGTCACTTTGCCAACAACTCCAGTTCATGGGTGACTGAAGTGGCAGAAAATAAACTCGTCCCAGCTCGGCGGAGAAACCCTCTGAAGGAGAATAACTCTCTGCAGAATGAACTCAGACTCAAAATGGACAAAGAAGTTGGTCCCTTGCTCGCTTATGCTTGGTCGTCTGTTTGGTATTTTCGAAAAACTGTGACAGACGCAGGTGCCATATGTCATCAAACAATGCCCAAGAGATGGCGAAATGATCATAAGTACTTTTTTCCTGATCGGAAGTGTCAGTTTTGTCTTGGCCATTTGACTGGGATTGCAGAGCTGTAGGGATTACAGTGCTGGATGAGAAAACTGACATGTCATGTTGGTCTGGTTTAGCTTTGATTACAGCCAGCTGGGGCCGGCCAGGTTGACAGATCATAAAACGGTTTTCCCTTTCTTCTGATTTGAATGCCTCAAACCTACCAAAGTTATATATGTTTTTTTGCGCAACTGCAAGTTGGTTAAGATTTCACGTTTCAATGAAAAGAGATCTGGCCCAGTTTAAAACTGAAATCACCTACTTTGGGTTAACTTTAAAACTTTGCTTGACGTAGTTTTCACGGTGTTCGGGGAGTATGCCTGTGTCACCAAGAAAGATCTCTCCCCTAATCTCTTCCCCGATATAACATACAGCATCAGAACCTTAAAGAAACACATTGGTTATGCTCCTGAATGGGCTTTTTACTGAATAGCTTACAACAAAGACAATATTTCTTTTCAAACATGGCAGCAAGAATGCGACGAAATCTACATCGACGACCCTGGCTTATCATTGTCGTTCAGGAGATTAACTCCACACCCTAAGATGCCATTTTTAAAAAACGTAATCCTCTGCAGCTTCTTATGCACGAGGTGAAAGGGGATTGAGTTCGACTAATCTTTGGCTATGCCTGGCAGGATCGAAGGTGTGGTGACATGTGTCTTTGTTGTTGCAGCAAAAACCTCTATATATTAATTGGATGGGTCGTCTGATGAGATGAGATTGGGTAGATTTGTCATTGCTGCAAATGACGCTGTGTGGAAAGCCGTATCGAATGTAAAAATGCTGTGGAACATCCTTTACCGACATCTTTTACCTAGTGTGAAGGAGAAATGACGTGTTCTGATATTTCTGATCCTATCAAGAAATCTACTCCAAATCTTTCAAAACATTAACTAAACATTATGAGGGAATCACATTGTGTACATGTATACATGCTTCGTGCATTGACAAACTTCACACACTCGATTTACACATCACAATCCCCTCTCACATTGGGACATGGTAATGTAGTAACTGGGCACAGAGGTGTGAATAATCGTGTTACGTCAAAGAACAACTTGAAAGCGAGATCTGTGTTGGGTCTCATGAGTTGGATAATGGAGTAAATCTACTTGGATTGCAGTATGGAGAGGTCACATGATTAGACAAGGATGACAGAGGAAATGGTGTTACAGTGGAACCTCCCTTAGCGGTCACCTCTCTATTAGGGACAACCTCTCTATTAAGGACACTAGTTTTGGTCCTAAATTGGTACTTTCCATTCAATTTGACCTCTCTAATCAGGACACTTCTCTATTAAGGACAGCATTTGTCAGTCCCGTGGGTGTCCTTAATAGAGAGGTTCTACTGTACTATTGATAGTGTAGAGCTGTTAAGAGTGTCGCAGTGGTGAGACCAATGTTTCTAATTAAACGCTTGTCATCTTGGTTCGACCCCGATCTCTCTTGACAACGTCAGGGTCTCCAGCTTCCACCTCCACCTTGTTGAGAGAAAAAAACGTGCCCTACATTTACCTTCTTCAGAGACAAAAGGTGCCCTACCTTAGACATTCTTGAGAGAAAAAGGTGCCTTAGTGTTTCACCTTCTACTTAGGAACCTAATCCCATGTTATTTCTAGACATACCAAATCTCATTTTATCATGGGGTCAGATGGCAGATTTGGTATCTTTTGTGCCTCGCATTTTCACGCACCCTCTACAAAAACCATCTCAAGTTTCCTTCTCCATAAAAAGTCACATGATTACAAGCGTGAATTAGCAGACGCATCGTTTGTTTGGATGTCTTGATTTAGCCGTTGACATTTCAGCATGAATGAAGGTAATGTGCTCTGATTGGATTAGCTTAATCTCCCGATCATGTGTTGTTTGATGATAGGCACTCCCTCGTATATTAGCACGCATTTAGAACATCTTCCTCTTGGTTTTCTGTGGTGATGGAGGTCCAGGAAGGATGGCTAAGAGATGCTCTTGTCTTTTGTCAACTTTCTATATACCAAGTTCCTGTTTGCTGTCTGTCTATCAAGAAGTGTCCAACACCCTTGACCTCTATTCTTGGGCAATGCCCGATATCACAGAAAGGAACCCTTTAAGACAAAATGAGGGAAAGCAAGCCCTTCCACTGTGTCCTATTCACAATGAAATTACTATGGCAGGGTTAGCTTTCACCATTTAACATATACATTGTGATGCTGCCGTACCAAGCTGAGAAACCTTGGCTCACAAAAAAGATAAATGAACTGACTTCCTCTTCATTTCATGCACTGTATCAGACGTGCAATCTAGCACAAAACCACCCCTGCATGTTGCCATGCAGAAAAACCCAAAACTTCTGTAGCTTCAATTACAATCAGGCAAGGGAATGTCATCTTCAAACAGAGATTGACAGCTTTTTATTAGACCCAGCGCCAGCGGCATCAGCTAATTACAGAACATAACGATTTTTACATGTGTACAAGTCAATTTCAAGTTAATTTTCACTGCAAAGGTAAAGTTTATGCCAATTTAAAAACCTATATTCATTAACAGTTGTCTTTGGGTCTTTATTCCCCACAGATAACATATGGAGATCCAAATTGCCAGAGAATCAGTTAAGAAATTAAATTTCGTGTGTTTCCATGGTAACGGAACAAAATCATGATTTCTTGTGTTAATCAAGGTTTATTCCAGGATCTGAATAGACAAGAAATGAAACATCTCAACAGGTGACAAAGTCCCAATGGTGTGCCGTTCAAAATTGTGAAACATTTTGACAAAAATTTGAAAATGCTAGCCTTTGGTATTGCCGTAGCTGTTTTGAAATTTATCAAATAAGGTAGTGAAATTATGAAATTGTCTTGGGGTTGTCAGAGAGAAAACTTGATGATTACAATGTATTTATAGCAACTTTAAACTTTTGCGTTCATGTGGTTAAATGAAATGTTTCTTTTGGTTAAGTTTAGTGCCCTGATGACATGGAAATAAATCTGATTCAAAACCATATTTTGATAAATTTTCCTTCAAGTTTTGCAGGGCAATTTATTATAAATGAAGGCAAAATAATCAAATCAGTAAAATAAGTTGCATCACTGAAGAAGCATACAAGATGAAAATCTTTTTGAATCAGAGCGTTGCTTTATCAAGACATTTGGTGAAAAGTTCAACCGGAAATGATGTCCTTACAAGAAATTGCATGACAAGCAGCGCAACAGGTTCATTACCCATGATGCTCTCCTGTCTTTTATCGCAGAGAGATCAGGTGAAAATAGACGCATCCAAGGTCACATGGCCCTGTGATTTCTCCGTGATTATCTGTTTTATAGCGATGAGGTTATTGGTATTGCTATGACGATTGGTTATAAAAGACAAATGTTGAAGTTTTCATACCCGCTACATCGATTCTATTGATTTGAATCATGTGTAACAAAGGACCTGACCTTCTGTGAGGGGTGGAGATCTTTCATATTTTTCCGTTCCGAGGAAAAAATCATTAAATGTTGTGTTTTTCTTGTTATCAGTCACTTAGATCTGATTATAGACCAGGTGTGGGCAAGGAATCAATTCACGCCAATTAAAGGGTATATCCCATAAATAGCTTTGGGGTGTTTAGAATGTCTCACCTACAACGCATATGAAAACTATCGCTGTGTTCTGTCTGGGATGGCCGGTTCCTCTGCAGCCCTGACTAGAAAACTATCACTCTTCTGACCCAGTCCAGTATTTAAACTAGGTTGAATGCTTGATAAGATATATTCGGACAGTTACGTCACAATTTTCCATCTCCTGGTGTGCTTGTACCCGTCAGATAATCAAACCCTAAATCTCTGCAGACCACATCTGTTGGTCTCATATCCCCTGATGAGATGACATTCCCCGACCCTCCACAATAACGGTTGTTTCATCTGCGTAAACGTTGAGAGTGAGTAGCAAGCGATTGTATTCATTACAGCATCACTTAGTTGGAGATCGTGTCTTGGTTGGCAATGGAGGTCGTAAAAAATCATCCTCAGTAATGGTACTTTAAGATTGAGCAATCCAATTACCAGTTTTATGTATCAGAAAGAAGTTCTTCATGACGTAAACGCCGCCACTATATATTGGCCTTAGAGTCTCAAGTGAAGCCACAGATCAACACAAAGGTGATGATGTCGAAATGTCATGACCTTATCGTTCTAACCTTGTGTCCACTGGTGAAAAAGTGAACTGCACTCGCTCTACCAGTGACACATTTATCCTGTCCTAAGCTTACGGCAAACACTCTGAGCTCCGGTCCCAGCTCGGGAGTTATCCAGTGATTGGACGGCCGGCGGCCTTCAGAATTCTCGTTATGATCAGCCTCCTAATGATCCACTGGGTGATTAGAAGATTAGTGAGTGATCGATGGGTATTTACCGACTGCTGCTGAACTGATTCTTTACTCGGAGAGCTTGTTCAGGTATTGCCTTTACAGACCAGTTTAACAGCCACCGTGTACGATGCATGCTGTAACCCTCGAGTTCTTGCCGTAAAACAGGATGATGTTTACCCATCATCATCATGTCCGGCAGCCATGCGGTCATTGGGGCAGCTCTGGGCTGTTGACAAAGCGGCACCACGCGGTTCTATCTTCAGCAAGGCAGATAAGGTCTCTGGTGTTTCGTCCAGTCCAGCCCTTCATATCTCCATCCAAATTCTATTTTTTGGTTGGTTGCCCTGGATGATGGTGTTTGCTAGTGTTCCCTTGTTGGCCAACCTCCTGAAAAAGTTACAATCGTTCATCAATAGAACCTCCAAGTAACGCAGGCAATCTGTGCCTCATACAAATTTCTCAGCCGTAGGATCAGTTTTATTGTAGTTCTAACAGGCAGGCTAAGTGACTGATATGCTACTTCAATAGCTGGCAATGAATGAGCTGATAGCTACCTCAGTGGCTATCAGGACAACGCAGACACAACATTAGAATAGATGATATTTCCGTTGTAGTTGTCCAGAGTATGCTAAGTGCTTGCTAGCGTACTTTTTAATGGGCTAGAGGTTCTTCTCGTGGCCATCAGAAAAAAGGTGTTTTTGTTGCAGTTGTAGCAAACTCCGCTAACTGCTCGATAGACTACGTCAGTGGTTGACAATGGCTACTGATGGTCACTCTTGCATCTATCAAGATCTATTCATGAGAGATGTTTTTCACATCTTAGAAGGGGGCCTGCCAACTCGCCCTAAATCCCCCTATGATAAAAGGAATCTATATCTATAATTCTGGCCAATTTTTGGCCTGTCCTGGCCGCAGGAACCAAGAAAGGACTACTCTCCACTTCCTTCTCTTAAACCAAGAAACTGACGGAACATCCTCCCTGCTTGAATCCTGCAACCAGCTGGTAGCTGATGGCTATGGCTATGGCTGCGCCATTCATAATGTGTTTACCTACCCAGTCAGTGGTTGCCATTTTTCTGCTGCCAGTATCAACTTTGTTAATGAGACGTCAATTTATCTGATAAGTGGGGAGTGAGGTGGTGGTAGTGATAGTCTCACTAAACGAACAAGCACTGGAGATGGTTCAAACCAACATTTAACAAAGATGGGTGCAGTGTGATAGTGTTATAGTGCCAACCAACAAGGGTCCTAGAGATTGTGGGTTCAGATCCCTGTTATAGATAACCTGGGAGTGTGGTGGGTGTAGTGTGGTACCATGGTGGCGAAAACTTGGACCCTGGTGGTTGTGATGGGTTTCTTGAACAGTCTGATTACCTCCGGAAAGATTCATTTTGCTTGCAGGGCTGTCCCAACTGACAATGATATTCTGGCCTGCCTACCCTTTCCTTAGCTGAAGTCCTTATCCCGTATCTTTGCTTGTATTTTGCAGCAACAGACCATGACAATCCAAAGTCTTGAGGAGCAGTTACGAACGGGCCACGATGCAAACTCTTCACCTCGCTACCAGATGGCGTCAGAGGACACAGAGGTCGTACGACAAGAGAATGAAAAGAACGGAAAAGAAATCATAATTTTGCGAAAGACCGTTGAAGAATTGGAACTGCGGGTCGACACGCAGAAACAGACGCTTACTGCTCGTGATGAAAGTATCAAAAAGCTTTTAGAAATGCTCCAGAGTAAAGGTTTAGCTGTGCAAATGATCGAAGATGACCAGGTGGAATTAGAAAAGTCGAAAATGAAAATTTTTGAAGACGAGAAGCAGATTCGGCAACTGGAGGGAATACTTGATCAGAGGGACCGTGAGATTAGCAATTTAAAACAGGTAAGGGAATTGAAGTGTTTTTCATGTTTTGAATTTTTCTTTCGATTCCACATGGATGAGCGGAAGATGTCTGGTTTGAGATTCATTGGGCTTGGTCACACTAGAATGCCAAGAATTATACTGAATATCGCATGGGTGGAACCAAACAGTCGGCCAAAACCAAAGTGATGAGACCTGCATGCTCTGGTACCAAAATCTGATGATCTCTTGTTGTCTTAGGGGGATGGTTCCACTGTAATCCTTTCCACAGGCTGTATATTATCATCAGCTTGTCTGTTACAGCAACCATTTCTCTGAAGTGTTCGCCTGTTCTTGAATGTCATCTCTCTCTTTTATTCCTCTCAGCGAAAGTCAGTCATGAATGTAAGATGTTTGTTTGACCTCTTGATTTGTCTTCAGTTTTTGGATTCATTTTTATGGGGTTTTTTTATGTCTTGTTTTTAAATTCTTGTTTGAAGACTGTGTGCAGATATAGGTGATATCCTAATAAATTTAGATTTATTGGTTTAATTGGTGATATTCTAATAAATTTAGATTTATTGGTTTTACTGGTGATAGATTTATTGGTTTTATTGTCTTATTTTAATTTTATCTACTTGGTCCTTTTCTCCTTCTTTGGTGCACAATTACTGTTTCATCTCCGACACTTCAATTTCTCTTAGCTAGTTTCACTTTCAAACCTATTATTGTTGTTAATCATAGCTTAGTTTAGTTACATTTTTATGAGAGAAAGTTACATTTCGGATCGAGGAGTCTGACATTTTCCAAGATTTATCGGTGAAAAATACATGAATTTAAACTTCGTGAGTAAAGATCACCAAAGCATTTAATCTTGTAGCCAGTTCTAATCTGTTACTTCCCAAAAACCAACAACATACATCATGCTGAATCGACACAGTTTTAAATTGATCCCACCATCCCCTGATACTTGAGGTCCATTAATATATTTCCCAATTATCCCGGACTAGGGGTTGTCAAATAGTACTCATAGGAGTCTTACTTTAAGAAAGAACTACAATACTCAATATGATATATCATTTTCCTCTGAATTGTAGATTTATTATTAAAAACCAGCGTGATTTAGTCAAAGAATTCTAGCTGATTTCCCTTGAGATGAATACTTTTACTTCAGTTGTGGCATTCATATCATTTTACCATAAATCTCTGGCAAGTTGGTGAAATATTGACAATTAGAGACATTTGAGATATATGGCTGGCTCTTAAACATTCATCTTCCAATGGGCTTGCCACTCTCATGAGATCTGTACTTATAGCCAGGTCTTATAGCATGTAATATTGCCCTTCTTTCGTTATCGTTTTACCATAAATCTGTGGCAAGCTGGTAACATATGGATAAGCAGACATGTTACAGATATGAGTCATGATGTCTTACTGTGCTTACCGTGCCAGCTCTTGCCTATAGTCCCCCTTTAAGATCTGTTTGTGTGCCTGCTATCACTGCCAGCTTTCTTGGCTTGATAGCAGTGTCTTCTCATCCAAATCGTTGCTCAAGAAAGGTCTAAACACTCAGCACATCAGAGAAATGGTCCATTTCCCTTCAGGATTTAGCCATCTTAAGTGTAACAAAGACAATCCCGCCTTAGCGATAATCTCCTATCTAGCGCAGTTCCTCAGACACGATAATTCTAATAATCATATACTTTTTCTCAGATTCTCTTCTTCCGAATGGGTTGGTGCAATTTAATGACCAAGTGTTCATGACTGGTAATTGGCTCTCTTCATGAATTGATGAAGTAGGGGAAAAAAAAGCAAAAATCCTCTTTTATAAGGAACGTTTTCCTGTAATGTCCAATAGTCTAAAAATCACTGGCATCTTCTTGGCAACGGCCGCCAATATTTACACAGATCAAACCCCGGGATCTCAGGTCAGATCAGAGCGACTAATTCTTATGCATTGAATGTAAAATGACCGCCAGGAATGAAAAACGTACCCGGTCGATAACGTAAATGAGCAACAGGGTGATTATTCTATGCCCATATTGTGTGGTTAAGTAATCAGGGCCATTGCTATCTTAATGTATTGCGCCACAGAATCGCAAGTAGAACTGATGTCAACTCAACCTGGCTTGAACATGCATTACATCGTGTGTGTAATGGTACTTCAGTGATCTATCAAAGCTGACATGAAATAAAGACAATGTAAGGAAATCTTAGATTCGCCTCAAGTTGCTATAACCTTCTTTACATTAAGTACTGATGCTCTGTTTTTTGGTGTACATACTTTGAGGTCAACTTGGGTGAAATTGATGTCTGATAGTTACAATGATGCACTGACGTCGTACATCACGAAAGACAATGGTTAATTAGAATCCCTTTGTCAGATTTGTGGCTCCTGAAACGGTTCATGGGATTGGAGTCCATGTTGGACGAAATCACTCTTGCTGCTACTACGACCTGTAATGTCTTTTCAAACAATGCAGTTGGATCATATATTTTATGTTTTATCCAATACTAAATAAAATTTACCTCATTATTTCCAACAGCTGGACAATTTCAAATCCATTGCCAACTTCGGACCGAATATCTCGGCCTAAATATTGTAGTGATCTGTGGGCATGATTGATAACCAAACCTGACACTCGAGCTAATTCACTTATAGATATATTAGATATATTAGATGTATTAGCACAGTAATTGAGTTGTCTTGTACAGGGAGTGACTCCATCACATATCAGGCTGATTTGAATAATGGAAACTCCAAGGTAGCCTAGTTGTGATATGAATGTTCGGAGCTGTACTGATATCTTATTGGCATGATATGGGACAGATGATGGACATTCTAAGGACGTTCAGGGGGCAAGGAACACAGACAGATCGGATGGCCGATATCTTCATCATCAATATGACTTGGGGAATGAGCAGAATCTGTAGGAATGTGTATGATGATTCTAATGGTTATACCACTGGCGTAAGATTTCCGAGGAAGTCACACAAGTGTTTGGTCTTAAACCTGGTTTCCGGGACAACCACACAAATTTGCTTCCCTTCCAGTACTGACAGAGAAACTATTTGCGATGATTTACTATTAATACTATTATGCTTAATGTTCTCAGTGAAGCAGTCGCATGCAAGAACAGACAAATTTGTAACCTTTGTATCACATACAAAACGGCGGTTTAGAGTGATTTACCGTTTTGATGACAATTGAATTCACATTGTACACAAAGAAGGTAAATCACATGACATCATCTGTCTTGGAGTAAACGTCTCTCTCCTCTGGTCCGTCTTCAGTTAGCGTCAGATTGGCTCGGCGACACCAGATTAGTCAAGTTACAACCGATCGACTCGCCTATCTGGTTAACGGCCGGGCACTTAGACCAACATTGGAAGCATTCTGTTGGATGGCTATTGGACATTGGCGTCAGCATCTTTAACCATTGAGGTCCATCGGGCATTTTTTACCAATTTATTCTAATAACTCGATGATTTGTAGCGGGATTCTTGCACTAACCTCTGACAAATAACTCTACTCATGTTCTCATTTTGGTTTTCTCAATTGCAGGATCTTTCCTCCACAAAAGAAGACCTGAAGCAGATTCAAGTGGACTGCCAGAAGATCGAGAAAAGCAGCAACCTAAATCAGAACTCTCTTCACTCTTTACTAGACACAAAGGTAACGTCAGATAAAAAAAAGTTGTTAATTGTCCTCACCCGACCCTACAAAACACCCCTGACACCCGCCCAAAAGTTTTTTCCATTATTTTTGAAAAAGGCTCTTTCAACGATATTCAAGACTCACATTTGGTGCCATTATGAATGTTTGGGCAAAACGTTGGTTCATTTATCCAAAAGAGTACAAGCGCAAAGGTATTGTCTCCCAGTCATCAAATATGCTAACCAAACAGTCCCTTGGCAAATTATGTACATCGTGCATTATGTCCTGTTTCGGGAATGAGGTAGAGCTTCCACTATTACAAGTTATTGACATTTTCCAGCGCTTGCAGCCAAGTTCCCAGACCACTTGAAAGTCGGGCGGAAAATAAATGACCGCATTGCGACTGCTTGATTTACTGGTATTGATCTTACGTCATCTCCGGCTATATTTTGTCTGAACTCTCAACAGCAACATCTATTTTTTCGCACACGCCCATCAATCAAAATGTTTTTGAAGTAGTAACACCTTCAAGCTCGAGCTGAGTCATTTTCAGTACCATCCTGTTTTGAATGTTACCAAAATGGAAAACAGTAAGGAGCCAGAAAATGTTCGATTGGACGTGAAAAATGTACTTTGACCCCCCCCAAGACTTTTACAGTACTTTTGGCTGTTTGTACCCAGCATCATACTTCAGATGACCCAGCAACCGTTTAGTCATTTCTAATAGATGTCTGTCATATCTTCAATCTTGCCTCTTCTCCAAGCTTTATTTCTGTCATTCAGAATAACTTTTACGCATGTAATCTTTGGCAGATGTTCCTAATGGTCTCTTTGAGAGGCTTATTCTCAAAATGGCCATATGACATTTGATACAACCATTTAGCTGCCGCTTTCATCAATTGGAATCTTCATCCCAATATCGATAAAAATCCAAAAATATTATCAAGAAACTTTTTAATACCGCCATCCCATAAAAATACCAAGATATTGCTTTGCATTTCAGTTTTCAAAGAAACTTACATTGCCAACTGTTCAGTTCATTTCAGCTTTGTTGTGGAATACTGTATACTCTGTGTAGTGAATGCATCATTTTGGGTAAATTTGAGGTGGAATTCAGGAAAGTCTTAAGGCAATCTTCTGAATGGTTCCACTTAAGACATCTTTTGTTGGTTATTGGAAAAGGAGTTCTTTGAAATGTACACCCATTGAGACAGAAAAAAGTAGTTTCTGCGGATTTGCAATAAGTTGATGTGTCTCTTTTTTCGGGTCATTCTGAACTTAGACAGCCCCACAGAAAGGGAAGTGATTGAAAATTGCAAGCTTACCTAACAAATACTCATACTAGTTAGGTTAGAATGATGACAAGGACATGGACCATTAAGAAGCTGGATGGATTCCTCTGATAATGCATGTGATAACCCCTTCATAATTTCGTTAAACCATAACAAGGAACTCGCATCTGATTGATTCACAAACTCGTGATTAATCGTGAACATAACTGACACCTTATTGCTACAAATTCCGATCGAATGAATCATCAATTTCAAATGAGTTTCCATTTGTCGGAATAAGCGTAAATTAATCAGGATTGGTGTCTTGTGAAGGAGAACGTGTATGCTTGATCGGTGTTCAATAAGGCAAAAACCTGACAGTAAGCTTGACACTAATTGTGTTGGATTTGCATACTCCTACTGGCGTGCTGGGATGCTGGGAGAGACAGGAATCTGCTTAAAGTATTATATAGTCACTCCATGTAGGCCTGTTTATGCTACGAGGTATCTTTTGTTGAAGCTGTTAGCTTTATCTGTTGGTCTGCAATACAATTCTCACCTGTCACTCTCAAAATTATTGTGTTTTCAGGATTCCAAGATCACTCAGTTAGAAAATGATGTGCGGCTACTTGAAGATGAGTTGGTGCGATTGCGAGAAGACGGTACGATGACGCCGCGTGTCCAAGCCATCGATGCAAAGCAGATGGAGGCGATCAGAGGTCGGGAAAGACTCATGAAGGGCAAGGTCAGTATGAGATGATAGTGCATATCACTGTGGTTTTTGTTTGACACCAATTATGACCCAATCTCCCTGAACTCTGCTCACTTTTTTGCCAGTGCAGTTAAGTGCCAGTTGGGAATGTAGTGACTCTGTTTTCGTAAGGGTGGAGCAGACCATCTTCTATCATTTGAGTTTCAGCCAACGATTGGACAGTCCAGATCTTATCAGCAACACTCTAACGCTGAGGATAACTTCCAATGTCACTTGATAGTCAGTCTTCCAAGCCATTACCCTACAGCTCAGTCTGATTTAACATCACATGAGAGGCAGATCACATTTGATCAGTTGTTGGCCATTACCAAGCTGCTCGTGAGTTTCTCATCGCTACATGAACTGTACGCCTGGAATTTATCACGGTGTCAATCTCCAGACAGAACTAGAATATGGCCTCATGTACTGTATCATCTATACTTTCAGATTGACAGTCTCCAGACAGAGCTATCTCGAAAGGAAACAGAATATTGCACTCTGCAAACTAAAATGGAGACAGTAGAAAAGCAGAGCATCGACCAACAACATCATATTGCTGTACTGAAAGAACAAATCAATGCTAAAGAACAAAGAGCTTCCATACTCATGGCAGATGTAAGTCATATAAACCCTTGAGGAACGGAGTCATTTTGCGAAATTTCAAAAAATGTCTAATCGACCCGGGGATGTGCTCAGTTGGCATGAAAAAGTGCTGATCGTCAGCTTTCCAATGAATGGTCATGTTAATATGTTTGCAGAATTCTCAAGTTTTGGGACAGTTTTCCAATAGTAACAGTAAGCGTCACCGACATCAGATCAGGACGGATCTATTCAAGTGTCATGTAGAACCTTCTGAAAATGATCCATTGAATCATTTCATGTAATCCCCTTCCAGATTGCTGACCTACGAAACCGACTGCTTGAAAAAGATAGTGTGATAGAGCGCAAGGCAAAACAGGTCCAGACCGCACAAGCTGACAAACGGAGGATGGAGAATGACCTCATTGAGTTTAGGGATCAACTTGATGTCAAAGATAGGAAAGTCAGTGTCTTACAGAGAAAGGTAAGGCTGTTACTGTTATCTGGATGACCTGTGGTTGACCAAGATGCAGTCAAAAACCTCTCAGTCAGGAGTCTTGGGACATAGAATGGCAGGGCTGTGTACCGTGCTTTGTGTCCATGAGAGAGTCACTCCCTGGCTGGTAGAGAATCAAAGAGCCCAACATCTTTGCCCTGAGCTTATTCTGTTGTCTTTTTGCTTCAGATTGAAAACCTTGAGGACTTGGTCCACGATAAGGAGGATCAACTACAAGCTTCCAGAGCACGCCTTACCAGCCTTCATGCAGACCAGAGCTCATCTGATAGTGCCTTATCCAGCCTGGAGGAGTCTCTCAGTGATAGAGAGAAGCAGATAGAGAGGTAAGTGGTCAAGTGAGTCGTGGGGTGGTAAAGTGAGTCTCTGAGGTGGTAAAGTGAGTCTCTGAAGTGGTCAAGTGAGTCGTGAGGTGGTCAAGTGAGTCTTTGAGGTGGTAAAGCGAGTCATGAGGTGGTAAAGTGAGTCTCTGTGGTGGTAAAGTGAGTCTCTGAGGTGGTAAAGTGAGTCATGAGGTGGTAAAGTGAGTTGTGAGGTGGTTAAGTGAGTCTCTGAGGTGGTAAAGTGAGTCTCTGAGGAGGTAAAGTGAGTTGTGAGGTGGTTAAGTGAGTCTCTGAGGTGGTAAAGTGAGTCTCTGAGGTGGTAAAGTGAGTCATGTGGTGGTAAAGTGAGTCTCTGAGGGTGTAAAGTGAGTCATGAGGTGGTAAAGTGAGTCTCTAATTGTGTTTCAGATTAAAGGAGCAACGTGATAGATTGGAACACGACCACCAGGAGGAGATCGACATGTACCAAAGAGCAATTCAGGAGCTGAAGGTCAAGAATGATAAGCTTCAGGCAGAACTCTCTGATCGACAAGTAAGTGGACTCATGGAACTGGACACACTGGGGTGGGGTGGTCAAGAGGTCTGGTGACGGACTTGTCATCTGGACCTCATGGGCTAAATACCCTGGGCCCAGTTGATCAATACACGCAAGCCTTAGCTCGACTAACAGTATCTCTTTCAGTAAAGTTTGTTTGCAATACAAGCGTTGGGACTTGCAGCTTAGTGTATCCTGCATGGGCAAGCAAAAGATCGAGCTTGAGGGGTCAAAAGACCCGCCTTGCTGAAAAATGCCTTTCCAACCAATTTAGACTGACCTATTTGTCTTTTCTTTCCAGACTGCCTTACTAGAGGTGAGAGACGAATTATCTGATGCAAAGACTGCCACCTTGAAGAAGAAGTCGGTCGTTGGTGATATGGAGATGAGACTGAACCAGAAGTGTGAAGAAATTGCCAATCTCGAGTCAGAGATAAAGCGGGTAGGTTGATAGAGATGGAGCTCCTGTTTTCCAAGTATGGCTGTTCCTTGTTCAGAATTAGAAAGTTTTCACTTTCTTTGGCACCAACTAGCAAAATAATAAAACATTTTCTAAAAGTAATCGAAAATTGTATCAGATTCCCTGCCACCCAATGACTGCTTCCTAATTCAACGTCTTGTCACCCAGCTTAAAGAACATGGTCAGATCAACACGGAGCAAAATATCGCAGATGCGGACAAACGCGTTAAGGATCTTGAACACCAGGTGGCCAACTATACAGAGACTGTGACCAAGTCACACCAAGAGGTCGATCGTCTGCTCGAGATCCTGAAGGAAATGGAGAACGAAAAGCATGAGAAAGACAAAAACATCAAGGAATTACAAGAGTAAGGATGTGTTGAGGGGTTCATATTTTATGCCACCAGGGAGAGCATTATGTTACGGTTATATCATAGGTGTATGTTAACTTCAAGTCTGTCCTTCCATCGGGTGCTGTTTAGTTTGTATGAGAGTGTTTTTGGTTGTTAGAGATATCAGATTACTGAAAAAGTGACTTAGGTTGCCACATACTGACTCCCCCGATATTCATTTTCAGCCAAATCAAAGAACAACGGCAGAAGATGGGGACGTTAAAACGCAGTCAGCAGACGGAGAAGAAGAAAAACGCACAACTTTTAGAGGAGGCGCGAAAAAGGGAGGAGGATCGCGATGATGACTCATCACAATTGAAGGTAAACACAGGAATATCTGCTTTGAAAACTTGTGTGATTTCCTTCTTGAAATCTTTAAAATTTCTATAAAACTATTGAAAGGATGAAAGCTTTTTTCAAATCTGAGCCAATTGATGGGAACTGCTGTGCTTAAAAAGTTTGCAGAATACTTCTTGCTTACTGTCACTGTCAGACACCTGATAAAAATCAAAGGTCAAATTTTTTTTTTTTTAATTTTTTTGCGGAAATACAAGATACAAGTAGTGGTGAGAAATGTTTATGGAATAAAACAATATGAAATGTAATAAAATGAAATATAAAAATCAACTTTTGGAAATCTCTCAGTTTTATGCAAATACGTAATCCAAGGTAGGCCAAAAATATTTTTCATTGGAACCAGTTGTAGCTTTTGACAAATTCAATCAAGAGGTGTTCACAACCAATAAAAAATTAACCGATTGAATTTGTCACAAGAGTAATGAAAATCTAGCTATTTAGTCAATAGTTTCGATAATTATTCTTTTTGATAATTTTTTTTAGTGTACCAGTACTTGAATTCAACGAGATATTTTCAATAGTCGATTTTGTTTCACAGCCCTTTTGATATTTATTATTAGATTTCATTGTCTATAGTGACATTTTGGAATCTTTGATTATTAGCTAAAGTGTGTTGTGCAAAATGTATTAAAGAATAATATGTCAGGGATTGTATTGACTGAGATTAGGTACTTCAGACTACAACTTATCATTGGAGCCTTATCACTCAGTGGAAGAAGAACTAACTCAATTTCTCAATATCATCCGTCAAAACATTTCATGATATAATATTGGACATGCAGTTGATCAGTTGTGATGAATATGGAGCTTTTAATCCATCATTGTAAACTAAATGTCTGGGAGCTGTCTAAATCATTGAGACTTCTGTTGTCTGCATGTCCAGTGAAAGTAGTGTCTTTGTAGTTGTCTGAGTGATGATGAATTGTAGTTTAAAATAGATTATCTGCATGGATATTAAGTTCCATTTCAAAAGGCATGGATCCTTGTAATAGCCTTGTGTTGCCACCTATCTTCACATGATGAAATCATTTGGGGGGCTGGAAATAGTCTGTATTAAAGCCATTACCAATATCAAACTTAATCTAATCTAAACCAGTTTTCATCGTACATCTACACATCTATGACATTTAAGTAAACAGTATATTAAGATTTGTTTGTTTTTCCTTTAAAGTTAAAAGAAGTGGTGTCTTTCTACCAAAGAAAGGTTTGATAATCACAGAAAACTTTAGGAGTCGACTGTTGTCTGTGTGTGCTGGTCAAGGTCAAAATATTGTCAGAGGTCAAAGTCTTGTATATTGTTCAAGGTCAAATATTGTAAACCTTTTGGGGTCAAAAGTTGTAAACTGTTAAAGAAATATTGTTAATGTTTATAGTCATGATATTGTTCAAATTGTTGCACATGCAGCTCAAATGTGGTAAACTTAAATATTGTTGCACATGCAGCTCAAATGTGGTAAACTTAAATATTGTGGCACATGCAGCTCAAATGTGGTAAAAATGGGTATTGTTGCACATGCAGCTCATAAAAATATTGTTGCATATTCAGTCTTTAGAGAGTACCGCACACCTAAATTTTTTGCACATCATGCGGCCAGTTAATTGGGTAAAATAATCTTACAAACTTTCACAGCAACTACATTATATGTTAATTGCAAATAAAGTCAACTTCTTAAATTTTGATTTAGGTTTGGAACTTTCATTTCATGCATAAATTTAACAAAAGTTCTTTATTTTGGTATCGATTCAAATTGCTCAGCCATTGATGAAGTTTCTCTTACAGGAGAGTCTTAAGGAGTACTTGTATGTCCTCAAAACATGTTTGTCTTTTCTCTAATTTTAACTCAGGTTAGGATGGGGATACATACATGTATCAGTACTTTTTTGTAACAATATACAGGGTGTCTCAGATCCTCTAGTTTGTCAAAGGGGGAAGATAGGCAGGTATTGAGGGAGTCAAATTGGCAGTCTCCAAGTGACTAGGATGCACATTTTCATTTGGAGTGAATTTCTTTACACATTTTTGAGACACCCTGTGTAACAGTCATTTCTAACAGAAATAGGCTTACATTTTTAAAAATCATCGACACATCCTCTTGTTTCATTCAGTTGCATGGCTTACTGCCAAATTGAAATTCTTCTGAACTGTAAAATTCATGCTGGTTTTGCTGATATCATAAACATAGAAACCAAATGGCTCTGTTCTCAAATCTAAACCGCCAAATTGTTGTGGGCGTTTGTGGGGTTCGCACCAGCATTTCCAGAGAGCCACTATTGTACAAGACCATGAGTAGGCCTTTGTAAAGTTAGATGCGAGGGGAGAAGAGTATCAGTACCAACTAAGGGAACTGAGTATACTTTTTTTGAACAACCTGTACAATGTCAATCAATCTCAGAGCCATTTGGTTCATTACACAAAAGAAATGCTTAACAACTAAAACTTTTTTCTTTTCTCTTTTCCCTCCCCATCCTACCCTTCTTCCATTTGTTCTGCTTTACGTCATATCGTAACGTTTTTTCCGACATTTTCCGCTGGCATCTGTGTTAAATGTGTTCATTTATCTAGCATCGTTTCGGTTTTCCGTTTTAAGTTCATTCTTCGTTTGTTTATTTTTCCGTGGTTTTTAGACTCTGTTAGATCAGAAAAGTGAAAGAATCGAAGAACTAGAGGAAGCCCTGAGAGAAAGCGTCCGGATCACGGCCGACAGAGAAATGCTACTTGCCCAACAAGAACAACAACTCGTCGAGGTCGAGAGTGAGGTATGCTAGGGAATTTGACCTCTAACCCTGCATGACCTTTGGCCTTAACAATCTGGCTTCATTTAGCTAACACAGCTGCATGTATCAGCTTCATTGGTGCAGGACAGGACAGAGTCCCTTTTAGTTCTGGTTTCTAGTTTTGGTTTCGACCTATTTATCCCAAGTACTTTGATTTGCCGCTTGGTCTAACGGAAGGGAATAGTGATGCATCAAAGTCCATAAACACCTGATTGCTCATACGAAATATGTCTCAATCATTGCACACTCGGCCCTTTGCTTTGAGAATGCCAGCCCTTCTATCATTCATTAGTTCTGCTATCCCGATTCCAATTTCTAATATGTTTATCTCGCCTGTCCCTGTAACTTTTATTTTGAGTTATGTTTGATCTGGAGATTTACTGGAATATTCTTTAATTCACGGCTTCATGTACAACTCCTATGGCCATAATCCCCATGCTAATTCATATGTTTTGGCTATCCTTACCCATTGCTACTAGGAGGTTAGGGCTTCAGTGAGTCAAACTTTCCTTTAACCGAATCACCCCAGGTTAGATAATTGCCAATTATGAGACAAACGGAATGTCTGTTTTGACTATGAGCGTACTTGGGGTGGTTCAGCTTTAATGATTCTTCATGGTTGCATGTATGTTAGTTGTTGTGACCCCTTGCATGCTGACAGATTGCATGTTTGGCATTCAGAAGTGAGTATTTTTTTTACAATAAATCCATATTTTTCAATATCAAAGTCATAAGGTAGTAAGTTTTTCTGAGCAGAATATGTGTCCTTAAAGGAGAACTATAGAAAATATACCTTAGCGAAGAAGGGCTGGAAATACAATTGACACAATATGTCTTGTTCATTGGACATAGGACACTCTTTGTTTCTGCTCTCCAGTCATCTTAGCTCTTTGACCCGTTGGGTAGGATATGACCATTTTGGAAGGGATGAGGGATAGTGCTTGGTAGTAGGTAACTTTTCTATGTTCCTTCATTATCAGCCTAATAAACTAGGTAAAAGATCATCTTACATTTGTTTCCAGGTCAAAATCTACACTGACGAACTTTCCAAAATCAAAACTGATGGTGAAGAATCTGATGCTAAGGTCAAACTGCTCACCAAGAAGTTAGAGGTCAAGGAGAACCGCCTGAGAACACTGCAAGCTGAGAGGCGGCAACATCTAGAGGAAGTCTATGAAATGAAGTAAATAAACTCTTTTGTAAAGTCACATTTCAAGATGATATCTTTTTATTGCTGTATCTGGAATCTTGTTATATTTTGAGGAGACGAAGGCTGGCCTAGAGAATGATGTTCACCTGAATACTGAAAAAAGGCTTGAAATCCAATGATTCAATTTCCTCTCCAGACAAGAAGCCATCCTTGCTGCTATTTCTGAGAAGGATGCAAACATTGGACTGCTGGAGATGTCAGCATCTGGACAAAACACAGCTAAGATACATGGAGATGTCGAACGTCTGAGCAAGGAGAAGGACAAACTACAGTCACAACTCAAGGAATTGGTAAGACAAGGCTGCAGGTGCATTTTGAGTTTGAGGCAATAGGAGTTGGATCTTGAGAGTCACCTTTGATCAAATTTGAAAGTTGCGCCTGTTCAGTGGAAGAATTATCTGCTAAGCTGGCTCTCAACTCTTTTATCTTGGTCAGCACTAGTGCCCAACTTTGCCATACCATTTGCTGACCTCGTATCTCATATCTCATATCTCACTGTCTCCTACTTCAGGGAGGCTGCCTTGGTCTATTCTGGTGTAGTGGCATCCAAAATTCGGGGTGTTTGAGCGTGGGATATCATTGTCAGCAACCATTGAGTGATGTCTGAACAATGGTTGCTTATACCCAAGGCTGCCATACTGTATTTCTGTTGCATCTTTCCTTCGTCTCAAACTTTAAGTATTTCCCTTGCAGACGCAGCGTCGCATGAAGCTTGTGCAGGTGGAGGAGAGA
The DNA here is from genome assembly GCF_910592395.1 of Lineus longissimus. NCBI lineage: Eukaryota > Metazoa > Nemertea > Pilidiophora > Heteronemertea > Lineidae > Lineus > Lineus longissimus. The sequence continues at coordinate 2,614,797 of NC_088314.1, forward strand.
AATAATAAAGAACACGAGAAGAACTCGGAGAAATTAAATAATGCATCAGCGGAGCAGGTATGTAGATGTCACACGTCTGATAATTAAAGCATGCATCTTTCTCTTTGATGTGAAGGTCTGGTCCAACGGAGACGTAAGTTCAAATGAGAACTGAACGAATTTAACCTATCTTATGACACACATTTCAGAATTCTTGAGTTTTCAATATCTCTAATGCACTGCCACTGTTAAATTCTGAATAAAATGCTCTTTTGGCTGACCTATATGTTATCTTTTATCTTTTACTTGGCACTATCTTAATCTTGTGTGAATTTCACATTGTTCTGCAATTGACAAATTTTCAATTTTGTTGGCCATTTGTCAAGTTTTCATAATATTTTGATCATCTTGATGTCCATTTGAAAAAGTAATCTCAAATCTTTTTTCAATGTTTCTCTTTTCTTTACGATCACCTCTATGGTTGGTATGACTTGATTTTTCAAAAATGAAAGGTTCTAGTGGTGGAATACTGCTTTTAGAAGTTCAGTGTGGGTAAGGTGTGTGCATGAAAAGGTATAGTTACGATGCTTTACGATATATCGGTGAGGGCCAGGCGACCAGTTTACTTTTTGTCCATGAAGTGCAAACACGGATTATGTTTTAGGGGCATTCTTTACACTTGCTTCATTTCAGTTTCATTTCGTTCATTTCCTGTCGCTTATTTTTGTGTTATTTTTATTGTTTATTTCTTGGTAACTTTTCAGGAAGATGATGGTATCTGGGCTTGAATCAACAGATGCCACAATTAACAGTTTTCATGAAAAATATTTGGGTAAAGTATTCTCGTCTTTCAAACGAGTTTCCCTGGGGTGGTAGTGTCTCCTCTTGAAACTCACACACTTTACTCAAATCTTATCTAACACTGGTGTAAAATCAAATGTTAGATTGACCATTCAGAAATTCTTTTCAGGTAAATTCATTCTAAGTAAGTCTAGAATCCTTTCTAACGAAAAGAACGAAAATCTTCCGTCGGCCTTCCTTAACAGAGGAACTACAAAACCTTTTCACAATACTTTAAACTCTTTTGATTATTTCAATATAAGTTGAAGATATGATTCAAGTATTTGCCCAAAGAGACTAATCAAAACTTATTGAACTTACTAAAATCTTGGTGTAAACGTTTCTTACAGGTAGTACAAGCAATCAGGAAATCCGACCACAGTAAGAAGAAACTGCTCGCCTTTATCGACCAGTTAGTGGCCGTCTGCCTCGAGAACGACCCTCAGCTACTTGAAGGACTTCCCCGCTGCCAGTTAGATCCGGGCCTCCCTCTGGATCAACTGAAAGTTCTCCCCCATAATAAGGTCAGTTCTCAAAGAGTCAACCCAAGTTCTAGATTCCAGGAGCAGTGACCATTGCTTGTTAGATAATGAACCTGCACAAAGTGAAGTTCATATTGTAAGCTACGCTATTGTAACCTGTTGTCAAAGCCTATTGATGTGACCTCTGATTTGGATGCTCTGGATGAGTACCCTTTGGTGGTACCATCTCAAATTGGGTTCAAACTTGTCCATCGGTATAAATGATCACAAACAAAACTGATTCAATCCATTTTGTCATTTCAGCTTCTCTATTTGTTCTCCATCTGCGAAGCCGACGTTCGGCGTCTCCAAAATTATGCAAATATCCTCCTCCAGCGATTGCGAGTCACGTGTCCGGATAAGATGCAATGGGTGATGACCGTCCTTGAAAATGGCTGATTTCCATTGCAATATTAAGAAGGATCGTTACTCCAGCATTGATGTGTCTCGTCCTATATGATGAACACTCTTAGGATTTCATGTCATTGGACTCCTACTCTAGTGCCATCTGATGGTGATATAGACAATGCCTGCAAACAGTTTCACTGCGGAATACTCAGTTCTGAGCATTTTTGCCAGAGCAGATCAACTTCTTCGAAATCAGGTGTGAAAATTTGGAATTCGCTTTTCAAATTCTTGGTGACAGGCACACTTTGTTATTGATGCCAGCATGATGGACTGCTGGCCAAATATAATGTCACTACAAGAGCTCTCTAGGCCAATATGACCTTCTTGTTCAAAGGGAATTCCTCTTCTTGTTCAATTTGAGAGAAACGTTCTGATTTTATACATCAATCAAATTCCGCGATTTAATGAGAGAGATTTAAAGCGAATCCTTCAGGATGCCGAACTCTACTTTTTGGTATTTAGAAATTGCCTCTTTATATAGCTGAGCTTCCTTTGGATTAAAACTGACAGACATGAGGACTGTTCTCAACGTGATAAATGTACATGCTTTAATTTCAATGTAAATTATGACGTTTTGTATCAAAAATCTGCATCAGATTTCATTGTTAATGTTTTTCACAAAATCTTGTGAGTAATCTAATTGTAGGAATTGGAGGTATTCCGATAATAGTCAAACATGTAAAACTCTGAATTGTCTTTGAAATGTCCTTGACCTATTGAAGTGCCTTCCGTTAATGTAGATGCCCAGGGCTGACATGGAATACTTGTTATCTTAGATTTTGTAAAATTAAGGAATTTGATTATAGTGTCACAATCAATAGCCTGAGTCTTATGAATTGCTGAGGAGAGGAAACTGGTAAACTAGGACATGGCAGAGGGGATGGCATAATCAGTTTTGATATAATGGTTTTCTTAACACCTCATTTCAGTTGGGTGGAAAAGGCACAAGTATTCCTTGTCTAAACTGAGGAAGCAATCAGACCATAGTATTAGGAACAATCATATATGTATGTAAAATTGGATCAAAATTAGACTCTTTGTGCAAGTACATGTAGTTTGATGACGTCAACAAAAGTTCTTCCTTTAGTATGTTTAGGTAATGTGACCCTTTTTAGCAATCCTGTACAGTTTCAATAAGGGACTTAGTTGGCAAAAGGTGGCAGTACTAGTTAGTGGCCCAATGTGGATGAAATCGACATAGGCTTGAAATCCATTGTGTGTTTGAGCACTGACTACTGCCACCTAACGGTAATAATGTGCCTCATTGCTTTAACTCGGAAACCAAATTTTGGGATTCGGATTGCTTTTGGGTGCCATCGTTTCGAGATGAAAATGCCAGCTCTTTGAGCTTGTGATAATGTACATATAAGCTGTATATGTGATCCCTGTCTGATATATAACACTTCATGTCTTCAATACAGAATGTTTTACCAAATCTGAAACTTTTTTTTTCACGAGATATGAAAAGTTGTTACGTTTTGTCTTTCTTCCAGGAATTATGATTGAAAACTTCCCAAAATGATTGATCCCTTCGACAAAAATTACTCAGTTATTTGATTTTGGGTCTAAAATCATCTTAAAACTATGCAATTGGGAAAAGATATTTGAGTTCTGTAGTTTTTATGACAGATTAAAAAGGAGAGGCATGCAAATTGTTGATGGTAATAAGGCGAGTTTTGAAATGCATCAGAAGATGGCCCACGTTACATTGTTCACACACCTTTGTCACGAAGTTGATATATGTAATGTTTTATTTGTAAATCAGTGTGATGATTACTTTTGCTTGTACTACTGGTATAATTATCATAAATTGCTTAAATTTGCTTGTTGATTTATTTATCAGTTCAGTCAATAATTTCTCTTTATATAGGTTATATTAGAAAAAGCTTTCTGATACCATTTGTTTCAGTTTATTTCTTGCTATTATTGTAGAAAATGATGTAGAAATCAGCTTGTCAAAGAGACTAATTTTAGTTCGCTTTAATAAAGAAGGCTAAAGCATTTAGGAATATGGTAAAAGCTTATTACATTAGAATACATCATTATAGGTGTTGGAGTAAGCAAGATGCTGATTAGACAAATGATGAATAGAACCAAGAAATAAAACTCAAGCAATGATCAATACTGATCATTTGGTGCTATTGTCTTCAAATCTGGGGTTGCATCAAAATGATTTGTTACCTACATGTATTCGAAGGTTACTGATTGGTTGATAATGAATTCAAGTGTTCCAATGGTTTACTTTTTTTTTTTTACTTATTGCACAATAATTTAGTTTAGTTTATAATATTCCTTTACTGATAAAAACAAATAATATTTTTCGTCATTGAACCCACCGATTTCGGAAAACTGTATACATTGGCCACATATTGCTTTTTCTAGTTGTTTACTATTGCCTATAAAGTGTTGGCCAGAAAAATTGCACCATGTATTATATTGTGCTTCATCGTTGTGTATATCTTTATATCATTATTATTTCATGCAATATGTTCAAGCTATTTTGCACATTTGTCGTTGGGCCTGCATTTTATATTGGTGTTTGGGAATTTATTTTCACAAAAATTGGTCCCAGGTGGTCAGCTTGAGCACTGATGCTGGTGGTTAACATGATGAAGTACCTGGTGGTAAGTTTGTTCAATGTACCGGGGTACTGGATAAAGTGCATGAAAGTTATCATAAAATATGTTGATTTTTCAAAAGCCTCTTAAAACGATGGCATAAGTACATTGTAGGATCATTTAATCATTTCTTTGTATTTATATCAACAAGTGTATAAATATGTATCAGATTATGTAATATGATATAAATAATCAACTTATGGGAAACTTTGTATATTTTGTTTATAATTGTTTTAAATTCAATAAAATTGATTTTTATTAGGAAGTACTTGTATTGTTTTCTAATTCTTGTCATAATTTGGAAAAATACATCCATGAATAGAAAGTATTGCGCTGAATATGGACCTCTTCATCCAGTACAGCTTGTCCTTTCCGAGGACAACCTACTGTCTTTTGAGACACCCTGAATAGGGATCAAGCTCTTCATCCAGTACAGCTTGTTCATAGTGGAGGACAGCCTACTGTCTTTTGAGACGCCCTGAATAGGGATCAAGCTCGTCATCCAGTCAAGCTTGTTCATATTGGAGGACAGCCTACTGTCTTTTGAGACACCATGAATAGGGAGCTCTTCCCCCAATACAGCGTCTTCTTGGAGGATCACCTACTCTCTTTTGAAAGACCCTGAAGAGGGAGTTCGTCATCCAGAACATCGTGTCCTTGTGGAAGAAGAACAACCTACTGTCTGTTGAGACACCCTGAATAGGGATCAAGCTCTTCATCCAGTCAAGCTTGTCCATATTGGAGGACAGCCTACTGTCTTTTGAGACACCCTGAATAGGGAGCTCTTCCCCCAGTACAGCTTGTCTTCTTGGAGGATCACCTACTCTCTTTTGAAAGACCCTGAAGAGGGAGTTCTTCATCCAGAACATCTTGTCCTTGCTGAAGAACAACCTACTGTCTGTTAAGACACCCTGAATAGGGAGTTCTCCATCCAATTCAGCTTGACCCAGTGGAAGGACAGCCTATACTCTCTTTTGAGACGCACTGAATAGGGCCTAGTTCCACTTTCTTAACTCAGATGGCAGCACCTGTGAAAATGACGACTCGGCAATGACATGAATGATGTGACGAATGTCGTGCAGATCAATTATTTGTTGTGTGTCACCTTGGGAGAACCATGGTCTTCACAAATGGCTCTCCAAAGAGACAGCCACACTGAATCGAATCTATCAGCTATTATTTTGTTTTTTTGACAGGGGGCAACACTCAGTCAAATACAATGTCTTATCCTGAAATCATTCAAAGAAGGTCCGACACAAGCATTGTAAGTGTCGCTCGCCAGCTTCATTGCAAAAAGCGCGCCCGGAATCCGACTTGCTTTCAGTTGGAACGGCACACGCACACTAACATTTTCGATATCGTCGCGACGTTTTTTTACAACCTGATTGTCTTAATAGCTATCTTTTATTTAAGTTCCATGCCTTTTTCAGATTTTCAGTTTTCAGTGATACGTCCCGGTGTCCGCCTGTGAGATCTCAACGTTATCCCGAAAAATGGCGGGAACAGCAAGCGCATACAAAGGAAAGGGTTAACCGTGCATCCATTACTCGCGTGTCGTGTGATTGACAGTTCGATATGAAATGAATAAGACACTAATTAAAAAGTGACATTAACCTTAATCGGGTGCCAGCTAGCTGCAACCACCCAACGCCCAATCCTGCATTTCGGTTAATATTTTTCGTCAGGCATCCGTAACAAGAAATAGGCGTTGGTTATTGCCTGGTTCTTTAATTTTTCACGTGGTGTCTTTTTGTTGGTAGAGCGCAACGCTTACATTGTTCATTTTCTGATGAATGCGATAAGTTTCTGATGAATGCGATAAGTTGATTAAAAAACGGGTAAGAAACATTGCCAGTTCCTACCGCGCGAGTTGGATATCTTGGACGAAGGAGATTTATCGCTGGAGACAAATCTGTTTTTTCTCAATAAATTTTTCTTTATCGCGGGTGTTTGAATCAATGAGTTTGAATGAAATATGAAAGAAGGAAAAAACTATCAAGTTCTTCTAAAAAGTTTTTTCCGCGGAGGTCGGTTTTTGACTTTTTTTCATGAGATTGTGTTGAATAGGTTTCGAAAAAATCCTTCGGGCAAAAAGTTTGAGTCCATTTCGGGAACGGGACTGGCCCAAATGGTGCTTTTGTTGGCCAGCTTTTTATAATCGTGAATGCAATTACCCGCCTTGTAAAAAATGACAAAACACACAGACTTTGTGAGAATGTAATTGTACAGTTATTAGCTGTGCCGTTTAATATTTCCCCACCCACTTTGATATGCCGCCGGTAGAAACTGGTTAAACTGCTAGAACTTTCGCTTGAAAACATCCATTAGTAACTGCAATCTCCAAAAAGATAAGACCCGATCAAAATCGAGGATTTGATACGCTGGAAAAATTCCTCTCCAGTAGTCTGAAACTTGGAATCTCACAACCCGCTGCGCGACAGCGGGGTGCCGCGTGAGTCATCGAACAGCGCTACGCTGGCAAACCCTACGATAGTCCATAACTAGTTGGGTTGTCCCACTATGAAATGGCATATATCACCATGCTTAGAAACAAACTATCATGGAGCTGTTAACTGCTTGGATCTTTCTCTCTCTAACCTTAGGGCCATATCTTGCATTTGGTAAGTACCATTTCATCATATCTTCGAGACCGGTTCGATATTTTCGAGAATCTGAGTGTCGTCTGCTGAAACGGTTATTGATGGGTGAGCTATACATGTGCGCTCTCCGTCAGCGGTGCGTGCGCCTCGTGTAACAGACGTGATGGACTGCTCTCTTAGTTTATTATGACAGTTGCAGTGTTTTCTGTCACGGAATTGACTACCTGTGGTTGGCATAGCAAGTGTTGTGCCGTCTTCTGCCAAAAGCAATTGCTTGATTGTTAGTATATGTCGTCTGCTTAATGCTATTTTTATGATTGAGATATAAAACTTGAAGTTATAATGGAAATCTGAAGTGTGTCTATTTCTTCATCCTTTCAAAACTTGAGGCTACCAGTACTTTAGTTTAGGTTGGCCTTGATTAACAAAATTATTAAATTTTGATATAACAATATTAGCTCAGCATTGGAATTATCTCTCCCTGTCAATTTCTCTAGGCTACTGTTAATCCTTGTATTTATGTTTGCAGTTTAAATTAGTTGCAAAATGTGGCTGTATACAGTAGTGCAGAATAGGCCCTAAAATGCTTTATCATGACATATCCCTGCCCTTCTTTTAAACTGATTCAGCAAAATGATGGGAATTTCAGTTCAATTTATTAACTAGTTTTAATCTAAATATTTTGAATATGTTTCAATTGAAATTGATAAATGTAAGAAAAATGAATTAAAGTTGAAATTTGAAAGTTGAAATTTTATTTCTTTAATATGTAGGACTAGAGGGTTCCTAATTTATGCCCCAATTTAGGACTTAAAGGGTTAAACACACAGAGATATCCTACTGTTTCACAACTTGCTTAGACCCCACAACAAAGCTAGTCAGACCCTGTGACCCAGTCCCTTGTATGTTTTGGCCATTTGCGAACCCTTTCTTCTGTTTCTTGTGTAAATGATCGGAGTCAATGTTGTGGGGTTATGAAGTGTTGAAAGAACTAAATCAACAGTCCAGCGCTTTATTTGGGGGTTTCCCTATGTTCCTGGCTCACTCTGGGTTTAACTGTTGTGGACTTAGAGAAAATGTTGTGAAAAGTTTGCTAGGGTGGTCAGGGGTCAATATGAGAAAGTGGACATCTGCTTCTAACCTGCATGTTAATAGTGTATGAAGAGTTTCACAAATTGCAAAAAAGTACAAATGATATGAATTTGTTTTAAGATACTTGTAAGCTTTAAACTTTGTGCAGAGTGTGTTAAAATGTGATGTCTGAACAAAAGAGGTCAGTCTATGATATTGCCATAGGGGCCTTCCAGTCATTTTATAATGGTCTGGGCCCTCTCTCTCATTCCACCAACTCATTTACTCCATCATTATAACAATCAAATCAATTGGCCGAAAATGACCATGGAATGAAACCAAATTATCATGCGGATATTACAACATGCGCTAGCCATTAATTCATAACACCATATCGAGATATGGACCTCCTAAACAATACTTATTACTTGTAAGTGATCATGAGTGACAAGATAATCATTTGTGATTGCCCTGTGGAGACATATGTTTTGTCTGGCTCTTAACTCTTCTGATGACAATTCTAAACTAAATTTGACTCCACTTTCCAGCTTCTAGCTGTTGTATTATTTAAATAAGGTGTACAGCCCATAAGTAACTTCCCTTGATCCTAACAACTCTGATACTGTCATCACACAGAGCGCTGGCACAAAGGACCCCTTCTAAAAACTTTATATTTTCTATGCACTATAGCCGCACTTACACCGCCTGAAAATGGACCACCAATTTTGGTTCGGGAACCAATGCCGCACCATCGAAAATCCACCAAGCGCTTACACCAGCGCTGCAGCTAGTTATAAAATCCGGCTACAGATGGCGCGCAAACAATAAGCAGAACGCGGAAAGCCTTGGCAGAAAGCGCCATTTCAAAAGCGCCGCCTGGAGCCGAACCATCTAACTAGCTAATTGCCGATCCATTTGCGCTTACACCACGACAAAGCCGAGCTTTTAACAAGCCGGGCGAATTTGGACCATCAAGCTTGGTGGGACAAATTCGCTCGGCAATTTGTATCGGCAATGGATTGCCGAACCAATTTGTCGCGGCAATGTGGTGGTGTAAGTGCAATTGGTCCACCAATATTTCGTGGTGTAAGCGCAGCTTATGAGATATTCACTTTAATGCTTTTACTAATTACTCACACTAAGGTAAAGTAGCTGTCTTGTTATGCAAGGGATATTGATTTGATCCAGGATGAGGAGAGCTATCAGGTGCAATGAAGCCCTTAGCAAGGAGCCCCTTACAACATAAATGTTGATCCCTGGCAGGGCTTCTGTTTAGAAGCAGTTGGTTATCTTGAGATTGCTGGGAATTCCTGACTTGTCATGCTGAGATAATAATTGTAAATGAAAGTTATAAGGTAAACAGGTACAATTATATCCTGTACAGTGGAAAAGCGGCTGGCAGTACATATCAATGCACACAGAAGCTATAATTGTACCAGGCAATAACCCTCCCCCCCCCCCCCCCCCCCCCCCCGTAACCCTAAAATACAACTCTGAAAGATGATAACAAAAAAATTTGGGGTCCAAATATTTTTTTCACATGTTTCTTTTCTGCTCAAAATGAGAAAAACATGATCAGTCCCAAAAAATGTTTGACTCTGAAAATTTTTCTGAATTTTGAACTTATGAAAAAATTCAACTCTGAAAGATGAAAAAATTTCCAAGTCAAAATATTTTTGGGATTGATGATGTTTCTTCTCAGGAGTCTTAATGTGAAGGCATTGAGGTGTATGGGTATTTCACAGGGTAAAAAATCCCACCCCAACACTTGCCCAAAAAAATGCAGTCCCTTTTGTGGTACAATTTCACCCCACTTTGCCGTCAAACAATACTGTCTGGCGTTTTCTATTCAAAACAAACAAAAGTTAAAACCTTTAGCTAGTAGTTGAGAACCATTTGAGAGCCATCATTGTCCACTTAAAGTATACCCTCAGGGCCAAAAGATTATAACATTCTGGGACAGATTACCCTTCGGCTGTAGTTTTATCAACCCTGCCAATGCAAACCCTATATTTTCTGAATAACCCAGATTTTCCTTTGCACTCATTTGAAGGTATTGGTTATATCATTCTAAATTAACCATATTGGAAGATAAACAGTATGATATCCACAAGGAAGGCCGTGGTTGGTGTGTAAGCAAGGCACTCATTTCCCCCTTTGAAGTATTTCCCCTTCATTAGCTCTGTTCATTTGACACAAGTCAAGTGCACTTAACTGATATCAATAGGGATTTTAGGCTGATCCTGATCCAGCTGAATTTTGATCCGCATTTGCCAATTTGAAATGTATCCAAACCGGATCCAGCATTTGGTTTCTGGCAACATGGAAACCTCGAATTATGAGCAGTTGCACAGCAATCTTACAATATCTGATAAAATAAGTTGAAAAACCAAGGGTTGCAAGACATGCAGGATTGCCAAGAGATTTGCCTAATCAGCTTCAAAATTATATCATGAAGCAGTTTTGCCAGCAATAAAATGTAGAAATAAGAAATTCAAAACTTTGATGTTGACAGTGTCCAATTCTGTTGTCAGTCTCCCAATGAAAGTCGGAGCCCATCTTTCTTATTCTGAGGCTCATTTTGATGCACAAATCTATGAGATCCAGCTCTAAGAGTCTCCAAGACTGGCAATGTGTAAAGGATTGGACTAATTGGGGTGAGATTTCTAAAGCTCAGCAAGGGTCTCGTCATAAACTTATTGCCCTTCATTAGATTTAAGAAGTACTTACATTATACAAATCAGTTTGTATAAGCATATACCCCATTGACTTTAATTATTTCAGTTGAGAACAGTTTATTTTCGACCCTTCTAGTAGTATAAGTTAGCCTAAGATTGTGAAATTCCTTTGATGGTATGAATAGGTTTAAATGACTGAAGGGCCCTTAAAACCAACCATTTAAATCCCTACCACCATGCAGATAAATGCTTCTAAGGTAAAGTGATACAGTTATTGCCCTGATACAATTATTTAGAAAACAGCTGGCACTGCGTATTGCACACTGAGGCTATGAAAAGGATGATTTTACTTGGCCAATAATTGTGCCATTTTACCTTACATTGTACATGCACTTGACTTCTCTAATGCCTTGTCCAAATGTTTTCCAAACTTGTCATTAGTCCCTTATCTTCATTAGATCTTATTGCTTGACAAATCTGGAGACCATAGGGAGCCTCTTATGTCCTATAGCATATGAAGTCAGACATAAAGAAAGCAGGGATGTCACTATAGAGAAAGAAAATTGACCTCTTTTATCTAAAATAGTAGAGATAGTTACAGAAGTATCTTACAGAAATCAGATATGTACAAGTTTAATTGTTTCGTTTTGAATATCCTGAAGATCATATGATTGATGAAAAAGGAGACCAATGGTATATTGAGATATTCTAGTCTTTTTATCATCTTGCACATCTCATCATTTTTTTCTTCGCTGTGTGCGATATGGTCTGAGACAAGCAGATGGCCACCGACGGCCTTGCCCAGCCCCTCCAGACAGGTGACCACCCCTCTGCGCTTGGACACGGGCTCCTGGGTTCAGCAGTGACCACATCAGAAATGCTCAGTGTCAACCCCCCAGACATTCGGCATTTGATCTAGGGGAATAATTAGCAATTTTCCGCACGAGCTCGTTTGAATCTTTAGGTTCTATCTAAATGGATTATTTGACGAATTTTAATAATGAGCGTCTTTCTTTTGGCTTGTGTTTGAAAGTTATAGTGTTATTGAGTGATATTGAACTGACAGTGACGAGGGCCCAAGGTTACCCAAGATGACAGCCTCCTGATTATTAGCCAAGTAGTTGCAAGAGCTAGTTTTTTTTGTTTGTGACACATCCATTAACTCAGGATACCTGTACACTTTTTTTGTGTGACACCTAGTAGTAAGTGCTAATTGGCCCATATTACTCAAGCACACACCAAAGTGTCCATAAATCAGGATCCTTTCATTTTCAAAGATGTAGCTAATGAAAAAAAGACATAAGTTGAGCGCACAATACAATATGAAGTGTTTGATAAACGATATGGCTCAATAGTGGACATTGTTTGATGACAACTCTTATGTCCACAATGGTGATTTATGATATGTAATACTGTGTCTGCTGTCAGGTTGTGGGGTGGGAGAGAAAAATTTATTGCTGCAACATGTACCATAGTGAATTGGAAACAGTCAGTCTCGCAGTGCTGGGTGCTGTAGTTCTTCTGCCAAGATTTGAAAAAAGGGCAGGGTATATTCACCTTTGGGGAAAGGACAGGTATCAACTTTGGCCAGTAATGGCATGAAGTTGTGCTGCAAAGTCAGATTTGTAAAGTCGGCTGAAAATCTACAAAATGTGACTGTTTTGAGGAACAAATAGATCAAAATATCAGGCGCCAATGTTCTCTTCCCAGAAGCAAAAAATCAGCCGGAGGAAAAAGTCTTGAGATTTTCATAAAAAGTTGTTCACTGCTGTCTAAATGTCTAATCGATAATTAGTAAAAAACTTTCTAAGATTTGTTATTTGTTATTTATACCTGTATTGTCCCTTGAGGCATTGGAATCGTATCCAGGTCATATGCAATTTGTTTGTATACAGTTGATGTAATAAAGTGTTTACTTTGTGCAGGAATATCTGAACAGATGAACAACAATATGCTATTGATTTATTTCGAGCATATTTTTTCTCCAAAATGCATCAAACTCATCTCTTACATGCATGATACATATTGTAACGGACTACTTTTATCAAAGCCCTTTGCTGCAACGATAGACCGTCTCAAAGAGGCATTCTCTAGATCAATATTTGACACAAATACCTGGGCTTAACCTGTGAGGGACCAAGCAGACACCAGATATGGTTCAAACTGGCGACCTCTGGTCACGTCATCATTTTACGACAGTTTGTTGAGGTACGATAACGGGAGTTGCCGTAAGGGACTAGTATCTCACTCATCAGTACAGCCATGTCCAGACTCAAAACCGATGTCATATCAAGCCCCGGCGAAAAGCACAAAATGGTCCTGTCTATTCAGTCGAGAATTGCACATCGAATTGTTCATACACAGCCAAATCCCGCCGAGAGATAACAGTTTCAATATCGCATTCCGCCTGACTGATTCCAACAAAACTTCCCCAGCACAATTCACGCTACATGAAGTTTATTGTCGACGTTATTTATCTTATGTCCGCGCAGATCTCGCACACAAATGCTCGTCCCACTTAAAAGATACATACTGAGCGCGCTCGGAACAATCGCGTAGGTTTATCATTTCGCCATTAGCGACGTGTTGAGGTGTGTGTCGGCGCATGCTGGCGACAAAACACGCATCAGACCTTTGACCAGTTGGTCATTAGTCATATCTAGAAGTTTCCGTGATTATCATCTTGTCCTTGGACAATACTACTGTCGTGCCATGCCGGGGCTAGAAATTAAGCACTTCTTGGAACATTTATGGAGTCAACCATCCCTTCTTAAATAAGGTATCATGATAATTTGGCATCTTGCTATTGACTATGCTGCAGAAGTAGGGATGAGCAACTGGTTGGGTGTGGATTTTCTAAACCTTCTCATGACTTCCTCTGTATCATAAAAAAAGTGTCCCTCTGAATGTATCGCTTGAGATGGTCATGAGTAACGTGATGAGTAAGTTTTTTGGGTGGCACGGCAGGTTGCACATCCCTATTTTGGTTTGAGTCACTGTTGCATCGAATCAGTTTTATCAAAAAACGTCTCCAACAATCATCTATGAGTGAACTTCGAAAACATCAACTAATTGACCATGCAAAGCAACATGGCAGGATGCGTTTCGATTTTTCCCAAACATGACATTGCCGCCGTTTTGCACCAAGAAGAAAATTTAGCATATCTGATTTACATGCATTGTGAGCCTAATCTCCTGTTAGAATCTGTCACCAACAATTTGACGTCGCTCTGCTGAATAAGCTCACAGTTTCAATATTCTCTACTGCAACTTTTTAAATGCAAATTCTCTTAATTAGTTTTTTTAAATCGGGGTTGAGAATGTCAGCGACATATTTCCGATGGACCGCAATTTGAAAATTTTGAATTCGAATGAGATTATCAGTTGACGTATCGACTTAGCATCCTGAATCAGATCTTCATCGGGACAAAGACCGACGTGCCGTCGCTGATTCAGACACCAGTTTCGCAACCTCTCTTCCTGCTGTCATAACATCCAGAAAATCACATTTCTGATTCTTGACAGAGATTTTTTCCCTAGCGTCTCAAATTGATACAATTTGAACGGCGTCTGCAGTGTAAAATCAGAATACTAGACATCTGCATACGTTGGCTACTTGTCTTTTGTCCGAAGTGTTTTTTGCAAATATCCAATGAAACAGCATTTGAAAGGCACCAGACTCGTTACATTGTCGGCCGCGACTGACAGATGGCTGTTCTCGGATGAAAAAATATAAGCTGAAAATTTCAATAACGGCGTTGAATGGGCTGAACTCAAGCTACAGTGGCACATTGTGACCGGAAGATTCTGAGTTGATTATGTGAAATTTAAGATAAGTCGCCGTCGTGGGTTTTCGACTGATTACGATATCATATTGCATTATGGTCTATTTGGTGGACCCCTGTTAAGACGGGTGGAGTACGCAAGTCTACCTCGGAGAAAATGATAAATGACCTCACTGACATTACCATAAGGAACATGTCCCAATAAAGAGAGAAATTAACGTGAAATATGTCAATTTAATTTGTTTGCCCTTATGAGGGAAAACCCTTGGTTAAACATGCCATAAATCACAGAGATGTGATATAATCTGTTGAAATCGTCTCATTTTATCTGCCTTATGCTTTATGAAGTGTTAAGTGGCAAAAATTCTCCCTGGGGGTGTTGGGGACATTTGTTTGCAATGAATGAGCTCATCATTTTCGAGAAGATTTATAGCACTGCCCTGACTGATTGGTTCCAAGTGATGCTGGTGTTGGTATCAGTGCAAACTCTATGACTACTGTAGCTTTCAACAGCGGCCAAAGAATTTGTCTCAGGAGGATTTCAAACTCGCAACCTCTTTGTTAGAAGTCCGGCACCCAAACAACTAGACCACCATCTGATTCCATGTTCGGTTTCATGATAATGTCTCTTGCTACCTCGTGCCCAAGTTCTCTACTTGGAGTTATCATGTATTGAAAATCAGTAGATTTGGAGGTGAAATTAGGCATTGATGCCCTCATACATGGTACGCGAAAGGGTTAACACCACATGTCGCATATAGTAGTTGAGAAGCCTCCCATTAATCCCCATTATCAGAAATGTACACACGCGAAATCCTGGGTCAAATTATTTCAAAACCTGCCATATTACACCGAGAATCACTTCATATTGTATACCTCGCGTCCCTTTTCAAGTCCCGAACAAGCATCCTATGCTCCTTTCATGCGATATAATACACTTTCATATCGGCACTGTTCGCCTTTTATGCGAATTGCTCGCTCCTTATCCGAGGCTGCTGTCTTTTCGATGTCGCTCCCTTGGCTTTTCAAAATGATATAATGACCATCCAGCTTGTCAGTCAAAGACGGCGAGGCCATTGTGCCCATAAGATCACAGCCTTTCCCGGTAATAATCTCAAGTGGCTCCTCTTTCCCCGAGTCGTATCAGAAATTGAATAGTATAAGACTGCGTCAACATGAAACAGGAATGAAATTTCACCTCATATTTTCGCTTTTGAAAATTTTGAAGATTGGAATTTTGATGGCTTGGATTTTGCATTGAGAGATGTGTTTAGTTCAATACAACAGTTGAAGATTTAAGAATCACATCATTAAAGCAAAGGTGATTCAACAATTTGAAATAGACTTGAGTCTTTGAATTTTACTGACAAATCCATTTTCAGACAATCTTATTGAAGTTGCATTAACAGAACGTGTTAGAACATACACGCTTTAGTACCCAAGTGATGTTTCATGCATTTCACTTTGTGCTCAAATGGTCTATCGCTATAACACAACTGCTGAAGCACTCTTGCCTTTTATTGCGCTAGGAATTCGAAGTCAAAGTGGTAACTCCTTTGACATGCGATATTCACCTCCTACGTTTGTCAAAATTGCGTCACCTCGACCAGAAGCGTGTATCAGAGATCAGAAGAGATCTTATGACGAGTAAGCCATTGAAATCGTATCGTTTGAACATCGTTTCAGGGAACAAACAGCCAGTTTCGGGGAAGTGCTTGGAAGAGTTCAGCCCACGACTAAAGCACTGGAAAAACTCAGTGCAAATTGCAGGGCAATATAATGGAATATCAAATGTTTTATGTTTTCACCAGAAGCTGGTGTCAGGTATCTCACAACCAGAAAACGATTCCATTGAATTTGTATGGATTGTGCAAATAGAGGCTTCAAAAGGTGTTTCTATACCCACACCAAAGCATCAATTTGTAGTTTAGCAGTGTTCGTTGTGTTGATCGATTCTATGCAAACATCCAACAAACATTTAAGCTTCGAAGCAGAGATATACAGGTTTTATCTCATTCCTTGGGCTGAGTCGCCTACACAGCTAAAACGGCCTATCAAAGCTACCAACCTCAGTTAATCCTCTTGATTTATGTATAATAATCAATAATTGGTCACACTAATAATCTGATTAAGCATATACCAAATATTATTAATGCATTTTACCAATACTTATATCAGTGCTATGCATTTCGATGACTTTATTCGCACAGGCTGCAAAAACAATCTATCCGAGGTGGGGAAGCTAATGAAAAATTGATAGGGATGTTATAACATCAATGGATGCGATATCACAATGGTCTGATGGGCTTTACAAGAGCATGCGATGTGTGGTTGACTGGTAACCCGCAGTCTAAGAGAAACAGACCTGCAACAGACTTACGATACTGTGATGTTCGGAGTTCTTGCGTAGAGAAGCCTACACCATTCGTGTTCATATGCATGCCAATTTGCTGAAACAAATCGAAAATCAACTGACTCCATAGAGGAGAAAAGAGAGTCCTTTTTCTGACTTATCGAAAAATTATTACTTTTTCTCAAGCTGATGATGCCCTTTTGTGTTTTAACCATAAAGGCCTGATTTCACTATGAGCGTCTTCTTGCTCCAGTGGTAATGAGGTAATTTAAAGTAACCCGCTAGTTATTCCAGTAAATGGCATCAAGAATTGTCATCGCAGTGCTTTTTCCATTACTGTGGATGTTGACATGATGTTGCCAGCGATGTAGTTCATCTGCATCATGGATTTTTAATCACATCGAGTCTCGGACATTGTGCAGGAAATGTTGCTGCTACCTGATTTGGAAGATAACCCCCATCACGATCCCGCGTGCATAAATATCCCTGGACGTTAAAAACATGGCAGTTGCGTAAAGGCGGCATTGATTTTGTGCCAACAAGAGCACTTTTTGCAAAAAATAATTTGTGGATCATGAATGTCATACCGGCATTTCTTGCTGTCAGAAATGTAGACATGCAGAGATCTTATGAGATTTCACATCATTTTCATTGCCATTATACCCTAGCTTTAACAAAAAAGTATAGAGGGGTGCTGAGAGGTATTCCAGTGCGCTTCCAGTGGGCTGCCAGTTATGTGGAATCTTGGGTTATCATAGGCCATCACTCGATATGAATAGTTTCTGCCTCTCACCACAGGAGTGCACTTTATTTAGTTTGTTATTACAAATGATTTCTTCATAAAATTTCAATTGAAATATCAATTGTCATGTTCTTTGAATTTAATATTGTTTTATATATGTATGTTATTCATAAAATTGTAAATGATTGTAACTGACAATTCAGGTGCAGCATTGGTGGGTGGTGGCCTTTGTCTTTCTTTAACCAAATATACAGCAACATTTATGGGCCCAGTTTGTTCATGGCAAGGAGGGATAAAAAATGGGCCTCTCTTTTACCCAATATGCCCTGATCCCTTCTTGGCAATATCTCAATCTCTTTAAAATCTACAGCCATGGTTCGAATTACCTAGGGGACAAAGGTAATAGTGGACTGACATACCACACCTTTAACTCCCTGGCAATCCATCAAAAGTCAGCTAGTGTATGTGATCATTTCTGGTTTCTAACAAAATGATGCCATCTTTCTTCAATTTTTCATTGTGAAACAAGTCTCATGGCGTTGTATAAGGCATCTACACGTTACAAATCTACACCCGATTTATAATCCCGATGAATAATCACGAATGTACACATCATGTTGCAATGCATGTCCCCATGATACACCTCAGGTCAACTGTCATATTCTGATTGACACATGCACACACACAAAAGGCGCAAACTCTCGGCTTCTTTGTCCATTTGGATTCTCCATGGTGATATTTCGCTGTTTTATTCATCTATGACAGGTCTGCATCTTGATGGCTTTTCAGCATGAAATTAAAAGTTATGCTCCTCATTATTCTCAAACATGAATACACTCCATATTCAGTTGTATGAGGTCTGTTAATTTTTAGGCACTTTGCATAAGTATGATGTGCTAACCCTAAGCCGGTACTTCAGTTTCAAGAAAATATGATGTTTAGCACTGTGAGTGGGGCTGTCGGTCCTTGAATAGAAGCTGTAATTCCCATGTTATAGAGGTGAAAAATGATTATTTGCGACTGACCTAAGAGAAAAGTGAAATTCTTGTACTTGTACTTGTATGACATTGGATTTCTATAACTGAATGCAAAAACAGCTATAACAATGCTCCAATTGATATGAAAACATGAAACAGCCATCAGCCATTATCATGTTGACAATGATGTTACCGAGAAGCTACTGGGAGGCTGCTTTTAGTCTCATCTAGACTAAAGGATACCTGATCTCGCCTTTCTTTTGTTGCCTCCTCGGAGCATCAACATCAAAAAGAGTGAAATGTCACCTAAAACCAGTCAGATGATGATGTGAGATGTCGTGTAGAGAATCTGTTCTGTGGCCGATTCTGTCTGAAAAGTGTTTATGAAGGCATCGTCTCGAGAGTGTTCAAAGGGAAACCATCTCCCTCATCATCTTTATCAATTGCCTGTAGGTAGAGTTAGAGTTTAGAGGTAGAGGTAGAGTTTACAGTGTATATACGGAGATGGAGAAACATCTCGAGCCAGATGATAATTCTAGAGATTCTGTCTTAATTTTGCATTGAGGTGTCGTGAGAACAAGAGTCTTCAAGGAAGATATCCAATGCTCACTCTCCAGTCGCAGTCAACAGCGTTCAAAGCGTTCTTCAGATGCATAGGCACAGATTGTAGTCCAGCAAGGATTGAAACGCTCCAAATTTTCCGGCCAATCAGTCCAGGTATTTCAAGCAAGTTGTAGCCATTATTTTTCCGGGTCTCTTTGGTTCTGTTTGTACGGCTGTGGTCTCAATCATCTCCTTGTCGACATTACTTCCACTCTGTACCCTCTGCTTCAAGTTCTGCACATCTCGCGCCTAGTTTCCTTCAACATACATACTTCAGACGGTGCGTGTTTGGTTGGGTAAATGTTAATCGTATCAAATGTTTAATGCTTACTAAAGCATGTGCAAATTGCCAAGGTTTGTGTTTCTTTCACATAAGCAAGGAGCTGCATTGAGTGCTTGTTTTGGGCTATTTGAGAATGGCCGGCTTTGAGAGAGATTCACTCATGTGAACCTGTAGTAATTGACTCCATAGATCAGAATGCCATGGAAAGAACTGAATTATGCACCTTTAACTCACACAGGTCCGATTTGGAGGTTTTCTTAAGAACCAGTGAGCGATGAATCAACTTCGCGGATGATTTGGTGAAGATATTCCTGTCTAAGCTCTAGATATTATGCAGTGTGAGGACTGAAGTATCATCACCTTCAAAAAAGTCCACCCTTTGACTTCTTCTACCACATTTCATAATCGAGGTCAAGAGGAAATAATAACGTTATTTCCTCTTTTCCTCTTTTCGAGGTCGGTATTGCCTCTATCAAGTGATATTATGGCCTCCCTTCCCGGAATCAGTAATGAGTTATGGATGTTCATCAGGACGGAGACATGAGCTGCGGATGTTGATCAGGTCCTGGACACCATCTACGGATGTTTGTCATGGCCAACCACGTACCAGCCTCATCTACAACGATCAAACCTGTTATATTCATCACGCAGCTAACTACCTAGTCTTACAAATAAATTGTTATTAATCCCCCGCTAGAAACATGTTATTTGTAACCATTTGAGCCAGTCATTATGGTCAAGAATCACCGTCAAAGTCGTCTCCAGCCCAACAGGTATGATCTATCATGATCACCATAACCATCAGGACAACTTAAGCAGAATTGATGACCATGTTCAACGGGCAATAATCGCAGACAAACTGTTTGAACAAAGCAGGTTAGCTAACATCGCTAAATCGTAAGTAGGATGTGTTGGAGCCAGCTTTCGATATTGGTAACATTGGTAACATTGGAAAATGTGGACAGCACTGTATTCTTCAACCACGTCTGTTTTGAATGACTTTGTTCTGACGCATTTTACCACGCATCTTTTAAGGCTATGATGGCCTGGTTTTGCGATGTCAAGATGTCATTATGCAATGCAGGCAAGTACATGATAAAGTGCATTGCACTCTTGACTCTTGAACCAAAATAGGGGGTGATGTTTGCTACAGAATAGGCCTATGCATGGAAACGCCAACATTGGGATGGGGTCAGATGGATCAGGCTTCAAAATAATAGAGAAAATAATAAAGAAACTTACAGCAACATCACATTTTTATTTCTCAAGATGGCGATAATTCAGACAAAAATAAAGTTGATTTTGAATGACAGTTGCCATGGTGAAGATAGAATTTCATCACCAAAACTTTTTTGTCCAGCACAAACAAAAACAAAAACTTGTCATGTGTAATTTATTTTTCTGGCTTGATGCTCTGTCAAGCAGTTAAGATTGGTTTTTGGCTTGATTGTGCCATGATTGACTGTAACCACAGCCGTGTGGAGATAATTCGGTTTTCTATTCAGTGTTTTGTTCTGAGCATTCGTCGTGATTCGAGATATCTAGTTCCGAGTCAGAATCAGTACTTCATCTCCCTAGTGTTGTTCTAAACTTCACACTCTTAGAATTATTAAAGGTTTTTGATCTTCTGAAAACCACGGTCAAATGAAAAACCCCAAATGCCTTTTGATACTGTGAACAATGTCTTTCACTTGGCTGAAAAACTTCTGCAGAAGCACATTTTCAGTTGATTGAATCGGAATGAACAAACAATTTTTGACAGCGCTTTGAAATAGGAAGCTTCTTTTTCCTGGGTGGTGAAAATGTAAAAGCAGCCAAAACACTCACTACATGTAGGTTATAATCACTTCATAGCCAAGGTTACACCATCATCACCTACTACAAATCCCGAGTATCTAATTTGTCAGCATTTCTGTAATTTCAAACTGACAGTGCATTACTTTAGCTGTCATCAACGACGGATTACTCCTAGGAGGATTTGGAAGCCAGTGGGAGAGACATGTAATTGTTTTGCCATTGCTTTGTGGGGAAGTGTGCAATGGAACGAATTACCATTTCATATTACTTTGGCAGCTCAAGAGACTTGTTTCTTTTCTGTTCCTCTTCTGAGTCGCTTCTGTTAAAGCTCTCATTGTGCCAGGGTGGGTTGTTTCAGTATCGAAAGTGCCTCGCAAATGAGTAATTCAAATTGCTGTGACCGTGGTCTCAGGGTTTTAAGATGTCCAATTTGGTGCTGTGGGATACGGCCTACTTTTAAAGTAGTTTGTTTACTTTTGAAGTAATTCTTTAGACATATTTTATTGGACAGTCGCTCTTACTTGTGTTTATATTTTTTTATCTCCTCATCTAGGCCTACTGTTTTATATAATCTTTTATCATCAATGTTTTTTTTTTGTTTTTTTTTTTAAAAATAATATATACATAGTCCTTTAACTTTTATGTAAAGTGCTTCGGAGCATGCAATGCATGATCGAAGCACTATAATATCTGGTATTTTATTATTATTATTATTATTATTTGTTTACGGGCAAGCCTTTTGAGGGATCACAAGAAACGATTATTTCTAAAACTCGAGTCTGAAGATAACCTCACCTACCTGAACAAATCAATCACTTTCAACCATTTTCACAAATCTATCAATCAGTTGTAGCCAGTACATTGCTCTCACGGCCTCCTGTAAGGGTTGACCTGAGTGGGACGTTTATAAATGTAGTGGGCTTGTATACGTCGCTTTTGACAAATATCCGACCAAGGTGTACATTCATAACATCATATTTCCAGAGGTAAATATGTCAGCCAGAAGTTTGCCTAACAACCGACTGATGAGACCTGTCAAAATTACCGCAGACTTGTAAGTCTGTGCCATGGTATGATTGATTGGCGATCGAGCCGATAAGAGTTAAGCCTCTGCCAAGCAGTTTTCTTATCGGGTGGGGGGATGTTCCTTTCATGCGTTCTTGCTCCTGTGTATCATTCCCCAATTAGTAAATGACTTTTTCGATGACTTTGCCTGATGCCCATGCCAGCCTCAGCCCTATCTGAGAGGTTTCTGCCAAGATTCTACTTCGAAGCTATTGTAAATTATCTTTGGGAACAAGGTTCGCTTTCCAGATTATTTCGAGAGGTAGGCTCTGTCTTACATTTTGGAGATAGGAAACCATATCCTGGGGCACCGGTGCTTTTTCTCCCGCTCATCTTTTTATGATACTTTTCCCACCAACCGTGCTCGTGGTAATTTGGAATACCTGGGGCCTAGCATAGTTTCCTCTCGATTTCCTTCACACAGAGGACCTCTGAAACAGACATACAAGTATGAGTAAACTATGTCTTGTCTGTCTTGTCGGAAGGCGCCCACTACCCCAATCCCTCGGCTCCTTACACAGGAAACTACCCGCCCTGACATCGTCGTTTCCGCAACATCCATGTTTCCCTGACAACAAAGTTCACCTAAGCAAATAACAATGACCTAGGTGGTATCATACATTTCCGGAGTCAAGATAATTGGCTGTGCTGTGCCATGGTATGATTGATTGGCGATAGAACCGATAAGAGTTAAGCCTCTTCCAAAACAAAATGAAAAGATAATGTGCGCTAATATTGTAAATCTGAAATAGTATTGTGCAAAGATCTGATTCATGATGTCATCAACCACTGACAATGGACCTCTGACATCCGACCTCTGACAGTGTTACAGGTATAACACATTTCTGTGGCATTACATCAATGTCGTCATCTTTGATTCACCTTTAAGTCGAACTTGTACATTGGGTCTTAAATCACTCTTAATTGATTACAGCTGTGCAATAAAAGTCATCTGGAGTCTACTAGCACCTTCCTTGTACCTTATTATCAATGATTATCAATGTATCTGTCTTCTGGTCTAGACTCGCCAACTGATCCTATTTGCAATTCTGTTCATGTGAGGCAGGTGATAAATCATTGCTGGACAAAAAGTGTACAAATTGATAGCATTTTTTCGCCGTTGCTTTTTTCTGCGTTATTGACTCTATCATAAATGATGTGTTGGAGCAGCTTTCAGTTGGCACAATATGAATATGGTACACAACTGCCAGCCAAATGGAGCCAATGCAGTGGAAGAATGATATATATCAGGCCCTCAAAGATTGTTGTTGGCGAAGTCTGGAACTCTGGGCGGTTGCCTGCAGAAAACCCTTTTAAAATGTTGCACTCACAGAATAAATTTTACATGTATTTCATTTCTGTTGTTGAGTGTTTCTTTCAAGTGTTTATGTGACAGAACAACACCTATCCCTGAATCAGTAGCCAATACATTCATTATCAACTAGCAGCTGGTTAAGCCAGGTTGGTCATCTTGTTCTTGTACCCATTTCACATCCCTCGCCAACGTATGGTCAGGCTTGATAAGAAGAAAAATATCACGTAAGAGTGATTATAGCTAGTTGACCGTGAGTGACAGAAATACCTCTGCTGATCAGAAAAAGAGAAAGCCATCGACGGTAATGATGGAAAGATCCTTCTGGTGCCTAACTGACTGGCTTCTTTTTGAGTCTTAGAGTGTCTCAATGATTGGAGTTATCAAAGCGACCAAATGGGGTTGGATTGAAAAATAAGGTGGACATCCCTTGTCTTGCAAGCCTAAACAAGCAACTGGTGAAGCTGAAGTGGACATCTTGCCCGATCATCTTGCACGCCTGTGCCATCCAACTCCTTCCAGCGGCTGGTCAAGCTTGATAAGACGAAAAATATGATATCGCGTAAGACACGGTGATTAGCCTGCCTGTGGACGACAGAAAAATACCTCCACTGATGAAAAAAGAGGAAGCCATCGACAGTAATGATGGAAAGATCCTTCTGGTGCCTGACTGGCTGGGTTCATTAGTGATGGTGCTTCTTTTCGAGTCGTCTAAAGAATGCCCCGATGCTTGGAGTTATCTCTGTGGTCCAGCATACAAAGGGCATTCGTCCCTGTCAGAGGTGGATTGGGATTGATCAAGAAGACATAGCTCTGTACGATACAGCCAGTTCTCTGAGTGGTCTTCAAATCAGTTTTCGAAGGCAGAAATCAACTTGTTTGTGTTCTTAGAAAGACAATAGTTGAACAGCCCTTGATAAGTCAGGTATAAACCATGCAGGATTTTGACAGCCATGAAGCAAAGGGAATACTGCTTCAAGGTGACTAGAGCTTCCACCACTATGACACCTTACCATTGCTGTGCAACTCTTTCTCAACCTTGCCAATAAGCACAGCCCAGTGGTAGCCAATCTTCATATCCACTTAACACTGATTAATGGCCTCTGGACCTATCAACAGTCATTCACATGGATAATGCTGACTGCTCTCCCTTGTCTCATGTACGATTGATCTTTCCACCTCTGCCTCGAAGGTCCACCATTCACATGACCGTGCTGTACCATTTTCCTCGTGCGCGATTGATCTTCGTCACCTTTGCTTTACCATTAGTATCAACTGACCGTTTGCCCGGGGCAAATGAGGTGGGCCGTTTGATGTTCTTCAT
The DNA here is from genome assembly GCF_910592395.1 of Lineus longissimus. Taxonomy (NCBI): domain Eukaryota; kingdom Metazoa; phylum Nemertea; class Pilidiophora; order Heteronemertea; family Lineidae; genus Lineus; species Lineus longissimus. The sequence continues at coordinate 2,639,753 of NC_088314.1, forward strand.
CAGATCAACTCATGGCAATTTGATTATTATATTAGCTCCAACCCTTTTGCGGTTACTGGTATGGGGTGAAATGGATGTCTTGCTGGAGTAGGTTAGAGAGACAGTGTTGGTCAAGCTGTGAAGTGAGTTCAAAGCTTGCTACCATGCTGTATCACAATCGTCTAAGAAAAAGGACAGAAGAAGACAAACACTAACATTTGCTTGATTTTCAGTCAAGGGAAGAGGCAGAGAGGGTTAGGGTTAGGGTTCGTTCAAAATTCTGAAAATTTTTCAAAGTCATCCTTCAGAGTCGGTTTGAAGTCGGGTTGGTCGCCGACCGGGGTTCTACTGTAGTATGGTGTCAGTATTGACCTCATCTCTTTCCATCAATGACAGCAGATTAGGCATTCCCTTCCTTACTTGTGTTCGATTACCCTAATTCCAAATTAAGTAATGTCTAATCAGCTGTTGACAGCGGTTGGGGATGTGGGGGCTGAGTCAATCAGGCGCAGTGTTGTGGGGGTATGCTGAGTCGATCGAGCACAATATCCTCGGGAGCCATCTATTTTAATGCATGATTTTGTTTGAGAAACCAATGACGTACTATTGACAGACTGGTTGTACCTTTGGAGGTAAGGAAAGGTTCCCCATGCAGTTTCAATCAGGTTTCTAACTATTGGAACTATTGATGGACTGGTAAAGCTTTAAAGGCGAAAGGGTAGGAAAAGGTCTCTGATGCAGTTAAATTAAATAAGGTTTATCGATTTCGAATAGTGCCAAAGAAGAGTGCATGGAGACTTCCATAGTGATTGTATGCTTGAAGCTTTTGCTGGAGTGTTCTTAGGCAAATGTTAGAAGGGTTATATGTGTAAAGCATAGAGGTGTTGGTTTTGAGCCAAAACTTGATAAGATATTCTTTTTCAGCAAAAATCCTTTTGTGATACCAGTTTGTACCATTACGAAGTTGAAACCTGTCGTACTGTTGATGAGTATTAACAATGATACTAGAAATAGCCACAGCCGATCCATTCCTGCCTTGATCACGCTAAACTGGCTTCCCCAAAATCGCTATGCTAGCGAGATGCTACGATTAAGTAGACAATCTGCTGTTCAATCTCTGGAGAAATATCCAGTGGGATGTTCGCTAGCGACCAATCTCCCTGTTATCTCCTACAAAGGCCGAAACCCTATATGATTTATCTCTTGCTTCAATGAAAACATTTGACTCGAACCGAACTGATGGAGCAGAAACACATTTTTTACTGATTTCGTTACACTATCTTGGATATATCAGTTTGTAGTTTTATGAGTATTTTTTCTACAGTTGGCCCAAGAACTGCTTCACTCATATCAGTACTGAGTTTTATCTAATTTGTAAGATTACAACATCATCCACCAATTGGTTTTAAACTGACAACTTCCATCTTGACCTTCAACCATGTTGATTATGATTATCATAAGCACCATTCTTGAAGCTTTTTTCTGTCAAAAGGTGGAGCTGAGTGTAAAAGATCAGCTTGACATTTGCCAGAATCCTAACCTGCCAAATTCATGAGATATCGTTCAGTTTAGTTGACTTCTGTAAAGTGCCTCTCAGACATGATAAGGTCGAGCTGTCAATCATAAAAAGGCTTTTTGATTGGCATTTACTTCTCGATTGCTGTTAACCAAGAGTTGGATGGGTTTGGTTGAAAAAGTGATATCAGCCATTGAGAGTCACTCAGAAGAGCTAACACAAAGAAAAGTTGAAGAGAGGAGGAAAGGAGGGTGAGAAGACAGACCGTCATATCACTGTTGCAGAAAAGGATATTGGCAGCTGATTACATCTACGCCTTGATTCCTAGCAGAACCTGCCTTCCTACCGAGGTTCATTATCATGAGAAACTATATAACGAAGCCATTAGGAACGATACAATTATCTGGAAATCACCCTTCGCCTGCTTGCAAAAGAAGTGTGTAAATGTTGTTATGGGAATAACTCTCATTGACCTGTAGGCCAGAGTCTCGATTTCCAATATCAACAAATAGGCTGGCCAGATCATCCAAGCAATAGTTTGGTGTAATATTTGATGGTCATTTGTGGAGTGCTGGAGCTGGCGTGAGCAACATCGCCTCGGGTTTGTGTCATTGAGGTCTCCAGATTGCAAAAAGAGAAGTCAGTTGACATTTGAAGGGGTTTGTGCAAAAAAGCAGTAACCCACACCCACCTGAGTTTTTTTGTTGGTAATGAGGAATATAACAAATTGGCCCAAGAAGGATCCAGTCTATTTTAGCACAGATCCAAAAGTGTACTATACCATCTACATGCACGTTTTCCAGTCTTATCAAATGAAATGAACTCTTGTTCGTCATTCAGACATTGTTGAGAGGCAATTGACAAGTGCCTCCGATATTGGAGGTTGTCAATTTGTCCGATTAATTCATCAGCAGCGCTCGACAACTAAGAGCGAAATTTCCCTTGATTTGTCATCATGTCTGCTTCATGTTGGAGTGGTGTGTCGATCTTGTTTCTGTCGCACTTTCATGTTTGGATTCTTGTTGTCTTCTTCTCAGTATTTGATGCTCAGTCTACACAAGAAACTTCTTCTAAGGCAAGCTGTGGCTGAAGCTGTTTCAAATGTGGACGTAATCGGTAATAGAAGTTTTATACCATTACATGTCTTGAAATAAACTTAGCTACTGCTGACACTAATTGCATTACTGTTATCAAATTTAGATAGCCTAAAGGTCCAAGTAAAATTTCTTGTCAATGTAATTAACTCCAACCTGGGAGATTTAATAATCATGATGGTTACTTTGTTTCAGATTGTTTATTGGAGTTCAGATCTGTCACCGACCAAAGTCATGCCGAATAACTATTGTTTCTCACTAATTGGCAATTAATCATGTAAATATGGGTTCAAGTTTTACTCAAATTTGTAACTAATTGGCAAGTAATGATGTAAAATATGATTTCAAGTTTTACTCAGATTTTGATCTGGTACTTCTGTAACCCTGAAGGATCCATCTTGACCTGCCTCTGATTTCTGATATCAAATATTTTCTGGTTATTTCAATTCAAAGAAAAAATGTATTTCTCACCTTCAACCATTATGTTCCATTTTCTGTATAAACATCCAGTTTCCCTGCGGTTCGTATCATTAAAATATTTCAGTAATTGGAGCATAGACTTTGGGGGGTGGGGTCAAGATGTATAAATATTCAAATATCACATAACCCAGTGTTCAGTTGAACTTCTTTAGAAAATGAACCATCAGTATCTGGGAAATGAGAAAATTCTCATTTTATTTTCTTGATAATGTATTGGTGTTTGTTAATTGGTGAAGGTTTTGCAAAATGATTGGGGAATAATTGCTTGATGGCTTGATAACTTCTCACCCTTTTAGGCATTTTGTTTACAGCCACCCCTACTCCTGTTCAGAAACTATTCCATAAATCAGGATTTTATCAGTTCTTGTTTGAATTATTTAGACCAATTAATATCATATTGTTTAGGTGAAAGCCAATTTGCGATTGTTGGAACTTAGGTTACAAACACCTTGTAAATCTAATGGCAAATGGGCAATGAACTTTCTCAAGGAATGTGTTGAATGTACTCTTAGTTTTACCTATATCTGAGACCATTTCTGATTATTTCTTTTCAAGCTCGATGCATATGGTCTTTCAGTGCCTTTCAACATGCTTAGTTTTGATAGACTGTGGGTTGGCAACACCATGATGTCTGATGGTTCTATCTTCAAGATGACATTTTCGATCTGCAAACCATGGATGGTCACTTTATTATCACAGCCTTATGTTTGTGGATATGACCCAAAATATCTGTATGAATAACTCTCCCCCTGGGCAAAATAACAATCTCCACTGTCTCAAGATGGAAAAGAGATAACAAAACATCAATATCAATGTGCATGGTGATATGTGTCAAGAGCATACCCATGCCAGAACCAGGATGTGTCCTTTATGTTGTCCTATCTGGTCAAAAATAACGGTACACCAGGAGGGACAAAATCAAAGTAACATCTACGGTAGTTGTGGTCAAAGATTGTCATTCGCCATCAACAAAATTTACCCCAAATTCTGCAGTTTTGGTAGTCGATGGTATTGTTACATAAAAGGCATAATTTTGACTTTAAATTCATTTTCAAGTTAGATTTTTCTCGGAAGGATTTCAAAACTGGCAGGTGTTGGAAAGTTCAGCTGGTCAATTGTCAATTTCAAATTTGAGCCCAATCCAAAATCTAATTATTTTCACCAAGAGATCTTGTATTTCTGCCTGAGGCATAAAATCAGCAAAATTCATAGCTGGGAGGCAAATCTTACAGAAAATTAAGTGAAAGGGATTTTATCTCTTTTTACATTGAAGAAACACGGGTAAAGTTTCAAAATCTCATAGATTTTCATGAAATCTTTTTTTGCTTATTTCCGATCATTTCATTTCTGGGCTTCCTATTGTATCAAGCCATTAGCAATAGATTACCTTACGGCTAAATTGCTAGCATCGCCCCCGGGACCATCTGTTTGCTCTTCCTAACACGGCTAACACTGCCAAAATCTTTGTCCTCCAGAGCTCCGATTTCGGAAAACTGGGTCCAAATTCTCGTGAAGTGAAGCGGTCTGTCACGTAAGTCATAATTTGCCCTGGGGCTTCTGCCACTGGCTGTGATGAGTATAGCCGCGGGGTGTAAGGCAAGACTCCTTCATTATCTTAGAGTAGTGTTCATCCCTAAGTATAAAATCGGCAAGATTGTCATGTGTTCGCCCGAGGCGGTGATGCACAATTGTCTTTTTGCTGGGGGCGGGCCAGATGCTTACAAGAGAGACTCCATGTTTGTCTAAGACATAACTGTGGGATTCTTTTCAAGAATATTTCGGTCAGTGCACTTGGCATTTTGGGAGGCATAGTTTTGTCACATTCTTATGTAACAATATGACGTAATAACCTGACACTGTGAAGATCTTTTAACACCTTTCGGATATGACTCCTACGATTCCAATATCGGTGACTTCGGCAGGATATGTACATCAAAAAGCTATGGAGAGATCAATGATGGCTTCTTACTGGAAGTGACCGTTTGAGAAAAATATTCATTGGATTCAAAATTTCTGTGGAGAAGTTGATGGACGATGTTTGTTCTTCTCAAAATCATCATCATATCCTTCTCTTATCTCCTTTCACTTCATGGAATCTTTTCGTCACTTTCGCAGAATGACAGTCGCTTTAAGAAATGGATCGGTCAGTTATTCTTCTCCGTCTCTTGATGTTGTCACTTTGTGCAGAATCCTGTGGCACTGGATAACATATTAGATGTTTTTTTTGCTTTGTCCTTGTCCTGGGGCAAAGACTCGCCCTCATTTACTTTAGCTGCCCAGTCTGCCCACTCATGTCCAGGAAAGGTTCCTTGTATCATTTTTCAGCCAGGAAAATATGAAAATAGATGAATTGAATAAAAGTCTCGGTCAGTTGAAACGAGAGACCACATATTTAACCAAGAAGAGGCAACATATTGAATAATAAATAGGCCTAGGTAAATGTTAACTGTGCGTATCAAAAAAGCATAGAATATTTAACACCCACCTTGCAGAATAATCATAATTCTGAGAAATGTAAAATATTTATTTAGGCGGCCATGTGAGTGCGTTTTAGCTCAGGGTAAGATCCTTGTTATTGTGAGGAAGGATCTTCGCCCTTTGTTCAGTTGGGTTAATCCAGATTTCCAGGATCTGTTTAGTAGTTGGATCAAGAAGGGGACAATTGCTGAGTGACTGCCGGAAGGGAGATCGTCTTATGGAGGAAATATGAAGAATCAGGAATGTTTGAGATATGGAAAGTATTTGTCAAGAATGACAATTGTGCTGTATGAATATGACAGATAGTCTTGCCTGAGGGGTGCATGGGTACTGCTATGGTAGAAATATGGAGAATATGCTTGACTATGGATTATCATTTATCCATATGCAGTAACAATAGAATTCTGTTGAAATGCCGATCACGCAAAGCATTTCTTCTTGTCTTAGTCATATCGTACATCTCCGTGACACCAGCCTGATCCTCCTCCTTCAGATTAGTGTGTCCATATTTAGGTAAGCTGGAAAAATATCTCAGGAAGACATCTCTCAATTGAAACATTTCTTGAACTGCAAACACCGAATTATACGTGTTTGATCGTCCTTCAAGTATTGTTCAAAACATGTCATCGGCAGTAATCAAATTTGTCCAAACAGACAGTTATCTTTGAGACCTTTTGTTAAAATCCAGGGTTTCCTTGCAAATAGCCTTGGGCATCTTAAAATGAGGGTGAAAGAACTTCATAATTTCTGCCAAAGTCATCCATGTGCATATTTTGTAAAAGGTCATCGCATATGATGGCTTGAGGGGTCAAATTAAAGTTATTGGAAACCACTAGTTAAATGGCGAAATGGACTTATCATGGACTATTCATTATTCCGTTCATCCTCTGTTAGATTCAACCAAGCATATCCTAACTATGAGCACAGTTAAAATTCACTGGCCATTTTATATCACTGATAATTCCGTGGGAGGAGCATGGTTGTCGAACATTTACAATGCAGCTTTGATGTCCTCTGTGATGTGAAAGCTTTTACAGCCTAATTTTAAGGTTTGGTAGGAGCATGTATGAACCTTTGTTAGGATTCTACAAGTTTACATTCTGCAGTTGAATAGGGATTCTTAAATGAAAAATATAAACCTTACATTTCCGACACCTTTGTCAAGACGACCATCCTATTGTCTACAAAATACCAATTTTCAATATTTTATCAACCTTGGACACTGGGCTCTTTCACATACAATTACAAGACAGTTTTGATTTGTCCTTGGGTGGCTATATTGAAGGTTGGCCGTGATAAAGAGGTTTCAAATAAAAATGATTACCCCTTTTGCATAACAGGTTCTGTTGGTCACTTCAAGCCCCAGGGGAGAGAAATACCACAGTTAATGTCTGTCATAAAATGTGTTAACTGTCAAGTGAACATATTCAGGGTTGAAGATGATAATAAGAACCCATTCAATGTCATTTTGTAAAGACATAATTCTGTCAAATGTCATATCTAGAAAATTACGGATATGCTTTGACATTTGCTGTGAAATTCTTTAGATTCATCTGTTTATTGAGATATCCTGTCGACAAGTAGGTTGTGATGACTGGTATGTTTGTGATTTCACTTCATGTATATAGTAATTAGTGAACTCTTTCACAAAAAAGCAGATATCAAGTTTAGCTCAGTCTCTGTATTCCATATCATGATATTTCATCCCTTCTTAGAGGCAGAAAACGTTACATGTACAAACATCTAGTGTGGACATGTCGATGTCATTGTCATCTTCCTCGTAAACACACAAAACAACATCCACACATCTCCATCAGTTAGATTTCTAGTGGCTTATTCCGATGTTCTTTGCTATCATCAAATGCCATTCCAAGCTATTGAAAAAGACTATTGTGCACACACAATCTCTATAGTCGGCTTTCGTGAAGTCCCCAAGGAATGGCGTAATTTCAAAAACTGTCAATCCAATGCTTTCCATGTCATTCAATGGCATACGCAAATTTTTTGCCTATTAAATACAGCGATTGTGCGGGGACACAGAACCATTGCATGGCAAAGCCGTTTTCCCCCAGTGAACTGCTCAGGCGATTTTTGCTTGATCAGACAGGATATGTAACTGAGGCATGCAGTTTTATAATTAATGAATACATTAGTAGAAGGTCATATTGTGACTGTAGTCGGCAGAATACTACTGTTATTCATTAATTCACCAGAATAGATCGATGATGAAAAATGACTTGATGAATTTTATTCGAGCTGATTTCTGATTTTAGATGAGATATACATGAATGTGACAGCTTGAATCAAAGACATATAGCTTAGGTACTGGGTTTACTCTCAAAAAAGCTCTCCAATGATTCAATGATATCATATCCAACAAAACATGAGTCCAGAGTAATTCATAAAAAAATCCATGCAACACATTAAGCACACAAAAAAAATGACTTGAGCAATTTCCACACAGCAGGCAAGATTTCAATTGTGAACATTCCGTATCAACATCACGTGATGTGATCTCGATGGACACAAAATCGTTTGCGCTGGTTTATTATACGAGGATCATGGGGGATTCTATAACCAATGGACACGGAGATGGTCCGATTAGGTTGTACGATTCTAGCTATCACTCGGTTATGACCGGCATTAGGGATCTGGAATAGTGGGTTGATGCTTTGCCGTTATCGTGTTTACTTGCAACATTCTCAAGGAAACAGCCCTTTAGGGGGTAGTTTTCATCTAGTTGCGGTATAGTTTTTTCACCTTCACTAAACATAACGGTTGTGACACGACAAGTCCGGGTGTAAGAAGTTTAGCAGTTGAAAGCCAATCTCTTGAGAATGAAAGCCTTTTCCCAGTAGCCCAAGCTGTTAATTCAAACTACTTCTGTTTTTTTTGAGAATGCTCAATGGCAATGCATTCCCCATCAATGTTAAAATGGGTTTTGCCATAAAAATGAAACTTAAGAGTGATCTTAGGCGCGTCATTTGTAACTTTTATGCCATTTGGCTCAGCAATTTGAAATTGACCCTGTTCCTTTGAACAATAGACTGCAGGTCTTTCTACCCCTACCCCGACACTTGAACATGGAAATAGTGTCGATGATATATGTCCCAGAAGTTATTCCTTCTCTCAAACTTTCAAACAAGGATAACATTTTAGTCCATGTCAGACTGACGCACACTCGGATTTGATGCAGGATTTATGGTCTGCCGATTCAAAGCTATTCATTTTTGGAACGCTTCTCCTCTTAAGCGCAGAAATCAATGTTTGAATGCACGTTCTTCAGTGCATTGAATAAGGTGTAGAAGTACATGAGCAGAAGGTGAATCTGCAAAGGAAAACCATGTGCCAAAGTGAGTAATCAAATGGAGTATGTGATGACAGCTGAAGGCTAGGCCAACCAAGTCGCTGCCTGTAGGAAGCGATCATACCTGACAGCACTAACTACCAGTTAATTGGCACCTTTTAGACTAGACTATATGCGTCCTTACCCTGTCTGTCAATTGTCCACCATGGATGTTACATTCGTCCTTCTTGGATGTGACATTGTCTTCCTGGATGTGGCATTTGTCCATCTTGGTTGTGACATTGTATGTTGTGGATTTGGCATTTGTCCATCTTGGTTGTGACATTGTCTTTTGTGGATGTGACATTTGTCCATCTTGGTTGTGACATTGTCTTTTGTGGATGTGACATTTGTCCATCTTGGTTGTGACATTGTCTTTTGTGGATGTGACAAATGTCCTTCATGGGTGTGACATTGTCTTTTGTGGATGTGACATTATCCATCTTGGTTGTGACTTTGTCTTTTGTGGATGTGACATTTGTCCTTCATGGGTGTGACGTTTGTCTGCAGGGATGTGACTAGCCCTGGTGTTGGTTGTTACAACCTTGTCCTACCTGGGACAAGGTATGTCTCCATGATTGGTGTTGTGTTAGCTATCCAAACCGGTTGTTCATGGTTTACCTGTTTTCGTGTTGTTTGTGTTTCACATCCTGTCTTTGCAGCATGAACAGAGACCAAGAGAGGATCCAGAGTTACAGTGCAGATGTTACATTTGGGCAAGGAGTTGTTAAAAGGAATTGAGCAACCCAGCTCGGTAACTTTTGTCTTCATAAATGTGGAATATTAAACTTTTAAACTGTTTGCTGGTATGACATGCTATGACTTGACATATGATGATTATGTTGGCAGCCTAGCACCACATCAAAAACCGGAAAAATGGAAATTATTGGACCTACTTGTACGTGTATGTTCTGCTGCTGCTTCTATTACAAAAGAATTGAACATCAATTAAGGCATCCAAACCAACTACTCTCCCTAACCTTGTGTTTGCGATCATGATCATTTGACTATTGAATGTTTTGGCATGCTTGTTTTATGTGGTGTTGAAATGGCTGTAGGAAGTGTTGGGGTAATGGTTGATGTTTAAATCTACCTGTGAACCGCTCCATCAAGCGATGTCTGTCTGATGTAGTCAGTGTACATCTTTAAATGGCACATGCAAAGGAATAGACAACTTCCATCAAAGATGATTACTTTGTGTAAGATTGATGGTTGCATGTTGAGACAATCGATCTTAATGTTTTTTGCTGGGTGTCAACAGCATTGGTAAAGTGTTAGTGTAGGAGTTTCGGAGAATACAAACAAATTGACAGCACTTGTCACCGATAATTTCACCTGTCATTTTTTCTAGAAAACCTTACAGGTCTTTTTTATCAGAATTCTGATTGGAGGGTCTGACATGGGGACCAACTGAGAAGCCAACACTTGCATCTTGCATTAAGGAAAGGGCACGTGGGGAATAACGCAATCAAAGTGGTTGTGTCTAACAACTGAGCTTCAGTGATGGTGCAGAAGGCCAATCATTTTGGCATACAAGGTTGGTTTTGGTGTTGGTGAAGCAAGATGTTTCTGATCTAAGACCATTTCCAAAATGCACTCCAAACCCTGAGCAATTTATACCAACTGAGTAAAGTACATCACGGTGGTGAGACCTCCTCCTCCCTGCATTCTCCATCACACAATCTTCAACAGCAAATAATTGTGTAGTAAACACTCAGGTAGACCAACAAACCATGAAGATTTCTTTGGAAATTGGCGGAGACATGGTTGTACATGTTCTCATGAAGTTTGATCTGGCCTCAGTGCAGGAGGAAATAACAGTTGTAAGAGGAGCTGACCAGCTTCCTCTGTACAAGCCACAAAGTAATGAAAAGAAAGGGGAACTCTAACTTCTCACGGACCTGACATTTGGAAAATGATTTTTGTGAGTAATTGTGACAATGACATAACTAAGTCATTTGCAGTTTGGGGTAAGGGCACTTTAGAGGGAGTCACAAATCTACGTCAAAGATGGGAAGTGAAGGCCTGGTTTGTAAAATCTTTGATATTTGAGAGAAATTTGTAGAAGAGAAACACGGGACTGATTGGTGATTATGTTCAAGGGCACCTGGCTTGCACTGTCATCGACTAAAAGCCTTTTCTCATTATGGGAGAGCGAATTACTAGGTACATGTGTCTAAAAAACATTGAATTTCTTCATTTCATTTGGGTAGAGGCCAAGTTGTTTGTTTATTGTTAATAGGCCTTACTTGCCACGCAGGTGGAATTTCAAGTCTGACATGTCTGATTCACCCAAGAAGACAGGTAAAACACTTCCAAACACTCTCAGGGGTAGACCTTACTTAATTTTTGTCCAAACATTTTTTTCACTTTTTTCTGAATCAAGCTCCACTTTCAGGTTCCTGGACAACTTGCTCTCTGCTCCTTCCAGTGACAAGTAGCCACAGTTCCATGTTCCTGTATGACGTGCTCTCTGCTCCTTCCTTTGATTGAAGCAAGCTACTCTTCCAGGTTCCTGGACAACTTGCTCTCTGTTCCTTCCAGTGACAAGTAGCTACAGTTCCAGGTTCCTGGACATCTTGCTCTCTACTCCTTCCAGTGACAAGTAGCTACAGTTCCAGGTTCCTGGACATCTTGCTCTCTACTCCTTCCAGTGACAAGTAGCTACAGTTCCAGGTTCCTGTATGACGTGCTCTCTACTCCTTCCTTTGATTGAAGCAAGCTACTCTTCCAGGTTCCTGTACAACTTGCTCTCTGCTCCTTCCAGTGACAAGCAGCTACAGTTCCTGGTTCCTGTACGTCGTGCTCTCTACTCCTTCATTGATTGAAGCAAGCTACTCTTCCAGGTTCCTGGACAACTTGCTCTCTGCTCCTTCCAGTGACAGGCAGCTACAGTTCCTGGTTCCTGTACGTCGTGCTCTCTACTCCTTCCTTTGATTGAAGCAAGCTACTCTTCCAGGTTCCTGGACAACTTGCTCTCTGCTCCTTCCAGTGACAAGCAGCTACAGTTCCAGGTTCCTATACGTCGTGCTCTCTACTCCTTCCTTTGATTGAAGCAAGCTACTCTTCCAGGTTCCTGGACAACTTGCTCTCTGCTCCTTCCAGTGACAAGCAGCTACAGTTCCTGGTTCCTGTACGACGTGCTCTCTACTCCTTCCATTGACTGAAGCAAGCTACCATTCCAGGCTGTTGACGACTTGCTCTCTGTTCCTTCCATTGACTGAAGCAAGCTACACAACCGGGCTTTCGTTACTCATCCAGAACAAAGTCTGACAGCTGATGGGAACCACCATACCAATTGAATTTGAAAGCCTGCCAACTGCGTCTGACAATTATACTTTGCTTTGGCAAATTTTGATAATTATGATTTCAGAGGATGACAGCTAGGTCAGGTGCCTTCATTTCTGCCTCCAATGTTTTGACTGCGAATTATATGATGGGCTGCAAGGAAATGCCAGCTGGCTGGCTCTGAATGTGTACATTGTGCTAACGCACATGTACATATAGTTCTACAGCATCTCACAGAAAGCACAAATAATAAGGATATTGCAGTGGTTTCTGACATCACATACTTTATCAGAATTGTTTTTGGTGACGCTGCTTGTGGCTGGAAGGCAATAGTATGTAGCTGAGCCAATATATTTAGATTCTCATCTGGCTAGTCTAAGAGAAATCAACAAGTTTACTCAAAGAGCTAGTTCACTACTGTTGTAATGATTGGGGTAAACTGGGATGGGTTTGATTGTTTTGACCAATAGATGTTCTCCTTTCTCAGTGTTGACAGTGATTTCTACTACCATTGTGCTATCCCTGTATAACTCCATACCACCAAGTAAGTGGGTGTTTGGCGACCAGCTTTCTTTAGACAGGTTAATGGTCCTCTCTGCGAGATATCATAGAAAGAGCCCAAGGCCATTCAGGCCACCTATTATCCCAAATCAATTAAGAATTTCAATAACCGAGAAGATCACACTCTGTATGCCCAATCCACAAACAAAAGCATCCACTTATCAAAATAATTTCTTTCTATCAAATTTTTCGTGTATCGTAATTATTTTCGGCATATAATACACCATCGGTACGATGTTGTGTTCTATCGTGTGGGTTATATGTACATTATCGCTGTGGCTGGAGGCAAGTTTACTAGAGTAAATATTCACCTCGGTTTTGATATTAGTATTGGAATAATAGTTTGTAGCAGGACATAGTATTACTATGTGGGCATGTTTGGGCATGCACATTACATGGTTATGGTTCTTGTAGAAAAAAATGTAAAATGAAGTATCTGAGTCCCTAGCTAATTGCTCTCTGACATCAGATCACGAAACTGATCTAGAAACCCTCCTTTTAGCCTATTTCAGGCTCCTGGACAGTAAAGATTAGTCTTTATCAATTGTCATAAGGTATGTTATGAGGCTGAATTGAATACACCATTGCTTCAACCTGCACAACGCTAGTTAAAGGTCTAAATATCAAAATGTCATGAATGTTGTTGCATTGTTTTCTATATTTCTGAAAAAAGTATAGACATATCACAATATGAAAGAGATAAATAATTTGATTTGACTCTCTTCCCTGTGATTATATAGACTGTGGTAGCTGCGGGTTGCACTTTGAAGCTTAAAATAGGATATCATGAGGTATGAGATGTCGTCATACTGGTGTAGTCAGTCTGCGCTTGTTACGTGTAATCAACAGGCATGGTTTTAAGATTGAGATTTGTTGAGAATCCATATCTGGTCAGATGAGATCGGCAAAACCAAGATAGAAATGTTGATCCTGGGTTCTCAGTTTTGCAGCGAAATTTCAGGGGATTACCTTTTTGTCAGTAACAGTTACTGAATGAGAATGAAGAGCACCAACTTGGTCTCTCCCGGTCAAAATATTTCTCTCTCAGAAGATGGCTGGTATACATTGAGTTAATGGCACTTCCAATCGTTTGATTACCAGGCTTAAGCAAGCCAACAGTGCATGTTTACTAAAAGTTACCAGTTTCATGTTTTTTCGCTGCGAGAGTAAGCCCCACCTACAGGCAACTAATCGCTAATAAAGCTTGGAGAAATTAACCACTGTGGAGAATCATGGGGAATGATTTTTTATGATGCTTGGCAAGATATTTGCTTCTTTTGCTTGTGTTTGTATAGGAAGTGAAGTGGATGGTTTGGATCTGATTGGTTTAGGTGGTTCCTTTTCCTGAGTTTGACCTGGGATGCCCACTTTCTTTGGGAAATCAATGGTTCTTAGTGCTTGCTTCCTCCATCACTGCTCAAAAGGAGTACAACATGTAAGAACCCACGTTCTTTCCAGGACAGTGACTCCCTTTCCAGCAGGGGAGGGGTGGTGGCCACGAGCTGTTGACAGTGGGATTCTCTCCTGAAATGAGTGATAGAGGCAAGCTCTCACAACAGACTCGCAATACTGGGCCAGTGTAATGTGTAGAACTCGACTTCAGGCACCCTGACCCCAACCTTTTAGCTCCGTGTAGACAGTTTATATTCACATCTCAGCGAGGGGCTGATATGGTTTGGGTCAGTTTTCCCACTAACTGTGTGCTTCCCATGTTACTGGTAGGTGGTGCCAGTGGGGGGCTGACAGCTTCAACCAGGCGGGAAATGGTAATCATTATTGGTAATCACCAAAGCTGAAGTTTTCTCTTTATTCTGAGACAAACAAGAGTTGTTTTGGACATCGACCTGGTTGGTGAAGTATAGTACTAGTATTTCATAAAGATTGGCAAACAGTTGATTTCTCCATCAAATAACCTACTGTTGCAAACATCAGGAGGAACCAGGAAAGAGAGGGGTGGGTTGCCAAGTGAAAATTGGAGGCTTTTTTTTGGATAAAACCTTTGGCATCACCTCCACCATGACAACTTTCACAAAAGAGCATGAAATATTTCGAATAGGAAAGGTGGCCTCTGGACTCTGCCTGTGCCTCCTTGTATACCTGGCACTGAGAGCCAAACCTTAGGTTGAAAGAACCTTGTAGCACTTGTGTTCCTGTGGAAACCTCATCGTTGGCTCTATAACCAGCTGTTTGTCGCTCCCATCAGGAACGATAACAAGATATTTGTACGCCAAAATCAGCCCGAAGCGATTGCATTCTCAAATATGAGGAGGTGGGATTACTCGATATTGATATCCACGCAAATGACGACCAGAAAAATATACTTGAGTTATCGCTATAACAACTTGGATGCATGTAAAATGTGGAAGACTACTGGTGTGGTGTTACCCTAAAAAGCAAAACAAAAACAAATCTAATACTGTTTCTTTTAGTGAGTTCAGACAAAATATAAACAACGCAACTGGTTTACAAGTAAACGGATCTTGAAAATCTGTTTTTTGGAATTTCTTTGAAAAACACCACAGTTTCGATGTTTTCTTCACACAAGCCTTGCATCAGCAGAGGAGGTTCTTGCGGCTGATGATGTAGGTCATTGAACTATTTGAATTGCCCTTTCAAGCCAAAATCTGATTAACCAAGAATATAACTTTTTGTCCTCATATAAAAATGAAAGACCTGATGTGAACTGAAGATGAAAATTAAATTGGCATCTTTTTCTATTTTGTGATGGCCTGCGCTATCTTTTGCGGCAAAGATTTTGATGTGAGGCGATTTAACTGGTAATTGGCGTGATGTTGTTCGTGCCATGCCTGTCATTGGTCACACCCCCTTGGGACGTCAGAACTTCTCGGGAAGCGCATAATCAGATAAGAAAAAATGTGGCTTTCTAATTTTAGCTTTGTTTCATTTCCTAATGGAATACTGCAGTTCGATGAGAAGCTAAGAGAACAGAAATGTACAAAATTAAAGGGTGTTCTTACTAATTGGTTGATCTGAACAGTGTGGTGGTTCAGCCATCAACGGATTCTCCAACTGTCTCTAGGGCTTCAGCCATGCTTCAAATCTCTAGCATCCTCTCGTGAAGCCAGTGCATTATTATCACTAAGGTTTACGACTCCTGTTCTGTAAGGAGTTTGGTTTGGTGTATGGCAAATGCTTTTTCAATCTGACTACCATCTGCAGGGATAGATACTAATGCTTTGATAAGCAAATACAGGAAAATAAGACGCTTGTTACAAATCCTGATTTGCATCTTGATTTTGAACCTGCCGATTTCCAAACCCCAAATGTTATCAGAAACCGCAGGATCGTGCTGACCCTAACTGAGAAGAGCTTCCTCATCACAACTACAAGAAATCATTAGGTTTTAATGGTGTACAGGGTTAGATGTGAGTAGTTCAACGTCAAACAAAAGTTTACATGGCAACTATGGAAGAATGGACAGCACGAGATCGATAAAGAACATGGCTCTCTTGAGTGGAGAAAGGGAAAGTAGAGAAATTGAAACATTTGCATTTGCTATCATGCTCAATTGTATGAATTTCAAGCGGTATTTCAGTGCCTTTCCTCAAATCTGAAGGTTGCAAAAGCTACACAGTCTTGTAGCTTGAAACATGGTCTGATCACTTGTTTTCTCACGAAAGCTCAGAACCTGGTCAGATGCCTCCTAGGTGATTGCTCTGCCGCTTCAGGCTCTACTCTTGGACTTTCATAAACATGCTTTCCCCGAAAAGGGTCTCTGGTCTTTGCTACACTTGGTCTCATTCCCTCCTGGAAAGGGTGGACCCTTAAGGTGTAGGGACTGTACTAACCCCTGATGGGTCATGAATCGACAGAGAGATTGTCTAATAGCAATAACCTCCCCTTACTGAGTATCAAAAATTCACATTTAGGACCTTCTGCGGCTAACCGTTACTGACGTTCCTTTAACCTATCATCTCGTCATTTCTATTTGCACTTGTATATCTACAGTCAGGTGAATGTGTGTATATTGAATTCAGGCTGTTCCCCCTTAAACCAACTGATAGTAAAGCTAATGGTTGATATGGAGCAAATGAAAAATAAACACGAGATGCTCCGCTCATCATTTGTACAACTAATGGTCCATAATGTGGCTTCAACGAGGGATGATCAGTGGATAGTATGATGGTACGATAAGTGATTTGGAACTTGGCTTGTGGGTTTCTTTGGTGTGAAATTGATGTGTGTTATTAGATGGTGTATCACTGAGGTTTCTAGTAGATGCATGTATGCTAGCTCAAAGTGCACTTTTTTATGGACAGTGCTTCGATATGAGGAAGGACTGGGGAAGTGATAGCAAGAATTGATAATAGACCAGTCTTTTTGACTTGCCCTTGGCCAAACTGCAACGCTGGAGAATTAGGACAATATGTGATAGGTTTATGCATTACCATATCTGTTTGCTGCGTCCACTTGCATAAGAGCAAAAAAACAACAATCTCTCTTTCAATGCCTAAGTCTATTGGGTGTATTACTGAGTCCATTACACAGTGATCTCATCTAGCTTATTTTCTGGCATACTATCTAAAGAATTAGCCGCAATCCACCTGGCATTGGCGCAGCAGATGAAACCATGAAACATACAAGATTAAAAATGGCGAGCAATTATAGATTTGGCGGCCGGAAATCTACAGGATATGGTTCTGATGAAATGTGAAATGACAAAGACACTCTATATGCCGTGTAGCGAAGCAGCTTTCATTTGATAATTCATTGGCCATCGAGAGAGCATAAGAATCAATTGAGCATCGTGGCCATTATTCTTTCAATTAATAACATCATCTCGTTTACCGGGTATAGGGTTTCTGGTAGCATTTGCTAGTTTTTCCGTGATCAACCCGATACTTTGCCAGTTGCTGATGCAGTCGTTTAATATTTGACATGGGCAGATTTGAGGGACTTGTTACGAGTTGTACATAAGTGGGGTGTGAATACAGATCGAGTTGGACGCGAGGACAGCTTTTTTATTGCAAAGGAATGAAGTTCTGTACATTGTATGTGCATGGCGAGTCAACATCCTCAGTATTCTCGGTTGGGTAGGTCTGCTAGGGTGGTGCACCTTCCCTGTTTCACCTGCTCACATTGTTTGGTACCACTTTATACTTTACCAGAGTAAAGCGGGAATCCACTGTTAATGATCCTGTTGTCTTTGATCTTGCTTCCAACATGTAATTAATTGCATCAAAGTGAGCCGTATTTGATCTGGAGCTTTATTTAGAGAGGTTCAGAGCTAGAGGGAGGTTCTTTCCTCGCCAGCAATGGTGACATGCTTTAATTAGGCTTCAAAGAGGACATCTTTAACTGGCTTAGTTCTGTGCCAGTTGAACAAACAATCTGGAAATCGCAGGTCTGGAAATCTTACCACAAAGTCTTTTCCCGGTCCTATAATTGTCAGAAATTTTCCTCCAAGTTTGAGGAACTCTTTTCTCATGCTCATGGTTTGATTTGTTTGCCAATGCTTTCTGGCTTAATTGCTTTGAAAGACATCAAAGCTCTTTGAGATTCTTTTTAGCGATACAAATAACCTGTAATGGCTCCATCAAATCTGACTTTGCTAAACTGAGGGGGCTTTGATTCGGTTCAAGACATATTTTCATCGCTTCAAAGTCATAAGTGCAACTTTGATTTGCAAACTGGAACCATCTTTAGCGATTTGTTTTACAGAATTGTCTTTGAGTCTGCTGATTCAAAAACATTAGTAACATTGCTTTTATCCATCTTTGGGTATGGGTATGATAGACACCTTAAACTCCTCCATCATGCTGTATCACCATGTTTTGAGTTCTTTATCAGGCTCAGTAGGGGGTCAGTTTCCGAAATGCACTCAGCGGGTAACTCCGGTAACGCACCTCCTTGCTCAAGGAGTCACCAGAAACTGAAAAGTGCTAAAGATCAGGATCAAGTGGCTGGCATACGTTTCGTTTTTGCTTAATTTCTTTTGAGATTAGCCAGATTCCGTCCGTGGAAAAGGTTGCTGGTGCATCAAACCTCCAACAAGGTTGAGAATATAGGAAAAACCCAATGAGATCCAATCGAATCCGGCCGAAATTTTACTTCGTGACACCCATTAGTTTGACAGTAGCTGCAGACCAGTGCCAATAACAAGCATAACCATTTTGCCCACCTATTTCAATGACATAAGACACTAGACTATTGGAGTTTTAGTTTTGTTTTATCAGACACTATGGGGTTCATCTTCACCCTGAACTCGGCGGGTTGACTTGGTAGTTTGTTCAAAGGTGACACCAGAAACCGAAAGATGTTGAGATACGGTGATCAAGTTGCTGTTTGGATGTTCTCCTCGAGATTTAAGATTGGTTGGATCAGTTGGCCACTTTGTTCCTTCTCTTGTCTCGAGAATGTAGAAATGTTCGGTTGTCCATTCCATCTCATGTTTACTGGATAAATTAGTGCATTTCTCTCCTAACTATAGCCATCAGTGCACTAAATGGTTGAGGCCAACTTGGATGTGCAGCAGAAGTTGAGTCTATCTCACTGGTATGAAAGTGTTCTCAAATTAATGTAACGAATCCC
Organism: Lineus longissimus; assembly: GCF_910592395.1. NCBI lineage: Eukaryota > Metazoa > Nemertea > Pilidiophora > Heteronemertea > Lineidae > Lineus > Lineus longissimus. The sequence goes on from NC_088314.1 coordinate 2,659,047, forward strand.
ATGCTTCTCCCTAATGGTTGTGTCAACTGAAGCCATATTAGAAACAATCTCAGACGTCTTGCCTTTGGCCAGATGCTCAGAATAGTATCCACCATCCTGATCAAACATCAGCATCCATGGCCTCAAGTCTGACATGCTCCATAATAACATATCTCATGAAGGTGTAATCATTAGTGCAGAAGGAAACATGTGACGTTATTACATATCTGTGTGTTTTTGTTGACAACCAAAGGCAGTTATCCTCCATATTCTGCCAAATATGCTGTTAGCCCTTATCTCTCCATCTCATCATATATTCAGTGCTGGTTAGTGTCCTCATCTTCTCTTTGCGTTCCAAGTCAGTGAACCACTAGGTGTCGACTTTAAGTTTGATCTTGGAACTTTGCCTCAGAAATTCAGGTTTTGGTAGAGTTCCTTCCTTTTGCCTGAGGCTTTTGGCATCAGATATGCTCAGAGAATTTACAGATATGTTCAATGGACCTTCCACAAGAATAATCTCTTTGTCATTTGCTTCCTCAAAGAGAAATAGGTCAACTCATGTTCTTTTTGATTGGCTTGATAACCTTCAGGCGAAATGTATCATACTGTATGAGGATCTTTTTATCGTAATATGTCCGTCCTGTGTGTCATTTTGATTTTCTATGCTTCAAAAGACCCGCCTCTTTCTGTGGTGTCAAAGTGCACCTTTGAAGCGAGCTGATCACCCGCATGTTGTCGGCCACAGAGACACAAATAGACTTCTTTGAAAATCTTGTTTTGAATGTTACCAATGCTCATTTGAGAGGTTTCATCTCAGTTTGTTGTCATAACTGGACTTGGTGTAAACTATATGTGAAGGTGTAGGTCTTTCAGGCAAAGTTGGGCTGAAACTAGTTCGAATATGTCAGACTTGTTTCGTGCGGTTCTGCAATAGTTCAAACTGGATGATATGGGAAGGGGTACATGTGAATTGCATGTCTTTGGGGTTATTCACTTCTCTCTTGGCATCGCTCCTACAGCTGGTCCTCGAGCTCTCCATGGCCGCAACTGCTGCTTCCCTGCTCTGCCTCTGACCCCTGTCCATATCAGACATCAAACCAGCCCGCAGCAAACCTGCACTGAACTCTCATGTCTAGCGCCTTTAGCAGGCTATTCTTATGTCACAGTGGCATTAATGAATTTATCAAACACGCTCCTTTATCCGGCCACAATGCTCTGCAATCATGGCACTTAAAGTCTATTTGGACAAGTTAGACAAATTTACTGTGTGTTTGACAGATATTTTGGGCGACTCAAATGGACGGAACTTTCACCAGTTGTCTTTCTTTAGAAATTTAATCCAGGAATTCAATAATAGCAAGATGTCCCTCTGGTCTATTTAGTTTTGACACATGGGTGGTGCATGGCATGTGTATGGAGTGCAATTGCTCTGCCCTCTAATTGCGAAAGTAGTTAACTAAAAAAAGTAACACGGCCAGCAAGAACAGAAAAAGATAAATTCGGTTGATTTCCTAAATGGAACAATTTATTTTAACTTCATTAAACATGTTAAAATGGTATTTTTGGGTGGTTAAACAATACAGCTGTCATATTAGTTATTAGTTGTTATGTCAGAAAAATCCATTTGAGGCTTTACATATACTGAAAGCTCCCAAAAAATGTGAAATTTGGTGGCTGACAACAACATTTAGTTGATAATGCTGTGACAAAACCTTCAAAATCAAAAATCTAAGAGGCAATTTCTTTCTTTCAAAATCAAATGATGGGAGAGGACTTTGTGGAAATCTTACAGGAAGGGCAATTTTAGGTTTCCTGATTTCTCATGGGTATATCTATATGGTCTCATGAGTGAGCCAGTTTATAATGACACTGGTTCGCGACGAGAGAAAAAAACTCTTGTGAAAGCATTCGTAGTTCGTGAACAAGGAATCCCAACCATTGGCAATGTTAGCAATCAAGAAATTGCGGGGAACTCGGCCAGAATCGGAGGAAGGCGGGGTACGGTTACTCTGGGCAAACAGAGCGGGCACTGTTGGCTTCATGAGAACAAGCTGTGAAGAGATGTGATTGGCACAGATGAGGCCTGAGCTCCAACTGGGAGACTAATGGACTTGGGTGTTGAAATCACTACCACAAGAACAGCAGTCTGTGGTCTGATTTAATCATTGGGAAAATAAAGCGAGGAAAGCATTTTGGTTAATTTCATCGTTTTTGCTTGAACTGTTCTGATTGGCCGCCTATGTTTTCTGTTTAGTTGACACGGAGATTTCGACATAAGTAGCTTAGATTGTTTTCAAAACATTTAGCGCCCGACTGTTTTATATAGCGCAGGCCAATGAAACGTTTTGATTGCAGGAATTGATACCGTGGAGGATGGAATCTTTATTCAACATGGCTGATTTATTGGCCCGATGTTCTTGCACTTGAATGCTTTCAAGCTATTTCAGTCTTTTCTCACTGATCTGGAGAATAAGTTGGAATGGGTGTGTCAAAACACCAATTAAGCCTTGAAACCCGTGTAACAAAAGAAAAGTAGGCTTAAGTTTTGATTCAGCAACTGAATTCTCCCGTTGCACAGAATATCGTTTGATAAAAAATATCTTACGACTTCATACAGCCAATTTCTTGGTTCTGAATTACGCCCCGAAGATGAGCAATGGACGTACGTTGTGAATCCAGAATGCTTCGATTGAAACACTTTATTCGTTCTTTCATTGCTTTCATTGATTTCCATTGAAGATCATAAGCAGATCGGAAAAACACGAAAAAATGCTGCTTTGAGCCAAGCCATCTGAGTCAGCTGTGACTGTACTCATTGAATTAACAGGAGACATCCCAAAACTGCTATGCGTGCAGAATGCCTCATCGAACGCACGAATCGGCAGATTTGTGATATTGTCGACAGATTTATCATGGCGGCCATTTTGGTTTGGGAAAGGTGAAAAGTTGTTTTTGTGATCAACATGAAGATCTTTCACGTTGTGCTGCTTTTCGTATTCCTGTTTCTCTAAGTTTTGTCAGTGAATTTGAAGTTGGAAGACCATCTCACTCTTGTTTGCGTATGGAAGAGACCACATTATTTCTACTCTATACATTAGCTTCTAAATGAGACAGGCCATTTATGGTCTGTGATTCATTTCATCGCTAATCAAAAATGTAATTAAAAGCTGTCAATTAACATCAGCATCAAGTTTTAAAACTTCCACCCCTGTGGCTACAATTTACAAGTGTCACAGAGGATTCATGTCAATGGTTTAGTCATGCTTGACCATTTTCAGTGCAGTTAACAAGAACCGGCTCTTTGATGTTAGAGAGTGATATTGAGCATCCAGTCAAAAACATAGTTTGAATGTTTCTGAAAGTAGTATTTTTATTGTAGGAGTATGATTTCAAGTATGACAGATCCTCCATACAGCAGAGGCTGCAATTGTAAAAATATCGAACTTGACAAAACTCGTGACCTTTGCTACAGAGAGAGACTATAGACACCATACCACCCATTAACCTTTTGTTGTAATTTCACATGTTCTCTGACATCAATGATACTTGCTGCATGTCAGAAGTGGTGCCAAATGTCATTAAGCAGTAAATAATCTGTGCCAAGTTGAGTTTTACACGTTAATGGTCGTTTAATGGGTAATTGATAAACTGTGGATGAGTTGAGCCAGTTGTAACATCTCAATGACAAATGGCTAGTCGGCTATTAACATGATGTGTTGATCTGTTAAATTGGGTAATTATTGCACATAAGCAGTGTGGAGTGTTGTGATGAATGACCGGTAAACATGATTTATGGTAATGGCGATTTTGTAGATAATAGGGGGCGTTGCGATGTTGGTACCTTAGAATTATTGTTGGAGTCAAGAAATCATGATGAAGGAGCACAAATGTCGATATTTTTTTCTACATTTTCAATTTATTCTAATCTGTCATTTCAGGTGAAAGTTGCTGCCAACATGTGGTTGGCCACAGCAAGTGCAAGAGAGCCTGTGATTTGGTAAGTGTAATCATATCATTTGTAGTTTGTTGACATTGTTCAGACCATGATCACCCAAAGCGTGTGCCATGTGGACCCTCAAAACATTGAACCAGACCATTCAGCCTGATCTCTCTCTCCTTATGAACAAACTTCCTCAGATTTTTTCAATTCTTCCTCATAAATCTTAGAATCTCGTGGATGCATCCATGACTGGAGGTGTCAGCGCGTGAAGAATTGCTCAAAAGATGCCTTCCCCGTACACACAATCATCGTAATGACAGGGATCAAACTGTGCGAGAAAATGATGACCGTAATACTGCGTAGCTTCGAGGTAATAGCCTTGCCAATCTGGCGTCGCCTGGAGTCATTGCAGAGCGGAGCGGATCTCAGGAAAATGATCAATGCGACTCTGGGGATGAGGACGTACATCCTGTGCTTATGTTGCTTATACCTAATATGCGCTTTTCGTTTGTGCACACTGTGTTAAATATTTATTTTTGAGCTTCTTGAATGTGGCGATAGACATTTGGGCTAATATTGTTGCCCGAGAGTATCTCTCAACAATCGATATGGTTCATTTTGTGTGTTAACCCTTGCAAACAACTTTGCCAATTTACACTTTTTCATAAGTAGGCTCTCTATATATTGAAGGGGTCTCTCCAAGAACCCTGTAACCAACATCTTGGTCATGTCGAGAAAAGCAGTTTTTTTACGTCACATCGTCTTAACTACATTGCACAGTGCTATAGGTGTTACAGACTATGGTAATCGACACGCCCATTTCATTTCTGAATGCAGTTAAAGCCAAATGACTCATTTCAAATCCAAACTTCACATCATGTGCTCAGCTGGTGAGCCAGCATGATGCAAATTTACATTACAAAAGTCAGAAATGCGCAATCACAATTAGAAAAACGACAGTTTGTGCTCAGAGGAGATACAGTTACTTAAGTCGGTCAATTAAGATGGGTATCTTAGGACTGTGAGTCCAAAGCCCTCCATTGCTATGTTGATTAACTACCTCGGTGCTGTAATTTAAGCCGATCAGACACCGAGTCCTGTGTGGATTCTGCTCAATGATTACAACTGTTGTTACTAAAACCTTTCTGGCAGTACATCAGTAAGGGCAGCCATGCAAAGTTAAGGCCGGATCCCTACCAACCGCTTAGAATAAGCCAAAGGGGTTTGTACCAAAAAAGGTTTTGCCCAAGAATTGGCTATAAACCAAAAGTGGCTGATGCCTCGCCACTGCGTAGTCCAATTTATATCCCTCTCATCACTCCCCATACATTTCCAATAACATCGATTTTGTAGATTTTTTACGATAATTTCCGATCCAGTGAGAAAATTGAAGTAGGCGAGTTCCTCCTATACGACCCTGTACACCAATTTCACCCATTACTCTGGAGGTTTTATCAAATTTCACAAAAATGAGCCGAAATGGATTGTCATCCCAGCATCTGATTGATACATTGAGTTGTTCATGTAATCTGTGAATTTTTTCGCATTGTTCTATATTCTTATTCCTAGCTGCATTTAATGTGTTAATTTTATCCAATTACGATGCACAGCAGGCAGAATCAAATCAAGGAATAGGACGATGTATTAATTTTTCAATAATTTGCAGAGTGTTTCATATTTGATTACATGTTGGTGTCAGTCAAATCAAATTTTTGTAATGCATATAAAATGTGGCAGAAATGGCACATGATTGAATCAATGCAATAACACTATCCCTTTTCGACTTCATTTTTCCATATCTCTAAGTTTTGCACTCGTTTCTGTCATGCCAGTTTTCTAATCCAGTTGATGATGGAATCGTCACGTGTATCGATCTGAGAATCTGATTTTGAATATCCCTGCGCTGTTTTCATTTTGTATTTGGGTTTGTAGATTTGATGTGTACTCAGGTATGATATTTTGCCTAGTCCGTTGGGTGAGGGAGCCCCTCTGCTTGAAATCCGCTGGAAGCAAGATAAAGTTGGTCGACAGGGGTGAACTCATGACAGACTAGCATCCTTTCCCATGGGACTAATAACATCCCAAAACTGTGATGAGCTCCATTGCCCATGTTCAGTACGCACCTCTGTTCTTCTCCCAATGGTGTCTTCAATGAAGAGGTTTCAAGTCGTTTTTCTTTTCTCACACCAAATACTTGCTAAAAAAAGTTTCTTCTCACAAGTTTTGGAGTATTGAAATCACCTGCCTAATTAATGAAAGCAAGTAATTATCACCTTCAATGACTCCGAATGGAATTGCTTTCGGCACATCATTTATTTCAATTTTGAAACAAAAAAAACCGTCTTGACATGATAACAGTAAAAAAAGTTGGTATATTTTTTCATAAGAATGAAAGAGTCTCATACAAGTTAGCTGTTTGGTGTTTGTTTGGTTGAGATCTGGTATGTGATCTTCTGCAATTGAACCTTTTTCATCCTATAGCTCTCACTGGTTTCCTCCGAGACAGACAGCCCCTTCCAAGTGTAAGTTGGACATACCAACCATCTGCCTCTTAATTACTTCAACCTGATCATCTCAATATCACCTACGAGATGATCCGGCAGCCCCAGTGTTCCTGCTTCCAGACAGACATTGATGAGCTAGAACCCTTTTCAATCCAACTTGCTCCTGGATAGCCAATCCCTTTCAAGTGTTCATTGGATTTGGACATGTCACGACCATCATCCTCTTCTCTGCCTCAGTGAGAGAACAGATCATCAGACCTCTCCTATGTTTGGCATGTTGGACACCGGAACCCTTTTCAGCTCATCCTAGAGCTGTGCAATCGAGCTCTGCTCCCAGGCGTCCCCCTTCAAGTGTAAGGTGGACAAGGTCATGTCTCAACCATCTGCCTCTCGAGTTGAAATTCATTAGTTCAAAATTCTGAAAATTTTTAAGGTCCAAACATTTTTGGGACTGATGATGTTCCTTCATTTTGAGCAGAAACAAAAAAAGTGAAAAAAATATTTGGAGTTAAATTTTTTTTCATCTTTCAGAGTTGAATTTTTTCATCAGTTCAACATTCTGAATGATGATGTCTCTACATATTGAGCAGAAAAAAAAATTGAGAGAACAGATCATCTCCTCCCAATATTGCCGGCCAAGAGATGATCACTCTTCTGTGCCCTCGAGTTAACGGGGAAATGATGGCGGATGAACCTGCCGCTGACAGGTTGAGTTGTGACCTGCTGCGATATGGTGAGATGTTATGATATATAGGGCTAGCATGAATGGCATGGTTGAATGGTATGGACATGGAGGTGGTGAACTCTGCGTAAGTTTTCGAGGAAGACCTTGAGGACAATTAAGATTCCTAGGTCTGCTCCTGCATGGAAGGGTGAACCCCAATATGTGTTAGAAGAGCAGTGCCGCCTGATGATGATCTTTTGTAACATTTTACTCTTGGATTGATTGGAAGATTCTAGAGTACAATAATGCTAACACGATGCACCAACAACCATAATTCTGCAGTATACTAAAGAGCTATCAAATCCTGATGAATATTGCAAAAACACTCGACTGCATCTTTTGACCTTTGTCTAATCTCGACACGGGAGGATTAACTGTGCGTCGTACTGGCGACCAATGCAACTGTCAATCAAAGTCCATCAAGCTCGACGATCGATTGGCATCTCACCATAACAGTAAATATCACTTTCCACGCTCCCCGAGGTGGGCATGTGGGGACCCGAGCACTAACGCAATGACGAGATGAACCTGCGGGTGTTTTTAGCTAAATGATAAAGGATCCTGAGCGGGATTGAATTCACTGTCACTGAGTGTTCCACATCATGGCCCAAGAGATTACTTTGTTTCCGAGACTTTTTATGAAGTTTTTCGGGATGAAAGGAATTAATAAGATTATGAGACAAGCCCCTTTCTGGGGTACGTTTATCTTGCTTCGTGAGGCAGGCTTATTAGTTAGAGGCACAGTATTGACCCCTGATGGACAGGCCTCCCAGGGGAGGGGGTACCAGGAGGCTGAGCTGGTGACAACGTTATGACAAAATCATACCATACAATTACAACCTTTGTGAGCCATGAAATAATTTTTAACAAGGAGATATTGGCATGATCATGACGATATGAGAAAAAAGTTCTAATTGTCGCGGCCACTAGGGAAATGAGATGCTGTCCCTTCAGGGAGGCAGTTGTATACTTTCAGTCACTTAGTTTTCAAGACAAAAGGCTTGATATCATCACCTCTTAGCAGAGAATTATGTCATGGTGTGACAGGCAGAATTGACTTAGCTTCAATGTATGGGGAGGAGGGAAATGGGTACATGTCCCAAAAACATATGACATTACCATTCATTGGAAAGCTCTTAATCAACACAATGCAATGGTTCCTTTTGTTTGGGCCATGATTTCTTCATTCCGGGCTGAATTATTCATTTTCTGAGTCTCTCTGTCTTGAGGGGGTTAAGAGCGATGCACGAAGCCATGTGCATTTATGGTAGCCTCTCTGCACCAACTGATCATTTAGAATAACAACAACTCATAATAATGACACGTTATCATTGACAGTAATGAAGTAACATTTGCTCCCGTGTAAGGCCAGGTTGTCAGTCATTTCAATTCGGAGATTTTCAATAAGGCACAAGGCACTGAAAGTGGCGATCTAGTCGTAACGATGCACCTGGTCGAACCCTGGCGAATAATGGACAAAACCGTGACCAACAGCCGTGGCGGAAATGAAACTGGTTACAAAATGGAAAGTGTGTTTGGCGAGTTACGCAGAAATCAATGGCGGGTAGAAGTATTGGCGATTTATTGATTGCAAGAATAACCACGGGGTCATTTAATTGACAGCACATGTGTGTTGACGTTGATATGGAGCGATTGAAAGAACTTGCTCGTGTTCGAATGATTCTTTCTCCTTCCTTGCGAGTGTGTACCTAGTAAACCCCGTGAGGATTAAGATACAAAAATAATCCATTCCGTTAACAGAAAATCGATGCGAGCTGTAAAATGCATTTGGGATTCAGGCGTTAGTTAATGTTTTATTTTCATGCACGATAATTGACCTGTAACAGGACCACAATGGAGGCTGCATAGAGAAGTCATGTGCTAGCATTGTTGGTCCTTGCTAGCTTGAGATGCCTTGCTGGCGCTGCTATGTCTGGGGACAAAGCCTGAAGCTTAAAAGCCAGCTTGTCCCATGCTCATAAGCGGACTTGTTTATAAACCCTTGTATACAATAACTTGTTTATAAACCCTTGTATACAATGACTTGTTTATAAACCCTTGTATACAATGACTTGTTTATAAACCCTTGTATACAATGACTTGTTTATAAACCCTTGTATACAATGACGTACTTGTTTATAAACCCTTGTATACAATGACTTGTTTATAAACCCTTGTATACAATGACTTGTTTATAAACCCTTGTATACAATGACTTGTTTATAAACCCTTGTATACAATGGCGTCAGGGTAGCTGCATGATTATCAAGAGATCTTGCCTCATTCCCATCAGCTGTCATGTGAAATCGGCATGTCTAACTTCATATCTACAATCCCTTGGTAAAGCGACATCCATATTAATAACCTGGAAACAGTGTACATCATAGATTGTAGGATGTACACAAACTGACCAAGTTATGGTGAACTGGATTATACAGCTTGCAACGAAATGACAGTTAGTCGAAGTCAAATTATAAGTTCTGATGTGACCTTGTGATTTGTTTTAATTGGGCCTTTGAAGGTCTAAATTAAACTTCTTGAAGGAAGCCTGGTTGATGATTTTCAATGTCGTGCTGATGAATATTCTCACAGACAATGAAAGGTGATTTTCAGTACCAAAGAAATACTTTTCCAGTTTTTTTCTGCAACACCCTGTCACAGTGGTGGCATCTTCCTCTAGAATGAATTTCTCAATAGACTTCAAGCTGTCAGATGCGAATCAGAAAAAAAGCATTTCATTTCGAAGTCAGGGCAGATCTACGATTCCATTCAACCGAGTCATTTCCACGCCACGACATTTTCTGCGTACAATTCGTTTTTCGAATAAACCGAAAATGGATGCGTTCATGCTGATAAGCATCATTACTCAGGATTTAAAAATTCAATAAGAACTGATTGATTTAGTGATTGGGTTATTTGCATATTGGCTGCGGAATCAATGCCGCATGATTTGTCCTTCGTGTATTGACATTTTGCGGATTCGTATGCAGAAATGTTATGCAAACCTAAGGAATGCCGATACTTTTTTCTTCTTTCTTATTTTGAGTGGAGTTTGATTTCAGTAGGATATTCTCCTGATATTTTGTCTCATATCAATGAAATCACTGTTTTACATGAATGGTGAACTTCACTGCAATGGTGTGTATCACTTTCTTAATTGGACATGCCACTTATGGCCAAGTTGTCAATTCTAATGTTTCCATACTGACTAGGGTAATTGTGATGAAATATGTTAGGATGACTGGTATATCTAAGAGCAGATTGGCACATAGTGTCACCCCTTAAACAAATGAACTAGTTCATAAAACTTTCCATGCAGATTTAATCAAGAATACTCATCAGAGATTATCTCTTTGACAACAATGGCCGAAGGATTAACATCTGATGATTAGAGGTCTCATCAGTCGAGGTGTGGGCAGGTATTGTGATGGTCAAGATAACAATCTTTCTTAATGTCTACCCTTCGTCCAAATGCGTGTCTTCTTTACTGATTAGGGGGTTGCACCAAGAAGGTGAAAGGACAAATTTCCCCCAAGGAAATAAAAATCTTTCCATCAACTTCTATCGACTATGTCTGAAGTTGGGATTAAGTGGTCACATGACCTGATGGTGACTAAACCAATATATTTATCAAGATGCAGGAATGAAAGGACAACAATGGTTCAAGGATTTATTTCCGCCTAATTTGGGGTCCTCATGGAGGATGATTGACACAATGATGATGTTTATTTCAGTCTGATTCTGATGATGGAAATCATTCTTTGGGAATATAAAAACCGATAAGACATGCACAGGTTGACCAATGCTATTAACTCAAAAAGTGGGGTTACATTTGTGGCTTATGCTATAAGTCACACAAAAATTTACAAGTATTGTAATCATAAGAATCTCAATTTCAAAACTGATATCTTTTACATCGTCAGTTTGAGGGAAAACGACATCATGTTCTATCCCTTAGTCATGATCCCCCTACGATCTTCCTCCGGTCTATCGACTGGTACTGTCTCGTGGATGGATGGGACGGATACTGTGGAAACAAAGACCTGTTCTGGAGGTTGGAACAATAGATGGGTTTGATATCTGATGAGACAATGGTCCGTGTTAGTCATTCTTGGCCAGACAGAATTTTGTTTTATAGACAGGCAGATGATCTCTGTAAACCCATTATCACCAGGTGAGGATCTCATGTGCCCCTAGCTTTTTGAGAAAGGGTCATAGTGCCCCTTTTGAATCCTGTGGCCACCCCCTCCATCTGCAAAGTAATTCAATCCAATTATTTCTAAGGTGGAGACTGAAAACCAATAAAAATGTGTCAAATGATAAAAAAAATCAATGTTATCATGTTTTATTCAGTGTGACAGCGATACAAAGTATAATTTCCAAAATCTGAAATTCTGATGTGATCTGTCGATGTCTTCAAAACTGACGTTAGTGCCACAAGCGTTTCCGCTTCAATTTGTGTCATCATAATCTACATATCAGGCCCATCTGTATCTGTCACGTTTTCACACACCTTCTCAAGTGTACAATCAAAATTCATGTTTTGCAATATGGTTTCCGCTGTTCCCAAGTCGGGCCGGTGAATGGTCCAGAGTTTGACGTTTATGTGCTGTGAATCGGAAGAGGTGTCAATTTGAGAATCAAGATTCTGATATTTGTCTTGATTGTGCCTTTGTCTTGCGAGGGTTTCATTCAACCTGGAGGCGAAGATTGTACCATTGTTGTCTTGTCATTTGGGGTATCTTGCTCAAGGACCAGTGATTTTTCATTGACATATAGTGGTAATATAGCCCAGTAATGATATTTTGACCAAAATTGATGGAGAATAATTCATCGTTTGTTCGCAATTGGCACATCACAGGTAGCAAAATATGAGTCAAGGTGAAGTTTGTTTGACTGTTTTGAAACAGAACCTTCTCTTTGAGGCCAAGTCCCCAAACCAGTGCCTCGCATAGTTATGAACATGGCTATGGCCTTTGCAGTCATACAATCACCCATTCAGACCAACTAACTACCCAAATGGGAGCAACCACCAGCGTGGTTAATTGGGTATATATCCACGAAACCATCCAAGGAATAATTGGAAACCCCCTTTGACCTTCATCATTTCCAAATGAATCAACTCGATATTTACAAGAGATCTCCAAGTAATTGAATTAGAAATTGAAACTTAATGGGAGCCGCAGCTCGGCTCACCTCCTGAGAGTCGATTCTGCATATCAGTAATATTATGGGTCATTTCATCACGCTGGTGTCGATGTATTGATGAGATATTAAGTGGCCATTTGAGGGTTGAAGTGCTTTCTGCATGTCGCTTTTAACCCATTAGAGACCGACGTGGATCTGAGCAAGATACTCTGGTTTCATCAATCTTCAGAGATTTCCTTCTGGGTTTCTTCAGTATAACCTGGATGCAATACCACATGAAAGATATGAATCATTCTGTGTGCTTGCACCACCCTTATTGTTTACAGTTCCACCATTTGAATGGGGTTAATGTTCCTTATTGTCATGATATCATTACCAGCGAGAGAAACACTGAGGGGAAAAACCCTCATCCTCGCCTTCTATGTTCCATAATTGGGAAAACTGTAAAACGTCGCCAAGTTATTAGCTACGTAGCCATAAAAATGCAGGATGTCAAATCAGGCTCACTGGGATGAAATATGTCTATCGGATTGATCAAGCATTGTTAGTGCGTGCTTTGTAGGGCTGCTGTATATATCTGTCCTTGGAGGTAACAAACTCAAACTTCGTATACAAACTTTACTTGATTCCAATATTGATAGGAGTAGAAACTTTTGACTATTGATAGGAAATCTAATCTAGATTGTTTGTGTTGTTCTTGTAGGTGCTGATGCAGGACACTCTCATGATACAGAGACAGAAGTTGGCCGAAGTCGCACAAGATTGTCCTTCCCGAATGGTAAGTAAATCTCTTTTTAAGTGTTCTTCGTCATTCACTCTTGCATCGAAATGTGTATCACTGCAGATTCGAGAATTGCACACCATGTAGACTCAGTGACTCCATGTACCCTGCATGGCATAATCAGCCTGTTGTGGCACAATCACTATAGGTCTAGAAAGTCTCCTCTCTTGATGGACTTTGCACTTTCCCTGGAATGAGGAGATTCGCTGTGGAAAAGGCCATGAATGTCACTTCCTGAGGACCTTGACCTATTCCACTTGCTTGGGGAGACAAACTAGGTTCTCCCCGGTTTTGATCCGAAGCACTTTTGTGTGTAAGATCAGTGATCCTACCAACTGGGCTGTGGAGCTCCTTATTTGTCAAAATCTTGGTCCTTGAATATCTTAATCTCTGTTGAACTGGTGCAGGTTTTCAACAGAGAAATAACACAGTGACACTAATGACCTTGCACGAGGGCTTCAACATCCCACTAATAACAAGTATTGTTAAGTGCTTTAGTCACAGATCTGTCCTGAAGGAGATGACAGTAGGGGTGCTCAATCTGATTTACATACTGTCCCACCCAACCCATCTGTCCCTGCAGAGGAGACAGGCTCCGTAGGACCTTCAGGCAAGGACTGAAGGGCTTGGTGGGAGGTCTTATTAGTTGTTTGTGATTCTAGTCCTCAAACCTATTCAGAGAGGGATAATAACTACAGTAGTCTGTAGTAGGCTTCGTAACCAGTCTTAGGCTTCTTGTCTCCAAAGGCTTTGATGGTCAATATCCCATCCTGTTGGTACATGTTGCATTCTTGTCTTGTAACAACACTGAATGTGATCAGTTGAACATGAGATCTCGAGCTTAAACTTTTAAGCACTCCAGTTTAAAAAACCGCTGATGAAAGTTGGTTAGCTGGTATATTGACCTAATGTTTGTCTCAATTTTGTTCTGGAGGCTTTTCTGGAGATTTACAAGAAATGCTGGAAAAATATTGTCACAATGAATAGGATTAGCCGCATCAACATTACTAATTAAAACTACAACTAATTGAAGGATTTATCAACGGAAGGTTATGAAGAATGATCTTGAATATGTTTTCTTAGTTTCTGTGGATTATCGTTCAAATTTATTCTAAAAATGTTGATAATCCTTTGTAAACATTAAGAATAATCAAACTGATGAAGGATAAGTTACCAAAACAGGTCCAGTTTGTCATCTTGCTGAAGGCTTATGGGAAGTTTTGCTATCTTGTTTTGTATCTCAAATTTTCTAAGAAAGTGTCTCTGATTACTCATCATGTTGCAACGCAGATCTTTTTTCGCAACTCCAAACAATCAAGACAAGAACAATGAGGATATTTTTTTGAGATTATCGAAGGAAACGCCATCCGTTCATTAACAAAGCTTTGTTAACGAGAAATCACAAAGATGGTTTCGTAATAATTTTCTCCAATCGAGCGTTTATATTTTGATAGAGGCTCTACGGACACATTCCAGTGATCATGCAGCTCCCGGGTACAAAGCCATGGAACAAAAACTCCATTACTCTGGGTGTTAACTGTAGAAATACAGTCATGGACGTCACATCTGGCCATGGAATTACGGAGAAGACTCCCAACATTGTCTTGGGATTGGTACCATCCTGCGAAGACTTGAACAACCTCGGGGAGATTGGCTGCAGTTCTTAATTTGACGCACCTCAACATTTTCGTTAATTTTTAATCAAAAATAGCCCAGGGTAGAGTTGCATCTCTTAACTTGACTCAATTAACTGCACTAATGTCGTCTAAACCGGTCATCTAAAAAGTCTTAAATCAATTTTCATTTCTGATTGAAATTACTGCACAATGCCTTATTAAGACTTGTGAAAAATTGAAAGAACAATGGTCATAATTGACACCAATTGCAGCTGCGATGTTCTTATGTGAAATTCTGTGAAATTTTTCCCTGGAACCAGTTTCGGATAAAAACTGTCCTCTTCAACTAGACGGAAATGTAATGTTTTCATATGAAAAGGGTTGATATCATTAATTCACATATCAAATTCATGCATCACTATCAACCATGTTGATCACAATATCGTTGATTGGATCCACGATGTTATCTAAATATAATCCGCAATCAATGCGTGATCCACTTGGGGGTGTTCTGTAAACACTGCCCCTGACCCTCACTAGGAACAATAGCCTGTGACTCAAGCCTGGGATGCTCGGTCATTGTGCAAACAAGCTTTCCACTTGCATTTGACCTTGGTCAGAAACTGAACTTTTGCTTACTTTGTTTGAGAAAGAAAATATTATCAGAGGGCAAGCTTTTGAGCAGAAAATGAATAACACTTTTTCGTGTCCGGTCCGTATCTTTGGTATATAGATATTGCCATGAGAAACAGAAAGGTCTTATTTGTGGGGCATTTTAAAGTTAAGTGCAGACTTTGTATAATGGAAATCCTTGATTTATAGTCCTTTTCTCTTTTTTCTTCTTCTTCAGACTGCTCTCTTCCAATGTTTACATCAGCAGTATCCAGGAGCGAGACCTCTGGCCGGATGGCCAGGCAAGTTGTGCTGCCCCCTGGCTCTACAGACAAGCTGTGAGCAGAGCTGTGAGGGGGTAAGTTCAAGTCTTACTTGACCTCTGCTCTTCTTCTTCTTCAGGATTCACACTTTTGTCACTGTGGTTGGGCACCAATTGGGTTTATTGGCAATTCAGCCAGGGATGATGAGGCAATTAATCAGAAGCTACTTATGTTCTTTACTTTTGTTTCTTACTTGGATGGGGCATTTTGACAGTTCTGGCATAGGCAACAGAAATGTCAGTTTCACGTCTCAAATACGATGTGGCCGTCGTACCTCCAATGTTGACCGAGACTGGACCTGGCACATGAGAAGCATACCTCACGAGAGTCTTAATCAAGACAAATGAGTTGGCTAAATGAGTTTGTTTGGAAACCATTACCCTCATAATTGTCCTCGGAATCTGATGACTCCCATTTGGCACTTGTAGCCAGCTTGGACTATGGACTGTTGGTTAATCAATCTCCTCAGCAAAGTGCATGATTTGGCTACGGAATAAGCAAGTAGTGATGTAAACCAGGAAGTTGGTGCACTGGTTGTTCATGAAGATGTCGTGTTAAGTTTCACCATGACCACCACAAGTGTAATCAACTGGGCAACATTACTTTAAACTTGGAAGGTTTGTGTACAGTCTGGTTCCCTCACTACCAAGTGTAGGTCAGCTGAGTACCAGGCCCTTGGCCTCTTGTCTCAACACCAATCCCTTTTACTCCACAGGCATCTTCCAAAACTGATATCCGAGCAGTCTGTCATAAAACGCGGGAAGCCAGCTTACACCACTGTATAGCTAAACAAGAAGGTAAGAAAGGGTTAGATAAAAATCAAAATCTTGGTGTCGTTTAAAAACGTTCCCGCTGAATTAGTTGACTTTGAATGTAAATCTTCTAATAGTGGTTATGAGTGAGTGAGAATCAAATAGTGGTTACTTTTTTGTTTTTTTCCTGTGAATATCAGACTCAGTCCATAAATTTCCATTTGTTTGCAATGAAGCCCAATGAGCCAAGTCTCAATTTATAAAAGATTGCCGATGTGACTCCCATGGTGGAAAAAGCAACCCTGACACTCATTAAGAAAATCAATTTTAGAAAATGGTCATTGTGGGACCGGTATAATTTCAAACCAAGGTGAAAGTGGAACTATATTCTGATAAACTGGGTACATTTATAGCGATTTAAGAGATTTCCTCTGGGTGGAATGTCTCGCCGTTATGAACACATTTAAAAATCTCATATTGTAAATTTATCGCATACAGACTCATTTCGTTGCCTATTGTGACAAATTGGGCAATTAGGACCGCCCCAAATTTGACAGCTGTCTTGACGGTATTATTCAGGATCAGGTTGTTTGACTTAAATGCAAGGCTATCGAGATTAATGAGGTGTTAGTGTTTGGCGGTGTTCAGCAGGTTGTTTTAATACAGAACAAGAAATAGTGTGATGTCTTGTGCATTTTGCAATGCAATGCTGTTCCTGATAGCGTGCGAGGCCTTCAGTCCTTGGGTATGGCACTTTAACAATGGCAATTTTGGCCTGTGGCAAGGTCGGTTTACGGATGGAGTAGCTTGTGGTCATCTTATATCTACAAACACTGGTCTTCGGGTATTCCATGAGTAGAGGGATTTTGCAGCAGGTCTTTTAGTCGTAACCAGAAAAGAAGTAAGGAACCTTTCACCGGCTCAAATAGCTGCTGTGGATTCCCTGCTTACTAGAGTCGAGTGTCGCCCTGCAATCAGTACCATTGGTTGTTAGGCCTACTATTATTTAACAAATTCCACATTCAAGTCAATCTTCATCTCCTTCAGAAGTAAAATGTTGCAACGTGGCTCCGACGGATCCGTGCCGTTGGCTGTGTCACTCGTTGATCCTCGACGACCAGGGAGTGTCATGGGACCAGAAGCAAGCAATACGTCATCACTGCCAAGAGAAGTTTACAAACATTCTAACGTGCGTTCAGAATCATACCAAGACGGAGAAGAACCCCATGGAAGGTAGGTTCAAAACGATATTCTGTCCCAAGTCCTGGCTGGTTTTAACTTAACCTTGTGTTAGTATGTTTCTGTTGATTCGGACCACTTACCCACATTCTCTGTGCTCCACCTCTGAGTCACCTGGAGCTGAATCAGTTTCTGGTTTGCGCTCAGTTCCGCAACGTTTCTTTTTCTGCAACGACTTTTTTGCGCACGTCCTTTACAGATAGCTAGTTTTGGTGCTTGACCATGACATTGTCATATTCTTTCCAACCTTTTTGAGTCTCAAATTTCTGTGACTTTGACAGCGGCTTATGGTCCCCTCATGTAAGCTCAAACATTAGTGATTACAATAGGAACTAGGAAGTCACATTAAAGATTAAAGTTTCATAACTCAGTTTGTATCGCTGCTTTCCTTGGCTGTCAGTAGCGACCAATGATGGCTGCCTCTTCGCCTTCTTAAGATTAGTTTGTATCGCTCGTTGTCTAACTCAAATATGACTAATGCACATCAAGGTTGTTGACAGCCTGCGTCCTTATTAAGTAATAAGCTGTCTGATTCATGCATAAAACTGAAAAGTGGAGGCGGTACAAAAAAGGATGAAGTAATCGTGATGGGAGATGCTGTGAGTCATCTGTGCAGAACGGAGTATCTCGCTGGTTGATCAGTATGCAACAGCTTGAGTGCATCACGAGAAGTCACCCATGACGAATGAGTAGCTCACGAATCACGACTCACCTTATAAGGACAGGGTGTGCCAGAAATTATTAAGACCACGCCAAATGTCCAGTGTTAATTCCGAGCTCATATACTCAGCATGAAATATCTGCAAAATCAGTTGTATAGATGTGATTAGGTTTTGTTGATTAGGGTCATGAGATTGAGTAGGCCGTGTTAATCAACTTGGGCTAATCAGAAATGGATACGGCCAATTTCTGGTTAATTTACGTCCTCAGTCATAGAATTCCATCAAATTGTTTGTACATTAGCTTCTGAAGTTAATGTGTTTGATAAATTTCACACTC
Organism: Lineus longissimus; assembly: GCF_910592395.1. Lineage (NCBI taxonomy): Eukaryota > Metazoa > Nemertea > Pilidiophora > Heteronemertea > Lineidae > Lineus > Lineus longissimus. Next base: position 2,677,664 of record NC_088314.1, read on the forward strand.
AGCCTCTGATCTTCTGTTTGTATCAGTAGAATACAGATCTACAGTCAGGCCGCGATCTTCAAAATACCCTATCTAAAATCTTAACGCGGCCCATTCCATAAAGGGTTAAATTAAGGATCGTTTCCCACTCTGAGATCAACCTCTGCCGAAGCTGCTTGAAAATGTAAAAAACCTCACCACCATTAAAGAGTGGCATTTTTTAGGGAGCGTAATTTGATTACGACACCACATACCCGAGACAGTGCCAATATTGCATGGCAATAATCTCATTAATAAAGGCAAATAACTGAATTACAGTATTTTAACGTTCTCTGCACCAGAGCTGGTCTGTTAACGCTTTGGTTCCTGTTGCAGAAGGTTTTAGAAAATGTCCTCATCCTCTTTCAGTAACGAATGATAGTGATAGTCACATCCCTTTAATCCACTCAAACAGTATGTTATTGACTCCTGGGACATCTGCACATCTAGGTGTCATCCACACCTAATAGACGAGATGGTATTTAATTAACCGTGCCGCAGGTGCCTCAGGGGCCCCTCGTTGAAAATGGTTGGACAAATCATTGGGGTCGTTAAAGGAAGAACACTCTCACTGATGGTGTTGGTTCATTTGAAAGGTTAATTAGTGTTACAGAGTGGTGACCTTTCGAACATTGATTGCGATATACTATCAGTTTAGGCTGACTTCCTTTGAGAAAAGGCAAATGTTTGAAGATTTTGGCTTCCAAGGTTGGCTTTCAGCTTGCTATCTTTTCAAATTTCGATGTCCATATGAGACCTTTAGGACCTGGCAATAAAATAGAAATCCTCACAATGATATTGAATTAAAAAAGTGTTTGAATTGATGAAGGAATGTATGTCTTCCTAGGGTTACCGTGTTGTGAAAAAGCAGATACCCCAACTTGTAAAGAGACGTGCAAACGGGTCCTTGACACCAAGACTACCGAGAGAGAGATCGTGGATGAGTTGATGGTTGGATGTGGCCAGCCTGAAGTCATGGTAAGTTCACCTTGAAGTTCTGTGTACAGTTTTGGATGTATATTATACCACCCTCAAAACCCAACTGCAAAACCAGATGTTGGCTAAAGTACATCCAATAGTGATGATCGGCAGTGACACTTTTCCCCTTTAGTGTATCGTAATCAAAACCCAGGTGAAAGTTTCCTGTCGGTCGAGAGTTCACATCAGATGATTCAGAGATGGACACTTCAGAATCATTCGTATCATTGTTTATTCAGGCCAGAATGTCCACTCGGTTAGCTTGCACCACTTAGCTCAGTTATGTACTAAGCCCTTTCGACCAATTTGCCTCGAGCAATTCCACGATGCGTCTCCAATCTCGGTGGTAATCTTGTGATGCATCCACTGATCATCGGGTCCCTGGTTCCAATACCCGAGGATGAGTGTCCACTTTAGCTCCTCTAATAACACATGTCTGTGATATTGTTGCACGATGACCTATGATTACATTGTCGATCGGGAATATTGCTCGATTGTCTGCGTTACATTGGGAGATTAGGAAAACAATGGGGGCATTGATCTGTTTTGAGTCCATGTCGAGGCAGTTACTCGATCTTTAAGGGGAACTCCAATGGCTAAAACAATGTACAATATGATTTCTAAGTGGTTTGATCTCGACCCCAAATGGCAAAAAAGAAATGAATGAATGAATGTATCTTGCAGACTCTCTCGCCAATGTGGGCATGTTTCCTGTCCAATTCGGGCAAGCAGAAGACGGAGGAAGAGCCAGCAAGAGCCCTTGGTATGGATGGGGCAAAACTTCACTGCTGCTCCAAGGCAGTGACGTCTGCATGCAGGGAGTCTTGTGTGAAGGTGAGTTGCAGTGAGGCATGGCATATGTCGATAAAAGCAAGAGGGATTTGCGATGTTGTCATGATATCAATTTAACCATGACCGCTCTCAGTCCTGTTCGGATCAGGCAGAAGTTGTCGTCTGTCATGCCTCCTTGTCATCGTAAGCTGGTCAGGGATGCAGGTTCTCAATGGCTTGAGGACTCCTTCTTCAGGGTGTGATAGATCTGATCATGTCATCAATTTGTATATGTGTCTGGCTCTACAATCTGTTTTCAAACACAGTATAATAGAAGTCTTGAATCGTTTTCAGACGTATAGCAAAGTCTGGCACAATAACTGGAAGGAATACAGCGACAACTGCCACCAGAGCGAGGTGGCGCTCCGCATGTGCTTGAGCGAGGTTGACGAGCCTTGCAAGATGGGCTGCAGCGGCTTGAAGTACTGCAGTAACTTCAACCACCGTCCCACCGACATGTTTCGAAGTTGTAGTCTCAATGCTGACAAGTCTGCTCGAGAGTGGGTCAAGAAATGGGAGCAAGGCAGCATATCAGCGATGACACAGGTCGACGTGTCATCAGTTGGTGAGCAACTATTTTCCTATAACTTGTTAAGATTTAGGAACATAGCAACCATTGTAATCTTCTGTAAACTTCTTATAACTGTCTATGCATAGGCCTGAGGCGTCCCTTGATATGATCCTGGAGCTGGCTCATTTGTCCAAACCCGACTTTTATGATATTCACGTTCTCTATTGCAGATGTGAGTAAGTGTCACCCTGATGTGTGGAAGGCGATTGCTTGCGCCTTGGCCATCAAACCATGCCACAGGAAGTCGCACAGCACCAGTATATGCAAGTACGTACCTTTTATACAATACTCCTTTGAGGCCTTTGAATCAAAACCATGGTCTGCAGAAGTCGGAACAAAATTTCCAGATTTTGCATCCGGTTACGCAAGCATTATGATAAGTTACAGATGTCATCAAGCCATAATCAGGGTATACTAATTCATGCGCATGTGTGACCAAATGCAAAATCTGGCTATTTTGTTCAAACTTTTGCCGACTGATTCAATCCATACTTAGTATAACTTAAAGGTATACCAGACTTTCGGTGATAAAAAGGTTTCATCAGTGTTTTGTCTTCCTTGCAGGTCGAGTTGTATTGAGTTGCTGGAACAATGTGTCAAAGATGATGAGAAGGTGGATGGAGCTTCAGCGACTGTCTTATGTAACCTGCTCACACCCAACGATGAAGGGGTTGAACCTTGTGTGTCTCTCTATGACTACTTGGGTAAGTGATTTGAACTCCTGCACTGCCTGTGATCTATTTATGACCTCTATATTTCGGTTTACGATATTCGAGTGAACAACTTCACTGAATCACAGCACCTCACTGCTGTTCAAAGAAATATAGTTCTGTGGTATTTATTTCCAGAGCCGAGTCCATACCGATACAATGTAGCAGAGGTGACGAGGCCGTGTGTGCCTAATCCTTGTAACGGGACGGATGTGTGCGTCATTAATAGGAGGCACTGCAAGCATCCGCAGATATGTCCTGCTTATGTTTGTAAACCAAGTAAGTCTATTTCATTCAAAGGATCTGCCATTTGAAGTGAAGTTGCTGTTGCCCAAAGTCACAGACGATTAGTCAGTGTCTGATTATGTTTTCATGACACCAACCATTCGACTCCCCTTTAACAGAAATATGTTTTGAGGACTCTGAATCCAACTTCATTCCAACATGTTTTGATCATGCAAACTTTTCATCATAGAATCATCCTCTTCATTTGGTCTTCCCGAGGGAAGTGGGAGAGGTTGGTCATCCATCATTTCATCATTGGAAGTCATCTCACCCTCAGTAGAACAATATCGTTATGCATTATCTGTTGTGTTCAGTAAACTGTCTTTGTCCAAGTAATCATGGAATAGAATTCCCATTTCAGTTTCATCTCAGCTTAGACTAAAAACGTATTACGCTTTATGTACAAGTTGTGTGCATATCATTGTTCTGTTTGGACTGAAACTAAGGGGTAGACCACTTGGGGTTTCATGATGGATGATCCTTTGTATTATCTGCTTTCTCTTTTCCATTTTTCATGGCCAATTATACATATTGTATTTTGTACATATCTAATATACCCTGCTGGTGTTGGTAATATTGATATGTTGGGGTGTTGATATTTCTAAGAATGTTTGACCTTGACTTTGTCCTTTACTTTAAGGTTGCCCACTTGGTGAATTATCTACTCTCCACATTCCCCTGGGGTCGCACGTCCTCGTGCCACTCGGCTCCAACATGCAGAACTGTCACCGCGTGTGCCGGTGCGGCCGTGATCACACTCTCGATCACTGTGTGTCGCTACCGTGCCCAGAACTGAAGCAATGTAGCCTGCCTTCAGGACAAACCACAGGTAAGTCGTCAAATAGCTCCAAACTACCCGGTTGCCAGACAATATCTAATGTTCGTGTACACTTTTGGATGCAGCTCTGTTGTGCCATCGATACAGGCACTCTGTGATAAACATTAGTGCAGCTGGCAGTAACTTTCACGTATCTCCTCCTATAAATCATTCAATAAGCCATCAACCCTCACTTGTACATTCTATAACAAGCCGGGGGATGTCCTATGTGATCTATTTCACGGTAAACTGAAATGAAACGGCTGTGCATTGTAGGTGGTGGTGTATTAGTTCCCTCATCCTTCTTATTCTGAATCAAACTATGGCAAGTGCAGTCTCTATCCAGGCGGCGGAGTAGTAGCCAACGAAGGCTACGGAGGAATTAAGTCACAATTGGTCTATTGAGTGCGTCAACATGAACTTATGATGAGTTAATAATGTGTAAATGAAATAAGGTCTCCTTCCACGGGCTGGCTTACAGGTCTTAATGATTTCTCACGAGGGTGCTCGTGGCATTGATACTAGATGTTTGACAATAGGTGCTGGGCGCTGAGGGTTTTGACTTAACCCTTGAAGGTCTTTATCTAACAATTTTAGAAAATTTTATGATATGATATATGTTATGTTTTGATATTACTCTTGATATCAAGCATTTTTAATTCCATTTTCAGCTCATAATACAATCTTGACATTCGGCTGCAATAAATGCATCTGCCATCATGGTAAAATGTTGTGCAGTAGTCGCGACTGCCACGGACTTAAGTCGGGGCCAGGGAGGAAATACCCCTCAACAGGTAAGTTGCCATAGAAACTGTCAACAAAACACTCAAATTAGCTTCGTTGGTTTCGAGTTTCACCAATCGGTTACAGAAGGTGGACTTGATCAGTTGTCTGAGGATGGGAGTTAGCTGTTTCCTTCCCATGGGTGGGGAACATGATGCCCGCCTCCCACGGGCAAGGAACATGATCCCCGCCAATCCATTATGAAGCTCATTTATAACTGTAAATAGGTATAGGAAGGTGAAACTAGAATATAAACAACACTTAGATTGGCACGACTAGTTAGTCAACTTTGCGAAACAACATTATGTGACCATTTTGGATTCAGGAGAATCTGAAAGACCTCTAAAGTGTTCATAAAAGACTTGTTTGGTCCTGCCACCTTGTTTTTTAGTGATCAAACTAAGGGATTTTCGTTTCTATTCTCATGACTTGAAAAACCAGGTTTTTAATCAGGCTATTTCATTTTGCAGGTCTACCTTGTAATTGTACAACAGAATACCTCCCAGTGTGCAGTAAAAATGGGCGCACATATCCAAGTGCTTGTTTAGCAAGGTGAGAGTTGTCAGCCAGTGTAATGTCAGTTGGTCAGAAGCTGTAATAGTGGACACACTGCACAATTAAAGTGGATGCTGTCGTCGAACCTCAAGATTACTGCTGTATGAAAAGCACTTCCATCTCATGACTTTAGTTTTGCCGTCAAATTCTAAGTGTTGATACTATCAAAAACAGGGGACGCTGTGAAGATCTTGCATTGAAGCCTCAGGTGACAATCTGACTGTGTAACTTCCCTTTTAATGAAACCGTCAAATTTCCTTTGTTTTCTTGCAGATGTTTACAGTTACGAGACAGCCAAATGAAGTCCGGGGAATGTCTCCTGAATAATCCATGCTCGCCAAACCCCTGTCAATCAAACGAGAGGTGTTTTCCAAGACGGCAGACATGTCTCAGTGCAGATGCTGGAGACTGCAAGCAATATGAGTGTGGTAAGTCAATGGAATACCAGCGAACAGATTGCCGAAATGTCTTCGTCACACTGATTTTCAACTGAAATAGTTGGCCGGACATTGTTGCTAATCCGTTCAGTCAGGACACCCGTGACTGCATCGCCTGTCATTTTATCTACTTTTGAGTGTCTTGAGGATTCTCTCATGTTTTAGATACCCAGTTTAAGTGATTGTATATTGTTGTGTTTTGCAGTTGAGGACCATGGTCGATGCAAACGCCATCACGACCCAGTGTGTGATACCGAGGGGTTGGAACATGTTAATCTTTGCTCACTTGTCGCGAAAGGCAAGAAGTTGGCCTATAGAGGTCACTGCAGGGTAAGTAATGAAGATGTACATGTCACCTGCTTTTTTGCTCACCTCGTGAGCCTATGCAAATCCAAATATTTTTTTCACGTGTTTTTTTCTGCTCAAAATGAAGCAACATCATCAGTCCCAAAACATTTTTGACCACCCACCCATATCTCATACCATGCTTTTCCACTCCAGCCTGGCTGCAGAACACATGGCACAGTCTGTGCCCACAACGGCGAGACGTACCCAAGCGAGTGTGAGGCTCTTGGTAATGGCGTCACGATTGATTACGACGGGCCATGTATCACTGTCGGGCAATATTCTGCAGCGAAGGGTCAGTACAGTTGCAGGAAAGTGCGTTGTCACAAGAAGCGACATTCTGCGTGTCATGGAGTGGTGCCTCCTGGGGGCTGCTGCCCTGTTTGTGGTAAGTAAAGTTAACCCGCCTAGGTAAAGTGCTTAAAATGGTTGATATAGTTTGAAAGATTTTACAAATGCGAAATCCTTCAGAAAAAAATTGACATATCCGTCAGTTCTTAAAGACAATACTAAAACAGGAGAAATGTTGTAATTGAGAGAAATGTTAGTTATGGAGCATTATTTGGTATCCTGGGTATACACAAATTAAATAACTGACAATTTCGTCATAATTTCAGGTGGAATCATTAGAATATTATTCAGCAATAAGTTAGCCGTGACGGTTGCCAGCACCGCCAGAGTGCCGCCGATTTCAGTCCAGAACGTGACGCAGCAGTTGCGACAACATCTGGTGGTTGCCGAGTGTGATGTGTTCGGCTACCTCAGCATCGAGAACGAGTTAGTCGTGACTGTCGTTCCAGTTTCTATGACGCCTACAGCATTGCAGGTAAGTTGGGTTGGCTTGATTTCAATGAGTAAATCCTTGAAGTTCAAGTACTCTATTAGTCTATGGTTCTTTTGATATACTCTTGACATTGTGCTCTCAGCCCTTCAGTTCTTACTCTACAACTTTCCCATCTTGATATTTCAGGTTGAAGCTTGCGTGAGTGAAGCAGAAAATCTCGGATCTCTCTTCAAGCTCTCGAGTCCGATGCTCACACTTGATGTATCACTCTACCCGTTTCTCACGACCACGGTCCACACGTCTCAAGCAGCCCAGGCCAGCAGTGCAGCAATCTTATCATCCTCACGCATTGCACTAATGACTTTCATACAAATCATCATCTGTTTATGGTGGCGGTAGGGTCAGTTCTGAAGTTCGTTTTAGCCTAAGTTCACAGGATTCCTTTTCCTTGCTATTTGAGCTGTTTCCCTGTATTATGCGGTCAAATCTTTTTCTATCATCTCAACATTTGACCGAAGCAAATTTAGCTTCGTTATCTGTGATGTCTTTATCTTGACTGTGACAAGGAATTGTTTGCCTCCTTATGTCAAAAATAGTACCGGGAGGTACACAAAATTGTACTTCTTATGTACTTCCTCGACGAGAACTAGAGGTAAGTTTTGTGAACTTAGGCTGAGATAAACTTAGGCATAACTACTATACCACCCCAGGAAGGAAATGGACTCTTCTCTTGGGATATAATTCTGCAGATGGCGAGGTGAGGCCATTCCAGTCTTGGGTGTATCAGTAGCTATTCATTTGCTGTTCACAATCATTCTTCGATTGTGATAGACATTAAAGGATTTGTAATTTCTATCTTGGTGATGTGCAGATTTTATAAAATATGATAATGTCCCAAAGAGATAAGTTGTCGTCTACCTTCAAATGTTGAAATTCATCATATGGGAAGTCTAAGGTCTAGATATTTAGACAAGTTTTATTGAGTGGCAGGTCCTTTTGTGTGTCTCACAGTTCACCATCTTATATGCATTGTCATTATTTTCCATGAAAATCGTCATAATATTAGTTGTATCGTTGGCCAAATGCAGTTCATTAGCGTAGTAAGTAACTAATTCCTGTGTTGGCAATTGATGTTTTGAACCAGAATGATATTACCCCTAGGTAGGCTTATTGACTTATTTCTGTGACTTCAGAGGTGTTCAGGGAACACCCACCCTGATCGAGCATGGTGTTTTTGGATATAGATGTTGGGGAACTTGTAGGTGTAGTCTGGCAAAGACAGGGTGAAATAGATATGAGTGTTTATTTGCAAATCTAGTCCAGATACAATTGTAAAGGTTGTCCTTTAAGTTAGAGCTGAGGGGCGAAAAACATATTCGATAAGGTGTTGGTATATAAAGAGTGTAGCAAAGACAGCTTGTATCTGAAATCTATCGCCAGCAGTATTCTGCTGGAAATATGTTAGTTTAGTGATGAATCATGGCAAAGGTGATACCTATTCAGCTGTCCATATTATACAGGGTACAAGTGACGTACTTGCAAGGGATGTGTATATACAATTTCTTGACAATCAAGACGACAGACAGGGTACAACAAAAGATTTGTTGCAACATTTGAAATTCTCCGCCGATTTAGTAAATGTCAATATTTTCACTTTGATGGCTGATTTCAAACATTTTCTATTATCAATATTCATGTTGCTGTCGCTAGTTGCAGAGACATTCAATCAGTATCTCTCCTTTGTGGAAGACCGTCAATCATTTGCAGGAGACCTTTCGACAGTGATCGCAGGTTGCAGCTTTGAAAATAACATGTTGCGTTGATAGCACCCAAGCTATTGCTGATATGGAACGATGAATATTGCAACGAAGTCGGGAATTTTAGCGAGATGTATAGATTGAGGCCTCCTATAGCCTCACAGCAAGTCTATCTGGTTCTGTGTGGATGGCTTTTGATGTAATTCAGAGGAAGTGACCGACCGGATAACATAATCCTGTCTCCTAGGGATATTCTATGTAATTCCTATATAAAAGCATAATCAATCATGAACAAGGTTTCACAGAAAAGGTTACAATTACTTTTGATTTCATCTGGCTGGAATCTGGTAAATATAGGATCTTACTTGATAGTTATTCAAAATCAAAAGTGTGTGATGTTTTCTTTGACACCTAGTATGTACATGATAAACAATGCAAGTGGCAATGCAACTGTTATAAATGTTAGGTAAGCTTAATTTCTGTGCGTATTAGTTGTCTTGGAAACGCTTCATTCATGGTTTATATTTTAGTTGTAAGTTCTTGGCCTGGCAGCCGGACGTATTCGTAGCTTGATAAATGGTTCTTGGGCTGATGTTGAACAGTTGGATTCAAGCAGGCAACAGAATTATGTGAATCTCAAATCCCTGGATTTCTTTCCAGTTGGCCTATTCGTGTAGTCGTGATATCTTTCAAAACATTTAATGATATTTTAAGACAGCTTTGAGATGACCTATCAGGATAACACTATGTGTATTGCAACAAAATTTGCCGTATCAATCATTGTTTACAATGAATATGTTTGGAATGAACAACTTCGGCCCATAGGCACTCCGGTTATGTCTGTAGGAGAGTATAGTCCATGCTTAAGCTAGTATTTTAAGTTAAATTCAAGTGATTGTACATAAATCATGATAATGACCTTGCATTTTAATATATTATTGTATACCATGGCTTTCTGTGTAATTTTTGCCAAAGTGTTCTGTATGTACAGGTCAACAGATGAAATGTAAATAGGGTGATTCATTGATGGGAGTTTGTAAGCGAAAAGTGTACATAGTTTTTTCGAGGTCCTCAGAGAGGGTTAATGAGCATAATAATTTAATTGATTCCGATTCAAAGATGAATGGTTCAGGCTATGTTTGATCATAGTAGTTGTTTCAGGACAATACAATTTGCAGTGTTTTTCTTCATTATCTTTTTAAACGTACTAACATGAGGATTTGCTTAGAGGGGGACTATAGGCAGGAACTAGGGGTCATTCGAATTGAATTGTATCACAGAAGAAAAACACTGATATTCAGCTGGTCAATTCAGTCGAAATCACTTTACTTTCCTTTGTTATCACAATCTAAATGAGTGGAATAGAAATTGTCTTCCAAAATGACTGTCTGGTTGAGTGTTGTGTCAATTCGTTGTCGAGCATTTTGTCAATTGGCTTTTCGTCCAACTTGGTGTTGTTATGTTCGTTGTGTACAGTTGCAGTCTGCATTATTCTCCATATAGTGCTTGATACTGATGGCATATAGTTTCATATTGGGATGCTGTCATATTGTAGCACTCAGTGACTTGGTTTGGGAGCTACATTGGGTTTCCACCCTATGGCACTGTTCGAATTCCAGGCTGGTCACCCATGGTCCTCCTAGGTCGAGTATACACAGTATATGCAGCTATATACCAGAGTTCCTCAGAAGAGGCCATGATGAATACGGCCAGCCATTTCAGACCATTACCATCTTGGACAACAGCCACTCAGTACCATTTCATGGGAATCATTTCAAACTATGACGATTTCAGACCATGGACCTCTGTGACTTCATGACCAATTTGGACCATATGACCATCTCGGATTTGGACATTTATATTCTTTTTGATCATGATTTTTTTAAATGTTCCGAAATGAAAGTCTTTCATGCTTGAAAATGGTCCTTTGAGATCCGTGGCCCAAAATGAAACTACCTGCCGAAGAGCTGATAAGTTTGCTTTGACAATCAATGGTTTTGGTGTTCATCATATATACAGGGTATAAATGTAATTCAAAAAATGAACATTAAGTACTGGCTTCTAGAAATTAATAATTTCAAGAATATTGACGCTATTCCGTACTCTATCGGTACTGTCCAGAAAAAAATGTCACATGTTGCACCTGCAACACAAGGATCTACTATTTCATCAGCACCGTTTGTATTACAGGGTTTAAAAATATGAAACCATATAATGGTTTCAATGTAAAACTTTCCTGTCAATGTTAATATTTCCAACTTTTTTTCAAAGGTGTCTGAGGTTTCTGTATAAAATAAATTTGACAATCTTTCATTCAAATATCTGTCTTTTACTCGACTTACTTTAAAAATTGACAATCATGGCAATTTGATTTTTTAGTGAGGTTTTCTTTGTCGGAAAATCAGGGTAATGTAGATTTGAAAAGTGGTAATTTTAATTCTTTTTTTTTGCCATTAGACGAAGTTAATCTTGAAAATTAAACATGATTCACTCAAATGATAGAAATATGTAAGGCCTTGACGTCTTTGAATTCTGTTGCATTTTATAATTCAGGCATAATTTTCAGACTTTCCAGGTGACCCCTGGAATAGGATTTTCTCGAGTTTCTTGATTGTAAACAATAAAATTGGAGAAACATGAAGAAAAAATATCTGAGTTATTGCATAATTGATGAAGAGGCATTATATGTTCTTCAAAGCTTGACATGCTTTTGAATTAAGTGACAATATATGTAACAGTATTTTCATTTATCCTGCAATTTTCTGAGCAATAAGTAATGACGGCATACAGGTGTTTATTTTATATATTAGGTAAATATTGTTCATGTATGTGCTCGAGAAAATAAAATGTTTTGTTATATAGATAAATTGGAAGTTTGTTTTTATTATTTGATTTTTGGTCTTGCTGAATGCGAATCTGGCAAAGCAAGGTGGGGGACGGGAATGAATCAAGCAGAAATGTCCAAACTAACAGTGCCATTTTCTTGTGAAAGAGCTACCAGTGGATGGCCATTAGTCAGCTCTTTCCAGCTGAGCGCCTTTTGCAGCGGAGTTATGGAGTTGCTGAACCTCATGGAGCTAAGTTGGCATCTCTGTTGATTTCAATGTAATATAGGACAAATACTGACCCCAAAGCGTCCCCCGCAGAAAAAGGAAAAACACAATGGTGATCGACGGAATGTAGGCCTATGCTTGCGAAGGCCTATCACTAGTTCCGAAGCCTTCGCTCAGATGGCAGCACCTGACATGACAGACTCATAAAGATATGACAATTGTCATAAACAATGTCAAAAACATTTTGATGACAATAGATAGGAATTTTTAATCATGGGACTAAATTTACTGCTTACACGTAGATTTTTATTTCAGGGAACAAACCTACTGTTACACTTTCTGTCACGTGATCTAAAAATGGTGGCCGTTACAAACTTTTTGAAATGAAACATAGTTTTGCGATCAAAGCGTAAAAGCAGCTTTATATTAGATTTAAAATTCAATCAAAAGCTCTAAAACGCATTTCCAATATTCAAGGAAGATGTAAGTTAGGTATGTTTGTGTAGGCAAGGGGGAGGGGGCGGGTCGATACACTTAACACTACACTGTCAGTGTGTAGTGTAAGTAAGTGTAGCCTAAGCCTGTGTTTAAGCATGTACTCTGATGTGGAGTGTAACACAGTCCACACACTCAGTGATCCACGTCTCGCCATGCAGGGCAGGCCAAGGATACTGGTAAAGTAAAGGGGAGGCTCTTTGACATCGAAGTTCACATCGCTTGGTATAGTAGACTCTTACTTGATTATCATGCTATAGATCCGACCATGCACTTGATTGGGACCAATGTTTACGAAAACGTCGCGTCACGTCACGTTACAGTAATGTAAAATGCATGGTGACGTGACGACGGCCAACACTACGTCATGTAAACGTTGTTCCCAATCAAGTGCATGAATCTATAGTATATCGAGAAGTGTTTACCTGTCCATGGGCCTATAGCATACAGTATAGTCCTGACTCCGTTAAAGTACCGGGTAATATCGATTCTTCTTTCTATTTCAGTGAACTGGAACTGAATTTGTCCTTAGGCTGGTGTACAATGTCTTCTGAAGTTCGTGTTGATGAGAATTGGGATGTGGCCTCGAGCAGCGCCTCTTCATCTACCAACCAAGGGTCAGGAAAATGCATGTTCTGTGACAAAAGATTGTGTCGAAAGGAATTGTGACAATGTTAGTGACTCTCAAGAAACAAACATATCAGATTCACAATTGCAAGGCACTGAAATGTCCGGCACACAGAAGTTACAACAACAAAGTAATGCAGTATTAGACTCGCAAGAAACTGTCATGTCTGATTCGCAAGAAACTGTCATGTCTGGTTCGCAAGAAACTGTCATGTCTGATTCGCAAGAAACTGTCATGTCTGATTCGCAAGAAACTGTCATGTCTGATTCGCAAGAAACTGTCATGTCTGATTCGCAAGAAACTGTCATGTCTGATTCGCAAGAAACTGTCATGTCTGATTCGCAAGAAACTGTCATGTCTGATTCGCAAGAAACTGTTATTTCTGATTCGCAGAGCATTCTGAGAAGTATTCCTGGTAATTCTGAGCCATCCTGTTCAAGCCAAGCTGCCACTTCGTGCAGTGACGAGACCATATCAAAGCCATCCACTGAACCTACTGTGTTGATTGAGGAAGATGAGTCTTCAAACAATAGTCAGTCCCTTCTCCCCAGTCGTCATTTGTCTGATGACAAATCAGTTGTCGATACGGCTCAAATTGTGTCATGTGATTCACTACCAAAAGTCCTGTTGAATTCTGTTGTTGAGGTAGAATCTGTTTCAGAAGACAGCCAGTCTCTGCTCCAACCACAAGGGGCTAAAGCGAGTCTAAGTTTAGCGAGCAATGCCATTGATATTGGAGTAAATTCCCTTTACACACTGCAAGCCCAAGGTAATTCTGATGATACTCAGAACTGTTCGCTTCTGCAGCCAAACAAAAAACGGAAGGTTCAGATGGATACTCAGCAGTGCATGGACCACATGCACAGTCAAAGTGGTGCACAAGTATTAGTCAATCCAGCGGCAGTGACCTTTAGTTCTAAAGATCCAAACAGGGGGTTCTACCCGAGGAGAAACCTGTCTAAATCTTTTGGTAGTGGATTTGTACCTGCAAGTAGTTTGAACCAAGTAAAGTTGGTCGAGCCCTTGTCACAACCTGATCAATCTAAACAGCAATTGGACTTCCCAGCGTCCTACACGTCATATGGAACTAAAAAGAAAGCAGTGCCAGACACCACAAATAACTCCATATTAAATTACTTTTCTAAATCAGATAAGAAGCCGATAGGCAGTAGTGGTGATAAAGGTTATTCTCATCAATCTGAAACTGGTTGTCAAGGAGATGCTAGTGCAGCGTTTCAAACTAAGGCAGAGTCTCCCGCCGGTGGAGATAATGCGTTTACAACTCTCTTGGCTGGGGCGGGCCGGAAGACACAGGGGAGTAATTCCACCAAGAGGTCAAGCAGAGGAAAGGCCAAGAAACCGGCTGGTTCATTGTCGTCATCTCAGAAAACGTCTGCATCAGTCTTCTCTTGGAAGCAGTCATCGTTTGGTACGGACACAATCGACCTAACCGAGGATGGTAGTTCAGACGATAGTTTGGATGCTGCACTGTCGGAGAGTAACGCATATGGCCTTGTCGGTGACGAGATGAAAAATTACAAGAGCCCTACGAATGCGAAGAGAGAGACGAGGGTCCTGTCTCGAGCCGAAGATATGGATTACTTTTCCATACTCCCAGTCCACGTGATTGAGAATATCTTCTCCCAGCTGCCGATGTTGGATCTGTGTCTGAACAGCAATCGTGTGTGCTTGATGTGGAATGATATCATATCGGATGAAAAGGTGAGGGAATTGATAAAAGGATCAGATGGATCTTATCTTATGAATCAAGTTTAATAATTCAGTAATATACAACACTGAGTTTTGTTCTTTCAAATCTGACGACGTCACTGGTTGGTCTGTTGAGCTGTACATGCAGTGTACATGTACAGGATATTGTCGAGCAAGTCTACCGTGTGTTACCGTTGTTTTTTATAAAAATGTAGTTATTGTGCTTCATTTTGAATTATTTCATATTTCAGTTTGTTCCTTGGAAGAAATTGTACCACAAATTGAAGAAGAATGTTGGTGAGACGAAAAAGGAAGTTGAAGACTTGATGAATGAGAATGGCATGGCTCACCCAACTGACTTTCTTGAAGGACTGATCAGGTAATTATTCACCAAGCCGCATAAAATCTCTCAGATTGTCGAGTGGTGCATGGCCGCCCACAGAAAAGAGTGTCTTTTCAGTGGCTCAAAGAGTAAACATTTCTCAACATGGTATTTAAGGCTACAATTGAATACAAGAACTTTTACTTCAGGTACATGAAGGATTTCAAACCAACAACAGCCAAAAACATGACCAGCTGCCTGAAGAAACACCCCAAGTACTTCTGGGCTGAAGATCTGATTAAGGAGAGGATCCAGGAGTGTATCATCAATGAGGAGCTAAACCCATGGTGTGTTGTCGCTGTCCTTGTTACCCTGTCTGAGGACGTGTGTGATATCCAGAACATCATCAGGAATCTCCTTGCCCCACTCTCCCAGTGCACTGCCATTGAAGTACTCGAATGTCTCTACTGTATTGCTACATTCCTGTTTGCATTCACCTTGGTCAGGAGGCATGCAGTATGGCATGGGTAAGTTTAACTTCAGGGCGTCAACCGTTTCAGTGCTGGATCATTGCATTCATCTTATGGCTACAGACCTGTCTGAGGGAATCAGTGTTTTGATTTCTGTGTGTCATGAGAGCTAGTTCTTAATCCCATATTCAACTCCCCCTGCGAGCTATCAAGCTTTGGAGTCTATGACTATTTCTTTTGATGTCACAGAATCTTATCAGGGGGTATTTCTGCAGGGTATTTACCAATAATTTAGGTACGAGTAGTGTAAGGCTTTTGATATTTTCAGGATGCATTACAGAGTGTACTACGCTTTGTACCTCCATGAGAACAGCTCAATCACCAGCATCGGTCAGTTACAGAATGCATTTACAAATTACAAGGGTCAGCAGACGATCGTGAGATATCAGTAAGTTTCATAACATAGAGAAATAAGATTCTGTCAGTTTATAAAAGTTGAATGAAAAAGAACTTTAAGATATGACTTCCATGAATCTGGGCAAATGGATTATCTGATGACAAATGGTTTGATTGGTGCTTTGATCATCAATTGCAAAAGTCATGAAAGTATGTGTAGGCTCAGAAAATAAAGGTGTTTATTTGTTTGATATTTTCAGGAATGCTATGAGTGGCATCAGAATGACCCATGAGCAGCTGAGAATCGTCAACCACAATGTCTTGCCCGGACAAATTATCAAAATTGTCGCATTTGCCGGTACAGTTAAATATTTTGTCTCTATTGTTATGTGTATACATAAAATTTCCAAAGTTAAAATATAAAATTTAGCCATCTTTCTCATCTTTTACAATAACAATGAGTGCCCTTTGGTGACATTATGATAACAAGCCTTACCCTACACTAAATATAATTCTGGCCTCGGGCTGTCGAGGTGCTCCACCTTCATCCGAGCATGTTCTCTCAAACTATTCTGGTTTCACTTTCAGGAACGGGAAAAACGACCACCCTTGTCCGCTACACTCAACTTCGTCCAAGCCTCAGGTTCCTACTTGTTGTCTTTAACAAGTGAGTTCAACGATGCATAACTTTCTTAATTTCTCTATCTCGTCCAGTATTGGCTCAACGAAGTGGAGACTCAATCATTCTGACTTAGACAACATGACTGGATCACACCAACCCATTTCTGAAAGCAAAGAATTAACCCACAAGACCCAAACTGGGCTCCTGATTTGCTGATCACACCCAGGACGTGAACTTGACACTTTTGATTGGAAAATATGACAGAAATACTCACAACTTCTGCCTTTAGAAACCTCCACATGGCTTCTTTGTTGGACATCATAATTCATGATGGTAATATCAGATTGCATCTCTTTCAGAGCAGTGCAAATTCACGCCAAGACCCAGTTCCCTGCCAATGTGGAGTGCCGCACGAGCCATTCGTTAGCGTTCCGAGCTTTTGGGAGGAAGTAAGACATTAGAAGTGTGGAATCGAGCAAACCTCAAAACTTTAACGGCTTTAGAAGTTGACAAATTCTCTATTTCTGAATTCATGAATCAAAGCAAGATTTAGTTATTCCAACTGTGTCTTTATTCCATTCAGATACCAAGCTGCCAAGAAGCTGAATACATATGCCTTGAAAGTCTTCTCAGTTGCGATGAACCTACCCAAGAGGGAGGAAGGAGGAAATTCGTTCATCCGAGGAAAGTTTGCCTTGGATACGCTGCAGACGTTCATGGCCTCAGCAGACGACTTTGTCACGTCTGCTCACGCTCCACATGAGAAAATGGATGAAAAAGTGGGTTGCAAGATTCCGCTGACACATGCAGAGAAAATGGTGAGTTTTTTGTTTGAAAATTTACTGAAATGATGGAGTGGGGCTGAACCATAATCACCTGTAGCTGTTCCTGTGAAACAAGAGACTAGGGTAACAGTGATCATGAAAGCACTTTATACAAGGTTCTGCTTGATGGAAAGTACTTTTAAAAATGAATTATGATTAAGCATTCATATCTCATGGATATATCTAGAGCTAATACCCTGATTTTAACCTCAGAACTATGCCAAAGATGCCGAATATCTCTGGAAAAAGATGGTGGATCTCGATGACAAGACGATCCGGATGACACACGACGGCTACCTGAAGCTCTACCAGCTCTCGAAGCCCAAACTGTATGAGTATGACTGTATACTCGTGGATGAAGCCCAAGATCTCACGCCTGGTGAGGACATGAAAGTCTTCTTTTAAATCTTAACCAAATAGAAAATTAAGGCAGAAGGATATTCATAGTCTTTCTAAGGGCATGCAGAGAACGACTTATTGTTTCGTATTTGCAAAAAGATATGTTTGATCCACCATTGACTCGAGTTCAAAAGGTATCACTAAACCTGATCAGGGAAGCCAAAATGTCAGGTTGGTACAAAGTACTTTCAATTATGCAGCTTATTTTGTAATCTCTTATGTTTTTTAGCTGTAGCCGACATCTTCCTTTCCCAAACCCAGGCCAAGATTCTGGTCGGCGATCCCCGGCAGCAAATATATTCATTCCGTGGGGCAGTCAATGCCATGGTGCAGGTAGAAGCCACCAAGATATTCTACCTGACTCAGGTAGGCATTTCATTAACACTTGAACCTGTCAAAGATTGGGCAAATTTTGGAGCATGAAAAAAAAATTGAGGATTCGGTGAGAATAGTCTTACGAGACAAGTTGTACCATCGGACAGTGCTCATTAAAAGCTCTCCAATGTATGGTCATGATGTTATGTTTGGAAAAGTCCCCTTATGGTGGAATCAATACCCCGTCTGTATAAAAAAGTGTGCGTTGTACATGTAATCTTGCATATGGTTTGGTATAATTGAATGTCGCGATGAACTATTATCATTTTGCATTCCTTAACCTGATGATTTCTCCATTTTCCAGTCGTTCCGATTCGGTCCCGAGATTGCGTATGTGGCAAATTGCTGTATGGATACGTTGCATGGTGAGAAGCAGAGGACATTGGTGGGCAATGGGATACCAGGTACGTGGTGCTTGCATTGGCTCTCATCATATTTTGACATTGGATTCAGATCAAGCCGCGATGTCTAGCATGAAGGACATACTCGGCTTTGTCAGCAATTGTGAGCTGTTGGCAGCCATTTGTTTGGGATTGTAGATGGCTGGATGAAGGCCTCTGTAGTGCCGTGTACCAATGGATTCTTCTGTAAAGTTCTAGGTTAAGATATAACAACCGAATCACTCTTGGAACTCCTTATTAAAAAAATGTGCATAAAAAAATCAATGTCATGGATATCAAAGAATACTTTTCTGCAAGCTTACATTCTGAATACTGGCCTTCATGTCATACTCTTCATCTTTTCCATCCACAGGAGGTGTGAAGGGAGACACTGTCGGACAAATCGCCATTATCGCTAGAACGAACTTCCATCTATTTGGTGAGGCTGTCAAGCGATGTTGCCACTGCCCTGAGCCAATAAAGGCAGCATTCATCGGTGGAACAGACAACTTCGGCTTCGATATGATCCTGGACATTCACACGTTATTACTCCCATTAGATCAACGTCGTGAGATCAAGAACAATTTCATCCAACGATTCGCGTCGTTTTTCGAGCTTGAAAAGTATGCAGAAAAAACACTTGATTCTGAACTTTTGGGTAAAATCAAAATTGCCAAATGCTACCAGTCAAATTTGCCAACTTTGATCCAAAAGATCAAAACTCGGTGCATCAGGGATCCTGACTTGGCTGATTACATCTTCACCACCGCTCACAAGGCCAAAGGGCTGGAGTTCAGCACAGTGCAGTTGACTGATGATTACGTCGGCCTCCCGCATGGTTCCATCATGAGCCAGATCATGTCTGTAAGTCAGGATGAGGGGAATCTGTTGTACGTTGCGGTGACGAGGGCGAAGAAGCGTTTACTTCTGACAGACACACTCCTCGCCCTGCTGAAGCTTTGCGGGGAAAAGTTTGATTATCCCAAGCATACCAGCCTCGTGAAGGAGGATGATAAGCCACTCAAGTCGTTCCAGACAGATACAGAAATAACACCAGGGCCTATCTGTTTGGTGAGGTCAGACATCAAGAAGTCGAACGCTGTTACGATTTCAGGAGGGGTATGGAACCCAGAACTTATCAAACAAGATCATTTGGAGTTTGCAGGACTTCTTGGGGAGTTACAAGTTGAGGTCAAAAGTCTTGAGTACCACTGATCAGATCTGTGAAACTCACTTTGTCCTGAAACACGAACAGTATGTGTCTTTTCCTTCAAAATAGGACTGTGACAATGGTTTGCAGCTGATCAGAGCTGGTGACAATCGCTCTGTCCTCTCGCTCTGTCGGTCTGAACGGTATCTATGTGTCTGGGATACATGTGTGACTCTGGTACCCGCAGGACTGCAATATTAATAAGTGCTTTATGGTATAGACATAACCTTGCGCATTTAGAGGCTTTCTCGGCTTGTTCGTCTTTTATATCATTGTCCTTGTAGAGAATCAAGGGCAGTCCATTTTACAATGTTGTTAGTGAGTGAAGTCTTCCAGAATTAAGGTCTGATTATCATCGTGGTTTTGCTGTCTTTACTCTACTTGTGATTGAGTACATTGGTATTATTGCCTGTTAAAAACTGCTGGTAACAACACAATTAAACCAACGCCTGTAAAGTAAAAGCCACATGGTTTCCTGTGTTCATTGCTGTAGTGGAAAGTAGCCTTAGAGTCTATGATGTTGAGACCAGGCATTGTCACAGCCGCGCCTGTCGTTCCAAAGATGTCAAGATTGCACATGCCGTACAGCTGTCTCAAAGTGCTTTACATTCCTTCACTCACCCAATCCAGAGACCTTCGGTAGAAACCCAGGAGCACACATGCTGCGCTATTACTCCACAATTTTGGCCGGTTGAAAATAACACTGGCTGAGCCTCGACTTTCCGATCACAAGTTGGCTCATCTGCTGCTGTGCCGGGCTGAGTCATTATTCCAGAGACAACAGCTCAGAGACGGCATACCTGGACGTTTGTTGTCACAACCAACCTACCCAGAGACATCTCAAATGTCAAAGCAAGGCATTGACAAGACAAGACGTTGTCACATCCTATCCAACCAGCCTGCAGAGACATTCTCCCCACGCCTCTCCATGGGTTACATACATAATATTGCTATGTCTTGAGCAGGCAAACAGGATGGAGTGCTGTATCTCAGTTCGCCGACACAGTAGCATGATTTGGTCTTGGTTCCAAGAAAACTATGAAATGGTTTGAACAATCAGACAGATGTTGGTTTAGTAGCTACATTTATTTGAAAATCAACAGACAGGATGAGTCATAACATTAAAATGAATGCAAAATGAGATATGGAAGTGCCACAATCTGGCGTGGATGTTACAGAGCGATTCTAAGCCTTCAGCTGACCACGAATACCACTGGAACCACTGTCCTATAACCTTTCTGGTCCAGATCACTGTCATACAACGCTTGGTTCCCGGGGACAGTTTCTCCTGGAGACGGAAGGTGTTTGTATTTCTGTGTATCCGCTGTTCTGTCTTCCTCATAACAGCCAAAGGTCGCAGCAACTTTCGAAAACATAATTCAGTCCTCTCTAAATGTCTCCCCTTGCCTGTCGCTGTATCGTTGGAAACATTTGGATGAGGAACATAAAAATCATAGATCTAATCATGGTTACAACACAAATGCATCTTTCTGTCCAGTAAGCTTTCTTTACGCTATACAATCTACTCCCAGTCTTGAAATGGTCCCATTTGATATGTGTCCATGTGTAGGCCTGATAAGCACTCAAGGCCTAGAAAGGTCCGGAAAATAAAGCCCCCAACATGAATCACGTCATCAATGACGAACAGCAACCTTGCATGTCGATGTCTCGCGCTGGTCACATCCATGCCCAGTTCTGTCACATCCTGGTAGACAGCAGCACTGAGCCCTTGTCCTCTCTCGCACAGCATGACGTTGATCCCATACGCCGCGTCTTTCATTTCAATAGCGAGGCTGTTGATCTGTTGTGAGAACTGTCCTTGTTGGAATTGGTTTTCTTGGGTTTCTACCCGCTCAAGATGGTGGATGTAGACGGCAAGGAGGTACAGAGACTGATTCAGAGCTTGATTGACCTTGAAGACAAGCATATAAACCCTTCATCAAAACAACATAACCGTGCAGATTGAAAAAGCCATACCCCTCTCTCTCTCACGACCATCATAACCATCTCAAGTTTCTACCAAGATGATCAACTCTCTCTTATAACGAATAAACAGTAAGCAGACTGGCATTGTTCCCTCGAAAATCGGTTAACTGATTCACCCCGGGGAATAAGTCCCGCTCTATGCTCAATGACAACTTGGTATATTAAGAATTATAAATACTTTGGTACATGTATAAAGAGACAGAGACAAAATACGTCAGATGCAACTCTCTCATGTTTGGATAAATGGACCCCCAACCAAATAATATGATTGAACCAAGCATTCCTCAAAGTTGTCCTCACCTGATGTTGTCCTTGCAGGGCCATAGGTTGTGTGCTTGGTCTCTTAGGGAAGTGACTGTAATGATGTCTTTCTCTAAAGACGTCGTCAACATGAGTTGTGTCGTTGAACCGGGAGAACACCTGAAGACGAAAAGAGAAAATGCTATGGAAATGAACGACACTGACGCTATCCGATACGATGTCGGTCGTTTGTCTCTTCACGATAGTTCAGGTCGGGACGGGTTGGCTGGTCGATGCACAATGTGTGCCGTTACCGCTTGTCTCTTCTCTGTCGTTGAGGTAAAGACGGACTCTCTTGTCTAATCATGTAAGCCAGGCCTCTCTTGTCTAATCATGTAAGCCGGCCGTCACCGCCTGTGTCTTCACTGCCATTCAGCTGTGAAGACGAGCTCGCTGGTCGATGTGTCGATCCCAACTGAACGACATTGAAGAAACAGGCGGTTTTGATAAAGGGTTTCAATGTTTGTCCTTTCTCTTGCAGGTTAATCAAGCTCTGAATCAGCCTCCTTGCCGTCTACAACCACCATCTTGAGCGGGTAGAAATCCAAGAGGACCAATTCCAACAAGGACAGTTCTCACAACAGATCAACAGCCTTGCGATTGAGGTGAAAGACACGGCGTATTGTGTCAACGTTAGCGAGAGGACAAATACCCAGTGCTGCCGTCTACCAGGATGTGATAGAACTCGGCATGGATGTGACCATTTCCCATTCGGACCTAACAGGATCTATAAGGCGACAGATCTGTACTCACAAATGCCTGTTTGAGGTGTAAAGCTTGTGTCCGTATTTCCTTCGCCCTCTCAGCGATGTCCCCGAACCAGCGTTGTGGTTCCAGCGTTGGATGTCCCTTCACGCATTGCCGGAGATATGGAGGAAGGGTCGGTCCGGCTGGAGGGATGGGAGAAGCCGTAACCAATGGTACTGCTACCATCATAAGGATCGAAGCTGAAATGGGAGAAACTAGACTTGCTAAGACCAGCAATGCATAGACTCTAACCGTGAGCAGAAAACGTCAAATTCGTGTAGAACTCCTGAGTGGGCTTATAAACCAGTGCCGACCAAGCATAATCACTGCAAAGTGTCAGCATGAGAAGACACTTACCCGTTATGGCAAGAATCATCTCGATGCTAAACACAATTTCGGAAGGGGATGTCAAGTTGTGAAGCAGGTTCTGGTAAAAAGTGAAGCAGGTTCTGGTAAAAAGGACAGATTTGCTCACCTTATATAGTATCGGCCCGCCTTTGTCTTGAGAAACGATGTGAAACCCTGGTGGAAAATTATAGTGCAATCTGCAACCTTCCTTGGGAACTGATATTTCAGTGTCCCAGAGAGCTCAGCCAATCCAAGGACCGATACGGATTAATTCCATCGTTTATTGCGACAAACACCTCGTCCGATTTGAGGAAATCCTCACTGTCTCCTGGCCTTGTGAGGCCGGGTATTCCGGTGTTACCTGACAAAGGTACAGAAACTGGCCGATCTGATGCCATAAACTGTCTAACATCCAGCATCCACACTGCGTATGACCTGGTCCCAGTCCCTAGGAACCAATCAGGCTAAATAGAACGCAAATCCAAATATGTCAACATTTTTGGTTTCATAATATCACCTCCGTGCCCCGCCCAAGAAAAGACAAAAACTGTAACTATAATCCATTGCTCCAGTACATTTCAACGGGACAACCCCACTTTGCTGTGGAAGGTCGACTAGCCAATGTTACCAATAACAACGCGTCAAAGCCTAATTGATTTTACTGATTCATATTCCAGCATAACCATCAACAAAGTGACAAGACCATTATTCGATGAAAAAAGCATCGATCGGTGCTTGTGAATGTGCATGCTAACTTTTCCATGTTGGTTGGACTTGGCTTTAGATTGACCCGAATCTTGCTGTTTTATAGAAGCTCCCAACGACCTCATACTACGTCCGGAGTGTAGGCTGGACTGGCTCATAGAAGTGACAGTCAGGATGAAGACGGATTGAAACAATGTTTTGCTCTTCGCCCCCCAGTGAGAGACAGCTTAACTAGACTGACCTCTGCACTGGGTAGACTGGATGAGGCCATGGTTGTGACAATCGGGATGAAGACAGATTGACAACATATTTCGCTCCTGCGCCCCCAGTGAGAGACAATCTAACTATATGTCGCTCCTGGGCTTACAATGAGAGACAGCCGACTACACTGAGTTGGCAGCGCCTTGTAGGACAAAACCCAGTGCCAATTAATCATGGCGGCAAATTTCGAAGCTATAAATATCACCAAGCACATTAAGACCTGGTTTATGGGTCAACTGACAAATCAAGCTGCATTTGCATACGTTTTAAGATAATTTCCGTAATTCTGTCGGAACAAAGATTGATACTGTTTGTATCAATAGGAACAGCTCTGGTAAACATGATTTCATGACCAAAGGACCAATCACCGGTGATCAACATAACATTCTAGCTGTGCAGATTAGACTAGTCTTTATTAGTTCTTGAATTTAGTCACCTGAAGACTACCAATTTGACAGACTCTCCTGCCCATAGTCCCTCTTTACCGATATCATGTATATTTTTATCTTCTGCAAAAGTACCGAAGATATCTCACATTGTCTCAATATCTGATAACCTGATAGCTGCGACAGTCATTACAATGTAGTAATTACAATGCAGTGGCGTTCCGTATCAAGGCACCATTTTCGTCTCGTGTTCGCCGAGGTCAAGGACGTTGACCTCTTTTTCAAGTTGACCTTGCGACGTGACCTCGGTGTTGCAGTCGACTGGAAGTGGAACTGAATAGAAATATTGATTTAGATCAGGATTACATTGAATCAGTGATGTTTAACGTTCGTGTAACGCAATGTTCGTGAATTTACAGTAACCAAGCTGATCATGTAATTAGATCAACCAGTTAGAGGGTAGTGTCTCTGTCATGGATGTGTGTAAATCTGAGCAGATCGTACCTATTTTAGAAGCCAATCTCGTCTTCTTCAAATGGAACAGAACCACAAGCGTTGTGAGGACACCTAGGGCAATGAACACTGCGGTAGCTACGGTGGCCCCAACAACCACCGAATCAGCATTCGTCCTGCAATGTCAAGTTTTATACTTTCAGACTTGTGACCGTAACACAGCGAGATGGAGAGTTATGTAACTGAATGACCTCTCCCGGGTGAGAAGGCATGTTCCTTCCCATTATGAACATTCCGGGGTATGCACGATTAGCTTACTTTTAGCTCACGTTGCTGGGCGCGTGATAAATGTAAATTGTACAATTTGAGTTGTCCAGTCCCTCGGGGAATCGCGCGACAGAGAAGGCAATTATAAACAATCCAAGCTTGCGAAGTCTCCTAGAGTTCTTCTCTCCGGCTTGATCTTACCAGGAACGTTCCGTAGACTTCGCAGTTGTGACCAGTGATGAAGACAATGTGGAGAGGGGTTCATTCTGAGACTGTGCGCTAATTGGTAGAGTCGTGGTTTCGAGAGTTGACGATACTCGCGACAACTCCGATGCAGACGTTGCTCCTCCTGTAGTCGAAGACCCGGTTGTCTTAGTCGTCGTGAGAAATGTTACAGCAGGAGATGTAGATGACACCAGATTAGAAGAAGATATAGATTTAGTGGATGTCGTCCCTGCTGACAGCGAAGGCGTGCCTGGCGAAGCTGCAGCGGTTAGAGAACTAAGAGAGCTGGTACTGGCTGGTTCCGGGGGAGAAATCGTTGATGTCATTGACGTGGAAGACGGTGAAGTGTTTGGCGTTGCGGCAGAAGTCTGTGTGCTCGCGCTGGCTGGCTCCGTGGAACCTGTCGAAATCCCCCCGACCGGAGTACTTGGACACCCATATCCGTCAACTTGGCCTGCGAGCTGGAGGCCGGCGCCCGCGCAGCAGTATTTGAAGTTGATGAGACCACAACAATAAACTGGACATGTTTGTTGGGCGATGTAATTTCCCCAGACATCGCAGTAGGAGAGGCAGTCATCAGTGGCTTTTACCAGTACTGCAATGGAGTAGAATTTATTTGGTGAGCAAAGAGCAAATCACTGCAAAATCGCCTACTAGGTCCTTATTTATTCAGATGGCTCAGTCTCAAATGTGACATCTCAGACTAAAGGAATAGCTGTGTGGTACATTATCTTGTTTGACCGAAAGCTTGTTACATGAGAAGAATGCTTAGCCTGCCCAACATATACATACTGTAGGCAACAGGCAACTCGTAATGACTAGTTTTTTCTCTGTTTGGCTTTAACTATTGTCCATCTTTTTAGATGTATCTATCCCCTGCTGATGCTATTAGCAAAATACGTTGAAGGGAAGGGGTTCTGCTGCACGATTCAATGGTCAAACTTCACGTACCAATGTAAAAAATCACGACCAGAGTCCATATTTTTGGTTTCATACACATTCTGAATGCAGGATTTCATGTACAATTTGTATTATCATCAAATGTGCTTGTCCTTGTACATTTTCGTTATTACGTAACGCGCCATTTATTCACCATTTCCCCGTCATCTCTGGGATAGCTGTCATCCTCTGAAAGTATTCACTGCTTAGGGAACAATACTCTTCCACATTATCATTGGGACAGAAATGTTGTCAGTTAGTTATAAACACACGTATATGGGATCCTCACAAAAGAATGCTAGTATCCAAATGTATCCATTGGTTTGTCGATAGCCTTCTAACTTTCCAGGCTCTTTCCTTGGTGAACGAAATATGTTATTTACATCAGCTATTCAATAAAAACAGGGCATAGCAAAGCCAATGGTCTATTAAACTGTTCTTTCTAATCTACTGAACTTGGCGATACGTCAGTTGTTTTCATGTCGAATTTTATTGTGATTGGCACTGTTAATCCAGATATTTGGCTAATCTCAGATCTAATCGGAATGCCCCGCGTTTGAAAATTAAAGGACAGAGACATACTATTGTTAATATAAGTTATATCAAAGTTACATCAAAATAATTTGTAATAGACCTTGTATTACACAACAACCCAATTGTTCATAAAATTAATCAAAGCAGAACTTAGATGTACTTAATGGCGTTGAGTTACGCAGAACAAGAGCTCACCCTATAAGGTGTCATTCGATCAAAAATCCCACTTTTAGCAAAACTTTTCATTCCTATTTTGCATTTCAATCAAAGCAATTGGTAAACGTCATAGAAACGTTTCATCAGTAACGCTGAGTGGCGGTAGATGACGCGGCTAGCTGGTCTGCACTTGTCTCCAACCTTCAGAGGTTTTGACATGATGGTTCAATACCCATAACGATACAGTTATTCGCTAATTCTCTCTTCTTCTTCTCACTGCGATTTCTAGCACAGTAGCTCCGACTGCAGCACTTAAGAACGAAAAATCGCGGCGAAAACGGCCGAATGAATTCATGAGCAAACCAGAAATTTTCGAAAAATATATGATACGTTCTGGAACGTGGTTTCTGAACCTCCAAGGGTTTCAGAGTCACCCAGCACCGAAATCGTGATTTACTTGAATACTTGATATAGGTCTTTATGAGGTCAAGTTCGACTTCTAAAAAGTAAAGCTATTATTTGCTTTCGAAGTTCCCAACCCGGTGTCAGGTGTAGCATTAAACTCAGCACGATTGGTATTTACAACTTTACCTACACTTTGTAGAAACAGGTAAAAAGTAGAAGCAAACATGTTATGTTGAAGCATTACTAGTGTGAATACTGTCTTATCTCTTGGATCAGTTTCTACATCGTTCATGCACAAGTTAGCAGAATGACTGATTGAGTGAAACAGGCCTAGCCTTTAGGCCTACTGAGAAGCAATTGCCATTGTAGCTTCTTGCTGAGCTGCAAGGGTGGAAGATTGGCTTTGCAATTGCTGAAAAAGTGAAGGATTCGTTATTTTGTGGATGGAATAAATGCCTGCGGTCAATGGAGGATGATTTCAGTCGGCCTCGTGCTCGGTAACATGGGAAAGTAACCATGTTAACTCAGCAACAGCGTGATGTCCGTCCGCTAAGGGAAATACTAGCATTCCTTCTGTCAACACTTTGAGGCTATTCTGTCAAATGTCAAATGACAAGGGTAAGGAAGGATTCTGCGTAACAACCAAGTATACAGCTCATATGACATCCGAGTTAAAGGTAATCTATGATTATTACGTGGATAGGATAATTTCTGAGCCACCCTGTATACAATATAACTGCCACTTGGTTAAAGCACCACCAAAGTACATTTAGTTTATCGATTTTAATTGGCAAACTTAAGAGTGGTAGACCATGGTGTAATGATTGCTTGTCGTGTGAAATTGAAAGCAATTGACCCAATTTTTCAAAATAACGGCTTACCTTTTCATGAAAATATGACCTCTTAAAAGACACGAACGTGTATCAAACTTCATTTATAGCAACACTAAAACACTCAAAATTTCTTTCATTTTTTGCCTTGGAGAAAAGCCAACCGATTGCATGTATGAAGTGGCCTCAACTATAGTTGTGTCTATTATCTACTCTAAAATGCCATACTGGAGAACCAGATAGTGGCCACCATCTTTGAACAAAGTGGCCTGGTATTAAATGAAACAGGTCTAATGTCTCGGTGAACATACATGTAGTCGACTGGTAACTGATGAAACAGGACCAATGTCTCGGTGAACATAGTGGCCTGGTATGTATTAATGAAACAGGTCCAATTTCTTGGGGAACATTTTATGGCCAATATCTTAGCCACAAGGCCAGTATCTTGGTGAACAAAGAGGCCAATACGAAACAGAACCAGTCTTGGTTAGTAAAGTAGCTGGCTATCTTGTAAAGGTAATTAGCTTAGTGGTTGGTTACTGACAGTGACTACAAATGAAACAGTGAAAAGCAAGGGATCCATCTTGTCTACGTGAATCAATAGAGTGCTTGTACGACTTATCATACGGGCATGACGGGATTCACGGCAACAGATACTGAGGAGAATGACCCATTGTTCATGTTTTCCATCAAACATCTCTAAGCAGACGACAATCAACGGAGGAACGTCTGGGTTGAATGATCGTCTGTAGTTCGAGAATAGATCAACACTTGGAATAACTGTAGAAGAGAACCTGCTATGAGATTGAATTAGCAATCGAAGGATTTACCGCAAATGATTTAGAGTTGCTCGATTTTGATTCAAAAGAGACCTAAAAGAGCAGTAGACAGATTACCAGACAGCATTTGAGCAAAAAACATAATTTACTAATCCAAAGCAATCTTGAGATGACGTTGCTATCGTCTGCTCTCTGATCATGAATGGCGCGCGCGAAATCTTCTCTGCCACGCACGCTAACGGTCCAGAGGCGGAGATAGCACGAACTTCTTCTGTTCACTCGGATACCCCCACTTGAGACGCTGAAACATCACTCTTCAACAGGTGAAGGGCGCCGTCCAAGAGACTCTCATTGCCTGCGCCGACACCACAAGAACTCGCTGCTCTCAGCACCTCTGATGCCGATTGGCCAGAAGTGACTTCACATTTCAGATATTTGGATATGTTCTAGTGCTTTACCATCCTTCTGCTCCTCAACCCTAATGCTTATATTGCTTGGCAATCGGATCGTTTCGAGTGGATGCTTCTATTCTTTTAGTGCTTTTGGCAAGATAGCGGAAAAGGTATATCGTTTAATGAGTGGCCTGTTTTTTTACTGTTTGTGTCTACGAATCTCTCCACCGCGCTGTTTCTACAAATTCATGATATAGTCTTCAGTTTCGGATATAACCGTTTGGAAAAAGGCTCTAACATTTGCCTAAATACGTGTGACAAGTTGCAGATGGTACTTCAGCCGATTCGTTTCGTGCTTACAACCGTTTGTTCGAAATCGGGAGGACTGTATGTTTTTTGGCCAGTCTGATCTGGGCGCCAGAGGAGATCGGGGAGCACAATCGGACAGTGGAAACAATTGAATTGCACTGCTCTGTCCGTTCATCAAAGTTGTAGTTGTCTGGTTAGCTGTTATTACACGTTTCAGAGCTATCGGTGAAACCATAAAGTATCAGAATGTACGAGTATTCAATATAAGTTCATGTAAAACGCCAGAAAGTGACGTCGCTTGATTTTATTCATTTCCGAAGGCAGCGAGAGAAGGCTGAAGCCCGCATTAGCGCTTTGGATGTCACGCCAGCGTTCTTCAAAACTGTGCCTGTCAAATCAGTCAAAATTGATTCCACGGAGTTGGGCGAGGAAAGGCCCATGTCGACACATAAAGTTCCGATGGCGATAGGGATTAAGAAAGGAGTGACCATTCTGATATTTATAGGCCTATTTCTTTTAGTGCTGTCTGTAGTTCTCGGATTCTTCGTCACGAAACATTTACCAAGAGACGGAGATGGGACCGGGGACGCCCAGTCCGCCAAGCCTGTCTGCTTGTCGACCGCGTGCCTCCGGGTCGCCGCAAGGATACAAGAAAACATGTCCCCGGAGATCGACCCCTGTGATAATTTTGCAGCATTCGCCTGCGGCAATTACGCGGCGGACAGAAATCTTTCTCCTGGTGTTCCGCCTTTGCAGGTCCATGATGATTTAGCCAGCATAGCTTTGTTAAAGTCGCTGAGGGTTTTGGAAGCACCTGTGAGACGGAAGACGAAGGAATCGGCAGAGAGAAAAATCAAGGATCTGTTTGCGTCATGTGTGTCGCACTCGGAGACGGAGAGCTATAAGTTCAGTGCTGTCAAGAGAGTCTTGTACAGAATTGGAGGATGGGACGGCAGTTATGAATTTTTAGGTAATTATGCTTTCGTTTCATTTGTTTAACCTGCTTTGACATGATGTGCTACAGTAAATGTTATCAATTTTGTGAAGAGTGACATCAGTGAAGTATTCAGCAGTATATATTACATGTACAATACAGTTTAGTAGATAATATTGATAAACAAATTGACGAGAAGTTTTGAGAGCCACTCATAGCAAATCGTTCGGTAATCACCAATTGACCCTTGATCACACGTCTACTCACAGCAACGCAGGACGATATCACAAAACACAATCTGCATTTTTTTTAAGTCAAGTAAAAGCTTGCACGCTAGTCTTGCAGTTTCCCCAGTTACCCCCCCCCCCCCCCCCCTACACGCTCCAATTCAACGAAACCCACCCGCCCATACCAGACCATATAATGATGAGAGAGTGTCGCGGATTCCAAATTGATTGTAAAAAAACACCTATCAAGGATGTCCATTTAGCACATCTTAGCTGCAGTTAGCGGCTGTATAGCCTTGTCATTCGTGACCGAACCGCTGGCTTAGCAATTACCAGTCACCAGCTATCAGCTTCTAAGTGATCTAGCAGAGTTTTTATAACTCCTTTGTGAGCATTCAATCTTATGTAATTAGCATTGAGCTTCTTCGAGTTGGATGCTCCTGTTGCTTCTTCTCAGGATAATTCGAATCGATAGCTTGTATGATGTTACGCGGGTCAGCAGAGAGAGGTTATTTGGCCTGGCTAGCTATGGTTAGCCTCATTGGGGGACTTCTTAATGGTCATTACAGCCGCACTGTTGCTGCTGAACTGTCAATTATGAGCAGTTCGGACGTTGAACTAACCGTCGGGGTCGCTGTGGCCCAGGCGAACTGATGCATAGAATATAAATGATAGCTTTGAGAAGTACGGAGAATCGGCCGCCTCTCGATTCGTTTTCAGTCTCATCGATTCGTGCCGAATTCACCACTTTCGACAAGAAGATGTCGAGTATGCTATTAGGAGGGCCTTCCTGTCAATACTGGCCAATTAGAAGCCCTGCATCATACTTTGCCGAAGACGCATGTGAGAAGATTTATGATTGGTTGATTCTGAAAGGAAGGCCCAAAGTTCTGCTTTAGAACAGACAAATGGCAGAACCGATTCCTAAAACCTTTTGAGATATACAGACTACTAAGGATGTAAGACCTAACGATTGAATGACATGAGCTGCTGGCATGAATTGGCTAGCTTACTAAGTAGCATGATACCTTAAGGTGTAAAAAACCGCATCATATATGAATTCTTTGACGAAGTATATGTAGATGCATGATGAAAATGCTAGAGATACAAACCATGCCGAATTTGACAAGACCCTCTCGTGAAATCAGTAGTGTTCGGTTTGATGGTGGAGAAAGGTACGCCAGATCTTGATGCAGGGCATGCAGGTCCGGTCAACCACACGAATCAACCACTGGCATGATTCAATTAATTCTGGTTTCCTACCGAACGTTTGTGTCTCTTGAGATCACTGAATGAGAGCTGTTAGCAGTTCTCATTACCCAAACTATCGGGTATATTCTGTAACCACTCTAAACAGCTTCAATCGCCTGTTTCGCAAAATGTTTGCATCCATTTGATCGGAAACGTTTTCAAGCGCTGTTAATAATGCAAATGAGTCAATGTCACAGAAAGTCAATTGGAGTCAAATGAAGCGACGTTTTGCAAACTTGAAGCAGGAATCACTCCGTTGACACTATTACATCAGCTCACGCGACCAGATTTTCTTCTCCTCTTTCGTATGATGCAAACTGCTGTAATGAATGCTAATAAGTCAAAGAAATTGAAAAAGTTCTAACTTGGGGTTTGATCAATACAACCACGAACACGTCCACGAGGTTAGAGTCAGCTAACTGGTATCTGATGAGGAGAATTTTTTCCAAGAGTATCTCGAACGATCCATGGCGCAGTGTCTCGCGATGACAGAACACAAAAAATCACTCGCGATGAATGAAGTATTGGATGAATCTCGAAGATCATCTGTATCGATTGTTCTTCACGGTGGGAATGTGACAGGTTGCCAAGCTGGGAACAATGAGAGACAACTCGTCCCAGGCTACTAGCACAGCAAGAACTTTAATTCTTGATATAAGCAAATAATATTAGCAAATAAACTGTCCTATCTTAGTATTGCACCAGTTGCAATCAGAGCTGCAACTTACATTTGCAGTAGAACCTCTCTATTAAGGACACCCTCGGGACTGACAAGTGCTGTCCTTAATAGAGAGGTGTCCGCTAAAAGAGGTTCCACTGTACTATCCCCCGCTGGCTAACCGCGAACACCTATGCCCTAACCTGCGGAGGCTATTATTAAGGAATGTCGTTTCGATCGCTTAGGCAGAACAAGCTGGTAATTAGCCGTGATTCTGCTCAAGTTACTCCATCAGGGGACTGACAAACCATTCGACAACCCGAAGCAAGGCGAAATTATAAAGCAATAGTGATTGACGCATTGCCAAACGAAAGAATTTTGTGGGTCTCAAATTAAGCTACAGGTTCGGCGTGGTGAACATATTTCTTGTAGGAATTCAGATTGATATTATTAAATTGGATATCGGTCCTGGCAAGAGCTATTTCCTGGCCAATTTTACGTAGAAATGAGTCACATGTAGATAAGTACTTGGAGAACCATCCAGCTTTGGGCGTTTTTGTCACATATATAGATAGTTTCAGAATCGCTCGCTCTGTGTTTCTGATAGTTTGGCGGCAACAATACGAGGCTTGATGGGGTTGGTTCGGCCCTGTTCGTCTGATAACTAGATATCACCAAGGAGTGACCTGGATGGATACATGTTACTACGTACTCTGATGATGAAATAGGACTCAACGTCTAGGTTCTGATGCGATGGCCAGGCCGTACCTTACACCATTATACCGTTCATCTTTGACAGACCCTGACACAGGATGATAAATGGCCGTGTCTCACAAGAATCGATTATCAGATCAAATAAACCATCCTTAAAAAGCTTGGCTGATTGGGAATCGTGTGTGCTGAGATTAAACCGCCTGGTCAAAGGAAATTCTAATTGATTTTTTCGAAGGTATTTATGTGAGATTGATGTCACGACAAGCAGTGAAATGAACTCGGCACCTTAAGCAACATGTCAAAATATTTCAAAAAGCAGCCATCAGGCGCCCTTAATCCTGCTTTGCCAGTGCAATGGTGAGAATTTAGCCAATCAGAAGGTGTATTCCAACGTGACTTCCGGATGTACATCTTTGCTTTGAGAACTTTCTATGCACACCCGATTCTACCTATAGATGTCAACTATCTTACTGTCTCAAACGCACCACTTGACCATACATTCTTTCTCTAGCCTCTGCCGTTACTCTTCAGTATTCAACTGTAACAAAAAAATCTGAACATGTATTGTTACAAGAATCATGAATACGACTTAATATCCAAAACGGTGGTAATGGTTCTTATTCTAGACCGGTGTACGACAGTACTTAGTTTTATAAAACGGTGTTTGAGTTGTTTCTTTTGCAGCTGAAAAGGAGATAGATGGGCCTTGTTCCTACTTGAAGAGATGATAAAACTTCGGAATTGATAGCAAAGATTACTGCAAGGTGCACGGCTAGATTTAAGTTAATTGGTATTCCAATACGATGGATGAAACATTAACTCGTTGAAGCAAGTGCAAACCATCCATCTCATCAAGTGTAATAGATGAAGCAGACCTTCAGCAGAGCTTACATTTATTTTCATGTCTGTGGTCATTATGAACATGGTACCCATTCATCAACTCATCGAATACCCAACCGCCACTGCATCACAGTCAAAGCCATGCACTTTTGAAAAGCCTTTAATGTTTAAGAGCGGGCACGAAAATGCAACCCTTTACAACCGCAAGATGTTTGTTTAGAAACTAAGAGCGGGCTATACATGCCTATCAATGACATTCTTCCCTTTCCAGGCTAAAATTACAACATACTTCTCCCAGTTACTCTCTTTATCATTCCGTTGATGTTGCTTTCAGCCCTGCCTTCACACCAGGTATAGATGTCCCTCTTTCTCCACCTTATTGCAGACTTCCGAGACCCAGTCGCCATGAATACATGGGACCTCGACGACGCAATGAAGACAGCTTACTTCGATCTCGGCTTAGAGCCAATATTCAGGTTTTATATTGAAGACCAGAAGTATGGAAATGTCCCAGCACATCTTAAGGTAAAGAAGCCGAAACTATAACGTAGCATTGAACTTGGATGTCGTATTGCGTTTTCCATTAGCATTGTCTGATCTTTGTCCATTTTCAATGGAATAAATAGCATTTGACCACATGCTTGTTACACGGTTACAGGTTACAAGGCAATGAACATTTCCTTTTTTCGTTTTTTAACCAGCAGTCCATCTTTTCTAGATCTTCCCAATATACTTCTACAGCTGTGTGGAGATAGATGATCACTTCAAAACCTATATGAGGAAACTGGCCATGCTTTTCAACAGCCGTGACAATGGAAAATACTTCGCAAGCTCAGTCCAGAAGATCTTCGAAAAGATTTGCAAGGTAGAACATACAGATGATAATGATAATGAGGACTGCATAACATTTTTCAATTGACTTTTCTAACCGATAGCCGTCATTTCGTCTAGGTTTAGTCCTTCATTATCACTTTCTTAAACCAAATGATCAAAGCAATCGTCGGGTTAGTTTCATTGATGGATAATCTGCAATTTCAGGATGCTGTACTAGAAGACGAGATTTTCATAGAAGAGACTGTAACAACTCCAGCGGACCTCTCAAAATTCATTCCTAATTCTGTAAGTGTGGGTTTGGATATTACATTGAAATATGACTGTCAACCGAAGAAATTTGTAGTCAATGGAGGCCTTTTATAGTTTCATAACAACATGCATATAGGTGGTCTTGTAGAGGCGAATATTGAGTATGAGTTGGTAATGTAAATTTATACTGGTATCCTATACTTTCCATTGGGGATGCACGACATCATTATCATGGTAATCACAGGAAACCACATCTGGGCTACAAATAATCACAAAATACTCCCAAACTCTCACCAATCCTCCCTGTGGGATATTTGTAATTACATCTAGTAATAACTATGCGCCTCTATGATGTCTAGCTCATTCATGTCAACCGGCGATGAGTTTCGGCACGAGAGATCCCGCCATGGAATTTTAATGAACTTTTTAAAGCATTCCACGCGTCAATGCTGCCTGCAGTTTCATTTGCAAATATTGGCAATTCAAACTCTGGAAGTTAGCTCGTAATTATAAGGTATCAAAGGCTACATGTAGCTAATGGTTTTTATCGAGACAAATACCAATCGAACACATCGCTTTTTGTGCATCGATGTAAAAAAGCAATACATTAATGATGCAATTTCAATCAGAATGAGGTAAGCCCCATAATGGCCATTGGGTTTCGCATTGATCATTTTTGCTGCAATTAAAATCACTCCACACTGTTATAACGTAAGTCACGGCCAACATGAAATACGGCTGGGTTTGTCAAACTGGACAAACCCATTGGCTCAATCTGTGGAATTCTCTTGAATCTAGAAGAGTTTATCATCAGTTGGTGACACCGCTTATGCTTCCAGCTAATACTACAGGAGAAAGATTGTGTATTGGTTAAGGTCAGAAAAACATGTTGGTTGGCTCATGAAAGACCTTGATACAGCCAGGCGAACAGCAAGAACGTGCAGCAAAGAATAATATGGATGAATATCCTCAAAAATAATTCCGCGGCCTTACCAATATTCCTCCTTTGAGTTCCACTTCCTGTTTTCAGATTGATTGGATTGGCTTCCTAACACAAAATTATAAAATAAGCGCAAATACAAAAATAGTCGTCATCAACCTTCATAAGAAGATGGCTAAACTAAAGGACTTGGCATCCTTGGATCCAAGGTAATGGTGGCATAATTGATACAACAAGATTTTTCATTTCTTTGAAGAATCTCCACAGGGTACATATTTGTGTTGGCTGAAAAATGCTAAAAGTATTTTCAAAAGCTCATAAAAAGCTTTATATTTAAGAGGGTAACTGTCAAAGTTATCTAAGATAATGCGATTATACGTAACTCTTCCCAAGGACACAGTGTCAGATGGGAAACACACCACAATACTCCAGGTACAGGAGATCTCCATGCAGGAAACGGGTTAATCTAAAACATTAAAGTGGTGTTGATAATAACAAGAATCCACACTAAGGAACACGAACCTAAAGTCTGGCAACACTAGTCTTGTTTCGTTCCTCTAATGTTTTCAGTATCTATTTGTACACTTGTTTAAACAGTATTTTTTCTCATTTCAGTGCCGTGCGCAATTTTTTCGCACTAAAATTAATTGAAAAGTATATCGCAGCTATGCCTAAGAATATAAAAGATGTATATATCGAATATCAGAATAAAACAGGGAACGTCGGTATGTGTAACGTTTTTTTAGGAGAACATTCATATATACTTTAAATGTCACCTTTGTGTACGATACTGCCTTCGGCGTTTCTTCGAATATTTATAAACAGGGTCACTAAAACCAGGGAGAAAACATCTGTAAGAGAACCCACCAGAGAATCAATTTTAGATTGCTTGGTCGGCCATTTTGGATTTTGGCGGCCATCTTGATTTTGATGTTAAATGCAGACGTTCCAGGCGTTTTTTACCGATTCCCGGTTTCAGTTACATGCTAGATATATATATTTCTGACATACGTGGGAAACTTGATTTGTAAGGCATTGATTCGCACTGGGTCCCTCAACAGACCAAACGTAGCATGCTTTTATTTCCTTTCAGCGTATGCATTTCCGGTGGAAACTGACTGGAGATCGTGTCTGAAAGATAATATAAACGAGGCAATGACACTAGCGCTCCTGGCGGAGATGGAAAAGTACAGCGAAAAGCCTGTCATTATGAACCAAAGGGTGAGTGTGCTTTATCATTGTATAGTTTTGGGTGAACTCTCGAAAGGGTTTTAGGCTGGTTCTTAAAAACTTCGTTACTAAAATGATGTTGTCTGGGCGCCTCACCTCACTCTCGCTGTGGTAAACCGATCTAAACTGAGGCTAGGGGACCAGGAAACGAATGATGGGGAGGCGGAGGGTCGTTCAAGTGAATCGAGAGGGAAATAAAAAGCTGAACAGGCTTGCTAAAAACAAGTGTTTGGGCGCTTTACGTCTTTTTTATCAGATGAAACTTTTTGACCCGTAGTTTCCACTTGAAATATACCCTCGACATAACTCTTCTTTGCAGCTTGAGGAGTTAGGAGAAAGTATTCGACACGCCGGCATGAACCGGATGGCCTCCTTACGGTTCCTGGACAGCAAGGTGAAGAGAATCATTTGGAATCGTGTAAGTCAGTTCAGCTTTTACTGCGAGCAGAAATAAAGTCAACTAAGTTCACTTTAGTCCTAGATAATCACCTGGCCTAATAAGCAACGCTTACCAAGCTTCCAAGGCGATGACATCGGAGCCAAGTATATAAAAATGGCCAAGTTACGTGCTGAGATACTGTGGACTATTGTTTTGAGAATTTAATTTGTAAGTAACTTTTTTGCTAACTCTTAAAGTAGATTGTCTCATCCTTTTTTCCAAAACCCTCATGGGCTGCACAGAAGACATCATATGTACACGTGGTAACAAAGTAAATTTCACTTGAGGCACGCTCTCCCACTCTTTATCCTACAGCGTACATTTATGTACATGTTCTCAGGGCGCTTCAGGATTAGGGACAGCGCCAAAAGTAGCTTTTAACTAATTACCTTCCTTTCTAATCCATTTCAGCTCAATGACAAAGTGATGGTACTTGGAGGGCCCAAATGGCTCACGTGCGATGAAAAGTTGGACAGGTTCTATGAACACGTAGGGAACCTATTTACCGTTGGTACTTAAGAAAATAATGGATGGCACTGAAAATAATAACGGACAAATATTATTACTTTCATTATAGAGTTTTCCGCTTTTTTACTGATCTACAGCTGTATAAATATACCAAAGCATGTAGTTGTTTTGAAGAGGTGTTCTTTCTCAAGACGTTATCTATCTACTAATGTGTATGCACGTATGAGAACAAATGTTCATGTCGAAGAAAGGAAACAGGAAGCTCCATACATGAAAGGTGACCAGATAACAGCATTGAAGCCATGAAAGTGGCTTCTCCGCCCACCCACACCATCTAAGGAGACCACTGTCTCATCTTCCAGTAGCAAGGAAACTACGCATATGAAAACATAGAAATTCAAAAACTGATTCCTTTTCAGCTGAACGCCAACCGATCAGATCCGTATTTGGTAAACTTGGTCAACGCAAGAAGTTTTACAGGGAAGATCAAGGCCACCAAATTAAACATCAAAGATCCTAATATATGGCTTTTCTTTGTAAGGTAGGGATAATAGAGAGTTTAAGATATCGTCGCGGAAAAGTAAACGCTACACGCTTACGTTATTGTTGTTTATAGCGTTTGTACATTCTGTAAAGTCGTATAAAACGACAGGCAGTTCAAGCAGTCCAGTGGCCATGAGGATAAGAGTGCTGGCAAATAAATCTAGAGGTCTCGAGTTCGAGTCCAGCTGAGAGGTCCTTT
Source organism: Lineus longissimus (assembly GCF_910592395.1). Taxonomy (NCBI): domain Eukaryota; kingdom Metazoa; phylum Nemertea; class Pilidiophora; order Heteronemertea; family Lineidae; genus Lineus; species Lineus longissimus. The sequence continues at coordinate 2,716,967 of NC_088314.1, forward strand.
TTATTTTTTTCCTTCCAGAATTCTCTGCGAAGGTCCGTAATATTTCGTTTTGAAGAGAAAAAATGGACGCTGCATTTCTTTTCAGGTACGCGGATGCAGTTGGAGCGGCAGCCTTTTCCATCCCATCCGCTAATGGGTTAGGTAAGGAAAATGGTCGTTTTGCGTTCGGAAAAACCGTTTTGTTCATTATACGACTTAGCCTTCGTACATTTTGTAAGAGAATAACTTTCATTATAGAACAGTTTGTCATTACGTTTGTAAGAAACAATGTAATAGAATCTAGAATCTACCGCGAAGGGCAATCGAATTGATAGAATTGCGACTTAGAGTGTAACTTGATACCATGCCGGTCAAATCACCAAGTTTGACAAAGTCTCTTTTACTGATTTCAGCTATTATGAATTCAATGTTGGGTGAGCCATTTTACAACGATGACTGGCCGATGTAAGTCAAAACCACGATGTGGCTAGGCTAGCTTTACTGCTAATAACAATACTGCAAGTAAAATTCGCAACGAAGGTGATTTTCCGACATAAGCAGAGGGCTCAGTCTATCCATTATTCCATGGCTGAGCTAAAGTTGTTCATACAAAAGTTTGATGCTTTGCATGATACCGCGCTTTATCGCTATGAGAAAACAAGGACCTTGTGACGAAATCCAACGCACAATGCGTTGTTATCGTGGCCTCTTGTTTGACCAAGGCGTCGATTAGGACGAAGAGATACTTTATTCGGCCGCTATATACTGCCCCTTTGCTAAAATATTCTCATGAACCACAGTTAGTCATTGGTCACTAATGAGACTGACTTCTTACCAGACATATTATACCATGCCAAGGCGAATTATGTGGGCTTACTCACTTGTTATCATGCGAAGGTCTCGTAGGCGACAATTCCTTTTAACTACCATGCTCGCTATATAGCTATATATATAGCAGAGGCATTTTCCGAGAGAATGGCGTACAGTATTTGTTTCAGGAAAGTTACGTCTCTGCTCTCCCAATAGGCCGAACTATCGATTTGTGATTACTCTATACTCATCATGAACCTCGCCATAGTGGTCTTATTATCCCTTTAAATGAAGGGTGTATCTTGAAAATATGAAAAACACTTGTGTCAAGATGCTCTATACTTAGACATAGCATTTTTAATGTTAGGTATCTGAATTATGGTGGTATTGGTAGCCTCATTGGACACGAATATGGGCACGATTTCGACGGAGAAGTGTACTGGATGAATGCCAGCCGGTTATCAACTATGGACAACATGGTAAAATGTTTGAGGGATTATTATCCCAAGGTGGATTACAAGGGCTTCAAGGTAAGGAAAAGGAGTCATTCTCAACAATCAACACAACGCCGTATGACCTTAAGAGGCGCAGTCATCTTTGTCGCCGCAACTTTGCGTGGACTTGGAGCCGTGCAGGTTGCGGCGCCATTCTATTTCTTTACCGACAGAGTACTGGTGTGAAAGCGATGCAAGTCTCCCGTTTTAACAATCTGCAGTTCACTAATTGTTGTCGGATTCCGAAGTTGGAGATTATACCTTCACTGCGATAAGCCATAAAACCATCATCGATCGCTTGTGTGCCTCCTGCTGGGTTTAATGGTAACGAAAGTTCGGTTGCAGTGATGACCGTTTCGTGATTGCCTTGACGGTAATATTTTATTCCCGGACTCTCTTTCTTGAGTCAAAGCTTCCCTTCTCATCACGATATAGGCTATCACAATTATTGCTTTCTTTTCAATACCAGCTGGAGAACTCTTCATCGATCGCCAGGCTGACGCAGATCCAAGTGATGTCGGACGTGTTAGGTCTGAAATGGTCTTGGGAGGTAGGTAAAGACGGAAGGGAGTGGCTTCTTCATTATACGGTATTGGTTGTCACTGTCACTGTTTTAGCTAGCAATCGTGAGAGGCACTTGTCTTGAACCATGAAAGGGCTGCGGTCGATCCATGGGCATCAGCTTTCAAAGCATGCCAGTCATTCGACACGAGTTTCAAAGGAGATGCGGTCAAGCTCATCACCCACTCCATCAGAGGCTTGACCATGCTGACTGGCTTAATCAGGGAAAGTGTACATCTGTAAAATTTCGTTTCTCTCCTAGGCCTACAAGAAGGAAGTAAAGCGCAGTCAACGAGAAGAGTTGCGTCTTCCAGGAATTGACTATACACCGGATCAGTTATTCTTCATCAATTTAGCTCAGACTTGGTGTTTTCAAGATAATGTCAACCGGACCAACTTTAAGTATGGCGCAAGGTAAGCCACTGAGGTATAGCTGGCTTAGGGGCCGGGAGGGTAGGCCACCCCTGAAAGTCAGCAGTCCAGGGTAAAAGGATGAAGCAATGCCTTAGACTACAAAGTTGACCCAAGACTTGAACACAGTATAGAATAAATTTGAATGCTGAATCAGCATTTCTTGCAATCAGGAAGTAATCACCTTCCATACCGTTATCAATGGTTAAGAGCAATCCTTTATAATGAATGCCGAGACAAGAACTGCATTTTTGTAGATGTTTACTCTTTGTTTTATCGTTTTGCAGGTCACTGATATTCTTCTCACAGTCAGAGTTTATGCCCAAGGTTTTCAACTGTCCTGCTGGTTCAACAATGAACCCAAAGCAACAATGTAAGATTTGGTGATTGGAAGATGGAGACACCGCACCTGGCCTCTTGTCATCTGCCAAAGAAATTGACCTGTTACTTGCAAGGGATGTCAGGTTGATCTTGATTTGAAGGCTATCAGAGTCCGATCTAGGGCATTGGCACAACAGAGTAACTTGATCATTCCAAAAGGACCTGGATATCACCGAAAGACCAGCAGCGAATGAAACTCTCCTGTACATAAACTGTACCGTATATCTCTTTTCTTTGATGTGCCATGGATCTGTATATAATGATGCGACTACGTAATGCATGCTGGGCTTAACGTGATCCCACCCAGGCTTTCTGGTTGTGACTTTGTCCTTGTCCTTTAAACTCAAAGCTATTGACGGTCGTGGTCTCTATCAAATCATATACCATAACCTGTCAGAATACAGGGCCGGACTCTTTTTCCAGTGGGACATTTTCTACAGCTACACCATTTAGCTGCCATTGAACATTAGGGCCCAAATTCATAAAGGGCGTTTAAGGGTTAGACATGTACAACTTCTCTCTAATCAGTTTCAGGGCCTATTCATATTCTGTGAAGATTCACATCAAGGGCCAGAATCTGTCTATTCAGTAGTTAAACGCTGTTTTAAGCTAAACACCCTTTATGAATTTGGCCCTAAATGTTCTGTATTAATCACAATGGGTCTGTTTTGTTATGTATAATTCTGTCAAATAAAGGACACAATCATCTATCAAAAGTTGCCTTGAATATTTCCCTTCCATAGAAATAAATAAAAAAAAGAAATGCATTTTTAACAACTTTTATTTCTATATACACATTTATGGATTGACTCGAATTTTTGTTCAATGTGATCAAGTAGAACTTATTTATCTTTAATATCATTACATATCACAAACTAACAACAACACTACTAGTAACAATAAATTAGAACTTTGCCAATCAAATCATTGTCTTGAACTCAAGAAAGCAATTAAAACCGAGGAACCAATGATAATTCTGCAAAACTCGAAAATGCTAGCAACTTTCAAAGTTTGTGGATGTACATTTACCCGCTCACAGCATAGGAAAGGGATCCATCTCAAAGTGGTTGTGGTGTTCATGCACAAGATGTAAAAATCTAAGTAGAACGACAAAGGTCATTGGAGATCTCGGAAGACACGTCAATCTCGTAATCTCAAAAAGGTCTTAGATGACATGAATGCTTTCACATCTAAACTTAATTCTAAACGTTTTATCATGGAAGAAAACACACAGAGACTAAGCTGATATTAGTGACTGAATCGCTCCTGTGATGAATTATGGCCAATTTTAATCCACTCTAAGATTACCTGCAATCCACAGGTGGCGACTGTCGTTAATGCCACATTGGTTTTTTGTTGTTACGTGACTCTGTCACGGCTGCAAAATTCCACTTCACATCTTTACATTGTAGTTTTCTATTAGTGAACCTTTGGACAGAAAAAAAGCCGAGGTCTGGGATGTCACCACCCACACTACCCCAAGGAAAAACAGACAAATTGTCTTTGCTGAACAAACTGGTATGATGCAATGTCCTTCCTACTAATCATAAGTCGCAGTCTTCTGCTTGATATCACTGATAACTGCTTCTACAATCTCATTAGTGGTGTTCTGTCCTCCCAGGTCAGGAGTGTGGATCTTTAGCTGGCTTATTACTTTGTGTACAGAGTCTGCAATGAGCTGCGAATGATTTGGCAAGCTGGAAAGCACAATGAATAATCATTATTCACTTTGGCAAGAGAAGGAGTATCCCATCTCCCCCCCCCCCTCCCCAAGCTATTTTAAAAGAGCTCTAACCAAGTCTTCTGGTCGTTACTTTGTCCTCAAAAGACCAAACTGGGATGTATGGAACCCCTGGTGACCCTGTTTAACTGCTCAACTTTCTAAAAGTTTGAGACAGGTGGACACATTGATCTTTTAATGTGTTTGGGTTCAACAGTTCACAGACAATCTCACTCACCCGATGTAGTCCAGCATGTCGGCAGCAGCTGTCAACAAAGCACAAGGATTAGCCACATTACCTCCTACCTTGTGGCGGAGTGATCCTCGGATACCCTGGAAGACAAAGGGAAATTGTCCCAACAATGGTTACAACAGGGCAGTCGCAAATGTCACAACCAAGGACAGCTTGGTTTTTATTTGACAGCAAATGTTCTGTTCCTCAAACCAGCTAAGATCTTACCTCACAACACATCTTGACGTAAATTGATTAATTTAAGCTGAAACTTCTTGCACTCATGATGTGACTGCAAATATGCTGTTTTGAATACGCACCGTTTCGAAGATAGCATAGTTCTTGCCGATATTCCTGCCAGCAATGATGCCAGGCCCCCCAACCAAACCTGCTCCGATGTTACTGATGATGTTACCATATAGATTAGGCATCACCATTACGTCAAACTGCTCGGGTCGAGACACCATCTGAAATAAACAATATTGATATCAATTATGTTGATATAAACCAAGGTGTTCAGACTCAGGTCACTGTGATACTCTCACATATGAATTAATCAAAACAAGAACATAAAGCTATAGAACATAAAGAGATATTTTTCTACCCTGTTGACACAGAATATTAAAAATTCCCCTACCTGCATACTGGCATTATCTATGATCATTCCTTCAAAGTTGATATCGGGATATCGCTCAGAAACCTTGTGGCAGCACTCTAGGAATAGACCATCTCCTAATTTCCTGGACGAGACAAATAAATTCAAAATGAAAAGACCCAGGGAGTTTCACTGGAAAAAGTTGTGCTGTGAATTAGTATATCAAGATGATTGAGGACTATGACCAGGTACTCATCGCCAGCTTGGAGCATATCCCAAGCGATGATTGGGTTGGGTACCGTAGACATGTGGTTCGATATGTTGACATCGTATGCCGAAAAAGCCACACTAGGTTGCCCTTGACAAGGAACAATGAATCCAGTTGCATCCAACGTGATATCAAACTCCTTGACTGTAGCAACTTACATGATGTTAGCTTTGTGAATGGCCGAGACTTTCTTCCTCCCATTTTTTTGTGCGTATTCAAAAGCAAACTCAGCTATTCTCGTGGATCGCTCACGGGTTATGATCTTCAAACTTTCAACAACGCCTGGGACATTCTGAAATATCAACATTTTGGAAGCAATTACAAATTATACCTCGTGCTAGTGTCTGCCAATCTTCCTCCTTCATGACGGGATGAGCATTTTTACGTGCAACAACATTCAGGCACCAATAGTGTTTACCGGCCTAGCGACTTCGTCCTTGGCTAGAGACAAGAGTCCACAGAGATTATTATCCTACCTCATGTTCAAGATTTGCGTATTCCCCCTCAGTATTCTCACGGATCATGACAATATCGATATTGTCATGACGGGTGGCCACACCAGGGATGTTCTTCACATGAATAATGTGTGCAAAAAGATCGAGACTTGTCCTGCAAGTAAGTAAAGAATACCAACATTATACCAGGCAATAAACATGCTGGTCCTAGAATGTGTTCACTTGAAAGATCGAAGAAATCAGTATCAGCTTCCAATCTAATTCAAAGCAGGAGTAAAATCTTACCTTAAGTCAATATTCTTTGAACGATGGCCTGCTTTGACTATGTCTGTTTCAATATTTCCTGGAAGACAAAAATACGTTTTCAATCAAAGAAGTTCTGAACTCACAAATGCAATACCACCACAAGAACTACATTTACCTGAACTATTGAGTAATGTCATCAATTTAATGAAAGGATAATATAGTTACTTTTTCCAGTTGGCCTACATGTAGTCATTTCAACTGCACCTAATATAGAGAAAATGGGATGCACCTTTTAAGCAGACTCCATTTCGTTTGATTGCAAGAAGAGCATTTTCCATGTCATTTTCATCAGATTCGTTGGTCAGCTCTACTTCCTCAAAGTCAACTGGTACACCAGCACATCTGAAGAAAGAGAAAACAGACATTTAACATAGTTGAGTGTGCCAAGACATGAAGTATCATATGTCCTCATGGACTCCTAGTTTACACCTCTTGACTACATGTAAATGTGGATAGATCTGAACACTGCCTGGATCAAGGCCAGCAGAAAAAATGTCAGTGCGTGCGCGCACAAATCAAAGATGGCACTTGTTTGGAAATGATGAATTTACATAAACGCTCATTACCTGAACACCTCTCTGATATGTGGCATCAGCTCCTGTCCGATTCCATCACCAGGAAGGAGTGTGACAGTGTGGCGGCCACCATATTGGGCGCGTGCCAGCTGCAAGTACAAGAAAAAAACATTTAAAACTCAATAATGATGACTACAATGACTTACAAGTGATGTCTTGACATTTTTAAGTAAAGTACCAGTATGAATCATGAATGCCATGGTATGAAATGCGGCCATTGTTTAGAATAGAACCAGGCCTAGGGACTTGTCAATGTCATTGATGGAAGTGAAGTGTAGCTACCAAGACGATAACACATGGCTGGGCAAATACTACTTACCACAGGGGTAGAATAGCGTCTTTTTGCCTCATGGTTCTTAGAGGCTGGGCCTCCATAGACGCTCCTTGCATGCGAAAGCTGAAATGAAAAAATGTGCGTATTTAAAACTCAGAACTGGCAAGATTGATATGATTGAAGATGTACAAATCCTGAAGTCGACTGTCAGCAGCGAAGACGCCAAAATCAACAGTTTTTTCAACCGGTACACAATCAAATATTACTGTAATGAAATAAGGTGTATATGAAGTTGTCACAAGGTTAATTTTACTTACCGATCGGCACTCTAATCCGGAGAAAAAGCGAAATAATTGCCGCGTTTCAGGGCACAAAACCTTTTTCAAGGAGGTTGCCATTTTGTTGTTGTCGCTGACGGTAAATCCAGAAAACCGATCTGTCGGTGCCGAGACAAGACCACAATTGATTTTTTAAGCCTTTTAGCAGTTAAATTGTCAATGTTTGACCGCGACGCATCAAAGAACGCGTGGTGTTGTGAATCTGAAATTTAGATTATGTTATTCCGGACAGTCGGGCAAGTAAATGGTGAAAAATAAAATGGTGATTGACCACGGAAATTTTTTTTTAATCGACAAATTAGACAGACTTTGATATTTCCACTCTTTTCAGCCAACTGGCAGAAAAAACTCAAAACACGCCCCCTATTACCCAATTAGCAAAATTCGAAATTAATTTTTTCATCAAATAATTTCTTTATATCTGTAGACTTGCCACAACAAATATTTTTTCAATACCTCTCCAAATATGTACTTGAGAGTAAAAAACATGCACTCGTCTAATAGATAGGCCTGGACCCTCCAACCTATGAATATTCATTAGTGGTCTTGTCTCTGCCTGTTGCTCGGGCATGTCTTCGGCCATTATGAGGCAATCGGTATCTGCCCATTCCGCCTTAACCTTATTCGCCTCATCCAATTTTGCCTTCTCCCATTTAGCCTTCTCCTAACTTGCCTTTTCTCAATTCGCCTTCTACGATTTCGCCATCGTCTTATCTCGCCTTTGTTCCAATTGGCCTTCTTCCTAACTCGCCTTACTCTTATTTTGCCTCATCCTAGTTTGCCTTTTCTTATTTCGCCTTTGTCCTATTCTGCCTTGGTTTCATCCTGCCTTATCTCATCTTGCCTTTTCTTGATTGACCTTTGTGTCAATTCGCCTTCTACCCATTTTGCCTTCTCCCGTTTCGCCATATCTCACCTCGCCTTTTATCAATCCGCCTTTGCTTATCTTGCCTTTGTTCTATTTTGCCTTGTTGTCTTGAGAGCTAACTCGTTCTGTGAGAAGGCCTCATAATTCCCCAATGATCAAAGGAATACATCTTCCAGATTGCTGGATTTGAGTAGGCCTATTGACCATAGTCCATAATAAAGAACTTCAGAAGCACTCACACTTTGAATGATCAATAAAATACTTAGCACCCCCATCCCTCCTATATAGTACCAGGTCACAAGTCTTACTTATCAAAGAATGCCAAAACACTATGCCAAAATATTTCCATGAAAGACTTGGAAAACTCTAAGATTTGACAAACATGGGTAAAGATACTAAGTTGGTTTTGGAGATACATGTAAGCTTACATGTAGATGGTTCAGAAGTTATGAAGATTTGAAAATATTGGTAATTAAACAACAGCCTTGGGTAGGGTACCAAAACATAATTCGTGGAAACACTCTTATATGGAAGATTGGCCCCACAAACATGGGTAAAAGAGACAAAAGTCTTTTGTAATATGGTATGTAATGTAATATGACTATAATGGCTGAGAAGTTATCTACACTTGTAATTTTGGCAATGTCCACCGGGTTTTGGTTGGGGGTACCCCCGAATGGACCCTAGAAGCCCTTCAACACTGTTGAAGACACTTTCATATGAAAGATTGACTCAACAAACCTGGGTAAAGACACCAAGTTTGTTGCAAAGTAGGAAGAAGGCGAAATGGGAAGAAGGCGAAATAATACAAAGGCGGCCGGGGGCGGGTAAAGGCGAGATAGGATGAAGGCGAATAAGGACAAAGGTAAATTAGGACAAGGTGAAATAGGAGAAGGCAGATTAAGACAATGGCAAACTGAGACGAAGGCAAGAATGGATAAGGCAACTTGTGATAAGGCAAGATAAAACAGAGGCAAAATAGCATAAGGCGAAAAATGAAAAGGCGAAAAAAGACAAAGGCGAGATAGAATAAGGCGGATTGGGAAGAGGCAAAATAGGAAAAGGCGAAAATGGAGAAGGCGAAATGTATATTTTTTTAAGGCAAAATGGGAAAAGGCGAAAAAAGACAAGGCGAAATGGGCATGAACCGAGGCAATCAGGGAGTAACGCTTCCCCGGCCGCGAATTTATAATTCCCAAAGTGAACTGACACTTAGAATAATTTTCGCAGTTTGATTGGCTGATCATGGTCATGTGGTGTAGCCTAAACTGCGCACACTTCTTCAGCGATCTGGAGGCATCCTTTGGCGTGGGTTCGACTCCGCCATTGGGATATATCTTTCTTTTTCTTTTTGCTTCCATTTATATCTTACTAGCATGGTACCCGTCGGCGACGGGTTTGGGCGTACCAGCAGTTTACCTGTGTGGTGTCGATGTAGCGTTTCTTGCTATTGAAGTACCTCTGGATAAACTATGTTCATTGTCTTTGTTCCGTTTTCGTGATAGTACAGGGCAGACGATTGGCCAACTCTGGAGCATGCTACATAAAGCTGTCCGTGGGAGAAGCATGGTGTGGATAACGATAGTCCAGCGACTTTTAGTGTCTGTCCTTTGGCTTTATTCACTGTCATAGCGAAGGAGAGTGTCACGGGAAATTGGAGTCGCCTGAACTGAAATGGACAGTCACTTGGAATGAGCGGTATCCGGGGGATTAAGACTGTTGATCCTGCATATTCGCCGATGGCAATGGTAGCTTCAATGATGTTGCTTAGAAGCCTTAAAACGATGAGGCGCGTCCCGTTGCACAATCTTGGGGCATCGAGGTTGCGGAGGAGCATTATTTGGCAGCCAACTTTCAATTTGAGGTCATGTGGGGGCATGCCACTTGGTTGGAGTGAATTGAGGAATTCGACTGGATAGTGAACGGTTTGATCGATGTCGGGTACAGTGTCTATGGATGTGTACAGCTTCTCTTCTGTAGGAAGACGTTGAAGAAGCGTGTTGTTGAGGTGTCTGACGGCATCATTTCGTGGGGCTAAAATCGCTCTCTCGGACAACCAATTACGACTGGTGTAGTTGGTGGCGATGTTTGGGAACACAGCAAGCATCAAGATATATCCCAATGGCGGAGTTCTATTCTATTGGACTATTCTGGTCGAAACTCAAACAGGGAGAGTACAGGTACCAACTGGCGCCACCAGGTGGCAGCGTTCGATGACAACCTGGCCATAGGGGGCGTCATTTCCCACATGGGATTCGAACCCCAAACATCTGTACTACTTGACAACATCACAACAAGGAGTAGGCCTACACTTGGGCCATGTGCGCATGTACATTGGCTGAGTTGACCAATCAGAAAGCTCGAAATATATCTTGTGACTATCCTGTTTGTGAATTGTAAATTCGCTCCCCGGCCCTGCGCCATTGCCTGGCTAATACGCAAAGAAAATCTCCACTCTGACAATGAGTCATGAAAAACCTCTGTGGTTCAACGGTTAGAATGCTGGACTTTCAATCCGGTGGTCACAGGTTCGATTCTCCGTGTATCTATAATTTTTTCTCTCTTAATTTTTTTTTATTCATTCATGTACATATAGTATTATAATCTTCATTATTATCAATTTGTCAATATCATTTTTATCTTGAAACCGCTGAACCCGAACTTTACAAATTCAAGTACACACTGATTTAAGACTGCAACGAAGATCTCACCAAAACTGAATGTTACTGTAGAATTTCCTATAGACATGTCCAAAATCACCACATTATTTCGAACCCCTGAGCGGGTTGGGCTCGTTAGGTCAGTCACCTAGTAAGGCAGAGGTAGCGCCTGCGGGTCGATTGATGATATTCTCTTAGCGATCGTTATCACTATTAAGAGTTCCGACGCGACTCCTTGGACGCGACTGGTACTGTACCGGCGAACGCTGGTATAGCAGACGATGGAAGTATTGGAGAACAATGGTGGACGTCGTGCCGGCGGGTTTTTTTTCGCCTGAAAGAGCGGGATATCTTATGATGAGCCTATAGGGACACAGTGACAGTGTTTGAATGGCGTTGGCTCAAAGCTAATCCAGTGAAGCTACACAGGATTATCGTACTTTGTCAGTGAAAAATGTTGTATTCGCTGGCTCGTTCTTGCCTCTTTCTCCTAGAGATTAGCGTAGGCTGAAGCTTCGTTGTACTGTCAATGTACGGATCGAGGGTAGTCTCCTGCTACATAGCAAAACCAATGACGTTATCATTGTCGTTTCAATCTTAGGAGAGTAACCAGGATATATACCGTGCCCTGAACCAGCCAGGTTGACACTTTTCCTTTGGTGGACTGATAGTTTAGGCTGTGGCTATAGTCAGGCTATTGAACGTTGATAGCTTATCAGCTCAAGCCGCACGGAGATCAACGTAGGTATCAAATCTGCGTGGGTCAATCAAATTTCAAAAGATTTGAAATTTCGATGCTTCCTTCTGCCGTTAGCGTGTTAGACTCCTAAGGAGGCAATTATCGAATTTGGCCCGAATGCAATAATAAAAATAGATCTGGACACTTTTTCCAGGAGGACATTTTGCACCGTTACACCGGCCATTCGTAGAAAATTTGTACGCCAGGTATAGTAGAGACTGTTATCAGATGGGAAGTCGAGCAGTGTGATTCTGCCGAGATAGCCGATCGGGAGTACTCGAGCATTGATGCAAGTCTGCCTGAAAACTCTATTGGCTCACTTTAAGTATTGGCAAGACGGGCGTGAATAGAATAAACGAGATCATGAAACTACGATGTTCGTCTGAACAAAGCCTTTGAAATAATATCTTCCAGCCTGCCCTTATAAATCAAAGGTTTACATCAATGGATATTTATATAAGACTTCGGTGCGCTCTTTGGATGTTTTCTCAGTTTTCATCTCACTTTAGTAAACACGATATGTTATCGAACGTGGCATTATTAATGCATTTCTAGCGTTGTGGTGATCGACATTTTTAGACTCGAGCGAATTGTTATTGATTTGTTTGGACATCTCGCGCCAGGGAGACATTTCCAGCAGCAGACGATCAGATTCATATAAAAGGCGGAATCCAGAACATGCGACACGACGGCTGCTGGTGCATGGCCTGCTGCGTTCCTGCATTCATATGACAGTGGAGTTTCAATTCGTAAGGAATACGGGCGCATATGCACAATCTTGTTCGAATATTACATGACAACTGTATAAGATGGATACCTAGACACAATTCGACTGATGGACGAAACAGACTTTCTCGAAATTTTAGCTTAACTTAACTGCCATGCACATATCAGGTCGTGTGGTCATAGTTATCCTCAGCATTGTCATCGTCTGCCTCGTGGTCTGTTGCCTAATTCTTGCCGCGTTCTTCGCAAACACCGCGGTCCTGATCAAACAGGAGGTCTTGGCGTCAAAGTGTCATACAGCACAGTGTCTTAAGGATGCTGGGCGAATATTAGGGAATTTAAACCTGACTATCAACCCCTGTGACGACTTCTACGCATTTGCGTGCTCAGGATGGGTAAAGGAGAACAAAAGTGGCGACAACCAACGAAACCGTGTTTCAAAACCATATTTGGATGTACTAGAAAGGGCAAGGCGGATTTTAGAGCGACCGGCGTCGGATGATTTTTTGAGATTGAATTCCACGGAGCGAAAGATGAAGGATTATTATAGGTCGTGTGTCGATGACAGGGAAACGGAGGTGGAGAAAATGGGGAGTTTGAAGAAGATGCTGTGGTTGTTGGGAGGATGGGGAAACAAGCCGGGAGAAGTGGGTAAGTATTCCACATCACCACTTTTCTCAAGCAGAGTTTTTATAAAGGCACCCTGTTGTATTCAGGGATGTCAAAAACAAAAATCAGGGGGTCCGGCGTGCTTATCAGAAACACACCAATAATGACAGCATATTTGGCGGTCGGCCCCCGTAAATTTTGCTTTGATGAGTAAATTGGTTGATTAGGAGCCCTCAATTATGGTTCCGGCGCAGAAGTGTCTTTGCTATATGATGCAGGCCGTTGTCAGGTTGTCTTACAACAACCATGCCTTGCTTTTGGAAGGAAAAGCGGGAATGCATTGACAACTAACCATAGTAGCCTGAAGTGTATAATGCAGGTACGGTATGGCCATATGGGGTGTCCATCAGCCGCCACTTCCGGGTCAGACACCTTTTGCTCACCAAGAGCTCAATGAAACCAGCAATTACAATACAATAAGGAGCAGCTGTTGGTAATATTCAAGATGGGCACGAGTAGCTTGATTGACGGATAATGATCATCACACTTGTTGGAGATCGATATTGGTAATAGAACCACTCTGATCGACATGACCCACTGTACTGCATGTAATCGAATCACTAACGATGGTGTACTTACAGCAAATATAACGCTGGCGCTATTTGTAAGACTTAAAGACCATTAGCACGAACCCCGCGGGGCACAGACGCGGGTCTTAAAGAGATCCCTTTGTCAAGTTGACTGCATACCGACTATTATGCATTGCACAGGACTCAAACCATTCTTGGACCACTTTGCCGATACTTTTTGGGCAGTTCACGTGGTTCTGATGAGCATGTCCTTTAGTTTGTCTGCTTGTCCTTTTTTCACGCTTACAAAATTACTGCGGTGTCCTACATTGAAGCAACAAATACATCATTAGCTCTGAAGCTACATGTAGCTGGTGAGACCCAAGGGATGGGACTTGATGGATTTTCAAACCAATATATCTGGCTACTTTCCATTAGCGTAAATGGACACATATTATTTCAGACGCAAGCATCCATTCCATTCCAGGGCATCCATTATCAATTCAGGGGGCCGTATTTCCCCTTGCGACTCCCGACGGGTCGCTGTTTGTCTGCCGTCTATATTTATGAAGATAGGCTGCCTTATCATGGTATCATTAACAACCCTCAATAAAATTTTACCATCATTCTTCAACTCATCAAAATTGGCCAAATTTCCCCCATAACATGTTTAATATGAGATTATATGCCGGAGAATTTCCCCCGTAAAATGTTTGATAGAAGATTTCTAGTATATGCCGAGCAAAGTGGGCCTGATCAAGTTCAACGAAGATGCCGACAGGTGTCTCTCCCATCTGACATTACGTCCGCACTATTCAAGATTGAAGAAGAAATACCATTTTCACCAATTCGAACCCGACCAGTTCCTAAACAGTGTATAGCAGTCACCTAGTCCACTATAGCTCATGCATAGCCCCTCATGTTCGTATCACTTGGCTGTGGATAATGATGCATAGATGCCTCGAGAAAGCAGAGCAACGAGATGTGCAGCTTTGCATTGATGGATAAATTTAAATCTCTGGCCAACAAGCCCTGATATATAATCAGATGACTGAATAGGTGGATTTTCTCCACTGGAAGCCAACATGTTGATTCTTTTATTCGCATACATCCTACCAATCTATTATTAAAAGCGCCGAGGCTTTTTTAAAATTTGAAATGTCAGTTGGCGTTTGATTAATCGATAGCGCTGATATCTTCTTATATGATGAAGCCACGATATTAGAAATTGCTAAATAGCTTAATTTAGTATTTTTGGTGTGAATGAATCTTTGTATTTTTCAATTCAATTCTCCCAGTTACAACCAATTATCAAACAAATTTCGAATGGAATTTTTGGTACGTACCCACCATTGCCTTCCGAGCTTAGAGTAGGGTGTTTTTTACCATGATAACGAGAATCTACAGCCCCATAATGGGCTGCCAAAGTGCGAATTACGGCCATAATAATCAAATACAGCGTTTACCGTTACCATCGACTATAGCGTGCATTGGCCATTTAGGATCATTAATAGCTACGAAAACGGTAGATTCCACTTTCTGTCATAAAGATCAATGTATTGGCGAATGGTAAAGGTTAATAAAATGATTTAGATACACTAATTTCGTCGATTATATTGAGTGAGAGTGTTTGTTATGGCTGTGGAGGCAACGCTTTTATGCCGTTACGCATATGTGTGCTACGGGGTGCATGGGTAGCCATTCTTTGCAATACAGCCCGGCCGGGCGTACGGTATATCGATATATCGTAGCAAGAGTTTTCTGCTCGTGTAAAATGTCAATGTCCCCCAGGAATGTGAGTCACTTTTGATGAAGGATTTAAGTATATCTTTAGACCTATGACAAGCATTATACAGTACGTATAAAGGTGCAGGGCTAAGATCATTTTGTGTTACACGATGTAGTCCCGCATTTCAAGGCCCCTATTCCAAGTGCTTGGTCCTTCTAGCAACCAGATTTAGACATGCCATAGAACATCGGTTGAAATAAGAGAATTCCTACATCTGGTTGACTAGATAACACCAGCGATGATGAGTGTTTACCTCCTAAACATCGCAACGATGGCTATCTTTCACCTGAGCATAGACATTCATTTGAATTGCTTTTTCTGACTCTGGCTCCCGACGAGTGGTGAGGTATCTTTATCAAGAGAATCTGTCCAACTGTAAATTCAAAAAGATGACTTGCCAAGCTCCCTTAGTGCACCGTGTTGAGAGTATATCCCCATGGCCACTCTGTGCAATTCCCATCGGCGAATATCGAAAAAAATGTTCTCGGCGCGAACTTTTGCTTGCCATTGGCCAATAGACTTGCTTAAGTGTAGTCGAGGCAAGGGGCAAATATCCTTAGAGAATCGGCAGAGAATGCAAGGCAAGAAATCATTCGGAAGGAATTGAACTAATGGTCGAAATGCTCATGTTATCTCATCCATCCCGTGGGTCGCTCAACCTGAAACCGACATGAGATGGTTATCCGACATTGAATACACCTCCTGTCTCTATGTGGGCGTCTGTAAAACAAGAAACGAATATTCAAAACGAACCAGAAGCGAAATGTTGATAGTTGCAGCGCCTCAAACACGCGAGGCTATGCATGTCTTTCCTAAGGTAACAACCCCAATTCATGTCCAACCCAGCTCCTTGTTTTCATCATATCTATCTGTGAACACATCCTAACAAAATGCAGACCTAGCGGCATTTAGCCACTACCTGCTTTACCATGGACACCATGAATGACAGATATCAACATTCAGAACAGTATTGTCCATCTTAGATTAAGAAAGCAAAAGAAGGAGAGAAGACGATGAGAAAAAGATGATTAAAATCAAATCTAGCCTGTAATCTGTCTCTAAGTTTCCTGCTTCATTTCGATTTCGATTTATTTTCTCGTTTTCCGGCCGCCCTGTCTAGCAGTAGCGGTGCTGATGCTATCTCTCTGGTGGAAAATAGATACCAGATTCTAAAAACCGAGTATCATTGCCATGTTGCACCTGCGGAATATAACCTGTCAGGAATAGACGATAAAAAAGAGTAATGTTTATCCTCTCCTTTTGCTTGAACGTAGAAGGTATTGGGTATCATTGTAGCACGAACGAACTTCTACTCCATGCAGCTAACGAGTAAGGTCGTAGTGGTCGTAGTTCAACTTTTAAACACGATATGCTTTAATATCTCTGATAAAATGCAACCCTTTATTAAGTTCCCCTCAGACACGAACACTCGTATGAACACAGGAACTAGCATGATTAGTGCAGAGCCCATTCCTCTGTGCCCATCAAAACAAAAGCGAAGTATCGGCGTCATCCATTCAGACGTCCGCATCCGTCAGCCATGATTGATTATTTATCCCCGGGAGAAGTCAATCTCTGAATGGTCCAATGATCTGCTTGCCCTATAATGTTGCAGAATCAATGTTTTGCCTACTAGAACACTTCCACAACGATACTTATACAGATGGCTTTCGAGTGAACGCCATTCTTTGAACTTTTTGCGAGGAAACTCGGTTCCAAATTGACTCTGATCAGCGGCTTTAAAGATGGCTTTCAAGTGTATTGAGTCATTTTCCACACCAGTATAGGCCGTTATAGGCATTAGTAAGTGCATTGTACATGTACAGCGCCAACAAATCTCCGGCAAGCAACTTCTTCGGATCAAAGTAGTTGATGGAAAGCAAGATAAATTGACTTTCAAATTATAATATTTACTTTTCTGCTAATATTAAGGTGAGAATAGACAAGTAATATTTACATATCGTTATCATTTAATGATATAACATTATTGTGATACGAGTTCCGTACGCAGTGTTTATTGGGAATTGGTGGTTGGCTAGTTGACGCCAGAGGAGTTGTTGGTACTGGCTGATGCTCTGGCCGCAGACGACTGAATTATGGGTCAGTATCAGGGGTTTACACATGATATACCCAAAAATGGTTCAGGGAGAAGGAATCCTCAGAGTTCCGAAATGATTCTTTCTGATTTTTTATCAACTAAACGAACGTCGCATCCTTTTCAGATTTTTCCAACTGGTTACCGACGCGATTTGAAGTGAACACAGCCTTGGCCACTTCACGTTTCGTCCTCGGCACGCCAGCCTTCTTCTACGTTTATGTCGATGTCGATGCTGGCAACAACGATATTCCATTCATAAAAGTGAGTGAATTGGTGTTTTATTATGAACAAGACGCCAGCACCTATACGCTTAGGCGTTTTCACCTGACTAAGGTCTACTAAGCAGACGATAGAACTGAGCGTGTGCCACATTAAAGCAGATGTCAAAGAATCCTCTTCAAATCTACCAAATGTAAACATTTGTTTTTCTAAATAATGAAATCCAGATTTTCATCAAATGATTTCGCTTGCAAAGCTGTGAAATCAGTGCTTCTATTTTCAGCTTGAAGAAATCTCCGTCCATGACTGTCAGATGTACAACAAGAGATACAGAACATACCTGAGGAACATTGCCAATCACTTCGGTCCAAAGAGAACGGTGGAGGAATTTGTGGATGGAATATTCTCAATCTATATGAGATTATGCCAGGTTGGTGATCCAATAGGAGAACAAATTTATTCAATTATCGCGTGTTTACCGACTGTATCAATTAAAATAAATTTAAACTCTCATCAAACCATCTTGAAGTGTTTTTCAGCGATGAGTTAAGCCTCGGACGGACTTCTATAAGACGTCCGTGATACACTTTATCGCGTGTTTGCACTTGTCTTGTAATAATGCAGGCATCATTGGTTTTGCAGCTTGATTATGATAAACTTGATAGTACCAACCGAATGCGTGAGATGACGATGGCCGAAGTACAGCAACATCTGGACGCAAGAGAGGTCAGTATTCGCAGTACAGGGAGAATACACACCAAAATTGGCCGTATCATTGTCAGGGTGTATCGTATAACCAGCTGGAAGTGACAAGAACTTAGTCTCATTGAACCATCTCAATGTTGAGAAATTAGGTAGCTTACCATTCCATATATTTTCGCGTCAGTTACCCAAGTATTAGCACTACAGTTGCTTTGCTTCAAGATTTCATTTTGTTCTCAACATGGCTTACCCCTGACATAATCTGGCCCACTTCAATCTTTCTTCCCCTTTGAGGAGTCATCCACAGCCCTAGCTTTCTTCAGCAAATTCACCATAGACAGTTAATTGACATGCTTGGATGAAAATTTCGTTCCTTAACGACATTGTCGCCTGATTTAGTCCATCCCTAATATCTCAGTCAGCTTGACCAAGAACCGCGAGGAACCGGACTAATGGTCAATTGTCATGGTGACTGTACCAGACTAACAGCGTTGTTTCGACCTGATAGCTAAATAGCAAGCAAGCTCACACAATCACCCCATCAAGACTGGCGTCGGTTGGCAATATATAATAAGCCACCAGTTAACATGGTACCCTATATGAGATGCCAATCTAATTTTGGTGAAAATCAACATCACCAGAGTGCTTATCTAGGGGATATTAATGCTATTGGTATCCCAAGATATTGATCGAGATATGTTACAGGCTTGATTGATGACCGTAAGAGTAGCTGGTAAGACTAAACCGAGTCGAGTCCCCATCCGAGCTCTGTTTGGATTGCGACCAACGAGGCTCTCCTGATATTCTTGTACAGGCTATTGTTTTGGTTACTTTGCATATTGCGTACAACAACACCACACTGGAGCTGGTAGGATACTCAAAGCAAACCAAGTAGGCCAGGCAACATAACCAGCGGCCTCGATGGGAACTTATACTACTTAGGTCGAATATTATGTTGTTGATACTCAGTTTTTACCACGGACGAAGCCAATATAGCCAGTGGTCTCAATGGGAACACGTACTACTTACGTCAAATCATATTAATACTGATATCAGTGTGTACCATGAACGTAGCCAATAGGAAGTGATCAAGTAGTCTCGCCAGGACCTATCAATACGTCCAGATATAGAATCTGATTAGCTTTGAAGTGTACCAGAGGTGAAACCAATACCAAAACGCCACTCTACCACGAGTAAGCCACCAATTTGTCCACTACCGGTGCCTTCTCTCTCTGCCAAATTCTTATGTCAGTACGCAGTAACTACGGAAGAGATATCGAATAATATATAAAGGTTAAACGTGACACTTTGTTTCTTCATAGATCCCTGCTAAAATTGCCAATCTAGCTTGCTTCGCCAGAACTGTGGAGTGTCGAGGAAGAGATTTATCAGCTTCATCGGTGTCTGCTGGGAATTCTATTGACTTCTTTTCTATCACTTTCAGGTACACTGGGAACATTATTTCAACTTTCGCTACAGATTCGATGAGAAGACCAAGTTTGTGTTCGTTCATGGCAACATGACATTGAGATATTTGAAGGTGGTCGACGTCATTGCAACAGAGATGTCTCACAGGTAAGAGCTACAGAATTAGCAAAAAGAATTCTTGACCAAAAGAAAAGAAAAGGTATAATTCTTTCGTTTTTTGATGGTGTTGGTTGACTATTCTTGTACTAGGTGGATGTTTAAATGAAACAATGGACTTGACATTGTCCAAATGATGCAGACTGTCTTTTTGCAGCGCAATCCGAGATTTCCTAGCCCTGAGATTCATGGAACAGAATATCTTTGCGATGCCAAAGTTGATCCAAGATGAATACAATGATCTTAATAGGGACTTCAACCAAGCAACAAAATGTAAGCACAATATGTACATGTAACCAATACACATACGTATATTCCCACTTGGTACAAATGTTGACGATGAGACACCAAGCTTATTGATGTGAGTAAGTATGCTGCCACAATTGCTCAGAGAATTTGATCCACCCACAGCGCAATATGTCCAATCAATAGATATGATAAAATATGCATAGAGCCTTACCATTCTGTTTTAACAGAAATTGGTTTTGGCAATCATTCTAGAGATCTAACAGTTCCAGATTAAACTAATGTGGAAGATGTCTTAGAATCGATATTCTCAACTTCATTTTTTTCTCGATTATAGGTGATATCAGGAACACCTGTCCAGAGAGAGATTGGAAACATTGTATTATCTATCACCTTGATGACGTCATGGGTCTAGCTCTAATGGCTGCCTTGGACGATGACCTTGAACATCCTGTGATTGGGAATATGAAGGTGAAAGATTCATCATAAATATAGTAATCTCTTTACTGATTTAGTTTAGTTACGTTCTTGTTCAATGGCTTATTTCATCTGTGGAGAGAAACAACTCAACCTTCAATAACATGTACAAATCGAAAATGTCTTTTCATGCACCTATGTAAACCCAGCGTTATTGGTGATCAATATTCATCCTTCCGTTATTCATCACTAACCACACTTCCATTACCCCCAGGTTAAACGGATTGCAGACGCTGTCAAGCAAGCTGTGTTACGACGTGTCGACAATCTAGATTGGGTGCCTCGACCTGTCAAGAAGATCATACAGGAACAGGTGAGATGAACAGAATATGTATTGGTAGCCATCGGAAGGTTCATCGACATTAACATGCTTCTAAAAGAGAAATGTTACTATAAACGGCTAATTTTGATGTATCTTGTACGAACATTGCCGTCATCATGTTGCCAAAGTAGAATCAGTGGTCGCTTCCTCGACTTCCTCACTGTATATATGAATACTTCGCTCACGTTACTTCTTGGGTGATATTTTTTGCCGTCTAGAGCGTATGTACTCGATTTTTCCAGGCAAACCTTTCGCTTTGGTTCTTGCTTTGCCATGTGCACCAATTGACAACAAAGCGACTTTGAAGCTTTTGTGTTGCATCAGACGCACACAAGCTCACAATGTGCCGTCTATAAAACGAGACGACCAAACGAAGACGTACTATATCTTTAATTTCGGGAAAGAATTCTATGCATACATCAAAGTAAGGATTGTACACGTCTCTTTCAGATTGTTACAGATGTAGCTTTATTAGGTGGGCCAAAATGGATAAAAAACAAGAGCAAGTTAGATTTATTCTACGAGAAGGCAAGTCAATTTGTTATATCAAGATGTTTTGTACGAAGTATGAATATGAAAAAACTGGAAAACGATTTGAATGGTATGGCTAATCTTCTATTCTCTACTGCCGAGTCCGAGTCCGGTGGTCTGAGACCACATAATTTCTACCAACAGTGGTGTGAACATAACCTGCCGATATCTTCTTCCAAAGGATAACATTCGCCACTGTTATTGATTCCTGCTGAGAATGTTTAAAAACCCAGATGTACAATAAGGTTGACACGGTCAATTAGTGAACACTTGAGCAGCTCATGCATTACCTTATTTTGCTCTTTACCTCGCAGTTAAAAGAATTCACGCCTAGCCCGATACGCGGTCTATTGTCTTTAAACAAAGCCCGCTCGCACCTCGCTCAAATTCCCATTGTTCTATTGTGTTAGCAAACAAGGATTATTAGGAAAAATCTTGATAACATCGACCCCCACGAAGATCTTTCAAGGGGTCGATAGGCTTTGGCCGGCTAGGGCAACGAGACGTATTGTTGGTTTCCAATGACCTCGAAATGGATCAAAATGGCACTTGATCACCTTCTTGCCTTGTCATCCTTAATTGAAACTCAACGAACATCATTCTAGCAATGTTCACTTTCTTGTTTTCCAGCTCACGGTATCGAATACCTCGTTCCTCGAGAATTACCTGCGTGGAGAGGGATTTAAGGACATGGTTGAAGCCAAGATGTTAGAAATGAAGGACCAGGCTGCTGAATTCAACCTAAACTTTAGGTGAGTATCACGATATCTCTTAGTACCATCTCCAATGGACGTCACCTTGTCCTTGTATGATATTGCATGTTCATGTGCATTGAAAAATAAAACTCTTGTGTCAACTAACAGTCTTGACACTATAGGCCTACCTCTCTGAAATTATTCAACAAAGTGTAAGCTTGCAACAGTGAAGCTAACTGGTGGCTATTTTGTTTCAGGTACAGGCGGGCATTGATGACCAAACCTCATGATCTTGAGAATGGCAACATAGGTAATTATGATAGTCGATATTTTTGTTACTTACTATTAAGTTGTAGCAACTGACAGTCGCTCCCCAGGATCTCAGGAGGCTTATTATATGCTCCTTACCCCGCTTTCCCTTCTTTTGTTTAGGTATTGTACTTGGGTTTATAGAAGAGCCGTTCTTTCATCAGAAGTCAGAAGGGTAAGTCAACATAGGCGAGGTCCATGTTAGGCATGCCATCGAATGCTCCATTTCCTGATTGGTTTCTCGCTCGCTTTTGAATGTAACAGAAATGAAATTTGATAGAAAAGAGGAAGCAGGTCGGAAGTTGTTCTACATAGCGAGGGTAGCCTTGATGCTACAAATATGCAATAAAAATCATACACAGAGAACGAATAAAAAAAAGCGATCAAAAGGGTGAAAGTAAAAGCTTCAATAGTTTATGGTTTTTCCGGTTTAGATTGGCACATAAGGTTTTTACGGAATCGACAATTCCATTCTCCTCCCTGGTGATATGTCTAGGCCTACATGTTGGATTTACAAACAGGACATTGGCGGCAGAGAGGCTCGACGAACTAAACACTCGGTTACACAGGGATTAAAAAAATGTGCTGTGCAGAAGTCATATCAGGAAAAAGCAGGTCATTTCTTTAAGTAGATTCTTTAAGTTATAAGCAGCCAATGATTGGCATGAAATTCGCCTTCTGCTTTTGAAAATTCTTTCTATTTTTCAGGTTTGTAAACTACGCGGGTGTAGGGAACATCATTGGCCATCATTACGGTCATGGCTTTGATGGACGAGGTAAGACATTCTTTATCTCTTTTTGATTGCGTGATTGATAAATGATGGTTTTATCACACAGTTATTGTAATGCACTTATTTATGTTAATCGCCTTTTAAACAGCGCCTTTCGCATTTGCATCTTTGGCAGCATCGACCAGTCTATCTCAACCCTGACTAGTCTATGCAAATAAAACATGGAGGCAGACACAATTAGCTGGCACGATGTTTATATGTTTCAGCTCTCTCGAAGCTGGTCTCCATGAATATCATTCCGGGATTCAAGAACAGAATCGATTGTGCTACGCAGTACATGAAGAGTTTAGCATACAGAGGGGAGGATGTAAGTTAGCCGAGAGAAGTAATTTACAACTACTATACTAAACATTTCTCATCGCCATGTTAGTGTGAAACATCCAAGCATCCCGTTATAAAAAGTATGTCTTGGACATCAAGTCCAGTGGAAGTGAGTTGTCCGCCTGGAATAAATGTACGAGTTGCCTATAATATGACTGGTCTGTATGACCACCTATAACTGGGGGACATTGTTAATACTTCTACACCAGCACGAATCAATTAACTACTGCTCAGCTAGATTAAAGTTGTCAGGATACGAGTAAAAAGAAAATGATAATGTCAATCTGGCTCTGGCCCTTTACTCTAAAGCAGATGAACCACTTCTGCGGCAGCATAGCAATAGAGTAGCGTTTAATAGTCTGTATCTCCAACCTATGTCAAATATCCAGAAGTCCCGGACTCGCACGTTACTACCACACCCCCACCGCCCAACCACCTGCAGCCATATAGCAGTCAGAGGTGAAATCCTTGTTAGAGAGCAAATGGAAGGGGACGTAAATGGAGAAGGCGGGTCAGAATTTCTACTACCCTGTATCGACGTGATCATTTCAGCATTTCGATAACTAAATACATGTAGAAGGTGCAGAAGAATGATTAGGTTTTAATTTTCTCTCATTCTTGTGAATTTCAGCTGAGTAATATTACCTTCCAAGGGTACGACATGCTGGTCCGACGGCTAGTGGCAGATATTACGGGGATAAAGTTTTCATTTGAGGTCAGTGGCTATATTGATCTCTTGACGGATATTGATTCCAATAGAACTACGTGTTCTTACTTCATGTTCAGTTGTAATCGAAATCGAAAATTGCCTTTTTCTATATTTTGTGTCAAGAGGTTCCTAATTGTAGCCACGGTTGACATAAGACTCTGCATGGCAGGTCTCTTTTCCAATGCGTCACTTCGCCCGGATGAATAGATGGTTACCGTTCAGAAATGCTCAGGCGTCGCGCTTCGTGAGCAGCTCGTCTGAATGCTATATTTCTAAATATCAGAACAATTTCAAGAAGGACGACCAGCTCTTCTGTATTGATATCAGAATATACTGTAAACCCTTGATTGAAAGAGTCCTTTGTCTAATCTAGGCATATACAGACGCCGCTAGAAATGGTGAGATTGGTGACCGCATGTTGCCAGGACTGTCATATTCTTCAGAACAGCTTTTCTTTATCCAACTCACACAGGTAGGTAAGACACAATCACAAGTACATGTACGCTCTTTTCACCTTTGTGAGGTACAATGGTTTGGAGAGAAAAAAAGGTTCCTATACTCAACCTTGCCCCGATTATAACATCCGTAGACACAACTTTGGCACTGAGTGCGGTCGAACATAGAAATGGACTCGTCGAACCCTTTGTCGAGGCATTTGCATAGGTATGTAACAGATTTTATCGGAAAGTCCCTACAAGAGGGTGTTGGGCTCTGTCCGACCTTATACGTAGGACAGAGTGACCTATTGCGTAATTGACACATGAAACTGATACGCTCAGATGTTGTACTTCTTTGCAGGGATGGTGCATGAAAGGAAATCCATCGTCGGACTTGGTCACCCCGGGCTTCAGGTTTGTATTCACTTATGATTGCTAGTAAGGAAAAAAAGAAAAATGCTCAACCCGTATTATACATCCAGGGTACCTGCGTGTGCTTACGGGGTCGGCTATGAACTGTGGAGGGACCTTTCCGACAAATGCGTCAAAAACGCAGGTCATCTGTAGACTATACTTGTTGTTAGAGGTATTTAGTCTAGTCAAAATGTCGGAAAGAAGGAGTTTTCGAGAATGGTCCTCGATATTGTACATGAATTGAATGTCTGTCATTATTTCAGAATTACATCAGCCCTCTCACAATCGGAATACCTGGCCAATGTGTTCAACTGTCCAAAAGGTTCGGCCATGAATCCACGAAGGCAATGTGATGTCTGGTGATGGATAACATTTGTCTGGTGACAGGTAACATCAGGCATTCGCTGTTCGAAGATCTAGCAAGCATCAGTGTTCAGCTAACCGAAAGGTTCGGCCATGATTCAGCGAAGGCAGTAATGTGACGTTTGGTGAAGACACCAACAACGCCAATGACTGCACAGTCTGCCAAACAAATCAGTTTAGGTTTCAGGACAGCTAGTGTACTTTATGCCGAAACCAATCATTGATTTCTTGAGAATGGGCAAGGAGCATTGAGTATTTTAAAAGAAGAAGGTGAAGCCGAGAAAAACGCTAACTACAGTAGTATTGCGCAGATGCTAGTCTATCCAGATATGATATTTCGGGCTGGCGTACCGTGTATAGGTGATTCGATGTTTCGACGTTTGTATTTATTGTCAGTCTTGGAAAATAGGTGATATTTGACATGTCTGATGCCGCAGGTGCTTCCTCTTCTTGTACTTGGACGCGTTCATCATATTGCCCATTGTGCCCAAAGTCTTTGACCAGGAGGGGGGAGTCAGTCGAAATCTATTCATGGGTCTCACTGTGGTGTAGACATCAGGAACAAGGAACAATGGACTGATATCATCACATTTGTACGAACATTGTGCACACCTTGACCAAAACGACCTTCCATGGGCACTGATCTGGGCTTCCACGATGTCTATGCAAATTGTTTGATGTAAATGTTAGTTGTGTTCATTTGGTTAATTAAAGACTCTGACAAGAAAGAAACCGAAGTTTTTAAAAGAATGTACTTTAAGCTTCATCCAAATCGCCAAAGCTCGTTGTAAAACCAGGTGAACTGTGGTAAGATTCTGCCACCGAAATCGGAATGAACCAACGAATACCCACCGTGTCCATCTACTCCATACCAACATGTTGCCGCGACGTTGTTCAAATAGGATGATCAACAGTCAGGTATAAGGGTACCCGAAGCCAGTTGTCACCAGTTAGGACGACAACCCCTCGAAACTCCACAAGTTGACTGTGCCAGGAGATGGGAGAAACTGCCCGATTTGCCGACACAAAACTCCTTCTTGTCAGTTTAGGCCTATTGATCACCCTGACAACAAGGCAACACTGTGTGTCGCAGTGCATAACCTTGTCAGTGTAGACATTCCTAACGGGGCGCCTTTGGCACCCTTGCATGAATCGATCGTCTAATTGTTCTGCAATTTTAGAATACTCCACAACCAATATCGAATCTCTGCATGATTCTGTGGTCTTCCTGGCCACTTAAATAAGTTCGATTGGAGAATAACAATAAGAATACTTTTCCTGAAAAGAAAAATAGTTTTCATAATAACGGAACAAACTGGTTCGATAATTTGTCTCTTATTTAGGGGCGGAATTCTAAAAACATCGATGAAATCCTTTAGAATTGATTGTTTGCACAAACTTGACAACAAATATTGCAGTAATTACCTATTGATCTGGTGAATTTAATTAAAATTGTCAATACTTACCAGGAGGAGATATGGACAACATACCGATAATAATTAAAGACTCTCCGATGGAGGGGTGACTTAGTTCGTGCGTTAACATGAAAGCCAAAAAGCTTTTCGTTGGAGAGTTCGTATCACTTAAGAAGCAGAGTTTGGATGCAGCGATCACACTCTCTGGACAATTCTTAGCGAGACACAGCCATGGTAGGTAAACTTAGCGTTTAAGCTTAACGTGGTATTTTTCCCCTTCGGTTCGGCCGATTAGACTTGACGCCAAGTTTAATCTAAGTAAATGATTCAGGTACAGTGCAAGTGACTCTATCATTTTTATTTAAAAAAAAACTAATAAAACGTTTAATGTTTACTCCTTAATTGTAATTTTTGGAAGATCTTTGCCTCTTCAAAACTTTCAAAGTGATCATTTTCTTTTCCTTTTCTTCAACAGTGGCAATACGCCCCAATCCTGCTTTTGGTGTTGGTGACGTCATCATTATGCGCAGACGAGTCAGACCTGAAGGGAGCTTACGAGACGATCTCCTCAGCAATAGAGGAAATACAGAAAAGTCAGTCCGAGTCTTCTATGCAGCTTAAACTCCTGACAGGGCAGACGATGATGATGCAGCTGGCTTCCGAGGAGCGAATCCGGTAAGTTATCGAAAGTGATTGGTCGACAGCAGGAAACGTACCCTCAGTGGCCTACACTAGAGCAGAGTGTATTTGTTGTCTCATCAACACCGCGAGGGTGGAGCTCGAATGTGGGCCATCATTTTTGCTCCACACGAGCTGTATTGCAGAGTGCGACAATCATTAGGACAGTTTCAACCCTCTTATATAACATTGAAACTGAAAGTTTTCTTGCTGACGAATTGTCATAAAAGTTTTGGAAAAAAGGTGTCGCAGTGCCCTGATCGACAATCTTTAATTTTAAGGTCTGAGGGAAGTTCTGGAATCAAACAGAACCGGGTTGTGGAGACGGGCACAAGACCGTATTTCGCCGATTCCTTCACCGGTCGACGAATTGCGGCCGTTCACAACCATGCCAACCATAGAGGCACCGTCGGCATGGGAGAGTTTGTGGCTGTTCTCAATGGCCTCGAGTTCAAAACGAGGCACAATGATTACAGACTGAAAAGGCCATCCACGAGTGAGTGTGACGCAATATATTTCAACATTTCAAAAATTGCGCAGTACTTTTTTAGAGTAGGTTACAATAAGTGTGATTTGACGTGATTTCGGTTGAATTTCACTAAAAAAACGGCTTACGATTTCTGCCTTGTTTATAGGTGTAGTGCAGCATGAAATAACAACTCCACTGCATGCGCAATCGCATTCAACGTACAAAGGGTACTACGTGCAAAAAAGGTTTCCTCTAAATCATGAAATAATGCAATTTGATGCGATTCGCATGAATTTTTCCACGCGGTATACAATCCTTTCTTTGAGTCATTGCGTGTGATGCGTCGCGTGAAGCTTTAAAAGCGCGTGCTTTGTCACAATCGCCCGCAGTGAAGTACGTTTCCACTGCATGCAATTGCGACAACACACGGCGCGTTACGGCTTTGTTAATTTTTGCTTCACTGCAATCAGAACCTAAAACAGCGTTGCTTTGCGATGCCGCATGTACTGTGCGATGCAAGCAAAATCGCGTTCAGTGGAAGCCTACCGCAAACCTGCCCAAGCCCGGACACAGAACATTATAAGTCCAAGAAAATAGTTCACAGCCCACCTGAAAATTTTTAAAAATACTAATAATTTTGTGCTGCATGTTTCCGTAGGTAGCAAGACATATAAGGAGGTTGAGGACATACCCTACCCAGATGTACCAGCGGGACTTAAATGGATGTCAGTCGAAAAGCAGATGACAGAAATGAAGGAATGGTTCAAAGCTTGGAGAGATTCGGATCGTTCTAAAAAAGATTCCAAGAATAATGACTACAGGAAGTTTTTCAAAGTAAGGTTATCATAACACAAGGCTCATTGATGCATATATGCGATGTGAATGCAGTAAAGTGCAGGGTTTTTTTGAAAAAAACCCGCTTTAGGGTACATTGTAGGTTCCAAGCCTGAGCACTTTTGACATATGGACATGGTGTTGAAACATTACCTGGATTGTGTATCATTTACAGTTTAAGTGGTTGTAGTCTTTATGACTTGGCCACTTCCAGAATGTTGCTAACCCTTTCCCCATCATTTTCTATTCAAAAGCCAAACCTATGCTACCTCGAAGGATTCTGGACTCTTCCAAAGAATGCAGACGGTAGCGACTCAGTTGATGAACCCTTCGCTAGCGACCGCCACTTCATTGACGCCTCAACGTGGCATGACTTGCTACAGAAGATACGATTTAGCTCCTACACCGGGAGGAAGGATGCTGGTGAGAACTATGCGTTCTTGCCGACCAAGATCATTGATGTTATCAATGATACCATTCCTGTTTACGCTCAGTGGTTTTATCGGTAGGAAAATATGCTAAATTTCCTTCAGAATCAGCTATAAAGTTCAATGCAGGGACCGAGCAGTATAGTTAGTTTGAACTATTTATTTTAATGTTGCCACACGTTTGCACACATATTTGGTTTCTAATTCTTGTAGACCAACAAACTTATTCGAATTGTCCTTAGAATATACACTTAAATATCAGCTTTCTTCTCTTAGGCCATGAGTAATGCTGATGGGGAGGTAGCTTAATTCTACGTGCACATGCAATCCGCTGCGCTCAGCTGTGATCAACCATGATTTCCACTCACTAAGAAAAAGATCAGTTTGGCTACTAAGAATATCAAGGCGTTTTTTTTGCTCCACCTATCTCTTGGTTACAGAATTCTCTGCCACCCTCTGAAACAAGATATCCCCCTGAATGGTTTCCGAGTGATAGACGACATCAACTCAAGGCAGCGATTTCATAAGTCACGAGAAGATTTTGCTAAATCTAGGGCTGCGAGGTAGGAATCAGAGTCATGGACCTCTTGTTACTGACATAATCACTTCCCGGAGTCACATTCTTCCACCTCTCGCGTCTCCATACTTCGTCTGGCTCTACGTCTGTGCACTATCAGTCTCAGAAATAACGCCAAAGCCCTATTTCATCGTTTCAGGATATTGAGCTTAATACTTATATTCCGTCAACTACATGTAGATCCTGTTCTCGAGACAATCTAAACAAATATGAGTATATAAAATAAGAAAACTGCACGAGAGTGGCTGATCCAAGTATCCACATGACATCGCATGAGTAGAGTACATGTACGTGATAAAGCGCTTTGAGACAGCTTGCACGGTATACAGCGTTACGGAAGAGCCTTCCTTCATTTTTCATCACAGGTTTCAGTTGCACCACAAGCTTGACCAGGGTGGCCCGCTCGACTGGAAGGAAACGGGTCACAATGCAGCATTCTTGGACAAGTTGATGGAAGAGATCCCAGGTCTCGACAACTACAATGCAACATTAGAAGATGATGCGTTCGGTTTCAAAGCCTACAAACTTGGCGAGATGGATTCAAACGCAGCTACATTGAATGCCGCTTACTACCATCGGTATGTACACGACGTCAAGATACGGAAAACAGGATGCGAAACAGTACATGTATCTCTTGCACGGTAGACTAAAGGATAGAAGTAAACACAGAATGCAATTTCCTAAATAAACTCTTTTAGCAACAGCGTAGACGTGCGGTAACATGATGTCCAGGACATCAGTAGTGCAAGCATTTTACACCATTGTGTCCGGTCTGCAGCAGCTTCCTCAAGGTCTCCACCTACACCTGCAGTTGCTACATCCCGTTTCACCACGACCGACCATCTCACTCTGGTTCTTCCTCGTCTCCTTTTGCCCCTGGGCCAATTCCGGGCGCTAGTGGAGCAGTTTCATGGGGAGTCCGCCTTCTTCCATGCGGACAACATGTCCGTACCGCCGGAGGCGTCTGATATCATGTTTTAAAACTCCTGACTTTTTGTTCCAGATATTTCAAAGAATTTAAGAAGGGGGCCATGGGTTCGGGGAATCGGAAGCGAGGCTTTTCAGACTCGTCTGTTTTCATGGCGATGACGTCACAGGAACAGGTAGCGCCATCTACCCTCGCGATGTGTTCAAGGAATGGGAGAAATTGTAAATATTACAAGTATGTCGCCTCAGCTTCTCTGGCCACTTTTGCAGCGAACGGTGTAATGTTTGTCTCTCTTTTTGAACGATTTTCCATAATAAGACATTCACCAAGAGGGCCATTAATGCCATGCAGGTGCAGAAGCTGAATGAAACAGAGTCCAATTACTGTTTTGCCTTTGGTCAACGGACATGCTCTCACACTGTCGGGGTAATATCAAACATCTGTTCTGGACTTTATTTCATAGCCTACCAAAATAATAACTTCATCCTTGTTTTATTTAGACAACGTTGGACCTATGCGATACCCTTGGAAATTATCTACACCACACCGCTTCAGACCTGGAATCCACTTGACCTCGCGTACCACGGGAATTTCAGAGAAGCTCCTGCCGCGGTCGTTACTGGTGGGAGCTTTAAGGATGGGAGAATCAAGATGGGTACACGGAATGGTAGGCCAGGTGACAAGGCCTTCAATGGCACCAACAGTAATACTTATTACCTGACGCCGAAAGCCTTCTTCACGGGAGGAGAGGTGAGTTGGCGTATGACGCTATTTACCATTCCAGATACTGTATCAAGCGCAGGGTTTGGAGGCTTCAGCGGGGGATGAGGGGTCCCTCAAGATTTCGCAACGAACAGGTAGAAATGACGAAGTACGAAGTATAGGCCCATGTACGTTATTGACAACGGTTCTGAAAAAAATCCCTTATTCCTAGTGCTATATAAGTATGAAAGCCGACCACGAGTGCGTGTACATGTATGGTACCGCCGATGAAAGGGATAGCAGAAACTCGATTGTACTCTTATTTGACCCCCGCTGAGAAATGAGTTGATGTGTTATACCAAACACCACGGAATCTCCCTGTGCAACACAGCAATGATGAGGATAAATTAGACAGCTTTGCATCTCCGTTTC
The DNA here is from genome assembly GCF_910592395.1 of Lineus longissimus. Classification (NCBI taxonomy): domain Eukaryota; kingdom Metazoa; phylum Nemertea; class Pilidiophora; order Heteronemertea; family Lineidae; genus Lineus; species Lineus longissimus. Next base: position 2,749,007 of record NC_088314.1, read on the forward strand.
CTAATAAGGGTGACTTACATATTGTAATTCAATGGTTTCTTCAGATCAGAGAAAACGATGCTGCCGATACTGCCATGAATTCAGTCTATGTTCTTGACAAGAACAATGACGTTCAAGCCGTTAGCTCCTCGGGTATCAGAGTACTCCTTCCGAACATTCCCGATGTTGGCGTGCTCCGTCAAAGATGGCCGATCATGCCAGTCCATGGTGAAGGCAGCGCCGTTTGGAAGGAGATGGATGCACTAAAGGATATAATCATGAACGGGCAAACAAACTGTAAAATGCTGTACGAACAGCAATCCTGCAGTGCAAGTGCCACGGGAGGACGAAAGAAGTGAGATATGGAAGAGATTGATCCCGAATTTGACGATTGATTTACTGTTTAAAGTGGAAGCACTGAGATATATATCAATGATACATGTAAATTAAACTTTTCGTCTAGTATTTCTGTTAAGCATTAATTTCGATGCAGGATTTGCCTCGAGTTGCGTCTTATTCCATTCTCAAAGCAGATCGAAGGTTATTATCTCTACCAACACAGATGTCATAAACTAACGTAGGCGTCAGAATTAGAACAACAGACCCTTTAGGCGATAGATCAGGTGCCACACCCATAATAAGAACACACAACCCTGAACATAAAGTGTGTGATGAGTGACACCTGGACATATATTATTTTTCGAAATGGTGAACAGCCTCCAGTCAAGTGTTTAATCATCGTTGGCCCTCCTCACGGTACACATCCTGAACCTCAGATCAACACTCGGCACCCTCGACCGAGCTTATGTGTGGGAGGGGAGGATGATGCGACCGACCCTGGATTTTTCGAGGATGCACGGTACATATACAGTTATGGGTAGATGGCGGTTAATCCCGATACATACTCGACCTAGAATAGGCGTCGAGAACCACTTTGATGTCTCATCAATTGCCTTTCATGACACCAGCAAGAACTTGAATATACATTGGTCATACGTGTATTGACTCAGGCAATTGTTGATGTAAATCTCTACATACTTATGTATTTCTGATATATGATCGAAATTTCCTGAATCTTTATCACTTCGATGCAGATGTCGTTACGTCCATTAACCTGGCGCTTTCAGAAAGTTATTCGGCATCGCGACTCTTTATCTTAGCAAAGAATCAGGCTTTAAAGCAGTCTAATAAACAACCAACTGTTTGGAACCCATACTTGATGAAAGATTATAGTTTGGGTAGACGAATTTTGAGGAACTTCCGACTGAATCCGGGTGGCGCATCAGCATCATGGTAAGTTTCCCCATTGAACCCCGTGGTCCGCAAATAAGGGTTCAGTGTCCAATTACTCAGGCCTAGGCAAAATCAGATTTTATTCCATAACATAGTGAGCTATACATTTTAACCTTATAGGGTTGGTCATAAAATGCGTCTTGTGTCAAATCTCCACATCAGATCAGACACTAGAGCATGTGCTCCAGAACTGCCCAATCTGGGACACTGAGAGACTGGCCACATGGCCATACGGTGCATCCATGGACAATAACAACAATAACGGATGAGGGATGATATAGTTCGCGTGTTTTCCTGGCCAGTTAAAAAAGTTCGATTGGAGAATAACAATAAGAAATCTTTTCCTGAAAAGAAAAATATTATTCATAATAACGGAACAAACTGGTTCGATAATTTGTCTCATTTTTAGGGGCGGAATTCTAAAAACATCGATGAAATCCTTTAGAATTGATTGTTTGCACAAACTTGACAACAAATATTGCAGTAATTACCTATTGATCTGGTGAATTTAATTAAAATTGTCAATACTTACCCGGAGGAGATATGGACAACATACCGATAATAATTAAAGACTGTCCAATGGAGGGATGATATAGTTCGTGTGTTAACATGAAAGACAAAAAGCTTTTCGTTGGAGAGTTCGTATCACTTAAGAAGCAGAGTTTGGATGCAGCGATCACACTCTCTCGACAATTCTTAGCGAGACAAAGCCATGGTAGGTAAATTTTTATAAAAGGTTGAACTCCTTCCTCCTCCGATCGCTTCATTGAAATGTTTCTTACGTCCGAAGATGTGACGTTCCACACCAGGGCCTGGTTCTTCAAAACAAGTTGTGTCACTAACTTTAGCGTTTAAGCTTAACGTGGTATTTTTCCCCTTCGGTTCGGCCGATTAGACTTGACGCCAAGTTTAATCTAAGTAAATGATTCAGGTACAGTGCAAGTGACTCAAATATTTTTATTTAAAAAAATCTACTAAAACGTTTATTGTTTACTCCTAAATTGTAATTTTTGGAAGATCTTTGCCTCTTCAAAACTTTCAAGCGATCATTTTCTTTTCCTTTTCTTCAACAGTGGCAATACGCCTTAATCCTGCTTTTGGTGTTGGTGACGTCATCATTATGCGCAGACGAGCCAGACCTGAAGGGAGCTTACGGGGCGATCTCCACAGCAATAGAGGAAATAAAGAAAAGTCAGTCCGAGTCTTCTACGCAGCTTAAACTCCTGACAGGGCAGACGATGATGATGCAGCTGGCTTCCGAGGAGCGAATCCGGTAAGTTATCGAAAGTGATTGGTCGACAGCAGGAAATGTACCCTCAGTGGCCTACACTAGAGCAGAGTTTCGAACTGTGGAGGTATTTGTTGTCTCATCAACACCGCGAGGGTGGAGCTCAAATGTAGGCCATCATTTTTGCTCCACACGAGCTGTATTGCAGAGTGCGATAATAATTACCGACAGGATTAGGACAGCTTCAACCCTCTGATATAATATTGAAACTGATAGTTTTCTTGCTGACGAATTGTCATAAAAGTTTTGGAAAAAAGGTGTCGCAGTTCCCTGATCGATAATCTTTAATTTTAAGGTCTGAGGGAAGTTCTGGAATCAAACAGAACCGGGTTGTGGAGACGGGCACAAGACCGTATTTCGCCGATTCCTTCACCGGTCGACGAATTGCGGCCGTTCACAACCATGCCAACCATAGAGGCACCGTCGGCATGGGAGAGTTTGTGGCTGTTCTCAACGGCCTCGAGTTCAGAACGAGGCACAATGATTACAGACTGAAAAGGCCATCCACGAGTGAGTGTGACGCAATATATTTCAACATTTCAAAAACTGCGCAGTACTTTTTTAGAGTAGGTTACAATAAGTGTGATTTGACGCCATTTCGGATGAATTTCACTAAAAAAACGGCTTACGATTTCTGCCTTGTTTAGGTGTAGTGCAAAGGGTACTACGTGCATCAAAGGTTTCCTCTAAATCATGAAATAATGCGATTTGATGCGATTCGCATGAATTTTTCCACGCGGTATGCAATCCTTTCTTTGAGTCATTGCGTGTGATGCGTCGCGTGAAGCTTTAAAAGCGCGTGCTTTGTCACAATCGCCCGCAGTGAAGTAAGTTTCCACTGCATGTAATTGCGACAACACACGCGTTACGGCTTTGTTATTTTTTGCTTCACTGCAATCAGAACCTAAAACAGCGTTGCTTTGCGATGCCGCATGTACTGTGCGATGCAAGCGAAATCGCGTTCAGTGGAAGCCTACCGCAAACCTGCCCAAGCCCGGACACGGAACATTATAAGTCCAAGAAAATAGTTCCTAGCACACCTGACAATCTTAAAAAACTAATAATGCTGTGCTGCATGTTTCCGTAGGTAGCAAGACATATAAGGAGGTTGAGGACATACCCTACCCAGATGTACCAGCGGGACTTAAAGGCATGTCACTCGAAAAGCAGATGACAGAAATGAAGGAATGGTTTAAAGCTTGGAGAGATTCGGATCGTTCTAAAAAAGATTCCAATAATAATGACTACAGGAAGTTTTTCAAAGTAAGGTTATCATAAAACAAGGCTTATTGATGCATATATGCGATGTGAATGCAATAAAGTGCAGGGTTTTTTTGAAAAATAGCCAGCTTAAGGCTACATTGTAGGTTCCAAGCCTGAGCAATTTTGACATATGGAGATGGTGTTGAAACATTACCTGGATTGTGTATCATTTACAGTTTAAGTGGTTGTAGTCTTTATGACTTGGCCACTACCAGAATGTTACTAACCCTTTCCCCATCATTTTCTATTCAAAAGCCAAACCTATGCTACCTCGAAGGATTCTGGACACTTCCAAAGAATGCAGACGGTAGCGATTCAGTTGATGAACCCTTCGCTAGCGACCGCCACGCCATTGACGCCTCAACGTGGCATGACTTGCTACAGAAGATACGATTTAGCTCCTACACCGGGAGGAAGGATGCTGGTGAGAACTATGCGTTCTTGCCGACCAAGATCATTGATGTTATCAATGATACCATTCCTGTTTACGCTCAGTGGTTTTATCGGTAGGAAAATATGCTAAATTTCCTTCAGAATCAGCTATAAAGTTCAATGCAGGGACCGAGCAGTATAATTAGTTCGAACTATTTATTTTAATGTTGCCACACGTTTGCACACATATTTGGTTTCTAATTCTTGTAGACCAACAAACTTATTCGAATTGTCCATGAGTAATGCTGATGGGGAGGTAGCTTAATTCTACGTGCACATGCAATCGGCTGCGCTCAGCTGTGATCAACCATGATTTCCACTCACTAAGAAAAACATTAGTTAGGCTACTAAGAATATCAAGGCGTTTTTTTGCTCCACCTATCTCTTGGTTACAGAATTCTCTGCCACCCTCTGAAACAAGATATCCCCCTGAATGGTTTCCGAGTGATAGACGACATCAACTCAAGGCAGCGATTTCATAAGTCACGAGAAGATTTTGCTAATTCTAGGGCTGCGAGGTAGGAATCAGAGTCATGGACCTCTTGTTACTGACGTAATCACTTCCCGGAGTCACATTCTTCCACCTCTCGCGTCTCCATACTTCGTCTGGCTCTACGTCTGTGCACTATCAGTCTCAGAAATAACGCCAAAGCCCTATTTCATCTTTTCAGGATATTGAGCTTAATACTTATATTCCGTCAACTGCATGTACATCCTGTTCTCGAGACAATCGAGTGGCTGATCCAAGTATCCACATGACATCGCACGAGTAGAGTACATGTACGTGATAAAGCGCTTTGAGAATGCGTGCACGGTATACAGCTTTACGGAAGAACTTTCTTTCATTTTTCATCACAGGTTTCAGTTGCACCACGAGCTTGACCAGGGTGGCCCGCTCGACTGGAAGGAAACGGGTCACAAAGCGGCATTCTTGGACAAGTTGATGGAAGATATCCCAGGACTCGACAACTACAATGCAACATTAGAAGATGATGCGTTCGGTTTCAAAGCCTATAAACTTGGCGAGATGGATCCAAACGCAGCTACATTGAATGCCGCTTACTACCATCGGTATGTACACGACGTCAAGATACGGTAAACAGGATGCGAAACAGTACATGTATCTCTTGCACGGTAGACTAAAGGATAGAAGTAAACACTGAATGCAATTTCCTAAATAAACTCTTTTAGCAACAGCGTAAACGTGCGGTAACATGATGTCCAGGACATCAGTAGTGCAAGCATTTTACACCATTGTGTCCGGTCTGCAGCAGCTTCCTCAAGGTCTCCACCTACACCTGCAGTTGCTACATCCCGCTTCACCACGACCAACCATCTCACTCTGGTTCTTCCTCGTCTCCTTTTGCCCCTGGGCCAATTCCGGGAGCTAGTGCAGCTGCCTCTTTTGGAGTCCGCCTTCTTCCATGCGGACAACATGTCCGTACCGCCGGAGGCGTCTGATATCATGTTTTAAAACTCCTGACTTTTTGTTCCAGATATTTCAAAGAATTTAAGAAGGGGGCCATGGGTTCGGGGAATCGGAAGCGAGGCTTTTCAGACCCGTCTGTTTTCATGGCGATGACGTCACAGGAACAGGTAGCGCCATCTACCCTCGCGATGTGTTCAAAGAATGGGAGAAATTGTAAATATTACAAGTACGTCGCCTCAGCTTCTCTGGCCACTTTTGCAACGAACGGTGTAATATTTGTCTCTCCTTTTGAACGATTTTCCATGATAAGACATTCACCAAGAGGGCGCTGACATTAATGCTATGCAAGTTCTGAAACAGAGGTGCAGAAGCTGAATGAAACAGAGTCCAATTACTGTTTTGCCTTTGGTCAACCGACATGCTCTCACACTGTCGGGGTAATATCAAACATCTGTTCTGGACTTTATTTCATAGCCTACCAGAATAATAACTTCATCCTTGTTTTATTTAGACAACGTTGGACCTATGCGATACCCTTGGAAATTATCTACACCACACCGCTTCAGACCTGGAATCCACTTGACCTCGCGTACCACGGGAATTTCAAAGAAGCTCCTGCCGCGGTCGTTACTGGTGGGAGCTTTACGGATGGGAGAATCAAGATGGGTACACGAAATGGTAGGTCAGGTGACAAGGCCTACAATGGCACCAACAGTAATACTTATTACCTGACGCCGAAAGCCTTCTTCACGGGAGGAGAGGTGAGTTGGCGTATGACGCTATTTACCATTCCAGATACTGTATCAAGCGCAGGGTTTGGAGGCTTCAGCGGGGGATGAGGAGTCACTCAAGATTTCGCAACGAACAGGTAGAAATGACGAAGTACGAAGTATAGGCCCATGTACTTTATCGACAACGGTTTTGGAAAAAAAATCCCTTATTCCTAGTGCTAAGTATGAAAGCCGACTCACGAGTGCGTGTACATGTATGATACCGCCGATGAAAGGGATAGAAGAAACTCTATTGTACTCTTATTTGACCCCCGCTGAGAAATGAGTTGACGTGTTATACCAAACACCACGGAATCTCCCTGTGCAACACAGCAATGATGAGGATAAATTAGACAGCTTTACATCTCCGTTTCCTAATAAGGGTGACTTACATATTGTAATTCAATGGTTTCTTCAGATTAGTGAAAAGGATGCTGCCGATACCGCCAAGAATTCAGTCTATGTTCTTGACAAGAACAATGTCGTTCAAGCGGTTAGCTCCTCGGGTATCAGAGTACACCTCCCGAACATTCCCGATGTTGGCGTGCTCCGTCAAAGATGGCCGATCATGCCAGTCCATGGTGAAGGCAGCGCCGTTTGGAAGGAGATGGATGCACTAAAGGATATAATCATGAACGGGCAAACAAACTGTAAAATGCTGTACGAACAGCAATCCTGCAGTGCGAGTGCCACGGGAGGACGAAAGAAGAGAGATATGGAAGAGATTGATCCCGAATTTGACGATTGATTTACTGTTTAAAGTGGAAGCACTGATATATATATATCAATGATACATGTAAATTAAACTTTTCGTCTAGTATTTCTGTAAAGCATTAATTTCGATGCAGGATTTGCCTCGAGTTGCGTCTTCTTCCATTCTCAAAGCAGATCGAAGGTTATTATCTCTACCAATACAGATGTTATAAATTAACGTAGGCGTCAGAATCAGAAATCAGAATCAACAGACCCGTTAGGCGATAGATCAGGTGCCACACCCATAAGAAGAACACACAACCCTGAACATAAAGTGTGTGATGAGTGACACCTGGACATATATTATTTTTCAGATTGTGCATGTGTATCTACATATCAGTTGATTCTGGACTGATCGACCTCTTTGATTCTGGCACCTTCACGTACCTGTGATCCACGAATCGTGGAGTTGGTGAAACAAAATGGCGGCCTGTCTAGACCAAATTGTTAGACACCCGGACATAATCCTCCGGGTTCGAAAACCTCTCCTTCTCCATACATGTTCCCATAATTCAAGGCCACGTCTTATGGCGCTTACGAAATGGTGAACAGCCTCCAGTCAAGTGTTTAATCATCGTTGGCCCTCCTCACGGTACACATCCTGAACCTCAGATCAACACTCGGCACCCACGACCGAGCTTATGTGTGGGAGGGGAGGATGATGCGACCGACCCTGGATTTTTCGAGGATGCACGGTACATACACAGTTATGGGCAAATGGTGGTTAATCCCGATACATACTCGACCTAGAATAGGCGGCGAGAACCACTTTGATGTCTCATCAATTGCCTTTCATGACACCAGCAACAGCCTGAATATATATTGGTCATACGTGTATTGACTCAGGCAATTGTTGATGTAAAATGATCGAAATTTCCTGAATCTTTATCAGTTCGATGCAGATGTCTTTTTACGTCCATTAACCAGGCGCTTTAAAAAAGTTATTCGGCATTGCGACTCTTATCTTTATCTTATCAATGAATCAGGCTTTAGAGCAGTTTAATAAATAGCCAACTGTTTGGAACCCATACTTCATGAAAGATTTAGTTTGGGTGGACGAATTTTGAGGAACTTCCGACTGAATCTGGGTGGCGCATAAGCATCATGGTAAGTTTCCCCATTGAGCCCCGTGGTCCGCAAATGAGGGTTCAGTGTCCAATTACTCAGGCCTAGGCAAAACCAGATTTTATCCCATAACATAGTGAGCTATACATTTTAACCTTATAAGGAAATTCCGCCGGATTCGACGCCGAAATTGCCAGCATGTAGAGAACCAGAGTCTTTCAAGTTGAAAGATATGGGAGAACGAAGGAAATGTTTAGGGCTTAGATAGGTATGTAGTGGGCATCAGTATCTTCCGGAAATCATCTCGAAAAAGTGACCAAAATACTCCAGTGACATTTGCCATCTTTTTCCAGTGGCGTATTAGGTCACTGCTTCTTGTCGTGTTCTTGGCGTCATCGAGGTGTCAGAGCAATTCAGATTTGAGCAAGCTGGAGAGCAAGATGCAGGATATGGAAGAGAAGTTGTCTGCGGTGTCGGGGAAGCTGACTGAGGCTGAAGGTCATCTGAATCTGCTGACTGGCCAGATGATGATGCAACAACTCGCTCACGAGGAGAAGATAAGGTACGGTTGGTCATAAAATACGTCTTGTGTAAAATCTCCAAGTCAGATCAGACACTAGAGCATGTGCTCCAGAACTGCCCAATCTGGGACACCGAGGGACTGGTCACATGGCCATACGGTGCATCCATGGACAATAAATCACAATAAATCACGATGTAATTGATATATACTCACTAGGGCTGTTCGCGCGTTCGTAACGTTTTGGCGACATTGCGAATGTCGCGCACCTATCAACAGTCGCAATAAAGTAAGCTTACATTGTGTTGCACACACCAATGAAGAGCTGAAAATGGGCATACTGTCGTTCACGGAGGCAATTTCCTAGAATATTGTGGTGATACGGATACAGACTTGCTAGAGCAAGTCTTAACGAGACACCTCTTCCTCGATCACAAGAGAATGAACCAATCCCATAGGTTTCTCGGGAAATTTATTTCAATTGCGGAAAAAACTTATAACATAGACATTGTATATATGCTAACTTTATCTTTTCCACGGATGATGTTCTGTTTCGGTCTTTTTAGAACCGACGGTGGCTCTGGGCTAAAGCAAAACCGAGTCGGCCATATCGGAACGCGTCCTTATCACGCTGAGTCCCATACTGGAGGCAGGTATGCGTCCATCCACAACCACAACAACCACATCCGAACCATCGGCATGGGGGAAGTCGTGGCAGTCCTCAACGGCGTCGAGTTTAAGACAAGGCACAATGACTTCCAACTGAAGATGCCTGTGACGAATGACACAACCTTTAAGGCTGTCGAGGACATCCCCTACCCTGAAGTCCCCCCAGAGGTACTGAACAAGGCGACACTGGATGAGCAGATCATCGAACTACGTAGATGGTTCAAGGCATGGAGCGCCTCTTACTATAGAAAGAGAGATTACAGAAAGTACTTCAAGGTATGTAAGTAAACAAAGACACGGGCCAAAGTCAAATGTAGCCAGAAAATGTTGATGCAGTTTGCAACTATAACTGACCCTAACCACCTTTCACCATCCACCTTCGCAACGTCCAGCGCTCTATAACTTCCTCAACGAAATGACCTGGCTGTGTCACATGAATCATCTCGTTCGATTGGTTCAATTCTGATGACTGAGCTGGTGAAGCAGGGTTGCGAGCCTCCGATTTGTCAATATAATTATGTCTATGATATATGCAACATGAGGAATATGGATGCATTTAATGACTAATTTCAGGCCAATGTTTGCTTCATGGAAGGTTTCTGGACCCTCCCGGATGGTTCCGGTAAGGTTGACGAACCCTTTGACAGCGAGCGCCACGCCATCGACGCCGCATCCTGGCATGAATTGCTCCAAAAGATCAGATTTAGTGCTTACACCGGGAGGAAAGACGCTGGAGAGAACTATGCTTTCTTACCGACCAAGATTGTTGATGTCATCAATGGCTCCATTCCTGTTTACGCCCAGTGGAACTACAGGTCAGTAGGTAACTAGAGAAGGCGAGCTGCCTTTTCTGATGAGCAGAGAAATGTCGTAGAGTAGCACTATTCCTACAGATCATAAGAAGTGACGAAGAACGAGAATACTTGTACTTGTCTTAATCTGGGTGCATTAAGTCACCAGCTACTTTACATACTACAAACTTGATACAATTGCTTGACCATTGATTGGGAGACGCTCTGGATCAATATTTTCTGATGGTATACCGTCAGCCTCAGTGTTGTTGTTGTTCTGAGGCAATTTTCATACTTCCTTCCAACCATTCTCAAATAGTCCAACTCTCTCAAGACTGCATGTCTTCTACTTCATATTCAGGATAGTATGCCACCCGATCAGTCGTCATATTCCCCTCAATGCCTTCCGTGTTATCGATGACATCAACGCCAGAAAGAGGAATGGCCAAACCATGAGTGACTTTGCTATGACAAGAGCTGCAAGGTAATACAAATTCACCCTGGAACTATTCTACCATGTTGTCTTCTCCGTTTAATAAGATGTCTTACTGCATCACCCCTCCGCACCACTTCCCGCGACGAAATCAACAGTTCTAGGTTGTCAGCAGCTTCTTTCGTCCACTTCCTACGACCGACATGTACGCGTGAAAGCAGGGATAAAGAGTGAGTCAACCATAAACTCAGACACCTTCCCGTCTGTCCTCACTTCATCAGGCGCCGCGGCGGAGGATTACTATTTGTTCTCGGTCGCCAGTTGCTCACAATTGGCCAACACGGAGAACAGAGAAATTCTCCACCGACCGTCTTATCCTCTCATCTCATCTGATCGCCTCTGTTTAGGTTTCAGCTGAACCCCAGAGGTAGAAGCAACTGGAAGGAGGGGACTCACCGCCGTGACATTATGGATTCGATAATGGAAGAAGTTCCCGGCCTCAACAACGGAGGAGCCAGCCTTGTGGATGATGCCTTTGGGTACCAGGCCGTCCCGATCGGAGCTAGGTCCAACGACCCGGATGGAAAACCATTGAATGTCGCTTATTACCACCGGTAAGGGTAGCATGAGGCAAGATTCGGTGTCGACATGAGTAAAGTATCTGCAGAAGTTAATACCGGGTAGCAGGGTAGCAAAAGCTGTGGTAACTGTTATACATCTTCGATTATTGCAACGTACATCACTTCTATTTTCAGATACTTTTCCGAATTCAAGAAGGGAGCTATGGGAGGAACCGCAAGGAAACGCGGTTATTCAGACCTCGAGGTCTTTATGGCCATGACGACACAACCACGTGTGGCTTCATCCAAAACTACGCTATGCAAGAGAAAGAATTGCAAAGAATACGAGTAAGTTTCCGAATGAATTCCGTCCCCTGGGGAATAAGTCCTAACTTTTTGCTGATGATGGATTTGTGTGCACTGTTTAACCAATGGCCTTGTATGCCAAACTGTTGCACCTGACTATCTTATTCCGAACTGCTTGTCTGTGAGGTTCTGAGATCCCTTTCATACCGTTTCTCTTTCTAGCACTCAATAAACAATGACGGGAAATTGTTGAAAACGCAGGGTATCGTAACACCGGACGGATACACCAGTGCAGTGTTTACAGTGATTCTGTTTCTGATATTTCCCCTCGTTGTTTAGGGAACGATGGAAAACGTGAATGACATGTTTCTCTTTGTTCTCCCATTGGAAGGTCGCCGTCATTCAAGCTGTCAAAAATGTCGTACTCAACAAACTCCATTTCTCTTCTAGACAACGCTGGTCCTATGCCATCCCCCTGGAGATCGTTTACACCACACCTCTTAATAGCTGGAACCCTTTCGACATCCCGTACAGAGGCCCGTCAAGACAAGACAAGATTTCGGCGGCGAACAAGAGAAACGGCGGCTTCACTGTAGACACGGCTTTCAACGGGTCTAACAGCGCGCGGTTCTATCACACGCCAGTAGAATTCTTCAAAGGGGATGAGGTGAGGACATCATTCACGTAGACTAACTGAACATCGGCAACGAGCGTTGCGACTTTTCAAATGACGGACAGCATGATACCTTCAATTTGAATGGTGGGGCTGCCTAATCATTAAAGGTTCTGACCGAATTGCCTCAACCACACGCAAACCCATGGTCATTTGCTGTCCCACTTCCCTAGCTTGTCAGTGTTGCAAACTTTCGTTTTGTCTGCCTAGCTACTTCGCAAATGCCAGAGATAATCAGAGATGGAGATAAACTATATTTCGACCCTCGAAATTTGAATACTCTCGAAATCGATCTTTTCAGGTTTCTGAAGGTGATCAAGCCGACACTGCCCTTGACCGTCTTGGACTTCTTGATAGCAATGGTACCGTCCGCGCAGTCAAGTCGTCAGGTCTCCGTATTCATATCCCAGATATAGAGGGCGTGGGTATGCTCCGTCAAAGATGGCCGGTCGCACCCGTTCATGGTGAGGGCAGCGCTGTCTGGAAGGAGTTAGACGCACTGAAGGACATAACCATGGCTTACAAAGACAACTGTGGTCTGTTCTATGAGAAGGATGCATGTCCCGTGGTACCTACCCCTACTAGCGGCACCAACGCCTAGAATTGCAGTTGATGCTCCTGATGTCGCGTTAACAAGCAGTGTTTCCGTATTAATGTTTAACCACATGTAGTCTGCGGCTAGAATAAAATGTTGCTTTCTTTACATTAGCTGCTTTAGAAGTTCTTTAAAAATTAAATCCAAGGATGACCGATGACGGGTGCGTGGTATTTTATATCTTGCCCACGAGGACGAAAACTGAATGTGATCTCGTCGATCTTAGTGCAGATTTGAATTGACGAAATCAGTGTGTGTGGATCGATGTGCATTTCAGGGAAAATCCAGCTAGTGATATGAACTTGGTGCGGATGTGAACTTGGAAACTATGGCCGAACTGCTCTACATGTTTATGCAAGGTTAATCAAACGGTTGTAGAATCAAGTGGGGAGTACGCAAAGGACGCTAAAGGGAAAGAAGTGCTAATGCTCGAGCAGTAATGAATAAACACTCGTCCTTAGTAATAAAATTGTATAATAATTTATTCAAATACAGATCATTCCGACAAACAGTTCATTGATATTCTTGACCCATTTCTCTGAAAAGCGCATTATCGAAACCCCTAAGGGTATTTTGGATGTGTACGTATTTGTTGTCGCTGACAATGACAGTCCTCCAATATCACGATTCTTGGAAATCGGCATCAAATGAACTCCACAATTTCAAATTGAACTTCGGGCAAATGACTTTTGATGAGAATGTTTTCATGGTATAACTTGCACATCCGTGTGTGACGCGGTTTTCGGACAACTTACTTCGCCGTCATCATTTTCACGAATTCTAAAAGAAATTGATTAAAAATATTTCAGCATAATCAGGTTCGTAAGAAGTGCAAGTAGTTGACTATGAGGAATATAGACAACTTGTTGACAATTCGGCTTTAGATATTAGAAAACGCACGTCAACATATATCTTCACTGACATCAATCGCCTCCCCAACCGAGTGTTGACATGGTTTGGTTCTACAACCTCACTTTCTGTTTAACACGTGCTTTCGAAAGGCTCTTTGATACAAAGAACACCAAGCTTTACATGGCGAGATTCAGAAAACTCAGATAGCTGGAAATCAGCTACAAATCGGGTAACGCGCCATATGGAGATTACAGGCTTCGACTCACGACTCCGACTGTTTGGTCATGGGGCAAATACCTATTCGAGTTACCCACCTTCATAATTGACCTGGCCATCTCCATCAATATCAGCTTCCCTAACCATCTCATCTACCTCCGCATCCGTCAGTTTCTCCCCCAAGTTGGTCATAACATGCCTGAGCTCGGCAGCGCTGATGAAGCCGTTGCCGTCCTTATCGAACACCCTGAATGCCTCGCGGAGCTCGTCCTCTGTGTCCTGGTTCTTCATCTTCTTCGACATCATGGTGAGAAACTCGGGGAAGTCGATTGTACCATTACCTGGAAAGTAATATATTTTACATGTATATTGCAGTCTGGTACATTCTCCAAGCAGATCGAAGAATATCTCTCTGCCAACACTGCAGAATTCAATATATGCGGTCCCGGATGTGTCACAGGTGCAAGACACATCACGACGAAGTTAACATTTACGTAACCTTTGGACAATTCGTTCGTGTCTTTTAATTGGCCCATGACACTATTTCGATGAATGCCGAAGCACTTGACTTACCGTCTGTGTCGACCTCATTGATCATGTCCTGCAGTTCAGCTTCTGTGGGATTCTGACCCAAAGACCTCATGACGGTTCCCAACTCTTTCGTGGTGATGGTGCCATCGCCGTCTTTGTCGAATAGGGAGAAAGCCTCCTTAAATTCTGAAAATTGTAATATTTTGGTTGTTGGTATCTCTGGGCGGAGTAGGAGTGAGGAGTGATGCACACGTATCTTGCGATGATTTATTCCTTATAGTAGCTAGCTCTTGCATGCAAATAATTCTGAGATAAATCATACTCCAGGAAGACTAAGAAAATATAATGATATTACTAACAAACAGCTCAGAAAGGTTCTGGATGGAAGAATATTGAGAAGAATCTCAATGAGAATGGAAAAGATGAAGACGATGAATGTAATAATAAGCTTACCAGCAATCTGTTCTTCTGAGAGTTGATCGGCCTGAAACGCAAAGTGTATCGATTATAATTGACTACTGCTGATGAAACAGGCTAGTTGCCTGCTTATCCAACCATATTTTCAGAACTTGGAAAAATATTTGCAGACCTACAAGACCAGTTTAACCCCATGGTTGGACGTAAATTACCAGAAAGTACATGTTTCCCATATCCACAGGCATGGTTTGTCCAACGTGTTATTTGGGTAGACCTACTCATCATCTCATATTAGATTAGTATGCAAGTCCACGCTCATGATTTATTATTGACTGGACATCTGATAGGCCTGTAGGTCTTTAATCTATCTTGACAACAGCTGGCGACTTGTTTGAATTAAAACTGTTTGTATTTGGTTTAGGGCCAATGTTTTGACAAGACATTTGCATTTTTATGCAGCGAGACTACTCGAAGTGCCTATAATCCAACTATAAGGGTATTTTGATAAATGATTCTGTGCTAGCCTAATGAAACTTCAGGCCAACACTCGGCACTAACGACTGAGCTTCAGTAACGTGTGCACGGGGAGGCCGGAGGATACGACGGACTCTGGGTTTTCGGGGATGCTCGTGTGATGGTACTTCTCAAGTTACCACTTTACGAAGAATACACTCAATTGAGCTAATTTTAATAGTTGCAGTAAATTTAGATAACAGGGAAGTAAATGATAGCAACATCTTGACGACACGTCCTTCTAAGGGGAAGGCCTATACAATGTACAATAGTTCAAACGTGAAAGGTAATAAAGATACATTTTATCAAATGCTGGATAACATATTGTCAAAACTTACCATTTTGCTCTGTGGTGGGTGTCCTGGGTCGTTGCTGGTCGGTTTATAAGTGGAATCTCACAGCCCTTAGCGACCACGCGTTCCAATATCTCACTGAAACCGAGGCCGCAGTGGTGCATGCGGCCTGCATATTGATATCATAACGGATTAAGCGCGAAGGAAAACAAATCAACGACACAATTCTTGGTCACTATTATGGTATATATACAATCACATTTTCGTAATCGATTTATGAACATTATTACCTCACGCACTTTATTGATAGGATATTTAATAGACCTCGCCTAGCGTCGTTAATATTTTACTGAGCCAATGCGTCATCGGTTGTGAATGGGTGGGTACCTGTTACATAACCATGGTTACAGACTAGCAGCCAAGTCAACTGTTGCTATCTGTCTATCTTTATGCCCGCAATTGCAATGCAGCAGTCAAAAATTGACAATAGAACGAAATATTCTTTATTGTGTTCATTTGACAGCTGATGTACATGTAGGGCCTACAGAATATAGACACTCTCTAAGGCACGTCTTCAACGTAATGTTCCACTGAAGGTAAGTTGTCACCTTGACAGGAACATTCATTCACCGCTTGCACTTCATGGCAGTAACTGGAAGGAGCACAACGAAGCATAGAGCAAGGAAAGGGTGTTCTGAGCATCCGCCGGAATCTGAATTGATTAATTGAAACACGAACACTTTCAATTAGGTTAATCTCACTCACAGGCCACAGGCTAAAAAATTGCCTACAGATTATCAAATAGTCATTGGTAGACGAATGATAACTAATGTCTGAGTAATCACAAATGTCACGAAGCGATAGCTTGATCACAATTCAATTCTTTCAGGAGTTTTCTGCATATTCAGTGCCTCTGCCAGCTCCATGTGGTTTGAGAAAAGGTCAAGGCCAAATTTCGACACGACTAATCTGATTTGACCTTCGACAGCGCCTGTGCTAGGTCCTTTTGAAGGTCGTCCGGGTCCTCGAGTCCCACGCTAAAAAAAAGGAAATATCGATGAGATCACTGTACGTTTTCATCTATGCAAGATCGTCAGTTTAACCATAATCGGAGGAGAACAGACAGCGTGCCCAAATTCGGACATATCGGACCGCATATCTTCCAAATCCGACAATAAAGGATGCTATACTGTTAGCTGCAATATATGTCACTTTCGGTTGCCACGGTAACACGATGTCCTAGTCAGAGTTCCTTTGACTTGTTGTGGACCCTCGTCTCACCTGAACCGAATGAGACCAGGTGTGATCCTCCCCGTCCGTCTTTCCTCGTCCGACATGACCATCGAGCCGTGGGTCATGGTCGCGGGATGCTCAATCAAGGACTCGACGCCTCCTAATGATACCGCCAGGTGAATCAACTTGACACCCTGGAACAAAACAAAATTGAACTCGTTCATTTCAATTTTATCATTTAGTCATCAAACGGGTTGATTAACGTCTGTGCGTTCCTAAAAGCTTGGGGATGTACACTGTAATACGATAATATGCAGTGTTACAATCCCTCTTAACAAAATTTTAAAATATTTCTCAAATAAACGTCTGAGAGTTTTAAGACCGAGATATAACGTAATATGTATTCTGAAGATAGGTCTTGTGTTTGTCTAAAAGGAGCCGCAATCTATATAGCAACCTTCCACCTTTTCCTCAAACCGCCTCCGTCAACCGTATAGTACGCCTTATACCCTGATTTTCCTGAAGTTCACTGAAAAGCTGAGAACTTCCAAAACACGTCGAAATAGGGTTGGAAAACTACATGGTTCTAACCTCGACTAATGTCTTTCCCGCCTCAATTCCACCCTTGATTTCGAAGGAGATCATGCCGCCAAATCCTTTTGGCGACATCTGCCTCTTGGCGATTTCGTGAGAGGGGTCTGAGGGAAGGCCCGGGTAGTGAACGCGGGCAATCTGCAAAAACAAACGAAGTATACTCTGGCCGATAAAGCATTTTCCTACAGAGAATGCGAGACAAGATTGTACTAATTCACCATTTCAGAGTGTTGTTGCTGTGAAGCATAAGTCAACAGCGCTTTTTTACCAAACTGCATGCTTCGTTTTCGTTGTGCTTATAGTGAGTGGTACCCACAACATGGCTAGTAGAGTTGGTACGTTTTCTTCTCCTCTTTATTAAGAAAACATACGTTATATAGGATACCTTTGGGTGTTTCTCGAGGAATGTCGCAAGTTTAAGAGCGGTTGAGCTTATCCGTTGCATTCTAATTGGCAGTGTCTTTATGCCTCTAATAAGAAGGGATGCATCCCATGGAGACTGCAGGAGAGAGAAAATTTGACTATACATTAAATCTCCGGGTGATGTTGTCTCGACGAAATGCTACTACCAGAATCATTCTTAAAGAGAATCTAGATTCTAATTCTGAATAGATAGACGATGCTATTACAAAACCGGTGCAAATATCACTATTTGTCGAGAAGCATTTATCATTGTGTCGGCCAGGGGTTTTCTTTTTGAGTAGTGATAGTTTTATACTTACAAGAGTAGCACCCATAGTGACTGCGATCACCTTTATCTTCTTCCAAAGTTCCACCGTTCGCAATGTCAAGCAGCCTCCGAGGAGGTCTGAGTGACCGCCAAGATACTTGGTGCTGGAAGGAAACAAAGGTTTACCTGAAAAACCCATCTTGACCCCCCCCCCCCCCCCCCCCCAGTGTCATTCTATATCGGAGTGGGATCGGTAATGCTACCTCTTTGGCGTTTTCCAACTACTAAATGGCACTCCTCGGATAATATGCATAAAATCGTCACCTGGAAATCGCCCCTTTTCACATTGGTCCCACGGACACATGATACACTCCGGACGCAGTAGACCGGCCTCGTCCTGCCGCCCGGTAAAAGGCGGAAGGATGATCAGGATGACGGAATGGACTGCATAGGAGTCTAACACATGATGTCTTACCGGTTATTTGGCTTGGACTCGTCGATCCCTTTGTTCGGGCATTTTCACGGGTAGACCAGGGACACAAACAATGGGAGGTATCATAGGACCACCCCTAAGAAATGGCGTTGGGCCTCGTCCGACAGTGACCGAGGTCCTGTGTACTTTATTGGCAGACGACGTGGCACCTTACGACAAAATGCAATCAACTCCGGAAGGGAAAATCAAACTTACCAACTATGCATGGAAATATCGATGCCATATTTTATGGGCTGCTGAAGGTAAGGAGAGGCAAACGTGCAGTCCACGAATGTTACCAAGTTTGGGTGATCTTTGCCTAATTTTCCAAATTCCTCTAGATCTAAAACATCAATGGTCGGATTCCGTGGGACTTCCGCGTAAAGTAACTGAAAAGGTGGTGAAGTACCAATAATAAAATAGCGAAGAGATGGCTCAGGCTAACCAATAACTGGACTTTATTTACCTTAGTTTGGATTATGCCCGATGGACCCGCAAACTGTTATGAAAACATACGCACATCATCATAAGCATGTAGGCCCTACATCAATGCAGTTAGAACGAGTTGAACATGTTTTACAAAAATTAAATATCGCAGAAGGCGAGTGTATCCAAGGACCTACCTTGGTATTGGGTTTGATTGCTTCCCTGTACTCCTTTACATTATTAGCCTCAATAAATGACACCTCAATCCCCAACCTGAGCAGCGTTCCCTTAGCGAACACGAGCGTCCCGCTGTAGACTGGCTCACAAATGACCACGTGATCTCCAGCAGAGAGCAAGCCAATCAGCGTCGTGGTAATGGCCGCCATTCCGGAAGTAAATACAATGCTTCCTGCTCCACCCTCCAAAGCGTTGATGCTGCATTCTGCAGCTTCACAGGTCGGATTGCCAAGTCGAGAGTATATGTAACCGCCCTGGGAATTAAAAAGGAAATGATTCAAATGTCATGCTGATAAAAGCGTTGAATATGAAAAACTAACAGACAGTTACATTTCTTTACCACGACGTCCTGCTTTAGGGCATACCTGATGAATTGTTTTTTGTCTGGTAATTAGGGCAATGAGATGCCGTTCATCGACTGTTGATAACGTTACTAAATTTTGATTCAGTGTTGCGGTTTTGACTGCTCCAGAAATATCACGAATATGCAGTCACTTACATTTTGAAGGACGCCCAAATACTGATCAATAGAGATGGTTTTGTAAGTAGAGGAATGATATATTGGTGTGGTCAGAGGCTCACAGTCGGTCCGTGTCACATGGAGTCGGGAAGACGCTATCGCCAGTGAGTCGACTTCAACATCTTCCGGGGAAAGACCATTAGCTTTGACATCTAATTCCGACTTAGGCGGGTTCCAATGGACACTAAGGAAAGGTACAAAGAAAGGGTATCGTTAAGCTTATACTGTAAATACATTCATGGTCTAATGAATCTCCATGATCATGACCCTTCAAGGACATACTCGGTATCTAACTGGACTTCGAGGGGAAGTTTGGGCATCATCCGTTATAAGGTGTCGGAGGAGCAGGGACTCGAGATGTTATGCAGTTATGTAGCCCTTTGTCCTACATGTAGGTGGGATAGGAAAAGGTCTCCGGCTGAGTCGAAGCAACGGGACGAAAGAGCTGTACACAGTAATTCTCCAATGACACCCAGCCACCACAGATTGTAAATTGACAAGCCTACCTCATTGTTGAAGTAGTTGACGAGTCTCAAATGCCGTGTACAGCCAGCTCGGTGCACTGGTCAGTAGGCCCTGTTCTACTGTATTGCACCACTTATATACTGAACAATCTATTAAAACTATATTAAGGCCAAGTCAGAAATGTATGCATGTCGCAATCATGACTCACGGTACATAATACTCAATCATGTACTCGTACTCGAAGTCCCTGGGACAAAAACTTGTTATACTGGGTGAGGTGTTTCCATGATACGACTGCATTTTTGGGCCATCGATATTGCTATCTGGTATGACAGGCGGGCATAAGTGGTTCCTGGTGGCGGTATCACTGAGGATTGATCTACAATCCGGGCTCACTGGACCGGCCTCGTCCTGTCGACCGGTGTAACATCTGTGGTTGTTCCCCATGTGTCAGTGTTTCCAAACAATAGGCAGCTAGAGAGACCACGACTTTTCAATAGGGGGGATACACAGAAAAACTTGTCAATCTATTTTTGAGCGTTCCCAAACAATGAGGGGAAACACTCAAAAACAGAAACACTCAAAAACATTACACCGGGAAGGGTAGACAATCAGGATGACGTAATGGACTGCGAAGGACTCCATGAGCTGCCTGAGCGACACCATGCGACCGAAGTATGAATCGTCCACATAGTCTTGGACGCGACGAGGTGAGGGTGAGAATGGCCCGGAGGAGTGTTTGGGTAGAGGACATGCGATCCTATAGAACCCGTCTTCAGATCCCACCCCCGGAATTAGAATGCTGCTTTCCTTTGCCTCTTCGTCAATAGATCGATACTCCCCAATACTTTGGTAACTCGGGAATACCTAAGATCAGACTCGAATCTTTGATTGAACAGCCCGCACCACCGTGAATCACGACGGACTGGCAAGGAGTCCAAACCGCTGCGAACTACGGGTGGCACTTAAGACGAGATTTAGGTGTGATGTGGAACAGACATGTCAAAACTTCAATCACATCATGAAGACTTGACAGTGAGCCATCGATCCTGAATCACTGCAGACATTTAGACAACGTAAAGTTAAATCTGCATTAGAAGTGCTTTCTGTTTTATTTTTCCGGCAAATATAATATAATACCAAATACAAAGCTATATGCTCATTACACACTACAATTCTCGCACTAATTGTATATTAACAATCCCAACAGATGAAGGTCATCTAAAAAGCCAACGTGTTCGGTCTTGAAAGACGAGCACCCATGTTTCGCGTAAATCAATTAGCGTAGGACGCAACTACTATGTCGTACTATTTGGGTCCTAAATGTAACGTCTATAAAACGTCTATAAACGTCTTAGAATTTGACGGGATGATGAATCACTTGAGAAACCCGTCGGCCGCCTGGATCAGTTATATCGACATCTTCCTTCAATATCGCCTCCAGAGTAACAAGTCCGTAGGCCTGCGGGGCCCTTGTCTCCTTCACGTCCTTCCCAGTAAGCTTTCCATCAACCAAGAATTCCTTCCCCAGAGTCTTCTGAGCCCAGTATACTACTTTGTCCAGGGAGGGAGTAGGGACACAGGCGATGTCTGCAATACCTTTAATCACAGCAAGGCCAAACGTAATATCTTCAGTCATGTAGCGGAACTTGAAATTCGGTAGAAATTGGCCGTCATCTGCAAAGAAAGAACAAAAGTCTGTTATTTACAATTTTGACCATATGTCTGAGACGCCTGTACGAAGACCTGTCACGAAGACCTGCCTCAAAGACCAATGCATAAACATAGATATAGGTTGGTTGAACGAATCTCATGTCCATTGGTGCCAGATTCAAACGATATGCGATATCGTCGTATGAGACCAACGATATTCGAAATCGATGTACGACAAAACTCGCAACACGTGCGTGTACCAACCTGTTTTGATACACGGATGTGTCAGTCCCTGGTATCCCTTATTCGTCCTTAGGCAGGTCGTCAGGGTGGACCTGTCACCAATCTCATCATACGTCACATTCAACCAGTCGTAGATATGCTTGACGTTGTTCAAATTGACGCCAGGGACCTGGTCCATGATACTCTTGGCGACCGCTAGGACCTCGTCACTCACACTTCCCATTAGATCGCCGGTCTCCAGCGTGACCCCCGTATAAAATAGCGGAGCTTTGTTCTGGGGTTTGCCGTCCCAGTTTACCCACTGCCCGTACATAATGATTGGATGAAGGACAGAGTTCGGCGCCGTAAGAGTAATGCCAAGAAGATGTCCCTTGATTTTCAACTGCGGGTGATCACCCAGCATGTACTGAAAAGACGCTAAATGATTGTGATGAAACGCAGAGGGCTTTCGCGGCCGGTGGATAGCTCCATCCATCACAGCCTTTGTCGCCAAGAGCTCTACAGATGTGCCAAATTTCTTAATTCTACACGCCCAAGGTAGACTTTCAAAGACCATCACAGTACACAAGTCCGACCGCTCCTTCAGGATCCCGCGCAGCTGAAACTCGAACCCATTCGCCCCTGGGAGACCAATGATTGTGCTTTGCTCCCCGACATACGGCGCCATAGCGTCGAAATACTGTTTGTGCGCAAATGCAGGGACACAGAGTATTATGATCTGAGCACCAGGGACGACGTATTGTGGATCCTTTGAAACCCTGAATGGTTCAACGTTGACTTCCACATCTTCGCCACTCATTCCGCCACCTTTGATTTCTATTTTGAAGGTTCCTGACTCCATAGCTTTGGTCCAGCGTTCCGCCTCATCGGCGTAGAGAGTCAAGACGCGGGATTCGACGCCGGGTCGTGAAGCGGCAAGGCCGGCAAGGATGTGCGCGCCATTGCCACCCCCACAAATACAAACAGACAATCGTTCCTTGGTCTTGATTTTCGTCGTGGCTCGATGTGCTGGAACGTTATCCGTGAAACTGAAAACGGAAGTTGAAAGTTATGAGGAACGAAACACTTTAAACAAAGGACTACGTCTTAAATCTCATCAGCCTACCATCATTTGCCTACACAAGGAATATTATTTGTGTGTGAAATGCCACCACACAAATGGATTTCAGACCCTGACCCGGCCCACGGATCCGACTTCCACGTACTGTTTGAGAACCAGCTTGGACACTCTCCTCACGTCCTAGTTCCGCATGCGCCCAGTCACTGGCAACAGGCAGTGGCCCAAGGGTTGTTGGTTGGTATAGACCCTTTTACACCATGCGGAGGTAGTCATTGCGGGCCCAAGCAAAGCTTAATATAGGCACAACGAACAAAATATCATGTGGTGTGCGAACATGCGTTATTTTGTTTGCTGCGGTGGCTTCTTCTAGCCAGTGTGAGGGCATCTATATGTAAAATGTGCAGATCAGAAGAAAGTTATTTGTGACTGTGACTTACCCAAACACCTCGTGTATGATAGACACGCTGGAGGCAAGTAGAGCGGCCATGCTGTTACTTTGAGATGGATCCCCGAGTGGCCTGATTGTCCAAGGACGATATCCCAAGTCGTTAATCGAACTGTGCGATGTCGAAATTGTGAGAAACCACTACCAGTTCACCAAACATACTTTCAGCAAGGAACTATAGGCTCACGTGGTTGTACACAAGCCATACTTCTCGGCCGATAGGTTCGACAACAGCGAACGCCTGAGTAGATGAGAGCTTGGCTATACCTATACAAATATAACACAGATAAAGCAGAATTCATCTGAATTTCATTTCAGGATAGCACGGTACAAACACAAACAGAATGTAGGTCTTTGCCGGCTCAATTTCTACAGTCATGTCACATAATGAACGACACTCAATGCTGGCACGAAACTGTCGTCGTTTATTGTCCAGGTCATCAGTACCTAGATAATAGAGTTATCGATCCGTCTCATTTCTCAAACGAGACCCAGATGAGAGCTGCTGTATTACATTAGGTCAAGGCTTCAAATAGTGAACTATCGCAGTATCGATGTACGTTGTATACCCCGGGAATTTTCCATGTTATTCATTGGTCGATAGGCATAGGCCTATTATCAGTAGGGAGGTTGCGTCTAGGTGAACTGAATATGAAGGCTGTAGGCCTACTAATATAGGTATTTAGAACATTTTGATCCGGACCGATGCCACTGAGCCGTGTCCGAAATTAAACGTATCTGCTCCAACTTGACATCTCATTGAAAATTGTCACCGGACCTCCGTGTATTCTGCTCGCTGGTACGGGCGAGGACTTCGAATTTCATTTTTTCCTGCTCCACACACAAAAGGCCCAACATATTAAAATGTTCCAGTATTATTTTACGACTGTTGTGAAAGATGACTGCAATTCAATTTCGAAGTTGAATTCATACGGAGTCGTACTCGTGCGCAACGTCTCTATTTTTTAACTGCAGGCAGTCTTGAGAAAGGCCAAGGATGTTTCAAACAGAAAACTAGGATAGTGAAAGACAATACTTTTGTCCTTCAGAAGAATTTTGTTCTCCTACGATGGTTACAGGTACGGCTTGCTATAGGCCTACCTGGATAACCCAGCCTGAACATTTGTTAGTTCAGTTTAGTTTGAGTTATATTTGCCGAGTGTTGATTGATCTCATGGTCTATCGCTGTTTCAGGGAATGTTTCTTTACAGAATGGGAAGCTTGTAAATCTCGTGAACAGTGGAGATGCATGTCGCTGCCGGTTGGCCTTCGAGTCATCCACTGGGATTCATCATAGCCATTGCTGTTCATAGCCCATGATATATGAAGGTATGAAGATGCCTCAAATTTACGTACAAAACCCACGGCTCCGCCTCGGACGTCTGATTGCTCCAAGAGCTATCCGATCGAGCGGTCTTGAGTATACCGCCAAGGACCTCCAGCTAGGTATTAATTCTTAACCCATGTCACTGTTACCAATCTATGGTGTTTAGGTTTAAAAGGGGTTTTGTGGATCACTTCTCCAAAAGGATCACAGGTGGGTCGAAGTCTAGGCCCAGCTATGATCCAGAGTAGTTTTGAATAATATACTTTAAATGTCCAGGGTCGGGATCAGCTGACCTGGAAGTTGGTCAGTGATTGGTCAGGTTTGGGGCGAGGGCTGCTAATGTTTAGATTTTGGCTTTATAAAAAAGCCAGGGTTGTTCGATTTTATTTTTTGGAACGACTAGACGCAAATCAGACTGGTCCTAACTATTTCATTTCGATCAGGAAAAACCGTGAGCAACCTTATTAAATGACTTCAGAACCTATACTCCATATGTTGTTGCATCTTTCCTCTCTGCTTAGTCGACAATAGGGATTCCATCGACCTATAGGACGACAGGAACTCGTCTTCGTTTGATAGTTGGGTCTGACATTCAGCTCACTTCAACATCACTGTAGCAAGATTGATGTGGCCTGGCTGTGACTGTCTCATCACTCGCATCATGTTGTCAGTACGGTGGAGCAGCCAGGATTGATTCGGCCTGGCTGTGACTTCCTCACCTCTCTCATCATGTTGTCAGCACGGTGGAGCAGCCAGGATTGATTCGGCCTGGCTGTGACTTCCTCATCTCTCTCATCATGTTGTCAACACGGTGGAGCAGCCAGGACTGATTCGGCCTGGCTGTGACTGCCTCATCTCTCTCACCATGTTGACAACTTGGCAGCAGCCAAGACTGATTTGGCCTGGCTGTGACTGTCTCATCTCTCTCACCATAATTATTGTCAACACGGTGGAGCAGCCAGAACTGATTCGGCCTGGCTGTGACTGTCTCATCTCTCTCGCCATATTAACAACTAGACAGTGCGGCGAAGATTGATGTGGCCTGGCTGTGACTGTCTCATCACTCGCATCATGTTGTCAGTACGGTGGAGCAGCCAGGATTGATTCGGCCTGGCTGTGACTTCCTCACCTCTCTCATCATGTTGTCAGCACGGTGGAGCAGCCAGGATTGATTCGGCCTGGCTGTGACTTCCTCATCTCTCTCATCATGTTGTCAACACGGTGGAGCAGCCAGGACTGATTCGGCCTGGCTGTGACTGCCTCATCTCTCTCACCATGTTGACAACTTGGCAGAGCAGCCAAGACTGATTTGGCCTGGCTGTGACTGTCTCATCTCTTTCACCATAATTATTGTCAACACGGTGGAGCAGCCAGAACTGATTCGGCCTGGCTCTGACTGTCTCATCTCTCTCGCCTTATTAACAACTAGGCAGTGCGGCGAAGATTGATGCGGCCTGGCTGTGACTGTCTCATCACACGCATCATGTTGTCAACACGGTGGAGCAGCCAGGACTGATTCGGCCTGGCTGTGACTTCCTCATCTCTCTCACCATGTTGACAACTTGGCAGAGCAGCCAAGACTTTTTTTGCCTGGCTGTGACTGTCTCATCTCTCTCATCATGTTGTCAGCACGATGGAGGAGCCAGGACTGTCAAACAGTTGTGTGAGCTCACTAGCACTAAAACTAAAATTTATATAATATATATATATGTATATAAAACCGTCATCGGATGCGCATCCGATATGCCACGAGATCCTTTACCGTCAATTCCCTTACCGTCTTCGGATGCGCATCCGATATGCCACGAGATCCTTCACCGTCAATTCCCTTACCGTCTTCGGATCCGATATGCCACGAGATCCTTCACCGTCAATTCCCTTACCGTCTTCGGATGCGCATCCGATATGCCACGAGATCCTTTACCGTCAATTTCTTTACCGTCATCGGATGCGCATCCGATATGCCACGAGATCCTTCACCGTCAATTCCCTTACCGTCTTCGGATGCGCATCCGATATGCCACGAGATCCTTCACCGTCAATTTCTTTACCGTCATCGGATGCGCATCCGATATGCCACGAGATTTTTTGTAACTTCACCGTCAATTCCTATACCGTCATGGATGCCACGAGCTTTGTTCGCGTTGTAAAGGTTTCGGGGATACGACTAATGCATGCGAGCACCGTCGGCGGAACCCCAAACCGCCCTCTCGATCTATCCGTAAGGACAAGCCACTCTCGTGACCGTCACAGTTACGGACTCCGGACCTCCAGACTTTTAGAGACCGAGCTTTTCTTTACCTTACAATTACTGTATACTCGGCGCCTCACTTATATGTGTTGTTTTTTTCACATACATTGTTCTCGTGGTTTACGGAAAAGTAGGCCTAAAATGTTATAGTGTCTAAAAACAATATTCAGTTAATGGAATTACACTTTTTTCCATTACTGCTTGCTTGATATTGCCCTAACAACTTTTTCATGAATCAATTTTGAGCATTATGTTTACAACGTAGTTATTATAGCACGAATTATGAGTCTAAAATGCCAAATACTTGCAACTATTATGTTAATCACTGAAATCTTAGTGTACTAATTGCTCGCTTTAAGCTAGGTTATTGCGCCCCTAAACCAACGTACTGACAACGCTACCTCCCCGGAACTCAAACTTTAACGTGAGTTAATTGTAATCTTACTCTCTATATACCAAAGTGATTTACCTAGGAATACAGTTGCACTTCACTGAAAACTAATGATGTGTTGATGAGTTCAATGAATCCTTCGATTCCTTTGGTTTTCTTGGCGAACTGACGTCCGACAATCAATGACCCAATGACGTGTACCTGCAATACGCCATTGCCGTAGTGTGTAAACAGATCTATTTTTGGACGAAACTCAGCCCCTCATAAACTTTGGTCCATTTCGCCAATGATGATACTGCTTCTAGACTGTACCACAGCACTTTAAGCTGTAGCAGCGCTAAGCAAGAGTCAAGACAAATGTCCGCTGCCAGCCGCTGCTGGACCAACCCCCTCGCCCGCCCCCCATCATGATATCAGATTCAGAGGCCTGGCTGAGCCCTGTGATTTAGCCAAATTCAATATGATTCTTTTTACTGTGATGTTAAGGCCCTTGTGTCATGCAGCGTATTCGGTAGCACCGGTACACAACTTATGTTAAACCGCGACGTCTGCTGCAATTCAAATTGCATATGACGCCAACGGAATTGTGACGACTTGTTTCTCAGCGAGGAAGGAGCTCTTTCTTGGATCAAACACGGTACTCAGCAATCAGCAAGGTTACCGTCCGTGTAGAAGCGTCAAAGCCAAGGAATGGTTGGGTGAACATTTTCAAGATCTTTTATCGGTGCCAACACAAGACACTACTGCGTTCAAAGACAGCTAATCAGAAAACTTCTTCCAAGAATACTGGATGTCCAGCTCAGGTTGTTGGTTGCGTTTTATGATTTTGAAACCAGTATTATAATCAATGAGAATCAGATGCTACATATAGTGATACATGTTACGTCCTGTTTAAATGGGGCACGTCATCATCGCGTACATTCGGGAAAACTCCCTAACGAGACCTTACATTATGTGCGTGCGATCCTACCTATGATAAGGACAACCAAATGCCGGAGACAAAATGATGACGTCTACCCGGTAGGTGTGGAAGTTTTAAACGACGAAAACAACAGGTCGTCTTCGAAGCAAAATGGCGACCACAGAAGAAGAAAATATCAACAAATTATTAGAGTCCGGACTCTCTGACCTTCTCAGTACGACCGAAACTATCCTACCATGGGATCGGTTCTCAAGCTGGCTTCACTGTGCATGTGTGGTCACCTTCGATTTGGAACTAGGGCAGGCGATGGAGGTGAGGAATTGTCTTCTTTTCAGATTGCAAAAGTGACGTTTCTATGACATTGTATAGTGTTGTACATTTTGTATGTGATCATGTACATTTCGGCCTACACTGCTGTATATGCGTTCAGCACTGCAGCTGCACTTCCTTGGCAAATGGATATTGTTTGTCATTTTGGCATACAGTGCCTTTTGGTAAAGTAATATTATATATGTAGGCCTACCATACATCTTGATCAGCCTTGATCATGTACCGACTACCGTACCGTTACGTACCATGCATACAATCATCATGTTCAGACGAGATTTCAAAAAGACGACAGTTTCATAAGAAAAAGATCATTTTGTTCAATTGCTCTTTTCTGTGTGAACTCACAAAAGATTGTCATGCTGTTTTCTTCAGAAATTATTTATGAAGTGTGCGGAATATTCGAGATTGGTGGTCCTGTTTTGATGCCGCAACACAATCAAATTATTTACTGTTGGTAGGCCTACCAACTGTCTCATTTCAAAACATTTTCTTCCACTGCTTTCAGATTATCTATCCCAGCCATGTCAAACTGACCGAAAAGGAAAAAATGAACATTTGTTATCTCTCGTTTCCTGATTCAAATTCAGGTAAGAAGTTCTGAGCTGATTTTTTTTTCTGATAACTGCTAGTTTGTGGTCGTTATTAATGCACTTGCAGCCTGTACCTGTGACAAGAATCATTGATCTATCATTTTATCAGACCAAGTGATTACCAGTTTTACCCACAGACAAGAGATTTTTTGCAAAGAAGCAGTCATTATTCTTGCAAGTGGCAGCAATTTAAATTGCTTGTTTGCATCAGCAAGGGGTGCTACTAGTATCTATGTGGCAGGTGACACCATGATTGCTATTTGTTACAGGATGTATGGGAGATACCCAGTTTCATTTCCGGATTCGTCAATGTCCTGGCAAAAAGGCTCATGTGCCAGCACACAAGGATTATAACAGAGGAGCACCAATAGCTTTACAGGTAGTTCATTTCTGCTAAAATCACCACTAGAAATAAAAAAGGTTTTTAAAACCCATGGTATTTTAGCTCTGACTCCCATTTGGAATGTGTGGATGTTTATGTGCAAAACAAACATAGGGAAGATTACAATAGCTTATGCAATATCAGATTTGTAATTGTTTTGGGGTTATGTCAGTAAGATAATATTACATCGACCATTTCATTGGTCTGACTACATGTATCTTATTCTGACTATGGTGTTTATTTAGTTCACAATCTATGAACACAGTCAATGATCAGATGTTGCCATGGAGCTGAGCGAAACCAATTGTCAGTTGCTATCCATTTACTTCATGTGGAGCCCCGGCTCTAGATTTATTGATGGTGTTGTTCCCTGACTGGTAACTCGGCCACTATTACCATGGTACCTAACTATATGATAGGTTGTATGGGGGCTGGCGATTGCTTTGGGATCTCCACTTGGTCACCTCTGACTGAATGTGTTATGGGAATCTGTGTTGATAGAGAGAATATCCTTCGATCTGCTTGGATTGCTTTCCATTGTGATAAGGTATATCTCGATGCAAATGTCATGTCTGTGTAACTCTCTATATCAAATATTAATGATGCTGACTCTGATGAGCAGACGTTATTACAAAAGGTCTAGATCTCTAGATCAGTTCATGCTATAAAACAATGCCTGCAATAACAAAGGAAGATGAAAGCACTTTATTTTTATAACATAATTACATGTTTATATTTCAGTGTGATATCAACGCTCATTTTTACGGCTTTGTTTATTTCCGCCAAACAAAAGATAAATCAATACGAAGGGGATATTTTCAGAAGGTAATCAGTTGGTCCATTTCCTGACAGGCAATTCTACTTAAATAGAAATGAAGCTCATAAAAAAAGATGATTTGAATTGTGGAGCAGGTTGTATTTACCACTGCACACAGCAGACAAACAATGGCATCCTGTTCATTGTACTCACAGCGGCATTCCGTGAAATGCTGTGTCGTTTTGAAATCTCCTCCTGTCTTTATCAAAACACTGAATCTTAACTTGCTTCTACATGTACATGTATTTGGTTGTTTCAGTCCGTGGTGCTAGTTTCAAAACTTCCCTTTGTCAATCTCTTCTCACACCTGGTGGGCGTCGTTGCTCCAGAATACTTTGAGAATGGGGAACCCAGTCTAGAAGCAGGTGAGTCAGAGTCAGAAGCAAGAAATATGGTTCAATCTTGACTAATTTTTATCTGGCTTTTGAGAGGCAACTTGATCTGGTAGTTCAGGTGTCTGATGATGGGTTAAAAGCCCAACGTTGCACGCATTGCTGGTGACCAAGGGAAAAGCTCACGAGAACAAAGACTTTGATCTGAGTCATGACAGTACACTCTGTTAAAAGACATTTTACCATTTCTTCTATTTTAGCGTGCCATGACATTGACCAGTGGCCATTTCCCCTGCCAGGAGACACATTAAACCTCCCCATCATGGGCTCAGTCATACAAGTGCGGGTTCCCTCACGGTCTGACAAGTCATCGTCATCACAACCAAAGAATCAAACTGTGGTAGGTGACTTAAAGATCATGACTTATGTTCCCCATGCAGATTTTCTTGTTATTGAAGAATGATGTCTGATTATATGTCTTTATTTGAGTCTGATGTCTTTGTGTTAGAAAGGACGTGGTGAGAGGATGCTTCCATATTTTCTTACAACCATATTTCGAGTGCGCTAACTTTATTTTGATATCTAAATGCAACAATTTGTCTACTCGAATTTATATATTTTTTCTCCCTTGTGTTACAGCCTGCTCTTCCTGTACACACAATACTGCCAACATTACATGAAGCAGACATATTTACGTGAGTTTCTCATATCACATCCTAGAAAGCAGCCCATTCGAAGTGAACTCATCTGCCTTCCATGTACATGTCAGATTATCGCTGCCTTATCATTGTCATGTAGTCTCACTTGAAAAACGAATTTGTGACCCGCCATGACAAAACAGGTCGCATGTCGCTCTGAGCTTGACAGGTTGAGACAGACTGGTTGTTCATTTCACCATTGTCTGCCTTTTGTAAAATCGGAGCATATCAATTTCTTCTATCATGTCCTGGTGTCATTTTAGGCTCATCTTCTGTGCGACATGCGACTCATTTTGTCGTGGTGGGTCACATTTGTCCTTGTGATTTGAAGAATGAGTATTTTCAAATCCTAACACAAAGAGAGCTGCGTACACTTCTGTGATGATGTGTCAGATCAATTCATGAACTTGTAGCGCAGTGTTTGAAATATTTCTCTCCTTTTCAGTGCATTTCAGCCTGTTCTTCCTCATATACAGATGCTGTGGGAATTAGTCATAGCAGCTGAGGTGAGATTGAATACTTACACCACCTTACCTTCCAATGCCATGTGGACTGTGGTAGGGGGTAGTCATGTGTACATGTATTGTACAAAAGACCTGTGTATTTCCAGAAGTGATCAATGCTGTGTGTCCACTTATGCCTAAACCTTTGAAAGCCTGTTGAAATAATAGTTTTCAGTTGAGTGTATGTTCTATATTGATTGTAATCCCTTTTGATTTATCTTTGCTGATCAATGCTTTTGTCATGGTGTATGGCTGACATTTACATTGCTCTTATTTCAGCCCATTGTGGTGATGGCAGCATCACCTTCAATATGTGCCAACACAGTCCAAGCTTTAGTTAGGTGAGTGGTGTGACTCACCTATGTCAATGACATGATTCATGCATACTACCCATTTTTACTTAGGCGGAAGTGACCAAATTTGAAAAAAAAAGGTTGAAAAATCTGCCTGGAAAACAATGTAGGCGAAAAGCTAGTCTATATGAACAGATCAGGTTATCTTGGACTAAGTACAAACTGTAACATTGTTGTCTTTTCCATGCTAATGCTTGTCCTTTCGTCATTTCAGTATGATCTGGCCACTTAGATTTTGTTCAGACTACCGACCGTACTTCACGATTCACGATAGTGAATTCAAGGAATACACAACGAAAACGCAAGCTCCGTAAGTCTCAAAATTATTTGGTTTTCATAACGCAAGACGTATTTACAAGCTGAGTAGCTGGATATGTTCTGCTTGAAGTTTTGGTCGTCGTGAATTAACTCAATTTTGTCTGCCTTCTCTTATTGCAGGCCCACTGTGATATTAGGTGTTACGAATCCATTCTTTGCGAAAACGTTGCAACACTGGCCTCATATATTACGGATAGGTGAAATGGCGGCAGAAAGTGAGTAGATGATGCATTGATTAAATGATCATATCTTCTTAGATCTTCTCGTTC
The DNA here is from genome assembly GCF_910592395.1 of Lineus longissimus. Lineage (NCBI taxonomy): Eukaryota > Metazoa > Nemertea > Pilidiophora > Heteronemertea > Lineidae > Lineus > Lineus longissimus. The sequence goes on from NC_088314.1 coordinate 2,782,149, forward strand.
AAAGTATCTACTGGCATTTTAGGTGTGTAGGAAATGTTCTGTTTCAAGTGTCGACATTTGCATTCTCTTTTGTATTGTTGTAAAGAAGTGCCTGTGTTATCAATATCAAAAAGTGTGCATCTCTGTGATGAGTGTCTGCATTACACACAACAATTGAAAACTTGTGCACTTTCGTTGTTTTGAGCAGAATCAAGGTTGTGTGCCTCAATCAGTTCAGGACCTCGTTACTCTGTCGGCATTTATAGCAGTAACACTGGTGTTAAGCCCTAACACTTCTATATCAAATGAAATTACTGAAGGAGGTGATACTTAGCTGAGCTTTTGAGGAAGTAATTTCGAAGTACTTTTCCCTTGAGACCTCAATTAATGCTACCAATAAACACCATGTCAATTTCATTCCCCACGAGAACAGGTTTTGCTCCAGGTGAAGTAAACTTTTCAACTCTGGCACTGAGCTTCTGACAGTTCTTGACTCAATGTGTGTTCAAGAATTGTGTTAACAGTTGCGTAACAGTATTACAACTGCGGATAGATAGGCATTACTAGCTCACATTTATACAGACGTTGCTTTTTACCAGAATAGTAGGCCTAACTAGTCTGGAAAGCAGTGACCAAGTGGTTCCTACCAGCATCATCGGCTGCTTTGACATCCGTCCTGTTTGTTGCATTTTCAGGCAAGGGTTTTAACAAAATCAAGAAGGGTAGCAGTGTGCGCACCCTCGACTCAAAGCCAGGTATGAACGCAAACCTCTGCACGTTACTTCAAACATTTAACTCCCGCTTTGCCTGACAGATGTTCTTTATTTCTTCAGTTGCTCTTTTGGTCAGAAATGGACTGGGACTGGGTTTGGCATAATTTTGACTAAGCTGTGTTCTGCATTTTCATTGCTCTTTCGGTCAAAACATATTGTTACTGTGCTGTGTGTGCTTGTACTGTCCATTGTGTTGTCCTTATTCATGCTACTGCTGAAGTCCATTCAACAGACACTACAGGATGAATACAAAACAGCTTTGGTACATCTATCAACTAATGACATCCAGAAACCGTTTTGTTGGAATTAATTTGACAACTTGCTTTTCTTATAGGCATTGAACCAATAGCCACTACTGGTAAATCGTATATTTGTACCATAGATTCTCTTCAGGGTGTTTTGCTTGCTTTTTTCAGGGGCTTTTTTTCATCTTGGTAGTGGATATGATTACATAAATCTTCGTAAAAATCTCTTTTTGGGTTTCCTGCTTTTCAAACCTACATGTATCAGTACTCTTTTGACCCTTTGTTTAGATTTTCTTTCGAGCACATGTGTGTGGTCAGTTCAGCTACTGTAGTAACGAAACCAAGAGTTTGAGCCCAACGAGGATAGCTCACGGGAATTTTCATTTTAGCTTTATAGAAACAGATAATTTTTGTTTAGTTGTCTTGCTTAGTAGGATAGGGACAAATGAGATCCGACTGACTGAATGACAAGTGCAATATCCAAGAGATCTGATCCTGTTTTGACAATTTTCTTTTTCCTTTATAATTTTCACCAACTGTATTCTTCATTTGCTTCATTTTCTCTTCCTGCTGTGCATGTTGCCTTCCTCTTCCATGGGAGTTGACCTTTGTTTTAGCTTCTTTTTATATACTGCTGACTTGCTGTTTCATAGTACCAAAGAATATTTGGAAAGGTGGTGATATTAATGAAGTTGCTCCTCGGAGCCCTCTCAGAAGTGAACTTGTTCTTAACGACCATGCAGTCGGAGAAAAGAAAACTAACCAGACTATAACCAAAACTAGCTGAATTTTCTTCTCCAATAGTTCCTGATTTTGAGTTTCATATTCCTACAAAGGATTATGAGCGATGTTACTTGGCTGTCTAAAATTAGCTCTTCCCTGTCTTGGTATGTTTCAGGTGTGTATACCAGGTACAAAGCATTTCTCAACAAGGATAAAACAATACTAAAAAGACTTGCCAAGGTATGTAGACAGTCTGTAGTGTTCATCTAGATTAAGCTTGAATCAGCTTTAAACACCCAATGTAACTGACCCACTGAGCAATAAGCATTATCAGTAAACCTTGTTAACTGGACTAATACACATCACCTAAATTGGGTTCAATTTGAATTTGGATTTTCTTTGACTTGCATAATGTTCTTTAACCTTTGACTTTCAGGGTATCCAAACAAAGCGGCCAGTTGAAGTCCAGAATGCTATGCTGCGGCGGTACTTACTAGAATTAACTCAGAGTTTTATGATACCACTGGTATGTAGGCCTACTGTCCTTTGTTATGCCTACCAGTGATAGTGATGCTTTAACTCGATTCTGTTACTGTGCCTTAAGATGAAACATGACACAAATGTAAAAGCCCTGATTGTGCTGTCTCTCAGTATTGAAAGACTAAATAAGTTAGAAATGCTATAAAGCTTGTTTGGGAACCCAGCTTGAAATTCTAACACAGTGTTTACATGTAAGTCATCTTTGTTTTGACTTCAGGAGCGGTATATGGCCAGTTTAATGCCATTACAACGGAACATCTCACCACATAAAGGCCCACCGCAGATGAAGCCATTCGACACAGAAGAATTTTTGAAGAGTTTAGAACAGGCAGGACCTCAGCTTACGTCTGGTATCAAAGGAGACTGGATAGGATTATACAAGTGAGTAGAGAAGGGATTTGTTGGCTATTGTCTCAACCTGGTGTCATAATTCTGACTATTGGTGTTAAAGGGATTGTAGACCACAGGAAAGCAAGTCCTAGAAGTAAAGGGTTCTGTTGTAAGTTTGTAATCTCAGGTATTTGGTCTCAACTGTTTTTTTCTGCTTCCAGAAAGTTCTTCAAGACTGTCAACTTTGCTGGCTGGTATCAGATAAGACAACAGGAGGTCAACCAGAAGCTTCAGGCCCTTCATATAGAAGCCCTTTGTGATGCAGTAAGTGTACTCTGTGTGTTGGGGGGGGGGAATGGGCGAGCTCCTTAGGAGATTATCCGTTTATCCATATTCCTTGGTTAATCTTACTGATGATATTTTTCATCTCCGCCACAGGACTGAGGTTATAGTACTTAGGCAGGTTGAACGCTGAAGAACTGATGATATTCTAGCTGATTGCTCACTGGTGACACTTAATGGCACTTTGATGGAAGACAATTTCAAAAACGTTAGGTTATCTATTGTTTTGAGCTTCTATATCTACAAAAAGCACTCGACATGTACTCTGAGATTACTATAGTCTTCGACTTCAAGTTCCAACATATCTCATTTCATTGCTTAATCACCTTCCAGGATCTGATGGAATGGATAAAGGGGAAACAGGAGGTGGAAATTGTCGACCTTATCCTTCGGCTTAGGGAGAAATTGGTAAGAACAAAGTCAACTTGCTCGAGTTATAACATCTCAAATTGACATCCGATTTTGCCTCTATTCTTATCAAACAAGTCAAACAAGACATCTACAAAGCATAGATTTGTTTTTGTATTTCAGACGACCGCCATTGACAACCAAGTCCCAATCACAGAAGACAAAGTGGAACAATTGCAGCTCCACTTACAAAGTATCATCAACTCCCTACCAGAAGATCTGCAGTGTGTGTTAAAAAGCAATTGATGATGAACTTAAACTGTTTCATATTGGAAAGATACCTTTACTCGGTGAGAGCAAGGAAGCACTATGATTAGCCTTGAATGGTGAATAGATCAGTTTCTGACTGACTGGATCATGAAAGGAGGCTCCAAGAGATTTGTGATAGGACTAAAGTGCTGTGTTTGTCTGGGTGAGGCTTTATTCCACTAGAATGCTTTCTGGTTGTCCTGCTGCCTCAAAAATATTCTTAGACTTTGTGGGTATTTGGCAATTCAGATAACACACTGGCATGAATAGTGAAGCAGGAGTACATCATGAAAGATGCTTAAAAATGAAATTCGGGTACAAAAACTTGGCTTGTTATAAGAAATTTCTAATGTCGATCAGCCTTGATCATGTTGATTAAGAAGAATTAGTTCTCTTTCAATCTGAGAAATCGCCAAATTTTATCAGATGTCGTCGTGTAAAGCATATTTTTGTCTTATTCCTGAAACTGATTACGATGTTTTAAAAATTTTGGACACATTATGCAATGGTACTTTAATAGAATAATATTATTCTTTTAAATATGTTTTTAATAATTTGGAAATAAAGTAATCCACTAGAAATGATTAGGTTATCAGAGGGTATGGTACATGTACTTCAAATTCTTTGTGATGGTACATGTAGATGGAAGTCCCAAAAAAACTGTTTTTCAAAGAATGGGTTTGAAATCGAACTCTTTCCTAGAAAATTGACATTAATTTATTTGCTCAACTTGTTAATTTGATTTTGTGTTACATCCACTTTAATTACATTGTGCATGCCTTGATTTACATTAACTTCTGTTGACCTGGTGTTTGTAATATTCTTTATGAATTTTCGAGTCTGGCTACTCCGCCAGCTTGTTTCAAGGAGAGCGAAGGCCGAAGCTTGCCTTCCATTCTATGATTAGTTTTGTTTTGATTTGTAAACCAATTTATAAACATGTATTGGACTGAAGGTTAATCAGGGAGAGCGGTAAGAAGATGTTTCCAGCATACTACAGACTTGGATTGGTTTCCAACCCAGTGCTGCCCTCGGGGTTATTTAAGTTGCAACTATTTCTTGTAATCATCATAACTGTTAATTTGTTGCATAATTCTGCATGCAGTTGTATTAATAAGTCTGTATTTATTCTGTAACACTTTGTTTGGTGCTATTTAGTGCATTATATATAGATGGAAAGAGTTCAAGAGAAGACATAATCCACCCTCAATCTACACTCCCTGTCAAAAGTAAATAACCAGTTGTTTTATTATGTCAGTACTCAAATTATATGCATCGGCTGATGCTGAAATCTGGTCAATTTAAACAAGTGTTTGAGGAACGCATGCTGAATTTTCAGCCTTAAGCTATGTATACTTTTGAAACTGGGAGAAAAAAACGAAGGTGGGCTTTTTACTTTTGACCAAGAGAGGACCGAGGCTTTAAGTCAGGAGATATGTAATGTCATATAAAAATAATGTATAACATAGTGTACTTTAGTGTCCTCCATGCTCGAAGCCCTTCAGTTGACCCTCTCTTCATTGACTTTGAGACACTCAGTAATTTTTCCCTCATGTAGTTGCCCCTTTTCTCACTAATGTCGTAAAGAGTATATGTTACTACTTACATAAGGTCAGAAGTGCTGTAAATATTGCTATAGGTATTTTACCGGAATTTTACATATATGAATGTAGTGCTTTTGCATTGATCATGTGCGAGCATGAGTTTTGTATTGATATTGGAAAAAGTTGGATTTCAATAAAAAAATCATCAGGTTTACATGTAGGTAAATTGGCAATGGATAAGAAGCCCTAACTAAAAGCAATTTGGGAAGCTTGGTGGCAAAGTGAAAGAACATCGACATGCAATTGAAAGGTCGTTTGTTTGAGACTTTGCTGGTGCCAAGCTCAACTGAAATGGCCGAGTGTAGTGCTGATAATCTGCTCTTTGGTTTCTATGGAACTGTTTCTTGATAGGCTTGGGAATAAAAGTCCAAAGAGTCTTTTGAAAGTTGTAGAAAGTTGCCAAATGGTGTTTTTGTGCTTATCTCAAAATGACTTCATAATAGCTGCAAGGGTCAGCTCCAGTTCTCATGTAGTTTGAATACTAGTTAAAAACTGTAGTCTTTCTTTTGTTTTCGATGAAGGCATTCTATAGCTGAGTATCAATCTGTTATTCATGTCCTCGAAGAAAATGATGCCGTGACCGTGCATTTATAATAAATGGTTAATTTTCTGTGAAATTCTCTTTCTTTGTTCATTTACAATGAGTTAATTTCTGTTGACATGACCCTCTGAGCAATGATATGTCGTGCCACCCAAATGTATTTCACATTGTTTGTTGTACTCCAATGACCTTACACATGACAGTGGAGTCCCATTCAATCTGGTTGTGACTTTCTCATCAATCTCGCAGCTTTGGTGAGATGGCGGAGCTGTCTAACCTGATTATGCCTGGTTGTGACTGTCTCATCTCTAACCCTGATGACACGACAGTGGAGGTAGCCAATACCATTCGATATCCTGGTTGTGACTCTACTGTGACCTAAGTACTTGTCCCAGCTGATAGCCCAGTTGATTGTGACAGTGCCATGTACGTGTTAGTCGCAGCTTTTCGTAGTCGTATTGTGTAAGTGTCTGTCATTGAAAAGAGACAGATCTTCCTGGTTGTGACGGTGTGATCGTCTTCAGGACGTTGTCAGACTTCAGATAAGATTATCCCACAGATACTCCTGGTTGTGACAATGTCCTTGACCCTCTCGTGATGAGACATCGATTCTCCTTTCCGACAGTCCCCGACGATAATCCTTGTGTTTTATTTGTGCTTTGTGGGAGTCAGACTATCCATGGACCTTCTTGGTTGTGACCGCCCTAAACCAAACGAAAAAACAGAAGTAGTTGCCCCTGAGTGACCCACATGGCGGCACACTGACGCAATATCAACATTTGATTTCTTTAATATGGCCGTAAGATAATTTACAGTATTGCACGCAAGCAATATTCATATATTACAACAGCAGTCGCTAACGAATCAATGAGTCGTCGTGTGCCCTCTCGGGAACTCTCCCACGAGCCAAACACTTGGGAAGATAATTTCGCCGAGTGACTGCAAAGGCACCCTTCAATTTGCAATGTAAACAATCTAGATGGACCTCCGTGATCTTACAATCGAAAATGCCAATACTCGATTGCAAGGTAATCTCCCGTGAGAGATATCGCTTGCAGTGTTGAGGTGGTCCATTATCACACCCATGTCAACTGAAGAGGTATTTCCGATGTGCTGGCATGTCAATAGGAAATAGCTGCAGTTTGTGTTATAGGTTCCGAAGAAACGGAGTGCCAATTGACCGTCTCACTCTCAGCCGAGGTCTCGATCAACTCGTTGTCTCCTCCAGTCACATTGGCCGTCCCGACGAACTGGCCGTCTCAGCCCGCCGGCGAGGTCTCAATCCGCTCGATGTCTTCTCTAGTCACACGGGCTCTCCTTCAGGACAGGAATTACATGTGCATCGGACTCTGGCCGTTAATATATCGAACTGGTCGTGTCAGCTGAGGTGTCAGACCTACCTCTGCATCACAACCACAACAGCTCAGTGCAATCCCAAACTACAGCAGGACGAACCATCTCTCGACTTCAGCCGTACAATTCTGCAACAGTCGGAGTTAGCTTTGGTGTCCCCTTTCACAAGACTGTGCTAACTGTTCTTCAGATTTTGAATTAGCCGGACTTGCTTTTGATTCAGTTCCTAGTGACACCTGGACGTGTCGTCTTGGTTTGAATTTTTATTCCTTCCGATATTCAACTACCCGAAGTTGAGGATGAAATCACTCGTATTCGTGACGCTAATACTTACAATGACAATCTTTCATGGGACGGCTCTTACGATATATCTTCAGGATATGAATCGTTCAGTAACCTACAGGAAGATCTTTACTGACAGGGTGTTACTTGGTGTCGCAACCAAGACGAGGTCTCTCGTCGAGTGCGCACTCGCCTGTTGCAATGATGAGGACTGTGGCTTTATTAGTTACAATGCAACGAGATGTGTCCAGTCGCCACACAGACACGATGAATCGGAACCTCCAGCTAAATATGACGCGAACTTCGATATTTATATGCAGGATGTCGAATTTGATGGATAAACATCGAAATAACGCATTTGTAATACGACAGTCAGCATTCTAAAGCGTCTTTTCATACAAGGCTCAGAGATCGGCACATCATCGCAGGACACAGTTAGATCTAGATTGGGGACGTTTGGACTATAGTTAAGGCAAAATATAGTAACTCAGCGTAGAAAGTGACAGGGGAGGGTTTGTTTTTTTCCTTTTGTTTACTTTGTGATGAAAACGGAAGATTGGAGGAAACATGACGCAAAGAGTAGTTTTCATTTAATGCTTTTGGTCCCAATGTACTCGGGAACCACGCATTGTTGATTCGCGTGATACTGGTTCGGCGACCACCGCGGCATGCAGCCGTCACTCGAGTTCGGTCTCTTCCCGATTGCATGACCGACAGCGGGAGTGAGACCCCGCTTTCACAGAAGGAGCCTTGGGTAAACCGGGCTTACAGTGTATGACAACTGCAGAGACTCTGATCAGGTTACAAGGATTCATATCATTGCGTGGTGAAGATTACAGTTATTTGATTGAAGACAGTGAATGATAAACCACAAGATTTCACCAATAATGGCCTTCGCATGGTAGAAAACAGAACTGTCTTTTTACGGTGTGTGAGATTTCGATAGGTACCAAAAGACCATGGATGTGAAGACAAAGGTGATTAGCTGTTGATGCCTACTCTATAGAGGTAGTGGATCAGCCACCCTGGCCTCCCCCACGCCCATACACTAGGAAGTCAGTGTTTAGGATGACTAGTCAACTGCCGCAGGAGTCGTACTGTAACCGAAGCTCGTCTGATCGAATAAGAACCACTCTATTCATTATTTCCTTACAATAATATAAACATGTCCTTTGTGTGGTAGGGTAGCTTAGTCACCAACTATCTTCCTACGCTGTTATTATTGAAAGAAAGGTACCGGTACATGTATGCCAAGATAGCAATTCAGGAAGAATTCGATATGCAAGTCGGGATGTAGCGTGTTCAACATGAATAAGAATCAAACGCCCTAATTGCTGCAAACCGATAATGTCCGTCATTCCGCATACAGACATAACCAGTGATTTCCAATATACTCCGCCTCGAGGTAGGAGCCATTCCGAGGTTGATAACTGTTTTTCTGGACGATCGAATTGTTGCTGTCATTGTGTCACACGCGAGGTCCCTTTATACCTGCCCGGCCCATTAGGGGTTCTTTAACCGTCCATCGCTGCTAAGTCACCGGGCTGCCATTGATCATGGTTTATGCATGACAGCGAGTTGAGGCTGTGAATTAGTGCGACAAACTTTGTTCTTTCCGACATATACCACACCAGAACAACCCGTACAGGCGGATAGACGCAATTTGCAGAATTCGAAAGATCGAGGGTTTCGAAACGCGTCACAATTACAGTTATGACGCTGAACCAGCATGGGTCCAGAATGGGCTTGGTCAATGCTAGCGTAAACATGGTGATTTCTCTTCAACTACAGCGGGAAACCCCACGGCTCAGTTCACAGGCATTGTAAGTAATTTTCTCTAAATTATAGAGCCGCTAGTCTGACGCCCCGGACCCGGCCCCGCGCGCCTCGTGCATCACCTCGGGCGGGCCGGCCCCTGCGTAAGCGTAAAGACGTAGGAAAGCCCAGAAGGTGACTTATAACTGGCCACAAAGCCAGTTGATACCCCAACGGTTCTCCCGCTGTCGTAGAGGAAGCTGGTTCTTAGCACGAGTTTGGAAAAGTATCACTCACTGAAATTCTATCAGTATAATACATGTAGCCATAACTGACCTCCGTTTGGATTCACTCAACTTGTTACTTCTCGACGGATGGTGATTTTACCCCGGGTGAAGGAAAATGGTGCAAAATGGCACCTATGCCTTAAGCAGATTACACGATTTGAAAATTTATATCCTCATCGACGAGTCAGCAGTTGGTAGGCCTAAGTTCTCGAAATGTCGAATGCAATCAACAACGAAGTGAATGACATTTCAACACAGGAAACTCCAAACACATCATTGCAGACGTCAACGCATGTTCATCCACATGCGCAGTACCCCCTGAAAGTTGAAATGGCTGCGCAGTACGTCAATGCTTACGTTATCATACCAATCCTGGCCATCGGAGTTTTCGGCAACATCTGTACGATTTACATATTTCTGAGACACAAACAATGGGAAAAAGGGAGCATTCATTATTTCTTTGCTCTGGCTTTCTCTGACTTGGGCTGTCTCGTTATTTACGGGACCGTAGAATGGATGAGCGAGGGGCTGAAATTCGCCACGAGTGGAACGTTCTATTTCGATCTGATCAACTACTCGGCTGCGTCTTGTAAGACGCTGCGTTACTTATGGAACGTCTGTTCCTTCATTTCGGCTTGGCTCATCACCTGCGTTTCAGCGGAACGGTTCATAGCCACTCGATTTCCGCTCCAATGTACAAAACTTCTCAACACATTTCGCCGAAAGATTGTCATCGCGACAGTCATTATGCTCGGCGCTGTCTTGTTCTTGCCGATTTCTGTTGGCGTTTATGACGTCATGCCGATATTCCCCGATGCGACAGTTCTTCTCTGCACAATGTATCACGGAGGACGCGCTGTAGTTATAATCAGCGCTTATTTCAAGTTGGGTGCCAATTACCCATTACCCGTCATCACAGTTATTCTTCTAAATTCCCTGATTATTTGGAGCCTGTTGCAGGCCAGACGAGACCGGCAGGACATACGGTCGACGGGCATAACTGAAATCGAAGCAAAAGTTGCAAAATCTCTTATGATCATCTCGGCCATCTTTCTGATCACGATGATTCCAGCATCAGTCACGTGGCTCACCTATTCCCATATTTACATAATGCGAGGCTCCGGGTCTATCCTATCTCAGGATGAAAAGATACACAAAGCAATGCTCATTGAAATTGGCAAGTTAGCCAACAGCATATCAATGATAAATTATTCCGTCAATTTCATTGTTTATAGTTACAACTTCGATTTCTACAAACGCGCCCTCTGGCGGGTCGTCTGCTGCTGTTGTCGTCGGCGTCAAGAGGCGGAAAATCATTCAAGTATCTCTTATCGGTAACAACAGAGGATCAGTGAACAGCTTATTACAATTGACATCAATCACTGGACAAGACAGTTCAAAAAGTAGCGTCACATCTCCTTGATCAGAGGCATATATAAACCATTAACCTGAAGATAAAACCAATACTTAAACCAAAGCTTTGCATACAACTTGCCCACAACGAACGATTAATTGCATAATATATACTTTGGGACTGTGACGATAAGAATATGCCACAATGTACAGATAGCATATTTAGATGTAAGATATACATTATATTGTTTGACCATTTAATGTGACCAGTGCTGGGTGTAGTTTGATGATACGTGACTGCTATATGACTTGGGCCTCCCTTCAAGATGACGTGCGGACCCCTCGGTCGTGAATTTAAAAGAACAAATTTTCTCCTCCGTCATTGCGACGAGGAACTTTTCTACAAAAGTCAGGTATGTGAAGTTATCATGTAATTTTGTAGAATTTCATGGAGGTAGAGTTCATCAGTGACCACTTTCGTACCAACGTTTCAGTTCCGGACAATCAACGACGTAGAAAAAAAACACCATTGACGAAACTGTCAGTAGTACCTTGGACAACGAATTCAAAGTTATTGTCTTGGCATTTACTAGACTGTTCGGTCCCAAAATTCCGAGGAGACGCCGCAATAGAGTAGCGTAAGAATAGTTGCAGCTGGCATATTTCGAGGGGCGGACTTCCTGGATTTTGTCTTCAACTCATGTCGGCCTGCGAATAAGACCGTGCCTTTCCGTAGCGTCATGACCAAAGTGATTCCAATCTAAGTAAAAATCGTCTGTTGGTTCATTTTGGTGGTGTTGACATGGTAGGGCTTGTCGGAGGCCCGTTAAATTTCATGTACTTGCTTACTTCGCCATTCGCCTTTTTCTCGAAGCAGCCACTTGGACCTTCCCGTCTGTATTGGCTAGAAGAGCTCTGACATGCTTGCTCGGCGCGGAAAGCATCGGGACTTTTAGTTGGCCAATACAGACAGGAAAACCTAGCAATTCTGCTTGAAGCAAGTGGTGAAGTTGTTTCTGATAGAGATGACTCGTCCGCAAATGCCTCCTACATTACACATGTACAGTACGCGACATCGTCAATGTTCACTGAAAACGTGGCTTCCCGAGCCCTGTCAAACTCCCAACCTCAGAAGAGTGTTACGAGATTATTCTTCTACAGACCATTAGCATTCCTAAACAACAAACAGGAACAACCAGTCGGATATCACCAAGGTAAACAACTGACTAAATACGTCATTTTCAATGTCGCCTCTAACATCTCCTATCTGATTATTGTTTTCCGTTTTCAGTGGAGACTCCATCCAGTTCTGTACATCATCTTCCGCATGGTCATCGCTGGCTTCACCACCGGTTCTCTCCTTGCCGTCTGCATCCGGTCGCCATGGGTGGACGACCGCCATTTCATCCTCTTCTACCTCACTATGTGGAGCTACCTCATCCTCTCAGTTTACTTCATAGTAGCTGCCGTGGTGAGCTGCTACTGCTATATAGTAAAACGAAAGGTCAAGATACCATCGGCGTTCCACATGAAACAAAAGGTTGGAGACTCTACGGGGGCTGCCAATGGTGGTTTCAGGGAGGACCCAGACGACCCGCTGCCCGAAACATCCGTCGTTTCGAGTGACTCTGCCGAAATAATCGTCGATAAGGATTCCAAAGATTTACCCTGGTACATCCGTGTGCAATGGATTTTGGGAAACATGGCCGTTCCGATCTCCTTCATCATAACAATCATGTATTTCGGAGTATTATTCCCCAGTGACATTCTTGTTCAAAATCGGGAAGAGCAAGGGATCGTGACCATTAGCATCGGTGACCTCTCCACGCATGGTCTGAACAGCGTCTGCGCGTTCCTTGACATCAGTATCTCGGCGTCTCCCTGGCGTCTGTTCCACTTCATCTACCCAACTCTCTACTCGATTGTGTATGTCCTCTTCAGCGTCGTGTATTGGGCGCTTGACCCGCAAAACAACATTATATACCCAGTAATCTTGGACTGGAACGAGCCAATGATACCTCTAATCGTCGTTGCCCCATTAGGCCTGGTTGGTATCCCAGTCATGATGTTCTTCATTTGGTTGGTGCATAAGTTCAAAGTGTATTTATCGGGAAAATGCCGGAAAGAGAAGGTCCCGACACCTATTGAGTACTCTAGATACATTAACTCGGCGCAGGGGCGGATGCGTGTCGCTGCAATCACGTTACCACCGAACTACAATTACTAACAGCACAGATAGACAAGCTTCGTTTTCTATTTCGAAGAAAAGGGAGATGATTCAATATTCTTGACAAAAAGCGCCGAATATGTATAAAGCTGTAGGTGATGCCCCTAGAATACCCTTTACAAGACGTTATTGATGTTTTGTACGAACTGTGATGGACGATGAATGAGCCATATCGTAAAATAAGGTGCGAAAACAGGTGTTGTAAAAGTTGAAGACGATTAAAATAGTATAGAGTCTAGATACGTAGTACATATTTCCGTTTCTGCTGAATTTGGATGATACCTGTCCATTTTATTTTGTCACTTCACACTGCAAGGATGTGTCCCGTAATAAAATTTACCATCACGAAGAGGGGGTCAACTCCCGAGAAGGGGTGCCATTGATAATTGTCCTGGCAGTGATAAAGGGTAATGGGATAGGGAGTACAAAAGTGAGAAATGCCTGCGAAGGGGAGTAAAAATGTATGGCCGTTCCTAAGACAGGTGTCTTCTAGAAAGTAAGGACAAGCGTAGGCGTATGATGATTTCGGATTAATGGTACATGTGGAGAGAAGTTCATTCCTTATTCGAATGATTATTGATCCGGCCGCGTACCGAATTTCACCTACACCATGCACCACCAGCGTGGCCTTGAGAGCATGAAATAGCTGAGAAATTATATTTAATCAATATCCGGGTCGGTGTCCTAAAATATAGTACGAACGTATCGAACAGTTCGCGAAGGAGCCGTCATGGCGGTGCAGGCAATGGCGTCTAAAGCCCCAGGTGACGGGCACACTGACCTGAAATGGCCCATATTTAAAAAGAGCTGCATTGATCTGGTCTTTACTGAATAGTACAAATATTACATATTTAGACATTCAATTTAGTTTTTTAATGTAAACTGTGCTAAAAGTGCATTGTATGTACCGTAAATCATTGTGGGCTCAGTTCGCCGGCAGAGATTGAATTCGGATTTGGATGCAGCATTTTGTTGATTCTTGGATCAACGATCGTCTGCTTCTCATGGGTAAGTCTATTTTGTAGATGTAGGCACAGGCAATTACCTGTGCTTTTATAGCTCTGTGTGCTTCATTGTCTGTCGCGTCAACGCATGCACGCTCTTACTGGTACACGCAAATGGTGCCTTTACACTAGTTCAATCTCGAGTTTGATAAATTGATTTGAATAGCTCACATACTTACATTGTATGCCTGATTTAGACCGAACGGAGGAACGTTATAATATCGATAATTAACGGAACGCGGTCATGATATCGTTTATACAGGTCGCTAGCTTACCGGTCATTCAACGGAGTCGTGATCACCCAATCTAAAAGTGGCATTACAGATAATTGCCGAATTGCCCCCATCCCGGTCCTCCGTCATTGATTCCCAACTGGATGTATTGGCTGCCGCCAAAACGGGCACAGTGCATTCACTGTAAACAGTGCTACTTTGTAACCAAGGAGTTTAAGAATGACTGACAAAACCCCATATTACTCCTCTGGTAACGTCATGAAATAAATAAAAAAATCTCTGTCTGCGTTTTCATTTGTTGACGTTCGTGGAATGGAGAATAAAAAACTGGATAAAAAGACATCAACGTTCTAAAACTACACCGCGTCTGAGTGAAACGAAAGCAATTAATTCCGCCAATCAGATTTGAGGCGACTCACCATTTGATATAAAATGATAGGCCAGCAGGGGTAGATATCATTCTTGCCATTTTCATTCATCTGCCTTATACCTAAAGTTATGATATTATAGGATATCGACTGCATGTAAGTTACATTTCTCTTATTTCATCTACATCGTAATTCTATGACGCTTCGGGCGAGAATTTAGTTGTCGGGTTGCCGGGGTTGATTTCGTTTTTGACTTAGCCCATCTTGGTATAACCACCTATTTTCATTATACTCCATCTTGACAACGCGCGGCGGAGGCTACGGACTGAGGCAATACCACTAGAAGTTCAGTGTGAATATACTCCGCCTCCGAGGTGAGGTTTTCTTATGACGAAGGAGTGACTAAATCTGAAACTCAGGATGGGCTTAGCCATGATACAATACTCTCGGAGGTTACCACAGATGATACGACTGACAATAAGAAATGATCCGAGATTCAGATTTTAAATTTTTACGAACCTAGTTTTGTTGTTCCCCATATTTCGGTGTTTCAACACAACAGACAGCGAGAGAGACCATGACTTCTCAAAAGGGAAGCAGAGAAAAGGGTGTCAATCATGTTAATCTGTCTTTTAGCGTTCCCAAACAATGAGGGGAACACTCAAAAACGGGAACACTAAAAAAGTGATGAAAGTGCAACTGTAACTAACAAACCACGCCATCCAAAGGAACAACTACAATAGACGACGATAGTTTACAACCTCTTCTGCTCTTCTAACTACAAGTTTTCTTATCTTGATATTTCATATCAAGTTGTTGTTCTTTTGCTACACGCTACAAATTAGCTTGATAACTTTTGACCCATTGTGTTGCAAGCGATAGCTCTAGGTGCAGTTGGCGTATTATCAGCTTCATAATGTCGAATGAATGAATTTGGGATCAAATTCGCGCTGATTTTTTAAGCGAAAACAAACCATCACTAATGAACATAAGCACTTAAGCTGGCCCAGCTGTTTTGATAGAGCAGGAAACTATTTATGGCACCGAATAGACCAAGTGATATTTAATCACTTTCTGTTAAGTAATACTTTGACATTTTGAAACTGAGATTATCGGTTGATGAATTGAGAAAAGCAGTAGGTTTTGTCGCTCTTATGGTCTGAATTACATTTATAGCCGATTCGCAGCAAGCGTTGTCAACGACGTAAGAAGTCATATCGGCGTTTACATGTAGTTAAAAAGATGCCCACATTTAGGGCGTCATCGACATTTTTCTCCCACCAATATACGCCCACCTTCTTTGCCTCGCAGTTACAAAGATCCCAAGGTGCCCGGAGTGAAGAGATCCTTTTCTGGCAGACTTGAGATGTTCAAATATGGATCTGCCCTGTTTTTGTTAGGCTCCTAAAGCAGCTACAATTTCGCCATTACCACTGCTTCTTGGGTGTAGACTGTTGAATCTACTCTTGAAGAGTCGACCCGTCGGCTAATCAGAGAGCCATTTCCCCTTTAACACCGGACTGCTGCTTGCCGAGTTGTCAATGATTTTCCCACGCACTGCGAGGTTAAAACAAAGGGCCCTATCGGTGATAAATTCAAGCAGCCTGGTTTGTTTGTGAAGTTTTCTTTAGACAGACTTTTAATTAACCAGAACCTTGCCTTTTTCTTCATAAATTTTACTTTTTGTAGGGCCGGTTTGTTTAATGTTTACCACAGTACACAAGGAAGTGTATAGGCAAGGACTAATTGGTGAATAAAGAAATTGAACAACTGGCAGATACACGAGATGAACGTTTCTGACCAGTAGGCCCAATGGGCGGTCTGCGTTTCTTTTTGCTCATATGCACTCATTTTCCTCTGGTGGAGGTTTTAGTGACCAGATTTTCCAAAACGATTTTACTTTCATGTACCTCGAGTGTGATACCCCTCCACAAATCTTTGCACTTTAGATCTTTCGATGAGTATATCTAGATGTCTTTTTCTCCACAGCCTAGCCTCGTAGGTTTTACCATCAGCTATGGACGTGCTCGGTGAGATGGAAAGCGCGCCAGGGGACCCAATCTCACAGGAGAGTCAGCCAAAACCCGCCATAGTCCCCGACGCCTCAGACAATCCCACGGACTACCTTAACCACTGCGCCCCCGGGCAGTACACCTACCAGCCGCTTGGTATTGAGATGATGGGATTTTCCCCTGCTCATTACCTTGATAATGAAGTGAAAAACATGGAGCTCAGAGATGATGATATTGTCATAGCAGCATATCCAAAAACTGGTGAGTATAAAAAACACTGTCTCAGCTGGTTACTTAGAAATGCGCGTGTATGGAAATTTAGTTCCGGGTTCTGCCGCCTGTTCCTCAAATTAGTATTGAGAACAGGAATGTCCGGTGTAACTTCCATTGAGTCTAGCTAGAGCTGTATGTCCCTTTTATCTTTTGCTTATGCCTTTTACAATGTTTGCAATTTAGGGAACACTTGGATGCAGGAGATGCTCTGGCTCATCATGAACGATGCAGACACTGAATACGCCAAGACGACCGCCATCAACGACCGCGTGCCATTTCTCGAGTTCTTCATGCACGGCTTCAGTGGAGTCAGTTTGATAGACGACATCAGCCGAGACAAAAAGAATCGTATCTTCTACACCCATCTACCAATGGACTTGGTGCCCAGACAAGTCAAGGAAAAGCGCGTCAAAGTCGTCTCAATGTTACGGAATCCGCTGGACACCATGGTGTCGTACTACTATTTCTGTAAAAGTTACAAAGACCTAGGGCATTTCAAGGGCGAATGGGACGACTTTTACCAATTGTATATGAGTGAGAAAGTCCCTTACGGTCATGTTGTCAACCATAACCTGAGTTGGTGGAACGCCAGAGATGATTTGAACATTCTTTTCGTACGCTACGAGGATCTGTTGGCTGATCCGAAGAAAGAGGTCCTGAGGATTTCCGAGTTCTGCGGCGTGACCTTGACCCCGCAGAAGCTGGAAACGATCGTGGAGGCAACACGTTTCGACGTCATGAAAAACAACCCAATGACAAATCGGACCATCTACAAGGAAATCGATCAGAGTATCTGTGCTTTCATGAGGAAGGGTGTCTCCGGCGACTGGAAGAATTATTTCTCTGACGAACAACACACCTTGACCTGCGAATTTGCTGATTCAAAGTTGAAGGATGCGGGGCTGACGTATCCATGTATGGAGTGAGCAAAGAACAAGTTACACTTCAGACAATTTGATCGTTCTTTGTGTTGTGTCATCATTACTGCAGTTAGCTGCTTGGAGACGGTGTCGCGAAACCTTTGGTATGTGCCGCCGTTCTGCCCTATTTTCCTCGGAAGAACCATATATTATATCTTACTCAAGAACAACTCATGTCATTGTCAAAAAACCTTTGGTATGTGCCGCCGTTCTGCCCTATTTTCCTCGGAAGAAACATATATTATATCTTACTCAAGAACAACTCATGTCATTGTCAAAAAATAAGCATCAATTTGTAAATAATTTCGGGTGCTTTCAGTTAGTTGGTGCCGTATACGGTAACAAGTTAATTCTGGAGTTCCTACAAATCTTGAACTGCAACACGGTACCTCCTTTTCCTAACATGTTCCCTTTTTCTCTACAACAGGAGCACACAGAGCCACTGTGGCAAATGCATACTTATTGTATTACGGGAAAGAAGCGTTCATTGGCCTTGGTCTTGCTACATGAACCCCTAAATAACAAATAACATAGTCAATGGACTCGTCCTTCGTGTAATACATACCCTATTGGCTACAATGAGCGCACCGAGAGCGAGCGATGCCAATCACTTGTGGGGTCAAGGCCGCTATTTCAAGGCCAACGTCTGGATCAATGAAGAGATTTCAGTTGTCACTGGTACCGTAACTCTACATATATCTTACACCCAGTTCGTACATGAATACCGTAGTTTCTTTTCTTTTCATTTATTTACAAAAAAGAGCGAATATCTACAGCTTAAGAAACCATCAGATCATGTTTTGGGAAGAATATCAATTTGTTCAAGCCTCAGGGAGTGGTGCATACTGACAGTCACTTTCCTGATACACACCAATAGGCTTGTTGAAGAACGAGTCGAATGAGTCATTGGCGAGGAATTGGAGGACCTCGGCGTCGTAGCTGGCCTTGAATGAGACGGGGTCGCGGGCGAGGACGTACAGGTTGACGCGCTTACTGTCTGTGACGACGGAGTATTCATAGAGGCCATCACCGTTGACTGGGCCGAGTTTGGTGATCCAATCTGAAATGGTAAATCATTCTTTAGGGTTCCTTTCTTCTTTAGTTTTTGTTGCTTTGTGTAGAGACCCGACGAGTACCTGAAGAAGGAATCTCGAAAAACAGATGTACATGTACATGATAATACAACTCAAATCAAATCAACTAAGCCGTGGTGTTATTTCTATCGAAGTCAAGTCTGGGTCTTGTCTCATACTTGCTACTTCTGTAGTACTTACATGATCCGGTGACTGGTACGCCAGCCAGTTGGAGATCAAGCTGTCCGACCTGATTGGTGTAGGTAGCGGTACCAGTGATGTTGAAAAGCACTCCTGTGGCAGATTTCTTGCGACCAGCGTTCAGGACGGAGATGCCAGTGCCGTCAGCGAGGAGGCCGTCTGAAAAAATAAAAGAAGTGACCAAACCGTTTGAATCCCAGTTTCTCAAAATAGTGATGCCATGTCAGGAAGGTCATAACATTTCTTGTTTCATTTCAATACCGTTCCCCTCAAGTTGAACAAACATTGGGGAAAAATTACATATCGCATTTCATCATATTATGTGAAGACAACCGTTTTATATCTACTAGTACACTGTAGGCGAAATTTGATTACAAGGCGCAAAAACAACCACTGACTTAAACAGATTGGAACTGTGAGAACGTGCTCAGACTCTTTCAAACATTCCCATAGCTGCATGGAGTACCATGTTTTGGTCAGTACAGTAATGAAAATACAAATTTCTTGTTGATACTTACAGTCGGCGGTAACGCAGAATGCATTTCTTGTGAAGAGATACTGGGTGAGCAAGTTGCCGTAGATCTAAATGATATACAAAAAACACAAATATTATTTATTCAATACCTCGTTAATTCAATATAGTATATACATGTGGGCAGCGTCGGCCCCAATATTATAAAAATTACGGAAAACAGGGCATTCAAATACTGGCCCCCCTACGAAAATTGAGACTGGAGAATGTTCGATTTTGATCTTACCTGGTACCACCTTCCCGCATACTTGACGGGGTCGACCTCGCTGACGGTGACTGGAGGATCCTTGAAGAGACCGCCAAGAAAGCCGTAGCTTTGTCCGCACACGAGGCAGAGAAGGAGAACAGAGATCAGGGTGCTCATCTTGGTTGCTGAGGTGAAATATGAAATCGAAAGAACTCTAGTCTTGTTTCAGGATCGGAATGACCCCGTTCTCCTTTTCGCTTCCTTTATACAAATTCGCTGCAAAATCAGCCTTTCAGTTTACCAAAATTACACCCTCCGATTCGAACTGATTATCTTGACGACATTGCCATTGGAGGATGGCGTGAGAACGATGAATGGAAAAGCCAATTAGCACGTTTTTGGGGTATGATCGAAGCACGTTTTGAGCGGAAAGTCAATGTGATGAACATCCGACATTTTTCCCAGAGGTTTAAATACAAAAAGTGCGATAAAGAAGATTACCATGATAACGAATGATACTACGGAACTGAACTTGACGAACTCACTTCAAAACGATAACCAGCAAAATTCTGACTTCTCTAAAATGTGCAGACCTTTGTTCATGTAATGGTATTGTAATCCTACATTGTAAATCCACCTGCTTTTTCGCAGCCAAAATTTCGAAATTTACTTTCACACTCTTGTGCGTGTTGAAGAAGTGCCCAAGTCCTATTCTACGTTCCTCAGCTTCCTCTGCTGTTGGAGGCAATGTCCGATGCACGAACGGGAGAACCTGGGAGGTGACACTAACATCAACAAACTGATTAATTTTAGAGAACCCATTTTATTTCAGTATAAAAAGGTGGAGAAATTCTATTTACATTTGTCACATAACATACTATGGCATACATAACTGTTTCCTACATATATATTCTTATAGTACATTTCCCCTTTATATAACTTGGTACAGCGCTTTCATCATCAAAAACAAAACAACTTTTAAGGCCATTCTGGGTTTATCGATAATATTCCTCCCAAAGTCATATTTTAGAGGATTTATACTTTTTTTTCATTTGAATCTAAGTATACTATAATTGTATGGTAAATAACATTCCCATAGCAATGGTTTACAACTACTAATAACAAGGTATAATGTGCGCTATACAAGTTCCAATACATGTATACGTTCCCCTAGACTGTGTCATGCCCTATGCGATCCCTCTTTCAAAGGATTTCGAAGCCTATATCCACAGAAGTGTTTCATGTCGCATATTATGCACAACCCAACTGTTCATCGGCCTCGCGGCACGAATCGAAGAGACAGTGTGCATTACACCCGACGGATATGCTTTTGTCATTATGAAGAGAAGGCCTCTAGGGGACCTCCTACACCTGTGACCGAGTCTGCAAAATGCGTAAATACAATTTATCTGCGTCTCAAAGCCAATTTACGTAATCGCTATAATTTTCCTAAATCTTGAAAATTCACGGTAACGTAAATCGTGCAGTTAAAGCTACATCAATTGAAGGTGCTAGTGCAAAAAATGTCAAGTTCTATTTTTCCCATTTCAAGAAAATGGTCAAAACCGGACAGCCAAGTTTAATGCAATAATGCTCCTCCACTCTTGCTAATTGACCCCGGCGCCATGTTGACCTATATTGTATGCACAACAGCCCCAGTGCTTACTCTCATTGGTCACTCTCCTTTTGCACTGACGTCTTTAATTGGTGACGGAACTAAACACAAGCTCTACTTCGTGCATTGGTTGCATTGTCAGAAAAAAATCACTTACAATATCTGACAAAATAAGACTGCTATAGTTGCACCATATTATATCGATATAGTTGACGAGTTCCATAAACGCAGACGCTAAACAATTGGGTATCGCTAAATAAACGCACCCTATCCTGTAACATCTTTTAGCACAGTCATGTGATGTGACGTCATCACATATTTCTTAATTTCTCCTAGAATGATTGCATGTCAGAAAGAGACGATTGGACCCAAAATTCCACGTGCATGTTTTGTATTACCCAGAGTCCGTAGCAACGCCTGAACCCTGTCCAAAGTATGATACTCTCGGCTCACCAATCTAAGAACAGCGAAACCGAAAAAACGGCAAGCTGGATCATGACGTCACTAGACAATTTGATGTCGCTATCCAAAGTCAACATTTTGAATGCATCGACTGAAAATTTGCATAACAACTCCCGTTTTATGGACATTCGGCAGAAACGGTCTTAGATTGGTAAAACTAAAGTATCAACAGGATCGTCCATCATTATAATATTATGCGAACTCAAATAAATTAAACCCAACAGGCCTGTGGACGACTGCGACCAAACTGTAGCAACGCAAATCCGAGAACAATAGCTACATGTTATACATTGACAGTCAGTCGTCATATCACTAGCATGCGATATGATATGACGACTATATTCGTCATGGCGTTACTAGTCCACGGCGTATTTGATGTTTCCACTGGTCATAAGAATATAACCAGACCTTTATCCACAAGTTGATGCTGCGTCGGAGGATTCACGATTTACCATCATGCACACATATAGATGAATACTCATCTCTGCAATTCAGCCAGTTCAAACCAATGGCACATTCATTTACACAAAGTTCTTCGTCTCGCCAATTACCTTATTTCATCCACCTAATGTTTTATTTGGTCCATGATGTGGACAAGAAAGAAGAAAGGCCACTGATGGTGTATTCGTCCCCAGGCCCGTCACTCGGAGATTTTATTCCTAGTAGCCATCACAATAGTCCCAGATGTCATCATTGTCATAGTCATACGTGGTGGCGCACCAAGCACCACTCCAGGTCTTTGGTATACACTCGTAGTACAGGGCACCACCATAGGAGAAGGGGAAGACGCAGGGTTCGCCCCCTGTTGTCAAGACTGGCTCCTCTGCAAAAAGTAATGTGGTTTAATGAGTATGCACAGTGTTTGCTGTAGATTGGAGGAAAAATTACAAAATATTAGTAAAATTTTAAACCCCCCAATCCAAAGAGGATAATACAAAACTTGTTATAAAGATCCTAGACGAATCACTAAGCTAAGAACGACGATTATGTTGAAATATAAGGTAATAAGGCATATGATACGTACTCTTAGGTTTGCAGAATCCCTTCTTGCCGTCATTATCAAAGTTACCAGTGGTTGAGCACCATGGTCGGCTGTGATCATCGCCGTATGTGGTACAGTCATCATACTCATAGCCATCGTAGATGAAGGGGAAGACGCAGTTCTTGCCCTCGCCGGTACCGCCTGCTGTCTTTCGGTCGCTTGCTGCAAGAAGAGAACGCGTATGGAGAAGGTAATGGTAAAGCTAAGGTGAACAATATATTCAACGTACTAGATTAAAAGGGTATTGTAATGTTACACCATCAGGAAGAAGAAATCTAGGCATAAGTATCAAGGTATCACATGTTAAGATGGGAATGACGATATATCAACATCAAGGTAGAGAGATAGAAGTTTACAAAAACGCTTTAGAAACATATGACATGGCCTGTCACAAGGTTTTTTAATTACCTTGAACGGCAGCACTTGGGGCCTCTGTCGTAGTGGTAGTTGTAGTAGTTGGCGCCGCTGTTGTGGTAGTTGGTTCTTCCGGTGCCGCTGTTGTTGGTAGTTGAATCTGTGTGTACACCTTTCCGCCATCGCCTCGAACACATTTACATCTATCATACTGTGTGCCATCGGGGCCTTCACAGGGGAAGATGTCGGTGCCAACTGGATAGCATTGGCCGTCTGTGCTCTTGCAGTCTGGAACAGAGGGAGTAGGTTTCAAGGGATTAAATTCAAACGTACTCAGTACCGGTATGCACTTCAACGAAATCAATCAAATGGTACAAAAAGAAGCTGACAAACAACAAACTCAAACAAACGAAAGCAGCCTACCTGTCATAGCTGGCTCTAGCACGAACTGGTCAAATGATTTCGTACAGATGTACTCTGTGCAGTCCTTGGTGTACGTGTCATCAAGTGAAACAAAGGTACCGTCGATAGTCAAACAGCCGTAAAGAGAGTAGATTATACTGTTGTCGAAGTCGAGTTCACACTTGCAACCAGGGTACCGCTTGCCGGCTAAGACACATGGAAAGTTGACCGAGTCCATTGGCATGCAGTCTCCATCAGCGGTCTGGCAGCCTGAAAATCGAAAATGATAAGTGTCATTTAACCTCCAAATCCACATTGCTTCATTGGCCGCCCTTCTCGATAAAAAGAGCGTACTACTACTTCACCAACACTTTGACATCACGGAATCGAAAGCTTATAGTTTGGTACCTTATATAATATTTATCAATAAGTTGGCCTCATCTACTTACGAACTTGTGCTTTAATGAATCCAAGGGCATTTCCTTGCTTTGAGCAGGAGTAGGTAGTACAGTTCACCTCCAGAGTCTCGCCCTCAGCCGCCTTGCGACCATCGCGAAGAACACACTCCGTGGGCTGAGCACTGTAGAGGATGGTTCCGTCAGTATCGGACTTGCACTGGCAGTTTGGCTGGCGGACTCCATTCATCAGACAGGGGAAGTTCTTAGAACCTACTGGAACACATGTGTTCTCGGCTGTCTTACACTCTGTTTGTGAAAAGAAATAGGTCTGTGAGTCTTGGCTAAGACCAGCATATGTGATCAAGACGAGATTGCCGCTTCATGTGGTTGCTGTTGATCTTTATCAAATTCCGAGCAGACTCGGTTAATATCACAACGACTCTGACAGGATCCTGGTGCTCGTCTTGCTCTGCCAATAAGCACCTGGTCTCAGCTTGTTGTGGACTAGGCACTCGAAAAAACGACCCGGACCACATTACTGCATTCAATTCAAATAAAATTGATATCCGACAAGTACACACTGGTTATAATGTGGGTTATCAGACGAAGGGCGTTAAGCACACAGAATCATTTCTCACTTTCTTTGCTTACTCGTCTGTTTGGACATTTCATTCCTGGTTTTGGTCAAAACATCTCTTCGATGTGATAACATTCATAATTCAGTTGGGAAAACGACTAGAAAGAGGTACAACATAAACTTCTACGTGAATGACTGTGTGGTAGGTATATGGATGACAGTTCTCCACTCACTTCTGTGTGGATGACGGTGTAGAATATGAATGACGGTTCTGACAACTTGTATTGGCCACATGGCATTGGTTACCTTTGCTCTCAAACTCCAACGAGTAGCCTATATCAGACTTGGAGCACCTGTAGACTGCGCAGTCCAACGTAATGGTATCGCCGGTGGCCACATACCGCCCGTCAGTGATGACGCAACCGTCAACGAAGTATCTGATATTGTTTCCAGCGCCGGCTTCACAGCTGCAATGGTCTGTGGCTTTGCCGTTGATGTTACAAGTGAAGTCCTTCTCACCCACAGGAACGCACTCTCCATCGTATGTCATACATTCTACGAAGGAATGGAATAGAGGAGACAGTTAAAGATGCTGTCGTAGACGCATGGCATGTGCTTGAGCTTTTATGTCGATGAAGTGGTCATCTTTAGGTAAGCGTTGATGATGAGGTAGTGCATGTTTTAAAAAAAACATCTTACAAAAAGCAAATGTGACCCAGCTGGTTTACTTGACTAGCACCGGCATGCCAATCGCTGCTAGTTAGTTGAAACATACCCCTCGTTTTTGACTCTATCAGTAAGCTTCCCAGGAACACCTTTCCAAACCCTGATTTACTACAGCACCGAGCTTAAACCACACTCTACGTTTACAGGCAACATGCTTAGTTATGCTAAGGTTATACCTCTGCCGTCGAGGTCTAAGCCATAGCCGCCTTCTTTCTGATTACACTTATACTGGGCGCAGTTGATAGTAATGGTGTCGCCAGTTGCCACGTATGTGCCGTTCTTCATGATGCAGCCATCCACGAAGTACTGGATGTTGCCCTCAAGGGTCTCACGGCACGAACAGTGCTCGACCGGCTGGCCATTGTTCTCGCATGTGAAGTCTTGGTGGCCGACCGGGACACATTGCTTATCAAAGGTTATACACTCTAGAAATGATAGACGGACAGATAGAGTTTCAGGGAAGTGTTACAAGAAGTCGCAGTCTGAGAAAGCAGACAAGAATTACAGAGGAAGGTTGTAAAAAGCATTAGAGTGTGGTTAGTGTCAAATGATGGCGTTACTTTAAAAAAATATCAATCAAACTGTAAAAGGTAGACAGACGAGCGAATGTGCAAACATAGAAACAAAATGAAATAATTGAAGGGGAAATTCATCTTCGTAGATGCAATATATCGATATTGTTCATCTTGATTGACACGGCATCTTCCTCTTTTCGTAGATGCAAGAATCTCTACGAGAGGTCCACCAGTAGAGAAGAAGCTATAAGTCACCCCTCTGTTATTTGTTGTGTGGTGTATGGTCGTGCCACACGTTGCTATAGTTGTCTTCATGTTGGACCCACCGACATTGGAAGTTGAACTGGTCACTACACGTCTGTGGAAGTCGATCATTTCAACTCGAAATAAAGTGTGCTGACAAGACTGGAGGATTCTCCAAGCTATACGTACCTGATCGAACGTGCATCATCTTGAGTGTGCCAGCCTCACTCACGCATTTGTAATCTCTACAATTCTTCGTAATCGTTTCCCCGATCTTAGTCCTTTCCCCAGTCCCAAGGATGCACTCGGTCGGATTCGCAGAGTAGGTGAGTCTGCCATCCTGACCTAGGGCGCAGCTACAGCTGGGGTAGTTACTACCGCTGATCATGCACTCGAAGTCCTTACTCCCGGGAGGTACGCACGTGCCGTCAGCGGCTTTGCAGGCTGGGTGCAAGATGGACAGAGGTGGGATAGAATTTATGATAGCTTGAACCAAAACCAATTGATCAAAATGGAAAATAGAACCTAAATTGTTTGTAAACCTAAAGATTCAAATAAAGGACAGCTTAGCTAAACCAATGGTGGATAACGTGGAGTGGTTAGGCATTGAAACACACAAACACCGTAACGAAATGAAAAAGATGAACGTATTCAGATGACGAAGTGATTGATCGTTAAGGTGATCACCTTGGAGGTTTGATCAGTCGTGTAGGGGGCCGGAGGAACCTGGACCCAATACACTGATTCACCAGGACATTAACCGTTTTAGATGTCACATCTTGCCTGCTGAATTCAATTGTGTCAAGTTTATCTTAAATGACGTTCGAAATAGAAACGAGAAGAGAGGCGCAATTAGAAACGACGTCAGTAGTTGCTTTGAACGGCACCAAAAGTCGGTTAATCCTATATCTGATCTTCGACTAACCAATCCCAACCCTAAAAAATCCTTACCAACTGAGACAGGTTTCATAATAAACCGTCCATTCTCCTCTGTACATTGATGCTCCGTACAGTCAAAGGTCATTCTGGTACCAAGGGGCACCTTTTCTCCATTATGCCAGTCGCACGCCCCGGCCTTCTCTTCCATTTCCATGTACTTCAGCTCGCCATTCGCGTCAGGACCGCAAGTACATTTTGGGTAGCGAGTGCCCTCGATGATGCAGGGGAAACCAGTGGAACCAACTGGCACACAGGTGTCGTCAGCAGTCTTACATTCTGAATGAGATACGGAGAAGTTAGTATGAAGCGCTGGCTTGGTAAAGCATGTGGCTTAGTTAGTGTCAGCAGAATCTACGGAAAATGACAGAGCAACTCGACCTCGTTGAGGATGAGTAGGGTAACTCCATAAGTCCATGGCAAACTCGACAGGACTTCCAGAGAAAACAACTAAATCTTGAGCTCTGAAAATATCGTAAGTATTTCTGTTGTTGGGATGTCCTCTTTAACGGTTTGGGGTGTTCATGGTTATACTCTGGATTGCTGAAATGCCTATTAAGACTTCAAGTCTAAAATCTTAACATAACAGTCTTTCTACTCACCAACTCCAGTTGGCTGCAGCATGTTTTTGCCTCCCTCCTTGGAACACTTGTGTGCTGTACAGTCCACCACGATAGAATCATCCAAGGGAACGAAGGTGCCATCCTCGGCCGTGCAGCCCTCAGGAATGATCGCAAGGCTTGCTTTCCCTCGGCTGTCTGCTTCACATTTACAGTTGGAATATTGCTTACCATTCACAACGCACTCGAAGTTAGCTGATCCGATTGGCAAACATCTCCCATTGGTTTCTTTGCAGTCTGAAAAAGGAAGTCATGACGAATTCGTGATTATGATGAGTGTAGCCTTGGTTCATTCAAAGAGTAGAGACCCACGGACCTACAGCGGACGGACTACCACATCAGAAGTATACCACTATGACTAGGTTCTCCATTAGGATATGAAGATCTCTGGACTGAACCCCTCCCAAACCAGGCCGAAGAAAGAATACCTCGGTCTCACTTACTTTCTCTCACGGTATCAAACTTGAAAGCATCGCCGTCTCTGACACACTGGAAGTCAATACAGTCTATGGTCTTCCTGCCTCCCTCGGGTGTGATCATGCCATTCGCATCACTGCACCCGTTTTCCATTTTCGCCACCGGCTTCTCCACCATATTGATGAGGTATCTTGGATAGCCGTCCAGGCCGAGGAGGCACTTGCAGCTGTCGTAGCGGACTCCATCGATGATGCAGGCAAAGTCATTGGATCCAAGCCTCTCGCATCCTCCGTCTGCATTGATGCAGTCTGAAAGGGGAGAGCGATGACGAAATGACACTCTAAGTCTATCTACGTAGTGCATATGAAAGATACAATAGCCGAGTTGTACTTACTGAAGGCATCGGGGTAATACATTCATGGTTATTCAGTGACAGGTAGGTAGATGTAGAATTTGGTAATAGCGAAGCATACAGCCTTCGAAGACAACTTGTTCTCAGCTTTAGTTGTGTTGGTTGCATGATCGTCTACATGAATGTTGTTAAACTACATCCTGCTTGAAGTGAAAGGCCAAATACAATCGTTACGTGTACATTTTCATCATGGTAGAGGGTGATATTTGTGACTGTCATTATCCTGATAAAGATCAGAAAGAAACAACTGCAGCTATCAGAAGATCATGTAGGGAGCTACACAAAGACCAAAACGTTCTCTCGTGAACTGATCGTATAACGGCCACTTGTAGCTTTCTTTTCTAAGTTTTGTCTCTTCAAATTAGAGATATCTCTTCTTGGGACTGCCGAGTCATAAAATTGGAAGTGCAAATCAAGCAAGGCTTTGGTGCTGATGGAAGAATGCATAGAGCAAGCATGCAATTACAATCTGCACATCACATAATATCAAGAATTCATAAAGACTAGTCTTTATGAATTCTATGATAGTGATGAAACGGTATAGCCAAAGTGGTATGCCAAACAGTCTGGCCAACCAAGCAGATGGCAATCCATCACATAGCGCTATAAGCTTGGCTGGAGATGGCGCACGGCTTTCTCGTCTTCGCACAGATACTTGCACGTTATTTTGTCGTCAGTCACTTCTGTTGCACATTCTAACAAGTTACATGTTACCATTCTAATGCTCTTAGAAGCAAACGCATAAGACGACCAGGAAGTTATCAAGCCAAACTAACATACTGCACTGTGCCACACCACAGGTTAGTATAATGTGAGAGAAAAGTTGATTCCAATCCGTGCATTTTGTTAGGATTCTATCTACGACTATGTTAAACTACGAACTGTGCATGTGGACTTCTCGAACTATAAAGTACACGGAGGTGGTTCCACCTACTCAATTTCATTTATACTCTACACTGCATGGAATGATGAGTGGGTAACTCATGGTGTGTTCTCGCTGACTGACATTCTGCTTCCCCGTGAATCCTGATCCAAACATTTCTTGATAATGTCATGTTATGAAGCTTGTTCTTGGCAGAATGAGGCGACTCAAAGCCACATCAAGATGTAACGACATCTCTAGTAGACGCAAGGCGAAATTGTCACATTACGTCTTTGCCAAGTGTAATACATCATATCTAAATTTGTTGAGTCATGGATAAACCAACAGCACGGACAATTTCATTTTGGTCCCAAATATAATCAAAACTCAAAAATCGTATAAACTATTTTGTAAGCTAGAAGCTGCAAGGATCCTCCTTGAAAAATGGAATTAGGCACGAAATAAAAAATCGCAGTTGGATGAAAATGCTGTTACATCAGAGGTATGGATTAGCAAGGAGAGGTTCGTTTATTAATTTCAAGCCATCTGCATGCAGCAAGAAGCATCACAAAAGCTTTTTAAAACGCATCACCAAAAGCGTGCCTATACTCTTTGACGTGATTCTCTTTACCTCGTCTCTGCGACTCTAGAGAGAATTCACCATTGGTTTCCAAACATTTATATTCGGTGCAGTTATGAGTGAAGTCCTGCCCAGGGGCGACGAAGGTTCCGTCCTGCGCTTTGCAGCCGTTCAGGTAATACCGGATGCGGTCGTCCTCACTGACACAGGCGCAGTGTTGCTCCGGCATGCCTCTGACCAAACAAGGGAAGTCCTTGGTTCCTGGTGCGACGCAGTCATTGTCAAAGGTGATGCACTCTGCATTAATTGGAGGAAGACTTTGTCAAATACGGAATTCAGTCATGGCACAGACAGGTCGCGCTTTCTGATCGACGCCACTTAGAGAGTGAAATGGCACTGGCAATGATTGGCGGGCTCTGTTGCCAAAGGAAGAATGATTGGCGAGAGGATAAAAGCAGGAAGCTCTCAACAGTTTTGACTTTAAAATTTACATTTCTTAATGTCGACGTTATAATTAGTTCTTAATACTGTATATTGTATTATATTTTTAGAAAACTGCCAATTATATCATCAGTTCCTCTTCAGAGCCTGATCTTCAAACTAACTTTCAATTTATTTTCTCTCGAATTGAGCAAATTCATTACCTGTTGTTTAAGACCTATGTTAAAGGATGGTTTTAATTTAACAGTAAAAGGGAACATGTAGAGATGGTTTACAGTTAATAGATCCGCTTATCATTACAAAAGTCATTTTTGACACTATAAATTTGCTTCATTCATTTCACTTTGATAAATACGAGAGCTTAAAAAACAAAGATAATGATGATGAATATACATCACAGCAGCGCGGGGAAACATAGCAGCATAAAACTCGCAAGACGCCTTGCGCAACGCAACATCAGCGGGTAGGCAATGGCGCACTTACACAGCGCAGTGACGGGGTTGGACGCACATAGAATGCAACAAGCACGGACGTTGCTACCAATTTTATGGACCACTTAGATTTCGGGCAACAACGGCTGGTAGACTTCTTTCATCCGATCACCAATATGCACCAAGAGTGGTTAACTCTCCTAGTAATGTTATTTTCAATTAATTATAAGATTATGACATGAATATCATAGTACAATACAAAGACAGGGACAATATGGTTACGAATTAAATCAAGAAATTCGGGATTGAGATTGACAAAACGAAAGACAGGGGTTAATACATGGAATGACGCAGAAAAATGGTTCTGATGAGAAATGAGAAGATCTAGAAAGTAAATGATGATAAAGTCACTTTCCCGAGCCCAGTATCTGTATATGACAAAACATATCAAAATCGCTGTGGTTCCTCCATTTTGATATGATTGTTACAAACATAATCACAAAAAAAAACACACCGACGCAAGTACATGGAAATGTTACCATTTCACAAACTATGACCAACCGGGCTCAGGAAAATGAGACGAAAGGCCAACAATGGTCAAGTTCTCTCAACGGATTCTACCTTCTGATCTCCGCTTGAGTTGTCCGTTCTTCTCACACCTGTAAGTTGTGCAGACATCTTTGAATGAGCTCAAGATGTCGACCCTGCTACCATCAGGTGCGCGGCAACTAGTAGGCAAAGCTGTGTACTCAATCTCGTGATTTCGTCCCAGCTGGCACTTGCAGCGCTCCTGGCGGACACCGCCGATCTTACAAGCAAAGTCGGACGTGCCGAGGCGCACGCATGTATCGTCTGCGGTCTTACAATCTTGAGGGCAAAGGAGAAAAAGCGTTGAAGTGAATGACTTTGTACGCAAAAGAGAGCTCAGGACAGGAGAAACGCCAGGTCACTTACCAAGTGGGAGTGGTTATCACTGAAAAATTGCCATGGGCTCTCCTGACCGGCCATGTCAAGCAAAATACAATCATCATTACGTGTGATCAACTGAAGATGGCGAATTTTAGTATTGGCTTGAGTATGGTTGTGAGCAGAGAAACTTTGAACTTTCTACTTCTTCTCAGTCTTGATATTCCGGTGAGGCTACTTAAAGTGGCGATTAGGTTAAGAATTTGGCAAGCTGGGTTACGGAAAGGTGAAGTAATAAAATGAACTGAAATTCTAGCGATGAATTTCAACTGAGTTAAGGTACTCGTGCAGGTGTAAAACACGAAGTAAACCTTCGTTGCAGTAGATTTTCAAGCAATTAATCCTATCGTCTGGACATGGGAAACAGTAGGAGAGGACTCAAGCAGAGAATGAGAACAGGTGCTTTTCATCAAAGTATGGACTCGAGAATGAAGAGTGACCTATCCTTCATCTCATTCCCATAGGAAAGCGCAGTATGGTTTCTTCTGATTTTAACAGGGTTTTTTTTCAAGGTGAAATTGTTCAAATATCATCATTATAGAAGCTGAAGATTCTTGATCAAAGATTGGACAGGCTTCGATTATTCAAAAGGTTCCCTCGTTTGAACCACAACAGAAGCAAACCTATAGTTCATGACTTGAACACCATGAGGCACTGTGTAGACCTACCCTTTGCGATCATCTTCAAGGCATAATCCAGTCCCTCCAGCTGACATTTGAAGTGCTCGCAGTTAAATATGTAGAAGTTGTCCGGCTTCACCAATGAGCCATCTGGCCCTAGGCAGCCCTTCTGCCCTTGTCGAGTGAAGTCCTCAGCTGCAACAAGCAGAATAAAACTATGGCTTCTTTGTGATATTACGAATGCCCTACATTATAGTAACGAGATATGTCACGCATTTGTGTTATCTAAAAGTCAGCTAACTCAGTGTTTGAACGGATTGGAGGTGCCACGAAAGAAATGGTCAAAACATAGTATTGTCTTCGACATGTTGATGAATTGAAAAAGGTCATCGTCGACAATGAGCCTCATGGCCTAGTGAAAACTGCAGGCTAAAACGCAAGGGCCTGATTTCGATCCCGGTGAGAACCCAAGATTTATATTCTGGATGATCCGGCGTTGATTTAAGGAATTAGGTATTCAAAGTTCTTCGAATGATACTTAAAACCAAGGCTCCGTGTATCAAGTGTCAACGGGCAAGGGAAAGACTCCGCCAACTAATGGTACAGTTATATCGTATTGGTCAAGGAGTCTGACAAAAGAAAGAGGACCACAACTAATGCCAAAGATTTCGTTTCTTAATAGTTGGCAAACCGGAATATATAAAACCAGTTCTCAGACCTTGCAGTATGAATGAAATTTGCTATCAAAAGACACAAGGTCACACGGATTTTGGTTACCTCTTGACCCATGTTATGAGAGCACCATCCCACTACCGTGCATGTTCAGTTTATTCAAATTACTATAAAGTACTTGTATTGTCCGAACTAAGGTCAACACAGTTCAACATAATCATACAAATAGTATTGAAATGTCGACAACAAGTAAATGGTCTATAGTGTTAGGATTGAGTTTCGAATCAAGATATCATTAAGTACATTATTCAACTATTTCAAAGAGAACAGGATATTTCCATCAAGGAACAAATTCAGTGGAAAGATTTGCGTCTCAAACAACTCTTCAAATTTGTTTCTGCGTGTGGGGTTTAAAAGGTAAATGTCCATCAAACTCCCTTGGCACCTCAACAAAAGTTTGCTTTTACCCTTTGACGACTTGGACTTGGTCATTCTCTTTGAAATATCAAGTACTTCACCTGATGTTCCCTCTCCGTCGGTAGGGTTGACCACCGCCATAGCAACCAACGCAGGGAGGTCGCCACCGTTCTCCTCACACTTGCATCGTTCATTTCTCGCGCCGTTGATTTCGCACGAGAAGTCTCGAGACCCAGTATTCTTGCAGGAGCCGTCTGCGGCCAAGCAACCTAAAAAGAGGGGGTAGCAGACGTTAGAAACTCCATTAACAGTTGCTACTGCAGAAAAAAACAGACTTAGAACTTCAGACTCCAAGTGAACGGAAATCTTTAGCGATGAGACAGCGTCCTTACCCGTTCGCTCCACAACAAGCCTGTAACCAGTACCAACTCTGTCACACTTGAAAGTGTTGCATCCGTCGATGAACCTGTTACCGTAGAGTACCCGCTCACCACTCGGGGCTGTGCACGTTGGTCCTAGAAAACAGAGGGTTTGAGTTGGAATTGAGATAAGACGATTACTTCCAAGGAAGGAAAATGATAGTACACCGGTTTCTTTTGGTCATGGCCTTCCAAGCTGCCTTAGAAAGAGCTATGAACAACGAAGTTCGAAGTAGATGCATTTTATCGACGTCTTTTTTGAAACTTTCCCCGATTACTCTAACAACTCGATAAAAAATAGAAGAACAGTATTTGTTGACACCACGTCTTCGTACTTCAGCAAAACAACACGTATCATCAACACGACGTTCGTACTTCATACTTCGTAACTATCTTTATTCAGTGGAACGAGTTTAACTTACTGTTTTCAGCCTTGCTTGTACCTCGTTCCCACGTGAGACGGCCATCGGGCATCTCCCTGCAGGTATAATCTCTCCTGCCATGTTGGATTTTATTGCCAACTGGGATACATTGGTTGTAGTAGGAACAAGCTGAAAGGCAAGTACATCGTACATTGTACTAATATTAGGGATCTAATTCTATTCATTGTCATCCAAGGGGTTTTTGTTGGGAACCCAAGCTGCCCTCTCCATGTCGTTTGCGTCTGCAGGTGTATGTTAGGTTAAGGGGGAAGATTATCACTCCTTTGAGACCCTCTTTGCTGCTCTTTGATAATTGTTCATCTTTGGATTCAGTGGCGGATATAACAGGTCACGATGCTCAATGTAACACGTATTGACACAATGCATCTGCGACGCAAGCACATTGACATTATTCATAAAATACTATGTATGTCCATACCTGACCCAATCTACCGTTTACGTACGCTAATATCTGGAGTGGTTCCATTTTTTCTCATAGACCACTTCAGTAGCTTTAACTTATAACCAATCCAAGCAAATTGACTGGCTCTAGGCCCTTAAGTCCAAAAACTATCCGGTTTGTTGTCAAAGCTCATATAACCAATTGTACTGGATTTGTTCCCTAACACCCAACGTGAGAAACTTCAGGGGTGCTTGTCAAATATTATTATCTTTGAGCCAAGCCAATACTTTTGCTGGGACACACCTTCTAAAAAGTGCGCCTGATTTGACCCGAGGTATACCAGTTAAAGTTATTTCTCTTTGCCAAATCCTGTAACATATAACGTAAACACCTTAAATCCCGACACGTTATGCGTCAAACAACTTGAAGTCAAGCTGCTTATATGTACGATCAAACAGAAAGTATCTGAACAGAACGATAACGGCATCGATTGGTGATAAGCGTACGGTTCTTTGTTGGTGATGAAGAAAGAGTAAGGGGAAGGGAACGTGTAAGGAAAAAGAGAATGCTTTTTTGTAGAATAAGCGATGTGTGCCATTAAATAAAGAGCAAAGGGACGGGAACGTGTATGGAGAGGGTGGAGGCAACCCACCGCCTGATTTGAGTCTTTCTCTCTGATCTCGTCAATACCAGCTTGCTTTTTCAATTTCTTAAATGACCGGATTTCATATATTATTGGCTTTATAAGTTACCAATAGAGGTGTGTCATTACTCGCCAAGTTATTGACAGAGAAATTAAACTAAACCCGCTTGTTTCGGCAGTTTTAATGAGCTTTTCCCAAAGTAAATTATGGGAAGTATAAACATGTATTGGCCGTCGCAAGTTGGTGTTAGTGTTTAAAATTTTTGATTAAGTAAAGTCGGTAAGCTTTTAACGCATGCTTTAAAGAACTTGGTGGGAAACCGTGGATAAACAACTATGTGATTTGTTCAGGGCTTTGCCTTGTTTTCCTAGTACGAAACATTTCAAATGGCTTGGTGTAAACTGTCAAGCAGTGACATATAATGTTGTAGGGTTCTTACCGGTTGAGACCTTCTTCCGCCGCGGCCGTCGTCCACCCTCGAGTTCACACCGGTAGACGTAACAGTAATAGTTATACGTCTCTCCCACGCCGTAACATGTACCGTCAGCTCTCTCGCAACCTTGTGAGGTGGAGAAGAAAAGTGAATCAATGGAAACACAATGACAATTTGGTCAAAACGCACACATTTTCAAACCAGGGAGCGTGAGTTCAATCTATGGGCCAACATATCACTCCAGACTCCTTCATTTACAAAAATCTCGATATATAAATAAACGGTGTGTAATCGTGTTTCTTCATTTTATCTTGTGGTCGCATATGCCAAGAAGACATTGGCTGTCGACTACAGTCGCGACTCGTCCATGGCGTGGTATAGTCGAGACAGGTACCCGAGGGATTCAACGTCTGGTCGAGGTTGGGACTGAGAGTTCACATGCAACTAGGACATGAAAGACAGATTGAGATATAATACCAAAGCAATCTCCCCTTTGGCAATAGGAAGCAATGTCATACAATTGTGGTAAACAGTACCTTTCACCATTACAAAGCAAACTGCAGTTGGGCTTACATTGGAAGCAGTACTAACTTGTGTAAGTAACCTGTAAAAGTGCTCTCACATCTAAAGCAATGTACCATTACCTATTTGAAATTGACGATTTGAGCAGTAATGAAAGTGTGTTCGAAGCAATGTTTTATACAACGACGTCTAAAGCTGCATTAAGTTTCTGACTAAGCGTCCAAAGCAATACATTGAAATGAAATGTCGTTGTCTTAAGCTAATACTAAAGCAGTGTCACTATTTTTTGTAATAAGTGATGTGTGCTGTTCAAGAAAGCAATATACTAAAGCACATCTTTAACTGAATTAGAATCATATGATAATATTTCTTTGTGTATAGCGAAGCTTGACAAGTTGTGCATGTCTAAAAGCAATTTTTATATTTTTAAACTTTGCTACAGCAGTCTTCTTAACCTTTTACAAGTTTTACCATATGCCATCAATCAAATTAGTATCAAAGAATAGTGCCCTTTGCGGGGAAAACCTGATTAGAATTAGAACTAACAATGAAAGAAACGAAGTCAGCGAACTTGCTTATTATGTCTAGACGATAACCGGCGTAATATCATGTATCATCTGGGTCTGTGCAAATATCAGATTCTGTGACTTGATAAACCTTTCGAACGCGACTGACTGATCCTTTATCATGGTCATCGTTTATCACCGTCATCTCAACGATTTTTTGCCCTTTTGTGATAATGTATATCCTCTCTTTGTTATTGGCCATATCAGACATTCAAAACACCGGTTGGCATTTGGATATCTTTGTAATAATCACTAGTTGTATTTTGAAGGGAAAAGGCTGTCGGTGCATTGGGCCATGCACGTTATGTGGTCTGCATCATGCTATGTACAGTTTCAGTCATTTTATACAGCCATGCATGGATTGAGTCGGGCGTTTGATATACTCAACAGGAGATGAGTTCAATGATGACTACATTCATTTGCAGAGAAGCGAAGCTCTTCGTTTGGTATTGCTCAGCAGGTTTGGTTAGGAACTTCAAGACCACTGGTCTAAATTGTCCGACGTTCTAGCAACATTTTACCCAAGTCAGTACATGCACCAAATTTACCTCAGGTCCCGGTTGTTCAAAATAGTTTTGTCACTAACCCTGGTGTTTAATGAACTTGGTGTAAAAACCAATGAGCTTAACTGAAGAAGATATGTTAATGCCAACGTTAGTGACAAAAAATTGCTTTGAACAACTGGGCCCTGGTGTAAATCGACGAAGTGACTGGCTTGCACTATTTGTAAGGGCCCCCGGGCGAAAGTATCTTAGATTACCGTCACTGCCCAGCCCAACCATCCCCGGGTTACCTCGGGGAGTATAATTGTGGATGAGGTAAACATCATATTGTCTCGTACAGGTAGATGGATCCCAAACCAACTGAAATAATGCCAAAGAGGCATTAATGGCTTCAGTACCTTGATATATTTGCTGTCGGACGGCGCGTCCATCTTCCAAGACGCACTTGTAGGTGAAGCAAAAATACTGGTACGTGGCACCTACGTTAAAACAGGACCGATCCGATCTTTCACAGCCTAGAAAAAATCAACTGTTGATACATAAAATCATTTCATAAGCAAGGCATGGGCACTTCCACGGGACGTCATCGTGCATATTCTTGAGTTGTTCTGTGATATGCTTTTTTCATTCGCCACTTTCCTTCAGCAGTTATCGGCCAATCAGAAGTGCTGTAGCCATGCTTTCTGCAGCCATGCTTTCTGCGCTAAACACGCGTGGTACAGGTCTTCGAATTGGTCAATACCTGACCGGAAGTCCCAAATTGCTATTTGAGGAAAATGGCGAACTCGAAATGGAGTCTGGTGTGTCAATTGACATTTCAAATATGTCCATGGCGACTATATAACTGGTTTGAGTTCGACTTGTTTGTAATCGCAGTGGCATGGACTGCTAGTGAGCGATCTTAAACAAAATGACTCAAATAGGTAAAGCAATATCTTTACAACATTCGACTAATTTGTATACAAAACGACGAAGATGCTGCTGTTGGTGTACTCTGATGACGTCATATGGAAGTGCCAGAATGCTATAGGACATTGCATATATCAGCGTGGTTATACAAATTTGCCATTGGCAAATCTGGCATATACATTTACCGAGTTTATGCTGTGGATGTTGCCAGAGAAGAAAAAGTATCTCTGTCTCTTTCTGCGGACGATCCAAATTGCAAATTGGCAAACCGTGCTGTGTATTGAATTGAGGTTGTGCAAACAAGCTGTTAGTGACATATCGACGTTTTCTTTATCTTGTGGTTACGGTTTTCTTAGTGTATAGCATGTGCAGTTAGGTGATACTATACTGTGAGCGTCTGGACTAATACGCAGGCTAAACGATCCGTGGCGTGGCCTTTTCGAGAAAGAACAAAAGAAGCTTTGGCATGGGAAACTGTCGACCGGGATGATACGCTCAGCGAACCCAATCTCAATTTCGGATGTCTTTACTGAATGATAATCTTAATAACAACAGAATATACATGTAGCTCAATAGATCTGATCGGTCAACGTGTCTGGATTAAGATATTTCGTCACCCCAGGGTCATCACCTTGGCGGGAGGCTCACCGTCCCAATGACCCGTCTTGGATCCTGTACAATTACGTCCGGCGTAGACACAATATCACGA
This sequence comes from Lineus longissimus, assembly GCF_910592395.1. Lineage (NCBI taxonomy): Eukaryota > Metazoa > Nemertea > Pilidiophora > Heteronemertea > Lineidae > Lineus > Lineus longissimus. The sequence continues at coordinate 2,821,181 of NC_088314.1, forward strand.
CTTGTTCCGAACCAGTGGCAATGGTCGTGTTCGGAATTTTATCATTTGGTGTGAAAATTAAACCTTTGATGTATAATAATCATTGTGCTCGTGCCGGCAGACGACATTATTCGGCCTTTGTGTTCCATTTGAGTGATTTCATCTTCACCGAGATTTCAGAACGACAGGAGTGAAACCTTCTATTATATTCTGTCTATACAATCATTGATATCTCTCTTGTATCGTCAGCCCATTCTAAGTGGTGTAATTGGGGTCAGATCGCGGACAGAGTTATGAAAGTTAGTGACATTTCATCTTCAGAGTAAGATGCACACTGAACTTCCAGCGGTATTGCCTCCGTAGCCTCCGCCAAAATGCCAATACATTGAGGTTGGTGAGTGGATTCGGAATTGATTTTTAGTTCTCTGACCGGAGCAGCGGGAAGATGGTGTTGTTTAAACATTAGAGAGTTTCAGAAATCCAATACATACGCTTACGTATTCGTTTACGGTTGTTCATTTCAACATATTAGGGTGACACGCGGATTGTTTCATTCATGGCCAAAGCTTCTCTTGTTATCTGATGCTAGCATAAAGTCCTGATCAAACTAAATCGGCAATGGATCACAATAGATTAGCCGCATATTCTGATGGGCACTATACCGTGGTCGGACTGAATGACAGAGGAAAGACATTCGAATAGGGTCTAAGAACAGCTTTACAATGATAAGGACAGTAACTCCAAGGGAACAATTGTAACTGCTTCCGTCTTACCCTTGTAGGGCTGAGGATTACACCATGTAGAAGCACTTAAATATGTCAGGAGCCAAAGCCATTTAGTCTGATCACCACTTTACTAGTAGCTGGCCCAAAACGCACTCACTATATTTCTACACCACACACTCCAGCAGATAAAAAGCGACTGTCCAGTCACGAAATCGTGACTGAAAAAATACTTCTAATTGTACTCAATATTATGTCTAATATATCTATAACTAGATGCTGCGACAAGGCTACTATGTCATCAGTGCATCTGAACTACCCTACGTTACAGATTACACTAATGTCACGAATGTAAGGTCAGGTATCAGGATGAACATCCAACTGGGTCTTTCAGGAACAAGTGACAACGTGTGTCTGTCTTTAATTCTAATCGAAGTAGAACGTGTTTGGATGGGTCAGGCAAATTCTCTTCTGGCTGATCATGTTAGGTTTATTTATTTATGGTTGCATACGTGAACCAGTGCAGAAAACAATCGGAGAAAATAAATATCTTCCCCCTCAGTAACCGCGTACCATATCATACATTCATGACTTCAGGGCAACATACAAAATGTAGGCCAATACTGTAACAGACCAGTTAGTGAGGCCGAGAATTTGAGAGCGGCTCAACAAAAGGTTAATAAAGAGGCACTATGAAGATCAAAAAGAAAATGTGCCCTTCTTAAAATATCCGGGAACAGCCACCTAGTAAAGAAAAGAGAAACTACTCGCCTGTACATTGCCTGTACCTGCATACAAGTAGTTCCTCTTCTATGTAGAAGCTGGCCCCCACTGGTGGTTTGATAATGGTATATTTTCCCATACATCTGGAGGCAAGGGTGACTCGTTGCCGAAGTCAAGTCGCCCAAACATTGTGTTGGAATGTTCATTGGCATCGACTACGTCAGCTGATTTGGCACAGTATTGAAGATAAAAAATGAAAAAGCATCTCTCCTTTCTTTGGTTTGTAGCATTCTAACTATTTGTATGTTTCTGTCTTACCAGCTGTGACTAGCCTGGCACCATTACTTTCACATCTGAATGAATGGCAGTACTGCGTCCACTCCTCTCCCAGTGAGTATCTTTTATCGTCAGTATCACGGCAGTTTGGGGTAGCGCCTGCAACGGGTGAATAAAAGAGAGAGGTTGAGGAAACGTTCGTATAACACTGAGGTCATCTACTAGAGGCTGCGAAGACAACATAAGTCTATGTCCCGTAGGAAAAAGCGAGGAAATAAGATATAGAAAGGTTCATTTATTGAATCAAAATTTATTGAATCTGCTTGGGTTTGGCACCGATTTATCTTATCTGAGATTCATATGAGCAGAATTGATGACTACAAATGCTTATATATTCTTGATGTCAAAAGTATGCCTTGTAAGGTAATGACCCCGCGTAATGGCTCCAGTTAATGGGCAATCCGTGTACATGCCATGCCCCCAAGTGACATTGGTCAACATTTTAGACCTGATAATTTCAATGCTCTCAAAAGTACCTGTACATCGAAGTATTCAATTTTGGTGAAAGAATCAACCACTCATAAGATTGTAAACATGTCAAAAGCTATACAAGTCAAAATCCTTTGACCATCGCCTGGGTCGACAGTTAATGGTCTGAGATTGTCCAGACCCGGAGGTCATTTTGATAGGGCCTAATTCACATGGTTAAAACTTCTTGGTCTGCAATTTGAAACAATGAAATAACATCAACACTTCCACCTATTTCCACACCTTTTGAGGGCCCGAGATTATCCACAAGGACATGGGCCCTTAAACAACAACGATAACTCAAAGCACTAAAATTCCATTTCATTACAATGTCAATAGTGACCTTGCACCAAAACAATGACAAATGTTTGAGATTAAGAATAACTTTCTGACTACTTGAGATCAAAAAAGTTTTCTTCGTTAAAACACCGTCATTCAAAGCTTAACTCTCATTTCCTTATCTACTTTGGTGTTCAAGACCCTAATTAATCCTGTTTCTAGAGCGCTTTACAGGTTTTAGTCACAAGAAGAGGTTAATTAATGCAGAATGCGCGATTTCGTGTCCAATTAAACATCTCAGTATTAGCCTCTTGAGAAAAAGCGTCCCCTTTAAATCTAAAGGTAATCACCCTGTACCCCATGGCGTAATTATGTTTCCTGCCAGTCATGTCGTGGCTAGTGGCAAGAATGCACAAAGCCAAATCAACTCATATGACTTTGGTTGAGAACACTCGAAGAGATTAATCATGATATATAGAGACATAGAGAGAGACATAGACATGGACATATGCATAGACATAACATAGACAAAGACTCAGGCATAGAAATAGACAGACATAGACATAGTCATAAACGTGATACTGACAGTAATTCTGAAAGAAGATTGGAACCATCATTCTTGGACGATATAGTTCAACGGATGTAGGGCAGTGTGCAATCGGAACTATTGTTAGCCTCACGAATTTTCAAACCAATTAAACGGTCATTTGATAATCGTTATTCGCTTTAATAACTTTTTATGATAGTCAATCACTAAATGCTTTCGCACGAACTTTTCAGTCCGGGTGACCCTGTTCTCGTGGAAATGTGCCAATGGTGATTTATGGCCATGTTCGATAAGTGCGACTGGAATAAATATCTGTCTTTCACAGACCGATTGCCGTGATCTGGCTGAAAGTACTGGTCTGACCCATTGCCAGTCAGTGACAGAGGAGTGCGGGAGTGAAGCCAAGGATGGTGGTATGTGATGGCTTAGCGACCACCCCCACTCCCCATCCCTGCCAGCTCAGTTTTGGCAATTGAGAACATTACGCTCCTTTACAGACCTTCTCATAGGACAATTGGACATCGATGGTCAATCAAGGTCAAGATTGCACCCAACTGCACGAACTACTACATGTATGGACTTAAATTGCTCATCGACATATCTACTAAGAGGTATCAATGTCCTTTTCGCGGAGATCGGATCCTTAACAAATTTGCTTTCTACTTGGACGAGCCAACATGCAGGATGATCATTTACAAAGGAGTGTTAGCATGTTAGACATGCAAGAAACACGCCATCGTGTCAAATCCTGGTCTTAAATGTCACCCAAAAAGGTGCACTTATTGGCCTGGAGCATAACTACATTGTACTTGATACTTTATCCGTTTGTAGACAGATTCCTGTACCGGCTTTTGCTCTGGTTTTGACATAAATGTATTTATGCTGTATTCTATCCACCACTTTCAATCAAAAAACAAGTGTCATAATTGCAATCGGCTGATGAAAAAGAGGAAACTATCCAACAAGTAATAAGATAAATAAATCACATGATGATAAAGTAAAGTAATTGCTCAATAAACTACGTAATCCAAAAGTTCTCTCACCTTATCAACCTTTGATTCGAACGCATGTTTGCTCGATTGTCCTTTTTATTAGAGGTGCATTGTTTATTAATTACTTATTTATGCCTGCCCCGAGTAATATCATTGCTCACAAAAAGTATCCCGAATGCACTCGATTTAGTCCCTGACCTCCAACGTTTAGTCATCTTTTATATCATAATACTATAAGGCGGCTCGATAAAGTGCCATTTGGGGGTAGTGTTTCGTCTCGAAATTTTGCACGTTTGCAGGTGATATGTTATCCTGATGCAACGTTATGTTTATTTTCGGAAATTTACTTCAGCGGAGCAGTAATGAGGGATTTTTAATCGGACACTGTCAATTCTCCTTACCACTCACAGAAGCCAACAAGTGATATTGCATTAGATTTTCATTGCAATTCAATCAATTCAAGGTATAGCCCATTTGAACCTGCCTGCGCCACGGGTACAATGCTAGTTGGCTATTATTTCGCTATCTAGCCATTGCGCACGACCCGGATATCAGGAGGATGAAAAAGTTTCTAAGTCCAAGTATTTTTTTCACTTGTCTTTTTTTCTGCTGAAAATGAAGAAACATCATCAGCCACAAAAAAAATTGGCATTTGAAAATTTTTCATCCTTTCAAAGCCAATTTTTTTTTTCTTCAAAATTTCTTCTGAGTGCATTGCTTTTTGAAGCCACTCAAACCACTTACTGGTCTTATATCAAAACAGCCCAAGACCAGACATAGACTATGCTGCGCTTTGTAACTTTCTCATCAAACTCCTTCATTCACGCACCAAGACCAAGGTATCAGACACGAGATTGGACGAGATTGGACGAGATTGGACAAGATTGGACGACGAGAATTTTCATTCACCAGACCACCTCACACTGTTTTTTTTTAGAGCCGCAACATAATGATTTCACAACTCAAACGAAATCGTAATAAAAAGCATTCCCTATCCCGCCATCCGGGCGGTGCGTACAAGAAAGGTGGATTAGCGCCGCCTTAACCCAAGAAGCTGCTCAGCAGGACTCTGTGGCGGATGGTAACACCATAGTCTTGTGCTCAAATCAAACCACTTCAGAAAACGACCAAGAGCATTATCAAAAATACGAAATTCTAAGCTTTAATTGAGAAAGAAAGCAAATTTTCTCAGGACTGTTAACCTATATTCTGTCAGGTGTAGGTATTTCGATACTTGGATTCGAGCCATTGGTTTTGAGCGGATTGGCTGGAACAATATTCACTCCCCATTAATCTCCGTCACGAGGTCATTTGAGTTCAAATCCAAGAGTAAAGGACAAGCTTCCATCAAACGCAGCCTCTTCACAAACACCCGTCAATGAGTATTCCCTCCAGATGACAGGGCCGCTTGAACTGTGAGCTTACAGTCTGAGAAGAGCGTGATTCCTAGAAGCTTTTCACGACTGATAGTACCACCTCAAGCACTTTTTCAATGAATAGGTGCTTTTCAATAGGTGTTCTAATTTTCAATTACTACCTTTGTGTAAATTCGGTGAATGAAATGATATTCCGTATACGCGCGTGTTCGGGAATATCAAACACGGAACGTTGGTGGCAAGAATATGGTGTGAGGGCTTTTCCAGCCCTGATTGGTCCGCCGAGATGGCCATATATTTTAAGGCATACCTTGCTTGGATGCGTCCCTGGCCCATGCAAACCAAAGTTGGTGATCAGGTGTTTTCTCGAAAGCTCCTTCAGCAAGAGAATGAAAGCAATGGGCCATAAGAAGTACAACTGAGATTTTCAAAGTAGATCGATACTACGCTGACACAAATCACACATTTTGGCCAGGAAGAAACATTGCTTAGTGTTCAAAAAGGTATGCCTGCGAAGCAATTATGGCACTGTACAATGATGGCGGTGGCGATTGTGATGTTGATGACGACGACGGTGAAAGTGACGATAAACGAAATGATGGATGATGATTAATAATGATGATGATAATGATGATTATGATGATGATGAAATTACATGAACGTGTTTGTTCATGACGATAAGTGTGTAATCAGTTAGGAAGTTGGAACGTTTCAAAATGTAAACTAGAATTATAATTTGCAATTTGGAAAATTCCCAACGAATTTCGGCATCGTTTCCAAATATCGTATGTTTGAATTCGTCGCCTCCTGATGCGATATTACACGGTCTTTGGTCACCTTCTGCTCTGTTACCTCTTCACGGTCAGCTATTGAAGGGAGTTGTAAAGTCTTACAACTTTTGGATGAAAGCCCGAACGTACATTAAGGTTTATTTGGCACTGACACTGTTTGCTGGGTTAACAATCATGCAGTTATCGAGTTCATTAAAGGTAACTTAACGACATCATGGGGCTTTTGAGAAAATTCAAGATACGGAGTTCGGGTGGAGCTCGGGTAGAGCTGTCATTTCGCCCAGCATTTTAGCTTCCGAGTCCACCTTTGCGATGTTTCATGAGAAAACCAATCCAAGGTGACCAAACTGCACTTAAGGTCTGTTTCCCACGACCTTTTTCATCCATGTTGACAGTACGAAAAACCAGGGACTTATCAACAATGTTTACAAATTCTACTTGCTTCTTTTTCGTCGCAAATGTCATCTTCAAAGAAGATGGTATTAATCAAGAATTCTAGGAGCAATTTCACAATCAGTCGTTGGTGTTAAACATGATTAACCTTTCGTCTGGATCTCTCTCGTTTGTTTGTTTTGTTCTTTTGTTTGTTGGTTTTTTACCGTCTGCTGTCATCTAATCGTTGAAATTGTGACAACAATACCTCGTCATGTTGCGTTCTGGGTCAAGCTTGTGGATTACAAAACAATTTTATCATTGCATTTAGGCCTAATGAAATAATGAGTTCGGTAGATCATGAGATTTGTGGATGCACAAGCTCTCCAGTGGCCCTATACTGTTATTGAAATAGGCCGCTTATTCTGACCCTGACAAGAACAGTTATAATCTTTATTCATCCCATATGATGCACTTCCAGGAGTAATAATGACAAATATTATTCCTTTATACTGTTGATATACCAGTATATATACATAGTAGACTTTACTTGCATAGGCCTGATTGGTGCAAATGGACCCTACACAGTTTCCAAATTAATTCGCCGAAACTACGCCCAAAATATTTTAGGTAAATCTTCAATTACTAACTTATTCCGAAGTCGAGCAAAAAGGACATTGATTCATCACAGTGTAACTTTCATGAAAATATTTATATATTCATGGTTGCAAATAAGATGATATATGACATCAGGCGATATGAACAGATCATATTTATTGAGGATAAATCATAACTTTGCAGGGTTTTTTTTAGAAACATGTAGCCTTGAGTGGCGTCTAGTCGAGTCTATCTTTACTGCATTTACGATGAGGCGCACCTTGTGCAACATTTTCCCAAACCAACATATCGTCGTGCACGTAAATGAACTATTTTTCCCAATAAGTGTCTTTTTTTCAGCAAGAAACTGTCACGGCTTAGCCTTATGTATCAGATCGGCAGTTTATTTCTTCATTGCAAGCAGTAAATAAACATTTTCAAACTTGATATGTCGATGTATAATGATACCGGTAATTTGTTTATCCTATGGAGTAAATTCAATTTAACCAAAGGCTAAACATGGAGGCAGTGTCTTGCATTGGCCTTCTAAAGTTTCGGGTATTCCGGGTACGTGTCAGAGGTCTTGATCCTGGAATGGGATATCGCACCAGGGCTTTCTAGAATGAGCCCAGTGTGTCAAAATTCCATCGTCATTTCTATTGTCCAGTATTTAACAGTCACAGTTCAGAAACATCAGTTTCTTCAGGTCATCAACACTAGCTTCATTCTAATTAATATTGGCATCAAGGCGCGGTGGCACAACGGTTGAGCGTCGATCTTGTGGTCTGGAGGTCCCGGGTTCGATGCCCGGACGGTGCCATATTGCAATTCACAAATGGCTGAAAATATCATTGCGTACGCTAGATTGCGACTGCTTGGATCTCCCGAACGTTTTTTTTGATAGGCTGAGTCATATGTCAGGCAGACTCACTTATATATTTTGTTAATAGTTAACTACTTCCTCTCTGCAATGATGTGGCTTCAAGTGTGCTTCTCCTCATTTGTCTCGATAGTAATTGAACGTTAATTCAGCACTCAATGCAGTCAAAGGGGGAATTAATTTGGTCGGTTTCTCATTTCTCAGAAATACCAACATTAACCCGGCTGCAGATAAACTCTATTCAGGCTAATTACAGAGCTATTTGATAAGCTATCAAATGAGAATAGTAACATATCCTAGTTGACCTGTAAATTCGATTGATACATAAAAAATGTAAACTATACTCCGATACCATAAGTTTTGTGGAATTCATTTACAAGTAATGGGTTTACTTACAGTTGTCTCAAGGTGAGGTACATTTAGTGTTAAGTGGCTCTCTTTGTTGTGAAGTTGGCAGTATTGCTGTCGGTGGTCGTACAGACAGACGCCTTACGAGTCCAACTTCATCAGCAACCTAACCTTGAAAACATCAACATTGTCATATACGTTTTACTTTTAAGTGCTTTTGTTTCATCGACTGGCCTGATCAGATTGCATTATGGCTGCATGCTGGTGTACGATCAGTGTACTGTTAATTGAATGACCTCTTTCATAAAAGGAAAAGGACGTATTTTATGGCCACTCGAAATAATGTATTGGTCTGTTTTACCTGAATAACGACAGAAAGTCGCAGACAGAAAATTGTTTGTATTTCATGATATTCTGCTCCGAAAATCAAGAGAAATATCGTCACCCTCATGAAATAATTGCCCTTGGTATTACAAAGTATAATACATACACCTTCAAACTAGGGAAATACTCACTCAGGTTCACAATAATCATCATAGAGAATGATTCTAGGTCGATTGCCAACTAATATTTTGACGAAATATTGAGGTCGACGGAATCGTGTCAAAATAATGCTAAGAGACTAACCATATTCATATGACGATGACACATTTTTTAACGTTGATCTTTGGGGGCTTATCTCACTGCATGTGACAGGCAACCAAGTGCAACCCAACCCTGTCCTATAACACCATTGGACAAGGAAACTTTCCATGAGTCTTCCATGTGACTGACCGGTGTAAAAGTAAAAAGTGTCCCCCCTGAAAAAAAGTGTCCGGCCCTATTGTATTCTGCAATATGGTTCTATAGAGACCCTGACAGTCAATAGCTCAGAGATTGAAGCGCATAATAGAATCCTTTGTTACCGGACATTTTATCCTAGGACATTTTAAACTTCTACACCGGCATACAGTTTCGATGGTTGTTCTTTTGGCTAATCTTTCACTGAGCTGCCATCGCTACATGTTCCGATCTTAAACAAGCCTCCCTCCGGGTAAAGAGGTCGCGTAAACGATCGAGTTGATGCATTCCCTTCTTTACCCGTCTAAAAGGTGTGGAAGTGCCCCCGGTGGTACATTGAGCCTAATGATCACCTGGGGTCTCTAAACTGGAAAGAATGTCCTCCTTTGTGCTTCACCTGAAATGCATTGTCTCAGCGCACTTAAAATAATTTTCTACGGAAAATATTTGTTTTTCCGATTCTTTGTGTGGAGTGCGGAGTTTTCTTTTATTTTCGACGGTGGCAGTGGTGTCCTTGCCGAGGGGGCAGATTGCTTGAAGTGATACCTGAACAAAACGACAGACTGGTATTTTGACACAGGCTTGAAAAGGCCGGTTTTGATCTCTAAACGACAGTTCCTTTAATGTACAAAATATCATTTGACAGACATCGTCAACAACTGATGTACTTCGCAGACGTCTCGGTGAAGAAGTAGAAAACGCCCTGTGTACGGCTCTATTGTATTCTGAAGGATAATGGTTATGGTTCTTTAGGACCGTCAATACTGGTTCCTAACTAGATCAGTGTTACTATACAGTCAAGAGTAAAAAGTGAAAATGGTAAACAATGGCAATTAACAACGGTTACAAAAGTAATCAAGTTTCCATCTCGTTTAGATTACTTAATGAACACCAGAAACACCTGCTGCTTCACTCTTAAGATTTATTAGTAAAAACAACTTTATTTATGGTAGTTCCTATGGCAGAAACTGTGAAATTAGTAAAAACTAACCATTACATGTAATTAGTTGTTCCAACTAAAAAAAAGTAGTAAAAACGATTTTGATAGTTAAAACAACTAATTTCAGAGTCGGTGCAATAGCAACTACCAGAGTAGTAAAAAATTACTATTAAATACATGTAGTTCTTTTTACCCTTTAATTTAAAGAGTGCATTTGCATCAGCACTGAGTATTTATGTTCAATCAATTATCAAATTTTCAATTAGGTAAAATCCACACAACATGTATCTCAGTAAAACATGCCGAGTGCGCTATTGCAACGAGCTGATGTCCATGGTCCGAACATTTGGTAAGGCTAAAACCACATCAAACCTATCGAAATACTTCAGCGGGTTATCTGGTATACATGCTTATTAGCTGTACATGCCTCAGGTTATTTGGGTGTATTACTAAATATTGTCCACCCAGGGTCAACACCATTAAACATTGACGCAAGACCATAATGGTCGAGTGGCAAGATTAACTCTTAATGATCCAGATACATTAAAATGTTAGTACCGTTACGTTATATTGCAAACGGTTTATGACACATTGGTTTCCCTCCCCCAACAACCCATTATTAAGGTACCGCTGGTATCATCAGGGTTTTTGTTCAGGTTAGGACCCTATTTTATGACGCCACACACCAGGCCTTCATACTCGGTACTTCGTCGTTTGTATAGATTGCTAAACCTGCCTATTATCGTGCTTTCCCAAAACACAGCTACTGTCATCAAAATCAGTTCATAATGAGCAAACGGAAATTAATATTCCAGGGCTACGTGATGAAATGTGTCAATGTTTGTAATTATCAGAAGCGTTTTGACAAAATTTGTTCTATAATTGCCAAGCGAGTCTCGCCGAAGTGACCCAGAGCCAGAAAATCTGCACAAATTACACAAAAGTGGTCTGCAGGTGCTCCTCCTAGATCATGTTCGCTTCTAAAATAACTCAGTGGTAGGCCATTACAAATTGAATGGAACCAATCTGTACATGTATAATGATATGCATGTACCATTATATACAACTTAAATACTGCCAATACATTTTGTAATGCGATGCACGCACCCGCCTGCCTCCAAGCCACGCGTCATTTCATGATGGAGGTATCAACGTTTCAGCTTCCCTTTGTTCCCCAGTTAATAAGAGGCCACGACTCAGAGTGGCAACCCTCAGCGCCGGAACACATATGGATCAGCCGCTGACCGCAACATTAAGATATTGAAGTCTTTGTTATGATCTCCTTTCGAGATCGGGCAAAGCTGCTTGAGTGGAACGAGAAGTTCATCCAAGTCCGTGTGAAAAGGCAAGAAGTCCAAGGGAGGTTCCTAAAAAAGGTCAATCATCGGCCAAGTGTTCACTGATACTAGTAGGATTTCCAGGGGGCATGAGTCACAATGATACAGTTTGTAAATTGACACTTCAGGTTATTCCCCACCTTCCCCGGATGAAAGGTCAAAACTCCAGCCCAACTAAACACCACTCAATTGATGAGTGGAGTGACCAGCGGACAGTCTTTATTTCAGTCGAAATTCAAGATGACTGCCATATAGCCGCCATATTGGACAAATGTCGACGCTGATAATCGAATAGAAAGACGTGAATGAACACGTAACTCGTGGTGAAGATAGCAGACATCTTTTCTGGGTCTATTACAAGAAAATCGAGGTACATACATGTACTCTTATCGTTATTAGGATTCCCAGTTCAGTTACAGGAAAATCGGTTTTTCGAAGGTATAGGTATACATCAAATGCGTATCACAGCGAATAGGAGAAGCCTTTTACACGTTCTTGGAAATTGGTCTGCTGAGTTCAGTTTCAGAACACCCAGGGGAACCAACACCAAATTGGCTCCAGACTCGCACACCTTTAGTTTCTGGCGATGTGCCTGGTCATTCAACTCTTCACTGGCTTATAGAAATCTTAAAGTACTGAAGAATGACAGTAACGATTTGCCTTTTGAACAGGGAGTTAAGAGATCGTACTTTTGATTGTAGTGCAGCACTGCAGTTTCCTTTATTTCAATCAAGGTAAAATCCAAGATGTAATCCAAAATGGCTGTACCTCATCAGGGATTCATCAGAACCAAACTACAAATGGGACAGAACTGCCTGTCACAGGGCAAACATGCGCTGCATGTTGCTATACATCTGTGGCGTTGCACAAAAAAGAATAAGCACTGTCAAATCAATTATTTTTCTCGTATCAAAACGGTTCTCTATAATCCATCAACTTGATTTATGACTAACTGTTGGTTTTTGTATCATTTTCCCAGTAGTTTGTTGCTTATTATCAACAACAAAAGGTAGTGATTGAGCTGTCCTACTGATCCAGACAGTGAAGGTTTTGTCAGTGTCCAATGTCAGTGTCATCATGATACCCCTAGCCTATGAATAAATCGTCGGGAAATGATTTTAGATGTATTCGAAAAAACGCCGCGCCACGCCTGAGACGGATCCACAACAGTATGACCATAATGGGCGCGCAATTCTATGCAGGTCTATTGGCGGATTGTGGCATCGAAGAATTTATACAGAATCTAGGAAAGTATTTCACCACTTAATTTTGGTAGTACAGTTAATATTTAAGTAGGTACTTTGTTAGGCCCGTGGATTAATAAAAACAAACTTGCACTCATGCTGTCGTGAAAGCTAGCAGTAAGTCGGATAATCTGATCAATCAATCTTAATTTTCTACAAAGTGGTACGACTTTGCCTTATTACTAAACGAATTATAACTATATGTACACTGACCGTTAAGAGCATAATTTTCTTCAATTCTATCAGAAAAGCTCGGCTAGCAAGACCCAAGGGCATCTGGGATTTGATTGTTGGTCCATGACCCTATGCATGACTAGACTGCAAAACCTTCTGTCTTCTTATGACCGTGTCCATTGTGGCTCATCGAAGGTGATGGAGAAGGAAGACCACTGCTGACCGTACCTTGACCCAATCGAAGGACCGCAAATCACAATACAAACCTCAATACATCGGAATGTCCAGTGCATATACACTTTGTAATTATATCCTTCACCAAATTAGCTTAATGTCCCCTAATTTTGTGTGTCTGCTTGAAAGTATTTGCTGCCTCCCGCAGGTCGCGGTGAAAGGGCTTGACTTGATTCTATGCATTAGCTCTCTTCCGATGTTAACCGTCTCCTTTAAAGGATGTGGCGTGGTAATAAAGCTATTACTCAGTCTACAGACTATTGAAGAGCATACCGTGAAGATGCTCAATAACCAGTTGTATGTATGTCATGGAAGTCATAGGGACTATACTATGTAAGTCACGATACGAATGACAAATGACCTGTTGCACCAATTTTAAACGAGATCGAACCAGACTTTGACTTGGCATCTTCTTGATGTCGTCAAATCAAACGGCATATTTGCAAGTTGACATAAGATATTGCAATAACTGTTGTAAACCTTACATTATTGGATACATATCGTGTATTTGCCATTTGTAGTTCAACGAAACTTGTTATATACAAAACTTTGTGAGCGTTTAACATCTTTGAATAACCACATGCAGGGAGCATGTCTTCTTGACAACATCGAACAACGTGGCTAAGAAATGGTTAATTATAACATAATTTCATGGATTAATAAGCACAATATTGAGTTGGCCCGACGGCCTAATTTCCAGTCCATGAGGATTTGATAAAGTTAATTAAGAGAATGATCGGTACACTAGCCTAGTTTAGTAGCATACACTCATGTAGATATGTTACACTCTACACCTCCACAACTCGCGTTAGTTGAAATTTTCGGCAGAAACTGCCATCGAACTCATTGGCGGCTTTGCTTCTTTGCCGCACACCTACATTGTAACACACAGGATCACAACGGCTCGGTGTGGGACCCAATAAGCTGCAGCCAGATACAACCCAGGGAAAGGACGCATAAGATACGAAAAAGAGCAGTTACCAAAGACAGCTGAACTTTGGAGGACTTGTACAACCCACCCTGGTCCAAAAGCCAGGTTGATATGTTTGCAAACGAGTTACAGGGAGAATTCGGTTCTACTTCTTTGCACTATTAACAAAGGTGGGCATGCACCAAACGACCCCACTTATGTAAATACTCATGACTATTGTTTGAATTCGTGCTAAAGGCTGGTACAGTAACACCTTTAGGCTCTAACTAATCATTCCCGCAGTGTCTGCTGCACTTTTCATGAAATGATCAAACAATCGTGATGATTTCATCAAATGTTTTACCTTGACCCTTGGGGTCCAGGCAGACAATGTGACCTTGACCTTGACGTGTAGAAGACCGTGACCTCATGAACAACAACAGACGACACTGATATCTTCTTGGGGTGTTGAAGATACCAGATCAGCTGTAACTAGTCTCGTTCGGTATGGAATGATCATGTATACAGGCGATGAAACATAATATTGACCTTGACCCGGCTTGACCTTGAACTAATATTGAGATGATGACATCAGTGGCCCGATGGCAGAGATAATGAAAGTTGAACCACAGATTAGTTGCACCTTATAATTCAAATCTCCTAGATCACGCTCAATTCAATTCTTCCGTTCTCCTCATCCTATTGCGAGACACTCCCTTTATCCTCAATAATCAACCGTGCGCATCTTCAAAATGAAAACCTGTCCCTTCCTGATATCATGACAATGGATTGGCCATCTTCAGTAGACAGAGAGGTTATTTTAGGCGACGACGCAACGGGTCATTTTATTCGTATCCTTGGCTTGATAAAAGGAATTAATTGTGATCAGTGAGGAAGAAAACGGTCTACTTTTTCCATCGTGTGGCTAGGACGTGGCTTTTCTCTGGATGCAGTTTCGGTATTAGTCTTCAGAGAGACGAACACGAACTTCCAATGCGTATAGGCTATAGACTACCAATGCAGGGTCGAGTCAGTTGTCTGCAACACGGACCAAGGTCAGCCTGCATCACTGTTGAGGTCACGCCAAGGCAAGGTCATATAGGGCAAGGTCAGCGCACAGCACTACCACCGGCGGGGTAGGCCGAGGTGTAACTGTAAGATCAATGTCGTGACTGTACGATATGTAGTCATTTGTTTATCGCATACATGTGATTACTTTATAGTTCATCGACAGATATTTCCATGCCAAAGATCAATTTAGTTGCAAATCAGATTAACATGTTCGACCTTCAAGTAGAGGAAAAGTGAAAGGGATGTTTTTATTGTTCAAACTGATTTATGGTATGGTCAATATCAAACAAAGCGCTTATCAAATTAAGTAGGCCTATATTGTAAAAGCAGACAAGTACTTGTTCAGATGAGCTCTTAATTGAAAATCAATGATATTTGACATCAGTGCATTTTATCTAGGACCAAAATATACCTAAGTATGTGAGTACTGACGCCGTGTTGAAGAGAGCAAGGGGATCCTCAGGTTTTTTCACCTCGTAACATCCCTATGTATATTCTGCCTCAAAATGTACACAAATCTCAGCCAAGTTAAACTGAACCAAGTCCGTGCAGTTGCAATAAGTACAGGGACAGTGATAAACGACTTTCTCAAAAGAATTCAAGACTGTACTTTTAACAATGGTAGAAGACGAAAAGGCGCTGCTACGGTTTGATGCTGCTACGGTTTGATTCTCCCACGCATCCATAAATAACAAGGGTCTAAAACAGTGCTCACAAGATTAATTTTGGATTGTAATTGTAGCGCAAACCCCGCGCAGTCAAGTCTAATACGACACCGTCCGTCGCATGGTTCCATCTTTGCATTCGATCAGATCATCAATTCGAAGTTGGGTAGGGGGCCAAACAACATGAAAGTGCGGACCAATGGTGTCTTTTTTCTTTCATATTTCTTCGAATGCAACGTCACTGGCAACTATACGGCACCTGCGAATTCTGGCCGGGACGCATTCTCCAACATGTTATGTTAGCAGAGGATGAAAAATAAATGTTGTTTACAAAGCAGTCGTATTACTGGTAGCGCTTACATGAAAATATCACAACATTGAAATGTAACCCGAAAGAACCTTTGTGTTGGGCGATTAAGATCTTGTAGTGATGGATGCCCGGCCGTCGAGACCTGCGTCGAGACAGGGCGACTCTCTTAATGCATGCTCTGGACAATTCCATGGTCAACTTTGACATATCTTTTCAAAACTGATTTATGCCTCAACATTAATACACACATTTTGATTTGGTCTTTAATATTTCGTAACGTTCGATGATTTAAAGGTTTACATTGTAAACCATATTTACTATAGCCTGCAATATTACAAAAGTCACACACCACTCCTGAGTTGAATAAAGCAAAAAAGTTAAATATAAAACACTTGATTTCGTTGACAATGCCTGCCGTAAAAATAAAATTCCACTTACCTTTTATGAAGTTGAATGAGGAGAGGAAAACCAGGGTGAAAATCACTAAGTTTTGCATCTTGTTGGCTGGAGTAAGGGTATCTTGAAACTGTAATCCAAAGACTATTCGAACTCCAAGATTTAGAAAATGAAAAATACGCCCTCCTTGAAATGACCTAAACCAAGGAAGTCCAAAGACAAAAATTCCCGTTGGATTGAGAATTCCCTCTCTGCTGATGGTGTTGCCAGTTTATGCCCCAGAGTTTGTGGAATTTGTGTTAAATACAGCGGGGCAGGAGGCCCATGTGCCGACTCAAGCTACTGAATGAAAAAGGGGACAATTCGCAACCGGACGGCTCTTGTAAGCGCACTCAGTCGGCAGTGACCTCGTTCCTGAGTGGCTCGGAACAGCGCCGTCAATCGATTAGTGTGCAGGTTTAATACAAGATCTCGACGAGGAATGGAACAAGGTTCAGAGACTTGTCGCAGACGGCAGAGTGAATGTTGATCGGCGAATGCGCATGTCTTTATGAACCTTTGGGATCAGGTAGTCCTTTCATAATATTGGTTATTACACCCCACGTGTCATTTTGGGCCGGGTCAAATCGTACGATAATTCTTTGCCTGAATGTTTATGAATACGAGGCAAGGAATCGAAAGATCGTGAGTTCGTGGGAAAGTCTTCGAGAAATAGGGGTGGTGGCAACGGGTTCACCTCGGGAAACCAGACCATGATCAGCAGACTGATTAGGGGGCCGGGGAGTCCGACATGTCAGAAGACACCGCCCATGAAGGCACAATCAGGTTAACTAATCCAATGAGGAAAACTGATTTTTAGCTGCCACTGATCAATTCCCGCCGACCGCCATAGGTTGTGCTCCTGTCTTCTTTCAATAGCCGAACTCCATCCGAGCAAGCGACGTGGGAGGGGGGGTATTTTTTTACATTCAATTAACCAATTTTAGCCTTGTTACTCAGGTTCTGTTGGAAGTATCAAAGGACAGACATGACAGAACCGATTACGCGGTCCTTGACTCAACAATCAGTCACTCGATGTCGAATTGTCCGTTAATTACCAATTGAAGTAATGACTGGCAGCTGAACTTAATAAAACTTCGAGATCTTTGACATCACTCGGCTAGACAACGCTGATCCCAAATATCAGTATCCCGGATCAGTATAAGTGCCTTTGTCTCCCCATTGTCGTTCATCCGCCTTTGTTTTCGAACCATGAACTTATCGAGAAAATGATCGCTGAAACTAAAAGCCGCCTAACATCGCTAACGTTTTTTTTATAGTTTTGACCGTGGCCCTTTCAAACTTGGTTCATCAACCTTACTCATGTCACTGCCAACGCACAAAAGAAAACGCGAAAACGTCTCAATTCAGTTTTGGGATTAAATTTCGCAAATTTGTCCTAAAAGTGTCCGATTTTGTTTGACGTGTTAGCACATGATAGACTTCGTGACCCAGATTTACTTCATTGTTTTTTTAACTGTTTGTCCAAGCTCATTAGCTTCTTGTTTTACTCTTTTTTAGGGCACATGTACTTTGGTTTTTTTCTCTCTTCCTACACATTAATCACACGAGTCTGCCGGCTGTTCCCCCGGGGCTGTTCCTAAAGACGACAGGCATGTCAGGTACTACACTCTCAAACAGTAGCAGTGTCCCAAAACGTATCCATGGATTTCTGCGTAAAGTAGTTCCAGGAGAACGCATTCGGCTGTCTCGGGAGTCTACCAGCCAACTAGCTTGGACTGAGAATCCGGCCTAGCTCAGTCTGAGGACAAATAAATGGTACAACACCATGTCAGTCACAACGGTCTTACCTTCGAACACAACAGCATCACCAATCCGTCTCTACATTGATTTGAGAGTAATCATAGGCAGCAGCGAGGATTGTCCCTGAAGAACTTTTTGGTGATGGTAAGCCCAGTCGAATAGCAAATCTTCGGCTGCCTGTGCAGGTTACTCTCAAGTCACTATGGAGGTCTGATAAGCAACTCGAAGAGTTAACACGACCGACTGTGACATTGTCCTGAAGGACTTTTGATGATAGCAATTTCCCGGCTGTCAGTTGTTCCTCCCAAGCGTCTCGGGAGATCAGATAACCAACTGGAAGAGTGTAATACGACCGCAGTAGGGAAATTATCCCCAAGAGCTTTTGATGATGGTAAGCCTAGTTTTCAGGGAAAACCTTGGCTGTTTATTGTTCCAAGGCCACCCTGGAGTGTTTATCAGCAGAGGTTAAAGTAGATTGTACACCTTCTCATTGTCTTTTCAGGGTGGCGTTTGATGCAGACATCCTTCAGTCTTTTGTAAAGATCCAGAGAAATAAGGTGGCTCCACCACAAATCTTCTAGGACCACTAAGGTGGCACTAGAATAACTAGCGAGATTGCTATACCTCAACCCCTTTCTTGATAGGAGAAAGGGTTTGCTCTAGAGCCATCTCATCCTAGACACAGATGAGGTAGCGGCATAGTCTCTTCAGGTTCTGGCAGGATGAACTATCGGGCAGCTCCAGAAATCACAGCAGACGTTGTCATGCCCAAATAGAATGTAGAAACACCAAATGAGGACTGAATGCCCATTTTATTTAACACAAACTGTAAAGGTGTAAATACATTATCTATGTACATGCATATGTGATCACATAAAGCTTTCCTTGATTAAAGAAACATCAGCTAGGATATCACCAGCAAAGACTCATTCACATAATGTGGTTTACAGATCAACTTTAAGGCGAGTAAGATTAAGAATTAGAGTTTCCACTCACCGATTGTCAGTTGAACCCAGGATTAGCTCTAGCCTGGTTTGTTGTTTTTGATTGCCCTATTGCTCTCAAATGGCACAAAGCACCAGAGCTATGGGTAGACAATCCTTTTGCACATTGAAGATCATATCACACTCCTCTTACAGTGTCCTCATGAATCTTACTTTCGAATTTCCTCCCACTACACAAAGAAAGTACACGTAGGCCTACTAAGCGGACGGATGCGCAATGTAACAATGTTATAACAGACACTGATTGTGTGGTTTCAAAGACACCCGCATTAAAGCCAAACAATTTGGCAATCAATTCCCTCAAAACTATCACAATATCACCTAGTGCATTAAAGCTAGTAGACAATTTGGCCATCAACCCCCTTAAAACTATCACAATATCGTTGTGCAAATTCTTTGTTGAACTTTTGATTAAAACACCAAATATAAGATGTTCTATACTACAAGAGTTATTGAATAAAGCACATCCAGACATGATATGATTACAAGTTTGTACAATATATCAACAGACACCATCCAAACAGGTAAACAGTACTAAACGGAACTAAACAAAATATGAATTCTTATTTACAAAACAACAAGCAAACAAGAAGATATATTTGAAAGATTTCATCACAGCCACTTAAAATACAACATGTAAATAAATATATTCAATCACAGCTTTCCAAGGTCTATTCGTTTGAGTTATTCTTGATCTGCTGACATTTTAAGATGCGAAATGTCACAGTAAAGCAGCATAATTTGCTTATGGATTTCGGATTCTATTTTCCGCAATTAGACCATCTCAAACTACTTCACAAATTCTCTCACAGACTTTCCCTATCCCCTCTTCTTCCACCCCAGCCACCCAAAATACTGGCCTAGCATAACAGAAAGAATAACATTTTGGCCCCAAATAACATGCTGTTAACATCAGCCATTTCAGGCAACTAGAAACCTTCTGATTTCGGCAAATGTCAACGAAGCACCAGTTGAAAGCACATATTATGTAATCCAGCTGTACAGACCCCATTAGGACACCTGAATACAAATACTGACAATTAGCTTCCAGTTAATTCCAATTTATTACCCATGCAAATTTGATCCAATGCTCACAATTTTTTCATTTACCCAATCATTTTGACACAAGCAAGAAAAATTCCTCAACTCCTCACCAAGCTTCACGTCTTCTAAGAAAAGAAAAAAAATCATTAATGAATTTTATTCGTTATTGTCATTGCCAAGGTTCCTTCTTGTTGGCACTTGTCGAAGCCCATTCATCAGGACGGCTAGGTTACTAGCCACCTCCCCAAGGCGACGACCAAGAGTGTGCACCTCGTGTAGCTGTCTCAGCCTCTCCGCGTGTTGACGCTCCTGAAACTCTTGGTGACGAGCAATGCTCTGACGCCGTGTCTCCAACTCGTTGTTCAAGATACCCATGATGTCGTGCAGCTGAGAGCGACCGTCACGGATATGCTCTGCCATCTGACGGAACTGGTTCTGCCGGTAGATGCGCGGGTTGTTGTTTCCCAACTGAGCGGCACTGATTGGTGGGAGATGGGTTGGCCGATGGTTAAATGGGACCTCCTCAGACTCATTACTGGCTTGTGTCACAGCATCACTTGTCGCTGAAGTAGACGTTGTAGTGGTATTGGGTTCTGCAGCTGTTAGAGAGACAATGCGATTGGGTGTGTATGAGCGCCGCCTAATGAGCAATGTGGCGCGTATCCTTGGTGTATCTGTCTCAGTTCCATCATCCGCTGCTGAAGTCCGGTTACCAGCTGCTTCTGGTGTTGGGTTACTAGGGGTCGTCTGATTGGGTCGTGGTGTTGGGGTACTAGGGATAGCCTCATTGTTGGGTAGAGAGGTTGAAGTCTGGCTTCCAGCTGCTTGCGTGCTACTCCTGTTTGCTGATACAGCACGAGCAACTGAATTTGGTCGTGGGGTAACTCTGCTGGATTCTGCATTCGTGGTCCTGTTACTACTACCAGCATTGGAGGGAGCATTTGTCACCTGACGCCTTGTATTAGTTACCCCTCGATTTTGAGTGCCTGAAGCATTCAGGCCAGACTGGCGACTGGCTTGCCTCACTGGGCGAGGAGTTGGCCTGGCAGCAGCCCTTGTGGTTCCTGTCGTAGAATTCGATCTGGCCTGGTTGGATCTGGTATTGCCTGTAATACCAGATGTCCTCAGAGCATTTGAAGCTTGGCCACGATTAGTTGGACGGGTTGGGTTACTTGGAGTAACTGTACTGCTACTATTAGTACTGTTATTGGTTGTAACACCCCGTGAAATAGTTGGCCTAGGCCTAGTGGAACTAGAATCAGTGCCTTTGATAGTCCCAGCAACTGCTGGAAGACTTCTCTTCACCCCAGGTTTCATAGCCGCATTATACTGATTATGCTCATGAGATTCAAAATCTTTCAAAAAGCCAGTCCAGTCACAGTCTTCTTTTTGACATTTTACGCGCTTATAGCTTAATCGGGCATTCAGGATATCACATGGGACATATTCACCCTCGCAGCGACAGACTGGGCACTTGTCAGCCCCAAGACTTGTACTGGTCAAGGTCCACGCCATGATGCAACTTGAGCAAAACTTATGCTTGTTCTTGCACTGTTGAGCATCCTTAAGTATCATGTAGCTGGAAAAAAAACAAGACAATGATTAGAAAGTCTCACATTTTCCTGACATGATAACACGATAATATAAACAAAATATGAATTCCTGACATGATATCATTATGTCGATTTTACATTTAGTTAAATGATTTGAAATCATATGTAGACGGAGGGAAAATATTCCTTTCATATTTCAAAATCATGAGCTAAAAAGTGCT
Organism: Lineus longissimus; assembly: GCF_910592395.1. Taxonomy (NCBI): domain Eukaryota; kingdom Metazoa; phylum Nemertea; class Pilidiophora; order Heteronemertea; family Lineidae; genus Lineus; species Lineus longissimus. The sequence goes on from NC_088314.1 coordinate 2,843,277, forward strand.
AAATAAACTCACCATACACAACATTCAAACTCATCCTTATCATTTTCTGTCAGGTTGACAAAAATGTCTTCTGGATGGCCCCCAGCTTTGATCTTCGGAACTGGGGGAGCTGGTGGAGCTATACTGCTGAGGATGTTGTCCAAGACAGTGAATAGGCCAGCTGTCATATCAAGCTGCGCCAGCTCGAGGCGGCGGATATCATCTGTGATTGGCATAGTGAGATTTTTCCGAGGAAAACCTGAAACTTCAGCGACAGATGAAAGGTACAAAGCTGTCGTTTTTTAGAACTCGGCCAAGGCTACAAGTACAACATGTCCAATGGTCTAAGTCTGGAAGTAGACAAAGTGAGAGTCAAATACATGAAATCAATTTTAAATCACCATAGATTCTTTTCTGCACAGTTCAGCTTTAATCATCAACTTGACAGCACAATATAGTCAATTTCACACCAGTCGGAGGAAGCCACTGCTAGTGCTAGCCTAGTAGTACGACAAATGCATTACACTACAGGTATAGCCCAGGCTATCTCTGAACTCTTTTCAAAGAAATTTGATGAAAGGGATCGCATATACTCACCACCACAGTATGCTATATATTGTAGACATTCGAAATAACACACTTGAATAACGTTTGCATACCTAGATCAGCTGTAATAATGTTGTTTTATATGCAATTAATGAGGTAATCCCTGTCGAGTGAAACTCACAACAACGTGTACAAAATGTGCGAAGAAGTAAACAGCGTCAATATTTTCCACATTTGCCGGGACTACTAGGTATTATCCTCACTAATAGGTGGCAGCATAGACAATTACGTAGCTGAAACGTAGTGAGTTCAACCCATGGGAGGAATGCCGCGAGAATTTGCACTGCATATAACAGGTCCTGGAATATCAGTAGGTTGGAATAAAGAAAAGCCGTGACCGGCAATGGTCGTCAGTACCATGTTTGGGGTTCATGGAATAACTCGTCCCCGTTCCCCGTCCCTAGGAAGGGAATGATAGTAGGTTGGAATAAAGAACAGCCGTGACCGGCAATGGTCGTCAGTACCATGTTTGGGGTTCATGGAATAACTCGTCCCCGTTCCCCGTCCCTAGGAAGGGAATGATAGTAGGTTGGAATAAAGAAACGCTCTGACCGGCAGTGGTCGTCAGTACCATGTTTGGGGTTCGTGGAATAACTCGTCCCCCGTTCTCCCCTAGAAAGGGAATGATAGTAGGTTGGAATAAAGAAATGCTCTTACCGGCAATGGTGTTCAGTACCATGTTTGGGGTTCATGGAATAACTCGTCCCCCCGTTTCCCCCTAAAAAGGGGGAAAATTTCCATCCTATGATGGGAAATTTTTAATATTAATCGCGTAGTTCTATCTCTTAGCTCAGATGGCAGCACCTGCCAGCTATATAAGACAAGCTATCAGAGCGAAATTGAAAAACGAGGACATTTCTGTTTTCCACAGCAAGGGGCCTGATATTTTACCGTCGCTCTATATTGTTACCTGCAGAAATGACTTTCGGTCAATGAGACAGTAGTGCACCGTAGGCCTATCTCTTCTGGATGTGTCCTCCTTCATAGCTCCCCATGTTGCCAGAGAGTGTACCAAGTCTTTGCTGGATGTGCCATGTCCCTTCACTATGCGTACTCTGTCTGCTCCAGATATGTCCTCTCCCAACGTAGTGCACCATGTTTCTACTGGGTGGACCTTGTCTCCACCCTTAGGAAAAATGTGTATCATTTTCACATGGTGAACACCTGATCATTTTCATAAAGGGATTGCATGAAATCAGAACACCAGACCCGAGGAGACAGCAGATACTGCAACAACCATACCATAAAATGTTGCCACAACCAGACCTGATAATACAGCATATGTCGTCGTCACAACCAGACCTGATAGACAGGAGATGCTCAGTGGTATAACCAGAACTGATGAGATTGCAGATGCTGCCACAACCAGACCATGATGAGATTGCAGATACTGTCGCAACCAGACCTGGCGAGATAACAAATGCTGTTACACCCATAGCCAAGGGCAGCACGAGCAGATCCACACCTGATAATCCATCTCAAAGCAGACCAATGAACGAGCTCAAAAGGTGGTTGGATAACCAGCTAGAAGATAAGACGGGGTGTGATATTTTTGATGGTGGTAAGCCAAGTTGAATAGCAAACCCTTGGCTGCCTGTGGTTACTCTTATTTTTAGGTCACTCTGAAGGTATGATATTAACCAAGGACACTGTTTTTGGCCTCAGAATGGTCATTCTTCCATTGCATTTGACCTATTAGGACACCTCTCAATTAAGGGCAGTGTTCGTCAGTCGAACTTATAATAAACAGGTACTTTCGTAGTCCACTACGTCCTACATGCTGTCACACATTGTGAGGGCTCCTGGCTGTGTTGGCAGTATCACCATCAATTATCCAAAAAGGCCAGGAATAGTAAAGTGGCAAAACAAGAATCACTTTATATATCATATTTTATTAATAATACCTTTGTCTCATTGCACATTGCTGAACAATCCTTGCAAAAATTGAATATTTTACAGAGCAAAATGGGGTTTGTCCTCTCTGCTCCATCGTATAAGTACGGCTAATAAATAAATGACAGGTTGTGGCGACTCAGGTCCCCATGGGATATTTACAGTAATGGTCCAACAGGGAATCAACACGCCACTCCCTCTGGTGGTAAATGGCATAAACATGAAAAGAAGGTTTGGGGAAACAAATTTGTCCCTCGGTTATATGAATTTTAAGTGGTTATACAGAGATTTTTTCTAAATAAGAGTAGACATCTGGTTTTCATCCACAGTTGGCTAGGAACGGCGGTCCATATACAAAGTATGATGCATTGCATCTGAGTACCCCTCTATCCCATGGCCAATATTTGAAGGTGTGCTACAAAAGGGATCATGCATGTGGCTTAAAATTACAACCAGCAGAGTCTATTATCGTTAAAACCTGGCCAAAATTGTAGAAATTTTTTAATATAAAATATTTATGTAGCATATTTCAGAGAAACCAACCAAAAATATACTTCGTTTTTCAAATGATATTAAGATTTGATACTTTAGGAAGAAAGGGTCAAATGGCCATTTTCAGAAACCTTTAATAATGAGATAATATTAACACAAACCAACTAGTATGCTCTTTATTTACATTTGAGATCATTTAAATGATGTCACATTGACTTGAATTTCCAATGGAAAAGCTAAACTTGACAACCACAGTTTCCATGTCTGACCAGGTCTGTCTATAACTTTAAAAACTTTCTTAAGTGTGTTTAGTGATTAAGGTGTATCAAGTTGCCAAGCTTGGTTTCCTTGACAAAAAATGACTAGAAAATAATAACTAATGACTGATAATAATAACAACTAGGGTAGTAAAGTTTTCATCATCAAAAATCTGGTGAGCGCAGTAAGTGGTAAATGGGTTGAACCAACAAAACGCTGACTAGGAAAATGGCTAACACAGAAGTTGTAGAAGAGGATATGTAACTGATTTACATTGCTATAGATGACTAGAAAGAAAAAGAAATCTGGTGTTTTATGCATTATATAAGGGGGCCAACAGTAAACATTGGTACCATTTGATTACAATTTGGCAAAAACCTTTACATTATGTTATATCAACTGGCAATATCTAAGGGGAAGGAGGAGGAAAGGCTGATGAGTAAGTACGCTCATGGGTGACCAAACGGAGAGAGCAATCAACTTTATAGTTGTCAGTGCAGGCCTAGAGTCTTTTTGATGTGAGAAACAGATCATGGCTGTGCATAACAAAGACATGGCAAAATACTATTTGTGAGAGGCAGTGTATCTAACAATAAATAAATAAATCGATAAATTACAGAGAGGACGAAATATATATTCTTTACATGTGACCGAGAGAGGATAAATTCATTCTAGGTATTTAAGCCGAGCTGGTACAATTATGAATAGCCTTTAAATACTAGCAAAGGCAGTGATAGTCTTAATCCAGTTAGAGGTTTTTCCCAGGTGTTTTTCAGTCAAAACATCTTTTTAAACCGAACCTTACAGAACAACGACTGCAAAAAATCAAGCACCCAGGATCTTGCCATGTTATTCAAAATGTGTTCAAGAATATTTTAGGATACAGGAGAAGGGAGTGTCAATGAAACAAGTCCAGATTACTGTAACCCTCTCCAACCCCAAAGTCTTGAACCTGCTGAACTCATCGACACGCCAGAAATATACAGGGACGTCACGAGGAGAACCAAGATCCATTTTTTTGGGAAAATTCTCAACCTTTACGGTTTCTACCTTTTGAAGAAGGACAATACTGATGATATAGATTTTGATGAAAAATGTTGGCTTCTATCACCCTGGTGACGTCCATGCAATTCCTAAATGCTTATTAAGTACTGATTAACTAAATAGCACCTTTTTATAGTAACATTGACAGGAGTCAGTGCACGGCTCCTTTACAAAACACAAAGCATGCTTGCTAAGAGGAATTCTAAACACAAATAGCTTTGATTGTTATAGAGAACTTAACTGCACCCCAGTTTTACATATCAAATGCTCAATACCCGCTATGATATAGAAAGGAACATTTCAAATTCTATGTGACATTCTGCACCGATCCATCACATCTACAAGCACCCATTTATAGGAGAAACGTACAGACCTTATCGAGAAAAAGTGAGGAACAAATTTATACAACTTCTTCAAATGTCGGTAACTCTGTCTATATAGAACACTCCAAATGTTTGCAAAAGATTGGAATGATTGGGCAAAACACACTTGGAAATACTATGAAGAACTCCGTTACAAAACACTGTGTAGGTATGCAAACTGACAAATGATTCTGAAAACTAGCAAAATTTCGATCCAGACCCACTACTAACTGCTTTTATTTTACAGTTGCTTTCAAAATTATTTGTAGATAGACATGGAAAATATTTGTACCATACTCTCAAACCTAGCATAGCGTTTTGTAAGGGAGATCTTCATTTAGGCTATCTGCTCATCACTGGCTATCCTGTGGTTTATATTCAGTTAATTTTGAAATTGGAAAATCTTCAATTGGAGAATGGATTGGACAATTTGGTTTTCCAATTTGGCTTTTCTATTAAGATAACAATGTCACTTTCGCATAGTTCCAACATGAATCAACTTTTAGTACTAGAATGATTATCATTATATCCAATTACTATTATCACAGGCCAGTCATGTCTATATGTAAGAACACAGCAAAAACCCAGGATAGAATTATAGGGAAAAGCCGGGTTAACTTTCTAACATTCGAGAGAAAAAGATATCATAACTATACCATCATTTCTGATGCTGTTCAGCCTTGGTCCTAACATCCTTGTTTAAATGTATTATTGTATGGTTTTGATACAATGTTAGTACACCATTTACCGAAATAATTCCCTTGGTTACTTACAACTTTCGATAGGGAAAGTATAATTTTTAATACTACATGTATCCCACTCAAACTGGAGTTGTTGCTTTTTATTTAAAGCAAAAATCCGTTAATTAGGGAAACCACTAACATTTAAAACAAGGATGGCAGAAATTAACACTTAGCACTTAGATAGCAGCCTCAACTGCCCCTTGGACAAAATTTCCTTGAAATCAAAACTTACACTGTTTTCTAGAAACTGAGGAATACAATGAATTCCTGGCAAATGTAAGGGATATTTTTCATGAGCACAGTACATGTTCATACCGGCTAGACTAGATGTACTGGAAGAGTTAGCTGTTTGAATTTGTATGGTAGAAAACAGTGCGAGTTAAGGTTGTATCTAATTAATTACTGGTCAACCATAGCCTCAATGAGCCAGTGGTAAAAACTGATAAAGTAACCAAGAGCATCCTTCGCTTTCGATCGTTTGCCATAAAACTATATGTGTCATATCAATACTTGGTATTAAAAAGCATAATACATACACCTTCAAACTACGGGGCGAATACTCAGGTTCACAATAAATTAAGGCCTATGTCGCCTTTTCAATAAATAAATAAACCAGGGCCTTGGTTCAACTGTCTCGCATGCCCAAGATCACAAGATTCAACATGGAATTCTTCAACTCACAGCATGGCTTTGAACTTCACCCTAACAAAGGCGTCCTTGACCCAAATCAAGTTTGACCTTGACCTTGAATCAAATTTGACCTTCGACCTTCGAATCAAGTTTGACCTTGAATTTGGCCTTCGATGGAATCATCTTCTCCTGCTGAACAGGGGCATTATGGGGTGTCACACTAATTCACCTCGGTACGTCAGACCATACCTCTCGTTGGTCTCTAGAAACGAGAGAAAATGGAGACATAGCATAAGGAACTGGGCATCACTTGCATTTTGCTCAATGTATCCCAAAGAACCTCACTCATTTGAAAAAACCTAAAGAAACCTGGCCATTGGAAATGTCGTGTGATATAGACCAGGGGTGGTTCCAAGACTCGGAGAAAGAGGACACAACTGGCCCAAGTTTGAAATTTACATGGTCAATGTAAGACTGTTTATAAATGATGAAGTTTAAAGATCTTTCTGAAATGCGGGGGGGGGGGGGGGGGTGTATTGTCCTTTATGAATCGGGCACTCTAGACCTAAACCTTTCAAAACATCCCAGGTTTCAAAATCTTCCAAATGGTGAGGCTCTTAGGTATAACTTGAATGATTGTGTTAGTCGATATTATCACATCATGCAGTTAAAGCGGGGCAGGCTCATGCTGGGCGGATGAAGAATCCAAGTCCATAACAAGTCAATATTGTGTCCTGTACTTATTAAGACACACATTACACTATGCATGGTTCATTAAAAATATCATAGGAATTTGAAACCTTTACAGAAACTTTATGATAACCCAGCCACATGTAACTGATGCAACTGGGAGTAACAGTACAAAGTTCTACATAGCCTAATAGCCACACAAGCAACTGGTCTCAGAATTTGGATTTCTGGTGTGAAAGCCTGATTGCAGCTGTGGGATGACTTCCGCAGCTGTAGGTACAGTTTCTATATGCCACTGTAGCCTGGCTCATGTGAATGAATGGTTGTAAGAGTAATAGTAAGCGAGAAAATTGTGAAATATAAGCGACGTTTACAGATACTATATGCTTAGAAATTAGAAAAGATGTGAAGAAAACGGGAGTCTTTCAAACGTAAACCCGCGGTGAAATGGTGTATTATACCAAGAGCAGAGAATAATAATATGAAACAATATAAAAGCTTGCGATGATGTAATCATGATCACAGACATTTAAGGCACAACCATTCAGTCACTCGACAATACAGAGAAGACATAGTATGTACAGTATGGAGCAGAAAAGTAAACAAAAAGACAAGTTAAAAAATGAAACACTTTGAGACGGCCAGTTGTCATGAGGTAAAAAATTTGTCCAATAGCAGTGGACAGGAACTGAGCTGAAAACCCCAAATTTGATAAAAATACTAACCCCCTTCCACTTTAAGTTTTGACAGGTCATTTTCTTAATATTCAAAACTTTAACTTCAACATATTCTGTATAAAAAAGTTCAACAAGCTTTTCAATCTTGATGCCATTTATCACCTGTTTATCAACATCTACCTAAACCTTTTGAATAACAATAACAATAACAATAATGACAATATCATTATCATTATTGTTATTATTACAACATGTATGTGCGCATTCAGATTCTCTTAGTAATAACTTCCTCATCCGGATACTGACAAGTCCTTTCAGAAAATCTATTATCATTGAAAACCATATTATACAGTATGTGTAATTTGTAATGATAATAAATCAAGTCAGCTTTCGTACTATAACATTAACATTTGCATACTGGCAAACCTTCAAGCTGAACTGTTTCAAATAAATCACTGTTCGACACAGATAATTAATGTCTCAGATTTGCCCTAGTATTCCGGCCATTTAACACAAAAGAAATGATTTTAGAGACCACTCCCTAGTTCTTCCAGTTTTTCAAGTTTTTTATTTCACAAATGTGCCCATTTATCATTGTGTAACCGTGTTTTAAGAAAATACTAATGGACATTGCCCAAATTTACAGATTTTTGATATGGATATTTACAATTAACTTTTTACAATTTCAGAATTTTCATATCAAATAAACATTTAAAATAAACTTTACAACATTTTTTTCTCTCCCAATAAAACCAATATGAAATTTCTCCTCAATGTCCAAACAGTTGTGAACAAATGAGCTCAATAAATAAATATTCATATTTTTGAGTGTTTACCTCGTTCCCAGTTAACTACTGTGCAATATGAACAAGTTCATTGCACTCCAGGTAATTCCTAGGAATGAGGTAATACAGAATCTACTCCGACACAAAACCTTTCATACTTTGACCTCACACAAACTAAACACGACTCTTCTCCAAAGCATAACATGTAACCAATCACTCCTCAATAGAAATAATTGAATATTGAAAATGTTAACAGTTGACTGGCCTAACTTTATTTTGTCATGGAAAACTTGAAAGTACAAATACACCTTTTCTTGGCCTTTTTTAAAATTTTCAAAAAAACTTTGACACCATCTCAATTGATTAGAGAATATTCATTCACGGACTTCATTATGGTCATACCAGGAGCAATTACTACGAACACCGAAGTTACAAATTTGCAACACCGGTGACTTGTTGACAGAGCCTAACATCAGAAACACCTATTTACGTGTCCTTGCTTTTTGCTTTCTCATATCTGCAATTATGTATGCAAGAACTTCCTCATTCTTCAAGATACATGTTAAGCAGCATTCCTTATTGATCCCTGTAAAGTTTTGTCAAGGCCATCGAAGTGACGCCATTGACCCTTGTGAAACCAGTAGTGAAGTGTGACCAAAGGCCAAAGTAATGGTTTGGGGAAAAAACGTCACACTGAATATGAAAATAAGAAGCAAATGCACCACAAGTCATGACACTAAATGAAACACCTCATGTTTAAATGTGAACTCAAAGAAATAAAATCTCCAAAACACAGAAAATCTTGTGACAGTCACTTAACTTCTTTAGCCAGATAAAAACTTTGACAAATTCAACAACATCACAGTGTTTACAAGACAAGTGACGACCTACGTTTATATCACTGTCCAATGAAATTTGAGTAAAAGAAACATTCGATTATCGACCATCAAAACCACAGCCAGTACGTCACTAGCAACATCGAAATCACGACTAAGAAAATCTATATTCCATCAACACGTAAAAAAGTATAAAAGGCATATTAATCTTATGTACATTAACATCTAAAATCGAGATATTCTAATTCCTCCTGTTATGGTCGAATCAATTACACAATTTCATTATGCACGTAACATTTTATATAGAGCTGTGAACCATTCCGTTGAAATCCATCAAAAATTACATCACTTTAATTACCATATCAACAATTAATAAACTATTGAATCAAACAGCTATTTCACTTCACAAGTTATTGTACTTCAAAAAAAATATTGTAAGTCATCATTAGTGGTGCATTCACCAATACAATTATATCCTTAGTGAAAACTAGACGAGGGAAAAATATGAGGGAAAATGTGTGAAACTTTTCCAGCCCACAAAAAATTTTTGCCCACATTTGTTTTTAAATTGTCTTTATGATTGTACTATTGTTTATAACAAACACCACAGAATGCTGCTTAACATGTACCAAAGTGATCTTTTGACAACACGGGAGTCCATGTTTACATAAGATTCACGCTGTCGTGAATCCAAGGTAGCCCACTCTTTGGAAATGACTAGGTAGTTCGTATTCAAAGTGGACAAGATGTTGGTTGGCGAAAGGAAACGGAACATGAAAAAAATTAGATATTTCCTTTTTCGAATTTTCCCGTGTACACAGAATGTCTGGCAGATAACTTGTAAGAATGATTAGTCCTGCAGTTAGCGGAGGTTGAGTTCATATCCGCAGTAATCCATGTATTTTGCATGTGTAGGCTATTAGGAGTTGAGATTCTGGAACCAATGTACTATATTTCCTTGAACATTTCAGAAGCCGTTCTTCATATCACAAATTCTCGTATTACAATTCAGAACGGTTGAAGAGTTCAAGAGCTTCTCATTTGAAAACCAAACATATTTCTAGCCAGACAAAACTCAGGTGAACATTTCTCAACATTGAAGATCTTTGAATTTTTTTATATCAAATTCACATTTTCAATTTCAAGAGAAAGTGTATACCATCACTTCCAATGCTCAAGCCAGACGACTAATTCGTAGTTGAAGAAATCGATGATTGTGACGACACATCCCTGAAAACTTGTGATATGATCTGCTTCCCCCCGAAAGGGAAGATATCCACTAGAGTTATAACAACTCAAGGTCTGCCCTTCCACTGCGAGTAAAAACATTTCATGTAAAAATATATAACACACATTATCAACAAACAATCATTATTTTGTGATTCAAATCATCAGTGGTAATTTTTGTAAAAAATCTGATTAGTAATCAATTAGTTATTATGATTAGTAAATTAGTAGAGGAAGGAGGAGCATTCGCTATAAGGTTGTTACATAAACCATGTCATCGTCGTCATCAGAATAAGTCCGTGATTTCGGTAACATGTCGTCCTGTTGTGAATACTTGTTATAGTCTTTCATTTCCTGCATACTGTAGCCACCGAGGTGTTCCATGTACGGCCGGCTACGTGGATTGTTCGGGTGTAAGAGTTCATGAGCGCATTTATCCATTTCCTCCTGCGTCATGTCGTTGGCCTCTGCAATCTCACGCTGGAGGTAATTAGCATCGAGATATCGACCGAGGCCTTCTTTCACTAGCACCTGGAAAATACAAGTCGAATAACATGTAACTTAGTCACAAGTCAGTGAGGATTCCATACCTTTTACGTCACTTGTTTGGTCCATTGAATGTTCATCAGCATTTACAGTAAAATACTGACATGGAGTACATTATTGCAATTACCAAAAGTTTTACCAAGTTTTGACAGAGCTTTGTGACACAAGAGTGTCTTTTGTAAAGCCCAACACACAGCAGAAGTGCTTGGCATGCATTCCATGTACAAGCAATGTACATAGTACATTCTGCTGTACATTCTGCTGTACATTTGGCCTAAAACCCTGTGTATGACATGACCTTCCCTTGAACACAGTAACAGTAAGTCTAGCATCAAGTTACACTCCAACCCACCTTTTCAACGAGGCTCTCTGCACTGCCTCTAACTCGTCCCTGCCTGGATAGCTTCCCGGGCCTGGGCGTCTGTGACCGCGAGGTTTCATCGTAGCTGTCTCGTGGATCCTGACTGCGAAAACTGGACGACCGGGAGGCCTGGTTAGACCCTATGGAGGTGGTGGTGTAACTTGTTGGTGATGACAATGAGGGTTGAACTGGCGAGAGGGAAAACATGGAACATTCTGGGTGTGATGAGAGGGGCAAATAACCAACAATCAACATGAACCCTTCAAGGACCAACATGAACCCTTCAAGGACCATCAGTTAGTAGATTTACAGAATATTTAGGAACAGTTTCATCTAATATAGATAAGGTCAACGAAAAATTTGGAATGTCGAGAAACTGTGTTTTTGGATTGCTGTAATTTTCTGAAGTTTTGTATGGGCATGAAGTTATTCCATTTTCTGAATTCCACTCTTGAGCTGGGGAATGTTTTCTCAAAGACATGCTGGTCCTGGAACAGTTAACTGACAATTGCTGCAGAACTGTACATTGACAAGAAATGTTTAGCACTTTTATGCATGCTGTGAATGAACGGTTCACAGAATTACTAACCCATACAACAAAAGTACAAAAACAGCCTTGGTGTTCCTGCACACTGATAAAACTTGGTGCACATTTGCAGTGGAATTCGTAACATCATTATTTTGTAATTTCAATGTTTCCCAAACACCCACATTTCATCAGTGATTAGACTTAGATATAAGTTATGGCACAGACGTGAAATCTACATGATATGGAGTTTTGTATGAAGACAGCGGTGTGTTTTAGTGTATGAATCATTTTGAACATGAGGACAGACAATTTTGAGCAGACGATAATGAAATGATAATCCAGGAAACTGACAGAACTAATTGTCAAATCAAATCAGATTTTATTTCTGCAACTTTTAAGCTAATTTATTGATAATACCATTTACATAAAATCTTATAGACGTTTTTGTATTTGTTAGCACTAAATGGTTTCTTCTGTGCATTTGAGTCAATATTTCAAACAATTTCTTAAAGCGGAAGTATCTCGGAATTTCCTTAAGATTTGTTCTCAACATTGAATCAAATGCACAGTTGCAGACATCAAGCAGCCCTGCTGACTACTGTACCCACACAGCCTATGCCACAACTATGATCCTATGAGGCCACTACGCCATCTAGCTATTTATACCTGGAGTATGATAGGAAGCCCTGACACGTCGTGGAGAATCGGGAGGAGTACGCAAAACCCTTGGATGGTCCACTGAACGATGTTTCCCATCTGCAGTCATACCTGCTACAGCCATAGCCTGAAACAAGAAGAGCAATGAAAAAAAATTTGCTCGTAGGATCAAAGATGATTGTGACGATTGATGTAACATGTGCATACTGGCAAATACCAGTCTAATTTGGAGATAGTCGTGAAACTGCATTCATAACACCTTGTGGGTGGTTCATGAATGCTTGTGTGCCCTTTGGATTATCAAATGCACCAGACATCTTCTGAGGCTTATCTCATGTATTTAGGACGCCTAAACTGGAACACTTCATAACATATTAGACTCCGCATAGTTGTACTGACCTGAGTCTGAGCAAGTTTCAGTGGCTGCGCTATCTTTCTCATAAGAGGATTCTCATCACTATTCTGCTTGCCTATACATGCTAGTTTGATTGATGGTGTTCGCCGATTGGCTCGTCGCGGTGGCGGTGTAGGTGGGCATTGTTCGCGCTCAGCATCGCTGTCTTCTTGTGGCAAACTGAAAGTACGGAAATCTCAAAATGAATATTCAAGGTCGAATAAATGATGACCCTTGTTTCAGTTTTACATACACCTAAATAGTTTGATATTATACACAAGATAATCAAAGAACCTTTTATTTTTAAGGCCCTAAATTTTGACAGAAATGTGATTTTGAGAGTTTCTTGCCATTATTTTCTGCAAAAAGAGTAGACATTACATGTAGGATGGACCTTCCCTCCCGATCCTAGCCCCTTTTACGACATTCTCTTTGAAACCATTCATACTCCTTACATTTTATGACAGTGTTAACTTTCATAGTGCCATTTTCTACCTATTTTATCTAGAATTTGTGCATATAGAGGAATAGACTACCGGGGTATACTAAAACTACGCTCATTGTATAGCTGATTACCTGATTGTGTTTGAATAGCACCTACTGAAAGTCTGAGGACTTTATCAGTCTATATTATTACTCTATACGGACCTGCATAGCAGTGCATGTAAGGAACTTGGATGACTGAAATTTTCCCTAAACAACATGTGTACATCGATAGTCGTAAAGGTCAAAGAAATCAAGTCATTATGCTACATGTAGGATTATTTTATGTGACCTACTTGCAGCTGAACTCTATAACAAAATCAGCTATTAGAAACAAACTCATTTTGGGGTGCATACTAGTTGTGGCTTGTCAAAATGATAATGAGGAGTCATTATAATTGTCCCTAGATACTGGATTACTGATTGAACACAGAGAGTTATGATCTTTTGATTGTACATTGTTCACTGCCAATTAAAAAGCAACGTATTGTATCACTTGGGCGGAGAAAAGCAAGTAGAAAACCTAAGAAGTATCTGCCAATAAGAAATTCCACAAAAACGTGTCAAAACTAAAAAGATCAGATAATAAAGGTTGAAAATTCCAATAGATACATGACAGCTAATCAACAATATCCATTCTTGACAGACGCACAATTCGCAGCGAGCAAACTAGACAACCATAGCAACAAGCAACCTTTAGGGCACCGAATCCCCTGAAAAGAAGGTACAGAATGTCATTCCCAAGGTTTTTGAACAACATCAATATCAACTACATTGACAAGATGCATGAAGGGGGTCCCTTTTAAGGTTCAGAAGACAAATGAATTAGTCATTTTGTCAGAGACAACAGATGAAGGAGATCCTGAAGGATTTCAACTCACACAACTGAGGGAAGTGTGCTTGAACTTGTGGAATAATCTCACCAAGTTTTGTTTGTGGCAATCTGCCGGTTGTGGGAGTTTGGCTCTCAGACCGAGAAGATGCTGTCTTAAGAATCAAAATGCAGGAAAACCAAATGAACAACAGTGAAGATATGAAGGAAGAGATCTGGTGATCTTGGATATCGATAAAATATTTCTACATGCACAACATCTCTAGCTGTCACACGCATCCATGCTGACCAGGTTTCAATGTCTGGTCATACCAAATCGAGTCAGACTCCGGCAGACATTGACATATCATGCACTTCTTTCACCATGCACCAATCTCAGTTATCACATACTGATTACCTTTTGTTTGGTATGATGTTGAGATCGGCTGGTAGACCGGTGCAGCCATGCAATACACCATAGCCGGAGACCTCAGATGAGCTGCCCAAACAATGCTACAACATTAGCATTTCTGACCGGTACTTATTCATACACCTGGGTGTGGAGTTAGGCAAATCAGACAAAAAGACCTGCCTAGAATCTCACACCAACTGAGGCGTTTGATCACTAAGAGGCCTACTGACGATTGGCCAAATCTTAGCTACTAGATTACAGCGGCTTCTTCAAAACCACTATCAGTTGCTAAACTTAACAAACGAAACATAATGTTGCGGTGAATCTACTTTTAAAACATAAACAGAGACTCAAAGACACATGACAAAAGTGCAGGCAAACAAGAATCAGGTGGTCAATCGACAGGGCAAAACGTGGGAAACTGAGAAGACGAACATCAACGAGACTTGACTTAGGCATTTTAATCACCTATTCTTTAACTTGTACGGATGTGAGACGTTTCGAGGGTAATGGTTGGGTTGAGCATGTTCGAGTTCTGACTCGGAGTCGGGCACATCCTGTGGGAAGCTGCATGCAAACGAGACGTAATGGATGAAATAAGAGGAAGAGAGAAGAGACATGCAAATATCCAGACGCAAAATCATACGGAGCCATATCTTCAGTCGAATCTATTGATGTTTGATGGATGAGGTTTATGCAGAATATATTGGCAACTACACAGATCATCCACTGAACACCAACAGATACGCCAGAAATTACTATCTTTCAGATTTTACACCCATGTGAATAACAATGAAATCAAAGTCGTGACATTTATATAGTTGGCACCATCAAGTGAAGAAACGAAAAATACCACGTGACAAAGTGTGAAATATCCCAAATAAATAGGTCAACACAGTATTGTATCGGCATTCCGTGATACAGTTTGACTTCATCTTGACTAGAGAATATGGCATTATAGAGAGCACAATTACACACAGTGGTTAAACCCACATGAAACAAGTAGCACAAATCTATTCGACAATCCATGAAGTACACTTGTCACTCACTAGAGGCTGACCAGCACAGCTTCACTTCTTTCACTTACGGTACGTAACAACATGAGACAGAAGGTTTAGAAAAACTGTGATTGTGATCAGAACAGTGGCGGTGAGACACAGTTGAGTTTATCAGTGATAATAACTCGATTAAGGATCTTCAGAGTCCTTGAATGCAACACTATTGGAATAAAAAACACCCTCCACCAAATCTGCACGTCTCAGGCTCAATCACTGTCATAAAGTACTCGACTGTAACTGATAGTTCTGATGGCTCAGCTATGATACTATTTTGATGACTCAATCCTGCTGTTCACCTTGTCAAAGGCTAAACTCAGCCAAAATTCACAGCTAATATTAGGCCTTCTTTTGCCCAACTCAGAATTTATTCAATCTTATGGATGACATCCCAGACTGACTTCATACAAAATTGTGCATGTGCTACTGAAAGACCCAACACTTGAAGACTACTTGACGCTAGAGCGGTTAGCAGCTGACCACAATAACTCACAAACTGAAGCTTTATTAGTTTTCTGCATTACAATATCACCAATGATACTATCAGAAATATAGTATTCACCTCTTGAGGATATCGGGGCTAACATGATTTGGTAGTGACTGCTTAAAGTCTTGCTCAGAATAACTGAAGTCACTATCTTCAGTAGGGAAGCTGCAATGTTAGAGAAGCAGAAGTCAACATTAAAACATGAATTCGAGGGGGATCTACAAAATGTAATATAGCAAGTATAATTCTTGTTGAGAAATTATTTTTTG
This sequence comes from Lineus longissimus, assembly GCF_910592395.1. NCBI lineage: Eukaryota > Metazoa > Nemertea > Pilidiophora > Heteronemertea > Lineidae > Lineus > Lineus longissimus. The sequence goes on from NC_088314.1 coordinate 2,859,503, forward strand.
TTTCGTTACAGATTACAGATTACAGTTTAAAGTTTAAATGATCTGAAGTCAACTTTATGATTTTCAAATAGATGAAATTGTTCACCTTCCAGCACGACTGGACAGATAGCAACAATTATTAATCAAATAATGAACGTTATAACTAGAATTTTACTTTCATTTAAAAGCAATGATAAAATTATAGTGAATAGAATTATATTGGTCTTTTAACAGAAGACTGGAATCAAGTAAGATAGATAGATACACCTGTAAGGAAGGGTGTGGAACAAATTTAGAAATACACTCAGAGATTCAATCTAAATACACACCCAGTTAGGAAGAAAAACTTTCTTTCTCAAGAAAATCTAACCACGGAAAGGATAGCAACAATTTGGATCAAGTTTATGTGACAGATCTTCTAAACATCTCTGCTGAAGATTGAAATCAACTCAATTTGCTAACCTATCACTTGAATGTTATAGCTTATGATAGAAAATGTATTCTAAACTTACTGAGAGATTATACATGTGGAACAGGTTTCTGAATAAACGTTTTGTTGGATAGACAATGCTATGTAACATTTATAAAGTTTAATAGATTAAAACCACCCAAATCAAAAATGTAAGGAAACACACCTCTGATAGAAAGCAGTATGGTAACTAAACATTAAAAGGCTTATATTATTCCATTCTCGAAAAAATACAATTTGACAGATCAAATCAGAATTTTAATTTTCAAGTTCAAAATCTCAGACAGATCAACTAAACATTCACATCACTCGACATTTCAAACATCACCTTATAACCGTATTGCATTCGGAAGTAATGGTAGGCGTGTAGATAAAGGTGTCCGAGTCAGACTCGAGAATATTTTCAAAAGCCCAACCGTTTGGGTAGAGATAATCATAGGGGTCGCCATAGTGGTACTTGCTAAACCATTCAAAGCTTGGGATCCTGGGTGGAAAGGTTGCAAAGATTAAAGCAATGACATCTGTGTATTGACTGTTTATTTGTACAAGCTGATCATAAATTTAATTTATTTATCATTAATTTGGAGCATGTCCATTTTTGAGTGATTCAATTGTGATGCAGTGAAGACATTTGTGAAAACAGATACACCACGGCAATACGAATGAGCTAAACACGCACTCAGTTTTTCAGAAAAATGTTTTGACAAATCATCTGAAATTCAAGTCCTCGGGGAAACTTTCAGTCATCCAAGTCATTACCTCTTTTCAAAAATCCTATAAGGAATATTCGAAAGAGACAGAAGCTGTTTTTATCTTACTTGAAGGGCAAAGTAGATGATTATGTATAAAGGGCTACATGTAGGCCTACTATTAACACTCACCACCCAATGATGTATATGTAGTTGGTCTACTTATGGGTAGGCTGCATGGCCTACTTATGAGTAGGCTGCATAACTGGCAACTTTGTCTGTTACAAAGAAGCATCAACAACACCTCCACCAGTTCAGATGTGTTTCTTCTGCAAGCCATACTGAGAGTGCAGCCTACTTGGCCAAAAAGAGCATGGGGAGCTTTCGCCCAGAAAGATTTTCCTTCAGGGTACATGTACGTATGCACAATGAATAATACAATCTGCATCAACATTATCTTCACTTTTTATACTGCACTGTTGTAGATTACAGTGAACTCACTGGTTCATCAAATTGATTATGCTAGTTCAGGTCCACAGTCCTCAATTTTATCTACCACAACAGGGATGGCAAGTCTATTGTCGACCAAAATCAGCACATTTAATTTGATAAACCTAAGTGGTCAAGATAGAACGGATTAGACAGCAAAAGACTCCCACCAAGAGAAGTAAACCCTTATCACTTACTCTCTGTAAACAAATGGACCTTTCTTCATCGTTCTCTCGCCTGACCGTGGGGTGTTAGGGTCCACGGCCTGGCCGAGACCGTTCCCTGTTGTCCCTAGAGAACGCATGGGTATCGTTTCCGGGGACTCCTGGCTGTCGGGTGATGGCACCTCGAGCGACATCGAGATCGGTTCAATGTTGTCAATAATTGGATCATTATCATTGGTGGACATGCTGGAAGGTAGAATTAGTGCAAGGTTTTTGGGAGAGGTTATTCGGCCACAACAGTTAACCTGTGGTACAACTCTGATTTCCAAATAAACAGGCATACATTATTCAATTATAAAATTTCTTCGACTTTTGAATGACATTTTGGCAAATTTAGGATCTAGCATTTGATTTAGAGATGTCACTTCTTTTCCAAAGGTTCAGGTATTTATCAGAGAGAGGAATAGAGTGCTACTCAGGAAGACAAAGTGTGTATCATTTTTTTAAATTTTGAGTTGTGAGAAAAGATGCCTTTTTTCAAGGTCTTTTTTAGAACTGTCCACTTTTGCAGCCATATTTGTTATGGGTAGAAAAACATTCAACTCTGGAGTTGTGAGAAACTTTTTAGGGTGGATGCAAGAATAAATGTTAAAGATTGAACTTAAAACAGTTAGAAAATTTAATACCGAGAGAGGAAGGAACAGAAAGAAAAACTTTGATAGTTGTTTGAAATCATGCAAATGTATGTATACGTTCTTTGAGAAGAATTATGCACAACAGCAAGAGTTCATGATGATAACCAGCTAGGTTCTCTTTCAAAAGAAAATAATGTAGTTGGGTTGAATTTGGAACTTTTGGCATGCCTAATAAACCTTTTAGAACTTCTTATTAATCGGGATGTAAAATTATGGTTAGTGTTAATCATTTAACAAATCATCAAAATGGTATCAAATTTGTCATTTGTTGAGATGCCGGTGCTAGGAATGGGGTACCAAGACAAATGCAGACTACTAATTATTATTTGTGTCAAAGCATGCTGTTCTCATTTTTAAAACTATCACTATTGCATCACTAAATATCCCTAAAACTTGAAATGTGAAAAAATACTGACAATTATTCACTATTTTTGACAAAAGATACAATGTGCAATTCTTCTGAACTGTAAGGCTGACATTATTAGAACAGTTATCATAATTCATATCCCTGCTCTGAAAGATCTGTTTGTAATGTGAACCAAAGAGGAAAAATCCAACCTAACTGGACCCATTTCTTTTTCTGAATATAATTGTTTGTGCCTTCATGTACCCTTCCTAAAGAAGCTGTCAACTGCATCGGAAGTGCACATTCTACCCTGCAGCACCCTCTATACACCTACCTTGAACGGCTTAACCTCCTCGGATCACTCTCAAGCGACGTCACTGGTGACAACCGCTGCAGTGGTAATGGCGAGGGGGAGCGATTCATGGCGTTGCGATAATCAACGTTGAGGTGGTTGTATGAGGACGTGGGAGATTCGACTTTCCCATTATTTAGGGAGTTCTGCGGTGAGGCGTTTGGATGCATATTTGGTGCATTGAGTGAGTTCGTTGGTGACACCTTCTTGTGTGGCTGGGTGTGGTTCACGTGGAGAGAGTTGCTACGATTTGGTGAGTTCAAGTTCGGCGCTTGGTTGCGCCCAAATGCTGACATAACGCTGCCAAACAGGCTGTGATTTCGCTGCGAGAAAAGAGAAGTTGATCAAAACGCTATAAAAATGTTTTGCTCTGGAACCAATGAACATTAGGTTACTGTAAGAAGACTGACCTACCATAAACTTTCCTAAATCCAGTGGAAGTTTCTGCGGGCATCAAATCCAGTGAATTAGAGAAATCGAAACTCCAGAGGTCATTCAATTCAGCTACGATTAACAGTAATTTCAATATTATTTTGTATTGTGTTGGTGCAATTAAACTACCCTATTGAACAAATAAATAACTAAATTATTGAATAAATCTAAATATTCAAGAAAAGAATCATTGAAAGTGCAAGAAAGAAAGAGTATGATTAAAATTGTTATGATTCAACATCACTTCTTTGTTGAAAGTTTATCTTGAGATTTTTTCCTCAAAATTATTCCTCGAAATAGTTTTTACAACAAAGATAAATGGCAAGTAAATAAGCACAAATAAGAGAATGATCTCAGTTATAACACAGTTTAGAAAGGAGCCGCTAACCCCATACTTTTTTCTTTGTTCAGGTTTTTCAATGCTCCTTCAAGGACTTTAAATCAGACTGGCAGAAGTTGAAAAAATGTCCATATTTTGTGTGCTGTCACACATGCATGTGAATCAGTACTGTAACAGGGTTAGGTATGCACATGTGTAACTGGGTACAAAACCTAGAAAGTCTGTTCCAACTACGGGTCGATTGCGGCACTGAATCAAAGTCCACAAAGAAGTATCATTGCAGTGCTCTACAACTACAATCCTGATAGGTGGTAACATTTTGACAATAGGCTTAGGATACACTTCACCACCCGAGATACTCCACTGAGGGTGGAACAGAGGAGGGTATACGTTTACCATAATTGACATGTTTCCAAAAGGTAATTGATACAGGGTTCACAGCAAGATACATTTAAACTGACATTAAAAGTTCACAATTAGAGAGTGATTAATACATAAATGGTATCAGAGTTCCAATTGGCAAGTATTTTAATGATGAAATATATCCACAAAATGCCATTCAAATCAAATGATTTCCTGTTGACAATAACCAGCACAATTCTAGTGTGCTTTTGACCACAGAACATCTGTAAATCAACTGACATACAACCGTTTTACTGATTCATTTACCTCCCTTATGTGTTTAACAGCAAGTCTAAGTCAAGGAGTGTGCTAAAGATTACAACAGATTTTGGCCAACGGTTTTTCAAAAACTTTTGATGTCTTGAACAACTGCATTCATCAGAAGATATCCAGGAGTTCAAATTGATTTTGAAATTTATGTTCCGAGCAACCAATAAATTTTATTCAGCAATGCTACCTCTGCTTACGCTGAGGACAAGTTTCGAAGACACTTTTTTGTTTCCAACTTCGTGTAAAATATAGAAACATTATACATCATGTTTGTCAGATGGATATAAACATTAAACAAAACAGCCTTGGAGTACAACACAAATATATCAAAGTATAAAAATATGGCTGTTCCAACAAAGGTTTTCTCCCATCCTCTGGAAACCTTTCCTGAGCAATGCATGTTCGGCATCCATAACAGGATTTCCTGTGACAACAAGAATCTACACGTATTCTACAACACTAAAACAGCAGGTTAATAAAAGACCATCGTTCTTACCAACTTCTCACTTATTTCAGGAAGATTTAGTGGTTTTTTTGGACACTGTTCCGGATAAGAAAACAAATGTTATTCATGACACATGATTTCGAATTTAGAGTTTTAGATAGAGTTGTAGATCCATCCTTTGTTGCATTTGTGTGGCACATATGACCATTGAAGTCATGCTTTTAAGCTACCATACTAGTTTTTTAGCATCATGCTCGAATCAGGATGATAAACAAGTTCTGAGGTGTCACAGCTGAAAGTATCCTAATAACTTACAATCAAACTCCACGAGTTTTGTTAATCAATATATAATTATTGCTTTTAGGTGAAATTAAAAATTTCTCTGCTGAATCCTTTTCAGTTTTGAATCTTTTTCAAAAAGTATCGAGAACGAATATTTATGATGCCAAATCCAGACATTATTGTAACCAGTGACACTTCATTGAGTCTTTTAGCCCAAAGTTTTACTTCACATCAATCAAGTTTACACAAAGTATCATTGTCATATCCTTATGAAACATTTCAGTACTATACATAGCATTGATCGTCTTTTAACACTTTCCAGCAGAGATTTTAAGTAAATCTGAAGTAAAATCAAATTGTCTTCACTATGTGCTAAGTGTTTAGACACTCGTGAACATTTTATTTTGGGGTGTTGCAGAAAAAGGTAAAAATTGTGGTAAATTGAAAAGTGCCAACTGTGCTTGTTTAATGCAACAAAGAAATTGAAGTGGATTGGTAAAGTGAGACAGTTGAACACTGGGAGAAAGAGTAGAAATGAAGTCAAACAGATTTTTCAGGAAATACTTCTGCGAAATTGCCCAACAGTTCCCCAATGAGAACATTGTATTTCACCATAAAGCAAGCTAAACCTTATTTTAGAAAGTACCCTGTCTCTCAATCTTGTCAAAAGACATTCAAGAAACGACATGTACCATGACTGTCAAGGGCATAACTACACTGGTCAAAAGTAACATCTGCAACCCACAACATGCATACAGCTAGATAGGTTACATTTGACTAGAACTGTTTAAGGGATGCCCCTTGTGGTGTATGGTTTCTGACTTCACATAATCACACTCCTTCTACCAGGTTCTTCCAAATCAGACAGTAAGACAAAACAGACAAGTGTATCGATGATTTAACCTGCGATGAGACAAGTTAGATAGTTAGTGGTTAGTATGGTCGTTTATGCCAAGGGGCTAAAGAACTCCCATGCAGATCTAGTCTACATCCTCTATTGTGCAAAGGACCCTACATAATAAGGTGCTGAGGACCCTATTCAGTGAGGTGCAAATGACCCTACCTAGCATTGTTCTTTGGGGACCCTACGTAGTGAGGTGCAATTGACCCTAGGAAGGTATGCTAGGTTAGAATCGAGGCAAGTTCAGTGCACCTTATAATCAATGCTGCTAGAGGTGGCACAATAAGGTCATCCCTCAAAAGGCCATAGATACCACTCCCAGTGCAAACTGTCCTAAGGCCTACCAACCAAAACCATGTCAAGGTATTCACTCGGATAGTTTACTGGGTTATTAGGGTTGAAGAATGCAAAACTGATAAAAGATAGTGAAATATCTTTGAAGAGAAAATTTAGCCAAAATAATTCCAAACCTGAATACATGCTATATGTTGAACATGGGTTTGTGGCTTCACATGTATATGTGTGTTGTGTAAAATGTATGCAGATGCAAGGTTGTGGTATTTTTTGGGTGGGAACCATGCTTAGTTGGAAAATAAAATCTGAGAGCTCATGCAAATAAATCAAGTCATGCAGTTTTCTATCCAAGTTTGAAATAAATAAAATACATTTCATATGTTTATCCAGTTTTCGTTGCTCTGTACCTTATTGCTTTTGGGCTTATTTAAAAAATACTACAATACACTCAACAAAGTCATGTTTATTCTGATTGAAAACTATTCATAAGTAACTATAAAGAAAGAAAAAACTCATTGCTAGAAAGTAATGTCTAAAAGAAAGTCAAAAGTGCAAAAGTTATCAAGTCATTCAAAATAGTTCGAATCCAAATGGGCAAAATGAAAAGTCAAATAGAATGTCTCCTATTTATCTTATTTCTGTCCGATTCCCAAATGGCATAGAATCACCATAAACCGTACTGGTCAAAGGCAACATCCCTGCACGTGCACAGAATACAGTGGAACACGTTTTTGCATTCAAAAATACCTGATTGTGAGTTGCTTGGTGAAGCATTTCAGTTCTGGGAACTTTCGATGCAAGTATGCACATGATGCAGAGTTGCACGAATGTTGCACGCAACTTGTGATGTTACTTTTGACCACATCTGTACTGGTACTAGTTCCTATTTTCAACGGAATGCACAGTCAAACCCACAAACAGGGCTTTAAGCAGACAACATTTCACTCAGATGAGACCACTCAGTTCAAGTACATTCATGTGCATTGTCGCACACAGTTCATACAATGATTCACACCAACCTGGCTTGAAGCAGATGGTGTCACTCCAGTACATGATTATTGATGAAAGTAGCATAAACAGAATACAGTACAACTGATATTCCTTCCAACCTTGCAATAAAACAGATGCCATTTTATGAGAACGTCTTATTCTGAAGCGGAACAAGGTTTAGTGTAAAATATGGGTGGAGCCAGACTGGTGGTTTGGGTCGGGGATCGGAGCTACGACATGGGCACAACAGCACGTGCAGAAATAAGCGGAGACCAGGAGAGCATGCTAACCATCTCATCACGAGCAGTGCAAACAACAAATTCAACCCACTTTTTCATCTTTGGCAACAACTCTCATTTTAACCCACTTAGGCATCGATAAGATCAGAGCACAAGTATTATAAGCACTGCTAGAGATTGAGATGCCAAAAGAAACCCTACTAAAAAGCATCAAGCATTGCAGAAATCAAAGCAGATAGAGATAAATTGTCACTGGTGCAGGACATAACAAGACTATCAAAGTCCTTTACCCTATGCATAGGTTCTTCAAAATCACGATCTGGGAATTCGTCTTCGTCTAAGTTCCCAGAAATGGCACGTCGAATTTCGGGTCCTAGATCATGCACTGCACGCAGTCCAGCCTAACCAAAGAATAAAAGCAGAGCTAAATTAAACAGAACGCCAGACTAAACACAGGTACATGGTCTACACTCGGGCACCAGAACACCAAGTGCAAAATGTTGACTGTGTAAGGGGTCACCGCTCCATGAATGACGTCATCGCAACCCCCAAATTATTCTTTTAGGCTGTTGCAGTTGGAAACACACTGGAACATAGATATCACTTTCACTGTCGATACCAAGTTTCACTGCCAATACCAAGTTTCACTGCCAATACCAAGTTTCAACTTAGGATATTGCCAGCTGGCTTCCTAGCTGTTGCCAGGATAGTGGGGCCTTTTCTAAAGTGAAACATATCGAGACGACATCAAACATCCATTCCGTGTTAACAGTACTCTGAAAGAGTGATGCTTGAAGCTTGCACCAGTAATTGTAGTGTGTCAGTTTGTGACGAGGCAAACACATTACCCAATCGATACTAACGGAATTCTGCCTCCAAACTGCTTGCACAGATGGCCATCCCTGTACTGCCGGCAATCTTTGGAGAAAGGAAATTCAGTACAAAGTTTTTTATGGGGAGCTCAAAGCTGACTTGACACATATTCCAAGAGCGAAGTACCAAGAACTCAATCTCAGCAGTGACAATACATATCACGTGCTGGAAGAGTTAGCAATCCCCTTCATTGACTTCACAGGAGAAATTGGTCAAGAACAGGCAACCAACACTCTGCAAAATAGTCAGCCTCATTTGTAACAAGTCAGTGTTAGAAATCCAAATGTAAGAAATGGCAATGTAGGGTTTAACGTTTATACTGATTTTTGTTGAGGAGAATGTGTACCGAGTCATTCATGGAAGAAGTGTTATTGGCGCTGTGAAACTTAGTTTTCGCTTCTGAAAAAAATGATGGAAACTTAAGACATTATCCGGATAAAAGTGTTGATTAAACTTTTTCATAGGGACTGGGGTACCCAAAATTACAACCTGAAATAAATGCTTCCAACAACAAAATCAACTAATACATCATACTAACAACAATTAAAAGTAGCGAAGGCGATAAGTTTGTATGTTTTTACTTTCACTGATAAAATACTATGATGATTGAAGTTTTGCATAAATTTTGATTCACTTCCGTTTAAGAGACAGTTTTGGGTTAGATGTCAACAATACCCAACATCGTCTTTCAAAAAGTTTCAATTAAATGATGAAATTTTGAATAGCTTCCTCCAAATAAGCAGACAGGATACATGTAAGAATAGAGAACCACCACCACCAAATCAATGACACAGTGCAGAGTAAGAATAGAACCCCTTTTCACATGCACCATTTATCGGTTGACAACAAGACAGACCAAGACGAGGATTATAGGGGAAGAATTCACTCAATATGGGACTTGTCAATCCGTTACAAAGAGCCTGACAACAGCAGTCCCAGTGCCCACCAAATCACGCAATACTCAATTGATCATGTGCCGGAGTGTGATTTTTTGCACTGCCAGCCTGCTGTCATCGGCCTTGAACAGAAGTGTCTAGTTTTGTATTCCCACATAATTTAAAGGGCATTATCTCAACAAAAACTTTCTAAAAGTTGAGCTTGATTTTTGGATTATCAATGCAGGGGCATACCATCACTAAAGACATATTTTACAGCTGAAATTAAAGAGTTTGTTAATGTAATGACAAAATGTTCTTTATCTTATATGTATATCAGTACCCGACCGTACTTTATCTAATGATAGGACCATGCATCTTTCACCAGAACCGTGATCAATCTCACACAAGCGCCAACACCAAGAGGGAAAAGGTGTTCTGACCCTATACAAACATCTACCAGGAAGATTGACAGGTTCCTGAGACCACAAACAAACAGCAGAAAGCACTGCTCAAAGATTCCTACAGATAGATCAGCACAAATCACCATCGCACCTAAAAGCAAACACAGGGGTGGTTTTTTGGGGAAGGCATCTTGCCATTTTTAACCAAAAGTGAACTCTCCATAACATGTTGAGAAGCCTGGTCCTGTACGGCCTATCATGACAACAGAGGTCATATCAACAACTTTGAAAGTAGGCCTAGCACAGATGATGTTTTTTAAGACAAATGAAAAAGAAAAATTCAAGTCCCCTTAAAATTACCCACAAGTTATGGCTCAGAATATGAGATAACTGGAGGCCTGATCAAAGTCAGCGTTTCCGTGACAGAAAGTGTTATAGAGTGTTAACTTAACTCGTACCGTGTTTTCTTGGAAGGTTCCCAAAGACAATTCCAAAACAAAACCTTATCTAAGAACTGAAGTTGAGCAAGCCAAGATGGAAATCGGCATAGCACCTAGGCTGGATTAAGAAAGGACAAACCTGACGTGGTGCAGAGCAGGTCTGTAACAAGTGACTGATCATGTGACACTTTCACCAGGGTCATGCTGCAATTAGACGAATATTACCACTTAGCTTTTTTCAGCCGTTTGATTCTTTATTGCAGCAGTCAATTGACAAGGATATGTTTAGCTTTATTGACCACAGCTTTAGTAATGTACATGTAGGAGAAAAACGGACTTTGGTAAGAAAGCAACACTTTTCAAAGAATCAACCTCTCCACTACCGGTACATGACGAATTGGAACGACCGTTAGTCAGACTGAACGATTTACGTTTATAGCTGATACCTAAACCAACAGACAGAATGACCAACAGGGCCAATCTAAATTGTTCACTGAAGAGACCGCAGCGAGAACAACGCATTCCACCCCAACTCCTTTAAATTTTCCAAGCATTTCCAAGAAGATTTCCCATGCAACATTCAAGAGCTGCTTTATTCCTCCAATATGTTTTCTACCAATGAAGTTCCAAGGCCAGAAATTTTATCCTTGCCAAGTATCATGCACCCATGACCTCAGACATTCAACTTACCCCAATATTTTATGCTGCCAGCTCATATTGAGGTCTCCCACATCTGACGAGACACCGCCCTTCGGAATGAATACATAATGCTGGGCTTTCTTGGTTGGTTCTAGGCAGAAATTTCAATTATTTTGAAGAATAGCCACCAAGAAGGTTCTACTTTTGCCATTAGAGTAGGCCTAGATCATGCAACCCTTGCCAAGCAATGTGTTAGAGCCATTAAGAATCCTACTTAAAATATAAGCTTATAAGCTGAAGCAATAAACCATATTATCAAATTTTGTATTTATGAGAAAAACAACTATAACGTTTTGATTGCCTGAATCTAACTGGTACTTGGGATACTGAACTGAAATGATCGCCAACTAGAAACAGTTCAATCAAACCAGAATGAAAGCACCTGACCGCACCACAACTACAATGAATCATCTGCTGCATAGCTGAGACCACAGGATTCAAAACGAATGAACCCTAGAAAGTGACATCAACAAAACTCTATGATAACCAGTCCTGCCACAACATCCCCGGACCAACCAGCTGCTTTACTTTATTGTCTCAAACGCATCTCACATTAAGCATCTCAACATAAGTTGCTCTCACGTTTCCCTCTCCCACCCCTAAAACTAAAATCCACTTTTCAAATTTCCCAATTGAAAAAATGTATTCTCTTAACACTGCTGACCCTGCCCAGTAATAGTGTTTTTCCCAGTAATGAGGAATACAATTCGATATGCAACAACAAATGAAATGGGGAGGTTTTGTGCAGGGGAGAGGACCACTAGACCAATCACCAGACCACAGAAGGGAACACTACGATCTAACACAGCTAAACACACCGCCAACAAATTTGCCACATTATCAATTTCAAATATCTATCTATCTTTCAAAAATATCATAGTCACATAGGGAGCAAATGGAGAAAAAAACTTTTCTCGTCTAATGAATAAGTTGTAATACTGAAAGTTTTCCTACGGGGTATTCTTTAGATGACATTTTATAAAATGGTAACTTGGAACAAATGATGTGTTCTGGGGCAATTTCATTGGCTGCGATAGTAATCCCACCAGATGGTTCTAATAGGCCCAAATTAAGCACCAATCAAAACTAACGGACTGCTCTAACTAGATGCTTGGATAATCGTAACTGACGAGAATCCAAATAGTCGCAACTTCTAACACTGACAAAAATATATAAGGCGACCAAAAACATCTCTTGATACAGCTCGCTTATATATTTTTGATACTTCTAAGAATGCCTGAAATGTGAGGCTCCAACCATCACGGAAGATTCAGTCACTATATACAGGGTGTGTCAGAGAAAATGACCATCTACGTGACCTTCAGAAGGTCATTTAAGCAATGACCTTCCCAGCATCAAGGTCATTATGTAACATGAGGTTGTGGGTGTCATGTCTATCATCAATTAGCCATCATCACAGAACAAGTAAAAGATGAAAACAGCACAGAACCTGAACAAAGCTGGTCAAAATTATGGGCCATAAATCATACTGAAATGTTATCAAGACCTAAAATGAAAACTGTCTTTTTTCATCGATTTTAACTTGACCAACAACAAAATCTCATTGTGACTGATATTCATCCACCAGTAAAGGGGTTTGTGCAGCGTAGGGTTACACCAAGAGGGAGCATAAAAAGGCCATCTTACCTGAAGGTGCTAATGAAAAAAAATTGATAGGATTGAAGGTGCCTGATAGTCCAAAGGCTTTAAATTAGCTAGACTGTTAATCAAGTGTTGTAGTAGATGCTAATCTCTAGAGCCTTTATGCCACTTCCAAATGGTGATTGGGGCCAAATACCAACTACAGTCTGTCCTGGATTGTCTGTGTTCTTTACAATATGTCACTCAAGTTGGATTGAATGATGAGTTATGTAATGGAAATACAAAATTTCTATAGAGCCCTTTCAGCAGAATGATTTCCATTCAACATAGTCAAGGGACCCTTCAACCTTTTGTCTACAGCTTTCAAGTGAAGCAGACTCTAAGTAAAATGATCCCACAGTGACCACCCTGTATGTTATAGTGTTAGGTCCACCAATCAATTATGTTATAAACAGTGAGAACAAAACAGCATTTTAAGTTATCAACAACAAAATTTAGATTCAAACCAAGTTGAAATATAGCCATTTTACAAATACACTGACAATCTGAAGAGTGTACGAGTGTAAGAGGGAGTTCTACTTAACTTCCTTCCCAGTGTCCTATTCATTTAAGTTTTGGGAAAAAGTCAACTTGCTTTGAATCTAATGAGAAACATGTACATACATGTATGATCACCACAAATAGGCAAATACATCTACAGGTTCCTTAGAAAACAAACTTCCAACATTTTTTACCATCATAGCTAGTTTTTAGTTGAATTTCACATCGTAATCTGACTGAATTAGAAAACATCACAATTAGAGATAGAATACTTAAAGGGAGAGTCACCTGAAGGGCATTGGTGTGTTCGTGACCCATCTGCATCTTCTGCATTGCCTCTTTCCGTTTCTTGAACCGACGGAAGTAATCCTGAATGAGGAAAGTTGCATAGAATTTCCCGACGGTGACATCATCATCCCCTGAAATGACAAGATTTGAATACCCGCATTAAGAAGAGTTTGAGCAGTGATAATAACTATCGAATCAGAAAACTTCACACCATCCAACAACACCAAACATGCACGCAGAGAGAAGTTTGAATGCCTGTATCTAAATTTATCGAAATACAAGAAGTTCTTAAAAATTTTAAAATTTGATTTCAGTTGCACAAGATGGATATATAGGAATGCAGGTGACATGATTATGAGGGTGACATGACTGTACAGTTCAAGCAACCCTACAGTACCCTAGACCTATCAAATCCAAATCCGTATGCTACTCACGCCTTTCTTTCTTCCTCTTCTTCTTCTTCTCCTTGTTCTTTCTTAGTGGCATGAAGCTCACCAAAGTGAACATGTTAATCATGGCGACTACACTTCACTAATATAAGAAAATCACTCTTTTGTTCAAGACCAGCACTTTCTCAAAGAGAGCACAACTTTTCATAAATATCGAATTCCTCAATACTGCTTTCAATGTGACACATCTCAGGCAAGAGAAGGGAGTTAAATGGCCAATTGCTAAGAGTCAGTAGACTTTACTTTCAGCAGATTCAGGATACCCTGAATTCTGTGAATCAGTTTCCAAATGGTGCAAATTGTATCCATACCGACAAAATAAATATCCGATGCTGAATGAATACCTTGCCAAGAAAGAGATGGACAACAACAAGACAAGACAACTATCCATTGATTGTAGTCAATCCATGAACTATTCCAGTGAAACCGGAGCTGAAGATTTGAAGAACTGTTCCTATTCTTGTGAAAGGTTTGCCAATTAATCTCAGGTAGTCCTAAATTTGATCAGATACGATTCTTGATACTATCATATCTGTCTAAACAGCCTGAATGATGTATGAGAAGGTGAAGCAGGCCTATAAACTGGCTTAATTGCTATGCATGCCCACCAAAGGTGAAACGAACCTTTTAAACACATGCAGGCCTAGGAAATATAACTTAAGGTTTCCTATCAGGAATCTTCACTTTTAAATTTGATTAAAAGACAACCATCAAGTCACGAATCAGGCTTGCCAAGTCCTCAAAATGACACGTAAAACTTCGATGCTGACCCAGAGTGTCCCAAATTCCTCCTTCACAAACTACTTTGGTGTTTTAGGAATTCTTTTGCAAACTTGATATTTGTGGCCTTAGTTAACCTTGTAACAGCATGGGTTGCAGGTGAGCCCAATGTAGCATATTGGCAACTACCTCCGGCCTGGTGTTAGAGACAGGCGTAAACATTCCAAGCATATTTACTTTGAGGCAATTAGGGAGATTTAAGACTTGAAGCTGTTTATAATTAGTAGAAATCATCATAGCCCTCCGACCATAAGTCAGTGTTATAGGTAATCAGTGAAGTCGATATTATCCTCGTAAAATTTGATATAAGTCTCAAATGTTTTCACATAAGCTTTCAGGTGGCGTCAGGTCATCCAACCTGTCGCCAGGTGATATTATATCGAGATGATTATTAAACTTTCGCGGATAATGAGAGGAGAATTCGCAGAAAGATTTAGGAGAAAAATGTTGAAGACGTCAGACAGACAGACCTAACTCTTTGCCAGTCTTATTGGAACTATACCTCCTTGCCTCCCGACCCGCCCCCACAAAGATTCTGAGAGATAAAGGTGCCTTGGCGATGTCGACATTGATATAATCCCACCCAGTTACAAAACAAAGGTCAGAGTCGTTCACCAAATCAACAACAGCCACAGAAACCCACACATCACCCCACAGGCAAAAATACTTGCACAAAAAACAAGACCTGCTAAAGGTAAAAGAGCCAATTAGCCTGGTGTGGGTCCATCTTAGACTAATTATCTATAACACTTATGACCTATAACAACAGTTTTTTACTAACTCAACAAGTGCACAAAAAAAGTTGAAACAGGTATTTGCGGTGGCATTCGAAGCAGAAAATGAGCTTCTAAATCTGCTCAGTTTCGAGGTCTTGTAATTTGAGTTTTCACCTTGAAGCTTGGAAGTAGTTGTGACTACATTTCAACAAATTTCCAAGCTTTTTGATGCATTTCGAAATAGATATCAGTATCATTTTGTCGTCCCATATTAGACCCTGTGCATCTGAACACTAATTACCGGCTGGGGGGACCACTTGGTCCAGCAGCTTCGGGCTCGTCCGCTTCCAGATCTTTTTGATCACAGCTCGCAGTTCTTCATTCGCTTGATCTATATTACCTGCAAAATACAAAATGATCCATTAGGGGAAAGAAAGGTTGTGGATTGTAGGTTATGGAATGATGGTGGAGAGGGAATCTGCTTACCTTATGGGGAGCAGGTAAAAGAAATCTCCGTTATAAAGATTTTTATTCCATAATAGCACAATGGGCACATCGAGTGCTACTTGATATTTAAGAGTGGGTCACCAAACGAGTACTTACCCTCTGTTTTGATCCTTAGTGATGTTCTAACTAGTGCAAATAAGGTGGCATTAAACATAACTGTGCCGTCACTATTCAGTGGCATATTCATCGTGACTAATCTCTGAAAATAACAGAAGAAGAGTATTAGATGCATTTCCTTTGTTGTTAGTCTTCTAGTGTTACTTCTTCAAGGGATAGTATAGGCAGTGACACGTTGCGTGTTGCTGATATCAAAGTGGCAGCGAGTGAAATTTACTCGATACCTCGAATGAATTTATGAAGGAAATTGTTGAGAAAAGTTCACAGAGCAAAATTTAATGTTGTTCACAAATCAATATCCATGGGGAAGGTTTCTCCAGGAAGAGCTACGTACCTTGCATGCCACTCTATGCGGACAGAGTTTACCAAAGCCTAAGGGAGGTGAGATCTTTCTGAGCAGAGTTACAACATCTAAATGCTTTATTCGACCCCTGAAACAAAGGAATGGATATCTTATGTTTACAAGTAGGGTAATAGTAAACCGACACCCCATATCTTGCAGGTCTGCCAAGTATTTCATGGTGAGTAAGAGGCTACCTGGACAGCCCAATTCCTGGCCATCACAGGGGTGAAGATGTGACAAGATAGCCATCAACCAGATATCGAATGCAGAAGAAGAAGAACTGCGTGGGGATCAGGAATATTGTAACCCAAAGAATTACGCAGGTTGTCTGTTATTTCAACACATTATGTCTTACTTTGCATCCGGATCATACTCGGACCAGAGACGGACAAACTCATCAAGATGATGTGGACCGAGAATGGACCAATCTCTCGTCAGGTAGTCAAAGTTATCCATGATGACAGCCACAAACAAATTAATAATCTGAAAGGAATACAGAAATAGGGTAATTCAATAATTAGGATCATGATAGTTTTTCTGATTGCCTTTTCCGAGATACACCACCCAAACCATTTTTCCTTCATTAATCAAAGACAGAATGAATTGTAAGTTTGTGAACTCGACTTCGAATTAACTCAAGTACTCTCACGAATGGCTCTTACGAAATGCCTACAACAAGCCTGCATAATTGTATATCAACAAACACCTACAAATTTCTGATGCATTTTTCAATGAATTTCAAACATAACTTTTCATACACCATGCACATTGTCGTTACCCAAAGCACACCCTCTCATGTCACTATCCTATGGTAACATTCAAAGCTTCACTCGATGCATGCAAGGTGCAAATGTACATAAAAATGTACATGAAATGTAAAGAGGAGTATGCAGCTGGTGACAGACTTGACAGGGATGGGGACATTTTCTATTCTTTTTACAAGAGCGACATATTTTGCTCCAGCCATCACAATAAAAGCTGCACAAATACCCATGCAGACCTTACACTAGGCCTTCCATTCAAAAACCAAACAAAACAAACAAGGGTACCTTTGACGGAGACAGTAGTGGGACACTTATGGACAACAACATGAGACACAACAATCAGTTGACAGATCATTGGTATTACTCTCACTACATCAGTGTTAATGGATTTCACAATCCATTGTAGTGCATTGTCTCATTGTGTTATCGACTGATAGCATAGCATGCACCATTGCATGCTGGACTATAATACCAGCCTAGTGCAGTGAAATGGTCAAAATCAAGCTGTTTTATGCTTTTTGTACAGTGCATCTTTTGAATTTCCTATACCACATTGTGAAGGAAGCTAGCATGCGGGTTGGTGGGGGGGGGGGGCACTACTATTTCTAGTTCATTTCAACCACGTTCACAGAGGCAACAATATGCCTTTGCACATCAGCTTGAGACGAAATACATTTGGTTGGATTAAACCAAATTCTAACAAAGAAATAAAGATTCAAAGATGAAAGTGAGAGCGAAAAAACGTAGAAATAGTTTGTGCTTGGCGGTAAGACTTCGCCACTTCACTCAAGAAGGAATTTGAGACTTCAAGCATTGTCCTATCAGAAAGCATTTTCATTCTTGTTCAGCTCTGCAAGCAGTTGCCATAGATCAGTCAAAACCTGAGGGGAAGTCCTAAATTCTTGCTCGAAGAAAGAGGCGAAAGGGGAGAATTTGGTAGTGAGAGGATCCATATTTAGTGAAAACTTTCAGTCGAAATTAGTTCGACACATTCACGACAAGACTTACCAAGAAAGAACATAGAATATAAAATGATATAAAATAGGGATAGGCAAAATTGTTTCCACATTGCGTATCGTTTTCGATATCTTCTGGTAACGTTTCATTGCCGCGTTCTAAATGCATCTGGGTGTAGAATGCGTCCGATTTGATGTCACACTTCGCAGAGTCTTCCCGGGCTGCGCAACCCAACATAATATCTTGCCACGCCTCACCTGTGGCAGATCTAAAAGACAAGCACATGAACAGTACACACAATTAGAATGACAGATCAATCACGCCACCTTACAATGGTTTGGGAAACTACAGGTTTGGTATTAGAAATAAACCAACAAAATACACCGGACGCTGGAAACAGAAAGGAATACAGCTGTGGGAATGAAAGTTTGGAGAGGAAGACTGAGATTGAGTCATTGCTTTCTCATGGTGCCACACGATTTGTTATATTTTGGTGCTTAATAACCAAGAATTATCACCCCTTATCAAAAAGGCATTAGCTTCCTGATAGACCTGCATCCCCACGGGCATGAAATAACATATAATCAACTAGGGAAAACATCATAATGAAACGAACAGTATCATCTCTCATTTGCCAACACAAAGACTATAAGATTGATGGCAATAGTGTTGGACACAGAAATTATCACAAATTTTTTAAAAAAAACCAAAACAATGACATAATGATTCATTTGAAAGATATCCAAGAACATTTTGTGATGGTACCATTCCTGTCATGATTGGTTAAATATTTTGGCAAATGTCAAAACTTTTTGTAACTTTCTCAGAGCCTTGGAACAGCCAAATGAGTGATGAGAAACAAGGGAGAGGAATACCAAGCACCAGTAAACCTGTAACACTACAAAAGCAATATATACGCTGATGTACACCTGCTCATATATAGGACCTCGACGTCCACTTACCAAAAATGAGCAGAGAATATAAAATGATATAAAGTAGGGATAGGCAAAGTTGGTTCCACATTCAACTTTCCCCATGGTCGTGTTGTCATAAGCATCGGAAGAGAAATCACAGTAGACCTGAGGTCTGTTTGTGCAGGCCAACATGATGTCCTGCCAGGCCTCACCGGTTGCCGATCTATAAGTGAAAAGTTATACTGAGTTACCGGGTAAACGATGCCCAAGAGTACACTGCAACTTGCCTGTACATTACATGTTACACTTCAGAGTTGACATTTTTCATCAAATTCAAAATTCGGAAAAATCTTTTGATGATGTTTCTTCATTTTTAGCAGAAAAAAAAACAAGTGAAAAAAATATTTGGACGTGAACATTTTTTTCATCTGTAGCATGATAAATTTGCCGCAATTAATTTCTTAACAGAAATCATGGCAGCATTCGTCTTTTCAGTTCTCATCATTCCACATTTTAGAATGCTCCAATGTGTTCGGTGATAAACGCTGCCTGGCGGTAGTCATAGCGGGGTGGTCGCGTTACCAGGGTGGTCGCCGACCAGGGTTCCACTGTACATGAAACCCTAACACTTGAGTTTTCTGAAACTCGGACACAAAGAACACCAAGAGCCCCCCTATTCCTGAATAACTTAAACAAACACTGCTTGTTACCAAAGGTCACAAAAGCAACTGAGCTGAATGTTGTAGTAATCAACATTAACTAATTAAGATCAGATACAAGCAAAGCCTGAAAAAGAGGGTCGTTCTGAAACAAAATCACATGTACACAAATGCAAAAAATCTCATAAATGATATAACTTTTTTGAACATTCATTCTAAAATAGAACTGTAGTATATCACTCTAGATGAAAGCAGTATTTGACATGCTGAAAATTGGGAAAATGTTATATTTAGGAAATGACCGAATATTTGTAACAGTAATCCTTGTTGTTCTTATTTCTATTGAGGGCTTCATACAACTACAATGTGACCTACGCGAGTATGAATGCAAGTAAGTAGGTCATCGCAACCCAATCTATCTCTCTATTTGACACATCCAAAGGCAAGATTGTTGGAATTATTGAGGCAATCAGTTAGTACTGCTGTAACTAGTGCCACACTGCCCTAGTTATAAAATCAGTTCTTGACACCAATCTCTATCCGGTTCAAAGGACCATTTCGATTCTGTTCGCAGTGAGAATTAATCTTACCTGAAGAGCACCAACACTGCTTGAGGAAATGTTTGAAAGTTGTTATTCCTGTGAATGGCTGTATCATCATCCAAGGCAATTTTGCCAAACACCTAAAATCAGAAACAAAGAAATTTCAAAACATAAGGTCATCTTGGCATCTTCAACGATCTCTCTAGAAGTCTAGCCTGAAAGGTGGGAATTTGGACTTGCCGGGATAAGATCAGATTTGGGGAAAAAGAGCAATGTTACTTACTTGCATCCCAATAACTGCATAGATAAAGAAGAGCATCACAATGAGGAGGGCGACGTATGGCAGAGCCTTGAAAAGAGAGAAGACAATGATTAGTCGGGACATGAAGAAATAGTGAAAGACAAGGTACAGCATCTGTATTAGAAGGTTCAATTCACAGTGATATTGCCAGCCAGTTAATCCATGTTTTGATGAACAACACGGTTGTTATCTTCACAAGAACCACTGCCTGATGAACCAAAAAGGCACTACCTGTCAATAAGATGTAACAAACCAACATGTTCACAAGCCCCCAAAACCCAGTATTCGGTAGACTGTCTCAGACATGTATGCAGGAAAGGTCAGTGTTCATTCGAATGGTCCTCTTGTGTCTGGCAATGTGTAGAACCACTTTCAAAATCCAGGAGGCCCCCAATCATTGAAGAGATGGATAATGTTTAAGATCACCATTTCTGCAAGGCACTTGCATAGAAGACTGCTCATGACGTTGAATCGGGATCTGTCCTTACCTGAAATGATTTGATAAACGTCCATAGGAGTGTGCGTATGCCTTCCCCACGACTGAGGAGTTTGACCAACCGCATTACACGGAACAATCGGAAGAAATTGATACTGATGATTCCACCTCCCGGCTGAAAATATACAAAAAGAGCGATTAGGAACTTGAAGAGAAGCAATACCTCTACACCTTGAATCCAAAAGGCAGGAACAGAAATACTTCACTCCTCCCATTATCATTATAAGACGCTGTTTTAGAAAATAATGCAAGTTTTTCAAAACCTTACAAATATGTGAATAGTTTGCGACTCTGGACGGGGTTTCGATATAAAACCAGCTGACAGGTCTCTCTCATATAGCAGCTATCATAATCACAGGTAGAGGAAAAAACTTGCCGAGTGTGTGTCGTTGATGAGGGGGATGAAGTGACAGGATGTGAGGTATCATGAAAGCATGTGGCTGTGTAATTCTTGAACAGATGAAGATGAATTGTATGATTGAAGGTTTAGCTGGAGGAACTGACAGGGAAGATGAAGATGAAGTCTAGAAGGAGGCCTTGATAATGAACAGGAAGTCAGGATAAGGAATAAGAGGTTTTCATAAGAAGATAAACCTCCTTGCAATGCTTTATTCTAATGGCTTTCAAGCCATGTATCAGTGTACATTACACGTATTCTAACACATATAATGTACATTTGTCCTAATCCAGGCTTTGATTTGTGATGATGCTTACAGAGCTATTCATAAGAAACATGCCTTGTTAAATATAGCGCAAACACTACATCAGGTTGTTCTGCAATCAACATTCTAAACTATATGTTTCAGCCAAGACAACAAGATCAGAGTTTTGTAGGAAAAAACTTAGAATTCTGTTTCTAAGACACAGTGTTGCGCATACATTGTTCTTTGCAAAGAATGTTACTTATGGACATAAGAGTATATCAATATGACATCAAGAAGAACACATGACCAAAGCCCATACACTAAAGCAACACCAGAAGAAGTGGTACATGAGCATAGTACAACTAAATGAATTGGTAAAAGAGACAGCCTAAATAATTTATCAGAGAAATAGCTATCTATACATGTGATTAGGAATGTCTAATACAACTTCTACTGAATCAAAACTGTTCATCTTAAATGTAGAATCTCTATCTTTATTATTTGCAAAAGGTAAGCAGACCCTCTATAGTTGTTGCTGTAAGTAAGCTTACTGAGCTCAACCTCAAAGTTTTGCTCACAGTACACCAAGTAGTCAACCCTCTGTAAGGAAACTGCAGTACTGAAACTTCTAATCAGTTCTAACCTCAAATGTACTTAAAGAATTCTCAACAATATTCACAGACTCACGGACAGTTCATCCAACAACAGAGGTTGGGACTTAGAAAAGAGGCATATTCAATTGCACAATGCATTCAGCTGACGAAAGCTTGTTGGTGGCTCCCACCCATTTTGGATTCTAGGGAGAGAGTGAGAGAGAAATAGTTATTTCAATATTTCCATGCTATAATGGAAGAGGAAGGCGGATAGCCGCACATAAAGATCATAAATGCATTGTACAACACACTAGGATTAGTTAAGATTCTCGAGCTAGGATTGACATCAATTAGAGGTCATTCCATGCACTTAGAGGACATTGGATTTGAACGACCTACTGCCATGCAGAGACTCCTGAGAAGGTATTATATGCAAAAAATATTACAACATGGACACAACATTTCGTAGTAGTAGTATATACATTTATTGGCGAGAAAATTTATGATGTTTACAGTAAAGAGGACCCATTTTATAGGCAAGTTCTCCACCATTTCATCCTAGTTGCAATGCTACTAGGTGACACAAAAAAGATTTTATACTTTTGACCTTGACTAACTCCTAAAATATTCTGAGTTTCTGCCCTCTGTAGCTGAGATTGATACAAAAGACCAAACTAACTGGAAACCAAAATACTGATCTCAGCTACATGTGGCTGAAATTTGGTAAAAATTGAATTTAAGTTTTGGGAGCATTCCGAATGCAAATTATATAATATTCTTTGTGTCACCTGGTATGTAAAAGTACCAGTTCTCTGGGCACCATATACAGTAACTGCATATTTTTAGTTGGTGGTTACCGACAACTAGATTTCACAGTATCAATGGTTTATATCATCATGGCCAAAATGTATTCTGGTTCTTGTGAAGTCAGACACCTACAAAACATGCAGATGCAGTATGTTATGCAGTGCCAAGTGTGTTTCTTATCCCTTGATCTTTCGAGTGGTTACTGGCAAGTCCACTTGTCAAAGAACACAAGGATAAAACAGCATTTATGGCTGGTCCTGTCAGCTATGCTCCTTCTGATAAGATGAGCCATTTTAAAATTTACACAAGAAATTATTGGCCTTAGCTACGAGGGACAATCACATTTGTATACACATGCTCTCTCAAAAAAATTGCCCTCTTTGTTCATCTGCAACGTGAAAGTTGAAATCAAGGTGAGAGAGTGGCATCTAGCAAGGAGTTCACAGACCACTGCCACGGTCACCACACACAGATTGCAAACACAACAAGCGTACTGCAACAACAGAGTTATGATTGGCATGAATTGGGTATGATATCCCTGACCCAAAGAAATTGTACTTATTTTCATGTGTTTTGAAATTGCCTAAAATTCAATCCCAGTCATGTAAATTGCAGCAAACAGCATGTAGCCTCGCATAATATCGTATATCCCAATACTGCACCACAAACAATGTCAAGAATCTGTGAGGACTCTGCCTGCTCTAAAGTGATCTGCAAATGGTGCTCTACATATAGGCCTAAAGCAGTGAACCCCAATTTATCAATTTACATTCAGTGCAAACTCCAACATTTATTTGAAACAGGAATTGGACAAGTACATCCTCCAGGCAAATGTATACAGCAATAGATCGACCGGAAAATAAAGTTCACTGAGAAAATATGCATGGGAGTTTTCCAGACAGATCTTGAAAAAGTATAGTGTACAGAAGAAAAGTTTCCTTCTTCATGGGGGACAGACACCCACACAAATACTGTGGAATGTGCTATAAAGAATGGGATAAGAATGTCAAGCCATATAATAAGGATTAAGGACAACAGTAGAACAGGCCAAAGTGCAATAGATTCTGGGCCTGAAAGTTTTTGGCAAATAATATAACTCAGAATAAGACGGACAGATTCCTTATATCTGGTAAAGAAAAAAGATGGCAACCAAGGCTTTGCATCAACTATTGACACATTAACAAGAAAACTATCCATTTGTCATATACAATGCCAACAAGAATCAAAGTGACAATCTGCTAAGTGCCAATTGTAATTCTATGATACATGCCTCATCACTTGAATATAGCAGTGGCTATTGGCAATTTCAACTTGGTAAAGAATATACAAAACAAACAGCATTTTCTACTGGTTAGGGAATCACAAGTTTCACTTTTGGTTTCAATAAAGCCCAATGTATATTTTCTACATTTTCAAGACTGTCTCTGTCATAAACTATATCAATTAGAAATAAGAACAACATGAGCCATCATATCGACAGAACTATCAGTAGAAGTAAAGTGATGGGTGTATATTTAGGTAAGACTGTTGTAGCCATCACTTAGACAGAAAATCACGTGAAGCCAAGACTGAAAAGGGGAGTTCTTGGCTATGTTCATTGTCTACCTGGAAATAATGATGGAACTTTGAGCATTAGAGTGTGATATCTGCCTTGCTGGTCCATAGAAAGGTACTCTTATCTACAATTGAATTAGAAAATGATGATGAAGGGAAGACTAGGAACATGAGGAAGTCTACCAATGTTGGTGGGTTTAGATCACTCCCATGCAAAAAATAACATGCAAAAAGCAACCATGCAAAAAAGGAAAAGCGTCTGCTGGTATAGTCATCACAAACCTCTGTACTTCTCTGTACATTTGAAAGCAAATGAAAACACAAGCATTTATTAACATGATACTTGGCTCTCCACTACACCAATTTATTTCCGATAGAGATGGTTCTAGTCAATGTCAACTTATTTAATAGGCCTACTTTATAGGTATTTTTGAATCAACTTTTGTTGAGGTTGAAATGCCAGTTTACTAGTTTTGATGATAACTACTGATATATAAGCAATGAATAACAACTTCGTTCAGCAGGATTTTAGTGAGAACTTATTAGGATATGATACATGCATCCTTATCACATGTGCTATCATTAGAAAACCTTTGCCGAACACCTTGGTTACATGCAGCCTCCCTGAAGTGTCCACAGTTTCCCCAACTCACCAAGACCATACCAAGTGCACTCATCCAAGTGCTCTAGAGCAAGGGCACTTACCCAATCTTTATCATAGTCTTTGTTATCAGGCTAAAGGTAACACAGAATTCAACTAACTTTAGTAATCACTTAATAATGAAATAACAAAATAAGTCATCATATTTTGATTGGAAAGAGTCAGTTGAAAATAAACTTTTATTTAAAGTACATCAGATCTAAAGTGCAAGTCAACTATTCCTACTTTTGCTTCCTAATAACTATTTAGAGGTTTTTAGTCATTGCTAACAGCAAGAAACTACATAGAGGTTATTCTTTAACAAAAGTATATGCACTAATGTGAAAATAGTGTCAAAAATGTTGATGTTTTTTAATGAAGTTTAATTCAAATCACAACTAAAAATCTAAAGCCACAGCACCCAGTTCAAACAAATTATATTTCTTGAAATCAAGTCGAAAATGGATACACTTAAATTAAGATTCACACTATCATTTCAAATAATCTTACTTGATGTGATACATGGTACAGCAGTAATTATCTATTTGAGGGAAAGCTCCTTGATAATGTTTTCCACATCATTTGTTTTTAGGTGATATATTGGCATCGCCAATTAGCTTTATGTAGACACTGTGTGAACAGGTTGAAGCTGGTCACGAGGAGTATTTACCATATATACCTATTACAGGTTAAACTGGGTCTAATGGATAGGGACTCTTTGGCCAGCTTAAACCTTTGCACTCAGTACTAGCCCTCTTGGGGTTATATGTTGACCATATTAGTACATGCTGCCCTACACATAGTGAGCCATACCAGGTGAACAAAGTGATTACCTATTACAATATAACTGACCCTTCCAAAAGTGACAAAACAAACATTTATGTGTCAGTGACTGCCAATGTGAAACCAGGACTATTTCGATGATAAACATAACCTTCAACATAATAATTGGTACAAAAATAATTCACTGCAACCATAACCCTGTGTTGGGTGGCACACAAAGAACTGAATCTGGCTTTGCAACAGCAATTAAAATGCATTGGCGGTGTCCACAACAACGACTAAGGATGTTAATGCCAGTGAGAAAATCCCTCTAACATGTACCTGATCTAAGGACTGCTGGTTGTTGGTGAAAAAGTGGAGAAAAAATAGTTATGTTAAAATACTGGGTTAATATTTAGGTCGATGGGGAACCTTGGTTATGCATTAGGAGAACATAAGGTGCAAACGATTACGGCATCTATCCTGAAACCATGGCAATGGGCCAAGCTAAGGCAACCTACTAGGCATGCACAATGGCTTGTCGGGATGGGGTGGGCTGTGTTGGTGGGTTAGTGTCCTAGGTAGGTGTGAATCAACCTGGGTGGATGTTGGTAACTAGCCTACTTCAGGATGTTTAACCCATGTTTATCAAATTTCAAGCAAAAAATATTGAAAGGTTTCAGTAAGCGATTCAAATCAGACTGAGACAAACTGACTGAGAAGAAATATCATTAATTGTTAAGGAAACGTATTGATTATTTTATAGGCAAAGAGCTGTAATGTACATTTTTTATGTAATTGTAATTCTGTCAGGGATCATAATATGAAATTACCACCCCTTTCCCATTAAATCAAGCCATGAAAGCTGTCACAGTTTTGCAAAATAAACACATCCTTGTAGCATCTTCCCTGTCTGGTATCAAAATAAACATAATGACCTAGTGGATTTGCTGCCAAAGATTTGAGAACATGCACCAGCTATTGCCAGTTTAATTGACAAACACTAGGCGACAAAATGCCATGTATTAGGTTTCATTAACAAGTCCAGTTAACACTGATTAAACCCGTCATCCCCGACGTTTTCACTGCAAGACTTCCAATCATTTTCTTTCTTTCATACGCCACACACATTTTAACTGAGCCAAAACTTTACTAGACAAGAAAGCGTACGCAGAACAGACAAATCTCTCCCAAACCAACCAATGAAAGGCACTTATTTTACAAAACAGCACATTGACTAGACACGGCTCAACCAAATCACCTACCTAGTGTCTAAGCCTGAGATGGGCAAAGGGATTTGGTATTTACCTTTGGTCCTTCAACTTAAGAACCTAGATATTCTGACAATATCACAATCCTTAGATAATTTCCAAAGTCAGATATTTTTAAAAATAACAGTTCGAAAGTAGAACATTTTGGTAAAAGTCATCCACATAATGGCTTAATTCTTGGTGTTATCTAAGAATTATGACAATCATCTTGACAGGGCAAGGAAATATGCTGGAAAAAGAAACTATAGCGAAGGTTCAGTGAACAACAGACATCAGCAAGAACTTACGTTGACCTCTGTGTAGATGATGTCGATGAAGCTGCCAAGCACGATGATGAAATCAAAAACATTCCAAGCATCTCCAAAGTAATTCTGAAATGAATAAGGAAAGTTATTAATGATTAAGTCACTCTTAATACAAACGTGTACTTTCAACTCAAACTATGTAACTAATGTTTGGACTATCAAATTTGTTTTGTTAAATCAATTTGAGCTTACTTTTGGATACTCAGACTGCCTGTTCTGTCAAATAAAGTGTGTTCTAAGTCAAAATATGTTGCAAAATGGTCTATTTTGAAGGTTTAAAGTGCTAACAACTAAAGGTTACAAATTTGAGAATGTGCAAGTAGTATGACGGTGACTATGGGATATAGATGACCTAGTGACCTAATTCTTGGATGGGCTGTTCAATAATTGACTCCCATATCTATTGTATTGCCAAATGCATTAGCAACAATACCGAGTTAATTCTGTTCAAAATGGCATTCTGATAAATGTGGCAATACACGAGTTACAAACATATACAATACTTTGAAAGTTAAAAACTTTATGAAGATCTAAGGGAAACATTTGAAGGTGAACAGGAGGAACATGAACGAATGAAATCATTTGTCTAAATTAGTGGATTTAATAACAACATTACAACTTGCAAATTCAATCTGTTATCTTATATCTACTTCTACGGGACAACATAACTCAACAGGAAGAAGTCACCCTTTTGAAAGAAGCGCATTTCTTTTCAATAAATTTCTTCGTGGATGGATTAAATAAAAACCCTCATTCAGTGTGTACTAAGTCACAGGATATTGCAAAATGGTCTATTTTGAAGACAACTGAAGGTTACAAATTTTAGAATATGCAAGTAGTATGACGGTGACTATGGGATATAGATCCCTAGTGACCTAATTCCTTGATGGGCTGTTCAATTAATGACTCTCATATCTTTTGTATTGCCTCTCACATCTATTGTACTAAGTCACAGGTTATTGCAAAATGGTCTATTTTTGAAGGCTTAAAGTGATAACAACCAAAGGATACAACATTTAGAATATGCCAGTAGTATGACAGTGACTATGGGATATAGATGACCTAGTGACCTAATTCCTGGATTGGCTGTTCAATAATACTCTCATATCTTTTGTATTGCCTCTCACATCTATTGTGCTAAGTCACAGGATATTGGACAATGGTCTATTTTGAAGGTTTAAAGTGCCAACAACTAAAGGTTACAAAATTGAGAATATGCAAGTAGTATGACGGTGACTTTGGGATATAGATGACCTAGTGACCTAAATCCTGGATGGGCTGTCCAATGACAGACTCATATACTTTGTATTGCCTCTCACATCTATTGTGCTAAGTCACAGGTATTGCACAATGGTCTATTTTGAAGGTTTAAAGTGCCAAGAACTAAAGGTTACAAATTGAGAATATGCAAGTAGTATGACGGTGACTTTGGGATAAAGATGACCTAGTGACCTAAATTCTGGATGGGATGTCCAATAATAGACTCATCTTTTGTATTGCCACTCACATCTATTGTGCTAAGTCACAGGAAAATTGCAAATGATACATTTTAAAGGTTTAAGACCTTACAACTAAAGGGTTACAAAATTGAGAATATGCAAGTAGGATGACGGTGACTATGGGATATAGATGACCTAGTAATCAGATGACGACATGAAGGAGGTTGGCGATAAATGAATTAGAAGGGAGGACTTTCATTTCAAGAAATAGTTACATTCTATATTTGTTCTATTTTAACCCCACACAAGAGTAAAATATTACCAAGTGCCCCCATGATAATTTCATGCAGGACTTATAAGAAAGTTGTGGTACCCCACAAAATAAAGAAGGACAATGTCTAATTTAGGTGCATGAAGATTAATTCATCCAATGAAAGTAATTTTCACCAAATAATCATCCCCAAACAGAAACCAAATCTCCAACTTGGAAAAGGTAACAGAACCAGACAAACTTTAATATCAGAAATGGATTTAAAGATTAAGGGGAGTGGCTGGGAAGAGACACCCAAGTGGTTAAAACTTATATGAGAGCAAGCTAGGTGTGAAAATCAAAGTAAAACTTAACAAGAATGCAAAGCAGGTAACATGTTTTTGTGTTGGTGTTTGTGTTTTTGTGAGTTTTGTAAAAATTTCAATCACCTAAGAATTTGTTGTTTTTTTAACAAATCATTTCACAGGGTCTGATTGATATTGATTGTATCAAAGTGCCGTTGTGCATATCAGGGATTTTCAATGTTTCGAAGTAATAGAAAGTATGCTGAAAGGTCAGCATCCTTTTGGTACACAGAGCATAAAAGAATCTCCTGAAGAATTCCAATGTTTCTTTTTTTAAAAATGTTGTGAAAACATTGGTTCAATCTTGTATTGTGAGATTACTCAGTGATGACAAAACCTATGGATATTTTCCAAAGTAACTGACAAGAATTACATGTAAATCATCGATAACTGAAGTAAGTTTCTGTTTACAGCAAGTTGGCCCTAACAACTTAAACAAGCTGGATATAGATTTGGATTTGGATTTGGATTCAGCATTTAGTACTCCAGGAGAATAAGCCTGGACCAAGTCACAAAGAACAGACTAGGCTATATAGGACTGTTTGTGACTAAAACTGCTACTGCTGTATGACTAAAAAATATTACAGGAATGACATATATACTGCTGGAAGTAATATGTTTAACAGGGGTGAGACCAATTAAGGTTAAAACACATAATATTGTAGCAGAATGGGACTTGACAAAAAATTGGGGTAACGTTTGGTTGATCACACAAATCTGGCATATTTTTTGTTACTGATCACTGTATGTTTTTTTGTTACGCAAAATTGGGATGCTTATCAGCGTTTTACGAAAGTGTCTCATCCCTGATTGGTGCAACTATGAAAGCGTGCCTAACATAGAATACAACATCTATACATGACCACCACCTGACAGACAGCTACCGAGACTTACTTTAAATCTGAATGCTACCAGTTTGAACAGAAATTCTGCAGCAAACACAGCAGTAAAAATCATATTCATGTAATCCAAGGCTTTTGAGTAGTTTTCAGATTGCCCATCATACTGAAAGAAAACACATTAGAAATGGTCATCACCATGCAGTTAGTTTGCATTTGGGGAAAGTTTGAAAAAGGGGAGCCTTGCTGCTGGAGCGGGGGGTAGGGCGTTGGACATGCATGATGCATTAGATTGGACGTTAGTCAACTTGGGGCCATCAATGGCAACTTATGTATATTGCCTGATCATTTTCATTTTTAATTATCTAGACATGGCCCTACACTCGTGAAACACTTTTATACCACAAAGTGCCATATTTCATACACAAGTAATAAGAATCACTGTGTATTTCATATGGATATATTTGCGTCACAACTTTTGAAAATGATCCAGGTAAATATCACATATGTTGCCATGGAAACCAAAGTCCAGATTGCACCATGCATTATCCCTGATGAACCAAAACAACTTACTTTGAATCTAAATGCAAAAAGCTTCAGAACAAATTCTACTGAAAACACGGTTGTAAAGATCATGTTTAAATAGTCCAGAGCCTTAGAATATTCTGGCGGCTGGCCATCGTACTGTAACAGATAAAACAAGCAATAATGCATGAAGGTGAAATAAGGTGGCGCTAGAACTGTCCTGGCGGAAAAGTGGGGAGGAGTCATTCTTGGTTGTTGATGATTGACAGCTTCACGCAGACGATAGGGGCGGAGGCTGAGAGAACCGCAACTGTAGGGAGTTGGGTGGAAGGAAAAATGAACACTATGGCGTGTTATGTTCATTGTCTGTTGTCTTAAGTTCTAAACATCACTTATGGAAGTGGATGGAATGGAATCAATCACAAAAAGTATCAGGTGTTTTGCTTGCTGCAACACTGACACAGGTGGCAAATATTTGTTGCTCGCCAACTGAATTACTCTTGATACAAGGTCATCAATCGTTTAAATCAAGATTCACTTTTTCTTCACAGCCAGGGTGCTCATTTTCACAGCTGCAAAAAAAAAGTTGAAGAGATGAACGAAATTGTCAACAGAACTGAAAAGTGACAGCAGACACACGAGAAGCAAAGCACTGGACAGGTTACACCTCATGTCATGAACAAAGTCACTGGTGGCAAAGAAGTAAACATGATCGCCTATCACCAATATGACTGATCTTTTTTCCTAGACAACCCTACAGAATTGGAGCAGATCCTAGGTTTCTAAGTTGTTCCTGAAATCTGCCTCGATCACTTTAGTGGTCCAGGTTTGATTCCTGGCCTGTTGGCAATTGCAACATTTGGCCAAAAGTTGCTTCATGTACCTCGGCTTGCATACGAAGAGGCTTCGTCTGTAGCAGCATTGCACACAGCAAAATGCCAACTCTATCAGTACTATACAAAGAATTTGTTATTTCTGAAAGATGCCAGCGTTGTTCTAAAAGTACTAAGGATTTCAGTATCAAAGTCCATGACATGAAGTGTCACCTGTCACTTGAACTCAATCATCCTGGAAATCGAAGAAAAAAAGCAGTAATCTTTGGCTGGTGTTGGAGGCCAGGGGCTGCATGATGACTGGCTTGATAGCTGCTTGCCGGGACATGCATGCCAGGCCGCCGGGCCTACTTACTTTGAATCTAAAAGCCATTATTTTGACCACGAACTCAAACGCAAATACAGCAGTAAAGATCATATTTAGGTAGTCTAGGGCGATGGTCAGTCCTTCGCCCTGCTCATGATACTGAAAGCCAAGAGAAGAGTGGTCAATGTGAGGGAAGGAGTGCAAAGGGAGAGAGAACAATACAAAACGGTGTGAGGCAGGTAGGCAGATGAGCTCAGACTCAAAAACGAGGCTGGGCTGCTTTGAGCTTCTTAGGTTTGACTTGATTGTGGCCTGAATTGAGCAGCTCCTCTGCAATGAATCTCTTCAATGGCTATACTGTAAACCCTTATTCTGTTGCAAACTATAGCATAGACTCCAATTCTTCAACACAATATACATAAAATAAGAGAAAGTTGGAAATTCTGGCTATCTGAAACAAATTCATCATAGAATAGTCAAGGCAAAAATGGACGAGCTCAAAAAGATATAGTTGAAACATTGGCACAAGATGATCATCAGCAAAGCTGTGGTACCACACAGATTAGAGAAGTGACTGGAAGAAAAGATGGCTTTCCAAGCTTTATGGCCAGGATCCTGAACCTGTCTGTGCCATCCATAACATAAGATTCATTTGTCTGACTTTAAAGTTTCAGTTTGAAGACATGGGTTCATCAGGTCATTGATCAACCAAAGCATTTTTGTCTGTCAGACAAACCAAAGCTCACGAAGAGCTGGGACAACTTTGGAGGATCACAAATGCACATCGATCTCAGATGACAACCACGGAGGCCAACTACATAGCTGATAAAAGCTTTAGTAGCTACAGATTGTGTGACTATTGCTCAATACTCTGAGGCAACACCATAATGGTGCACAGATAAAGTAATATCAACAGACAACCTCATGAATATAAGAACTTCTCAATCGAGACAAAAAAATTATTCCCTGTGTTTCCACCTTACCTTCATGGCGAGAGTGACTGTGTTGATCATGATAAGTGCAAAGATGCCGTACTCAAATGGACGTGATGTGACGAACCACCAGATCTTGTATTGCAGGCGGTGCTTCGGGATGTAGCGACGGCTTGGCTTGGCTTTCAATGCAAACTCTATGCATTTACGCTGGAATGTGAAAGAATGGATTAGTTCAAAATTATCTTAGCTCAAAACATCATCAGCTTGTGGTATTCAAATTCAATGTGTAATTGTTTCAGCAATGCATCAATGGAACGGCAATAACCAGACATGTGACATTAGACTGACCTGATTCTTGTCCAGCTCGCAGTTCCTGTACTCCTGCTCACCCTCATTCTGAAACGTGACGATGACAAAACCAACGAAGATGTTGACCATGAAGAAGGCAATGACGATGATGTATGTGAAGTAGAAGATGGCTACCACTGGCCGGAAGTTGTAGATTGGACCCATGTCCTCTGTGTGAGAGTCGATGGATTTGTACAGCAACCTGGAAAAGGTGAGAGTGTATGTAAGACACAGACGATAGACCCCTTTTTTCCCAGGTTTTTGTTCCTCAGTGGCTCAGCCACATAGTTTTAATGAGGTGGGGAAAAAGGGCCTCTAGCAAATGAAGGGGTTGAAATATTGGAAGGGAACTGCAGCACCATCTTATGACAGGTTAACAAAGACATCAAGTCACTCATCACTACACAAGAGATTCCCATTATTTCTTTACAGTGACCAAGCTAATGGTGTAATATGCTACGATTTATATTGTCCTCAATTAACATAACCTTAGTCTACTCCAGTCCTTTAGCTTCAAAATCTAACCAATTCGTTATTAACAGTTCAGAAAGCCATGTTCTCAATGAACTATCACATTTTAAAACGTTTCACTGGCAAACTCAATCTTTATCTTAGGAAGTAATTCCCAAACATTTCAGTGGCCAAATCCCCCACTAATGACTGAGATTACATGAAAGGCTTGGGGTTAGGTTAGTGATCAATCTGAAAACCTAGGCAACATCTACAGGCATGAAGTTAGTAAGCAGGTTGGAAGATTTCACCAACGGCTTATACTAGTTAAGCACTACCCATCCTACTAATACTGGTTAGAATGATTAAGCTTTTTATTACTTGTATCAGCAGATGCCCAGCGCTACATAACACAACGTCATGCTCATGGTTACCTTAAAAGCTCACAGCGACAATCTCACATGCTACACGACTTTCAAGTGTCACTTCAGTACCATGTGAGAACATTGCGATCTAGTATATCTACAGATGCAGCGGTGCATGGGATAGGGGTTTTGTGACTGGAAGCCCTCTCAGTACAAATTTCGCCAATTCTTAAATACGCCAGCATCATTTGACGAATGAGTGCAAAACAGTTGGAGCATGGGTGTTGCGAGGGGTACTCTACCATGTGTGGCTACTGAATAAAACTGGTCACCTGGGTGAAGTAAGATTTTAGGGAATGTTGTGTGGACAAAGAATAGAGGGCAAGGGAATTGAAACATTCATTCTGATGTGTGAGGAAAATAGAATGATAGACATGCAAGTCTAAAAACAAACTTAGGGTATCATGTCATTTCAATTTGAAAGGTCAGTGACATACTCCTTAGTCGACAGTACTATTGAACAATAACACTTGTACCAAATGAGGGAACCATGTAATTTCATTTTGAAGGTCAGTGATATGTTCTACATTTACAGTGCCAGTGAACAATTCCCTGAAAATCTGAACAAGCACGCGCACAGCATTTACTACATCTACCAGACACATCTATACTAGAAGCAATATCTCATTCCCTAAACCTATGATGCGTTATTGCAAGCTAAAGTGCCACCTAGTCAGCCGGCCATTCCACGAAACAAATGACTTACATCGGCCACCCCTCAAATGTTGCCACCGTAAACAGCGTCAACATAGCCTGACTAACATCATCAAAGTTGAACAAGTTGTTTGACCACACCCGATCGTCAACTTTCGGTTTTGTAGAGTCGCCACCCACGAAAACAATGTACTGCCCCCTGAAAGAGAAATGACAACATCGATGATGAGAGATTTCAAAATTTAGAGCTCTGTTCTATTGGTCAACTTACATCGGCCAACCTTCAAATGTTGAGACGGTGAAGAGGGCCAACATGGCCTGCGTGACATCGTCGAAGTTGAGCAAGTTATTACGCCAGGTTCGCACCTCCAGTTTTGGCTTAGTAATGTCACCGTGTTCATACACCACGAAATTGCCCCTAGAATAGAATAGGTAAAAGATGTGCACAGGAAATAATTGGACAGTATTTGAATCCTTGTCTTAGCTCTCTCTTTTATCGCAGCACCTTGCTTGGGTCATAATTCAAATCACTCAAACAAGTTATGTCCTTTGAAATACTGATTTAGATCATGTTCATATTAGATGCAAAATACTTGATAATACGCGCAGCCGAGTGACCAGAAACTTTTTCCTGTAGCAACTAAACAAAAGATGAGACGGGCGTCCAGAGAAGACAGAGAATAGGTCTTGAATTGGAAGCTGAAATCAATGACCTAAAAGAATTCAGATTAGGAAGTTAAGCTGAAAACATTTCAATGAAAACATTAAAGTTAAGTTACTAAACTTTTTCAAACAGATCAGATTCTCTCGCTGACTGAGGCAAATGAAATCTGCCTGGTAAAACCTCTGCTGCATTCTGTAGGACACAAGGGGCCAAATTCATAAAAGTCATTTAAGGGTTAGACGTGTGTAACTTCTCTTTAATCAGTTTCAGGGCCTATTCGTATTCTGTGAAGATTTGCATGAAGGACCTGAATCTGTCTATTCAGTAGTTGACTTCTCTCTAATCAGTTTCAGGGCCTATTCATATTCTGTGAAGATTTGCATAAAGGACCTGACTCTGTCTATTCAGTAGTTGACTTCTCTCTAATCAGTTTCAGGGCCTATTCATATTCTGTGAAGATTTGCATAAAGGACCTGAATCTGTCTATTCAGTAGTTGACTTCTCTCTAATCAGTTTCAGGGCCTATTCATATTCTGTGAAGATTTACATGAAGGACCTGAATCTGTCTATTCAGTACTTGACTTCTCTCTAATCAGTTTCAGGGCCTATTCACATTCTGTAAAGATTTGCATGAAGGACCTGAATCTGTCTATTAAGTACTTAAACGCCGTTTTAAACTAAACGCCCTTTATGAATTTGGCCCAAGGTCTTGGAGGCCAAAAATGCTCACAGAGCAAGCCGTATTCAGAATCATATGACTAAGGTCATATGATTCCCCTCCTGACAACTGGTGTCGATGTTAGCCCAGTCGCAATCACTTACTTGCATTCACCCTCGGTGATCTTTGACTGATCAGTACACATGAAGAACGTGCCCTTGAAGAGCTGCACTCCGATGACGGCAAACATGAACTCCAGAAGGCACGTCACCAACATGATGTTTCCGATGGTCTTCACTGCTACTATCACACATTGCACCACATGCTGTAAGGCAAATTATGGACAGTTTAGATGGTGAAGCTGTCCTTGTTGATAACATAAAGTAAATCCTCAAAAGCTAGCCTGTATACAGTCAAGAGACACCCCTAATAAACGGAACATAAGGTTTAGAGTACATATCCAAAATTGAACAGAAGTTGCGCTTTGATAGTTTCAATAACAAAAGCCCAGTTCCAAACATCTGAAATTTCTAAATCTTGGAATGGATTCTTAGACTTGTCACGTGATACACACTAATGAGTATTGCTAAAAGACATCTTCTCTCCTACCTTGAGGCCCTTGGCCCTGTTGATTGCCCTTAAAGGTCTCAGCACCCTCAATACCCTGAGGATTTTCACCACAGAGATAGCTCCATTACTGCAATGAAACAAATCAACAGACATGTTCAGCTGACTTCAGAAAAATGCTTTTTTGTACGTCTCTACAGATGACACCTTCTGATGTATGGCTGAAAAGAGAAATAGATGAAATAGCAATTCTGTTTAACACATCTTTTTCAAAATTCCTTCAAACACTCACTCTTCGTTTAGTTTAGGTAAATAGTAATACTATTAGTGAAGAGAGGTCGTCTTCTCGGTACAATAGTTACATTGTAAACAGATACCTCAATCAAAAGCATGTAGACCATGTAATGTTCCCAACATCATGCCACTCATTGAGAAAATGTGACTGACGTTCAATGCATGCTCTTGGGACATGAAAGTATAACAAAAAAAACTCTCAAATATATAATATGACAAAAAATGTTCTTGGTAACGATTAAAACCTTAGTGTAAATCCAGTGACTTTAAACCCAGTCGCTTCATTTAACGTTGACGAGATGTTTGCTAAGTAAAATGGATTGATAGCCTGCAAAGACGTTTTCCCTGTTAAGTGTCATAATGAGGTTTTCACGAGGCAGGTGGCCGGATAAGAGTTCCATTTTCAGAAGGCCATTGTTAAGATAATTGCCTTTTGGAAATTGAAACATTTGAAATGGGCTCTCACAGCTTCTTCCATTGAAGCTGCAGCAGTTTCTTAGTTTAGAACTAGACTAGATACATGTGGTTTGGTGTTTTGAATGCATCTGCAAATGACAGTTCAGTCCACAGGAAATATGCTTTGTTGGGCATGCATGACACCACATTCGATAATCACAAAGTGTGCCTTTCAGGAGGATCTTACTGAAAATTCATCAACTGGGATTCTTCACCCCAAACATCATTCCCCAAAAGTCAGTTTCATATGGATAGCACAATCCAATTAAAGCGTTTTTGTATGGACATCATAGATGCTTTCTACAATGTAGAATCTTGTCAGCAGAAATGAATGTTACTTATGGACAGCATTGATCCAAGTGACTGGAATTACATATATTTATTAACATTACAAATTCGAGAAAAGAACAATATCAAGCAGAGAATAGAACGAGAAAACACAGGCACGTGAAGATATAAAAAGCAATTGGTCAATAGCCATTGATTAGCCCTCAATCAACTGAAAAACACAAGCCTACTAACAACACACTTCCTAGTTGTAGAGCTTGAGTTTGTTATTGATTTAGGGTTGATTTCATTGATTGATGTTGGTATCTTCATGTGCCTGTGAGTAAACTGGGGGGAAAATTGGGGATAAATGTGAGAACTTCAGGTCCTACAGTAGATAGGGTTCTGGAATAATGCAGAAATATCCGAAGCATGAGAATTACACTGAAGGCAAATAAGTTGTTTTCACAGAACTAGAACCAAGTCAGATATGCACCATTTGAGTTGTGTACGACAAAAACTGAGGAAGATTGACAAACACCATTTTATGCTTCTTTTAGTATCCATATCGTTGTGCGCAAACACTTTTTGACACAGAATTCAATGATCCCTCACTGTATGGTCCTATGGTCGCACAGTCAAAGGGTTTCTCACTAGGACTTCAGCTCAGAAACTAATTTGAAATAGACATGGTCATGGAAAGTCATGAAATGTCTTTAGTTTACAGTGCCATAGCATAGTCTTCCACAACTTCCATTTGATTCTATTGATTGGTTGGTCAAGGATATGACACTGTCTACCAAGTAACTGCCCATTTCACATCATTTGTGAAGCAGTGGTTGTGGGCAGAGACTTGGGCAAATGCCCAAACTGGGAGAAGAATGAGCAATTTCTCATTCTCCTTGACCTAAATCTTTTTGCACTTAAACTTGAATTGGGAAAAGTTTGCATTTTTATCACAGTGGATAGATAACTGGCCCTAGTTCCTGTGAATGGCTTAAATTACAAATGGGTCTGGTAGGTCATTGGTTGGAAAGACATTGCAAAATGTCTATAGAGTAGAAACTTGGAGTCAAGAACAGTAACAGTTGGATGAAAATCATAAGAGACACTGCAATATGGAAAGAAACAAGTATGTAAGGGGACATTGGGATAAGAATTATCAAATATCAGAATGTTTTAGGGAAAAGCAATCCAGTTCGCATGTCCAAAATTTGGTTCAAATGTTTTGAACTGTCTTCGAGGAATGAAATACATCATTTGGTGAGGGAGCCTACATCTTTCTCTAATCAAGTGCAGTGGGTATTTTATGATGATTTTTTTATTGGGCCACATCTGTGATTATTTCATGCAGTTTTTGAAACGAACTTTTAGAAGGGGCCCATGCTATTGCTAGACTCAACATAGGCCTAATACAAAGGGACAAAAGATTTATAGACATAATGCATAAATATTTGTAAAGACATCTCAAAGGGAGGCCTATAACTATAACTATAACTTTTCAGATTCAAAAGCCTCTTGGATTGAGGCAGATTTGCAACCGCTAGTACTCAATCACTGTCCTTACATCAGGCAAGCTGGATACTGAGGTGGAAAACGCATAATCCACTGGGTGTTGTAACTAATGGACATCTTCACAGCATCGAATTCCAACATAGAGGTTGTCCACATATACATATGGTCATATGGATCAATGGGTACCTAAAATAATGATCATCCTTTGAAGAAGAGGCAGAGTGGAGTCGATTAGCATCAAACTAGATTGGGAAGTTTCAATGCAATGTATCTATTTAGTTAAAACCTGTAGAATACGGAAAAACTCCTAGACACCATTGTATCACCATATAACGAAAAGTCGCAGAACCAACTCTTATTACACGAAAACCGTTGCAGTTAGAACCTCTGAATGATTACCCTGACCCCCACGCCTTATGGCCCTTATAACTATTGCTTGTCTCAGCAAACTGGAACCAGTTGAACCAACAAAAACAGCCAGCAACTATGACTCAATTTCAACCAAGCATAATGTGAAAACTCAACTATGCCAAGTAAAAGCCTACAACCAGTGTCCTGTCATATATGTGCAGATAGGAATACAACTGAAATACTTCCAACTTGTGTCGAACAAACAGAGCAGATTCCATAGATTCCAACTCGAAGCCACTACCTCTTAGCACAGTCAAATCACTTCAAACCACGTTACATCAGTCTTGACTACCTATTCACAGGGTCAGATACACCACCACAAACATACATTGGGCTGGCCGTTCAAAAACCATCAAATCATAATGCTCGTGTTAGATTTCTTCTGCACAAATTAAACTTCAATGGCAACCCACTCAATGCCAGCGGATTTTTCATACAAGTTGCTGATTTTTCTTCAGACTTTTCAGGCGAAGTCCACAAATTTTTAGACGAGTATCCAATTGCAAATTTTGTTTCAGTGTCCAACACTAATATCAGGATTTCGAAGGCAGATTTGAACGTCCAAACCCCAGTCATTGATGACTTGGTACATATAAAACAAGTCAGTCATGACCGCCTACGCAATCTGTCCACTTCATATCAAGAGCTTGTACATCTTCACCAGAGAGGAACCCTTGACATTAAGCGGACACTACAGACACCACAATCACGGCCAAATTCTCTTATTCTTAGGAAAACTGGAAATCAATTTTCCACGAGTGTCACAACTAGACGTTCATTATTTTTGAGAAATTAATCTGATAATCTTAGTGCAACCTTTAGAGGGCAAAGCTGAGATAGACGTATTAAGTAATTGTCGAAAGTTTTTAGAGAAGAGACTCAAAAAAAATTTCAAAAAGATACAGGATTTTTTGCATTATTTGAAATTTGAGGTGGTTCGCATCGTGAAAGTTCTGAATGATCCAAAAAAAGAGGCCAGCATTGCTGTGATTATTTAAATTTTGAGGTGGTCCGCAATAGTTCTGTCACACATCGAACGGGCACGGAACATAATAGGACTTTTGAACTCACTGGCATATAATACTCGACGGCAGCAGCAATTTCTCTAGTTGTCCAGTTTTGCCGCATGTGGTGTGGTTCCTCCTAAGAATAAGCGAAGATAGCAATGGCATGATGCACATGCAGTGCATTATGGACAAGACAAGACACACCCTCACTTGAAGTATAATACAAGAACCCGCATCCCTGGCATTGAAACCTAGACATGAATCTGAGGTGTTGCCATGTGAATTTAATGATTTGATGTAGGTAAGAGACACATGTTTCACAAACGCCTTTTACGCATAAAAGGTCTTTTGAACAGGCACCCCTCAGCACACTAGTCTTCATGACATTCCTTTCTTAATAACTACGGAACTACCCATGGTGACTTTACCTTTTCTATCACCAAAGGCAAAAAAGCTACTTCAAGGCCAAGTTCTAATAACGGTGAATCTAGGAAATGTTTGAGTTACATTGAGAGACTTCGACAGAGTAAAAGTAACTACTTAACATTTAGATATCATGTCATAGGCAAAAACTTGCTTTTCCATAGAAAATGGAGAGAGACACAATTTCGGAGAGAAAATTTATACCTACGCCTACAACCACTACCCACCGTCTGAGTTTGAATATAATTTCAAAATGGTATACTTAGTATTTGGAAACATGGTCCAAAATAAATAATGGAGGGCTTGACCACTCCATACACTTCAAAACTGCATCAGATACATGATTTGTCACATCAAACCAGACCAGACAGGCACATCCAGTGCCGGGTCAGTCTCAAGAACATTAATGGCTAAATGAAGGCAAAACTAGTACAAAATTTTGGTATACAGAGAATATGTTTTCAAAATATATGCGTGGCATGTATGACACGCATATATTCCCTGTACTAGCCAGGCAGACAATTTACTGTTTTTTTGTCTACTACTTTGCCAGAAATCCAGAAATGTTCCCTTCACCAACCATTATAAAAACCACATAAAAATATCAATCCACACATCCGGTGAGAACTCCTCCCAAACCTGGATATATACAACCTGACACCCCTAAAAGTGAATGGCACAGTACCAGTACACATATGTTTCTATAAGCTAAGGATACACCACTGCACTTTACAGGGTGTATAGGCTAAAGGAAATCTACGCCAGTCAAAAATGTCAAGACAGAACTGCATTGCTCTACGCAAGAAAGCGTCGTCTGACCAAACACTCGTACTTACATGTCCCCTCCGGCTATTCTGAAAAATTTAGATGAATATTTAATACAGAGTCAATAGTTGCAGTTTTACTTCTGCTTGTTTAATTGTTTTAAATGGCAGTACATGAACAAGAGCTGTTTACCTTTACGGATTCATAACTTTTACTGCTTTTTTGTACCGCCTGTACTCAAGCTTCCAAACGGAGCTTGTATTCGA
This sequence comes from Lineus longissimus, assembly GCF_910592395.1. Taxonomy (NCBI): domain Eukaryota; kingdom Metazoa; phylum Nemertea; class Pilidiophora; order Heteronemertea; family Lineidae; genus Lineus; species Lineus longissimus. The sequence continues at coordinate 2,901,786 of NC_088314.1, forward strand.
AAATTTTCAAGACTATCTGTGACAAAAAAAATGTCCCCAGCTCTTGCCAACTACATACTGCCATCATATCAGAACCACCAAAACTGCAACCATAGACCAACACGGAGGATAGACGTCACGTCACGCACACGTAGCAATCGAGTCAACCTGCAAGGAAAATCGTGCTGGATTGAAAGAGAATGAGAGCAACTGAAAAGGTCCAGGATGTGCTTCACCATCGTCTAAATTCAGTTAGCCACAAATGTCATTTTTGCTTTTTTGATCAGGCAATGTATAGATCCCAGTCAAGCTGTCGAACCACACCCATCATCAATATATCTAGATTACACCTTCAATTTACTGTAACCATCACACAGACTCTAGTGAGTGGGACTGATACTGCTCTAACACTCTTCATCAAGCGTTTCTCCACGATTTTTTAAAAGGCTGTGAATTTATACATTGCACGTTGCACATCTTTCACGAAGGGGAGAGGAATGAAAAAAACAGGTCCAAAAAGATTTAGATTAGACGCCGCCGTGCCTGGCTTGAGATGGTGGGGGGAGTGTTCTCACCAGAAAATCAAAACCCAATCACACAACAACCCTAGACGCCAGATATGGAGGGAGATATTTGAGATGTCACAATATTTACAGATACAATATAACGATTACATTCTTCATGCTGAGGCAAATTTAGGTAGTTTTGACTATAAGAATTCTATCTATGATTTGGCCGAAAATATTTTTTTCTGAATTTTAATTATTGGAAGGAAAATCCTTCAAAAGCTTCCACTTCCGGCTGGAAATGTTTCCGTCTGACCTTGAGCTGGTCACAGAATGTTATAATGTGTTTGCAGAAACTGTAGTTGTGTTCACCCCAACCAAATGACCTTGAGCTTTAAACCTTACCCTTTTACCAATTTGGCAAATTTAGGCAAATATCTGACCAAATTGCTCTTAAACTTGAGCAATGGTCCCTCAGCTTTGCTTCATATTTCAGTGCATATAGATACAGGATAGATGTTGTCAGACATGCCACATGCACATCTAACTTACATAACTCATTAAACTGCTACAGTGACTACATAACTAGCAGATAGCCCATCCTGATATACTTTCCTTTCAAATCAAATGCAGCTGTTTTTAAGCATACAACTTTTTTCAAAGAAAAAGAGTTACATTCATACTGGCACAAATATACAGGGGCTAGTCCCAGGTTAAAGATGGAGAATTGGGACCACACAGCAACTATTTTCTACCCCTGGAACCTTCTTTCTTTCTCTCAGGATAACCTCTTGTTGTCCTTAATAACTTGGCCCGCCACCCAGGATAGTAGGAACGATTAGGAAGTGAAAATCATTTTCCCTTCTCCCTCCATATCAAGACATCTCACAAAATTGCACAAATCTCAAGAAAGGAGAAAAACCATGTCATAATTAATATCAAGGGTGTAAAAGTAGAATGGTATGGAAAAAAAAGTTCTGCATTTATTCTTGGGTAATGAACTAAAACTGGGACTAAAAATGAGTATGAAATAAAAGTCCTGTCGTAAATTATTCAGTTGAAGAGAATCATCATGTAAATTATCACTCAGAAATGTGAAACTAACTGGGGAGGGTAACAAACTTGTGCATTCACCAGGGTACACACGAAGATGAGATTACTGGTCAATTCAAACACTTTAAGTCTATCAACGAATTAACTGAGTTTAATGCAACAACTCACAACGCTAACTAGGCAGATTTGAAAATTTTAAACGAAATGAGCACATAATGCTACTTCATCACCTCTAGTAAATACTAATTAAACTATCAAATGTTACTTTAAACAAAACTAAATCTATTTTTTTTAACTCAAGAATGTTAAACTTCTGTAGAAATGTTTTGCTCATGCAGTCAAATTGCTTTGCTAAAATGGAATGAATAGGCACTATTATGGCGGTGATTGAAGCAACACAGTATGATAGTACCAGGTGGGCACTTTCAAGCATTTTTCATTGGAAATGGGAGGATCCTATCACAATGCATGTTCACCGGTACATAGTATAGCAACACAGTGCCATCCAAGGGGGTGGAACCATAAGAGGTGGTGTGAGGGGTTACTGTCAGATATTGAAACAGTCCTTATCTTGGACACTGTGACATTCGTGGAGACAAAAAATGGCAAAACAGTGTACACAAGGTGTCATAAGCAAAATGGACAGATACCGTTAGGGGGAGGCGTGAGGAGTGACCTGGCACTATTAGGAATAAAATGGTACTACTGAGCCAAACATTGTGACTATGAGCGCTGTATCTTTGAAGCAGTGTACACAAGGGTGTACATCATGCATGGCGAAGCAAACAATACCACTGGGAGAGGCGTGAAACGTTACTATTAGAAATCAAAACGGTCCTGCTGACCTGTCGTGATGGTTACTTACTTTAAAACGAAGGAAATGAGAGAAACAAGCACAACGATCATGTCCAGAATATTGAAGAGACTTCTGCAAAAAGAGCCTTTATGTAGCACCAATCCATAGGCAATAACCTGAAAGAGAATGCAGAGAGCTTGACTTGTGCAAAATATTGGAGAATTGAAAATAAACTGGATCTATGCAGGGTTCAAGGGCTCTGGTTTTTCACTTCAAGAGACAACTGATATGTAACCAGGCTGAAAACTGAGGCTAACAAAATTGAAGATTTAGAACATCTCATCAGAGTGGGACACTATCGTTTATGGTCAGAGACCTCAGAACTCAAATTCTTAAGAGATACAGTGTCAAAATATCGAAGAAAAGTTCGTTTTACTCAACTTAGATCATATGGGAACTTTCATACATTGTACACAAGCTATTGATATTAAACTTTTATCTACTATACTTTACCTTGAAGGTTATCTCTATAGTAAACACAGTTGTAAAAAAATAATCAAAATGGTTTAATATCTGAAAAGAGAAAAGAAACCTCGGATAAGAGATGGAGACAGGACACTGCACACATCTTGAAAATCTTACAAAATTGTCCAAATTTGAAAAATGGAAATTTTTTCAAATTTTTCTTCTGATGTACTGTATCTAAGCGACGCCTGAGGATCAACATCGAGGATCAACGTCTAGCTAACAACCGATCATGGCATTGAGATGTCAAACTTACGTTGTTTCTCTCTGAGTTTGCATCGAGGGGGTCCTCGGCTGCAAGCATGGCACTGCTGATCATAATACAAGCTAAGATGACATTCCCAAAATATGAATGGTTGCATACTTTGTGGCAGATGATACGGAATCTGAAAGAGGAAGTGAGAGATCTTGGTCAGCCATCAATTGTTTCCAGAGAAGCTCACGTATACCATTTCCCCCATTTTAGCTGCCCAAGGCAGCACTCCATTTTTTTTCCTTCCACTACTACCTAAGACACGGCTCAAAGCACTGACTGAATAAGATCAAACTTGCCCAGCCCCTTATTAAACTCACCTGTTTGTGTGTGAGAATACAAAAAAGGAGGAGAATTTAGGGATGGGTTTGATTTTGTCAGGTATATGTAGCTCGGACATCCTCCTAGGCCGAGCCGTCACCGTAGATATCGTCGTTCCCTCCCCATCCTCATCCTCTTCTTCATCCTCGTCATGTTCCTCACCCATCTCGTCTCCTGAAAACACAACGTGAAAATCATCAGAAATAAACCCAAATCAAGCTTTGAGTCCAAAGTTTCAACAAATTTGTATGTATAACAACTGCATTACGGCATTAAGTACAACTGCATTTCTATTTTCCTCGACCATCAGTAATTATGAACGGCGCACCCGTTTGAGATGTTGTAAGTCTGATACTCTACCTTCTTTTTTTGAGCGATAGTCATCAGCACCTTCAATATCAGGGTTGTCTGAGAAGTCCACCCTCACTTTGTGATCACCGTTGCCATACTCGTTACCCATTCGGAGTGGCCTGGCTCGGCTGTGGTTGATTTTTGAGCTTTCTTCATCATCTGCACCATCATCATCTTGGGTTCCTTCTTCATTGTTATTAGCACACACTTCCACTCCCTCCTCTACTTCCTTTATCACAGGCTGAAGTATCAAAAGACAATTTCTATTCATCCTAAACTGGTCTTATATCAGTTACCCGTCGCTGTCAACCTGTTATGGAATCTGCTTACCGGTAAACAGCTCCAATCTCAGGGAGCACTGGTACTGAAATCTTCTACAAATAGCACAAAGCCGAAGGGGTTAAAATGAAGTACAAAATTTATACAATATGAATTTGTTATTGTACTCGGCGCGACCGCATTCTCTGCCAATCAATAATAAACAATTCAAATACAGCATGATTGATTCAAGTTACTTATTCATCATCATTATTTATTAATTAGTCACAAAGTCGATAGTTGACCATGGCTTGTTTTTGTGCGTCTGTCATACTGTCTCTGAATATGTAATACATTCAACCACAGTAATTCCAGGGGCCGTTTGTTCAGAAGTTCATTTCACTCACACATGCAGTTTTAAATGTGGATTTTTACTGTAAGCTAGGGCTCAGATACTGTAGTGGCATTAAGAAGACCTTGACTTGTGGACATTTTTGACACCAAGGCCAACTCAGTTTCAAAGGGGTGCTCCCATTGGCTCGGCTGGCAATATGAGAATCTTTCTCACCTCGCCATTTTTCTCGTCTCCTTGCGGCGACTGTGAGCGCCGTATAGAGCGATTGTTCTTCTCTGCCTCCTTCTCCTTCTTATCCTCCTCCTCCTCCTCACTCAAGTCCTGTGCGTCGGCCAAGTTATCCACAGCGATGGCCAAGAAGACATTCAGAAGGATATCTAGCAGTTTGGGTTAAGGATTAGAGCTTCAAACTACTGTGGAACCTCCCTTTTATACAGAATTTGTAACTAAACATCGATGTTTAATATGTGGCCCCCGTTGTGCATTCAACAAAATACAATATTCAACCGTTGGGGTCCGGATGCTTCTCTGGTATTATGTCAACACAATTGGAACTTAATGTTACTTCTATTAGTTTCAAGGATACAGTTACCACAGATGAAGAGGATGACAAAGTAGAGGCAGACGATCACACCTGGATTCGTCACGCCGCCGTATGCCTTGATACCGTCATACATCACCACGTTCCAATCCTCACCAGTTAGGATCTGGAAGCAGAGTAGACGGCATGAAATCAACTAATAAGTAGATTGAGTCATGACTATTCATTGGAAAGATATTGTCCCCCAGGATAAATGTTACAATTTCTAAAGATTCTCCAAAATAGCCCTCACTGTTGTGAAATTCCTTTTCACTTGCTGATACGTACCTGAAAGACAGTGAGCAAGGACTGGTAGAAGGTATCAAAGTTGCTCCTGGGCTTCTCTGATTCAAAGTTGAACTTGCCGCCAAAGAGTTGCATCCCAAGTAAGGCAAAGATGACGATGAAGAGGAAGAGCAGCAACAACAAGCTGACGATGGACTTCATGGAGTTTAGCAAGGAAGCGACCAGGTTCCGCAAGGACCCCCAGTATCTGGAACATGAATTGGAGATATTTAAATGTTAGGTACTGTTGCTTATTGTGGGACCAAACCCCTTAAAATACCAAATGTGACTTGTCTCACAAGTCTCATCACTCCTACAAAAGTATAAATAACACTAAAGTCTATTATATCAATGTCACAATACCCAAACTACTATACCCTGAAGTGATTAAGCTAATGTCATTTATGCAAAAAGACAGCTTGATGCTCATCCTGGGACTGGCTCATGAAAAAAAGGCTAATGGCATCACACCATTGATGACGATGTTGACAGTCTTTACCATCATGGCATCAGCACACAAAGGGAATTTCTAACAGCATTAATTTTTCTGACTTGTTTTTAAAAATGAACAAAATGAATAGATTTGTTTCAAAAATACTATATTTTGAGGAAAATGATATTGTGACTGAAGATTTTGATGGCAAATGTTGACTTCGAGCTCATTTAGAATAGATAACACCGCCTAACTGTAGGTCCTTGTTCAATCAAGACCGCTTGGGTGGACCTCAAAATACGCCCAGGCCTACTCATAGGATCTCACCTTGTCGCCTTGAATACTCTAAGTAACCTGGCACAACGTAGCACGCTCACACCCAGCGGTGGCATCACCTCCGTAAACATCAGCACAGCTTCTAATATACTACAGATGACAACAAAACTATCAAATCGGTTGAAGAGCGAGACAAAATAGCCTTGGAAGCCTAAACTATACATCTTCAGCAGCATCTCTAGAGAGAATAGAACCACAAAGAACATGTTGGTCACCTCTGAAAAGACATGGAAAAGAACAGAAGTCAGTTAAGAGGTAAATGCTAAATTCATGCTTTCCAATCTTACATCATTCCTCAACTGATGACCCACAAAAGCAGCAATCAGCTACCCAATACTAAACCAAGTGTCCATTCCATAGAAGAAATAGCAAGTTGCTTCAAATATCAGTATATACTGACCCGAGTGTTGGGAGGGAGCAATACCACAACAAAACAAACTCTTACCTTGAAATTTATCTAACCAATCAGGCTGATTGTAATGTTCTGATGTTAGCACAACTGTATTGAGGAAAACTAGCACGATAACGGCCCAATAGAAAGCCTGAGATTTCACCGCCTTGCGACACAGTCGCCGACATCGCCGATTCCATTTCTGGAGTCGGCGCACCTTTGGTTCGTACCACTTCTGAGGTTGGATCTCGCCACTACCGAGTTCTTCCGTCTTTTCAGAGGAATCTGTCTCACTGGTAGGTTTATCTGAAAAAGATGATTTCAGAATATTAGAACATAATCAGTACAGTAACTTAATACGGCTCCAGCCTATAGTCTACCTTTGAAAGGTTTCTTGGTTTACTCAGCCTTGTCAGTCTGTCATTGGCACCCCAAGGTCAGACATTTACCAACTGAGAACTAGACCAATTGACAGGACCACATCAACCTGACCGGGCTGCCATCTGACAGATGATCTCAACTGCACTTCAGCATTGGATCATAAAACTCTGCCTTACACCTTCCTTTTTGATAGTCCCGTCTTCTCAGATTACATTTCCTGACTGTCAAAAGGTCAGATCGCTCAGTACTCATCTCGGCAGAAAAGCTCAAGTCGAATCACTCGTGCTAACAATGGCAGATTCCTGATGAAACACTCTGCTCTGTCTCACATCGGACTCAAACTTGATACGCTTTTTGTGCAAGGGGTAATCTTTGTAATCTGATCAGCAGATTACCACTTACATCGTGAACAACAATGGATTAATGTCTGACTTGTTCTTCTTTGAGCTATCCAACATACATAAGCTCTTTGTTAAATGACGTGATTTGGATATCATGTTTACAAGTGAGCATCAGTTTGCTTTGCACAGATCTATGGAACCAGAAACATCAGAAAAATGATTTGAAGCTTCAAGGTTCTGAATTTTACAAAGATTTTATTTAGACTATATGACTCATCAAATTTCATATCTCTTGAAGACTCCATTGAAAGAATCTCCGAAAAAAGATGCTGCTCAAATGTACTGGTATTGAGATGCAGCAGTCGATTTCAGACCACACAAACGTCGGCCATCACAAGCATTTTTTTCTTTCAATAAAGTAAGGATATGATTAAGCAGAGATCGTTGTTGGCCCCAATAGCCCAACTCCTTAGACACAAAAGACCACAGACTAATCACCAAGTGTTTTCCCACGACTCACACCAGCCACAACTTTTTGATCCAATAATGGCTCGTCCACCAGATTGCCTACAACTCCCCCTCGGGGATACAGAAATGAATGAAGCAATCTATCTTGGGTACGATATGTTACTTGGTCAGCGCTCTGCGTCTGCTCGGGGCCTTTCTCGTCATTTATGATTACCTGATGGATTGGCCCCGGGGCCCTGAGTGATATGGTATCAATATGATCCCATGGTCTTTGGGTGAACAAGGGAAAACAGCACTCTAATTCATGCCATTAGAGTAACAGATGGGAGACCGCCGACTTAAATTGACAGAAATGTTGAACATCAAAACCTCATAATTTTGTTTCTCCTTCTGCAAATTTGAAACACTCTTTTCATGGTTTTTTAAAGAAATTTCAAAGCAGCTGCATATTGAATCAAACTAAATCCAAATACCCATGGGAATTGAACCCTTACTGAACTGACCAGGATTAGTCGCCATAAATCAGATTGCCAGGTTGCTCAGAGATTCCCCCCTCTCTCCACACTCGCACAGAATTGTTCTTCTGGGAATGGTATCGTTGTGATTTGTGGCTAATACCATTTTATTATGCATTTCATATTCTGCTGTGTCAGCGCAATTGCCACACCGGCTAATCAGATCAATACGTAGTAGCGTTAGCGGCCAGGCAGATTTTAGAGTTGTGTTGCCGCATATGGAATGGCACTGTTGCCTGTTAGGTTGATCTGGCTGTGTTGGTTCCCTAAGTTGGTTCGAACTTCTAAGAATAAGATTCTTAACCACGTGGAATACTGGAATGGACAATCAGGGCAGTACAGCAAGGAAGTGACATGATTCACCCTCGCATGGAGAAGTGAGAGATCTGAATCTTGTACAACTCAACATCTTCCTTTTGCAGCGGTCGATGAAGGCCTTGAATTCACTGGTCCGGAGATCAGCAGGTGCAGGGTTCTTAATCACCACTGCATTATAGCTTACCCATCCTAATGTCCAAACAAGGTCAACCATGATCCAACACCATGAATATTGTACTTCCTACCATAAAATCTGTCACAATAATCCAAGATTACAAGCCATACGCCCATCCGTGGCAAACCACGAGTGCAGTGTAAGCAGTTTAGAGTACTAGCCATTACAATAAGGAGAGGGTGAATAATGGTCAGGATTATTGGATCCTTTGCCAAGGGGTTGTACAACAATATCAACATCTGAAGCAATCAGTACCGCAGGACAACAAAAGGCTAATGAGGGGAGTGACTCAGATGAAAGAGGTAAACTGCTAGGGCACTGTAGCACTGCTAGTACAAGTGTACTTGCAAAATATCTCAATGAATGAAAGCACTCCTTGCATTAGATACTAATCAAGTCAAACAGGACCCCATCCATTTCTTAAAAGTACTGATGCTGGGTTGACAAAACTACAAAAGCTGCAACATACTGTGCTTTGCGATTTCCGGGCCCTCGTCGTCCTCATTGTCGGGCTCAATATCCTCAGCCTGAGTTATCCAATCGAGATAGCCCTTCAAGTCTTCTTCCAACTGTTGTTTTTCTCTGAGCTTTTGAAAATCACCCCGGTTCTTGGCCTTTTCTCTTTCTTTTGAAAATTCTCTGGAATGGAGAAGAAAGATGGTTATGTCTGGTTCATGGGATTAAAGTACATCTTAAAAGAATGTGATTGGGTTTCAATGGGAAGATTTTTGAAGTAAAGGATGAGAAAATTCACTTTGCAACTGCATCTGGACACAAAGGGCTTTGAGATCGTAGCCAGAAGTGTTAGTGTTAAGTAGGGATGTGGGGATTGTGGAGTCCCCAGTACATTTTCAAGGAATTGTGTTGGCAACCTATGCGCCACCCGGAGTAACAAGGATGAAGTCAAGTTCATTTTTTAGTTTATGATAGACGTCATCAAATAAAACTGAAGCAAGTGCTAATTGCAGAACACACCCCAACTAACACTGTGACATTTCATTCAAGCGCTAAGAAGAAGAACTATGACATTTCAATTAGAGTCTCAATGTTTCTGGAATGCGAAATAGCTTGTTATCACTGACGCCACAAGGCTCCGACAAACCAAAACTGTAACACGCAATTAACAAAAAAATACAAAGTTCACGGAGACAGAGAGATGCAGAATGGCTAATTGAATGGCGCTGTGGTAATTGGATTGGGTGTCTTTTAAAAGCTGCCAACTGCAACAAGTGGCTGCTCTGCTCAGGGTAGAGATTTTCCGCATCAAACAATTGGCAAAACGTATCATCTCCGACGGCAATTCACACCACAGCAACATCGGCAGGTAATGTCGCTTTCCTGTTGGTGAATTCCTGGGAGTCGGTTGTGTTTATTGAGAGGGATACAAATGTACAAGGCGATCTGTCATGCCGATACGAAATGTGGTCCACTTCTGGCTCTTTTGTTCCTTACACCTCCTTATCCTGAATCGACAATGTCTTTCAGTGGAATCTTCTTTTGCTCTTCGTTTCCATCTCCATCACACCTCCTCAGGCAGCTTTCAACCACCCAACAACTCGAGTGTATTTCCACCCCAGCAGAGCCTGTCACATTCGTTGACAGAATCACCCCTCTGAGGCCAGTCGTGTTTGCTTGAAGTGAGCACCACCTGATGCTCAAGCCTGCTTGTGATGGCAACATTAGGTATGTAGAAGATAAGGGTTGGAAGTAAAGTATCGGTACGGCTGTTTCATACTAAACACATGGCAGTCGCTAGCCTCACAACCATACTGACTGCACAAATTCAAACTTTGCAATAAGAAGCTGAAAGTGCTAAATTTAAGCAAACTTACCCGCTAAGTACACCAAGTACGAGGTTAAGTACAAAAAATGAGCCAATGATGATCATACTGATGAAGTATATCCAAGGCCACTCATTCCCTACAGCATCATTGATCTGCAAAGAGACAAAGAAAGCAAGGGTTAGATGAGTCTAATGGAAGTTGGAGTAGCCAGAGACAACATCGACATATCTTATGGTAGACTGCATGTGGGCCAAAAGAAGAGCTTCAAATGCCTCAATAAAGAAATAAATTGAAATGTCTCGAAACCAAATAAACGCGGAAGCAACATGCAAAGCTCCTTATCATGGGGGGAGCAAGATAACTATTCTGGGATTTTGAGGCAAACCCTGTGTGCAATTTAATTTTTGAGAGATGTGTGTTAATTTTTCTCTCTTCATATCATCATGTTAATTATTTTGACTTCCACCAATCATTATCATCAACACAATTCAACCACACACAAAGACACACACACACACAACCAGTGCATCTCTGCATCTACTTCAAAGGAACATTCCACTTCAGCTCTCGTCAATTTCCCTATTATGAGCATCCTTGCAGCGCAAATTAATTAACTGGAATGATTTGCAGATTTTCAATCTGGTGAAATCGACCTTGTTTTTAGTGAGGGTCACTGGATTACCTATTAATTTCATCTTAATCTGCTGGCAGAGAATTTCAAAGAATTACCTGATATCAATTGGGTACCACCAGCACTGGCTTTGAAGACCATAGGATGCTGTTAACTGCAAGTCTCGATGAAGAGGCAAGGGTTGTAATTGATCAGAAAACGGCCATGAACATTTCCATCTACACTACTGCATAGCATGTGACTTTTGTAAGCAGGGACTGGCATCCTCTGGTACACCAAATACGAAGTAGCTACGACTTCTGTACTCATGCGAAATACATCACAGGCACTAGAAGATCATAACATCACCCTACTGACAACCCTCATCAATATATAAACTCGAGAGGCTGGCATTCTGATCTTCATGTGCCTGTGACTGAATAGCACTTTGCATCATGGGCCAGCTGACTGATAAGAGGTGTCTTTCGAAGAAGAGTCTTGAAAACTCTTAATTCTGTACCATCTAGTCTGCATTGCCTCTGGTCGAAGCAGACATATTGGCGCTGCTTCTGGTTCGTAGAAGATATTGGTTGGCACTGTGTCAATGATACCGCCATTAAACAGAATAGAGGATGGCTTATGCTGTATACTAAACATACGCAATGAAGAGAAGCCATACACTGAATGTCTTACAGGTGGCAAGCAAGAGGATACTACACCAACATCAGGCCAAGGAAACAAAATTTCCAGAGGCACAGTCGGTTATAAAAGAAACGGCACAAGGTACATCTGTACGAAAGATCTATTGATCATACACATGTTCTGACACTGCAGCGTCATCAAAATTAATACGGAGACCACATTGTCAAATATTTGTGTCCAACAAGTCGACCAGCAGAGATACTTCAATCTCCAAGTGTCAACGGCATCCATCAATATGTTCAGCTGAATTTCTTTCTTGGTCTTTCATATCTGACGCGTCGCGATACTCGAAGTGATAATGATAAGGTGTCTGATCGGAAATCAATAGATTGTGCGATCAATATAAGTACAGTAGACCGCAATTATTGACATGAATGAAGTTAAATGCACATGATTTGTATTGGTACACAATGTACACTCATTCTGCATTGCAGTGTAAGTGCACTCCTGCTCAAGTTTCTTTGCCTACAAAGGGAGTGGGACTGGTCAGACCAGGAAATGAACCAAAGGTGTGGTTCCTGATGCTGATGTTTAGTTTAGACATTGTATGTTTGGGCAGTCATTATGGCAGAGTAGGTTTAGTATGATGGGTCACACTCTCTTCCAAGACAACCTATCACTATCACCTTCACCATCTTCGATCATTCCTCTCATCTCAGATATGAAGCGTAATGATCAGTAGTCATAATGACAACTTCTTTGATCACTAATCAATACGTAAGTTGCATGATGCCACAATGACAACTGGATGAATGAATGATTTCAAAACACATTCTAAGGATTGACTCAACAGGTGAACTGAACGTGCTGAGAGATTATTGAACTTGATTTGTTGATTTTCCTAAAGTGCCCAGCAAACAGGAGATTTTGTTGCAGAGATAAGCGACAAATCATCTCATTTGTGGGGTTATTGCTGGTTCCTGAAACAAGAATAAGTCATCGCTGCAACCAGCAATAAGCATCCAAATGAGGAATGACCTGTTTTACGTGCAGATAGGGAATTTATGTTGCTTAGCACAACAATAATTGTCGCAGACTGCAGTGATAAAGATCTCATTTGCGGGGTGCTTAAAAAGTAAAATAATGAGTTGGGTGTGACTGCAGACACCCATCGATAAAAGGCTGATTATCAATCATGGGATTGCTTTAATCCCATGTATATGGTGGGTTTGTGTCGAGAATTGATGGACATCAGTAGTAGATCCAACCTGATAATCATGCCCTCCCAAGAATCTGCAAGTGGAACTGTGGATGGGTCAGCGACTAGCTACTTTGCCTACTATACAGTCCAGTTGCTCTAAAATAACCTAGCTGATATCAATGAGAGGGTTTTTCGTATGCTTTAATGAGGAAGACACCACACCAAGCACAAGCCAACCTTAGACCCCAGTAAAATCGGCCTTGTCATGCTTGTGGTAACTTCTCCTACAAATGCATGATTTTCATCACAGATGTGGGAAGTGACAAATTGACATCAAGAACTGAGCTGGGTCAGTTAAAGGAAATGGACCATAGCCATACATGTATTACTCTTCTTTACATTTCGTATTCCTTCTTTCTCTTTCTCTGACATTGACGACCATTGACCATCACAAGCCATAATGACCTGTCCTCAGATCATAAATCGATACAATGATCGATATACCGAGTCAAGCTGACCATAGTGGATGGTGACATGAATGGTTTTTAACTTACATGGTATGTTAAACTACAAAGTTAACACATTTGTTTACAGTCACAGTGACAAGGGATGGCACAGTCTCCCTATCTGATCTGACTTTTACATCTCCTAAAATCTGTCAATCTGACTGCAGTTAAACTAGTCTTCCAAAGGGCTGGAAAAACGACCTCCTGCCCATGTCATGAGTTTCCATAGCAGAATAAACTATTGAAATATTATCAGTTTGGGTGGATCAGGCCCAGTGACATAGAGAGAGTTTCCAATTCATCTTCGGAAGGATCAAGAGTGCAATGAAAGACCTGTCACCGTATCCTTCTTCACCAGATGCCAATATTTTCCAGGCACTGATATTGTCCACATAAGCTTGTTACATGCATGTAGATGCATAATTTGTATCCAATAAGTGCCTAGAGAAAACATTTTGGAGTAGAGAACTATCACTTGTTTTGAAATAAACAAATTTCAAATCAAGACAACTCCTTTATCGATAGAAACCATACTTTTCACCGCTTAAGGCACTGGTACGGAACCGGAGATATTGGTTGTCTCATCAAATATGGTGGGGGTGGAGCTTTAACGTAGGCCAACACCGAGGCACCTCACCAGGGTTTTCAGGCAAAATGAAAGGTTTTAAGCACAATGGCTTACAGACCTACAAGTTTTACTTAATGCAAGGTAGTTTGTCTGTTACAGCAAGTCTGTTTGAATGGCTCTAAGGAGTTGGAAATATCAGGCCTACTTCCTCAAAACCAACACCACCCAGGTATACAACTTTGTCTCTGCCAGATTAAACCAAAGCCCTCTTACATAGGAAGATCTGTATTCAGCAGTTGTGAGGAAGTAAGAACGGTGAGTAAGTAAGTATGTAGAATGCACCGAGCTGTGCTGGTCCATATTGTATTCTGACTCTGCACTAATCGGGGAAACTCAGATTGAGAACGTAAAGCAGGCACCACTTGTAAAACTGTTGCAGGGAAGAAACACCTGATGAAGGTGTGTTCGCCTGATGGCTTCATTCACATGCCTTTCTATATTTAAACATGCTAGGTTTACCATCAGTTGCAGGCATGGCAGGAGAAGCTGCCTTGCCTACAAACCAACATTGATCAGGCAGGAGGGGAATAGATCTTGTATTATAGAGCCATTAAAGACACGCTAGTTGGGCACGCAACTCACTTACTCATGCTACTACTATCACTAGAGAACCCAACAGAGAAATCAACAGTGTTAACGACCAAACAACTCCCCAAGCTCTGTGAGGACAAACACCCCGACTGATTCCAGCTCAGTTTAGGTACATTTATCATGCTATATCATGATATTGTAACTGGAACACAACGGTCAGTTGCAAAGCTCCCACATGCGATGTATCATGCTCAATGTCCCTGAGGATATCGGATGGAACCGGATATGATTAAGCATCCAATGAGAAACGTGTACGATTCAACCTCCCCATCAGCAACAGATTATAGTGACCAGTCACTTGGTCTTACGTCTGCAGATGACTATAAGTAAGATGTATTATGGAATCGCCCTTCAAGGTCAACTTTATTGAGTAGGCTGAGGCAATAGTATGTAAAGTCGAAATTACAGAATGGTTTAGTTTCTCTGCAGACTCGTCTCCCAAGAGATATATTTGGGAAACTTCAGCTTCACTCTGCCAGAGGTGCCCTTGATATTTTGATATGACTGCTGCATATACTATCTCCCCTCTGCCCTCCTGAAAGGGTTAAGCATAATGCTCCAATGATTCGTGCAAACTTCCCAATTATTTTGGCTCCACAAGTCGCCCCATCTTGCCTTTCACTTAACATACATACGCAGCAGATAGAACGGATCACTTGAACGACACACTTTCATCCCTTCTACAGATGATTTGGCTAAAATCAATGTGAGGAAATGGGTTTTATGGCCAACATGCCAAGCGAGACATTTCAACCTGTTGTTAACGTTGTTCGCCAGACATCGTGGAATGTGGAAGGAGGCATGAATAAGATTACTGTCTTGAGCGGAAAGTTTTTGAAATTGATCCATTTAACTCTTTAAAGTAAACCCTTTTGTTAAAGTTCACAAGAGTCAAATTATTTTTATCACAGTTGAAGTTATATGCAACAGAAACTACTAGTCTGTGGAGATCATTGCGATATTTATACAGCGACAGCAAATATTGTCACCAGTCTTGCAATCTTTCATCATTCATCGCAGCAATAAATACCACATGCCTCAGCAATAAATATTTCTTGTCTGCAGCACGCTTTAAGTGCGGGCATGAAATTGCAATATTTCAACCAATATTATTGGCCTTTCCATAGCAATAGAAGCCACATATCGACAACATCATCGACTATCAACGCTAGTTGCTTAACACCTGTATCAACAACAATCAACAGAACCTTCGCTGGGGGCAGAGGAAGATATGATAATTTCCACCTCAGAACATACCAACGCATTCTTTCTACTTATTCTAGACAAATACTTATAGCGCGATACCTGTTCAGAGTTTATTGAAAATTGTCTTATTAGACTGAAAACTAAGCTTAGATTATACTGAAAACCACTAAATTTCCAAATATCCTTAGTTTTGCGTTTTGTGAAAATTTCTAGAAAAAGTTTTAAATTGACCGTTTTTTGGCAAATTATAAGAAAAAATCAGTTTTTCCAATCAAAAGTTTAGCTGGTGATTTATATTTTAGCAAATTGAGTAACTTGCAAAATCTGCAAAAATATAACGCAGGTGAAAATTTGGCATTACCAACATTAAATACATAGGTCTTTATTCAAGTGACTCAAAACCATAACTAGCCTCGCCCATTCATTTCCTCAACGATCATCCATGATTTAATCATCTCAATTTTTCATTGATATTAACAATAAATCGCACCAAAAATCAATTTAAAGCTGATTATGCCATACAGGATCTACAATAAACTAACTGAAAAAGGCCAACATTGACATTTGCCGATAACTGGTACAAATGTCATGTACATTTGTAGTGTACCTGTATTGATGAGGTGGCTGCAAGTGGGAGAACAAAATAATGGGTGTAACTATGTGGTGATGAGGCATTTGGAATCGAACCAAAATCGAAGTCACTGAGATCGTTGTTCATTTTGATAGAGGTGGCTATATTAGGAGGTAAAGTAGGCTAGAGAGGAGTAATTATAGAATATTGATGTGTTTGTATCCATGTAGACACCAGAGGTAGAGGATAGGCTACAAACATTACGGATGAGAATCCTTCATTATTTAAACACAATGCCTTTCTGGTTACATGTTCATGCTTTATTTTGAAATTATGCCATTGAAGCAGCCCAATCTAGCCGCTTTTGTGATGAAAGACTCTGACCAAAAGACAAAGATTTATTGAAAACAAGTCCATAACAAGTTGACAACAAGTATCGGCATAAATCAGGGATGCAAACTTGACGGACTTGCAATATCCTCCTTGACCAATGGCCTCTGCCAGATTTAACGAAACTGACAGACTGTTAGTAGCACTATGGCTAACAAAGCAATTAACAACAAGACACTCTGTTGACCCGGAAGGCACTACCATACAGGGACAACCTTCATAGCCACTGCTCAGTTTCAACTCAAGTTGGCCACAACCCAGCACAGATAGTTCAGGTATACTCAACTTCAATGTACAAGGATATAGGGAAAAGAGGGCTTAGATTGGACTGCACAGCAAGCCACGTCTGTTTCATAGCTTTTGTGTTGCATGCTTGGGGTGGACGCTGTGTATGCCACTGTACATTAGAATAGGTAGTGTGTCAGTCAGGATAGTGTGGATCAACCACCAAGCTGAGAATGGCATTTATGGCTGAGTGATGAGGCCACGTCATATATGAGATTCCCATGAGCTAACACTATCTCTCATAAATGATATGTAACATGGCAATAACCTGTCATGGCTAACAACACGCCTGCCACCTAATCTGGCTAGGGTCATATAATACCAGCCAGTGGTCTCCAAATCACACCAAGTTATATATAACGCTCTTAAAACAATGTTGATGTCTTTATCTATTGTTAGTAGTTGATGGGTTGAGGGTGAGAGAGGGAGAGAGTGAATGGGATTGGGACATAAACTTTTTCAGTAAGGTAAGCAGTACCTACTGCTTCTGTTCAAGGGTTAGTGACTTGGACATAGCTGACTGAGACAGACATGTTCATGCAATGTTTACATAAGCAACAGGATGCTTTCTCTTTGAGTTGTCATTGCATTCAAACTAGTGTAAGAGGAACCAGTAGTCACACTGGGTTTAGCTCTTTTCATCAGATGTAATATCAACCTACCAACATGACCATTCGTTGGAAAGTTCCCGATGAGCACTGTCTGATGTAGGCCTACCCATTGGTACCTTATCAAACTTTAATCTCTCATCATTTCCTGAAATTTTTGTCTTTATGGAAATCAACAACAAAATAAAGGCTAAATGAGGAAGAATATCTAAAAATAACTTACATCATACATGACGTCTGTCCACCCCTCCATTGTGATGCACTGGAATACTGTTAACATGGCAAGTCCAAAATTGTCAAAATTTGTAATCCCCATGTTTGGCCCGTGCCAGCCGTATGTGCAATTTTGTCCCGCCTTGCATTGATATCCTTTGTCCTCACCACAAGGGTGCGGTTCCTCGTTAGAGTAATCCCCTGCAATGGAAGAAATATACTCATGTGAAACTGTATGGAGAAAGAACCAAGTCAGATCTTTGACTGATTCTGTTTCTGGGAATTCCAATTCCCTTACTACAATTCTTTGCCAGTACTTTGCTTTGAAAGGCTCATTCTTGGTCAGTATCAGTAAATATTGTACTTGGACAGCAAAGTTTTAGACGAAATATAACTTTCGTCGACTGCTGCACTTTCTGTGTCAAATCACCAAAATCTTAGTAATTTTCTCATGAAATGGACTATGAGCGTCCCCTTTCACAGGGTAATGGATGGCACAGTTGTTACATTGACATTCTCACCTGTGTCTATATCTGTACATGTCCGATGCATTTTCCCTGAGAAAAGTTCTAGTCCAATGATTGCGTATATGATGATGACAAATATAACTAGCAGGGCGATGTGTAATAAAGGCACCATTGCTCGGAGAATTGAATTTAAAACGACTTGTAAGCCTGGAAGAGAAGACGGAAGACATGTGTTAGAAAAAGCATCAAAAGTACAGAATGGACAAAACTAAAAGAGAGGTTCATATTTTGATCTGAGATGTAGACTGAGATAGAGATAACTCAAGATAGACTCCAGAACACATCATTCCTTCGAGTTTTTCTTTTTTAATTCATCAAAAATTAGTTACTCATATTGGAAAATAGGATGAGGCCTTGCTTATAAGGGACCCCTTCCCCATCTCTGATGTCAACAGAACATCAGGAGAATCCAAGATGGCTGTCAATATGGTTGATGTTATGTTTAATATTGCTGCTAAACTCAAATATTCAAGGCTATTTCATGATAACTGTCACGGGCCAAGGTCCACGTTCATTTCATAGCACTACAGCACGCATCGACCTCCATTTTCAACAATCTGATTGTTGCCATGGAATCAGCCATGATCCATGTTGCCATGGCGAATCGGCTAGATCATTACAAGTGCCTAATTACCGATGACATTCCCCATGAAATACGAATTGGAAGGAAAGAACGGAATAAGTGTGGACAGTTTTCCGTCTGATCAGTGACTTCCTTGTTAAAAGCACAAGGGACAAATGAAACATAGGTCAGCGGTCTCTGCCGTCCCTCGTGATATTCTAACCAACAGGATGAATGCTTCAAGGATATTCTCCATCGGTACTTACTAGGTACTCCAGAAACCAGTTTTAAAGGCCTCAAGACCCTGAAAGCCCTCAATGCTTTAACATCAAAGTTTTCCATCTGTAGTTGTGACATCACTACACTTACAAGACTGAAAGAGAAGATAAAATAACACGTTATGCGTATCTACTGTACCAAAGAAAATTTTGTGAGCATTTTGCTTTTGTAAAAATATGTTTTCTCAAAAAACAGAATTTTTTGGTAATCTGTTGAAAATTTCATGCTCTCAAAAGTTTGGCAGAAAAAGAATTCTTATTGGTACAAGATAATTAACGTCAAAGTGTCAACCAAAAACTTACCCTATAACTACAATTATAAAATCTAGGATATTCCATCCGTTGCGGAGGTAAGCACCAGGGTGAAGTACAAATCCATAGGCGAGGATCTTGATGACAGATTCTAAGGTGAAGACTATAAGGAACACATATTCGACACTCTCCTGAAAAATATAAGAAGGGCCAACATAAGAACAGGGAAGAAAAGACAAAAAAGATCTTCCTTTCATCGTAGGCAAGCCTTTTTTATATCTTGGTTTAGCATGCTTTTTCATCCAAGGACAAGCTGAGGAGGGTGGAATAAGAATAAAAAATTTTAGCTCTCACGGAAGACTTCTGTAGAGGCAGCTCAGAGGAGGAAAAAATAAAAATAAAAATTCCATTTCCAAATAAAAAAATCTTTTTCTCAGTTTTCGACGATTTTGAGTGCGGTGGGCTTGCTATAAAATGACAAAAAAAATTTAAAAATTTACATTTTCAGTTATGTAAAAAAATTTACCAATTTTTGCATATTTTTTGCTCGGAGACAGAAAAAAAAATCGGTGATAAAAACTTTTTTGTGAAAAAAATAATTGGGATTCGAAGTTATCCAAGTATAATGAGTATTGAAAACTCGATGTCATTGATAATGTCATTGATAAATCCAAACCATGTGACTTCATCACGGTCCATACATTTCATTCAGGATCTGTCACGAGCACAATGGGATGGTGTAACATTATAGCAGACGCACCAACAGAGGTGCAAATATAGTCAATGATCTTTCTGATAATCAGAGTTCGATGTATTCAGTGGTGAAAAACTCGGATATGGATGGAGCATATTTGATGTGAGATGACACATGTTATGCAGTGACGCAAAGCTCAATAAATGTGTGTCAGTATTTTCACACCATTTTTAACCTTTTTCTACTGAACTTGTTGATAACATTTTTACCAAACTTGCCTTATGGCGATGAAATGATGTCTGCCCCCTATTTGATTGGTGGAACATCGACTTGGAAAACTTCTTTGCAAATGACAGGAACATTTGGTCACCTAAAATCACAGCCTTATCAACTGAACACAGTTATTAGTAACACATTGATTGTATGATTTCAAACCATAAACAAATACATGAGTAGTATTGAACAAACTCAAAAATATCCGTTTAGTGATTGAGAACTAATTATAGCCCCTCATTCAGCTATATATAGAGTAATCACCTCCGTATCTGACCTGTTTCCCAGGTTAGTACACATGCAACCCATTGTAAAGTCATACACAATCCCAGACCTGCGTCATCAGCGTCTATTTATAGCACATTCATTTGCTTTATGTCGATGATCAGAATACATGGCAAGAGGTGATGGTAATGATTCGTCGCGCATTGGCTCGACCGTGCCGTGTTGTTTATACTTCGATTACCCATTCGTTCATCATGACGATTTGGGTGAAATCTGCCTTATTTCGGCAGGAAGTCTATCCTGGGGTTGGATCATTATGGTTGTTCCAATTAGGCCACCACAGATCTATTTATTCTAAGTCCCACAGTAGCTAACACTACCCATAGCAAAGGACATACAGTAGAACATCTCAATTTCACCCAAAAACAAATAAAAGTATACATGTAGGACAACTCTATTTAAAAGTTGCCCAAATGCAAAGAATATCAGAAAACCCTTGGGACGTTAGAAAAGGTGTCCTTAAAGTATAAGGTGTTCTGATTATATTGGTCACATTGAGTTGAGGAGTGATTCGTTGTAGTGTAAAGTAAAAGTGTCAGACAGAATTCATAGACATCAGACAGAACCGAGACAGAAAGCCACATCCCTAACTGCTAGACTTGTCATTATCGTCACTCCATAACCCATATATCATATGCTGGTCTCCGATGCAGGGATGGGCGAAGACCATCTTAAAAACAAACATGTTCTTTAGGCTATGCGTGAAGACCAGCTGAGAATTATAAACGTGAGAAACAGAATCAATATAGTTTTGATGGACACCTGCTGCGTACATCCCACCCAACAATGGAAAATCACTGAAAGGAAATGAATCGCTAGGCTGCGATTGATCTATGATGATGAGACTGAACCAGAATGCTAGCACGGGGATGATCTTAGGACAAAAAGACAGGATCGGTATAAAGGATGGTGATGGTAAACACTAGGGCATTGACCCAACACAAAGAGATAACTGATGATGAAATCAAACTGGAACGTGCCTCAATTGATAATAGCAATAACTCTGTCAACTGAAGAGGTGCTGCAAGAATCTAGTGATCGCCATTTTCGGCAAAATGGAGGTATTGGTGTCATCTTGATCATCAGACTGCCCCCTAATGACTGAAATCAAAAGGATTGTTGTGCGTGGTAAGATGGAGCGATTCACCCTTACATTTTTGTGGTGTCGAAGTTACCAAAGCCTGACGGATCAATTTCCAGGGATGTCTCGCTGAAACCACTGCACAAAGCAGCAAGATATCTGATTATCTTTGTTGATAAAGATGTTGCAACACTGACAGATGATAGCCACATCAGATGGGAATACCCATCAACAACCAGTGACCAGATATTGTCAAATGTACTTTTTGGATGTCTCAGCGGATGTGGAAAATGGTACTCAACCGAATCACTTTGTGATGTCTGCACCTCAGAGATTTACCAGGTTTCGATAACACTATGGTATCAGATAGCAGCTTACAAACACCCAAGCAGAGTGGGGAAGAAATTTCAATATGGCTCAAAAATCTATTTCTTTGAGTACCACGCTATTCGGATTGTCACAACACTCCTTAGGAACCCATCCTGGATACCAGGACCCTTCATCCACTATTCTCCAGGCCATGTTAGTATTGTTACTAAAACCTGGGGTATAGTTTGATTATCGAGAGAGAGGAACAAGAGAGCTTTTTACCAAGAACAGCAGAGGCTATTTCACGTTTTAGAATCAACACTGCTTTGTTGCTCAGCCTCTTCTAGCTTTCTAAACTGAGACACATTAATGGTCTACCAATATTTTCAAGCAATTCCTCAAGAAAGAACCACCAATTATTTCTCATTATCAAAAGCCGACAATCACGCTAAAGATCTTCGTTGTTTATCTCTTATCACACCCAGACATGTTGCTGGTGGAGTGGTCTAAGCAAGATATAGTGAGGCTTCTGTTGACTTCTCTGGCATAGTATCAGAATAACATACTGCAAGGAAAAGGAGGTTGAGGCAACATATAGGATATATTGATGACCATCCTTATAGATGACATCTGATGCTCATCACTCAAGCATGAATCTTGGTCTGAATCCTGACGGACACCATCATTTACCTTGTTGCCCTAAAAAGTCTGATTGCACCTCTGACCTTCATTATTCAGCCTCACTGACTAGAACGATGCAGCAACGTTGACAAGATCCTGACTGCTGAGAGAAAGAATCACCCCTGGAGTCAGTGTTAGATGTACTCCTTTGATGGGGAAGATGGTCAAGAAGCATTGCTTCGAGCAATGTCGTCGAAAACAGGACAGGTCACAGGCAAGCCTCGGGTAAGATGTTCAGGCATGAACACGATAAAAGCAGGGTAGATGGAGTGCATAATTTTGTACTGCTATTTTTCCATAATTTCTCGACTGTGCTTCACAGTGAGACAAATGATTGCTATGATTTGAAAACCATCCTGTGCTGCAACCTGATGCAGAGATCATCAGAATAACCTGAAATCTGACACATGGAGTTGAGGGGCTTCTGGCTCGCTGGAATTATTGGAAATTGCTTTTCAAATCACCATGTTTAACTTTGAAATTGTCAGGTATATCTGGTTTCTTTTGTGGGGTTAAATTCAAGGACTGATTTTTCCAATAGGTTCTGATCCACTGTCGAAATTGGTTTTGAAACGTTTCCACACCATACTTCTGGTGATGTTAACCAATAACTGTTCCTTCGCAGAAGTTTTCGCCAGACAAGTTTTAACAGTTACTTTTGACCAGTATAAAGCTGTTTAGCGAAAACACACAACTCCAATTGAAGTGAGACTAACTGAAGAAATAAGACATGATAGGATACAATAACTGCCTATGTACTAATCATCTGTTGCCATGGAAATAAGTATTTGCTTTTTCTCCATGTACATACGACATCAATGAAGACAGGCAGTTGATTGAAAGTATCTTTTTTCATCTTGATGCCATACCAATCATCACTGAAATCTGTCACTGCAAAAGTCTAATTGTTGCTGCTTAAGTATCTTGACCACCAAGGTTATTGCATAGACCATACAGTAAGCTGAGGTGAAGCAGAACTTGGGAAAAACTCTCAACGCCACACTACTGATCACCAAAACCTGTCAGAGCAGAAGTCTGATTGCAATATAGAAAGATGCTAATGGCAACTTAGCAAATCTTCACCAATCGTTCCCTGACAACATAGGGCAGAATGGTCATCAGATGTAATCTAGACCTGTCCGAATAATTGCTTCCAAATTGGTCAGTATCGGACATACTGCTAATGAAAATTGGTCTTGGTGATGAGGAAGAGGCACAGAAGATTGTAACATGACAAATATACAGAAAGTGCGCGACATATTAGGTGAATAGGGTCAGCACAAATGTGTCGGAAATCTGAATGTGCGTCATTGACGAAATAGCCTTCAATTTGTTCGACAATTGAGCACCAACACATCCGAACAGAACAATAAATGCCTAATGACAGAAACGTGAACAAGTCTAGTGGTAATGGCTGGAAAAAAGGGTTGCTTAGTAACCTAGCGATAGCATAACGATTAGCCTGTGTTCTGAAGACTAGCCGATTTTCAATAATAAAGTAAAAGTGCGTCAAGTCTGTAGGGCCAGCATTCAACAGAAACAATAGCTCAGGTTTACTATGATCAACAATTGTACTTTGAGCTGTATTTTCAACTTTCAGCATCTTACTGTTCCACTAATTCCGGGAGAATCCACTCTAAAGTGTGAAGGAGATTAAAATGAAATAGTTCAGGAGCGTCTGTTGTAACTCGTTGCCATGGTAACTAGCAATGGCTTACAAATGAAGTATTAGGCAGATGAGTTTCTTGGAAGATGCCCAATAGGTCCCGGTTTTTCATCCCTGGAAAAGAATTGTTGACATTGAGCATCATTGATTGGGAATAACGGATGAGTGGGCTCTTCTGGTCTGGTTGTTGGACACACATTTATCAGACACCGTAAGGTACACTTTATGATATCAAATCATAGAAACCAATCACCATAAGAGTAACAGTAAAGTACATGTAAGATTTGGACAACTCCTGCACTGGCTCATCATTTCTTCTCACATGTATAGATGAGATAATGCAAATTCAGAGCGCACCTTAACCTGTAATTGTATATCACAAAACGCATTCTCCACATCAAAGTAATGCGATCATACTCATCGTCACATAAATTACATGTTTTTTAAAGGTTATAGTCTATATAGAGAAATCACTACAAAATCCAGGGTCTAAAATAATTCAATACACGCTTTACAGAGCTTCCATAACGGTAACACAGTATACATTGATTACATTTTCAATATCAAAGGCGGTGGAGTCTGCCATATTTCAAAGAGATAAACTTCATCAGGCTAAAATTTCATATGATTTCTATGTATCTACATGAACCGCTGCGAGCTAGGTAGTACAAAGAAGCAATAGCAATGTCAGAGCAACATTGGTGAAATCTAAGAGCTCAGACATAAAGACATTATCATGTGAAGGATTTTTTAGTTAAATGTGGGTTGGAGACTGTTGTTATCGTCTATATTTCAAAGACCTTTGAAATTGCATATGGCTTCTGTTCATCATATGATACATGTAGCCAACAGTGGCTGGTCTTTAATTCAGTCCACTGCAGCTAGCCCCTCCCTGAGGCCCACTGTGCTCTAATTCGCCTCTTTCCTGATCAGCGCCCCTAGTGGTGAAGCAGTGTTATAAGGAAACATAACGGCCATCTTATGGGATCAGTCTCTGATGTTTCTGAAATCGCATCAGCCCTGACGTCGAAATCAACAGAGGTGGACCCCATAACTTAGCGAGTTCGGCCACTCCTCCACAAGAGACACTTATCTCCAATGAGGCAAATTCTGCAGCTCATTTCCCTGCGGACTCCCACTGCAGAGATAATGATATCATTTGCGCTGGCCTGGAAAAGTTCAGAACCCCAACATGGGCCTGTGATGCATCAAGTGGACATGTCATCCATTGTTCCTGGTGAAATGCGGATGGACTGATTAGCCGGGGTGAGGCGAGGATCAAAGTACATTGTACTAACTCATCACCAAGTATAATCATGGACCATGGAACACCTGAGAATGAGACACTATAGGGATACAGAATAATCTCAACGACTCAGAAAATTGATATCATATTCATATTTGTTGTTCAAATGATATCACCCCTTACTCCTTTATTCTCAAATTATGATTTGGCTCCAGAATTCTCTAATCTTGACTAAGAATTATTTCAGCAGAGTCTCTAATCATAGGCTAGGGACTCCCTGATATGGGCTCTGCAACAAGTAAGAGAGTAATTAAATTATCCATAATGTAGTAGGCCATCGATCATGTTTGGTCTCGGGACGGAGACAGCTCATAAACCCACCAGTTCCTGTCTTCAGGCTTCTAATCATACCAAAAAGCCTCCAAGGACCAGCTTCATTTCTACATCAGGCTTCATTTGAATCCTGTAAACTATGAAATGTTCCCAGCAAAGTTAGTTTTCTACCCTTGGTCACCAGCATGGCCGAGAGGTATTGTTTTTGCATGTAGTACTAACTTCTTATGAAATGAACTACAGTCATCCACTATCTGTGAAATTGGTCATTAAAGGGACAGATATCGAATATTCTAAATCTTCTTTTTCAAGCTTTCCCTTTTCAAGAAGAACCATCACAACTGGACGAGTGATTCTCAGCAATTTCTTGAAGAATTTTCACTTCCCAGGCCACTTTTGTCCACAGTTTCCCATTGAATACAACAGATATGAATCGTGAATTCTGCCATCTCCAGAGGTAACATTTATTAGATTGTAACACTGGGAATACGATATACAAGTGATGTTATTACATGGTATTCGGGGAGTTGCCATATTGAATGATCTCCGCGCATCTGGCCCATTTCATCACAGCACTAACCTTGGAGCAAATATTTATGAAATCTGACAATATCGCTCCCCGCTGGTGAACATATGATTCTATAACATGGGGTTTATACCAATGAACTGATAATCATTTCGTAAAAATTACCATATCTCATAATCATTTTATGTATCGTTTCCCTGCTTCTTGCTCGAGATAAGTGCAAGTGGGTATTTGGTACCAGTGTCATGATCATGGAACTATTGAACCATGAAGATGGAGCACATTGACTGGCTCCCAGCCTGTCTATTCAAATCCTTGCCATGTGATTATCTAACATCAATCATTGTTATTTTCTGGTGTAGCAATTGGAGATACATGTACAGTGTTGCTTACCATTCACTTTCTGCACCAGTTTTTTTTTAATAACCCCAAGTCCTCGCGAGAAGTACTTGTGCGTATTTTGTATCAGTGTCACGATCACAGAACCATTGGACCATGAAGATGGATCACATTGATTGGCACTCTGCCATCTATTCGATTCCTTGCCACGTTTTCTATGGTGCATCGAACATCAATCATTGTCATCTATCATCCACTCATGGTCGGAGGCTGCACATCCTGTCAACATGTCTGGTTTAGCAAGGTCACTTGAGGCGGGCAACCAGTCTGGAACTACTGCAACACTTGAGTAAGACAAGGGGTAGACACTTGAGTGCACGGAAGGAGCAAGAATAAAGTGCTTTTAACTGTTATTCTCTGTTTTAGTGAGAAATAAATGTTTGATTCTTGACAAGTTGGGCAGAAGTGATGGGAATTGAGGTTGTTTTAGAACGTGTTCGGCAGGCAGAGAGTTAAAGCTCCGTTCCTCATACAGTTCCAAGGCTTCACTCCTCAACTGTTATTACCAGCAGGAATGAACGCATTAATCCCTCACCTTCCCTTCATCTCTCCTTCGATCTATAATTACATGTTTTTTGATTACATGTTTTTATACCCAGACTGCATGCCTCTGGTAATCTATAGAACGTAACGTCAATGTCATATTGCTTCAAGTTTGGCCATCATTGCTTTCCTATATCTGCAGGCAAGTCTTTCATTGGCGTAATCTGCACTGAATTTCTTCTCAAAGGTCGATTATTGCTTGCTTTGCTTGCTGTATATCTTCTGGCTGTTGTAAGATAGAATATTAACTGAACCTGAGTGGAGTTTCAGGGTTTCATAAATTGGCTGCTGGTTATCTCTGGTTCAGAACACATACCTGGCCATAAAAGGAATAGAGCTGGCAATGTGGAAGAACCTTTTAATACCGCAGTAACATGCAAATCCTCTTTGATGCCACACAGCTCAATATTCACTTTATTTATGTGAAGCAAATCTGTCACATCAGATGTGCTTCTCCGAAGTTTCTTTATATCAAAATCCACTTAACCCCTTAATCTTGAAAACAACCACCAGTTGCTCCTGGTGAAATGTCACACGTCCAAGGTTCATCAAGAGGTGAAACCAGCCTGACAGCTAATTTGCCAAGGAGGCATCCTCATCAGGAGATGGGTGGTTAAGATGGATCGGTAATGAGAAAATGTCCTTTCTATAAGCAGTTTTTGCACCGTGATGAGGTACTTGTATTGAAGGGTGATGTTGTTGAAGGTGTTGGGGCAGGACCATTTGAGGAACAAAGCAGTGTTGTGCTTGATTCAAGAACGAGGAGTAGAGGGGCTGATGGGTCAGGTTCCTTCTGAGACACTTTGTTATCTCCAAGAGTTGTGTATTGAATTGCTGATCGACAAAGAATATATACTGGGATGTCAACCACTTGGATATAATCTTCGTGAAACAACAGATTGAGAGCTTTGAGCAATGATTCCATGTACAAACAAATTTCAGAGCGATTAGAGCTGATCAGTTAGGCTTGTTTTTCACAATAAGTTGCAAATAACAAAAGACAATGGTCATTGTTTGCAGTTTGATGTAGAACAGATTAGAGCAAGGATTAGGCAGCTCTTTCAGGATTGGCTGCAAACAACAACAGATAGGCCCGATTAGCCGGGGCATGGGCTAATCATCCCCACTTTGGTTGCAACAGAACAGATTAGAGCTATGCATTTATAGGCAACTCTTTCATGATTAGTAACAAACAACAACTGATTACAGATGTATCACTTGCAGTTTGATTTGATGCGGAACAGTTTGGTCTCTCCACAAGTGACAAACAAGTCAATAACACACAAGGTCCGCCACCGATAGAAAAAATGTATAGCAAATATGGATTTGCCAGGTATAACAAGAATTAGTACTGTGTCTACACAGAGCAAGTAATTGGAGTACAGGTTACCATGGTTACGAATACATTTCATTCTGTGTACCTGTGGTAACTTGGTGTAACTGTGACAGTATACCAGCTGGGAAGGACAGGATTGAGGAAATAGGAAATCAGGGGAGGGGACATTTGACGGGAAGTAATTGAGTTAGTGTTTATTTCCTATCCAGTCTTTATAGGCTTCTGCGGCTGCAAAACTGCTCAATTGAGAAATGTCAGGGTTAATATTCTGGGGTTGTCGATTTGTGGACACCCGGACCAAGTAATGTAGCATACAGTTCTAGCGCTTCTACCAGAAATAGAAGATAAGGTTACATATTTGCTTCACCAGTACAATATTGCCAGCTGGTTTCTATACTTTACTGTACCTGGGTCAAAACTGTTCCACTTTACCTTATAGGTTAGCAAGCAGAGCATAGAATTTGTTTTATGCACTGTAGGGGCAAACTTTATCGTAGTCGTAATTGTACCAGTTTGCCAATCTTGTAGGGTGGTTGGCTAACAAAATATAGCACAGGTCTAATTCTACTATCAAGGTCGAAGCTAGCATGTATTGGTAATCAATACTTTAGCCATTAGGATATCCCCTTCGGCTACATTAGGGAACAACAGATCAATTTGAATATCAAGGCCAAACTTAAAAACAATAAAAAATCTACATATTTCGTGTAAGGATTGGCAATCTTTTTTATAGATTTATAAAACCCTGAAGTCCCAATGGGTTTATAGCAGGGCTTAAATTTCAACACGAGATTATCATTATATCAAGGTCACCATCATGTATTTACCTGGAATCAATCGATATACAAACATGGGAGTGAAAATCAATAGTCAGGATCCCTCAGCCTCCCCCAGATATCGGTTTAGTGAAACATTGCATAGATTTTATCAAAGTACAGGATTGCTCATAACTAAATAGCCAGTGGTTTTTGTTACTATACAGTATATTATGCATCAGTCGGCGCTGAACGTTTTATTGAGGCTTCCAGTCTGCCCGTCATGTGACAGATATGTGAGGCGCCTTGACTGTCTACACTTCAATGTTTATCACATGAACGTCTCCCTGTAGAGAAGTAGAGCGTGATACTCCAAAGAAAAATTTGAAGAAAAAAATTAGCAGAATCCAAAAGAGTTGATGTCTGTAGAAATCGAAGTTCTTCTTGACATGAAGGAGTTAGCATTAGAAACAAACAATGAAGGCTACACATGCTATAGCTAAACCATTCCTTCTGACACACCACCAACTTACATGCAAACTTCATCATGCTCCAATTGAACAGGAGAAACTTGTAACATTACTTGAAGGAGCTGTTTGATATCAGAATATTGAATGCAGAAGAAATGCATTCCAAGAAATACTTGGAACTCTGCTATTAAGTCAAGTTCTTCAATTGCTGTTACCGTGATAAAAGAATGTCTGAGTGACTGGATCATGTGGATCGAGGGTCCATTCGAATTTGAATGCTAAAATATTGTTCAATTTAGAAGCAATTTCTCTCCCAACGAATGAAGTGAGGTTAGCCTATGCGCTGGCTAGAGAATACTTTCCTCCACAATTACATGGCAGAGCTAAATGAACCTGCACTACAGTCCATAATGCTTACCATCATACCATCACCTGGCTCAGGTGCTACCTGGTATGAAGTAAGTCTGGTGAACTTCAGGAGCTAGGCCTACTTATTTTGCGAGAAAGACTTCACTAGCATCTGCTAGCATGCTGGTGCTAAACTTAGAAAGGAGTAACCTGACCCCCATCCAAGCTAGTGCCGAACTATACAACACTTGGATGCTACAAGACATATATCAATGTGCAAGTTGTATGAGTCAGCTACAGGAGAAATGGACCAGATTTTGATCCATATAGGCAGGCAACCCTATATTTCATGATAGCTAATGCACATGAATGTACTGCTCAACCAAAGGTGTCTGAAATGTACTCAACATCCAACCATTACAAAACATATAGCATAGACTAAACATGCCATGCAAAATGAGAACTTCGTGTACAGTCCTTTTCAAATTGAAAAAGGCACCAGATTTTCACTTTCTTAAAACATTTACTTTATCGAAATTATTACAACATTCACAGAAATGCAAGTTACAAACTTGGCTTTCGTAGGTCTACATGTATTACAACAGCAAGGTGTTATCTCATTTGGTCAAGATCAATGGACTAAAAGATAAAAGTAATGCAAGACATTTTGACAACTCAGCCAAAATCAAACATGTCCTTGCTATCAGGTATGGATTTTATATGTACTTGCTGCTATCATACACCACTGCCATGCATAACTACTCTACAGCACTACATTCTTATACCATGTACGTGTCCTTTGCATATTCGCCGAAACAATTACATTGCACATAAAGACTAGATGCTCCCGAGTCACTAGCCTGGGATTTGCGCAGGTGCAAATTGGACATTGTTACACGACATCATCTGATCATTTCCCTGTGGAGGACGAATCGATTTCCAGGAGAAATATCACAGGATTTGGTTCTTGTTCTTCCTCTGTTGCTCAGTGAGCAGTCTAGAGAGGATCTTGCATCCTGGTTCAACGGGCTTGAAATAGTAGCTGGTAACAAATACAGGGGTAACACTACTCTCCGGAAAATAGAAATGCTCAGTGTCTCAAGTAAACTGCTCTTTCTCTTGTTTCACTACAAGTGTGACATTATGGTTGTGATAAATTCTGGTATTTTTATAGACTGAAAATTAACGAGATTGCTTGTGGGTATGTGAAACTAATTGCTAAACCATTCATCAATGAATGCCTTGGGATACAAGTAGTTTCCTTTATACAGCCAGAGGGACAGTTATATTACATGAATCCATGTACATGGTATACAGATACCGTATACAATTACTGTTTCTTGCTCATAACTTAAAAATGCATTGACGTTATCGGCAGGCTATTCAAAGACATTTGCCTTTTCAACTTGAACTCGGGCTTTACATGTATATGACTCTGATGTTATATCACAAAGAAATTGAAGATGGAACTTTAGATTTCCTTTGATCTATCAAAGTCAGATTCAAGCGCCCCGCAAACAAGAAGTTTTCATAGAGTTACATGGAAAAATTCTTGATGGAATGGGCAAAGAAGATTGTTTAGATTGCTGTTGATTAGACTGGTTATCACTGGGTTTGATACTGGTTACAAGTAGCAGTCGGGTCTGACTCTAGAGAAAATGTGTCACAGAATATGTCGAAATTCAGGTGTTCACATAATTAACCGAGGTGCCTTATGCCGATCATGAAAGACAAGATCAAAATTGAAACATTATTGTCACAACAGTCTATTCAAACATCCTCAAAAGCTCGTCCAGGGCTATAGTTCAATATGCATGTACATTGTACTGTGTAAAAGCAGTGTGTACCAGGACGTCGTAGGAGTACGATGTTATATAAATCAAGATGAAATCCTAATAATATTCAATAACTGATTACAACAGTTTGTTTAATCACCACGAGATCAATACGCATATTGTTAGGGCGGGTCATTCAGATACCTTTGAACAATGTCCAAGGAATGTCACTCCAAGTAAACGATTTGTCAACGATGTCGGAGACCCCCTGGTATGGCGCCAACTTGTAATTACTTAAGTCTCGAAATAAAGCCTAGGTACATTTAGCATATTTACAATCAACGTGAATTGCGCGGAAAAGTATGATAATCTGTATGCAAAGTCATCAAATCTTGTTTTAAAGATGTAATGACAATCGATGGCTTTCCTTGTTATAAGGCAGTACACGTCTCAAGGCCTCCGCATAAACTGTTGGAGGTCATGCCAAGAAACTGGGTATCAATCTCTGGTTGTGTTACGAAGTCAGTTGTAAAATGTAACAGCCATATTGTCATTATCATGTTCATATTCGTGCAAGCTTCACAAATGACAAGACTAATCGTGACTATATCTCCTCTCTGCCAAGTGATGGTGTGACGGGGGATAGCAAACTTGATATCAGAGTCACATCAATACCCCATTCACAGTACTCCAACCTTACGCTAATGATGATTGCAAGTGTCTCGTTAATGACGATTGCAAGTGTCTCGTTAATGACGATTGCAAGTGTCATCAAAAACTCAACAATTGTCATCACAGACATTACTGATCCACTAATACAATGTCTGAAACCCATCCAAAGGACAACCAAACTGTGCTGATATCATCCACATTGCCAAACTGCGCCTTAATCTATTGATATTGAAATTCTGTCACCATTAACAACACATATTCATTCGCATTTTACACACCTCAAGAGTTCAATGTGATGTACTAAGTGCTCTCTGTGATGATACACAGTTTCCAGACAGTGCATGAACATTGTAACAAAGACGTGCACCCCCCTCTTGTTCCTTGCTTCAGATGGAGTCGTTAAAGTTACATCACGTTGAGAACCTACCCTTGGTTATGCGTCGTCATGGCGACAGTATTTACAATATGTGTGTGATGTTGTTTCTCATTGTATACCTGTCGGAGGCAATCGGATGATAAGAGGCGATAGAGGATGTGAATAAACGATATTGAAGAATGCCATCTGCTGCAGCAACTTTAACAGATTAAACCCTATAAGCCGGACAGTTGTGACGCAAATTCTACACAAAAGGATGTTGTTTACACCAAGGTCTTTGTTGCTAGCTTGAACAATAAGCTGTAGCTGCAAAAGGAAGGGCCGGACACCTCTAGGCAAAAGAGTACACACCATTGGTGAAACCTTCGTTATATCTTCTCTGGTGACCGTTCGTTAACCATCATGCCATAACCTACCCTGACAAGCAACTGAATATTACACTCTTCGTTAATGGATGTCTGGTTAGCACTAATAGCATCCCTCTGAAAAGCGCCACCATCACCGAGCATTCCCATCCACCATTCACGCATATGTCAAATGATAAAGAGACAAGTGGAATTGACATGGCCGGATTGAAATTGATGCACTTTGCTGAGAATTTCAATTATGTCGGCGAGAAATGTAATGTTTCTATGAAATAAACACATCAGGTGATAATATTCAGTTAGTAATAGCAGATTTGAGTAGATGGATTGTAGCAAGCGGCTCATAAAGTAGATGGCTAAAGCTGGATTATGAGCAGTGTCAACAGAGGAAGTGGCCAGCATAGTGCTACCGGATTATCATGGATAATCACACTGTATCGTTGCTACATATCCTGACATGTAGTACTATATGACGACCAGTATGTTGACGTGGCAGACCAGGTGTGGCTAATTCGGCACCCATAGAGGTGTGCCACTTAGGACAAGATGGCGTAAATAATCTCTCAACTCTGGGTTCCAACTGCAATCTGATCATTTGCTGAGATAGCGAGTGACTCTCTCAAACTCTGACAGGCTACTTTTAAGCGTGAACTCTTGTCTTTGTCAGGGCTTACCCAAACTGTATATTACAAAATTGCTCAATTTCATTTCGAGAACTAATGATAATTCCCTGAGCCCTCAACTCAGAAAGCTCACACTGAACAGAAGTGCATGAGAAAATATCTTTAAAGGGAAATATTTTCTGGTTTGCATGATGTATAGTTTTACTGTAGGCATCTGATACGATTGGTTCATTAGCCATAATTCAGCCGATGCACTTACAAATCAAGGAATGATCTAAAACAACAGGCCTATCAGCAATTTAACAGAACTACAGGAATTTCATGACACATATTGATCTAGTGTTCAATAGTTAGCTCATTCGAGTACAGCAGAATTACAATTTATTTGAAGTTTGCACATTTAGCGTGAATTATTGGCTTATTATCGAAACGAGCGCAATCCACAGGTGGCACGCACACTAATCAATGGTGGAGAAAGTGAAATCCATCAAGAAAACACACAATAGATTTATAACGATAACGACATTGGTTGCATGATTATAGTGTATCGCATTCGTTTGCACATAGAAACAAGTTAATTGCAATTTGTAGCCTACACGGGGAGGAAATGGGTTGGAGGAGTTAAGAATGTATGAAAAAAATTGTCTAAAAATCTTCAAATTCTTCTTCTTCTTCTTTTGCATTTGATATTGGCCCTCATACTCTTAGTCTGTTGCAGTCTATTCTACCTCCAGGAGTTAAGGAAATAGACATATTGTGAGCTTGTGTCATAAAAAGGTGACAAAAGTGTCAATAATCCAATGCAACAGTCATTAACTGCATGATCCAATGTGAAGATCGAGCTAGTTTTCCTCTAATCTAGGGGTACATTTCATCCCACTAGAACAATAAAACAGTGCATATTTGAAATACTTAGCACATAGTTTTCAAGCCACTTTAATATGAAATGTATTGAAATGCACATCCTAGCATGTCCACTTTAAATTGGACTATGGATACAGAGCAATTGCCAGTGATCTACGTTTCAGTTTCAGATCTGCTGAGTATGGAACCAAACTAATTCATAGAGTATGCCTCCACAGGGATATCAAGCGACATAAGCTGCTTAACATCACTTAATATATCACCCTTGATTGTATAAGCCTTGTAAAATATCCATAAACTATATTTCATCAAACTAAAAGTCACATTAGCAATGCCCAAGTACGAAAACAAACTCCCAAATGAATCAGCTAATCGGCTGAAATCAGAAATAATTACTGTCATAAGCTATAGGGACCTGATGCTAGCAATACTATTAGGGAAATTACATGTATACGCTAGTTCCGATTGTTTATTGCCACGGTATTGTCTAAATGACAATGAGGCTAAATGACGATAGCACCAGAGCTGCTGTAACATTAGCGCACCAGTAACATAACAACAGGTCCTGTGTCCTTCATGAAATGCATGGTAACATCTGCCATCTGCTTCTGCTGCGATTGAAAAATGGCATTTATTGAAGTGAAGAAACGTCAACAGCCAGGGGAGAGGTCAGTGCAAGATTTTGAAATTTCAAAACATCGATGGAAATGATGTCAGTGGACTTAGGAGGAATGAGAAGGTATTGACAGAGACAACAGGCTGAATCCTGGCAATAATGCCACAACCCAGCCATATTTTACTCACACCAATTGAGAGAACAGAAAATATTGCCTGGATATGGAATGATTTGGTGCCACAAATATCACAAAAGATTAAGAAGAAATGGAGCATACAATACAATAAATGGTTAGCTTTTAGCACTTACTCAAACCCCGATGGCCAAATATGCCATCTTGCCATAATATTTACACCAAGCCATCAACCATGCCTGATATGCGAGTCCAATATAGCCCAAAACGCTTCAATGAAAACATACGGTCAGACACGGTAAAATAGCGCTAGGGACTGCACATTAATACGATAGTATATTGCCAATGACACGAGGTCTATGCATTTATATTATTATCATTTATATGGAAATTGGAGAGAATTGACCGTGATTGGATCTGAATTACGGACAAGCGCCTTGTTCGAGGTCCAGTTATTTAACGACAAGAGGAATACCATCAGAGTCAACCGGGCACTGAATAATCCATTGGACCATGTGGAAAGGGGAAATTAACCTGATGAATTTATGATCTCTGATGCCTGGCTTTAAATATCGATGTCACGTCATCAGAATTACAAAGGTCACAGGGCATTGTCATATCTGTTGCTCACATGGCTTCATATCAGACATGAAGAAATTGGGTTCATTGAGTTTGCAGCTCAGCAAAGATACCAAAGTGACAAATGTTACAAATTTCAGCGACTTCAGTTTAAAAACAAAAGGGAAGCCTTTTACATATCCTGCGAAAGCAATCTTTGTGATGTATTAGTCATCTTTGAAACACACTGTCAGATCAACATATTTAAGTTCTCTCCTCAGGGTAATGATTTCTAAATCAAAATAACCAGGCATCAAAGTTGATGTGAAGGTCACAGGATCTTCGTGCAAAAGCAATTTTTGACAAGTTCGTATTTCACACGGCGTTTATTATATTTTCCACGTTTGAAAAGTAATTTATTTGTTATATTGAGACCTGGATTTGAAGTGCTTTTTATCAGCACGAAAAGAAAAAGGCTTTTCATACTGCGACGTCTTATTCTCAGAGGCACTATGGGGTAGCATGAAAAGTAGGAGCTCATACAGGTATCACTTTACCCTCTTGAAGAAAAAAAAGAAGATTTTAGAGCGTTCATTGGAAAACCTTTT
The DNA here is from genome assembly GCF_910592395.1 of Lineus longissimus. Taxonomy (NCBI): domain Eukaryota; kingdom Metazoa; phylum Nemertea; class Pilidiophora; order Heteronemertea; family Lineidae; genus Lineus; species Lineus longissimus. Next base: position 2,938,795 of record NC_088314.1, read on the forward strand.
AACCCTTGTATGTTACAGTCTTGTAGTTTTTCGACCGGACTGTTTGGTAGTTTTCAGTACATGAGTCAGTTTGCTTTAGTGTTCACCTATACATAGCCCTATGCAAGGTGACTTGTTACATGATCAGTATGGGCTTAATTGGACTGCAGATTTTTCAATCTAGCCAAAGCTAATGACTTAATCATCCTTTCTGCATTATTTTGCAGGCAGCTGTTCGTTGTTGTAATAAACATGGCACAAGCCTCATTCATTCAGATGAAATCGACTTGATCCCGATCAAATACCTGGTAAATGACATCATCTATTTTATAGTCAAATAGCACATCCTTTCAGTTGACCACCAGATGGTCCCCGATTCACAGCTAGATAATTATCAAGTACAACCAATGTACGGACAATAATATAATGTACACATGAGTTGTATATTCTGTACAGAATAAATCCAACATGCATAACTCCATACACAGAAACTACCAGTGCTTGCTGAGAAGTTCTACGTAACTTTACACATACATGTACGTGCAAAAGTGAAAAAAAGAAATTCACAAACCACACCTGACTTAAGTTTCTTTTTAGAAGTAGTTGTCAGGACAAAAACCTTGGATGGTAGGACATGGGTGCAGGTTTGGCAATCACAATAGATAGTGTCTACAACTCATGACTTCCAATCTTCATGATCAGTTGTAACCAACACCTAACATTTGTTAAACTTGGATACTCTACCGCTACTGTGTAAAGGGCCGTATAAGTTTCCATGGTAACCGGGAATGCTTCATCTCTGAGAAATGGCTTTCATGGCCAAGTGTTGTTGATATAGCTCTCGTCTAATCAGAACCCGCTTACCAAATAATATCATTTTAACCCTTTGAATTCTCAACATATTGCAGCCATCTAAAATGAGCATTTTTAATTTGGGATTGATTTAAATAATCAAACAGTCTTCTACATGGTGGATCTGAAATGGAAAATGACAGCAGCCTATCTTTGGCATCATTTCATCACTGTAAAAAACTGTCTTATTTCGTCAAGCTGCCTCTTGTGAGGTGATTGGGTACTGACTGATCCTACTCCCTGGGTTTGCCACTAACTTATACAGAGCCAATATGGCCTACTGAGAAACCTTGGGGAACGAGACGACAAAAACTGCCTCATTTAATAATCATTATGTAATGACAGTCACCGTCTGACAGAAAAACGCCATGTTTAGTACAACAGAGCCCCACCATTAGCTTCATTTTCTAATGCTAGTGACAACTGCTTGTCAATTATTCATAGATTCTCCCAGCAACTGTCTTTAAGCTTCGCATATCCGCTGAGAATCAATAGGAACTAAGAAAATAAATGGTCGCAATATATCAGTCTTGTCCATGATAATCTCTTATGGATCACTCTGAGATGGGGACGAGAGGACAAGAAAACAATCCAATGTTGTTGTATGGAGTTTTTTTTTCAAAGGATGAGGCAATCAAAGTTAAGTGACTAAACTCAAGGTCATATGAAACTTGGATTACGAGGCTAACAACTTCATGATAAGACTAGGCTAAAGGATAGCACTTAATCTGTGTTTCCTGCTCTACATACAAACATAGATGTGCATGTACATTTCATCTGCATCATAGTGAATGGTGAATGGTGAATATTTGAATATTCTCGATAAATACATGAACATTAAGGTCATATCCTACAAATGGAAATTAGCAGAACATGACTTCCATAGCATGATAGGATTATCATGCATATTATATTAGTCAATAAAGCATCTTTTGAGTGGAGATAGTTAAATTTAAATATTTGATGCAGGGAACATTGATATTCAGACACGAGATAATTACGCGTTGATAGTAAGTAAGTCAATTAGTTTGCAAGGATCAGATTTCATGCATTTCATTTGCAACTGATATTAGATCAGAAGCAAAAGCAGCAAATTTCGAGCACCAACATTTATAATGGAAACTTGAGTATCAAAATGATGTCCAACAAATGAATCTCTATTCACCCCATGACTAAAGTAGCCATTATACTGATGAGTCAAAATACGTAGGTATACATAGAGCTTGAAGGCAGGAATCAAACCCATTACTAGTAATCTGTGCTATGTTCCTGGGCAAGAAATGCAAAGCCAACTTCTTTTCAAAGACGTTTCACTTCTCAAGCATAACCATACCACAGACCTATCATTTTCGTGGGAGAGAATCAAACGGAATCAATCAACCGAAAGTCTCCTTACATCAAAGAGCAAACAAACTGCTCTTGGCCATAAAAGGTTTGAATGTCCGCAATTATAACAGATGGCATCACGTTTTACCGGACTCTGGTTGCACGCTCCAAAATAACACAGCAATCAGGATGAATTTCAGAAATCTAGAGATTCTCATTGTAAAAAAAGGAGTTTCCATGGCGACCAATGGCCATTGGGAAAGCGCTGTTGCACATTAAAGGGAACCAAACTTCTGCTGATAAATCGGGAATATTCCCATAAGGTACATGCTAGCACAATGGAAGAAATAAAAGGATACAGTGTATGGTAATAGTTGCATTTGGCAAAAAGAATCTTTTTACTCAAAATGGTATGTGGTCTTATACTGGCAAAAAGTATGAGATGGCAGATGTATTCGAATGTTTAGATGCAGCAGTGCTGAAAATTCCATCATTGCTTTTTTATCGACGAAGAAAACATAAACTGCCTTTCGGAGAACGAAAAGAACAGAAATTGATACAGAGGAGAATTGCGGATGACAGAACAGACTAGATAAATCAGCTAGAACCTAGACAAATTGGTAAAGGCACATCTTTAGGCCTTAGCAGCAACTTGTTCTTTTCAACAAAATACATCAATTTGCCCAATCTTTCCACGGAACAATTATCACAACCAGTGTGAAGATGGACGGCCGACTGTGTGCCAAGTGGGTATGCGAGAAAACAAAGATAACTTCTCTACCAAGTCAGGCAGGTGATGACTCTTTAGCAGGTATTTTTAGAAATCTCTAGAAACAGTGAACAAAACAACAGAGTTGCTGTGAAAAAATACATATTTCTGAATCTGCAATGCTAAGTTTTCTGTGGGAAGCACGCACAAACAATGATGGTACACTGTCGCTAACAACATGCCCATCATCATCAGGTAGGAAGGAATGCATAAAGGCAATCCATGTCAGGAGACCATGAAACTATTTGTTATCTTTGCCCAAAAGGTTTTTAATGCAGCCAATGCATGTACCTTTAACCTGAAAATTTGTTACTGAGGCTAAAGAAGCACATCTACATAGAAGTACCATAACGCCTCCTCAAGAGAACCATCCTACAATCCTTTAGCATGATATCACCACAGCCAGGTTTCAAGCAGAGAATGCAACTGGTGATTTTTTATTCCACATTTAGAGGAATGCAAGAGCCAAAAGCAATCAGCAATGGAATTTTCATGTTGGAAACATTTTTCTGATGTTGACGTGGTGTTACAGCCTTTACAGGGATGATACTTAAAGTTGCCAGATGACAACTTTCGTTAGCAAGTCTGTATTTACGACAAAAATGCTGAATAGCCATATCCCTCACACTTTCAAATGCTGGAGTGCACATAGCACCTTTTTCCAACAAAAACAGACTTTCTCATTTTCCAGTTCAATTTGGATGGAAATGCATGTAAAGCGTATCTTTACCGACAACTGTGCAATGAACTCTTTAGATTCATCTGGCATTGTTATGTACATGAAAGCTTAATACCAATAGAATTTTGATTGACATATTTGTTACATTGAATTGGATTTCAATGGTTTACACCCTTATAAGTCCACTGAGCATGTCCATGTGATAAATATGTATGTAAAACTGCCGTACTCTTTCCCCTCTTCAGTCTAATTCAAAATTCAGTTTGTGACTTGGAGGTATTTTAACAATCAATAGTTAGCATTTACAGCTATGTACTAGCATTCTACATGCTAACTACACAGAATATTCAAATCAACAGGATATGGAATATGGCAATGTTAAAGGGATATGTCATTCATGTTCATTGCATTTTATACTGCATTTGTGACCCGCTCTACCAAAACTAGGCGCTTGTCGCATCTGAACTTGACAGGTTGATACGGACTTGTTGTTCATTTCCCTATTGTAGACCTTTTGTGAAATGTGACCAAATCAGTTTGTAATAGATTTCACAAAAGGTCTACAATAGGGAAATGAACAACAAGTCCGTATCAACCTGTCGAGTTCAGATGCGACAAGCGCCTAGTTTTGGTAGAGCGAGTCACATTTACTGTCAAGTGTATACTGACTGCATCAGTCTCACCTCATTCACCTACACTATATTGATATCTCGATTCTCACAGTGTCCTGCTAACAGAGGTGTCTGCTAAGAGAGGTCTGAATGTACATTTTGATCAAATTACTGCGGCCCATATGCTAACAAGCCAACATAAAGACCCCGGTTCTGCAGGCACTTCACCAAGCTTTCAACCGCGCAGAACCGTTCTCGGCATTTCATTGCTATTGCATGATTTAGCAATAAGCAAGTACACTTGGGGCCAAATATGTGTACTTATTGTAATTATGTCATCATTGCAATGGGATTTGGCATAGATTTCCTCAGACCCAGTCTGGTGATGCATTACCTTACTTATTGATTACTTCTTTTGGTCTTGGGTTCTACTCCCAATATCTGTGTAACTGTGCATAAGCTACAAGCTGACAAGGCAGACATGGTACCACCATACATGTATTGGCTACAACTTCAAAACCTCATGCAATTAGAACTCTTTCAAAATGAAGTGGATGCCAATTTCATGGGGGGAACTTGTTCTTTGTTTTCCAGAGAAGAGCCTCCCCGGCCCTCAAAATTGGTATTCACATCACTTTGAAGGAGTTCCAAATGCTTTTGGATTTCATGGTGCTGCCCATGGTCAACCTTTTAGATATGTTGGAGGTTTTAGACACTGGTTAACTTCAGTAACGACAGAGGAAGATATCATAAATCTTTGTCTTGGGGGCACTACTCCAATAACTATGCACGAGCTCGATAAGCTACAAAGCCGAAAAGAGATAAATGAACAGATGCGGAGTCAAAAGGAAACTGATTCAGACGGCTTTGTTTGGCCCTTCTCCAAGTAGACATGATGCATCTTACATGAATAACTAGTCAAAAAGCAGTTGCACATGTAGGCCTCTTCAAGATTTATTTATCATTGGCTTGCTCAGCTACAGGTAGTTTTTCCCTGTCTGTTATTTTTCAGTCATCCATGTACCACAGCCTCCTAGTGTAGGCTCAAGTTACATCCGCTGATGGAAGAGCAACAAGGCAATGCTGAAAGAAACACTCTGAACCTTTGATCCAGCTGAGTTGGTTAGAATTTCCTATGCTTTAACCACAGTTCTATGGAAAAATGCACAGTGATCCTAACCAACTAGAGAGGAGATTGACTAGGTCTGCAGTGAGTGGGGTAAACCCTGTAGCCTATATTACCATAGACACATCATCCAGCCAAATACATTTGAGGTGCAAAACACATGCTCAGTGAGACGGGCCTTCTTCACTAACATCATTTCATTTGAATGAACTCTCCTTTAAACCAATTTGACATGAAAGCCAGTCGCAAATGAAATCGATAATTCCAAGATCACAACAATTTTCAAATAACTGATCACCATATGGGCCTCGACACGTCACTTGAAAAATACCACCTTGGGTACAGACACTTAAATATCGTCATTGATAAATGTTGAATGACAAAGGGTTACATATCTGATAGTGCTTCGTAAACTACTTGAAAGCGCGGTACTAATCGATACACCAGCGTTTCTCCACTTGCGCAAAATTGATCACTATAGACAAGTGGTACTAGTTGCAATATTAACTCCGCGTTTACTCCTGCAATTCAAATCTCAAATGCCACATTGAAATGTATGCTAACAACTGCATGTAAGTTTCGAAATAAAAATTCACTCAGGCAAGCCAACTTGGCTCTCCTTCAGCCTCATATCATGATGTTGGGCTGTCTGGGCACTGTTGAAATTTTAATGTTTGTTAAGAAGAGGATTCGAGAGTTTGTATAGTACATTTATAGCTGTTTGTGTACAACTTGTGCAGTTGGTTAAAAGCATGCATACCAGCAGACACATCTATTGGCATGGAATATTAGGAAGTTTTTGCCCAAGAAACATTTACACTTAGTGAATATTTTATCAGCTTACCCCAGTCGAGTTCGTCCAATACATAGACACGGCAGGCCACCTACACCAAGTGTTGGGTTAGCAGTGTAAGCTTGTAGTATGCACTAAAAGGCACACCAAAAGACATCTTCTGAATTGAGTTTAATCTCAATCTCAATCTGAGATGTGCAGATTCAGTCTAACATCAAAGTGCTGGTTTGATTTCCATGTTCGTTTTCCACCTCTTATTCCAGAATGGTCTCCCAAGAACGGTTCCACATTATCTTCAATTGTCTGTCCTAAGCAGGTAAAAAGGATGGCACGGACCTCTATTTCCGCCCTCAATTGAGATTCGTGACGAAACCAACGGTCAGACCCTGACAAACATTAAAAGTTTCTAAAATCCTACTTACCAGCGCTGCATTGATCTCATTTGAATCCGACAACGGGTATGGGGTATAGATAGCAAGCGCCACACAATTGGCGAATATAGTCAGCAGAATTAGGTATTCAAAAGGCGTGAGCACGTGGTCAAGGAAAATTGTGAGAAAAAGTCTGAAAAAGAAAATCTTCAAAACCTCCAAAAAAGAGGGAGTCATTTACCCAAGAAGGACCCTACCAATTTGGGTTGTTCAATATGGCATTAGCCTACATGTACAGTAGAACCTCTCTATTAAGGACACCCTTGGGACTGACAAGTGCTGTCCTTAATAGAGAGGTGTCCTGATTAGAGGTCAAATTGAATGGAAACAACCAATTTGGGACCAAAACTAGTGTCCTTAATAGAGAGGTGTCCGCTAAGAGAGGTTCTACTGTATATATTCAGGTGTGACAACAATATTGGTGGATTTACACACACTTATAAAGAGGGAAATTCTTTATCATTGACAATCCAAGTTGAAAAGAATATAATTTTACTCTGACATATGGCACAACTACTGGTATAACTGGAAAGAGCCACAACAATTGAAACCTATTTAGAATCGTTTAACACCAATCTATTTCAATTAACAGTAACACCAATGGATTTGATTATCTGTGATAAAAAACCAAACATCTGCAATGAACTATTTATACTTAAAGTTTGTACAGCATTATAAGCAAAGTAGGCTGCCCACACAATAGAGGACAATAAGGTCACACTTGAATTAAGATAATTTTGTTTTGATTGGCCTATTTAGAACCATGCTGGTTTAGTTGATTCCTAGAAATCTATTGAATTGACTGAGAATGGGGATTCCCCAATTTGAAACCGACATAATTTACTATGTAGGCCTGATATAAAGAAGTTGTAATCAATTTGAGGGATCAGATAATTGTCTCCTGCAGTTGGGTTTAAAGGTAATGGAAGCTAGGGAATGGGAAACAAAGGAAGGAAATTACATTAATGCACTTTAGATACAGATCCTACAATTTTTATGAAATTTTTCAAAAAGGATATTTCCACTCACAAACCGATATGCAGAACTTTCGCATCGGGTTCTTGAGTGATAAACAATACAATGCCCGAAGCGGGCGAGGGTTGGCATTATTCTGCCGATTTTGTCTCTGATTTGGTCGTTTTCGCGCCATGGTTGTTCCACCTCCTTCAGCCGCGGCTTGTTCACGAGCAGCAGCTAAAGCTGCACTCCACGCGGAGCTAAGGCCTGGTAATCCTGTCTGCTGCTTTTTCTCCGCCTCCCCGGCGGGATCGAGAGAATTGTTTGTGGGTGCTGACGGAGCACTAGTAGTCCTAGATGTGCTAGTCGGCTGGTAATCCTGATTTTTGAGTGGTTGATCGCCACTACCACTGTCAGTTCTGCTATGTTTTGCGGGAGAGGGTGTGAAATTATTCCCCCGGTCATAGCCACTGTGTGACCCTGAAAAATGCGAAAGAGAAATTGAATCAGTCATTTATCCAAATTAATCCACCACAGTTACATCTGAGACATAGAAAATTATTATTCCTCTGCAAAATGAATAAGAAATGTGATATTAGTCCATTCCCTGATATGAATCCATTGCTACACTGAAAATAATGAATTCAGAGTAAAAATCCAGGTAAAATTCCTTAGTGCCTACCTGCCATGTCTACAGCATAGCATAGCAGACATCAGTACCCGATAAGAGATGGATAAGGGAACGGAACCCTATTCGCACCGAGAAAAAGCATACAGGAGTCACATATGACAATAAAATCGATTTGAAATTATGCCTTTGCTACTTCCAACCTTACCTGAATCATACGAGGCCATTTTGAGGTTTTGAAAGCAGATAAAAATTCGGAATTATATCCCAAGTGTAGTCATGCGCCTTCCATTTTTGATAGTTGGTGGACATCCGGGAACTTCCAGATCAGATATTCCAATATGCAGATACAATGTATGTAATTATGAATTTTTGATCACAATACACAATTGGGTGATATTTGCCGAAAATATGAACCAGTGCGATAAATGCAACTCAACGGTATATTGAAAGGTGGAGTTTGTGATCGAATAAGTGACTAAAACGTGAAAAATCTTTTTCAGGCGATCAATTTGTTGGCAAAATGTGAATCTACTGAACGAAGGTCTTTAAAATTTATCTAAGACAATATTCAGTATGATGATATTAAATAAAAGAGAACTCGTACAGCAATAAGATACAAAATCTCTCTTATTAACGCGTATTTTCGATAAGTTAAGTGATCTATTATCGCAGTTGTTTCGCTCCCTGTCCTTTTCGTCCCCAGTCGTTTCGCTCCCTTGGACTTTTTGTTGGGATTGAGAAAGTACCCCGGGAAAGTACAAGTGGCAAAGTAGATGTGCTTTCGGGTGTTGTCAAATCTAAAAAGAAGGAATCTTTTGGTCATCTGCTGTGTGATCTTTGATAGGTCACTTGTCTGTCATTCTTTAGCATTCGTCGGTCATCAAGAGTGTGATCCTGGGTAAGTCTATCTTCTCCGCTTGCAGTCATATCAAGAGTAAGATCTGGGAGTTATTTTGGGAGTTATTGGCACTGCGGTCCAAAAGGACAGTGATATGGAGTGAAGACTTGTTAAAGCAGTCTTGTTTAAATATTGATGGTTACATCTACAGTCATGCTGAGGAAATCCAATCAGGGGTTAATGTTCGCTGTTCGCTTCTCCGACCACTCCCTGGAGTGCTCGAAAACCTGGAATCAGTGTGTACTTCAGCTTGAACTTCAGCTTGAAAAGTTCGCGGGTGAAGGGGTTTTCTTCATGATGATATTGATAATGATAACAATGATGATGGTTTAAGAGCGCTGGCGGGTCCAGGAACTGGAAGAAGAGGGAGCGTGCACTGCATTTCTCATAAAAATTGCTGCACTACAGGTGTGTTCCAAAATTTCATGGTCAATTTCAAAGATTCTATAACAATCAGGGGGCGTGACTCGCCAGGGTTTGAATCTAATTCGAATCCGCGCCTGATAAACGTTCATGGATGAAAAATGGAATGAAGACCTTTTTAAAAAACGAAAAAATACATTCGCCGGGGTTCGAACCCGTAACCACCCAATCTTAAGCGCAGCACTCTAACCGCTGAGCTATGAGGGCGTTCATGTTTTACGTGAGATATTCGGCAATCTGAAGATAGGCCTTAGGGTACGCGCCATGATTGTGGCTAGGTCACGCTGGCGGAAGAGTAATTGGGTACAAATAGTTCCAAGGTAACCGTATAACTCAATATTACTATAGATATTTCTTAATATATGGTATATATATAGCTCGGTGATTTTATTGAAAATGTTTGCAGTTGATTTAAATGTTTGAATGGTTTAAAAACAAAATTTTTAGAAGCGAGGTCAACAGGGTCAAAAGAAATAGTTTTTGGCGCCAATGATGTCGGCAATGGCAGATTTGAATTAAGATTCGAGTCGATTCTTTTGGAAGCCGAAAGTGCGGATGCACAGGGCAATTGCATTTAGAAAGCTCCACCGACTGATAGTCAAACCATTCCCTGGAGTGCTCGAAAACCTGGAATCAGTGTGTACTTCAGCTTGAAAAGTTCGCGGGTGAAGGGGTTTTCTTCATGATGATATTGATATTGATAATAATGATGATGGTTTAAGAGCGCTGGTGGATCCAGGAACTGGAAGAAGAGGGAGCGTGCACTGCATTTCTCATCAAAACTGCTGCACTACAGGTGTGTTCCAAAATTTCATGGTCAATTTAAAAGATTCTATAACAATCAGGGGGCGTGCCTCTGGTGCACCCCCTTGGATAAACGTTCATGGATGAAAAATAGAAAGAAAGCTTGTAAAAAAAGACCAAAAATAAGATTCGCCAGGGTTTGAATCTAATTCGAATCCGCGCCTGATAAACGTTCATGGATGAAAAATGGAAAGAAGACCTAACGAAAAACTACACTCGCCGGTGGTCGAACCCGTGACCACCCAATCTGAAGCACCTTTCTTTCTTATTTGCATGTCATATTTTTACCCTCCGCTAATAGCTGTAATTAGCCGAGCTGGGAGGGGGGGTTATTCAAATCCTGCATCCACCCTCAGATACACAACAGGCGAGCTAGGGAGGAAGGACTTTCGTTCAAACTGATACTAATACTGATGCCAGTAACTCAACTATTATGATAAAACATTCGTCAAAGTTGTCAGCACTGTCATGTGCCTCCACCTGAGCTAAGAAATTGGAACTATACTTTTAATAAAATCAAAAATATCGCCCGTTTTTAGGGCGGGGGACGATTTACAGCTGGAACCCCAAACCAGCTACCGCAGATCCGTCATTCATCATGTCTAAGCAAGTATGAACCTGGTTTAATCATGCGGCTTATCTTACTATATATATGCAGTCAAGTTGTTTATATACCACCCAAATTCGGCCCGCATTGCTCCCATGGGTACGTCGTCTGTTCGTTTCTTGTAGTACCGATGGTCCACGGCAGGGGAGCTACAGGGAGGGAATGGCCCAGAACCTGGTATGTACACAACAGGGGAGCTAGGGAGGAAGGACTTTCGTTTAAACTGACCAGAACCTGGTATAACTGTCCGAAATGTCTGGTCCAGAGTAGTCTCTTTATGTAATTAAGGGTGACTTTGATCTCCTGCTCTCCTCAGTCAGATGGACAGCTACACAAAACTAGAATCCTGGAGAAAAGACAACCTGGATCATGTTACATCTGGTCTCATAAAAACTTAGACAAGGCTGATTTCAAAGGACCATATATACTCGAGATGACCCATGGATAAGATGGACAAGTGACTAAGTGCCCAAAGTCACACACCAGATGAACAATCAATGAACTAGACACTTAGTGACCTGCCCAAGATCACAGGTTCTTAAACCCAATCAGAAATGTGTTAAGATTGAATGCCAAGAGGCTTTACCATCATCTCACTCGTGATACTGCAAGAAAAGACAAGTGACCTAGCTGCCGAAGATCACCGATGGCCAAACAATTCCTTCTTTGGAGATTTGACAACCTTGGAAAACGCATCTACTTTGACATTTGTACTTTCCCGCAAATGCAGTGAATACTATTGTACATGTGGATTTTATCTGTGAATTATGAACAAATCTTAATTCATCGTACCAGAGAACTTTCTCAATCCCCGACAAAAGTCCCAGGGAGCGAAACGGCTGGGGGCGTAAAGGTGATGGAGCGAAACGACCGGATACCGACTGACATATCAGAGCAGTATGGCTGCCATGGCGGAAGGTCGAATAAATCTTGCCGCACTTCAACAGCGCGATCCTTATATAACTGACATAGTAGAAACTGCCAGTCAAGTGGCATTGTACTCTTTTAGCCCTAAAGCTAATGAGTGGGTAAGTATTTAGCGAAAACGTCGCCGGGAAACGCCCAAAAACACTGTTCGAAGTTGTGTTGTTTTCATTAAAAAAAATTCGTCGCTCATTGTTGTGTAGATTTTCCTGTACATTTGTACGTGAAGTGTATAGACGAATTCGACGAATCGGTGCAAAAAAAACAAAAACGTACACTCAGAACACGTCAGAAGGCCTAAACCGACTTCGGACAATGCCTAGAAAGAAGACGATCCTTTGTTCAAGGTGAAACGCATGACTGGTCAGTGCGAAAACAAACTTCTTCGAATTCGGCCATTGCCTGAACAAAATACAGTTGTACAACATTCATAAAAAGTTGAGATGGAGGTCTCCTGAACAACTTCCATTGTAGGCCTGTTATAAATTGATTATCAGTTCATGACTTTATTGAAACTGCTCAGAAAGCCAAGAATCATAGCCAACAAAGGCTACTCTTTTACTCTTGAAACCAGTGAATGAAAAGATGCTGGATCATTTGCTCTTATAGATGCCAGCACAGGCTGGTCTTTGGTTTTCTTCACAAAGAAGTTTACAGATATAAAATCTAGTTTCTAAAAGCTCTGTCCTGGATCGACAATGCTAAAGGCCAACATTGAATGTTCCTGTTTGCGTAATATTTGCCGAACCCAAAATATTGGTAGCCTTTTTAATTGCAGTGAAGGAATTCTTGCTTCAGTTATTTTACAGATGGCAGCACTGTATTATAACTATTTGTTACTTCACAGAAATTTTATAAAGGAGTGTAACATATGATTTTGTTCCGGTTTTGCAACTTTTAGAGCATTAATAAATGCCTGTTGATAAAACTCTACAAATGAACAGTAGCAGAACACATGTGTTACTCCTTTGAGTCGAAAACAAGACAGAATATGACTCACAAGCCATTGGATATACAAAAGATGGCAATTGTTCTTGCACAGTACAGTCTTAGCCATTTACTTCAGAAAAAAACTTATATGTTTAGGGGGTACTGTTCTTGAGCAGACAGGCCCTAAATTAATAACTAAGTGCTTCTATACTAGTTACACTGTAATGTGAGAAAACATGTTATTTGCCTCATCATAAGGCCGTCATGTGTAGTAATAGTATTGCCAAAAAGTTTGTTTGGAAATACATCATGACTGGCGATATCATGAAGCATGACGAGATACGAGTTGTGTTTGACACGGGAAGACAAAAAGGGCTCTGTACAAACACTCACCTTCTTTCAAAACAACGTAATCCCTGTTAAAACTCATAGATACCAAGCTCCTTTCCACAATTTACCAAAAAAATTCAATAATCCATGCTATTACCTATTGAATTGATATCCAAAGCATTGATAATGCGTTTTTCCCGATGAACACAGTGCTACCCTTTCTTTGTGTAAAACTATATGAAATGATATATCCAAAGGAGATGTGAGGAATCCATCTGGATGTCACTGATACCTAGGTAGGCCTTGGCACATTATAAAGCCGTGGTAATTCATTTCTTCAGACAGAGCCAGGACATGTTTTGTGCCGGCAGGTGGGATGAAGGCCTGCATGTACGGAGGGTTCAAGGCTTTGATACCTGCCGTAGACTTTCCCTCATTACATTAGTGATGCACTCATGCAGCTATAACTCACACATCTATAATACACACATTGTAAGATGAATTCTGTTAAAACTCAAGTTGACTTGAATAAACTGTAAGGTTGAAGTGCATCGCCCTGTGCTAAAGGATGCATACTTAAAAGTACGAAGCTGAAGAGGGATGGTTGCATTGTGTGTAGTTGGTTGTCACTCGCTCGCATGCAATAGATGATAAAAAACAAATGACCTTCTCGGTATTCATCTTTGACATGTTCATGAAATGGTGGGGATGGAATGAAACAAGCCATTTACTAACCAAGGATTGTGCATTTGCCACAGGTAGATGGATTGCAGACTGTCACTAGTGACTGCAAAAAGGTGGCCCAAGTATCCCTTCCATAGGAAACTCTGGAGGCCACCTCAAAATAAACTTTGCAGTGCCAGTCGTCATTGCACATTTCCATTCCACAGACTTGCCAATAGAACGTAAACCTGCCGAAATCAATAGAAGTACTAACAGTTGAACTTGTATCCTGGCATATTTTTATCAGCCATGTTGGTAATCATCAATAGTGCTAGGTTTGATAACCAGGATTTACCGGTAATGGATACTGTTACTTGAACCCAATCATGATCCAAATCTGCGTAATAATACTAATATACCTTGCAGCTTACAACTTGCATATCATGATCATTCCATCTGGCTACTCGGTAAAGGAATTCTGGGAAAGTTTTTAATCAAGCTTGTGTGATTTGAAAACAGTATTTCGATGAAATGATTGAGAGTTAATCTTAGAACTTGTGTGTTACCTGAATTTGAAAAGAAAGTACCTACAATTCGCCACGGCATTGAAAGGTCAGCAACAAAACTACTGGTATCAGAGTTCAGACACTGACAGTCATGACAGGGTAGAAATAGAATGAGTTCATGATTTGAGCCACTAATTCGAAAAAAATGACAGCTAAAATGACAAGACTTGTTTTGATCAACCAGTTCCAGGGCATCAGTTGGAAAAACCAGGACAAGGCAGCCTTGTCGTTTCTTGTTAATGTTACCAGCAATGCCAGCAATCACAGTCTGCAGAAATCAACCACTTTATAACCACCTCTACAAGATTAAACATAGTTTCATCATCAAGCCTCAACTAAACATTCCTGTATGTTCTGCAAGTATTTACATATGTATCTGTCTGTATTTTCAGGAGAAAACTGATATAGAAGGCACACTTTTTGTCTACTCGAGGTAGGTGGTTTAGTCTTACTGCTACAAGCACCACTTAGTGCATTGCTTTCCAAGGTGAAACATGTATGTTTGTACCTATCCAATGCCTTCTTGTTAATAGCGCATTGGTCAGGGTGCAAGTTTGTTTCATGTGTTATTCCGTGTTAAGAGATTTCCTGAAAGTCCTTTTAAATAGCAGTTGCGTAAACTCTTCAGGTTTGTAGTTGTCTTCAGTTCTGCTAGGTGTCAGTCATGCTCAATGATAAAAGTAGCACCTCAAGACTGAACCTTTTTAACCGAACTGAACTGCTGAAGCTATTTGGATTGGATTGGTGTGCATAGTTAGCTACTACATGTACGTGTATCGAAGCGGTTGCTCTCTCTTTTCATTCATCGTGCATTACTAATTGGGTTTCAGGTAATCTGGGTGGTAGGCGTTATATCTGAGGAACAGTTTTCAGTGAACGGTACAATTTTAACATAAGGGGCTAAAATGAAACGGTGTGACAATGACTCCTGTCCATTGTAGCCTGAAATATGGAAAAAAGACCAAACAATTTATCAATCTTATCCAATTTAACTCCCAGTCTGATGACCCTTGGTAGAGAAGGCCAAAGGTTGCCACAACTGGCTCGAGGTGACCATTGTAATGGACAATGCAATTGCAATGGCCAGCCTCCTAATGGACCATGTCGCTTGTCACTGGTGATCAAAGCAGGGGATGGACAGCCAAATTGATTCTGACAAACCTGACAAAGGGAAATATGTCTATGAAAAAATCCTCTCTGAAAGTAACCCTGATTAGGTGAATAGAAATTACCTCAATGTGGGCATTGGTTGTCTCACTGGACACCGCTTGGATGGAGCTGTCATCTTGCCCCAAACCTCGGCCCCCTTGGTTTTGGCCTACAGTTTAGCTCCACCTGGCAGTGTTTGGTGAGACAACCACTAGGCACTACTTCCAGTTTGGTATCAATTCCTTTGTAAAAAACATTCCCACGTTACAGAATACCGACACAGAGACGAATGCAAGGAATGTCTTTTTCTATTTGATGGGAGACCTCACAGAGCCTGAGAAATTGTGAGACTTCCTCCAATCATTCCAACACGTTTCCTTTATCTGCAACTAGCAGGAAATAATCAGCTTTGTGTCGACCAATCATGATGCACTGTTTTAGCGTTTTATTTCGCTGACATTATCTGGTGTGAGCTTGATGGATGGGGTCTATTTGTGAGTTTTCAATTGAGTGGAGTGAAGTTCGATGTTGGCAGATTGTCTGCAAACCATGATGACCCACGTTAAAAACTATCGAAGACCACAACTGACTCCAGACATTGAGTTTCTTGGCCATATTGTCCTATAAATGCCATTATATTTGGAAGCCTATATTGGAAATATTTCATGATGTTATTGCATGTATTGTGTGCGTATTAGTCTGACTTCTCCATTTCCTTTGATGCAGATGTTATTGAAGCTCTCACTACATGTCGCCGCATGTATGTTTTTAAAGCAAATATCAGCCTTGTCCTGGGGCTTAGCGGTAATATCCAGTCACACGAGCAGGGACTGCTTATGCTTTGTCGGTGTCAGAAAGCATTATGTATCATTTTGCATGGGATGATGGGCCTGGTATGATAAATAAGGAATGTGTAGTCCTCTTGGAAGCTTCCCTAGCGAAGCATGCACTGCGAAGAACTGCAGGGAATCAGTGGAAGCGTTTTGTGTAAAAGGGGCAGTTCAGCTTGAACTGATGGACAATATGATATCCAACCCTGGCCAGAAGCGTTCGCACGTCCTTCGCCATTTGATTAGTTTCCTTCGTCAATAGAGAAGTCGATTTGGGTGATGTATGGTCCAATTTCAAACGAAACGGCGAATTGGGTGCAGCCATTAGTTACTGATCAGATAGTGGCTACATCTCATTTATTAATCAAGTAAATCATTTGATTTTATGTCCAGATAAATATGACCTCACTATGTAATGTTGGTCAGAATGGCTTATTTGTTGTAGATAGAAGAGACAGTGTGGTTCTTCTTCACATCTTTAGTCGTCTTTTTCCAATGGGATGTTTGGCTATAACCATTTCCTTGAATTTCCAGTCGCAGAAAAACATTGATAATGTGTCACATTGCAAATTTTGTCTTTCTTGTCTCAAAAGCTTTGGTCTCACTCTCCTGTATTCAGACTGATACATGAGGCAAATCCAGTATTGGATCTTGGCTTAGCTATGATCGATATTGTTACACTTTTGGAATTGGCTGGATCAGGTGTGAAGATGGAGGTTTGGTCCCTGTAGTTTTATCACACTGGAAGTGCCATGTGGGCAAGAAGTTACATTTGCTTGCCAATAAGCAGTGCACCAACTACAGGAATTCATCAGAAGTCTGCTACCTCACTGAAAACACTTTGGTATGCAGTTCTCAAGGTTTGTCTATTAAAAGTGTCTGCAACAAACCAGCCCGGGGAAATGCATACATGCATGCATTTGCTCAACCGTCCTGGTGCACTTGTGATATGCATCATGGAGTGAGGTGAGCTATTGTTGCCGTCCTAATTGAACAACAAGCCTATTTATCCTATACATGAATAATTGACTTGATGATGTTGATTCTCTTGATGAGTTGTTTTTAAACAAGGTTTTTCTGCATTATTGTCCTACAGGTTTGATGACCCCCCCTACATGATGAAGGCCTTTATGCTTCACGGGTTGTTTCAGTTAAGAACATCACCTTTTGATGTTCTGTGAAAGGGTATTGATGAATCCGTCTTTACCTTTGAAACCAAGTCAGAATTCTTAGCCAGTCATTCCTCAATGTTATTCCTCGATCTGGGATATTCTCCCCAAGTTTAAAGCAAACAAGTCCTAATTGAAGTTACCTTAGCCCAGTTGTTTCCTGATAGAAACAAGTAAGTAGACGCTAACTTGACATACATGTAGTTGTGTTACCTTTCCTACATGTCTGTTTCTTCATTCTCACATAGCAGGCCTTTGGATCCCTCCTAAAATACTCTCGATCAAAGTATGTAACCTCCAAAAGCCTGCCATTGGCATGGGAGGTTGCTGTTCGCTTGACAGCTTTGCTGATAAAACAAAAAGCCAATCAGTCTGGCTTCCGTGAGGTGCAGTTAGAAATAGACAAAGTTTCATTCCATGAGCGCTATACGCCTTTTTCTTTTTAAAATACTCGATGATTTGAGACAGAATTCCTGTCTTCACTTCAGTTTCAGTCTACTCATAGATCGATTGCCTAGCAATGGTTCATTGTCAAGATAAAGTATACGCAATCATATCATGTGAAAAATTTGTCTATCAGATTCTGCAGCATGCCATCATACAATGATATCATCATTTGATATCTCAAAGGAGTATGCATACACAACTGAGCAAAGAGTGATTGTGAATGGAAATTGACTTAAGTTAGTTTGTTCAGTCGGTTACCTGACCCATTGTTTACTCAAATCCAATCAAATAACCAGTGTATTATGGCAGGATGGATCAATACAGTATAGGATAGAGAAATGTAATGCCATTCTTCATGAGATGAACATGTTTCACCACATGTTGCAGGTGTAGTGTGCCTCAATAGATGATATGCTGAGATCGTCTCTAAGCTTTGTCAATGCATTTGTACTGCAGTCATACTCACATTGGCTCTCCCATTTTCTAATCAACTTGCATGGATATTATACCACTTGACTGCAATTTCGATAATTGTCTTCCCAAAACAAATACCACTAAAATAATCATGACCCCAATCACGAAATCAACTACTAGTGCTACACCTCGTTTTTATGGGTGCAAATGTACTATTATGTAGAGTAGAACCTCTCTAAAAAGGACGCTTGGGACTGAGAAATGCTATCCTTGATAAAGAGGTGTCCTGATTTTAGAGGTCTAATTGTAGTAGAAACGACCTACTTGGTACCAAAATCACTCATCCCGCAAACACTTACACTACAGTGGTGTCTGCAAAGGGAGGTTCCACAGTATTTATTTGGTGGCAGGGATTGTTGCTTTTATACTGAACTATAAAACAGCATTCCTTGTATCATAGAAACAAGCAGTTGGTCACGCCAATAGAATGGCGATTTTCAACAACAATGTTTCAGATAATGACTCTGGGTGATAATTAACGAGATTGCTCACTGTGTGCATGCAAGTTATTCATCTGATATAGCCAATTCGTCATTAATACTAGAAACGCTGTGATAATGAGGTGTTTCTTTCATGGTCTCCATGGCTCAAGGCTGCCAATTAACCCTCTTGTTACCATCCCCCAACCGTTCCAAACTGGCTTTAGCTCAGCCTTTTGGAGTCAGAAGTCACTCGGCCAACAGCCAACAGACTATCCTTCTCCCCAGTTAAAAACAGCAATTTACTTCCAAATTTCAGAAACTGATGGAAAACCGATATTGAGGAAATGAAGGGATGATTGGCACTTTTGAAAAGTGGCTATAATAATTAGGCAGGTTGCGCTAATGTGTTTCAATGGTTTTTGAAAAACCTCATTTCTTGGGGCAGAGAGAAAATCTTCTAATGTGTATCTTTCAACAGCTGACTATACCAACATTTCTGCAATTTGCTGTCAGAAATTGGGAAATGAAACTTTCAGTTTCAAGCAATCGATCTAAAACTTTTGAAGCCATTTCTTTCAGAAATTTGATCATGGAATTATTCCTAGCCTCCTTCTTTTCACTGTTATGGATTTTAGAATTTCCAATAAATTCAAAGAAGGCATCGTCGAATTTCAGCTAAGAAATAAAATTTGGTTTTGTATTCTTCTCGTGAATGGTAAAAAAGCGAGTAAATAACTGTAACTTGGTGGAGGTAACTAGGCAACTCTCCAGTTAATGCTCTTACATTTCCACTGATTGAAAACGTGTTAGTAATGCTGGCCTTGGGGCTTGCGGGGTCCTTTTTCCCAACAGCCTGATTCTCTTCATAGAGCTGCGTTTACCATTAGCAGTTTTCCTTACCTAGTGAAATGCTTTTGGAAGACATGGAAGGTTTAGTTCGGAAAAAGAAGAAGTTTGTTTGTCAAGAACTGTTGAGAACTGGGCAGTGTTTTGGATCTCCTGAACATTGCGGCCATGATATGCTCATGATTTGGTCTTTTTTCGAATGCTGGACTCATTTACCACATCTTCAGCCAACCTGACAAAATGTAGATGATAAAGGCAATGAATAAAAATATTTGCAAATCCTTGTCAGTTTTCAGCGAGATCATCATAAATCGCTACCCATGATGATTGACTCTGATTTATCCCTTCATCAATGTGCTGCTAGATTTTCTGCTTTGACCTTTACCATTTTGCGTCTTGTATATTGTTCACGGCGCAAACCAAGCGGCCAGGTTCGTGTTGAATGTCGTCTTCACTTGCAGAATGGAAATGTCATCACACCTCTGGCATCGAGCGACTCCATGAATACTTTGAGAGAGCGTTCGATGATCTTTTTCACATCTCATATCAGCTGTGTCCCTTTTAATCATCGTCAGGTTGAGATACTGTCCCTTGTGTATGGCAAATCGTGCCTTGTTGCTCAATATGCTGAATGGCCGTCAATATGCTGAATGGCAGTCTTTGATGTAGTCTGATTCCACTGCTACAAAATGCCGTCTTCGGTTTGTCAAGTTCGTAGAAGCAGATACTGTAGTTCCTTGTGGTTGAATCGAAAGTCCCCATGAGCCTTCTTCTTGTAAAATATCACCTTTCCATCATTCTTCATACTATTGTTATAAGTAGCATGTTCAAGCTTCAAACTGTATCAGGGATTTTCATTTAGTTATTTTCTTACGACTTGTATTGTGTTGTACCCATTATACGCAGGTGCTAAGATCCAACGGAATGAGGTGTTAGCCTTGTTATGGCTTCTTGGGAAATATGAGCTGTCATTATTATTTTGATATTTTGTAAGGTTCGAGAAAATTGTTTGTGTTGCGGATTTTTTCTTATTTTGAGCAAAACACTGGTTATTTTAAGTCTGTACATTGTTGGTCTCTCTTTGCAAAGGCTGGGGATTTGCTTTTGTGTATTTTTTCCTGATTTCGAAGATGAAGGGACAGCAATCTTTCTTTCATGTTTTGTCATTTATACTGTTTGCTGCGTGATCTCAATAGGCTACTTGGCCAGGGGAGAATATGTGACCTACTCATTCTCATGTCTTAGTTAAGTTTGAATAAGCCATAAGGCTGCTGATGTCAAACTTGCAAGGAACCACCATTGGTTGGTGTTGCTGAGCAAAAAGTAGGAACTCGAACTCCCAAATTTCAACTAGATCATGAAAACTCATCTGTCATGAGATTAAAGTTTGGTTCCTGGAGAATATACAATTGTATCCCCCCTCTACCACCTCCCCCATCACCACTAACACACTGATCAGTGGGGCGATGGTTTGTATCTTCTTGGTTGACAAAGCAGCAACATCGGAAGGTGTTTTCATTTTGTTTCTGGACAAATCCTGAAAGATAGGCATTCATTGATGTGAAATTATGAAAAAGAAGAAGAAATGGGTCAATATTTTACCGATCATCCAAGCCGTATGTTGAACTGAACTTTTAAAAAACTGTAGTTCCATGTATATATTCACGCTGACTAAGCAGGTGGTGTTTTTAAATCTACAGTATGAGTTGAACCACATGTTAACCAGCTTGTTGGCAGCTAATGAGCTAGCACTCCAGTGTGTAGACATGACATAGCAGAGCCTTTAGGCCAGAACCGCTAACCCCCAATGATATTCAGATTTTGCCTTGAACTTTAGATCTGTAAACATGAAATATTCAATGTGAAAATAATCTGCTCTGGGTGGTCTGCTATGGAATATTTAAAATACATGTATACTGTCACATTTCTTTGAGGCCTTTGGCAAGGTGCTTACATAAAAGCATATTCATGATGCTCCTCTCTCGTTAGGTGCTCAGGGAAATGGTCTTGGGGACCAGAATAGGTAAAAAATTAGCCTTACATTTGTTGGGACGGGCGGAGGAGAGTGACAGGATTGCATGAGCCCCTCATTTTCACACTCTGCATTGAAAAACACTATAAATCCTATTGTAATCACATAGATGCAAATAATGAAACTCTTTGTTGGCATGTATTATACATTTGTCGAATATGATATGGAGATATGTTTGCCATGTTCCCCAGCCTAAGTGACCCCCTGTATCAAAATTATCTGTCACAACACGTTATCTATGCTGGCATCAGGTATTGATCTCGAAGAGAATATGGTGCATCGATCAGCCACAAACCAAGCTTTTCGCCCATATTGACTATCTCTTTGCCAATCAGTAAAGCCTAATACTCATTGAGAAGGATGCAAAGAGTCTCAACGTACTGGTCACAGCTGCTATGCAGTCCAATCTGACAGCTTCAGTTCAGACAATATAACAATGCAGTACATTCATTCATTTCCAGGAACGAATAATTTCTACTATGAAATAAAAATACATGTTTTACCCTATTATTTTTCAATTTTTCCTTGGAAAGAATGATTTTTTTTATGGAATGGGTGGACATATTTTATGGAATAGTTGGACATAAAAAAAATATCAATCTTTTTAGCCAATTTAATCATGACGATGTTGAACTGAATTTCCTACTTTGTTGGCTCTAATGATATTCTAATTTGAAGTTTTAGGAAAAAGTTAATCCAGGATTTCATCTTGTCATCGGAGAACCATTGATTGTTAGCTGAGAAGATAAGCCATCTGTCTCAATCTCTTCATCCCTTACAATGATCCGATTACAGCTAATTATGAAAGTATTGAACAGCCTGATCGTAAGACACTGGCGTGATAAGTCAGTGACATTAACTTTTAAGTGCTTTGGTTGTCTGTATCTCAAAATATCGTCTTCGAGAATTCATCAAAAGGCATGACAATGGGCTGCTATAAGAGGTTGTGTTTGCATCAAAAGGCAAATGTTCGACACCGCAAGCATTGTCGTTGGGCCTAATTTAACTAAAGCAGCAAGGCCTTGAGTTTGATACCCCTATGATATCGTTGTTTGGTTTCATATCCAATACACCAATAACATTCCAAACCAATGATTTCCCCTGTAATAGTCGACCCACTTGACTCTGCTGTTGTTTTTCCAAGCTTTCATTCTACTGTTTTAACTGTAGCACATGGGCCTGTGTAGCCTATGCTTGAGTGGATACAAGCCTACTTGATGTTAATAATACTGTATATGCCCCAGGTGTTGCCTTACTAAACACAATACAGCATCTACTTGTTCTGCCATAGCTATCCTTTAGTATTGCCCTATTGACGTCATCGATCCGTGCTCAACTTAGATTTCTGACTATAATACCAGCTGGCGTCCAATGTCGCAGACAAAAATAAACATGCGACAGAAATACCTACAATTCATATAAGATTAGAAAAAAATGTTGACATTTTATTGGTTAATCGATGTGACATATTATCGCCTTAAGCAAGACTGTAGCAGAAAAATGAGAGAGATTCATGTTACGATACTTCTCGGAATAGCATGATAAGTACAGAATTATCGAGATATTGAAACCTACTTCATGACATAGTTATCGGAAACTTCATCGGCGGATCATGGGAGAAGAATTAGAGATGTTTTCTTGGGGGCATGATACTAAAAAGCAGGCCTCGATATTCGCTTTTAAAAGGGCACAGTAATTTTTGCCGAAAAAAGGGCACTTTTGTCAGTTAGGTGAAAAAAGGCACACTTTAAATGGGAATCAATATCATGAAGACAACGTTGCCTTTGTGATGGAAGAAAGGGCAGTGCGCAACAGGAGAGGGCATCAGAGGCAATTGCCTTCGATGCCTCCGATAAATTCAATCCCTGGACGAATCGTGGTTCCAAGAATGTTGGCTCGTGCCACCTTTCACATTGGTTGCTGCCACCTATAACATTGGTTGGTGCCACCTATAACATTGGTTGCTGCCACCTATAACATTGGTTGCTGCCACCTATAACATTGGTTGCTGCCACCTATAACATTGGTTGCTGCCACCTATAACATTGGTTGCTGCCATCAATGGCTGATGTTGAAAATCGAGAACTCACTGCTTGATTGGCAGTCTATTTTGACCCATTCAAGCATTGAATCTTACCAAAGATTTCCAGAGAGGATCCAGATATCTTTTGGCAGACTATAAAGTTCAGTCTGAGTTAGTGAAAGTGTTTTGCCATCTCAGCAGATGACACAGCCAGGAAAGCAATCAGTTCTGTGATCAATACCCGACACCTGATCTCAAATCAGTATTTCAATGGCGAGCACGAACCTTTGTTACGTATGAATGTGAACCTGCACCTTTGAATAATAGATATTACATGTATATCATTGCCACCATCACTAACTAACATGGCACAGGCCGGCAACTATGGATAAATGTCACTTTTCATTCCCAGGTCACAAATTGGTTCATAACCGTGAAAAAACTCACTTACCTTTTCATAGTAAAACCTACAAATACTGAAATAATAGTAAAATCCAGGTGTCTATTTAGATAATGTGTCTAGATATTACATTGAATAGCCCTCAGTGATAATCCTAACAGGCAAAGTGTACATGTATGCACTGAAGCGATTTATTCTCTCTCTGCTCAGACTTGGCAGGATCCAGTATATAAGGGACCGTCTCCTAGCTCCACCACCTGTGTTGGTTCAATTGATTTTTCTCACGATTGTATTTGTTCATCATCGTTGGTGTGTCTCGGTCTTTGCTTGTGTCTTTGTTAGTGCAAGTTGTAATGTATGGTTAACTCTTTACGCTGTAACTTTATATTTGTACTATTTCATGATTTTCATCGGGAGAATCATGGTTTAACTGATGACGAATTATGAAAGTTTAAAGAAAACCTTAACCCATTTCCTTGAAATGTTGGACGAGAACCATGATTTTACAAACTCCTCATCAATTCCGTATTTGTTGAGTTGTACTAAAACTATAATGGGTGGGAGGTGAACATGTCAAAGTCCCCATACAAGGTGAAATTATTTTCCGTCCAGGTGGATTGGGTTAAATGGTGACGTGCTGCTCTTTCTTATCAGTCGATTCAATACAGCCTTTACTGTGGTTATTTCACCAGAAAAATCTATTCTTGGGTACCTCGTGATAATTGGGAAATCATTTCAAAGGATGCGGTGTGGAAAAGGGTGAACTTTGGTTTCAGAGATCTGAGAGCAAAGGCTAATTGCACTGATGGTGATGAAAGTAGGCAAAGGAATGTTACAAATTACAGCTTTGTCTTTGTTGGAAGGATCGTTTATAGTTATCCAGGAGCTTTCACAACATTTGTGGTGTTTCTTCCCCTTAGCAATTAGGATGGATGCATAATATCACATGCGTCATCGGTGAACTTTCAAAGACTCTTAACAATGGTGTCTGGTACATTTGATTTTTAAAGAGAGTCTTCGCACCCAAGGCATTTGACTGTGAGTGTGAGCAGCGAAGCATATAAAAACAAAGGCCTCGGTTGTAACACCATATCGATGCACTCAAAACGAGGTGCAGCGTATATTGAAGGAAAAAGGACACTACATGTAGATTGCAACCAAGGTGTTTAAGCATTAGCAACCAGGGCAGTGCAGGGTTGTCTCGGTAAGCCTTGCCTGGACCAGCTTTTGTAAGAAACCAATGCTTCTTCCTTCATGTTCTATTTCTGCCGTAGTCATTAGTGGTATTGCATTGAGCGAGTTGGTTTCTTTTCATGTTGGGAGACAAGCCTCTTCCAGGTCTGCGGTCTGTTGGTCATAAAATAGTACAAATACTGGTCATTATTAACACCCTGTTGCATGGCAGTGCTGGGCCTAAGATTTGCTTCAAAAGCAATATCATTTTTGGCTGCAAATTTGCCGAAATCCAGATTGAATCAT
Source organism: Lineus longissimus (assembly GCF_910592395.1). NCBI lineage: Eukaryota > Metazoa > Nemertea > Pilidiophora > Heteronemertea > Lineidae > Lineus > Lineus longissimus. Next base: position 2,964,365 of record NC_088314.1, read on the forward strand.
TATTCTGTGCACCATCTTTTGGTCCCTGTTTGCATGAACTCTGCATGTAAATGTGGTATCATTGTGGCACGATATGATCTATCATTATCTGTTTCAATGAAGAATTTGTGGACCACATACCGTCAGTGACACGTCCATCAAATTCAATAAATAAAGATTGATGGGTGTTATGTTGAGTCACTCATGTGAGTGATCTCTCCCATGCGCTTGGTCCCATTTAATCAAATGTTCAACCGTTCAGTTCGCTCGGAAAGATTTTCTATCAGAATGCCGGCATGTTTCCTTTCAAAAACGCCAGAGTAATCAAAATGGATTGGTGCTATTGGTGATCACCACGTCAATTTACAGACACCAGGGGTTGTATCCACAGTGTTGGGCCTGTCACCTCAATCCATCTTTATGGAGTCTTTGGTAAAAAGGGTGGGAAATCACAGCTAAATGCTTTCTTAATTGGTCAACACCAACCCTTTTGTGTTCCCAAGAGTATTTGAGTGGAGTTCCTGTTGGGCACACCTGGAGTGTTTTGAAGGTTTCCAGTGGTGATCCAGTGGTAACCAGTGTTGTTCCAGTAGTCCCAATATTTGCCGATAGAAAAACTACAAAAATTGCTGGGACTTCCTATTTCCTAGCAAATTCTGCTACCGTGGAAGTTGCATTACTCTATCAAATGGATCAGTAATGGACATGATCTGACCAAATTGATTGACCTATTCAACCACCGCTTAGCACATGACACCAAATAGTGTCCTGTGTTTGCTCTTCTTTCAGTCTACCTTTGGATCATCATGATAGTGTTCATCTGGGATGAATAAATGTGTGAATACGTTATAATATTGCCCCTTTTACTGTCTCTGTGGTCAAACATTGCCTGACACTGTTCTGATTGCTTTTTCCTCTGGTTGCGGGCTTTGAATTCCTTATGTTGACAAGTGTGCCTGTCATCACAAAGATGCTGCCTAAAATGACATGCTACATCTACAAGACGACCCCTTAAAAACCATCTGCAACCTGTTTTCCCAGCAATGACACCAATATATGCCTTCATCTATGCATTTCTTCTTTGGTTACCAGGTAGGCCTACTCTTCCGAGTTCATAAAAAGCAAGACCATTATTTTAGGATTAATGGAGCATAAATGATTACTGCTTCTCCTGTAGTCAGAGGCCTATGCTGCTATTTTGGTACAGACTGTGTGCAATAGCATTAGCGTTAACCCTTCATTCTCCAGCCCAGTGCACTCCTCCTTTCTCACTTCCAAGCTACCTGATGTCAAACCTGTTCCCTCCAGTTTCTCCTGCCTGGTCAGTGATCTGGTCTCCAGTTATAATGATGGACCTACCAGAAAAGAGTTTCAATTTCATTGAGATCAATTAACAATATTTTTCTGTTGCAGTTCAGTTGTACATGTATAATCTTTCAACTTGGCTGGTTGATTCTAGTAAAAGTATCTCTTCCTTTCTCCTTTCAGATCTGCGTCTCCCATCAATGGATTCATGATCCTGAATCGTCTAGGCCTCAACAATCTTATTGAGCCGTTAATCAAGGATCTCGAGTTCCAGCTACAAGATCCGTTCTTGTTGTACAAAAACGCTAATTGTAAGTATCAAACTGAACTGACATGCAAATCTTATCAAATCGATGAAAATTTCAGTTCATCTTCGAGAAGTAGGCTACACCAATTTGTTCTCTTTCTACATTGATCAGCATGGTTTCTCTCAATTTTCCCACCTAGAATAACAAAAGCAAGCTTAATGATTTCAAGTTCCAATCAATCTGTAAATGACTAAGACAACTCCGAATTCTCTTGCTGGGTTTATAATGTTTCTGTTACACGTTCCGTTGCGTTGTGTGTAAACTTGAAGATATCGACAGAAGTTTGTGGACAAATACCACTTTCGCGAACAAGCCAATAAAAACTTTAAGCTTACTTGTTTTGGGTGAACTTTTTTTGTCGCACTTGTGGAGTTGTTTAACACTTTGAACAGGTGTATCATAATGTTCTGTTTGTCTAAGGCGGGTGTTTTTCTTCTTGAATTTATCATTGGCACTTGAGCTAGTACTGCACAAGAGCAACTAAATGGAGAGCCATTGAAAAACTCATTCGATAGATCAGATGCGTCAGTTGCCTTGGTAATTTGTCCTGAAACAAGTTCTTCCTGTGCTCTAGACCGTGAGTAAATGTTGGATGAACATGTGGACCTGGTCCTGGAAGAATCTGTTGCTGTCTGGGTTAGCGAGGCACTCGCTCTGCCACATGAAAAACAGGTTGGACTGGGAATCAAACCCCCAATCTCAGAGTACAGGTGACCAGTGTGAATGTTTTTTGGGAGCATATCTTCAGCACTATCCAGGATACTGACCCTTCCCCTCTTCCACCCAAGGACAAGAACGAGTAACAGCATAGTATTTTTAATATGTAGCTCCTTCAGCCACTGCACCGGCAAGTTCTGCGACTGGTAAATTCTTCAAGTGGTTCTTTGGATCGGTTACACTTAACTCTGTGCCCTGAAGCAAATGAACGCAAACTACCTGTAACTGGAATTTGTATTGAAGTACTTTTTGCGGCTAAAATAGATGTGAACTTTGAGTCGCTGGGTGGTGTTGATGCGCTGTTTTAACTGTCTCTTGTTTGCTTTCTGTATGAGATTTCTTTTCGAGGTACAGGCCACAATATATTTATTGGAATCGTTTGTGGCTGGTGAAATTGAGTGGCCAAAGGAGCTTAAAGGAGTGCCTTTGAGTTTGATCCCTAAAGAATCTTTGGCAAAAGATTTCAGCCACAGCGAGCCAGACCAGACCAGGTCACATTCATGCACATTTATACCGCAAACAAATCTAGACAGATCCAGATTATAGATTAGAGTTTGGTCTCTGAAGACCAAAAGCATAGTATTCCTGGGCTTGTGGTATTCGACTCGATGACTCGACGACGCGATGGCTCGATGACGCGATCGTTGCTATGGATTTTGCTAAAATACGGAATCCCATGATCCTGGTCTCCGGGCTACCGCTGCAACAGCAGAGGTTTTAGCTCGGCCTTCCCATACCCAGCTACGGTATGTAGAAGGATGTGCCCCCCCCCCCCCCAGCCATGGCCACTGAAGATTGGTCCCCGCGATTGATTTTGATATTTAAAGGACTCGCGGAAGTTTCATAGCATGCAAAATGACCGGAGATTTAATTGACAAACAAGCTTCTAGTGGCCAATGTCAGATGTCATGTGGTAGTCTGTCAACAATCGGAATTTCGCATATGTGCAGTTTTTTAGACTCAGTCACTCAGTCCCTCTTCCGCCCCTTGACATCTGCCCCCCCCCCCCCCCCAATACATCAGCCCCTATACATGCTTTCCGAAATTGGTGGCTTGCATTGGAACTAACTTTTTCCCCCTTGTCCGTCATTAAAGGCATCCAAGTGTGTTGGTCAACCATGACTATCTCCTTTGTCCCTCCACCACAGGCCTAGTTTCCCCTTATGACATCACTATTTCGGACACTCAGCGCCCCATTTCTGGAAAGGTGTATAGGACATTTAATATTGCCGTGCTGAACGGATATCCAGAGCCAACCTTGTCTCCAGGAACTCGCGTGTCATTTTAACACTGGAATTTCTGCTCGTAAAGAACCTGGGTAGGAGGTTGATCTGAACCAGCTATATTTAGGTGTATTCAGCTGTATTGACGGTAAGCTTGCATAGCAACATGGCGCATGGTTTTATCAAAAATGCGAACTTGTAGGAAACGAAAAATGGTCGGATTAGATACGGTGAAAACAGCTGGAAAGGGGTTGGTAATGATCGGTTCTTTTTTATTTTCCTCCACTTCTGATTCTATGTATAAATTACAGTCCAGGCAGTGATATTCTTTAAAAAGATTCCAACTTGATCGCGTCATCGAGTCATCGCGTCGTCGAGTCATCGAGTCGAATACCACAAGCCGTATTCCTGGCATGGATCTGAAAAATGAATGTTTGTAGAGAGGCGGCAACATGCCTTCCTGGTTGGTGTACTGTATGTATACTCCCATTTGATCTCTGCATGGGTGAGAGCAATAGTTGTTTCAAAGCGAGCTGCTGCCGCAAAGGTAGTTATCAGTGACAGGTGTGATAAGCCTTTTAGGCTCAAGGTTACGGAACAGAAGCAAGATGTGTTATCATTGCTTTGCACATACATACATTTCTGCCTAATTCCTCCAATCAATGAAGTTGTTTTCAACAGTGGCACTGCTCACCACTGCTGATATTGAAGAGGGGCACCCTATGATGCACAGAAGTGTCTTCCCTGGGTTATGATTTGAACTTGTCAGACCTGCCAGCATATTCTTATATTATTTGCAGGCCGTTTTAAAGACTTCTAGTCTAGAGTTATATGATGGTTTTGACTGACTCCGGGATTCATTGGCCTTGAAGTCTGGTTCCTAAGGCGGCCAATAATCTGTGCCGAGGCCGATTGTGAAGAATCGATGCTCCAGGAATTCATAAATCCATGCTCATGCCATCTTTTGCCTGCTTCCTTAACTCTTATGTTTGTATCAATCAAAACACGGTACCTACCTGATAGCTGATACTTACCATTAAAGATACATCATCAACTCGAAATTTTACACTTTATAGTGGCTCTTGGATCCTGATTCTCATTCCTAGAATTTAAACAATTTCTACAAATTTTTATCATTTCAGCTATTTATGGTATATGGTTCTATGATAAAGATGAATGCGCACGTATTGGACAACTTATGAACAGGTAACATCCATTATGACCTTTCCCAGCAATAATCAGCTTTCAATCAATGTCACATTTAGTGGAGCTGTATTACCAGTGATGAAATGCCTCACATTTTATGAGCTTGACAGTTGCAACCAAAGCCATTAGGACTGAACATTGCAGTTCCAACTGAATTCCAAACGTTGTAAGGAACAGGGTGACAAAAACACTTCACTGTCTAAACTAACAGTCTTCTCAGCTATTTACAGTTTTGTCTTTCCCAAAGAATACAATAGAAATTCCATTTTCATTACATGATGGGACTTTCCCGATTGAGAATTTATGATAGAAGCATTTTTGATTCTGTTTCACTTTCAGTCTGGTTCAAGTGACAAGAACCAGTGAGCAGGAGCCTTCCAACCTTGAAACCAGTCGACCACGCCGTGCCTCTGAGAGCGATACGATGTACGATAGACGAGACACCCCGACCAAGAATCCTGTGGACATCTTACAGATGCTGTCAAAGGCGCAGGATGAATATGATAAGGTAGAGTGACAAAAGCTCTCTCACATGGGGTGAATGTATACCCAGGAGCCTCTTAAAGCGTGGACTGATTTTCTTCAAGCTGAAGATCGATTACTGGGTCAAAACCATGGTACAACACAAAAGTGCTCCCTGAATTGACCAAACACAAAAGAAGAAGTGATATATTTCCCCAGCTTATTTCGAAAGGTGATTCACTATTTTGAAAACAGGTTTCACATTACTGATTCAAATGTGTTATATTGTAAAGAGACAGTCATGCATTCATTTCCTTGAAATTTCAGTCAAAAGGACATATTTCACCTCCAAAGAGAGGTCCAGCAGCAGCCGGTGCAGCCTCAGGGGAGCCCAAGCCCATGATAGATAACCCCAATGCCTCTGCCACGGCCACAGCTGACAGTGCCAGCTTGGTCAGGCCAACGGCTATCAAGCTGGAGCATGAAAGTATTGCTGAAGGTAAGGCTTAGCTTGTCAGTGTGTTGGTGTTCGATATGGACTTGGATTAGGCAATGCCAAATTTATCAGGACACCTATGGCTGTCCAAGTCATCTATTGACTGATTAGTAAACGTATTGTTTAGCTTAGTTTGTACTAAATGTACTGGCGAAGACGAAGCCTCCTAATCAGAAGTAAAAACTTTTAACATTCCATTCCGTACCTTGTGTTTAAAATTGTTTATACGGCTATATCTTTCTTTCTTTTCAGGTTCCAGTGGTGGTGCAGCTGGAGGTTCCATAAGTTTACAGACATTGTTTGGGAAACTCAGCGCTAGCAGAGAAGCAGAGCAGTAAGTTGCCGTCTATGATAGATGTCTTGCAGATTTCATAAATCAGTGTATTGGTCTGGGTCTGTGTCATGTCCACATGTACCCAGTTTTAGACTGGATTTGGGAAAGTTTACCATACAAACACGCACGTGTCGCATGAAATATCTAAATTTCTTCTCCATTTCCTCTGCAGGGCTTCTTTACAACAGGGAAAGACAGTGGCACTGGCAGAATCTGGTGACGTCCTCCTGAAACGCCTCATGTCAAATCCAGGCAATACGTTGGAGGAAATCGAACGTAAACAAAGAGAAGTGCCTGATGGGAAAACGTTCGACGTCGGAACTCTTGAATCTCAATCTCGCGTTGGGAAAATACAACAGCGGAAGAAAAGTATTCCTAAGGACCAGAAGCCGCCATATAGCCCTGATACGGACTTAAAGATGAAACTGAATATCATATCGTCACCTTCCCAATCTATGAGTAATGGTGCTAGTTCAAAATATGACAGTCAAAAATTACGCTCCGTGCATAGCAGCAGCGATCCCCAGAAGCAACAGCCTGTCGCTGTTCATTCAGTCGCTTCAGCAGGCAATATGTCGATAATGGTTTCGTCACAAGGGGGCAGCGCTTTATCTAATGTTTTAAATCAGTCGTTGGCAGACGCCTTGGCTCCGCAAGGAACTGGACTTCCACCAATGCCAACTTCTACCACTTCAACAGTCGTGAGCACAAGTTTGTTGACTCCGGCGGAATTGTCGACGCCCAAGTCTCTCCAAGCACAGTCGCTAGCTCTGGCTACTACACTTAGTGGACAGGTAGGGAAAAAACAGTTGATTTCTAGTTGAGTGTGTGATGATATGTCGCAGTGTGAGAGGGGTATCATGGTCCGAGTGATACAGGCATTTGGCCTCAATAGTTGGCAGATCACTACACTAAACCATTCTGTTTTTGTAAAATGGCTTACTGTGGTACTGTTCTCGTACTAGAAATAGTGACAGTCTTAACTGACCATAAACAACTCTGAAAATATCAATGCATTCCACCGTAAACTTCCAATACATTTCTGTTTCTGGTGCGCATTGCTTGGCTGGTTGAGGAACAATATGGAACTGTTCTATGATCTCCTCGTAAATCTATATTGAATCTGTGTTTCAGCCGCCACCAGCTTCACCCATCAAGCCCGTGCCACCTCCTGCCGACGTCCTGATGTCACCGATGGCCTTCCAGCAGTCCAGTGGCGGAGCCACTAGTGCACCTCTTCACCAATCGTCTTCAGCACAGGCACTTCAACAGCTGTCAAGTAAGCAATGTAATCAGTCATGTCAGCAACACTATATCAGAAAGGAACTAAATATGAAATTTTCCACCATGAGGTTGTGATTGTCATCAAAGAGGAAATAAGTGTATCTCTCAATATCTATTACCGGTAAATAACTAGGCCAACTGCATCTTAAATATTCATGATATGCATCTGTTCAAACGAAATTTTTACGTAGTTATTGATTTTGTCATTTCAGTCACAAAGACAACAACTTCCTCCATCAGTCCACCAACACTCACTACCCCGCAGGCCATGACATCTTTGAATTTCCCCTCATTTTCACAAGTGCCCGTCAACGGTAGTGGGGACCAAGCCAGTATAAATCCACTCACTCGCGATCAACTACAGCAGTCACTTGTTTATCTCGTGAAGGTAGGTCAAAATTGAATGTTTTTCTGGCTTGATAACTAACACTCGAAAGGTTAGAACAAAGGATTATCTGAGTTAGAAGTTAAAAACTGCCTGAAACTTGATAGAACCTATTTGAAGGACAGGTTCAGTTTCAAAACACTTTCTACATGTATATATCTGCATTCTTTTCTTTTCAGAATGATCGTGACTTCATGGAGAAAATCCATGATGCTTACGTAAAGAGTTTGAAGCGTCAGCACTAGTGAAAGTGTTAGTGTGTGCATCCATAGGCAGCTGACTTGGATGTTCTGAATTGCACAAAACTTTGGGCATATTTGCTGTTCCGATGCTGGGCTACAATTCTGCCAACTGACTATGATTTGTGGAATTACGGTTTCCTTTGGTGTTGTATTCTGAGCAAAGATGGTCTGAAAATGAAATGCTGTTTTGAAAATGATGAAAAGAGGATATTACCGCTGAGTAGATTCGGAAAGAGCATCTCAGTTGTGTGGGGAAAGACTTCCAAGTGATTTATTATATTATCGCTGAAAATAGACACTGTAGTACTGTGATCACACTGCCTGCAAAATGGAACTGACATGTTTCAGCCTGTTTTCGAACTGATAGTATTCAAAGCTGGATTTTGTAAAAGTTGTAGATATTGAGATGCTAATGCCTTGGTTTTGAAGTAAGTGAATTTTGTTGACGGATTTGCAAGGCAGGTTATTCAGGGTCAAAGCCATTGCAAGTGCCACTGATTTAGCTGATCAGCTGCAGGTTTGATCCATGCGGCTTAAGCAGCAGTGTGCTCTGTGGCAGAGGGATACCAACAAACATCGCCGATGGATCGACATGGGTTGATTTTGTTTGGGGGCATTTGCAGGTCAGTCATTTTTAAGCTCAAAGTTTCTAAAGAAGTGCATCTTTTAGGAGGAAATTCTGTTGTGGTCGAGTGTTTATATGGTATATGGTAGATGACGTTGGGAGTCCCACAAGGTTCTAAACTATTGCCAGTGCTCTTCAAGAGATAACAGGAGTTTAGATCTGATTGATTCTGGTAATTCAATCAGAATCAGGTCCTTTGAAGTAAAATGAATTTGAGAGTTGGATTGGAAAGATGAGTGATAAGTGTTTTGACATATTTTTTTTGCATTTTTTATGGGAAATGCTGAGGTTACGATTTTTCATTCCCACGCCGGTGCTAAATGATGGATTATGGCTTCAGTTGCAATGTGCTCTGATAGAAAGAAGAGGCTGCAGGCTGAAGGAAAAATGGCCTGTATAATGTCTTTCAACCTTCTGACGAGGATTTAAGGGCGTATTCTGAAGCTTTATAAAAAATTTCATGATTTATGTTGTTTATTCTAATGTATATTGTCCATTAGTTTTGAGATCTCGCTTATATTTACTGGCTGTGCCATAGATAACGGGCAAGTTGTAAAAATGGATGTGTTTGACCTGAGGGCTCTATGCTCTATCTTTATGCAGTTCAAATTCTGAATGAAGTAGCTACATGTACATGTATATCAGGTTGATTAGAATGACATAAGCCCTATGATGCACTGGTTAGAAGGTGATTTGGGGCAGCAGACTACCTTCACATTTGGCTCCCTGTGAGAGATAGAAGAGGTGAGGTTTATACGCAGAGGCCAAAGTTTTGAGTTCACCACATGCCTCTGTACACTCCCCAAAGTGTTCAGTGGTAGTCGATGTGGAAGACAGCTGTCATAGACATGATAAAAAGTGTTCAATCCTGTCGCCTCTCTTATAGTGAGGAACATCAGTATTTACTCATGTCTTTGACTATGGTTTACTTTCAGCCAAAACAAGGACTCTGAATACAGTGCTTTAAGTTAATACCAGGGTCGCTGAATAACAAAGTAAAACATTTGTATGGTATAATGGTCCTGAAAGAACATCCTTGGAAAGTATGTCCACATAAGAATGAGGTAGACCATGATACCCTGGCGATAGGGAGTTAATTGAGTGAGTGTAACTTATTCTGTTGTCTTTTATTATGAATTGAAAGACAGGTTGATTAACCTGGCTTTTAAGTTGGCAGAGCACAAGTTTCTGCTGGCTGTCATTAATGCACAGTCACATAATTCCTGTGTAGAGTGTAGACCTGGAAGTTTACGCAAACTGTCTGTTTGTGTACATTCTCTGATGTAGCCCTACATTGCTCTCTACACATGAATTCTGTATTGATTGCACACGAGTGATGACCGCAGTAAATTGTCCTCTTCCGACTTTGATTTTATAAAGTGATTGTTCCCTTTGAGGGCCAAGTGCATTTGGGGAGAATGTACTTCAAATTGTAGAGCATTATGTTCATTAGAATGAAAGCTTGAAAGTTGCTTTCAGAATCCCCTGAGCGAAATTTGATAATTAATTTAAATTTTTTTCAGTTTCTGTTCCTAAAAAGAACATGGAGTCAGCATTTTCTTACACGATTAAAAGTCCTTATTTCTGCGTCCAGATTATGCCACTGCCAAAAACTGTGTTCTTTATCTTTGGTCACATTTGTGGTCTATAACTCACTCTGCCTGTATTTTTTCAAAGAATGCATGCATTTTTTGTGGGAGTTCATCAAATAAACATTGTTTATTTCTAATAGCAGTAAAAACTAGATGGGGTGGACTGAAGTGCCTTTTATTCACATCTGTGGCATCGTGCACTCCAAGAGGATTCTTGTATATGTTTCTGCATCAGGAAGTGATTATCTTTTTTTTGTGGGGGGGGGGGGGGGTTGAATAAATATGAGTGATTTCTTGAATTTTGTTGTCCATGTTTTCTCAACATTCCAACAATTCTTGGTGGTTATTTTGGGCCCAACTTATTGAGTGATAAAACCCTATGTTGCATAAAATGCTTTATGGTCTGGTTCACTTTGTTTCTTTACGAGATTAAATAGGTCTCATGACGCGTTCAGTTTCTTTTTAAACTAGATCTGATGGGGTTTTCATAGTTACTTAATAACTTTGTCTTACAAGGAAATATGTGGATCTTCCAGGGAAAGAGCCCATATCTTGTTATTGAATCGAAATCATGTTGGTCTTTTAGACAAGACTTCACATAGATAATTCGAGGTGTTGTGAAAATGGTCCGATTGTAAAATCCAGCTTAATTTGGTTCTATCCCCAAGCCTAATATGAGAAACGTAATAGTAATGATTGAAATCAACTTTCCCTGTAGTTATTCCTGGACAGAAGTCCTAGTTTTTTTGTTAACAGTCAATTCACAAAGCTATGTGATCAGATATCATTTTTCTTTTAGTTTTTTTGGGTGAGGTTGGGAGCTTTGCTTGACTGTTTTAAAACCTTTTTGGGTAGAATACAGAGAGAAACTTATTACAAATTGACTAATAATTGGTGTATTGGAGGGGATACATAGAGTAGGTTTATATAAGGGGAGGGCGGGGTGGGGGGGGGGGGGGGATTGGGAGGAAGGGAGGGAGGGTTCGAATGATGATGTTTTATTGTTTCAATTTGCCATCTGTTGAACAATATAGGTACAGAGTATTCACCAATCTTCAATTTTTTGCCTAAAGATGAGAAAAAGTTATAATGAGGTAAAAAATTTCATAGTGATGAGAACTTTGGGTAATCTCGGGTGAATACAGATTACCATGGTTGTGGTGGATCTATCTTCTTATAAGGTGGGTTCAGCTTTTTGAAGTAAAATATTTTAACTGGTTTAAGTGGCCACAAGAAGAAATTAGGCAAACAATTAAGAACTGACATGCTGACTAAGCCTGAGCCTGTTAGATGTGTGTTCAGGCCTATGATGGGTTTCACAGACCCGAAAGTGTTGGCCAAGTCGTGTACTGACGTCTCAAATTAAAAAAACTCTTGCATTCATGAAGGCTTACGGTTCTTATAAGAACTTTTTGTTGCTGTTAAAAATCATGATGAAATGCTCTTGATGAAGTGCTGCCATCTTAACATTCTAGAGAGTTGCACTCAGGAAGAGATATTTGAAAGTTATGGAGAAAAAATTCAAAGATAATATTTTGAAAAAACTTGCAATAATTTGATTTCAGAATGTGACAGAATAAAAGAATGTTATTATTAAGGTTTTAAACAACTTCATGTTGTGTCAAAGATTTGAATCTTCGTCTTATTTGAAATTTTGATTTAATGAAAGTGAAATATTGATTCTGTCAGGAAATATTGCCAAATGATGTGATGTGTACTGATTACTGTGATTTTAGCTCAATGTTGTCCCCTACGAAACCATCTTGGGGATTGAGCTGCTTTAACATTTAAAAATCTGTCGTTTGAAGTTGCCCTTTATAGTTGGAAGAAATAAGTGTGTCCTTGACCCTGCTAACATCACTGACAAAATAGGTGACCTCACTTCACTACTACCTCCACCTACAAACAAAAGTGTGCCAGGTCGATCAAGGACGTAAATTTTACATCTAAAATGGAGTCTTTTTCCAAGTTGACATCATCTGCATGGTTTTACTGCCAAATTAGTTTATAACCTGATGAAATAGTTTCACTCATACTCCTCCCAGATCCTGTTTGACAGAGCAGGTAATCATGATCTCTTCCATTAAGTGCCCAGTACTCCCATTAAAATTTTTGATTGTGGTAATCCAAATTTTCTTATTCTATAAAATGCTGATATTTTGATCCCTTTGTTAAATTCCCATCAAAATACTGGTCAATATTGCATTGCAATATTCTGAGCCGACCAGTGAACATTTAAGTTGTTACACGAGTGGGGGTACTGGGCCTTTAAAGGGACACTATTTGCAGGAGCTAGGGGTCATGGGAACTAGCCTGGTTTGATTTAGTGAAGAAGATATATACTGTGTACAATGTGAACTGTTGATATATATGAAATGATAGAGACACCTACATGGTGGTTTTTGTAACTTAATCTGGTCTACCTGGTGCCTGCATGTAGTCTCCCTTTAAATCACACATTATCATATCAAATACTTGTCAATGTTGTGATAATGCAAGCCTATAGATCATTTCAGTTAATGTTCAAAGTGATGGAACCATTAGAGCAGAAATTTACAAGAAAAGGCCTCAAGTGACTTAAGGGGCTTTTTCAATTGAACTTGTCTTATTTTGACCACACTTCTGTCAACATCAGCTTAGTACCGGTAGTGAGAATATTTTTTGGCCAAAATAAAAGGATATCCGAATAGGAAAAAGACAACAGTTTCACCTGAAGGATCTATGGGTTTATTGACACTGTGTTTGTAAAAGAATACCTTGATGTAATATGTTGTGTTATTTTATTTTTCAGCCATACCGGTGAATTACACTTCTTTACTACTGTTAACCTAGCATTTTTAACTCATTATTATGTGGAAAAAAGAAAAAGCAGTTAAAACTTTTGAATGTCTAAAGCCAGGAAAATTTGAGTTCTCAAATCTCAGCCAATAGAAAGAATTACAGTTACTTATCATTCTCAAACTAACATGCAACCATTGTTTCTAATGTTACAGAACCACAAACTGTCAAATGAAGTAACATTTTGAAGAGTTGTCTTGCAATTGCCTATATTGCATTTTTAATGCCACCTGTATCATTTGCTTTCAATCATATTGTTTCCTTCATGGATATATTCTTTACACAAACGTTTAAGAACTGAATAAATCATGGGAATAAATCACGGTATTCTTTTACAAAGAAACAGAGCTTTCATTATCTTATTTGGATGACACTGGAACCACAAGTGATTGGAAGTGACCTCTGGTCAGTATTGAAAGGACACCATCTCAAAGTCGCATCCATTGGAGGTCACATCCGGAGACATTCTTCAAGATAGTCTGTTCCCCCCCCCCCCGAGTACCCCATCGCCCAGACCTATGGCAAAAGTCATTTCTGCACAATGCAGTCATCCCTAGCAGATATACAGCATTATCTCTATCAAATTCCCTTGGTTTGATACCTGCATGAAAACCAATCGATCACAGGACCCACAGTATGAAATGGGCTTACGCTGTCTCGCGACAGAAAATGGAACTGAAATCTTTGTCCAAACTCTCAGTTCCACTTTCTACCGCTAGATAGCATCACTGAAATCTTTGTCCAAAACTCACAGTTCCACTTTCTACCGCTAGATGGCATTACTATCGCCTAAGTCACTTTCCTATGAAATTGAGGGATATCCCCTCCCAAGCCCCCGGCCCGCAGCTCTGAAAGACCCCCCCCCCCCACACCGCCAACCGGCACACAGAGATATTAAGCTGAAAAAGATAAAAGAGTTTGCATTAAGTGTTTCAGCTGAACGCCAGAGATTTGGGCCTCTTGTTCTCACCCAACAAAAAGTCCAAGGGAGCGAAACGACTTCGATTTGGAGCGAAACGACAGGGGGCGAAACAATCGCAATTCGTAGCAAAATCAGTCGACTTCTTCATTCGCGCGAACGCCAGTACATTTCGCAATGGCAGAAGCGGAGCCTTGGTTGAGCAGAATTCCTTGTCGGTAAGACGAATTTAGGTCGGTTTTGAGGTAAAGAGAAAGCAAAGAAAATAAGAGCATGTTCCTATGGATGTAGAGAACCTAAATATTTTTGTTTTTACACCGATGCGTTGACGCAAAATGTCGAGAGGTAGGTGCGGAAAGCACGATTGTCACTTTGACTTTCGCCTTCGCCCGGCCCCAGGCCAAGTTGGCCCAACCGATGATTGATGTCATGCATCATGCGTGGTTTGGTGCATCTGAGGCCTGCACTTTCTCTTTTAATACCGTCCACTGATTGTCTAGAAACTCAACTCTAGTCTAGCTGTCTGAGCCATATCATCACAAGTACCATGCCCAGTCGGCCAGTGTCATTTTGAAAATATGGGAATTGTCTTTTTCACACCTCGCCAACTAATTTAAGCTGAAAACCTTCTTTTTCGTTTCAGCTATTACAACCACGGAATATGTCGGGCTGGCGACAGCTGCCATTATGCTCATGACCAGGCTTTGAGGCGTTCATCATCGCCTGGGCCTGAAGGAGTCCCATCACCAAGACCTCAGACCTGCCGCTTCTTTCTTCGAGGATGTTGCACTTATGGAGCAAAATGCAGGTGAGTAAAGTCAAGACTGGAGGTTTCGTAGAATTCTGATTGAAACTTGGCTGCATTTGTTAATTGTTAACTTGCAGAATGCACAGAGTGTAGTCACAGCAAGGTCCCCGCAAGGTGACCAAAGTCATTGGTGTATGACTCATTAGCAGTATCAGTCATGTTGTTAGTGCAGGTTTTCTGTTTCCAGGTTCACTTGTGCATTGTATTAATGATGACTCATGTTTAGGATCTCTCATTGTCGGTGAATATGTATGATACCTTCTTTTCATGGAACCTTTTCTGTACTTACTAAGGTCTTATTTCATTTTTTGACTTGCAGATTTGAACACACCAATGCAGAGTCTCCTGGAAACAGTTCAGGGGAGATGACAAAAAATGCCAAGGGTCATCATGGAAATCGTCCTGTCAATTTGCCCAAGAACTGCTCAGGGAGTCCTAACAGTAAGATGGTAGTTTTAAAGAAGGGATCCAAGTCTGCTGATTCTAATGATAGTGGTATCGACATGGATGGGGGCTCATCTACATGTATATCTTCACCTCCGGCAGCAAAGCCAAAGAAACCAGAAGATTGGGTTAAGGCGGCTGAATTTGTGCCTGGGCAGCCGTACAGATCTCAAGGTGAGACATGTGCATGTATTTTGATGGCAAGAGTAAAGTTAGCTTTTATTTCGGTTGCAAGAGTGGCACAGTTGCCTATTCCTGGTTTTCTTTCTCTACATCTGGCCTTGACCAGCAGCACCCTTATTCTTTGTGGTATTTGAAGTCCCAAATTCACCATGGACAGGGCTAGTACTCCTCCAGATTGAGAATCAGAACCTAAAACAAAATATTTCGTGTTCTTGCAGGTATTGGTACGTATTCTGAAGTTGCCAGCTGCGGTGTCTTCCCTGAAGAAGAAATAATAAGGGGTGGATTTCCAGTTCCAGCAGAACCCGTTACTGAGCAATCCAAGAAACTTCTCTGCCCATTCGCTGCTAATGGCGAGTGCCGCTATGGAGATAACTGTACATATACTCATGGAGATATCTGTGACTTGTGTTTTCATCCTTGTCTACACCCAACTGATGATGAACAGAGGAAGAAACATCATGAGGTACATCTTCTAAATCTGTTGATGCCAAAATGATTTCTTTTGTGTTAAACACGTTCGCTATTTAACATTGTAAGGCAAGCTAAATAAATCGGTTGCCCAAGGTGAAGTTGGATTGTATAAGATGTACTGTATAAAGCAATAAATGATGTATGAAACAGGCCCATCTTTTGACAGCTTCATTGTGTGTAATATTCCTCTTTATGGACTTACATGAATTGGCTAATTATTTCAAGGGTCTGTAAATGATAGTTTATTATCTACTTCAATACACCTTGAAAGTTGTTATGAAGGAGAAAATCTAAAGGGATGGAGAGTCTAAGATAAAAGCTGCCAATGTTTTAAAATCACTTTATGTTCAAACTTAATCTTTTCAGGAGTGCATGGCTGAGATTGAGAAGGATATGGAGGAATCATTCGCCTTCCAACGAAGTAAAGAGATGTCATGTGGTATCTGTATGGAGGTGATCATGGAAAAGGAACCGCATAATGAACGCCGCTTTGGCATTCTCTCGCATTGCAATCATTGTTTCTGTCTGAGCTGTATCAGGAAATGGAGGCAGGCCAAGCAGTTTGAAAATAAAGTTGTCAGGTAGGTAGAATTCATTACTTCATATCTAGTCGATCTCTCCTAGGTGGTGGTGTTTGCAATGAGAAATTTTGTCATCTGCAGTAATTATTTAGCCATTTTTATCTAATGAATTTTTTTTTTAATTTTCAACTTCAACTGCATGTTTGTTGTCATTTTACATGAGTATGATGACATATCAACACACGATCTGCTTTAAAAAAAACCCTGATGACAATTTTGTGCTTTCAGAGCATGCCCAGAATGTCGGAAAACATCTGACTTTGTGACACCAAGCGAGTATTGGGTGGAGACGAAAGAAGAGAAAGAGAAACTCATAGAAGGCTACAAGAAGGCTCTTGGGTAAGTTATTACCACAAAACGAGGCCATCTGGTGCTAAATATCTTGTGTCTCATGATGAATCTTCTATCCACATGTGTTATATCACCAAGCTACATGTAGGTCCCAATGTGTGAAAGAGAGTGAGAGCCAGAATGAAATTCTTAACTTTTTTGCTGGTGTAACAGACTTCTGTTGCAGGCTCCCAACTTGCACACTTTGAATAATGGACGTAGCCAGCATACAAGTGAGCCATCAATTCAGATTTGCGAATTTGTGTGCAAAAGAATGCAGTCTTTTAGTTTTCTCATTTCTGATCATCCCCTCTCTTTAGACAAAAGGCATGCAAATACTTCGATCAAGGCAGAGGAGAATGTCCATTCAACGAAAGGTGCTTCTACAAACACGCACTGCCTGATGGAACAATTGTGGAGGCAAAGCCGCGGCCAAAACGCCGTCGTCAGAATGCTGATGGAGAGTCTGACGTCATGCAGTCGATGTTATTGTGGGATTTTATGGATGAGCGTGACATGCTATACGATTTGTTCGTGAATGACCTCTTGGAAGAACTCATGTTCCCGAGCTGGGAAGACCCAGATTTCCTCGATACAGACTCTGATGATTCAGATGACTACTTCAATAGTTTTGCTAGTTTCCACTTATAACGATGCGTGTTGAGAGTGTTCATGTATAGTTAGCGTTGCATTATCAGTCATTCCATTTTATTTCATAAGATTCTCAACACATTGCTGTCATCAAAACAAGCATCCTATCTTCAGACTGAGATTGACTTTGTTTATGGTTTTGGGTTGTAGACTTGTGTGTGTCTCTAGGTGTTCATGTTCTCAACTTTAAATATTGGAACATCATGTTACATGTACATGTATGTCGCTACCAGAACTCACTGATGTTTTGAAGCATAGGGCCAACATTCAAATAAAAACAAGAGTCCTGCGTGTGACCCATATATAATCAGGCATTCTCTCTACTTGTCTAGTCAAATTGTTCAAAATAGGCATACTGGCTTGGATTTTTTCCGAAGCAGTTCCACTGTAACACTGCTGTAAGATTCCCACCAAACAAAACTTAGTAAAATTGCACTAAAAGCATCTGCCATCGAGTTTGGTCCAGATAATTGCTTTTACCTTGAATGCGTATGGTATTATAATGGCTATCAAATGCCATTCTGTTCTTCACGACTTGAATATTGCCAGGCAGCATTGTGACATCAGCACGGATACAATAATCATTGCTCAATTTTGGTTTAACTTTGGGATTCTATATACTGGTAGTATCTTGTAAACCTGGCTGTAGTATCTTGGAGCTGTACTCAGAAAGGCAGAGGGTTTCATTTCATTCGTATCATTTGAGTGTATACATGTGCATGTTTTGTTATTAGTGATGATTTCTTTTTCAATGTATGCAATGAAGGACATCGGTATTTGTCCTAAATAACACTTTATTTATTGATGCTATGCCATCATGTCGTTCATTTCACTGCATGTCAATATTCTTGATTTTTGCACCCAGAACGTTAATTCTCTCGACATTTTATTGTTTATACGTATCTCTAATCACATTTAAATCAGCCAATTACTCTAATTAAAACCTGTCCTGCCTGTGATTATTATTGAATTTTCTTTTAAAACCATAAGCCTGAGATTTTTGAGAGAAAACAATTTTCTTTTCAACGCTGGTTTAAGGCTAATGAACCTCTGTAGATTTCTGTGTAGAATTAGATCTGTGATAATTTCTATTTTAGTTCTATTTTGAACTCTACTACTACTTAACCTTTTTTTAAATGATTCTAATTCAAGATGATATCTCCTTCGCTATGGAACATTCCCAGATGTTATTCTGTTGGTTATGGCTTCTATGGTGTCATTTGCCACTGCAATGTAATGTCCTGCATCACATTGCATTGTGTCATGACGTCATGAGATGGATATTTTTGTCCGTCGTACCGTCGTACCAGGCCCAACCGAAAAACCTGTCCCCTCAGTGAAGTAGTTGAATCTATGTAACACGTTATCAAGCCTTCGCTTACTGCTAAAAAGGCCAAGCATCTTAAGTATCGTTCATTATGATCTTAAGACTACTCTTGAAGTCTTTCTTGGGAAGATATGTCATGCTTGGGCTGCACACATGGTATAAAAGTGGTTTGCGGTGGTTGCTGGGGTTTTCATAAAGGAATATGCAGTTTTATTTTGACTGGCTCCTTCCATTCCTTTCTTTTGTAGAGATTTTTTTTGATTTGCTGACATTTGTGGTGTGCTTGTTTATAGCTGTGCGTGTATGTGTTCAAATCTGATGCAATATTTGTTAGGTTTAGGTTTGGGTTTGCTTGTAATAATACTGTATACCAACAGGTAATTGATACATGCATGTGAATGTCTATAATTGTGATGTCATCTGGACTATTAAGGTAGTCAGAATTGTATAACGGAAAGAATTTGAATCAATGTGAATGAGTGATTTTTGCCATGAAGACGAGAGTAATAAAAGTGGTTCTGCCCAAAAAAATGTTACGTCAAAAAATTAGAGATTTCAAAAACACTTCAGTTTTACTTCTGCAAAAATATTTTTTTTTTAAATTGGTATTCAAAACCTTGATACTGCATTTCTTGTTTTGGCTGAAACCAGAATTGTTTTTAACATAAAAGGTGCTTGTTCAGGCTATTCTAGAAGTAGAATATAATCTGAATGAAAAAAAGAAATCTATTTAGTTTTTTATGCATGTGTATAATATTTCTTAAATCTTGTTGTATATAGTTCTGAATATGTTCATATCAGTTTTGGTGATGTGCGGGTGATAGGTGGATGAAGGGATGTTTTCTATGTTTATATGATTGATAAGTTTGTATTCTTTATGATACAGCTACATGTAGATTTAGTGGAAGTCGAGGATTAATGATAACACATGCGTGTTCACTCAGGCCTATCCAAGCAGCCGGCCTTTCTCGGTCTTGGCACTTGAACTTTTAGCATCATACGTATCTCCAAGTGAAGAGTGTTTCTCAAAAAACTACCACAGGTGAGAGTGAGTTTCAACGTTGTGCTGGGGTTGCTCTATGTACATTGCTGGTGCTGAAATGTCAAGGCTTTAAAAGGCATTCTTCCTTTGAAATAATCCGTGGTGGAAAATTCTGGTGCTGGAACTTCACCTCGCCCTATGTCCTGTGCCATATTATTTTGTACTCTCTCAATTGAATCTCAATACTTCGTTTATGTCTTCGATGGTTGTATGATATTCAAGACGTGATTGTTTGTTTTGAAGGCTGCATTCTCCAGTCTGAGTGCTCAAATTTTTATTGAATTCAAGAATAAAACTAGAGAAAAATATGTAAGTCTTTGGCAATCCGTTACCATAGTGCAGCATTGGCTTCTTTAACTTAGAGGCTAACTTGCAAGCAGTAAACCGTTCCTGCCCCAGTGGCTCGGATGAGGGAACCGTTGACAGGTATGGCATTGGTTTCCTGCTTGCAGGTATGTTCTGTAATGTATCTTGGCACTTGTGCATGTCCTGCTGTTCTGTTGCATTATTCAGGTACACTACACCAGTTCCTCATTCGTCCTTCTTCATTTTGGAGAATGTTCAATTTGTATTATAGTTTAAGAATGGAAATGAAAAAAGAATGTGTGCATGCCAAAAATATTGTTCTGATCATTATACTTCGATAATTTCTGAATGTTTTTGTATGAGATGATCAAAGTATGGCATCTTTATCTATTCATTTTGTGTTTGTGCGGAGACGCACGTAATAAACTTGTCCATCCATAATCCAGATTTGACTTGGTCAGTAGAACGGAATCGTTCACATGTCTTCTGCCACTGGTATAGAGCTGCTATTGCATTGTGCTCTTGAAGACAGGCCCAATATGCGCAAGTACCCCACTTGGCAATTCAAGTAGCCTTCTTGAAGTTGCTCATGTACCGAAGACACGCAGCCTTGGCACAGAGACCGCCAAGGTAGCCAACTTGTAGTTATGTGGTGCGTCACACGTCTTGTACCTGAGACAACATCAGGATCCTTCTGCCTTTGGAGGGCTTCTATCTCTTTCTGCTCTTGAAGACATGCCCAGCTCCCAGCAAAGTTCAAGTTCCCTCATTGTCAACACAAGTAACCAACTTGAAGTAGCTCATGTACCTGGGACAAAATCAGAACCCTTTTGCCTCTTAAAGAGATTCTATTTTACTGTGCTCTATTTGACAACTCATGCGGCTTCTATTACATTGTGCTCTTGGAGACAGGCCCGAGTGCCCTGATTGGCAACTCGAGGAGCTTAACCTTAAGTATGTCTAAATGTACCTGGGCCATGCCATGTACCTTGAAAAACATCAGGACTCTTCTGCCCCTGGTAGAGCTTCTATAACAATGTGCTCTTGAAGACTGGCCAAAGTGCTCTTCTTGGCAACTCGAGGAGCTTTACCTCAAGTATGTCTAAATGTACCTGGGACATGCCATTTAACTGGAACAACATCAGGACTCTTCTGCCCCTGGTAGAGCTTCTATAACACTGTACTCTTGAAGACTGGCCCAAGCGCTCTTCTTGGCAACTCGAGGAGCTTTACCTCAAGTATGTCTAAATGTACCTGGGACATACCTTGTACCTGGAACAACATCAGGACTCTTCTGCCCCTGGTGGAGCTTCTATTACACTGTACTCTTGAAGACTGGCCCAAGCGCTCTTCTTGGCAACTCGAGGAGCTTTACCTCAAGTATGTCTAAATGTACCTGGGACATACCTTGTACCTTGAACAACATCAGGACTCTTCTGCCCCTGATGGAGCTTCTATAACACTGTACTCTTAAAGACTGGCCCAAGCGCTCTTCTTGGCAACTCGAGGAGCTTTACCTCCAGTATGTCTAAATGTACCTGGGACATGCCATGTAACTGGAACAACATCAGGACTCTTCTGCCCCTGGTAGAGCTTCTATAACACTGTACTCCTGAAGACTGGCCCAAGCGCTCTTCTTGGCAACTCGAGGAGCTTTACCTCAAGTATGTCTCAATGTACCTGGGACATGCCATGTAACTGGAACAACATCAGGACTCTTCTGCCCCTGGTGGAGCTTCTATTACACTGTACTCTTGAAGACTGGCACAAGCGCTCTTCTTGGCAACTCGAGGAGCTTTACCTCAAGTATGTCTAAATGTACCTGGGACATAACTTGTACCTGGAACAACATCAGGACTCTTCTGCCCCTGATGGAGCTTCTATTACACTGTACTCTTGAAGACTGGCCCAAGCGCTCTTCTTGGCAACTCGAGGAGCTTTACCTCAAGTATGTCTAAATGTACCTGGGACATACCTTGTACCTTGAACAACATCAGGACTCTTCTGCCCCTGGTAGAGCTTCTATAACAATGTACTCTTGAAGACTGGCACAAGCGCTCTTCTTGGCAACTCGAGGAGCTTTACCTCAAGTATGTCTCAATGTACCTGGGACATACCTTGTACCTTGAACAACATCAGGACTCTTCTGCCCCTGGTGGAGCTTCTATTACACTGTACTCTTGAAGACTGGCCCAAGCGCTCTTCTTGGCAACTCGAGGAGCTTTACCTCAAGTATGTCTAAATGTACCTGGGACATACCTTGTACCTTGAACAACATCAGAACTCTTCTGCCCCTGGTGGGGCTTCTATAACACTGTACTCTTGAAGACTGGCACAAGCGCTCTTCTTGGCAACTCGAGGAGATTTACCTCAAGTATGTCTAAATGTACCTGGGACATAACTTGTACCTGGAACAACATCAGGACTCTTCTGCCCCTGGTGGAGCTTCTATAACACTGTACTCTTGAAGACTGGCACAAGCGCTCTTCTTGGCAACTCGAGGAGCTTTACCTCAAGTATGTCTAAATGTACCTGGGACATGCCATGTACCTGGAACAACATCAGGACTCTTCTGCCCCTGGTGGAGCTTCTATTACACTGTACTCTTGAAGACTGGCCCAAGCGCTCTTCTTGGCAACTCGAGGAGCTTTACCTCAAGTATGTCTAAATGTACCTGGGACATGCCATGTAACTGGAACAACATCAGGACTCTTCTGCCCCTGGTGGAGCTTCTATTACACTGTACTCTTGAAGACTGGCCCAAGCGCTCTTCTTGGCAACTCGAGGAGCTTTACCTCCAGTATGTCTAAATGTACCTGGGACATGCCATGTAACTGGAACAACATCAGGACTCTTCTGCCCCTGGTGGAGCTTCTATTACACTGTACTCTTGAAGACTGGCCCAAGCGCTCTTCTTGGCAACTCGAGGAGCTTTACCTCCAGTATGTCTAAATGTACCTGGGACATGCCATGTAACTGGAACAACATCAGGACTCTTCTGCCCCTGGTGGAGCTTCTATTACACTGTACTCTTGAAGACTGGCCCAAGCGCTCTTCTTGGCAACTCGAGGAGATTTACCTCCAGTATGTCTAAATGTACCTGGGACATAACTTGTACCTTGAACAACATCAGGACTCTTCTGCCCCTGGTAGAGCTTCTATAACACTGTACTCTTGAAGACTGGCACAAGCGCTCTTCTTGGCAACTCGAGGAGCTTTACCTCAAGTATGTCTCAATGTACCTGGGACATACCTTGTACCTTGAACAACATCAGGACTCTTCTGCCCCTGGTGGAGCTTCTATTACACTGTACTCTTGAAGACTGGCCCAAGCGCTCTTCTTGGCAACTCGAGGAGCTTTACCTCAAGTATGTCTAAATGTACCTGGGACATACCTTGTACCTTGAACAACATCAGGACTCTTCTGCCCCTGGTGGAGCTTCTATTACACTGTACTCTTGAAGACTGGCCCAAGCGCTCTTCTTGGCAACTCGAGGAGCTTTACCTCAAGTATGTCTAAATGTACCTGGGACATACCTTGTACCTTGAACAACATCAGGACTCTTCTGCTCCTGGTAGGACTTCTATAACACTGTACTCTTGAAGACTGGCCCAAGCGCTCTTCTTGGCAACTCGAGGAGCTTTACCTCAAGTATGTCTAAATGTACCTGGGACATGCCATGTAACTGGAACAACATCAGGACTCTTCTGCCCCTGGTGGAGCTTCTATAACACTGTACTCCTGAAGACTGGCCCAAGCGCTCTTCTTGGCAACTCGAGGAGCTTTACCTCAAGTATGTCTAAATGTACCTGGGACATGCCATGTAACTGGAACAACATCAGGACTCTTCTGCCCCTGGTGGAGCTTCTATAACACTGTACTCTTGAAGACTGGCACAAGCGCTCTTCTTGGCAACTCGAGGAGCTTTACCTCAAGTATGTCTAAATGTACCTGGGACATACCTTGTACCTTGAACAACATCAGGACTCTTCTGCCCCTGGTGGGGCTTCTATAACACTGTACTCTTGAAGACTGGCCCAAGCGCTCTTCTTGGCAACTCGAGGAGATTTACCTCAAGTATGTCTAAATGTACCTGGGACATAACTTGTACCTTGAACAACATCAGGACTCTTCTGCCCCTGGTAGAGCTTCTATAACACTGTACTCTTGAAGACTGGCACAAGCGCTCTTCTTGGCAACTCGAGGAGCTTTACCTCAAGTATGTCTCAATGTACCTGGGACATAACTTGTACCTGGAACAACATCAGGACTCTTCTGCTCCTGGTGGAGCTTCTATAACACTGTACTCTTGAAGACTGGCCCAAGCGCTCTTCTTGGCAACTCGAGGAGCTTTACCTCAAGTATGTCTAAATGTACCTGGGACATGCCATGTAACTGGAACAACATCAGGACTCTTCTGCCCCTGGTAGAGCTTCTATAACACTGTACTCTTGAAGACTGGCACAAGCGCTCTTCTTGGCAACTCGAGGAGCTTTACCTCAAGTATGTCTAAATGTACCTGGGACATACCTTGTACCTTGAACAACATCAGGACTCTTCTGCCCCTGGTAGAGCTTCTATAACAATGTACTCTTGAAGACTGGCCCAAGTGCTCTTCTTGGCAACTCGAGGAGCTTTACCTCAAGTATGTCTAAATGTACCTGGGACATGCCATGTAACTGGAACAACATCAGGACTCTTCTGCCCCTGGTAAAGCTTCTATAACACTGTACTCTTGAAGACTGGCCCAAGCGCTCTTCTTGGCAACTCGAGGAGCTTTACCTCAAGTATGTCTAAATGTACCTGGGACATACCTTGTACCTTGAACAACATCAGGACTCTTCTGCCCCTGGTGGAGCTTCTATTACACTGTACTCTTGAAGACTGGCCCAAGCGCTTTTCTTGGCAACTCGAGGAGCTTTACCTCAAGTATGTCTAAATGTACCTGGGATATACCTTGTACCTTGAACAACATCAGGACTCTTCTGCCCCTGGTAGAGCTTCTATTACACTGTACTCTTGAAGACAGGCACAAGCGCTCTCCTTGGCAACTCGAGGAGCTTTACCTCAAGTATGTCTAAATGTACCTGGGACATACCTTGTAACTGGAACAACATCAGGACTCTTCTGCCCCTGATGGAGCTTCTATTACACTGCTCTTGAAGACTGGCTCAAGTGCTCTTCTTGGCAACTCAAGGAGTTTTACCTTTTGACAGCATCAGGATCCTTCTGCATCTGGTAGAGCTTCTACATGTATCTCATTAAGCACCTGAATGCAGGTCTAGTTTGGGTTTTTAAAGAAACGATAAACAACTTATTCAGGTTTTATCACAGGACTTTAATTCTAAACATGTTAAAAAATACATCGCTTCTAAAAAATTTACATGACGAATATCACAATGACGTACATGTTGTAGTACTAAAGGCAATAAATATTGTCGGTGGCTGATTTCTTCTTGGAAAGCTGGTGAATCAGAGATACTGAGCAAATTATCAGACATGTGGAGTAACATCCTCAGTATGTTTGGGCCTCACTTTCGTGGGAACAAAGCATTTTCGTCTCTATAAATTTTATTTTAATTCAGAAACCCTTTAAAGTTCCTCCAATTATCCCGCATTTCACAAGTCACGTGGTTTTCCCTGCAAAATATTTAGGATTGGGAACATTTTCGAGACAGTAAAAACAACATGACAGACAATAAACAGAGATCAGTGTCATTGTTGAACAAATAAGGCTGAATGCCATATCATAACGGAACATGTCCCCCATCAGGGGTCAATGATTCAATATCATTCAAAAATCTACAAAACATCATAAATGGTGTTAACAAAATATTTTCATAGAACAGACACACATTTTGGACAGGAGATGTCCGGACGGATTTTATCAATATGTCAATATATATCAAGAAATTTTCTCTGGACGGTTGTTGACAATAACATTTACAGAGGAGATTTGTTAGTGTTGAAATAAACGTGAATGTTATCGACATGGTTCATATTCACAATCTCAGAAGAAGCAAGATTAGTTACCTGGAACAAAACTGGATTGGAGGTGGGGCCACATAATGCTGATGAGTAATCTAGGCCTTGAATTGCAAGTAAAGTCTTCATGAGAAGTAAACTGGAATCTTTGTGATATGAGAGGCTAGTTCCATGCACAAGTAATCTAGGGTGTCTTGGATAAATTGAACGACATGTATTCATTACACAATAACAACACTTCTGATTTGAATGTGAGAGAATGAACAAAGATGTGGAGTCAAAATTTCCTAAACTTGGAATTTAAATTTGCCACAATATTTTTTTTCATATTTACTTCAAGAATTCAATGAAAATTGACGGACTAGATGAAGTAGAGAAATAAATAACAATCATACATATTTACAACATTACATGTAATATAGTACACAGATGGATGAATAATGATAAGAATAAAGACTAGTCTTTATTAACTCTTGGTAATTAGTTACACGAATGACGATACTATAATGGCTCACTTTCAATAATTGCGTGGACACAGTATAGATATCAAAGGTACAATACATAATTAATGAACTTTTCTCTGCAGAGCTAACACTGGGTTTTTACTACAGCGGCAACCATGGTTTTCACAGGCGTTGGATTAATTTCATTGTAAATTATTGGCAAGGCTATCGTAACTGACCACAAAGCCTGTGGAATGCGGGAAACTGCTGTAATGAAATCAGACCTTAGTCATAAATTCAAAAATATTAGACAGAAATCTCAAATAAAAGGTCCATGTTTGCTCCAGGAGTACAGCAGTATAGTTTCATGAGATCATATACATTATTTTTGAAAAATAAATTTGGCACTTGTAATCATGTGACTCTCCTTTTAAATAAATAAATTGTCATGTCCTCTAGTTCATGTGATATAAATATATCAAAGCTCTTAAAGGGGAACATCAGGCAACATAAAGGTTGAACCACTGATTACATGAATGCAGTCAACATTTATATATGTCGTGAACCGTGTAATTTCCAGAGTGTTTTATTTCCGCTTAAATAGCGTAAAACTTTCAACTGTGATGCATTATTACCAGTCCACTGCTATGGTAATTGAAAATACACAAGTGTCATTAACTTCCTGGTTCTTTGCTGACATTTTGCTTAGCTTGACCTAGGGCAACCTGTCTGGCATTCGAGCCAAACTGTAGCGTTGATATCGACTCCTGAATGTTGTTGACGTCTGGACTTAGAGCAACGAAAAGCGCAGCCTGAAATAAAAAGTTTCAAATTGAATTGGAGAATGTGCAATTTGATGATGGGGAATGCATAGAACGTAAAAAAATTGTTTTTTCCAGATGTGAGATATTTTTGTTGCATATACCAGTGATTATAATCACAGGTTGTACAATTTAAACACATTTGTGTGGTGCTTAAAAGCAGCCAATACGATTATGATTATTGTCACAGTACCTTTGCATCTCCACTCAAGCATGGCTGAAGGATATGAGTCAACTTCGAATTCCTGTATGGTACATGGAGCTGGTTCGTTCTAAGTGCACTGAAAACCTGTCAAGCAAATGTTGAGTCCAATAAAAAGAAGAAAGATTTGTACTTCAGGCATGCACAGTTTACTGGCCACTCAAAACGACTCAATGGGCCATATCCAAAAATGTACACAGAACTAAGGCTTGCTGCTTCCAGCAATTTCCTTGAGAACAGGGAACATATTCATTATCTTGATTAACTGCAGTTACCACATCACATCACATCACATCACTCATTATAGGATGTCACTATTACTTACTGTAAACCCCTAAATACTTGTGGTCATTTTATTTTGCAGGCAGTTCCAACCATACGCCACTAATCATTTCAAATGTAAAATAAGTCTTTACCTGTCCCAATGAAGATAGCGATTTATTGATAGCTGCTGCCTCAACCAATCGCTGGCCTGATGCTTCTGTTTTCCCAATACGTTCAGAACCAGCTAAATCACAGAGTGTCAGGACACCCTTGGTTGTGGCCTTCGACACGTTGTCATGTCCTTCTACATTGATCATCATAACCAAATGTGAACGAGAACTGAAAAATATTCACAGAAAGTGTCATTCATTCTTCTCATTGTGAATTTACTAGCTTCAAACACTTGTGTTGTTGCAGTGTCTAATAATTCTTGAGATATGAATTCTGAAACTTGCATTCAAGAATCATGGCTTTCGAAACTCATATTTCACTGGTAAGCACTTTGTCTTCCACAGGCAAGACAAAGTAAAGCAGCTCCTTGGAGAACCTCTGTGGAGGTGTCCGCAAAGTGACAATTTTTGACTTTTTTCCACCTACCTTGTTGAATTCATTTTTGTTGACGCAACGTGTCGGTTTTTATCCCCTTTTTCAATAATCTCCTTGATATCATCCAAAGTGTTCACCGGCATCTCGGTAATGTTTGGAATCTGAATGCTTTTACCCTGAGAGCGTATCTCTAACGCCTGCACATTCGAACTGAGCAAATCCTGAATTGTCTCATTGTAGATTTCAACCATTGAGCACTGAAACGAATTTCAGAAGAAGTTTTACATATGATCTGCAAGACTGTGTCTCAGTTGTTGCTGTTCCTAAGCCGATCTGCCTCACAGTCTGAAAAATTTCACATTTTCACGTTTCATTTTTACATGGAACGTAGTTTAGGAGTTGAGAAATGTAAAACAAACATCAAGAGTGAAGAGGACAAGCACTTCTTCTGATCACAAACCTGGCCCTATTTTTGTCTAAAAACTGCTCAGTTTTTATACGATGGCCTCTTCACCTCCACGACACGACTGAAGATATAGAACAGGCATGCTGAACACAGAAGAAGAATAGAAACAAACCTTCAGCGTATATTTAATCTTTTCTCGCTCGTTACAAATCTTGAGCAATTCACGTATTGACCTGGAAGAGGCAAATTAAGACAGTCACTGAACAGGAGATATACAGGGGGGGAAAACACTCACTCAGCGTCCAAGAATGAAAGGTAATATTCACTGTAAATACAACACCAGTTGTCACTTACCTAACATTCACACCTGGGTCTTTCTCTGGTCCCATCATGGTGAACGTTTTACCTGACCCCGTCTGACCATAGGCTAGAATACACACATTGTACCCATCAACACATGACATAATGATAGGAAGGGTATCTTCAAACACCTGAAATAAAAGTCATAAAAACTCAGCGTTTCCAATCAGTATCTTAGTTTTGATGTGAAGTCTACAAAATTGCACGTAATTGACAGAGAAAGCCTGGAAGGTATTCTATCAAATCTATGTGATGAAACTGTCCAAGCGGACTTTTTAACGAATAATGGTCACACAAAAACACCCACTAGGCTTCACCGGTTTTGTTCAAGTTGCTGGGGATGAACTAAAACACTTACCTCAGCCTGAGTAGACTTTGGTGTGAACACTTTATCAAATTTGAATGCTTTCTTGGTGCCAGATGTAGGAGGTGCTTGGATTTCTTCACTGTTGGGGAAACGGAGCGCACAGTCGACTCGGCTGTCATGACGACATCGAGCAAACACACGAATGTTCCCTCGCAGTTCTTGGAGCTGTAATAAGAAGAGATTGGATATATTTTAGAATGAAGCATATCAAATCCATCGTCTTCGGACCAAGAGCCCGACACATTAACAAATGAACCACCCCGACCCTCTCCCTGTTTCACAAATCTTGAACCTTACCTTATTATAGAGTAACTTCCTCTGGGTACACTCCTTCCTGTATGCTGCTCGCAGCTCCTCTATCTCACCAGCCTGGCTACCCTCAACTGTTTTCATCTGTTTCATGGCTGCAAGGATCTGGAGAAAACAAGAGAAGAAGATGCACTTTTGATTGATGGCTCATAACCTATCACGTTGCAGTTAAATCTTGCTTTATTTCAAGACACCAAATGGGCCTCATGATTCAACCATTAGACTAAAATCAGGTGGAGAGAAGGTTGATTTGTCCTTGTGTTTCTGGGACAATGAAGCACTTACCTTGACAATATACTCATTGATATCCGCCTTGAACCGGTGAAAGCCATTCTTCAAACCGTTGTATCCTTTGTGCATCGTGATGGCAGTTTTGTTCAAATGATTCAAAGTGTCAAGGTCAATTGGGTTCCTCTTTTCCTGCAAGTGGAGATGACGTTTGTACATCCACCTAACATTACCGTGATACTCTCATTTGTGCGAATTCTCATCATAACATTAAAACCATCAAAACAATTCAATCTTTGGCTCCATCGGGATGGGGACTAACAAATGTAATGTGCTCTTTTCCTAACATCAACCATGGTATGCAGATTTAGGTTGTTTAATATCTTACCTGTGGAGTCTTTGGCCTTGCCGGTGTCTTGGGTCTCTGCTGCATGGCTTCATAATGGGCCATGGCCACCTGTGATTCAGCCTGTACACTACTCAGCTTCTCGCTGTAGTCATCAGCCTGAAAGAGAGGAATATTGTTGATAAGACAAGAAAATCTATGTTCAATCTATGCCCTTTACCAATTCAATGCAAGACGTTCCACACATTATTACATTCTGTAAACGTTCCAGTGGCAATGTGTCTTTACTTTAGTTTGCAAAAGGTTATTCATTGAAATGCCATTACTTTAACTCTTACCCTCTTGACAGCATTGTTCTTATCGTCCCTCAGTTGCTCAACTTCTTTCTTGAGTTCATTCAGTCGTTTTTTCTGTAATAAAAGCAAAAAGAGTAAGACCTTATGACTACATATTCTATCATTACAGCAGAGCATGTGTTATCAGAATTGCCATCAAGCTAAGAAAACCACCATCCAGCATCTCCTAACAAGCCCTGACATGGAAAGACCTGGAAGCAGCTGACAAGAGGACCTCAAGAGTGACATGAAGACCATGGGTCACCCTAAGCAGGAACTTGAGAGGATCCCTAGGGACACAAGAAGGTGGAGGATAGGTCGTTGACAGCCTGTGCTCTCAGAGGAGTGAAGGGCTTCAGTTAGTAAGATGTGATACCACGAAACAGCTCGCAATCTATGGATTACTCCTAACACATACCCCACTCTGGCATACACCCTACAAGAGTGAATTTTTCCAGCTGGTGCCACACAACTCACCATTTTGTCATTATCTACTTGCAAGCCATCTATCGTTTTATTTTTTCCTTCAATCATCTTGGCATCTGCTGCTTTCAGGTTCTGTGGACTGAGCATGGCACCTAAAGACCACAAGGGTTGAACAATTTTAAATCAAATACCAGAGCAATCATATTATAAGATCTTATCAAGATTATCGCATCCCACGTCAACAGAATTGCCAAAAGACAAAGAAGTTTTGGGCCTGTCCAGGGATGCGAATAAGAGCCGATTAGTCACCACTCCTTGTTTTCTAAGCCAAGGAGAAAAGAAAACAGCACTCATTAATCAGCTGTCTTGCTCAAACCACTTTTGGGTTGTCAACAGTAATCTGCGGAATGATTGCGAGAAATTCACCAAAGGTTAACCAGCAGTTGTCAATTATACATACCATTGTCATCCCAGGCCAAATATGTGTCTATACAATCATCAGGATCATAATTGCATGCTCGTAGAGTAGCCAATATGTCAATTTTGTCCTTCCAATTCGGCAGTGCTTCCTGCAGAAGACGAGGGGGCAGGGTTAATTATTTTATCCATAGCATAGGCACCATTAAATATCAATTCATCAAAAACGCATTGTAGATGCTTTTACGCTATTACATGCTAACTAATGTCTTGGTGAAACTAGCTTTATCTTGATAAATGGTACACTGAATTGGTGTGAAAATCAATATATTGAATTTCAAGTCAAAATTATACTGACTTAATAGGATAATGTAGATAGATTTTATTGATTTATGATATAACCTTGAGGTTTTCTTTATGAAACTGTCATTCACCAAATCTTGATATAATGGAATTCAAAATGTAACCTACAGCAACATCTTCCACTAATGGCTTAATGACATCAGAGTGCATCTCCCAGCTCAAGGGCAGCTTCACCCACTGACCATAAGCTTCGTCGTAATAGCAATGAATGTTCCTCTTTTCCTGAAAAAAAGACAGGAGAAAATATTTGATATATGTTTTATCAAAAAGTGCATAATCGGATACATTTTCTGATCAACTTCAAGCCCTTAAAGCTCCTTTGGGCATTAGGTTCAACAATCTGAACAAGAGCGTATCACTGCATGTTTTAGCTAATGCCACTGACCACATGATTCCACATTACAGCAAATATTCTATTCTTTGCACTCACCTCAAATATATACGTTGGCAACTTTCCTCTCGTCGGATGCCGAATGAAACCTTCTCTATCATCATCGCCTCCCTTGGCAGCACCAGGCTTTCTTGGGACACCATCGGTACGAGCCTTTCCATTACTGTTACTCTGAGCCTGCTCTGAACTGCTTCCTTCTCCCGTCGATGTAGTGCCATCTGCCGCATCAAAACGCTAAAAAGGTTAAAATCAACTTTCATATTTCTGACCCTTCCATTTGTTTCCTATAAAAGTTCATGTTTATGGCACTACTGGCCGGTGTGGCAAACAATTGGTTATAACAACATCAACAAACGCATAAAACAGGAAACTTATTGACATAACTCTTGTCTTGTATGCTACATGCAAAATCCATGTGGCTACACACTATTAACGACAGCCCACGGAACTTTATTTTAAAAATGTTGGCATGGTTGAGGGTATAAAATAAACATGACTTCTTCCAGGCAATAAAGTGTTAAATGCCACCACATTCGTTTCTATGGCGTGGTGTTTACCAACAGAATCAGTTACTATTTATCCATTGGATTCAGAATGTATAAACTTGAATATAGATGTAACAATGGCTCCACATGAGCTCATAACAGCAAGGCCAGGCCAACGACCATTTTCGGCTTGGGTTTACATTGGACCATACTCTTTTAAACGAATCTACAGGTATCCACAGCTCTAGTCGAGAAAGTCCATACCGACTGAATCGACTCATTAACAATAAAGGGCCTATGAAAGTAAATAAAAGAAATACGTAAGTAGGCCAATGCCTACTCTTAATAATGCATACAGTTAAAGCATGTTACAAAAGGATTTAGGTCTTTCTTATTTCCCAAAAAGTTCTCTCCCTTAAGCGAAAGTCAATATAAAGGGATCAGATGCCAATGAATCAAATACTAGTGTAGGCCTATATCGATAAATATGCCATGTTTTAATTATGATTAGCAGAGGCTTTTGGGTGACAGGTGAATTCGACTCCAGGCCTTCCAACATATCACAATGTATGGCTGAATCACACCAAATATGTGACCCATCACAGCAAAACCAGGCGCATGTCGCACAGAAGATGAGCCTAAATGACACCAGGAGATAATGGAAGAAATTGATGTGCTCATATTTCACAATAGGCAGACAATACAGAAATGAACAAACAGTCCGTCTCAACCTGCCAAGCTCAGAGCGACATGCGCCTGCTTTTGCTGTGACGGGTCACATATGCGATTGTAGCATTCGAACATTGTGTAAGTGCACGTATTTAACTTGCCTGAAGTAATAATGTTCTTAGGCCATCTCATATCTATTTATTTGCTTTTAATGTACAATGTACATGTACATGTACCTGTAAAACCATTGAAGGCATTGCCCTTCACTGATGACATGACCTGAGACCCTCAAATCTTACATAATACAAACACTTCTACTATAACAATAAGGATAAGTCAAATGGAGGCTGCGCTATCAAAAGCGACTCTGAAGCACATACACAAATTGCCCCACCAACTTCAACATGCAACAACAGAAAACAGGTTGGCACTTCCCTGACCGGGAAAGTCCTCAGCCTATAAACAGGTTTTAGCCAGTCAACTCCACCTACAATATAACTGGATTTTGGATTAGTCGTCTTTATATAATCAGGCTTTGAGGGATAATGTTACTAAAAAGCCCTTGGTAGAAAAAAGCTTATGAGAAACATGTGACAACCTACATGCTACATGTACATGTAATCATAATATTTACAGGTCAAATTATGGATACGGCAGGACTAAAAGCTAAAAATGTGCAATTTCATCTACCTTGTCCTATGAAACTTTGTCATGGTACTGATCTGGTCAAAAGTGATATCCCTTGTAACAACATGACACATAGATTTGACAATTAGAAAGCATGGTTGGGAAAAGGCTTCATCTGGAAATTCCCAATCCTGGATCCTCAACCCAAATTTGCCTGAATCAGAACTGACAGGAACCAGAGAATTTGATATGTGCATCGTGACAAGCAGAACTCAGACTATCACTTCTGACCAGTAATTTCAGTGTAAATCAATCAATCAACAAAGTTGGTGATCTATAAAGTACCTCTGGAGGCCCTAAATTTTGTTTCTATTTCTGAAGCTTCTACCATTCCCACAAATAATGCTAGTTTTACCTTATCTGATTGTCTTTTTGCTGGATAGGTCTTAAAGAAACATTATGTGGCTGTTAATGTACAACATCCTAAGCTATAACAAGCGACAAAACAGAATATATTACAATAAATGATAACTTTGTCTGATGTTTGATTATACGGAGAGCTTACAATTTGATTCCTGCAAGTATTCAAACAAAATGTGAAGGCAAAGAAAGCGAAAAACATATTGGTGGAAACAACTATTCCAAAACTGTCATGTTTGAATGTTTGGCTCATATGATTTATTTCATTATACATCGAAAATAAAAGCAACGAGACACATACTTTTGGTACAACATAGCAGAAATGAAACATTTTGTGATTTGGTTCTGTGACATTTAAACTTACTTTAAGCATGAAAAAAAAGTATCATGGATTCTTACCTTTTTTCGATCTAAATGATCACGAAACTAATAGAGATGTTTAAAATATTGAATAAAAAAACCCAAAAAACCTTTACTAGATATAACTTAAATAGACACCTTCAAAGGCCACTCATTCCAGATTATATTTTCTCAAGAATTTACCGAGAATCAACTGAGAATTAACAGAGAAATCTGAATTCTTGGTTGTGAGTTGGCTGACGGTCTATTCTGACTTCGCCACATATCAGAGGGTCAGGAGGCTTCATATTCTTACCTGGTCTCCTCGAACTAGCTGATCTGTCGTCAGCGTACCTTCATTGTACCATCGCATCGGGAACACTTGCCATTCCTAAAGATGAGAAATTTCAGTGTGATTTATTTATGGGATATGTTGTATCACTCAGTACATGTGGGAAAAGACAAAACAATTGGCTTTACAAATGTCAATATTACCCCTAGATCGGTCCAATTGTAGAGACTATATTGATTTGAATGTTGGACCGATCTATTTTAGCTGCAAATTGTTGATCCATGTATTGGTAATGGATCGCCATAGAAACGGGCTGTTTACCCTTTGAGGACCGGAGTATCAAAATGGAACCTGTTTGTATTGAGCGAGAGTTTTTCATATCAGT
This sequence comes from Lineus longissimus, assembly GCF_910592395.1. NCBI lineage: Eukaryota > Metazoa > Nemertea > Pilidiophora > Heteronemertea > Lineidae > Lineus > Lineus longissimus. The sequence continues at coordinate 2,999,853 of NC_088314.1, forward strand.
TTGGCTTATTGGCCTGTTTGAGGAATTTTCATTCCAATTCCAAGTTGCATTGCTCGTTAAAAAGTCACCATTTTTTAACAAAAGATGTTTATGGAAACAGCAGTGAAAGGTTGCTAAGATGCAGCTCCAACAACAAATAGTTGCTTGGCGTTGAGCCATGTTTAATCTTCCTACGCACTGCAACGACACAAAAACCAATTTCTTTTTCTGTATCGTAATTACAATGAAATGGCCAGGGCCATTGTGCTCACCTCTTGTGAAGGGAAGATGGATGAAGCATTAGCATGGTTGGGGTACATTCGTACCAAGTTAGGGATCTGTAGCTAAAGCAGTGACAAAACGTGCCGTCATTGTAAAATGGCGGTGCCATAGGAAAACTTTGACCTCTGTGACCTTGAGAAGTAGGACAAATCAAAAACCCACATTTATGAAATGTGTCCTTGCTAGGAGCACCTACCATAAAAATGTTATGAAAATCAGACCACTATTAAACGAGCAATCAAACATTTTAACTTTGGACATTAAATTTGGCCCCCGGTTGGCCAAACTAAGAATTTTTCAAGATGCCCGCCTGGCACCCATATTGGCTATCACATTTGATAAAAAATCAAGGATTTAGTAGAGAGTACATAGATATACATCCAGATCAAATTTGGTTGCAATCCGATCATTAGTTTCGGAGTAATAGTACTGTGTTTATTTTTCAAGATGGCTGCCTGGCGGCCATATTTGATGTCCGAACGGCCGAAATTTTAGGGGTGGAATAGAGAATCCCCAGATACATGTCCACACTGGTTTAAAACCTTCTAGCTAAAATAGATAGGAAACATGCTACTGTTCAGTGAATCAGCAAACTTTGACCTCTGTGACCTTGAAAAGGAGGCCAAATTAAAAACCCGGAGGATATATGATGCACCTTTGCTAGAAGTACCTACCATATTTTTTTCAAAATTTCCCGACTACTATTAAGGGAGATATTGCATATTTTCACTTTTAACGTTTGGCCCCCTGGTGGCCAAACCATGAAACGAATCAGATTGAAACTTGGTCTCCAAGGTGTCATTACATAAGGGTACATGTGTACCAAGTTTCAACTCAATAGCTCTAACAGTTACGAAACGTGCCCTGCTAACGGACGACGGACGACGACGGACGACGACGACGACGACGACGACGACGACGACGACGACGACGACGACGACGACGACGACGACGACGACGGACGACGGACGCCGCGGTATGGGATAAGCTCACCTCTGCTAAGAGGTGAGCTAAAAATGTATTGACTCAAGTCATGATAAGTAAGTCGAGATTGCTTCAAAAACTTCAATTTCAATTGTTCCTGGTCTACTCCAGGAAATATGATTAATTTGAAACAAAACTCCCCACTCTACACACACGCACACACACATTCCTCTCAGTCTAAGGTGGCAATGAAGTTGAAAACGGCACTCGGAGATGAAATATCTAATACAGGCCAGAATTGAAAGAGTTTATCAATCACAGCTAGTAGTAGTAGTTTCATGATTGCCTGACGTTTTCGCCACTGGATCAATACAGCGTCTTTAAGAAAGCCCCCCTGGGTGTCACAGGAAGCCAAGGAATACATTAATGACCACAATAGGGATATTTAATCAATATATTGATCAAAAGACATGACTTTCTTATGGAGGAAGACTGTGGTTCTTGAAGTATTACATGGCTTTTCACTTAATAGTTGAGAGGCACTTCCTTGATAGCACCAAGTATGAATAAAATCTAGTCTGTGCTTGATGATAGTACCGAACCAGTATGGTCTACACTGCTGAATATTGGTATTGATATTGAGAAAAAACGTCAAGTAATAAACACCTATGATAATCACTGGATTGTGGCGGGAAACCACTTGTATGAATCGGTTGAGTGATCTCAAATGGAATACTAGAAGTACAGAAGCGTGCATGATGTGACTGAATGTGATTTACCGTGTCCACAGAAGTATTGGGTCCACACAAGAAATTAACAACCATTATCAAATGCATTGAATTTTATGATGAATTCACATGATGTAGCGTGAGGACATATTGATATTATTATAGCAGAAAAATATGCACAAATAAAATGATTTCACCCAAGGCCACCATGAATGTGTGAGGTGCACATTTTTCTTGTATTTTCTATTGATATCGAGCCACCTACCTGCGTGTGCCAATTATCCAAATAGTATCGCATTTGGTTTCTATAGAGACATGTATAGACTCGGCCATTTTGGTGATGAAACGTCTCAAACACAATGTCATCATCACGCTGAAATAGACAATAGTGGTATAAGAGAAAAATAGAAAACATAAATATATCTAAACCCACGAGCAAATCAGACATAAATAATAAGTGAAAAGAATATTCTCAATATAGATTTTCAGATTTGTAGAACCAGGATGCAGCATATTGAATTTCTATGCCCTCTTGTCAATTCGTGTCGCTACAGAGTATAACATTTTATCTTTTATTTTCAATTTTTAATCGAAATAAGTTTTCAGACCTGACTGATCACATATTAGGACTGATGTGGGTGCTACCAAAACCTATCACACATACATGTACTATAATGATAGCAAACTTAAAAACTCTTTCATCAAAACTACATATTTTCAGCTCTGCATAGTAGTCTGTACCAAGATTTTACGAGCAAATACATGTAGCTAGGAAAAAAATTATCTCATTATAAATTAACTGAAGGATAAAGCAAAGAGAAGGAGGTTTAGGTAAATATCACAGCATTTAACAGAAAAAAACAGCTTAAACTGTTATGTCAGTTAATAAATACCAAAAATTTACAATATTTCTGAGGATTTTATTGTGACATCTTAATGAGGAATATAACATTCATTTTATCTGATGCCAAAAGATCTGATTGATGCTCAAGAACGTGTTGGGATTATTTAAGGACTGAAATTTTTTTGCGTATCTGGTTCAGATGGAAATCGAAAGCTCATAATGTTTTATTTTTAAGCGTGAAAGACATTATTCTGTAAGACAACATGTTCAACAGCATTCAATATACATTGATATGGATGGATTGTAACAAAAATATATAATGGTGAGCAGTAGCTCACTTATATATTTTTCACTGTGCAAATTAAGAGAGGTATCAAAACTACTGGGTGGTGAGGATGTGGACTCGGAATACAGGATGTAGGGAGTTCGAGTGCAGCCATTATCACTCATCGTCCATCAAAGGTGTCAGATGATATAAAAACTTGGATACAACCCTTTATGACCTACTTACCACCTTTTCCTGTAGGTTGGTGAATAAAATGTCAAGAGTTTAGAGAGCTGGTCTTTACTTCTTACATCTTGCTCCGGAAGAGCTCAGGTGAAACGAAAGTATAGGGGCGTATAATGACTATGAGACAGTGGTGGTTGAGAGGTATGGACATGAATTTGTCTAACAGCAGAGGAATTTTTGTTTAACCAAATAATCTCTTCTATGTGAGAATATAGCCATCTAATATACACCTAAAGTTCAAAAAGTTACTTTTGAAAGACATACTTAGACTTAACCTTTTACTCCCAAGGAAAACACACATCAATAATTATTAATTTCAGTACCAAAAAGAAAAAAAGATTTAAATCCTTAACACGTTTCCAACACATTAATTTCACAAAGACTTTATTTTTCTAACCGTTTATGTTGTGGGTGAAAAAAACTCCAGGAGACCAATACAATATATGATCTGTAATGGGCGCCAGAAAAAGACTTGCGGTGCGACCAGGTGAAAATGAACGATACATTAGTTTTTAAGTGATTTTATTTATCATTACAACTCCAGTTGTACCAGCAAATTTTGGTTTTTGAAAATTATCTCACTTCAAAAATTTCAGGTGTTTGTGAAGTTGTTGTGCACCTGTTCTTCAAATTTGAGACGTTTTATAGAAGTTTCCTAAAATATTTGTGAAAATATGTATTGATTATTAATTTGAAATATACAATGTAGTTCACACAATTACCGTGGCTAAAATCAGTTCATTTCTCATCTGAATGAAGGAAAATTCATATAAGAATGAATCATAATCATAAATCTCTGGTTACTGTCATTATATGTTGGGTTTTTGATTGATGATGAGACCACACGAGTATTAATGGCACTGCATGGCTAAATCAAAACAAAGATAGACTTGGAGCCACCAAACACAACTGACACAGTGACGAAAGTCAAAAATGATTGCAAAGGACTGATGTTGCTCTGCTTTATTTTAAAACCAACTTTATTTCAAGTTTGGTCTCATCCTTAATCTAGTACATGACCAAAGTACAAATGTACACAGGTGGATTAAAACTTTTAAATGCCTTTCAAGTGTAAAAATAAACCCTAGTCTTCGACTTCTAAAGAATTCAATTTTTACTTCCACAATGCCTGAATATTTGCACTCTGGGTGGGAATTAACCTATCGAAAAGATCATAGGGTGCCCAAAATTCTAATCTTACATGTCTTTTAAGCCTGGGACGGGCCTATAAATAAGCTAAAGGAATTCAACGACTGTAATTTTTACTGTATAAGAACATTCAAATAGCACACTGAAATGATACATAAAGTTTTTAATGAGCAACATCAACATCAGAACTTGAACATGATCAAGAGAAATCCAAGGTGTATCATTCTTAGGCAAAGAAGATCGGCAGGAATGAGGTGTCTAATACTCAAGTCTCTCTCTCGGAACTCAGATACGTGAAAGTGTGAGACTAAAGCACACTGCATATTATGTAATTTTCATTGCTGAAAGGTGCAATATCTATCGCATGTGCAAAACTGGCAGTTATTGCTGCCAAGCTGGTGCCTGTGACAAGAACTCGTCATTGTTGCGACGTGCAATAATATCAAACATTGCAAAATTTTCCAGGAGTCCAGCAATCTATTGCTCATCATGGCAATATCACACTTCTCTGCAATAAAACTCTCAAGTCTGCAGTGAGCTCCAGGATGGCCAGCAGCAGAAGCTATGGAGTGGCAAAGCTAAATAGATATGTTTTTAAAAGGAGGATGTGTTTCATTCATTCAAGTAAGGTTAAGTTTTACACCGATGTCCGCTATGACGTATGTACAATAGCTGCAATTTTTTATAGCTAAGGTGAAGTTTTACTTACTTTTTGCTAATGAAGGCATGAAATACAAAATATTATACACATAAAATAACATATTAACTGACTATTATCAGAAAGAATAGAAAATTGGACCAGAAAAAAACACATGAAATCGGTTTTACAGCCATGGACTGTGTATTTCATTTTTATACACCACATCAAGGTGCCCGGCTGATTGGTGATGATCAAATTGTGTACATGTATGTGAAGTGTCAGTGACAGAAATCAGTGCGATATGTTATGTATTTGAAAATGCTCAACTTCGTTGACTGCACGATGAAGGATGAACTAAGTTCAATGCCATAAAGCATACTTACATATCCCCCGGGATCTTTCTTTCCACCTGCTAAGAGAAAGATGATTTGGGTTTATAAAATTGCACAAATTCAACTTCGACAATTAGTCCACATCAAAGGAAGTTAACCTCACATTGAGAAGTACTCATCCATGACATTATATAAAGAATTTACCTATCTTTGTTTTTTAGATTTCCTTTTGCAAGTATATGTATATCATGTAGATGGTCTTTAGTGAGCTTTTTTGATTCACTTTACTCAAATGCAAGGCTTGAAAGGCTTTGTATCAAACTCCAATATCAGATATTATTGGATATTGAATACAGATTAGAACATGCTGAGAACTGGACAAAACATTCAATCGATCATTGGCAGCCTTTAAATATATAGATCATTACAAAGTTCATGACATGGATGAGTGCATCCCCTCCGATCATGCCAATTTATCAGGTAATGCAAACTCAATGGATTGTATACAGACTTTTGCTGTCATCACAAATGACAGGAATGAGATTTCTTCATGGTTGGATAGCATTGCATCAAAGAACACTTAGGTCAGACATATAATGATATACCTTCACATTCCGCTGAGTGAATTATAATTTCACTATGATATAAAGAAAGTTACCGATACACATTGACATCAAAAGAAGCATGTCCATAATGTCTGTTTACATTTTGTGGCAGACAAGGATAGATAAGCGTAATATATTTTCACAGGGCCTACTGTGATTTAATCTGTACAAGGAAAACATAACCATCAGACAAAAATCTCCCAAGGTAAATTTATGCTTACACCATACACCCGTATAACAATAGACTAAGCTAAAATTCATATTCCACCTCTAAAAAAACATGATATGTGCATCAATCAAGTATAGTTTTTTCAATGACATCCTCAATCGGAGAGCACATCACTATCCTGTATCCAAGCATTGGTTTTAGGGTAAGGAGACAGAGATTTTTTGTTGTTCTACTTACTGGTCTTTGATTGCTTTGGTAGACCTTGAGAGGAACCAGGCTGACCAGCCTGCCTCGGCGTACTTCCAGTTGGTTGTTGATTCATGGCGACCTCTTTAAAGCCCTCTTGACTCCGCGAGGGAGTCGAGCCTGGGGCCCGCGGGGTCGGTTGTGGTTGTGCCTTATTTCTCGGAGTTGTAGTATTTCCTCTTGGTGTATTATTCGTATTAGTAGAATTTGCATTTGACGAGCTGCCACTTCCCATGGCAGAAATCAAAACTTGAGTCGAGAGCCCTGATTGACACGTCTAAAACGTAGCTTCCGCATTTTGCCAGCTGAAAGAAAATGTTTATGAATGAAAACTTTCTGCCGTGCACTATGATGAGTCATATGACTCAGTTTTAAAAAGTATGGTATTAGGGGGTCTTGTGGAGGGACAAATGATGGCACATGAAAGGGGTCCTGGACCTAAAAACTCACTAGCACTGAGCAGGCCTCTCTCCCTGGCCTCTTGAAGATTTGTGGTTTTATTGAAACTATTTAGACCAGGATGAAGAGCCTCTGGTCTAAATAGTTGAAACTATAAATAGTTGAAACTATTTAGACCAGGATGAAGAGCCTCTTCATCCTGGTAGGCTCTTCATCCTGGTACTATCTGGAGACTGAATAGTGGATAGGCCTACTAACTAATACTACAACATGTACAAGTAGGCCTCGGCCTTACACAATGTAATGAATGTAAATGTTGCCACACAAATGACAGACCACCGGCTTAGCTCGAGTTTCTACGTAGACCGGTTAGAAATCGAGTTGAAATGTAGATACAAGTTGGACTCACCTTTAATGATTCCAATAATTTAAATGGCAACTTAAGGGATTCCGTTACAACACTTTTTGTGGACAGTTTGACACATGTAACTCCTGTTTGTTTACACTGGAAACCACTATGACCCGTAGTGACACCTGTTGTTAGAAATCTAAGTCACGTTTGGGCTTGTACTGTCGTGTTCAGAAATTAATACCACCTGGTCTTGATAACGCACACAACAGGTGTGAGTCTAATGGTTACATGTATGTATGGTTACAAATGTCAAGAAAATTAATTTCTAAGCCCATGAATCTGAAAATTTTGCGGTTGCTCCATCAGTGACAGTGGCAGCATCTAGGCCTAGGCCCTTGTTGGACTGTCATTTTTTAACGCTTTGACAGTGGCGCCACTATCGGGAAAACGGGTCAAAATTCATTACCGATAGGATCGAATATTATACATTTCTTCCTGAATAATTCTTACATTGACCATTCTCCCATGAAAGACAGTTGCTTACGCTACACAAAAAAAATAATCGAGGGTCAACCATTGAACTTTTGAGATATGTTGAATTTTGCACAAATCAGCGAAAAACGCACCACCTGGCACTTGACGGCATTCAACATGGGGCCGACGCACATTCCAATTTCAGTGTACACATACGTCGGCAACAACAGTAAAATACATAGTTTCTTGTTAGCCGCCTATTGAGTAGCGCTTTAGGTTTTAGAAACTTTAAAAAACATGTCTTTGCCAAAACAACTGCTAAATCAACACTGGCATACTATGAGAACCAAGAAATCAATAACTTTTAAGAACTACGGTTGAGGCTTGGCCGCGCATGAATACAAAACACTCCCTAATAAGACCAAGGAGAATATTTTTAGTTCAACATTGTGCCTACAGGTGGCCGACTCAATGTCCAGCGGAAGTTACGTAAAAGAATCATGGCGGCCCAATTTTCACTTTCTCGGGATCTTGTCATTACAAATAAACATTAAAATATCACACTTATAAGATCATTTGATTAGGATTTCAACCACATAAATGAAAACTGCAGACTCTAATCTACGAATTAAAGCGCCTGAATAGCAAAACCAGGTGAGATTAGAGGACACATGTTGATGGTTTCGATCCCTTTGTGTGCAGTGTGTGTTTGCACTGCTGATTGCTGCTCTCAACTTCACAATCCACTAAACTGTTCTGTGCTGAGCTTCCTGCATGCATTGCACTGCATCATACAAACCTTGTGTGCACTTGGGCCTAACTACAGAATAGCCGGGACAGTAGTAGCTCTGTACATTATGTACACTCTGTCCCTCTGTACGATTATGTACAAATTGTCCAACTCCAAGTCTCTCCTCCCTTTGCATTTCACATGATGATGAAGATTTAGGTAAAAAAGGAAGTTCAATGACTCTAGTCTCTAGTCTCTGACTCAGTGGCTGCCTCAAACTTTCAGATTTGTCTTGTTTGTAGCCGTGGAATTCATTTGTCTTTTCAGGTTACGATGGTTTAACCTCGGGAGTTCCACATGGAGCCCGATAAACTCTCTGCCCTGTTGAAGGGCCAGCTTACTCAGCAAGACTACCTCACCTCTCAGAATGAGATTGTAGCCAATCCTACTCAAGGGGAGGCTCCTGAGTTGGACACGAAGTCTGAGGTGGTGCCGAAAGTATCTGCTGCAACCCCTGAGTCTGGCAGTGAGTTTGACCCCGAGTCGGAAAATGAGAGTGAGGAGAGTAGTGCAGAAAGCGACGATGAGGATGATGATGATGATGATGATGATGATGATGATGATGAAAGTGAAGGTGAAAGCGATGAAGACGAAGATGATGAAAATGAAGAATCCGAAGCAGATGACAGTTCCAAATCAGGAACAGACAACAGTCCTATACCAAGTGAGACTTTTAAAGCTGAAGTCAATGTGAAAGCAGACATTGGTTTAAATGTTGAAAATGGAGCAGACAAGGAAGGTGGTGATGGGTTGAAGGAAAAACTGGAGATTAATGGTGGGAAGCCACATTTTCCCCCTGCGAATGGAGATGTTTCTGTTGAACAACAGATGGACTTCAAAGATGATTTAGATGTAAAAGATGAAGGTGCACTGATTGCTGGTGAAATTGTGCCATCTGGGAAAACTTTTGAAAGTGACCCAGATTTGATGAGTGCGATTTCTGATCCTAAGTTTGGGGAAGAGTTGGGGATATCAAACGGTAGTGATAGTATCCTGAAAACTTCTGATGGTACTGCAGCAGATGTAGAGCAGTCCAAATCAGAGGCTGGTGGAAAAGAAAAGGAAAAGGAAAAGTCAACAAAACCAAAGCGTAAACGAAAGCGTGCTGCGGAGGGCGGTGAAAAGTCCGAGAAAAAGAAGAAGAAGCGAAAGAAAGAAGATGGAGAGAAGAAAAAGAAGGGAAAGAATTCAAAGAAGAGTAATGAAAGAAAAAATATCAGGTAGGCCTATGATATATGTTTTCTTTGTTCCAATGAGACCTCAAATCAAGAGGTAAATGGAGTGCCTTACCAGAAAATTGCTTCAGATTTCAACGAGATAGCACTTTCAGAATTTGCCTGCCAAAAATGAAATATGTACCTGCCTTACCCCAAGGTCACCCTAATTAGGTTCCTTCCAAAACGCACTTCCATTCTTTAATATACTAATGGTGTTTGGTGAAGATGAGACAATTCCTGAATACTGGTTGTCTGTTCACTAGAGTACCTGTTGCCATGGTTACCAAGTTCCCTGCTCTGAGAATTTTTCTCAAGGGTTGCAGACTCTGGGGATGGCTTCTGTAAAGCATGTTTGGGGTGAAGGTGGAGTGGGGGAGTGAATGACATTGGGTGTTGAGTCAGGGCAATGAAAATGTGGGGAATTATACAAAGAATGTTCTCTTTATTGAATTTGCAATATATGGAGATTCATTCATGCATACTATGACATCTCAGTTGTCAACTGTTCCTTTTTCACTTCTTCAGAAAAATCTTCAAAGAAGGTGACCTTGATGAGAACACAATCACTGCCCAGCAGGAAGAGAAAGAAAGGAAGGAACGTTTGGCGGCACTACAGAGGAATGTCGCCAGTAATATGCACCTCAAAGCTCTGCTAGAAAGTAAGACATGTTGTCCAGAATCCCTTTGTGCAGGTTCACTAAGCACAACACCAATGAAATTAAAACAAAATTTCAATACTTCTTATGCCTATGGAAGAGCCAGATGTGAATTTTACTTTTGCAGCCAATAAACTTAGTTTCATGTCTGTTTCCATGGAATACAGAGTATAAATCCCACCGCGGTATAAATTTCATGACTGGCATTGGCAAGAGGGCAACATCAGCTGCTGCTCGCCAAAAGAATTGGTGTCTATAAATGAAATTTCTAAAATGTGATGGCGAGAAGTAATCTGTTTAATAAATTGCAGCATGCTTCAATTGGTGAGCAGCTACTCTTTGTCTTGGTTTCTGTCCTCTTCAATTCAGTTCTTATGTTGTTAACTTTACAAATCATATTTTCAGCTGATAGTGGAGAAGAGGAAGAGGCAAAGGAGGATATTGTCGTCCTAGATAAGGGTGATCAGGTGAAGCGTACCGGCAAGTATGCCGCTTTCAAGCCTGCTCGAGGTAACCAGTTTGCCACTTCATACCAATTTATTCATGTCTAGATCAAATGTCTGTAGTTTTGATCCACAAAGCTCTATCTTGTTTGAAGTATTGAGATCAGTCTTAAAAAACTTCTTTGTCCAATGCATGGTCCAAATCTTGTTTTTCGATGTTGTTAAGATGATTTAAAGTGATGTTGGTCATTTAGAATGTGTTTCTGGGTTTTGTCTTGCTTTAGGCATTTCGGAACAAAAAAGTTGAATACTACCAATGCAGTACCAGTACTTGTAATTGCAAGGAAGAATCCGTTGGACTGCATTCTGAAATTACATGTATGCTCCAAACTGTATGAGTGTGTTTGGTTTTATAAGAGTCTTCAACCTCAACCTTCGACCTTTGTTTTCAGATGTGATTGAATTGTCCAGTGATGATGAAGATGATGATGTGACGGTCCTAGAAACACCTGAGGAGGAGATCGAAATTGAGGATCCCAACAATAGCGGTTTGCATGTTGATGATACACTCAATGTACCTGATGAGCAAGGGCGGGTGCTTGTCAATGTGGGTCACCCTGGAGATGAGCCGGATATATTCCTCGCTCCGCAGATAGCAAAAGTTATAAAACCACATCAGGTAAGAAAAAGAGTGACATATGGTTTGGTCCCCTTGCTTTGTGATCAGGCATCAAGGTATCCTGGGTCAGTGAATCAGGTTTCTTTTTTCTATTTGACCAGTTGTTAAATTGAATTGTTGCCCTTGTGTTGACCTTCCACTTGATGACTATGCAGCCATTGGGTTTTTAAGGCTGCAGTCATTAATCTGTTTCGAGATGCTAGTAGGCCTGGGGACATAAAAAGGGTCTTGATATAAAATATAAGCCACCATGGAGAGTTACATTAGCGTTATTGATAATCTATTTCTCTTTTATTCTTTCTTACTTCAGATTGGTGGAATACGTTTCCTGTACGACAATCTGGTAGAATCCGTCAACCGGTTCCGAACCAGTCATGGTTTTGGATGTATTCTTGCGCACAGCATGGGTCTTGGCAAAACCATTCAAATGGTCTCCTTCATAGACATTTTCTTGCGGAATACTGATGCGAAAAGTGTCTTGGTTATTGTTCCCATCAACACGCTTCAGAATTGGCTAAACGAGTTTTCCATGTGGATTCCTGAGGTGCCAAATCCGGATGAGACAATGAAGGACCAAATCTGGCCACGGGAATTCTATGTTCACCTCATCAATGATAACCATAAGACAACAAAGGCCCGTGCTGCTGTAATCCGTAAGTTTTGAGTTTTTAACATTAGTGATCCGAAATGACCCAGCTATGCAACCTACTTTGTAGTATCGTACAGAAGTCAGTAGCCACTTAATTTTACTTTAGAATCACGTATGTACAGTGGAATTTCTTTAGTAGGTCGCACTAACTTGATATCTTTGTCTATTCTCCAGAAACATGGATGAAGAAAGGTGGTGTGTTATTGATGGGCTATGAGATGTATCGGCTGCTGGCCACAAGGAAGGCCACAAAAGCCAAGAGGAAGCCTGGCAGGAAGACTGCCAATTCCCAAGTGATTGATTTGGAGGAAGAGGATAGGAATAGAGAACTGGCTATGGGTACGTAATGATGCTGGTCAAAAGTATACTCAATACTTGTCACCTATTATGGGCGATTTTGTATCTAGATGGGTCTTTGTAACAGCTACATTTAATTTGGAGAGTTTCCATATATCTGCCAGTCAAACACTCAAACTTTGACTTCGTGAATTCAGAAAATTATCGATAATCTAATGAGGTCAGGGCACAATTGTGTCAAGTCATTATGAAAATGAAACCTGCACTTGGGTTCAGCTTTCTTAAGTGTTTGAATATTCTTCTCCAGATATCCAAACGGCCCTGTTACGACCTGGTCCCGACCTTGTGATATGTGATGAAGGTCACAGAATCAAAAATAGCCACGCTAGCATTTCACAGGCATTGAAGAACATTAGAACCAGGCGGAGAGTTGTTCTCACTGGTTACCCGTTGCAAAACAACCTAGTCGAATACTGGTGCATGGTGGATTTTGTTCGACCAAACTACCTCGGTAACAAGGCCGAGTTCTGTAACATGTTTGAGAGACCAATCATGAATGGCCAGTGCGTTGATAGCACACCAAACGATGCTCGGTTGATGCGTCATCGAGCTCATGTGCTTCACAGTCTTTTGGAGGGCTTTGTGCAAAGGTAAGTCCCCTACCAGGGCAAAAGGGTTCCTTTGATATTTACTTCCATTGAAAAGAAGTAGTATTCTTGATATGTTTTCCTACTTCTGCAAATCCAAATAGTCTCTGTGTCAACAGTCAGTTTTGACATTTGGTTCTCCTGCTGGGCGTTGTCATTGCCATTTATGTAGACTTCATAAAAGTTATTCCTCTTCTGAATACCAAGATCCTCTTTCACCTTTTTCAGACGAGGTCATGCTGTTCTCAAGGATGCGTTGCCCACCAAAGTTGAGCATGTCTTGTTCATCCGCATGTCACCAGTGCAACGGAAGCTCTACCGACTCTTCATGGACAGTCTAACGGAGATGGCCCTGTCTGGTTGGGCAACTGTCAACCCATTGAAGGCATTCTCAGTTTGTTGCAAGGTAAGCCTAGATCTTTGATTTTCAACACACATTAATATCAATCTTGGATGCTCCTTTGTAATTGAGTTTGTCTGGAAGCCATATACCTGTAGATGTCTTTTGCACTGGTTTCTCTTTGTTAGAGAGATGCGTTGCTGACTTGCCTATCCTATCACTTATTTGTCACGTTTATTCCATTCTTATAGATATGGAACCACCCAGATATCTTGTACAGAATCGTCAAGCAGATGAGGAGTGACGCCATTGAAGATGACCTTGACCTTGGCGAGACGGCTGACGGGAAGGCAGGCGAGGATGGCGTGAGCGTGAAGAAGCCTCGCGGTCGTAAGAAGAAAGCACCAACACAACCAACACCAGTGTTTGATCCAGTGACGGGACGACCGTTTCCGGATGTGAACTTGTTCTCAGATCGGAGGATGGAGACAATTACTTATGAATGGGTAGGTACATGAAAGCAAGTCTTAATAAGCATATAATAGCCTGTAACTCTTGTTATGGTACGGTCTGTGCCCGTTCTTTCAGGGGTTAAATCCACTTTCTTTTTCTCCAGGCTGATGATGTGATAAAAACCTACTCGCCTGGTGACTTGGTGAATGGTGGTAAGATGGTCATTCTCTTCAACATTATTGAAGAGACGATCCGAGCTGGTGAAAAGTTACTTGTCTTCAGGTAAGTTGTCATTGACATTTATATATTTCCAAAACCAATGTTGAGTCATTATGATTGGTCTGATGTATGAATTTTAAAAGGGAGATAGATCGTTTTGGTAAAGTCATATTCATGAATACTGTCTTTCTTTCAGTCAAAGTTTATTCACTCTCAACTTAATGGAAGAGTTCTTAGGTCGGAGGAAGGTACCAGATTCAGACGACAAATGGGCCAAGAATAAACATTACTTCCGATTGGATGGCAGCACATCGTCCCAGGAACGCGAGAAACTTATCAACTTGTTCAATGCTCCTAGTAATGAGAATGTTCACTTGTTTCTGCTGTCAACAAGGTGAGATTTAGTTTTTCAAATAGATTAGCTTGTAAAGCAAGATGGCAATGCCTTGTTTTGATGATTTGGCATAGTTCTGTTGGTTAAACAGTTGGTGACATGCAGGATTGATCAGCCAAACACGGCTGCAGAAACTTTCTTGGGTGATGGTTGGTTGCTGCCAAGTGCCTGTCTATCCTCTGTCAAGTTTGCAGTATGTTTTCTGTACCATAACATTAACAATGTTCATGTAGCCTTTATTCTAAATCTTTTTCTCCGACAGGGCTGGCTGCTTGGGCATCAATCTGGTCGGTGCTAGTCGTGTTGTCGTTTTCGACGCCTCCTGGAACCCCTGCCATGACTGCCAAGCCGTCTGTCGTGTTTATCGCTATGGCCAAACCAAACCGTGCTACATCTACCGTCTAGTCACTGATAACACATTGGAGAAGAAAATCTATGAGCGACAGATTAACAAACAGGGGATGGCAGATCGTGTTGTGGATGAGATGAATCCGCAGAATAACTTTACCAAGAGACAAGTGGAGTCACTGTTGCATTATGAGGTGAGTTCTTTTGGCTGGGTTGGTCAGAGATATTTGAAGTTTCGAAATTTGGGGGATGTTTTTTATGACAGTCTGGGGCGGTTAAGTGTAAAATGGTGTTAATGAAACTTCTACCCACAGAAGTTATGATATGCAGTTGAAGTCTTGATTAATATGTAAGCAATATGTGCCATAGTTTTACTGTACGCTAATACTGAAAACCAATATGTCATATATCTCCAGGATCAAGACTTGCCTGTGATGAACATAGAGTGTGTGGAGAATCTGACAGATCCAGTCATGCGCTTGGTTCTGAAAGACTATTCAGTCTGGCTCACTAAGGTATGTGCTGTTGCCAAGAATGCAGAATTCATTTGAATGATAATGCCTGTAGCTTTTAAATGTGCTTTATGCTGACCAGGACCTTATGTTTGTTCACTGGACCACGACACCACCCTCCTTGAGTGAGATTAATGAACTAGAGCCTCTTATCAGCAAAGTTTCCTGTTTCAATTCAGTATTTAGTTTTCCTATACAGCCAGACCTTGAATTGTTTGAATCATTTTGTTCCAGGATCCTTTTACACATGAGTCGCTCCTCATTGACCAGCAAGACTTGCGGCTGACCAAGGCAGAGAAGAAGCTTGCCCGCCAGAGCTATGAGAGAGAGAAGAAGATGAGTTTATCCAGTTACCAGCGACCATCATATCAGGCCTACTACCCGAAGCCCGGCGAGATGGCTGGTGCATCCAACTCTTACAGGAGTGGGATGCCAAGAACACTGTAAGTTCATTTGTAAAACTTGGAGCAGGGGTTTTGAAATTGGCCAACAGCAGCAGATCTGTTAACATGCTCTTACTCTCGGTTTTAGGTCGTTGGCGACATCACTGCCAAACCCTGGTAGTTTACCTCCTCCTCAATCCATGGCTACTCCAGTACCAATGACTCTGAAGAAAGGGACCCCTGGATTTGGCAAGGGTTTTGATCTCAGCACTGGTCATAGTATGAACCATACAGGCGTGACGGTCAATCAAGTTATAACAACCACAGGTAGGTGAAGCCATCGTACTTTTTGTGACCTAATTTGTTTAAAACAATGAATCTCACTGGCAGGAAAATAAGTATTTTCTTCCATTTTGCAGAAATTGTTGTCCCTGCCACTACCACCAGCACAGATACAACTCCACAGATCAAAATACCACCAGGAAAACAGATCCTAGTAATCAAGACACAGAAAGGTGTTTACATCCGTACACCAGAGGGGAAGATCTTTGCTGTGAGAGGGGGAGGTGGACCTGGTGCACGCAGTGCCACTGCCTCAAAACCGCTTGGAATGGAAGTGACCACAGTAACGGGAACAACGTCGACAGCGACTGTTTCAACAGCGAACAGCAACAGCAATGCCGATAGCATGACTGGTAAGCACACTTGTCAGTGGTTCTATGTAAAAAGTGTAAAATGGCGCTTCCTTTGGTCAGCATGCATAAAGTTACTTTCTTTTTGCATTTGAGAGTACTAGGAGGACCAACCTGCCATCTGCCATATAGTGGCTGGATTCATCTTCCAGGTTCTTCCGCCAACGAAACAGGAATGCCTTTTGTCCACACTAAAAATACATTGATTAAATTGAACACCCAGTATCAGGTACCCTTTCTAGTAAATCAGGTATCCATCCTTCCCTTTCGTCATTTCAGGTTTCGACTCCAGATCATCAGGATCCCCACGTGTTCCATCTTCAGTTTTAGACCTGATGGATGGTTCATCCCAAGACTCCATGTCCTCTTCCACAGCAAGCGGTATGACCGGCCTCCTACGATCTGCTCTTATGAAAGGTCGCCAAGAAGCTGCTAGTCATCCACCTGGCCCCTCCGTTCAACCATCAGTCGCACCATCACCGCTGACAGCACAGTTTTCATCGTTATCCACGAGCAGCCATCATGCGTCCCCTGTGCCATTTACGCAAGGTGCAACGATGCCGCACCAAAGCAGCCACCAGGCGTCGCCAGTTCCGTTTACACAAAGTCATAGTAGATTTGGAGCTAGTCCGATGGAGAGTCTTGTATCAATGGCTACAAGCAAATCGCAGAAACTTCCCACAAGTGAGGAAGGTGAAAGTGCGGGACAAGAAAGTGAGCAAACAATGTCTGGTACCAAGATCGGGTCAATGAACGTACCAGGGTACAACTCCATGATAGATTATCAGAGTCCGACATATCCTGGTTCTTCTCAGAGACTACCAACCACAACCACCAGCACCTTTGTTGAACCCAAGCTATCATCACAGCTGAGTGGTTGTGGAATGCCAAAGAAGCTTGTCGATCCTTACAAAATGCCTGTGTCTGGTAGAAAGCACGAGTCCAGTCACTCAGTGGCAGATTTGTTGAATACAAACCGCCGTAGTGCACCAGATGATGATCTCATGAAATCTGGCTATGATGAGACAATGGAGGATTATGATTCAGGCGACTCATCCGGGATGTCTGGTTTGTTTCCAGATGTTGATTTTGACACGCCTATGCCAGGTGTTGCGCAGGCTTTACCAGCTTCGACATCAGGTCCACTTGGGGTTAAGCAGATGCATGGAAGCAGGCTTCCAGTACCTCAGCAAATTCAGCGCCAGATGTTTGATCACCAGGCTGTTGGGAGAGGAAGAGGAATGATCAGATCTCATGTTGGTTCAGCTCCTAACAGAAAAGAAGAGGCAGGGATGTCATCACTGCGAGCTGTACAAAGTGATCCTCCCTTGGGAACTATGAGCATGGACGAATCTGGACCACGTCTTGGTATTGCTGACTACCAACGAGCTGTGACCAAGCCTGCTGCTGGAAAAGTTCTCATGGGCAGAGGAGAGAGCAGGATGGCCTTCCAAGGTTCACATCAAGGGGCTGACACCATGGAAGAGTCCAGCGGACCCCCATTGAGCATTGCTGATTATCAACGTGGCCACAAGTGGGCAGGTAGCAGTAGTGGTACCACACAAGCTCTTGGAGGAGGTCTACAGAGGCCTGGTACAGAGAAGATGGACGAACCAGTGCCACCACTTACCGTAGCTGACTATCAACGACTTCTGACGCAGACTGATAAGGGCACCAAGCCTTACAGTGGAGGCAATCTTGATGGAAAACACGAGTCTGGTGTGTCTTCGCTTGGTTGTCTGCAAAGCCCAGGATCGGAAAGCATGGAGGATTCTGGTTCACCGCTTAGCATAGCAGACTATCAAAGACTTATCAACCGAACAGCAGACAACAAGCCCAATGTAGGAGCTGATGCCAACAGAAAACAGGAGTATGGTATGTCATCACTTAGTTCTCTGCGGGCAACCCCAAGCCCGGGGTCTGAAAGCATGGAAGACTCTGGCCCACCTCTCAGCATCGCTGATTATCAG
The DNA here is from genome assembly GCF_910592395.1 of Lineus longissimus. Classification (NCBI taxonomy): domain Eukaryota; kingdom Metazoa; phylum Nemertea; class Pilidiophora; order Heteronemertea; family Lineidae; genus Lineus; species Lineus longissimus. The sequence continues at coordinate 3,018,176 of NC_088314.1, forward strand.
AGACTTGTCAGCCAAACAGCCAAGAGCAGTGTTCCCAAGACTAATATGGGTACAAATAGAAAAGAGGAATCAGGGATACTACCTCCCAGTTCTCAGCAAGAAACCCAAAGCCCTGGGTCTGAGAGCATGGAAGATTCAGGTTCACCACTTGGCATTGCGGACTATCAGCGACTTCTATCCAGAACAGCCAGCAGCATTGGTGCCAAGGCTGATATTGGTACTGAATCGGACAAGAAAGATGACTACGGGATGCCTCCTGTTGGTTCTCTGCGAGAGATACAAAGCCCAGGATCAGAAAGCATGGATTCAGGCCCACCACTAAGCATTGCTGACTATCAACGACTTATCGACCGCACCGCTGCTGATAAAGGCACCAAGCCTAATATAGGGAGAGATCCGAATAGAAAACAAGAGTCTGGAATAAAGCCTCGCCATTCTGTGCAAAAGACCCAATGCCTGGCATCTGAACTCTTGGACGATTCTGGGCCACCACTTGGTATAACAGACTACCAACAACTTCTCAAGCACAGTGCTGACAATGCTGGTACAAGGCCTAATAAGGGAGGTCCTCCAAATAGGAGTCGGGAATCTGGGTTGTCGTCGCTGGGTTCACTACTTGACACGCAGAGTCCTGAGTCAGAGAGAATGGAAGATTCCGGCCCACCGCTGAGCATAGCTGACTATCAGAGACTTCTAACCAAAACAGCAGACACTACAAGTGCCAAGGCTTATGTTGGGACAGATTCAAACAGGACACAGAAAGCTGGGGTGTCCTCTCTTGGGCCTCTCCCAGATAATCCTAGTCCAAGATCAGATACTATGGAGGATACGGGGCCACCCCTCAGCATTGCTGATTATCAGCGACTAATTGACCAAACAGAAGCCAGTGCCAGGTGTGCAGTCGGCAGAGAATCTCAGATGTCCCAATTTCGCAACCCAGGTACTGCTGCTGGCAACGTTGGAATGGAAAATTTTGGGCAACCATCGAGTGGCCCCAAGTTCCATCGGTCTATTTCGCATCCAGCGCCTAGTTTGGCAACCAGCTCTCAAATTAGTACTGATCAGAACAGGATGGATGGGACAAGGTTGTCATCAGTGGTTGATCCAATTCCAGCATCTGGAAGCTTGGAAGATTCTGGACCACCTCTCAGTATAGCAGATTATCAACGTGCTCTGTCGAGAACATTAGATTCAAACCCGATGAACAGAGCTGGTGATAACGTTAGTATTGATATGAATATTAACTTAAGGCCACCTGCTCCAGTTCAAGCTATCAATGTCACCTCGAAAAAAAAAGGAAAGGCAAACCCACCTCTTGGAGCATCCGCACCAAAAAACGGCAAAAAACGTGGCCCGAAACCTGGATCAACAAGGAAGAAGGCCACCAAGAAGAACCCTGATGTGTCTCAACCTGCTTTTGGAGGTCAAATGGGTTTACAACAAAACCAGCAGGGTCCGGTGATGTCACAAGTTTCTATGAATATGAGAATGAGACATCCATTCATGGGAAATCAGCCAGGACTTTCTCACTCGTTGTCAGATTCTGGGCAGGTTGAGACAAACTATGGTCGAGCTGGCCCAAGGCCCATAGGCAGGGACCATGGCTCTGTTATGTCATTTGGATACCAGGGATCTCATGGTCAAATTGATCAAGACAATTTTGGTGAAGGAATGAATATGCCAGCTGTGAGCCAATCGCCATCGTTGGATAGAATGTTTGATTCTGATTCGAATAGTGGACAGGACCAGAACCAGAGTTTGATGATGGATTATTTGGGAAAGAGAGCAGCAAACTCTCCGCTGAATCAAGATGGGCAGGGTTTGGGTACCTCTCATTTAGGTATGGCACGTGGTAATCTAGTTACCAACATGCGTTCATCCATGGATATGGACATGGTTAGAAACTATTCCAATCCGCAAAAACAAGAGAATTTTGATATAATTCAGCAACTATATCAAAATGATTCATTGTCGAAGTCTTCAGATTTGTTCCCTGGAGAGGACACCCTGCAGTCTAATGAACTTGCAAACTTTCTTTCAAAGGAGAACATGGTCTCTTCAAGTGCTACTCATCGCCCTTCAAATGAGCTTTCTGGTTTGTATTCATCACCAAGTACGGCAACTACATCAAGTAGTATGTCAATGGGTTCATCTGGGAGGCAGGATTCTAGTGGAAGGTTGTCTTCCAGACTGGGAAATGATTCTCGTAACAGACTGCCAGGAGTGGGTGCAGATTCTCGAGGGCGAATGGCCGGTTACATGGGAGCTGAATCTGGGAACATGCTCCCAGATTCTAGTCATAGGATCACAAGTTCTGGTTCTGGAGGAAACGTAAGTGGACTTGGTTATGGTGTGAGTGTGAAACAGGAAGACTCGAGAGGTAGACTTTCTGGAATGGGTAATTCCAGTGGTAGGCTACCAGGAATGGGAAGTCCAGGTAGTAGGCTACCAGGAATGAGCAACTTTAGTCATGGATTTAGTAACACAGGAATGATGAACAACTATAGTGATATATCTGGAATGTCAGGCAATTCTGGTGATGGTATGTCCGGGCTAGGAGATTCGAATAACCCATACACTGGTATGAGCGATTCAAACAATCTAACTGGCTACCAAGACTCAAATAATAGATTAGGAGTTGGGGAATCAAATACTAGACATTCAGGACTAAATGACACAGTTTATTCACAGTCACAGTCAGACTTCGGTGCCAGCCAATCATATCTAGATCAAATGACCACCAGATCAACTGGGCAGGAATACGCTAGCATGTCTAGTCAACCTCAGTCAAGTCCAGGGACTCTGCCAAGTTTTAATAGTAGTTACATGCAGTCTGCATCAGAAATGAACATGTCACAGCCATGGATGGGGTCCACAATGGGCTACGAGAGTTCATACGGTGTTCAGAATACAGATGTGTACAGGGTACCTCAGGGGGCTTCACTTCAGGAGAACATGAACTGGTCCAACTACAACTTTCCAAATCAAACCACGCAGGGAAATCCCTCACAGTCCTTGATGTCTGGGAGTATGGAGAAGAATGCCTAGTTGGTCTCTTTCCTGGAAAGACTAGTTGTGGTTTCTGTTACCAAATGCAGGGCAATGATATAGTCGTAGAACTACTTCATTACCAACCAGTGCAAATCATGTGTACATCTTACATTTCGTCATGTAGTATTGACAGTTTGTGCAAATTGAGTTCTCGGCAGTGCTTGTGTTTTCTTCATCACATTCTGAACAAATGTTACTTTTTCAATCATTGCCAAATCACAAACCGTGCTAGGTTGTGTACTATCTTTAAGGTTACTGTAAACCCCAAATCTGGTAATTGGTGTATCAAAATTGCTGTGAACAAAATGTTTTTTAGGGTAGGGAGGTTTCATTAGAGGTTTACATTAAATGGATCACATGCCCTTAAGTTTGATGATTGGGAAAAGGCATTTGTTCACAGGTTGGGTAGCCATCAGTACCTTCTACCCAGCCAGGAGCACCTCCCCTTTGTAAATATTGCAATATTTTCTTTTAGTTTGAAATTTGATTTGCAGCTACAATTCATTTTCAGTGCATAATTTGCAAACACATATGTATGATCAAGCTTTTGAAATTGATTGACAACTTTTTTCTCCTTGTCATTTTTTTTATATCTGTGAGTTGATCCAATGCCCAAAGGTAAAAACAAGGACTACTGTTTGTTGCCTGGTAAGTTTGGGTTGGTTTTCTACTCAATTTGTGTTTGGTCTCAAGATCAGCCCAGAGAAATAGTTCCCGGTGAGAATCAAGGGGGCCTTCCAGCTTGCTGAGCTGGCCAGGAAAAAGTGTTGTTGGAAGGCCTGCCTTGAATACATAAGATAAGATTCTCGGTCAGCTAGGGAACTGAATTCTCCAGGTGAAGAGGGTTCAACCTATACCTCTCACAAGTGTTGTGAAAAGTCCAATCTTATTTGTACATTGTGTGTTCAGATCGTCTATAGTAGTCGCCTTGCATGATATGATGTATTCATACAAGAAGTTATGTGTATATGATGAATGTATGTATGTGAAGTGAAATTAAGTTTTGGGTCAGTCACACTCCACATGTTCAGGGTTTTGGAAATAACATGTACTTGACAGTGAGGCGGAGCCCTTTTTTGCAATGCAGCCTTTTGGAATTAGGGATTTATAAACCAGGTTTTGGAGAAAAGTTGGCATGGTTGTACATGTACTGTTAGGGGAAAAGGAAAATGACCTGACATTTATATTATCTACATTAAATGACCTGAGCAAAAAAAAGATGTTCCGAGTATAAAGGATTATTTTTTAAAGGTGGCCAATGTTCTTGTATTGAAAGGTTTTCAAACTTCAAATAGTTGGCCGACTTTCTTTGTATTCGTTTTGGTGCCTGTTGGATCTCCTTTCTTTGCTGGAAGCTTTGTGGAATATTTCAAAAAAAATTCAAATGATCCAATTGAAGATTTTGCAAATGCAATGGAACGTCCTTTAGTGGAACCTCTACTTGTTTTGATCCCAAGTTGGTCACTTCATGGAGGTATTATTACCATTCAATTTGACATCTGACATATTACTCCAGAAATAATATTATTCCTATGGAAATAAATACGATGTATAATACTGCTGCCTGGTTAGATAATGTAGGCCTACATTATGTTGTGTATACTATCTGGACACTGCAATGTGTATAGATATTAGAATTAGATGTCTGAGGTGGAGTTGTCTGTTAGGTTTGATATTCTTAATGACCACCTGAATACCTTGTGGCATCTTTGGGACAGAGGCCTCTGATAAGACATGTACTGTGCTCCTGTCTGCCAAGTGTCTTCATATCAGAATATCAAAATTAACTGAAATGATTTGCCCCGTAAGGGATCAGTATTGAGTGTTGTAAATAAACTAAAAATTTCTCAATAAAACATCAAAAGAAACAAGTGTTCCTTTATCTCGATCTGTAACCTTGAAAGCCAGCATGCATCCATATTTACCCATGCAGTTTAACTGGGCTTATTATAAACTGTGAGATGCGCAATGCGAAATCACAAGATATCAACCTCGGTGGAGTGCCATGCGCCACAGGCACAGAGTGACACATCAATTTTTAATTGGTCTCTGGTTCCTCATCGAGGCCCTCGAGCCTTGGATCCACTCCGCCATCCTGGACTCCGTTATACCAACGGTGGGGGGGGGGGGGGGGGGGGGGCGGTAACGGTCCAATTAACTCAGATGGTTCAGAATGCTGGTTCCAGTGGCTGCGCTTGTGTCGAGTTAGCACCAAATTTCTATACCCAAATCAAGCTAGCCCCATATTTCCAGCACCAAGTTTACTCGGGTCTTACTCGAACTCACTCGGGTAAAGTGTCAAGCTAGCACTAAATTTCCAGCCCCATTTTTGGAGTTTTTGCGTTAAAAAAACAGAAAAAAACAATAAAAAAATAAAAACACCACCATCGGGATTCGAACTCGCGCCCATCATGAACATCGGACTTTCATAAACTCTCCAAAAGACATAGTCTAAGCGGCGAATTTTACGTCACAAGCTTCCTTCCATCTGATTGGTTGAAAGTTTTATCGATGTACACTGTGTTGTACGAAAGGTTCTGGAAAAAATATTCCGCGTACGGTCGGGGACGATGCCCCGCATAGCCTCATACCACTCTCGTTCCTAGGTGTGACCCGAATTTTTCAAAAATATTTTTAAAGTAAATTTGGTGGTATGAGGCTATGTGGGGCATCGTCCCCGACCGTACACATGTGGTTTTTAGCAAGATCCGATGACGACGCAGACATTGCACAATTTTGTGACGTTGCACCACACACGATTTTATGACGTTGTACACCTCGTGTATGGGCTTGTGGTATTCGACTCGAGGACTCGACGACGCGATGGCTCGATGACGCGATCGTTGCTATGGATTTTGCTAAAATACGGAATCCCATGATCCTGGTCTCCGGGCTACCGCTGCAACAGCAGAGGTTTAAGCTCGGCCTTCACATACCCAGCTACGGTATGTGGAAGGATGTGCCCCCCCCCCCCCAGCCATGGCCACTGAAGATTGGTCCCCGCGATTGATTTTGATATTTAAAGGACTCGTGGAAGTTTCATAGCACGCAAAATGACCGGAGATTTAATTGACAAACAAGCTTCTAGTGGCCAATGTCAGATGTCATGTGGTAGTCTGTCAAGAATCGGAATTTCGCATATGTACAGTTTTTTAGACTCAGTCGCTTAGTCCCTCTTCTGTCCCTTGACATCTGCCCCCCCCCCCCCCCCCCCTCCAATACATCAGCCCCTATACATGCTTTCCGAAATTGGTGGCTTGCATTGGAACTAACTTTTTCCCCTTGTCCGTCATTAAAGGCATTCAAGTGTGTTGGTCAACCATGACTATCTCCTTTGTCCCTCCACCACAGGCCTAGTTTCCCCTTATGACATCACTATTTCGGACACTCAGCGCCCCATTTCTGGAAAGGTGTATAGGACATTTAATATTGCCGTGCTGAACGGATATCCAGAGCCAACCTTGTCTCCAGGAAATCGCGTGTCATTTTAACATTGGAATTTCTGCTCGTAAAGAACCTGGGTAGGAGGTTGATCTGAACCAGCTATATTTAGGTGTATTAGCTGTATTGACGGTAAGATACCAGTGGCTTGTAAGCAACATGGCGCATGGTTTTATCAAAAATGCGAACTTGTAGGAAACGAAAAATGGTCGGATTAGATACGGTGAAAACAGCTGGAAAGGGGTTGGTAATGATCGGTTCTTTTTTATTTTCCTCCACTTATGATTCTATGTATAAATTACAGTCCAAGCAGTGATATTCTTTAAAAAGATTCCAACCGGATCGCGTCATCGAGTCATCGCGTCGTCGAGTCATCGAGTCGAATACCACAAGCCCGTGTATGCACGTGTATGCTCATCGTGCGGTAAAATATGACAGCAACGGCTGCCGGTACTTTCGGTGTTTGCGCCTTGTAACTGGTAAGTTTGTTGAAAGAGCCATGTTTCAAGTGACATAAACTGTCCAAATAAAACTTTCCCTTTTTACAAACTCTACAACAAAACTGAATGTCAGTATAAACAGCCCCTAATCAACTCATATAACCTTAAATCACTTTACATGTGCAGTATCGTGTGAGAGCTTCCACATTATTAAAGCCCTATGATCACCAGAGGAGAAAAACCATCCACCATTGCCACCCCAAACCCACAAATACAACCCTACAAGTCGAGAACACCCTCCATATGGCCAAACTCACTGCTCCTTACTAAATAAGCTCAAATAACCAAACCCAGCTTGTTCCGAAAACTCTGGATTTGGGTATAGAAATTTGGGGCTAGCTTGACACAGCTGGCCTGAACCCACTGACGCGATTTGTCGCTTTGCAAAAATCGCTGGAATTGTTCGCTACGACAAGTCGCCGCGTGCCGAATTTCATAACCTGTTCCCACTAGGGCGTTATCTCTGACGATTGACATCGAGGTCGCAAAGAGTTCATTTAGACACCTCTCACAGACCATTTGAGACTTGTCTTCACACGACCCAGAATCCGATTTAGACGATATTCTCGTCTTAGTGAAAGGACATGGTTTTTTTTTCAGTGACGATGTTTATTTTTCATCTCGGACACCTGACTTACTATCTCAGGCACCTAAGAAGATGGCCAACGTAGAGAATGATGAATAATATTTGAATCAGGATAGCGTACATCCATCCCGGCCTCGGAAAAGGCATGTCTTAGATCTATTGGAGGGGACAAAGTGGGCTTCTGAGACCTCCAGACTAGCATTTGATTCACATGATCAAGAGGCGATAGCTCCTGGGTGAGTTTACAGTAGGGACCAACACGTAGGATGGTAGCCGACTGATATGTCCCACTGGTGCTGCCACATTTAAGGTTAAGACAGCTCCTGGGTGAGTTTATAGTGGGGGGGGGGGGGGGGGGGCTGTCCTATATTGATATATCCAGCATGTGCTGCCATTTGAAGCCCAGACAGCTCCTGGCCGGGTGAGTTTACAGCAGGGGACTATGAATATGACAGATCCAGCGGGTGCTGCCATTTGACGGTCGGACAGCTCCTGAGTGAATTTACAGTAAGGGCCTGTAATTCATTTTACCATAACAAAACATAAATAACTTCAAAGAAGTACTTTCTTATTATGTTATACATTTTTACTTCATTATTTACATCATACATTTTACATTTTATAAACAATATTTGATTGTGAAAAATGGGTGAGAAAAAGCAATTGCCTTTTCAGGGCATTCCCAGAAACTCACCCTTTTTATCACAGGTCAATGTTTTAAACCTTTCAAGCCATGTTGCGCGTTTTAATAGTAACAGTAGCTCGAATTGGGCACATTGTGCCCAATTCGAGCTGGGCACATTGTGCCCAATTCGAGCTACTGTTACTATTAAAACGCGCAACATGCTCACTGGCATGAGCCTCTGAGTTTTAAAATCTGATAACAAACTTTTCCCAATTATAGCAAACAACTGGGATCAAGTTTAAAACCAGTGATAAGATTGTATTGCAGCTTCGCCATGGTTACCCAGGTGTGTTATCTTCCTGGAGATAAAGACCAGTGAGTGCCTAACCTTAGATACGTTGCGCCTACACCTACTGCACTCACTAGTCTCAATCCTATCGCTAGGTGGCTGCTGATGACGGCACTAACTGCCAGTCATGAAATAAACTAATGGCCTAACCTACCTGTAATCTAGCTATAATAGGGTGGTTTCGCAGGCGCACGGATAGCACGACGTGAACGTTTAGCTAGACGTAACCGTTTTATTTACTGCTGCGTCATTTTGGTGGTTTCGCTGCGCACGAGAAAACGGTTACGTTTAAGTCTAGGTGGCGCGAATTTTGAAAATGGCGGCACTCGGAGAACTCTTGCATTTGGCGATTGAAAATGAAGATGATGAGTTTGTGTACCTACTTTTTGAAGAAATGGCGGTGCCAAGGGGGGTAACATATGATCCACCGTTGCCTAGATTCGATTTAGAGACTTACACGGACGATCAATGTTGGAACGAATTCAGATTCCGTAAAGATGACATTCCTGTGCTCTGTCAATGCATAATAGTTTACAGAGCCTGCCCCTGGCTGTGCCACACCCGTGCACCACTCTAGACCTGCCTTCACAACATGAACACACAAGACAACACATTCCATCATCATCATGACCATGGATGGCCAGGGAAATATCCACATCATGACATGCATGAAATGCATGCGGCACAAGTGTCAAGTGTACATCCATGGGAGCGAAACATCGGCAACCGCACTTCATCATCTTTTTTCGCCTGCGAGGATAGGCGATATCGACTACAAAAGCCATTTATTTGCAGCACAATATTCCTAATAACTATTACAGGTGCTACTCAGGATGTACGACTTCTGTGTCAGTGAAAATTCGTCAATTTTGCTGTCCGTTTAGACTTACGTGTATCGAGCCCGCTATCTGTCTTTTCCCTCCGTTTACGCGAAGGGACGTTGCGTACGACGTCACGACACCGCAAGTAGTGATGACGTCACCGCTGCTAATTGTTCACGTCGCGCTATCCGTGCGCCTGCGAAACCACCCTAATGACCAACATGTACCACTGAAGAAAAAACAAAAATGCCAAAAAATCTTTAAAAAATAAAAAATAATTGAAAATAATGAAAGATATGCCTATGTGGGGCAAAGGAAGATGACACAGTATGAAATGATAAAGTTATCAACATACCACCCTAATGACCAACATGTACCACTGAAGAAAAAACAAAAATGCCAAAAAATCTTTAAAAAATAAAAAATAATTGAAAATAATGAAAGATATGCCTATGTGGGGCAAAGGAAGATGACACAGTATGAAATGATAAAGTTATCAACATACCACCCTAATGACCAACATGTACCACTGAAGAAAAAACAAAAATGCCAAAAAATCTTTAAAAAATAAAAAATAATTGAAAATAATGAAAGATATGCCTATGTGGGGCAAAGGAAGATGACACAGTATGAAATGATAAAGTTATCAACATACTTAAGTGGCTTATTTGATTCACAGACTATTTGAGAACAGGAAGGGCGCTCCCAAGAGCATTCAGGCTTGAAAAGTTTAAATTACATTAGTTTCATGGGTGCAAAACACACTGGGCCACAGTGAAAGATTATGTGCAGTATTGCAACAAATTATAGCGTTGCATTACATCACATTACATTTGTGCAGTATTGCATTGTCAAATACAAACAGGTGATCTTCAAGCATGTCGGTAAATCACTATTTGGAACAAATATTATGCTACAATTTGGAACAAATGTTTGCTTAACAGATCGTTTGCACAGCACTTCATTACATTTGCCTGAAACAAGAGCATCGATGGGATCGTCCAGCTCTGTATCAACGCGAACATTGGTGTAAGCAATGAGAGTTCTTTCATCAGGTTTGTTCCTGACAGTATTCCATGTATCTCTGACATGAAGTTGTAGCTGCAAATAGAAATACCCTTGAAACTTTCAAAACCCGTTTAGACAATCTCTGGAAAAATTAAAAAGTTCATATTTTTACTACAAGTGAGACGACTCTCCCACACCGTACTTCGTTTTTCCTTGTTTTTATAAAGCGCCTGGTCTTTTTGTGTTTTTCTGTGTGGGCACCATATTTTGATATACAAACAACAATAGAGAATGACCAGTCTAAGTATGAGTCTAAGTATAAAAGACAAGGAATGAGGATGTCTTAAAGAATTGACTGTGTCAGAGTCAAAGAGATGGAAAATAAGACTGTATTGCACTGATTTTTCACAAACCTTATAAGTTGAAGACCCAAAAGGGTTATAAAACTTCCACGATGATGATGATGAAGTGATTTTCCTCATCGGTGGTTTTTCAGCGTATCCTGATCAAGGCAAGTGTTTTCGAGACGATCTTTGATGGTTCTCCTTTCCCAAGGCTCCTTTCCTACAGAATGGGGATGTCAGTGATTCAGATGTGATCCTAGGCTTGTTGAACCTTTAGAATATTAGAATAAGAATGATGTGTTCAATTTGGAATAAAATCTTTAGCAAGACTTTTCAAAACTGCTAGAAATCGCTCCTCGAGATCTTTACATTCTTGTTAGAATCCGTTTTTTATGTTCTTGAATATATTGGATGGTTCAGCTGTATCTTACTCAAGTCACATAATCTCAGTCACTGCTCAAAATTTCAATCTATGGCATTAAAACAGCAGACCAGCTGAGTCAAGAATCGAGTCTTAGTCTTACCTTGAGGCTATCTGCGCCATTTTATGGCCAAGCTTAGTCAAGGATCAAGTCAAACCTTGAGGCTCTCCCTCGGGTTGGTTGGGAGGGTCGTTCATTGTCATCCCAAAGGCAGTGACAATACCGGGACTTGCAACCTCTCACCAAAAGACTAGTTGAACCTATAAAATATGGAATCAGAATGAGGCATTTCAATCAATCCTTAGCAAGATGTCTTAAACCTTGCTGAAAAATCTCCAATCCGAGCAAGATGTATTAAATCTTGCCGAAAAATCTATGGCATTAAAATAGCAGATCGACTATCTGCGCCATTTTGTGGCCAAGCTGAGTCAAGGGTCGAGTGTTACCATGAGGCCCTCCCTCAGGTTGGTTGGGAGGGTCGTTCTTTGTCATCCCAAAGGCAGCGACAATACTTGCAACCCGATCTCACCAAAAGACTATAGTTGAACCTTCAAAATATGGAATCAGAATGAGGCATTTCAATCAATCCTTAGCAATATGTCTTAAACCTTGCTGAAAAATCTCCAATCTGAGCAAGATGTATCAAATCTTGCCGAAAAATCGATAGCATTAAAATAGCAGACTATCTCCGCCATTTTGTGGCCAAGGTGAGTCAAGGGTCGAGTGTTACCATGAGGCCCTCCCTCAGGTTGGTTGGGAGGGTCGTTCATTGTCATCCCAAAGGCAGCGACAATACCGAGACTTGCAACCTCTCACCTAAAAGACTAGTTGAACCTATAAAATATGGAATCAGAATGAGGCATTTCAATCAATGCTTAGCAAGGTGTCTTAAACCTTGCTGAAAAATCTCCAATCCGAGCAAGATGTGTTAAATCTTGCCGAAAAATCTATGGCATTAAAATAGCAGACTGTCTGCGCCATTTTGTGGCCAAGCTGAGTCAAGGGTCAGGTCTAACCTTGAGACTCTCCCTCAGGTTGTTTGGGAGGGTCGTTCTTCGTCATCCCAAAGGCAGCGACAATACCGAGACTTGCAACCTCTGACCTAAAAGACTAGTTGAACCTATAAGATATGGAATCAGAATGAGGCATTTCAATCAATTCTTAGCAAGATGTCTTAAACCTTGCAGAAAAATCTCCAATCCGAGCAAGATATATTAAATCTTACCGAAAAATCTATGGCATTGAAATAGCAGACTGTCTGCGCCATTTTGTGGCCAAGCTGAGTCAAGGATCAGGTCTAAACTTGAGGCTCTCCTTCAGGTTGGTTGGGAGGGTCGTTCTTCGTATCCCAAAGGCAGTGATGATACCGAGACTTGCAACCTCTCACCTAAAAGACTAGTTGAACCTTCAAAATATGGAATCAGAATGAGGCATTTCAATCAATCCTTAACAAGATGTCTTAAACCTTGCAGAAAAATCTCCAATCCGAGCAAGATGTATTAAATTTTGCCGAAAATCTATGACATTAAAATAGCAGACTATCTGCACCTTTTTGTGGCCAAGCTGAGTCAAGGATCAGGTCTAACCTTGAGGCTCTCCCTCAGGTTGGTTTGGAGGGTCGTTCTTCGTCATCCCAAAGGCAGTGATGATACCGAGACTTGCAACCTCTCACCTAAAAGACTAGTTGAACCTATAAAATATGGAATCAGAATGAGGCATTTCAATCAATCCTCAGCAAGATGTCTTAAACCTTGCAGAAAAATCTCCAATCTGAGCAAGATGTATTAAATCTTGCAGAAAAATCTATGGCATTAAAATAGCAGACTGTCTGCGCCATTTTGTGGCCAAGCTGAGTCAAGGATCAGGTCTAACCTTGAGGCTCTCCCTCAGGTTGGTTGGGAGGGTCGTTCTTCGTCATCCCAAAGTCAGCGATAATACCGAGACTTGCAACCTCTCACCTAAAAGACTAGTTGAACCTATAAAATATGGAATCAGAATGAGGCATTTCAATCAATCCTTAGTGGGCCATGTGGTTTAACCACTGGGTGGAGTGACGCGTCTAGTGCTTTAGCGTAGTGTAGATACGTTTCTCGCTTTCAGCTACGGCCGCTGGCTAGCCCTCGGGTGAAAAGAGGAGCAGATGTGCGTAAGTCTCCTCCTGCCAGTACACAGCCTCTCCTCTATCAAGACTCCAGCAGTACCTCCTCGTGGTGGCCTGCGGTAACTGGACACCTTGCGGCTCCAGGCAAAATCTGCTTGGGATCTCGGAGCAGATTGGAGCCCCAGAAGTGCAGTGTGCAGGCCCACTGGCATGTGGACACGCCCTGGCACTTACTAATCCAATTCCCAGCTATGGGTTAAATAGCATGCTGAAGTCGGATGCACTGGGCCAGCGCCCTGGCGTCTAACCAGCGGTGGTGGCGCCTAACCACAGTGCAACGCATCCAAAACGCTATGACAGGCCTCGGAGGGGTCTACCCAACGCGACTGGTGGTCCCGTGACCCCGTCTCGAGGAGCCAGGAGACGGGCAGGGAAAGCTACTGGCCAGACCAATGAAGAGATCAGAGACCTCAACATCCTCCAATGGAATGCAGAAGGCGTGTACAACAAGAAAGTCGCTCTCACAGAGCGCCTGCATACAGAGAAAATAGACATCGCATGCATCCAAGAGACTCACCTTACTGAGAATCGAAGATTCACGGTGAGGGGGTACCAAACCATCAGGAAGGATCGCATTGAAAGATCAAAGGGCGGTGTTCTAGTCTTAGTACACAACTCCATCCCAGTACAAGACTTTGAGGTGAACACCAACAGAGAAGCAGAGATCAATGGAATCAGGACAAAGATCCAAGAGGAGGACATCAAGATCTATAACATCTACTGTCCCAATGACAAAGAACTATCCCTAGAGAAGCTTGAAGTGCCGGAATCCAACTGCCTGGTACTCGGAGATTTCAACAGCCACTCTGAAAGCTGGGGATACACAGATTCAGACAAGAGAGGGGATGAAGTGGAGGACTGGCAGATCGACAACAACCTGCTCCTCCTAAACGATGCCGAGGATCCACCAATCTTCTACTCAAGAAGGTGGCACACAACATCGAACCCGGACCTCGCCTTTGCCACCAATGACCTGTATGGAAGAACAACAAGATCAGTTCTGAAACAACTAGGAGGTAGTGATCACAGACCAGTCAAACTCACTATCAACCTGAACCACAGGCCGCAAGAAGCTAGCACTCTCCCGAGATGGAACTACAAGAAAGCCAACTGGGATCTCTTCACCTCTAAAACAGATGAGAACACCAAACATCTCCAAAAAAGCCCTAACATCAACAAGATGGTGAAAGAGTTCAACCAGGCACTCCTCACTGCTGCCAAGGAAAGCATTCCAAGAGAAGCAAGAAAGAACTACAAGCCCTATTGGACAGAGGAGCTGCAGGAGCTAGACGATGCCGTGCAGAAAGCGAGGGAAAACGTGGAAGCAACACCAAACACAGAAAACAACATCACCCTGAAAGAAGCAACTGCAAGGTACAAGAAGGCATGCATCCAAAGTTCAAGGAAGAAATGGAAGCTTGCCCAGGCTCTAAATGACGAAAAACCAAAGGGACAAGCACCGATTCTCGAGAACAACAAGCAGGAGCTCTTGACAGGAAAGAAAGCAGCGAACCACTTCATCAACGAATACCAACAAATCAGTGACATCGAAATACCACCAGAGAGGAACAGAGAAGTTCTGGGAGCCCAGAACTCGTTTCATAACCAACAGAAGAGTGAGGATGAGATGATGACCAAGAACTTCACCAAGAAGGAACTGAAAGAAGCCCTATCCACACTGAAATTGAAGAAATCGCCTGGACCAGACGACATCACGAACGAGATGCTTCTACATCTAGGAACGGTAGCAGAAGATAGGTTGCTACACATCTACAATACCAGCTTGAAAACAGGAAAGGTTCCACAAATATGGAGGGAAGCGGTTATGATCCCAATACACAAGCCCGGCAAGGACAAAGCTAAAGCCCAGAGCTACAGACCAATCAGCCTCACGAGTAATGTCGGAAAGGTTATGGAACGGCTGATTAACAACCGGCTGACATGGCACCTGGAAGAGAAACAAGTCCTCCGTCCAGAGCAAGCAGGCTTCCGAAGCAACCGATCTACAGAGGACCAAGTAACCTACATAGCCCAGGAGATCGACGACGCCTTCCAGGACAAAGAGGTCACGCTAGCTGTCTTTGTCGACATGGAGAAAGCATTCGACAAAGTCTGGAAGGCCGGACTCAAACTCAAACTACACCAGTGTGGGATCAGAGGGAACATGTACGCATGGATCTCACAGTATCTACACAACAGAAAGGCTAGAGTCAAGGTGCAGGGACAACACAGCAGGAAGAAGCTGCTGAGACAAGGTGTACCCCAGGGAGGAGTACTGTCCCCCACACTCTTCCTGGTATTCATCAATGACATACTAGCCGGAATGCCCAAGAAAGTCAAGGGAGCTATCTACGCTGATGACCTAATTCTGTGGTGCTCTGAAGAGAAACTAGATGTGGCAAGATCACGCATCCAGGCAGCTCTGAACACACTGCAGAAGTGGGCCGAAACCTGGCTTGTTACTGTGAACTCCGCCAAGACAGCCTACACGATCTTCTCACTCTCAACCAAGCAACAGAAAACCCGCCTCACTCTAAACGGGAAACCTCTTCAACAAGAACAGACCCCCAAATACCTCGGAATGACCTTTGACCGTCGAATGACATGGAGGAACCACATAGAGCTAACCACTCTCCGGGCAAAACGGCGACTCTCACTCATGAAGAAGCTGACATGCAGCCAGTGGGGAGCAGACACCAGTGTACTGAAGAAACTCTATGTCGGAAGAATAAGGCCAGTGATGGAGTACGGGACAACTGCAATGGCCAATGCAGCCAAGTCCAACACTGCAAAACTCAACCGTGTGCAGAACCAAGCCGAGCGTATCATCACCGGGGCCATGAAATCTACGCCAATCACTGCAATGGAGACCATAACCAAGCTCCAACCACAAGAAGACCGGAGGGAAGTGAAGGTGATCACACTGGCAGAGAAGTTCAAAAGGATGAAAACCCACCCAATGCACCAGAGAGTCCAAAAAGGAGCTCGGAAAAGCAGCTTCATCAGTCAAAGCAAGGCGCTGGAAAGGAATCACCCTGAACTGAAAGTCAGCACTCCAAGGGATATACCATCTAGCAGACCCAAGCCAACACTCGACCCCCGAATGTCACCGGAGATCAAGGAGACAGTCCCTGGTATCCTCAGCAAACACCTCCAAACTGATGAGGCACGGAAAGCTCTGTCAATGGAGCATATCCACATGCAGTACCCAGACCAGAAGTGGACCCATGTGTATACTGATGGGTCAGCAACTGACGCAACCAGAGATGGAGGAGGAGGCATCCTTATCAAGTATAAAGACGAGGAAGAGACAATCGCGATATCTACAGGTAGATACTCCAGCAACTACAGAGCTGAAGCCGTCGCAATTGAAGAGGCAACCAAGAAGCTGAAACAGAAGAGGAACAAGACCAGACATCGAATAGTCATATTCACTGATGCCCTTTCTGTCCTGAAAGCCATGCAAGATCCGAAGAAGGAGGAAGTGCAGAACCTCACCACATCTCTAAAAGCCCTATGTTCATGCAGGAAGAAAGTCGTTCTCCAGTGGATACCAGCCCACTGCAACATCAAGGGGAACGAGAAGGCCGACCATCTGGCCAAGGAAGGAAGCCAACTACACCAGAGCGACCTGTCCCTAACATATAAGGAGGCTAAAACCAATATCAAAGCTGCCTACTGGACCAAGTGGAAGGAAGAGCATGAGGGATATGATGCTAATGACAATTACAACAAACTCACCAGAAGAGGCCAGGCCATCATATTCCGACTGCGAACCGGTCACAGCAGGTTACGCCATCACCTGTTTACAAAGTTACGGATCGGAGACAACGACTTGTGCCCTTGTGCCACGGAACCGATGACCGTGGCACACATCCTGACAAGATGTGCGAGATTGGCAGCTCTGAGAAAAGACATCTGGCCAGAAGGTACCAGCCTACAAGACCAGCTCTATGGAGACCTCCAACAGCTGCGAAACACCATAGAATATATCAGAAGATCGGACTTGACTGTCTAGAGCGAACGAGAAGAAGAAGAAGAATCAATCCTTAGCAAGATGTCTTAAACCTTGCAGAAAAATCTCCAATCCGAGCAAGATGTATTAAATCTTGCCGAAAATCTATGACATTAAAATAGCAGACTATCTGGACCTTTTTGTGGCCAAGCTGAGTCAAGGATCAGGTCTAACCTTGAGGCTCTCCCTCAGGTTGGTTGGGAGGGTCGTTCTTCGTCATCCCAAAGGCAGCGATAATACCGAGACTTGCAACCTCTCACCTAAAAGACTAGTTGAACCTATAAAATATGGAATCAGAATGAGGCATTTCAATCAATCCTTAGCAAGATGTCTTAAACCTTGCAGAAAAATCTCTAATCCGAGCAAGATGTATTAAATCTTACCGAAAAATCTATGGCATTGAAATAGCAGACTGTCTGCGCTATTTTGTTGCCAAGCTGAGTCAAGGATCAGGTCTTACCTTGAGGCTCTGCCTCAGGTTGGTTGGGAGGGTCGTTCATTGTCATCCCAAAGGCAGTGATGATACCGAGACTTGCAACCTCTCACCTAAGAGACTAGTTGAATCTATAAAATATGGAATCAGAATGAGGCATTTCAATCAATCCTTAGCAAGATGTCTTAAACCTTGCAGAAAAATCTCCAATCCGAGCAAGATGTATTAAATCTTGCCGAAAATCTATGGCATTAAAATAGCATACTGTCTGCGCTATTTTGTTGCCAAGCTGAGTCAAGGATCAGGTCTAACCTTGAGACTCTCCCTCAGGTTGGTTGGGAGGGTCGTTCTTCGTCATCCCAAAGTCAGCGACAATACCGAGACTTACAACCTCTCACCTAAGAGACTAGTTGAACCTATAAAATATGGAATCAGAATGAGGCATTTCAATCAATCCTTAGCAAGATGTCTTAAACCTTGCAGAAAAATCTCCAATCCGAGCAAAATGTATTCAATCGTGCCGAAAAATCTATGACATAAAAATAGCAGACTATCTGCGCCATTTTGTGGCCAAGCTGAGTCAAGGATCAGGTCTCACCTTGAGGCTCTCCCTCAGGTTGGTTGGGAGGGTCGTTCAGCGCCATCCCAAAGGCAATGATGATACCGAGACTTGCAACCTCTCACCTAAAAGACTAGTTGAACCTATAAAATATGGAATCAGAATGAGGCATTTCAATCAATCCTTGGCAAGATGTCTTAAACCTTGCTGAAAAATCTCCAATCCGAGGAAGATGTATTAAATCTTGCCAAAAAATCTATGGCATTGAAATAGCAGACTATCTGCGCCATTTTGTGGCCAAGCTGAGTCAAGGATCAGGTCTAACCTTGAGGCTCTCCCTCAGGTTGGTTGGGAGGGTCGTTCTTCGTATCCCAAAGGCAGTGATGATACCGAGACTTGCAACCTCTCACCTAAAAGACTAGTTGAACCTTCAAAATATGGAATCAGAATGAGGCATTTCAATCAATCCTTAACAAGATGTCTTAAACCTTGCAGAAAAATCTCCAATCCGAGCAAGATGTATTAAATTTTGCCGAAAATCTATGACATTAAAATAGCAGACTATCTGCACCTTTTTGTGGCCAAGCTGAGTCAAGGATCAGGTCTAACCTTGAGGCTCTCCCTCAGGTTGGTTGGGAGGGTCGTTCTTCGTCATCCCAAAGGCAGCGATAATACCGAGACTTGCAACCTCTCACCTAAAAGACTAGTTGAACCTATAAAATATGGAATCAGAATGAGGCATTTCAATCAATCCTTAGCAAGATGTCTTAAACCTTGCAGAAAAATCTCTAATCCGAGCAAGATGTATTAAATCTTACCGAAAAATCTATGGCATTGAAATACCTGACTGTCTGCGCTATTTTGTTGCCAAGCTGAGTCAAGGATCAGGTCTTACCTTGAGGCTCTGCCTCAGGTTGGTTGGGAGGGTCGTTCATTGTCATCCCAAAGGCAGTGATGATACCGAGACTTGCAACCTCTCACCTAAGAGACTAGTTGAATCTATAAAATATGGAATCAGAATGAGGCATTTCAATCAATCCTTAGCAAGATGTCTTAAACCTTGCAGAAAAATCTCCAATCCGAGCAAGATGTATTAAATCTTGCCGAAAAATCTATGGCATTAAAATAGCATACTGTCTGCGCTATTTTGTTGCCAAGCTGAGTCAAGGATCAGGTCTAACCTTGAGGCTCTCCCTCAGGTTGGTTGGGAGGGTCGTTCTTTGTCATCCCAAAGTCAGCGATAATACCGAGACTTGCAACCTCTCACCTAAAAGACTAGTTGAATCTATAAAATATGGAATCAGAATGAGGCATTTCAATCAATCCTTAGTGGGCCATGTGGTTTAACCACTGGGTGGAGTGACGCGTCTAGTGCTTTAGCGTAGTGTAGATACGTTTCTCGCTTTCAGCTACGGCCGCTGGCTAGCCCTCGGGTGAAAAGAGGAGCAGATGTGCGTAAGTCTCCTCCTGCCAGTACACAGCCTCTCCTCTATCAAGACTCCAGCAGTACCTCCTCGTGGTGGCCTGCGGTAACTGGACACCTTGCGGCTCCAGGCAAAATCTGCTGGGGATCTCGGAGCAGATTGGAGCCCCAGAAGTGCAGTGTGCAGGCCCACTGGCATGTGGACACGCCCTGGCACTCACTAATCCAATTCCCAGCTATGGGTTAAATAGCATGCTGAAGTCGGATGCACTGGGCCAGCGCCCTGGCGTCTAACCAGCGGTGGTGGCGCCTAACCACAGTGCAACGCATCCAAAACGCTATGACAGACAACCAATCAATGATACGAGATGGTGCTCGACCTGTGGAGACCCGCCAGGCTGGAAGAGCACCGGGCCCCAGGCCTCGAAGGGGTCCACCCAACGCGACTGGTGGTCCCGTGACCCCGTCTCGAGGAGCCAGGAGACGGGCAGGGAAAGCTACTGGCCAGACCAATGAAGAGATCAGAGCCCTCAACATCCTCCAATGGAATGCAGAAGGCGTGTACAACAAGAAAGTCGCTCTCACAGAGCGCCTGCATACAGAGAAAATAGACATCGCATGCATCCAAGAGACTCACCTTACTGAGAATCGAAGATTCACGGTGAGGTGGTACCAAACCATCAGGAAGGATCGCATTGAAAGATCAAAGGGCGGTGTTCTAGTCTTAGTACACAACTCCATCCCAGTACAAGACTTTGAGGTGAACACCAACAGAGAAGCAGAGATCAATGGAATCAGGACAAAGATCCAAGAGGAGGACATTAAGATCTATAACATCTACTGTCCCAATGACAAAGAACTATCCCTAGAGAAGCTTGAAGTGCCGGAATCCAACTGCCTGGTACTCGGAGATTTCAACAGCCACTCTGAAAGCTGGGGATACACAGATTCAGACAAGAGAGGGGATGAAGTGGAGGACTGGCAGATCGACAACAACCTGCTCCTCCTAAACGATGCCGAGGATCCACCAACCTTCTACTCAAGAAGGTGGCACACAACATCGAACCCGGACCTCGCCTTTGCCACCAATGACCTGTATGGAAGAACAACAAGATCAGTTCTGAAACAACTAGGAGGTAGTGATCACAGACCAGTCAAACTCACTATCAACCTGAACCACAGGCCGCAAGAAGCTAGCACTCTCCCGAGATGGAACTACAAGAAAGCCAACTGGGATCTCTTCACCTCTAAAACAGATGAGAACACCAAACATCTCCAAAAAAGCCCTAACATCAACAAGATGGTGAAAGAGTTCAACCAGGCACTCCTCACTGCTGCCAAGGAAAGCATTCCAAGAGAAGCAAGAAAGAACTACAAGCCCTATTGGACAGAGGAGCTGCAGGAGCTAGACGATGCCGTGCAGAAAGCGAGGGAAAACGTGGAAGCAACACCAAACACAGAAAACAACATCACCCTGAAAGAAGCAACTGCAAGGTACAAGAAGGCATGCATCCAAAGTTCAAGGAAGAAGTGGATTGAGAAAAAACCGAGAGCCTCAACCTGGATCGAGATGGAAACAAGTTATGGAAGCTTGCCCAGGCTCTAAATGACGAAAAACCAAAGGGACAAGCACCGATTCTCGAGAACAACAAGCAGGAGCTCTTGACAGGAAAGAAAGCAGCGAACCACTTCATCAACGAATACCAACAAATCAGTGACATCGAAATACCACCAGAGAGGAACAGAGAAGTTCTGGGAGCCCAGAAGTCGTTTCGTAACCAACAGAAGAGTGAGGATGAGATGATGACCCAAGAACTTCACCAAGAAGGAACTGAAAGAAGCCCTATCCACACTGAAATTGAAGAAATCGCCTGGACCAGACGACATCACGAACGAGATGCTTCTACATCTAGGAACGGTAGCGGAAGATAGGTTGCTACACATCTACAATACCAGCTGGAAAACAGGAAAGGTTCCACAAATATGGAGGGAAGCGGTTATGATCCCAATACACAAGCCCGGCAAGGACAAAGCTAAAGCCCAGAGCTACAGACCAATCAGCCTCACGAGTAATGTCGGAAAGGTTATGGAACGGCTGATTAACAACCGGCTGACATGGCACCTGGAAGAGAAACAAGTCCTCCGTCCAGAGCAAGCAGGCTTCCGAAGCAACCGATCTACAGAGGACCAAGTAACCTACATAGCCCAGGAGATCGACGACGCCTTCCAGGACAAAGAGGTCACGCTAGCTGTCTTTGTCGACATGGAGAAAGCATTCGACAAAGTCTGGAAGGCCGGACTCAAACTCAAACTACACCAGTGTGGGATCAGAGGGAACATGTACGCATGGATCTCACAGTATCTACACAACAGAAAGGCTAGAGTCAAGGTGCAGGGACAACACAGCAGGAAGAAGCTGCTGAGACAAGGTGTACCCCAGGGAGGAGTACTGTCCCCCACACTCTTCCTGGTATTCATCAATGACATACTAGCCGGAATGCCCAAGAAAGTCAAGGGAGCTATCTACGCTGATGACCTAGTTCTGTGGTGCTCTGAAGAGAAACTAGATGTGGCAAGATCACGCATCCAGGCAGCTCTGAACACACTGCAGAAGTGGGCCGAAACCTGGCTTGTTACTGTGAACTCCGCCAAGACAGCCTACACGATCTTCTCACTCTCAACCAAGCAACAGAAAACCCGCCTCACTCTAAACGGGAAACCTCTTCAACAAGAACAGACCCCCAAATACCTCGGAATGACCTTTGACCGTCGAATGACATGGAGGAACCACATAGAGCTAACCACTCTCCGGGCAAAACGGCGACTCTCACTCATGTAGAAGCTGACATGCAGCCAGTGGGGAGCAGACACCAGTGTACTGAAGAAACTCTACGTCGGAAGAATAAGGCCAGTGATGGAGTACGGGACAACTGCAATGGCCAATGCAGCCAAGTCCAACACTGCAAAACTCAACCGTGTGCAGAACCAAGCCGAGCGTATCATCACCGGGGCCATGAAATCTACGCCAATCACTGCAATGGAGACCATAACCAAGCTCCAACCACAAGAAGACCGGAGGGAAGTGAAGGTGATCACACTGGCAGAGAAGTTCAAAAGGATGAAAACCCACCCAATGCACCAGAGAGTCCAAAAAGGAGCTCGGAAAAGCAGCTTCATCAGTCAAAGCAAGGCGCTGGAAAGGAATCACCCTGAACTGAAAGTCAGCACTCCAAGGGATATACCATCTAGCAGACCCAAGCCAACACTCGACCCCCGAATGTCACCGGAGATCAAGGAGACAGTCCCTGGTATCCTCAGCAAACACCTCCAAACTGATGAGGCACGGAAAGCTCTGTCAATGGAGCATATCCACATGCAGTACCCAGACCAGAAGTGGACCCATGTGTATACTGATGGGTCAGCAACTGACGCAACCAGAGATGGAGGAGGAGGCATCCTTATCAAGTATAAAGACGAGGAAGAGACAATCGCGATATCTACAGGTAGATACTCCAGCAACTACAGAGCTGAAGCCGTCGCAATTGAAGAGGCAACCAAGAAGCTGAAACAGAAGAGGAACAAGACCAGACATCGAATAGTCATATTCACTGATGCCCTTTCTGTCCTGAAAGCCATGCAAGATCCGAAGAAGGAGGAAGTGCAGAACCTCACCACATCTCTAAAAGCCCTATGTTCATGCAGGAAGAAAGTCGTTCTCCAGTGGATACCAGCCCACTGCAACATCAAGGGGAACGAGAAGGCCGACCATCTGGCCAAGGAAGGAAGCCAACTACACCAGAGCGACCTGTCCCTAACATATAAGGAGGCTAAAACCAATATCAAAGCTGCCTACTGGACCAAGTGGAAGGAAGAGCATGAGGGATATGATGCTAATGACAATTACAACAAACTCACCAGAAGAGGCCAGGCCATCATATTCCGACTGCGAACCGGTCACAGCAGGTTACGCCATCACCTGTTTACAAAGTTACGGATCGGAGACAACGACTTGTGCCCTTGTGCCACGGAACCGATGACCGTGGCACACATCCTGACAAGATGTGCGAGATTGGCAGCTCTGAGAAAAGACATCTGGCCAGAAGGTACCAGCCTACAAGACCAGCTCTATGGAGACCTCCAACAGCTGCGAAACACCATAGAATATATCAGAAGATCGGACTTGACTGTCTAGAGCGAACGAGAAGAAGAAGAAGAATCAATCCTTAGCAAGATGTCTTAAACCTTGCAGAAAAATCTCCAATCCGAGCAAGATGTATTAAATCTTGCCGAAAATCTATGACATTAAAATAGCAGACTATCTGGACCTTTTTGTGGCCAAGCTGAGTCAAGGATCAGGTCTAACCTTGAGGCTCTCCCTCAGGTTGGTTGGGAGGGTCGTTCTTCGTCATCCCAAAGGCAGCGATAATACCGAGACTTGCAACCTCTCACCTAAAAGACTAGTTGAACCTATAAAATATGGAATCAGAATGAGGCATTTCAATCAATCCTTAGCAAGATGTCTTAAACCTTGCAGAAAAATCTCCAATCCGAGCAAAATGTATTCAATCGTGCCGAAAAATCTATGACATTAAAATAGCAGACTATCTGCGCCATTTTGTGGCCAAGCTGAGTCAAGGATCAGGTCTCACCTTGAGGCTCTCCCTCAGGTTGGTTGGGAGGGTCGTTCAGCGCCATCCCAAAGGCAATGATGATACCGAGACTTGCAACCTCTCACCTAAAAGACTAGTTGAACCTATAAAATATGGAATCAGAATGAGGCATTTCAATCAATCCTTAACAAGATGTCTTAAACCTTGCAGAAAAATCTCCAATCCGAGCAAGATGTATTAAATTTTGCCGAAAATCTATGACATTAAAATAGCAGACTATCTGCACCTTTTTGTGGCCAAGCTGAGTCAAGGATCAGGTCTAACCTTGAGGCTCTGCCTAAGGTTGGTTGGGAGGGTCGTTCTTCGTATCCCAAAGGCTGTGATGATACCGAGACTTGCAACCTCTCACCTAAAAGACTAGTTGAACCTATAAAATATGGAATCAGAATGAGGCATTTCAATCAATCCTCAGCAAGATGTCTTAAACCTTGCAGAAAAATCTCCAATCTGAGCAAGATGTATTAAATCTTGCAGAAAAATCTATGGCATTAAAGAGCAGACTGTCTGTGCCATTTTGTGGCCAAGCTGAGTCAAGGATCAGGTCTAACCTTGAGGCTCTCCCTCAGTTTGGTTGGGAGGGTCGTTCTTTGTCATCCCAAAGTCAGCGATAATACCGAGACTTGCAACCTCTCACCTAAAAGACTAGTTGAATCTATAAAATATGGAATCAGAATGAGGCATTTCAATCAATCCTTAGCAAGATGTCTTAAACCTTGCAGAAAAATCTCCAATCCGAGCAAGATGTATTAAATCTTGCCGAAAAATCTATGGCATTAAAATAGCATACTGTCTGCGCTATTTTGTTGCCAAGCTGAGTCAAGGATCAGGTCTTACCTTGAGTCTCTGCCTCAGGTTGGTTGGGAGGGTCGTTCTTCGTCATCCCAAAGGCAGCGACAATACCGAGACTTACAACCTCTCACCTAAGAGACTAGTTGAACCTATAAAATATGGAATCAGAATGAGGCATTTCAATCAATCCTTAGTGGGCCATGTGGTTTAACCACTGGGTGGAGTGACGCGTCTAGTGCTTTAGCGTAGTGTAGATACGTTTCTCGCTTTCAGCTACGGCCGCTGGCTAGCCCTCGGGTGAAAAGAGGAGCAGATGTGCGTTAGTCTCCTCCTGCCAGTACACAGCCTCTCCTCTATCAAGACTCCAGCAGTACCTCCTCGTGGTGGCCTGCGGTAACTGGACACCTTGCGGCTCCAGGCAAAATCTGCTGGGGATCTCGGAGCAGATTGGAGCCCCAGAAGTGCAGTGTGCAGGCCCACTGGCATGTGGACACGCCCTGGCACTCACTTATCCAATTCCCAGCTATGGGTTAAATAGCATGCTGAAGTCGGATGCACTGGGCCAGCGCCCTGGCGTCTAACCAGCGGTGGTGGCGCCTAACCACAGTGCAACGCATCCAAAACGCTATGACAGACAACCAATCAATGATACGAGATGGTGCTCGACCTGTGGAGACCCGCCAGGCTGGAAGAGCACCGGGCCCCAGGCCTCGAAGGGGTCCACCCAACGCGACTGGTGGTCCCGTGACCCCGTCTCGAGGAGCCAGGAGACGGGCAGGGAAAGCTACTGGCCAGACCAATTAAGAGATCAGAGCCCTCAACATCCTCCAATGGAATGCAGAAGGCGTGTACAACAAGAAAGTCGCTCTCACAGAGCGCCTGCATACAGAGAAAATAGACATCGCATGCATCCAAGAGACTCACCTTACTGAGAATCGAAGATTCACGGTGAGGTGGTACCAAACCATCAGGAAGGATCGCATTGAAAGATCAAAGGGCGGTGTTCCCGGACCTCGCCTTTGCCACCAATGACCTGTATGGAAGAACAACAAGATCAGTTTTGAAACAACTAGGAGGTAGTGATCACAGACCAGTCAAACTCACTATCAACCTGAACCACAGGCCGCAAGAAGCTAGCACTCTCCCGAGATGGAACTACAAGAAAGCCAACTGGGATCTCTTCACCTCTTAAACAGATGAGAACACCAAACATCTCCAAAAAAGCCCTAACATCAACAAGATGGTGAAAGAGTTCAACCAGGCACTCCTCACTGCTGCCAAGGAAAGCATTCCAAGAGAAGCAAGAAAGAACCACAAGCCCTATTGGACAGAGGAGCTGCAGGAGCTAGACGATGCCGTGCAGAAAGCGAGGGAAAACGTGGAAGCAACACCAAACACAGAAAACAACATCACCCTGAAAGAAGCAACTGCAAGGTACAAGAAGGCATGCATCCAAAGTTCAAGGAAGAAGTGGATTGAGAAAAAACCGAGAGCCTCAACCTGGATCGAGATGGAAACAAGTTATGGAAGCTTGCCCAGGCTCTAAATGACGAAAAACCAAAGGGACAAGCACCGATTCTCGAGAACAACAAGCAGGAGCTCTTGACAGGAAAGAAAGCAGCGAACCACTTCATCAACGAATACCAACAAATCAGTGACATCGAAATACCACCAGAGAGGAACAGAGAAGTTCTGGGAGCCCAGAAGTCGTTTCGTAACCAACAGAAGAGTGAGGATGAGATGATGACCAAGAACTTCACCAAGAAGGAACTGAAAGAAGCCCTATCCACACTGAAATTGAAGAAATCGCCTGGACCAGACGACATCACGAACGAGATGCTTCTACATCTAGGAACGGTAGCAGAAGATAGGTTGCTACACATCTACAATACCAGCTGGAAAACAGGAAAGGTTCCACAAATATGGAGGGAAGCGGTTATGATCCCAATACACAAGCCCGGCAAGGACAAAGCTAAAGCCCAGAGCTACAGACCAATCAGCCTCACGAGTAATGTCGGAAAGGTTATGGAACGGCTGATTAACAACCGGCTGACATGGCACCTGGAAGAGAAACAAGTCCTCCGTCCAGAGCAAGCAGGCTTCCGAAGCAACCGATCTACAGAGGACCAAGTAACCTACATAGCCCAGGAGATCGACGACGCCTTCCAGGACAAAGAGGTCACGCTAGCTGTCTTTGTCGACATGGAGAAAGCATTCGACAAAGTCTGGAAGGCCGGACTCAAACTCAAACTACACCAGTGTGGGATCAGAGGGAACATGTACGCATGGATCTCACAGTATCTACACAACAGAAAGGCTAGAGTCAAGGTGCAGGGACAACACAGCAGGAAGAAGCTGCTGAGACAAGGTGTACCCCAGGGAGGAGTACTGTCCCCCACACTCTTCCTGGTATTCATCAATGACATACTAGCCGGAATGCCCAAGAAAGTCAAGGGAGCTATCTACGCTGATGACCTAGTTCTGTGGTGTTCTGAAGAGAAACTAGATGTGGCAAGATCACGCATCCAGGCAGCTCTGAACACACTGCAGAAGTGGGCCGAAACCTGGCTTGTTACTGTGAACTCCGCCAAGACAGCCTACACGATCTTCTCACTCTCAACCAAGCAACAGAAAACCTGCCTCACTCTAAACGGGAAACCTCTTCAACAAGAACAGACCCCCAAATACCTCGGAATGACCTTTGACCGTCGAATGACATGGAGGAACCACATAGAGCTAACCACTCTCCGGGCAAAACGGCGACTCTCACTCATGAAGAAGCTGACATGCAGCCAGTGGGGAGCAGACACCAGTGTACTGAAGAAACTCTATGTCGGAAGAATAAGGCCAGTGATGGAGTACGGGACAACTGCAATGGCCAATGCAGCCAAGTCCAACACTGCAAAACTCAACCGTGTGCAGAACCAAGCCGAGCGTATCATCACCGGGGCCATGAAATCTACGCCAATCACTGCAATGGAGACCATAACCAAGCTCCAACCACAAGAAGACCGGAGGGAAGTGAAGGTGATCACACTGGCAGAGAAGTTCAAAAGGATGAAAACCCACCCAATGAACCAGAGAGTCCAAAAAGGAGCTCGGAAAAGACTGAAGTGAGGCAGCTTGATCAGTCAAAGCAAGGCACTGGAAAGGAATCACCCTGAACTGAAAGTCAGCACTCCAAGGGATATACCATCTAGCAGACCCAAGCCAACACTCGACCCCCGAATGTCACCGGAGATCAAGGAGACAATCCCTGGTATCCTCAGCAAACACCTCCAAACTGATGAGGCACGGAAAGCTCTGACAATGGAGCATATCCACATGCAGTACCCAGACCAGAAGTGGACCCATGTGTATACTGATGGGTCAGCAACTGACGCAACCAGAGATGGAGGAGGAGGCATCCTTATCAAGTATAAAGACGAGGAAGAGACAATCGCGATATCTACAGGTAGATACTCCAGCAACTACAGAGCTGAAGCCGTCGCAATTGAAGAGGCAACCAAGAGGCTGAAACAGAAGAGGAACAAGACCAGACATCGAATAGTCATATTCACTGATGCCCTTTCTGTCCTGAAAGCCATGCAAGATCCGAAGAAGGAGGAAATGCAGAACCTCACCACATCTCTAAAAGCCCTATGTTCATGCAGGAAGAAAGTCGTTCTCCAGTGGATACCAGCCCACTGCAACATCAAGGGGAACGAGAAGGCCGACCATCTGGCCAAGGAAGGAAGCCAACTACACCAGAGCGACCTGTCCCTAACATATAAGGAGGCAAAAACCAATATCAAAGCTGCCTACTGGACCAAGTGGAAGGAAGAGCACGAGGGATATGATGCTAATGACAATTACAACAAACTCACCAGAAGAGGCCAGGCCATCATATTCCGACTGCGAACCGGCCACAGCAGGTTACGGCATCACCTGTTTACAAAGTTACGGATCGGAGACAACGACTTGTGCCCATGTGCCACGGAACCGATGACCGTGGCACACATCCTGACAAGATGTGCGAGATTGGCACCTCTGAGAAAAGGCATCTGGCCAGAAGGTACCAGCCTACAAGACCAGCTCTATGGAGACCTCCAACAGCTGCGAAACACCATAGAATATATCAGAAGATCGGACTTGACTGTCTAGAGCGAACGAGAAGAAGAAGAAGAATCAATCCTTAGCAAGATGTCTTAAACTAGCAGACTATCTGCACCTTTTTGAGGCCAAGCTGAGTCAAGGATCAGGTCTAACCTTGAGGCTCTCCCTCAGGTTGGTTGGGAGGGTCGTTCTTCGTCATCCCAAAGGCAGTGATGATACCAAGACTTGCAACCTCTCACCTAAAAGACTAGTTGAACCTATAAAATATGGAATCAGAATGAGGCATTTCAATCAATCCTCAGCAAGATGTCTTAAACCTTGCAGAAAAATCTCTAATCCGAGCAAGATGTATTAAATCTTACCGAAAAATCTATGGCATTGAAATAGCAGACTGTCTGCGCCATTTTGTTGCAAAGCTGAGTCTAGGATCAGGTCTAACCTTGAGGCTCTGCCTCAGGTTGGTTGGGAGGGTCGTTCATTGTCATCCCAAAGGCAGCGACAATACCGAGACTTCCAACCTCTCACCTAAAAGACTAGTTGAACCTTCAAAATATGGAATCAGAATGAGGCATTTCAATCAATCCTGAGCAAGATGTCTTAAACCTTGCAGAAAAATCTCCAATCCGAGCAAGATGTATTAAATCTTACCGAAAAATCTATGGCATTGAAATAGCAGACTATCTGCGCCATTTTGTGGCCAAGCTGAGTCAAGGATCAGGTCTAACCTTGAGGCTCTCCCTCAGGTTGGTTGGGAGGGTCGTTCTTCGTATCCCAAAGGCAGTGATGATACCGAGAATTGCAACCTCTCACCTAAAAGACTAGTTGAACCTATAAAATATGGAATCAGAATGAGGCATTTCAATCAATCCTCAGCAAGATGTCTTAAACCTTGCAGAAAAATCTCCAATCTGAGCAAGATGTATTAAATCTTGCAGAAAAATCTATGGCATTAAATAGCAGACTGTCTGCGCCATTTTGTGGCCAAGCTGAGTCAAGGATCAGGTCTAACCTTGAGGCTCTCCCTCAGGTTGGTTGGGAGGGTCGTTCTTCGTCATCCCAAAGTCAGCGATAATACTGAGACTTGCAACCTCTCACCTTAAAGACTAGTTGAACCTATAAAATATGGAATCAGAATGAGGCATTTCAATCAATCCTTAGCAAGATGTCTTAAACCTTGCAGAAAAATCTCTAATCCGAGCAAGATGTATTAAATCTTACCGAAAAATCTATGGCATTGAAATAGCAGACTGTCTGCGCTATTTTGTTGCCAAGCTGAGTCAAGGATCAGGTCTTACCTTGAGGCTCTGCCTCAGGTTGGTTGGGAGGGTCGTTCATTGTCATCCCAAAGGCAGTGATGATACCGAGACTTGCAACCTCTCACCTAAGAGACTAGTTGAATCTATAAAATATGGAATCAGAATGAGGCATTTCAATCAATCCTTAGCAAGATGTCTTAAACCTTGCAGAAAAATCTCCAATCCGAGCAAGATGTATTAAATCTTGCTGAAAAATCTATGGCATTAAAATAGCATACTGTCTGCGCTATTTTGTTGCCAAGCTGAGTCAAGGATCAGGTCTAACCTCGAGACTCTCCCTCAGGTTGGTTGGGAGGGTCGTTCTTCGTCATCCCAAAGGCAGCGACAATACCGAGACTTACAACCTCTCACCTAAGAGACTAGTTGAACCTATAAAATATGGAATCAGAATGAGGCATTTCAATCAATCCTTAGTGGGCCATGTGGTTTAACCACTGGGTGGAGTGACGCGTCTAGTGCTTTAGCGTAGTGTAGATACGTTTCTCGCTTTCAGCTACGGCCGCTGGCTAGCCCTTGGGTGAAAAGAGGAGCAGATGTGCGTAAGTCTCCTCCTGCCAGTACACAGCCTCTCCTCTATCAAGACTCCAGCAGTACCTCCTCGTGGTGGCCTGCGGTAACTGGACACCTTGCGGCTCCAGGCAAAATCTGCTGGGGATCTCGGAGCAGATTGGAGCCCCAGAAGTGCAGTGTGCAGGCCCACTGGCATGTGGACATGCCCTGGCACTCACTAATCCAATTCCCAGCTATGGGTTAAATAGCATGCTGAAGTCGGATGCACTGGGCCAGCGCCCTGGCCTCTAACCAGCGGTGGTGGCGCCTAACCACAGTGCAACGCATCCAAAACGCTATGACAGACAACCAATCAATGATACGAGATGGTGCTCGACCTGTGGAGACCCGCCAGGCTGGAAGAGCACCGGGCCCCAGGCCTCGAAGGGGTCCACCCAACGCGACTGGTGGTCCCGTGACCCCGTCTCGAGGAGCCAGGAGACGGGCAGGGAAAGCTACTGGCCAGACCAATGAAGAGATCAGAGCCCTCAACATCCTCCAATGGAATGCAGAAGGCGTGTACAACAAGAAAGTCGCTCTCATAGAGCGCCTGCATACAGAGAAAATAGACATCGCATGCATCCAAGAGACTCACCTTACTGAGAATCGAAGATTCACGGTGAGGGGGTACCAAACCATCAGGAAGGATCGCATTGAAAGATCAAAGGGCGGTGTTCTAGTCTTAGTACACAACTCCATCCCAGTACAAGACTTTGAGGTGAACACCAACAGAGAAGCAGAGATCAATGGAATCAGGACAAAGATCCAAGAGGAGGACATCAAGATCTATAACATCTACTGTCCCAATGACAAAGAACTATCCCTAGAGAAGCTTGAAGTGCCGGAATCCAACTGCCTGGTACTCGGAGATTTCAACAGCAACTCTGAAAGCTGGGGATACACAGATTCAGACAAGAGAGGGGATGAAGTGGAGGACTGGCAGATCGACAACAACCTGCTCCTCCTAAACGATGCCGAGGATCCACCAACCTTCTACTCAAGAAGGTGGCACACAACATCGAACCCGGACCTCGCCTTTGCCACCAATGACCTGTATGGAAGAACAACAAGATCAGTTCTGAAACAACTAGGAGGTAGTGATCACAGACCAGTCAAACTCACTATCAACCTGAACCACAGGCCGCAAGAATCTAGCACTCTCCCGAGATGGAACTACAAGAAAGCCAACTTGGATCTCTTCACCCTTTAAAACAGATGAGAACACCAAACATCTCCAAAAAAGCCCTAACATCAACAAGATGGTGAAAGAGTTCAACCAGGCACTCCTCACTGCTGCCAAGGAAAGCATTCCAAGAGGAGCAAGAAAGAACTACAAGCCCTATTGGACAGAGGAGCTGCAGGAGCTAGACAATGCCGTGCAGAAAGCGAGGGAAAACGTGGAAGCAACACCAAACACAGAAAACAACATCACCCTGAAAGAAGCAACTGCAAGGTACAAGAAGGCATGCATCCAAAGTTCAAGGAAGAAGTGGATTGAGAAAAAACCGAGAGCCTCAACCTGGATCGAGATGGAAACAAGTTATGGAAGCTTGCCCAGGCTCTAAATGACGAAAAACCAAAGGGACAAGCACCGATTCTCGAGAACAACAAGCAGGAGCTCTTGACAGGAAAGAAAGCAGCGAACCACTTCATCAACGAATACCAACAAATCAGTGACATCGAAATACTACCAGAGAGGAACAGAGAAGTTCTGGGAGCCCAGAAGTCGTTTCGTAACCAACAGAAGAGTGAGGATGAGATGATGACCAAGAACTTCACCAAGAAGGAACTGAAAGAAGCCCTATCCACACTGAAATTGAAGAAATCGCCTGGACCAGACGACATCACGAACGAGATGCTTCTACATCTAGGAACGGTAGCAGAAGATAGGTTGCTACACATCTACAATACCAGCTGGAAAACAGGAAAGGTTCCACAAATATGGAGGGAAGCGGTTATGATCCCAATACACAAGCCCGGCAAGGACAAAGCTAAAGCCCAGAGCTACAGACCAATCAGCCTCACGAGTATTGTCGACATGGAGAAAGCATTCGACAAAGTCTGGAAGGCCGGACTCAAACTCAAACTACACCAGTGTGGGATCAGAGGGAACATGTACGCATGGATCTCACAGTATCTACACAACAGAAAGGCTAGAGTCAATGTGCAGGGACAACACAGCAGGAAGAAGCTGCTGAGACAAGGTGTACCCCAGGGAGGAGTACTGTCCCCCACACTCTTCCTGGTATTCATCAATGACATACTAGCCGGAATGCCCAAGAAAGTCAAGGGAGCTATCTACGCTGATGACCTAGTTCTGTGGTGCTCTGAAGAGAAACTAGATGTGGCAAGATCACGCATCCAGGCAGCTCTGAACACACTGCAGAAGTGGGCCGAAACCTGGCTTGTTACTGTGAACTCCGCCAAGACAGCCTACACGATCTTCTCACTCTCAACCAAGCAACAGAAAACCCGCCTCACTCTAAACGGGAAACCTCTTCAACAAGAACAGACCCCCAAATACCTCGGAATGACCTTTGACCGTCGAATGACATGGAGGAACCACATAGAGCTAACCACTCTCCGGGCAAAACGGCGACTCTCACTCATGAAGAAGCTGACATGCAGCCAGTGGGGAGCAGACACCAGTGTACTGAAGAAACTCTATGTCGGAGGAATAAGGCCAGTGATGGAGTACGGGACAACTGCAATGGCCAATGCAGCCAAGTCCAACACTGCAAAACTCAACCGTGTGCAGAACCAAGCCGAGCGTATCATCACCGGGGCCATGAAATCTACGCCAATCACTGCAATGGAGACCATAACCAAGCTCCAACCACAAGAAGACCGGAGGGAAGTGAAGGTGATCACACTGGCAGAGAAGTTCAAAAGGATGAAAACCCACCCAATGCACCAGAGAGTCCAAAAAGGAGCTCGGAAAAGACTGAAGCGAGGCAGCTTCATCAGTCAAAGCAAGGCACTGGAAAGGAATCACCCTGAACTGAAAGTCAGCACTCCAAGGGATATACCATCTAGCAGACCCAAGCCAACACTCGACCCCCGAATGTCACCGGAGATCAAGGAGACAGTCCCTGGTATCCTCAGCAAACACCTCCAAACTGATGAGGCACGGAAAGCTCTGACAATGGAGCATATCCACATGCAGTACCCAGACCAGAAGTGGACCCATGTGTATACTGATGGGTCAGCAACTGACGCAACCAGAGATGGAGGAGGAGGCATCCTTATCAAGTATAAAGACGAGGAAGAGACAATCGCGATATCTACAGGTAGATACTCCAGCAACTACAGAGCTGAAGCCGTCGCAATTGAAGAGGCAACCAAGAGGCTGAAACAGAAGAGGAACAAGACCAGACATCGAATAGTCATATTCACTGATGCCCTTTCTGTCCTGAAAGCCATGCAAGATCCGAAGAAGGAGGAAATGCAGAACCTCACCACATCTCTAAAAGCCCTATGTTCATGCAGGAAGAAAGTCGTTCTCCAGTGGATACCAGCCCACTGCAACATCAAGGGGAACGAGAAGGCCGACCATCTGGCCAAGGAAGGAAGCCAACTACACCAGAGCGACCTGTCCCTAACATATAAGGAGGCAAAAACCAATATCAAAGCTGCCTACTGGACCAAGTGGAAGGAAGAGCACGAGGGATATGATGCTAATGACAATTACAACAAACTCACCAGAAGAGGCCAGGCCATCATATTCCGACTGCGAACCGGCCACAGCAGGTTACGGCATCACCTGTTTACAAAGTTACGGATCGGAGACAACGACTTGTGCCCATGTGCCACGGAACCGATGACCGTGGCACACATCCTGACAAGATGTGCGAGATTGGCACCTCTGAGAAAAGGCATCTGGCCAGAAGGTACCAGCCTACAAGACCAGCTCTATGGAGACCTCAAACAGCTGCGAAACACCATAGAATATATCAGAAGATCGGACTTGACTGTCTAGAGCGAACGAGAAGAAGAAGAAGAATCAATCCTTAGCAAGATGTCTTAAACCTTGCAGAAAAATCTCCAATCCGAGCAAGATGTATTAAATCTTGCCGAAAATCTATGACATTAAAATAGCAGACTATCTGCACCTTTTTGTGGCCAAGCTGAGTCAAGGATCAGGTCTAACCTTGAGGCTCTCCCTCAGGTTGGTTGGGAGGGTCTTTCTTCGTCATCCCAAAGGCAGCGATAATACCGAGACTTGCAACCTCTCACCTAAAAGACTAGTTGAACCTATAAAATATGGAATCAGAATGAGGCATTTCAATCAATCCTTAGCAAGATGTCTTAAACCTTGCAGAAAAATCTCTAATCCGAGCAAGATGTATTAAATCTTACCGAAAAATCTATGGCATTGAAATAGCAGACTGTCTGCGCTATTTTGTTGCCAAGCTGAGTCAAGGATCAGGTCTTACCTTGAGGCTCTGCCTCAGGTTGGTTGCGAGGGTCGTTCATTGTCATCCCAAAGGCAGTGATGATACTGAGACTTGCAACCTCTCACCTAAGAGACCAGTTGAATCTATAAAATATGGAATCAGAATGAGGCATTTCAATCAATCCTGAGCAAGATGTCTTAAACCTTGCAGAAAAATCTCCAATCCGAGCAAGATGTATTAAATCTTACCGAAAAATCTATGGCATTGAAATAGCAGACTATCTGCGCCATTTTGTGGCCAAGCTGAGTCAAGGATCAGGTCTAACCTTGAGGCTCTCCCTCAGGTTGGTTGGGAGGGTCGTTCTTCGTATCCCGAAGGCAGTGATGATACCGAGAATTGCAACCTCTCACCTAAAAGACTAGTTGAACCTTCAAAATATGGAATCAGAATGAGGCATTTCAATCAATCCTTAACAAGATGTCTTAAACCTTGCAGAAAAATCTCCAATCCGAGCAAGATGTATCAAATTTTGCCGAAAATCTATGACATTAAAATAGCAGACTATCTGCACCTTTTTGTGGCCAAGCTGAGTCAAGGATCAGGTCTAACCTTGAGGCTCTCCCTCAGGTTGGTTGGGAGGGTCGTTCTTCGTCATCCCAAAGTCAGCGATAATACTGAGACTTGCAACCTCTCACCTAAAAGACTAGTTGAACCTATAAAATATGGAATCAGAATGAGGCATTTCAATCAATTCTCAGCAAGATGTCTTAAACCTTGCAGAAAAATCTCCAATCTGAGCAAGATGTATTAAATCTTGCAGAAAAATCTATGGCATTAAATAGCAGACTGTCTGCGCCATTTTGTGGCCAAGCTGAGTCAAGGATCAGGTCTAACCTTGAGGCTCTCCCTCAGGTTGGTTGGGAGGGTCGTTCTTCGTCATCCCAAAGTCAGCGATAATACTGAGACTTGCAACCTCTCACCTAAAAGACTAGTTGAACCTATAAAATATGGAATCAGAATGAGGCATTTCAATCAATCCTTAGCAAGATGTCTTAAACCTTGCAGAAAAATCTCTAATCCGAGCAAGATGTATTAAATCTTACCGAAAAATCTATGGCATTGAAATAGCAGACTGTCTGCGCTATTTTGTTGCCAAGCTGAGTCAAGGATCAGGTCTTACCTTGAGGCTCTGCCTCAGGTTGGTTGGGAGGGTCGTTCATTGTCATCCCAAAGGCAGTGATGATACCGAGACTTGCAACCTCTCACCTAAGAGACTAGTTGAATCTATAAAATATGGAATCAGAATGAGGCATTTCAATCAATCCTTAGCAAGATGTCTTAAACCTTGCAGAAAAATCTCCAATCCGAGCAAGATGTATTAAATCTTGCCGAAAAATCTATGGCATTAAAATAGCATACTGTCTGCGCTATTTTGTTGCCAAGCTGAGTCAAGGATCAGGTCCAACCTTGAGACTCTCCCTCAGGTTGGTTGGGAGGGTCGTTCTTCGTCATCCCAAAGGCAGCGACAATACCGAGACTTACAACCTCTCACCTAAGAGACTAGTTGAACCTATAAAATATGGAATCAGAATGAGGCATTTCAATCAATCCTTAGTGGGCCATGTGGTTTAACCACTGGGTGGAGTGACGCGTCTAGTGCTTTAGCGTAGTGTAGATACGTTTCTCGCTTTCAGCTACGGCCGCTGGCTAGCCCTCAGGTGAAAAGAGGAGCAGATGTGCGTAAGTCTCCTCCTGCCAGTACACAGCCTCTCCTCTATCAAGACTCCAGCAGTACCTCCTCGTGGTGGCCTGCGGTAACTGGACACCTCGCGGCTCCAGGCAAAATCTGCTGGGGATCTCGGAGCAGATTGGAGCCCCAGAAGTGCAGTGTGCAGGCCCACTGGCATGTGGACATGCCCTGGCACTCACTAATCCAATTCCCAGCTATGGGTTAAATAGCATGCTGAAGTCGGATGCACTGGGCCAGCGCCCTGGCGTCTAACCAGCGGTGGTGGCGCCTAACCACAGTGCAACGCATCCAAAACGCTGTGACAGACAACCAATCAATGATACGAGATGGTGCTCGACCTGTGGAGACCCGCCAGGCTGGAAGAGCACCGGACCCCAGGCCTCGAAGGGGTCCACCCAACGCGACTGGTGGTCCCGTGACCCCGTCTCGAGGAGCCAGGAGACGGGCAGGGAAAGCTACTGGCCAGACCAATGAAGAGATCAGAGCCCTCAACATCCTCCAATGGAATGCAGAAGGCGTGTACAACAAGAAAGTCGCTCTCACAGAGCGCCTGCATACAGAGAAAATAGACATCGCATGCATCCAAGAGACTCACCTTACTGAGAATCGAAGATTCACGGTGAGAGGGTACCAAACCATCAGGAAGGATCGCATTGAAAGATCAAAGGGCGGTGTTCTAGTCTTAGTACACAACTCCATCCCAGTACAAGACTTTGAGGTGAACACCAACAGAGAAGCAGAGATCAATGGAATCAGGACAAAGATCCAAGAGGAGGACATCAAGATCTATAACATCTACTGTCCCAATGACAAAGAACTATCCCTAGAGAAGCTTGAAGTGCCGGAATCCAACTGCCTGGTACTCGGAGATTTCAACAGCCACTCTGAAAGCTGGGGATACACAGATTCAGACAAGAGAGGGGATGAAGTGGAGGACTGGCAGATCGACAACAACCTGCTCCTCCTAAACGATGCCGAGGATCCACCAACCTTCTACTCAAGAAGGTGGCACACAACATCGAACCCGGACCTCGCCTTTGCCACCAATGACCTGTATGGAAGAACAACAAGATCAGTTCTGAAACAACTAGGAGGTAGTGATCACAGACCAGTCAAACTCACTATCAACCTGAACCACAGGCCGCAAGAAGCTAGCACTCTCCCGAGATGGAACTACAAGAAAGCCAACTGGGATCTCTTCACCTCTAAAACAGATGAGAACACCAAACATCTCCAAAAAAGCCCTAACATCAACAAGATGGTGAAAGAGTTCAACCAGGCACTCCTCACTGCTGCCAAGGAAAGCATTCCAAGAGGAGCAAGAAAGAACTACAAGCCCTATTGGACAGAGGAGCTGCAGGAGCTAGACGATGCCGTGCAGAAAGCGAGGGAAAACGTGGAAGCAACACCAAACACAGAAAACAACATCACCCTGAAAGAAGCAACTGCAAGGTACAAGAAGGCATGCATCCAAAGTTCAAGGAAGAAGTGGATTGAGAAAAAACCGAGAGCCTCAACCTGGATCGAGATGGAAACAAGTTATGGAAGCTTGCCCAGGCTCTAAATGACGAAAAACCAAAGGGACAAGCACCGATTCTCGAGAACAACAAGCAGGAGCTCTTGACAGGAAAGAAAGCAGCGAACCACTTCATCAACGAATACCAACAAATCAGTGACATCGAAATACCACCAGAGAGGAACAGAGAAGTTCTGGGAGCCCAGAAGTCGTTTCGTAACCAACAGAAGAGTGAGGATGAGATGATGACCAAGAACTTCACCAAGAAGGAACTGAAAGAAGCCCTATCCACACTGAAATTGAAGAAATCGCCTGGACCAGACGACATCACGAACGAGATGCTTCTACATCTAGGAACGGTAGCAGAAGGTAGGTTGCTACACATCTACAATACCAGCTGGAAAACAGGAAAGGTTCCACAAATATGGAGGGAAGCGGTTATGATCCCAATACACAAGCCCGGCAAGGACAAAGCTAAAGCCCAGAGCTACAGACCAATCAGCCTCACGAGTAATGTCGGAAAGGTTATGGAACGGCTGATTAACAACCGGCTGACATGGCACCTGGAAGAGAAACAAGTCCTCCGTCCAGAGCAAGCAGGCTTCCGAAGCAACCGATCTACAGAGGACCAAGTAACCTACATAGCCCAGGAGATCGACGACGCCTTCCAGGACAAAGAGGTCACGCTAGCTGTCTTTGTCGACATGGAGAAAGCATTCGACAAAGTCTGGAAGGCCGGACTCAAACTCAAACTACACCAGTGTGGGATCAGAGGGAACATGTACGCATGGATCTCACAGTATCTACACAACAGAAAGGCTAGAGTCAAGGTGCAGGGACAACACAGCAGGAAGAAGCTGCTGAGACAAGGTGTACCCCAGGGAGGAGTACTGTCCCCCACACTCTTCCTGGTATTCATCAATGACATACTAGCCGGAATGCCCAAGAAAGTCAAGGGAGCTATCTACGCTGATGACCTAGTTCTGTGGTGCTCTGAAGAGAAACTAGATGTGGCAAGATCACGCATCCAGGCAGCTCTGAACACACTGCAGAAGTGGGCCGAAACCTGGCTTGTTACTGTGAACTCCGCCAAGACAGCCTACACGATCTTCTCACTCTCAACCAAGCAACAGAAAACCCGCCTCACTCTAAACGGGAAACCTCTTCAACAAGAACAGACCCCCAAATACCTCGGAATGACCTTTGACCGTCGAATGACATGGAGGAACCACATAGAGCTAACCACTCTCCGGGCAAAATGGCGACTCTCACTCATGAAGAAGCTGACATGCAGCCAGTGGGGAGCAGACACCAGTGTACTGAAGAAACTCTATGTCGGAAGAATAAGGCCAGTGATGGAGTACGGGACAACTGCAATGGCCAATGCAGCCAAGTCCAACACTGCAAAACTCAACCGTGTGCAGAACCAAGCCGAGCGTATCATCACCGGGGCCATGAAATCTACGCCAATCACTGCAATGGAGACCATAACCAAGCTCCAACCACAAGAAGACCAGAGGGAAGTGAAGGTGATCACACTGGCAGAGAAGTTCAAAAGGATGAAAACCCACCCAATGCACCAGAGTCCAAAAAGGAGCTCGGAAAAGACTGAAGCGAGGCAGCTTCATCAGTCAAAGCAAGGCACTGGAAAGGAATCACCCTGAACTGAAAGTCAGCACTCCAAGGGATATACCATCTAGCAGACCCAAGCCAACACTCGACCCCCGAATGTCACCGGAGATCAAGGAGACAGTCCCTGGTATCCTCAGCAAACACCTCCAAACTGATGAGGCACGGAAAGCTCTGACAATGGAGCATATCCACATGCAGTACCCAGACCAGAAGTGGACCCATGTGTATACTGATGGGTCAGCAACTGACGCAACCAGAGATGGAGGAGGAGGCATCCTTATCAAGTATAAAGACGAGGAAGAGACAATCGCGATATCTACAGGTAGATACTCCAGCAACTACAGAGCTGAAGCCGTCGCAATTGAAGAGGCAACCAAGAGGCTGAAACAGAAGAGGAACAAGACCAGACATCGAATAGTCATATTCACTGATGCCCTTTCTGTCCTGAAAGCCATGCAAGATCCGAAGAAGGAGGAAATGCAGAACCTCACCACATCTCTAAAAGCCCTATGTTCATGCAGGAAGAAAGTCGTTCTCCAGTGGATACCAGCCCACTGCAACATCAAGGGGAACGAGAAGGCCGACCATCTGGCCAAGGAAGGAAGCCAACTACACCAGAGCGACCTGTCCCTAACATATAAGGAGGCAAAAACCAATATCAAAGCTGCCTACTGGACCAAGTGGAAGGAAGAGCACGAGGGATATGATGCTAATGACAATTACAACAAACTCACCAGAAGAGGCCAGGCCATCATATTCCGACTGCGAACCGGCCACAGCAGGTTACGGCATCACCTGTTTACAAAGTTACGGATCGGAGACAACGACTTGTGCCCATGTGCCACGGAACCGATGACCGTGGCACACATCCTGACAAGATGTGCGAGATTGGCACCTCTGAGAAAAGACATCTGGCCAGAAGGTACCAGCCTACAAGACCAGCTCTATGGAGACCTCCAACAGCTGCGAAACACCATAGAATATATCAGAAGATCGGACTTGACTGTCTAGAGCGAACGAGAAGAAGAAGAAGAATCAATCCTTAGCAAGATGTCTTAAACCTTGCAGAAAAATCTCCAATCCGAGCAAGATGTATTAAATCTTGCCGAAAATCTATGACATTAAAATAGCAGACTATCTGCACCTTCTTGTGGCCAAGCTGAGTCAAGGATCAGGTCTAACCTTGAGGCTCTCCCTCAGGTTGGTTGGGAGGGTCGTTCTTCGTCATCCCAAAGGCAGCGATAATACCGAGACTTGCAACCTCTCACCTAAAAGACTAGTTGAACCTATAAAATATGGAATCAGAATGAGGCATTTCAATCAATCCTTAGCAAGATGTCTTAAACCTTGCAGAAAAATCTCTAATCCGAGCAAGATGTATTAAATCTTACCGAAAAATCTATGGCATTGAAATAGCAGACTGTCTGCGCTATTTTGTTGCCAAGCTGAGTCAAGGATCAGGTCTTACCTTGAGGCTCTGCCTCAGGTTGGTTGGGAGGGTCGTTCATTGTCATCCCAAAGGCAGTGATGATACCGAGACTTGCAACCTCTCACCTAAGAGACTAGTTGAATCTATAAAATATGGAATCAGAATGAGGCATTTCAATCAATCCTTAGCAAGATGTCTTAAACCTTGCAGAAAAATCTCCAATCCAAGCAAGATGTATTAAATCTTGCCAAAAAATCTATGGCATTGAAATAGCAGACTATCTGCGCCGTTTCGTGACCAAGCTGAGTCAAGGATCAGGTCTAACCTTGAGGCTCTCCCTCAAGTTGGTTGGGAGGGTCGTTCTTCGTTATCCCAAAGGAGGTGATGATACCGAGACTTGCAACCTCTCACCTAAAAGACTAGTTGAACCTATGAAATATGGAATCAGAATGAGGCATTTCAATCAATCCTTAGCAAGATGTCTTAAACCTTGCAGAAAAATCACCAATCCGAGCAAGATGTATTAAATCTTGCCGAAAAATTTAAGGCATTAAAATAGCAGACTGTCTGCGCAATTTTGTGGCCAAGCTGAGTCAAGGATCAGGTCTTATCTTGAGGCTCTCCCTCAGGTTGGTTGGGAGGGTCGTTCTTCGTCATCCCAACGGCAATGATGATACCGAGACTTGCAACCTCTCGCCTAAAAGACTAGTTGAACCTTCAAAATATGGAATCAGAATGAGGCATTTCAATCAATCCTTAACAAGATGTCTTAAACCTTGCAAAAAAATCTCCAATCCGAGCAAAATGTATTCAATCTTGCCGAAAAATCTATGACATTAAAATAGCAGACTATCTGTGCCATTTTGTGGCCAAGCTGAGTCAAGGATCAGGTCTAACCTTGAGGCTCTCCCTCAGGTTGGTTGGGAGGGTCGTTCATCGCCATCCCAAAGGCAGTGATGATACCGAGACTTGCAACCTCTCACCTAAAAGACTAGTTGAACCTTCAAAATATGGAATCAGAATGAGGCATTTCAATCAATCCTTAGCAAGATGTCTTAAACCTTGCAGAAAAATCTCCAATCCAAGCAAGATGTATTAAATCTTGCCGAAAAATCTATGGCATTAAAATAGCAGACTATCTGCGCCGTTTCGTGGCCAAGCTGAGTCAAGGATCAGGTCTTATCTTGAGGCTCTCCCTCAGGTTGGTTGGGAGAGTCGTTCATTGTCATCCCAAAGGCAGTGATGATACCGAGACTTGCAACCTCTCACCTAAAAGACTAGTTGAACCTATAAAATATGGAATCAGAATGAGGCATTTCAATCAATCCTTAGCAAGATGTCTTAAACCTTGCTTAAAAATCTCCAATCCGAGCAAGATGTATTAAATCTTGCCAAAAAATCTATGGCATTGAAATAGCAAGACTATGTGCGCCATTTTGTAGCCAAGCTGAGTCAAGGATCAGGTCTAACCTTGAGGCTCTCCCTCATGTTGGTTGGGAGGGTCGTTCTTCGTCATCCCAAAGGCAGCGATAATACCGAGACTTGCAACCTCTCACCTAAAAGACAAGTTGAACCTATCAAATATGGAATCCGAATGAGGCATTTCAATCAATCCTTAGCAAGATGTCTTAAACCTTGCAGAAAAATCACCAATCCGAGCAAGATGTATTAAACCTTGCCGAAAAATTTAAGGCATTAAAATAGCAGACTGTCTGCGCCTTTTTGTGGCCAAGCTGAGTCAAGGATCAGGTCTTACCTTGAGGCTCTCCCTCAGGTTGGTTGGGAGGGTCGTTCATTGTCATCCCAAAGGCAGCGACAATACCGAGACTTGCAATCTCTCACCTAAAAGACTAGTTGAACCTATAAAATATGGAATTAGAATGAGGCATTTCAATCAATCCTCAGCAAGATGTCTTAAACATTGCAGAAAAATCTCCAATCCGAGCAAGATGTATTAAATCTTGCCGAAAAATCTATGGCATTGAAATAGCAGACTGTCTGCTCCATTTTGTTGCCAAGCTGAGTCAAGGATCAGGTCTAACCTTGAGGCTCTCTCTCAGTTTGGTTGGGAGGGTCGTTCTTCGTCATCCCAAAGGCAGTGATGAAACAGAGACTTGCAACCTCTCACCTAAAAGACTAGTTGAACCTTTAAAATATGGAATCAGAATGAGGCATTTCAATCAATCCATAACAAGATGTCTTAAACCTTGCAGAAAAATCTCCAATCCGAGCAAGATGTATTAAATCTTGCCGAAAAATCTATGACATTAAAATAGCAGACTATCTCCGCCATTTTGTGGCCAAGCTGAGTCAAGGATCAGGTCTAACCTTGAGGCTCTCCCTCAGGTTGGTTGGGAGGGTCGTTCATCGCCATCCCAAAGGCAGTGATGATACCGAGACTTGCAACCTCTCACCTAAAAGACTAGTTGAACCTTCAAAATATGGAATCAGAATGAGGCATTTCAATCAATCCTTAGCAAGATGTCTTAAACCTTGCAGAAAAATCTCCAATCCAAGCAAGAAGTATTAAATCTTGCAGAAAAATCTATGGCATTAAAATAGTAGACTATTTGCGCCTTTTTGTGGCCAAGCTGAGTCAAGGATCAGGTCTAACCTTGAGGCTCTCCCTCAGGTTGGTTGAGAGGCTCGTTCTTCGTCATCCCAAAGGCAGCGATAATACCGAGACTTGCAACCTCTCACCTAAAAGACTAGTTGAACCTTCAAAATATGGAATCAGAATGAGGCATTTCAATCAATCCTTAGCAAGATGTCTTAAACCTTGCAGAAAAATCTCCAATCCGAGCAAGATGTATTAAATCTTACCGAAAAATCTATGGCATTGAAATAGCAGACTGTCTGCGCCATTTTGTTGCCAACCTGAGTCAAGGATCAGGTCTTACCTTGAGGCTCTCCCTCAGGTTGGTTGGGAGGGTTGTTCATTGT
Source organism: Lineus longissimus (assembly GCF_910592395.1). Classification (NCBI taxonomy): domain Eukaryota; kingdom Metazoa; phylum Nemertea; class Pilidiophora; order Heteronemertea; family Lineidae; genus Lineus; species Lineus longissimus. The sequence goes on from NC_088314.1 coordinate 3,063,000, forward strand.
CATCCCAAAGGCAGCGACAATACCGAGACTTGCAACTTCTCACCTAAAAGACTAGTTGAACCTATAAAATATGGAATCAGAATGAGGCATTTCAATCAATCCTGAGCAAGATGTCTTAAACCTTGCAGAAAAATCTCCAATCCGAGCAAGATGTATCAAATCTTGCAGAAAAATCTATGGCATTAAAATAGCAGACTGTCTGCGCTATTTTGTTGCCAAGCTGAGTCAAGGATCAGGTCTAACCTTGAGGCTCTCCCTTAGGTTGGTTGGGAGGGTCGTTCTTCGTCATCCCAAAGGCAGCGACAATACCGAGACTTGCAACCTCTCACCTAAGAGACGAGTTGAACCTATAAAATATGGAATCAGAATGAGGCATTTCAATCAATCCTTAGCAAGATGTCTTAAACCTTGCAGAAAAATCTCCAATCCGAGCAAGATGTATTAAATCTTGCCACAAAATCTATGGCATTAAAATAGCAGACTGTCTTGCTATTTTGTGGCCAAGCTGAGTCAAGGATTGGGTCTAACCTTGAGGCTCTCCCTTAGGTTGGTTGGGAGGGTCGTTCTTCGTCATCCAAACGGCAGCACCAATACCGAGACTTGCAACCTCTCACCTAAAAGACTAGTTGAACCTATAAAATATGGAATCAGAATGAGGCATTTCAATCAATCCTTAGCAAGATGTCTTAAACCTTGCAGAAAAATCTCCAATCCGAGCAAGATGTATTAAATCTGGCAGAAAAATCTATGGCATTAAAATAGCAGACTGTCTGCGCTATTTTGTAGCCAAGCTGAGTCAAGGATCAGGTCTAACCTTGAGACACTCCCTCAGGTTGGTTGGGAGGGTCGTTCTTCGTCATCCCAAAGGCAGCGACAATACCGAGACTTGCAACCTCTCACCTAAAAGACTAGTTGAACCTAAAAAATATGGAATCAGAATGAGGCATTTCAATCAATCCTTAGCAAGATGTCTTAAACCTTGCAGAAAAATCTCCAATCCGAGCAAGATGTATCAAATCTTGCCGCAAAATCTATGGCATTAAAATAGCAGACTGTCTGCGCCATTTTGTGGCCAAGCTGAGTCAAGGATTGGGTCTAACCTTGAGGCTCTCCCTCAGGTTGGTTGGGAGGGTCGTTCTTCGTATCCCAAAGGCAGTGTTGATACCGAGACTTGTAACCTCTCACCTAAAAGACTAGTTGAACCTATAAAATATGGAATCAGAATGAGGCATTTCAATCAATCCTTAGCAAGATATCTGAAACCTTGCAGAAAAATCTCCAATCCGAGCAAGATGTATTAAGTCTTACCAAAAAATCTATGGCATTGAAATAGCAGACTGTCTGCGCTATTTTGTTGCCAAGCTGAGTCAAGGATCAGGTGTAACCTTGAGACACTCCCTCAGGTTGGTTGGGAGGGTCGTTCTTCGTCATCCCAAAGGCAGCGACAATACCGAGACTTGCAACCTCTCACCTAAGAGACCAGTTGAACCTATAAAATATGGAATCAGAATGAGGCATTTCAATCAATCCTTAACAAGACGTCTTAAACGTTGCAGAAAAATCTCCAATCCGAGCAAGATGTATTAAATCTGGCCGCAAAATCTATGGCATTAAAATAGCAGACTGTCTGCGCCATTTTGTGGCCAAGTGGGGTCAAGGATTGGGTCTAACCTTGAGGCTTTCCCTCAGGTTGGTTGGGAGGGTCGTTCTTCGTCATCCCAAAGGCAGCACCAATACCGAGACTTGCAACCTCTCACCTGAAAGACTAGTTGAACCTATAAAATATGGAATCAGAATGAGGCATTTCAATCAATCCTTAGCAAAATGTCTTAAACCTTGCAGAAAAATCTCCAATCCGAGCAAGATGTATTAAATCTTGCAGAAAAATCTATGGCATTGAAATAGCAGACTGTCTGCTCCATTTTGTTGCCGAGCTGAGTCAAGGATCAGGTCTAACCTTGAGGCTCTCCCTCAGGTTGGTTGGGAGGGTCGTTCTTCGTCATCCCAAAGGCAGTGATGATACCGAGACTTGCAACCTCTCACCTAAAAGACTAGTTGAACCTATAAAATATGGAATCCGAATGAGGCATTTCAATCAATCCTTAGCAAGATGTCTTAAACCTTGCAGAAAAATCTCCAATCCGAGCAAGATGTATTAAATCTTGCCGAAAAAGCTATGGCATTGAAATAGCAGACTGTCTGCTCCATTTTGTTGCCGAGCTGAGTCAAGGATCAGGTCTAACCTTGAGGCTCTCCCTCAGGTTGGTTGGGAGGGTCGTTCTTCGTCATCCCAAAGGCAGTGATGATACCGAGACTTGCAACCTCTCACCTAAAAGACTAGTTGAACCTATAAAATATGCAATCAGAATGAGGCATTTCAATCAATCCTTAGCAAGATGTCTTAAACCTTGCAGAAAAATCTCCAATCCGAGCAAGATGTATTAAATCTTGCCGAAAAATCTATGGCATTGAAATGGCAGACTGTCTGCTCCATTTTGTTGCCGAGCTGAGTCAAGGATCAGGTCTAACCTTGAGGCTCTCCCTCAGGTTGGTTGGGAGGGTCGTTCTTCGTCATCCCAAAGGCAGTGATGATACCGAGACTTGCAACCTCTCACCTAAAAGACTAGTTGAACCTTCAAAATATGGAATCAGAATGAGGCATTTCAATCAATCCTTAACAAGATGTCTTAAACGTTGCAGAAAAATCTCCAATCCGAGCAAGATGTATTAAATCTTGCCGAAAAATCTACGACATTAAAATAGCAGACTATCTGCGCCATTTTGTGGCCAAGCTGAGTCAAGGATCAGGTCTAACCTTGAGGCTCTCCCTCAGGTTGGTTGGGAGGGTCGTTCATCGCCATCCCAAAAGCAGTGATGATACCAAGACTTGCAACCTCTCACCTAAAAGACTAGTTGAACCTTCAAAATATGGAATCAGAATGAGGCATTTCAATCAATCCTTAGCAAGATATCTGAAACCTTGCAGGAAAATCTCCAATCCGAGCAAGATGTATTAAGTCTTACCGAAAAATCTATGGCATTGAAATAGCAGACTGTCTGCGCTATTTTGTTGCCAAGCTGAGTCAAGGATCAGGTGTAACCTTGAGACACTCCCTCAGGTTGGTTGGGAGGGTCGTTCTTCGTCATCCCAAAGGCAGCGACAATACCGAGACTTGCAACCTCTCACCTAAGAGACTAGTTGAACCTAAAAAATATGGAATCAGAATGAGGCATTTCAATCAATCCTTAGCAAGATGTCTTAAACCTTGCAGAAAAATCTCCAATCCGAGCAAGATGTATTAAATCTTGCCGCAAAATCTATGGCATTAAAATAGCAGACTGTCTGCGCCATTTTGTGGCCAAGCTGAGTCAAGGATCAACTCTTACCTTGTGGCTCTCCCTCAGGTTGGTTGGGAGGGTCGTTCATTATCATCCCAAGGGCAGCGACAATACCGAGACTTGCAACCTCTCATTATTGATTATTAATTATTATTGTTATTATTATTATTATTATTATTAAAACATTTGTATAGCGCTTAATGTTGTTAAAACTTCTAAGCGCTTTGCAATTTATAATAAAACATTAAAACATCAATATAGGATAAAATAAAAGTCATTACTAAAGCAAACGTGCAAGTGGGATTTAAAAATAGGATTCTAAAGAAAAACCTCCCGATACCTGATATCTAGGCCTGCACTTCCAGTTGAACTGTCTGCAAAGATAGAAGAAAACAATCTCATCAACTGTCAAACTTTTTTACTTTACAAACTAATATCTATTCTAACCTTGTGACTTGCCTCCAAACTAGACCCTCCTTCGGTTGAAGAACCTCCTGATACCAGATATCTAGGCCTGCTCTTCCAGTAGAACTTTCTGCAAAGATAGAAGGGTAGAATTTCATAAACTTTCAAACTTTTTCACTTTACAAACTAATATCTATTCTAACCTTGTGGCTTGCCTCCAAACTAGACCCTCCTCCGGTTGAAGAACCTCCTGATACCAGAAATCTTTGCCTGCACTAGGCCTGCACTTCCAGTTGAACTGCCTGCAAAGATAGAAGGATACAATTTCACAAACTTTCAAACTTTTTCACTTTACAAACTTATATCTATTCTGACCTTGTGGCTTGCCTCCAAACTCCACCCTCCTCCGGTTGAAGAACCTCCCGATACCAGATATCTAGGCCTGCTCTTCCAGTAGAACTTTCTGCAAAGATAGAAGGGTACAATTTCATAAACTTTCAAACTTTTTCACTTTACAAACTAATATCTATTCTAACCTTGTGGCTTGCCTCCAAACTAGACCCTCCTTCGGTTGAAGAACCTCCCGATACCAGAAATCTTTGCCTGCACTAGGCCTGCTCTTCCAGTAGAACTTTCTGCAAAGATAGAATGATACAATTTCATTAACTTTCAAACTTTTTCACTTTACAAACTAATATTTATTCTGACCTTGTGGCTTGCCTCCAAACTAGACCCTCCTCCAGTTGAAGAACCTCCTGATACCAGATATCTAGGCCTGCTCTTCCAGTAGAACTTTCTGCAAAGATAGAAGGGTACAATTTCATAAACCTTCAAACTTTTTCACTTTACAAACTAATGTCTATTCTAACCTTGTAGCTTGCCTCCAAACTAGACCCTCCTCCGGTTGAAGAACCTCCTGATACCAGAAATCTTTGCCTGCACTAGGCCTGCACTTCCAGTTGAACTGCCTGCAAAGATAGAAGGATACAATTTCACAAACTTTCAAACTTTTTCACTTTACAAACTTATATCTATTCTGACCTTGTGGCTTGCCTCCAAACTCCACCCTCCTCCGGTTGAAGAACCTCCCGATACCAGATATCTAGGCCTGCTCTTCCAGTAGAACTTTCTGCAAAGATAGAAGGGTACAATTTCATAAACTTTCAAACTTTTTCACTTTACAAACTAATATCTATTCTAACCTTGTGGCTTGCCTCCAAACTAGACCCTCCTTCGGTTGAAGAACCTCCCGATACCAGAAATCTTTGCCTGCACTAGGACTGCTCTTCCAGTAGAACTTTCTGCAAAGATAGAAGGATACAATTTCATTAACTTTCAAACTTTTTCACTTTACAAACTAATATTTATTCTGACCTTGTGGCTTGCCTCCAAACTAGACCCTCCTCCAGTTGAAGAACCTCCTGATACCAGATATCTAGGCCTGCTCTTCCAGTAGAACTTTCTGCAAAGATAGAAGGGTACAATTTCATAAACCTTCAAACTTTTTCACTTTACAAACTAATGTCTATTCTAACCTTGTAGCTTGCCTCCAAACTAGACCCTCCCTCGGTTGAGGTACCTCCCGATACCAAAAATCTAGGCCTGCTCTTCCAGTAGAACTCTCTGCAAAGATAGAAGGGTACAATTTCATAAACTTTCAAACTTTTTCACTTTACAAACTAATATCTATTCTAACCTTGTAGCTTGCCTCCAAAATAGACCCTCCTTCGGTTGAAGAACCTCCCGATACCAGAAATCTTTGCCTGCACTAGGCCTGCTCTTCCAGTAGAACTTTCTGCAAAGATAGAAGGATACAATTTCACAAACTTTCAAACTTTTTCACTTTACAAACTAATATCTATTCTAACCTTGTAGCTTGCCTCCAAACTTGACCCTCCTTCGGTTGAAGAACCTCCCGATACCAAAAATCTAGGCCTGCTCTTGCAGTAGAGCTGTCTGCAAAGACAGAAGAATACAATCTCATATGGACAACAAGATTGATGTCAACCCTGTGCAAAAATCGGTCTGGTGTTTAGGAAACATCACTAGTCACTGGTGTTGATATTAAAGGGAGAATATAGGCAGCAGCTAGGCAGGCAAGATATAGTTACACAAAGCCGCCAATAGGGGCCTCTTACATCTCAAAGTAGGTCGAAATGATTCACGAGGTCAAATTGAATGGAAACGACCAATTTTGGGACCAAAACTTGTGTCCTTAATAGAGAGGTTGTCCTTAATAGAGAGGTGTTCGCTAACAGAGGTTCCACTGTATTTGGATGGAAAGCGTTCCTCATTAACTAAAGCCTCTGGGAAAAAGTTATGAGTGTGGCGGATTGTCTTTATTCAACTGAAATATGGCTTAGACGTTTATTACGGGTACGTTACCTAAAACATAACAATAAAAGACGATATTAATATGCGTTGGAGGTGCAAGGTCAAAGATGGAAGCCTTCGGTACATCTCCGCTTATTTGGTTCGAACCCACAACACGAGGCATGCATGCAGTGTATTGATTGGTATACACCGCAGTACCTTTAGAACATAATATTTCGGCCTGAAAAATCAACAGTGACTAAATACGCCTAATAAACAGTAACAAAGAACATCGTACTTACATTTGATCTCGCTTTTTGACAACGTCAACATGGTCTAACATGAGAAATCGGGAGTGTTTGTTGACCACGCAATTTCAAAATGCCCTGGCCATCACAGTGCCATTCCAAAGACATGCGCAAATGGGCTGATCGTGACATGGTCATGCGCAAAGGGGCTAATCATGGCAGGGACATGCGCAAATCGTCGAAGAAAGGGCAAATCAAACTCCACAAAGTGGTCGAACAACTTTCAGCAGTTGTGGCGCGTTAGCTCAGAGCATAGAGCGTCAGACTGGCATGACCTGTGTTGTGGGTTCGAATCCTACCAAGCGCAACTTTTATAATGCTTTTTTGCCTTTTTGGGCGACGATTATTTTTTGATGGTATCAAAGCAATTAGCATAAGTCCAGCTGGACCAGGCCGTGTCAGCAGAATCGTGCACTGGCCGCCTTCTCGCCCTTTTCAGGGAGTTGCAACTCCCTGAACCTTCCCATGGTCCATAACCGGATCTTGGGAGATGCAAAAGCTTTTGTGGTCAAGATGAATCTGCCATGTCCTTCACTGCTGACCAGGATTAGGACTTTCTCGATTCAGAAACATAGCAGGTGGTTTCACTGTCGTTTTCCGCCACGTGTCAAATAAAGTCCTCGGATAAATGTGGCGAGTATTTTCCGCAACCTAACTGGTTTAATCTATACTTACAAATAAACTGGCGAGACGCTTATAAATCACTCCGATTTTGTCAGCATTACTCCCATCAGTAACAAGTTTGTCTACATCTAAAGCCATCCTGAGGAAATCCGGGGTCAATGTTCGCTGTTCGTTTCTCCGACCCAACGAGCAGGGTCACTCGAACATCTAATTAATTGGTCATCAGGCGTCCTAAAGCACAGGCCAACATTCGACACTATTGACCGAGCTTGTGTACAGAGGGAGGAGGATGGTCATCGGGCAACAAAGTAACCCGCATCCTTAAAACACAATGTCGGACTGAACTAAGGACTGGCGTGGGTTAATACAAAGGTAATCAAGAAAAATATTGATTTGAATTATAGACTAGTATTCAATCTTTCATAAAATATTGATTTCAGTTCTATGGTCCCCTGAGTATTTTCAGGAGGGCAGAACCAGTAAGGGGTTCATTTCTGGAGACAAGCGGCTTGGAAAGTGAGAATCTGAGAACTGTTTTTCCAAAATAGGATTTTCTCTAGATTTTCGTGGTGAACCCTATACGCCATTGCAGTGAGGGATGTCCCAGTCCCACCCCAAGCTCAAAAACCACTTGGAGATGGCACTTTTTTCGATTGTTCCTCGACCAGACCACATGTGTACGGTCGGGGACGATGCCCCGCATCGCCTCATACCACTCTCGTTCCTAGGTGTGACCCGAATTTTTCAAAAATATTTTTAAAGTAAATTTTCCTTTTTTTTTCTTACCACCCCAAGCAAGGTAAATTTGGTGGTATCGGGCTATGTGGGGCATCGTCCCCGACCGTACACATGTGGTTTCGTCGAGGAACAATCAGAAAAAGTGCCATCTCCAAGTGGTTTTTCAGCTTGGGGTTGTAAGAAAAAATTAGAAATTTTACTTAACAAAGATTTTTTTTAAATATTCTGGTCACACCTAGGATCGAGAGTGGTATGAGGCTATGCGGGGCATCGTCCCCGACCGTACCCATGTGGTTTGGTCGAGGAATCAGAAAAAGTGTCATCTCCAAGTGGTTTTTGAGCTTGGGGTATTAAGAAAAAAAAATGGAAACTTTACCTTTAAAATATTTAAAAACAATTCTGGTCACACCTAGGAACGAGAGTGGTATGAGGCTATGCAGGGCATCGCCCCCGACCGTACACATGTGGTTTGGTCGAGGAACAATCGGAAAAAGTGCAATCTCCAAGTGGTTTTTGAGCTTGGGGTGGTAAGAATTAAAAGGTCACACCTAGGAACGAGAGTGGGATAAGGCTATGCGCGGCATCGTCCCCGACCGTACCCATGTGGTTTGGTCGAGGAACAATCAAAAAAAGTGTCATCTCCAAGTGGTTTTTGAGCTTGGGGTGTTAAGAAAAAAAACGGAAAATTTACTTTAAAAATATTTTTTTTAAAATTCTGGTCACACCTAGGAACGAGAGTGGTATGAGGCTATGCGGGGCATCATCCCCGACCGTACACATGTGGTCTGGTCGAGGAACAATCGGAAAAAGTGCCATCTCCAAGTGGTTTTTGAGCTTGGGGTGTTAAGAAAAAAATGGAAAATTTACTTTAAAAAGATTGTTTTAAAAATTCTGGTCACACCTAGGAACGAGAGTGATATGAGGCTATGCAGGGTATCGCCCCCGACCGTACCCATGTGGTTTCGTCAACAGGGTCAAAAGAAATAGTTTTTGGCGCCAACGATGTCGGCAATGGCAGATTTGAATTAAAGATTCGAGTCGATTCTTTTGAAAGCCGAAAGTGCGGATGCACAGGGCAATTGCATTTAGAAAGCTCCGCCGACTGATAGTCAAACCATTCCCTGGAGTGCTCCAAAACCTGGAATCAGTGTGTACTTCAGCTTGAAAAGTTCGTGGGTGAAGGGGTTTTCTTCATGATAATATTGATAATGATAATAATGATGATGGTCTAAGAGCGCTAGCGGATCCAGGAACTGGAAGAAAAGGGTGCGTGCACTGCATTTCTCATCAATTCAGTGCTGCACTACAGGTGTGTTCCAAAATTTCATGGTCAATTTAAAAGATTCTATAACAATCAGGGGGCGTGTCTCTGGTGCACCCCCTTGGATACGCGCCTGATAAACGTTCATGGATGAAAGTAGATAGAACGCCTTAAAAAAAACGATATAAGATTCGCCAGGGTTTGAATCTAATTCGAATCCGCGCCTGATAAACGTTCATGGATGAAAAATGGAAAGAAGACCTTTTAAAAAAACGAAAATATACATTCGTCGGGGCTCGAACCCGTGACCACCCAATCAAAGCGCAGCGCTCTAACCGCTGAGCTATCGGGGCGTTCATGTTTGACGTGAGATATTCGGCAATCTGAAGACAGGCCTTAGGGTACGCGCCATGATTGTGGCTAGGTCACGCTGGCGGAAGAGTTATTGGGTGCAAATAGTTCCAAGGTAACCGTATAACTCAATATTACTATAGATATTTCTTAATATATCGTATATATATAGCTCGGTGATTTTATTGAAAATGTTTGCAGTTGATTAAAATGTTTGAATGGTTTAAAAACTAAATTTTTAGAAGCGAGGTCAACAGGGTCAAAAGAAATAGTTTTTGGCGCCAATGATGTCGGCAATGGCAGATTTGAATTAAGATTTGAGTCGATTCTCTTGGAAGCCGAAAGTGCGGATGTTGGCCCTCTCTCAGCTGCTCAGAGCCATTTTCTTTGATCACAGATGGTGGCTCTGGGTACATCATACGTTAAGGTGTAAACTGTGGACGAAAGTGTGGACGAAAGTGTTCAGTGGTGCCGCCCTCTTGGATCAACGAAAGTTGGTCTGAGAGAGGGCCAACTATTTTTGCCTACAACTGAATGATATTGTCATTGTCATTGAAATAAAAGTAGTTTTTGTGAAAGAATATCATTTGGACTAGTTATAGAAATATCACAGTTTCAACAAATTCTTTGATAATTAGTCCACATTTGGACACTAGACCTCGCATTTCCCCGTACACAAAATCAAAGGAAACTGCGAAAACCTTCAAAAAAGGGGCTAAAAATCCTGTCCACTCATTGATCAAAATCACCCATCAAAATAATTTTTTTTCTTTTTTTCTTTCGCTGACCCATTAAAAAGATTATAATGCATTAATATTCTGCAATTTCTTTTAAATATATTGAAAGACAAAGAAATGCCAGCCCACCAAACTTAGAGGGCCGCTGTCCACACTTTCGTCCACACTTTCGTCCACAGTTTACACCTACCCCACTATGTGCGGTCAGTCTGGAAATGGGCTCAAAATACACCGGGTACCGACGTAACAAAAACTTTTGCGGAGTCAAAAATTAAAAAAAAAAGAAAAGCGGAGCACGAAATTTTCAATGATTTGTAGAAAAATATTCAGAATAAATCAATGAAATACGAAGAAAAAGAGATATGTCGGAACTCGATACCAAATGGCAGCTACCTCCTGTTAGACCTGGCAGACTTTGGAATGTTTCCAGCAGACTGGTGATAAGCAGTGTCTCGATATTGAGCAAAATTTGGGGAGGTCAGTTTAGACTTTTGCATGATTGCAGGAGAGGATGGAGGATGTTGACAACTCAGTGGTAATAAACATGATACAAGAATGAGTGACAGCATTTTTATTATTACACTTGCAGGTTACCTGAATAGTACCAAGACGCACAATGTGGAAATTCTCCATGAAGCTTTAGAACGTCCAGTAGATCAACCCTTAATCACAGTGTGCAATCATATGTCATGCCTCGATGACCCTGTTCTTTGGGGTAAGCGGCAGAGAGGTGAAAACCTTGACATCTTAAAATCATCCTAATTTAAGAGCCTTGTAGTTGTAGCCTACCAGCTCATACCGTCCAAGCAAACAGGGCAATCAGTAATTACCATTACTACACCACTCCTTAATTTGACTGTGTTTCGAGAAGATGAGGGCAAATGTTATCACGACCAGAAACAGGACTTGGAAGATTCAGTCAAGCCTTCTGTTTACTTTCAGGTATACTTCGATGGAGACATCTCCTCCTGCAGCCCATGCATCTGCGCTGGGGACTGGCCGGTCACGATATCTGTTTCACAAAGGAGTGCCATGCCTTGTTTTTCAGTCTGGGTAAAACGGTGCCAATCATAAGAGGAAATGGTGTCTACCAGAGATCTATGAATTTTGCAGTTGAACAACTTAACAAAGGAGATTGGGTGCACGTGTACCCAGAAGGTAGGTCAAATTAAATGCTAATAATGAGGAAGTAGACTCTTGATAAAGTCTCAACTAAAGTTCCATTACAGCGAGTTGTGGTTTCCAGCATTCTGCATGCTTTGTGGTCAGTTACAATAGCCGTGCCAATAACTTACATTGAATTTTTAATCCAATCAAATGCCTGTGAAAACCATGAATTTTCTTACGTTGCCAGCGGTTCCTGCAGTTGTGGAATCAGACCTTTGAAGCATGTCAAATTATCCACTTGAAATGTCTTCAAGTTATTTTTCCATATTTTCAGGGAGAGTCAACATGACAAATGAACTCATGCGATTTAAGTGGGGTGAGTAAGTTTGTTCTATATTCTAAATCAGTGGCATTTGTTTACAGTGCAAACAAGCCCTTGCACAGCTTGCTACACAGCCATGCTCCTACTGCAGTCCAAGTCCTGGACCTACATATACTTCTGGCGCAGCTCAATGTTCAGCAAGTATGCAAGAGACCCTTTTGTTTTTGTGGTCTTATAACCTTCACTTTTCCTATTTCAGGAGTTGGGCGTTTAATAGCTGAATGTAAAAATCTTCCTCTGGTCATACCATTTTGGCACATAGGTCAGTATTAAGAAAATGATCCTTGTGGACAATGCATAAGTCTGAGGGCCTACCTAAGGGGTCCATGCATGAGCCAATGAAAGCAAGATACCTCCCTCTCAAAAAGATATCCGATCACCCACTGACTGGTAGGGTCTGTGTGGAAGAGCCACCACAAAATGAATATGTTGATGCTGATGCCATGTCACATGAAACCTAATTTAAAATATCGAAAATAAGTGTAAATACTTTAGAGTTCATCTGTATAAGCTGGCCCCGCTTGAATGATATAATCATCACCCTTGGCTTAGATTTGTATTTGTTCATTTCAGGCATGGACGACATTCTTCCAAATTACCAGTATATGCCAAAAATAGGAAAAGTAAGAGCTTAATAGTCAGCTGTTGATGCTGTTAGTGCCCAAGTCAATTCGACTTGGGTTGCATCACTTCATCTTCAGTTGTATAGACACCTTAATTGGCTCCAAAAAGTAAACATTACACAGCATCACAGGAAAAACTATTGCAATCAGAATATTTTGTTTCAGTGGGCTTTGGCTGCTTTCTACGTATGTTTGTTATGTTCGTCCTGCTCAGCTAATTTACACTTTAATTGTTTATTCCAGAAAGTGACAGTGTATGTAGGGCAGCCAATCGACTTCAGGGAACAATTGAGAAATCTTCGAGAATCAAAGAAAACTGCTGTAAGAGATTTACCTTTCTCTTCTACAAATGTAGTGCCCACGGAACTGGTTGTTCCTTTTTGACATGCCAAGTTACTGCTATTTCAAAATAGTAGCTTTGATACTTGGAGTATGTTTATCCAACTTGGCAGAGCCACTTTTTGGATAATGAACTGTATACTAGCAAATGTCACATTGATTGGAAATAACCTGCATGGACCCAGGAGAGGAAAAATAGATTTCATGGCCATGGTTTCCATAAATGGAGGCAGTTATTCAAAACAATTTAACCTCTTCTTTTTCCTGATACAGATTGAAATACGGAAGCAAATCACAGACAGGATACAGGAGGAGTTGCACTCAATAAAGCCAATTGCTGAAAAGCTTCATTTAGAATTCAAAGCTGGAAAGAAGTCATGACGAATGGCATAGAGACATTTCATATTCTACAACTTACTACTGACTAATTTTACTCTTTGAGTCATTTGTCTGTTGGGTCAGTGATGTGCCATATACCAAGATTTTTAGGACTTGTGTGTCTGTTATTGGACAATTAGTGTGAGAAAGTGTGTGCTTAGAATTAAAGAGGATCCAACTACTAGAATAGAGGCCAGGAGCTTTCATGCATACACAAAGTGCCAGTGACATCTGACAAAGACTTCTTGGACTGGTTTCGTTATCTGTCCATCTGGAGGCAGTGGGATTTAGATATGGCAGTGCAGAGTCATTGTCTCGACCTATTCACACGGAGAAGACAGAGAGTATTATGTATTGAGATTTTATGTATTGTGTATTAATTTGCTGCGTTTGTGCATTTCTAAACATCATCTTGAATAAAATTATTTAATTAGAAAATATGTTCTGTTCTTGTTCCCCTTCTATAAAGTTGAAGAGGAAAACAACTAAAGAAAAAAGAAACTGAAATTCAGAAACAGCTACAAGACCAACACAGCAGTTGGTTGTGATGTCATTCTAACCTGGTTGAACACATTGTTTCCATCAGATTATCACATTATGATCAGCCCCTGACCTGTTGTGATGACTTGGTTTCTAGCACCTGATCTAGTTGTCACATTGTTTCTACTGTTCTAGCCCAAGAACTAACAAAGTCAAGTATAATCTAAATCTTGCGAGCAACTGGTTGTGGCATTGTAGTGTGACATTTTTTTGAACATTTAGCCTGGTTGTGAATCTAGTCCTGATTGTGGCGTTATGAGCATCTGACATGTGTGACACAGGTATTTGCGATTGTCTTCGGGGATGGTTGTTCCTCGGTCATGGGAGTGTCCCGGCCGGGGTGGAACTGTGTACCACGTTCGCTCAAACTACGGGAAGGATCAGTTCCACCCCGACCGGGACACTCCCATGACAGAGGAACAACCATCCCCGAAGACAATCACATTTTCGCGCCATTGTTTTACACAGGAAGTGATGACCGGCGGGCAGAAAATGCATGCTGATTGCATCAGTGGCAGGATCTTGGGGTCATTGCGCACGGATATGCTATGAACGGATGTCTGTACGGATGGGGGATCATCTCATTCAGCATACTTGATTACACAGTAGTATTATGTTTTTTTTAATACTTTTTCTTTATTTCTTACCACCATCTGTCATAAATGTATATTTTTAATAAATCTTATTTATCTTTGTGATGAACCCTATCTAATAGATGCTGAAGCATCCATGAGAATTCACCTTGACAATTTCTTTCTATTTCTTTGCGCCAACCATCTAATAGATCCTCTATCATCTTGAGACGGACCCCCATCCGTACAGACATCCGTTTATAGCATACGCGTGCGCACCAATCCCGAGATCCTGCTATATATAGATTGCAGACTACAGACCGAGGGTTTTCTCAAGAATCAACAGAAAAGGTCAGGAACTTAAGGGACCATTTCGTATACGATGTAGGACTAGGAGTATCAAAAACCTGTATCTCAGGATGGGAATTCCTGGCTTTTTCGAGGTAGCACATAGGCTCGATGTACAGCGTACCGGGTCGAGGCTATTTAATGGGCGAGCAATTAGCATGTATTTTCTGCCCGCCGAAATAATGACTATGAAAACTATCCAATGAGTGGTTCATTCTATTTTTAGACTGGTAGCAAACGTCATATTTATAATGATAACCAATGGCTAAGCCAGCATTCGGATAATTTGTTCATTGAAAGCATATCGCCGCGCTCAGATGAGTGTGTCTTGGATACATAAAATTATAGCATCTGGACTAACTTACAATAAAAGGATTGTAAGTAATTATTTCTTTGGAAATCAATTGCCATTATTTGTTTTTTTTAAGGATAGAAATAGAATGATCAAAGAATGATTATTATATTTGGTTGCGGGATAAAAGTCAAGTGTCGGGTGCGGAAAACAATACTGTATATAAAATCTGATCAAAGTGCATTTTCGATCATTTTCAAGAGAAGTGTACGGTTTAATTGTAACTTGCTATTAGTCATACCAAAACTGAGTGACTGGATTTAATGGCATTTGAAATTTCACAAACTGCTAAATCCAATCTCCACTCTTATTTCTCTAAAACGTCATCTTGAAATGTTATTTGGACCATTCATGTAAGAGAAAAATATGGTTGAAACCAAAAATAAATTTGGTCTTATCACTATGTACAGGTTTAGTATTTTAATTTATCAGAAACAATGTATTACTCTATTTCACTCTCAGTGCCTGTGATCGAATGAGACGATCGGAAATGACGTACCGGTACATTCTCAATTGTTCTACCCCTCTAGGATGAATTGAGGTGTGGTCGTAACAAATCGAGAGAGTTTAGGTCTGAAATAGCGGAAATAAGGGTTGATTTTAGGCAGTATTTGACAGGTATGTGTCTTAATTGTCTTCATGAGATACAGAGGAAACGTTAAGTACGCCAGTATTGGGCATATTTTGTGTAAATTCGGTGTGAACGCCCTTGTTTGGTTTGATTGATGAGAAGGTGTGACCTCTTTGTTGCAAAATCTGGCCGATTTCTTGATTTTTCGACCGTGCTATCTCGGCATTTCTGATGCAAGTGTGTCACTAACTGCATTAAATTGGTCATTGTATTGTTTATTTTTGCTAAGACGAGCTCATTCTTGCATATTATTGGTTTTGAGGCCTTCAATATAGGTGAGAAAACCCAGAGAAAATTTCCTACATTCCTCGACGGCCATATTTGATGACATCATGGTTTCCATAAGCTGTACATTTTGTGTACATAAGGTTGCACAATGTACTGTGTAGTGTATTTCATGTACACATTATTCACTAATATACCGTTCATAGCAGTGTAGGCCTATTCGTTTGTATAATAGTGCCAGGCAAGGATATGTAGGCCATGTAAACTAGACACCGCGGGGTTGCACACCACATGATCTTTTGTTCGTTGTGCTTCACTGCCTATATATTTATAGGTTTGTTCGGCCCCGCAATGACTTCCTCCACCTGGTGTAAACTAAAACGCCGGGTTTGGCATTTTGGTGAAGTCCTAATTAACTGAAAATATTCACAAGTTAGACACTGTCGCAGTGACACAGACTGAGTCACAGACATCCTGACTTATGGTTGTACTTGGTTATTAGAATTTGGTTCTGTTTGCTTGTCATCCGGATCCATTGAGAAGTACACAAGAACTCCTAAATCAGTAATGAGTAATGGCCTGCAATTGCCGAAAAAGTCTGGGCGTGAATGCCTGATTATGGGAATCGCATTTGTTTTTAATCAACGTGTGTTTCTTCTCTTTTCAGCTAACTTCAAATGGCTGCAATTAGGAAGAAATTGGTCATTGTTGGTGATGGTGCTTGTGGTAAAACTTGCCTTCTTATAGTATTCAGCAAGGACCAGTTCCCTGAAGTATATGTACCCACAGTGTTCGAAAATTATGTAGCAGATATAGAAGTAGACGGCAAACAGGTAAGTCAAAGATAAACAGCTTCTTCAGTCACATTAGCATTCTTTGAAATGCTTTGGCTTTGGGTGACTAAACTAAAGTGAAAAAAGCATTGGATTAGAAATTTGGAGTGTTTGACTAAACATGAAAAGTAGCCCTCAAACTCAGAGTCCAGGATGGCTACTGTCTTAAAATGTAGAGGTCAGTTAATGGCCCTTGGCCTTACAATACATGTATTGCAAATTGACCTTGTAGCCAGTCAGTTTTTGTACTTCTCTTATGTCACCAAGACACCAACATGTAAGGACTTCAGTGAATTCATTCAGTTCAGTGAACAATCAATGTTTTTACCTTATTCTGGCCTGCCCGTGAAGAACTTTGTATTATTTTTTGCAGTTCATCGTATTCAGGTTTATTTTCATTTTGAGTTGTTCATTATTCATTGATTTGATTTTTGTCATGATTTAAAGGTTGTGACAATGTAAATTATTATAGTTTATTAATCCATCAAAAACGAAGAAGGCGTGGCATGTTGAGGAATCAAATTGTGCCAAAGTTCTTCAGAGCTTTCTTGAGCTTGGCGGGAGTTCCATCAATTTTGGAAAGACTCAATGAGTAAATCCAAATGGAATGACAAAATAATCCAGCAGCACACTTTAAGGCAAGAAATCAGGGGAGATATGGCAGCCTGTTCTGATGGAAAAAGCCCTACTAGAAATGACTGGTTGTCAATAATATTATTGTTTGTTAAATTTTTCAAGTCATTTGCTTGAATTGAAGCATACTAAAATTGAAATGAAATGATTGATATCATGATACTTTGTAAATTTGTGTATGTGTATGTGATTGTAAGTATTGCAGATCATGTGTGGAATGAAATATATTTTGCAGCTTTCTATCTATCGGTATACCGGTACGCTGGTGCATGTGCCAAATAAATAAATGTGCAATAGTGCTGGTGCTGATAATAAACTGATCAGCAATGTACCACAATTTGATAGTGATTGTGCAGTGAAATTCATTGAGAATGATGCCTTCCTCAAGATGTGTTTTGTGACATAGTCTGTCGTGCTCCAAACAGTGATATTGTGGAATGCGTTCCTTGTTGTTTACGACGAGTGCCTCCGATCCGGCAATCACTTGGTGTCTCTGCGATCCCATCCTGCTTCCTGTCCGACCTTGGGCAACAGGCTTTTCTTTTGAACTATTTCTAATGGTGAGTGGACTTCAGTCTATGCACTGCATGCTTTCAGATCATTTCAGTTGTTTGTTTCTCACCAAATTCACATCAACTTTTGTGTTGTTCCTTTTTGCCATTTTTGTTCTTTCAGTGGCACTTCCACTCCAGCATGTTGTCAGTTCCTGTTACGTTTATTCCTTGTTCCGAGTTCTGTTCCTTTGCATGCGCTTTTCAAGTTAATCCACTTTGTTTTGATTTATGAATGATTTGTCTTGCAACGTATCATCCCATTCCTGCAAACTGAAAACTCCGTGTAGCCTATGCATGTAACACATAAATAAGAAGGATACATGTAGTGGATGGGATAGCTTGAAATTGCTTTGGGGTATTCAATGCCTTGTCGCAGCAGCCATAAGTGGGGCCTTATCTTTTTCCTCTTTAGAAAGATGTTACTCTCTCTCAGTAATTTGCATGACCATGGAGAGACAGATCTGGTCCTGTTCAGTTTAGCCACTGGATTTTTCTAGATGAGATCATAAAATGAGGAATACTTCCTTGTCCTTGAGTTTGCATGAGTGTGTATTGTCACTAACTAAATTTGAGCAGTGTATTTTTTGGTGAATTATAAAGATAATTGGAATTGACAGGGGCTCAGTGACTAACCTGTTTCTGTTAGGTAATTACTACATTATACTGGTGATCAATCAGCTGGAGCCATAGCTAAAACTCAAACTTAGCAAAATAAATGAATCAAAAGATAGCGGGAGTATTTTAACTGGATTTGGTACATAAGAATTGCATTGGTTTGGCTGGTCAGCTTCAAACTGGGTGGAGTACATCCCTGTCATGCACCACATATCAAACAAGTTTTCTCTGGCCATGCTTGTTCCTCTCGCTGTCAAGAGTCTCAGACAAGGTACATAGACATACCAGTCTCCTCCAAACATTTGAAAAAATGTAGTACTACAGAGGTTGTGTTTTACTCAACTTTAAGGCAAATCTGGGTCAGTGCTGTGACTCTTCAATAAGAAAAGCAAGGTGAAGCATTGATGCTTCTTTTCAGTGCCTTTTCTATAAGATATCAGAAGAACTTTCCACACAATACAATTTCATATTAGCTGACTTGGTATGTACATGTAGATCATACAGTCTACATACTGTGCAGTGTGTGTAATTAGAGGGTGGGGTCACCATGTCCATATTGATCTAGAAATGTGGAACAGCTGTAGGTTGTTTTGGTTTGAAATGCAGTAGAACCTCGTTAAGGACAAATCTTGATTATAAAGGCATTGATTGAATGGTGATGTCTATGTCACAGTAGGTGTCGCCACACCCATTGAGTCGGGGGGGGGGGGGGGGTTCTCAAAGTCAAACATATTGCTTGTCCCAGTTTAATTTTGCTGAATGAAAGTCACCAAGGGCAGGACTCATGCTGGTTTAATCTGGTATTTGTGGTGAGCTGGTACTAAGCTATTTTAGCACTAACTCACAATAGAAGTTTGTTTTTTTTGTCTTACAATCATATGTGTTCTTGGTTTAATTGGGAGGTACATTTGTCTATTTGATACTAAGCTAGATGTTAAGTTAAGTTGAAGTCTGTTGGGCTTTAGCCCGAGCCGTAAACGGCTCATCCGGCTGGAGCTTATCCCGGTTTCCGAAGCATTTAAAAGCGACTAGGCGTAGTATTCCCCCTGGAAGTGGAAGGTGTACAAAAATGACATCATGTGGTGTGGTATGTAAATTACTACTGTAGAAGGTTGAGGTGCACATTATTGGAAATTGCTGGCATCTTGTTCATGTTGTTGGATTGGGTGTGGTAGTTGTTGGAATCCAGGGACTTGTTGTTCTTCCTCTTAAAACTCGGTAGGAAAAAAAGGCATGGATCAATGGTCTTTGGATTTCAGTCTCTTTGAGAGGAAATCTGTGTCCTTGAGTTTTTGAAAATTCTTCAGCACTCATTCTTCTATGATAATGCTAAGGATAATCTATGATATTCTAATTCTATGATAGGGACTGGCATGACTAGGTTGTCGAACCAAAGTTATCATGGATGTCAAGGAAGGCTCTGCGATCACATTGACGTCATTGTATGATTTCTATAAGTCCCACGGTGGTGAATTTTGACTTCCTGGTATACTACTTTTAGATGGGTTGTCATCGAAAAGCACCTACTCACATTTTCGGGATCATAAATGAACGATAAATTCTTGATAAATTTTTGTCACATTGTCTGTCTGAAAGTTCTTGTGTTCTAATAATGGACTGATCCTTTGGTGATCATTCCTGTTATGTTCCCCTTGATGTTTACTTGCACTTATCAAATCTGATGTTCACTATGCATGAATTACAATACCAAATAGTCTCACTCGGTGACTAACTCAGCATTTCTTGTGTTAGGGGTTGTAAACATTTATGAAGTCTAACCCTTTTCAAAAATAGGCTTTTTAGTTGAGTCACTGTCACATGTATATACACACATACTATACAGTTACAATCGGGAAACGATATGGAAGACCCTTCAAATTTCATCCAATTTCACAAAAACAAAAACTTTCCACATATCCCTTGAACTTTTTACTAAGACCGTTCATAATGATATCTGGCAAAATATTCTTCGTTTCCCAACATAGTATAATATTGTAGTATGTGAGTACATACAGGTGTATAGTGGTTGAGTTGAAATCACAAAGCATGGGTGTGACTGGATGGGTCATGTAAAATTTGGCATGAAATTGTTCCGCTGTGAACACCTTTTAGTTGTTATGTATGCTATCAAGTATGGATTGATCTACTTGATTTTATGTGCATACATTAGCTGCGCTTACACCACGAAATATTGGTGGACCAATTGCACTTACACCACCACATTGCCGCGACAAATTGGTTCGGCAATCCATTGCCGATACAAATTGCCGAGCGAATTTGTCCCACCAAGCTTGATGGTCCAAATTCGCCCGGCTTGTGAAAAGCTCGGCTTTGTCGTGGTGTACGCGCAAATGGATCGGCAATTAGCTAGTTAGATGGTTCGGCTCCAGGCGGCGCTTTCGAAATGGCGCTTTCTGCGCATGCAATTTATTGTTTGCGCGCCATCTGTAGCCGGATTTTATAACTAGCTGCAGCGCTGGTGTAAGCGCTTGGTGGATTTTCGATGGTGCGGCATTGGTTCCCGAACCAAGATTGGTGGTCCATTTTCAGGTGGTGTAAGTGCGGCTAGAAATACTATCCTTGTTTGTTTAAGTGATAACATCCTTCCAATTTACATATGCCTTCACTGTTGATGTTATCGTATCTAAGCACACACTAAGTCCGTGTTCTGTGTGATGTAAACTATTCAGTGATATTTGATTGAAGTGCTTTGAAGATATAAATTGTTGAAATATTTTTTGATGACTTTGGTAAAAACACAGTTAGCTTTGTCATGTGGCTGATCTTGTGGCTCTTTGAAATTGTCCTTGTTGAAGATGATGCTCACAAGTATCTGCTGAAGAACAAAAAAAAATTTTGTTTCAAATAACTAGTGTTTGGATTTGTGAAGGCAAAAGACCCATTCTGGTTTGGAGTCGGTTCAGAAGAACCTAAAATAAAACTTCTTTTGCTGGTAGTTGTGTGTGGTCCCAAAGGCAACTTTTGAAAAGTATTTTTTTGGCATCCAATTTCATGTTGTCCTCTTTTTAATCTATTTTCAGGTTGAATTAGCGCTATGGGATACAGCCGGACAAGAAGATTATGATCGCCTGCGACCACTCTCATACCCTGACACGGATGTCATACTGATGTGTTTCTCCATAGACAGCCCCGACAGTTTAGAAAACATCCCAGAGAAGTGGACACCAGAAGTGAAGCATTTTTGTCCAAATGTCCCTATTATCCTTGTTGGAAACAAAAAGGACTTGAGAAATGACCCCAATACCATGAGGGAGTTGGCAAAAATGAAACAGGAGCCAGTAAGAGGGGAGGATGGCCGAAGTATGAAGGATAGAATAGGTGCATATGCTTATTTAGAATGTTCTGCAAAGACAAAGGAGGGAGTGAGAGAAGTTTTTGAAACGGCCACCAAGGCTGCTCTGCAAATGAAGAAAAAGAAGAAGCGTGGTTGCAAGATTCTATAGACAATCTGTCTAATGCGTTCATCATATAATATAATAATGCATAAGAAAATGCATGCTGCATCTCTGCACTTTCATAACGTGCCCAAGCCTTTCAAATCTACTGTGTATGTTACCTGTTGTTTTGGATCTAGTAGCTAGTCACCATGTCTCAGAATATGCATGTCTATTTTATATGAAAGGAAAACAAGCCACATGTAAATTTGAGGATCATTTACTATTTAGATGATTGACACAAGCATCATGAATAGGCATATTTTAATGATATAAAGTAATGTGTGTTAAAACTTCTTTTTAATGCCACTCTTTGAATATTCCATTGAAAACCAATTACCATGACCAGGGATATGTAAACACTGTTGATAGCCTCCTTTCAAGTGGATTATTGTAGACTTTGGCTCATGTCTAGCTATCAGAACCACTCATTAGCACATAAATCATTCCAGAATGCTTCTGGAGACATGACACTGGACCGGTTGGCTGTACAAAGATTGGAAGAGTGCTTATGATACATGTAAAGCAAAAAAGAGCTGGAAGTAAGAAAAGTCAAACATTTACATTTGAGCCAACTCTTTATAGAGGCTAGTGTTGCAATCAGTGCTTATGATTGTTTCCCAAGTTGTGTTAGGTTTCAAAATTAGCTAATTTTATGATCATAAATTTCTCCTCAAAACAGATTTTGAAACTAATGCATCTTAATTCAGAAAAATCAGACATCTCTTTTTGGGATGTGTTGATTTGTATATCATCCAAAGCCATTAATTTCAAAATTTGGAAGGTAACTATAAATTTTCGTTTTTGCTCAAATCTGAACGAAAGAAAAACTCGAAGAACTGTAGTAGTTGTTCTATAAAGAGTTTGCACTGTCATATACATGCAGGACTGATGAATTATCTTTGACTTGGAGGGCTATCCCTGTCTTTAAAATGACCAAACTAATCATCAACGCCAGCATTAATGAGGGATAAGTGGCGATGCTACAAATGTATTTCTGAAAGTATGCAGGATATTGACCCCTGGTCTTAGGCAAGCCATTTTTGGTAAGCCTTTGCTCAATGTTGGGGGTGGCATGATCATTATGAAAATGGGCAAAATGTTGTAGAGATCAGTCTCTGGTATCACCCTCATCATGGGCCCAGGACTCGTAAGGCTTGAGAAGGCTAAAGCTAGCTATTGATAATCTTTTTGGTGAAGTTTATAACACTGTAAATTGTTTTGTATCTGCAGACTTGAGCCTTGACTGTATTACAATTATATACTCTACAGTTGTAGTTCTGTGTATTGATGGTCAGCAACAATTATGTTATTAATTTAAAAGACAGTACTGTACATGTAGGTGGGCAAATGCTTGATCATAATAAGGATGGGATGTGGCTTTTCATCAAATTCTGTTGTACACTTTATACTAATCATGGCAGGTTGAAATGGCATTTGCAGTAATAAAATCTGTTTGTTCCCCAGGACACTTGCAGTCTTCACCATTCACATCTTCATGCATGGTAAAAATGTTATTGTTGACACTGTTGAAATTCAGTGAATGGGTACTGGCCGTTCCCTCGTTTTGCTTTGCCAAGGTATTAAACACCACAGAGTTGCTGGAGTCATTTTACAGAGTTGCCGTCTCGACCTTACATGTATAAAGAAAATGCACAATGCAAAAAGTTGGTGTCTGTGCTTGTGATAATCTTCAAACATCTCTGTTGTTTACTTTGGCAGGCAAATCATGCATGTACCAAACCTTTTAGAACTGGAGACCAATTTCAAAAGAAGAGCGTCACTAAGAAGAGGACCTCCCACTCCTACACTCACTCCTTGAACGCTACATTTCCATGTCAACTGCCACTGCATCCACCCGGCATGAGGTTCCTGATGAGCCGTCTGTGTCGGCCACTCTCTTTTGACCCCAGTGATACAGCATCCTCTAGTGTGTTCTCCGGCATTGTCCCCTTTGTCGTCTGCAACATGAGGACCTTAGAGTAGACAGTCTCAGCATGCACATTTCGTGATTGTGACACAGAACACTGCATCCCAAAATATTGCCAACAATTTGAGGCCTCTGGTTCTGAAGGGTTAATAATATTAAGAACACAGTTTATCAATAACAGCATCCTCAACCTATTTATTTAGTTTTGAACATTTTATATAATATTATTTTTTCATGTAAATGTATTAAAATCAATCATATTCCTCGGCTAACCAATATTTTTTGTATGACTACTGTATGCATGTACGAGTAGCGGCATCATCATTTGTAGAAAAGGCGATGTCATGTTATTTTGAAATTAAAATGGTGAGTGGTTTACATACACGTAACGCTTGTATTAACTCTGTGTTGACTGTGAAAATTTGATCCCTATTTTATTTTCATAGTATTTCAGATTTATGTACAAGTGCTAGTACAATGGAGAAGTGATAATATATAATAGTACTGGATTGAAGTAATGATGAATTCCAAAATATTGAATATTCCTGTTGGTAAAACCATTTGTGTTGATATCGGAAATAATCTTGGATTGTGTCGTAGCTCATTTTCTGACTACTGGTGAAAATAAGTGTTGCAATTTTTGTAATGAGCGTAAAAAGCTAAATTGATGTCTATGTATACAAATGTATGTTTGTGACTTAGTTATAGTGCCTTTTATTGATGTTGCATGCTATGTATCCCAACTTGTATTGGTTGTTTGAAACCAGTCGCTAATAGTTTGTATGAGTTAATAATTACCTTTTGAAGACTCCGAGCAACATTCTTCATTGGAAAAATTTGCAAATATTAAGAACTTGTTGAAATTTTTCCTCTAAGATGAGTATGTAATAATACTATTTGCTGCTTGTAATTGAACTTGCATCACAAAGTGCAAAAAAATGAGTGATTTTATAAATTCCTGAGTCTTCAGTTGGTTGAGGAATGTCAGTGGGTGCATTCATAAAAAACTTCCAAAAATATTAAAAACAAAATTAAGCTTCTGGATCAAATCTCCAATAACTTTCAGCATGCTTTGCTTTCGGAGTCTTGGATGAGAAAGTTGGTAGTTTATTATTTTATACCAGTTTCATTGGCTTATGCATGTTTTCCCTTCGTGATATACACTCCATCGACTTCCTCAATTAACTCATTTAGAAATACAGTTACAATTGGGGAGTATTCTTTCATAACCAGTCTGTTCTCCTCCAATGGTCGGTAGTCGTTATTATGGGTCAGCATTGAGCAGTTCGATTGTTCTCAACGTACACTTCCTTCTCAACTTCAGACTTTTAATTTGATATATTCTGAGTTGAGATTCTGTGACAAGTATGAGTTGTTGGTCCATGTAAGATGTTAGTGCTGCCACTGATCTGCCCCATTCCAACAGACAATCTGACTAACCTTGAGACTCCAACCCAAGTACAAGTATGTCTTTACAATCACAAACTGCAGAGGATCTCACTCTGTTAGACTTGTACATTTTGATTTGCTCTTCCCTTGCATCTTCATACAAATGATTATGTAGTGGAAATTAAACTAGCTTTCTTAATAATAAAAACCCATTTTACAAGCAACCAGTTCTTTGTGTTATTCTTTCATCTGCCCTTCAATGTATGTCTTGGTGATGGGTTCTTGCAAAGCTTGCCAGCCTCCAACTTGACATTCGTTTGCTCAACAATGTGAAAGTTGGCTGCTGTATTTCTACTGTTTTGATAGTGCGAGAACTGCTGTTCAGAGTTGCTCACAAATTCCACCAAACTAGTCTTGACAGTGACACTTTGTCGAAAGAAATTTGGGCAGAACTTTCACACTGGAAGCAATAGAGTGGCGGAGGAGACAATCTGCTTGAAAAGACATCAGTTTATGAAGAGGTTGCTTCTAATGAGGGGACTGTGCACATACTATATGGAAAGGAAGTAGCGTCACAGAGGCATGCCCAATGAACTTTCTATAGAACTTTGCTATAGCTGCTGATGGTGTTTTACCGTGTTTCAAATTTTATACGCCCATTGTAAAGTGTTACAGTTACGATGGTATCGACTTCTTGTAATCCAGAAAATAAAACATTTCGGAAATGATTGTCTCTGCCTTACGCTACACCTACGTATACCAGTTCAGTGTATAGTGCATCACTGGTGGAAATGGGTGGAGCTGTGTGTTTCTAGATTGCCTATGGTGAAAATCTTTTGATGGTATGATAAATGATGCCAGGGTATGGAATCTAGGTGTATAATTTCATAGGCAGATATATGATCAATGATGTAAACAGTGCGTTGGGTGTGTGTATATAGATCATTGGTAGACGTACAATATAAAGGCAGATTTGTTTGAATTTTTTTTGTCAATAATTTGTTTGTATTCTCTGGTGTTGTTGGGGTGGATCCTTGAGTATGTGGATGAGTGGGCGTCAATTCGACACAACACCAGCCTTCAAAGGATGGCCTAATAAGGCATGCTGTAAAAAAGTGATATTCCACTCTTCTTGTTGAGCCCTTCAAGAGCGGTCTACCACCACGTCTTTCTGGCCAGCACTTGTCCTCCGCAAGAGAAGAACAGATGAAAAGACATGTGGACAAGTATCCTAGTCTGTGATTAGAATGGCTCATCTCGAGCCCTGAAGGTGACAATAACGTCTCCCAAGCTTTTTGTCTTGAAGACAGGCCCCTGTTATGTGACTAGTCAAAGGTCTAATCTGCATGGCTTCAAACTCATTGTTCACCATGTAATAACACAATCTTGCATCGAAGCGTGTTTCAGGAGTACCCTGATGATGGTGATGATTATGGCGCTGACCAGTTAGCTTTGATCTCCTCAGATCAGAAGTCTCATGTTGTTCTCTGTTGATCTATTTTCAGGTTGAATTAGCGCTATGGGATACAGCTGGACAAGAAGATTATGATCGCCTGCGACCACTCTCATACCCTGACACGGATGTCATACTGATGTGTTTCTCAGTAGACAGCCCCGACAGTTTAGAAAACATCCCAGAGAAGTGGACACCAGAGGTGCGACACTTTTGTCCCAACGTTCCAATCATATTAGTCGGGAACAAGAAAGATCTTCGCAATGATGAAAACACGAAACGTGAGCTGATGAAGATGAAGCAGGAGCCAGTTCGCCCAGAAGAAGGGCGGGCAATGTCAGAAAAAATCAATGCCTATAGCTATTTGGAATGTTCTGCTAAGACCAAGGATGGGGTTAGGGAAGTGTTTGAAACAGCCACACGTGCAGCACTGCAGGTCAAGAAGAAAAAGAAGGGTGGTTGTCTGCTGTTGTAAGCTCTACTTATACCCACGGGTGAAGCAAGCTATGCATCACTCAAATGCACTTGGTTCTATTGGACTTTGTAAATGATTTGATGGTCACTGGGGACACTAGTATTTTGAAAGTTGAGGGGTTTGTCAGTGGATGCTTAAATATTGGTAGATGTGACGCAGTCGCCGTGTGTTTCCTGTCTTTTCATGACTTAGGAAAGATGTCCTCTTGACCCTGTGCATGCAATACTCATTTGTCTTTGCCCATCCATTGGTGTTGGCATTATGCACCTCATGAAAAAGGCTTCGACTATTACTCGGGCATCTTGATGTTTCAAGGGTTAAAATTCTCACAATTTTGATGTCCTCATTACAAATCGTGAATGTTAACCCTTGATTGGTCCAGGTGTTCTCTACGTGTTCCGTACATGTCTTGATTCATTACATAATAGGCTACAGTACAGACTGTGTTATTGTTTTTTGTTTTGTTACGTGTTGAAATGGGGCAATGTCTGGGTGTGTAGTACCTTGCATGAAAGCCAGTGTTCGTGTACCATACTTGAGTGTTTATAGTCACTAATTAAAGTTGACTTTCTCTCATTAGTGACGAGATGATAGGACATGCTCCTGCAGTGCTGAGCAAAAGTTACACCAAGTTAGGCACAGCAGCGGTGACTCAATATTGCACAAGTACTCTGAGACACTAGAGATGATAAAACCAGGCCATTGCCCCTTTGAACTGCGAAATCATTAGTGTTGGTTTAATGAATCGATAATTACTTGTCTTGGTTGTTAAGATATAATTTTCATGTTTGATTTTGTGATCATGAGTATTACTCTGAGAAAACAGAAGTCACTCATCCATTTCAAAATTCATGTACTACTCTAAAGCCCAGAAGAGAAGTTTAAACTATCGTCTTGAATGTCATTTGCTTGATTTAGCCTATTGCCTGTAATTATGTTGTACATTGTACTTCTACAAGGTTATCAAATTCTGTCATTGACTTGTGCCATTTAATGTGGTGATGATAAGTAACAACAGTGCTTTGTCTAATACTCTTACATCTGCTGTTGACAGATCAAACTTTGGGTTGGATTCAACTTTGAAAGTGTGTTTATTAGTTTAGGACACTGGTGATATATTCACCACCGTAATCGATTCGTTTGGCATTATGTAGAGTTTTGTTATTGGAACTTGATAATCATCTGATACCAGCATCAGTTCTGCTTCTATAAACCATGACAGGTTGTGTTGATTACGAGATGAAATTGGGTGTCCACCTTGTAATTAAATGTGGTTGGCAAGCTTGCTGTTCCTGTATTAAGA
The DNA here is from genome assembly GCF_910592395.1 of Lineus longissimus. Taxonomy (NCBI): domain Eukaryota; kingdom Metazoa; phylum Nemertea; class Pilidiophora; order Heteronemertea; family Lineidae; genus Lineus; species Lineus longissimus. The sequence goes on from NC_088314.1 coordinate 3,091,213, forward strand.
AGACCATCATCTTTGATGAGAGCAAGTCAAGTCTGTGTTTATTGTAAAAAACTAATGCATTTGATGTGAATTTATGTTTGTACCTTGACACTGATCTGTAGTGCTTTCGAACTGATAAAAAACTTGAAGTAACAATTGGTTAGGTTTGAGCTTTGAAGGACAAATCACATTGGTTTTGTGCTGATTCCTTCGCTGATGCAGCCTCTAATTATCCTAATAGTTAGAGGCCATCCAATGACATTCTCGGCTTGTTGATGGAAATACCTCTGACTCATAACCTTGTGTTGTGTTGCGTTGCGAGGTAGGACGCGTACATGTATGTCTGGAGCAGTTATTCGTGATTGACCATGACACGTAGGCATGACACGTAGGCATGAAATGGTGCCTATAATTTTCATTGCAAAGCCCCTTTTTCGAAACCTGGTGATGCCAGACCCTTTTCTTTTGGTAATGTGATCATTTATTGAATGAAGGTGATGGTGATTATGAGTGCTCTGAATTCAGTATCTTGATATATATGTATCCAATAGATTTAGCTCTAGCCATTAGATTCTTAAAGACAACAAATGCCTTGTTTTAACAAAGCATAGTTTTACAAGGTATATTCTTCATGTGTGTCTTTTATAGGTAAATGTGAAATAATCCCAAAAAGAATTGTGTGTGCTTAGCTGCTAGGTCCAAGATATTGAAGTTCAGAGAGAACTTGATAAGAGAACTCGACCCACCCAGTTTAAACTTTGTGTTTGTCACATGTGATTAATGACAGGGGAAAATATTCTGAGGAGAACAAAGGATGAATCTTTTTGCCTGAGAATAATTTTGTATTCCTTTTTTTGCACCATGCACCTCGTTTTCATTGAGTGGGTCACAAATAACTGTGGTTGTAATTCTTATAAAAACTGTAATATGTATCATAATTTATAACCCTTAATAGTGTAAAAATTGTATCCTTGTCATGCAAGTATAGCTTGCTCCTTAACACATTTTCTGTCAAAGATAAAACAAAGCAAGGCAATGATGTAAAATAATGTTGCTTTCTTTCATTTCAAAGAATATATGGAGGTACATGTAATGCTGGGTTGGCACTTACGAATCTTAGGATATCTCTGCATGCCCCTTTGAAGTCGATAAGGGTGTGGCTGCGATTTCAGTGTTTTGTTCCAAACCTCGTGCTTTTGGTGAATATGTTCAAAATCACACTATTGAGTAGACCAGTTTTCATCAAAGTTTACTGGTTTTCTCATAGTTTCAGGATGGGTTGATAACAAGAATAGCTTTATATTTGTTTCTAATGAATACACTGTAAGTGAGCCATGTGAGGCAGGATCAACAGTAACACAGCTTTCTTTCGTCTGCGATCAAATTTCTTAGTGATGCTTTAAGTTAGACCACAGCCAGTACATGTATCAATGATTTCATTATCACCAGTTGCCACGCGTCTCCACCCATGGGCGACCCCTGGTGGGTTAGTTCAGATCCTGTAGTGTAGTGAATAGATATATCGGTTGTATCACAATAAATTCACATTTTGTTTACTTATAGGTTTGTTTCCTGAATAAAGAAAATTTAAAATCAAACTGCAAAAACTTATCAATTTTATGTTTGCTTCATTTCATTTCATGAACTGGTATGAAGGGTTACACCCGGGTTGATGTTTTACTTTCACACCTACACATCTGATAAAAACTAGCATTCTCTCATGCAGTTAAATGTAAATGTATTGGAAATGTGTTCAAGCTTCTCTAATAAAGTTTGATTTGACATTATCAATTTCTTACTTCTTTTGTTGAAAATATATCTAAGAGACTTTGATTGTTTTCTTTATTATACTGAGATTAAATGGGTCATTGGAAGTCCCAGGGAGCGAATTGATTTCGATTTGGAGCGAAATGACTGGGGGCGAAAAGGTCAGGGAGCGAAACGACCGGATACCCCCGGTAGCTGGACAATCTCCCGGGCGCCGGGCCGCCGGGCCAAATGTCCAATTTACATGCACCCGCTGAAATTGTCACTGGCGAGCCAACTGTGGCAGAGACAGTAGGTCGAGTGAGACTTGGCGAGGATGATCAGCCAACTGTGGCAGAGACAGTAGTTCGAGTGAGACTTGGCGAGGATGATCACCATTGATGATCGCCATTGATGACGCTTTGAGAACGGTAGCTGGACTGTCTCAGCCGGGTGTCTTGGGGGTCACAACCAGGTCTGGCAGAAGGAAATATCAGACAAAAGCCTTTGGGAACATGAAATCAACGACAATGGGAAGATTTAGCATTATTTACGCCCTTACAATTGTCTCGTCTTCAAATCGGCTCCACCACTGGTTTGAAAATTGCCGCCCCTTCCCCAACTTCGCGGGTAGGTGTAAACTGTGGACGAAAGTGTGGACAGCGGCCCTCTAAGTTTGGTGGGCTGGCATTTCTTTGTCTTTCAATATATTTAAAAGAAATTGCAGTATCTTATGCATTATAATCCTTTTAATGGGTCAGCGAAAGAAAAAAAGAAAAAAAATTATTTTGATGCGTGATTTTTATCAATGAGTGGACGGGCTTTTTTAAAGGTTTTCGAAGTGGCCTTTGACATTGTGGACGGGGAAATGCGAGGTCTAGTGTCCAAATGTGGACTAATTATCAAAGAATTTCTTGAAACTGTGATATTTCTAACTAGTCCAAATAATATCCTTTCACAAAAACTACTTTTATTTGAATGACAATCACAATATCATTCAGTTGTAGGCAAAAATAGTTGGCCCTCTCTCAGACCAACTTTCGTTGATCCAAGATGGCGGCACCACTGAAGCCCTGTTGAAAGGTTACTGTAAGAGTAATTGGGTGCAAATAGTTCCAAGGTAACCGTATAACTCAATATTACTATAGATATTTTCTTAATATATCGTATATATACAGCTCGGTGATTTTATTGAAAATGTTTGCAGTTGATTTAAATGTTTGAATTGTTTAAAAACAAAATTTTTAGAAGCGAGGTCAACAGGGTCAAAAGAAACAGTTTTTGGCGCCAATGATGTCGGCAATGGCAGATTTGAATTAAGATTCGAGTCGATTCTTTTGGAAGCCGAAAGTGCGGATGCACAGGGCAATTGCATTTAGAAAGCTCCACCGACTGATAGTCAAACCATTCCCTGGAGTGCTCGAAATATTGGAATCAGTGTGCAGCTTGAAAAAGTTCGCGGGCGAAGGGGTTTTCTTCATGATAATATTGATAATGATAATAATGATGATGGTCTAAGAGCGCTGGCGGATCCTGGAACAGGAAGAAGAGGGAGCGTGCACTGCATTGCTCATCAAAATTGCTGCACGACAGGTGGGTTCCAAAATTTCATGGTCAATTTCAAAGATTCTATAACAATCAGGGGGCGTGTCTCTGGTGCACCCCCTTGGATACGCGCCTGATAAACGTTCATGGATGAAAGTAGATAGAACGCCTTAAAAAAACCCAATATAAGATTCGCCAGGGTTTGAATCTAATTCGAATCCGGGCCTGATAAACGTTGATGGATGAAAAATGGAAAGAAGACCTTTTAAAAAAACCAAAAAATACATTCGCCGGGGTTCGAACCCGTGACCAACCAATCTAAAGCGCAGCGCTCTAACCGCTGAGCTATCAGGGCGTTCATGTTTGACGTGAGATATTCGGCAATCTGAAGACAGGCCTTAGGGTACGCGCCATGATTGTGACTAGGTCACGCTGGCGGAAGAGTAATTGGGTGCAAATAGTTCCAAGGTAACCGTATAACTCAATATTACTATAGATATTTCTTAATATATCGTATATATATAGCTCGGTGATTTTATTGAAAATGTTTGCAGTTGATTTAAATGTTTGAATGGTTTGAAAAAAATTTTTTTAGAAGCGTGGTCAACAGGGTCAAAAGAAATAGTTTTTGGCGCCAATGATGTCGGCAATGGCAGATTTGAATTAAGATTCGAGTCGATTCTTTTGGAAGCCGAAAGTGCGGATGCACAGGGCAATTGCATTTAGAAAGCTCCGCCGACTGATAGTCAAACCATTCCCTGGAGTGCTCGAAAACCTGGAATCAGTGTGTACTTCAGCTTGAAAAGTTCGCGGGTGAAGAGGTTTTCTTCATGATAATATTGATAATGATAATAATGATGATGGTCTAAGAGCGCTGGCGGATCCAGGAACTGGAAGAAGAGGGAGCGTGCACTGCATTTCTCATCAAAATTGCTGCACTACAGGTGCCTTCCAAAATTTCATGGTCAATTTCAAAGATTCTATAACAATCAGGGGGCGTGCCTCTGGTGCACCCCCTTGGATACGCGCCTGATAAACGTTCATGGATGAAAGTAGATAGAACGCCTTAAAAAGAAAACGATATAAGATTCGCCAGGGTTTGAATCTAATTCGAATCCGCGCCTGATAAACGTTCATGGATAAAAAATGGAAAGAAGACCTTTTAAAAAAACCAAAAAATACATTCCCGGGGTTCGAACCCGTGAGCACCCAATCTAATGCGCAGCGCTCTAACCGCTGAGCTATCAGGGCGTTCATGTCTGACATGAGATATTCGGCAATCTGAAGACAGGCCTTGGGGTACGCGCCATGATTGTGGCTAGGTCACGCTGGCGGAAGAGTAAATGGGTGCAAATAGTTCCAAGGTAACCGTATAACACAATATTACTATAGATATTTCTTAATATATCGTATATATATAGCTCGGTGATTTTATTGAAAATGTTTGCAGTTGATTTAAATGTTTGAATGGTTTAAAAGCAAAATTTTTAGAAGCGAGGTCAACAGGGTCAAAAGAAATAGTTTTTGGCGCCAATGATGTCGGCAATGGCAGATTTGAATTAAGATTCGAGTCGATTCTTTTGGAAGCCGAAAGTGCGGATGCACAGGGCAATTGCATTTAGAAAGCATCGCCGACTGATAGTCAGACCATTCCCTGGAGTGCTCGAAAACCTGGAATCAGTGTGTACTTCAGCTCGAAAAGTTCGCGGGTGAAGGGGTTTTCTTCATGATAATATTGATAATGATAATAATGATGATGGTCTAAGAGCGCTAGCGGATCCAGGAACTGGAAGAAAAGGGAGCGTGCACTGCATTTCTCATCAAAATTGCTGCACTACAGGTGTGTTCCAAACTTTCATGGTCAATTTCAAAGATTCTATATCAATTAGGGGGCGTGCCTCTGGTGCACCCCCTTGGATACGCGCCTGATAAACGTTCATGGATGAAAGTAGAAAGAAGAAAGCTTTTAAAAAAAAACGATATAAGATTCGCCAGGGTTTAAATCTAATTCGAATCCGGGCCTGATAAACGTTCATGGATGAAAAATGGAAAGAAGACCTTTTAAAAAAACCAAAAAATACATTCCCGGGGTACGAACCCGTGACCACCCAATCTAAAGCGCAGCGCTCTAACCGCTGAGCTATCAGGGCGTTCATGTTTGACGTGAGATATTCGGCAATCTGAAGACGGGCCTTGGGGTACGCGCCATGATTGTGGCTAGGTCACGCTGGCGGAAGAGTAATTGGGTGCAAATAGTTCCAAGGTAACCGTATAACACAATATTACTATAGATATTTCTTACTATATCGTATATATATAGCTCGGTGATTTTATTGAAAATGTTTGCAGTTGATTTAAATGTTTGAATGGTTTAAAAGCAAAATTTTTAGAAGCGAGGTCAACAGGGTCAAAAGAAATAGTTTTTGGCGCCAATGATGTCGGCAATGGCAGATTTGAATTAAGATTCGAGTCGATTCTTTTGGAAGCCGAAAGTGCGGATGCACAGGGCAATTGCATTTAGAAAGCTCCACCGACTGATAGTCAAACCATTCCCTGGAGTGCTCGAAATATTGGAATCAGTGTGCAGCTTGAAAAAGTTCGCGGGCGAAGGGGTTTTCTTCATGATAATATTGATAATGATAATAATGATGATGGTCTAAGAGCGCTGGCGGATCCTGGAACTGGAAGAAGAGGGAGCGTGCACTGCATTGCTCATCAAAATTGCTGCACGACAGGTGGGTTCCAAAATTTCATGGTCAATTTCAAAGATTCTATAACAATCAGGGGGCGTGTCTCTGGTGCACCCCCTTGGATACGCGCCTGATAAACGTTCATGGATGAAAGTAGATAGAACGCCTTAAAAATACCCAATATAAGATTCGCCAGGGTTTGAATCTAATTCGAATCCGGGCCTGATAAACGTTCATGGATGAAAAATGGAAAGAAGACCTTTTAAAATAACCAAAAAATACATTCCCGGGGTTCGAACCCGTGACCAACCAATCTAAAGCGCAGCGCTCTAACCGCTGAGCTATCAGGGCGTTCATGTTTGACGTGAGATATTCGGCAATCTGAAGACAGGCCTTAGGGTACGCGCCATGATTGTGACTAGGTCACGCTGGCGGAAGAGTAATTGGGTGCAAATAGTTCCAAGGTAACCGTATAACTCAATATTACTATAGATATTTCTTAATATATCGTATATATATAGCTCGGTGATTTTATTGAAAATGTTTGCAGTTGATTTAAATGTTTGAATGGTTTAAAAACAAATTTTTTAGAAGCGTGGTCAACAGGGTCAAGAGAAATAGTTTTTGGCGCCAATGATGTCGGCAATGGCAGATTTGAATTAAGATTCGAGTCGATTCTTTTGGAAGCCGAAAGTGCGGATGCACAGGGCAATTGCATTTAGAAAGCTCCGCCGACTGATAGTCAAACCATTCCCTGGAGTGCTCGAAAACCTGGAATCAGTGTGTACTTCAGCTTGAAAAGTTCGCGGGTGAAGAGGTTTTCTTCATGACAATATTGATAATGATAATAATGATGATTGTCTAAGAGCGCTGGCGGATCCAGGAACTGGAAGAAGAGGGAGCGTGCACTGCATTTCTCATCAAAATTGCTGCACTACAGGTGCCTTCCAAAATTTCATGGTCAATTTCAAAGATTCTATAACAATCAGGGGGCGTGCCTCTGGTGCACCCCCTTGGATACGCGCCTGATAAACGTTCATGGATGAAAGTAGATAGAACGCCTTAAAAAGAAAACGATATAAGATTCGCCAGGGTTTGAATCTAATTCGAATCCGCGCCTGATAAACGTTCATGGATGAAAAATGGAAAGAAGACCTTTTAAAAAAACCAAAAAATACATTCCCGGGGTTCGAACCCGTGAGCACCCAACCTAATGCGCAGCGCTCTAACCGCTGAGCTATCAGGGCGTTCATGTCTGACATGAGATATTCGGCAATCTGAAGACAGGCCTTGGGGTACGCGCCATGATTGTGGCTAGGTCACGCTGGCGGAAGAGTAAATGGGTGCAAATAGTTCCAAGGTAACCGTATAACACAATATTACTATAGATATTTCTTAATATATCGTATATATATAGCTCGGTGATTTTATTGAAAATGTCTGCAGTTGATTTAAATGTTTGAATGGTTTAAAAGCAAAATTTTTAGAAGCGAGGTCAACAGGGTCAAAAGAAATAGTTTTTGGCGCCAATGATGTCGGCAATGGCAGATTTGAATTAAGATTCGAGTCGATTCTTTTGGAAGCCGAAAGTGCGGATGCACAGGGCAATTGCATTTAGAAAGCATCGCCGACTGATAGTCAAACCATTCCCTGGAGTGCTCGAAAACCTGGAATCAGTGTGTACTTCAGCTCGAAAAGTTCGCGGGTGAAGGGGTTTTCTTCATGATAATATTGATAATGATAATAATGATGATGGTCTAAGAGCGCTAGCGGATCCAGGAACTGGAAGAAAAGGGAGCGTGCACTGCATTTCTCATCAAAATTGCTGCACTACAGGTGTGTTCCAAACTTTCATGGTCAATTTCAAAGATTCTATATCAATTAGGGGGCGTGCCTCTGGTGCACCCCCTTGGATACGCGCCTGATAAACGTTCATGGATGAAAGTAGAAAGAAGAAAGTTTTAAAAAAAAAACGATATAAGATTCGCCAGGGTTTAAATCTAATTCGAATCCGGGCCTGATAAACGTTCATGGATGAAAAATGGAAAGAAGACCTTTTAAAAAAACCAAAAAATACATTCCCGGGGTACGAACCCGTGACCACCCAATCTAAAGCGCAGCGCTCTAACCGCTGAGCTATCAGGGCGTTCATGTCTGACATGAGATATTCGGCAATCTGAAGACAGGCCTTGGGGTACGCGCCATGATTGTGGCTAGGTCACGCTGGCGGAAGAGTAAATGGGTGCAAATAGTTCCAAGGTAACCGTATAACACAATATTACTATAGATATTTCTTAATATATCGTATATATATAGCTCGGTGATTTTATTGAAAATGTTTGCAGTTGATTTAAATGTTTGAATGGTTTAAAAGCAAAATTTTTAGAAGCGAGGTCAACAGGGTCAAAAGAAATAGTTTTTGGCGCCAATGATGTCGGCAATGGCAGATTTGAATTAAGATTCGAGTCGATTCTTTTGGAAGCCGAAAGTGCGGATGCACAGGGCAATTGCATTTAGAAAGCATCGCCGACTGATAGTCAAACCATTCCCTGGAGTGCTCGAAAACCTGGAATCAGTGTGTACTTCAGCTCGAAAAGTTCGCGGGTGAAGGGGTTTTCTTCATGATAATATTGATAATGATAATAATGATGATGGTCTAAGAGCGCTAGCGGATCCAGGAACTGGAAGAAAAGGGAGCGTGCACTGCATTTCTCATCAAAATTGCTGCACTACAGGTGTGTTCCAAACTTTCATGGTCAATTTCAAAGATTCTATATCAATTAGGGGGCGTGCCTCTGGTGCACCCCCTTGGATACGCGCCTGATAAACGTTCATGGATGAAAGTAGAAAGAAGAAAGCTTTTAAAAAAAAACGATATAAGATTCGCCAGGGTTTAAATCTAATTCGAATCCGGGCCTGATAAACGTTCATGGATGAAAAATGGAAAGAAGACCTTTTAAAAAAACCAAAAAATACATTCCCGGGGTACGAACCCGTGACCACCCAATCTAAAGCGCAGCGCTCTAACCGCTGAGCTATCAGGGCGTTCATGTTTGACGTGAGATATTCGGCAATCTGAAGACAGGCCTTAGGGTACGCGCCATGATTGTGGCTAGGTCACGCTGGCGGAAGAGTAATTGGGTGCAAATAGTTCCAAGGTAACCGTATAACTCAATATTACTATAGATATTTCTTAATATATCGTATATATATAGCTCGGTGATTTTATTGAAAATGTTTGCAGTTGATTTAAATGTTTGAATGGTTTAAAAGCAAAATTTTTAGAAGCGAGGTCAACAGGGTCAAAAGAAATAGTTTTTGGCGCCAATGATGTCGGCAATGGCAGATTTGAATTAAGATTCGAGTCGATTCTTTTGGAAGCCGAAAGTGCGGATGCACAGGGCAATTGCATTTAGAAAGCTCCACCGACTGATAGTCAAACCATTCCCTGGAGTGCTCGAAATATTGGAATCAGTGTGCAGCTTGAAAAAGTTCGCGGGCGAAGGGGTTTTCTTCATGATAATATTGATAATGATAATAATGATGATGGTCTAAGAGCGCTGGCGGATCCTGGAACTGGAAGAAGAGGGAGCGTGCACTGCATTGCTCATCAAAATTGCTGCACGACAGGTGGGTTCCAAAATTTCATGGTCAATTTCAAAGATTCTATAACAATCAGGGGGCGTGTCTCTGGTGCACCCCCTTGGATACGCGCCTGATAAACGTTCATGGATGAAAGTAGATAGAACGCCTTAAAAAAACCCAATATAAGATTCGCCAGGGTTTGAATCTAATTCGAATCCGGGCCTGATAAACGTTGATAGATGAAAAATGGAAAGAAGACCTTTTAAAAAAACCAAAAAATACATTCGCCGGGGTTCGAACCCGTGACCAACCAATCTAAAGCGCAGCGCTCTAACCGCTGAGCTATCAGGGCGTTCATATTTGACGTGAGATATTCGGCAATCTGAAGACAGGCCTTAGGGTACGCGCCATGATTGTGACTAGGTCACGCTGGCGGAAGAGTAATTGGGTGCAAATAGTTCCAAGGTAACCGTATAACTCAATATTACTATAGATATTTCTTAATATATCGTATATATATAGCTCGGTGATTTTATTGAAAATGTTTGCAGTTGATTTAAATGTTTGAATGGTTTAAAAACAAATTTTTTAGAAGCGTGGTCAACAGGGTCAAAAGAAATAGTTTTTGGCGCCAATGATGTCGGCAATGGCAGATTTGAATTAAGATTCGAGTCGATTCTTTTGGAAGCCGAAAGTGCGGATGCACAGGGCAATTGCATTTAGAAAGCTCCGCCGACTGATAGTCAAACCATTCCCTGGAGTGCTCGAAAACCTGGAATCAGTGTGTACTTCAGCTTGAAAAGTTCGCGGGTGAAGAGGTTTTCTTCATGATAATATTGATAATGATAATAATGATGATTGTCTAAGAGCGCTGGCGGATCCAGGAACTGGAAGAAGAGGGAGCGTGCACTGCATTTCTCATCAAAATTGCTGCACTACAGGTGCCTTCCAAAATTTCATGGTCAATTTCAAAGATTCTATAACAATCAGGGGGCGTGCCTCTGGTGCACCCCCTTGGATACGCGCCTGATAAACGTTCATGGATGAAAGTAGATAGAACGCCTTAAAAAGAAAACGATATAAGATTCGCCAGGGTTTGAATCTAATTCGAATCCGCGCCTGATAAACGTTCAAGGATGAAAAATGGAAAGAAGACCTTTTAAAAAAACCAAAAAATACATTCCCGGGGTTCGAACCCGTGAGCACCCAATCTAATGCGCAGCGCTCTAACCGCTGAGCTATCAGGGCGTTCATGTCTGACATGAGATATTCGGCAATCTGAAGACAGGCCTTGGGGTACGCGCCATGATTGTGGCTAGGTCACGCTGGCGGAAGAGTAAATGGGTGCAAATAGTTCCAAGGTAACCGTATAACACAATATTACTATAGATATTTCTTAATATATCGTATATATATAGCTCGGTGATTTTATTGAAAATGTTTGCAGTTGATTTAAATGTTTGAATGGTTTAAAAGCAAAATTTTTAGAAGCGAGGTCAACAGGGTCAAAAGAAATAGTTTTTGGCGCCAATGATGTCGGCAATGGCAGATTTGAATTAAGATTCGAGTCGATTCTTTTGGAAGCCGAAAGTGCGGATGCACAGGGCAATTGCATTTAGAAAGCATCGCCGACTGATAGTCAAACCATTCCCTGGAGTGCTCGAAAACCTGGAATCAGTGTGTACTTCAGCTCGAAAAGTTCGCGGGTGAAGGGGTTTTCTTCATGATAATATTGATAATGATAATAATGATGATGGTCTAAGAGCGCTAGCGGATCCAGGAACTGGAAGAAAAGGGAGCGTGCACTGCATTTCTCATCAAAATTGCTGCACTACAGGTGTGTTCCAAACTTTCATGGTCAATTTCAAAGATTCTATATCAATTAGGGGGCGTGCCTCTGGTGCACCCCCTTGGATACGCGCCTGATAAACGTTCATGGATGAAAGTAGAAAGAAGAAAGTTTTTAAAAAAAAACGATATAAGATTCGCCAGGGTTTAAATCTAATTCGAATCCGGGCCTGATAAACGTTCATGGATGAAAAATGGAAAGAAGACCTTTTAAAAAAACCAAAAAATACATTCCCGGGGTACGAACCCGTGACCACCCAATCTAAAGCGCAGCGCTCTAACCGCTGAGCTATCAGGGCGTTCATGTTTGACGTGAGAGATTCGGCAATCTGAAGACGGGCCTTGGGGTACGCGCCATGATTGTGGCTAGGTCACGCTGGCGGAAGAGTAATTGGGTGCAAATAGTTCCAAGGTAACCGTATAACACAATATTACTATAGATATTTCTTAATATATCGTATATATATAGCTCGGTGATTTTATTGAAAATGTTTGCAGTTGATTTAAATGTTTGAATGGTTTAAAAGCAAAATTTTTAGAAGCGAGGTCAACAGGGTCAAAAGAAATAGTTTTTGGCGCCAATGATGTCGGCAATGGCAGATTTGAATTAAGATTCGAGTCGATTCTTTTGGAAGCCGAAAGTGCGGATGCACAGGGCAATTGCATTTAGAAAGCTCCACCGACTGATAGTCAAACCATTCCCTGGAGTGCTCGAAATATTGGAATCAGTGTGCAGCTTGAAAAAGTTCGCGGGCGAAGGGGTTTTCTTCATGATAATATTGATAATGATAATAATGATGATGGTCTAAGAGCGCTGGCGGATCCTGGAACTGGAAGAAGAGGGAGCGTGCACTGCATTGCTCATCAAAATTGCTGCACGACAGGTGGGTTCCAAAATTTCATGGTCAATTTCAAAGATTCTATAACAATCAGGGGGCGTGTCTCTGGTGCACCCCCTTGGATACGCGCCTGATAAACGTTCATGGATGAAAGTAGATAGAACGCCTTAAAAAAACCCAATATAAGATTCGCCAGGGTTTGAATCTAATTCGAATCCGGGCCTGATAAACGTTGATGGATGAAAAATGGAAAGAAGACCTTTTAAAAAAACCAAAAAATACATTCGCCGGGGTTCGAACCCGTGACCAACCAATCTAAAGCGCAGCGCTCTAACCGCTGAGCTATCAGGGCGTTCATGTTTGACGTGAGATATTCGGCAATCTGAAGACAGGCCTTAGGGTACGCGCCATGATTGTGACTAGGTCACGCTGGCGGAAGAGTAATTGGGTGCAAATAGTTCCAAGGTAACCGTATAACTCAATATTACTATAGATATTTCTTAATATATCGTATTTATATAGCTCGGTGATTTTATTGAAAATGTTTGCAGTTGATTTAAATGTTTTAATGGTTTAAAAACAAATTTTTTAGAAGCGTGGTCAACAGGGTCAAAAGAAATAGTTTTTGGCGCCAATGATGTCGGCAATGGCAGATTTGAATTAAGATTCGAGTCGATTCTTTTGGAAGCCGAAAGTGCGGATGCACAGGGCAATTGCATTTAGAAAGCTCCGCCGACTGATAGTCAAACCATTCCCTGGAGTGCTCGAAAACCTGGAATCAGTGTGTACTTCAGCTTGAAAAGTTCGCGGGTGAAGAGGTTTTCTTCATGATAATATTGATAATGATAATAATGATGATTGTCTAAGAGCGCTGGCGGATCCAGGAACTGGAAGAAGAGGGAGCGTGCACTGCATTTCTCATCAAAATTGCTGCACTACAGGTGCCTTCCAAAATTTCATGGTCAATTTCAAAGATTCTATAACAATCAGGGGGCGTGCCTCTGGTGCACCCCCTTGGATACGCGCCTGATAAACGTTCATGGATGAAAGTAGATAGAACGCCTTAAAAAGAAAACGATATAAGATTCGCCAGGGTTTGAATCTAATTCGAATCCGCGCCTGATAAACGTTCATGGATGAAAAATGGAAAGAAGACCTTTTAAAAAAACCAAAAAATACATTCCCGGGGTTCGAACCCGTGAGCACCCAATCTAATGCGCAGCGCTCTAACCGCTGAGCTATCAGGGCGTTCATGTCTGACATGAGATATTCGGCAATCTGAAGACAGGCCTTGGGGTACGCGCCATGATTGTGGCTAGGTCACGCTGGCGGAAGAGTAAATGGGTGCAAATAGTTCCAAGGTAACCGTATAACACAATATTACTATAGATATTTCTTAATATATCGTATATATATAGCTCGGTGATTTTATTGAAAATGTTTGCAGTTGATTTAAATGTTTGAATGGTTTAAAAGCAAAATTTTTAGAAGCGAGGTCAACAGGGTCAAAAGAAATAGTTTTTGGCGCCAATGATGTCGGCAATGGCAGATTTGAATTAAGATTCGAGTCGATTCTTTTGGAAGCCGAAAGTGCGGATGCACAGGGCAATTGCATTTAGAAAGCATCGCCGACTGATAGTCAAACCATTCCCTGGAGTGCTCGAAAACCTGGAATCAGTGTGTACTTCAGCTCGAAAAGTTCGCGGGTGAAGGGGTTTTCTTCATGATAATATTGATAATGATAATAATGATGATGGTCTAAGAGCGCTAGCGGATCCAGGAACTGGAAGAAAAGGGAGCGTGCACTGCATTTCTCATCAAAATTGCTGCACTACAGGTGTGTTCCAAACTTTCATGGTCAATTTCAAAGATTCTATATCAATTAGGGGGCGTGCCTCTGGTGCACCCCCTTGGATACGCGCCTGATAAACGTTCTTGGATGAAAGTAGAAAGAAGAAAGCTTTTAAAAAAAAACGATATAAGATTCGCCAGGGTTTAAATCTAATTCGAATCCGGGCCTGATAAACGTTCATGGATGAAAAATGGAAAGAAGACCTTTTAAAAAAACCAAAAAATACATTCCCGGGGTACGAACCCGTGACCACCCAATCTAATGCGCAGCGCTCTAACCGCTGAGCTATCAGGGCGTTCATGTTTGACGTGAGATATTCGGCAATCTGAAGACAGGCCTTAGGGTACGCGCCATGATTGTGGCTAGGTCACGCTGGCGGAAGAGTAATTGGGTGCAAATAGTTCCAAGGTAACCGTATAACTCAATATTACTATAGATATTTCTTAATATATCGTATATATATAGCTCGGTGATTTTATTGAAAATGTTTGCAGTTGATTTAAATGTTTGAATGGTTTAAAAGCAAAATTTTTAGAAGCGAGGTCAACAGGGTCAAAAGAAATAGTTTTTGGCGCCAATGATGTCGGCAATGGCAGATTTGAATTAAGATTCGAGTCGATTCTAGGGTAGACGTAATAAAGGCACTGGAAAAAAAGGCACTGGAAAAAAGGCACTAAGTAAAAAAGGCACTAGGAAAAAAAGGCACTGGGTAAAAAGGGCACTAGGTAAAAAAGGCACTGGAAAAAAAGGGCACCAGGAAATCGCTATACTTGGTAAAAAAGGCACTGGAAAAAAAGGCACCAGGAAATCTCTAGGTTAAAAGTTCATTTGGGGTGCCCCCCCGTGCATTTCTATATGTGTAATGTGCTATGTGTAATGTGCTTCCAAGTCTTTCTCACCAATAAAACTGCAATGAGACTCATCAAGAATGTTTTGCTAGATGTCAATAGCCACTCTTGTGAAACTATTGTATCTTGTAGAAATAGGTTATTGGTGAGGGAACCCTGAATCTAACTTGATTAAACTACTGGACCAAATCGGATGATCTTTGTATTAATTTTTATAAGGATTCCCTGCCTATCCAAGCTAGTTTTTCTGGTCGGAGGGTACTGAAAATAGGCTGTTCCGTTTTTTGGACCACCCAGTATTCTGTTGATGTAGAAAAAACTACACATAGAAATGCACAGAGAAATTTTTATTTTTATTTTTTATCTATGTAGTAGAGATTTCTCAGCGATTTCCCATACATTTTTTTTGGTGCCATTTTTTCCATTGCCTTTTTATCCAGTGCCTTTTTTACCTAGCGCCTTTTTTTCCGTACCTTTTTTTCCAGTGCCCTTTTTTCCAGTGCCTTTATTACGTACATTCGATTCTAGTGGTGCCGCCATCTTGGATCAACGAAAGTTGGTCTGAGAGAGGGCAAACTATTTTTGCCTACAACTGAATGATATTGTCATTATCATTCAAATAAAAGTAGTTTTTGTGAAAGAATATTATTTGGGCTAGTTAGAAATATCACAGTTTCAACAAATTCTTTGATAATTAATCCACATTTGGACACTAGACCTCGCATTTCCCCGTCCACAAAATCAAAGGCCACTTCGAAAACCTTCAAAAAAGGGGCTAAAAAGCCCGTCCACTCATATTGATCAAAATCACCCATCAAAATAAATTTTTTCCTTTTTTTCTTTCGCTGACCCATTGAAAAGATTATAATGCATTAACATACTGCAATTTCTTTTAAATATATTGAAATACAAAGAAATGCCAGCCCACCAAACTTAGAGGGCCGCTGTCCACACTTTCGTCCACACTTTCGTCCACAGTTTACACCTACCCCAACTTCGCCAAGACACACATGAGTCATGACACGGTGTATTGTAATCTTGACACTAGAGGCGCTGATGTCGTTCCTAAGAATTTTAATTTCGGCACTGTGCGAGTTTGGGTGTATTGTTCGTGGCGATTGGCTATTGGATGATATTCCATACATGGCCGCAGCTGATCTGAGCTGGCTCTGATACCGGCGTTATATTCCATCAAATATCGGTAAGATATGAGTAGATTTTAACAAATATCGTGAGCCGTGTGATGTAATTTGATCAAGCGGATGTTATAGACATATTTGTAGCTTTGTTGGTTGCGAAATAAATGCATATGCAGTGAATATGGTGAATGTTGATGTTAAACATTTCTGTATAATGCATGGTTTACAATACATGTACACTGGACTATGTATACATTGTATATAGGTAATTTGTACAAAGTGGCTATTCTTACGACTAGTCGTAACTTAGGATTTATGCGATTTCAGATATTAAACTGAGGATCTAGGGAGATAAGACTAGTGTAAAGGAAGGGTTAGGGTTATGGTTGGCGCTAGGAGTAAGTGCAAGGGTCAGGGTGAGCGTCAGGGTTAGGATTAAGGCCCAAAAAGGTGAAAATGATCGTCGTAAGAATAACCAGCAGTTTGTATGTAAAATGCATTAGGGATCGTCGTAAGAATAGCCGCGGCCTAATTTGTTATACTGCTGTATTCTCAAGTCTTGCTCAACGCTTAGGCTGGATACTGGGCCCGATGAGCTCAGGAAACAAGTCTTGTTCTTTTAGCCTAATACTCGTACTACTAGCACGGTCGACCTTGTCGTTATGTTCAGTCTGTATGACCTTATTCCTCTACAACCATCTTTCAGATTCTCCAGTCACCATGGATGCGCTATGGAAACACATCGCCCAGTCCTGCCTTGTCCTGCTCTTCCTGCTCGCTGCTGGACAGAGTACGACCAAAATGAAGGAGAAGTGTGGCACTTGTCGTGACATCACTGAAGCCTTTGCAAAGGTATAACTAACTATGAGCATGATTCCCAAATGTTAGGTATAAAAGAACTTTCAATAGTTCCAAATGTTTAGGTGCCTGGTATGATAATATTTTAAGCAACCTGAATTAGTGAATATGATACAATTGCAAAGCATTCTTGAACAACTTAGGATCATAAATAATTCTGGAACTGTTTTGTTTTCAGGGCATAAAAAGAACAGAAAAGTCCAATTTTGGAGGCGGTAACACAAGATGGGAGGAAAATTCTCTGGGATCCTGGCGCTTTAGGTGAGTTGTCTCTTGGTCCAATCTAAAGGAGAGTTAAAGAGGTTGAATAGCGCCTCCAGAAGCAAGCAACAGCGCCACCCGTAGCAGAAATAAGCACTGCTTAGTGACGTCATGGTTTCCATATACGGCATCTCATTTGCATATTTTTACAACCTTATTTACTACGAGTTATAAATATGCCAGTAGCACGTGGATCATGCCGGGCGGCGCTGTCAGGTGTTTCCACTATGGGTTACATAATCGGCTACAAAGAGGCCAGTGTTCTAGTAAATGAAGTTAGCAATGATAGCAAAAGAATGTTAGTGTATGTTACGCAGTCAATAGCGATAGTAGTGAGTTGGAGAGAGGAGAAAATGGAAAATGGAGAGAATAGCAGTATGGATTTCGAGTCGCCGGTGGATTCTGGGCCGGTGGAGAGCGATGCCCCTGATTCGAACAGTACGGAAGAAATGGAGCAGCATATTATCCAAGACTTGTTTGACAACCATGACGACTCAAGATATTTGCCAGAATTGCTGGCAATGAACATGAGTGAAGAGGAGATGGGGCCATTCCAGCCAAGTGACCTGTCACTGCTCATGGCGAATGTCGGAGCCTCTAGAGACGCTGGTCTCGTCAGTACGCCAACGGCATTGAGGTGTTCCCGAAGGGTGGTGCAGACGCCAAGACGTGAGACTAACACCGGCGCGGTGACAGCTGTAGCAGATGGAGCCACGCCACTAACATTTTTCAAGCATCCGAATGGTACCTTACAGATCCGCAAGGGGCGCGTTATCGAAAATGTTGCAAAAATCAATAACGTGATCGTAAATATTGTCATATTTTTCAAGATGAGAGTATGTAAATGATACGCAAACGGTAAACCAATGAAAGGCCAGTATCTATTGAACCTTACAAGTAATTTGGGGGCCTTGAAACTCCTTATATTTATCAATGAAACCTTATTCCCGCCTAAGGTTTTGACCGGGCCGTCCAAAACTCCCCATTTTTTGGCGGGCCCTTCCCTTTAAGCACTTGACCTACTCTTCATAGAAAACCAGTTTTTGAATACCCAAGTAGCTCTCGTGTCTGTTCTCTATATTGGGTGCGTATTCAGTTCAACTAATCAACTTGCTAGTTGAGTATGAGCCTTTATGTTTCATTCATTGAATGGTGAGATGGATGTGACCTTGGTTTTCTGTCATTTGCTTTCCTTACTGAATAATCTAAATGTTAAAATTCTTTTCTTCAGCGAAACTAGATTTGTAGATATTCAGGAAAAGTTATGTGACGATATATCTGAGGAAAAAAAGGTAGGGTCATGGACAGTTGTCTTTTCAATAATGGTACTCTGCTACTGTTGCTTCTGACTGATGACTGATAACAGTTTTATGTTGAACAAACAGAATAACAAACTCCTTACCGATCTACAATTTTCTTATCCCGTCTTATTAGTAAAGTTCTGCTTTTGTCTTAAATAATTCTTTCTTTTTTGTTCAAAACCCTTTCTTATCACAATACCATTTTCTTTGCTAAACACTTCCAGCCTGTCATTACTTTACGAGGACGTACCACTGCCAAACTTGCTGTATGTAACATAAAATTCTTGGACCTCAATTGGTTGAACACCCACTTTTAAACTTCTACGGGCGATGAATTTTTTAAATTTTGTGTCAACTTCAGGCGTCCTCAAGTCTTCTAAACTTTACTTCCTACCCAACTGGTGGGATTCATCTAGTATGTAGTATATGACTTTTCTTTCCCTCATCTGTACATGACCAAGACTTTTAGATAGATTATATGTTTTGGAATTTATTTCATCCCATTCCCTCTATAGTCCTTGACCTTCTGTAAATCTTCTATATAAATTTTTCTTGTAAAGACCTGATGTTCCTTAATTCCATATTTTGGGTTATTCCTGATTTCTTTACTCTTCTACTTGCTTCTGCATTAACATAGTCAAAAAAGGATAAAGCTAAGAGTTACACTCAGGTGGGTCTAATGGTGATTGTTTTCATGTACGGTTCGCCAAATGATTGATATGATCTTAAAACCTAGTCAAATCTGTTGAAAGACCAGGACCTGGTTTACCACTGCCTTTGGCATTAGATTTGTTTCACAATACTGTAGACGACCAGGTAATTTCGTGAATGTTTTGTTTTTGCAATTTGGGAGGCATTACGCAAACAGTTGAACTGATGAAAATTTCATCTCTAGTGAATGAATCATTAAATTTCGACAGCTAACACAGAGTTTAGTCAGCTTTCAGGTGTTTTCAGAAAAGATTATTTTTTCGTTCCAGTGCCATGCCATGGTAGAAGAGCATGAGGAGGACCTAGAGAGTTGGTGGTTCAACGATTTCAAAAAGGGGACGGAAAAATTTTTATATGATCATTTATGTTTGGAGAAAATGAAAGGTACTATTAGTATTGATTGGCTCTCAAGAGAGTGATCAGTATTTGGAAATGAGGGAGGTCATCTTCAAGCCATAATGCCCAAAATAAGTTGTGTTGTGTGAGTTTGTTAAAAAAGACCAATTGACATAGTCTATATTATAAGCAAGATGCTCAGTTACTATTTTGCCATGCCGTGTGTCAACCTGATTTTCAGTGATATCTCTCTAATTTTCAGTATGTTGTGAAAACGGTACATATGGTGCTGATTGTTCACCCTGTCCTGGTGGGAAAGATAAACCATGCAATGCTCATGGTGACTGTGATGTAAGTTGGCTTTGCAAACTCCTCCGTTATTCAGATCCAATCAATATCTGCATATGAGATGTGAATAGGGAATGACCATTTAGAGCAGATGACCTAATGTTTTAACCTGACCAGCAGTTTGTGCTCCAGAGTCCCAAAAAGATACAGATGGACACTTTCAAATAGCTTCATGTTGTCCTATATCCTCTTATCAAGACCAATTGGAATTATTACTGAGGAAATTGACAACCATCATTCAATATCGAAGTGGTTAATACTATAGAAACCTATCTGATGCTTTTCAACTGATTAGCCTTGCTCGGGCTACCACCCAGAGTTAGCATACCACGGTATATAGATATCTTTCATTTCTTCTTGCAGGGTATTAGTACCAGAGGTGGCACAGGACGTTGTTTATGCCACGCTGAATATGCTGGTGACCAGTGCACGGAGTGTAGGGAAGGTTATTATGAAAAAGAGAAAAATGATACTTATTTAGAATGTGCAGGTACGTTATGGTTCTGACCAAATTTTCTTTCAGTATTCGTAGCTCATGAAATTTCAAGGGTGTGGACATCTAATCAATGCCCACAAAAGTGGATGCCGAGAAGTTCATTGAATGTTCAAAGATTCAAAAGTTTTGATATTTTCTTACAGATTGCCACGTATCGTGTAAAAACTGCACAGCTGGTGGTCCAAGGGACTGTATAACATGTCGCGAAGGCTATAACCAGACAGAGGAAGGCTGTATAGACTTTGATGAATGTTCTGTGCAACCAACTCCCTGTAAAGACAATGAATACTGCTCAAATACAGTAGGATCATTTTTGTGCATGGGTAAGTTTTTTGCACAACTTTCAGTTGGATAGACCACAGGGTAAGAGACTTTGGAGTTCGAAAGAATTGTAAAAACACATTTAGGCCTCCCTTTCAAAATAAGGTTAACCTTTAGAAAGAAGTGTTTTTTAATTTGTCCTTTCATAGTCCTCTCTCTCTTTCAGCTTGTAATGCAGCCTGTGATAGATGCCTCGGTGATGGTGATGACAAGTGTGTCAAGTGTAAAGATGGGTACGAGATGAAGGAGGGAAGATGTGAAGGTACGTTTTGAGAGCTTGAGAAATGGGAAGCCTGATTGAGGTTTCCCTCTGTGGCTAGAACATCACACTCACTGCCAATCTCTCTGTGGAATCAACTCAAAAGTCGTCAAAGTATTGTTCATTGGTGACTTCAGGCTCTGTCAATGTTGCACATTGTTTATCTGAAGTGAGACTAATCTTAATTCTTTGGTATGGGCCAACATCTGGACCACAGATTGTTATAGAATTGTTACCAAATCATCATCTTTTGCCTGACTTTGTATGATCCCTCATATTTCTTTTTGTAGACATTGATGAGTGTGAAGAGGATGCAACACTGTGCCAAGCTGATCAGCAGTACTGTGTCAATAAGCCAGGCAGTTATAACTGTGCCTGCAAGAAGGGCTACGAGTTAGTTGGGAGCCAATGTGTGCCAAAGTCAAGTAAGTCAAAAATTTTGCAATATTTAATCAAATCACTGGTGCTGGTGGTCTCAGAAGATGTTCTCATCTCACAGCATAAAGGAAGCGTGCAACAAGTTCGAACTAGAAAGTGAAAGATGTTGAAAATGTACAAGCGTCATTGAACAGCTGACTATTGTGAGGTGTCCCCTGATCAGCTGGATCAAGGTTGTCCAGAAAGTATTGGTCTGCCGTGTTTTGGGTTTATGTCCCTTTCAGGGAAGTGTTCGATTATGAAATTCTCTCATTAGATAAGATGGATGCATGGGAAGTTTGGTTTCCTTTCTGATGAAATTATAACAAAAATGCGGTGGCGGTATTATTGACACTGTTTTCAAATAAACCAACAAATATTTCATGTTCTTCCTCCAATTAAGCGTTCTGGTATGTCTTCCTGCAAGGAAGTGTGTAACTTGCCAACTTCCTCCAAATGTCAAGTCTTTTCCTGTACTGTAAATCAGCCTGTCCTTGAAGACGAAATATTTTGTTATCCTCGAATATGCAATGAAATTTACTGGATTTTCTCAACTTCCAGGTGGAAAACTTCACACAGGAACACGATTTATTCTGTTCTCTCTTGTCCCTTTGAATTAGCTTGAAAGCCCAGGTTAGAAAAAGTTATCTAATGATATTACCATCATCAGTTTCAGGAACCCAAGACCTTGCAGTTACAGCACAGATTTTCTTTAACAAATCTATTCTTTATTCTCACTAAACGTCAACAATGGCCCTTCTCTCTATTTTTCCCTTCAGTGCTCGACAATAACGAGAAAAAGAAACAAACCAAGAAAAAACAGAAGAAGTCTAAAGGCCTTTATGATGAAGCTCCCCCACACACCGACATCATCTATGGTGGTGTTCTAGTCCTCTTCTGTATAACAGGAAAACTATTAAAAGGCCATGTGCCAGGATCCATGTTGCTTTGTATAGCTATGGGGTTCATGTTCTTTAGAATGGGGTCCTACTATGGATAATTGACTTCGGTGATAAGAGCTGAGAGATTGAATAGAAAACCAGACAAATGTGCAGTCGATTTTGATAATTCCTGCATATTCTATGATCCGAAACATTTCAAATTACTCAACAGTTTAGCAATGCCAGTGGAATTAGGTCTGACTGAACTGGATCTGCTAGTACTTGGCACAGTCGGGTTTAGTCAGAAGCCTGAGGAAATCCAGAATCTGTGTGATAGACCACATATACTTTCTTTTCAATGTCTCGGCTGCTTTTAAATTGATGACTCGTTTATGCAATAACCCATCCTTTGAATAGTATTTCTTGTACATGTTCAAAACAAGAGCAAAACTCAATCTAAAATCTCATTAGAAGAAAAAATTAATCAAACTTAGTTGACCATTTTTACAGGTGTCCTCTTCAAATTTTTTTATTAGTATGCATTCCTCTCTATCTCATATAATCATTGAAACTCATAAAAAAACGTTGTTGAAGTCATTCATCTGCTACTTATAATCAAAATGATATTGAGTAAGGAAACGATCTAACCATCCAAATTTCCATCAGCCAGTCTATGTGTGATGGTACCCCAGATATTGTCATGAGACTAGCTGATGAAAATTTGGATGGCTAGATTTATACCGCTATGGTTTAATGAATCTACTCTTATCATAAAACCCATTGCATTTCTATTGTTTTGTTATATTTTTTGTTAGATTGTCATAATAGTTTGAACATATATAAATGTAGCTTGCTCATTTGTTAACAAAGCAATAATGACTGTAGACTATAATCTTTGACAGTTGGAATATGAAACTGTTTGACCTCTTTGTATCTCGTGGTTTGTTTGTGGCATGGTGGAAAGAGATTTTTTGGCCCAATTCCGTCAGCCCGTTTTATGTGGTGTAAATTATAATAAATTTGAAAACAAAGTCTCTGTAAAATTCTGGCCATTGAACTTCTTGTGTTTTGTGATGAACCAGGCTGTCGCTTCTGTAAATTGTACCCGGTAGCCCTCCCCTCCCTTGGGGTAGCAAACTAATATCTGCGCTGTTTGACTGTTATTTGTTTGCTGCTGATATGTTAATGGTAATACACTGTTTGCTAGATGCCTAACGTGTATGTCTCTCCTGGGCATTACTGTTTTAAAGTTGAAGACAAGTTTCATGTACCTTAGACTTACAGTC
The DNA here is from genome assembly GCF_910592395.1 of Lineus longissimus. Classification (NCBI taxonomy): domain Eukaryota; kingdom Metazoa; phylum Nemertea; class Pilidiophora; order Heteronemertea; family Lineidae; genus Lineus; species Lineus longissimus. The sequence continues at coordinate 3,114,759 of NC_088314.1, forward strand.
TTGGGGGTCAGCATTTCTATGCAAATATGCATGTCTACATTCCTTGGTTCTTTAATATGCTGAGTGGCTGAAATGTATAGTCAGTGAATTGAAACTAGAAAGTCCTTTGTGGTCATGAAGCTTGCCTTGAGATACCATTGTGAAACAATTGATACAGCTCTCATCCTGCTCAAAGCACGGGACAAATCTTGACAGCTATAACTGGCCTCACTTGACTCGCCAAAATAAGCAGCCGAGGTATGCCAACAGAAAGAGATTTTATACCATTTCGTAGAACTTGCCTCCACGACAATCTACATCCAATTTTTCTATTTATTGCCAGAGTGATCGATGTCGGGAGTGGTGTTTTTTAAATAAATTGATAAAACGATAACCATCTTTTTTAAGTTCTTCATGTTAGTGTGGCTGTGTGACATCAACCCCCCCCCCCAGTTCATTTTCAGCCTCATGCAATAAATAAATGAGACATATCTAATATAACATTCAAGCCGACTGTACTTCCTAAATCCATGAAATTTCCTTATACTGTTGACTGTGTTGGTTCTCAATTTTACTCCCAATGTGTTGTTTTGGCAGCTACTCATTGTTTTCGGGAACACCCTGTTTCTACTTCTTCCTCCTTATACCCCTCAACTTCTCTAACTATCAAACCTCTGAAAGTCAGTAGGATGCCTTGCATGTGCCTTATGTTTTTGTGCTTGTGCCCGGAATGGTCAATAATGGAAACTGGACTATTATAACTTGTGACAGTCCAGCTGCAAGTGTCCAAGGGAGGAGCAGACTGTGTCCATCTCTGGATGAAGTTAGCACTGTTCTTAAACCCAACTTTGTCTGCCTTCTGATTATTTGTGTGACAATTCATGTGTGTTTAAAGTAGACTTTTTTCAAAAGTGGTGGAAATTGTGATGATGAGACACAGACTTTGTCTTTGACTAAATTTCGACCACTTTCCTACTGAGTACATGTAAGTGATTAACTCTTTCTGTTTCTTGTAGTGTGCTGCTTCTGTTGGCGTTGTATGTTTTCATTTGGTGTATTGCTGCACGTTTCTGTTGGTGCCACCTATGGCAAGGATCTTGTCTCAGTGACTTTAGAAAGTACAGTTCTGGAATGAGTTTGGTTTCAATTAGATATGCCTTGTTTATTTCAGAAAAAGATGGTGACACAGAAGAGGAGGAGGAGGCTGAAGAGGAAAAAGAAATGGAGGAACCCCCTGGTCCATCGGCAGAAGATATGAAAATCGAAGCTGAAAAGGAGAACATAGACTCTGATGACAAACTGAAAGATGAATTATGATGTGGATTTTTCATAGTTTTAATATGTGCTAAATTTTCTGCAATGCAGTTGCATCAATTTCGTTCATTTCCAATGTTTACTAAGTCACTGCATCCAGAGTACAGGAAGACCTTGGGACGTCTGTTTTGGTTACTAAAAGTTGAAAGATGAATCCATTGGAAGGGTTTCCGAAGCTGAGGCCAATCATGACAAAAAGGTTTGGTTTGTTTTAAGTTGGTCCTTGAAATTTAATTTGTTGTTTGTCAGAATAGGTACAGGGTTTTTCCAGTATTATGTCTTTTCTAACTTTTTGAGTGCTAATTCATGCATCCACCATGATTTTCATAACTCGTCATCGAAATCATTAATGATAAGAACCAAAAGGCACTGAAGGCCAAGTTACAGTCAGAAATAAGTCTAGAAGCAATAGCAACTTTTCTATGATTAACATTTGTCGCCAATTACTTTATGAATGAACACTCATGTTAACACTTCCTACATGTTTTTGGAGAGTAATTGCAAACATTCTCGGTACATATAGGACAACTTTCACTTTCTGCTCAAGTTATTTCATGAGTTTCTAGATGGCAACACCTTCGAATATAAGGCGAATCAATGAAAGTGATGTACATGTACATGTAGATCCATCTATTTGTGTGTCATAGTTCACATAACAGATGAAGATATACTTAACTGTGGGTTAACAGGACAATATTGTAGCAGGACTAGAACAACTCTGTAATTTAGGTGATGGTTGATATCATAAGCACATTTGGTGTGCACCTTCCATTATGAATCTTTCCTGTCCAACGACTTTTGGTTGTTTGTCATCATATCAATTATTTTGGATGATAAATTATTTATTATAAACTCTTTTGTTACTTTTGTTTCTTTCGTTTTCGTTTTCATTTGCCATTTTCATTTATCCTAACGTCTTAATTGATTGATTAAGACCCTGTCCCAACCTGGTCCGAACATTTTCCAACAGTTACTCATTACCCTCAATTGGACAATAATCACAACGAGGGAGTGGCATTCTTAGAGACCATCTAATTGGACATCGCCACAACCTTGGATGGACATTCTCAAACATCACCGGGAAAGAGCACTACATGTAGTTGAACATGCACTTTTGTTCATTAGGGATTAGTCTGTTCGCATGTTTAACTTCATTTCTGTAGCGGAGATGAAGTGGCTTTTCCTTTCATCTTGTGTAATCCACACAGCTTTTCCTGGGCATGGGTGTCTGCTGGCCAGAATCATTGGCTTATATTCTGGTGCATGGGACAATCTGGTATCTGGCATTGGCATTCAGTTGTATGAGCAGTTGGTACCACTGGTTTTGCTGCAGGTGATCCCGGTAAATGTACTTCCAGTCATCCTGTAGCTGCCTCTTGTAGCATGGGATTGGGTTCTTTGAGGCTGAACACACCACATCTGTACAGGCATGGTGACTGGCTCGCCAAAAGGTGCAAGTTTTCTCCTACACTGTGTCTCAAGTACCAAACGGCCATAAAGACCTATAGGCTGGATTAGTCTGGATCAGACTCTAGCTCAAATGATTTGACAATGTTGCACTGATGGTCCACCTTTCCAAAGATTTGACCAGGACATCCACAGCTTTTCCATTTGACATATGTGGTTGTGTGCCTGACCAAGATGGCTTTTCAGTCCTGGCCATTGGTGTCTGCTGGCCAGAATTGCTGTTGCATATCCTGGTCCAGGAGACATTCTTGGAGATGTTCACTGGTCAATTCTGGCATGGATTGAGCAGTTAGTATATGTTTGGTACCAGTGGCATTGATACAGGTGATCTTGGTACTTCCAGTCATCCTGAAGCTGCCTCTTAGGCCGAAGTAACATAGACCTCATTCGTTCATTTACCACGAGTCGCTTTCCGGGTTTTTCTTTCATTCCTCGGTGCATTCACCGAGGAATGAAAGCAAAAGGGGAAAATGAGTCCTGGGAAATGAACGAATGAGGTCTATGTAACTTCGGCCTTATGGCATAGGATGGCTGCCTTTGAGGCTTGAGGCCTTGGCGTCCTAACCTACCAGTTGTTGAACAAGACACCACATCAGAACAAAGTAGTCTGTGTACTGGCATTTCGGCTGGCTGGCCAGAAGGTGCATGTTTTCTCCTTCACTATGGTCTCCACTCCCAAACTGCCATCAACAATCTGTAGTCTGGATCAGTCTCTTGTTCAACTTACATTAGAGTTGTAAGTGGCTCTTGGCCGATTTTACAGTGTTCCATTGATGGTCAATTCTTCCAAAAAATTCCACAACCTTTTCATTTGACAAATGTGGCTGTGTGCCTAACCAGGTATAAAAAATGGCATTTGATATTATCCCTCAGCTGCATGGGTAAGGAGCCAAGAGAAATAACCTTAATGACCCCAAAGCTTGTCTTCGATCAATTCCCATACATGAACATGATATATGTACTCACAGAGGATATCCAATCTCCTCTTGAGTCTCAATCCAAAGTCTCCTAGTCATGGATTACATCGTGTATGGTACTTGAGTAAGATGAAAATATTGAAGACAAGGTTTCATTTTACTATATGATCATTTATTTAATATCTACATAGTACAGTTCGCAGAATACACAAAATCATCGTTGGAGAAATTCAATATATAGTTACAGAAAGATATTCATGCATACACTCCAGTTTCATTCCCAAGTCGGTATAGTCTAAAAAAATATTTTTTCTTGGTACACTCATTGTCCATGTTTGAGTGAAGCATTTGTCAATGATAGTTTACTTGTTTTACTACAGTCCTTGCCATTGTCTCAACATGCAGTACAGCTCTTCCCATTTTGAACAACTTATTCTCAGTCTTACAAAATTAAAGCACCACACGATATCTCAGTCCTAAACCTACTGCTGTTTGCACTGATCGTTCTCATTCACTTGACTTGACACATATTTCACATTATGATGCACTTTGCCCTTGACCTTTGTCTTAGGCACATCACCAATGGCCCCCTCCCTCTCCTCCCCAGGAACTTTCTGTTCATGCACTGACGCATCATTAAAGCTCATTTCCTTCACGTCCACATCATCCGAAATGCTAACAGTTTTTCTGACAGTCAATTTTAACTTCGGTTTGTTTTCCTTTTCGTCGACTGTTTCTCTCTGTTGTTTCTTAATTTGCGGTCTGTCCACGAGTCCCTTGACTGGTCGGCGTTCTTCTGTGAATGTCACTGCTGATTCATCCGGCATTGGGATTTTCTCGTAATGCCTCCTTTCCATTTTCTTACCAACTTTTACTGAATCTGAAACAAAGTAGAAATGGTTTGAAAACTGCCACAACTGGCACCAGTCATTGTAATGTTGTTGAATTGCCAAGAGGACAATCAGGAGTCCACTACTTCAAAAGACTGCTGGTACTACACTTACCAGGCTCATATTTTAGTTTCAGTTCCTCAATTTTGAGTTTGAGTTTCGTGGTGTCGATGGCTGCCTGATCCAACTGTGTCTGCACTTGATAGGCCTTTTTTTCAGCAATGGCCTTACTGTCCACCTCCAGAAGGAGTTGGAGTTCTTTCTTCTGCAGGGATTCCTTTAGTCTGGTGATCTCCTCACTGAAAATCATAATGATACTCCCAAGTTAATTCCTCATTATCATTATGTCACAGAATGTGGAGAATATTTATGATGAATTGGCAGACCTCTCTCAGAGTCTTCTTCGGCTCTAATAATTACATTTCAAATCCTATGACTCCATCCATGACTCTATCTCTGGAAGAACTTTGATTTTCTTCATCTATCAAACTGGACATTGAGCCTACTATCCAGTCTTTCACCCAATCAAACAACAGCCATTTGTCCAAAGCCATAACTGACTAAAAAGCCTGTTAAAGCATCCTGATGTAGACTCTTAGATGTTTACCTTTTTACTGCAAGTAGGCCTTGCATGAATTCTGAGTATTCCCTGTTGTTCTTATCACTGTTGAACTTGGTCAATTCTTCACGGACTTTGGACTCGACTTTTTCAAGATCCAATTCAAGACGTCCAGATTTCGTCCTCAACATCTCATTCTCAGCCTTCACGTGAGCAATGCGTTTCTCAAGACTTTCCACATAAGCCGAGTCGCCACGTCCTACATTGGCCTGAAGCAAACTTGGTATCCGCATCTGAAGACAGAACAGAAGATGCACTTTGAGCTTAAGTCAAGAAAAATAACTCAGGTAGCAGGGAATGGATGCGAACAAAAGCCATTCTTGAGCTGCTTCTGTGGATATGATATTTATACACAAGACTGAGTGCAACTGATGTACAGGTTTGGGTGTCTCACTCAGTAAATACTCAACCTCAGAAAATGGATTGAGTTTAGAACCTATTATCATCTATCAATCATACTACATGTACCTACCTTTAGTCGGTGGAGCTGCTGTTTCAGAATCTCATTGTTCTTATGCTCTGTCTCATATCGTGACCTCAATGACTTCAGTTCCCTCTCCGCTCCACAGCGCCGGTCATCGACTTCAGCAAACAAGGAGTTTCCTTTTTTGTTCAGATCAACGTTTTGAGAACGGGCAGCATCCAGCTGAGCCTGCAGGTCTAAGATTTCTACTTTGAATTTCTGAAACAGAAGTTGAAAATTGCTTTCCAGTTTTCTCTGTAAAATACATACTGTTATGGAGATTGTTCAGACCAAGTTGAATTATAGACTGGAGAGATACCATCCGGATAAAGAGTTCCTTCATGGACATCCCACTGCTCTTTCAAACCAGGGACATCTCAGCTTCAAGTCTGAATGACAAGTAGGCACTTGAACTCCAAATTATTCACTTACCTCAATACTGTTTTGAAAAGAGCAGACTTGACACTCCTTCTCTTCAAGTTCTTCTCTGGATGATTCAAATCTTGCCTGCAGATGACGCACCTGCATGTCGTATTGTTCCAACTTTGCCTGCGAATCCTTTAGATCATTTGTGACTTCACACTACAAAACATGACAGAAGACCACATTAATTATCTCACTCTTTCTCATCCAATGTTCCACTATGCTGCAGACCCATATCTTTTTCTTTGGTTTCTATCATACTCGGGCCAAAAATACAACAAATATTTACACAAAGTGATTCTGACAGTTCACAAGAGAACTCCTTAACACAAAACCTGCCTGGATATACTAATCCTCAGTTACCTTTTCTTTCTGTAAATTAGCGACCTCAGACAATAGTTTTGCCATCTCCTCACTGCAGGTATCATTGAAGCGACTCTCCTGCAGCGAAAGCTGGGATCGTAGACTCTCAACTTCTTCACTCAGATCATTGATTTTTTCCAATGACTGCTTCTCTGACAACTGGGTCTTCTCTAACTCTTGCTGGAGATATCCATTCTGGAAATCAAATGGAATCAAGAATAAATACTTCTTAGATTTCTTTTTTTGATAAAACTCTATGTTCTGATGTGTCAGCTTTACAGGTCCTTTATATTGGAATGGATAGCTACATGTTTCTATCTATTTCTACCAATGGAAAATTACATACATCGCACATGTCTGGTCCCAAACTCACCTGTTTCTTTAGTTCTGCTAGTTTAACTTGTAGTTCTAGTTCCGCAGCAGTCTCTTGATTATTCCGGTGTTTCCTCAATTCTGCCTTCATCTTCTCAATATCATCAAGGTAATTTTGTTCCATGAAGTTCTTGCTTTCCAATTTCTTCTTGAGGGTGTAACATTCCTGGTTGATTTCCTGAAAGAAAACGTAAGCTAATAGAGCTGGCATACTTCTCTATACGTGCAACGTAATGGGGTCGAATTTCAAAATATATATATAATGGCACCTAGGACAGTTGCATTAGGTGTCACTGTCCTCGGTACTCCTTGATGGAGCTGCCCAGATGTTTTTTTTGTGCAAAGTCAAGTGCTCAAAGTCTGGCTGATTAAAATGATACAATTATAACTTTTCTGATTAATTACCATGGATGAGCCATTTCTAAGGTCCTCCCAGCTATCATCTCCTACATACTTTCATTAACTTACATCTATTTTCAACTGATTATCCTTCTGTTGCTTCTCCATTTGTTCCTCCAGGTCTTGATTGGTTTCGAGCAAGCACTTTCCAATTTCTGCAGCTCTGGCTACATCTTTCTCCTTTTGGGCTAGTTCTTCCCTCAGGAACTCCATCTCTGCTTTGTAGGCCTCCACCGACATTTTTGCTGATCAAGGTCCCAAGGAAGGACAGGTCGTAGTCAAGTAAGTACGACTACGTAGAGAATCTCAATGTATCTGAAATCAGAGACAAGTAAGACAGCATCAGTGGGTGAGTGTCACTGTCAAAAAGTCATCACTTTTTTGTCCGTCAAAGTTCAAATTTGACAATTACTTCAAAAGTTGTTGTTTTTTTTGGATACACCCTGTGTCAATGTAAACTCCAATGTTTTGTTCTGAAATCACCCATTTCAAATGCTTTGTCTCAGCATGATCACCATAAACATGCATTAATATTCAAGATTGCTTTACTAACCGACAAATGTGTGACAAATGAGTACAATATTTGCTAGATTTGTGGACGAAACTGCGACTTTTGTGAGAGATTTTTCGAAATTATTTTTGAAGTGACCGCCATACTGTTGTGGTCGTCGGTGAAGCAGATACATTCAGTGCTGCCATCTATGTTTAAAGATATCAGCTAAACGTTTGTTGAAGACGGTCATTCAGAACCATTTTGTCTGTCTCTGTAATTGAGAACTTGTTCGGTAGAAACAAACGACAGTTACTTCTCTTACATGTACTGTGCGTGGGAAGAGATAGTCATAAGTGACATGAGGATGGGTTGGGTGGGTGACTTGCATATTGAATACCACTACCAGGGATAAATTGGTTGATTGTCCCAGGGATGTCCTATGGCATTGCAACCTCAAATTAGCTTGAGATGATTTAGTGTCTTGTTCAAGCCCAAAGAATCTGATGATGCCTTCCCACAAACCAAGTTAGTGGTACTATCATTATCATGGTTCCAGGCCACGCGGCATCCTTTCCAAAGTCGGGACGGCTCTTAGCTGATTTTACAGTACTCCGGAGTCCGGCACATGGGTAATCATTTCTATGCCCGTTGTCACGCTCAAAAGTTACTTCATGCAGCGGGATAAAGAAAAGCATCCCCTATTCTAAAGGAAATTGTTTTTTCATTAAATAGTACCAAGAATATAGTCTTTATGAATTCTTGATCGTACTTCTGGCAAAAATTAATGCCCTATTTTTTTCTCAAATCCGTGTGTTCCGACCCGCCCGCCGAAGACGCCGCGGCGCTGTATATCGAATCTCCGATCATCAACGCGTAGATCATCGATTGACTCTGGCGCGTGGTACGTCAGAGTCAGAATCACATGCAGCGTTTATCCAGATACTTAGTAGTGGTATAAGCGCCAAAGACTGATGAGAAAGCATGGGCTTTCGTTCGGACCAGTTTCTTAGCAGTATTGACGACCAAAAGCGATGCAGTTTATGTGAAGGGGTTCTGGATAATCCTTTAGAGACACTGTGTGGCCATGTCTTTTGCTCGGGTTGCATTTTACCGTGGATATTTCGTCACCGGCAATGTCCGAAAAACTGCCAACCTCTGACAACAAGTGACCTAAAAAACAACTTGGATCTTCGTCGGACGATTCTAAATATGCAAGTAAGATGTAGTTATCATTCTTCAGGATGTGAAGAGGTGTTTACACTCATTAATTTGCCGGAACATACCGAGATTTGTCCCTTTAAACCGTCTCGATGTAGGAATATGGGTTGTCCTGAGGTGGTTGTAATTTCGGAGCTGTCGCAACATGAGACGGACACGTGCGAATTCAGACCTGTCGGTATTTGCGACAAGGGTTGTGGGCTGGTCCTCCTGTACAATTCAATGGACAAGCACAGTTGTTTAGAGGCCCTTAGGACCCATTCTACATCACAGGAAACAAGGATAGATAATTTACAAGAGGAGGTGAAAAGGTTGACGACGAAATATCTCAAGAGGGAAAGGTCCTATCTAAATCAGATCACAAATTTGCACAACAAGCTTCAAAATCAAGCACAGGAGTTTCAGAAAAAGTTGGATGATTATCGAATACAACTGACTGGATTGTCATCTAAATCATGTTGTTACAAGGTAGGTTGTCCTCAACTGCAGATTGTCACAACCAGCATTTTCAGGATGTCACAACCAGGCTACTTAGTTGTTGTTTCGCCCAGCCAAGCATTGTCAGGGTAATGTTCATTGAGTAGGTCCCATCATTGAGAGGCCTGATCAGTGATTTCATGATAATGTCTTTCAATGATCTCAACCTTCACTGTCTGAAGAAATCCTGGATGTTCCATTCATATCCTAATTGAAGGACTGAGATATTGTTCTTAAAATGAGCACAGAATCTGCATTGAAAAACAGCCTGTCTGTCATGTCTGTATACAGATGATTTCTAAATTGAGATATAGGCATTTGCCTTCTCAATAATTTCATTGCATTAGGTTGTGAGAAATATCTCATTTGTGTTTTATGAGGATGGACTTTATAATGTAAGTATGTCTTTAGATATCAACTCCATCATGCATCAATATTTTGCGAGACTTGGGGTCGTTATCATATGACAAGGATGCTTGAGAATCTGCTTTATTTGCTCAGCGATGGGAAATAGAAAGTTTTTTGAATACAAATATAAGTATAGGGAGGATGTACAGCATAGAAGTTTTGTAAGATGCTATGGCCATAGGGGCCCACTGTACATGAAAATAGTGCCTCATGCCAATGTGTAATACAGTGGATACTGCCTATTCCTATTCAAGAAAGCTGTAGTCACAATAGGCCTGTCTTATCAGTTTCTTGTTATATAAGTCCTGACCCAATGGATTCTCAGGTCATTGCATGAGAGCATCATGGGAGAGCATTGCACTTCAGTATGAAAGATCATTCTAAACCATTTACAATGTAGACCTTCTTCATTGGGTGGTTCTGCTCAGAATCATGTGACCTTACACATACAGATTTCAAAATGCCTCTGATATTTTCATTCATTCTCATCGTTTTTTTGTAGCACGAGGAACAGAAGCTCTCCATAATCCTTGAAAGGGATAAAGGATCACTTGGCTTTAACATAATGGGAGGATATTCTGTAAGTAGCCCAGGCCTTTACTCCCTTCTTCCCTGCCCAATACAGTATGTCTTTTTTATGTATCTTTTAGAGAGTCATAGCTCTGATTCTAGTCTCTCTAATCAGCCACATCAAAAAGGCATTTCTCCTAAATTGCTGCAGATAATTCAGGACTGGACAGAGCTTTGCCAGTATCATGAGACTTCAATTGAGGTCCTCCAACCCAGATCTGGTTGTAAAATGGACAAGCAAAGTTGGTCTATGCGAAACCTGCCAAGATTTTTTTGAGGTGATGGTTGCAGGTGGTACCAGTATCTCAACCCAACTTGCCTAGTTGAATTCACCTTAGGTATCTCTGTGTATTCTTCTGTGAAAAAAGGTTCATTTTACTGTTTTACTCTGGTTTATGCATTTATCCATGAAATAGATGGATAACAGTTGCTATCTGTTCAATTCTGGCATCCTTCGATACTTCACGGTGAAATCTATCACTCCTTTTTCTGTTGATGTTTCTGTTCCTAAAACTAACCATTGTCCAATATTGATTTTGAAAATAGTTCATTTTGTTCTGTTTTCAACACAATGGTAAAGCTAAACATTGATAAGTTGGAATCAAATATTCATTGACACAGTTTCTGTGCGTCTGCATTCTTTGAGAGGATAAGGGAATAGTTTAATTAGAGATTGATAGTAATTAGTGGATTTGGAGTTTTGTCCTCGGTTTAAGAGGGGTTGAGGACCATCAAACAGGCAAATTTAGTAGATGCTGTTTCAATTAAAATGGTTTTGCTTATTTGAAATGGTTCTATCCACTTCATTTTACCACTATCTGTTTTGAAATGTAGTTTACATGTACATGTATTCTGATTCATTACTCATCATCACCAAACTCGATTTTGCTTGTTCTTGCAATTAGATTGCTTGTTTTAGCTCTAACAATCTTTGAAAATTTATCCTTGTGGAAATGATTTGATTTAACTTGGACAAGGACGACATGATGAAAGTTGTTAGGACATATCAATTTATGTCGTAATGAGTTATCATATCCCCTTTATGAAACAGGTTTGATCCTGTCACATACATAAAAACCTTTTTTCCAGATGATGGGGGGGGGGGGGGCTGTTTAAGTTATAGAAACCATTGGCAAATCAAATGGAAATGATGGTACATTGCTCCAAGAGTTGTTTAAACAGGGGAAATGATCGAGTGAAACTTGGCAAGTAATGAGATCTAAATGATAGCATGCATCCCCCATCCCACACCTCGCCCCCCTCATCAACTCATTTCCCTCATCCAAGCAACAACGGAAATCGCCACAATGAGGCAATAGTGCCAACAAATCAAATTGACACCTTCAAAGGAATCGTTTCCGATCTATTCGGCCAACAGATGGTCATCAGTAGCGGTCGTAATGACCTGTCTTGAGGGAATCATCCTGGATGCGCAAAACTACCAGGGTGTGTGATCGGAGCAAAAGTTTTGCATCAAACTGCTTTGGAATCTTATGTTTTCTCTTGATGGTCATCAGATTACTTTCTAAGCTGTTTTGGATTGTTGAATGATGTGCAAAAGCAATCAGTCGAGCCTCTAAAGAGGAATTTTCATGTGAAGGGAGAAGGCGAAAGGTGAATGAATAGTGGGTTAAATTATGGATGAAACAACATATTTTCTTTGTGAATCAGAAGCAAAATTGTCTCATGGATCCTTCTGATGTACTGAGCAGGAGACAGGATGATGGTAGAATGGAGACTTACAAATGACCCCGCTGTCCCTTCCCAACCAAACACCTCTAACTTCAAGACTATTAGAGGCAAATCCAACAAAAGTCTTCCAAACATTTTGCATTGATTTACATCCTTTTCTACAAAAATATTTGGTTTACCTAATCCTCTTCATTTATGATTCATATGCTAATTCAATTTATAAAACATTCCAAAATTTAATCAAATTTACCACAGCCGACCATTCTGCCAAAAGGGAGTACTATGTCTGTCGTGAAATATGATTGAGACGGATAGTATGCATAACAAACAAAGACAAATTACTGAATTCTAATCAAGCAATAATTATTATGAATCAAAATCTGAAAATTATCATTTTGATCAGCTTTGCTTGCACAAATCTCAGCATCTTTAACTGAGGCTAAGCCAAGTATCTTCTTTGAATGAATAAAAGAAGTAGACATTGTGAAGAAAACATCACATACTGTACATTCACTTTTGAGCAATTCCTGACCTGTATTCTTGCATATTCTGGTTCATTTATGAGCTGTATTTGTGGAATTATTCATATTTTATTCCTTAACTTGAGACTCCCAAGTTAAAGTTATGGTAAGGCGAGTTTGTCCTCGTTAGCATGCATTGATTCAGCATGATAACGAGCTGAGTAAATTTTTCCCCTAATTGATATTGATAGCCTGAATAAATCAATTAAAATTTCATGAATGACGAGGTTAGCTAAGACATGCAGACAAATGCACAAATCTGATAGTGTTTATTCATCCTGAGGGATTATGTGGTTTATTATTCAGTTTGGTCTTTAAAGTAGAGAAAATGAGTTTGTTCAGATTATTAATCAGTTCTAGTCTTAAAGGAGAAAAGATGATCAGTTTGTTCAGCTTGCTACTGTATGGTTTAGATGATTGAGAGAAAAGAAAGTTTCCAACTGTCAGTGCGAATGCCAGCGCTATTTGAGTATCACAGCAAAAGATATACCTGCTAGTATGCATAAACAATTAGTATTACTCAAAATCAGCTAATTTTACGCATGTCACAACCTCCAGCCTCAGTCATGACAGCTTTTCTGATGATTGATTATCTGCATGGTCAGCAAATATCTCAGTTCCGGAGTCGTGACTGGGCTCAAATGCTGACAGCAAATCAGTCCTTGTGTATGACACTGAAGCCATACCTAGACAAGCCAGTGACTGGTGATTTGATGGATAACTCAATGAATCAGACACCAATGTCTCCCTGGATGTTGACTCAACAGGCTGAAAGGGTACCCTGAATTCTGAGTAGATCAACAAGTTCCGTAATCAGAGTGTTGCTGCAGTGTGTCCCTTGCAGTTTTGCCTGGGCAGCAGGGTGAGTCAACAGGGTTGAAGGATGCAGTGACATTCATACTCATAACTCTCCTTTTACTTGTGTCATTTGTGTGTGCCTGATTAAATATCAAAATCAGCACAACATAATTTGAGAGATGCTGTCCGATTTCAAACAGACTTTATGAGCAGCTCATCTGCCCAAGTTGTTGATGAATCAGAGGATGAACGAATGCGCAGAATACTGAACAGCTCAACAAGTTTCATAATCATCCAGCTCCTTGAGGGTCCCAATAGGTAAAACGGTTTAATCACCATGTTCCCAGAAGACGTTTTGAAGTTTAATCTATCCCTCAAGTAATCAATCATACCAATCAGACAATTCATTTGATATGGTAGGCAAGCTGTTACTTGACAAAGTCTTTTGGTACGGCATTGCTTTGGGGGAGCCACAAACACTTAAGGCAGAAGAAATATTACTTTCTTGAGCAAAAGGTCAATTTCCTTCAACACTGACTAAGAAAACCAAATTGAGCCACCCTAATATACTTGTCAACAGCAGGAATCACAACCATGATACTGTAATCCTGCTGACTTTCCAAGTATCTGAACTCCCGTCACCCGTAAAACCCTACCACCTGTGGTTATGAGACCAGCCAATCAGTTCCATTCTTAGCAATTGCTGGGAAACGGACCTTTCGCTCTTGGCAAGATATGGTGCAGCCAATTAGGTATGACATGGTCAACAAATTGCTTCTTTGATTAGAAATTGAGAAAGCTTCAGAGGTGGGGAAGTGCCATGCCAGGTTGATGCTGTTGATGCAAGGATGTGGTTTTGGAAAGAAAGCAATGGCTTGAAGAAGTTTTGGTTGGTCAAGAAATTGCTTCTATTACTGAGAAGTTCAAGAGGCAACAGTAAAAAGGCCAATGTTGATGCTGGTTTTGGTCTCTTAGAGCCTAGCTTGCATTGATGCAAAGGCATGGACATGGACAAAGATGAGAATGATCAACAGTTCAGCTTGCTATAGCATGCACCAAAGTTCCAGCTGATAAGGAACGAGGATGGCTTTCCCTAATGTTGATCTTAGGTCTTCATTCATATGCCACCCATGGACTGTTGATGATTACTGGAGTTGACAAGGCAATATCCTTAGATTTGTTGATGCTCCCTAAAGGCTTGTGCCTTGAATAAGGGAAAGAAGAAGCCGTACAAGTTATCTATAGTAGTTTGAGGGTATGTGAGCTGTGGGTTAATCATTGATAGTATTTATTCATTTATACACCTGAACTAAAGGTCCAGTAAAGGAACAGACAGAGGTGGTCAGAAGCAGCTATTAGGTCTATACGGTCCATTTCATGAGAAAATGGCCCTTAAATCTTTGGTGATTTCAATCAGAAAGTGTAGCACAGAAAACAGAAAAACTTTTCATGAAATAGTTTATAGGAGTGAATAGTCTAGGATGGCTGCTAATCCAGGCCATCTTGAAACAAATTTCAGCCCTTATTTTAGAGTATACATCCATCTGTACCATCAAAATATACCATCATCATCATCATCATCATTGAAAAATACAACAGAAACTGCAGAAAACGTGTTTCATCTACAACTCTACAAATATCTGTTTTGATTTCAAATTGACGGACAACTTTCTGATAATGAAACATAATTAGATGGTTCGGTAACATAATTTCATCGGATCCTTTGATCTTGGGCTATGCGGCATTCATTCACTACCAATCTTCGCCACCATACTGTGACAAATTGGCACAGTGCTTTTAAGAGGTAAGATTGGCACTCCATGCAGCCATTCATAAAAGCCATAAAATTTTAGCAGTATGACAGAAGTGTTGCATACTTTGATGCCCATGCTTGTGCAGACACAAGTCTTCTGCTAGTGCTGGTGCTATTTTCAGATAAAAATTTGATGTTCTGAAAATGAGAGTCTGATATGGATTCGGTGTAGTCGAAGGTCAGATTCCTTTGGCCATAACTTTTACCCATACTGCCCTCTGGTTATGACCCACACCCATTTCACTGTTGTCCGTCGACATCATGATAAAATGAATCTTGAAAGAGCCATTAATTTCATCTTGTTATTTTCCCCATCAGACGCAATGTCCACTTTTAATGGTTGGCTAGTTTTTGTGCATCTTTTGAGTCACGACCCTAAATCAACACAAGATTGGTCTGATTCGTAATAAATAACTAAATCTGATAACGAGTAGCAATTATAAGGGAGAATAAATCGGTCATGATGGCAAAAATGGACATTGCATCCTGTATGGTACCTTAGTTATTTGGTTGTTTATTTGTATTTATGTGATTTGGAACACTACGGATGTCAATGGGACATCAACGTTGTAACTGCCAGCCAGTGCCACTCCAGCTTTCCAAATATCACTCATTGCTTTCATTTGATCAAACTCTCCGGACTTTACCATCATCCAGATTATTCAGAGGAACCTTTCCCCAACCTCACCGTTTCTGCCAAGAAACTGCAGGATCATTTACAATTGATGAATGTTCTTTACGAATTGGATGTGCGATTATCTTATAAAAGATCCAAGCATTAGGAAATCATTAAGAGTGCCAATAAAAATATGCTGACTCACATGACATAATCTATTAGATGAATTGCTTGATGATAAATAATTTTCTGTGCCTTCGTTGACAAATGAAGTTGTCCAGGTTGTGTTGTGCATGCGTCCTGGTCAACTGACCTGATTGATAGCTTGACTTAACAACTCGCTGCCAGTAAAAGAAATCAATTTTGCTTTGCCTCTGGATGTGCTTACATTCCAATTAACACCATCTACGAGAGGATTTCATCAAAGCCTTTTAACTTGATATCTCAAGTTGTCTCGATGTCAATCTTCTTTTCTGTTTAACTGTACCTTTAAGCTTTTTTCTTGTGAAATGAAAGTGTTTGCAATGTTACTGTCAGTATCGTGCAAGATTTCCTGATTTACATCATTTGAGGGACTGGAGGGTTCCAAGTAACAGTAATCGACAATCAGGTCTTACACTGCCCCTGGACATGCTTAAATTCCTATTACCAACATTCAGCAAAGGATTTCATCAAAGCCTCTCTTACAGTTGACTCAAGCTGTCTCAAAGTGAGAGGATGAAGCCATGCATGCTGGTATACTTTGTCATGAGGTGAAAACGTAACATCAAGAAACTTGGCTGCGAACCCTCAGGGTCCTATCCTCTTACCCATCCTTTCAAAGAACTGACATTGCTTTATGAAGCGTGCTTGATGATGGGACAATCTAATCGTTAATTACAATTGTCTCGCTACTCCAGAATACTATCGTGATCGTTATTGTCAAGGTTACTGGTGTATGTTAGACACCTGGGTGACTTCCCACTACAAACATAGGGAGAGTGGCATCTCAAGTGATTTGTCCCTGGCCAATGCATTTCAATTTCATGAAAAAAATGTTGGGGAAAAAACAGTGGTGTTGACAAATTAGAAGTCGGCACTAAAAGTGATGCTGTATGTAAAGTACTTGCCACGCTTATCATCTGCGTCTAGCAGTATCTGTTTTGGAACTTCTCCAGAGTCTTGATTTGGGAATGTGTCCAGATTTATAAATCTGTCTCCTTCACTATACTTACTGGTAAATCTAGAGCAGCAATGTTGTCCACAAGGACCACTGACTTTCAGACCAATTCAACTTCGTTGACAAGACAGAAGTTGGCACTTGCACACAGGCTGTTGATTGCAGATTCATGCTTGGTGCGCTCATCGCCATGTCTTACATAACATAATATCTGTTTTGGAATCTCTCCAAATCAACGATTTTTGCACTGGAGTTGCATCCAGACTGGCTGTCTTACTGGATTAAATCATCGGGAAACCAGTTGAGAAACCAATAAAGTATTCATATGAGGAAATAGAAATGTTCACCTCTGTTAAAAGGGTTCAGAGCAAGTGCATTGACGCCTGCTTTGAGTTTTCTTCCATGTCTCCCTTCCGATATCTTAGTGGTATTAAAAAAGGTGCTTCTTTCACTTTTTGGGTTGACAAATATTTACTCGAGTTCTTTCAAAATCTGTCAAAAATACTGGAAACGCTGTGAAACAGGATCAGAGGTGAATGGCCTCACTAAACTTTCTCCCAGAAATACATAGTTTATGTACTTTATCATGGTTGACAGTTGTAACCAACTCGAAGAAGAAGAAACTGTATCACAGAAGATGAATGGCAGTCTTTCCTTCAATCATCCATTCATTTGTGTTCAGTCAGCACTTTATTGCTTGCCATGTTGTCAACTCGACATGCTGGCAGAAGAAGCCTAGATTGTTCCGTATGAGTCGATGTTGTACATCAAGTCATCGAAGCGTTAGATTTCTCGGATTATCGCCTGCAACAAGACAACGTGAGAAAACAAACCTTCATCCTCGTAAGAATGGCACAAAAGATTGTGTCGTGTTTGCTCGTCTTTTGAGCTTGATGTAACGGATGAATAAGATATTTGATAACAAAATGAAGCATTTGTTAAAGACGCTGCCATCTCTGATTCATTTCTAGAGCTTTTCTTGTGACTGACGGAATGATAGCAGTGCTTTTGGATGATTAACCCTCTTACTATCAACACAACATCACTAGGTAAAACAAATTTCTCTTTCACAGTTTGCCAAAAGGTCAACTGGAGATGATGCTATTAGGACATTTGCTTTCACTGAAGCGTGATCCATATGATTTAGTTATATGCCTGGGCCCCTTGCAAAGATGAGTTGGGGTGACATCAAAAAATCGATTTAGGTACAAAAACATGATGTGATGGTGGATGAATAAGGGTCAATGGCTAAGGTGTGGCGACGAGGCATAATGATTCCCCATTACAGCAACTATTATGAAAGCATGTACTGTCACTGAAGAGTAAAGAAATGGACACCTCTGTCACTTTTAAAAAGATGAGCATCAAAAGCCCAGAGAAAAGAGGATCATAACTTCCCCTTATTCTCCGAATGTGGCTAGAATGTATGTTTATGGCACCTTTCAACAGATGTGGCAGACCAGGTTT
Source organism: Lineus longissimus (assembly GCF_910592395.1). NCBI lineage: Eukaryota > Metazoa > Nemertea > Pilidiophora > Heteronemertea > Lineidae > Lineus > Lineus longissimus. The sequence goes on from NC_088314.1 coordinate 3,133,197, forward strand.
GCTTGGCAAAAACTGGACGGATTATACCCAAGGGGGTTGTGTTGCAAAGTCTTACTGCCACAGCCCCTGTCCAGCACCTGAGCCAAGAGCAATGAGTCACTGAAAAAATGACATCTTAAAAAACGTGCCACTCTCTTTGGGTTCGATTTTTTATGATTAGGGTATATGATACAGAGAAAAATGTGAATGGATATAACTTGTTTGGAAACATGTCATCTTTGGGATAACAAAGCGCTTTGAGCAAGGATTTGTCTTTGGAAAAGCGCTGTATGAGAATCGAACTTGAATATTTTTAATAGAACTGGTGGCTAAGAGTGTGGATCATAAGCCATTCCTTGATTCTTCTATGATTGATACACAATTGCTTTTCATGGTTGTCCATGTTGGCTGGAAGAGTGATGATAGCGATATGTGGTGTCAGTCGAGTACGAGTGGTGTGATATACGTATCCCAAAGGATATTCGAGGAAACAACGCATTCTGAGTGTGAACATGAAATATGACCACTCTTTACAGAAATTATGTCTCTTGTGAAGACATAATGCATCACTTGTCAGGAAAACATTGGCCATTCTTGGGATTGTCTGGTAACTTCTTTGTCTGGTTGGCGGAGGAGAGACATTTTGGTGGATTGACTTGATAAGACAGTGACCGTTATATGATATCGCTTTTGACAAACAAATTGTGAAAAAGACGATATGATATGATTGTTAAGCGAGAATTTTTGTGCTTTTTTTCTCGTGAGAAGTTAGGTTATCAGATACCTCTTGGTACAGGCAGTGAAGAGACTGCCTGTACCAAGTATACTGTATGAGGGTGGAAGGGGGTACCAGTCTTGTTATCCTGTTATTGGTCCAATGAGTAAATACGCTGGGTTATGATGTCTTGGCATGCCCTTCTTTTGGGGTTTAGTGTGTAAGAGGTGGCAATTGAAAGTCGAAAAGAGACCACACTTCCATCCAAATTGACCCTTTAAACCTTCTAAACCAAAGCAAGTGCCTAGATTTCATGAACTAAATTCTGTGAACTGATCCTTAAGATTTGATATTTGTAGTAATGAATAAATGAAAAGTGACCAAGGTCCACTGACCCCTCTTTGAAGAAGTAGAGACCAAGCAGAAGGTGACTCAACCTCCCAATTCCTTCATAAATGCATCAAATGATGTGGACAAAACCAATATCTTATCAAAGAATGACCCATAATCACTGCTGCCATATTTTCATCATCTTAACCGAAACTATCACAAATTAATCTTTCATAATGTCAAGGAATATCCATTTGTCATCACGATTATTGCAAAGTACATGAACCGTGCAAATATTCTGACGATCCTTGCAGAATGATTTTGATATTACTTTCACAAATTGAAAGATATTACTCTTGCCCAATGATGATGACTTCTTACTATATTCATTGTGTTTTTCAGCCAAACAACAATAATGAGACTGAAGGAATCATAGTGTCAAGATTAACGGAAACTGGGCCAGCTGATAAACAAGGGATGAAAATCCATGACCAGATTCTCAAGGTAAGAAATGTACCCCAACCTTTGGTTTGATAAAATATGGTAATTTTTTAACATTAAACCATCACATACCGTCAAGGAAGTGACCAAAGCCGGCATTATCACACAAAACGTGACAAAACACAACAAATGTCACAGAATGTTTTGTCCGAGGCATCAGTGAATCACACAACAACCAAAAGAGGAAGCAAAATAATGCGAAAAATCAAATCTAGATTGACAGGCACTTTCATGTCACATGATAGATCGTGACATAATCTCAACTTGGAAAACAATGGCGCAGACATCAAGACGGATAGATCGTTGCATCATCTGTCATTTTTGTCACGTTAGTCTGACATCAGGCGGCACGATATGACCGAGTTGACCTCTGTGATATCATGATCTGTTGGAAAATGGTGGCAATGAACACTAAAATAGCGAGTTATGCTGTGCTTGTAAACTGTAAAGCATCTCAAAGTGCGCTGTATGGTGAAATTCCATGATGGCTCAAATGTCTATCGCACATCCTGAATCTTTTACTCTGGCTTACATGTAGGGATAACCCTCCAGCCACCCTCTGGGTTGTCAGACCTAATTTGAAACAACCTGTAATCAGTATGATTTTATCTGATTTTGAGTCTGTCAGTCATGTTTCTCAGTAGGTGACATTTTGCATGACTTGGTTTTTACAGACCTAACAGAACCGGCTTTCCACTTGTAGCACAGTAGAAGAAGACAGGTTCTTTTTCTCTCATTCTCTGATCATAAACTATTCATGTGTGGTTGATGTACTAGCAGGTGCATGCAATGATGACAAAAATCATCTCCACAATGTTTCCACTCTCATGGGTCTTCAACAGGTTAGAAAAAAGATGCTTCTGAGGAGACGAGTATTGTCAGAGATTTGCTTTAGAAGGCTGAGAAGGCTGAAGAAGGTGGACTGTACTCAGTCAAGAATCTAAAGTTTGGATGAGTAATCAGAAAACAGCGGTTTATTCCAGGTATCTCCAATGGGTGTCTGTTGATTAAATGGTCTTATTCAAAGCACTCCAGGGGTAATTTTATATATCTTTAACATAGTATTTTCTTAAGCATCATGTTTTCTGCAAGGTGCCATTGATGCATAACATGTTTCTCTTTAGCAAGTTCTTACATGTAATGTCAGAAAAGCAACCCAGAACTCTGAATGTTAATTGCTATAAAATTTCATCGCCATTGGATTAAGTCGGGTATAGTAACTGGGAGTTTGGATCTATCCCGAGCAAAAGGAGTTTGTGATAATCACTGTCAATCTTAATTGATTGGAGTTATAACTTGATTTAAAAGTTCAAAATGGGAGTATCCACAGAGTTCCTAGAAGACAATTGTCTGAAAATTATCATAGATTTTAAGGTAGGAACTTTTATTCCATTCTGCTGTTAACATGGCTGTCAGTTTAAACAACCACCCAGGCAACGAGATTTGGTCGCAGAGACCTGCATTCATTATCACACCACTATTACTACTGGTGTCACTTTGTGAGAATCTTTTGTTGGTGATTCTAACATTTGAGTAATGTTATATCAAGCAAGTGATAATTGTAGTATTGTCAACGAAAATAACTTGTCCATAATTCACGGATTAGTCATGATTCATCTGGGATGACACCAGTGCCCGTGGATTGAAAAATATCGCATTACCCACAATGCATTGTTGTCCAAACAGACGCTGAATGATCTATTTGATAATCTTGGCATCGATATGAGCGATGATTTTGTAGATTTCGTTCATTGCGAATTATTCTTGTCTGATTATAAAATCTAGGCATGGATTATGTTATGAATCCATAGTTCATTCTAATATTGGTTTCTTTTCATTGAAATGCTTTCCCCAGTGAATAAACTCAGCGTTAGTTTTGCAAAAGTTAGTCTTTTTTTTAACTGATTGCTCTTTCTGAGGTTAAAGTATGATCCCTCAATTTTGAAAAATGTGACATGTCCGAGCTTTTGAAAATTGAATTGTTATGATATGTGGATTGAAGATTTATATGTGTGGGTCATGAGTCAATTTCTGAGTAGAATAATTAGAATTTTGAAAAGAATTTGGTGGACTTATTAGAAGTCAACAGAAAGGGTTCTATTTCTTGAACTGACTTGGGGGTTGAGAACCCTGACAGTTTCAATTCCTGTGAAATGAGTCACCACCATTGGTCATGACCAGACATGGACCTCGGTGACTTCCAGAGAAATCTTCATCTGAATGAAGAAATAACTAATTATTGCCTGATAATTGAGTTCAAATTGGTTGCTTTTTCTTCGGTTTGCTCGATGGTGGGCTTGAAGGAAACTCTGATAGTCAGCTTTTCCTGTTATAATCCTGGATGCACGTGTCCCTTAACTGGTGGGCACTGTTATTTTCAGTTCAGTTAACCAACTTGTGCAAAATGTCATAATGCCCAAGAAACAGCGTGCAGTGTCTTACAATTGGGATGAATTTCCACCATAGGATAGAAACCTTCAGTCTCTAGTGTAAACTGAGCCACCTCTCACCCCATTGAACAAACTCAATAATTGTTTGCATGACAGAAAATGCAAGGTGCCCAAAACTTATCCTTGTGTAATTACGAGTCAATATTTTACTTCTTTGATGTCGGTTGCGTATATTTCGTTGACCGATCGTCCGTTGAGGACAGCGATCCATCTGTGAAGATGAAATGAACAAACACAAGTTGAAATCAATATGGTGGATTGTTATGAGATCATGCGAGATGGTCTTGGATTTGTGAGTCACCGTGTTTGGACACAAAACATCGGGGACAAATTATGCAAAGTTCTGCCAGTCTCCAGCAGAAACAATACATGTAGCCAGCACTTAATGTGATTGCATCGTTCAGAGTTTTGATGTTAAATCTTGAAGTTGCTTCAGAGACAACATTTACTGAGATAATGAAGATCTGTAAAGTATGTATCATACCGTTCTAAAGTCTCACGAAACACTTTTTTCTAGCCAGTGAAGTTTTATCATCAGTCAGTCTGTTACATTTAGTACAGAATATTGAAATTTTATGAAAAAGCTGTTGACTTAGGGTAGATTTTCACATCACTTGAAATAAGTTTTTGAGTCATTGTTTAGCTTAAACTTGAAGACACTTGGCGTATGTGTTTTCATTTCTGAGTATTTCCCCTCAGGACTGAGAGATAGATTTAGACGTTTTTCTGTGTTTGCCTGTCTCTCTCACCATCTATCACTGAACAGTGAGGAACAACCACTGTTATTACACCAGACCCTCTCAAAAACAGACCCTCCCCCAATTGCCTTTGGAATTACCACTGCCTGGTTTGAACAAATTGTTCTTAGCTACAGCGAGCACTTCCGATGGCATCCCTGCAACCAAGTCCTCAAAGCATAAATCACAAATTGTCCTGGTGCCAACATGGTTAACCCATGCAATTAATTTGTCATCATACCAGCTTACCCCTAATCACCCTCCCTTGTAAAATAAATTACAGCATATGATTATTGAAAAAAACTTCTTGATTTATGTCCCAAATATTTATGAGGGTTTATCAAAAAGTGGTCCTTTATCTACAGGACAATATGAGATGAGTCGGTTATTCGGACGTAAAAAAGATTTGTTTGGACAATGGGGATATGAATTGATATGAGTTGATGTGGATTATGTACCAATTTTTCATTTCTGAGAATTAGTTTGTGGTGCAGGAGTTTAATGTGGTCTGGTGCTGTGTCAGGGCCACAGGATGGATTAGTTGTGTCTGGCTATCAGTGAGAAAAATAACGTCATTGCACCACTGGAATTATAATCGAAGTGATCCTTGAAAGAACCACTAACCACATTGCAGGGGGGTTATCCATGTTTGCTAGAGCCGGCTGAACATCAACCATGCCATCTTTTGGTTGGTCACCTAGGCCGGCCTATGCATTAGCTATGATAATGATCAAATGTTCATATAAAATTCGGAGGATTGAAGGTTACTAACCACTCAGCCATGTGTGCAAATTATGCAGGTAATTTCTGAGGGGAACTGTTTATAAGCCGCACTTACACCACCTGAAAATGGACCACCAATCTTGGTTCGGGAACCAATGCCGCACCATCGAAAATCCACCAAGCGCTTACACCAGCGCTGTAGCTAGTTATAAAATCCGGCTACAGATGGCGCGCAAACAATAAGCAGAACGCAGAAAGCCTAGGCAGAAAGCGCCATTTCGAAAGCGCCGCCTGGAGCCGAACCATCTAACTAGCTAATTGCCGATCCATTTGCGCTTACACCACGACAAAGCCGAGCTTTTAACAAGCCGGGCGAATTTGGACCATCAAGCTTGGTGGGACAAATTCGCTCGGCAATTTGTATCGGCAATGGATTGCCGAATCAATTTGTCGCGGCAATGTGGTGGTGTAAGTGCAATTGGTCCACCAATATTTCGTGGTGTAAGCGCAGCTATACTCAACTCTCCAAACGGGATTATGATAACCTGCAGGGGCCAAATCATTGCATGTTCCCCTGAAGTAGTCATCACTTATAATAACACCATCAACCGCTTTGCTACCCTTACCCTTCTCAGGTTTTCGATTGACACAAGCTCTGTCTCAGGTGGTCAGCAAGCGGGGCAGTAATTGTCCAGTGGTCTTAATCTGATTGGTCAACACCTCGGACATGGTTCAACGCTGAGTCAGTCGGATCCAAGGATTATGGGATCCGACTCACAAGCTTCCTGTGGTACATTAAAGGATGAGACTCTCCTTATCATGTTATCCTGTCTCCTGGTAATGACTAACTTGTTAAGATGTTATGAATATGTATTCACTGGTAATGGTCAATTATTGTTGTATGGATGTCAACTCTTCCTTCCTGATGGTGTAGCAGTGTCAAATGTTTCTTGATGAGCAAGAAAGCAGTGACACAGGGTGGTATCATCACACTTTCCCCTCAAAATTTCTTTCTTGTTATGTAGTGTTTTTAGCAGTGCAGATTTGTACTAATTTCCCCCTCAGTTTGATTCTGTGAACGATTTTGAACCATGGCAATAGTAAGTCATTGCCCTAAAGAAGGAAAATGTTTGCCGTCTCGCCAACTGAAAATTTTAGAATTTTTATCAAATCACCTTTCCATCATATAATTCGAAAAAAAACACCTTGGAAAGGCCTGCGGTGACAAAAATACAAACTTACTGTCTTGTATTACTTGATGGCGATGGGAGCATGGTAGAGATGCGCTGGGTCAGCAACATCCTCCTCCCTTCTGTGGGATGGCTCATCATGCTGAAAAGAAACAGATAACATGAAATTAAGCTACCATCAGTGAAATAACTGATGTAGAGGAAGTCATTCATTTCTACAACAGTGAGGTTAAGATTTGAATGAACTAAACGATCAACACCCGCCAGCTGCCATCATCAAAGCATGAAATTAAGATTTTCAAACAAATTACCCATTCTCTGGTCTAACCAAGGCGAAAAACTGAAAATTATGCAATTAAAAGTTTGTAAAGATAATCCCTTGTGTGGCCAGGAATAATTGAAGTTGATCGAAACATTAAAACATGATTTCAGAACAATAGATGTTTTATTTCGTTATTGTCAATGTTATTCTTATTAAGTGATATCTCATAAGGCATGACAACTTAATCCTAAGTCCCCCCACTGATTATTAGTCACATGGTCACAGAGAAGTCTATGACAATCAATGGTCACTACAAACAAGAGAGTTTTGTTGCAGAGACATGATAATCATGGTGAGGGTATCAAAAGCAAACAGAAGATTTGCATTGCACTTTCAGGTTTTATACTTAGCAACATTAATGAAAAAGGCCTTCCTCAGAGATTTTGGCCTGGCAATGATGAAGGGAATAAGTTTCAAATGCAATTAAGAGTGTGGGACCTCTTCATTAATTCTGGCCATTTTATGACCCAATGACCACACAGATTGGTCACTTTGATGTGCGTTAAAGTCGAGCGAAATAGACATTAACGCCCTGAAATGACAGTAACTTGGTCCATTATTGTCTTGTCATAGGCTAATTAGAACGCTGTCCATTGTTCGTTGTGTCCACTCTAGCATCTGGTCCCTGATAGGACCAGAGGGCTTAAGGGTTGTTAAACAGGGGTCGGTCACCGTTAGGGGTCAATGGAGCATGGGAGAGTGTGACAAAAGTCAACTCAAAACTTCATCGCCTAGTCAATGAAGTACAACAGGGGTGTTATTCGTTAAAATCTCAGAGGACAGCTTCTAAGATTCCTGTAAGGAACCTTGACTATTGATAGTAATATCTCGTGCAAGTCACTTAGCTTTTAAGGTAATGAATTACCATTATAGTTAGCAGGGAAATGTTGCGATGCCATGCCAAAAGTGGGTGAATATCCTCATTTTCAATTGGTGGTTGACAAAATTCAGCATGATCTACTAAAATCTTACGGAAGACAACTCTGACCATAATACCACCAAACATCGATAACATGATGACAAATAACACTAGTTTTGAAATGGAAATATAAATTAAAATCTCTGGAATTTGCAATCAGGCAATCTGGAATCTGCACCAGCCAGATTTCAACCAAGAAGGATTATCACAAGATTAACACCCAACAGTGTGATAATAGCAAGGAATGTTTTCCCTAAACATTATCAAAATTATGCAAATGAGATGTCATTTCTTATCTGTGTAGCATCGTTGGTGATGAACGCAGATCGGACAGTGATCTGATTTGGCGCAGTCGCACCGAATCATAATTAAAACTTGTCTAAATTTAGAATGTAACAATGCCCTGTGCAATAATTGTCAAACTGACCTAAACTGAAGACAAGGAATTAGTTCTCAGCAGAGAATCAGCCACATGGTCATCAAATTGGGCAGATAAATTTCTTGCTTGACCAACTAATAGTAGTTAAATGCCATGTAAAATGACAATGTCGATGGACAACCGGGGCCTGGATTTGTCTTGGAGGTCTCCCTTTTAAACATTTCATGTGCTCCCGAAACTCAATTTCATAGTGTAGCTAGTCAGGCACTCTCAGACATCCCATCCCTGTCAAGGGGTTAATAGTGAAATTACATCATTGACTTGACTAACCCACCCGCAATCCTACCCTCCGGCTGTTTCAAGACAATACGACATAGGCCACAACATCCTCTCATACTAATTAAGCTCCCCCGAGAATATTAAGAAAAATAATCAGCGCTATTTTTTTCATGTGGACCGGATCATCTGATTATGTGTAAGATACTTTATAGAATGCATGAGGAAGTCAGAAGCCCTGAGGGATGTAGTTGCAGGGAAGATTTTTGTCCGTCTGACTTCAACGAGAAAAAAATCTTTTTGTAATACCTTGAGGGACTGGGTCTGCAGGCTTCGGAAAAAGAGCATATCATATCTTACCTGAGGTATTCGGTTATCAAAAGGATGCTAGTGGAAGCATGTTGGCTTCTGGGGAGACCTAATGACTTGGAGATCTGACCTCATCCAAAAAGTTTCGTTCTTAGCAGCGTATTGGATAGGAAGACACTGACATGATAGCATTGTGTACACAGAAAGATTCACAAAGTCATGATATGAAATGAATCGAATGACAAGAGTAGTAAGACCATAGGAAGTAGCCTTGGGGTATTTAAACCTTAGTAATGCTGTTCAATCTGAAATGATGAATGCCATTGTTTAAACTCAACCAGGTGGGATGACAAGCTAGTTTGACTACTTTTAATAGTCATCGTTCAAAATTTACTTTTCATCATGTTTCTTAATTAGTCTTTTGGAGGCAAACAGAAAGCTAATGTTGAGTTTTTCTGTACCACTACAATCTTGAAAGCAGGTGGTTGGTATTGGAGAGACACAGAGGGCTGGTCCTTTCCCTTGAAATATCTTGATAGTTGACAACATATTTTGGTATAAACATGATAAAGTTCAACCAAAACACCTCCAAGCTGCTAAGGTTTTTTAAAAATATTAAATGTCCCTCAACCGAAATAAAAATCACTAATTCCAGGCATCAAATTTTGCACCTGTAAATACCTTTTTGTAACCATGGTAACTGAGAAACACTTTGATTGGCACTTCTCCTAATGTGAGTGCCCCGAGGGAGGGGATTTCATCGTTAGCCCCCAGGTCATTTATTAATATTTTAGTCTGATCAATTGTTCTTATCAGAGATGACAATTTTAACTCGTCTGCGGTGTGAGGCAGAAAAATGATGCTTAAATGCTGATGACTTGTCTGACAGTGTCCGTCATTGAGATCTTGGCACTTTGGGGAGGGGGGAGTTCAGCTGTGTTTTCCATTACACTGAACTGCTACCATTTAAGGTGCCAGATGCATTTCAATGTCTCTCCAACATTTAATCAAATATTTCACTGATGGCCCTGAATGATTAACTTGCCCATGGTCAAAATGTTAAGTAAGTTTTGCAAAAAGTCCTGCTAATTAGGTTAAGAAATTGCATAGAAAATGCTACATGAATTCAATAAGTCAAAGAAAATCCTTTTTACAAGAAAATTTTTCATCACCGGCACAGCATGAGGGTTCATTCTTTCTCATCATTGGTATTGTGTTAACCAAAAGCATGTTTAACGAAATTAAAAATGAACCCAACTCTACATTGTGTCAGTTAATAAGGATGCAAAAGATATTCCAGTTGGATTTTTTATTGCATGTTACTTTGGGTGATGAAATTTAATTATCATTGCTATTGTCAAAAATGTCAAGTTTCGCTGTAAGCTGATTGAATTCTTGCTGGTAACTTCCTTCGAGAAATTAATTTTTATAACCCGTATTTGAATAAAGATGAGAACAGTATTACAGTATGACACAATAACTAGGCAAGGTACAGAAACTATACTTCAAAGTGCACTGATCTGAAAGCAGATTACATTGTATATACATGTCCAATTGCAGTACCTGTGATATTGTTGGATTAAGTTCTGTGGTTAAAAATAATCCGAAAATGTGAGAAAATGTAGACACAGTTATTCCACAGATGACTGTACAGTGTAGACTAGCAACACATGTATGTGGGGGCCACATACACTAAATAAAAATCCAGATTAAAACATTACATCACAACAAGAACAAAACTATATGATCTATAAGTACCTTTGGTCAGTTTCAGCCAATCACTGTTTGTAGAGTCACCTTTCTATTATTCAAACACAATGCTTTTGTCTGTTCCACTGTTCCACAAATCAAACTCAATAAGAGGCCTTGGATCCAGGGCCCATATGACCATCCATGAGCATGAATGTATAGGACTGAAAAGCCTGTAAGACCTGGGCACAAGGTATTTTTAAAGTGGTCTGCATCCGCAAACCGTGCGTGATATAAGGCTGAAAATGCGGGATATTGATGATAGATACATAATCTGATAGATGTTAAAGCGAATTTTTTATATCAATGCTGGTTTGGCAGTAATTCTTCAAAATATCACGAAAAGATATTCCCTCTCAATCAACTAGACTTTGATGTTTTCACCCCAAATCTTGGTTCAGTACTCAGACTGACATTGTCTTTTGTGTCATCGAGAAAATTTTCAAAAAATGTTGCTATTTTGAGAAATATCAACTGCTATACCCAAGGTGAGCACATGGTCCCTGGACCATATCATTGAAAAACCATATCTGACACCAAATCTTTGTGATGGTTTCCAGGACAATAGCATTTCCCCGCTTATTCATGTGATTATTATGCCCAGCATGCGGTCAGCATGACCAAGCCACCTAATCAGGTCGAATAGGTCGAACCAATCTAATCCAGGGGATCACAAAACTTATTGTCACCTAATCATATTCCATATTGCCACGCCAATTCTGATATATTTCCATAACTTTTCACCAATGATGATATTACAGTGATAAGCTGGGTTAACCATTTCTTTTCTTGGTCATAGGAATGTTCAAAATGTGCAGCAGGATTTTCATTTACTTAGTATTTGATGGCGCGATTAGAAATCCAGGGATTTATTTATCTCAAGCCTGCATCCATAAATGAAGCACCCCTTCTTAAAGAATTACTCAGAAATGATTTTTCAGTCTTCACTGTTGATGTCTGCAATCAAGGCTTTGAATGCCATTATGATTGCCTGCTCAAATTCTAAACTTGAATCCAAAATGAGCGACAAATATGAAAAGCTTTCCTAAAGAGTTAGTCATAATGACATTCGGATTGTAATTCCAAGATGATTAAAGGTGTTGCAATTCTTACCTTTGGGCATCAGAAGATGATGTTGCTAATGACAAACTATCCTTTTCTTTTCGTGATCAAATTCCATTGCTTACACACGATATTCCAACCACCGGCAGCATGTCAGTTACCTATCAATTTGGCGATTGAATTACAAGTGTCTTTTCCGTTCATCAAAAAGCTATACGATTATCTGATGACAAATACGGACCTACTATTTCTTTCTGAATCATCAATGTAAAGGAGTTGGGTGTAAATGCTAGATGGACCAAACATGTTCTTAAAAAGAAGAAATTCTCTCTTTAATTGTTAAACTAGAGTGGAACCTCTCTTAACAGACACCTCTGTTGGCTGGACACCCTCTGAAAACACCGGTTTTGGTTCTAAACTTGTCATTACTGTTCAGGTTAACTTCTGTAATCAAGGCACCTCTCTTTTAAGGACAGCATATCATGTGACAGAGAAGCAGCTGAAATAATCTGCAGACATGATTGCAATAGGCATGAAAGTGCACTCAAAATCTTCACCTCCCCAATCTGCAATTTGACCCCTTTTGTTGATTGCATCCACTCTTTAGTTTCACCTACCCCTGGGAAAAAGTGTTAAAGTTCAGGAAGTGATGAACCCTTATTAACAGAAGGACCTTTTCTCTTACTCAGATGTCCCTTGATGAAAGGGATGAAGGGATTCAGTCGACCCCCTGCCGTTCAAAAATCTTTTTGCAGAGTCACTCTCCCTCTGTTCAACAGTATTGTTTACCATTATGAGTCATTTCCCAACTCGGGGAATAAGTTGATGTCTATGTTAATCAGATATTTTAAAATTGCCAGTAGGTTTTGGCATCTTTTGTCCATCGGCTACTGCTAAATGATATGTTCCTTGGCCAACACCAGAAAAACCCGACCAACGCCGTCCGATAGAGGCCGCCAGTGTAATCAGTCACGTGCCGCCATTGACGAATCAGCTCGCAGCAATCAATCACAATGGCAGCCTCAACGAGACGGGGTGTATTCAGAGAATTACCTTCTGTGTGAGGACACCTTTGAGAGAGGACAGCATTATTTGGTCCCTTGGTCTAAATTGATATCGTATTATACCGCGGAGACACAATGTACCTCAAAAGTACGGCTGACCCGCTCGCAGTATGTTTTGGCTAAACGATCGTACGTCTTGTGTTCGAGGACACAGGTGATCATAATCAGGACACCTCTTTATTTAGGACAGCGTCCCTGATGTCCTTGTTTGTATGCTCCCACCTGATATGACTGTTCACCAGAGGATCTAACAAATTTGCAATCAAATTACTGGAATGCCTACATCAATTTCAAACCTGGATGCCAACAAGACCAACCTCCACCCCACCCCACCCCCACCCCACCCCCACCCCCAAGGTAGGAGAGGCCAAGACCACAGTACACCCCCCACAAAATGCCCAACTTTTTTACATTAGACAATTAGATATAGGAAAGCTACCATCAGTAATAAACTTTGGGTGCAGGGAAACTGGACTCATGCAGTCATGATTAGCATGATCATCAAGTGAAAAATGAATTTTCAAACTTCATTTAAAATCTAGAGTGAAAAATTTAAATCTCAGTAGTATCAGAATGATGGTGTTTCACATTAGCATGAAACAAGCACGATTTAAAACTAGGTATATTGCATAGATCAACCCCCCAAGCTCCCTAGTGACCCCCTCGCAATGACCAATTCAATTTTTTGCTGTCACATCATTAAAACCTCCAATTTCGGCATGGAAGTGGACAAAGAAAAAAATGTTCCAAAACACCAGAAGCAGTGTTATTATGACTCTAGATGGTATTGCCCTCTCGCGGATCTATCGGCAACTAAAATATTATCGCTAGAAATGCCAGTTTTTGAGCCGTAAAAACGCCTCAAAGGCTTATTTTCCTGATTTTCCCTGTTTGAACTTCATCAATGCATGCAAAGCGGCGGTACAAAGGTGGACAAAGGATTTTTTTGACTAAATTCACTGAAATTTCGCACAGTATTAGCTAGACATTAGAGGAAACCAATGGGCTATCGGCAAAGTGCGTAATGCTCCCCACCGCCTGATTAACTCTTCTTTTTGAGATTGCCCTAAGCTAAGCGCACTACTGCGTTGATCGGCCGAGATGGTAATTAGTGCGCATGCGCAAGTTCGAGGTCGGGGATTTCTGGTATTGCTTTGTCTAATTACTAACCTCAGTAATCAAGAGGAAACTACTGTGGATGAGAGATGAGCAAATTTTTCATTAATTCACCCTTTTGTCTTGTCTTAAAACCTTTGTCTGTGACTATAGTTTGACATAGTTCAAACTCATCCTCTTCAGGGCTGTGTTGTGTATATAGCTCGAAGCCATTCGTCATATTGATGGGACTTGACACGAATGACAATGTTAACAGAATCTTTAAACCCCTGTCCAGTCTCTCCTATAGACTGAACCACAAATTGGACATGAATATGGCCGGTTATTTTTGAAAGGTATTTCTATAATGACATCACCAACATCTCAACCCAGATATAATGTACCATTTCCACACCATCATCAAAAAGATTATTGAACAATAGCCTACAGCTCATCCATTTGCCTGGCGGTCATGTTATCTGCCCGGAGATCACAACTCTTTCTGCCCAATGACCCCAGCCCGATGGTTGACAGAACCCAACCTAATGCAGCCCAATTTGAGTGTTTCGTCTTCCCATTGTGTTAAGGCATTGAATTCATTTGGTCGAATGGATTGCGATTTCTTACTCAGACTTATTGATCTCTTAGGTAAAACATATCGTTTTTAGGTAGTCGATTCGTTACATTCTCTGACTTCATAAGACATAAAAACAACTGTACATTTCCTACAGAATTGCACAGTGACATAGGTTCTTGTAAGGGTGACATACATGGAGATGTTAATGGTACCAAAGAGAAGAATTGATACAAACTGATTCATGCAGTTAAAAGACCAATTTCTTGCTTTTTGCAGGCAATGTTTAAGTGATTTCCTGATAGGTTCATTTGAGTGTGTAATTGGGAAATGGACATTAACCTCAACAAAATCAATGCTATGACAGTCATTTATTGAAAAGTTGGCATTTCTGCGCCCAACACAGCTCAAGAGTTGCAGAAGCAGGGAATCCTTCAAGAAGATGCTGACACTGACACTGACCTCTGTTATTGATCACCGAGGCTTTCATTTAGAACGTGGTAGAGCAAAGACAAATTGACGAAACTATTTGTAACTTTAAAAATGATGAACACTAACATATCACTCTAATTTCTTCGATTTATCACCAAGTTGGTCTGGAAATACATTCTTATATATGTGGTTTGCTAATTTTGATGCAATAACTTATTTATTCAAATATGATATTTCAATATCAATCTCATGGAAATCTCAAATTCAAAATCTCAATTAGAATGTATTTTGAGAAATATGAGAAAGTATTTGGAAACCAACCGGATAATAAACTGAAGAAACTAGAGTGACATGTTAGCATTTATTATTTTTAAAGCTACAAAAAGTTTGGTGAATTTATCTTTGCAATACCATGTTGCAAATGAAAGCCTTTTTGGCCAAATTGAGATTTGTACAGAATTGGTCCCAACCCAAGTCAAACAACCAATCACATCGCAAGTCACATATAAGAAGTATATTCGCCTAATTCAAGCATTTGACACAGACATTTAGGCACTTATGTTATTAGTGTGACGATATTGATGTTAACACACCCAGACACGTCTGGCAGAAGGTCACAGACTCAACTTGTCATATTCTTGGGTCAACCCGCTCAATGCTGTTAGAACAAAGGTTACAGCAGACTCATCATTTCTGACCTTATGGTCCCACGTACCAACCCATCACCTCACACCTCTGGCACTACACAAGTGAAGCCCAGAAATGATCGCAGCTGTCCCCCTCTGGGCTACACACCCTTGGGGGATGACAAACCAGTATGAAACCCTCAGGGCCAAACTCTGCCAACAACTTCACTAATTTTGCTTCATTTTGCTCCCTAAATGAGGTTGATCCTGGTCATTACGACTCACCCCCGAGACTCATGTGCCATCTCAAATCAGGGTGCATTATCCCTGTATTCAAAATGACAGTTAATTTGACACTAACACCTTAAATGCTGTAGTGACTTCAACTCACTTTTTCACAGTTCACTTTATGACTCTTAACTCCTCATATGTCTACTTGATTAACTTTAACCCTTTCAGGATTGGAATTGAACTGGCTTTCATTATCCCTGAATTCAAAATGAAAATAATTTGACACTAACACCTTAAATGCTGTAGTGATTTCAACTCAGTTTTTCACAGTTCATTAGCTCACCTCTTAGCAGAGGTGAGCTTATCCCATACCGTGGCGTCCGTCGTCCGTCGTCGTCGTCGTCGTCGTCGTCGTCGTCGTCCGTCGTCGTCCGTCGTCCGTTAGCAGGGCACGTTTCGTAACTGTTAGAGCTATTGAGTTGAAACTTGGTACACATGTACCCTTATGTAATGACACCTTGGAGACCAAGTTTCGGTCCGATTCGTTTCATGGTTTGGCCACCAGGGGGCCAAACGTTGAAAGTGAAAATATGCAATATCTCCCTTAATAGTAGTCGGGAAATTTTGAAAAAAATATGGTAGGTACTTCTAGCAAAGGTGCATCTTATATCCTCCGGGTTTTTGATTTGACCTCCTTTTCAAGGTCACAGAGGTCAAATGGTGTAAATTGGCCGTTAGGATGTAACGATGGCACGTTTCTAAACTGCAATGACTATTGATACCAAATTTGGTACACATTTACCCCTTAGTCAGGTGATCTCAGGGACCGAAGTTTGGTCCAATATGATTCACCACTTGACCACCAGGGGGCAAAATCCAAAAACCTTAAAAATGTGATTATTCCTTAACTTCTTGCCCGATTGCCACCAATTTGATATCATGGGTACATCTAACCACCATACAGTACATGTCACACAGGTTTTCAATTTGACCTTCTTGTCAAGGTCACAGAGGTCAAATGACGTAAATTCGCCGTCAGGCCGTAACTATGGCACGTTTCTTAACTGCAATGACTATAGATCACAAATTAAGTACGCATGTATCCCTTGGTCAGGTGATCTCAGGTACCGAAGTTTGGTGCGATCTGATTTGCCGTTTGGCCTCCAGGGAGGGGGCCAAATCCTAAATTCATCAAAATGCCATTATTCCTTGTAATGACTTGCCCGATTGGCACCAATTTTATATCATAGGTACATCTAATTCTAACAACCATTCAATGTGTCACCCGGGTCTTCTTTGATTTGACCTACTTTTCAAGGTCACAGAGGTCGAATGTACTGTAAATTGGCCATTTTGGGGAAATTGTAATTGCTTGGACCTACATCAAACCTAACACTACATGACACAATACCATGCTCTTCATCCATCTTTCCTCCACATGAGGTGAGCACAATGGCCCTGGCCATTTCATTTTATGATAACTCCTCATATAACTACTTGATTTAACTTAAACCCTTTTCAGGCTTGGAATTGAACTGGCTTGCATTATCCCTGAATTCAAAATCAGATGTAATTTGACACTAACACCTAAATGCTGTTGTGATTTCAACTCAGTTTTTCACAGTTCATTTTATGATAACTCCTCATATAACTACTTGATTTAACTTAAACCCTTTCAGGCTTGGAATTGAACTGGCTTGCATTATCCCTGAATTCAAAATCAGATGTAATTTGACACTAACACCTTAAATGCTGTAGTGACTTTGACTCAGTTTTTCACAGTTCATTTTATGAATCGTTACTCTTCATATAACTACTTGATTTAACTTTAACCCTGTCAGGCTTGGAATTGAACTGGCTTGAAACTGAATAGTCTGTTAATATGATAACGTGAAGTCAGCAGCAATTTGACTATAGATAATACAAACATTGCCATCTCTTCTGAACATGCTGAAAGGATTTCGCTGAAAGCAGTTCTCCCAGAGACCATAAAAGATAGTCCTTGCTGCCCAAAAAGAGATTCAAGGTATGGTTGTTCACCTAAAACAATGCTTTCAGTTTTTGACATGATGTCAAGTACCAAGTCAATCTCTTTTGATGAAATAGTAATTTTAAGTCCAAAACTGAAAGAAACATGACCACCAGGTTCTCTCTTTAACTTCTGTCCTGAGGCGTACATCTGAAGGAGTTCCCAGCGAAACCCCCCAAGCTCTCTGATGGTGCACCCACTCCTAGGCAAATCACTGCAGGGTTCCTAGCCTAAGGTCACAGTATACTTGCCTCGGGGTTGACTGCATGTTTCCGAGTTTGCTCAGCCAAGCTTCTAACATCCTTCAGACCTCCCCATCTTCCCTTTAACACAACAGTAGAGACATAGACACCTGTATTTTCCTAAGGTTTGCCATGGAGTTTCCTGTGGTGGTTTAGTTTAAATAACAGACAGTCAATAGCAATCAAAAGAAGACCTGTCACCCCAGGGGATGCTCAAAGGCAAGTCATAACGAGTCAAGAAACTCCCTCTTAGACTCCTGGATCCCCCAGTTTTGTAAACCCTCATTTTATGAGTGTGTGGGATTGACCATTTCCACAAGCCCTGTATGTCACTATTTCCCTTTGCACACTGCATCTTGCATCAGCTGGCATTGATGTATCTTATTACCGGAAGAAAGCAATGTCCCCTCCCCGTGGCAGGTCTATTTCTATCTCTGTAACCACCATCTTCAACTTTTTATTGAGCCAAGGCTATTTGAGGCAACAGGTGTGCGACCTTCGTTACAAGATGTGACATCCTGTCTCCTCATGACCATCCAAGCATAAAAGAACACAGCGCTAAGATTTTTGCTAGTGTGTGCCTCTTGCATACATATTGTCACTGTCTGTCGAAGTGGCTAACCCACTTTTGTCACTTTTGAGATAAAGCATTGACGCCTAATTGGAGGTTTTGGTTATCTCATCAAACACTGCAGGGATGGAGCTGAAATGAGGCGCGCCATTGTTTTGGGCAAAATGACGGCTCCGCCAGAGTAAGAAAACCATTATCAACAGAGAGTCAATTGCTATTCTAAAACACCTCAAACTTGACATTTTTTCGGCAAAAATAAACCAACAATCTGCACTCGACTCATTTGGACGATTTGCCCTTTGACTGTATACCTATCAGTGAGGTGGTGCCTGATCTATTGGCAAATGATGTACATCCCCTGATGAAAGAGACATGGCTGACCTAGCGAGACGTTAAAAAAAGGTCAATAAAGTCTGCAGGTGGAAGGTATACAAAAAAATATCGATGGGGTGTTGAAGTTAAGGCCCCACACGAGATATTGGCTATTTGGTATTGGCCATGGAAGTTGATGGGGAAAACGAGATTGGGAATCAGCGCAGCGATTCACAATTAGATACATTTTTACAATCCCAGGGAAGCTCTACCAAAAACAGCAGTAAATGATGGCTGAAATCTCCAAGGAAGGTAAAAACATGGCCCAGTAATGGCAATTTATAGCTCGATACTCATTAACAAAATTAGACCTTGCCCAATAGAAAGATTGCAGGTTGTCACCAAATTAGATAGAAATTAGGACAAGGGTTGAGGGAGCTGGAATTGGGTTATAGACGAGCCAAGGATGACTTTTTTGCCTCTCTGGGATTAGTGCTGAAGAAATGTAACATGGGAGTAGCCATTTGCTTCAGCCTGACTTGATTACTTTGCATAGAGAATGGCATTTCGTCACTAAATTGGCAGATCAGAAAAATGCTGTTAAATGTTTTTAGCATTTTCCACTGAGAGGTGCAATCTCATGGTGGCAGCATCCTTCCTAATCATGACACAATAGCACTAGTAACATTTCAGCTAAAGACTCCCAATTGCTTTTTGCACAATTCCGGCAGATTTTTAGCACAAGAGACTATTTGGTAGACAGCGAACATATAGGATTGGGCGACTTTGAGTATTATTCATTCAAGTCAGTGGACAAAGAATCTCAGAACAAAAGATAAAAATGAGATTATCTAGTTACATCTTGGCGATGGTGGATCCAGCCTCCCGAGGGGTATGGGATGAATATGGAATGAAGATTCCACCATTGGGTTCTCGATGATCCCCAAGACCTTTTAAGGAGTTAGTATGATCATTCAAAAAGGTTTCCGCATGAAGCATTACCATGCATGACCTGGAATGCATCATTTCACAGCAGAGTTGATTAACGCTTTCAGTGGTGTTACGTCTGAGGAAAAGTATCATGCAAGTTTTTTTTAGCGCAAGCAGGATCTTCATTTATCGATTAGATTTTTTCATGGTGTTCCTGTCTCTGTATCCTGTTATAAAAAAGGCCGGAACCCAATTCCTAGTTGTGAAGTAAGATGATCAGAAGGGCAAAGAAAAAGACTGGAATGATGAGGTCACACAAAAACTCACTCTTGTATCAAGACCGGAAGATGGCCACCGACAAATGATGGTTTGTTCTTTCATTCTTCAGAAATCTGTCCTATTTGACTTAAATCTACCGTGACTCAAATGACAATAAAATCTGACTCAGGAAACTGAAAAAACTTCATGGACCTTGATGCTGACAATAGAAGTGTCGCTCATGTTATGAGAAATGATACAACGACAGGGCTACTCCAGAGCTCCGAGCTTAGATGTAAATCAATCGATTCCTGGAGTTGATTTGAGACGTTGTCATTGTTCATTGTGAGTGTCATTTTACGAAGGTTCTTGTCTTTTTTATGAAACCACATTTTAATTAGGTCTAAATGTGTGGCTAGGTCACGTAATGCCTTTGGGAAATCTTTAGGATGCGGATTGCGGAATTCAATGTTTCTGCTCTGTCAATTTTTTTGACTGACATGGACAAAATAGATGGGATTAGCTAATTGTCTGGATTGCTCGACAGTTGTAGATATCAGATACTGATGTTTGAATCTTTAGCATGGCTTTGTAGTCGGGCAAACTCTCCCCAAGGGCATCTTACCATGGTCTCATTCGGATGTTTGGTCCTCTGTCACAATCTAGTCTTCTGTCTAAAGGGGACGAAAGTGATTGAATTACCCAATTGTGGGAACTACAGTGGAACCTCTCTATTGAGGACACCTTCGGGACTGACAAGTGCTGTCCTTAATAGAGAGGTGTCCTGATTAGAGAGGTCAAATTGAATGGAAACAACCAATTTGGGACTAAAATGAGTGTCCCTAATACAGAGGTTGTCCTTGATAGAGAGGTGTCCGCTAAGGGAGGTTCCACTGTACCTGACAATACAGGTACATGTAGCTGACACTGATGTTGAATCTCCTTTCCATGTGTTTGTGGCCAAAGAAATGTCCCTAAGGACATCGTTGTGAGGTGACATTTGTGCATATTGTCCTCAGTCACAACCTTGTCTTGTGATGTGTGTCTGAAGCGGACATAATGTGCCAATCAAAGGCATTGCATTACAGAGAAGGATGTATTTGCTGTTATAAGTTTTAGAGTTGGCAGTTTTTTGTCCCAAGTCATAACCTTGTCAGGATATTCATCCAAAAGAGACATATTCTGTCAGCCAAAGACATTGCTTGATAGGGGAGCAGTCATTTCACTATCATGTGTGGAGTTTCTTTTACTGTTGCTCTTACTCCTTCAATTTGAAAAAGGAAGCTCAGTCAGCCAAATTCAATAGAGTTAACTCCTGAGGCATCAAAACCTTCACGATCTTGATGTATACTTCTGACTGTACGCCACTCAACTTGCACTCATTATAAACTCTAGAATTCATTAACAAACTCCATTTCCTCTGTTGTGTTTTATCAAGAGTATGTAAACAAAATATTATGTTGTAAGATGACACTGGATCACCCGTATTTTCTATCATGCTCCACTTTATTCATTTGGTTGAGTCATCTGGCTGTATGCTAGGATGACAAATATTCACTCACAGTTTTCAATGTTTCCTGTTTTAATACTTCAAAAGCAGATACTTGTGTACAGCTCCCTGGTAATTAAGTCATCACTGCACTGGCTCTTGGGTTAGGATGGGTAGTGACATCTAAAAACATTTGTGTGAACCATGATATCATGAGTGCTGGCTTGATCATGTTCTGGCGAGTCATTGGGGTGACTCTCTGGTACAGAGTATGGAGAAGGCTTTTTTTATTGTTGGAAAAGTGTTGAACTATTGAAACCCTTCGGATAGAATTATTGTTGACATAAAGAATGGCATTGTATGATTTAATAAAAAAATCAAGTGAGTAAAACGAGAGATGTGATTTGAACACCAATTACTTCCAGTTCATTTGTCACCCAGCACTTGGTGACCAACGTAATTAGTACGAGGACGAGCCCTGATGAGTCTCAATTTTTCCAGCGTAGTTTACTCCTACTAGTGCACACCCTGCGGCTGGACCAAAATACTGAAATCTATAACTTACTAATTGGGACGGGAAAATGCCCAGTTTGTCACTATGAACATGTTGCTAAGCTTGAGAAAGGTCCTGGGAAATTTTCCAGTTGGTGGAAATAAAAGTGCAATTCTGCAGGGTATGCTTGCACAGCAAGACATTAGAAGCAGGGTTTCATTGTTCATAAAGGGGCTGGACCCTCTCTTGAGGCAATGGTGTGGCTTTTGCAATGGTGGGCACAAATTTCCGAAGGCATTTTTCTTCTGACTGTGAAATCAATTGAAGAGAGCAATTAGAAAGAAAGGATTGAGGTGTGTTTGGTGCTTGCTTTGTTGGAAGGAAGGGTTTGCAAGTTGTCATAACTTCCAATATTCTACTTCTTATCAACTAAAGTAGGTTAGAGTATATCTTGCAGACCTATCAAATTTCCGAAGGTATTTTTCTTCGGACTGTGAAGTCAATTGAAGAAAGCAATTGGGATGATGGATTGAGTTGTGTTCGGGGCTGGAGGACTGGATATTCCAGTCACCCAGCCCCAGAAAGAAACAACTTTGCCTCAAAATTACCCCAATGACCTGATAACAACCAATAACCCTGAAAATGCAAATCGAAATTTCGCTAAGTGACATGCATGAATCATCTTGTAGGGTATTAAAGGGATTCACTTCTACACAGCCCCTCCCCCCAGGGATGTGTTGGCCATCACCAGATGAGGGTAGGAACATGACCCATGGCAGCAAGTCCCTGGGGAGGGGGGTTTTGTCTGACAAGTACGCTGTTTACATTGCTGTTCATCTTTCAATAGTACTTGGGAGCTGAGTGGGGACTTTATTGACTCATCAAACATTTTAAAGTGGCTTTCTAAGTGTGATGTACAGGATTGACATGCTATATCAGTCCAATATCAGCTATAGGATGGCAGTAAACATAAAAAGGCTCTCTAGAATTTGGTCATATAGTTTATTTCATTTAGATTATTGTTTCTAACCAATTGGGTTAACCTTCCATCCCCCTTACAGGTATCTTGGTGAGACTCTTGATGGTCATGAAGGGGACCAGAGCGTAGGAGTGCTCATAGTGGTCTACACTGCTTTCATGTGGCCAGAGGCCAGAGTTAATCTCTCCCAACCTATCAATACCAAACCTACCAATTCTTTACAATTTACTCAAAAAACTTTTTTTCATCCAATTGGTTTTTGTAATGAAGTGGGTCATTTATTCTAGTAATCTGTACACTAAAGTGGGCTGCACTTTTTGCAATATTTTGTGATATTTCAGTAAAGGACAATACTGTCTACATTTCTGTGACTTTTAAAATATAATTTTTTTCAAGGCTTATAAAATTTTATGTTAAGGGCAGCAACATGGCCCGATCTTGGCCCAAGGTTGGCCCAGAATATCAGCTGAACCTTGGCTTGAGTCTGGCAAAGAAACATACTGCTGAGACTGGCCCGATATTGATCCCATGTTCCTTGCATGCTACCAGGTCCCATATATGGACCACTTCTCGTAATGAGCTATGACAAAAGGTTCAGAAAATTCAGAGATTTTAAAATGTTCAAAATGTCACTTTCGCTATCTCTCGGTAGGATCGGTGACAATACGCAACCCTGATGCAATCAGACTTATGACAACATCAACGTGACAACAATGCAAATTATGCTGCTGTGACAAATACCCATAATTCCACTTGATTCAAATGGACAGCGGAGATTTACCCTTGCATCCGTGAACAATAGAATTTACGGCACATGTCTAATTTTGGTAGGATCTCACCAGAGGAGAAGGAAGACCCAGTGAATCATCAGGATCCCGGAATGATTTTATTTCACTCGTGACTAATGTCACCAGTGTAATGAAACAATGATTAAGCGAAGACGGTCCCACCCCAGAGCAGATCTCAAATCGGAGCGACAGATCCACTTTTACTAGGTGTCACCTCATTTTAAACCTAATTTGTGGTCGTATCCTTATTGCATAACGAATTGACGATTAGTCGTTTATGGTCCTTAATCTCTCCTGGGTCCCCTAATGGTTGTCCCTTCCTCTTACGATTAAGACACAATAAATTTTGTGGCGGATCTGCTAATGAGCACAATGCATTCTTAAGATACAGTAATGTGTTTTTTCTTGCACAAAGCATTATACATGTAGTTTTCTTCTGATACACGAATTGCTTTTGCCATATGATTTATAGTTATAAAAAGGTATGTGGCCCCATCCTGATAAAAAATTCAGGTTTTTAAAAAAAAAGAAAGAAAAGAGGATTTTATAAAAGCTTTAATGATACCAGTATAGTCAATCACTATTTTCATTCTAGTTTTCTTTGTCCATATTCATTACATTTAAAAAACCTCATGTTTATTCAGTTCTCATTAGGTCATGGGGAGTGTGTTGCCTCCAGGGGTACAAGTTGCACCAGCACTTCCTATCAGTGTACCTCTGACATGTGTTATTCTTCCATTGTCATCTTCAACTAATGATGGGGTCGCTGATAGATTTCAGAAGATTTGATTGTCTGTGAGATTTTCATATTGAGACTAAGCTTGATAAGACTTTTGTTTAGTGCAGAGTGCCTTGATACCTTATAATTTATTTCCTCTAGACCTACCTCAATAGGTTTCATCTTGATGTAAATCCAGAGATCAATTACACTAATAAAAAATAAGGTCTATCCACAACCATCCATATCCAAGTATCGGCAATCAAAGTTCTTCGGTTGCCAAACAATAAGAAAGGAATTTCTTTCCATTGCTCATCAACTGATATAATTCATGCCACGTTTCTGGATTCATCTCTTCCTTTGACAGGTGTCTTGGCTATCATTTGTGATCAATTCACCAGAAACTAAAGATAGGACAGAAGCAGACGTCTATAATCTACTTGTCAACATTGACACTAACATTTTCGGTCGCAGCGGGCCATATCCGACCCGACAGAGAAACCCCCGCAGATGTCCATGGACACTGGACTCTCATAACAACTGAATAAGATTACCAACATGATAAAAAACTGATGCATTGTAAAGGGTCAGACACTGGAAATTGGCATCTCAATGTGTGATTATCATGGAAACTTAAGAGTCAGGGTTAAACAGCAACATTAATATTGAGATGGGCGTTTTTCAAGGCTATTAGGAGTTGATAAGTAAGAAGAAAACTTCAGGCAGGAATGTTTGCTTTGAGGTAGATGTTTTTAGTTCATCTATGAGCAGAACAAGTATTAGAAGGGTGTGATGCCCTTGAAGAAGATCATGTGATATGGGATGATAAGAGCTTGGAAGCATATTTGCAGTATTCTGACAAGACAGAGGTAATCACCATCTTGCCTAGCAATTCTTTAATACTCTTACATCAACTCTGAAACAAGACAAGATTTGCAGAATATTTTCTCAGCTTCCAACAAAAACTTTTTGTCATAAAAAGATATTATCTGTGCATGAAGCACCTGAATGCAAGGTTTTTCTAAGATTGATGATCCCGGCCCCAGGTCAATCCAAACAAATAGCGCTAGAAAAAATTCGCGCTGATCTTTCACCCATGTAGCGTTAAGATGGCATTGTTCGGTCCGGGGATGCTTCCTTGCATCTCTGATAATTGTATTGTTCCGCTGTCCACTGGTAGCACCTTCGGTGTTAATTTTGCCTCTGACCATGAGGCAAGATCATCTCAGAATCATCCTCTTGCCCTTAATGGAGGAAGGTCATTTGATAACTTAGCAGATGACCTGGCGACGATAGTGCCATGAGGCTAATACCTCTAATTATGCCACCTCGGAAAGATCAAAGACGTTAGCCTAGAGTACAATTCAGCCCAAATTTGAAAATGCATCTGTACATAGAAGTACACGATTGTGTTGCAGATTCTGTCAACATTGGTGAAATGCACCCTCATTGACCAATACAGGTGTATGATGTGATTGGCATACACCACATTGTGCGAGGCGAAGAAGATGGGTCAATTTGAACAATAGTCAATGTTTGCTGAGTTTTGCTCATGCCCAAAAAGGTTGATTTCTCTTCTTCGGGTACTGATGCTGGCTAAAGTTATGCTGGTCTTGGGTAGAGTTCTGCAGCTGCACATACAGGATTTTGGAACAGTAATTGGACAAGTGATATTTGGGGATAAATTCTCACCTTGTCTTGTCTTGAAAATGATAAAAAGTTTAAAAAGTCTTAAGAATAACAAACTCTTGTATGTTATGAGGAAGTAAATCCATTTGATGGCAAGACAGTTGAGTTTCTTTTCATGGCCAATGCAAACCTCATTAAGACAACACCATGAAAGCTTTTGGTAATTCATATTTTCAAATGATATCAAACGTCATTTCACAGGATGTTTCCATGTAATCAGCGAACAGGTCAAAAAGCAAGCAATTAATCACAATAATGATATGGATCTCTGAGAAATAATCGGTTTCACCTTAGTTCACTTTTCTGGTATGAAAACTGACCTCCTAATAAGCTCTGAAAAGGAACATGAGTGACTCCACCCTGAAAAATGCTTTGCCCACTATGCTATTGAGTTTATGTTCCAATGCCAGAGTGTGTTTTAACTCTACTCTTCGTGATATAAAAAGAAAAATTTCTGAACTTTTTGGGAATAAGGAAAGCTGGAAGGTCAGTAGGGTGGTGAATGATAACTGAAGTGCACAGTTTTGCAAAAATGAAAAAGGAAAAATAATGACAATGTTTTTGTTGATGAGAATTCTTAGCAAGGGAAGGTCTTGTTATTAAGTATTTAAGCCTAAATTATTGCTGATATATTTGCACATGATTTTTTTCCACATTTTTACCAACACTGCTCCTTGTTTTGGCCATCTATTCATTGGTGAATAATGAATTGGCTGATGAGTTAATGCCGATGTAGATTATTAGTGAAATAATGATGAATGGAGGTGAAAAACACTACTTGTATATATTCTGTCTCTGTGATCAAATTTTTCCATATTCGAAGCTGGAAACTCCTGATATACATGTAGTGTCGATTTGTTTGTTTCATGAAGAGATAGGTTTGTTTAACAGCATTTATGTCTTCTTCTGAAGATTCGTGTCCGAGAGCGTGTTCAATTTTCAGAGTTACTGAAAGGAATTGTTGGCCTTGTTCTGAGGCAAGTATCATCTTTTAAAAGGCATTTCCATTTCCATGCTTTAGTGACAGTTGCAAATTGAAAATATGTATCATGGTGTTTTATAAAGTTGTATGGTAATTTGTAATTGATTAACGTATCATTCATCTTTTTCAGGTAAGTGTTTTTCCAAGACCTGAAGAACAAGGCAGGTAAGACTGTTATACTCAAAACGTCTCTTTTATTCAAGCATTATAATACTAAAGATAGAAAAGAAGGCTTTCACGAGTCAATGCTTTTGGTGAAGCTGGGCTGCAGATTGAATTAATCAGTGCTGCCATCTACTCTCTTGGGGCTAAACTGTTGGTGATCCTGCCGCTGATGGTTATCGTAACATTTACGGGATAGCGCCAGGTCTTCATTATATTTATGCATGTATTGATTTGGTTGAAAAACTTTCATGATGTGGATAATGACTGGAAAGGATGATATAGGATCTATTAGATGGTTTGCGCAAAGAAATAAAAAGAAGTTGTTTAGGTGAAGTCTTATGGATGGTCCAGCATCTATTAGATAGGGTTCAAGACAAAGACAAATAAGATTTATTAAAAATATACATGTCTAAGATGTATGGATGATAGAGGATCTATTAGATGGTAGGCGCAAAGAAATAAAAAGAAATTATCAAGGGAACTGCCTTACAGATGCTCCAGCATCTATTAGATAGGGTTCAATCCAAAGATAAATAAGATTTACCAAAAATATACATGACTAAGATGTGTGGATGATAGAGGATCTATTAGATGGTTGACGCAAAGGAATAGAAAGAAATTACCAAGGGAACTGCCTCACGGATGCTCCAGCATCTATTAGATAGGGTTCAATCCAAAGATAAATAAGATTTACCAAAAATATACATGTCTAAGATGTGTGGATGATAGAGGATCTATTAGATGGTTGGCGCAAAGAAATTAAAAGAAATTACCAAGGGAACTGCCTCACAGATGCTCCAGCATCTATTAGATAGGGTCCAATCCAAAGATAAATAATATTTCTTAAAAATATACATGACTAAGATGTATGAATGATAGAGGATCTATTAGATGGTAGGCGCAAAAAAAATAAAAATAAATTATCAAGGGAACTGCCTTACAGATGCTCCAGCATCTATTAGATAGGGTTCAATCCAAAGATAAATAAGATTTACCAAAAATATACATGTCTAAGATGTATGAATGATAGAGGATCTATTAGATGGTTGGCGCAAAGAAATAGGAAGAAAGTATCAAGGGAACTGCCTCACGGATGCTCCAGCATCTATTAGATAGGGTTCAATCCAAAGATAAATAAGATTTACCAAAAATATACATGACTAAGATGTGTGGATGATAGAGGATCTATTAGATGGTTGGCACAAAGGAATAGAAAGAAATTATCAAGGGAACTGCCTTACGGATGCTCGAGCATCTATTAGATAGGGTTCAATCCAAAGATAAATAAGATTTACCAAAAATATACATGTCTAAGATTTGTGGATGATAGAGGATCTATTAGATGGTTGGCGCAAAGAAATAAAAAGAAATTACCAAGGGAACTGCCTCACGGATGCTCCAGCATCTATTAGATAGGGTTCAATCAAAAGATAAATAAGATTCATTTAGAATATACATGACTAACATGTATGGATGATATAGGATCTATTTGATGGTTGGTGCAAAGAAATAGAGAAGTTGTCAAGGTGAGGTCTTATGGATGCTCCAGCATCTATCAGATAGGGTTCAAGACAAAGATAAATAAGATTTACTAAAAATATACATGTCTAAGATGTATGGATGATAGAGGATCTATTAGATGGTTGACGCAAAGGAACAGAAAGAAATTATCAAGGGAACTGCCTTACAGATGCTCCAGCATCTATTAGATAGGGTTCAATCCAAAGATAAATAAGATTTACCAAAAATATACATGACTAAGATGCATGAATGATAGAGGATCTATTAAATGGTTGACGCAAAGAAATAGAAAGAAATTATCAAGGGAACTGCCTTACGGGTGCTCCAGCATCTATTAGATAGGGTCCAATCCAAAGATGAATAAGATTTACCAAAAATATACATGTCTAAGATGTATGAATGATAGAGGATCTATTAGATGGTTGGCGCAAAGAAATAGGAAGAAAGTATCAAGGGAACTGCCTCACAGATGCTCCAGCATCTATTAGATAGGGTTTAATCCAAAGATAAATAAGATTTACCAAAAATATACATGACTAAGATGCATGAATGATAGAGGATCTATTAAATGGTTGACACAAAGAAATAAAAAGAAATTATCAAGGGAACTGGCTCACGGATGCTCCAGCATCTATTAGATAGGGTTCAATCCAAAGATAAATAATAAAAAATATTTTTCATCTTTCAGAGTTGAATTTATTCAGTTCACAAGTTCAAAATTAAAAAAAAGTGTTTGGGACTGATGATGTTTCTTAATTTTAAGCAGAAAAAATACATGTGAAAAAAAATATTTAGACTTAAAAATTTTTTATCTGTAGCATGACAAATTTGCTGCAAAGAAACATTCATCTTCAGTCAGGATCCACTTATTAATGTCCACCAGCAAGAGGTCTTGTGGGCTGTAGGGCTGTAGGCTGTTTTATACCTTGGTTAGCGTTCAGTGGAAAGTTGTCAATGTCCTTGAGCAGTTGCTGATACAAGTACTCAAATTCAAATTCTGAGCATGATGGGACTGGAAATGTTTTCATCTTTCTGAGTTGAGCATGATGGGACTGTTAGGCTTTATTATAGCTTGGTTAGCATTCAGTGGTAATCTGTCGTCCATTGTCCGTCGTTGTTGTCGTCGTTCAAAAACCATGGACAGTGTGAAAAGGCGAGACTTTTTTACTGTCCACCAGCAAGATGTCTTGTGGGCTGTAGGGCTTGACTGAAAGGCTTTAATGACCATTCTCTGGAAAGCTGTCAATGTTCTTGAGCAGTTGCTGATACAAATACTCAAATTCAAATTCTGAGCATGATGGGACTGTTAGTGTTAGGCGAGGCTCTTTTTATACCTTTTTGGTTATCGCTCAGTTGTCGGTCGTCCATTGTCCGTTGTCCGTTGTCTGTCCGCTGTCCTCTGTTGTCCGTCATCCCTTGTCCGTCCGTCGTCCAGTGTCTGATACGTAGACACCTATTGGTCACTGTGCCCTAGTAGGTCAGGACATAAAACCCAATGTCGGTCATGTATCAAGAAACCGTCACTATGTGATCCTCAAATGTGCATCACTGATTGATCCTTAACATAGTGCTTTTAACAATTTGACCTTGACCTAGTTTCCAAGGTCAATTCAATTCAATTTATTCAATTTATAAAAGGCCTCCGGCCCATACAAATCTTTACACAAAAGCTAGTATACACATGAAACCATGATGGCTGTTGATGAGATCCTGCGACACGTAAAACATGATGGCTGTTGATGAGATCCTGCGACACATAAAACATGATGGCTGTTGATGAGATCCTGCGACACGTAAAACATGATGGCTGTTGATGAGATCCTGCGACACATAAAACATGATGGCTGTTGATGAGATCCTGCGACACATAAAACATGATGGCTGTTGATGAGATCCTGCGACACATAAAACAGTGTCAAGTGCACTAACATTAAGTACTAGTGCACAACACACTAATTTACATGCAGCAGGAACTCATCTCTCATCTCTCTTGCCTTATACAATAAAGGGCTACCTTTCTAAGCATAAAAACAGACCCAGATTGCATTACATTTGCCAAAAACTTCAAATTTGGTTCCACCATAGGTATACACATTCGCCCTACATCTTCATGAAACGAACATCTGCACAAAAAAGTGGAAGTCGTCATCCGGCTCTCCACTGTCAAAAAAATATATGGATTAGCCGCCTTCCCATTTTACTAATAAAAGTCCCAGAACGAAAACTGGCCAAAACCATACCTTAAATTGTTTGCCATAAGAACATTTGCATACAATACCGGTTCAAATAAAGATTTTAAAAGTCTATAGTGAGCTAATGATGGCGAGTTATCTAAATTGCTGGTCCTTTTCTGGAGTTCACAATCTCTTAGCCTTTGCTTGAAAATTTAAACAAATACCTCCTTACTTTCCACCCCCTGATATAACAAAACAAACTGAAAACCCAAATTACACAGTAAGTCGCAACCGCTGACGCCCAATTAGTCATCCCATCACGAAAATCATCAAACTGTCTTTCATGGGCCATCTTAGTATACCTTGTAGCTGGCATCTCTAATAATCTCAACCTATACTTAAGACCCTGAACCCGAGTATCACAAACCAACTACCACAGTCGCCCAATACTGCGGCATTATGCGAATACATTGGTACCTTCAAGTAGCGTTTACAGCAGTATACTTGAATACTTATATCCTCACAATACAATCAAACTCCCGATGACCCAAAATTTCCCTACCGTCACAATACACTTTATCTTAGTATCAAAAATCTCAAAAAACAAATGATGCATCAATGTAAGCGTGACAGAAATAAAAGAAGTAGACTTTAGTACATCATAAAAGACAATTTTTGACATTTTTGATAAAAAAGTTGACTAGACATTACTAAAACATTTTGAATAAATAAATACATTCATTCACAATCTCTTACTCCTACCCATCGTACCACAATCTTTCATTTTGTGCTACCCTACCATCTTTCTTTTGAAGACCATAACCTTTTTTTATTTAGAAAGGTCAAATTCTAAAATTTCACTAAAGGTGGTACCTTTCACTACTATTTGACACAGATTCTCCAAATTTTATATGTAGACGCCTATTGGGCATCTGTACAAGTTGACTTTATTTAGGTCAATTTTGTCCTAATTTTGACCTAGTTATCAAGGTCAGAGATCAAACTCTATAAGTGTCACTGAAACTGCCACATTTTGTCATAATACAAAGTCAATTTTTGAGCACAATGTTCCCAGGACATTTCAGTATAGTTTAGAGACTGATACTGATATTGACATGGTTGAACGGAGTAGCACAAGTTAATACCAGGCTGGTACTGCAGACTTCCTATACTGCAAACACCAAATTTTCACACCAATTTATTTTTTTTCCTATTTGCGAAAATCTCTCTAAAAGTCTTAAAATGTTCATTACTTCATTTTTACAGAATCCAAAATGTTGTTTGATTTCTCAATCAAGAGATTATTTCACAATCTTTACTTTTCCACAAACATTTTGCCGTTTCCAGTGTAACTGGTGCTTGGCCACATTCGGAGTAGGCCTACCAGCTACAACTTTGTGCTGCTCTCAATTCTTGTTTACTTTCCAGCTCTCCAGCAGGTTTGATTTTTGTCTCTTTTGTTAATGATTTGAATGATTAAATTGTTAAGTTTCTATTCTGTTCGTTCAAAAAGTTGTGTTAACTTATGTCCTACAAATGCCAAGTTTCAGTGAATTTGCATGCATGATAGTTCCCAATTCTTGTTTACTTTCCAGCCCTCCAGCAGGTTTGATTTTTGTCTCTTTTGCCAATGATTTGAATGATTAAATTGTTAAGGGTCTACTCTGCTTGTTCTAAAAGTTGTGTTGACTGATGCAAATCCTACAAATGCCAAATTTCAGTGAATTTTCATGCATAATAGCTGCACGATGGCATTGTTAGTATCTATTTTCCTGAACCGTAAGAAAATACAATGAACACAACAATGTAGGCCTTTAAGAGAAAGACAGGTTTCAGGGTGGAGAAGACATGTCGCAGAATCCACTAGAAGCTTAATCTTCAAATGATTGATTCCATTCATGGTAAGTCAAGGACATATTCGCCTGTATCTTTCCCCGATAATCTCGAGTCAATAATTATCATTTATGCCCCTAACTCGATCCCTTTGATCTTTTTCCAACTGATTAGTCATTTAATTATGTTTTAATTAGCGCTGTCAATGCTGGCCAATTAATGTATGGATTAAAGGAGGGTAGGATATGCGATGATGGTTGTGGCAGATTCTTTGAAATAGGTTTGTGCTCATTGTCACTCTCCATGACCCATAGCGTTAACCAAGTAAGGTTCATGAGCAGAAGCAAATTATATTAATACACTTGTTCAAGCGTCTTCTTTGATGATGAGCTTATTTAGGATGACATCAAGACCCAGTTTGAAGTTTTTTTCTCTTGGTTCCAGATCATTCTCACTAAAGAAGTTAAATTCCTTGCTTAAGGACACAGATGAATAAGAAGAACCTGTGCATACTGGACACGGATGGATGTGTTGATTCTGTGCATACTGGACACGGATGGATCGGTTGATTCGGTGCATATTGGACACGGATGGATCGGTTGATTCGGTGCATATTGGACACGGATGGATCGGTTGATTCGGTGCATATTGGACACGAATGGATCGGTTGATTCGGTGCATATTGGACACGGATGGATCGGTTGATTCGGTGCATATTGGACACGAATGGATCGGTTGATTCGGTGCATACTGGACACGGATGGATCGGTTGATTCGGTGCATACTGGACACGGATGGATCGGTTGATTCGGTGCATACTGGACACGGATGGATCGGTTGATTAGGTGCATACTGGACACGGATGGATCGGTTGATTCGGTGCATACTGGACACGGATGGATCGGTAGATTCAGTGCATACTGGACACGGATGAATGAGATGAACCTGTGCATATTGGACACGAATGGACGATATGAACATTTGAATATTAATGATAATAAATATAATAATGTCTATTATTTATAAAGCGCTACTCAGTACGCAGTGCTGTTTAAGCGCTATTTGTTAATTCTCCACTCATTGTCACTGATAATGCCTCTCGAATATTGGACACGGATGGGCGAGATGGCAATTGCAACTACCTGATTATTCTCAAACCACAGTGCATTACATGAGCAAAGTACAGGACTTAGTATGATAAGGGTCAGAACGGAATCTTGGTGGAAAAAGCAACAGAAAAAAAGACAACGGGAAAAAAGCCCGGTATAAAAGACAACAGGAAAAAAAGGCAACCGAAAAAAGACAACAGTTAAAAAAGCAACAGAAAAAAAACAACAATCTAGGTAAAAAAGACAATGGGTAAAAAAGAAACGAAAAAAAAGACAACCATCTAAGTAAAAAAGAC
The DNA here is from genome assembly GCF_910592395.1 of Lineus longissimus. Classification (NCBI taxonomy): domain Eukaryota; kingdom Metazoa; phylum Nemertea; class Pilidiophora; order Heteronemertea; family Lineidae; genus Lineus; species Lineus longissimus. The sequence goes on from NC_088314.1 coordinate 3,167,438, forward strand.
AACGGGTAAAAAAAGGAACAGAAAAAAAGACAACCATCTAGGTAAAAAAGACAACGGGCTTGGTGCATGCTTGGTGCATACCACAATAATTTCATCCAATAGATGTAACCCTCCCCCTACTCAGGCGTGCATCTCAGGGGTGCTTGTAACCGTATGTACATGTACATAATCTCAGGTAACTAAGCCTGAGGGTTGAATAAAAGTTGTCAATAAGAAAATGTCAGTCATTAGTATTGTACTGGCATTGAATACCTGTCACCGTCGACCTCTTCATCATTCTAATAGAAAGTTAGTTGCTCCAAATCAGTTCAACCCCTGACAAAATTTCTAAATGAATTTATAGGGTCGAATAAGAATTCAAGCGTGAAAAGTTATTATTCCTAAATGATAGTCTTTTTTCCCATTGTCTTTTTTACCTATTGTCTTTTTTACCTATTGTCTTTTTTACCTATTGTCTTTTTTACCAAGATGGTTGTCTTTTTGTCCATTGCTTTTTTACCTGTTGTCTTTTTTAACGGGCTTTTTTTTCCATTGTCTTTTTTTCAGTTGCTTTTTTTACCGTATACCGTCAGAACTATGTCTTTTTTGCACCATGCATCATAAAATTGAATTAAAAAATAGTCGGGTCCTCATTGGAAGCCCAGTCCAAGAGATGGGTAAAACTTCACTATGAACACTAATTACTACGGAGTACCTATGCTTTGAATCCCACCCTCCCAGCAGTGTCGCGTTTCAGAGATGCAACCTGCCATAGTTTAGTTGCAGTCATTTTAAGGACAGTAGCAACATCCAGAATAGAAAGGTCCATCGAGACCTAATGAACCAGGCACCAAAAGCTGTGTTAATGCCACAGCACTGAGGTACACCAAATGAACCTTTTAATAACGCCAATTTAAATGTAACCAGGCGTGTGGACGCAGAGGGTGGTACAAGAATTGACAAAACCTTTAAAAAACCGCACCAATTATCAATTAATGTAAAAGAGATTTCTTGTCTTTGAAGTACCGAAAGAAAAACGTTCCCTCTGTGTGGGGAAGTCGCTCGTGCGATAATCTACGCAGATGAGATCGTCTAGAATTCACTGACGGGATATCGTCACCGGGATGATCAGACAGAGTGTCGTTGCCGCCGACGAACATGCCGCAAATTCAAGTGTCTGGAATTATTGGGTATGCGTTTATTGCTGCTTTGAAGTTCGTTACGAATGCCTTTGCTGAGTTGATGACAAAGTGAGTGCGCTACGATCACAAAGTGAGAGATTTTGGAGACCTTTGGCGACAATCAAAATTTTATCTTTTTTTTCTTCTTTCATGGACTTCACAGGGTTGGGGTTGATTTGCCACGACTTTGAGCAAGCTCTCATGAATTCGCATCAGCGACGAGTAATTGGTGTAGTATGCTGATGCACTTTCTGGCTTTCTCTATCCCTTGACTTGGTATTCAAATCATCCTGACAAGCTCCTTGAGCAGACAGTCTGATGTTTTTGGGCATTTGCTTGGTGTAGTTTTCAACTGTCAGAGAAGATCTTTGTTTGCCAAGATAAGAGGCTGCTGATCACCAGAAACTGTGATGCAGAGATAATCACACCTTTTGCTGAAAGTAGGACTAGCCCGCTATTCAAGATAGAATACCCCATTATCAAAATTTACTTGCCCACAGAGATACATGAAATTTCAGTCCTTTGTTGATATCTCTCAATGGCGAGTTGGTGACAGAAGCCTTAACGGGGACATAAACTCAACTTTACCTAAGTCAACATACAATCTCAAAATTGAGTTGTAACATTTGAAGCAGTCCATTAAAAAGATTACCCTAAAGCTTTGTCGAATGTCGACTTGTCGCAAGATGTTTGCTCGCTCTCTCATGTTCAAATGTTCAAAGTTTCTTTTTGATATATTTTCCTTTTATTGCAATCAATTGAATTCTGGTTGACATATCATATTTCCTGGGAGCGATCTCTCCCTTTTCTGTTAAATTTAACCTTGAAAGCACGGCTGACTCACTGTTGGAGAATCTCTAAATGGCTGAAAAAATACTGGTAATTGAATAATGGTCTTGAATACACTTTATGGGCAAACAGTTTAATTTTTGAGGCAACGCGCTACATTTTTAGAATGATTCAGACATCATGACATGACAATGAACGATCCTTCTACGTTTGTCCTCATTTTTCGAGTCCCATCACACACCAGTGTTCCGTAGATACTCTGAAATCAAAATGTGAATTATTATTCCCTGCACATGTGTGGTTTATGATTTTCACAGCCTCGAGGCATGCCCCATGATATCACAACCCGATGGCTTGGGGTTTGAAAATTCGCACAATGAAGTTTTAAAAGAAAACAAGAATTGTTCGTAATTTCTTTCAAAATGTTGGGATTAGAAAGACGAGTGTTGAGTAAACTTTAAAGACAATTGAAACCAGTGAATGAACTGATGCCCCAAAAGAATGTACAACTTAACATTATGCAATTTTCTAGAATGATGCGGCAAGGGTACATTACAGCGTAATGTTTTGATTGGTCGGATTGCCTTACGCCATTCATTCTCTGACAGAATTAGGTTTCATCAAAGTAAACAATGAGTCCGCACATCAAACGCGCCGCTCTCTTCTTTCGATCGAATCCTGAATAAATACAGATGAGAACAAGTAAGCTTTGATCGGATTGGATGAGAGTTACGCTATTGATTTGAGTTCTGCAAACATCTGCTCCTGTTTACCGAAATATATTCTCAGCAAATTCTGCTGCAAGATTCAAATGACTGAATTGGAATTCGATAGTTTGGTCTAATCATGAAGGTGAGTGTACAGCTACTGTATTCGTGGTGGTAGTCATGAACCACACCCGGTTTACAGTATGTAGCTAAAACTTGTCAGACAGCACCACACATCCCATATATTACAAAAACCAACTTATTGCTTTCTATTTTTTTCTAATTTCCTTCAGTCTGATGAGAATTATATGAATGCTCAACAAGATGTCTTGTCCCAATCAGTATTACTCATACGCATGCTATGGAACTCACTAATCCGATCGCGATGACAACTGACTTAATCACTGCTTGAAACAAAGTGTCATCTAAGCTAATATTTCTAAAATCCCGTTCAATCAGCGCCCAGTCGCCCTTTATCCTGGCGGTCCCTTTGATCGTTGCTAAGACTCAATTAAATCCCCTGACAATACATCCTCGAGTGGCCCAAGCGCGTTTTCGCAGACAGCCTCCATTGATTTGCCTGCCACTCCATCGAAGCCTAGTCATGGACCACTTGCCTCTTTAGTGTACGTATCACTCTTTCCAAAACTCCACCACCTCTACATCAACCATTACCATCCTATTACAGCATTGAGTCTTCTTGGGTTGAAATGCTCCCAGCTCTATCGATGCTCCAGGGCATGGCTTGTGGTGCAGTTGTTTCTTTACGGGTTCCCCAAAGTCGCCCTCGGCATTTGGAAGTGGTGATATCTGGAAACCATTCTGCCAAACCAAGCCTTACATGTTGTGAATTGTTCCCTAGAATGAGCGACCAACCTCCTCTAGGAAAAGATATTGTGGTTCCTAAAGTATAAACCTCCAAGGTATAATGATGTTTATCATTTTACCCGCTTATTAACACTTTGAGATGCTGGTGATATGATGCGTTTCAAGATTTATGCTCGAAATGATGCGATATGAATTAACTCATCGTGGCTCATATGTTTTCACCTAAAGTCACGGTTTTGGAAGATAATGGGAAAATACAATGTTGGTAAGGCTGAGAAGTAAATATAGAGATTAGCAGGGGAAAACAGTCATTGGTGTATGATGCTAACACCATTATGATCCTACAACTTGAAGACAGTGCCACATCTGTCTCCAAAGGTTTTTTTCAGCAAATCTTCAGCCAACTGGTGATGCAAAATATGATATGAGGAAATCATGAAAACTCAATTTATCAAGAGCTATTTTCTCAACCTTCAGGGTTACCCTTGGGTCAAGTCTGAAATGGCAAAATTTGTGAAGTTACATGGTCAACGGGCCACTTTTAGGGCACCATACACTGAGTATCTCCTCAAACTTAGAGTGGAGCTGATATTGAGACAAAAATGAATCCACATGCTAGCAAGTCTTAACTTTCTCTAGGGTGTGTCCCGTTTGGCTATCCAGGCTTGATCACGCTGGAGGGTCCTTTCAGTATCGTAATAGAATACTTTAAGACCTCCAGGCAGATTGTGCCAAACCTGGCGCTTTCTCCATGTCATCTTTTTGACGTAGCAGGGTAAAGGTTTGTGTCAAAAACATTAGCTATATCAAAAGTGCCATTATGAATGCCAGAGGACTTACCTTAGGGGCCGGTTTAATGAGAAGAAAAATTGATGAAATTTTGTCCAAACCGTTCACATGAAATGAAATCTAATGAAGTTTTCACCTGGTTTAGATTTCACAGCGAGTGGTAACGTACCCCCACATGTTACTTTTACTGTGGTGCCTCTCAACTTGGTCTTTGGATACCCTGGAGCAAGCCTAGAAGGGCAAGTTGCATGGAAATTTTGAAAAAGACTAAATGTAAAACATTAATGGACTTAAAAGTATGAAATCGAATGTAATATGAACCACAAAACCAATTATGGTGTAATATCATAAATTCTTGCTTTTGGGTATTATCTTGACCTGGTTGCCATCAGCAACATTTCTTTATTTGCCTCAAGCCTCAGTCCGAGAGGGTATGGTTAATACACAGTTTCTAGTTGGAACCAGTTCTGGCTCAATCATTGACCAGAATTTTGATGGCATCTGAAGTGTTTTGAAGTGACTTGCTCATGATCACAAGCAAACATGTACGCATTAGCCAGAAATTGCAGCGATACTGCCCAAACCAATCAGGAGGATGGAGATAATAACTATGGAAGTCTTTACCCATAATTGGGCCTCAGCTTAACAATAAATGTGGGCAGGTCAATTTTCTTTGCGAGTCTGTGTTTTGGCACGAGCTCATCGGAGCAGAACCAAAATTGTAGCTGCTCCTGCCCTGCGGCATTGACCTGTGGCGATTGAATATCGTACAGAATTCACTGCACGATTACACCATTGTTCCAAGAAAGAATGTTCGCAGAAATTGCGAAGTCCCGTCAGCGTAGAGAACAAAGAGACGGATCTTTCGATTCATTTGATGTTGGGATGAGATTTTAGTACATTTCTTACATAATGTATTATAAAGTTGTACATAATTTAACACAATTTAGGATGAAATCTGCAGAGCCAACCGATTTGTCTAGCTGAATTATCTGCATATGAAACCAGAAGTCATTATAACAACTGGAGAAAAGTTCAAGTCAAGATGACATATTGTTGGTTTCCATTTAGTTAGGGAAAGTCTACATGATTCTAGCAAAGAGGATATGAAATGTGTTCCTGATTTTGATCCAGTTCAAGATGGCTCAAATAGTTCTAAATTTTTGTCAATTTCATATTATGACTGAGTTGAGCGAACTTAATCTATAAGGGTTTATTGTTATTGTTTTTCTCCAATATGTCACTTAAGACATTTCATGTTGACTTGGCTGGGTTATAATATACATGTGTGTGTATATGTAGAGTAGGCATAATCCAATTCGACCTGAAACAGAGCATCTGATTGGTTCAAAAAAGAAGGGAAAGGCCATTGCTGGCACAGCTGCCAAGAAAAGTAATGATAAGGCAAACTTGTAAAAAATCATCCTTTCTGTCATTCTCAGAGTTGAAGAGTGACAAAAAATAGAATATTTTTTTCTGTTCGTGCTAAAGTGCAATTAGATGATTGTGTTAGGTGATTTCAGGAAGGATGCCTCTTTTCTCAGTCTTGTCTTTTGATGTTGTGGGGCGATGCTTCAGGCAAATCTTTCTGTTGCTGTTTTGCTATTTTGACAGTCTTAAATAATCCATTGAATGTTTTCTTGTGTTAGTGTCTGATTATCAAGATTGTTCTGACTTCTTTTTTGAAAGACGATGTCTATTTTTACAGTTGGATATGCTTGTTAAAGTTGATTGCTCCAGGCATCGTCTGCCCTGTTCTGCTCGTTTCTGTGCCAGTACAAATACTTTATTGAAAATTCATCAGTTTTTTAGGTGGTTGATTAATTTTTATTTTTGGAGAAAAATGACTCTTTTCATAGCTGGTTCATCTTGCAGAGATGGGACGTGGAGTGCTCTGGGCACTTTTGCCCTTTTTGGCTCACCGTAAGGGGAGTCTATACGATAGCGCTGTGTCCGTCGTCGTCGTCGTCGTCGTCGTCGTCGTCGTCGTCGTCGTCGTCGTCGTCGTCGTCGTCGTCGTCGTCGTCGTCGTATCCTAACAGTGGCACGTTTCTTAACTGCTAGGGCTATGAACTTGAAACTTTGTACACAGAATGCCCTAGGTCAGCTGACCTCTGACACTGATTTTCGGTCCGATCTGATTCTCTGTTTGGCCACCAGGGGGCCAAATGTCGATATCTAAAAAGTGTGATATCTCGCTTATTAGTGACTTGTTTTCGATAAAACTTTTGTTGTAGGTACTCATAGCAAATATACATTTTATATTATACGGGTTTTTAATTTGACCTTGTTTTCAAGGTCACAGAGGTCATATGGCGTAAATTGGCCATTAGAGTGTAAACTATGGCACGTTTCTTAACCACTAAAGCTATGAACTTGAAACTTGGTACATATAACCCCCTATATCACATAGCCTCTGGTGCTGAATTTTGGTTTGATCTGATTCTCCACTTTGCCACCAGGGGGCCAAAAGTGGATATCTAAAAAGTGTGATATCTCGCTTATAAGTGACTTGTTTTCGATAAAATTTTTATGGTAGGTACTCTTAGGAAGAATACATCACATATCTTACGGGTTTTCAATTTGACCTACTTTTCAAGGTCACAGAGGTCATATGGCGTAAATTGGCCGTTAGAGTGTAAACTATGGCACGTTTCTTAACCACTAAAGCTATGAACTTGAAACTTGGTACATATAACCCCCTATATCACATAGCCTCTGGTGCTGAATTTCAGTTTGATCTGATTCTCAACTTTGCCACCAGGGGGCCAAAAGTGGATATCTAAAAAGTGTGATATCTCGCTTATAAGTGACTTGTTTTCGATAAAATTTTTATGGTAGGTACTCTTAGGAAGAATACATCACATGTCTTACGGGTTTTCAATTTGACCTACTTTTCAAGGTCACAGAGGTCATATGGCGTAAATTGGCCGTTAGAGTGTAAACTATGGCACGTTTCTTAACCAGTAAAGCTATGAACTTGAAACTTGGTGCATATAACCCCCTACATCAGATAACCTTTGATGCCGAATTTTGGCCTGATCTGATTCTTTATTCGGCCACCAGTGGGCCATAATGGAAAAAGGAAGAAGTGCAATATGTTGCTTATTTGAGTGAATTGTTTTCGATAAAATTTTTATGGCAGGGACTTCTAGCAAGGATACACCACATGTCCTACGATTTTTGGATTTGACCTCCTTTTCTAGGTCACAGAGGTCAAATGGCGTAAATTGGCCATTAGAGTGTAACTATGGCACGTTTCTTAACTGCTGAAGCTATGAACTTGAAAGTTGGTACATGTAACCCCCTACATCAGATAATCTCTGACACCGAATTTTGGCCTGATCTGATTCTTGATTTGGCCACCAGGGAGTCAAAACTGAAAAAGTAGGACATGCAATATCTCGCTTATTAATGACTTTTTTTCGATGAATTTTTTATTGCAGGGACTCTTAGCAATCACACGATATTGATCTTGTTGATGTCATAGACAATTATTGGTTGGATCATAAACTTATATATACTGCCCTGTCTTATTACTTGACATCAATACACATCTAAAAAAAGTCTTCATGCCTGATTGTGTTCACCATATTCACCTCTAAACTAAGCATGATCCTGCCTACTAAAAGATGTATACGGTGAGCACAATGGCCCCTGGCCGTTTCATTTTGCTGGTGTCTTCTTTCTTCTGTAGCAATACGAACACATTATTGAAAAGTAATCAAAATGTTTTTTGGTGTCCGATCGTCATGGGAAAACGAACCATTTGAAGCGAATTACTGACAACTTCCCCCAGTCATAGAAGCTTGTTTTGCTTGCAGTGGCATATTTTCATAAAATGAACTATTGGATAGTAAATACCAATATATATTGTATGCGGCTCAGGAATATGGTATCTGGGCAGGTAACAAATTAGGCCTAATCCCAGAAAGAACGTGTCCCATCTTATGAATTACCAGATTGCTTACCGATAAAGCTTCTTTCTCATCTCATATCAGCTCTCCAGGAAATATTTTCTAATTTGCCCAACAATCTGCTCAAACTTCCCTTGGAAATCAAGAACAACAAAAGGCAGCAATTTCTGCAGCATTCCACCTGAATTATTCATCCCGCAAATAACAAAATCAAGTTAGCCTGCCTCTGACTCGGCTAAGTAGAATTTGTTGTTCATTCTATTGATTCTGCCTTTGACCTCTTCACTCAAGTAAAGACAATGCGAAGTAATGCTATTTAGCATTGACATGGTTCTTTCATCTTGTGTACGACGTTTCGGGGTGTTCGATGACATCACCAAAGTAAGAGTCATCCTGCTAAAATGGTTATCTCCGCCACAAACGCTGCTTTCCTTTTAAGGTTTACAACATACAGATTGGTAAAAGTGAGCAATCTCAAATTTTTAACCCGCAACTATACTCCCATTTCAAAAAGAAGGAGAGGTCTTATAAACGGAGCTAAACGGACTGATCTTATCAGCAAAATTCTGCACCTGACATTGCCCTTTAGAAATGGACACTATTTTTCAAACTACTGGTCAGGAACACTGTCCAGTAGCCAGTAGCAGCCACTGACGCTCTTTGTTGGATCGATGACAAAGATATCATATTGCAATTAACTAAGATAAAAGGTAACATAAAAAATGGGAAAAATTAGATTTCATGACTGCGTGAATTCGGACGCAGGAACGGGATTAACGGTAACAAGACGGTAACGCATAACGATTACTGCCTTCCAATGTAATCGTCAGAAGTACCTCCTTCACTTTGAAGTCCGTCTGGCTCAATCTTGCCTCAAACGTCCGACACCTAATTGACGTAAACTTGAGCCAATTTGTCATAATCGGTGGCGATAAAAACGTGGAGGTGGCGGAAATCGTGCTGTAAGTAAGAGCGCTAGGTCATTAGGCGATGGTCAGTTGGAACGCTTTTAATCCTATTCTCTATGGGGATTGGGGAAAAAATGTCAAGGGAAGTTATTGGACAAAGGATTGTGAGATGTTCGATCTTGGCTGAGTCAGGTTGACACTTATTGGATTACTTGGCTGAGCTTTACGAAAATTAATGGAAAAGACTTTGATTTTGTTTTACTGTACATTATTTATTCTTGTGCTGCTGTGCACTCATAAGACATCAGATTCAGTAAACTTCAAACCTAAAACACAAAATGCTGATTTCTGAATAATCTGTTCTCAACATATTTCATACCAATATAATGAGATTAAGTTTTTTTTTGTTTTCAAACCCAATTGAAAGGTCGGTCTAAATCAGTTCCTATGATAAAAAACCATTAAATACCAGCTAAATGCAACACTGTAATGAAATGATAAAAAAGTGAAAGAAATCCCCCTCCAATCAAATGATCATAAATCTTGATGTACTGACTTTTCCTTTCATTGATTTTGGCTGTAAATCAGGAGAGAGAACACTATCTCTCAATGGGGCTGTTGAACAAAACGAGAGGGGTGTTGCAGTGATCTTGATAATGGCCATTAGGGGTTGAGTTAAACTGTAATAAATAACTATCTTTTTATGTTCGGTTTGCATTGTCGGTCGAGGGATGTGTAAAGCTGTTTGAACAATCATTACAGTGAGTTTGCTGCAAGGGATTCTAAAGATTACTAAATTTAAATTTGCTTGCCTCCCCTTCCTTGTAAGGGGATCATTTTAGTCTGCTGATGTTTTTGAGCGCAACATTTTATAAAGTCCCAACCATGCTTATCACCACAAACCACCACCATACCATAAAACACACTCCTTATAGAAATTCAAAATTCATTCTAAAATGCATATTGTGCCATATGGAATAAACTAAATGGTTAGAATCCATACACGATTGCAATTAATTCGAAAGATTCTAGTGATTCAGCCGATTAAATTGTCACTGGCATGGCCTGAAGAGAATAACGATCAGTCATATCTGGTGTCATTGTGATGTCCTTTCCCTTTCAAAACACATAATTAGCAGTCACTTAGATGACTCGAGAAACTGAAGGGTTCACTGATGAAAAAGCAATGTTGGTACACTGAGTGCTTCGTGCTAGTGCGCCAGTGTAATTGTTACAACAAATACACAAGACCTGTAACAACGTGGCCTGAAGCGGTCCGCTGAACATCAAAGACACCCGACTGACAAGTTTATAATAGATCAGTTTCAAAAAAGCAGAAAATGTTAAATGATAGTGAATATATTGGAAAAGAGTGACGATGATGATTCACCTGGGTGACATGGTTAGAGAAAGATCCGACGGCTGTGTTCAAAGCGTTACAAATTGTAACCGATATCTGTGCTTTCGAGCAATTAGGGATTAGTTGTAATTACGATTTGCTCGTTGTTGAAATGTAGGCAAATATCCATTAGCTACTGAAATTGTTTGGAAAGTGTTGATTGCAATATGGCTAGTTTACACCACATCATGAAATTGTTTGGAAAATTTGAAATTGGGTCCGTTCCATATCGTCATGCTCCTAAACAAATTACCTTACTCAATTTTTTGGAGAAAGTTAGATATCTGCCTATCTCAACTCCCAACCACGTGATACACCTTCTGTAAAAATGTCTATCTCATTGGCAATATATTGGTGTACAAAATACATGGAATGTAAATTTTGCCTGGTAGAGATCATGACATTATGTTGCTGTTTCTGATAGGTCAGGGTCGGAATAGGTTTTGGTCACTGATTCAACATAAAAACAATGGCAGTATCAGCAGGCCTGTAGTTAGCTTTTTAGTGGTTAGTTCGGTTCCTTCATCAAGGGTCACTTTCTCCTTACAGACATCCATCTTTGAAACTGCAAACAAAATTCACATTCAATAGCGAATTTGAAACCACAATCCTACTCAGCAGCTAATCGCCTCCCCAACAAAGATTTACATTGACATCTTCACTGTCATGACAATGTTTGCAGAGCAATTGTATTTGCTTGTTGTGAGCCTATCCCGCCCCTGATTGTCAAGCACTTGTCATGGTGTCATAAAGTCAAGAACATGCCATTTCACTATCAGTTTGATGTGCAGACTATCTTTCCAAATTCTTTCAAAGCAAAGTTGAATTTGGAACTTCATGAAGTTTGCCTGTTTGTCTTTGAACAAGTATACATGTAGTTAAATATAGACGATGAACCATATGAATATTAAGTAAATGACAAACTAAGATCTCGCCATCAACTTCTGCAAAAACCAGCAGCACAAACTGATCATTTGTTCGATGACTAAGTGGGGATTCAGGTGACGAGATCAGATAGTGCTGCAGGGATAAATTTGTTTACCCACGATCCCGTTTCTGATTTGCCCTTGGGTAGATGTTCAAATTATCGACCAAGGACGAGGGTCTTGGGTACCTTACTTCATTAACTGTTGGTTATTTGCATGGTTGGTCGTGACTTCAATTTCCAGTGGCATGGTAGGTTGTCATGTAGTGTTAATTTTGTACGTTTCGTGTCCAACTTGAGTCAAAATGCACTTGTAATAGTTGGCGGATTAAAACAATTCTGCCAGTGCACAAGTAAAAGAGACAGTTACCCAAAACAATGTTTAAATGACTAAATCGGCAAATTTTAAGCGCCATTGGTGGAAAACGGTTGGCATGGATGGGCAGTTATATGTTTTAATCTCCATAATGAGATAATATCTGACCAAATCTTTAAGACAGTTTCATCAGTATCTCATCTTCCTATTGTTGCTGAAGCTGCTAATGAGGATGGGTAACTGGCCAACACAATGGATTATCCCCAATTACGAAGTCACATCATACTGGTATTGTCTCCTGCTTTGAAAAAAATCTGGACGTCTTTTGCAGGAAATCGTATGCAACTAAATCTTGCTGCAGGATGGGAAACCTTTTGTTCTTTCCTAGGCAGTACTACAAGAAAATGGGTCCTTGAGTTGGGTGATTGTCTACCATTAAGAATGTGTTGGTCTTTAAGTTCCCTTTGGAGACTCTTAAATAGGGATTGAGCAGTAGAGGAAATGAGCTGAGAAAAGTAGATGGATATCTCTTTTAAACTGATAACTTTGCCACTAACAATCTCTAGATAAGCCATATCTTTTCAAAAGACCGCAAGTGGGGAAAATTGATGGATTATTATTGAAGTAAAAAATATCCCAAATGTTGAGTATGCTTGGACTCATCTCCTATTAAGTGACTATTCTTTAGACGTGTCAGAGAAAATAAAATCTTGTGCTTGACAATAAAGGTATCTTTCACTCTTCTCGCATGTTTTTGTCACTTCATCCTTCAGAATGCTCATTTCTCAGGCCATTTTGTTTGGTTTCAGATAATGGACCAATAACACTAGATTGGTGATGAACGATGAAAGTGAAAGTTTTGAAAATGCATTGATGTTTATCCTTTGATTCGGATGCATTTTACGGCAGGCTTATTTCCACCAAGTGATTCTGTAAGCAAGTCAGTATCACAGTATAGCACTGGCAGTGGTGCATAAAAAACCCCCACAACTGTTATGCAAGTGTAGAACAGTTGCTATAACAGTTTCACATTGCTACAGCTATTGTGTTAAGTTTGATATTGCACCAACTGAACGTTTTTTTACCGAGTGTTCAAATTTACAGGACCTAATCCTTACCCATCACTTCGACACCTGGAACAATACCACCTCATCCAGACATCGGCTACTGTGTGGAGTAAATGCTGACATTTGACACATCGTGGATTCAACTGTCAATGGCGCTTCCATCAGCCAATGATCAGTCATTAGGTCGTATCGATTGGAATCCGCATGTAACAATGGATGGCCAGGTCTGATGGCTGTTTGACAGCTCAAGGAAAAACGTAGAGTGATAATGCATCAGGATGGCATTGTACTTTATAAGCAATCTTTGTCGATAATTCTCGCCTGTTTTCTGATCGAATCTTTACTGCGTTATTTTAGTATTTCTCGTAAAGTACGGAAATAGCTTGGACGAAGATAAGTTAAATGTCATTCGTTGATGACAGAAGTATTTCTCTTATCTTTGCTGATTGCTCCTTAAATATACACCCCCTCCTATGTAAAAGGTTAATGTCTGGCTTTTACCATATTATCAGCAGTATCAATGTGGTCTGCCTGGAAAGTCTGCTTCAGAGGCAGACCCCTTAAACTCCTCCTTTTCCAGAATCACCAGGGAATTTGAATGCTAAGAGCTGGGGCGCATCCTCTCTCTCTGAATTTTTGGTCCACTATATGCTGTTCACTATATGCTGTTATTCCTTTATAATGCAAAAGAATTGTTGTACTCTATTCTGAGGTTTGATATATTACAACTGTCATTGCATCCCACCATTGTTTCCCCTTGAGTATATATTTTCCAAGAAACTAAGACTGCCAGTCAAAGAACATGAACCCATTTCCTGAAGTCTGACTGATTCACTACTGACTTCAAGGCCTCCACTACCACCCCTTAAAGATGTCAAAGATCTTCCTCAAAAGAAGACAATTTGATCTGTCTGTACCATAACTATATTTTCCCCGTCTGCTCTGCGATTCACTTTCAAGATCTAACAAATGCCATACGACCACAAAGGATACGTACAAATTAGCTAGAGCGTTATCGCAACATTATTATCTTAGAGTATTACGCTACCCTGTGAAGTGACCATGCAAAGGGCAGCGTAGCATGAACACAAATCTGATGACATCATCATCATCAGTATTCGTTTCCGCCGAATCCCTTAACGTAGAATTTACATAACTGCTAGCGTAAGGCGAGCGTAGAACCCTAGCAGTGAGTGCCACCATAGGACCCTGGCGCTGCTATTCACTTGTCAGTTCATCAGTCTGACGAGCACATGAGCACACGTGGGAAGATTGGGATCATCAATTATTCGAAGATTCGGATGCTTTAGGATACGAATTATAAACAGGGTTCTGTATCTGCTTAGAATTCGCGGATCTTAGTCTTTGTCAGTAGCATTGATGTTGCATAATACAAGCATTTGTGCATTTGTTCTCCTATCTGTGGCCTCCGTCTATGTCAAATTCTCACTGAGGATTTTGTCGTTTTCCCCTCGCTCCTGAGGCAGCCTCTAGGACGGTGTAGTGTTCAGGACAAGGATCTGCATATTGACAACAGTTTCTTGAGTGGCTAGGGTGTATTCACCACACTTTGCATCCATTCTTTTCGGAGGAGACTGGGTTCTTTTATGTGACAATGCGAGATAATGGAAAGTTAGTGTGTCTGACTGACCCCATCATGGTGATTTCGGGACATGATTTAGATAATAACTTGAATAAGGTAGGAAGGGTTTGTTATACTTTTCTCGTCATTACGTCTAAAGTAAATATGTGGCAAGAAGAAATGAATATGGTATCTGCTTTCGAAACTTGAGGTTAGCATGCATTTTTGTTTTCATGTAAAAATTTGGTAAAATGATTACAGTTGATAGTGACCAGAAATGGCTAAGTATAGGACAGTCGGTGTTCTCTTTGGTTCCTACAGATAGGTTTCATTGAATTCTCGTCATCCTGCTCGGGACTGAAGGCAAAGTGATGTTTTGAACTGGCGATAATGTAACATGTATGTCCTGACGTCCCTTAATAGCATGCTGCGAATTTTATAATTTCTTTGAAGTTCTTCTTTTAAAGTCGATGATGGTTGACCCACAACCTTTCACTGAAGAATTTTACAAAAGTACCCAGTTCATTTTCTTACAAAGATAACCAGTGTCCTAATTTCTCTGAATCACCCACTGAGAATTTGATCATCTCTCGCACCAGACTTTCTTGACATGAAAAGTAGCCACTCTGGTCCTCAGTTCATTATCTGCAATTGACTGGTCTTCACGTCGTGATCAGTGGCCAAATTGACTTGTCCATCTTTTTCCCTTGCGTCCAAAGCAGCTTGGGGTCGGAATTAGATTCGTTGGTGCCAGTGATGTTGTTGTGTCTAGTCCTGGATGGGTGGAAGTACTGATTGTGTCAGTGTGTCAGTGGGTGAGATACCAGTGCCCTTGGTTGAATTGCAAACATTTGTGCAGGTGTTTTAGTTTTGTGAGTACGATTCAAACCCTTGTTTAAAGATATATTTGTTTTTGATGACCAAAGGAAAGAAGATTAACACACTGGATTGATTAAATCAAATAAATTTGGATATAATGGGTATTTAAAGACTTTTTTACTAAAAATTTTGTTGATCTGATGTAGGTAATTATGTTATCTGATGAGATACTGGTATGAGCTTCAGGTTGGTCAATTTTTCTACAGATTAGAAATAGATTGTTGTAATGGATTTAACACTGATCCATTGGAAAACAAGAATAGAATGACTTTTTTGAAACATATTTTGCATTCCTTGATGAGGAAGATAACTAACAATGTGATAATTAAAGAGAGAATTTCATTTTGAATAAAAAAGGACTGATTAAATTTGGTGGCCAGAATTCAAATGAGGAGATTACCTTGTCCGGAAAATTAAAAAAATGCCACAGGCGAAAAGTAGAACAATTGACATCAGCAGTTAAAATAACAGACTCACTTTCTCATTAACTGTGGTTACCGACATCACAATTGCGACGTCCTCTTTTATGCCCCACAATTTGCCTTTATCTGTTGTAACTGTTACTTTAACAAAAAGTTAAACAATCAACCTCATGAAAATTCCAGTTTCTATTTTAACATAATTTTGATTCAGAGAATTACAATAGGACCAGTTTGGTTTTGAAACTCTTTGGTATGTTGGCCAGGCAGTTTCATCACCAGGATTTCTATTGATTCGTGTTTGTATTTGAAATTAAATCTTGCCCAGCGCTTGATAATCTCGATTTATTGTGTATAATAATAGATCCAATTAATCGAACAAAGGCAAGCTGCACGATTGTCCAGTTGATTGAGCAGACGCTGGAGCCATTGTCCTTACTAGCGTTTGAATGAAGTTGTCGTCTGTTATCGTAAGGATTGACATTTGCTTAAGATGGTTGTCTCGACCTGGTGAAATCTGGTCATGAATGGCTCGGGCTTGCTTCCTGCTGCCTACTCGACAAACTGGAAGCACAACTTGCTCGAGGGGCCCAAAACGTTTCAAGTAGTTTGTTTTAGAGCTTTTTCTAAGAGGTTGTACTTTCAATTTCTGTTCAGTTCATCTATTCTGTTGGTAACGTTGTGGTTGTAATAAGAGTAGGGGACCAAAATGATTGAAAAGTGCTAGTTTTAGATGCTGTCGTGTTGAATAAGACTTGTTTTATTAAGTTTCAAATCTTCTAAGCCTGCAGTAATATTCTTGCATGTCTCGATGTGACTGGTCTTCCTACAACATCTTTGAAACCACCAGCCATCACTTACTAAAAATGGAAGATTTCGGAACCTGTTTTATACTGATCTTGTATGGGTCTGCCACAACAACTTGTCTAAATACTAGGCAACTAGTGATATTATTGAGCATCACCTGAGCCAGGAATGAGGCTGTGGTGTTACACGCTGACCAGAAAAGGGTTTTAACTCACTGCCCATTATTTCAGAGACAGACAACTTCACATCTACACCACCTTGCTCCAAATATCAGTAGACTTAGCAGCCAAAGGAGATTTCTATCCATGTATTCAGATCAGTGATTTTGATATTCCAATCTGTCAGAATGATAAAGATATAATCCCTAGCAGAACTGAATGCCTTCTGAAAACAAGGGAAACGTAGTCATCAGAAATTCATTGAGGAATTATCACTCTTCCTTCATTACCATTTCTTATTGTTTTTAAAGATAGTAAGGGAACAGCTAGTCTCAAACGGATATTTAGTACTTTAACCAGTCATTCTGCCTCCGCTCGGCAAGAGGTGATTGTCAAGCATGAGATGATACATGATTGAAAGTATGATAATTCTTGGAGAAAGTGACCCTTCTTGACAAGGGGCATGGGACATTATCAACAAATTTCCTTCTGCCTCGAGGGAACTGACCAATTATGGGCAGGTGTGGAAATATCCTGAAGAGGGAAGTGAGCTCGAGGGGCTTAAAGCACAAGCCGAGTCGATTCGGTTCAGCAGGTGTGACCTGATGGAAAATGCAAATTTTGATAATTCATAAAGGGTATTTGGGTAAGGGTAACAATGGGCACATGATAAGATGGTGCATTTCCCTGGTCAGACATGAGATAAACCTTGACCATGAATACTTCTTCTGTCGCAGGGAAGTTTTGATCACCAATCTAGGAAGTTTTCTTAGGAAGTTTTCTTGTTAAAGTGATTATGAGTCCTCACAGTAACACTGAACAGTACAGTAGAACTGTCTTTGTTCTTCCTGCTTCAAGCCCAAGGTATATAAAATATGTATGGTCAGCTTATTTAAGAAGAGTATGCAGGTCCTTGGAAAACATCCAATCTGACAGGAATGGTATTTTGGTGGACATACTTTATCAGGACATCACGAAACTTCAAATGTGGTAGTTTAGACTTGAAGCTGTGCTCAATCTCTAAATAAAAAAAAACAAACCACATTGATGATACAGTTTTAATTGGCAACATCCAAAGACAATGCTTCCCTGCAGTCATCCTTCTTTTGCACTAAAAAAGTAATTTAAAAATTGAATTATTTTGGAGCTCTTTGAAGTCCATGTGTACACCCTCAAGGAACTGAAGCCTTGATCGCCTTGCCATTCTGATGACGAACCAGTGTCCTTCATCGAAGAATGAAAAATCACAAGTTAACTCGATTATTTTAAAATAGTCCAATCCGCTCGTGTCCACCCTCGGGATGATGTGCGTCAAACGCAAACATTTTGATTAAAATCAATGCTGGGGGTATGGCCATTGTTGACAAACAATGTGAAGGTCAGAAGATTGGTGGTGTCGTCTGTGACAAAATCTGTCTGGCCAAGTCAACCAGGCTAAAAGTCCTTGATGACAAAATAGAAATTGAAAATGGATTCCACTTGTGTGTGCATCTGCCTCAAGTGAACCAGCCAACTGTTAATTTTTCATCTTCTTGTGAAAAAAGAATAGAAATGGACCTGTCTTTGCTTGATAAGCCAGTTGCATGGCCTTGAGCAACTAACTTAAAATCACTGCCTTTGATTACAAAAGATAGGAATGACAAGATGTACTGGCCTAATTTGGCAGATAAGCAAAGGATTACTTCTTGATCTTGACAAACTTGGCCTTGATTTCGACCTCATCAGCTTAAAATGGCTCCAAAGAATGTATCGAGCCTTTGTAGGTGAAAGAATAGATTCTGAAAAAGGTTCCAAAATTAATACACTAGGCCTTGCTTTTTCGGATAAACCGAGGCATCCTTCTTCCACTTGGCCTTGTCTTTGACCAAACCAGCTGAAAAATTCTGAAATTGATACAACGTACCTTGATTGGCTGGATAAACCGCGGAATCCTTCTTTGACTTGGCCTTGACATTGACCAAAGCAAATGAATACAAACTCTTCCTGTACTTTTGCTTTGAATCTGACTATCCAGCTGAAAAACCTCCCCCTTCAAATGAAAAAGATCCCCACTTGCATGGCCTGCCTCTGGGTCAGTTTACCAATTCGAGATGTCCTTCCGGACAACAAAGGATTTGTTTCAAAGAATTGTCAGGCTTATTACAAAATGAAAAGTGTGCAGCAATCTTTGATGCCTGCCTCTTGGCTGGGTTGCTCTCAAATGGATTGCCTTCGCTTGTAATCAAAACTATTGTTTTTGAAGTGGCGCGACCGTAACATTTAGGGAATGAAAAATGCAGGGTACATTAGCTCTGTAAGAGGGACGCAACCATCTGGAAGCGGCCTTCATGAGAAATCATGTTGCGTTTTATTTGAAGAAGAATGGCACAAGACTTGTGGCTTGATGCCTTTCTTTGCCATCATACTTAATATCAGGCATCAATGCACTTGCACATTTTCAATATTAGTGAACTGGAGGTTCACCTACCCTATCAAATTAGTAACTGACCGAAAGCGTATTAAAGTTATTCAAATGTGATTTCTACACAGTTGGTGGTCGGTATTACAAGGGCTCTTATACGGGTTTTAAATTTGGGACCTTTGCTTTTGAATAGTATGTCAAGCAGAAGTATATGAAAGTTTTCGTTTCATAGTTTTCACTTGAAAACTTTTTGGTGTGAAAATTAGACTGTGAATCGAGAGGATGTTGTTGCATCCCTTCAGATGTCAGTTAGGCAAGGTTCATCAATCACAACTCTTCTCAAAACTTTTGTGGCAAACCTCATCACATCAGATTATCTATAGTGACATCAGATGCTATTTGGATGTTGTGTTCTCAGTTTTAAGTCTTTCTGTTACAAACAGTAAAATGGAACAGAAAACTATAACCTACTTCGGGCTACACCAAACGGACTTTATTGTGGAATCAGCTGATGATAATGGATGATTATCACAGTTGTGTAAAATAGTAAAGACAACCTATGGACTCGACGCAATCATAATCATTCTTTCACTCACAATGAACACCTATGGTGAAAGCAATTGTTCCTCGAGCTTCTTTCCCCCAGGGCGCACTTGTCTTATGTAAATATTGAAAGTGCTTCAAAATCATAGCATGTCCCGTTGGTGCCTTTTGTGATGATGAATACAGGGATGGGGAACTACCACATGTCGATTCTTTTCTTAAAACAACAATTTTGATTAACTCTGAAGATTGCTTATGGATGGCTAGAGATTTTGACACCAGTTAGGTAGTGCTCCCAAAAGAGTAATTCATTGGCTAGGTTTTATGATATCCAAAATCGAGACACAGATGGATGAATATTGGGAAGGTACAGTGCCATGAGAACCACATGTCGACTATTTCCTAAAAATGAGAATTAGGTTCTCTTCAGGCATTACACTGCTTCGTATCATTTTAAAAGAACCGAACAATTCGTTATTGGTGAATACAAAAACCTTGATTCCATTCACGATATCTGTTCTCTTCTAAAAGAACCTAGAACAGAGACAGATATAGAATGCATGCATCCGTAGAAAGTTTAGTTCAACTTGACGTGACCTGGACAGTGCTTTGACCTTGAGATTGGAGTAACCTTGAAACAGGCTTCTGGTCATGTTTCCTCAGGTGGAGACCCTCCGCAGTGGATTTAGGATTTTCTGTCCTGCCCCGAGGCGTGGTTGTGGTATTTCAATCTTCCCGAAAGCGGAAATCGGCATTTGATTTCAGGAAAAGGCTCCAGGATCTATTGCCGGATACACTTTGGGTCTCAGTCTTCAAACGTTTCTAGGTGTTGCATTGACTCTCTTTGCCGGTCAGACTAGAGGGTGATTGTAATTAACTCCCTGAGCAGGTAATTATTTTGTTAGGAAGAGCTACGTCAATATGTGGTGTAGAGTTGTGGTTCTCCGTGAAGTTGATGAATCAAGTTATTACAGTGTTTTACTTTCTTACGCACTCTCCAGACACCAAACTCTGACAAGCCAAGCAAACAATAGGTATTCAATGTTGAGGCAATATTTGCACTGTTAAGACCTTAACACTGCTGTCTATTAATATGAACTTTCACTGTCTTATTACTGGTTTATCTATAAAAAATTATACCTTGTGCGTGAAAGCAAAATATTTCCTCCCCTGCAAGGCAACAGTAAAAAGGGCAAAATGGTGAACAAATGATGATGCTAGCAAAGAAAAGTTACAACGAGCAAAAATTTCATCATTTTCAGCATCAAATGAGCAGGATGAAAGTGTTTGTCAATTGGATTTGTGGGATCAAACCAAAATACCATGATTACTAATATTTCTCTGACCAACTCTTAATTTACCAGATGTTGAATCCACCAATATTCTTTCCAAACACCGCCGAGATGAAGACAAAATCTTCAAAGACAATGACAAAGTCGTATCAAAGTTAAAGTCTGCTTTCAAACACCGCAAAGTTGTGGACAGAGTGAATAAAAACAATGGAAATTTTCGGTGAATTTTATATTGAAATGGATGTTCGTTTCGCAAAAACTTGTAAGCTTGTCAACCTTGACGAGTTGCAAATATGCCGCTGGCAGAATGTAGACTTTAGGTATTAAGCTTTTGACTGTGTTGACAGGTTTGAACCTCACGATAATGCAGTTACAAAGAGGAGATGGGACACCACTCCATTGTGTTTCCAAAGCTCTTGAAAATCTCAAAATTTGCAAAATGGTAGAGTTTAAGGTGACAATGGTGCGGTGAGGAAGGTTCATAAAATGTTTGTGACCCCATTAACTGGAAAATTGAGCTCTTTGATAAGTTGGGACAAAGAAGTTGGTGCCATGTTGAAGATGTATCATTCAATACTCTCAATACCAGATTTGTGAAAGTCTCGCCCCTGGACCATATTCTACAACGAGACAGTCTCCTGCGGTCTGGGACTATGGGTCTCTTGAGGGAAGTCAGTCTACTGGTAGATGGTAGGTGGAGCATGCCCATCAAAAGATATTGTTGACCTTAGCATTGACTTCAGCATGTGGAGAGGATTGTGTTATGATGCAAAAATGTTAATGGGCAATTTCTAAATTGTCTCAACCTGACCAATGACAATTTTGTGTTGTTGGAAACAGAATTAAGTATATTCATGATATTGTGCCATATTTCAGACAGGAACTTGCCTGTGGGGTTAAATGGGCAGATGATGAGAGATGTGGAGCAGATTGCCTCAACCCCCACACTGTTCCCCAATAATGCACAAACAATGAACTCATCTGCATTGTATTACAATGAACTTGACACATCACCAGATCTCGTAAGCTGAGCAAAGTTGCTCCAAGCATGAACAGATCTGCTCTATGTCTGCCTGGATCTTCTTCTTTGAGCAGGCTCCACCCATGATATGTTTTGAGTGTAATAGAGAAGCTTCTCTGGATAAAAGAATGAGAGGACCAAATAAGAGAGGTTCTTGGATGAAGTGATCTGTTCTGTGATCATTCATAGCCAACTGAAATGGCCCCAGTCTCCCGATCTGGTGAGCTATTCAGGTATTACAAATCAGCAGTGAACGAATGCTAATCTAGAAGGGATATACCTTCTCCCTCTCTGCTGCATTATGTCAGAGCTGCAATGACTCCACATCCTTAACAAGCGAATATAACAAACATGCCAAGGGTAATGGGAAATTGACAATTTTCTCGTAAATACGGTTACAAAGGACGTGTATCCCAACTTCATTCCTAGCCAATTACAGGTTGAGTCACCACCTTCACTGGGTTACCTAGTCCACTCGCAGCGACAGCCAAAATGAAAGCAATATGCAATGTTGTCTGTAATTATCAGGTATTGCTTGGTTAGTTTTGAATCGGGTGCTGTGGCTGGATATATTGTCATATTGTCATCTGACGAAATCCTTGTTTCATTACTGTAATGCATAAATAAATGATTAACACGAACCTTTCCTTATAATAGTTCATTGAGAAGTATTGTTGGTAAAGAACTGTAAGGAATCATTACAGAGTGGTTTCGGGAATGGGTTTTCTGAAGTAGCCAGACATTCTTCTGCAATCTGGAGAATATGGAGAATAATGTAACTACATTTGTCAGTTAGTCATCCTTGGGAGGGATGACAATTTATATCATGAATAATACAGTCACAATTCAAATATTAATGATATACTTAAGATTTCTTTAGGGTAATCATGAAGGGGCTTTAAATTGCAGGGTAAGTAATCCCACGGAAATTAGGGATTCGAGGGGGGGGGCTGCTTTTTAAATATCGGAAGGATTGCATCCCTTGTTGATGTGGAGTAATATGTCTGTCAATGATGATGTGTCACAGAATCTAATCTGTATGCGGGGTAGTGGATTTCAATTCTTCCTTTGTTACGATGTTTCATTTTGGCCTACATTTTAGCTTCGCCATTGTGAATTTGGTGAGACACGATATTTCCAGGCCGGAATCAGTTCTTTAAATAGCAATTGGAGGGTAACTGTCTTTCGATGTACAGAGGGGGCCTGGCAATACTGTCATTTTTTATTTGAACTGAAAGTGTGCAGTGGCCAGTGAATGACATTACCTCATAGATGTTTCCACTAGATATCCTCTAGTCTTCAACTAGGTTTCAAGTCACTAAACCACCTCTCTCTCAAAAAATGACAGAAATCATGAATACGACAAATGTAACCCACGAGACATTTAAATTCATGATCAGTTCAGCATAACTGAGGCATTGCAAATGGCTTACTCATTCTAATTAGCAAAGATAAGTGTTCGCCAGAAGTTTTTTTGGGTGATTGCAGACAGAATAGAGATGCTGCAAATAAATGGCTTCACCTGTCCATTTCATTGGCCACTAATTAATTAAGTAATAATTGATTAATTATTTCCGAGTCTGACCGCTCATCCGCTATGAAAACCATGGGATGGCTTCTGTGTGGCTGACAGCGTTCATGCTTAGTCAATTGCACACGTTTGTATAAGTCTTGTTGTGATGAGCAGTAGACAATTTCGAATATAGTCCATTTCCCGAGAAAAATAACACTGCATGGAGAAAGCCTAGAATGACTGGAAAAATATGTCGGTATTTTGCTCTAAATGGCTCGTTCTCGGTGGTATATTGTCGGATTCTTGCTAATTCTGTTAAAAAAACCCACAACTTTGGACTGTGAAGTTTGAGATGAAATTCAATATTTTGTTTAACTGCTGTTGTAAAATCGACTTTAGTGGATCACCAAAAGATTACCGGACTTGCTAAATTGTGTTTCTAGTGAATAGTTCACAGAAGGTGTGCAACAACCACTTTCAAACCATGTACTGATGACATATCCTTCGTGCTGACTCGGCATCTACCAAGCCTCAGTGGAGTTCCTGATAGATCGCTACGGACTTTTACAAAAAGTCATTCCCTGAGTTTCTTTGCTAAGTAACCTGTTCAAGTCATTATGACTGTGGCTTTGCCATGCCACCATGGAGTCCTGATGGATCATCTGGGACTTCACAAGAAGTCATGCCAAGAGTTTCTTTGCTAAGTAACCTGTTCGATTCATTATGACATGTCAAGGGTGACTCACCTGTCTTGGATCCCATGTGAAAAATTCACGGCTTCATGATCTTTGGTGGAACGAGAAAAATTTGAAGATGATGTCACCAGTGTTGCACTTTGAAAAGAAACCACACTGTTGATACTTCAGAATTCCGTCTTTGTTGGCACCCACAATCTTGAAGAAACTAGCTACCCTTCAGGACTCGAAATTATATGACAACTGCATGTTTTTAGGTCCATGTTTTCAGTACTCTTGGTTTATGAGAATTGACGATGTACCGATGGGACTACCAGTAAAGCCAACTAGGAGACAGCTCTTTCAGTATACTTCTTCCGCATGGCACAGCAAATTGGGTTCAGTGACTATCTTTCAGAGCAGCTACACGTTCTGTCGTCATTGCGTTTGGCAAATTTCATTTTCCTTATTTTTGGTGTGTGTGCGCCAAGGAAATACCAAGGGAAAATTGTACGAACGCTTGAAAACTTTTTCAATGTTGCTCATCATCAATCATGTCCTTTGCTTCTCTTCAATGATGATGCATGCGGGAATTGCTCAACTATTTGATGTTTTTTTAACAACATCAAATATTCATAGTTGCTTCTGCCGATGACTTCTTGAGTTAGAGGACAATGTTTGCATATGAGAGATAGTTAAGCAGTTGGCAAGCCTCCAAGCAGATTAATAGGGTGAGCAAGTATATTTTGATTTTGGGCGACATGAAAGGAAGGTATTGGGTTGTTAAATGCACCTGTGAGTTCATTTATATATTTCAAATCATTTTCACAGGTCCCTGTTCACATGCAACGTGTTAACAAGTTCTCTTACGCATTTCATATCTCTCTATCAAATCACAGAGAGAAACTTTTGTGATAGCCTTTTATTGTGAGCATAGCAAGATGTTATTACAGACTCCCAGTGGTCTTACGGGCTGCAACTCAATCAGTGGAGATTAACTTTTTAGTGATGCAGTATTACAAGATGCTGTGACAGTGGGTTGCTGGACAAGTGACAAGTTTCTGACTCTCCAGATTTCTGTGTGCTTCCTTGTGTTATTCGTACAGTTACCAATACAATATCCATCCATTGATTGACAAGTCTTTCATTCTATGAGTCGGTTTTCGATGACCAGATTGGAGAAGATTTTGTCTGGCTAAATTTAACAATTTGATGCTGTAAGTTTATGGCTTTGACTAGTCACTAAAGGGATAACTGTTCCGAAGAGTTAATTTTGACCACCGTAGGATGTCTTGTGCAGAAAAAATTGACATAAAAACAATGCCAGGTGTTTTCTGCCACATTGGACATGACCATGTCTCAGTTCATGAAGGGAAACAAAAAAAACGGGTAACTGGGGTCTCGGGTTCCACATGTCGATCTTCACCCAATACTCGAAAATGAATCTTTGTGATTTCTACCTTCTTGATTGGCATGGATAATTTAATTCTACATTAGCGATCCGGGGGGTTTGGGACATCGTTTAGTATTGATTCTGATGTGCTTTGATCTTTTCGGCCAAGAGCCGCCCAAGGGGTAGCTGTGTGCACCTCTCGTTCCATTTTGCTCTTGGCTTTTGTCCCTAGGCACTCTCGAGAACGCATCCCAGAATCGCCAAATCACCCACGTAACGCGAACATCTACGGCCTCATTTTCTGAGCTAGTTAAGGAAACACATGCCCAAGGGCATTATGGGAGGAGCACCCGAGGCTTGCAATCCCATAATGCCTTCTGTAGCTTTCCCTACGGCAGCTGTCGAGCCTCCGGCCTGGATCGCTCCTGGGAGATCTGGACACACAGACTACACAACTACCTTTTCAAGTCTAATTGCTAAGATAGAATTCTGATAAAGCTGTGACATCATGCAACCCCAAAACCTGATACTCTTGACTGAATTGCATTACTGTTATATCCGTTAGAATAAAATCTCCTTCTGTAGTCCGATAATCTATTTGGATTGCTTCACTTCGACAGTAGAAATTTTTAACAACTGAAATTCAAAGAATTTAAACCAGCATGAGATACAATTTGTTCTTTGAGAATTTTTTTTGAAACGGATTAAAAATGCGATGTCTTAGGTTGCGTGTTTGCAAAAGTAAAACACCCTGTGTGCTAATTGGAGATGAGTAAGCACATCACCTGTGTATGTGTCCTTTAGTTTACGCAGTCATTCCTTGTTTAACCCCTCATTTCTAAAGCAGTTAAAGCTTCAGTCTGCTTAACTTCGATAATCCATGCACCGATTCGAATCATCCTAGGGGATTCCTGCCTTGAATGAACGTCTGAAATCTGTGAGTTCTTCAGTTTGTGTTTTTCAGGTTCAGGGGACTGCGTCCATCAATCTCGCCCCAAAGACTAGAACTGTTCACAAGCCAAACAAAAGACTGGCTGAGGGCGATAGTCTACTTGACATGTTTTAGTTAACTTTATCAAAATGAAATTGTATATTGGGTTTCAAAAGACGGGGTCGTTTTTGCTTAAATCCCTTTTAAAGAACATGAATACCCAACATATTTAGCAATCCCTACATCTGTACAACTTGTGCTTAACTCGTGACGAGGGTATTGGTCCTTTTCCCAGCTGGGATATTTTGAGTCACCCTTCCTCCACTTAATCATAAACTAGTCTGTGTTTGAAGACACCAAGCTATCTCTATCATCCTTGATACACTTCCAATCAACTTCTGACTCAAAAATGATAACAGTTCAGTTTGAAATAGCCGATAATCGTTTAAACAATTGGATGGTAATTGAGGTAATGACTGACCTTGAGCAATTTTGAAGGTCATGACTTCTCGCAGGATGACAAAGTGCACCTTCATTTCCTATGATAGCGGCGATAATTGCTCTAATCATCTTGAAGAGTTTAACGAGCAAAGGAAACTTCAAATTTGTTGGTAGTTATGGTCATTTTAATTAAATTGTACCACTGACAGTCTCCACAATATAAATGACTTGCGCTGGAAAGGAATTATATGTATTGGAGTGTATACTTTCTGTTTGCCATCAAAACTATATTTAGGAATTTTGACAAAGTACCAAGGAGAAGCTCCCCAATTGTATTTTCCTTGCAATCTGAGGAATGCCCAGAACTCGGGATTCTGTAGGCCTACCGAAAGCTTCTTATAAAACAAATAAAACATGTTTCTCATACTGAACTTCCAGCGGTATTGCCTCCGTTACCTCCTCGTGACTTGAACAAACACCGGACAAAGCAACCAACAAAACCTCAAATCTAACAAACTTTTTGAACAGGTGGCCTAAGGGTTTGAACTCTTCGAAATCTTCACTGACTTTCCCTGAGTGACACTGACGGGAATAATCGCCCTGGATTTCAATTGCTCTCAATGGCTTACCGGAGTCATTGAATGGACCTAAATGATGCTGAAGATGGCCTGCTTGTCATGGTGATGTCTTTGATCTGTGCCGACCAAGCAGATTTCCATTTTGTTTCTGTTAAAAATGATGTTAAAGTTAAATGTTACATTTATAGGTGGGATTTGGCTTCCAGGAGTTTTGGTGTAGTTTTCACTTTGGTAGAGTTCTAGAAAGCTTTCTAACAAATTCTCACATGTTTAGATTTCACAAAACCAGTTTCATAATCCAGATTGTTTTTGTGTGCCCATTGAAGATAGCGTGCAGAATATTTCCTGTGCTCCAAAGCTGGAGTTAGAAGATAAAACTTTCAGACATTGGCTTCAGCAAACATACCTTATGATGCATCAAATTATGTCGCAAAAATTACTGAAATGCCAAGACTTTTTAAAAGTAGAATGAGTCCACAATGCTAAAATAATCTGCTTTCATATTCAGTAGAAACAACATTCGACATAACAGGTGGATGAAAGAAAAGATATTCTATCATGGTACAACTGACAGCAATATTGTCAGCCAGTTGTAATCAGTAGGCTAAATTGGGACCGGACAAACACCTACGTAGAGGCCGGACTCCTACTTGTCTCATTTATCAAAAGTCTCGGAGGGGACAGCTCAGCAAATACGTAATGAGTGACTGTCCAGCCCTGACCATCTGCTACAAGGAGATATGACTTTGCCAATCATTTGTTTTGAATGGTCTTCTGGCTGATTTGAAGATGCAAGCTTTTCCAGGAAAGGATTCAGCTCCCTTTTAACCCTTATGCACGTGATCACCACTGTTATCTTGAGAAAAGCTATTTCCCAAAACATCCTTGGCCAGTTTTGGTGATTTCAAAATTGATGAAAAATTCGAAATCTGGGCTAATCTGCTGACCCCTTGACCCGCACTTTTACAGATAATCCGTTCTCATAGAAAATTCTTGCCATTATAATTCCGCTGCTTTGAAACAAGGCCGAAAATTCCCGGAGGTCAGCACGACTTGGGGAAATTAGTTTAGGATGACCGCTACATTCTCTAGGGAGATCAGGGATGACCAAGGGGCCGTTTGGACGTGCGAGTTATTCCAATATCTCCAACATGAATTTCCATTTGCATCGTATTAAGATGACTCAGGGTTTCCCATTCTTCTATATGCATTAGTAATTTAAGAAATTCCCTGATCGCCTGGACTTCACAATAGGGACAAATTTTTCATGCTTTTTTCACGACTGGTTTTCTATTTTGTTCGTTGGGTATTTTGCTGCCTGGATTATCTTGGATGCTGTTGCTAAACTCTTCTGACACGCGAAAGATGGTGTAATGAGAAGTCTCTTTAATTATGTGCTTTAGCAACGGACTTGTCATATTTGATTGCATGAGTAAAGAATTGTTGGGCAGTATCGATTATGGAATGTGTGTGTTGGCGAGGGGAGGGGAGGGGGATTGGCAGGCTATATGTATTAAAAACAAATTCATACATTGAATCATCCATGTAAGCAAACAACCTTGTATCTCCAACTTACGCGGTCCAGTTGTTAGAAAACATGATATTATAAGCTAACACGCTTTTTAACAGCCGGGCCCAGATTCATCAGAACAGAAACAAATTTCAACTACAGGCTTGGCAGAAAGAAGAAATCCCAATCATTACTTTACTTCTGGACAAACAAATTTCTGCTTGCAGTTATTTCTCAAGTAGTCCCCGTCACTCTGATGTACTGTAAACCTGGTCGTGTTCGCTTGAAGCCAATTCACTCTGCATATAAATAAATTAACACAAGATGACTGACAGCTCCTGTGTCATGACAGATGGCTCAGAATATACCTTCGTTCAATATCTCAACTGAAGATGGCGACACCACCTAGCATTGTATTGTCTCGTAAGTCCAATATTAATCAATAAAGAAAATCACATCTATCGACCGGTGAAAAGCCAAGTTATGGCTAAGCTCATAAATGGATAATTTTGGAGGACTACAGGCCCTAGATGAGGATACCCTTTCGGAAGATACGTCTGACGACACCATGGTAGGTGATGGGTTTTGTTGGGCGTTATCTGCAGGAACGTCTTTTGATCCTGGCGGTGATTTATAGGGAAATGATGTGGGTTTGACATGAATGGGACCTTGATGATCAATGCTGTGTGCTGCGTGCATGCTGCACGTTTATGTGCACTGCATGGTGGCATGGTCAGTTGATCTGCGTTAACGTGTCAAGAAAATGCAAAATACTTTGCTGTTTGATAAGATTAATGTTTCGGTGCTGTATGTTGGGATAGTTTTGTGAAACTTACTCTGAAATGCCACTTTAGTTTTCTGGCCAAAGAAAGAATTGATTTCATGCAAGAAGAGGGGTTGTATTAGGATGCAACATCTGTGTATTCCTGTCTTATTTAACTTCCATTCTTCTTAACTAAATGTAGTGTTTTTTCTCTTGTGCAATAGTTTGCAACCTGTCTTGGGTAAACCTGGAAAAGAATGTTCGAACTCAACCCTAGGAATCCTTAACTGAAACTATAAAGTTATTGATTATAATCTATAAAAAACCTATAAAAAACTCAGTCTACTTGTCCCCATAAGTTTATCAACACTGCTTAATAATCATTAAATCATCCGCCCCTCATGACATTAATGGCCATTTAATGCTTCTTATTTTCCGCATCGTGATATGTGTTGCACATGCTTGGGTTGTGGATGCAAGATTATTTCGAGACTGCATTTGATTTGGCTTTTGGGGTAAGGATATCGATTGGAAAACGATTTTAATCTTAAACAGAACAAATGACCTGTAAAAATATCCATAAAGTGTTGATTTCAAACTACATACAAGGTTGATTTAATTGCAGCACTTCTGCTATTTGATTCGGAGAATTTGATGGGAATTTGATCCCCCACCCATTCCTGCTTAAAATACATGATAACTCAGTTTCAGTAGTTAGAGCTGTATTTAAAATCAAATTGCACAATTTAGAACTCGTCATCAATTATTGATTTAATGGCAACATATTTCGCCCCTTCTGGGATTTGCACATGTCCCAATGTATCCAGGGCCTTTTTGTACACTATGCGCCGAGACAGTGTATTTTTAGCTCCTCAATAGAATTTAGGACGTCTCGCCTCGTGCAGGGGCTGTCGTGTCCTGTCACCAGGCGTGTGTGTTTGCATCATCTGACAGTCTAAATTTGCATTGTCCGTGTTAATATTGCGATGACGTTTTGGGGGTTCAGAAATCTTGCAGCCGAAAATAACTCTCCTTTTGAGATTGTCCAGGAAGAGAACAAATTACTTTTTTCAGTCTGAATGGTGGAATTGTCATGTTGGTGTAGTTCAAGCTATCTGTGGTATGGCAAGCACTATATCCCTTAATGACAGTACTGAACAAACCGCCCCGGTGATCCTGCCTCCATGCGATCCGTGTCAATTTGAGGTTAATCTGTCTGTCCACGAATATTCATGTTACAAACTTTTACACACGTTTGACAGAATTTGAAATGCAAAAAAACATCAAAGATAATACCCCGGGGTAACGCATGTGGAGCATCCTTGTAAAATGTGTGATTGGGGACACTTAAATCCAACAATGCACTGAGATTACCAAGACAGCTTCAAAGTATGTATCGAGATTTTATGTGAACTTTTCATTATGACTATAGTAAAAATTATATTACTCATGTAGATGTCTTTGGCACTAAAAGTCTCCTGCTATATACTCTGGAGGCAAAATAATTTACCATTTTGTATATTTTTGACTTATGGGGTACAGGACAATGCAAAAGATGTCCACTATTTAAGAAAAGCATGGAACTGCATAAAAAATCCAACATCAAATGACTCCATATTCATAGATTATGAAGGTAACTCCTGTCTCCATCAAAAGTATCTTGGATGAAAGATTGAATATCTCATACTTTCAATCTCAACTCGGACAGAAAACCATTGTAAAACAGAAACCTTAGAGGGACAGAAACTGGTACAGTTTTGATTAAATTATTGTTTCACTCTAAGATATTCTTCAGGAAGTGCTACTCCTCTGTACCGACAAAACAAAAAATGCATCTTTGTTCTTTGATTTAAAACCATTGTGGCGCAGTCTCCCTCGAGCAGACTAAACAAAGTGCTGTGATTGTCGACTCATCGCATCTTCGATTAAGAACAGGCCGAGGGCATCTCGTGAATTTTTTATGTAAAATGGAATAATCTTTACGGGTCCTTGAAACAAAGGATTTTGAATTTCAAAATGTGCTTAAATGTAGCCAGTAGCATTTTGGTTGTATTTTATTGAGCCTAGCTTGGCTGCACCTGCATGGAAGTTCTCCAGTAGACCATATTTTCTGTCATCCTTCGACCCCACCCAGGGGTTTTTCCCGGTGAAATGACACATTTTTGACACATCAAAGATTTTCTGCCGCCAAATTGAATTATGAGTTTGAAATGGCATTGGCATATTTTTTGCATTAACCTGGCAAATTCTAAGCAAATTTAAAAAGGTTTGGGGGAAATTTTGATGTTTTCTTTGTCACTGTTGACCCCAGCCAATTTAAGATGCTATTTTCAATGGATTTTCTGTTCACGACGTCTTCATGAGCTCTGCAGTCTACGCAGATGAGGAGACAGATTTAGTTTAGTTCAAGAGGTTCTTTGCAGACGTCACTACTTGTACTGATGGTGGTCGTAGCCCCAGGTGATGAATAATTTCCAGGGCTCGGAGCAGTTATGGGGAAATAATCAAGAGGTCAATGCCATATATTTCTATGTTTTATATCATAAAAAGGTAAAGGCACTGTTTCAAGGGAATAAATCAAGGAGGTGAATGAAAAAAAAATTGAAGCAGGCTTGCCTTGAGACTTGTAAATTTTAAATCATACAACAACAACAAAATTAATTCATTACACCACAGTTTCTATTTCAGAGCTGATACCTTTTAAATGCTGTTTCTGATATTTCTGGGTTTGCTATCATTAAACTCTGACATGTTTCTGTATTTTTTGTCTTCTTGCTGCTTGGATAAACAGGTAGGTAGTTCTTTCTATAAGATATCACTGTGCTTTCATTTAAAATTGCATTTTCACAGTGTCGCTTTGTGAGAGAAAATGATTGAATAACGTGGCCTTTATGTAAAAAATGGTATTATAGCACAAAGAAAGAATGATGAACACACATCAAAGAGTTCTCTGGCCTTCTCCTGCCATAGTGCGCTACGATTTAAATTTGCATCGTCATATTCTTGCCTAAGGTTGCAAAAATCTTCACAAATCTATGA
Organism: Lineus longissimus; assembly: GCF_910592395.1. Lineage (NCBI taxonomy): Eukaryota > Metazoa > Nemertea > Pilidiophora > Heteronemertea > Lineidae > Lineus > Lineus longissimus. Next base: position 3,200,187 of record NC_088314.1, read on the forward strand.
AAATGTCCCACGTGTCTCCGTGAGACATAAGACACCTCTCCTTGCTATGCGAGAATAGAAGGTGGTGAAATTGGCCTAACGAGTCGATGATATTTTCAATAGATTCAGAATTTCTTTATTTCTTTAGAAGTTTAACACCCTTGACACCTTTCGTTCAATGAACTCGCACCTAAGTTCAATAATTACGAAAAAAGTGTTCAGTTTCGATTTTATCGTAATTGCAGGGTGCGAAACGCCTTTTCTCTTTGATCTGAAGAGCATCGCACTCTTTTTGTCAGGTTGGCGGAGTTGTGATACTGGAGAAGTTATGCTATCATTTAAAAAAATCTTGATTAATTATTTAAGCGATGCTATCTTTGTTTTGATCAGAATTTGAATATGCCCAGCGATGTGAATTGGGTGCAAATTGAGTTGTTCCGATCTCAGAAAAAAATCAATTACAAATTTTCATCACCTTCGAATTTCTTCTTCAAGAGAATTAGTCATCCAAGGTATGGAGCTAAATATGTTCCGACATGATACTAAGGCACCCAATTAATGATTTCTTTGGTAGACTTTATCAAGAATTTGGGGTGGGTTCGGTAAAAATTCAGCCTAATAAAAATTGCGGGTGTGATATAATTGATGTGTCATATTTGCTCATGTGGAAGTTGATCGAGAATGAAGGACAAGATTGTGCAGATAGATGACTCCGATTCTTTTGTAGTGGACCAGGTTATTTGCTGCAGAGCTGCACCTTCAAACCTTTGGAGCAAAGCACGTTACATGGGTGCTGGTTCCCAGATCTGTCGGCCTTCTCCAAGGCTGAATGAGATGTACAGCTAGACTAATTTAGTTAGATTTTGTATCACTTTGTATCAATTCTTGTATCATAGAGTTTAATCAGCTGTTTCTTTGTAAAAAGGAGTAGCAGAAAAAACTCTATTCTCATGAATGGCTCTGCTTTATCTAACATGCCAACACTACCATGACTTCCTGCCCACATTGATGCTGTTGTGCAGCATACGTCACACGGTCAAAGCATCGCTGTGAGGCATCATTTCCTCTTCTGATTGGCTCATTGGATTTCCACTCTCCTCGACGAGATTGTGATCAACGAACCAAAGGTACTTGCAACGATATTTCCCGTCTTCTAACGGAGCGCTGCAATTTGTGTTCCCTTGATCGACCCGAGATGATTCATATGGTACTAAGGATGCTGAATCCCCGTATCACAGAATAAAATTTAATAAGCCCAGAAATTACTTAATTTGCTTGCTACTGAGTGTTTGCATCTGTGCAACTCAGTTTCAATAGAGTTGTTGCATCAGTTTGGTCCAATGTGAGTTGGTCCGAAATGTCAGTGTACAAATACACTCTCTCATGTATAAAACGTGCAGCTATGTTAGCATGGAACTGAACAGTTCGTTTCATCGCAGAAATGCCTAAAAACAAGTTGCATCTAGACACAAATTTCCTGCATGACGTTGAGGGTGTTTTGGCAATGTTTGCATGAAATTTGGAATTGTGATTTGCAAGGTCTTAGCCTTAGGCTACGTGTTGATCTTACAAGGATGGCATCGGACTCCCTCTAGTTAGCCCTACATGGTAGAGGTAGAACTAAAAATGATGATTGGGAGGCAAGATAGTTATTCTGGGTAGACAAGGTTGTAGACGATGCTGATGAGGAACTTCTTGCTAGAGGCAGAGATTGTGTATGTTTAGGTTGTGTCGATCGTGAGGAATTCCTGTGGTGGTTGAAACTAACATGTATGTTATACACTTTCAACTGTTCCTTATATGTCTTTCATATCAAGTTTTGTTGATGGGCTGGTGACGTGTTGCTGAGAATCTGGTGTAGTCATGTAATGAAAGACAATATAGACCAGCCACCAAGGTGAATAGAGGTATCAGTTTTGTCAATAGTGGAAGTGACAGAACACTGGGTGCAAGAGCCAAATACAGAATATATTTATTACAGAAAGAAACACGATGGTTAATGCTACGGTGTGTGTCAAACCCTTGTAGGGGCATGTACATGTAGCATGATGATTCTAATCGCACACTTGGTTCCCCAAATTAGTCCACAATCTGGAGGGTCTCGTCGGAGGAGATATAGCCATGGGCTGAAGTGGTCTTAGGGATACCATCACTAAGCAACAGCTGTGTAAGCAACTAATTGGGCCAATTAGGGTCCCCTGCAACACCCTGGGTGCAAGGGTGAGTCTGGGTAATTGGTTTTAAGTGTGGATGTACATGTATGTCGGTAGGGGTTTGGCCATATCATTAGAGCACACAGAGTGTGAACCACATCACATTTGGGGATTCTGTGTTGTCAATCAGTTGGCACATTTTGACACGATCGAATTGTGGATGACCTTTCTGTGCAACTGTGGACATTGCCAAAACCACATTTCTGATTTTATCTGATTTTCCCATTTTGTTGGTCCAAATGTCAACATTGTTGAGACTTAAAACCTTTGGTTAATGCAATCTTCTCTTCATTGGACCTATATAATACTAGTACAGTAAAATAAAAGTAAGTGGACAGTTTCACTTTTGAGAACTTTTCCTGCAACTAAGAAAGAAATGCCCCTAAGTTCTCTTCTTTAGGAAAATATTGCTTTAATTCATATTCAAGGTAAGTCAGAACAGCCGATTTTTGAGATATTTCCTGTGTTTTGATATTTTGTTGTTGGTAATTCTAACTCATTGGCGGTTGTAGATCTGTAGTATTCCTTGTTGTACAGGTGTGATACTTGATTCTGGGTTCAGTGCCCCTTGTTTGGTACCTGATGCTTTGGTCACTGACCCCATGTTTGTGTTGATGGAAGGTCAGTGTACGTGGTGTTAGTTGTCAGTTGAACTTTCTTAAGTTCAAATTGCCTTATTTTATACCCTTGCTGAAATTGGAGCTACCACATTCTACCAGCAGTATTCAGCTGGGATTGTAAGAAATTTGAAAGATTGCCCATTCCTCTTTACTTTCGATCTATTCCCAAATCTGTTTAACAGCTTAGTGAGAGGCCTGCTTGACCTCTTGTGAAGCGCAGTGTTTCTCCTTTGGCAGAACATGACTCCTTCATAATTTTTTAACTATTTAAGTCTTTGATTTAAATCTTAATCCAAGGCTGAAGATGCCACCATCTATTAGTGTCACCATGTCCTCCAGAAGGCAAACATAGATAACCAGCTAGGACATAATTCATTTCAACCACTTTTTGTGCCCTCCAGCAAAAAAATCTTAGATGAGTAATGTGGAATAAATTCTTGTTGAGAATGAGTAATCTTGCCTGATAGGAGCGTGTCACCATATGGTCGGTTAATAATAAACTATCGACTCGGTGTTCAAATCGATACCATCTTGAAATTTTGATCAGCCCCACCCCAGGGGTATAACGCAGGAGATGTGCAGATCTGGGCCTGCTCCTCTGCAGCTGATGACATCACATGTGCATCGGTAGCATGACAAGATTTTGAAAGATATGGCCGACTCTTCCAATGAAGCTAAAGTGATATCTGCCAATTAAGTGGTAGATGTCGATTGTCTGAAGAACTTTGGTATTGCTGGCTTTTCTTAATGTTTACTCTGAATCATTATAATTTTTCTGAATGAAGCACCAGATCACAAGTTAGTGCATGCCTATCCTTCAGTTACAAACATGCCACATACCAAAGGTAGATTAATCTATCATTGCTAAAATCACTGATAGTTTATTGGAAGGGGCCTAGCTGTTGCTGATTCTTTGCTTCTCGAACAATCATAGATACTCCTGTCCCAGCCCTACTGCAATATTGACTACAAAACTTGACTCACACAGCCGACACAGCCTTCATATATTTTCTGTGATTGCCTCAGTTGACTTCAATGTCAAGTTAATTATCTTTTCCATGATAAAATGACGGTCATCAAAACTTAGGAACTAGATGGACCTCCGCATTGCTGCACATTTGTGTCACAGATTGCAGCAAGACTGAGTTCCCAGTGATGACACAGCCCTGCCCAATTCCCATAATTGACTTAATGGCCTTTCTGCCGGCCAACATCCATGTTGTTTGGCATGGGTTATCTCCAGAAATCGTAATGCACCTACCACATTCCTGCACATTTGTGTCGCAGATTTGCTCAATATTGACTCCAAATCTCTTCCAAATGATGACACAGCCGTCATATCTCTTCCTGATTCCTGCAATTGACTTCAAAGCCTTTCTTCCATCACCCATGCTGATTGGCGAGGGTTATCTCCGCAAATTGTAATCACCGTGCAGTTTGATGCATGTAATTGTCTAATTGTTGATGTTATCGGCTGGCGGTGGTTACGTAACACGGAAGGACTTGATCAGAGTCTTGGTGAATCACTCAGTGATTGCTAGATGATGAGCATGATGGGACTGGGATAGGGATTGATTCTCCAAGGTTGACCAGAATCATACTGATTGGAATAGCTGTAACTCGTGTCAAGGCGAGGTGAGTAAACATCACTGTACCTAGTAAGTTTTGTTTGCTTCCAAAAGATATTCTTGGTTTTAGTTTTCTTTCATACATTCAGAATCTTGGTTGATTGACAATGCCTTATTAGTCAGTTTATTGATGAAGGCTCTCATAAGTTTCATTGCTTGCAAATATTCTCAACCCTCAGGTATGCGAACTATTGCCCAAGGATATTCACCTTCTTCAATGGGTTTCCATTATTCTACTTGCTTAGTCAATGCTAAAGCAGTTAAGCTGATACCAATTTCTTCTTAAATTCATGTCTCAACTCCACCTTATCATCTGCCTCGTTAAATGTTTTTGTTGGTGTTTACATTTCAAGTTCATACTCTCTTTTAAATCCAGCAAAAAGATCACACTTTGCCTGTGGGTGTTTAGACTCTTCTGTTTCATTTGAATCTCACAGCAATTAGATCAAACTAACGAACATAGGAGGAAATAACGTGTTGCTTCTATGGTTGAACTTCATCAAATTAGAAGAAATCACTTGAGGGTATTTTTGTTCTGGACGGCCAACAGGTGCCTGTTGTTTCATTAAAGAAAATTGTGGTTTCATTCACAGACTATTTGCTTTATAAAAAGGATTTTCAGTATAATTGGTCAGATTGATTACTATCGGCAAGAGGTGCATACTGGTGCTTTTAAATTGATCTGTTAAAGAAATCAGATAATTGGGATGATATTTTTTACTCTTGACATCTAGTTTAGGTGCAGGAATGTTGTAAAGGTCCATGATAGTCTTTACTTTGATTTAGGTGCGGTTTTAAAGATTAAAGTTATCAGCAACCTAGCAATTATCTGAACAGAGTCATACCAATATTGCCAAGCTAACCAAAATGAACTTTTATCAAGTTAGATAAAGCCTGTGGGAATAGTTTGGTTTAGTTAAGCCTGATAAGAACTTTATAAATCAACTTTGCAGTTTTAAGTGATGTGCATGCAGGCTCGTGGTTCACCTTTGAGACCTTTGAAGAACAGAATAAAATGAACTGGTATGGTTCCTCTTGAGGTTGAATTTACGTCTGAAAAATACATGTAAATGTAAGTTCGAAGTACATTCTGACAGTATACGATGTGAGTTGCAGCCAGTATTCACAGATCAATACCAAGCAGGAGCTCAGCTGTAGCAGCCATTGGAGTCTGACGACGTCAGTTCTGCCGTTTTGGAACAGAGGGAAGCACAAGGCATGTTTTGTGCCGTACCAAAATTGCAGCGTTGTGCGCAATGAAGATTTCTGAATCTTGATACAGTGGAATTAGTATTTGTATTTTTAACTGCAGTTACCTCAAGTTATTTGTATTATTCCAAGGACTACAATTAGTCGATTAAACTTGATTTATTTGCAATAAAGATAGCGGACATTTGCCAGCCTCTGCCATAAGAGCGATACTGTGGTCATAATTACCCGCTCTTTCTCTTGATAAAAGTTTTAAAGCTCTTTTTTTGCTAGATTTATCAGGTTTTAGGCCAGGGTTGTGCACATCTAATAGAGATTTCACGTGTACTGTAGATTTGCAGAATGTTTATCTTAGGAATTTGTGGATGAGCAAAAAAGCATTGATTGATGGGCGAACTCATTTCAGCTTTTTGGTAGAAAGCTGGCTTCTGTTGCAAATAAGAACCCCACTGAGATGATAATGCATATCACTGTAATGTCCAATAATGCATTAATAATGCATAAATTAGGGTTAAGTCATTTCAATATAACTTTCTGGCTGCTATTTGCCTGTGGAATATCTCAGGTGTGGCCATTTCACTAACACTCATGAAATACAAGACGCAAAGTTTTTTTCGCACACCTCTGATTCTAAGCAGCCGACTTCAACAAGAACAATGTCATTAATATTCGGTTGACAAAGTCACATTGTTTACCCATTTTTTTCTTGGGCGGTAGCAATTTCTGTTGAAGAATGATTCAATCTGCAAACAAATAATAAGGCTAACATGCTAACCTTCACAGCTTTGATGGTTGCCATGATAGCTGCAGACCGACAATATCAACAACAACAACTAAACAATCAACAAAAGAAAGGTTGCAATAAAATTTCATGATCGAAGTTGCACCTGCTTTGCAAAAACTGCAGTTCAGAAAAAAATCAAGGTTCAATATTGCAGAGCCGCCAAACGAAGGTGAGAACCAGAACACCCAAAATATTTACAACAGAAATTCCCCTTTCGATATTGATGCTTACCACGATAGCTCTTCTTGAGAAGTGCCAGAACCAATAACCAGGAAAAAATCTGACAGAACCACGAAAATGACATTGCTTCTTAGTCTCGTTAATAATTTGTGTAATGGGTGTGAGAATATATTACATCCTCACTTAGTTGTCTGCGGCACATTAAGAGCATAAATCTCACAATGCTAACACATTAAGACAATCTGGTGCACGTTTCATCGGTCGTTCATGAACTCAATGATCATTTACAGTCTGTTCCATGTTAACTTAGACATGGAATCTACATGATAGACCGTATGTAATGCAAAGCTTGTCTAAGTTTATAGAGGGTTTATAGAGACTTACTTGAGAGGTGTGATATAGCTCACTGCGATTTAGAGGGAAAACTTGGGTGTGGGATTTAGGTGACCAGTATTTGCCTCCATGCGCCCTCTCGATGTAGCATGAGACTAATTGCTGATCACTAATAACGATTTCCGCAAGTGTTGTGAGGTGATTTTGGACATGTCTAGAAAATCTTATAGTTACATTCAGTTTTGGTGAGATGTTCGTTGCAGTCTGAAATCAGTGCGTGTTATTCAGTTTGTAAGTTCGGGTTCAGGGGTTTTCAAGATAAAAATGATAATGATAATACTAATAATAGTGTACATGTATGTACATGAATGAAGAAAAAAAGTAAATGAAGATAAAAAACGTTGAGGATACACGGGGAGTCGAACCCGTGATCACAAGATCGAAAGTCCAGCATTCCAACCGTTGAACCACAGAGGTTTGTTATGTTAGGTTGTAGATTTTCCTGTAATAGCCAAGCTATGGCGATATGAATCTTGTGTGAAATAGAGCGTCATTTTATTTCACACAAGCTACATATCACCATGATGTTGAATTCGTTCACCATTATGACCATTTTGTAGTAGTCTGTACTTGGTGAACCTTGGCTCACGATTTTTTCCCACAACAGACAACATCAAAAGAAAGCGGGAGTTTAGGAGAGAGTTAAAAAGGCGGACTTCACACTGAGACAGGAATAGCCGACCACTGGTTCCTTGGTGCGACAATCTGAGATTTTCCACATGATTTCTTTCTAAATGCAAACAGTCCTTTTATAAAGACATCTAAAATCAAATTAAGTTCATTATGCGCATGCAGCGGGCGATTAAAATTTTAAACCTTTGTCTTCTGGTTGCACTGTCAGACTTCACAAATTAAACAGCATGTTTAGCCTCTTTAGTGTGAGCATATCAAAAAGAATTTACATTTTAGTAATGAATTACGAGACTTGAGTCAAAGACCTGAAACCCTATGGTTTCCATGCTAAGAAAACTGCAGCAATTATCAGCAATCTTTCAACCTTTGAGTTGAAAGTGTCGCTCTTTTGATCGAGATGTTTCCATTGAATTTAAAGTTTACATCGGAACAAGAAGCAGATGCGAGTTTTGATGACAAAGTAAAGACTGAAAGTTGTCCATCAGGGGATCTTTCATGTTTTCTTAAATTTTGTAGATCAAGGAAAATAACAGGTTACCTTAATCTATATTGCCAGGGCCCTTCTTCTCATTGACCAGCCTCTTGGACTTCCCAAGACATCTAAAAAGTAGTCACTTTTTAGTTGGTTGAAGTTGAACCATTAGGCGACCTCAAAAACTCATAGGAGACCAGGTAACACGGTTTATTCATAATCCAGTGCAAGAAAGCTGTGGGTCATGACCATTTTACGACATTGGGCTGTCTGCCACACTTAGAAATGTAATCAAAATTATAATTCGAATTATCTGTACTATCACATATCTTTCTGGATGAATTCAGATCCCAACAAAGATGATGACGAAGCAGAACCCACCATCTCAGTGACACCGTTATCAGAAAATTGTCTCCTAATATCGCGACATTCTTTTTAATTTCGATCGGGTAACCCGAGGGTATATGATAGAAAACAGGCTGATAAGTACTCATAGACAAAGCTGTGGTGCTCCCGGAAGGAGTCTATGATTCATTCATATTGGGTAACTGAATTTGATATTGGCAGAGACAACATGATTACAAATCTGTGAACAGTATCAAAACAGAAAAACAGCGCTTAGGGAAAAGGATACAGATCCGTGCAATTGACTTTGTTACTCATTGTTGGTCTGTTGCATTAGAACTTTACTATTACACTCTGTAGATTTTCTACAGATTTTACATGAAATATACTGGTAAATTTAGATCTAATCGAAGTGTAGCAATCGCTGTTTCCTTGGATCATATTGTGAGTCCATTGCATTAGAACTTTACTGCAACATCCTGTAGATTTTCTACAGCTCTCGAGATGAAGTGTGTTGAAAATTGGAGCAATTTTAGTGTGGATCAAAATGTAGCAATTGTCGATTTCTTGGGTTATCAAGGTTATGCAGCAGCAGTGGTGCATGCCGAGCCTCATCTTCAGTAATCGATGGACTGTCTTGAAGATGCTCACTGACAAAGGCGTAGCTATGAATTTGATTAAGTTTTGTTTCAATGTTTGCTGCTGTCCCCTTGGGTCAGGGCATGGATTAAATTGATCAGATATGGGCGTCTTTCTGATGAATATGATCAATTATCTTGGTAATATCTCATGATCATGGTAGTGTCTTGAGTCAAAATGCATGCTACTATATACTTGAAGAAACGTGAAGAAATCCATTTCAAATTACATTAGATCAGTCTGAAAGAATCAGTGAAAACCAACACATTGGGCATTCCCGAATGATTCCACCTCCCCAACATCGTGATCACACATCTAACCCGCTGCTTCCTTTCAAATGAAGAGTAATCCCTCTCAGGTGAAAGTTCACCTGTCCGCGTGAAGAATCATCGTCAACTGTCATCGTAAACAACGCTGGCGATGTTTGCCATCTTATGAATGTTTCATGCGCATGTAATGGCAATTACGTTAACAAGGTATAATTCTTCCGAGTTTATCTGGCGGCTGCAGTGGGGTTTATTCCTGTCATTTGTCACCTATCGCAGTGTCGGGAGAGAAATTTGTCTATTAACTTTCACCTTGCTCGGTGAGTCATGGTTCATTTACTCGAAGACAGGTATGGTGTCAGAAGTCCCATAAATTCTTATTATTGTATTCCGAAGAAAAGAAGAAAAACTTTGAAATTGGGTTGAATTTTCATTGTAATGTTGACTAGAGGTAAAAATGTTGTAGTCTTGATGAATATAAACCTCTTCAGGTCTCAGTGAACCATTTCAAGAGAGAGGGCATTGAATTAAAAAATACTTACTTAAAAGTAATATCAGTTGCAAAGAAATCTTCTATCTTGATTATCCGGAAAAAGCCACTTGTAAAAAAACAGTACCAGGGAGATTTGCATACTCATCCCGGCGATGCTGAAAGACCTTGACCTTGTGACATCTGGTACGTTTGAGTCATCCATCAAGTCCAGCCTTCGATCTAACTTTTGACTCACTGCTTCCTTTGGAAAGAGGTTGTGGTCCACTAAGATGTCATACATGGACTTCATTTCTGTGTTTTGAGGTGATGAGCGTTTTAACTTTCAAAGGCCCTAGTACATAAGTTGGGAAAAGTACTTGAAGAGTGACACTGACTATATTTTTTCTTTAGATGAGTCCATCCTGATATTTAGAAAAGCTGTGCACGAAACAAAGTAAAATAATTTGCTAGCTCATACTTAGGAAAAAGGCTTTAATGGAGTGTCACACCTTGCTCTTTCATTTATCCTGATATGATGAATGCTGTCTCTACACGTTACCAACCTTTTTCTCACATTTCTATCATCATTGTTCATTGTTATATCTTCATCATTCTAATAGAAAGTTAGTTGCTCCCAATCAGTTCAAACCCTGACAAAATTTCTGAATGAATTTATAGGAGCGAATAAGAATTCAGGCGTGAGAAGTTATTGTTCCTAAATGGTTGTCTTTTTTTCCATTGTCTTTTTTTACCTGTTGTCTTTTTTACTTGTTGTCTTTTTTACTTGTTGTCGTTTTACCTGTTGTCTTTTTTACCTGTTGTCTTTTTTACCTAGGTGGTTTTCTTTTTTACCTAGATGGTTGTCTTTTTTTCCGTTGCTTTTTTTACCCGTTGTCTTTCTTACCGATGCTTTTTTGTACCTGTTGTCTTTTTTACCGTTACTTTTTTTACCTCTTGTCTTTTTTTTCCGTTGCCTTTTTTACTTGTTGTCTTTTTTCCTTTGCTTTTTTTACCGTATACCGTATTCTCCATTCAGTTGAACTTGGCTGGATAAGGGGAATGTAATCGATAGATACTGTGAGAAAACAGAGGGTAAATATGGAACAGGATTGAAGGTGGTGTCGACCCAAGGTCAAGAGGACAAACAGTAGTTGGTCAGCTGATGCCCTTCAGCCACTGACTAATTACATGGAGAAGATGACACATCAATCAATTTTCATTACTGTTGACTACTTGATACATTTCCAATTACATCCTGTTAAAGTCAGTATCACTTTATATAATTCGCGTTTAATCTCCTGGCTGTATTTCTGTGACTAAGACAACAGTGGCTGCATTGTGATGGACAGATAGCTAATTCTGTAATCATGCTAGTATTGAAAGAGTTCAACAGCTTTGGGCAGCTGGTAAGCTAACGTTGTGGCAAAGGTGTAGGTGACACATTCACTTGCTGAGAGTTACTTCTTTGAAGGCTTGTGATCTTGGCAGTGGCTTGAAGTCATCCAAGCATGTCTTCTCGTTCCTTCGTTTGCCATAGGCCAACTGATTGACGATGAGTCTTAGCTGTGATATGCCAAGAGAGTTTCAGGTTGAAATTGCTGATCTGTTGATATGACGATAGTGACACACTTATCCCTTATTCTACTGAGCTAAGCTAAGTTACTGTTCCATATTGATGTAAAGGTGACATCTGTAGAACTTTCAGGGCTCAGTTTTAGATGGACATCACCATCAACACACAAGACCAGTGAAAGATTAACAAGGGTTAAGCAGTTAATCTTTGACATGGCCATTATGACAACAGATGAATCAAGGTGTGAAGATCACCTGGCTAGGTATGACAATAGACCTTTCATTCATTGGTGCACATCACTGGCCGTTTCCCCTGCACCAGCAGCCAGTGCCTAATGGTAAATCAATTACCAGTGGTCTAATTGCTGACGAAGTGATTGATCTGTGTCCAGGATGAGGTTATAATGAGGGTGATTCATGGCTTAGTTGCCTTTTGCTGCTCAGAGTGGTTGGTCAGTTTGGTTGCAGGGCTGAGTTGCTTAACTGACCAGTACGCTGCCCTTTGACTCATCAATATTATAGTATTACCAATTCTCAAGTGACCCAGAGCCTTTCAAAATATCTAATTACTTATTCATATTACACAAAGACTAATTTTGCATGGTCGGGTAATAATTCATTAAGGACCATTACACTTAAATGATATCTGTGCATGGTCATTTGTTCTTGGAATTTACAACTGGTGGTCATATCAAAACTGACCAGTGGAGTTGGTTCATTTACTCTTTGGTGCTCTGTTTGACTGTTCATATTCCTGTTATGCCTCTCTACTAGGTCATGGTATGAATTTAATGAAATATGCAATACTGAGGCGCTGTGTGGTGCTGTGGTTCAGCCTTGTCCAATAATGTCTAGTCCTGAGTTTGAAAGGAAAAGAAGTCCATGTTCCCATCGATATTGGGTAGTTGTCTACTCTAGTCCTTTGACATCTCCTTCAAGATGTGCAAACAAAAGATATAAAAGTCTCGCTTTAACATGAAGAAAATGAGAAGTAATTGTATCATGTACGCTTTACGTAATCCTGCATCTTACTAGTTCCAGCCTCACCCGTAATCCACCCCATTTTCCATCTTTGTCGCGACTGGTATGGCATGTATAGGAGAGACCCTATTGGCGATTTCGTGTCACTTAATCTTGCCTATACCTGTCTATCTTGGCTGCTGCCTTTAGTCTCCCTTTATGGGTCAGCTAAAACTGGCTTGATTTTTTTCAATAAACCAGTCCGGACTGATTCCAAAAAGTTTTAATCCAGCTTAGCTCATTAGTGGACAATATTGAGGGGCAAGTTTGAGCTAATGACATAATCCTGGTTTGTTTGATCCTCTCATTATGTAATCAAGCGATAATTGCCATTGTTTAGTTCAAAGAATTTGATATGGTCATCAAAAGAAGGCAAATCTCATTGCCACCTTTCTCTGTGGGAAGGTTTCTCAAAAACACCCTATAATCGCAAACGTGACACCATATTGTTTTGGTGCCAATCGAATTTGCGTGAAAACTTTGATGTTTTGCGTCAAAGGGGAAGGGTCTAAATGGATTAGCTATTGCTTTGTTTAACAGTGTAATGTCTCTTTGTCAAACACGTGAGCCTTTTGATGATGGGGGGTTTGTGCCATCGATCATATACTCTTCTGAGGGGATGGGCATTCCGGATGCTCTTGGCACAGTTTTCTTTGAAAATCCAATTAAACAAGAACTGTTACCCAACTGGCGGAGGTGGTCTAGCTAAAAGTTAGTCATGTGTGCCTTTGCCAGTCAGGCTGTGACTTTCTCTGGCAATCACCCTGGTAAAACAAATCATGTGAAACCTTGGAAAGAATGATTTGGTGTCAATATAAAGGAAGAGAACTGATGCAGTCTCACTGCTGACATGACTGACTAATGTGAAATACTCCATCAATTTCTCCATCTCCTGTCCCCAGGTTGAGTGCCACTCTCAGGCTTCATGCGATTGGTTCCTTGTTTCTTGGTCTTCTATCTAAGACTTATGTTCAAGTTGGGTGCTGTCATCTGGCCATGTGTGGCCAGTTTCCTGTCTTATCTTTTCCTGTAATACTTACATCAGTCATGAAACAGTTTAAAATTAGTTAGGAAGGTTTTTATTTCTGAGTGACTGCAGTGGTATTGAACCCACGAAAGTTGAAGTTTGTGTCTCCTCCCAAGCCTGAACTCAAGTCCAAATGTACTGGTTTACACTATTTGCACCATATGGAATCTTCAGTTGTGTCATCAACCTGTGCAGATGTTGCAACAACCCACCTGCAGAAACTTGCTGATGTCTCCCTGCAGCAACCAAACAATCTACTTCGCCATCCTTCTGTGCCGTTATGTGATGGAGAAGCCTAATGATCGGTAGATAATGAGGTTCCTAAGACTGATTCACACAAGACTTTTTAATTGGATTTTTTTGATAAATAGCCGTATGGCAGGACATTGGGTGCATGTGCAGATTTATTGCATTTGGGGTGTCGTTTGCAAGCACACGATAAAATACCATTCACATTGAACGCATGTGCAATAACGAGTACAGTTTTGTGTTAAGGACTTTTGGGCCAACTTTCCTAATTGAAAACATTGCTTAATGTTTGCAGTTGTTGTCGCAGTCTAAGCTATAGGCTAGTTTTGGTTTCAGATTTGTTTCCCTTACTGCCGAGAAGGCAGATTTCAATTAAACGCTCTAATCGTCAAATTGATAGGACAAATTTATAAGGACACAGGCAGTAATAAAGTTCTTGCCCTAGCGGTATTCACTCCCAAGTATGCTGCCCTTTCGCTATACTTCTCAAACTATTGATCACTTTGATAACATTTTCAAACATTACAAAACCTTGTGTCAGTAATTACACTGTCAATATGCATTACCTTTCGGCACATGATTGGATCAACTAGAAGTGTTGTGCTGGTTTAAATGATGCAAGTGCCTTATTTCTCCTGATAAAATCTATAAGAAATACATTAATGACTATAAAGTTTCAGCCTGCAAAAGGAAGGTAGCTGCTCCAAATTTGATTTTGAAGAAGGATTATCAGTTATCTTGAACAAGTTGTGGTATGGGACGAACATCATGCAAAAGAATGACTTTCGTCATGAGTATCGGAGTTTGGCAGGTGTGCAGCTACTTTCTCCTTTCTCAGTGCGATATCAAAACACCATAGCTATGAGAATATTGATATAGTTAGCCCCTTGAGTGTCTGCCGGGTTGGCGGTCGACCAAAATAAACTTATCAATGATATTGATGTGAAAATTTGCGTGTTCATATACATGTTGTCTGTGTCAATGAGTGTTAATTATTAATTATGGTACGAATTAATTGGAACCCTGTGTAGCTGTTTTAACACACTGGAATATTCTGTACTTTGGACTCTATGGTGCTTCTCTGATTCAGCTGGGTAATAGATATGTTTTTCTAGTTCAGTTTTCCCTTTTGGGATGCAATGTCTGGATTGTTCATATCTGATTCCTGTGACTGATGTTGAATGTTTGGGAGTCCCCTTCCCTTGTGCCTGTATCAAAGGTTTGTAATGGGAACACTAGTAATGTCTTAGACAAACCAACTAAATTACTATGATGATTAGAAAATGGCCCCCAGTCCTTCGGTACAAAAGTACAAGATGATCTTCATGTGACTCATAACACACACTTCTCAGATGGAAACTTCATGGATTGATCTGAGTGATTCTAATTTCTGGGAGTTGGAAGATGAACTGGAGGTAAGTTTTTTGATACCCTAGCTAGTTTGCTACATTATTTCTTCTTTCCGGAAGGCTGGCTAAAGAACTATGAATATGATGAGCCAGAGTGGTTTAAAATATCCTAGGATAGTGTGTTTGGGGGAGGGGAGACTTAATTCTATTGATCTCGGATGTATTGACGTTATCCACCATCATACAATAAGGACCGACACTTTTCTTTGCGTTACATGTTAGTCTGCTGGAAGGTGACAGCCAGCATGGAGACAGCACTCCCTCACTGAGAAATTTCTGTGGCCACCCAGGAACAGCCAAAACAATTCACACACATAGTGTTGGATATTGATTTCTTCATAATTCAGTTAAATAGTCATGGTACTGCACCCAGAAAATAATTGTGACTGTATCCACTGAAACAGAAATGACTTCACCGACAGCCTGGCTAAAGGCAACCATTGTGACAGGTTTATCCATTAGTACAGGTGCCTCCCACCAGGGCGTCTCACTTGGTTCATCCATCCTAAAGCAAAAACCCTAGCAATCGTCTCCATTTCGATTAATGACTGAGCACTTTGTTTCCGCAAGTGCCCCATCACTTTAGAGATGGCTCAGTGTTAATTGGTTAAAAGCTATAGCATGTTGGTTCAAAGAAAAATAACTGATGATCTCATTGCTGATGGCAAAACTGTTGGAGCCCGCAACGAGCGTTTTCTTTTGCCGTCCAATGTCTTGTTTCTACCAGGCCTTTTTGCCCATGATGGCTGTACTTTCCATAAGATTTCTTAGGGATGAATTGTTTTCCAATCCTTTGTTGCCCTCTGCCTAGCATATGCTCAACTTGTATGAAAATGTTGTTTTGCTTATTCAACATTGTTATTCTGAATCTTGCTCCTGATGCTCTTGCACAAGATAGCTAAATATCTAGAAAAGATGTCCAAAGCAGCTTCTTCCTTGTCAGAAGGGTTGCGCAATAGTAGCTCCCAATTTTGAAAGTCTGTTTTGGAATTTTTTTCAAGATTGAGTTAACATTGACGTCGTTATCCTTTTTTTTGCTTTTGCCACAAACATTGTTATGCTTGAGAACAATGTAAGCCAACCTCAAGTGTTCTTAAGCACACTACCCCTGGAGTTGGACTGAAAACTACATCTTGTAAACAAGATGATGTTGGTCGTGAAAAGGTTAGCTTTGTTAGCAAGGTGGTCGTTTTAATGAGAACCTTTTTCTCAGTATAATTTGTGCCTGGAGCAGGAATCCCAGTGGTTTTCCAGTTACCCGTGGAATATGAGTTTCCATACTTATTGGGTTTCCTGGCTTTTCAAAATTAGATAGCTGAAGAATTAATTGGGGCTGGCTCCTTTCAAATGGACTGTCTGGATAAGTCCATCTGCTGCCTCAGGTATGCCTAATCATCCTTGCTTATCAATTTCAATCTGTCTTCCAAAGTAATAAATGCAAGTATTATTGAAGGCATCATGGCCACTCACAATAGGTGAAGCACTTGCTTTCTGTTCACTGTTTCTAAAGATGAGACCAAGACGAGCTTGGTAGCTTCCAGCAGTTTGTCTCAACATTAGTAGCTTCAGTTTGGCGGTTGGTTCATTTTGCAGAATTGGTGGCTGTTGTTTATCAATAATGAGATTTTTAGTCTACCAGGCAATTTATCATGCAATATTCCTATCAAGTTCTACTTGGTATGGTACAAAGCAGTTTCTTCCTGAAGGATTGTTGCAACAGTGTCACCCTGCTGCTACCTGTAGGTCTTCCCTCCTTCACCACTTTCTCAGACTTGGCAATCGCAACCTGTTCCCGCTGAGGGGAAAATTGCTTCAAATTGGTTGCAATATATGCTTCTGCCAATCACGTGAATATCCTATTCCAGCTAATTGTTCAGAGCTGCAGATATGTGCTCAG
Source organism: Lineus longissimus (assembly GCF_910592395.1). Classification (NCBI taxonomy): domain Eukaryota; kingdom Metazoa; phylum Nemertea; class Pilidiophora; order Heteronemertea; family Lineidae; genus Lineus; species Lineus longissimus. Next base: position 3,217,194 of record NC_088314.1, read on the forward strand.
AAATATGTTTCAAAATAAGTTTGGTTGCATCCCCTGTGGATTCTTGTACAAAATGTATGAGAGATGGGCAAACTGGTGATGGAGTTGACTTTCTAACTAATTGCAGCTCAACTTGGCAGTACATTTCAATAGATTGATATATATATACGTCGAAAAAAAGTTATTTTGTTGCAGTTTGGATGAAATCCACTCGTGCTCATTTGCTGCCTTCGGCTTCCAAACGGCAGGTAATCTGTTGAGAAACTTGAAAACTGGGAACATTCTAAAGTTGCAGTTTGGAGTTTGGAAAGTTTGAAGGACGTGCCTAGTAACCGAGTTCGGGTCCTAGGCCTTCTGTCTTTTTGCCTCAACATGCTTCTGAATGGATGATTCACATTTGCGTTAAGGAGTATCTAGGCCTTTTTCGTTTGATTACATTTTCTCTGATCACGGGGAGTGCAAATGAGCCACAGCTGGTATGTTCGGAGGAGTTCGTTTAGTCAGGGACTCTTGGGATGACTTTTGCAAATTTACCATTACAACGTGTAAAGGAACAGCTCGAGGTCATAGCGGTAGTTTTGGAATTTCTGACACATCTTTAGTCACGGATAATAACTGACGTTTAAAAAAATTATAGATTATCAATGCCAGTGCTTTGCGCAGTTGCAGCTTTCTCGCACCAATTTGCCTTCAAGGACTTCAACATGTTGTTCTTCTATTTACGGACTTTAACTCTTGTTGAGACATTTCAAAATGGCTGAAAAAAACTATGTTTTTTTCATAAAAATGTGATGTGTATCAATTCAAAACATGGAACATCATACGTAACTCTCTCAAATTGTATTCAGACTTGCAAACCAATGATTTCATAAAACAATGCCATAGACAAATTTGATTATCAGGTTTTTTAACTTGCATTAGTTTTTGTCGATTTTTCACAATGTGAGGATCAGCATTTCATTTCCTTGTGTTACATTTTGGAAGAATCCTTGATGGATTGGCTGGGAATATTCACCTATTGTTTCTGTCGAAGGCCTAGATCTTGGCAGGTAAGGAATAGTTACTTTTTTGAAAATTTAGGTCAGATTCAGATTTGTCATTGTTTAGACATATCTAAAACCTAAAAACTGTAGTGGATTTCTCTTATTAAAAGTTCAAATTGAATGCTGCATCTTTTCTCGAAGAATCAAGAATCTAGTCAGACCTGATTCCTCTTAAAGGTGCCCTTCAAGGAATTGGCATCATTTTACTGATGGGGACTATCCACCAATGGAACGGGAGGAAAAAAATATAAACGTCAAGTAATTTCATTTTATTGTCTTTTGGCCAGGTTTTTAAAGTTTCAAATGCCTTCTGATTATAATATCAACTCACTTCCAGCTTGTTATTTTGTGCTACACCCTAGTTTGCATTTATCTACAAAGTCATTTTTGAAGGAAAAAAATAGAGCACATCAGGTATTCATCCAAGTCAGTGGTAGGCTAAGAAGGTTTCTAACTTTGAACATGTGTCTGTTGCTTTTTGGCCCACCCTCTGTGGTACAATTCTTCTCAATCTTTCACCAAGGTAACTACTTAACAAATTGGTTAAGAGCTAACATTTTTCTGAAAAAACTGGATGAATTCGGGTTCTTTCACTTCATGTAGTTACCTGTTGAATTTGGTACTAACAAAAGTGTTTCAATCTAGTTATCCAGCATCAATTTTGTGTTTTCCAGTAGTGTTTTGGTGCAAACCAGTGGCGTGTCTGGGTTAACTAGAGGTAGTTCACTGGTAGGTCCTACTCATTCCAAGCAAAATATTTGAAAATTGATTGTATCAAGAGAACAAATGTGTGATGTCAAGAAGCACTTGGAGAAAATAAAATACAACCACGTTGCTCCTCAATGTATATTAGTTATTCTCATAACAACAGCAGTATCTCAAATTATAATTCAATTGCCATTATTTAGTGAAAGTCAAGTTGCTCTTTCGAAGTAAAAGAACCTTGAAGGGGTTACATTTGTGAGAATTACACTTCAGGAATAAAGATGTCAAAAATCTGCCAAAAAAATTTTTCAGAATTTCTAAGTCTGGGTCTCTGAGACTTGAGACTTGATACTTGACTTTGACCATGCCATGGGAGGCACTTAAATGCAAATAGAAACACAACAGTTGTAGAAAACATCTTTCAGGGAAATTTCTATACAGTTCAATGACCAGGAATACATGAATTCAAGTTGGAACATTCACAGTAAACCCAGGGGCAAAATTGATCTTGACATATATCTAGAAAACACTAAACTAATGATATTCTAGTTCTGTGCAATTAATTCGGCACACGCCAGTCTTACTTTTCCTCTATGCAAATAAAGCGATGATATATGTACTTGATATAACTGAAATTGATATGCATGGCCCAAACTTGTTATACCGAATGCATGAGAATTGCCTAATTGGTGCAAAAAAACCCTTCAAATTACCCCCAATCCTTCATACACTAAATAATCAACTACTTTCAATTCCAATCAACAGTTGCAGAGGACCTAAATTGGTTTCCACCAATCTTGTCTCGTTTGTTACTGATAAATTATCATTCTGAGCACATCCATATAGTACCATTGTTTCTATCACTAGACTAATTTCACAACAACAGGTTTCTGCAAGATCTCGTTGACTTACCATTAGTTACCCTGACTGAAAAGCAGTGTTAGCATGTGCCTTTCATATCCAAGAACACACCCTGTAACGAAGGTTCAGGATGAGACCATATCATTGGGCCAAACTTTTTTAAAAGCATTTGAAAGTACCGCAGGAATGGAGGTTTAACATTAATTTCGGTAACTGAAGCACAAAACTTGCTGGAACTGTAATTGAAGCAGACTCCACAGTCCATTTGTTAACATGAATATTGACTGGCACCAATAACATAATCAGTGCTGGTGTGCCAGTGTGTTGACAATTAGTTACTGCATTCCTCTCATTAGAATCTACATTTGCATCTCCTTATTCAATCAGGAGTTTCAGATTCTGGTCTGACTTCACCACGGTGACCGCCACAGCACATTTCCTGGCAGGCAGGCACTTAGTACTCCCTGAAGTTCTGCTAGATAGGAATATTGCTTCAGACTTTGAAGGTGCTTGCCAATGCAAAATTAATATCAAAAGGTTTAACTGTGCATTGAATCTTCTCAAGTGTGATTGGAATGTTGACTCTATATGCAAACAGCTAGATATTTGCCACTCATGCCGTGACTTTGGTCAAAATATGTCTGGGTCACAAACAACTCACAAGAGGAAATAAGCCGCCAAGAGTACTTCTTGTCTGGTTTTACTCTAAAACCTGATGAGGGCAGTCCATTGGAACTAAGTACGCGGAGCAATTGCCATCTGACCAGAATACAAATAAGGGTCGGGACTTAACCGAGATAGGTAATGACGTTGATGTGTCATCCAGGTTAAATTAGGTACCAAATGATGATTTAGTGATTGTAATGGCTAATAGCTTGACTGTTAATCATGTAACTAGGAGGTGGATGTGGACGTTAATGCATGATATACAAATATTTCTGACATAGTACATTTATCTCCTATAAAAACAAGATATCTTGTATCACTATTGATCGTCACAGATGTGTTTTAGGTCTATGGAAAGAAGGATAAGAACAACAACAATCTGATATGCGAATGATATGTCCAGTTTGCTAAAAAAACAGTGGGATGACTGTCCTAATATAGGATGGCTTAAGCGCCCACTGAAATCAAAAAGTAATATCACTGAAATGGTGGTTGAATTCCTGCTGATGTCAAAAGCAATGTGGCTTTCTTCTGAAGAAATTTTTAATTTCTTTCAATGCTATTGCAATGCTTTATGTGAGTCACCCAGGGTGACCCTGAGTCCTTGTTGCAGCAGCCCTGCCGTAAACCATTAGAAAGAATACTGCAGGCTCATGCTGCCATCTATTCCAGTCTCTAATTTACTAGAACTAGGAGATTGAGAAAGCTTCAGTGCTTGATGGACTGACGTGATAAATTACATGTGCACTAAAAGTGCAACTATTGTTTGGACACTGGATAGAATCTTTACTTTTTGAACATACTTCAATGGTTAATTGATGGCCGATGTTTTTTTTAGAAATCACAACTTTGTGTAAAAAGATCACAGAACCAATCTGAAAGATGTGTAGCGATGTGTTTGCACTCTGCGGTCACTTTGAGTAAATGCTTTAATGAAGAGCATGGACTATCTGAGTATTTCTCATGGTGTTTGTTTCCTTAAATATCCTGAAGTCAGTGTGACTCCAATGATAGACTCCGACCAGTCTGAGACGAGTGTCAACAAAATAGCCTTACATCTCTCGAGTGCTAATAATACACTAATATGGACATGAAACGGCCATGTTATGAAGTGAACCCATAACACAGGAGCCCTTGACTTGCCCGTTTGGTAGCCATGAGCACAGATGCCCTTGTTGACTTTCTGTCAGCTTTGACAGATTTCATCGTTAGAAGTTTAATAACTGTTGGGCGAGCTCTTTGCCTTGGTGGTGGTTGAAGTAGTCCTTGACTCTGCTACTTGCAGGATGCTAGGGAATTGTTCGGGATCATGAGATACGGGCTTATTCCATTGGATGACTAAACCAAAAGCCTCACCCATCTATAAGGTTCTACAAAACTTTTGCTAAGGCTTCTTGCAAGCTGCTGTCTTGCCAAGCAGGAGTTGCAGAACCCACCTACTGCCACGTTATGTTTAGTCTTGTTCGGATATCATGTAAGAAACCCAAGTTCATCAAACTAGACACGAAAAATGAACTTGGATAATAAAACAATATCAAAATAAATTCCAACTTATTTTGATGGATGAGATATATTTGGATATCTATTCATTTCTATTGAGAACGACATGCGTTTATATCTATATTCTGCGCCTAACCAACCATATTTTTACTGATATCCTCCAAGAGCCTCGACATTCTTCCAGACAACACCAAAATATTGGTATCCATCTCGGAGCCAGCGCAGCATGAAATAGACATATTACTCTCGTTAACTCCAGCCGGTGGATGATTGAAGTCGCATTCTCCCCCATTATCTCCATGTTCCATCCGTGTGCACGGTAGAGAAGGTTTGGCGATTAAACTTGATGGGGAGAGCTTCTCGACCAATAAGTTGTCCGTTATTTGTCTTGCTCTCTGACAGGCAGAAAATGGATGGGTTACCCCGAGGTTTGACCATGATGTTAATGCTTGACATTGGAATATGAATTATGTTCTACTGATGGACATCAGCTGTGCCCTGGTGTGGTGACGTGTCATTGCAGCAATGCGTGCCAGGTCAGAGTCATACTTGGTTTGGATGGCCAACGTGGAATAGGGAGCATGTGGTGTGGGAGGGCAACTTGGGACAGGAGTATAACATTTTCCTTGTCTTAGTCAATGAGGATGAACAAAAAAATGGCTGTAATGCAACCATACTTGATGGCAACAAAAAAATGTTTCTTCATCATCTTAGATTCCACTTTCTAAAATTGGACTCCTCAAGTGTATATCATCATGGTTTTCCCTCCCTGTTTTCTCGCCCAGTTCAGCTTGTTTGAGAAGTCTGTCCGGAATTCACCAAGAAGACCTGGCTCTCGAACTCAAAGCTTAAGGAATGATGAGGATAATGTTGTGTATCTTGTTCACCCAGCCACTATCACGTACGCAGTGGGTCCTCCTCAATTTGTCTAAAGTTCACCCACGAGACCTGACTACTTTCAGAAAGCAATAGAATCAACCAAGATGGCTCCTCATCTCGTTTGTTCATCATTCACATCATCTAATGTCATATTGTGTCTTGGGAATTTCATCAACTTCTCATCCAACTTTAGATAAAGTTCTTTGATTGCTTTCTCATGCAAAGTTAAACAAGTCTACTTGGCCCAACTCTGCCCCAATGAATTTCACTGAAGGACATTCACAGCTCACTGGTTCCTTTATCAGGTTCAAGTCTCATGGAATTGTAGATCACTGTAGCTTGGACATTTTTAACCATGACCCATGGCGTGTTTGAATAAGAGGAGTTGAGTATTCCCTGAGCTGAATCTCGGGGAGGATTCTTCCCCAAAAGAAGTACCGGGTATTACTTGTAAAAATATCAGCAATTAGAACCCCCTCCGACACTGTTATGTGTGGCTTTCTTTATGCGCGTTGCTGATTTATGTGTTCGGAAAATGCAGTTGTGCCAGTGGTAGGAATTGGCTGTACTGATTTATGTTGTCAGGTACAATTATGAGAAGTACAATGGCTCGTAGTCATGCAAGGTCATGGCAATTTCAAATGCACCTGAGGGATTTGCACCAATGGTAGATTAAAATTATTGAATATCTTTCAAGGTAGAAAAACAAAAAGCACCGAGAAAACGTCGATGGCCTTGGTATTTTGCAGGTTCCGCCTTTTTGAGAAATAAAATCCAAAATGTATTTGGAAATGGGAGTATTTTCATTGCACAAAATGTTGCATGTAGTATGCGGCCAGATCACCAACGTCCCTGATCAAATTTTATCTGCTTATATCCAGCTTTTTTCTGCTTCTATCCGTTTTTGTGCAAAGCGTGCACATTTCGAAATACAACAGCAAGTATATCTAGGGAATATAATCAAGGGATATAGTCAACAGTGACAAATCCTAGCATGCTCCAATCAGAAGGAGACAAGAGATATAGTTCACTGATAGCCAACAAACTTAATTAAAATCGGAGGCGGGATTGTGCGCAATGTCATTCTTGTTATGGCATGAAATCCCTGTCTCTGACATGGCTGACACTCTTGTATACACAAAGGACTCAAGCCGTCACTGATATGTAACCGTGTCTACAATCATTTTAACCCTTTGAGTCTCATCAGTGTTACAAAGTACCAATTGCCTTTTCTCTTTCACATCGGAGTTCAAAATTGGAAAGTGCCATCTTGTTTTACTCAGGTTTCCGAGTATGGCCAGACCTGCATAAGTTCACCTCCTCCATAGTGTTCTTTCTTCACATCCTCAACTTCATTAGTAGTGAATTACGATGCTGCCGTAAACTATATATAGCCCCGGTCACGTCAGGCACATGCTAACAATATGAAACATGCATCAAGTTAATGTCTAAAATATTCATAAAATCACCCGACAACTGCACTTTTACCATGTTTTGATTTCATTGTCATAGCAACTGGATATAACAATAATTAATGAGGCTTGTTAATTGCCTGTGTGACCAGTGTTGGAAAGGTATCTAAGTCACTTATTCTCACTGTAAGGGCATTTAGCTGAAATGTACTGAAGATTTATGATTATATATATTTAAGTTGGCTCACAGTTTGTAGCACAGGTAATTATTCTGGAGCAATGCCACAAGGATGAGCTTTGCTTTGAAGGAGTTTCACCCCCCAATGTCCTTGATACTGACAGAAATCCTGCAATTAATTTTCACATCCAATGACTTTCTATACTTTCCCCATTTAGCTGAGAGTAATTGGCAGTTATTGATTGTGTTCTACACCTATAATTACAAAAGATAAGAACACTGATAGAAAATGTTATCCTAGTAATGACATCACTTCAATCAAACATGGCGAGATGAAATTTACTGATTTCTCTCTTCGAGCAAATGACATTATTTCTCAGTCGATTTCTTTACAGTTATTCACTTTATCAATTTTGATATTTGTAGAATTTCACAAAATCAGATATTTGGTGATGCTCGGAGTGTTTTAGCGATTTATTTGTTATTTTGATTAGATTTATTTGGGATATGACAAAAAACAACAAATTCTTGAACTTGTAAACGAAGATTTTCCAAAAGTTTTGATTCAGAATTATTTGAATGGCCAAAAGTATCACTGACTCAATCAAAAATCAAGTTGAAGATATTTCAGAATAAACACTGTCAGTTCCTTTAATTCGTGGTAGAATTTTATGACTTATGCTTGGTGATAACATGTGGCATATCAACAAGTAAGGCTATATCCTAGCATCATTCAGCAATGATGTATCATATCAAGAATATCCAATATGTGACTTGTTGGTGCCCACTTTCTATTCAATTGTTGCTGAGACAGGATCTGGTCAGTTGGTCATTTAAGTCTCTGCAAAGATGATGTATATGAAATTGGTATGTTCCTCTCTCTCTTATAACGTTCAAGTATGAAATATTGGTCATACTTGTACAAGTTATGTTATATCAAATCTTTGTTATGAACCAGATATCTGTCGCGGGTTATGTATCGTTTAGTGTTATTCACTTCCGTCCTGGCATTGACTTCAGTTGTTCCTCCTCAGATCTGAGGATGGTGAGCTGTCGGATCTGAGCGGCCTCTTCAGAAATAGTTGGAGTATGTGACTGGTGGTAACAGTCGTGCCCAAAAATATCTGATTACATATATGCCTGGATGTCATATAAGTGACAGAACCCATTTAAAGACTGGCCATTATAAGTTTGATATGGAGCTTATATCTTCGATAACACCAAGGTCTCTATGTACTGTACAATGTTTTCCATCAATGAAATATCAAATACAGGGAATGTTGGTGTCAAAATAAGACAGTGTAAGACAATAAAGGAGGCAGGTTTGATCACCTATCAAATATGATGGTCATTGGGCTTATGTCTTCATTCTGAAGGGTATTTGGTATTGTTTGAAACAAGTGATGTCTCGAGTTATCAGTTGTATATAAATCTTAGTCAAACTTAAAAAGAAACAGTAACATTAATGCAAGAGTGTTCTACAATGGTAAGGAACAAAAGCCTGGATGAATTAACTCAAAGTTGATACATTTGATAACGGAGTTATGAAAATTGTATTGGGAATCACTGCATTACTTGAACGATTTTAATCAAGACAACTTCGATATTAGCCAATTATGTGCTGTTGAGATATGAGAGCTGGGAAACAACGTGGGACATTTGGGAGCCATTGATTGTCATTTTGATGCTCCGTTTATTGATATAAGAATGGAATTTTAGAGCTGAGATCAGTTATTTTGATAGATATTTTGAGGCAATGTTATGAGCATTCATTCATACGTCAAGTTCTAGAGCATGATGGGTGTGAGTTTATTCCCGAGTATTGTTATGTAACGATGTGTTTGATAATGCAGAAGTCATCAGTGTTGCTGTCATTTAGGTTTCCGTATCGGTCAAACAAGTGGGTTATTGATATCGATGCAGGACGAAGAGAATCCTTGGAGCAGTTCTTCTTAAAGTTGAACAAACAACTTACAAAATCGACACATAGACTATTGAAGAAGCAACTTTACACTTTACCATTACCGCCGTGTGTTTGTGTTGTGAAGTAGGAGTGCATACATTTCTGATACCACAAACTGTTAGCTTTAATCTATCATCAATAGAACCCAAAAACTGTTGCAGCTTTTCGAATGTAAAAGCGTTTGAATATGGCAAGTGTTAGTATAGCCATAGCGTATGAAAACGGAGCCATCCCTTGGTAACCCGGCGGCAAAAGCTGTCAGTTTCGATCTATTATCAGCAGTCTGCAGAAGCCATCGCATGATATGGTTGGTGAGACCTAATGGTCCAAAACAAATGCTCGAGATATGAAGAACTCAACCTCATGGAATATGGTGCCAAGCATCAGAGAACCGCTTTTATGAAAGTGGCAAAATTTTGAGAGATTAGCCTGTCGAGACTTAGCGACCAGCCTCGAGGGATTGATATGTTTAGTAAATGATGTTTGGGGTGTCAGAGCAACAGCCGCTCTGGCCTTATCTGTCAGGTCTGACCTTTTCCGAGGTGTTATGATGACCACTCTGGGCGTATCTGATAGAAAGGTGGCAGGGGCTTTAGCACTTGTGCTTCCGACTTGTTTTAGACATCTCAATGTACTTTGAGAGAGGTTGTGTGTGTTGATGGTTCAGGTCACGGTTTTCTGATTGAAAGGTTGTAGTTTGGTTGCCTCATTCAGCAAATCAGTCATTTCTCCTTTAAAGCGGAACATTCTGCACCCATGGGTATACCAGAGAGAATCATGGAAAGTTACTTGCACCCAATCCCTAGACGGAGTGCAAGGAATCCGGCATTTGTCTAGCAAAGAATACCCCGAAAGCTCACTGTGCTGTGCTGTTTATATGCAACATCTCCTTTCATGGGGATAATATTCCATCATCACCACAACAGCGTGCTGCATTGATCGCCCTGATCATCTCGTTAATCATCCAACCTACCATACGAGATAATCACCTACACAAAGGGTTAACCGGGGGTCAATTACCGTGGTCCTTGGACACACTTCCTAAGATCCTTTGAGATCTAAGGACTCTAACCATTTGTTTACGTTCCTTAGCAACTTAATTGTCTTGTCTTGGTCGTGGATGCACTGACGATCATTGCTCGATTAAATTTTTCTGATCCGTATCTTTCCGTCAGAGGTGATCTTTATATAGTTGGTGGAAAGTGCGGCAACTGGTGGCTGTCCCGCACGATAATGGCTGATTAGTACCAGCGGGGCGAGTGAGGTTTATGGTACGGTGCAGCGGACAACTCCATGGTTCCACGCTGGGTGAAATCTATCAAGAACGACCTGTTTAATTCTGTGTAATGGATATATGCTGCAAGGTGCTGCAGATGGAGAACTATTTCAGGCTAGCGACTGCCAAGGTAGGGATTGAACAATCATCCTCTTTGCAATAATAATGGATATCAACTCCAAACTATTAAGTGGATGGGTATTTCTTGGGTTTTCCCCATTAATCTGTTTGTGCCTCTCAAATCCATTCAAATTATATTTGGTATTGAGATATCAGTAGGTTCATTTGAATTACCATTTTAATTTAGATGAGTCATTCAAAGCTTTATGATAATGAGAGAGCTGAGGGGCCATGTTGTTCTGATATTCTACATTAGATTAATCGTTTAAATGTAGAACTCCTTGGCTTCATGTTATGTGGCATAGTACATATAACATCATGTTGATTTATCGTTACTTTTACTGTTGGATTAATTTATTCTTCCTTTTCTTCCTTTAATTCAATATAAACTCTTAACATGGGCTCTGAACCTGCAAATTATGAGGAATACAAAAAACAGTCATGTCCTTGAGATTTTTATTGTTTTGAGCAAATCATATGCTACTAAATAATACTTTTTGCCAGAGTTATATAAGTGTTAACTTCGGCTTATAGTTATCCCATCATCTGTTGAGAAGTGTTGGTAATTATAGCTTGTCACTGTGAATTATCTTGGAGCGCTGATGAGGCGGTTTTTTGTTAATTTTTTGCTAGTTAATATTGATTTGTTGTGGCTTAATTGGTGTATCCTGTCATAAACTTGTTGCGTGATGGATTTAGGGACTTGGAGAGTGAGTCACTGATATTAAGGTCGGTCCATTGGTTGGTTGGATAGGGGAAGGGGGTACGGTTAGTCTCGACGTTTGGTCAGCGTGACATCTGGCACTAATGTTACAAGTAGTTTTCTGGTGGAATTTAGGGATCAGAATTGTGAGTCACTGCTAGTCCATGATGTTGGTTCATGAGTTGGTCATGTTGGTGGTTGCACAAAGCTGATTGAGCTTTCTGGTGGAGCAACAGGCTTCAGTTTGCCATTTGACAGTTTGATGCGAGGGGGATGAGTGACTCATATTGCATGGCTTTTGTGGGGTTTTAGTACCTAGATCCTCGGTTTGAGAGTTTGGGGAGCATGTTGCTAAAACGTTGAGGCTAAAGTGTTAAATTCTTTGGCAGCTGCCTCATCTATTACAATCCATTACATTACCCGCCGAGAAAACTATGCGCAAATAATTCAATTTTTCTGTCACGTTCCCAGTTGGTAAATAATAAATAACAACATCGATCAAGTGTTTCATCTATGTCAATCTTTATTACTGATTGTACAATGATCCACAACAGATAACTAGTCATTATAAATATGATCACATCAAGTATTCATGAATAAATAGTTAAGAGTACGGGTGTCCTTTCCTTGAGCATCGGATTGAAAGATCAAGTACTGAGAGCAGGGTAATGTTCACCACCACTATATTACCGGGACTTTTGCAATTTTGGAGGGAAACTAAAAAAAACCTCTTACCACATCAACCATTAACTTTTGTCAGCAAACACGGAATTTAGTGAAGTACAATTGAAAAATGAGCAAACTCGCTCACTTTGGGCTTCAGGAACATTACCTAGTTTACAGTAGCAAACATGCAGATGCTATTAGCAAAGCCCTAAGAGATTTGAATAAGGGTAACCTAGTTGCACCCCAAAGCAGTTTCAAAAGTGCTATTTTTCGATTGCAACTTCATATCAGATGAGACTGCATGCATATTACAAATATTAACTGTTCAGTGTTTATCTTTGAAATAAAGCACGTGAAGGAAGAAGCCAAGGACTTTTTCCAGACTATGGATTTGTGCTATTTTCGAGCCTCTCTAGAAAGAAAGTATTTGCTTCATGAGGTGACATGATTCAGATCAGCTTTTCCTCCTATTTCTAATAATGACTTTCTTCTCATTCTGGTCATGTCGTCACATTGTATGAGGTGTGGGATCGGTGTGCAACGAGGTAATGAAGATAGAAAGTTGAGTGTACCCTGATGACCGATAGAGGTGATTGAATAGCGGCTATGGGCTACATTGGTTTCTAAAGGAGTTTGGCAAAGTAATGGAAGAAAGATACACTGAATACGCAGACTGTGATTGCACATTCAGCAGAATTTCATATTCTTTTTCTGCGTTCGATATTGTCCATCCCATTGCAATTCTGATGGCAGGTTGTGGTCCAGGCAACTTTATCCACACAGCTTGGTCTTCAGCTCTGCTCCCTCTCATCTGACCATGTCTTTAGTCGCTGGGCTGGGAAGGAATGTGGGTTGGCGTTATTGAGCAGGACTATATCCTTACACAGAGTGATGAAAGTTAGCACCATTTCAAAGAGCTGGTATTTTGTATATTTGGTGGCCATCTTGAGTTTAATGCAAATAGGTGGAAGCCACAAAACTTACTTGTAAACTATTGTTTCAAGATGACAAATCCAAGACAATAGTCACGGGGAAAAATAACAGTTTCACACTCACCAAGTTGTTTCATAAGCAATCTTTCTGACATGTCTGACCCCAAATACAGCATTTGTTTTCAATGGGGAACGATTATTCAGTAACAAGTTATCAAAGCTGTATTTAAAAGTGACCTTAAGGTATTACTTGACCTTGGTGAAACATGATGTTGAAACTATGATCACCACCATGACCACAAGTAGAGGTTCTCATTTCCTAATAGATTTTACTTTGATGAGTTGACAGCCCATCCATGCAATAGGTCATCGTTTGTTTACATCAGAATTTGTCACAATTTTAAATGGATAAAATGTTCATTTCATAATTAGTTTTCTACCCCCACTTTGCCTGGCAAATCCCCTTATCAATTAACTTCGTGGGTTTTAAACAATGGACGTTGCCCAAGATTAATACACATAAATCATGAGAGAAACCATAAATCAGAAGAGTGTTGGTTGTTCTATTGATGAAGTTTCAAGACAGGTGTTGAAACTTCACATCTATTGTTTGCGATGAGAGAGCCATGGATGAAGGTTGCGCGTGAACTGGACTGGTTGAATGCACAAATGTATCACGTGGGTCGTAAAAAGATTTGTGTGATTTATTTCCAGGAAAATGCAAATAATTTGCAATAATTGTCCCATATATCAAAATATTTTCCAATTCATGCTATTGCCTTCAATAACTGGATTTGGTCATCATTTGTTGAGTCCATGGAGTATTGCAGATTCACATGAAGATTGTTAAAATTGTACTAAAGGACCCAACAGGGAATTAAAATCATCAGTGATTAATGATATATGACTTGATACAACGGATTTGGATGATTTAAAAACATTAGATTGAGGTAATAATATATCAACATCAACCTGTGAAATCCTCACAGGTTGATGTTTGTAAAGTGCATCAGCCAATTAAATGCTATTGATTTAACCGCTTGTACATTTAAAACATCATTCATATTTATATCAGGGAAATGTATTCATTATCATTACACGAACCTCGGGTAATTTAGGTTTCGTGCAAATGAAGTCATAGTAAGTAATGGTTACTTGGACGTCATCACATTTCCCAGTATCTACTGCAGGCACAACACTACTTTTTGACTTTTGCTACGGTCAGTCTTTAGTTATTTTTCTTTTCAGTACAACTTATGGTCAAGAATGGCAGTTTTGTTTACCATCTTACTTGGGCACCATATTGAGCTAGCTAGCATTCCATTACTAAACACATTCTGCAGGACAAAGAATATCACTATTTGTGATTGTCAGTTGAGATAATCTATGGTAACACTCACAGCATCATCATCGCCACAAATCGTGCTTCTTCTTGGGATACACCAGGTAATTGCCCAGCATCAGACTCTGGCGTGAATAGCCAATTTTCAATATTTCACCCCAAAGACCACTCACACAGCGACAATTGCCATCAAATTTCCATTCTTGGGAATAATGCTGGGATTTTAATGTTGTATCCTCTGACTCACGTGGTGTCTATGGTTAGAACCCAATCCAACATAACTTAGACAACATTTCCTGTACAAAAATATACTTCACACAATGTGTTTCTGAGCTTGGAATTGATTCGTGTCGCGCTGTGGGCATGCTCACTACACATGCTACTTAACTGTGATATATATCGTCAATTGGGTGATAAATATCCTGTCTGCTCAAGAATCTAGTGAATCAAATATTCTACTCGCGTCACCAAAAGGTGCAACGAAATAGACAAAAATGGTACATTTCTCAGACTTTATTGGCGCTCTGACACTGCACTGGATGAAATTGTCAGTGGTGAATAAATGGAGCTCACCTATTTGCAATACTGTGGGAATTGTGTAGAGTTGCAAAATGACACCAGTTAAGCAAGGATTCTTGAACAACGACTTGTCGTCAATTTTGACGACAACGCCTCAGAACTGGACAAGAGGAAGAAATCCTGGCTTTATGATGTCACAGTGAATGTGCCCGGTGGGTTATCCATATATGTCTGTTAATGCTGGCTTGACAAGCCAAGTTACTTGTGACAGAACTGCAACATGTCTCTTCAAACTTTCACTATGGCACCAATAGCATTACCTTGAGAACAACTCCCATTGACTCATCGTCATTGGTAAATTGGGCAATAAAATCTGATAGCATCTTATCCCGATATGTGCAAGTTCATTACAGAAATGGCGGACATGTGATAATTGCGTGTTAATGACGACATAATGGTGGCTAGTCTGATACTAATTCTTTAATTGACAAACCAAATGATTCATCCCTACAAACTACCCACAAACTACCTACAAACCTATACGAGGAGGGGAATTAGTCAGGGTAATTGAAGGAATAGGTTGAAAGTTAAAAAAACTTATTGGTCTGGCTCCAAGAGATCGAAGTTGGTTAGTGGTGCCTGCTGTCTCACTGCAAATCGGGAGTATTCACAAAAAAACACTTAACATCTTCTTTTACATTTGGTCATTGTCATCTCACAACATATATCATAGTAAAGAAATTATAAAAAATGTTGCTTAGGTTGGTGATTCTGCCAATATCAACCTGTCTCTATCAGCATCATCTTGATGATTGTTGCACAACTTAGGCATGAACCTTGATACGCATTCATCACTCAGATACACCCTGACAAATTGTCTCCCGGATGTTCACAGATTTAATCTCATCCTTAATGGCCTGTTCGATGTCACCACGATCGTCATGTGACATCTATCAACCCATGCAGCGGAAACGTGATGGATGTGAAAAAATGCTCGGTGTGTTTTTTGGCATTATTTCTGTGTATCTGGAAATCAACCATGAAGACAGGGTAAATTGTTTGAATTTGGTTACCATACATTTACTGCTAATGCACAGAATGGAAGTTGACATGCACATGAACAGATCAAGATCGTTGATATCCTGCACTGAGACTGAAATGAGTTGATGTCAAAGTACAGTCACAGTCTGTTTTGTATTATAACTGACAGAATTATGATATTAATTAAGAATTAAGAATGATGTTATGCCTTAGCAAAAGATGACAGACCTGTACAACTGCCTATCTGGAGAACACCAAGACTAGATGAAAATTGTACTTCTTGTTGTTATTTTGATATCTTGGCAAAACATTGAAACAAAGTTCTTGATGCTTCTTCATCAGCATGTACCTGCCACACTCCAAGGTTACAACCAACTGAACTTACATCATTTATAGCACTGAATCCATCCCATCTAATCTGTATATAATTGAAATAACTTACACTTTTTGGTTAGTCTCTAGCGAAAGTGACATGTGTCACTCAAGGCTCCAGCGAGTCTAGAATTGATTGGATCGAGAAAAAGTACTTGATGCGATCAGATCAAGTGAATGGAAAGCATTATCTTTACTCCGTTGGGATGGCTAAAAGTTGGGTAATGTTGTGCTCAGAGCAAAGATGGAGAGGGTAAGGTTTTTGTGGTTGTCACCATCAACAATAATTTTGTTGGTTGTGGTGGGTTGTACAGTTCTCTATGGAAGATGATGTCATTCTAGCCATGTTTTCAAAGTCATTCTTCTGTCACATTCACTGAAGGAAGAAGTTTAGGTTGTTGCATGGTCTGTCATGATTGGAAGAAGAGAGAACAATGATACAGTGTGTGAGACCTCTCTTGGGAAGATTCTGGCTCTGATGGTTCTTGCTATTTCAGAGTCATTCATGTGGCTGTGTGAGTTTGTCCATGGGTCGAAAATAGCGATGATGAAGACACAGACAAAACTAGTTTCAAAACCTTAATTTCTAAGTGTGAATATTATTTGTGTTTGGAAGAGATGCTATTGCTGAATCTTATATGCAGGCGTCTGAATTCTGGGACAACTCATCAACAACTTCTCGAATCAAGTTCCCACTGATGAATCTCAATCAATACCTTTTAAAACAACTCTAAAGTGTCTTAACTTTCAAGCAGTCCCCAGTGTAATGCCCATTCAAGAGACCAGTGCAAGAGACCCTCCAGCACAGCTTAGGAACTCTTAATCAGCATTAGAAAGCATTTAACTTTTCAAACCATTGCAAGATTTCCTCCTAAGGGTTTGTTAATTCCATTAACAGAATTTGGCTTCAAGCACCAGTTATTGGCAAATTCTGAATCCCATTGGAGAATTGTTGAAATGCTCATTTAACTTGTTTAAAAGGGTCAGATTGTGCTGAAATGATTTCATGATGTTTTAGTTTATTGAATTAAAAGTCGGAAGAAACCTGAAGGATTTGAAATTTGAATACGGCTTCTATAAGCTTCTTTAATCATGGGATGATGTTTTGTCTTCTGAAGCGAAATTAAGAATACCATGTCCATGCCCAGGATAAGATTATTTTCAGTCTGCGAAAATCATTTATCAATTTCTGTCTGCGAAAGTCAGTAAAGGTAGTAAAAAAAAGAAGGTTAAGGCCAGTTCCACTACAGAAGCAAAAGCAGGAAAGCGAATCACTGGCATTCTATTGTGTAAGTTCTTGGCTCGGCAATGGTAACTGACAACGCAGCCTCTGAGAACTGTAACCGTTACAGTTCTCAGAGGCCGTTACGGTAAACCTCTCCTATGGAATCAGACCTATATTGATAACAGGGTCCCAAATTGTTATGATGTCAGATGAAATACCCATACACGCAAATCTATCTTTCAAGAGGAAAATGTTGGGCTGTATTATTAACCATGATAAAAATTCCAGTATATGACCATTGTTCTTCGAATGCAATCCTATAAACATTTCATGTTGGTCTGATTGAGGATAGTTGAGAAACACAAGTATTTATTCATGTGTACAATCTTTTCATTCTCGCAACAGGGTGTCGCCGATAATATGATAAAAATAAAGACAGCTATTTCCATGTGAGCGATTCCCATGAATTGTTAAGTATGATTTTGCATGGATGTATTGTGGGGTGTAATCTATCAGATGATTCTTATTTCTGGTCCAGCTGAGATTACTGAGAGTAGGAATTCGAGCAAAATTCCTTGGGAATTGAGGCAAAAATAAACAAGGGTCCTTCAGGTGTATTTCTAGATGGTTGCATGACTGAGTGAGCAGCGGCAGTACCGATGTGAAACCGACAATGAGCTGTATTTGAAGAAGATGTTTGCAGAAAGATAACTTGACAACTCTTGGTGGCACTGTGAGAAATTGTCCTGCAGTTGCTGATGAGTATGATATGGAACAAGAGCCAACACCGTTGAATTGAATGAGCCAAAGCCTGGTGATTCTGCATGGAGTAGGCTGAAAATGTTGGTCAATCTTGCTGAAGGACATATCAGGGATATTGACTACCCCGGAACTTGGGAGTGTCTTTGCTACTTAACAACTGCATCATTGCTGATCTAAGATATCATGTCCAAATGAACACAACTTCCTCGGCAAATTCTGCAGCAACATCAACAACAAGTGATGTGCAATGATGCAAGCATGACAACATACTGCATCACCAGAACAGTTCTCATGTCTTTCTTGCTTGAAAGACTTGTGCGGTTCTACGTGTAATTCTCGTAGCACAACATTTCCTCACCTAAATGCTTCTCATTGGTCTAACCAGCAGTGTATGTAGCACTTCCTAAGAACAGCGTGTTGTATACAGTCCAGAAAAACGTCAATTAATCTGAAGCGTCAAACGAGCCAAGCCTTTTCTAAATCGATAGAAATCGAATCTCAAGATACAATATTTGATACATCTCGAAACCATCATACCAGCGACACGAGTCAACTTCCAGTCGCCAGACAAATGATATGATTAAAACCCATCGCTCCCTATCAGTGTCTCATACTTATATCGGATAGCAACTTTAAATTGCCTGAGTATCGTTGCATTGCTCTAAATTGAGTGTGTCCAAGTAATGAAGTTGGTTGTTAACCAGGATGGATCTGTAGGCATCAATAACACGGTGTTTACTGAATCGATGGTTGCGCAGTATCTTTGGCAAAATCAATGGTGGTTGCAAATGGAGGAGTCTTATTATTGAGGTCATTGTTGGTTTTCCTACTTTGCCAAGTCAAAATGAGGGAATTACCATTTGAAGAAATCGCAAGTTTGGCATCAATGACCATCATGTCTCTGTAGTATTGTGTTGCACCAAAAATCAAAAATCTACTGGAGTTTCTCAATGTTCATGTTGGAAATCCGAACTGTGACTTAAATAGATGGTGGATGGTGGCAGTCAACAAAAAACAAATCAATATGCATTGACGAGAAACCAAAGTCCCGAGGGGAAAAATTGGACAATCGAATGGCACAGAATAATGGCCTGTGATCGGATATTCCTCTGAGAAATTTTATGATTGGTTTGCTCTTGCAAGAAAATGCTACGAAGTTTACACAGACTCAGCATTGGACCTATCCACAGCAGACCTACCCTACCCATTTGAAATATAAAAATCTTTATCTCTCAGTTTCTTTTGACTCGAAGTTATCAAACCAAGAAACCTTCCAAATTACCTTATCTATTTCTAACTCCTTGAGTTTATTTTGATATCGCTGATGAAAATCTTTAATTAGTAACCCAGGAAAATCTACGACTTCTAAATCATGACTGTTGCTTTTTGAGCAGATGAACATTTACAACATTGCTAGACTGGTTGATATTTGAAACTGACATCTAAAATACTCAAATTGTCTTCTAAATACTAATGTCTGCTTGTGTTGTCTTTTCCTGTGTGTGAAATGACATTAATACGACCTCCCAGAGGAAGGTAGGATTTTGCCATACATTTCCCAAGTAAAAAAGCTAACTTTGATCGAATATCTCCCTAAACATATCGTCTTTACCACTTTACAATTTACCCTAAGCCTTGATAGAATTTGAAAACTATGTGGCTTACATGCATTATACAGCTTCATTCTTGACGTGTGCCATAATGCGTAACCAGTTTCCGATGCAACTTTCCTAATCATCTAATTTTCTCCGTTAATTCTTTTGATTAGTTTCCTGAATACCACACCACACTATAGGCTATTGACTTTTCGATCGAAATGTAGTGGGATGCGATGCCAATCTTAGGGAGATCGACTCCTTGTTTGCCTTATCTTGGACAGTCACCAGACAGGTCATGGTAATTTACCATTTCCTTCTGAGGATGTTTAAGAACTGTTGCGATAGTTTGGGATAATGTTGCAATGGGTCTCAATTCTCACTATAGCGATGCTCTGCCGGTTGCAATGACTAGTATAGTATATCATGTGGCCTCTGAAATAACTTATTGATGAGCAAGTTACAAGTTCAGCAGCTTCTTCAGCAGAGTTCACAAGTTTTTTTATGCTTTGGGAATTCTTTGCAGAATAATTTATAGATTCTGTATCTTGTTTTACGAGTTATCTATCTCTCACTTCTATGGAGCAATCATTGCTTGAAATGTACTGCCATGTTCCTGTCAGTACTACATAGCATTCTCCGACTGTTGACATGATTTTGGATTCATTTGCAATTAGGATCTATTACAAGTGGATTGATAACTGAAAGCACTATAAAATATCGCTTCTTCTTTCAAAAGGCGAACAACTCCGATCAAGTTGTGATAGTAGTGTTTGCTGTTTCAGTACAGCAAGGATTTTAAGGCAACGTCCTCACTCATCAGAGGATTGGTGTTACTCATTTCATGACTCCTGGGATACTCAAACCAAATTGGGTTGTCTTCTTTGATTGGGACTACTTTGCTCAGTTATTCTTTCTAGGAGCAGAAGCCTCAGGATAACCAAATTCCCAAGGAATTGCCATTTCACACAACATTGACTACAAAAAGGATACTTTATTTATAAATTTCTTTGGCAGTCATAGAAAGCAATTATCCATCAGTTGGTTTCGAAAATAGAATCTGCTGTAAAATACACCAAATGTCCTCTCTCTATAGTTTTACTTTTCCTAACAAAGCTGGGCTGTGTCTCTTTTTGGAAGGTTTGGTATAAGTTCAGTTTTCTTGGGTTCTGTTGGTTTGTTTGCTTTTCAAGAACGAAAAATGGGTTTAATGCGTGCTCTTCTTTGCGACTTGGCAGAAAAACACCGGATTATGCCAATCCTGAGGAATTGCCGTTGGCACTTACAGAAGGATTCCGCATTCTGATGTTTCTTTGCCAATCACGGAAAAATCCCATCAATCAATTAACACAAAACACAAGGATTTGGTAGGCGAACAGAAAAAGCACTATTTCACGCCACCAATGGATTTCTTGGCTTCTTCTGTGCCACCTTTGCATGATTTAGGAGTGTTGGGCAAAAAGTGGATTACTGGTTTCCTGTCTGTAGGTTATGTGCTGGTTATTCTTGTCAAAGGTCTTCTGAATGGTTGTTCAGATCTTGCAGAGACCCACCAGGTCTGAGTCTTCTGATTCATTTGCGCTTGGTGATTGTAACTGTGGTCTCTGGTTTTTGCTTGATACCCTGTATGGCCTGTCGTTCGGTATTTGAAATGCATTTTGAATAGATACTGGGTGTTCTCGTTGGTATTTTTTCGAAAAAGTAATTGGAATTACATATTCAACATAATTTTAATTTTGATGAAATGATCCTGACAGTATGCACATTGTGCATGCATAATACATTTCGTAGGTCATCATGGCAAGTCAAATTCAATTGACTGGCAAACTTCAGATGAAGTTTCCAGAAACCTTCAGCTCTGACCTGTTATTGCCAATGGGTGAACATCATCCATCACTTAGAACTAATGTGTGGATTTGCTGCAAGTTTAGCACAGATCCCTTGTGACCTCTAGCATTCTGTGCCTGCACTGGCAGAAAACAAGGAAATCATTGCATCAACCTCGGCTTTGAATTGAAGTTCATTTTAAGTATTAAACTGCTGTAGCTCATAAGATTGGTCTTCTATGGCTAGGAAAGCTGACCAAGGCCGAGTTCCTGCTCTTTCAGTCGGGAAGTTGCAGTAAGAAATTGTGCAGTCCTTTGACGACAGCATACCATGAGAGTTTCTTTTGGTTGTTTTCCTGAGTGGTTCCTCAGGAAAAAAAACCTAGTTAGTTCTAATTCCTGTGTTGCTGAATAGTGTGTGTTTGAGGAAGGAAGAGCATGTGATGAATCTGACATTCGGGGAAGCGCCCCATCAATCAATTACTTACTGAAACTTTTTTGGTAAAAGTAACGGAGAATGTTAAAAAACCTAAAATGTTCCGAGTTGGAAAAGTTCGATGCCTTTTAATAGCCCATCTGCTTGAGGGATCGATAGAATTGGACTAATATTATCTTGTTGTTGCTCGTGACTATAACGAAATTAGAATTCATGAATTCATGAAACCATTTTTGCCTTAGATCCATATGGTCCCACTGGTGATCAGGCACGAATACAACATGCAAAATTTTGATTATAATTTCTGTATTCTTACTTTTTTAAAAGATAGTAAAGTCTCAAAATTCACGAATACTTGTAATAGGGCTTCACCTTTGATGTCTGTTAGAAACTGCTGTAACACACCACACTGAACGAGGAGATGTGGCGTGGAAGGGAAATTGTTGTTTACGAGAAGTCACTTGGTTTTTAGCTGATTGCTCTTTTTTGCTTGATGAGGAAGCGAGGATAACCAGTGCTCATGAAGTCAGAAACAACCATTTGTCATTGATGATAAATTGTTTGATTGCCTTGGAGGAAAACCAAAACCAGATTACTTCCTAGTTTTGCTGTTTCTGATTGTTTGCGGATATTGATTGTCAACTACACATTGGATTGTTTCTTGCCACATATAGGGTACCAGCAATGTTTTGGCTGCATGTAATGGCACCGAGTGTCAATTTGTATTGCATTGTTGTGGCAGAAGCGTAACATCCATTTTGTTTGAGTTTTGACGTCATTTGGACACATACCTTAGTAAGAGTGAGCACAGCCTATTGGGATGCCAATACCATATTTCATTCTTGAAACTTATGAATATTGCCGTGGTGATAGCCAAAGCTGGTGTTTCCTGAATTAATTATTACTGACGAAAAAGGTTCATATTTAAGTTGAAACATAGAAAGTAATATGTTATTGCGCAAACGAGATAGTGGACTATAACAGTTCTCTAACCTCTCTCAATTGCCGAACTTCTTTACACATGTAAAATTACTTGGAAAACAATTACACAGCCAGCAGGAAAAATAAGGTGTTGCTGCCTAATGTTTGTGTTGTAGTTATTTGAAAGTTCCCTGCATCTCAAGGATAGGTTCCCCGATGTTGGTCATGCTATTCAATGATAATTGATCTGGATGGACAGAAGCAGCCTTGATGAATGCTGAATTATCTCATATGAGTGAATAATACATGTTGGCGGTCGACTTCAAACTGCTCATCGGGACAGCCCCTTGGAATAACCATATCATTTTGGTTGAGTTACAGCAACTCTCCCTTGGGATTTTTCCTCATTTTGGTAACCTCGGGCCCCTGGCTTTCCTATGATTTTTACCAAACTATATAAGCTGTAAGCAAGTTTTGTATACTTTTCTAATACCAGCAATAGATTACTGCTGCTAACATGGATAATAGCGGACAAACTGAAAAATATAAATTTAAGTCTCAATTAAAAGGATTATAAGACACTTCCTATCGGAAAAATAACTTTCTTGAGAAATTTGGATTTAACTCTGACGTCTTTGGCTGTGGTTGGCATATAGAAAATATCAGTATGAAGTCAATGAGGATTAAGAAGGTGAGTGATTGGTTTCTTTCGATTTTGATACTGAATTTTTTTACCATTTGATAATCATTCTGCTTTGATGATTGCTCACTCTGCTCTGATGATTGTACTGCCGCATAAGCAAGAAAGTACACTCACAGCAATTGCTGCTATGTGCTACATAACCTGCAGACATTGTAGTGAGTAGATTAAAAAAAGCAAACCTAATATCAGGCATTGGCTCCTGGCACTATTCATCCAAACGTCCATATCTTCGGCTCTTCCACGACATCATCACAACTGGATATGACTAAACCAAATCATAAATGATCATATACATAATCGTTATTGTCATCTTTGTGAATATGAAACCGTCTGACGGGGTTCTTGGTCAGTGGGTGAGGCAAACCAGGCACCCGACACCCTGATGAAAGTTTAATGTTTCAGCCCTGTCAGTTTATTTTAAGTGTGATCCATCTGAAGTGTGAATCTTATTGGATCTATTACCGTAGGATGATGTGATATCTTGTTCGTGATTGTGATCGATTAACCCTCTGAACAACATCCCTGATAAAACTATCATGAGTAAGCATCATCAGTGCCGAAATGATGATTCCACTGAATGAATATATATAACTAAATCAAGCTGGGTGAGGTGACAGATTTGCTGCTGCGTTTTTCGGCCATCAATCCCCAGCTCAAGTCTGCCATCTCACCACTGGTCCCCCTCACCCATGGTGGTTAGTTGGTGTTGTAAGTCAAGCCCATTAGCTTGAAGTTAGCAGGAATCTAAATGCGTAGGGTGATCCACCCAATTGGCAAACCATTACAGGAAAACAAATGGCACATTAGACGACCATTTTGTGTTTTAGTGCTGCTACTATATTCCTGGAAGCTTTGCCATGATTTGTTCTAGGTGGAAATTCACCAAGTCATGAAGATATATTCCCTTCTCATCCATCACTTGATTAGGACTTTTGTGATCCCATTGGATTTAGCTCCAGATCAAGATGCCATGTCTATGTACAGTGTCATGTATAGTATAGTAGTTGTATGTGTAATTGCATGTATTGAAAACAACGAAATGAGCTAATAGGGAATTTTTCTCCACATTGCAACTTAACAATTTTCATCATTTTCACAAAATACACTCATCAGTTGTGACATATCAGTCCTGGGTGTGTCAGCGTTGATGGATAATGAGATTCTCTTGAGTTGGCTGATTTTAACGTGATCTTATTCGATTTTCCCAGTCCAACATACATTCACACCGCAGGGGATGAATTGTCAACAATGCTTTGCTGATATGTAAAATGCTCATGATATGTAAAATGGTTCAGTGAGATTATGAAGGTACTCAAGATACTGTAAAATATCTAATTTCCTGTCAGTCCTATTTTCATGAACTTTGCAGTTTTTTAATTAAAGAAATCACACTCGCAAATAATGAAATTACCTGAAAGAGTTTCTATTACAACTTTTAGGCTGGTGTGAAAGGGCCAATTAGTAAATCAGTATATTACATTTTTGGAAGATGAGTTACAAGACTAGCTGTGCTGCATACTAAACCATGAAGCTACATAGGAACATGGCTGGGGTAGGGGAAACCCAGAGGTCTAACAATATTAGCGGCCCCTTTAAAATATCTCATACAGTTTCGTAGATATTCCTACTTCCACAGAAAAATCGAAAATACTTGTTCTGGCATTCAGATCCAGAAAGCATATGAATCATTCTTAACTCCAGCACCGCTAACGGCTGCATTATATGGTAATAGGGAAATGATGACAAAACTGGGAATTCCACGCAGAATCATAGTCGGGCCGGTTAATCAGGTGAGAGAGGTCTTAAATCAAACTTAACAACCTAGCTGACAGTCGAAGCTATCAACTATAGAAACGTGGACACGCTGTTTCCCGAGTGGCTTCATGGTAGCGTAGAACGACATTTCTCTGCAAGAATACGCCACACGGGACCCATGCCATCACTCCAAGTAGAAAACTCCATTTTCTGACGTTGCCGTACATAATTAGGTCCGGGATTGCGGCGGATCGTGGCATAAAATTCCCATAAATTTGTCATGGTTGTTCTCGGATACACCTTTAGGATGGTGTTAATAGTTGCGTCACAATTCTCGAAGGTAGTCAAACTCAATGAAACGTCGCTTTACAGACTCTTGTTTGGAGTGTGAGTAATGCAGGCTATCAAACTTGCAAGGTTGGGCATCATTATTCACTATTGTGCCAATACCAATATGTCTTGTGGAAATTGGTCTGAGATGTAGAGAAATATGTATGCTGGCTCAGAAGATATGAGAACAGCTGAGCTCTGCAGAGTACAAATCAAGCATTTTAGAAAGATGCCCGTCATTGAAACAGCGAAGTGATAAATGGGTTGGTCTAGGATGCACCTTTTTCAACACAGAAGGTAATTCAAAACACAGCAGCAATCCAAATACATGTAGATTCCTTTTGTAACAAGCCGAGACACAATGATTGGGTCAGGATAACCAACTGTTAATTCATATGTTATTCATAGAAAACTGCAAGCATCCTGGCAATTATTGAATTTGGTTAAGTTGTTCCGTTTCCATTATGTCTTCCCTGAACAGATAGTCCTTGTTATTTGTATGTATACGAAATGTAATTTGACAGTTAGTACCAGATAGCTGGAAAAAGTGCCACCCATCAGTTCTGACCATACATATGGTGCATTGTCATGATATGATATTCTTCTCGAATTTTGCACCTCCAACTTGCAACGATAATACTAAAAGGGCATCCCGCCTCTACTCTAACATGACTGAACAGTGTTTGCTCCCATTGTTAGAAACCCTTGGTGTCGGCTACTGATACTCCTGCCCTCTTTCTCATGACCAGTTATGTGGAAAACCTGGTTATGAACATACAATGTGAAGTAGAGCTCATTAAAATCTTTCAAATTATCCAATCTTCACTGAAAAGATCAAAGAATGAACATATCACCCTGTTATTAAATGCTTAATCTGTGTAACTAATTCAAAAGAGCTAGGTACTCATGTTGAACAAGCCATCTGGGTCGGATGAAGCGTTTGCATACAAATTTTCATCAACAGAGTCGGTATCTTCAAAGGATTACCCATCTGCATGAAATTCACGTCCCGGGAGAGATCGGTTGTTTGTCAACGATAACGATCTTATCAAACTGTTCAATTGTTATGGTGATACGATGCCAAAATTGTTGACAGTAATTTTTGCGAAAGGGTCGTCTTATCTTGCGTGAATTGTGTGGCATAGAAGTGTGGCAAGGGTCTTTTTGAATTGCAATATGCCCGCATGCGGCCATGTTTTAATTAAGGGCAATCATGTGGTGTGGTGATGGATTGACGACCCATGACGCACTTTGAGGCACCGTCTTTGATATCAACTGCCAGTCCATAAAATTGAAATTTGGTAAAGATTGCTCGGATGTAGTAATGTATACAAGCAGTTTTGAGAGTGTTGGGTGCCCCACTCACAGACTGAGAGTTTAGTAAGTGCTATTTGTATAGCTAACTTGGTTGTAACATATGTCTTTACAATAACTAGCCTCTCATCTTCTACTTCAAATGACTTTTGATTGTGATAAGGACAAAATCCCTCCAGCTGCGTTCTTTCTGAATTAACCATGTCAACAAAAACCTCTGCTGCACAAAGTACTGTTATGGTGCGCCCTGTATGAAAAGCCATAGTATGAGGTGTTTTGACTGTGATTAGTACAAACCCCTTCGAGTGTTTTCTTTCTGAATTAACCATGGTCATTGTCAACAACAAGAGGCTGGACTATGGAAAACCTAGATTGGAGAATTATGGTGCATATTGTCATTGACTACCGGACTGAACAGCTGTAGCAAGGTGGTACTGGACAATTTGCAATAATTATCAGATCTTTATTTCCCCATTTCTAAATTTGGACCTGGTGAAGATGCTCTCAGTTCTGATGTGCGTAAAACCTCAGGTAATGTTTTATACTGATTTCTAAAGTTATTTCCAATCCTCTGAAAACCTTAAATGTGGGGCTTCCTATCTCCCAAAATCTAATTGTTTGTATCTTGGTCAGCATACCCGCAATCACATGTCAGGTCTGCAGCCGTAAGGATGATAAATACCTTTTGCCATGTTTTTCATTGCACATATTGGTCATCAGTCATCTCTAATGACTTTATATATCTTTTTGTTTAAGTTTGAAAAAGGTTTTAATTAATGGGACCTTCTTATCAGTTTCGAGTTCGACGACCATCTGGTGGTGATTTGTTTAGTTGAATGTCTCCTAGGCCGGTTTAGTTTGCCCCTTCTTTGTCCTGTGGGTCTCGAAGTTACTACTTCTGAAAAAAAATATGAAGCTTTTTGCAAGAGCGGTAAGACACATTTTTCGAAATTAATGAAATTTGTCACTTCTTGC
Organism: Lineus longissimus; assembly: GCF_910592395.1. Lineage (NCBI taxonomy): Eukaryota > Metazoa > Nemertea > Pilidiophora > Heteronemertea > Lineidae > Lineus > Lineus longissimus. Next base: position 3,245,193 of record NC_088314.1, read on the forward strand.
GACCATTTTTAAGTGCGGAACTACTTATGTAGCTATATTTCGGAGACCAAAACGGATAATTGGTGCAAAATGTCTTGCATATAATTAGGCCTATAATCCATCAAACTGCACAGAATCGTGTCACATCACCACGATCTCTAAATCCCTATCCTAACCAAAGTCAATTTGCATGCTCTGTTTCATGAACTGTCCGACCCCTCTTAATGAATTATCATGTTAGATTAATGATACCTATTGTTTAGGCATTCGTGCAGTGATTAATGCCACATTAATTGTGAAACAGTTGGTTTACAAATCTGGTCAGGGGTTTAAACTCTTTGTTGCTTTTTACTCAGATAACTATCATTAGGCAAACTGTGTTTGGGCTCGGTGATATTAAGTTTGTTTTGCTTGGGTGAAATAGGAACTCTGTCGGACTTGGGTCTTCATCATATCATTAAGGAATTGTCTTGCGGTAATGGCTTGGAAGTAATGTGAAAAATGAATAATGACCATCCTTGATTGAAAAGTTTAAATAACACGGTCAGCTCTGACTCGGTTATCAAAGACTTATATTTGATAGATTTCTTTCTTATCTTTCCACTATGTTTATCTATGTGGAACATTTGAAATTCATCAGTTGTCGAACTTCTTTCAACTTTACTCGAGCAGAAGAAAAAATCTCTGTTTCTGCTTTGATCCGTAGAAATTGTTGTATACCTGTAGTTCTTTTCAGTTGGGGAAACAGAATTTACTTCTTCCTGCCGGGTCCTGGTGTTGACAACAAGCTCATGTTTTATCCCTCTTTTCTCTTTCATATTTATGATCACCCATGAATCTGGAAATAATAGGTTTGTACAATATTCGATTTTTCGAAACTTTTTGTGTCAATTCTGGCTGTTGTGTGATTTTCATGTGATATACTTGTATAGTGCAATGCTAACTTAAAATAGGTCAGGTTAGTTCTGAATATTCAAAGGCATGTTCTTTTGTCTAACACTTGTTTTGCCATTGACATTGTCATGCTTTTACATGAATTAGTAAGTGGTTTCCAGAACCTCAAATGCATGACTTCTATCCTCACCAGCCAATTCAATGGTCTTTTCCACCCTATTTCCCCAACCACAAAAGACCAATGCAACATTTTCTTTACCATAATCACTGCCACTTGATTGGAGCTGCATTTTTCCTCGATTGAATTTTTCAATTTCCTAACTTGGAAGTTCGATGGCATTGGGCAATTGCAAACTTCCTGTGAGAGTTTCGAATTAATTTCCAGGAAATTGGAAAATCACGCAGTATTTCTTTTCCACATGATTGATATGATGGAGTAAATTTCGACCAATCGGTGTATCCTGTGATCTCCGACATGTGCCTCACTTTCATTTCCTCCCTCTCTTTTCATCGTCAATTCAAAATAATCAAATTTCTGTGCCGTCTGTCACATTTTTAATGATTGTTGTATACACTTGTAATTGAATGTAGTTGTGATTTTTTGATAGGTTGTTGTGCTAGAGTACATGGTAATATCATCTTGTTAACTCTTTTAAAGCTAGAGTTGCATGGAATGCCGTTGGGATAGAAAAATCACCATGTTGTCATTGTGATTATGTTCAAATCTGAGTTTCAAATTCAAACATAAAGGAGTTAAGTAAATTAGGAAGTCGAACATGGCTTTGACCGCTAACATGTTTGATATTTAGGAAGGCCACCTCCGTCCCTTAATCGGTCTGTTCATCTTTCGGTCCTGGCTTCATACATACCATGATAACAGTGTGACATGAAAACAGGATGACCAAGCCCCAATTAGCCCTGATGACATTGAGCTATGTCACCTTTGGCCAGAGGTTGACATTTCATGTCCAGCATCAGTGATGTTAGCCGTTGAGCAAGAGTATACCTTCATATCCATCACAATTAAGTCCAACCCAATCTTACTTAACTTGTGTATATCTACATATTGCTGTGCAAAATGCATTGTATGGATTTGGCAATCTTGGGGTGATATTGATACTAATCAAGCTAACTCATCAGATGGCCTGATCGGAGAACGGCAATCTGAAAACTGACCATTAAGGTCGTGTTGTCATCACCAATGTCTGATGCCTTATTTCCCTATTTATTGCTTTCTAATCCGTTAACTAGTCAATGGAACATTTATCATAATTTGTACCAATAGCTTGGCCAGATATACTTAACTACAAGTAATAAGTGTTGATAGGTCAACCGAAAACTGTCTCACAGTTCTCCCCAATACCAGGTCGATGGGAAGAAAGGGTAAAGGTTGTGGTTTATACTGTTGTTCGATATCAATAGCAGTTCACGTAATCAATCGACTTTGCACAACCTCGCCGTCTCTCCTGAAACTTTCCAGGGGTGCCGATTCTTAAGGAGCTACTCATGTACAGTGCTGTACAACTGATCCGTTCCTATATCAACCCATTCATACTCCTGGCTGAGAGCAGCAACTGAGGGGTTAAGCGTCTTGGTCAAGGATGCTGTATCAGTTAGTGTAGAATGAGTTGAACCCATGACCTGCGGGTGATAAGCCTGGTAGTAGTCTATGCTGCTGCCTGTACTCGCTCATTTCGCCCCAAGGTATTGCAGTGGCGATGCAGTGTTCAGATCTGGAACGACCAGGCTGATTGAAACCCTATGAACCACTCTCATCTTATTTGTGCATGAATTAGTGGGAATTAGGAAGCATATGACAGCAAGTCCCCTGATCATAAATTCATAGGATTAAAACAATTACACAGCAGGCTTCCTCTGCACCACAGTCGGATTATCCATTCTTTGCCTGAATGGATGATTGAATCGTTTTAACCCTGCATTTGGTAAAAATGTCTGTGAAATGGCATATGGAAATCATTTACTGAACAGACATATTATTTGATAATGGGACTTCTTAACTCCCAGCAACCAACGAGCCGCATTCAGCCGTTGCCCTCTTGTGATGGGTGGTAAACAACAAACCTTTTGAAGTCATGCTTAATACTTGATGCTGAAGTGATTCTCCAAATAGTTGGGTCCCAAAAATATGGGGCCCCTCATGTAAGGCACTTGTCTGCCCCCATCTCTTGAGAAGTTTTGATGGTTAAAATATACTAAGTAGGTCTCTAACATACAGTTAGATTTTCATTAATGTTTTCAAATTTGTCTGTCTGTGGACAGTGGTTGTCAAAAGGGTAGGTGTGCTGTGCTGTGCACCCGCTTGGTTCCCACTATCAGCTGCCTATAGCTTCCCTTGATGTCACTCTCATCAGATGTACAGCTCTGATCGCGGTGTGGTCCCCTCTCATCCATCTCAAGTCTGAAGAACTTGTTGAGAGCCCTTACAAAAACACTTCAGAAAATGTTCACTGTTATCATTGGTGATATTGCAAGTTAGGTTTTCTGTCATATTTCATGGAGTGCCTCAAAGTGTTTTCCTTTGATGTTGGGGTGGTCCTTTCTCACTCATTCTAATATCTGCAGGGTTGACATATATCCTCACCCACAATTTTCAAAGAATGAGCAATATTCCAATAATTTTGATTACCAACCATTGAAAATTCATGTAGCTCTCCGTGTGATACCTGTTGAATTAACTTTTATTACCGTAGTCTATTTGTTGTATATACATTGAAAGTCTTGATAACCAGCGAACCATGACATGTATTGGAAGTTGCTTAAGATCTAGATGCTGAATCACACTATTTCACACTGTCAAAAAATGATAAGACTGAAAATTTCGAGATGTAAATCCTTTTCGGTTAAAAAAATTATAATTGGTGTTTAAAATTCTGAAGGTTTCAGGGAGATCTCCCTGATGAGTTGTTTTAAAATTCATCAAAATGTCCAATGACTCATTTTCGAATATTATGATCTTGCTTTAATCGTTTCATGATTTTTTGGCATCAGATTCTTAGTGTGCCATAAATATCTTGAAGCATTTAACACCCAGGAAAAATTACTCATGCGAGTTATGGAGTGATCTGCTATGATTTGAATCCTTGGAAAATCTGACATAACGCAAAATGGGATTGCAGCCTTTGAGTATGATTTACAGATGTTAACCCATAATACTCAAACTCGATTATTAATTGACAGCTTTAATGTGATAAAATCTGAAGCGTTTTAAAAAAATCGATGAGAAGGTTTGTGGTACTGCTGGTGGTATCTTAGCTCTTTGAACCTTTTTGAGTCTTTGCTGGAATAGCTAGTTTAAAACCTAACATTTTGATTGCCAATTTCCTGCTGTTTCTCTCATGCTTCCATGCACGGAAACTAAAGACTCAACATTTTAGTTCCACTGTTTTCCACCAGGAACTGTCTTGGTCAAGTGACGCCTGCATCAATTCTACATAGCGATGCAGGCTTCACTTTACTAACTGAGGTGTTCAATTCATCTGTTCAACCTCAGTTGAAAAGAACTTTAACCAAAATTGTGGTCTCTCCGATCTTAAAAAGGGGGCTGATGAGCAAGGCAAATGCAAGTTTAGTCTCGTGTTCGTGAAACGATCCAGCGTTAGTTGAATATGTAATTATTGATTCCAAGTCCCCTACAATTGGTTCGAGTCCCGAGGGCTGATGAGAGTACCCCTACAGTTGATATCATTGTCACTAGGTTGTTTACACTGGAAATTAGGTGTTATTTTCAATCTCGCCCCTTCAGAAATTAGCTGATCGCAACTGATCGCAATTGGATGGAAACTATTGATAATCGCGATCGTGGTGCTTGTCTCGAAATTGATCGCGGCAGTTATCTTCCGCGGAGGCATGTCACAGTGATATCGCCCGGGTTATTTACAGCAAATCAACCATGATAGTGATTTAGAGTAGTTAAATTAACCCTTTGGTTGCTGTGGATGAGTTTGGCTGTCGTGTAATTGACAAGATAAATTTGGCGTCCACCTCTTTTTAGACCTGATTATGGCTGGGGGGGGGGGGGGGGGGGGGGTCAGCTCACATTAAGTATCATGCTCGGGTCACAGGTATGCAGGGTTCTTCCAGAGGTAAGTTCCCAGAGATAGGTCAGAGATGGGACTTGCAGAATCCCATTCAATTTTACAAAATATACTTGTGCCTATGGGCAAATGTGACACTAACTATTAATAAGGGTCACACTCTACTCTAAATGCAGATGGAGAAATACTGTGTCTGTGTTTGAACGAAGACTCTTCAGATCAATGAAGGGAAAGTGGCCCTAATGGTCTAGATGCATGTTATCCATCATTTGTTTTAGGTATGTATGCATGCATGAACTGCCTTTTATGAAGGCAGATGAAAAAATACCCTGTCAAGCCAGAGAAAGACGACCCTTTTAAATTCTTTCAGGCAAAGTGGCCCTAATGGGTCTAGGTGTTCCTGACACCCTTTCTCATCTGTCAAGCTGACAAAAAGAGGAAATATTGCACACAGCACCGACACGGCTAATGACTAGTCATTTATTAAAATCCGTCTCTGGCACTTAAACCAATTCAATTCAACGGAAATCATCCCAAGGTCTCGGTGATTTTCACCAACTTCAGGATATCATCGACAAAGGACGAACAGTCTTTGACATTGGTATTCGACGACCTTGGATGGCTCCATAAATGACCTCATTGATTCATTGCCTTAAAAGTCTTTGTGTCAATCCGAGATATCAATTAATATCTGCTAAGGACAGAACAGGTTAATTAAGAAATCAATTAGTATTATTTGTATATTGACAGATCAGCAGAAAGGGAGATTTGCAGCCATAATTTTCGACACACCCAGGAATTGCCTAACAACAATCCTGATGAGTTTATCTCTTGCACACAATCAAAACTTCGTCTTTACAGAAGTCAAATTTAAATAATGTGCCGTATTCTTAATTCATCATGCAGTTCCAATTTGATATCTAGAGTAAACAGAAACTGTCAGTGGGAGAAACTTTCAGCAGCTGTTATATTTGCATAATCCGTCTTAGAGGGAAGTGAATTAAGAAATGGAACTGATGACCAGAAATCTTAAGATGAATTTGACTTTCGCTTTGACAGTTGACATTGTATGAATGATGGTGATATTTCCAATCAGACATTTTGAGATCTAATGTCAACACATGACGGATGACATCTTGGCTAGATTGTGTGGGAACTATAATTGTCAAATAGAGTTTAGAACATCCGTCTCTTCCTTCCCTTTCCTGTACTCAGTTCATACAAGCTAACTATAGATACTGACATGATTGACATTGACTCCGTTAGTCTAGACTGAGAGGTGGATGAGCTGTACCCAGTCATGGTCCTGTTCTGCTGAACGACTTAGGCCTCCTCGATTATAATTCATCAGTTCATTGTAGTTAGTATATAATTCTTCTACAGGGATTTCAAGGATAGATTTTCGGGTTTATTTCCGGTGAGTGCCATTTATGGTTCGGTGTAAATGCCACATGAGTGGCTGGACATCAAGCCACCTGAGAGCACCTGGCTGCCATGAAGGACCCTCTCCAGTTCCACTTCATGGGCCAGGATATCCTTGTCAATCTGTTGACCAAACCATAGACTACTAGACCATCTGTCTGGCATTTTCAACTCGAAGGTCAGTTGAATCCAAACACAAGTACAAAATATACTTCAATCAAGTTGTTGTTACCTCGTCTGTGGAAGCCGCTGCAGCATCACCCCTTGTTTAACAACATCAACAAAAAATGATGGATATTATAAAAGTGCTGTCTGGACCAGTGGAACCAAAATAGTTTTAAATATAGGCTGGCCACACATGATTTATCTGAATATGTATATGACAAAATATTTTATGTGCCCTATTTGCCTTGTATGATTCTCGTGATAATTGCATCATTATTTGCTATTGTTAAACATGTTAAACTGTCAATCATCACGTTCTGTACTGAAAGCCTCAAACCCAATTGTTTCCTTAATAACATAATTAGAAACAAATCAAAAATCAGTGTGAGTACTTATGAGTTGTGTATTAATGTACCCCTATATTACAGAGCATTTATCGTTATTGAATGGTGCAAGTTTGGACAGGTTCTTGATATATTTCGGAAAGCACAATTGCATACCCAGAGCACATTTCTACGGCATCAGCTTGCCATTATCAACAAGGTTCATGAAACCATGAGAAATCTTTTGTTGAAGCGATCACTGTGGCATTTTAATTCTAATGACCTGTAATTACTAAAAAAGAGTCAATTGAATTAAATTCAATTTAAAAAGTTCAAACTACTTGTTTGCTCTTAAAAGTACAGATCGGATGAAACCAAGGTCAGAACCTAACCGCGCTACCAAGGGAGATTCGTTGATTCCACTACCATTCCCAATTAGGAATGACAGTTTAAGAGTTTTATACGGTGAAAATGTGGTCTCATGAAATCTATCTCGCTTCTGAGACATGTTTCCCCAATTGGGGTGAAAACAATAGCAATGCCCAATTAACCTAAAGAAACGAATTGTATGTTTTATATTTGGTATCACAGAGTGTTGTCATGGTATTGTATATTATTGTGGAGAGGTAGCAATTGGCCTCTGTAAAAAAGTGTGCAACCTGTGACCACACAACAAAACTCAAAAAAGGAGGGCATGTGCAAATTGGTATGCGTTTCGAGGGATTGTACTTCCTCACTAAGCCATTATTGATTACAGCTAGAGAGCACAGTGATATACATCAATGTTCCAGATGATGGACAAAGAGGAAGGAAAGTGCATAAGCTAATTAAAAAAAGTTGAAGTCTTCTGAAACTCGTCAGCAGGCTGTTGTTCTTCATCTGAAGGTCAAGTTTTGTTTCATTCTGCTAAGCCGAGGATGTCCTGCGCACTTGTGTAGAGGTTGTAAGCATAGTGCAACCCACAGCTCAGGGTGGAGCACAATCTATCAACAGTTTGACTATGACAGGCAAGAGATAGCTTAAAGAGATTTCAGCTGAAAAAATAGATGGTGGGAATAATAGAAAGGCTGGCCTGGTGTTCCCCACCTGCGAATTTAGTTGGCATGAAATAAAGCCCAGTCTACAGCCGCTACATGGTCTGAAACAACATAATCGTCCCGCCAGGGATATCGTTTTTCTTGAAGGTCATCTTGTGGTATTTGAGCAAATTGATTTTTGGATAAGTGACAATGGAGAGAGGATACAAGATTAGATCTGTCACTGCGGTCTGTAACGAAAGAAGTCAGGTCAGAGGCGGTCATCCTTTTGATTGTTGCTGGTGTCGAGGTGTTCTGAAGTGCTATGATATTTCAGTGAGAAATTCTGCTTGCGAGAAGTACTGTTTCAGACCAGGTAAAGAAGTGTTGCTTGACAACATCTACAAAAAAGCAGGTATCCCTTCTTCTACAACATTTCATTTGGTTAGATTTGACCTGTTGTCTTACTTTGCCCTATCAAAGGATGTCAATCATAGATAATTGCCATAATTGCCACAGGTTCGACTAGTTCTCCTTCTTCCTGCCGAAGGGTCACTGCAATTTCAACCCCTCAACAACTACCCCATCCCCATCCCCTCCCTTAAACCCACCAGGGTACTGTAGTTCAATGTGTAAGTGCTGGCCAGCTCCAACTGCTTCCCAAATAACCCAATATCAATTAATCGTGGATAGGATTTGGGGACAAAAGGCGATGGTCATTTGCAGGTTTAATATAAGTCTCTCAGATTGCCTTTCTAGTGCTTTGTTCCCTGATTAGAGGGGTCGGCAGCTCAAGTGACAGTTTGTGATACCCTGGGACTAGCACAGGTGAAAGAGGGCAGCTAGAACAAGGGAAAGGGACAAAGACGGGGAGTCAGAGGTGTGATGGGGTATGATTAGATTATCAAGCAGATGGCATCGAGTGACCAGTGGAGACTCTTGTTCGGTAACACCTTTATAAAGGCAGGGAAAGTGGGTCTTTGATGTTGGGATCATCCAGCTCCAGGGCAGGACGAGAGACGCTACTGCCCGAAGTTGGGGAGATATTGAATGAATTCAATGTCCTGGAAGAAAAAGATGAGGCTTCGATATCTCTGTTACTCTTCTACATGATGTATGTAGGGCGTGTCCATGTCGAATCTGGTCCTAGGGTGAAGATCGGCAGACAGTGAAAGGGAATGGGAAGGCTTTGATAATGGGCGACATTGCTGGCAGGCATATTGAAAGGTTGCTCTAGATCAGTGAGTGACTTAAGGATTTTGTTCGGCATGTCATATATTTGCTGGTAGGCTTCATTGTGTAGGTACTTTCATCAGTATATCATAACAAACTTACTGTGATACCCACTTATGATGATGTGGGGTCTCTGTAGATATAGAGACAGACATAATGCTATGACAGTACGTAAACAAATATGCGAAGAGTCATGAAATTTGGTGACAGCCACTGGTATCATATTTGTAAATATTGCATTTTCTCCGAATCCTGGCCGCATTGGAAAAAGCTACGAACGGGGCTTGAACTTTTAACCTATTGTTCGCAGCTAGGCCATTGGGATCGCTACCTGTATTAGTCTGTAAATTTTACGTTTCGGAGAATAGGCGTTAAAACTTAAAAATTAGCATCAGCTTATTTTTTTGTTTTGTCGATTTGCGGATATGCAAATAAGGGTTCACAAAATAATCTGCTGATATCCAGTTGATGTTGATCTCCAATTGCACGCCAGGGATGGACTGCTAATCTCAATCAACACCCAACAAAGAGATCGAAGTGACCATAAAGTAAAGCTTAATAATTACAGAGGTGCAAATTATATCATTTATACATTTGTTCAGACATTAAGGGTACCAGGGTGGGGCAGGATATGAGGGTCCCATTAGGACCCATCGGGAGTTGTTCCTCAGATTAATCTTGTTAACTATCAGGGCTATTAGGGGTTAGGACAATAGCCTTGTTTGAGACAGATGTTAGGGAAAGGGTCCAAGTACTGATGCTTATGACACCTATGGGAAGGAACTCCCAAGGGGGTGATCTGGTAGGAAAGTTTGCACAAATAGGGATTAAAGCAGGTCTGGAGTTTACTGGAAATTTCTCTTTGAGTTCGGGATAGGGGCATAGTATTTGGTCTTCCACATGTAACTCCCCCCCCCCCCCCCCATATACACCCTAACACAATCAGGTTGTAAACAACACCTATTTCTATCTAACATGTACCCACATATAAACAAATCACTTTCAGCTTAACTCAACCTGATTCTGTATTGAAAGATGGCAACAGATTTCAGCCTGTGGGGTAGAAATGTGATATATTGACAAAATTCATCAGGTGTCAAGATTAAAAAGTGAAAAATCTGATATCATGAGAAGTTACACTGACTGAATTCTGGTCTCACACCTTTACACCAAGCTTGGCTGGAGATAGCTTTACCATAACTTCTCCTTTCCTTGGTATCATGTCAGGCATATACACCTTCACAACATACCAAGTTGGAATGTTTCGGGATCGTATGAAGGTTGAAATAAAACATGGTCATTGCCTCATTCTTGGTTGCAGTTGAAGGCAGTGTGTAAGACAATGCTGTTTCCTTCAAGGAGACTTCTGTCTCCGCCAACTTTAGCTTTGCAAACATTTCACATTTTACAGTACTTGAAGAACTTGGAGAGGAACTTGTCTCGACTTCTGCCTGTTTTAGATTTGAGGGATCCTGAACCTACCTATCTTGACTTTCGAGATTCCCTAGACTTTAGGGTCAACATCTTTATCTCTCTGGTCTGCATCTTTCAACCTAGGTTTGACTTTTCAGAATAAGTGGTCATTATCAGTTATCTCCTTAATTATCAACTCCAGCACGAATATAAATATATCTTCAATATAGATAGGATGCTACAGGTGTTTGACTTTCCTAACAGATATCGACTGAACAAGCAGGTTGTGTTAAAACTTGCATGCTGAGAAATTTTAGAATCTTATCACAACTAAGACTGGTATGCTGCTGAGTTAAAAGAAAAAAAAAATCAAGTGGTGATCATATAAAGCGCCTGACAAAATAACTGACATCAACAATTTAGGGTCAGGACACTCACTTTAAATTCCTTGAAATAAGATCTAAACTCATAATGATAGAGTGCAGTGTAGCGTAAAAGCAAAAAGCACAGCGACAAAAAACTTATGAATTATGTCAATCTTCTTCAAGGACCTCGGCAATGGTAAACAGTCTATTGACTTGCTATTGAAGAAACTCTTAAAAACTAATCCCAGCTATCCCGTTACAAAAATATGAGGTCAAGATGTACTCAAGAGACAGAGAAATAAGAAATATTAAAACCGATGAAGATGGAAGGAAAAAATACCAGTAATGAAAAGTTGTCTAAAAATTACACTGGGCTGTTATTTGCCCTGTGGCACTGTCCCAGATGATCTTCTGAATTTCTCTCCTTTCTTTCGTATGAATTAATGCCAAAAACTAAACTGAAAATCACAAGTTTTTTTCAGTTTCAGTGTGACCTGTTACAATTATCTGATGTAAAATGCTACCAGCATCTCGAAAAATATATTCAAATCTCTTTGTTAAGTGGCTCAAATTTTCTATGTCACCATCAAGCTTCAGGCAAAGTCTGATATGTTCCATTAATACGTTGCCTCTCTTCCTCATCCGCCCATTCTTAGCTATAAATGAACCAGATATAATTTCATCAGTTTCTTTATGATATTCGTTCAAGGCCTCGGGCAATTCACTTTTGAAGTGAATGACTCGCATCAAAATCGCATCAAAAAGACATATCATTATAAAACAGAAAAAATTCAAATCTAGGTCTCTTTTGCAACCTGATCACATCTAATTCGGACGTTTCGTTGTCAAAGTCAGAATTTTCTCATTCCAGTTTGAATCGGACAAAGCAGTGAGGTTCCGTAAATGGGCGTCTTTGGGGTGTTCTGACACAAAAATGATCATAAAGGTTATTGTTCATATCTGAGGTATCATTATGAACATATTGAAATGTACTTTTATTATTTAGGTGGCATTACCAACTATTTTGAAGAGAATATGGTTGTTTGGTCTCCCACTACCTTGGACTTAAAGAAGGGATGTCGCCAGATTATGAAATCTAACATTACTCTATCAGGCAGTTACTGGGTCATTATTTTGAAACTTTCCATCTTTATTAGCATGTAGTTTTAGTGAATGGATGTTCCTCCTCTGGCCTTTTCAGTACTCACGTTACTGAATCCAAAGTACTTGATGCCTTGCACTTGCACTGATTGTCCTGTAACGGACCTATTACTAGTAATTAGACCTTCCAAATCAAATACCGGGAAATCGTAGTACACTTTGATTGTCTTCTCAGGCAGTGCAACCTGTAGCCACATTAAAGCACATCTTATCATCACCAGAGCGATGTTAAAGTACAAAGGGATCCTTGATGGCTCCACGAACGCTGATTGTCCTGTAACCTAATAATTACTCTTTAATGTCTTAACCTGTTTGTAGCGGAAAATCAAGATCCTTCTGGAGGCATGATCAAAGCATAACTTGCCGTCAATTCATCAGATCCCGGACTTGGTGTATATCACAGGTTTTTGTGGCTCCATGTCAGCTGTGATAAAGTCCTTTTGCTTGGCATTCGCTTCGTATAATTAGGCCTACGTATCAATACAATGATAATCTTGATTCTTGGTAGTATATATACTTTAAAGTTTCATTGGAAACGTTACTATTGTGCACGGCAGTTGTGATCTAAAGGTTCATTCGAGGCAAAGACAGGATATCATGGTAAGTTTTTCTTCAATTGTTTTATTGTCTTTATTCAATGATTAGACCCTTTTGATAAAAAATAGGTCTGGGATTAGGCCCTCCAGAATAATCATCTTGAGTCCAAGTGATATCAACTCGCTGGTTGTGGTGGGCCTAAATCAGTAACATATGCCCACAGCAGGCATCTTCAGTTTGAACAACATTTTCTGATGAAGGAAACAGACCCTCAGGCCTTCCTTTACTCATGCTTTCCCCTCATCAATTCTCTCGACAAAGAGTCCATGGAGAGATAGGATCCCTGTAATCCATTTGGGGTTACAACTTTTACCAACCATCCCATCAGTTGTACCCCCTAGCATAGCGAGGTCCAAGGATACGTGAGTTAGACCCCCTGTTCTGCACCAGTATTTGTGGTCGCATCTTCGCGCTATCCTCCCATCTGTTCAATTGCCCTTAAGCGTCGATTTCAATTTTCAAATAACAGGACCCTGAAAAGCAAAACATCCAGATCTTGTTTCATCACTGACAAATGTACTACTGTAGACATGACGTGTATCATCATGCGTGTATGTATGAAGTCGCGAAATGAGCTCCTTTTGGAATGGATATTGTCATATATCCCCTGGGCTACCTCCCAGCACTGCACAGTCTATAATTGAACCAAACCCTGGGTTTTTTCCATTGTTAATGCCGGCTACTCTAGTGTCATACTCAACTAATCAAAAAGTGAGGTGATAAAAAACAGCGCAGCAAGACATGATGGAAGAGATCCCTATTTACTCATTTATGCCTCAAACTGATCGCTCGCCCATGAAATTGTCTGGGCGAGTTTTTATTGGATCATGCCCGGATAGTGGGTAAAGTGTCCGTAATCGGCCTTAGGGAATGTCCCTACATCTCACCACTGCATCTTTGGCCTTCGGGGACAGGCCTTCCTCCTACCCATCTGCCGGGGACCCGAGATCAAAGTCGCCGAGCATCAGAGCTACTTAATCCTGAAGTTGACTCCAAGGCTTGTACGGGGTCTGGTACTCCCTGGGAACTTCAACAAGCATGCTTCACAGCAGTCCTGTGGCAGTAGGCTGCGGGGTCTGTGCTTTCCATTACAACCCCACGTCCGTCTTATATCGAACAATACCTTCATGTCGCGCTTGGGTTTTTGTCTCCAAATAACCAGAATTCATCAAGTTCCGATTAAAAAACCTCAGGAAGCTTGCACAGCACGATCTTTGCCTTTGAAGTGTCCGTATATTTGATATCATTTGGTGAGGAATTATTTGGAACAATCCGTAATAATAACAAAACGGTGGCTGGGAAAGGATATCACATGATTTTTTTTTCAACATGAAATATTTTTTCAAGAAATATATATCGATCGATGGACTTATTATCTCGATTGCTCGAGATAAATATATCTCGATCGCTCGAGATAAATAACTCGATCACCCGAGAGAACATCTCGATGGCTCGAGTTATTTATCTCGAGTGATCGATCGTGGTTGGATGTGAGGTGATAGGGGGCATCCTGGACTAACATCCCATACCAGTCGCTACAATAAAGAACTCGAATTTTTAGTTCCAGCCTCACCCGAAATCCACTCCATTTCCCATCTTTGTTGGTTTTAAAAATGACAATTGCGGGAAAAAACGGGATCTAAGGGGGACGTGGTTGGAGTGAGGTGATAGGGGGCATCCTGGACTAACATACCATACCAGTCGCTACAATAAACAACTCGAATTGTTAGTTCCAGCCTCACCCGAAATCCACCCCATCGAGATATCTCGAGCAATCGAGTTATTCATCTCGAGCGATCGAGTTATTCATCTCGAGCGATCGACATAATATCTCGGGCGATTGAGATAATAAGTCAATCGATAGAGATGTTTCCTGAACAAAGAATGTTTATATTTTGACGCTACGCACATTGGAAATTAATTTTGGTGATGGAATATTCCTGTCCTACTACTTGGAGAACAGAACCACATTATAGTCATCTTAGCAAGGTATTATGTGGCAATATCTTCATTGGGGCCTTCCACCAAAGAACACGTAATTGTGGCCTTAAGAACCAATTACCACATTCCGACAAATAGTTGTATCTTTTTTTCAGGCGTCCATGACAGGACAAGACCTCCATGACATTGGTATTTTGATATTACATTGTTTTCAGTTTCACTGACGCCAGCATCAATACCTCACGTCAAGTTTGGTTTAAAAAACTTACCATTTAATTATCTATCTCACTGTTTTGGGGGGGAGGGGGGGAGTCACAATTGTAATTAGTTGCCGATCATGGTAGAGTCATAAGGTATTCCCTTGCTCGAGATTTACCCGGGCTACAAATATACTATAGTCTAATGGCACTAAATCTGTAACTAAATGAACTCCTCGACTTTGGTTGCTACGACCCCCAATCATTTTCTCATTCCACTTCTTACGTTCTTACCTACAATTAGCAATGTATACAGTGTCGCAATTCAGCGAGATGACTGAAGGGTTAAAAACCTGGCATTCTATGTAACTCAATCAGAGAGTTTACCTGGGTCTTGTTTCCACAATCACCTTCTCTAGTGTCAACACTATCAAGGTATGTTATTGCTAAAACAATGCCAGCTGCACTCATGTTATGAGTGCATTGATTGCATCTTCTGCTATTATATCAAGGAGAAATTGACAAGCTTTGATTTCTGTGCTGTTGTCTGCTACGATAACACCTTTGGACACTGGGAGGAATCTCTTGGTGTGATGGACTTAATTGTTAGCAGAATCATATAAGTGTTTCGGAAGGGAAGGACACATGTTTGGAGCTGAATATTTTGAAGTTATTGAGGAATTAAAGAGGTAGTGTAGCCGAGGTTTTCACATTGTGTGTATTTGTGTCAGTTAATGTTGTTCAGGAAATAATGTCCACTTATTATTGGGCAGAAGTTACTTCTAGATTGCATGCATGACATTGTGTGATGCCAGGAAGCTTGCAAGAAGTGGATTAGGCATTGTCCAAATTATAAGGATATTATAGTGGTTTGTCAGCTCGTGTCTTGTCATGTGATAATCAATGGGGTTTCTAACCAACTGAAATGGTGAAATATCATCAATTAAAGACTCCATAGTGTGAGGTGGATTGTTGATTATAAAGGACATATGATCAAAGGTCGGTTTCCTTGAAGATTAAGATGGGTCCCAGTGGGTGATTGGCGACAGGTTGGTCGAATCTTGGCACCATATTGCACTGCTATCTCTCATCATATGCAGTGTATTATGTTTCTCATATTGTATTCATCAGCAAATTTCTTTGGCCAGCATGAAGGGTAAGAAAAGCTGTAGACGCTAAAGAGGATTGTGTCTGACGTTAGCTCCCTACTGTCTTGTCCTTTAGGACCTTTGTTGATTTGATAAGTTGAGTTATCAATCATCCAAATAGCTTGACAGTATGAATTTATAAAATACCCAAAGATAACCCGCATTGTTATGACTAAGTATTAGGCGATTCTCACTGTGGCAAATAATGGCAACCCTGATAGTATTTTGGTAATGTTCTCTATATAATTTCCTGGCGGTTCTAACTGGTGCACCATTGTTGAATTCATCCACTTCAACCCAGGAACATCCTCGACTCCTTTTGAAACTGATCGTCAAAGATTGCCGCCGGCGTCCCCTGCTGGGATCTTACAGAATGAACGACTGTGACTTGTTCATAAGTGATGTGTTTGGTTTTGCGTGAATGGGGGTCTTGGGTCGCGACCATGGGAAATTTGATAATGGTGTGAAATAGTATGAAAGGGACCACAGTTCTGAATGTAGGAAATTGTCAAAGAAGTAGGGTTTCGTTTCCGGAGTTGCAATCGTTTAATTCACCCCTGCTGGTACCTCTCCGATTTACTATAATTTGGCTGATTGGCCTATTTCTAGATTATTTTAATTTGAAGTTTTTAAGGTTGTGTTGTATTTCCGTTTGTTTTGACCAGAATAGGAGGATCTGAGAATCATTGATATTCTCAGTAAATTTCGTACTCGGCTGTTAAAAAACTTAAAGCCAGTCTCACTGCCTTTCAAAACTTCCCCTGCTGTACACGTCCGTTTGAAACATGATGATTGTATACCTTTGTAGATTCTTCAGCTTACCACCAGGAGGCATCCAAGATTTTTAGTTGAGTATTTCAACTGATCCTTGCAAGTTTCTCTCATCATCAAATTGACCTAGTGCATTACTTGGAACCAAATCAAAGATATTCCATCAATGGTAATATTATTTGGCAACTTTCTCTAAGAATTTTTTAAAGAATAAATTTGTACCTAATGCTAGTTGACACTTATTGATTTTTACACTTGTTTGATCCATCGGAAATCGACACCGTAAAAATCGACTTTTGACTTATCAACTGTTCTCCACACTGCCAAATCAAGTCATGCAGACCATAATACGCCATAAAAAACAAATTAAGTGCTCGTTATGAGCTTCGAATGGTTACAAATTAAGCCAGAATTTAATGACTAAGTATGGAACAGTGGAATGGCAATCCCAAGAGTCTGAGCAATACGATGCTAGTCTAGAACTTGAGCGGCAAAGATCGTCGTCTCCACGATCAAGATGTATGAGTCATGGTGTAATACTGGTCGTTGGCAATGATCAGTTTGCTCAGAGAAAGTCGGGTTCATATTGCTCTGATATCAGAGTGTTGCATATTTCTGTGTTGTTGAGTTGATGATGTAGGTATGGTGTATTAATCAGTATGTTCCAATTCTCTTGCTGTGCTGCTCAAAAGGATTGTGTAGAATTGTATGATGTGCTCGTTTTTGCATCGAGAAAAGGGGAAGAGGGTCCCTCTTTCGATGTCCCGTTGAAAGTGCCCCTGTCCTGATTCCATAGAAACAATTTCCGACGAATCCCAGTGCAGTCTGCTGTTCTCTAATCTCATTAAAATACGGGTGTAATTTTTGGCCTTTTCCGGTGTCCCGAAATTGACCATCTTCTTCGCAGTATTTGCTATTTAGAATACACCACTGACTAAAGACTGCACTAATTCGCACGATAACCTACCAAGGAGTATTCTGCTTCAAAACTATTTAACTGATCTGAAATACCCAGATCTCCATGGAGCAAATTCCAACGCTTTTGCTCAAACGTTCAATAACATCACCAATCTCCCATTGGCATTTTAGGTAACTTGTACCATTTGGCTTAGACAGCTCTCAGGGCCCCCTGGGACATTATTATAACACCGCTGAATCAGAAAGGAGCCGCAAGCTTCACCAGGGAAGTAGTCCTTTTCATGTGGACCCTTGGGACCACAGGATAAAATCTTTCCATCTGAGTTCAAAGGACCGGCTACTTATTATGATGTTCCAAATGTAAGCTTTTATTGACATATTGACCATCAAAACCCTCATAATGAATAGAAATAATTTGTAAATTTACACTTATTTTGGGTACTTTAGTTTATATCGCAAGAGTTAAGTCCAAAGTTGAACAGAGGTATTCTATTAATGAAGAGGAAAGGCAAATTACTTGATTCTTCCTATGATTCTGGCTGTAGTCATTTGTGTTACTCCCCCGGTCATTACTGATATGCTTTCGCTCCGTATGCTCTTTCGCATGATGTAAATTCTCAGTTCAGAAAGAACGTCTTATACTTGCAGTGGGTTAACTGCGATATCTATTCAGGTTTATTCACAGATATTTTTGTGTGTATTCATTTGATATTATCAGCTGATTGTAGAAGTCCAGCCGTGAGGCCATGGCCAATTTTCACTCATTCATAGTAACCTTTTGACCTCCACATGCTGCCATCTACCAGGCTAAAATGGTACCGTGTACACCATTAGCCATGGCTCAAATGTCTGCACGATTACCATATTACCCACGATGCTTGTGCATGATGAATGTGGCATCACATGCACGGTGTGTTGGGATGGGATAGGAGCCCACGAGTATGTAGGGTGCTACTAATGTCAAAATCGGGTGTAAGGAAGATTTAAAATCATGACTGGAACTTAGGATAAATTTATATCAATTCTGAGGGAGTTTGTAACTTTTCCTTTAACGTCGGCCTGTCCCATTCATAAGTGCGAAAAGTTTTTAACTGGGACCTTCTGATTGGAGGTTTCTGTAGGAATATATTTGTGATTATCATTAGGGATCTATGTGAATATGTACATTGGGGAACTAGATTGAATTGGATACTTTTTAGGATACCCTGGGATGAAATAATGTTGGGATACTCTGAGATGCTTCCCGGTCAATTCTGGCCTTTGATGACTTAAATAACAAATTGAAGAAAAATTACTACAATTACGGGATTTCTCAGCAATGGCGGATTTTATCATCTTAAAAGTAAGTTTTATTTCTTTCAGAAAGTTTTTCTGTATGTTTAGAGTCTGTTTATTATCTATGCGATTGTGAGATTAGCATAATGACATGATAATGTTGGCCCTTTCAGAATATCATAATGTACATTGGATGATTTGACTGCATTCATGTGGGACAAGGGTTATTCAGTGGTTAAGCAGAACACTGTTTAATTTCAACTGTTGACATGTTGTCACGCTTAATGATTATTTGCAAGTAGGTCTATGTCTGATTTGATAGGAATATTGTCATTGATGAATTACATTTAACAGAAAGTTCGCTTCCATGATAGCAGTTCACTTATTCTTGTATTTGGAATCATCGTTTGAATTTAGGGACAGTTCTTTGTATTAAGATATGCTCTCATAAATAATGCATGAAATTGTCACGGGGACCTACTGATGCTGATGTTGTCTGGTGGCCCCAAATGACTTATTACATTAGGCTTGTACTGTTTGTCACTGGGATATGGCAGTGAATTGTCTTGGCTCATAAATCATATCAATCTGCAGTTGCAAGATAACTGAAAAAACATTCTCGTAAAGTTTACCTAAGATGTTTTATTAACTATTTGTCAACTACAGATTGTGTAAGGCAGGATTTGTTCACTTATCAAATATTGGATACTTCATCTCCATTGTCGGTATTAATGATAATGGAATTATTAATTGCTATCCAATTGTAAAATTATCAAATGTGTCACCAATATTTATCACATAAACTTAGACTTCAAAGAAACTTCCTAAAATCACAAGGTAGTAATCCTGTCCTATGCCTATCAGCTGGGCCTTGACCTGTAGATAATCTAGATAATCTCTACAATTAAAACTAGGACGTACTTTGATAGTTGTAACAAGAGGCTTTTCGAAAAGTGTATCTGCTAAAATATGTACTATATAATCCCAAGCCGGAAATGCCCCAGGCCTTCTGATGTATCAAGACTTACTTGATGATTGGTGAAAACCTCAGGATCTCATGGAATTAGACGCAAATTTCAGTTCGTTACGATCCATTTCCAATGCTTTGTATTACCACCGAGTAAGAAAACACAATTTGCAAAGGCCTACTCAAATCATCTTTTAAAAATCTCCGAGACTTAGCTGGCCAGCAAAAAAAAGACCTAAAGATACTGACCATAGATATAGGAATAGTTATGTAGATTGTACCAGTAATGTTAAGGTAATTGGTCTTGGTGGAAAACAGCTCCTATTCGTCAGCTAGTCACTTTGTCAGTCTAGAGTTTTGAAGAATGCATGCAGGGTTAGCATATCCTTCAGCCCTCAACTTCCATGAAATTTCCATCAGCCTTAGGGTACACATTGCTATGCCATTTTACTACAAAAGCCTAGTCTAATTCCCATTGCTTGGAGACCTTTGTGATTTCCATAAATCCCGTTAAGGAAATAAGGGCCCTTTCAAGGGCTCCTTTAACCCCTGCAGCTTAGCATTCAGACCACTGCATTGCTGAGAGCTAACAGCTGATTTAAAAGCAACAGAACTAGAAAATGTCATAATTTGCATGTTGAGCAATTATTTTGGGGGTGACGATGTTGTGGTGATAATGTAGAAAGTATATACAATCTGCTAAAAATTATGATCTACTTCACTGGAACAAGCACGCCAGGTCAGCTGCTCGAATTATCATTGTTATTGTTATGAATTTGAGAAGGGAACCCCATGCCCCGGCTATCATATCAAAGCATGCATTGCTATGTGAAGAAAGCGGCTTTGGGATAGAACATCAAAGCTATGGTCGAACAATAGCAATTGAGAACTGTTTTTACTGGTATTCACTCCATGGACAAATAAGCTGTTATGAGCTTGGCACTTTGAATGGCCGTGGTTTAGCATGTGGTGCCCGGATACAGCTGGTCACTTGCCTGACTTGCTAAGACAAGAATGGGCGGGGAAGATGAGAGGATAGTGGACCAGATTTCATCCCGGCAGGCCTATTCAGAAATTATCGATTGGAGCAAAGTTGTCAATCATAGGTGATCTTTGATCTTTTTTATATATTCGAAAGTTATTTTTATTGCTGTTGATTTTTGCAGCTGGGTTTCGGTTACATTGTCGAAGAGATATTTTGGCTGTGGATGTCTGTAGACTTCCTCGTCAAATGATTCCTGCATGATCCACCTATTGTATTCTAATAGGTCATCAAAACGGAACCGAAGCTAACCCGAATGGTGGCAGGGGATGGAAGCCAAAAAGCCCCTTTGTGGACGCAAAAGCATGTTCTTTCATGCAGATTTTGGACGATTCGAAGACTAATTGAGGCCATTGGAAAGACGCAGATTGTACTAACTGATTCGTTAGACAAGAGTATCAAGTCCATAGCACAGTTTGCGTTCACTGAACCCATATTGTGAAACACACTTACTTTAGACGACAGAGCAAACAGCAAGGTTTACGCTTTTGCCAACAAATATTTTGTTGTTCACCCTTCACATTGATAAGACAATAAGGGAAGTAGAATGTCACACAGGTACTAACGTATTCCTGTGACAAGTATATCAAACCCCTATAGTACTGTTTACAATTGCTAAACCAAATACGTTTCTCACAAATATACCAAAATGATTGAACTCTTCAACACACATCAAAGAATAAATATTGAATAGCAATATTGTTGACCCATTGAGTGGTGCACCATATGGGTGATAAGCAAATGACAATTTCTGGTTACTGTCACCAAGACTTGAAACAAACATGACTGAACAAATCGATTTTTATATCCGTAAATGAAAATGTTGCAATTTCGTATGTAAGTTTGAACTCTTACCGAGTGCTAGGGTTTTGACAAGAAATATTTAAACTTTGTTCGGGGTATTTTATCTCCACTCCTTTTACACTGACTTAAGTGGAGGTCTGTGCTCAAATAAAGAAACAAGCTGCTATTTCTGTGTTTCTGAAGCAAAGCATTCAAGTCAATCTGAGTCGCGAAATCTAAATAGGTTTTTTGTGGCAAGTGTTTTTCTTGGCCCAAGCCATACCAAGTCTTTAAGTTTATTAAGTACCATAATATGACATTAAATTGCCAATTTGTTGACTTTTCAATCTATTTTAAACAGCTTTTATAGGCATAGATTATTGCAGGAGACACTCGGTGGCCATCAGTCTCGTTAGTTCTTGTGATATGTGTAGATAACGCATGAATGATTCGCCTTGTGCATAAAGTCATAATCTGGAATTAACAGATGAGAAGATCTTTTGATCTAGAATGATCTGCAGAGAAGATATTATAGGTGTAACATTTGTGCGAACTTGTAATATCTACAAGTTGTCTCGAAAAAAGGACTCGGAGTCAACCTCGAATCTGCACTTTTACAGGACGCGATATGCATACATCATAATCATGTGTAGAAATATTCTGAAGCTATAAAGTGCCATCTGGCATTGTTAGATGGTCCTGCAATTATCATCACCAGTTATTCAAGGGTAGCTTAGCCTTTGGCGGCGCATTGAAGCCTGGGTCTTGTTTAAGTTGGTTCCTGCATTGCAATGCTATTGTTGTGTTGATATCGGATACCCATGTGCCATTCCCGTTAACTGAGAAAAAACTTGAAATTCTCCCATCCTGAAATATGAGTGATTGAAGACCATATTTTGATTTTGCTTAGAATCCAATATTATTTGCAAACATACCCTTTCACACACATCTTCATTTATTCTACAGTTCTCTTCAGAGTATCCAAACTTGAACTAGTGCAAAAATAGAACCGTCAGATATTTTAACGGAAGATAGACATTGCAAGGCAGCCTTCTGTCTAGGTTGCTGGTAATGGGGTGAACCGGAGCAGAAACGTATAAGAAATCGAAGAAGTTTGATTTATTACTCAATCCGTTGGATTTCTTTTACTTGATTTCACCACTTAATCGGCAAAAGATGTCCGAGAGGCTTGAGTTAGTCGACTGTACATTCTGTGTTCGAGACCTTGTTAGAGTATAGATAGAGGTGGTAATATTAGAGTGGAACTTGGCTTTGAAATATGGTTCAAAAGGAGTTCTAAATGTTCTAGTTGGATTTACCCTGGTCTTATCCAGGCCTTACGATGTACACAGTGGTAATTTTTCTTGATCCCCCTTTTGGGTCAAATGAATAAGATACAACGGACTGTAGTTCCCGTGCATATTGTATTTCTGCGTGTAGTGCATCTCATAATGGAAGAGTCGTGTCTATTCAGTTATGTGAGTTCATGATGGTAAACTTTGGCTGCCCATCCATGGTCATCAAACCTCTCGTTTTGACTGCCAAACTAATAGGCAAATAAAAACTGCAATTAATGTAATTAGCAGAATAAGCACTCCCATGAGTTTCAGTCATTAAGTGCAAGAATGAGTGAAGAATTGAAAGGACATTTTGCGATAATAAAATAAATTATTTTCTGAAGTTGGAAGTATTTGGAAAAGATAAAAGTTTTGTCTGCGAGAAACTTTGCTTGTTGCATGTCTGAGTACAATCTACAGTTGTGAGACTACTTTGGATAGACCATGTGTGAGCGTTTCGATCATTTGACATTTCAAAGACACTTTCGACCACCTGGAAACTTACAACTCCCGGGCAAGCACGCATTTTATTTTTCGATGTTGAAAAACTTTTAAATCTGCAAATAGTTACATGCAAAAGTCCAATTCAGCTTAACTTGACTAAGATCGCTGTAGATTCCTATGCATTATCTACAAGTTCAAGGAACAGGTGATTCTCACAAATTCTGTTTAAGATTTACTTTATTTGCCGCAGGATGTGGATGGAAAAAACGATAGCGGCATGAGGCCCATGTTGTATGTCAACATTAGGCAAACGATACCCCAGATCAGAAAACATGCGGTGCATTTTTCTCAACTGTTAAGCAAAGTTGCATTCAACTTAACTATCCAGATTACCTGTGCATTGCAGATATGCAAAACTAGATTAATGCATCAGCAGTTCTTGTTCATATAGACTGGAATGGCCAACTGTTTTCACCGTTCTATCCACTAGCTCCCGGGATCAGAACTGCGGGTTACGGCACAGCTAACGAGACACGCATTGCTCACTATTAACCCGAGAACTAGCGCAGGTAAAACAAGTAAAACATCGTAGCCTTTGAAGTTGGAGAGTAATTCAGGAGAGACCTAGAAAGCTGTGTAATGTAAGATTCAGTTTGTACCAAGATTTCGGTATCACCAGATCATTCTCTGTACATTTCTGTACGGTAACATACATGAGTGAATGCAATTTCATGTTGGAGTGGTTGCCTCTGGCAGAAGTTGCCTGCCTATCTTCTGTGAACTATTAGACCCCCAATAGGTGTTAGGATTTGACTATTGCAGGTGTATTAACTCATCTTGGTAGTAAAGGAAGAAATGCAATTCAGAATATCTCGTCTTCATTAATGAACGCTTGGACAATTTTTCTTCATATTAACCCAATGAAGAATTTGATCTGAATGCAATGAATTTATGGCACCCTTGTTTTATTTGACAGTTGACAGACTGAACTATCACACAGTTACTATCAACATAACCAACATTTCCCTTGCCTAAAAGTGATCACGATCTTGTAACAGTCATTGGCAGTGGTTGGGTGTGGCCCCACTGCTGTCTCTCAGATCATGACCCCCGCCCCCTCCCCACCAGTGCTTCAGCAAAAACAACAACAGTTCAGTGCACTAGAATGTAGAGTATGCACTTGTCATGATTCTGACAAATACAAATGAACAACACAACTGGTACGCGCCATCACCCGCAATGTGTCTGCACTTAATTACCCTCTTTCTCGGCCTGGATTCCCAATCACTTGTTCAAAGTGCATTATTGGTTCACTGGTCGGGCCATAAAGCTCTCCATGAATTCCCCAAAGATTTCAATTTGACAACTGGGACGATAAATTGTCTTCCCATCAGATATGGCTCATTGATGGTGCAACTAAGGTGGCTATGAAATCAACATGCTTTGGGTGTGTTGGGTGTGCAACATGCACAGATTCGTCATCACGTGCATTGAGGGGCCGGCGAGGGATAATGTGTGTCTCGTCTGATAATATGAGTCCTGTCAGAAGTGGTGAAATTACACAGGTCTTTGTCATAAAAATTAGTCTGAACTTGCATGGATATACACTTGTTTTTGAATTCGGGTTAAGTTTTTATGGACTAGTCACAACACACTGTTTGTCCAATGAGCTACAGGGATTCGAATGGTCATGTGATAAAAGTTATTGATCCTTTCCTGAATGTGAAACAGTTAAATCACCAATTCTCAATTGCAACATCCCCAGCAGACCCGAACTTCCTACAAGCTGCCGATAACGCAGGGAAGCATGGCTCGTCCATGATGGATGACATAGAATCATCCTACTGTGCGGTCATCCTGGAATTGTGGAACACACCCAGCATGCCATAAACCATCCCGCCGGACACGACTTGGGCTATAGAGTAAACAACTTCCCAACTAGCTCCAGACATTTTTTTGGTTCTGTTTAGGAATTTGCACTTTGGCATGAAGTTGAAAATTCCCCAAATATTCTGCAGAAAACAATGATGTATCATATGGTCTATCTTTAAAAAAAAAGTAATTCCGCTCAATTATGTCATTAGCTGCATTCAATACCTTGCCTATGCCCGAGTATGAGAGTATTGATATGAGGGGGGTAACTAACCTCCCATGCAGCCGCCATTATACACTTTTTCAGTCCCAAGCTTTTTGCAAAAATGGTATTTTGCTGATAACTTCATGCTCTCTCTGCATCATTGCAATGGTTGCATTAAAATGATTAGTATCATGTGCTTATTTATTCTAGCAGGGTTGATTTGGGCAGCATTGAGCCAACCAGCAGCTTCCATTGATCACTCAGGCACACTATTATACATGTTGTATGGAGCTGCTTGTTATCATACCTGATCTTACACCTGAGGGGCTGGTTCAGAAAGAAGGCAAAGCCATCCCTCTGGTCATTGCAAACACATTACTAACTACATCTACAACTGCATCTACCTTTCAACAGGATTTCTTTCTTTTGCTTTGCTTAGGCTTGCTTTCTGCTACAGTTTGGCCTTTCAGCATTTCAGCCAATAGTTAAACATACTTCTGACCTGTTGACCTATTTTCCGAGCTGAACATTGGATCTCCTTCTTATGAAAAGGTGTTGAACAATATGGTAGTAAGTAAGACCCCATGACTTATCTCTTTTGAAAGAAGTTAGGGGTTGAGCCAAGTCAAAATAGAGGATGACAACGAAATATTGTATCAACAGTGGCACTGCGTCCCTTTCCGTTCCCCAAAAGTCCTGCATTGTGACCCCTTTGATTTACACTTTGCCTATAAGTTCTATGATGAAGTTTAGCAAGGTAGCATCTCTCAATTTCGTTTATGCGCTCTCACTCATTAATCGTGCCCCATACTGACAGACCTAACATCTTCTCCATCCAGCCATCTCAGCATGGATCAATCACTGTAGTCATATTGATAGAAACAGAAAAAGATTCTGTTTTATCACTATTTACATGGTTACTACTATTTTTGTTGACCATCCAGCTAGAAAATACTGTGCTTCTTTGCAATGGAGCATGATAGTTCAATGAAAGGATGTTTTTCTCACTTTGTTCAAATATGCGGCTACACTTCCATTTCCTAAATAAGAGGTGGTAGGTTTTAGAGCCTGGGATCTATTTGACCTATTCTTTGTCCTCAATTATAAAGTGTAAGACCATTGGGCTTAAGGAAACTAGAATATCCATCTAAAAGTCATAAGCCACCAAGAGCAAGTCCGAGGACAGTAGATGCACGCTGGGTTACTTGGGTTGATGAAATTATCAGCTATTGGCACAACTTGCCTGCAATCTAAAAATCTATTGCAATGGGAGAAAAAAACAGCTCTCGACTTTACATCAGATAAAACCATAATTTGACAAGTTGCAGTGGTTGAGTGACAGTTTTAATCAAACTTAAGAACAAATTGATCATTTCTGGATTAAAGCGATATCGTTGGAGATATCTTCGTACACCTAAACAACATCCCTACTGATTTCATTTCAGTTTTTTGGCACGTCTTTATCAGTGGGAGATTAGTTCTAATGTGGAGCTGGTGCAGCACGATGAACTTTGGAAAAAAAATTAAAATGTAATGAAGGCTGATGGTTGGAGTTGGAGGCTGAAACATTCTTCTGCATGTATTTCTGTGTACTGCTGGTTCAATCAGGCAATTTCTAACAGATTTGCCTTCGAAGTCATTCGAGCAGATTTTAACCTTGTCACCACTTGACATGTTGGATGCATAAAGGGGGAGATTCTTTTCCTGTATAGCTTAGTTTATATTTGTATTTGTTAAAGTGAGTTTGGCTGTCATGTTGTCAATTCTGAAAGTCATCTCCTCTAAACAGCCCATCCTGCTCTCTGTGACACCTAGTTCCTCGGGCATGTTGAGATAGTTCGCTGATGAAGTTATCAGTACAGGTCCATATTGCCACTTCATCTGCTGACCCATAACAAGGTTTGGTCAGGTGTGCTGCATGGTGAAGGTAGGACTCCCGCAAGTATCTCTCCTGAGATGTCATGCAGGTGTACATCAATGGCTAATTACCATCCCAATCTAGGATATTAAGATGGTAGAGTATTCTTTCCCTTTAGGCTAGTATTTCTGTTTGCTTAGTACTCCAGCCAGGACTATTCAAAAGTGATCCATAGCTACATTCCAAGATACAGGAATCCCCTTATCCAATGACGGAAACATTTGCAGTTTTGGGAATGTCTTCATTTCTTTGATATTTTGTGAATTTTACCACATTTCCAGATAATGATGAATCCAGTTACTATGGCTCTTGTTGTGGATTCACATTCAGATTGAATGCTCTTGGTTTAGCATCCATTAGGCCAGGTGTATGAATCAGGGGTGACTGGAACTTAACATACCTGTAGACTCCCAAGATTATGTGGGCTTTAAAGGGGTAAACACAGGACTGATCATAGCATCACGGTGTCTCATCGTTAGCTCCAATTACACCTGACCAAACCCATGTTATGGGTCATGAGTCTCCGATGGTCAAACACATGTAAATATTGATGTGAAACACTTAGCAAAGTTTACTTGTGAAAGGAATGGCTCCTAATTGGTTAACCAGACCAATTCTGAAATTGTGCAAAGATGCTGCTGCGGACGTGACTAGGTACAGTACATGATGCATCCATAAACCTCAAAGTCTCTGGGCTTCGGCTGGTGTCTATTTCCCCTCTCGTTGATCTTCCATTTTGTTTCATATCACAATGACATGGACTACTGTACAGTGACTGTACCCAGTCGAACACTCAGCCTGCCAGGACATACATTACACATGTATGCCAGCATCCTGATGACAACATAATGACAATATTACCAGGTACTTGATAAGACTTACAAGTGTATTTACCTTCCTATCCATTAAAGTCGAAGCTGTTTGCCGTCAGATCTATATATCACACTGTACAAAAATGCACAGTGATGATATAACAAATTACACTGCTGCTAATATCTACATTCATTTTCATACGTCAAGGATTTGAATAGATGCTTGTGAAACATCAGTTCAGGTGGTCAGAGGCGGGCGTTTGTTGACACACCTTGGGATGCGTCATGCCGGAAGTTGTACAATGATCGTTATTTACAAGTTACATAATTATTAGAGTGAAGTTTCAAATGAACTTTTTAAAATTGCTTTGTACATTATGAAAATGTTACTGAAATTAATAGTGCCAGAATTGGGAGCTTGATTGCAAGCGTATGTGACAAGCTTCAGTTTGGGTGATATAGAGTTGTATCAATGAAGTTATATACTTGCACTATAATATACTTGCAATGAGGGGAAGTGCATTTATGAGGCCTTAGCAGAAATGATATTGACAGCATTTAACCAGCCAACCAGCAAACCAACCCACCCTCTCCATCACATCCATCATTTCTTGATGATACAGAATTGAAATGGATAAGGTCCTGACATTTCCCAAGCATGAAAAAACACAGGATTTAATGAGACAACCACCATTATAAAACTTGAAAGTCAAAAGCTGTGTCTTTCCCCAAAGGTACACAACAGTCATCGCAATGCTCAGAAATTCTCTCAATAGGCAATTTACAACATTTTCCCTTTTTTTAGTGAGATGAACATAGATCTCCCTCTTGGCAATAAGACCTCGAAGATAATCCTGCAAGCGCTCATATCCCTAAAATCAAGT
The DNA here is from genome assembly GCF_910592395.1 of Lineus longissimus. NCBI lineage: Eukaryota > Metazoa > Nemertea > Pilidiophora > Heteronemertea > Lineidae > Lineus > Lineus longissimus. Next base: position 3,274,330 of record NC_088314.1, read on the forward strand.
CCCATGTGGACGTGGCGTGTTCCAAAATGAGAAAAATCAAGTGGAGAAATTATTGAAGCTTTAATAGGAATTATCGTCATCGTGATGTTGTTTAATTGACATGGCATCACTTTGGCAGCATGTTAGAAAGCAAATGCTTGAGTACTCTTGTTATTGAGTAGTTGTGGTGCATGTCAGGCAATATGAAACATGCAGTGGGAGAAGATGTTGACCTTGGAAAGACACGAGTTCCTTCGATTTTTCCACAGTCTTGCTATAAAGGTGGAATTGTACAGCACGACTACGTCATGGCTAAATTACTTTTGTTAGAAACTCATATTAATTTTTGCATGTGTGACCTGGCCATTGAACGAATTGCTGATAGCGAATGGTCACCGGGTCCTAAATTTTATATTATAGCATTTGTTTTCGGTACCCCAAAGTTGGCTGTCGAGTGAAACTAGAAATCTTGCTACAAGATGACCTAGAAAATATATGGAGGTCAACATAAAATGACCCCTCGACCTTGGGGTACAAGAAAAAGGGTCTTCACAAGATTGTTTCACTGCAGAAACAACCCAACGTAGAACCTAGGACAGCTGAGGTCACACTCCACAACAAGGGTCCCAATTACTTTCAAGCACCCTGATCCAAAGTTAAGTGGCACTTTAGATCTTTACCGATATCCCACACCAAAAACAAAAGGGTAAAATACTTGAAAATAACATACTTATTTTTGTTATTTTTTGCTTAAAAGTTTACACCTGATTAAAGATCAAAGGCACCCGCTCTTAGAAATAACTCATAACATTTAAAAGCTATAATCTTTTCGGTATTAGGTCCATTAATGGCCTAGCTGCTTTGTGTTTTAATTTCATGCTTACTAATTAATCTTTTCAGTAATCATAAGCTTGTAGAATATTTTCCGTGGACTAAATCTCAGAGAACAAGGTTCTGTCCTGCCAAGCAAAGGATAAGGGTTGCTCTGTTCTCAATAGCGACACACCAAGTTGAGATGCTACTGTAAACTGCTTGTGGTTTTTGTAATAATGCAACAAATAAAATCATGCATAGCAAACAATTCAAAATAAAAGCTGTGAAATTTATGATTTTGGAAAACGAACGCAAACAATTGGCACTTCACAGTACGCTCTCATCAATAAAGTACAGCACATCACGACAGACATGCCCGATCGCCCAGTTTTCCTCAATATCAGTTACAATGATATAATGAAATAAGTCGATAGAGGCAGTTGTCCTTGGACTTCTTACAAAGACAATTAAAAGCACTGCAAATGAATGATTGGACATATTCAGACAATGCCAACTTTCCACCTAACTCGTTCATATTCATGCCATGGATCATGAAAATGAAAAATTGAAATATCGCAAGTAGCCTTAGGATTGTTTTGTGCCCGCGCCTGCAATATATCAGTTTCATTGTCAACATGAAAATTAATGACCCATGTTCCTTATCAATAAAGATTTAACTGCCGGTGCACATGCATCTGAGTGCATCTGAGTGCACGTGAATGTAAAAATCCGTCCTCGCAGGTTGCATGGACTGTTATGGTCCCCAAAGGCCAGGACGAATTAGTTCTCTGAATTATGTGTCTAAACGGGGAATGAGGGTGACGATATACAGGCCAGGGAGCGTGTTTTCAGTTTTGATATAGTAGGTTTGCAGAGATAGGTCAGATACACACATTGGACTAGAAGCCTGCCTTTTACTTTCAGACAATAGAAATTCCCTGAATTGAAATTTGAAATTATTTTTCCCTGGTTGCAGGCCTTGTGCAAGTTGGGTGCACTCATTGCAGATTGTACGCTACACAGGCAACATCAAAGTGAGATCAGCTGCGATCTGTTCACATGTTCACATGTGCATAGGCCTGATAATCGATTTAATTTGCTTTTCTGATTTTATCACGGTGGTAATTTGTCATTGTGAGCATATCATCTGGAGCTATTCTAATAAAGGCCTTCGTATACTCAAGGTTGACTATGATAACATCCTGTATCAATCATGGAAGACACGATAGTATTAGAATTGAATTTTACATGTGCAAAACCTCAGCGCATGGAGACATGTGGCTATTGTATGTTAAATGTTTCAGAATTACATCAGGCCTACTAGGCACCGTTTATTTGGTTGCCAACCAAACCATAAATCAGAGTATCTTAGTCGCTTTGGTCCCGACTGTACAATGCATGATACACTTGCATCCTTGGCTTGCATGTAATGAACAGCACAAACACTTGATCTTGTTCAGAATGACACTGTCATCACTTGGCATTTGCCCATTGTTCTGGCGGTAGGCTAACCTTATGCTGTTGTTTGCTAGTAAACTTAGCATGATAGGGGACCACCCAATGTAACAGCACAGTAAATGGAAAAAGGTGAAATTGACACTGGATGAATTCAAATTGACACAGGCGGTATGCGTTCTTCAAATTAACTAAAAATGACACAATGTAATTGAAAAAAAATTTGACATGCACCTGGGTGATAATGTGACACTTCCTTCAAAAGATATTCAAGATGTTTCCATCTTTTTTTGAAGCTTTAGTAGGTTTTTTTTATGACTGCCTGACGTGATTGACTTTGAAATGTGTTCATGTTAAAAGCAGCAAAATAAAGGAAAGCAGAACTTTCTCAATTTCCAAAAAGGAAAAAACTGTCATTGATACAATTGGAGGCAACTCCTCTTAAGTACCAATAGCGTCAATGAGATTTCTTTGTTGTTCGCTGCAACCATTAAAAAAGTAAAGCTAACTTTAAAAAGGCTTATATTACCAAATTGACTGTTTTCTTTTTTTCTTCTAAAATTACTGTTGATGGCAATCTAGATATGGTTAGAAGAAGACAATAAGCCATGTAGCAGCTAGGTCGACTGTGAATCAAAATATATTTTCTCAAATTGTATATTTGCATATCTATGTGATTTGCAAAATCCGTGAAAATGAAAAACTCGCAAAAATTAAGTAATTGAACAGTTAACATAAAGAACATGGACATAGGAAGGCATCAAATTGAGAAGATGGCCTGATATCACTTGCATTTAGTGTCAAACTGCACCATAATTGACCAGGCTCCATAACTGATCCAGCAAAGTGCTATTGTCTCAACACTGTAACTGAAATAGTGGCAGATGATCTGATACAATAGAAATGCCATGTGTGCAGTGGGTCGGAAACCAAATTATGGCACGGGAGGTCCATTTAGAAATTAAGCTCGATTGGGCGATAATTTAACTCGAAGGAAAATGAGTTGGTGATTAGGTATTTTTAGCGCATTTGAGTTCTTGTGAGATTCGTTTACAAAAAAACTTAACCGAAGTGAAATATATAACCAACAAAATTCTTTGCTCATTTACTTAAAATGAATCATTGAGATAACTGGAGGATAATGCTAGAAGTTTCCTGCTTGCCAGTACTTGGAAATAGGAAGAATACAGACATAAGCTACTCAAGCATGTTTCATGTTTTTGTCGCTAGTGTGCCTGTATGTTGCATCATATTATAACTAACTCTTTGCATGGGATGGCATTTGATATCTAATAACTCATACCAGTGAAAGTTCAATTAGCACCTAGGGTTTTACACCATGGGTTGCCTGGGAGGATTTTCACATGTCTGGGCAAGTTTGATGGATACCTCCTGGGACATTGAATAATCAACTTGCTTTTCATATGAGTCAATGAAAATAACTCTATGTGCAGATGACAGCTTTAAGCCCCACCTAGCTTCGTCAGACATGACTTCAACAAGTATTTCTCAATACTGAACTTGCTCCAAATAAGGTATTGTCACTTTTAAACATCACGCTGAAGCACCAACAAGTGCCTATTCTTCGGTATCTCCCCCCTGTTGAAGCATGTGGTTAAACAAACACCAACATAGATTCCAAACGATATTCAAGAACTCTTTGCAAACACAACATCCCAGTTATTGGCGATATCACTACATAAGTCTTTTAAGATCGTCATAAATGGACATCTTGGTGTGGAAGATCGAAACACCCTTGATCTTGGAAATGCACATGACTCAGAGTCTCCTCAACAACTCACAAAGTGGTTGACATGATTTTGCGTGTAGTTCTCTCGGAAAAACTTGCAATATACCATTATGCATCACAGTGCATCTCTCTTCAGCTAGTTTTTCCGTCACTGTAATTGGACTAAATAGCACTAGGTTAGCAATATTGATGGTAGTTGACTGGCCTTGTACATTCATAATGGTGTTTAGCTGATTTTGGAGCAAGATTGGCATGATTCAATGCAGTGAACGAATTGTGATTCTAAGTTTTTCATACGCAACACTTCAAGGCTGTGTAACGTTGGGGCAAGTCTGAAATGCTGACATCAGACTTCCATATTGATGTTTTGATTTCTGCGAACATGCATACCTTGAAGTCATTGAAGGCTTTTCAGAGCAGATTGTCTGACAGACCTTGGTTGTGATTGAGAGCCTGGACAGGGGTCTGTATTGCCCTGATTAGCCATGAATGAAACTGGAACAATCGTCAGATGTCAGAAGTACCATTGCTGTCTCTAGACCACAGATTGATAGCCCTAGCATCCTCCAAACAATAGCTGCTCTCTCCATGCATTGTTCTTGAGATCCTTTCCATGAAGACCACCATATGCCAGTCGGCAACACACACAGAATTTGCGGAAATGCACTTCTTGGTTGCAGATCGATTAGATTTTAAACCTTATCAGATGCTTGTTTTCTTTTGTTTGATTCAGAAATACACCAGGAATAGAAAGAGGGTGAATAAACTGACCACAGATCGGGTGATAGAGCATGTAGGACAAGTTTGTTGCCTTCTAGAGATATAAACAGCATCCATTTTGAGGTGCATTTTGTTTGGGCAGTGTCGGTCAACTTCAGCTGACCTTGATGACTGTTCTGTCACAGACAGTAAGCTATTTGGAGTTCTTAAATATTGACTGGTCTGGATACATTGAGGAATAAATACCAGGTCCTTTTACTGCCTATTCGACAACACTGGTTTTTCCCATCAAGTCAGAAAGTCCAGTTCCCTGCATGATATGTTGATCATTACAGAGTTCATTGAGCAAGTAGGCTGACTCAGTGGTCGTGAAGACAAAAATGTAAACAAGAATGATCATCATTTAACTGGGAATTTGGCATCACCACTGTCCAAACAAGTGGTTAACCACATTTCAAACTTGGTCCGAGATTGGTGACTCAGATGCAGGACTTGCTGCCCTGTCTCTGGCAGATACAGGAAAGTACGGAAGAATCTCTGAATGAGAATGATCAGCGCAGCGCAGCTTTTCTAGTCACGCACGTAAGAGATTGATCTACTATACCTCTGGATCATCAATGATTGTGTAACTAAACTTGTGAAAGGCAGTGAGATTCACCAAGGTAATCGTTTTTGTTGGTTGACACTTGCTCAATATAGATCCCTCGGTTTACTCTTCATTTTGTTCTGCTGTGTCATCCTTTCAGCTTCAGACAAAATTCTTATAAAAGCATCCCTCTCTTAAATCTCCCCAACGATCAACGGCCAAAATACCGCACAGGAAAAGGAAGTTCACCGTTTAGGGCTTAGCTGTCATGGTACCTAAATTGGCCTAAAATCAGACGCTAAACCGCCTCTTCAACCCATGTTCTGTCAAAGAGCTTTGCTCAATCAGTTATAAGAATCTAGAGAAAATCTCGAACTGCATTTAGAGAGAGACCGGTCCAATACCCTTTGATCGGTTTGACAGTATTCACTCGGATCAGTCCTTCAGGAACTGATTTAGGATGGACATCTGTCCCTTCCGACCAGTCCTGTCATGTTTACCATAAGTTAAAAAGAGTCAAGGGCACCCTCTTTAACAGCATTTAGGGAGTTTGGCAGTCGGGTCCCTTTGATCAGAGTGACAGTATCCCCTCAGCCGTGCTTGAGAAACTTGTGTTGTGGTCGACTGTGGATTTGTGGAGTTAAAAATCCAAGGACCATCTGTTCTGTCCACTTGTGCCCAGCGAAGCGACCAGCGACCAGGCTGGTCAGTGCAGATACAGTGAATGCGTTAATTAACTGGCCACTCCGTTGGATGCTCTGTACTCCTCCTGCGTGCATGTTACATCATGATTAATCAACTCCCTCGATAACATGCACCACTTCAAAGCGAAAGGGCGGCTCCTGGGGATGGACGGATGTCAATGGTAGAAGGGTCAAATAGCTCCTTGAGAGTTGGTGCAGTCATCGTGATTATGGCCTGTCACCATAACACCCTCAGGGGAGAGAGTCAAAGGTTTTCTGCTCCATTGTGACCCTAGGGATCCAAGGTGACTTTCAGAACCAGGATGTCAGTGAAAGCACGTCAACAGGACCAAGACTCAGCAGGGACCTAAATTGAACTCCGTTGATGCCAAGGTTGAAAGTAGTCTTAAAGAAACCATCGAGGAATATTTGCCTGGGTTAGAAGGCTTGGCACTCATTAATAATAGCTCAACATGGGAACTGGCCAAGGTGTACTGGATAAACGGCCAAAGTGTACTGGATGAATGCCAGTCCGTCCGATCAAACTGCTTGACTTAGTTTTGTCCAGTCAATATTGATACACCTGTTGTCTTTGATGTGAGACTCTTGTATTGCATGTCTTGCCTAAATGTTATCATAAATTGTGAGTTTTTAGGATACACCATGGGTATGGGTCAAACAGGGCTGTGAGATCATGTCAGTTTAGACTAAGTTGTTTTCCATGTAGGCCTATGCAGTCTAGCAGTTTTGTCTGTCATATCAAGTGTTCACAAGGTCTACAAAGCGGTGTCCATCTTGAACCTTCAGAAGTTAAAATTTTCATATATAGGTCATTCTGATTTGCTCATTGCCTTGGAAATGAGCAGATCTGTTCATGATTATGTTAACCCTTGAAGGGTCACGACGAGGGTTGTTGTTCAATACGGATATCATGTCACTTAAGTGGACGGTACTTTCTGACATTATGGTCCCTAGTGGTTAGGATGTGATGCACTGACATAAGGTCACTAATGTGTCCTTGAAAACGTCATTTTGGACAAATGTTATCATTAATTGTGCCGAGTGGTGTCACTGAGGGCATGCGGAACTGTCCCTAATCTTATGTTGTAACTCGGATATCCTGTTGCTTACTGGTCAGGAGAGGAAGCCGATAGGTGCAGCTGCATCTGAGAGAAAACGTTCTTAAACTGGACAGATTCCCTCTCACAGTCTGATTTGTCCAGATTGTTTGGTAGCTCTTCATCTATCTTGTCTCCCTTCGAACAGCCCAGGGCTACCAAGTATAAAGTATTTCTACAATTGTCCTACTTTTAGATTCCAATGAAAACATAAATGTTCCAGCCCTGTTGTCATCGATAGCCCACACTTTCATCTCGAGGCAAGATCCACAATTTTTTTATCACCTCTCTGTCTTTCTCACCCGGATTTTGTTATTTTTTATCTGAAGCTTCTGCTTTTCAATCTCATGGGACCAGACATCATAACATTGAAATCGCTTTGATGTTTCTTTGATCTGTTGTAATTCGCTCTTCACAATAGGATTGCCCATTTTTGGCTAGGTTTTGGACTACTGGCAAAATATTTGTCCTGTTAGCTCATGCCTGGATTAAACTAATCGACACTTGGATTTTAACAATGTCGTTAAGTGAAAACATATACTGTGTCTTTGTATGGCATTTGAGATAATATTCTGGCTGATTGGATTTTGAGTAGTTCAAACATTTTATTCTGTTTGAAATCATAGCTTTTTTAAAGGACTGGTGATGCGACTGACGCCGTCATCCCTTGTGAAAACTTGTAATCTCATTTCACTTCGGATGGAATCACAGAAATAGCTGTAGGCAGAAATTCACTGAGAATTCATTACAGACTATGTATTCAAAATGAAGTGAGAAGACCAGCTGCAGGTGTCTGGAGACCCTGCTCGAGGACACTATAAACCTGCCAAGGGTTGAACCTAGACTGAAATTCTCTAAACATTTGACCACCGGTTCACCTTGATTGCTATAAATGAAGGGAGATTGTTAACCCTCACGTTAATATGCATTAACCGAACTCTCAACACAAGCCTTGAAAAATTCTCCAGGCCAGTTAAAATATCTTGGTGTGCCAAGTGGCCAAACACACAGAAAGTAACTTTACACTTTAGAGGCTTTATTGTGCCTGACTTTCCTCAAAGTCACCTTACACCTCTTCAGTCTAGGAACAGTCAGAGGTAGGACTTTGAAAAGCCGATTAACTCAGCAAGTGATCGAAGAAACGTATTTGTTAACATCACAATCGAATCCACTCAGTAAAATCGTTTATTATGGAAAAGGTCATGTTATGATATTTCTAAGTCATACTTTTCATTCTGATTTGAACAAGCATTTTGCATGAAGCATACTGGGATCTTTTTGTGGTGAAATATGAAATACTAAATGACTCTTCAAGTGTCAAAGCACAAAGACCACCATTTCCGGCTCATTCTTGTGAAATCCTATCAGAACAGGTCCAACCCTCTACTTGATTTGAAAATGTGGGTTCAAAGCCAATGTAAGCTTTTACAAAAGACTTAATATTGAAGGACCAACTAAATATAGGTTGTTTTGGTTCTACACAAAAAGTTAGGAACACCTGATTTGGCTTTCTGTGAAGGATTTGAAGACTTCTTTCTGGTATTTTAGGCAGGGTACTTCAAATTCGAAGGCCATGTCCCTCATTACTTCTGCGTATTTAAGTTCTGACAAGGCAGGTGCCCTCTCCAAGAAATATTGATGAGAAACTTTTGTCTTTGTCAAAAGGATTTCGGTGCCCATAATCTGGATGAATTCAAGCTGACTCTTGGTTTTATACACCAAAAAACCTGCACAGGGCAGCCCAAGTAGGCCTATATCACTGGTGGGCTCACTAATTTTGGGCACCTCAGGAATTGGTTACTTATCCAGTTTTTATCCTTAACGAAATCCAAGACATCCAATATATTCATTTAAGAAAACACTTAACCTGACATCAAGGCTACAGTCACTACATCAAGTATTCTTTTGCAAGTCCAATGTCAATATTCATATAGAAGACCAACTAATACTGATGTTTTGTGAGTGATAGTAAGGGGCACTTTCGTATTATTAGAACATACTACATCTTTGGCTGAGTTCTGAAGTATATCTCGCACACTTTGATCTTAGTAACTACTTCACAAGTACCACATCTGTCGGTAAGGTTACAAAAAACATATTTTATTTGCTATGTGTGACATATTTTTTCTCTGCCTTAAACTGGCTTTGAAGTAACCGCAAGCTTAAAAAGGTGTCTGGACACAATGGGGTCTAACAGAGTTTGATCGATTTAGAGTAATCATTTCTAAGATCTTATGCCTAAAGGATTATTCTTCGATATCGGCACCTTAATCGAAGTTTACAAGGAAATAAAGCCATCATAAGATCATGGCAAGGGCTTGATCATAGACCCTGGCACTTTAAGGTGCCCCTGGTCAATCATTGGTGGTAACTGGCAATAAGAGAGACGATAACGTCAACAAAATCAGCGTTATTTGTCCACTGTTGTTCATGATCCACAATTTTAGTCCTACCTTATGTCAACGGAGGTTTGGGACTAAATTATACACCATGGTGTGTCAACTTGTCAACAGTGGGGAAAAACATAGAAAAGAAAAGTCTTTGGAAAGTGTCTTTGTCATGTACTTCAGAATTGATAAAAAAAGGCAAAATACATAGAAAGTGTCTTTTCTCAGTTTACTCTTAGGCATGTACCTTGCAATAACATGAAGATGGAAAAATGATTTAGAATTTGTGTTCGTGTCTGTATACTTAGGCACAAGTTGCTTGAACAATTAACATTGAAAATAAAAGTCTTGACTTTCGACTGCTCATGGCAAGAGCCTAACTGGACAATCTTGGCATCACTGTAGGCAGGTGTGTGTTAAGGTTGTCTTGTAATTAGGCGTAGTTGGACTGCATTCCCCAATGTTGAGTGCTTGGGATTTCAAACAATAGCCCCCCAATCTAGAAATAGAATTGGGAAATGGCAGGTGTTTCATGGTAAAGCGCCCCAAGTCAGTTCGTTTCACGTCAAATTTAAGTACTCGTCATATGATGGGAAACTGTGCATACTGTACATGATTGAGGCCAACAACTTTGATCAGGATGAACTCTTGCTATGCTAGTGCAGTATTGAATTGAACAAGTCATGAAAACATCAGAGTAATCATGGATAAAGCACCATTGTTGTTATCAATTCACCTTGAGATCTGAAACGGGAGGCGATGAAATCTCTGCCCGAGTTAAGCCCCACCTCCCAATCATGCAACCATTGTTGTGTATATTGCATGATTGTGTCCTGGCGATGATACTTCATCTTAGCATAACTGAGACAGCTGGGTGTGGAAATTGGATGTATTATGCAAAGTTTGGGACTGATTTTATAACATAACTTTGTTTGTGTTGGTTAAGTCATGCAGATGAATTCACCCTGATGACTGGTGTGACTTAGATTTTCAAATTGTCTGATCTGATTTTGCATCTGCAGTCATGGTTTTCTTTTGGCAAGTGCTTTGAGAATGAACATCGTTGAGAATCTTGATTTGTTAGTTGTGTCAGTCTAAAATGCGCTAGCTTATCCTTTTGTCACTGGCTCGTCGACTGGTCTAAATGCCACCCCGGCCCCATGTATGCGCCCAACCTCAGGTGAGTAATGATAACACCATTGTACCTGCCTGAGCCAGATCGAAGTTTCCAAGCATCTGCAAACCCAGGTGCTCACCGAACCAGTCAGCCCCATGGTGATAGATAGCATCCATGGTCACTGTGACACAACTTCAACATGGAAACATTGTCAAAATCAAGGCTACTACGACAATAAGAAGATCTCCACCTTTTCTGAGCACCAATGTCTACAAACCCCTGTCCACAGATCAACGGCTAGGATGAACATTGCAATGATAACTAATAATATAGACCCACCAGTGGATAATGGGGCCTACAGGGCCAAATTAATGGGGCCTGACCGTGCCTTTGTCCAGTATGTTTTGTCTCTGACACTTTGATGTCAGGACCATCGGACAGCTCTCTGTGGGATGCCGTGTCATCTTTGTCTGACCAGGACTGTACACAAGAAAGGTGGTCTCCGTTAGATCCCATAGACTCCAAGTAATTGGCATTTTGTGTCCAGGATGAGGTAAAGGGCAGACTAACCAGCCACTACAGCACTATAATTGGCGTTTGTCTCCTGAACAAACAGTGAGTGTCCTGATTAGCATGACCCTTGTCACCCTAGCCATAGAACTTGCCCTGGAAACTACTTTTTGGTAACGTATTGGTATTCTTCATGCCAGTTGCCATGGGTTTATTTTGTGGGCATATTTTGTACTTCAAGAGTAGAACCCATCCTAATGATTCCCCTTATCCTGTAGATGGGTCTCCCCTGACGTTATAGTTATCAGGGACCAAATATGGAGAGAGGACGAGGATCATTTTTTCATGTTCGTGAACCAAATTGCCAGTTACCAGTGACTTCACAAAAGAGGAGACCACAAGACATGATTTTAATCAAGACATATGCCTCGCTTGATCAGTCTTTGGTCTGGCCTGTCCACAAGGAGAAAATTCCTATCAGAGGTCATTAATGTGACCTACCAAGGGACCTCAAGGCAGACTAATTGACAGGAAACAAATTGCCTCAGCAGATATCAGAGTTTGGCTGCTTTTAGGTTTGATTTTTCCGATCCCGACCCACTCATCAAGCAAGAAGGGGTATAAATAAATGCTGTTCTCTTTCATTCTCGACAACACTCTTGAAATAATTGGATTCTTGGAACAATTCTGACACAATGTCTGTCGGGTGATGTGCCAAACTTTGGAGCAGAAGAGCCAATATCTTACAGGGAAGCGACATAGATGTCTCATTCTTGCTGCTAAGAAGTACCCTTGAACGGTCATGACAAAGGTGAAAGGTATGTGCTGGAATATCTCCTGGTGCCAGTTACTGCACTGAATATGAAAGACATGGGCAAAACAAGTCGTAAGGGACAATGCTATCAGTTGCTCCGAAGTGGCCCTTATTAGGTGAATGGGTGCTTGAGAAAGACAACAAGATGATCAATGATGATTAGTATCAGGCCGCATAGTTTTAGTTTTAGTCATTGACTTGATTATCTAAGATCTGAACATTCTCCATGATCGGCTGAAGACAGAAGGACAGAAGGAACAATACTGTCTTTGTGTCTAATTGGCCCTCATTAGGTAAAGGGGCTCTTGAAGTAGACAAGAGGTGCTGATTGGTATCTGTCTGTGTAGTTGGGTGCCAGTAATTATGGACTGTTTTTTTAACAACATTGTCGAACCTCGGCGACCAGTCACTCTACATGACTCTTACCCACAGAAGGACTGCACGTCTTGATTCTGAGGTGTGCTTCAATTCAAGTCGATCTAAAGCCTAATACATGAGGATTTCATTGAAAGTATGGTATTCCAAAGAGAAATTGACTAAACTATTTGTGTCTTTAAAAATAATCGTTGCCAACTTGTCACTCTAATTTCTATAGTATATTATCAGATTGGTATCAAAATAAATTCTTAAATTTCTCAAAGTCCCTTCTAAATTGATCCCAAATTTGAGATTTCACAGTTACAGCATTAGAATTGGCAAACCAAATATGTTAGAATGTATTTCGAGACCAAGTTGATAATAAACCAAATAAATTGGAGTGATATGTTAGTTATAATTATTTTTAGAGCTACAAATAGTTTTGTAAATTTATCTTTGCACTACCATGTTATAAATGAAAGCCCAGTGGTACAGTTCGGGGGCCAGTTCTTGAAATATGCTCCGTCTGTATCGTCCACATCTTTACTGTACTGATCTCTGGAAACTGGTGTCTGCAGAGAGTGCTCGGCTTCAGCCTTACTCGCGAATGTATCTTTGACCTGTTAGCTTTAAGCAAGTTTTTCAGAACCAAGTGTGCAAACTCGTTGGTCATGATCACTGGGCATCTGAGTGAAGGACTGGATTGGGTCTGGTGGAGCCCGGTGAATCAACCTTACACTACGCACTTTTCTCCTGAGGATGGATTTTCAGTTCCCATAACAGAGCTTCCTCAGTCGAATATGCAAATGCTTTTCTTCTCAGCATCACTTCCCCTGAACCTGCTGATATATCATAAAGATGTCTGATTGGCTTCATCAGAATTCCTCGGTTGTTTTTCTTCTTGACCCTTGACGTGTGTTGTTTTTGAACACCATGAAACGCAACTCATTGAAATTTAACGAAGACGTTAATGGGACTCAATTAAGGTTATTATCCTGCATGATTTCATTAGAATGTTGAATCATCACCAAATGGTAGAGACCAGTCTTCGGGAGGCAGACATTGAGTAAATACTAGTAGTCAAAATGGCTGTCATGCACAGCTGTCAGAAAGGACAATCTTGATTTGAAAGTAGACCATGGCTGCAATAATTGTACTTTGGTGTACTCCTTGCCAAAAATTCATCATTTTCATGGATCGGGGATGGGCAAGGAGGGCGAGTGGCGTAGAGAATTTGCGTACAGAAGCCTTTAGGAGGATATTTTGTGTGTTACACAGAGAGTCCAAAAAGTGAATGGGGCTGGGAAAAATCAGCTCCTGGGACCTTGATCAGTTAAGATTGGTTCCCAGAAACTACTTACAATTAACTGACCTTGCTTTATTTCATTGTTTTCAAAGAGTGTTACTATGATGCTCTGGTGGCTGATGGAATATTGATGGCTTTCAACTAGTAGTAGATGAACAACATTACATCCTTGGGCAAGATTTGAGATAAATATAGGAATGTGATTTCGACGTCTGCTGAATTTGAGAAAATGGAATATCATCCTGACCACTTAGCTTGGTTGTGTACCCTCGACAAAAGCTATTGTAGTCGAAAGTGCCTAGAAGAATGGGATCAACACGCTCAACAAGCAAAAACAAATAAAAAGCTGTCCCTTCTAAGTACCAATTAGATTGTATTTTAAGTGAACATGGTGTTAAATTCACGTCTGTTTGCCCAAATAATATTTAACTTTGTGAGGTGTATTATTCTATGGTACTGAGATAAGTCTGCATATTGTACTTTTTGAGTTTCAGTGGTTTAGCAGTAAGGATGAGCGGAAATGATTTAGACAGAACAAATAGTATGACATTATTATGGAATCTGATTTCAAAACCACAAACAATGGTCCATATTGAATATCAATGATTCAAGACTGATTTGCATGGTTTGAGGCATCAGCAGCAGTGTATTAGAGCAGTGAGTGATAAAATTGAATGCAATAAAAAAAGATTAACCACAACGTCACGAATCTGAAGGATAACGAAGGATAGAGAAAATAATTGGATTGTAAAAATGGACGATTTGACAAAGATTGCATTGAAAGTAACTGTCCTCAGCATCAGGTCATTTCCATCAGAATCATACAAGGGAAGGTGTAAATGTATGGTTATGACCCAGGTTAGTGATAATGGCGCATTTGTCTTCCTGCGCATGCAACATCGGACTGTTTAATGTAACATTTGAGTAACATTTGACGCTAACCATAAAATCCCCTTACTGCTACATTATGACCAAGGAATAGAAGGGTTAATTGATAATACAATAGCCTGTCACAAAATGGTGTACAAATGATTCATCATAGCTTCATATGATCATTATAATGTTAGGCTATACCAAATGTTATATCACTAAGTCAAACGTTATCTAATTTGGGTCAAGACACCTAATTAGGAACCAAATGTTACATTGAACGAGTTACTCAATGTCCGGTAATTGAGGCTACATGAAAGCATGACACTTCACTTACTAATTGTGTCCTCGCTAGATGCAATTTAACCCACTCCGGTCTCTCAGTTTCCATAGCAATTTGTATAAGTGATATGAAATGATAAAAAATCGCATCCCAGGGTAGTTGGGGGGGGGGTTATACCCCAACAAGTCCGATTCTTCTTAAAACTGCATACTTATGTGAATGTGGATGTGTCTCGCCCCAGCAAAGACTTGAGCTTGGCTCTCCACCATACAGAACTTTAAGGTGAAGCCAGCATTTTTAATAACCCACAGGCTGAAGTTCAGCATGCTCAAGTTATTGCGCATGTGTTAACGTCTGTCCCAACGGGAGCACTGAGAGAACACTGAGTCAACTCCTTGACTCTCCCTCAATGAGTTCGCCCTTCTCCAAGGTGACACCAGCATTTATCTGAGCAAGCTGCGAAAAACACTTGAAGCCCTGACAAAACAGACCATCAATAAGAAATGTCAGGGATCGGAAACTCAAGATGAAGAAGTTGAGAAATTGACAAGGAGTGAGGCATTAATGGTATTGACTCAGGAATGTAGCGGTATGTTGCACAGAGGCATGCTTTCCAAGTGAATGAAAAGTGCATCTTGTAGTACACTTATACATGTAGTATTCCCAAGAAAATCATGAAAATATAAAAAAGCGAATATCAGCATTTTCTGCAGGAATAATGCATGGTGAATGATAAATCATAGGAAATTAACAGTAAAATTCGATAGAAGCGGACAAATCAGTCTCCCCTGGGAGGTCATTATATCATTAATTTAATTCTGTTTGGATCAGTTATGTTTTTTTTTTTAAGATGATGAGCTTGCATTGGATATTATCAGTTGAACATATGTTCATGTAAAGGCTAGGTTCATGTAATGGACTGTACCATGTAGCATGGAGAAGTTCAGAACAGTGTCATCATGAAAATAAGATGTAATGAAGGCAGGATTGAAGTTTGACACTCTTATAGATGAGGGCACAGGAAAGGGGAGTTCAGACCCTGTATTGCGCCAAGAGTATTGCACTTTCGGTATCCTTATGCAAATTCAAAACTTACTTCAGCTCCGATCGATGTTTTCAATCGACTTTTTGCCTCTTGAGGAAGCTGACTAATCACTCTCCATTGCAATTTCATCATTAAAACTTCAAAATAATACAAACAAGTGCACCGGAAACAACTAATTATTGATTTTCTTGTCCAGCTATACATGTGTATGTGTTTCGGACGAACATTTTTGTGCCAGGGGTTATTATGTTTATTGTAAGTTGTGGCAGTTGAGTTCTGCCGATTTCGCCGGATTCAGAAAATATCATATATACCCAAGAGATAGTGTTGGAAGCTGTTAATTCTAAATCAAACATGGCTAGTGTTTGGTATTCAAACTCACCCTGGAGTATTGCATAGTGTCCCACCGAATCTCTGGACCCTATCCCTTAATTTTCAAGATAAGGCTTGAAGGTCATGTTGCAGTCTCTGCATAACATGTCTCATAGTGGCTTAAAATAGATTATGACTTGGAAATGAAATACAAAAAAACATTAACAGGATATAACTGCAATCGTGCTCCATTAATGTTTATACATCATGTAATTCAACTTCACTGAGTAAAACATCACTTATTTCATCAATAAAATTCTCAAGTGTGTATGACTCACTTCCTAATGGTTAGAATTTCTATGTTTGAAAATATGGATAATATGTCAAATTGTGACAATTATTTCACAATGACAGCTAAATTGGCTTTCGAACTTGTGGTTGACGGAAAAGTGTGTTTGTACCTGTCCGATTGCTAGTTTTCAACTCCTTGAAAGTTTATGATTAGGAATAACATGTGCTCATTGAAATGGAAGGAGTGGGTTACTTAAAAGGTTTTTTGGGAATATTCTATAAACAACCGTGAGCACCTTTTTGTCTTTTTCGAATGCGCACATTAGGTCGGCGACACCAAGTTGTCTGATGGTCATGACTTCATGTTTCAGCTATGCCTTTGTTTTTATGTTTTATTGATTCATCAGCTGGTCTTTAATCAGTGAAACTAGAGTATTTATCTCTTCTAAGTGTTTGGATCAGTAAACCTTAAAATAGTACTGGCTTTTTGCGCAGTTGGGTAAAAATAGGAAATAGGAGATAGCATCTAAAAGCTTTGGTCAGATGGTGGTGATTACTTGAATTGCTTACACACACACCTGTACCTTACATCTATCATTTAGGGGTAAACAACATCATAAAATGGGAGAAAATTGGCACATTTCTTCTGCCTTCTTCAGAATGTCATGAATGATAAAAGGTAGTAAGGACTCTTAGGTATGATTACTTTCCTTTCGATTTCTCTTTGATTCGTTTGTAATATTCATTTGCAATACCGTATGTATTTTATTGCCTCATGTCTATATATTTGTTTTTGCAGAACTTGTTTTTATCATAATAAATCAAGAATGTTAAAGAACCTTTTTCTGTTATCGACATCGTCATCGGATCAAAACCAATCATTCTATCAAACAGTCCACCACCAGAGCTGGTATGCCTATAGGTAACCTAAAAGCATAATAACTTGATGGGATGACTGTCAGTGTTGAATTCCTGCCCCAGTCAACCTTAGTACAAAAAGCAGTAACACATGCTGGCTTACATTTAACATTAGAAAACAAAAATTATTGGGAATTGCCATGGCTTTTGTTCCACAGCCTCATTTACCTGAGCCAAACAGATAGGATAAATCAGAAAAAGTAAAACACATTGATAATGTTTGTCAGTAGTTTCTGAAGGTTGGGTGAACAGTAGGCAGAAGCTTTCCACAGGTTCTGAATACTTTGATGTATTGCCTCTTCAAATTGTAAATTTCGCCAGGGCCGTTCCTGCGCCAATCTTCAGCTGCCTTTTCCTGTAGAACATGTCATGTCATATAAACATGATGTTCCTCTGCTTGTTGATGTTGCTGAAGTCATGATTAACAAATGTGTAAGATATTGCGAATTTTTGCCGCGTAACCTGTCGGCCATTACTCATTGACTCATGGGAAAAAAGTGGCAAGATCGTTCATGCTTGATTCAGTAAGTCACTCAGCCATCTACTTGTAACTCTGAAGATGTACACAGAGTGTCTTCATCATGGCTAAAACTGAGATGCTGTCATGATGGCAGTGGGGAGTAAAGTGTGTATACCACCGGCTCAATACCTTGTGCATTTTATCAGTAAACGACAGAAACAGACAGTGCTAGTTCAGAAATGGGAACCTGTAGGCGCTATTCCATATGCATCATTATGTATAATTTCATGAACTTGAAGTTACCATCGAAGTATGGTACAGTATGTCATTCCTGCCAGGCCTTTGCATTCTATAGCTATTCCCCATCAGGACACAATCATTGTTAACATGATTCACCGAAATCTATCTTGCATTTGCATCCCTTTGCTCAAAATGTAGTGAAGTCTTTGAAGATTTTGATATCAGGCATGTCAGCTGGCTTTCTTTTGATGACAAGACTTCTGTGAGGATAATGTAGAGATACATCCCTCGGGATGTCACGTCTTTAACCTGTGTATTCTGTTCTTCTTTGAACTTTGTCAAGTTTTATCATCTATTAGTTTCATAATCCCAAGATTAAGAAAGGTCTTCTTTTTATGCTCAAAAGACATTATTGAATGTTTTTGCTGAAACTGGTGGCATCTGTCCCATGAGGGGTCTGCCATCCAGTACCTGTTATAATGAAGTGAAAAACAGCTTTTGTTCTGTCTAAGAGGATTTTCCTCACAAACTATCTACTACATCTTGTAAACTTTTGTCCACACATTTTCAGTTCGGCATATTTCAGTGTATACGAGAAAAAGCCTCTTTAGGCCGGGTGAAAATCGCGAAATATGACGAGATACATAGGTGCATAGCCCAAATTCTTGTGCTTCTGCCTGTTGGGAGAAGTTGAATGTAAGCACATGTCAAGAAGTGCAAATACATCAAAAGTTAAGTCAAGTGGCAGAATTCTTCCAGGTCTTGTTTTCGCCATATGCTTTGGCTAGTATCGCCTAGCCAGGAACTTCTTGGGGCCTAAGTAGTGATCCCTGTGTGAACATGTACATAGGTTAGCTGCCGGCTGTTTTAAATACCGTCGAAAATCAATATAGAATGCACTTGTGACTTTCTGTGTCTTTGCAACTTTCAGAAATGTTGAAACATGTCAAGCATTGCAAACTTTGCCCTTGATTTTGACAAAAGGCATTTCCTTGCTGTAGAGGGCCTACTAAAGGTCGCTCTCCTTCGTTGCCAGATGGTGTCTATTTAGGAGCAGAAAGGATGGTCCAGAACTCTCTTTTTTGTTGTTTTGGAGTAGATTTTGGGTCATAAGCACTAAGATTTTTCAGTCTTTGGATTTTGGCAACTCTTCAAAGACATGCCTCAAGGCAAGCATTTTGTGAGCATTATATAGTACTAATGTCTTTGATCAATATTAGACAAATTTAAGTTCTTTGATGAGCAGGGGCACATTTACAGGCTTTGCCTCTTTTATTAGACAGCACAAATATGTGCTTTTAGCTAGCGTATAGTCCACTTCTGAAGGCTAACGTTTTTGACATACCATGAGGGACTAGAGTCAGTGGTGCGTTGAACATTGCTGTTCTGATACTGATTAGTCAAACTGTCAGAGAGAAGAAACACCAGCTCAACACATATCCTTGTGTGCATTCTAGGCGGATTGTGGTTGAAGCAATGCATTAGGGTTTAAAGAGATATAGTGGCCATATTCACCTGTACAACTTGCTGTAGATTCTACACCAGAATGTACAAGATAGCTGTGCTAAGTTAATTTGACCAAGACTTTATCTGGCATCATAAACATCTCTGCATTTTAGATGTTTGGCGGTAAATACTACCAGTTATTCGATATACCCATGCTAGCTTAGTCAGAACACTATTCCAGATTACTCATTCTCTGTTTTTGGTGAAGGAAGCATCTATCGAGAGGCGAGAGAAAAACTTAACTTGTCAGAACCTTATTTTTATGCCATTCGTCATAGTTGAGCTATTGGTGATCAAGTGATGTTCATTTCGTATCATATTGACCTGGATATGATGAAGATTTTTGCAGGGTGTAGTGAGGCAATGACTGCATGGTGCTGTCAAAATTGAGTTGAAATCTCTTTAGCGTTTTCTTGTTGATATCAAAACTTGACGCCAAAGCAGATTGTGACCGCAAAAGAAGCAACTGACATGTCTTGCTGTCTTCAAGACCATCATGTTTGACTCTGTTCAGCTGGGACGAGATCACTGAGTCTGCTGTGTTGGTCAAATTGAAGAGAAGTTGGAAGAATGAATCCCTCCCATTGCTTTTAATGCTGGCAAGGCAGTTTGGCATCCAATGTGGTCATAGATTCCTTGCTTGCTTGCAGACCAAATTCAGAGAAATTTGTCCAAGTATTGCTGCTTGATGTGCATCTCTGAGCAGTTTTAAAAATGTAGCTAAAGAACATTGATATTTACACCTCGAAACGCTCATTGTATCAGCAGGGTAATAACCATGCCTCATTTGTTAATTCATGATCATCTTTCTCCATTTTAACTTGTCTCTAAATGTCCATTAACGCCAGCTGATGTCAGCGCGAATCGTCAGTTATATGTATTGAAAGTGTAAGGGGGTGATTCCCTGGGGGTGTTTAGTAAAGCATGTTTAAGATACTGTCAGTGTTTTCTTGAAGGGTTATTAGGCATTCTGAGATTCGCATCCGGTAAGCAGCATGTGTGTCTCATTGAAAACTTTATCTGATTCTAATAAAGTGCTGGAGGGGTCTGCTGAAGAGGGTGGAGGTCAGCAGTGATTTATGTGAAAAACGGAAATTGCTAGGACTTTCCTTGACCACTCTCACCTAATCTCAAAACCAGGTGGAGCTGCCGTTTGTACCTAAATGTCAATTTGATTTTGTCGTCTCCTGTGCAGTCATCATCGTCCGTCAAGAGAGCAGACGTTCATCTCAAAAGGGTACTGAAATATTCATAGTGATCGTGGGTGACAAATTACGGAGTGGGACCAAAAGGCACGTGGACTATGTCGCCAAAAATGCTGATGTCACTTTGGAACTTTGATGATTAATGTCTTTTATAACTGATGAGCTTTACTGGAACAGTTGGGGAAAGTTAGGTGTCGGATGTCACATGTGATTAATTACCAAGGAATCGGTAATCTTATAGATTTTATCCATCTCAAACTTCTTTGGCATTGTTGGCAAAACTATAAGTTACTTCACCCATAGTTTCTTTGTGATGAACAAAATTCATTTTGTTGTAATATGGGAAAGTGAATATCATTGTGATGGTAGAAAACTATGATATTGTAATAACAATGCGTTTGAACTGATTGGTCAAGGACAATGATTAATGACGGGTTTGTTAACTTGGTGATCGTGCCACAAGTTATTTAACGATTAGGCTATATGACCCTGAAGCCCGGATTTGTAGTGGATTTGGTCACATTGGGAAAACAAGTTGATGGTTTCAGTAGCAAGGGACCCTATGGAAATCAGCATCTAAGATCAGACGAAGAAAAAAATATCTAAGATCAGACGAAATGAGCTTTGTAAGAAGTGCTAATCGTGCAGATGATGGATGACCTATTCCTTGATGAGAATTCTCCAGAATCCTGTAATCGTTGGCAGCTGTTTCGTCCCTGAATGCGTCCTTGGGAGACTAAGGCGTTATTTGCCCCTTCCTCAGTACATATTTGGTTAGGGGTCACCAAAACAAAGGCAAGTGAGCAAGGGTCTGGGAAACAATTGTAGACCTTGACTGGGACATGCATCATTCATGTAATGGTCTTTTCAGCATCAGGTTCAAAGGATTCTAGCCGATTGCCGCCGAAGCTACGACAATTAGGTGCATCGACTGTGTCATCAATCATTATTGAGCATTGTTTGAAAAGAGAGGTGGAAACGCATTGCGGAGAGTAATTAAAGGATCACTGGGGAGAAGACTAGTCACCCAACTTGTAATTGGTCATGTTTGCTACCGCTTCACGGAACATCGTAAACATGCATGAACACAAATTGATGACTTTTGAAATCCATCCAAAGTCTCATGTCAATATATCCTGCTTCAAAACAAATATGGAGGCTGCGGTAGGCTGTTTGATTATATGGCTGAATTTTCATAACTTCCAATCTTTCTGTCAAATTAAAGGTTTCATTCACTTGAGGGTGGCTGCAGTAACTTCTAAGAAGTGAATTCAGTTTTATGAAATAAGTGATATTGAAAACACTGCTATTATCATCTTCGTCTTTCTATTCAAAAGGATTAGAGATAGTGATACTCATGTAGTACCATCAACAGAGCAACAGGAGATAAAAATATATTGTTTGGTTTTTTACAAATGTCTGGTATTCATTCCTGAATGACGTGTCAAAACAGTATGGTTTGACGCCATATGAAATAATTCCCTGTACTGGCCAGGCAACATGATCCAGTATTCCACAAAAACAATGATATTTAGACCACTTTGTTTAGCCACGAGACCATACAGTAACTATTGTTTTCTCTCATAATTCAAATTCAGTGGTTAATATCCCCGAATGAATGCTGAACGTGCTTAATGAAAACTGATCTATTATCGTTCTATTTGCTCGCAGTGTTGTTTTAGGATCATGGAATCCGTTAAAAAATGCTATGAAAATATTGTAGTTATTTGCATGAGTGTCTGTACCGTTTCATTGGGGATTAGTAACTGTGCATGGTGTTGCATCAATACACTTCAAAGCTTCATTGGGATGTTATGGGTTACATTAAGAGAGATAAATGATTTTTTACTGAATTTATGATTGGCTCCCAATTTATTCACCAACGCAAGGGTCTATGAATAGCCAGGGGCAAAAAGGACCTCCTTTAGAGTGTGAAGTTTTAGTCTCATTAACTGGTGTAATGATTTCATTTTAAATTTGACGTACAGATTGATTTAGCCTCTGGCAGGTGGGTTGTCATACCCAGAGGATATTGCCTACCCAGTGGCTATTGAGATATTTGTAGGGGTCCTCCAATTGCGGAAAAGGGTCATAATCACTGGCGTCATGAATATACAAATGTTTTCACAGTGATTAATGATAAGGGACACAGGGCACCGTAGTCCCATGATTCTAAATCACCCAGGGATGATCAGGGCATATCACGTGCCAGTACGCTGCACCTTTCCTTTGTGACGGTCTTTGAGTCCCACCCCTTTTCTTTGCGAGACACGAGATGGCCATTTTGTATCTCCACACTTAACCACCTGCCTTGGGTTCCTAATGTGGTAGCTTTCTTGCAAACACATGAAATTTACCAATAATGTGAGTTAAGTCATTTTTCACCTTTAATGATAGCCGCGTTTCATTGCACCCTATGTCGATCAAAGATTCATGTGTATAAACTTACATCTGAGTGGTGAAATATGTTGAGCCACGGTTGAAACGACTCGAGTTGAGACAAATGATGATGACTATAATGATGATGATGATGCTGGGAGTCGCTTGTTCTTCAGTGCTGTAAATCATCTCGACTTACGCCCCTCCACCTTGAAAAGGACAATGGTATGAACTGTCATCAAGATCAATTTATCCTTCAGTTCAGTCATATAAATCTTGAGATTTCTCTCAGTTTTTGTTTGTTTGTGCATCATCTGAAGCAATTCATGGATGTCAAACGATATGCAATTTCATGTTCTCTTAAACACCTCTCTATGGAGATGGGTGTCACCAGAAATGTCACATGGAGACAGACAGCAACTATTAAGATGAACAACAAACAACCAAAGTAAGAGCAAGTATGTATTATTTAATCCATACTTGCTAAGAGCGATAGCCATTCTCCGTGAGACATTACAGCCAAGAAAACCTCAGCCATCCAATAAAACTAATGGTGTGTATCTCTCTCGTTGTTGCGCCAGACGAGCAACAATATCTCCTAAATCTCCCTTGGTGACTCCTGGGACAACCGATTTATCAAGACTTTATCAACAAAACAACCAATTGACGCTGTGAGAAGGATTCTTTAGATTCATGTTTGATTTTGTAGTTCCTCTATGCCGTTGGATTGTGAAGAGGTTCTAGATCTGGTGCGGCTGAGAGGAGAACGTCTAGAGTAGATCTATTGTTTTTGTTTATGATTTTGTCAGTTTACATGGTGCCAAGGGTACCATGAATATCTTGCCATCATCCCTGGTTCATGTGTTTTTAAATTATGTCTGATCTGAACAGTTGATTTAGTGAGGGATGTCCGCATGCACGAGATACTTCTTTAGCTTAACTATTTGATTAGCTTTATGATGTTTAATTTCTCGCATACTAACCATCTGCAACATTGGCAGGGGTCCGACTCAAGGGTCCAATTCCAACTAAGTCCTCAAGCTACCAGCAGGAGGTGTGATTTATGCCTCTTCTTGAGTTTTATTGGCCCTTTCATTGGCTATTATACTATATCATAGTGGACATAGAATTGGCAGTTGATGTCCACTCGCTCAAATTCCTGTTATAATCAGGTGGATAATTTCATTCGACATTCGATATCTATTCGCAGAAGTCAAGAGACAATTGGTTTTATGATACTAAGGGTGCCGTGGAATTTATGACTCCCTGCCACTTTAAATCTAATTGTAGTGACCATGTGCGAAACATGTCGCAGATAATATGCCTCAAACTTATCTTTAACCAAACCGGTAAAGTGTCGGTAAAATCGTTTTCATCATTGCGTTATTCACATCGTGAGTCGGAACGACAAAAACCGGAGCGAGTTAAACATCTCAGTGATCCTGTTTCTATCGATCTTATCAGAAAAACATGTTATCAGCCATTGCAGGTGAAATCAAAGGCTCGTGAGGGCAGTCCATTTCAACTGACTCTGCTGAACATAGTAATGTGTATGCATAGTGCGAAGTAATGTGTGATGGACTGATTAATGTTATCCAGCTCAAGGTGAAGTCTGCTTCAGAACTTTCGTGCCTTGGCTCCTTTGGATTCGATCTGTCTGTTTAAAATCGCCATCCCTCTGTTTAGTTGATATCAGGATGAACATATCGGTTATTCACATGCATTTGTATGCAATTCCCTTTTTGAATTGAAAGGAAATGTTGGTATTCTCAGGTAGGAGTGAACTACATGGTTGTACTGTGCATTCCAGCAATTAAGTCATTTGGGTTGGGAGATGGCTCCGCCGATATTAACCCTGAAGGTGGAGATTGGAAAGATTGTTGTTGCTTGCTGCAGGATTGATGCCAAGTGAGACAGGCAAGTTGTTCCTCTTGCTTGGGCTGCTTCGCAACTGTCAGTCTATAGTTTTGGCTATTGCTTAGAGGTGCAATAACCATAGAACTGCCTTACTGCACGTAACAAGGACATGTCATTGTTGGTGACTCTTCAAAGAGATGCCGCCCTCTAGTAAAGCTTGTAAGTTTATAGCCCTGATCAAGCACATAATTGACTGCCTCATCACCGCTTATTATCCCCTTATTGGCGGCAGTAAATGGTAGAGAGTGTTAGTGACCTCGTTGTGGGGTCAACAAAGACCTCTGCATCTGTGTTTACGTCTGAAAACCACTGAGAAAATCAAATCAGGATTTGAAGAAGGAATGTACGATCGAAACGAGTTGAAAATCATTTGAGTGAAATGTTTGAACATTTGTTCAAGTTTGTGGTCTAAGGTTCTCTCATTGGAAAACATCTGGTTACGCAAGTACTGTGGCCCACTTGTTCGAAGTTAAGTTCACATTGCTTTGACCAGCAGGCAGTTGTCCTGTGCTGTTTACATTGGGCCCTAAAACAGCAAATGACCTCCCCACTAGTGGTAGAAAATAACAGATTCCACCCACAACCTGATATGAAAAATAATTAACAAAATTTCCACTGAGGCAGATGCATAATATAAAATGTCCTTTTTGGATGAAATTGGGTGGGAAAGGCCTGCCCCGCCAGGCTGTCATCTGACTTAACGATGACGGATCAACCGTCCCCTTCAACAGATGAAAGAGAGTTATTGATAAAAACGACCAGGTCATTAATATGAGATTAGGGATTGGTGTCCGACAACATGAGGCAAACAAGGGACAGGTGAAGTGCAAAATTGATGACGGTTCAACTAGAGTTTGTACCAAGTCAAAGTGGATGTAATTTACCATACATTTGATTGTAAATGCACTTGTAATACTGGTTTACTTGGGAAGAATTGGACCACATGGCAGGACCTTACTCTTATCCCTTCTAATCAGTCGATGAGGAGTTTGTATCAGTTGTGCATTGGATGGAGACTTGTTAGAGGAACATCATAACTTCTTGAAGGTGCCTATGTTTATGTCCTTGTTGGATTTTGTAGTGTGAGAGTTTGCTTGTGTCCAATTTGGAAGTACAGTGATATTCTCTATATTTGACTTGGAGCTGAGGAAAAGGTATGATTTTCTTCATTTGATAAGATTTTCGCTTTTGCATTTCACAATTTCTATTACTGCAGTAATCAATATGCTTGAAATGTACTTATTTTTGAGTTATTATTGTCACCTCTGTGATTGTCTTATCTATGATTACTCTAAAACAAAGTGGCCGTTGTTCCTGATAAAGTTTTCAAAAAACTGTAAAAAAACTTAGAAGAGAGTAGTGTTTGTTCTGAAGTAAGTGCTAACCAGCTGTCAAGTGGCCTTAACAACTTTTTGCAAAATATTTACCTTTCAGGTGTAAACAATGAATTTGTCCAGGCAGGTTCCATTTGGTGTTGACATGGTTCTGGTCAAGTGTTATTAGTAGCAAAAGTATATAAGCGAGGGATTGAATGTAATGCAGTGCCTCGGATTATGCGTAGCATCTGCTAAACAATAGAACATTTTGATATCGTGATACCCCTGTTAAGTCTGGGGTCAATAACATCCTGAAGTATCATTTCTTGACATTTCCTTTGAATGAAGACCCTCGTTTATTGCCCTGTGGGTGTGCACAGAATGTAACAGGGCATATTTGATCGGAAGGCCCCAAATTTGGAAATCATGACACCAGAAGCAATACTGGCTCAATATTGTTTGAAGTAACATTGTCACAACCCGGTCCAGAGCACCTCTACAAATATAACGCGAGTAGACACAGGATAATGTTTGGGAATCCTTTTCTACAAAAAGTGGAGAAATAGAAAGAAAAGCCCTGTCCCAAGTTTGTTTAGGTTAGGAACCCATAGAGTAGGTTGACCAAGATGCTTTTCAAATAAATGTATCGTCCCTTCATAAATGAAACAGTTCAACATGAATTCCATATCGACTGGGAGAAGGTCCCTTAGTTCTTACTTTATAAATTGGCCAGGGTCCTTGGCTATATTTAGATCAAGGATGCTAATATTTGGTTTAAGATTATTAAGGTACCATCGGCCACTCTGGTAAGTCAATAGCAATAGGTTGGTCCGGTGTGAACAATAAGACAATGAGGGTAGATAAATCAGGAGTCTGTGATGTTTGCCGCCAACCTCCGCAGTTGCTTCATGTCCTGTAACAATGAATGTCTCGATATTTGGGGCGATCCCAGTGATTCAGTTGCAGCTGCTGTCTCTGTGAATATTTCTAAAGGCTTTACACAGTAGGCAGTCCTGTAGTACCTGGCACAAGGTGCTACTATTGCACAAGACCATCTTTTTAGTTAGGACACTTCCTCCAAACTACTTCAGTGCAGTTTTAAATGAAAAGGCACCACAAGATAACAGTAAAAGTAAAATGAGGTTTGTAATCCATTAATTTGCATACTGACACAAAGAGCAGCATCATTAGCACATTGAAGTCTTTGCGTTATGAATATGTATGTTGGAGAAATGTAGGACCGTGGGGAAGGGCTGAAGGTCCGCTTTGTAGGCTCATTAATCACCTCTTGACAAGGTGGTGAGGTCTTCTCAGGATGCTCATGGGTATGTAAGGTCTTCTCGGGATGTTCATGGGTTTGGGTTGACTTCCTTTCTGAAAATCAGAGATTACGCTATGAGCCTCTCTTCAGCCATAGACTGAAATGCCTTCTGTTTGAGTGGGTTAACCTGTTCTGTAAGTTTAAATTACCATTGGTAAATACCTGTTCAATATTTGTTGGCACTGTGACCACCAATCCATTTGGTTATGGAATCTCAAGAAATGAAAGTGTTTCCCTGTAAATATTGACAACATATAGCCACCTTTGATCTCAGCTTTGAAGTGGAACGCAAAACCAGCCTAGAAATATTGAATATTCGCTTGGACAATAGGTCAGGGAATCACGCCGTTTATTCGTTATTGATTTAGGAAGCTAAATCTTGCGGCCATATGAGCTAGACGATTTGTGATTGTCGCTCTGCCGACAAAGGGAGATGTCCTGAACGGTGTTTGTTATTAAGAAATTTTATTTTTCTTTCCCAGCATATTATTGGCTGGCAGATTTGAGAGTGTGAGATGATTTTATTTGTCAAGTGGTTTGGTGTGTTTTTGAAGATAGGCCCCGCTGGTTTTCTTGAGACGGTGACTGGTCCGAGTTTCTGTTGTTATGGTACCAATTTCCATAATCACAATCTCTTTGAGGTGCTATCCTTTCTTGAAATACTAAAAATAATCAGCCCCTCTCTGGTCGTAGGTTTGAGTCCCGGTCTGGCTGTGCACAGCTTCGTGAGATGGAAGACTTCTCCCTAACAACGTAGGTTTCCTCCAGAGTCTTTGGTTTGCTCCTATATAATATCACAGATCAGTCCAATGTCCTTCTTGAGGCTCAACTCAGTATCATAAAAAAACCAGACTAGATCTTGTTGGTGTATATGTACATGTAATTAGAATACCTATCTGTAACCCAACCCCACTATTCACCTCTTACTTGCTAATGTTTGTAGCTTGTTAGGATGATTTAGTAAACACCAGATGATGGAAGCCTTTCGGGAGATTGATGATAGTGTTAGGAGAAGTCAGTTGCAATTCCTGTTGCCCTTCATTTAAAGGGGATACTTGATGAAAATGCACCTTCTGTTCAACATCCCATTCCCCTTTGTTCTGGACCGTAGGCTTTCTCTAAATATGATGTACCGGTATTGGTAGTGGTGTTAAATTATGATTTTGTGGTACTCTAACAACTCAAACTCAAAATACTTATTGAATGAAATAATGAGCTAATTTCTGTAAATATCATAAATACTTCCCATCTTTGATTATCAGCCAAATGGCTTACTCGTGCAAGAACATATTGATTGGACAAGCCATTCTCAACATGCATCAAGTGAAGTGCGAGCAAGTACTTGTCAATGAACAAGCCTCATTGCTTTCATTTCTTTGGCATCTCGGTGAGAGTTGGTCTCAATAACGGGTTGCTCTTGGGCTGATCGAGCATCCCTGTTTGTAATAACCAACTGTTGAACTAATGAGAAAGCCCCTGAAAGTGATGTTGATATAATGATCATTGAGTGTGGAACTAGCTTGCTTGAGGCACCAAAGTGATAATGCTTCGACTCTCTTCCACTGCTTGCTCACAATGACTCATCCCACAAGCAAATAGTCGTAGATGTTTCGGTGGGGCATGCATTTCGTGCACATCAAACAGCAGACTCAAGATCGACACGAGTGTTTTTCTGCTTTTGAAATTTTTGAACAGTTGGTTGGTGAAAGAACATCTATTGATATGTTTTAACTCAAGTGACCTGCGAAAAGGTTCTGAAGCTGCATAGAAAATATACTGTTTTGTGTAGGAATTTGGGGCCAACTTAAGGCGGTTTAGATTTCGGTCCATTTCAAAAGAAATTAAGTGGAGAAAGTATCATTAACGTCAGTCTCTGCTTTGGACCACTTAGTATGGTATTGAGTTCATATTTGAAAAGTTACACCTGCATTTTTTGAAAGTTCACAACCTTGCCGCTAGGCTAGCCCTAACAAACTGTAATAGACCTAGCATGGGTGGAAATGATACTAATTGGACGGTATGGTATTCCTCAACAATTTGATATCTGTTTATGCAAAGGTCATCAAGGCTGGAAGAGTGTGGCAGTTTACCGATCTGAAATGAGTTGGACCTAGTTGTCAATATATCAACAAACGCAGTTTGTTATTTCGAACATGAATAGATCGATGAAACTGGAGTAAGTCTCAGATATTGGTCCAAAGTTTGCATCTGTATCCTTCTTATTTGGTTGTCTCTTTCAGAAAATGTAATTTTGATTGAAAATTTTTAGGTTGACCATGGAAAATGAATTCGTTGGTCAATTTTCATATCTCAGCACTGGTGGCACTGCGCTCTGACCATTCTCACATTCTAGTGTGCAGGTGTCAAATTCACCTGGCGAGGCTCCCTTTTGAACACCAAAAGGTTAACTGTGGCTGAGCCATCTTCGTAAATCTGTTGGAAGATGCGAGATGTTTCTCTCCATCTGCTGACCTCTCTGATTGTGCAAAGATTGATAGCTGAAGGAAGTCTACAGGAATCTGAAATGTATATTCGAACACACCTTCGGTCTGGGTACAGGTGAAGTGAAAGTAACCAAGGGAAAGTGGGGCAAATGGAAGATTTCTTAATGCAAAGATGCTTAGTTGCGCACTTAATATTGACCAAACTGATATAAGCTGGCCAAGGCTTTATCTGCATGGCCATAGACTTAGTGTGGATGGACTTCTCTTTGGGACCCCTTACCGATTGTGAAACTAGGCCATTATTTCCGATATAAGTCCTACTTTCTTTCTTTTTAATGGCATTCAACAATGTTATTACAAACCATTCTGCCCTAGGTTCGTAGCAGGTCTGTTGATCAAAGAAATGACGAATTCCCTGTCTGAAAGTTGCTGAACTGGCTTACTCTTCCTTTAAGATACTGATAGTCTCCCTTGTCAGATATGATCTTCTCAGTTCCACACATTAGCACTAGGTGGCTACCAATCCAACAGGAATGTTTCTGTCGATGTGTCATCAGCAGAGAGCTGTCAGTGAAGCGTTGCAATGAATTAACTTATTATAGACATAAGAATCTCCTAACTTTAAAGATGATTTGTTTGATTTTAATTGGAATTAATTTCCTTTATTGCCTGCTAACTACCTGTATTATACACCGGATCAGAACATTTTGGGTGGCTTATCAGAATCCGATAATACAAGAAGATGTTAGTAACCTGGCTGCTGTGCTATGTGACATTTCTAATACCAGTATACAAAGTATCGGGTCCACCTGCCACGCCTATTTTGTCTGGCTAAATAGTGACATAGACATAGCAGTCATTGTTTCAAACCTGACCACAACATAACCAGGCATATCTGGTTAACATAACGAGGTGGTCCAGTGGCCATTTATAATTCTCCACAGACCCAAATTGAAGAGGAATGACCCTTCGAATGGTAATTAACATTGGTAGCATTGTCGATTGCATGGACGCTATCCTAGTATTATATCCCTCATAGGGGATCATTAGATACCCTTGTGACGCTGGTTACTCATTCAGACTTTACACAAGCTGTTATTTGGTGTCAGTCGAGATGGTTGAAGTTTGATATTGATGTTGGGTATTACCTTCAGTTGTCAGGTCTGACCTTTGCGGTAGGTGGTGGCGGGGGGGGGGGGGGGGGGGAGTAATATGAATAGTCGTTGACTGGACGCTAACACTTTTTTTCGAGTGTACTTGGGTAAGTATGGGGGACAAGCTGTCAAATTTTGCAGTATTCCAATTGGCGATGAGACAAAGATCTAAGTATATCTTAGGTCATAAGCATTGGGCAATATGCAGTAAAAGTGCTTTTGATTGACTAGCTGCGACTGGTTGCTGGAAAAAATAGTAAATTGAGCACACTTTAGTGGAAAATTATGAATTATCCAGAGATTGTCACAACAAGAATCAATGCAAATACATGTTCTAATAATCCACTGTCGATACATCACGTACAAAACTCTTGACAACAAAATTGTTTATTGTTATGTCTCTCGTTTCCAATAACTGTTATTTGCAGTTTGATACTCTATCAGAAGCAACGTAAATCGTTAGTTCATTTGTGATTGGAAGGCAGGTACTCTGTCCCAATAAAGCACTGCAGTTGTATTGATTACAGTGACATTTATCAGGTTAATAAGGTTTATTTCGTGATACTTGGAAAATATTTATGAAAAACACAAACTAAAAGGTTTTGAATAGTCTGTGATTTGTAGCAGCAGTTAGTTTGGGCTGATGGCCCTTACAAATACAATTGAAGAGGGTGGGAGGTTTCTGAAAACATGCAGTAACATTGGTTGTTGTTTTTTTTTTACAGTTTTAGATGTATTTTGTGTATCACCCTCAAGGAATTGTGTACGACACATTGATGAACACCAGAAGTAATTTCCAACTGACTATGTGCATGTGCATGTACTTCATAACTATAACCATAAGATACCCTTCATATATTTATTAAAAACACATCAGAGTATGAACCGTATGAGTTAACTCATAAAAATTAAATCCATTATATCAAGCAAACCAGTTTATCGATTCCATAGGAAAAAATTAAACCTGTCATCCAACATCAATATAAGTATCTATATTCATCCCAATAATGTGTTTCTATAACTAGCAAGGACTCTTATTCCCAAACTGAAACAAGCCGATTTTCTACTCAATAAACCACTGAATTTGCAATATCTGTTGGATTTATCTGACCGTCTCTGTATATTCCACTGCTATTCATGGAGCCCCTGTCTGACCATTATGTATTTTACAAAAGATCCCTTTCAAAACATATCGATAATTGAGCACCTCGGTGCCCTGCTGTCGTCACATCGACCACCTACCCCACCTGTACGCGTTCTATGAAAGGATAACCAAGAGACCCCGTTGCCACGGTAACGAAGATACACAGCAGCATGGCTGCTTTCTCAGCTGTGTTGATCGCGAGTGGGGTTACCTGTGCTCGTAGCACGTAGTCAGTTCAGTACGAGCATGCAGTGAGTGCACGTCGTCGCACATTTCAAATTTAGCCATCGCGACATCCGTCTGTCATTTTCTGGACTATTGCATCCATACACTCCCACGATGTAATGATACTTTGCGTTTTTCATCAATATTTCACCCGCAATCTATTATTGGAAACTGCAATATAATGTGCATGTCTTTCATTGAGACCGGCAGTATAGTGATGCATTCAATACCGTGTGGAGGGACGTGCAAGGATGTGCTCAATGGACTACAATGGAGCCCTCGCCCTGTCCAGCCCTTAACTGATTGTGATTTGCGCGCTGTGTTACTCCTGATTCTATCGGAGCAGTGGGACTAGTCTTTTGTTGCCTAAGGTAGTTTCAGCATGTTACTTTCATGCCACTAGATCTTGATGTGGCTAGCTTGATACAATTGGACTGCTTGGACTGGTGCTTAATTGATGCTATAATATTCTCACTTGATATACATGGACTAACTTAGTTTGATATCATTTGGACTACTGGTGCTAACTTTATACTCTTGGATTACTTCCTCTCAGTTCCTTTGAGATTAGTGTGGCTCAACATTGATATTTGACAAAACAATATATCTCTACACAATGCCTTCCCAACATTCCAGTTGTCTAATTTTACAAATCCACATGTCAGAGTTACCGGTATGCTACTTCGGAAAGTTTAGGTCATGTGACCTAGCATCAGGATCAGCTGGTGGTTGTGCCAGCGTCTAGATTGTGTCTTTGTCGTTAGCCGTCTGATGGTATGTTTGGATAATGAGCAGTCAGGAGTCTAGCGATGATAGCACGGGCACACTCCATGCACCTAGTGATATCGAACTTGTGGTGAGTTTCCCTTACTTCTTTCCTTCTTTTCCCTTTCTCCCAAATTTTTCTAATAACCACTCCATTCAACAATGTTAAAGTTTGCTTTTGTAGAAAACTTTATTACTTTATCCGATCCCATAATCGATAGTACAAGAGTTGGGAAATCTTTTAATATTTGAACTACCATACGGTGCTCTCTTGGTGACAGGTCTTTGTTTTAGCCACTTCATGGGACACCTTTGACCTTCCAGAGTTGCTTCCAGCCTGAAAATCAAAATATGAAAAACTTCTTATGTTTGAATTCCTAAATGTTGCAACCTACTTAACAAACTGTTCAAGTATTCTTATGGTCATCATCTTTCCTCGGGACAGTTACATTTCTCAAGAGAGAAACCACCTGTTACAAAACTCATTTGTCTTGTTCCCTGACCAGACTCCCATCACCCTAAACGAACTACTCCACGACCATGTTTGTTGCTCCCAACGGCCCCCTAAAACCGTTGATGGAACTTTGATGGGCTTCTGCCTCATCAATACACCAGTGATTGATGTTAGGGCCATTATGAGCTTTGTTTAAGGATATACATCCAAATTAGAATCACATTCAACAACAGTGTGTTTAGCTATGCTGCATGATGATTTTGATCAATTTTCCTGGAGATCGTGGTCCATTGATCCAGTGAGTCAAACCGAACAGGCAATTTCATGGTGTGACTTCGACACGAATTGTTGATGTGTTTCAAATTGCATTTTGTGCTGCTCTAGCCCCCTGATTTGAAGTGCAGCTGAAAAGTCTGTTGATACTGACCAGTATGATGTTAGGCATTCGAAGCAGGGCACCCTCTCTTGATCCTTTTCTCTCGCTGACGTTGCCTGTCTCTGCAAGTGCTACTAAAAAAGAACATTTTTGGTGCTGTGTAAGAGGAAAAAGTGTAAGAATGTAAAAGAGTCCCAAGATCATCATTCAGTTTTCTTTGCTTCAAAGCCACATAGTCATTGTCTTCTTTCGACTAGTTATACTTGCCAAGAAAAAATGCAAATTGGTACAAATGCAAAAAAATATGAATCTCAGTTGTAAGGCTAATCGGGCGGAATGTGTTGCCGGGGAATGGCTCGCTTTTCACACATGTACATTTACTTGCTGGTGCTGACAGAAAAAGAAGAAAGAACCTTTCAGGTTGGGAAATGGGCCCCAAACGTATAAAATATAGATTTTTGCAGGGAAGGCGATGGTTATGAAGAGTTGAATTTCTCTAGGCAGTATTAAGTACAACATCAGGTTTATTTTGAATAGAACACAAGGTATTGTATCAGAAAACGGAAAAGAGCAGCAGTGATAACACAGACAGTGCCATGCCATCAACAGATCCTTTGTCATGATGATTTCAGTATCATGTTTTTCTTTCAGAAAAGCAAATGAATACTCCCTGTTCACCTGATCAGACTGTTTGTTTGGTTGACAGAGTACCTGACAAATTTCTCATAAGCCTCCTGAACTCCAATGCGACTGATGTGCTTGTTCTTATTATACATTAACCGCGTAAGATTGTCTTTTAGTTTCCAATGTGCCATAGCATATCATGGATGACACATTCAAACCACCAGGCAAACAAACTTTTAAATTTCACCGGGTTTATTGCATATCGGATTTTTTAGAAAAACTAAATCTCGTGCAACTAGTGAACATTCGCACAGACAATCAGGCAGCATTACGGATATTTTTCCAAACTAATTTTTCCCCTGAAGTTTTCTCGTTTTCCCATGACTCAGTGGTTGTCGAAAAGAAATCTGATATGAACCAGTATGGTCGTTTTTAGACGGATTCCTCCTGTTTCCATGGATATTCTATTCCATTAACCCTTATTTTGTTCAATTGAAATACTTGTACGTGAATTTGATTTTGCATCTCATCTGGTCCATCTCACACAAGATGACGTGGATGATGCTTACAGATGGGGCTGGGCTTGGTTCTATCAGTGCTCTGATCTGATCAGTACCCCTGCCCCGGCCCAAGTAAAGTTTAGCGAGCAGTATCAACGATGGATGTTCAAAGTACTCCAATGCAGATTATCAAGAAGCAACTGCTACATTCCTCCTCTTAAACCAAAGCTAAATGGCCACTCTTGAGGAATTTTATGGGCTCACTTTATCACTTAAGAAACCACCGGGGAATGTAAATCTTCATCGAAGGAGTTTTTGTCCCGTAAATTGCTAATAAATTTGTTGTGGATGTGGATAATAGATTACTGATATTTGCACAAGGTTGATGCATTTACAGCTATAAATCACATAAAACTAAGATATGTGTCAGCACAAGTGCTACTAATGAATCCATACTGAGATGTTCAGGGCAGGGAAAATGAGTTGGCATATATTCGCAGATCAGTTCAAAGATTTTGTTAACATCTTTGATACAGATTTTCCTTTTGGTTATCCATTGTCCAAAACAGTTCTAGTTTGTACGTAATTAGAATGTTAATTTTGAAATATACCACTATAGTTGTATTTTGCTAGCTAGGCGGACCTTCAATAATTGGCAACCTTAGTGTCAGTTGAGGTCATTGATATTCAGTTCTGGGAATAGCGTGATGGTTCCGGAAATGGTTAAAGCCGGATATAATACTGTTCATTTCAGAGATGCTGGGTAAGAGGAGACATATTGTCAGATTTGAGTGGGCTACTAGGGTGCTATTGATTTCTGTATTATATACTGACACTCACGAGATATACTGTGATACATTAGCAGCACCACGAGGGACTGTCAATAGTGTTGAAAAGACGTTCAAACCATGGAAAGATACGTGTGCATGAAGATATACATCTGTGAAAATAAAATATTGCAATATGCGTTCAGACTATTGAGTCCATTGCCAAAATCACTTGTTTCTGGAATTCAAATCAGATTGCTGGCACAGGAGCCTCCTCCTAGGATGAAACTTTCATAGGTCTTGCCACCCACAACTCGGATGTAGTCCGTCAGTTCATGATGTCAGTGTTCTTCAACATCGAACGGAGGAAATGTTTTAGCAAGTGTGGGCAGACATGTAAACATTACAATTGCAGTACAAATCATTGTGCATCAACAACCAGTTTTCTGCTTGGTGTGAAAAGAGACAGATTAAGCCGCTTTCTCACTACTCTCTGATGATCGTGTGAAGCCAACAGTTTGTCAAGTGATGTGTGTCTTCTTATTTATCATGAACCTCAACTGGTTTGGTAAACACTTGAAAAGCATGTCGAAGATGGATAATCTATTCATAAGAACATGAGAGAATGAGAATGTTAGCAAATTCTTGATGGTGTGTTTTGATATGAAAGACATGTATGCTACTTTATAAAATTGGGCCACCGACTCTTCCGGCCTATATTCATCCCTGGATGGTAGCTGCAGATGCTGCAAAAAGAAACTGTTTCCCTCCGGTCTAGCAGCTTTGGATGAACATTTGTAAACCTTTGTGTAAAGAGGATTAGTAAAAATCTTATTTTACATAGATTTTCGAATGATTTAAAAATCTTCGGTAGAATCCAATGCTGTCATTGTATCCACAGTTTTTCATCCTGGTACAATTCTGAAGGACAGGTCAGGCAATTGCATCATCTTTTTGCCTTCTGGCTGCATGCTCACTTTGTCACAATGAAACATCCAGCGGGGATACAATTAAGTGCCATTTGCTTGTACTGATGAAATAAAATGAACATAAATTTATTTTCAAGCTGTCTCAGCCAAAATAATCAACTTCGAGCCCCTGTAATGTGTTTAAATCGACTCCTCTTTGAGTTTCCACTTATAGAATTAAAATGTCTTTGATGCATAATTAATGGTATTCATGCTCTTAATTAGCTTGTTCTTTTGTTCGTCATGGCTGTAGATGCAAATTGGAAAGTGTCTGTATCAACTTTGTAGAATCTCGATATCAGTTTCAGCTGATACAGCTGAGAAGATCAACCGTATCATTCAGCAAGGAAAGGATGTTTGGGTGTTTGCTCCTCCAAGCAACCATCCCGTCAGCCCTTCTCTGTCGATCAGCACCATGACCAATTGTAAGAGCATGCTATCAGTATTTCTTTATCAACAACGTCTATTTTGCAACTAAGGGTGCTATCTCAGTCAATTTCTGCTGATACAGCTGAAATGATCAACCCCATGCATCAGCAGCGAAATGATGTTTGCTTCCCCTAGCAAGCATGCCATCAGCCTTTCTCTGTTGATCAGCAACATAAAATGTATAACTAAGGATGCCATCCCTGTCAATTTCTGCTGATGCAGCTGAAATGATTAACCTCATGCACCAAGTAAAGATGATTCATCCTTGGCAGGAACATGCTGTAATGACAGATTGGTGAAATCAGACGCCAGCACGAGTCCTAAGGTTCCTGCTTCCGTGCAACAGGAAATGACTGCAGCATCCCTAGGTTTCTTCATTGGCACATTCCATTATGACAAGCGGTCTCATAATGTTCATGCAGCATTAGAAGCCATATTTGCCACAGTTGAGCCCATTTGCAAGATTATTAGTAATTGTGGTGAAATTCAATGGGCAAGGTTCATGTTCAGGTTGTCATCAATCCAGTATATATATGATAACCTGTAAGCTTCTTCTACTGCCTCTTTTATACTATTCTTAAATATATGGAAGGAGTCCCAGCTCCAGCCTACACCTCCATATGAAGAAGTCTCTGTTGTTGGAGGGATGGACCAAAGGTGTGGCGCTGTAGATGCGCCTCCTTATTTCAGAAATTTGAAATCTACCATAAAATGTTAAACGTTTGTACGAAGTAGACCAGGATTTTGAGTTTGAAGTGTCCAAGTAACCCCATCTTTCTCTGAATCGTAGATCCGCGCCTGTCACATTCCACTTTTCACGAACTTATCAGTTGCCAATCAATATCAATTATACACTCTGAGTAATCTCTTTCTTCGCTAGGACCCATAGCCTGCGCGTTGAAGGATCGCTCAAGCATCTGAGGTTACTAGTTTTAATGTTACTTTCAGTCACAGATGACCACTTACCGTGTGAGAATGATTCCTTCCCTTCTCCTCGATCTCTCCACTCTCATCCTAGCGTTGCAAAGGGTATGACTCACAACTAGTAATACCCTTCAGACAGTGGCTGAGCCGGGCTGTTGGCACTTCTGCTATGCATGCAGAATGCCTGGTGGACTGACATGCTGTACTTAATGGTAGCAAATAAATACCGGAAATTTTTTGAAATGATGGTGGATAGGTTTGGTTATTCATTGTAAGTTCAGAGGAATCTCTGAGACAAGTACTCTTTTATCAAAAGCTTCATCTGAATTGCCCAGCTTCCATTATAAGGAACCAAATAAAACCTAAATCATGACGAGATATGTAAAAAAACAACTATGATTAATTTTCCTTTATGGTTCCTGTATGCGTTTCGATATCACAAAATTGAATTGCTTTAAAAACCACCTTGATGGCATATTAGACAAGACATTCGTTGTGTGTAGACTTTGAAGTGCGCTGTCTTGCTTTACCGTGTCCCTCTAATAAAGTCTTCCCAACAATAGAGAACCCTTTTGAAATTTATCTGAAAACTCGGAAATGTTCTTATGGTGCATTAGATCGCATAATTACATTTTTACCTAAGAAAAACACCTGATGATTTCATCTTTGATCATTGCCCGCTTTGGAGACAGGTGGTATTCTTGTAAGGATGCACAGCTTTTAAGGCTGTGCAATTTGACAAACGCACCCCTCGGAGATAATTTGTGGAATGGAAAGCACTTAAGGAAGATGGCTTGCCAGATTTGTCTCTTCATTCGTTCTATCTTCCAATCTTGAGTAATGTATTCTGGTATTTTAAGTTGGTTCCGGCTCTACTTGAATACATTACCCAAGGCACCGATACACTATATCATGTAGAGCTGTTAGTACCAGTTGAGTTGGAATGAACTTTAAGTGTTTCTTTTTTCCAATTGTGGATCTCATGTGGAGAGGATTTGAAATTTTATCTTGAACAAGTTTAGATTATTCAACAAAGTTTGGTTTCAATTTAACTATCATAATT
Organism: Lineus longissimus; assembly: GCF_910592395.1. Lineage (NCBI taxonomy): Eukaryota > Metazoa > Nemertea > Pilidiophora > Heteronemertea > Lineidae > Lineus > Lineus longissimus. The sequence continues at coordinate 3,313,825 of NC_088314.1, forward strand.
TCAAAAGCGTTTGTTCTTCGAATTAAAGTATAAAAAAGGAAATAATTGCAAGCAATTTGTTTGCCATCTGCTGGATTGCATAATCTTTGAAGATCACAATGTACATAATGTATTCATAGGCAAAAGTTGCAAAATGTTACCAGCACACTTTGCATCCAGTTTATCATGAATTCTTGCCTCCAAGTCCCTAATAAGAGGTCAACAAAGTAGAACTATTCGAATAGTTCTACTTTGTTGACCTCTTATTAGGGGTTAAAGTCGGCATGTCTTCTGGCTTCCAGTTAAGGCTGAAGATGATGATAGATATGGGATGAGCCGTTGATTAAACCCAATGATTCATCGATCACAGACTTTAATCACAAAGACAATGGGTCTGTGGTTTTGTTTGATCTTGCGCCATCACGCTCTCAGATGATCAATCTGACGACACTCAATATGCTTACAGACCCCTCATTTAATTACACAATCATTTTCTCACAATTACATAGTCTTCAAAGGCTCCCGAGCCACTGAGTTCATTTGGCATCGCAAACACACCAAATGCAGTATTGTGTACCTTCGTTTTTGATCCGGCAACTGTTTTGCCCGTCTCAGGCCAAATTGCGGGCTCCAGTTTCAAGTTGAATGGCCGAGATTTGTTACACATCTGAAATATGATAGGTTTGGGTTGATTGGGCAGCTTTGTCGGTGTTTGGCATTGTCTTTCTGAGTAAATAATAGACCACCAATAGCTAATCAGTATGGGGCTGAATATCATGTTAACCACTCGCTCCTGATGGACAGTCGTAGAGTTTTGTAAATGCACAATGTTGGTTGGTGTGTGCAGTTATTGGCAAAGCACTGACCCCATAATTGACTTCTATTATCCTGTTTTGTTCTTAAAGCTGGGTGTATGGAATAATGCATTATTTGTTGCACAAGAAGAACCTCTCTCTCTTAAGCTATTAGAGTGAATGACATGTGATATGTGCATATATCTGCTCAGGTTTAAGCCAAAGTTTTAATATTCTTGAACTTTACATCGATTTTTCATCTTAAAGTCATGCTCCTGGGACACAAAAAAAGCAATCTGATATCTATGTCTGTTATCACTCTTAATTCCTATCGAGCTGGGGGGGGGGGAGGCTGGCTCTTCATCTCTTTCAAGTTACATTGTAAAATTTGTCTATATTGTCTAAAGCTGTTGCTCAGCCTCAATTGTATAGCTTTGATAAGTTGTAAAATTGCATTTGTTTCTCTTTACTCCTTTAAGAGGTCTCACTTAATTCATTCTATTTGTTATGGAAAGAAAGACAAAAAATGAAGCGGTAGAACATTTCGCTTAATCATTGAGAAACATGATGAACAATCACGCATCTCTTTGAGTGTCGTTTCTCAACCATAAATACCCCATCAAAGAATTTTTTCTCGTAGATGCTTCAAAGGAGACAAGCTTGTTCCATAGTAGCAAATGATTGTCCGTAACATCAGTGTCGTATCCAAAGTAAACGCATTGTCAAGGCACTGAGGGGTGTAATTATAAATACTTGAATCTTTTCGTGTACAAAGCCCGTTTGAATGCTTGAATAAGCTTGTTGATTGTTGTTCATTTGTATCATTTGGACGATTTGCCGACTAAACGGAACACAAGATGACAAAGTTAGCCATGGTCATGATCAAACAGTAGTGAATATAACCACTCGAATCCAATGGCAAATGATGTTCAATATTCAATATCCGCTTCTTTGATTGGACAAAGAGATTAATCCGCGTGCAGACAACGAGACTGGCCAGAGCTGATCCTCAAAGACTGATTTATATATATGAATGGATTACATGACCATCACAACAAATAATCCCCCCATGAGATGATACATTTATGTCCAATCAGCTACAGTTCCTGATTTGTTCCTTTCAGATTTGTTTACGTTGAGTAAACACAGAGCCTGGATGAAAGCACCCGATTTCAAAAGATTTGCTATAATATATAGAATCATGGAGTCTCTCCTCTCTCTCATCTTTCGTTCAAAGTTGACATCGAGTTCAAAATTTTTATAGATTTGGCAGCAGAGCTGGTTGGTCTCGTCGACGCCATCAACTAGTCAGCGTCAGGAAAGATTGTCGGATCTCTAGCGTGACTCGCTAGGGTCAATTGACTTGCCAATAATATTTCAAATGAGACGTGTATCTCTGATTTGTTGAAATAGTGATATTGCTGGTTAATCAAGTTGCTTTGAGAAATCAATATCTGTTGGTTGGCCATGAGGCGAGAATGTTTGAGATTTTGAACATTATCTTCTGTGCGATACCATTAAGGCGTGGTCATTTTTAAAGTCTTCGCAAGTCAAATAGTTAATTCAAAACAGGAGGAATTGCTCTGAAACTTGGCCACTTAGACCACTGAATCCAAAGTCGTTTAGAATTTTCCCAAGTCTGCCACGTTTTTCATGCTCAAAGGTCCATCCTACAAAAACCGTTCCCTCGACCCTCTCCGATTCCAAATCCTATCCACACCATATCTTTTCAAGGTCAAGTGAGCAATCTCTATGAAAAAGCACACAGACGACGCTTTGTGACACATAATGTATTTTCAATCCTGAAAGATTTGTATCCATGATCCATCGACATCGAGTCATCACCGGCAACATTTCATATCACGTTACAGATCGCTGTTGCAGGATCCATTTCACAAGGTCGTGTTGCATCGCCGAACCCAGCATCAGAACGTGCAATGTTGTCATCGCCAATAGCCATGGTTACCAGTGCTCTACTTTCGCGATGATGTCATCTTCAATAACTCTGAATCGGTGCCTAAGGTTCCAAGCTAATTCATCATCAATAACTCGAACGTTATCAAGTATCTCCCACCCATTCGCGATGATTTCATCACGATCTTCATACTTGATCTAAAATTAGTTTCATTTCAAGTTGACCTAAAGCAGACAGATTTTGTGAAAGTGTGAATTGATATGTAGATTTGTTGGCAAAGATTAGATGTAAGATCAATTTGAGCGTGTCCTTTGCTCTGAAACAGGAAAACAAGAAACCTGTCAGCGATGATGCTAAGTAATGTGGAGTCTACAACAACCAGCACTTTTGTATTGATCACTGACAATCTCCAATCTGTAATCTGTACTGCAGACATGATGGAACACACTTTTTCTCCTTCATTCACGCAAAATACACCGGTGGCTTCATGGCATCGTTTTTGCCCTGTGCCGCCTGTGTAATATGATGTTGGTTTGATATAGACAGCATCAGTCATACATGTAATAAGATCATGGTAATTCTCTCACAGAATAAAACTATTGTATACAGTTTTTATCATCCTTTCTGTATTCATCATACGTTGTATGAGCTTTTAGCATTTTCATTAAAAGGTGTAGTCTGCTGCCTATTTTTAAGGAAAGGTCCTTTTGGGGAATTTTTTAAATTGTCATTAATTTGAGAAGTTTTACTTAGGTTTCACCTCGCCGTTTCGAGTATCTGGCTGGCTCTGTACTCTAAATTGAAACAACCATGATTTGGTATCTTTTTTTAATCATTCAGCAGGGTTTGGCTGCATGAAGGGCCAAGCGGTGTGTGGGAGTTGTCAACCCGTTGGCATCACATGTCTGTATCTTGTGGTGAGATCAGGACCAAACGTTTTATGTATGAGTAGCCCCAGGCTTTTGGTAAATTCGATCCTGAAAGTGTTAGTTACACGTTTACAGATACCTGAGTGTGTATGCTTTTGTAAATATGCATGTTCTTTGTGATGCTTTTCGCCGAATGTTTGATGATAGAGTTTCAAGTTTAGAGGAAGGTGATTAAGTGCAAGGGTGTGTTGTGATGAAAAATAAGAGAGTATTCGGATTTTGCTCGCGGCGTACATGTAGCAGAATATCAGCAGGATTTGAGTTTGAATTATTTCAGGTGTAAGTGATGTCATATTGACCGTTAATGAAATTATACGAAAGAAAAGTCAGTTATTTCCACTCTAAGTTTCACCACGCATACTGTGATGGAGCCATAAAAAACACAAAATTCCATTTCCCACATATCAGACTTTATCCTTATGGACAAATCGGCACAATTCAATTTGCCAGTGTTATCTATTGCGCAGTGGCACCGGCTTCCTGAGCTAGATGGGTCTTACCACACACACAGACAGATAAATGACAAATTAGATCCGAGATGATCAAAAACTGAGTCAATTTACGTGTCCCAAAATTGAATTTCTGTACTGATGAAATTTGGTGTTGAAGCAACGTCTATGATCTGTGAGAGATGTAATCTTAGAGACTCCGGTGAGGTTATTAATATGTCTCAAAGCTGGCTGAAACATGTGCTGTGGTCTTTATCATTCTACACAGTTAATACAGCAAATTTCCAATAATGGAAACATTAAGAAATCATGGTGTTTGTACATTGTCATGATTAACTGTGCATGGAAGATTGATGTAGTAGATAGAGGTGGTTATTCGTAAGATAAGGCAGGCAATCTTAATGTGGTCAGACGATGTTGTCACTCTGGTAACCGTATTTCCCCAGGCTGAAAACTAATGTTGCCGCCTTGAAGTCAGTCTGCCACCAAGGATCTTACCTACAACCCCCAGAATCATAGGAGGCACACTAAAACCTTCCTTTGCAACCAAGAATGCGCTTACTTCAATTCTGTCGAACATTACGATGGGAACTTTAAATGTCTGTGTCCAAGACACCAAATTAGGCCAGACAAGCAAAGTTTTTGAAATGTTTGAATGAATTGCTGAACGCAATTTGCTCTGATTAATCCTGATTGGAAAAACAATCATCTGTGATCTGAGGCACACATTTTTTGATCGATACATTTTAATTAAAATGACTCAAGATTCTGATTGGATGACCCTTGAATGCAAGTTTGAGAAGAGTTTGAAGCAAGACTTCTTTGTCATTGTTTGGTTCTGATGTCAATGAGTATGCAGTACATCACCTCTGTTGCATCTTCACTCTCATACCTCTGTATAATGGCCCTTTATCACCCGGTGACGAGGCATCAGGTCCATTGTGAACGAGATTGAATGTGACCAATGTTATGTTGAATAGCGCAGGGGAGGAAGCATGTTATTGCATTGTGTCGGGTAGATGGGGACCAATTTGGAATGGGAAGGATGCAACAATGAGCGGTAATCGGTATAAAAGTGATAGCCAGCAACAGGAAATGATTTGAAGAATATAAGGTCAAGAGATGGTCAAAGATAACAATATGATTAACTTGTTCTTGATATTGATGAGAGGCTGTGATGTGTCATGTTGATGGCTTCTCCGTCAATTCCTCTTTTGATAATATTTCTATTTTGCAGTCATTTTGGGACTATTTCCTCCTGCTTGAGAAGTGTGCGTTTCAGACATAAGCGTATTCAAGAAGACAGAAACCTAATTCAGTTGTCGAATCACCCCACTTTTGGATGTGTGTGCAACATGTTCAGGGTGTTGTTTTTATTCTTGCTAATAAATTGTAAAAAATTCTCTAAACTTAATTCCTTTACAAGGTTGTAACTTCTGTAAAACTAAATGGTAAAGCCATTTGATTAAAACCTTCTGATCACGATGTCCTGATCACAGATACATGATGTTTCAGTGACAGCCCAGCCAGCTACATCTCAATCAATCTTAGTTAACATTGAATACGACTTGCTCCTCATATAGTCCCATCGTGTCCATATTGTCTACAAGATCATTGGTTTAATACCATCATCTGGTAACATCACGTCTACCAGAGTTGTCACCTTGTTCACAATCTCAGAGGTCGGTCGATCGCTTGGAGGGCTCGTTCAGAGAAGCAATTTACTAATTGACGTTGTGAACAAATTGAAAATGGATAAAGATGAGAAGTTGTTTCAGTGGATGCATTGAAGATCATGTTTGGGTGTTTAGACTGCAATGTTAAGAACTGTTTTAACTGATTGGGTTATGGAAAATACAAAGAAAGTAAAAGTGCAACTTGAAAATTGAATGTGTGTAAGAAAACCAAGTTTTGTCCACTTTGATACCTTGAATAATATTACTCATACAATTGCAAAGTTGATACACATTGTGTTCAGAGTATAAAAAACGAACTATATTTAGTCTTCTCTGTCTGAAAACTTTCGGATTGGAATTCGTGGAAGTTATGTTGCTTAGGAGAAGGCTTGTAACATGAATCACCGTGTATTGTGTGTGCCTGTCCTCGGGTGTCCCCATCCCTGTCCAAGAATATCATGTCCAGCCTGTCAAGTCGCATTACTTTAACAACATAATAATAGCTACATTTTTATCCATGACTGTGCTAATCAGCGGCTTAATGTACCATTTTCCGAGGGCAGAGGTTACTCCAGCATTTCTAACACTGACGTATGGATAATGGGGATAAGTCATATAGCGGTATCGAGTGATGTGGCACTTTTTTCCATTGCCTGTGGGTGACCATCAGTATGCGTGGACACTGGAACATAGTGTTATCGTCATGAATTTGTAGTAGGTGTGCTGTATGATTTTGTTAAGGTAACATGGGTGTAGTTGTGTACCTCTTCTTCAGCGTTTTTTTTTATCTCCATCAGTGACATTTGTTGTTCTATATAAACCTATAATAGTTTCTTGCATTCCTACGATTTCAAAGGCTTGTTTTATCAACAAACATTGAAAAAAATATTCAATCTCTGATAATCCCTTTGACATATAGACTAAATGATGTATGCATGATATGCCTCTAGCTTCTATTTTATCACTTTCTTTTGACTCATGAGCTTGCCTTTGAAATATGAACTCCTTTCGTAACTTATGAGGTGATATGAAAGACTCTTGTTTTTCAGAACAGAGCGGAAAACACTAATTCACAAACTTATGTATGAAAGCACTTACTTGGTTATCGGTTGGAGACTTTGTCTAGACATATTCATCCTACCAAGAGCCATCATTGTCCCCTGTGCCTTCTATCTCATATAGACAGTCTTTCATCTTGATCGAAGCCAATGTTTGTAATCGTGCAATCCTCTTGGACATCTGTGCCTTCCCACCACTCCAAATGAGTCTCAGCCTTTTGCATATTAAAGGATGAAAATTAAATCAAAGTACTCTTCATGTATTAAGAACTGCATGATAAGTGGTGATGAAGCGATGGAATGGGTTCCAGATTGCAGTTCACATGAGCTTCCTAAGACGTTTCAACTCAAGTTAACTCTCGATAACTTTCTTTTGGTTTATTGGCTTGTTATAAGTCCAAGAGAGCACTTTTTGCAGAATCTAATTTTCTTGCCGTTTGTGAACAATTTGTGTAGCAATTCTGTTGTGTTGGTCTCGAAGAAGTGCTGAATCAGGTTTGAGATACCCGGAGATGTGATATTTCAAAACCCTTTGAGCCTACTTTGAGAAGAAAATAGTCACCTCTAAAACGTCTTGTCTCCCGTTGGGGCAAGTCATTAACAATGTGCCCCTCGCCTTGGACCACATTCGTCTTGGGAGTGTGGTGCTTGTAGAAGCTTAAGCATACAGAAATCATTACCAAACCCTTTGGGGTAGCAGCTCCTCCACGAAAGAAAAAAAACTTGTTCTTTGCGTTAAGACAAGTACCTTGATACCTGTAGCTCAAAGTGTTCTTTCAATGGATGCCTTTTGTTGACGACTCTGTCTGATCCTCCTATCAGGACTTAGTGATGAGGGACAGAGGTCAAAGAGATTGTCTCTCAAGATATAGCTCGATTGTTCATTAGAATGAGTCCAAGTCTTAGATATGATATCACCATCTTTGTAGCTGCTCTATGTTGTTTGTGTGGCTTTGTCTGGGTCATTTAGGAGAGGTTCTGATTGCTCTTTGGAGAGTTGTGGGATCCTGATTGGGTCTTGGTGGTCTTGACTCATCTTTTGATATGGCCAGTTGGGATAGGGTTGTACTCCATGATGTCTTTGTTCCTGTTAGCTTTCATCATACTTTGCCTTTGGGTGGTCAATTAGTCCAAGCGAATGGGAATGGCTACTGCATTGCATTTTTCTCCAGATTCCTTCATTTTGATACAGAACACTCTTAGATCACGAGTCATTCTATCGATATCAAAGCATTGTCTGTTCAGGTGGGTATTGGATGGATTTCTCTGACGACCACAAAACTGTAGAATGGTTTGCATGATCTACTTGCAAATCAGTGAATAACTTTCTTGGTCAACCTGAAAAGTCTCGACCAGTCTGAAACTGACCCAAAGGTAGATGAAATACACCAGGGCTAGTGATGATATTTCCCTATAGCTTCCTCTGGCATGTATGGCTTCCATGTAATATATTACACATACTTAGAATTTTGCTGAAGTACATGGTGCAGCTCTAACCTGCTGTTGATGGAGCCACTTTGATGTGGTCTCTCCACTTCACCTTCTTGGATCGACTGACTTGTTGAGCATTTTTTGCATTTCAAGGATACCTTTGGCTGATCTGGCAAGAAATCACTTAGCTGGTGAAGCCCATGGCTTGGAATTTGATCATTTAAGGAAGCATACCGGTGATGGTCAAATCTGGTCGATAGACTTAGCTTAACCAGGTCAAGGTTGCGATGGTACACAAGATGTCGCTTATTCTAGCAGCAATCTGAAAAACGTTCAGCTCACAAAAGAGGTGCTCTATTGAGGGAACCTGGCAACATTCTATCGATATAACGTCTTTACCATTTTCTTGACAAAGACAGGAACATCTTTGCTACCATCTTGTCTTACCTCAAGGGTCTGTCAAAAATGAATGACATCAAGCCAGCTTTAGGAAAAGACAGGTTTAAGTAAGATTTTCCAAATGCATTGATGTCTTTGGCTTAGCTTTAGTCTGTTGATGGATGTTGACATTCCTTGACATCCAGGGTTCTTTTCTAAATCCTTATTGCAAGATGGGGAGATTGGGAAACACTTTATGAAATGCACAATATGTTTATGCTGTGCCACGGGGATAGGATTTAGGAATACAACATTTGTATTGTCTTTACAGTTTCGAATGGAAGATTTTCATATCATTTTTTTGGCACATAACTCTGTTAGTTAAAGGAGGAGAAAAAGAACCAGCTGAAGAAGTTTGTGCGTATTTCTATGTGCGTATTTCTATTTGTGCGTATTTCTATGTGCGTATTTCTATGTACAAACTACATTATTATAATGATACTGATACCATGGCTGCTCTTACTTAAAACCTTAAAATTCCTTTTTCGGTTTCTTTATCGCTCATAAAATAAACACTTGAAAACATGAAAAAGTGGTGGGAATTCCGCAAATCTTTCTGATCCGAAAATGTGGTGAAAAACTCAGTGTGAGGTATGGGATCTGTAGCTACATCCCCATGGTGCAATACCATCCCTAAAGCATCATCAAGCAATAACTTGAGTACACGCACCAACATTACTGGCATTCTTTCTCCTTTATTAAGTTGGTCATCAAGTAGGTGACCACCTGTATTAAATGATATACACTTGATCCTCTCAGTCTCATGATACAGTTAGAAAAGGAAGTGATACGTTAGAAAAGCAAGCAAAACTGGCCTGTGCTAAGATATTGAAAAAATGGAACCACTTATAGGTGGTAAATAATCATAAGTGTCACAAAACTTTGTTCTATACTAATCAAGAAAGTTCTAGAGAAATTATCTTTACACCACAACTACCACCAATCTTGTTTATACTTTGATCGCAGTCATGCTGATCAAGCCCAATAACAGCTGCGATTTGATTTTCTTTGACGAATGATCGCATTCGATTGCCATAGAATGAAAGATCAACACAAATTTGCCTCACAGTGACAAGGAGCTCCAAGCACTAATTATCTTTTACACTATTCTCTCTTATTATATTGGCATATTTCCTTGATCGCCTCCACGGTGTTTGCTTCCAATAGCATCTGTGATGTGATTTGCTTTGACAAATGAATGTCTTGAATGGCTTCCTTCTCATCCCGGCGATTCCTTCACACCTCACAATCACGACAACAGGTCGTTCCCGATTGATGGTGTTTGGATGATGATGATATGATTAGTTCAGCCTGCATTTCTATTGGTTCCTGAATGATGTTATACATTCTGTATTTAAACCGTTCATAAGTTCATCTATAAATGTGTCTGGTGTCAATCATGGATCTCTTTCGTTCACAAAGTTTTTTTATATTTGCTCACCTTTTCACAGAACTTATCAATTTTGCTTCTTCTCTTTGCAGGTAAGTACATGTGACAATCTCAGGGTCATTGAAGTCAAGGTTGTATCATTATAGAAGCTCACATTCAGATAGGATTAGTCTGATTATAGTTTAGTTAAGAAAAATGCTGCAGCACACAAAAAAAGGAGATATATTTTCAATCTTAAACCATCATAACTGAACAGTTGAACTGGGAGACACTTTACCTTCTCATAGCTTTCTTTACCCACTTTACCTTTCATCAACAAATTGCTAATAGGATCCAGACTGAAGAGCCAGTTACAGAGGCTTAACCTTTCTGCATCGATCCCTCTATAAAGTGACTTAAAAATGCAACAGACTCAGCCATGTTCCCATTATCCACAATCTGTAAAAGAAGTGGCTCTTCTTTAGGCAGTTTCCTTCAGTAATGGAAGCTTTTCCTTCAGGTTCTCCTTGTGTTTGTCTGTGGATGACAGGTCACCGAGACAAGCTCTTGTGTCAAGTGGACCATGATATATATAGTCTGCAGCCCTGTTTGATCTGCTGTCTCAACTCACTTTTATATTTTCCATGTCTGATAGAATTTCGAGTGAAAATGTCTGTTTGAAGATTTCAATAACTCTATAGCTCTTTTCAATTGCATTATTTCTTGTAAGTAAATATGGTATGTCTGCTAATGGAAAACAAGTATGTCTCTATGATTTCCGTTGAAAAACCATTAACATCAAAGGGAGTCTAGTTGGATGGGGTATGTGGAATGTCTCAGAAATTATGAAAAGTGATTCTATACAATATAGCAATGAAGACTCCCTTAAAAGCTAACAGAATGCCTCTTAAGGTGTAATGATCAGCTCTATTGAAAGCAATTTGAAGGGCAAACTTCAATAAAATATCAAAAAGTTATGAAATTCAAATGAAAAACCTACTTTGTTACAAGAAATGGTGTTATGCTGTCAATTAGCACCACAATCCACGTTAGATTTTTGACATGAGTGATATTGTGTCAAATTTATAATGTGGCCTACGATTTGATGAAATTGATACAGAATAGGGACACAGAACTTATATTTCTTTCATTGACAATGACAATTACGATAAGTTACAGTTAGAATTTCATCAACTGGAATCAGTTCTTTGATCATATTGTAATCATTCAGAGATGGTTGAAGTTACAAAAATATGATTCGCTGTCTCGGATTTCTCTGTTGTCTTATATAAACTTGACATCAGTGTCAATACGAGACCCTCCCACCACACTTTAGTGCGTGTATGGATTTTCACAGTAGTTTGAGTCTAAAAGTAGAAAATGATCTTTATTGCCCGATTTGCCTGATTTGCCTGATATCATTACCAAGTGTATCCAGATCAAGTTACTTATCATTCACTCATTAGTAGGCGAGGGATATAAATGTGCACTTCTATTTTAAGAATCAGTATTCACACCCACTTTGCCTCATTGTTTGTTTTACACTGAGACCATCACTAAGTAAAGTTAGACAGTTTGCATGTATGTGTCACTTGCATGTGTCAAAAAGGTGCACTAAATACACTTGGCACTCCCGACCATCCTCATCTAATAAGGGTTAAAAGACTATTGCGTATAGTGCACCATACTCCTTCATCACTAAACCCAATGACAATTACTGCCAAGTCCTTCTGACTCAGTTTATGCAAGCTCACAGGTAGATCACTAAGCACCTACCCCTAATTGAAATTAATGCGAAGCATAGCTAATAAGGGCAATTCCTATTACCGTCTTGCACCCCTTGTTTGTGCAGTCAAATGCATTGGTTGAAAATGGTGGCAGGTTTGGGATGGAACAGCAAAATGGGATGTTGATTCTAATGCGGAGGTTTTAGATACTGAGGCTGGAAATAAAAGTTTAACAAATAAGCAAAGATATGACACACCCGCTTCACTGTCTTTGCGTGGATGGATTGTGATTTCAAAGTAGGACAGTTTTGGTTGATGATGTCATTTGGTCAGGGTCTTCATTTTACTCCCAAAACTGACACTGGACACTGTGGATAACTGGGGTGAGAAAACCATAACTGAAAAGTACAGGGTCCAGATTGCAAAGTCCTACCAAATGATCTAAATCATTATTTCCTGTTTCTTAATCAAAATCTGGTCATGTTTTGGTAACTATCAAATATCAGCTATCAGTTAATTCATATGGATGCCATGTGATTTTATTTATCATCCTGTTAAATTAGCTAGTTTTATCCAGACGGTAATGGGAATTGCCCTTATTATATTAAAATCTGATTGACAGAGGTCAAGTCTATTGATTCCTGAGTTGATTCCTGGGCGAGTAATTATCGTGGAAACGGTCAATTATTTCATCTCCGATTCACTCCTGCCCCCGCCAAATGGTAGAAATTAACCATCCTATTTATTTGTCTTTAATTAACGTCCATGACCAGGGTTTATTAAATGTCCACTGAACACGGACAAGTGTCCAGGTCAGAGTGACTATCTGGAATTGCCGGTTAGATTTTCAATTTCCTATCAAACCTTATTTCATCTTTAATTAGCCTTTGCTTGACCCCTAGGTCTTGGAAGCAATGATTCAGCATTCTGTCTGAACCATCCAAGTAACTTCCTATCATTTTGTTCAGAATGACCAGTCATCTAAAATTGATCAAAGGAAATTGCGAATTGGCTATTACTGTAAGTTGAAGAAGAAAAGTCATCATTAAAGCTCATAACTGTACACATCACTCATCAACAGGCCTAGTCAAGTGGCTTGCCTTGATGTCACGCTGCCACAAGTTCACAGGTTTTACGCAAATTGAAAATGGAAAAGGCAGTAGTTCGATATCTTAAACCCTCCTCCAGACTGTTGGCAATGGCCTGTTTATCGAGTTAAACATATTTGTTCTGTCTGTGGCCTCTTCTTTCCTGACCACAAGTTTACATGCTTTGGACAAAGGGAGTAAGAAAAAGTCAAGTAGTTTGATGTTAGAACTTTGGGTTACTGACAGTTCCCTAAACTATTGACAATCAACACTAAATCATGGTTAAATATTTGCTCTAAATGTGACCTTCAATTGACATGGGACTATCGAATTAAGTGCCCTGCAAGAGTGATCGGTCCTGAATGTTGTCACCGAACGCCTTGGGAAATTGACATTATGACAACAAATGTGTATATGATTTGATCAACTCGTGTTCACACAAGTCAGATATCAGATAGAGTCGCAGCGGGATGCATCACATACAGATAGTGGCAAGGGGCAATATTTTATAGATTGGTCTCAATCATCATGTTACAATATTTGTGCCAAGATGAAATTTTCACTTCTTGGGATGTTTTCGTGAAATGTAAAAGCAAAAAGAGTTAATCATTGTACTGGGTTGATAAAAATCTGCGTGGCCACATGTTGATTCTTTTGAGAATAATTGACTGAGAACATACAACGCAGTGCTGACCGCAGCTAAAGTTTATGCAGGAAGCCAAATCGGCAAGAAAAATGCAACCTCTGCTAATGGCATGAGGCAGATCAGAGATACAAGATTTTCCTAACACTCCTTGAGAGCTTGTGCTGTCCTTGATGTGGTAACGGCAACATGTTACTTTAGAACTGCAAAAGTATTATATCCAGAGGAAGCACTCCGAGTGCTCTGACGAAAAGAGTTGGTTGGTTGTTGTCTTGGGAATGCTGTAAGGCTTGACCTCTTCTTTAGCTTTTACTAGTGGCTTTGTCAGAGTTGCAAACAGCTTTCTTTATTGTTGCTGGTTTGGGTTGGTTAAAGTTAGTAGCAACAGCCTTCTTTGGAACTTCCTTTAAGTTCGTTAGTTTCCAAAGCAGCAATAGCCTTCTTTATATTAGTATTGATGGTATGGTTTGGTTAAACCAGCAACATCTTTCCTTAGTGCTGATGGTGGAATAGCAACATCAACCATGCTTCAGCTTTCTTATTTGATTCTTCATGATGCAAAAACTAAAAAATTGCTCATACAGATCACGCGCATACTTTGATAAAAATTGCATGCTTGCACAACAGGTTCATACAAAGAATTGATTTTGTAGAAGAAGATGTGCATGTCAGATCCCCCAGGGTCGATATATGTTTTTAAGAAGATGAGAATATTTCTGAAGAATATCTCAAAGTGAAACTGCTTATTCTCCCGCAGTATCGTAGCTAAAAGGTTTATTGACACCATCTGTAAGAGGGGAAGGGGATGGGTTTAGTATGCCTTTATCTTGAAAGGTTGTGGTTTCGAAGTAAAATATCTTAAAGTTTTCTTTAAAGTAAGCTTATTGTGTTTCATCTTAAAGTTTTTTTGTTTTTTCTTTTATATCCAATAGACTACTAACAAATGGCCAAATACTTTTAGGTGTGAGATTTGTCTGTTAAACCTTCCTACTTTACTCTGCAATATTCTCATATAATCACTCTCGATATCCGTGACATTTGCCCTGATGACCAGTAATTACCAAAATCAATTCGAGATGGGAATCTGAAGATTGATTAACGATCACGCTTGCCCTGTAGTGCTAATTAGTACGGACATTTTGTCATATAAAGGCCAATTTATTGGGACATTAGGTGCAAACTTGTTGTGATGGGAAAGGTTGAGTAACTGCAGAGTAGGTATGCTTAAACCAATTAACTGTTGCTCTCATTCTAAAATAATCTGATGCGGTGTTACAATTGCTGCTGTAGCATTTGTATTATTTCATTTATGGAGCTGGGATCTCTTCCTTTCTTAAGCAAATGGTTAGGGTTATCACAAAGTTAGCAGCAGCGCCATGCCTCCACCTGTTGAGATTGCATCTGCTTGATTCTGCTGGTTCAATATGAGAACCACATCCAAGAATTCTACTCTACTATTGCCTGAAAAACTCTAGCCTGAGGTTGGCCTACCTGCTGAGGAAAACCTGAATCCCCATCATTAGAACTGCCTTGTTCTCCGGTTCAGGCACTGTGTCCCGAGGGCTTCTTCCCGCCATGAAATTTCTTCTGGAGCCAGAGAAATTAGTTAGGGATGCCACCTCGGTCGATTTCAGCCAGAAAGGTGTCCTCGGGCTACCAATCCATTTGAGCCCTAACCCGGCCTCAGTGGAGAATTAGTTTTTGGCGAACTATCATCAGCACAGTCAGTTCAAACCTGCATGGTTTGTATAGTTCAGGTGGTCCATAAATAATAAGTCTACTTGTATTCATGCTCTCGAATTGCTTATGTTTAAAACTATCATATTGTACTTCACGGCAAATCTTAGTATTTAGAGGAATTAAGCACCCTCAGGCTACTTGGGTTAAGTTCCTCCTGGAGCCAGAAATTATGGTTTATGCAAACTGTTTAGCAGATATACACTTACCATTCTACTTGAATAATAGCTAGGGCTTGGGGTTACCTCTGAGTCAAGACACCTTTTCCAATGAACTTCTTTACATCACAATTGCCAAAAGGCATCTGGTAGTCATCTTCAACATTTAAGCTAAAGACTATAGATTAACTAAAGATTTTCATGTCTGACCTTTTCAAAGAACATCACCGTCATTTTGAGGGATAATGGGTGTGACACTTCACACTTGTCTATCATGGATGTTCTACAAAAGTGCCTTCTTTTACAAACAACAGGGTTACAAATCATCCTTATTCCAATTGACCTTTACAAATTAACACCATAATGATTTTTTCTCATGCGGTCCAGCGATATGAGCTAATCCACCATGTCCATCTTCTTCATGTTGGCGAATAATAGGATTGTCTCTGAGCAGGACGTGAAAGTCTTGTCTGTGCTCAGCTTTCTTTAGGGATTACTCGACAAATACATCATACTTCACTTACTGCATTGTACCAGGATTAGTGCCTTGGTTCTGAACCTTTGAGTTGTAGATTTAGATGGCCTCAAGAATACAGGCACATCTTCCCTTGCAGAGATCTGTCTTGAGTCTGTTGGATTGACTCAAAGTAGATTGAAAGTGGAGCATCATATACAGCCTCATGTGTTTGAATGCCCCCTTGCCAGAAATGGCCGAGGTGTCCATGATTTGACCAGAAGTCACTGGTGTTGTCACCATTGGGCATCAGGTGATACTCGGGTATGAAGGCGACAATCAGAGTGATAGCCACAACTTTCATATCTCCTTTGGGAATGATCTTACTACTTCAGGCAAATGCTATAATGTTGTCCCACACTAAAATCTGACAACATTTGGCTGGTACGTTTTGTAGGTTTTTCAGAGAGCTCCAGTTTGGTCAGGGCAGGTCACTCAGACTTGCTTACATTGCCTTGTCTGGGGGTGGTGGATATTCTACCAATCTAGCTGCAAAACTGCCAGGTCAGCATCCTGACCTGATACCGAATTCAGATAAGCTCCCAATGACACTGATAAAGTTCTCAAATAATCCTTCAATCCGCTGGACCTAAATAACCCTCAAAATCAATCTTGAAAGTACAGGATAGTGATTTCGTTTGGATTGCTGTAAATGTGATAGGTTTCTTGTGGGAATTGAGCAAATGGTCCACGATGGTTATCACAATTGATACGGCCATGTTGATGATGCTAAGTGCAGGTATATCAATCGTGGAGATGGGCTTGAGTGCCTCTTTGATGTCAGTTGTTTCAAGGATGACCATGCTCAACAAGTATTAGGTTTGTAAAGGTTACCGTCCTCAGAGGAACTTTTTCTGGGTGGGCTTCCCTCAGCAGGAAAGGTTTCAGCACTTGACCAATTAAAGAAATGTGCTGCAAAACCAATTATCTTAACATTGGAAATAATTTCTTTGCCCACCCAAATGAGATTTCTGCAGGATAAGACTAGCTTATCATGGTAAAACGGAGCAAAATAACTTGATGTTGGTCTTCCATGACAACAAGGTGTTTCTTAAGGGTTCATGTACTTTTGCTTTGGCCGTCAACAATCCCTGTGTCACCAGTTGAACCGAAGTATCTATGACAATATGATGTTGATTACTTATCTTTGATAGAGTCAGCCCTGTGAGGGTTAAGGCCCCTACTTTCCCTAATGACCTCCCGGATTCCCTATTTAATATCCTAGATAAAGAACACTGTTTCTCCATTATCTTCAGTTCTATCAAATACCCCTGATGTTTTTCTTTCAAGAGTCCCTACGCATGTCCTGAGGGAATCGAATAGGGTTGATATTTGGTTGACCTCATCGCTCACACCCCCTCGTCTATAGGTATTGATCAAATCAATACCTTGCTTTGATCAGTAGTGGGAGATGAGAGGAGAACAGATGATCAAACAGGCCACATCAATCGCTCTAATGAAGAAGTGGCAGTTTGAAACAACCGGGATTCTATTAACCCATTTAGTTTTTTGTTCAGGTGGACCTGATGCAGTGAATGTGCCTTGGTTTAGGTGTGCCTTCTGTGTCTAAAAGGTGGACTGGGAAGGGGTGACAGCTATATGTTTGTATTCGTAATTGACGGAAGAGAAGATAACTCAAAAATACATTTTCGACACACTCGAAGTAAATCATCACTTGTTGAGTCCTGGTGCTCTACAAAGGTGGTCCAGAATCCAGTCGACGCTTGGCAGGTATGGTAATATTGAAACGATTAAACTCCTTCACACTTTTTGCATCCTGGTGCACTGGGAACCCGTCAAAACGTACTTGCATTGGTATGACGATAATAGTTAGATGGTATTGATCAATACGAGTCATGGTTCCCTTTTCATTTTTTTCTTGTGTGGATGTCACAATCTAATACCCCGTAATCCCTTTTAACTTGTTGCATCCTGGTGCACTCCAAGGGAGGTCCTGATCTTGTCATCATATCATTCTCATACCAATACCAGTGAAGGTTATTATTTCCCTTGAATATATCCTGGTACTTTGTCAATTTCTGGTGAACCAATGATCCATCAATCGCAACCTTAAATGTAGATGTTATATATTGATATTTTTCACAAGAAAGATTATAGCAATCCGCAACTTGGCATTCTTGCTGTTCAAAGAATGCACTTAATGACAGTATTAGCGATCGATACTGCGTTGCCTACATTGCCTCACAGCATGGACATATGCAGCAAATTCGTCAAGAATTCTTATACACAATTCATACTCTATCGATATTACCTAAGGCTGCGAATTGATTTCTTAGTGTGGGAATTTGTTCTCAGTTGTGTATAAACCAGGTTTGATCATTTTATATTGATGCTATATCATAGTGATTGACATGTCAAGTAGCTCATGTCGACTTGGAACAAATTTGATACACATTTGGTATATCATTTATGTAGTCTTCTGATCTTGTTTAGGCTGAATGATGGTTTCCACTACCTGTGATTGGTTAAATGTACATGTTTTTGAATGTCATTGTACTGTGTTCAGATCAATGAGGTGGGGAGAGGATCGTTGTAAATCAGTTCATAGAAAAGGGTAGTGGGTGCAGTAGTCTAGTAACCTTTAAAAAGCCATGTCTCGGCTATAAAACATGCTAGAGATCTGAATTAGATTTGTACATCGCTTTGTTTCAAGCTGCTGTGTGGTCTGGTAATTGCTGAAGAAAGAGAACTGATTTGAGGTGACTGTATCTCAATCTCTCTATTGGGCATCCTATCAATAAACTGCCGCTATCAGCACAAAGAATCCTGCCAACATTACAACTCCTCAAAGGTTGAAAGGAGTAACTTTTTTTCAATATTCAAGAAAACGATGCTGTCAGGCTGTAAAGGGTATAGTTTTTGAAGTGTAGATTTACTCATATCTCCAAAGGAAACATACAAAGTTCACCCTTTGAAGAAATTTGAATATTTCCTAAACATACAGAGAAGGTTTCAGGAATACACACCAGCATTACAAGCGATAAGCAACATCCCTACATATCTAATGGATATCAATATTAACAACATCGGAAGAATATTGGCAGGTCTTAGCACATTGAGTACAAAGGAACGAATGCACACACAAAACCACTCTCATGTTTAGTGCTTCTAAGCCTGTTGGAAACTGGTGTAGCTTTACAAGGCGACAATGGATCTGGGATAAAAGGCATATGAACCACAAAGGAGTGCAGAGTCTTTGAACACAATAATAGTGTTTCGTTGGTAATAAAAAACCTTCAGATGTAGAATGTTTGAACTGTGCCAAAATAGAGATCTGTTTTTGGTGGTGGGGATGGGGGTGATGGTTGGATGTTAAAGTGATCTTGCAGCAACGAAAATTGACAAAGTTTATAGCAGTCGTTGTGGAAAAACAACTCAAACTTAACTTCTCCTGGCCTTTTCCAAAGACACTTAGCATACACAATATCAAACACAGTCGTCAGTCAAAACAAGCATGGTTATAGCTGCCCCTCTCTGCCAATTAGCAGTGCATCCTTCCTAAAAGATAGCACCACATCCTCAATCTGTATCAGCTTGACAAATAAATTAGCTATTGCCGACCATGAACAGTCATTCAGACGATCGATCTTTGGCTCAACAGACGGTTATGAAGTAATTACATTCCTACTGTTTTATGGCAGCGTGGAACATAGAACTTTATCAGAAGATGGTGAGGCTTGAATGCGAGATGTTGTGCTTCTTTGACAGCTGTTTTAGAGGCTATGCGAGTTTGATAGAGAAAAAAGTGAAGGTCAGACTTGAGTAACTGATGTGACAGGGAAATCACTGGTACAGTGGTTAAGAGTTTGTCTCATTATAAGGAAGTCATGGGTTTGAGACCTGGAAGGATCATCACTGTTTCGTCTCAGGTTAGTGTTCTAAAGCAAGACATATCAATTGCTGCTCGCTTTGAGTGAGACGTAGAACAGAGGTGCCTGGCTGTTTTTATGCCAGGGGATCCAAGATGCTCGTCTAAGCGGACAGTAGCTTGACATGGAATCCACCTTTCCCTCGTGCCCAACCATAGTGGCAGGCAAAATGGTCTAAAGTCCCGACAGTGTGATACTTCTTGAAGTATCATTCCTCCTGGTAAGAGTGATAAATAGAGATAGAAAAGAATATGACAAATAATAGATTGTCAACCCATGCATTTGTCTGTCAATGACTTGCAAAACCTCCCGACTTAATTAGAAGCAGACTGGTTGTCCTATTCTTGCAATAAACCATCATTTTTCAAAATTCCATATACAGGAGCTTGCTATTTAGTTAAATAGCTTTTTAGAAAATTGAACTATTTCACTTGAAAATGGTTTTTAGATTACCTATCTTAAAACACCTGCTCAAATTTGCTACTCCATCACTCTCGCTGCCATCAATTATGTCAAGTACATGATCCAGAGTTAGAAATTTGCAAATTACCTTGTCAAGATTTTGATCGGGACATTTCAGGAATGGGAGTGGCCTGTCATGGGAAACACGGCACCAAGTTGTAAAAGACGATGAAAAATGTGAAAAAGATGTAAACTATTGCAAAGTCAGAATTTTCAGAATTGACAGATGGAAGTTTTATGCAGGTATGGGCATAAAAAGTGCCGCTTTCAGTGATTCTTTTTGTGGTAGATATCAAACTCAGAAAAAAATTATAGATTACGGGAATGATAAGGTTGCGTTTTTCTGGCGAGTATCAGGAATTACATGCTTGCAAGGTGCTGGAGTGGAGATAAAACTGTCATGTTTTAAGATTAGCGCTATCAAACTTTTCTTATCTCAAGTTTTAGTTTGAAATAATGACAATTTGAGTTCATTAATTTTGTATTGGAAATGTTTAAGGTTGATGGGTTTTCAATTTGAGGTGAGAGAGAAACCACCTGTTGTTTCAAAAAACAGGTTGGAAAAATGAGGTTCACGATGAGAAAATTGACTGTAGTTACTGAATTGTAGCGATGAAACGTTGTCATGTGTTGTGAGGTTTTCAGTTTCTTTTGGATTTCAGTTACCCAATACTATTTGATTAAAATCAAGGAATTTCAAAATGTTTTATCAAAATCGTCTACTGATCCCAAATGAAATTGCTGGGATATCAGAATTTCTAGAATGAGCAAGTGGTAAAATGTGTGAAAATAACTTGTGCTTTTTAAGAGTGATGTGCTGTATATCAACACACTGTCTTTCTTGCTCCAGTAAGCATGGTATACTGCAGACTTATTATTGAACCCGAGAAAGTACTTGCTGATCAAAATTCTGTGGCAAGAAATCAATTCAGGTCGCTCAAGATGTGCAGAAACGGGATATCCCAGTTCAGTGATGCATTGACTGCGTCAACCATTGAAGCGCACAAAATAAGATGAATGGCGATTTGCTGGAGATGATCGCCACGACATGTGGATGACGGAGGAGCACTTGTGAGCCATGCATCATCCTCAGGTACCTGCGTCTCGCCAACTGACTCGTGGGGCGTATTCCTCATCGGAAATTTGAATAACCTGTTTAACTATTCTAGTTCTAGTAAGTTATTGGAGTCTAGTCGGGCAGATAGGTCTATCGCCAAATAAGCGTTTCACTCAACGTATCATGCAGACACACTGAAGGGCTTTGTCCTTTTATGACACATTGCCACTAACCATTGACTTATTAAAACTTAACTTGAGATAGACCTTTTAAATGTGATTTCAACTGGTAAACATACTTGGGATGTCTTCTCAGGTACCCACTAACCTGTGTCACAGCCAGTTTCTATAATGGCAAGGTAATGTTAAATGTCAACATGAAGAAGAATGTGCTCCTCTCCATCCCTGCCCATTTCCTTGCTGAAAAATCTTCCATAAATACTGCAATCAGATGCTTCCTGAGCCTTCTCCTATTTGCCGGGCAGATGTCAATTATTGTTGGGCATAGCAAGATGGTAATCTTTCCTGATGAAATGTCGATGAAACCTCATCATGTTTGCTTGACAATCTGTGGTGTTGAAAGGCATAGATGTGGCAATGTGTGAGAGACATTAGAATACTACTGCACTTATGGTTATGTGCTGATACAATGACGTGGACTATATTTATTGACCACAAGCGAGATTGAGTTTGGTGTGTGAAAGCGGAATGATTCGTGAATATTGTAAGCAGTACTGGCTTGCTGAAGCTTTCCATTTTTGTAACTGTTGACATCGCAAGACTGCTATTCTCACGCCAGTTCAGTTGCTTTGTCAGCTTTGACTTTGATACAGAGGTTTTATCATGTTTGCTTGCATGAAACCTTTCAGGACATTCATGATAAAAAAAATTGGACGTGAAATCTTAACTCTTCATCCCGTGCTTCGCATTTTCTGGATTTATAAAAATATGTGCGTAGAATTCTATCAATTGATCTGCACATTAATTTCCCGTGTAACCTGCAGTCGTGTGGATTTCCTCTGCTCTAAAAATAGATTTCAAAGGGTTAATCAGATCATTGCTATGGTTAATTAAACACCTAATGAGTGATATGCATTGCCAGCAAACGCCTTAAGATACAGATGCTACTACTACTGTTATCAGCAGTGTACACTGCTGGTGGTATGCAAGTGCTAACTTATTTACCCAGCTAGCTTGGTTATGTAACCACAGCCTCTTGACCTGTTCTAGCATACCTATTGCCCTTGATATTGATAAAGGCATCAGTTGTGATTTCCAAGGCTCTCCTTGGGAATTCCTCTCACCATTCCATCTGTATTCTTCCTTCAGGGTTGAGGCCCATATTTCTTGTTAAGAGACAGTGTTGTTCACAGCAGAGCCAATCAGCAACTTACTTGATGAAAGCATTATTTCTTGTTTCTAAGATTTTACTCTTTCTAAGAGTCCCAAATGCGCAAATTCTTTTTCCAAGTGTCTCATCTGAATTGCTTGAAGATGACTAGTGTGGTGCTCATTCGATCTTTGCTACAAAACTGAGGACAAAAACATGGTCGTGGTTGCGAGCCTCGGCAAGTTCCAATAGGTACAGTATGTACACTACTTGATTTCTACAACATGGTTTCTGGATTTGGCTGGGGAAAATAACTTTGCAATAGTACTGTTGTCAAGTACTGCAGTACACTTAACGTGGGAATAGTACTACAGCAACTGAGAAATTGGCCTATCAATCAATAGGCCTGAATCCTATCTGGGAATACCTGTGGAAGATATCTTACTCTATCATGCTATAAGAATGGCTCATGGATTCCTCTAGCACATAACTTGGGGTAATGTTCCATGATAGCCTTCGGTATCATAGTTGCTTACAACATAGGTTATGTAAGGATGAAATATTGGTAAATAGGCCTTGCATTCTGAATGATAGTTAACAAGGCGAGGAGTAGGGAAACAATAGGTAGGATGTTCATGATGATATGACTGACATGGTTCCCTATTGTTGATGTAGATCCTTCCCTTTTCTTTCCTCACAAAAATGATCTTCCACTTTTAGTATCGGGAACATTTAGTGATCTGAACTATTTCTGTTGCTCTAATTGCCTTCGTAATGATCTTGGCTATTTCTCAAAAGTCTTTGTCTTTGTAATTTCAGGTGAATGGTCAGGATTTATCCAAGTCATCCCACGAAGAAGCAGTTGAGGCCTTTCGCACAGCCAAGGAACCCATCGTCGTTGAGGTTCTGCGGAGAGTGTCACCACCAGGCTCACAACCAAAGACCAACTCAAAGATGAAAAGTCGATCGCCAGCGTTGGTGTCAATTGGCACGCAAACAGATGAGCTCATTGAGAACGGAGCGTTTTATGGGTTGTCCAGGCCACCGACACCTCCACCTGCCTTATACAACTTTCAGGGAAATGGGTATGTATGAAACCAATTGGAAAACTGAAAGTATTCATCAACAGCTTCCGAACTGCTGGCGTTGACATTTTAAAAAAGAAATTTTGGTCTTATCAGTTTGCAATATATTCGTTCCGTCAGGATCCCAAAACTCTATTTCTGTCCATTGTCTTATCATTTCTCTGTGTATGTAGATGCATCATGGATTTTGGCATAAAACAAACTCGCCAGTTCCAATTAAGACATGCCTGTACATTCACATCACGTTACATGTATCTGTCAGAATGCACAGCTTCATGGCTTCTTGCGGCGTGAAACTGGATTTGAGTATGTTTCCTGTTGTTTGCTGATGTTATTTCCTTTGGCTTTTATTTGTTGTCTTTCCTGTTGCTGGTGGAAATATGGAATAAGAAAAGCGATAAAAGAAACAGGTAGAATTTTTGAATCACCACTTTTGAAATAGTTGCTCTGACTTCTAAGGGAGATCAAATCTGTAGTAGTTCAGTGGATATTCTTTCTTAATGCTCATATAAAAGGATGTGAAACTCAAACATGAGGAGAAGATTTCAACTCAATGGGATTGACCAGTACCTAGTGAAAGGGTGTGGGTGTCAGTTTGAGATAAGATGATAAAAAATTGAAATGAGGCAACAGGACTGCTTTGAATTCCTACCCTTCATCTTTGCTGTTTGGTGTACTTGACAGTCATAGACTGAGAGCTTTTGTTCTTAAATTAACTGGAAGACAAATTGGAATCAGTTCTGGTAACGACTTGAAATCTGCTTGCTGCGTTCTAGCTCTGCACTCAGCAATACCTTCTTTCTGCGCTCCTGACAAAAAGGAATGCACCAGGAATGCAGACTTGTGCACCAAGTTGATGGGCTCCAACATTTCAATTTCGTGTTTGTCATGATGTGGCCGTAAACAGGTGGATAGTTCACCACAGCGTTGTATTGATTACTTCAAGAAATCAAGGTAGCCATTGGCTAGTGGTATTGATACCTTTGAAGTCAGATAAGATTTTTCAGATTCCAAGAAATTTATGACTACGGGCATAGGTGCTTTGATTATGTTTGGTTGGCCATGAAATTCTCTTTCACACCTCATTCTCATACTCACCCATGGGTCAGGTCAGTAGGAGGGTTTACTTCTCTGATGACCCCAATATTAAGGCAGGTTCTTGTAGCATTTGTATGTAACAGTCTGAAGGTGGCTTGTCGAATATTGAACATTATAGCAATCATTGCCAGATCCAGGAAATGGACTTTAATTCTCTTACAATCGGCATGGTGTGTTTGCTACTACCATGGCACATTAAGAAAGCAGTTGGAAATGGTGATGTGAAAGTGACTTTGATGCCATATCTCCTCTCTGAGGAAGACCTCTTGTCAGTTGGTCTGTGGGGTTGGAAAGGAATGCTGAATTCTTTTCCTTCATCTAACCGACATAGCTTCATCAACAAAACTTTCCTTTGATGAAAATGAGCTAGCCATTTAACCATGTTGTGCAGCCTTTTAGCAGTGGCAGGTAAACTTTTAATTGGTGTTTTGCTGAAAAAAATCCAGGGGTTCTTTTATGAGCAATATTTACGTGGGAAGTATACGAAGATCCCACAAGCATTCAAAGTCAATTCCATGCCATCTCTGCAGATTCAGATGAACAATGATGTGTACATTCTTACACAGGTGATTTGGCTTTACCTAGGATGGACAGAATCATTCATATAATGCTCAGTTAGATAAGATGACGTAGCAATATGCTAGGAATGATGATCGCCAATCGACCATGATCTACCATTTAACAGAACTCTCCAGAGAAGATGAAAGGCTGACAAAGCCTTGAAGATTACCTGATTTTCTTGAACATCAGCAAAGGTGTTGAGTTCAGCTTTTGTATATACTACATAGGTCTAAAATGATACTGCAAACTGCTTAAGTTGGTTGAACTTGGAGGTAGCTGGTTCACTTTCGAATGTTCCTTGGGTGAAGTCAAAATCAGAACTTTCAAAATCAATGTCAGTTCCATGTGTGTTGGAGATATCATCTGTTCATTTTTCAGACGTTAAAGTTGGTGATTTGAAGAACTTTACTGGTGTCACTTGAGAACTTCTTTCATTTGACATTCTTGTGGACCTTGAAGAGTGCCAATTTAGCCAAGTTGAATCTGTTGTAGAGACTTGAAGTTGCCATTCTTTGGAACTTAAAAGTGGTTAGAATTTGTATACCTTGATGAATACTGGTCATTGAAGTACGAATCGGCTGTTCCTGGAGAAGTACAGCTGGCACTTCGGTTTGCTTTTGAGGAAGACTCGTTTGGCAGGTATTCCTTGGGATATACTATTGTGATAACAGGTACTTTGAATAGTGGCTGGAGCCATAGCCGCAATGGACAGGCCATGTACATTGGCAAATCTCTTGAGGTAGGTTGGAATGCTCTGGAGCATGTTTTCCCATTACTTTCAAGTGTTTTCTTGGTTGTGTTGGTGAATTTGATGCCTAGTTTGAAGGAGATGAGACTTTTTAGTTCGTTCATTGAAGTCATCAAAATTCCCTGCTCTTGTCTTGGTTGTTACGTTTACCTCCCTGTGTGCCTTCCTTCCTATATCCTACGTCGACTGACGCTGAGGGCTGCCGAAAATCCTACCTCGGCATATTGGTTTGTCCGCTTTTGTAAAAGAAAGGGATGCTGCAGTTTTCCAGTCTGTAGCAAACTGAGCCTCTGTTTAGTTCGTCAATTGAAACCCGGCACACTACCTTCTAAGAGATTTTCTTTATGAGTATCGTCATACGTAATGGGATCTCTGGTCTGTCTAAAGGCTGGATGATGGCTATTATCCATCTCAGCTAATGTGTTCCTTCCTTGAGAGGGCAATAATCAAGAAAGATTGACGGAACACAATCTGTTGGAATGGTAAGGAAGTACAATAATAAGTAATGATAGGCAGTTTGGACATATCAATTAGTGAAGGGTATTGGTGAAGTATGTGCTTCTTGAAAGATTGGATGACAAATCACTTGCTGTAAGTTCTTGGCTGCACCTGATTAGACTCTCTTAGTTGCAAGAAGCGCAGTGACGAAGTGGTTAGAGTGCGAGACATCTTTAAGAGATTGTGAGTTCGAAACCAACCGAGACGTTTTGTTTTTCTGCCAATAGAGTCAAAACATTAAGGGATACTTCTAGTCCCTCCCGGGAACTCTTCGTTGAATTTCTACACCTGAGTTCAACTTCACCTTCGATAGGCATACTTGTCACTTCAATAAATCTATCATTAGTCCTCATTCATCGATTTTTGAGCCCTTGAGACAGTACTAAGGATGGCATGATTTGAATGTTTCTGCTGTAAAAAGAGATGACTTCATCTGAAAGATAAACCCATTTCAGTCAAGACCGTGTAAACCCTACTTGTGACTATCTTAGCAGAATACAAGCCGTACTCTTATAAGACTTGGTATACATGTAATCTCAAGCTGACGGCAAGTTAATTCATTGCCCGTATACCACCTGAGGTATCGATTCACGAAAACTCCATCATTACTCTGACAACTTCTCTTGTTCACGGCTAATTTACTCAGATCTGGTGACAACCTTTTTCCACCCTGTTGCAGCGCGTCGGATTGCGCTGACAGTTTTGAGCATTGCGCTGCAGCACTTGACTGTTTCGCCACATGCTCAATAAAACATGTCCTCGGGGGCTAACCAGGAACATTCCCTTAAGAGCAATTATGGTTGTTCCATCAACAGTGTTGCCTCCATGGTAACCAAGCATCATCTCGATGGACACCTCTTAAATAGACTTATTACAATTAAATAACACCTCGGATTGAGCTTCTTTTGCTTAGCATTCTTTCGTCGTCGTGCGTGCTGTCATTGCTGTGAGATTCTGAAGTAATTTCTTGGTTACAAGAAGAAAGTGTCATTTTGGTAACAAAGACTGAGTAAGAATGACTTGAATGCCATGATACTATGACTTTATCAATTTGCCAATTCCCGAAGCGTTCAACTAAACCATACCAGCTCTCATGAAAACTGCATTAAGCAAGAACTACCCGTTCTTTGAGATAACTTCTAGTTATTTTTGAACTACCCGTTCTTTGTAGATAACTTCTAGTTACTAACTCTGATTGTGGTGCTCTGATTCTGATTCTCTGATTCTAAAATATCGCTGCTTGAGAAAGTGCATTACATACTACAGGATTTATCCCAATGGCTTTACAAAAATCACTGAACCATAAAGCTCCAAGTGTGTGACTGTTGTTGTTGCCTTCTTCTCTGGAACCAGGGATCAACTTGCCGTAACAAACCATTGTAATTTTTGATATCGCACACCATAATGTGATTGCTTTCCTAATACGCGTATGATATTGGATTGGGGAATGAACATTCGTGACAACAATCATGTACACTGGAAGCATCTCATTATCCTCTAAAATGTTGCCCTTAAACAATAATAGTTATGGTCTGATTCGAGACAAGTGTCTTGACCTAATGGGATGGAATCTTGCTTCCAAACAAATTTCTCTCTGGTCCCAGATAATGGATGGGTTGACATTTAATTCTGGCCATCTTAAGTAAATTGTTCCTCATCATGTTAAGTGCTGGGGGTATTTGACTGGTGAGAAAATTTTCAACTTTTGGTGTTTATGTTTAGATAAGATGTCAGGCTGGCGCCTTTGACTCTGAAAGCTTAGACACATACTTGAAATATTGTTTGGTCAACTGAAGAAGATAATGGGCAATTTGTTTATATCCACAAAAAATAACAGCTATCTATACTGATGAGACTTATTTTATCTGATAGTGGGAGTAAATAAGATCTGATGGTGCTACATACTTTCAAAAATGTTATTGAAATCCTACCTTGGCATTCCTTCACATGTCTTTGTGTATACTGGAGGGAATTTCGCTGCATCAAGTTTGTGTACCAGAGGGTATTTCTCTGCATCAGCTTCTAATTTCCAAGGCCATTTGCAATTATTTGGCAGATAAGGGGCATGATCAAAAGAAAGAAGTGGCATGTGATGGTATAAGTCCTGGGAATGCGCTGTATTGCAAGGATATCATTCCATGGGATTTCCAGTTCCAACTCCATCTTCATCTTCAAAATTCAACACCCTTCTTAACCACTGCTTGAGGCTTTCTTTCTTCACCATTCTTCAATTGATTAAGTGGTGCTAGCCTCCTGTGGACTCAAGCGCACATCTTTAATGTCCATGATAACACCCAAGAACCTGAAATGTTTTTGGCCTCTGGTACTTTTCGTCTTGGTAGATTCGTAAAAGCTTTCGTACAGGTATTTGCAGTGATTTGACCAGCTCATTGAAGCATGATACACCCAATATCCTGAAATGTTGGCCTGTGGTCTATTGCCCAACGTGTTACTCTAATGGTAGTAATTTCCAATGGTTTGACCATCCAAGTGTTATAGCAGTACCGTAGTGATAGTGAAGTCCGACTGTAGGCATCTCCTTCACCCTATGACCATTACAGAAGCTGCTAATTTGGTCGCTGTTGGCACAAATGAACATAGAGTTGTGATATCGGAAAAACGGGCTAATCTTTGACCATATGTCGAGTAGGAAATCTTCCCAGGTCGTGGCAAGTCTAGTGTTGTATGAAAGTAGGGCCTCGTGAACTTAAGCATCCATCAAAATGAGCAAGATGCATTCTGGTCAATTGCTGGACAAGAGATATTAGGATATTAACAGACCTGCTGTAGACCTGCTATGTTGCCATTAACAGAATAATATCATTCCTGCATTATGATGTTTCCCCCACCTCCCCAAAAGAAATCACAAAAAGTGATGTGTAACTATTGGTTTCTATGTTGATACCTGGAGGTTGGCCAACCAATTCGGCCAAAAAACTGTTCATAAACTATCTGTTTATCAATTCTTTCCACTGGTATGATATACCTTTACACCTCAGCAAATTGAGTGCATGTGCTGCAAAAGAAATGAGATTCCGTCTGTAAGCTTGGTTTAATGTTGCAGGATCAGTATCAGTGGAAAATGACAGGAATGTACTGGTGGTCTCATGCTATCATGCACCTTATAGTACATCATTTCATGCGAATGTGTCATTTTTTTATCTAGTTCACCTGGAATACCTAGTAATTAGTTCCTTGCTAATTTACTAGTTGCAATATTGCTAGTTAAACAGTGATACCAAAGCATTGTATTGTACATTTTAGGTCATAAAGATAATATCTATTTGTCCTTTGCCTCACTTAACCTTGTTGTATTTGTGGTTATGAAGTTGGTATACTCTTCAGATAGTTGTGGGAGAAACCATATCCAAATTAGTATTAACTTATGTTGGATGAGTTGCAAGTGACCTATCACATGCAGTGTGGGGCTAAGTCAGGCTCTAACGAATGTGTCAACTCCACTGTACCAAGAATGGACCTCCCTTCTCAGTTTTCAACATCTACCCCACCAACTAACCTTGTTGAAATCTACCATCTTTCAATGCTCACCATTCCCAGTGGTTGAAGTTGGAAGTTTACTCATAGCTTGCTCTGCGGTGGGTGCTGTGTACCTGTATTTATGTTGAGTCAGGTTAAAAAGCGCCACCAGAGAACCTGGCGTAGGATTGAATTCAGTTTGAAATGTTTTATCATTTGCATAGCCACAACATTGCTCAGTTACCGACCAGAAAACACCAGTGCACTTCTGAAAGTCAGTAGGAGTAGATGAATCCCGTATAGTGTTCTGCTTTCAATAACTTTCAATTTTCTTCAATAACTTCCAAGATCATGATGTGGTTTTTCCTCCTTTTTTTCATGCTGTTTGTACCACCCGCTTCCAAAGGTATGCCTTCTAATTATTGTCGGTCTACGCCCCGCTGGGTCCACCATCCAACAAGTACCTGCTCCACTGACAACTAAAAATACATCCAATGATCGTAGGAAGTAGTTTCTTAAGAACCTTTGGGTGAACACTTGCTAATGTTCAAACTAAGTTGCAGTTCACCTCAAGCTGTCTGTCAGTTAAACTTTGGTATTGTATCTGCCACCAAATTCATTACAAAGATTTTGAGTTGAAATGCCATGTTTGTACTCCATCTTTTGCTTGAATGTCCTCAGTGAATTCCTCCACAGATGAACATCTTGCATAATAGTCCTGTTTCAACATCACTACCTTCCTATTTCAACTGGTATATCATTGGGCAAACCTGAGTGACCTGAAGGTGCCTTCCTACATCAATCTAAAGCCTTGCCTTGATGTTTTGCGAGGCTAGCAAGTCAAGATGTTTTGCTAGGCAAGTTATCTGGATTTACTGGTGTAGTTGTCTGCTGCTTTATGATACGGTGGCTACATGTTGGTTAATACCTATGCTAGCCTTATTATAAGAGACTTAACTGATAAATGATTGTGACCTTCCCACAAACAGCAACAAAACTGCCTGCTTCAACCTCGTCAGTTGAGCCTTGGAGTAACCAGACTGGTTTTTGCGAACAAGCAGCTGTCAGAGAGTTCTCCTGGTACAAGTGTTGCACACCTACCAACAGTAAATGCTCATCAGTGACGTCCGGAAATTATCATTAGTGGAAGTTGGCAGTGTTTCATGCATCGTAACCAAAATGGAGGACCCGAAGTCACCCAAGTGCTTTCTGATAGACTGCATGTTTCCTGTGTGTTATACAGTTCCCAGTAAACGTTAGTCCCCTTGCAATACTGGCTAAACACGACAAGTGTACTTGGCGACAGATTTCCGATAATGAACTTACTTTCTTTCCACTTGATAGATACTTGTGTGTCTTGATATATTGACTGTGGTGGCAGGAGGTTGGAGAAGCATACTTCAACACCAAATTACCATCTAACTAGCAATATATATCCGGAGGTTAGCCCATTGTCCTTGGTGTTTTATTCAAAAGATGGGGAATGGTAATCTTGGTCAACCTCTTTTATTTCCTTCTGTCTGTTCAGTCTCCTTTTGGTAACTTTTGACTCGAGCTTTGTTTGCAACATTAAGGGTACAATACTGCCTGACCAGCAGTCTGAGAGAGAAGCTTGCAGAACCATGTGAGTCAAGATGCGGTATCATGAGGCTGTTCAGGAATGTAGTCTTTCCTTTACCTTCATCCAGTTGTCAAAGCAATATTTGATGCATACAAGCATACAAACTCTTTACCTTTCATGACGATATACATTAGCGATTAGAGCTACATGTACTCAGAAACTTGATAAAACTTCACACATCAAATTTCAAAAGTGCTGTATCTTTGTTGTGATGCAATCTCTCTTGGGTTTCATTTGTGCAATATCTTTATTGCTCTTGAACCATACCAGAAGCTAATATATCCCAGTAGTATAATGACTTCTTTTCTCCAGTTTGTTTACTCACAGTCTTGTTTATGATATATATTGCAGTTTAGTCTATTCGCTAGGGCCCTCTCAGGTCTTCCCTTATATTGATTCC
Organism: Lineus longissimus; assembly: GCF_910592395.1. NCBI lineage: Eukaryota > Metazoa > Nemertea > Pilidiophora > Heteronemertea > Lineidae > Lineus > Lineus longissimus. Next base: position 3,345,956 of record NC_088314.1, read on the forward strand.
GTGTTCAATGTGCTGGCAAACGTTGCTTGTGGTATAAACCGGTATTGCTGCGGATGGTAGGGATCAATGTAACATTGAAGCATCACAAATCAACACTAGTGTGGTTACCCTCAACTCCAAAGAACTACAAAATGCCTTGATGCATTGCTTATATTGAGTTTCAGTCTTTATTGCCCTCAACTTGTTGGTGGACACAACCCATACCCTTGAGACAGTATACTTCGCATACTTTCCACGCTATTACTATTGCCCCGCTCTGCTCACAGAGGCTGAACTGATTCCGTCATAAATCTGAATTCCTTTTAACCACTGGTACATCTCAATGCTCAATGGCTCAGAAAATTGCTACACAGTCTACGGTTTGCCCATCTTGACGCTTTCGTTCTGCCAAATATAGACTTGTAGCGTAACGCAGCGTCGCGTTCCACAGTGTCTTGGCGGTGAACTGAATGGAATTGTCGGTACACTCTGATAGATTGCTGGTTTATCGGGCTTAATGTAGTATATGGATCCGAGTAGTGGCTGGGTGAGTTTGTAGGAGTCTCATTATTTTCTATTGATTAAAGCCAATAAGAGGATTTTAGGTCTGATATGAAGTAAACCTTAGCTATTGCTAGGCGTACTGTATCATCATTATTGACTGTCGTATCGGCTGAATCAGTTCACTTCCTTTTCCATTATTATTTGCTAATCTTTGTTTTGGTGTCTGGTGTTGGTGCAGTTCTTTGTTGCCGTGATGGTGCCAGATAGTCTGGCTGAGGATCACAAAGTCTGGTGGTTCAGTGCTCATATGGTGACAGGGTGTGACAGAGGATCATACTTGAGGTTTTGTTCATGGGAGTTGTTTGTTGCCGGATGGTTTCAGGGTTGGACATTTTGATCTCTCCAGTTATTCTTTTGCCGTGTTCTTGGAAGGGTTTAGCCACACACCTACTTAACCATTCTAATTTTGTGTCCTATGTTATCCGGCTGCTCGTGAGCCAATTCTTTCCAACTGTGGGCTGCACATTTCAGGGCGTGTGTCTATCATACAGCCTAGCCTACAGTGCCTGTCCCACAGTCTAATCCAACTCCGCACACAACACAAATTAATGTCCTATGGTATCAATTTACTGTACCTCTATCACTGTTGACACAAATCATCAAAAAGTATCTGTACCCTACAATCAGCATCGGTGTCACTATACACCCCTGCCTCTACCTTTCATCAAAAACAAACCCAAGCCATTTCATTTCCACCAGTCTATAATCATATTTTTTCGAAATTTTCTGATGTCTCTAATTTGTGCTGACTGATTATACAAAATTGTTCACGGACATGCACACTTGACAAAGGCGGACTTCCGATAGGTGCTTTTGTGCACGGACCTGCGGCGTTTGATTAGCCCGGCATGACATTATCGGCCGCCGGAGCTTGTCCAATGTGACAAATAGATGGGGTAAAACGACAGTGTTTCGTCTCTTGGTATCAAATAAATTGGATCCAATGGGTTTGTTAGGTCAAGATGCAAATCCAGTTCTTCAAACCTCAGCAAGACTGAGCAAGTGGGGACTGCAACCACGTGGTTGTAGTCGCTGGCTGCAACAAGAGAGCTGAGAGCCCAGAGGAATACAAATGGTTGTCAAGCCAAATTTTTCCCATTTTGCCCCTTATCAATAAAGCAGCTCATGGGTCCTTAAGTGGTTAAAGCGCTATTCCCTTGTCTATATAGCTATCGGAGGAAACAGCTTCGAGTGACTCACAGCACAAACATGAAACATGCCTCTTTGAACTCTCTAACATCAAAGCCCATGCAGGTTGACAATCCCAGATTTTTTTTATCACAAGGTTTATATCTGTTGATATAAAAGGAGAAATAATTAGATGGACAGACAACACCCTGTAATTATCTCGACTATAGTTTCCATGTGTAATTCTGTAATGTGTGTGTTTGTCGGTTTTGCGTCGTCAACATCAAATGAAAGTTGTATTCATGGTATTATGCTTGATCGAGATCACAGGTCGAGTTAGTCAATCAAATGTGTGTGTTTCTATGAGAAGTGTATGATATACATTCGCTTATACTTTATTTGGTATAATTGTTTTGCGTGATTTTTCGAGAATTGCGAATGATTGGACTACTTTCACTTGGTAGCTGACAAATTAACAAGAATCAAGTGTTCATCTGTATAATTTGTTGGAAATATCATGGCGTGCCAAATATTTTACTTCTATATAGTTTAATGTGGTATAATTGTTAGCACTTAACTTCTTGATGTTGATAAGACAATAATTCCAAACCCATAGTCATATCTCATTTCTCATCATTACTGAGGGAGAGGTTCTTGAGATTGATACTGTACTAAAATCATGTACAATGCTGATTCTTATTTCTCATGGAAAGAGGAGGCTGGCTTCGACGTAACGGGGGTGTAGTTCTGTTTAAATGGGGGAAGCAATGAAACCCTGATTTCTGTACCCTAGCATTCATCCTGGGGTGGCAACTTGAACCAGCGCTCTCCAACAAATTGACGTTTCAAAGATAATGGGCTAGTTTAACATCATGCGCAAGTTCCTACGAACCTGGCAGGTAAAATCCTCCCAGATCGAAAACAGGATTACTTTCTTAGTCTTCTAATTTAGTTTGATTGCATCAATCAATCAGAGGACGGAAAGCAGCAAGGAAGTGTTCTCTAAAGGCGGACACATTAGGAGAACAATATCCATACCTCTGCAGTGTCATTTGGTGTTTTGTAAATCGTGGAAGTCGAATCAATCACTTAATGATCAAATCAGCTTGAGAAACGGTAATTTCTTGAATCGAGGGATTTATTTTGACTGATGAGGGTATTTTGTGAAGACTGAATGGCAGGTAGCATATGAATCAAAGAGAAAAAAAGAGTCAATGGTTAAGTTTACGTTACCCGAGTCATTTTCCTCTTGAGGGGAAAAAAGTTAGAAGAACTCTTAAAAGAAAGCTGTATCTCAGTGTTTTTTTTCAGAACTGTTATAATTTGTCTGTCAGCAGAGAACGACAGTATTATAGCCGGCAGTATTGGAATTCATCACAAAAGAGATGTATTCTAGCCACTGAAAATCTTTTTATGGACATCCCATAACTTGAACCAAACCACTGAAATGAGTACTGATTGAGACCTCAAAAACATGTTCATAGTTCTACTGGTTGCCACCAGTTGGCAGTCCCTAAGTCTTAACTTTCATTCGATTAAACCAAATATGGAGTATTCTATACTTGATTTAACTAATGAATTGAGGAACACCTGCCGATGATTTACACCAATTGCCATTCACGATATTTTACTCGATAACAAACTGGCATAAATTGCTATGAATTTATTTAATGATATTTCAATATTTATTACTATGATAATATACTTCTGGGCGAGATGCTACAGAAACGTTCAGCCTTCAACTATTCAATCCCATCCCCTTAACGTATAATACCAACTACTCTAATGTAATGGAACGTGAGGCATATAATGAATAATGAAATTAATTTCCCAATGCCCCAAAGCTAAATATAACATATTACTGCTAAAAGGCTTATTTTTCAGCGAGATGATTTTTTTGCGCTATCTCTTGTAGATTTATTGTCTGGTGTGTGCTGGAATGTTGCTTCAAACCAATAACGTGTAGGCAGTCTGTTCAATATGTTGTACATTGAATGTATTGATCAGGCGTGAAGGACCAAGTAGTCTCTGTCATTTGCCATTGCATCTTTGACATTAAACAGTTATGTTCAAGACGATGCTTGCAGATGGTGTTCGTGCCAAGGGAAGGAGCGGGAGGATTACAAACTTCGTGCATAACCCTTTTCTTTAGAAAGAGACAGGCGATGGGGCAATGGAGTTATGTGGTGATAGTAGAAACCCAATTATCATCCTAGTAGCCTTGGGTCCCTTTGCCAATAGTTTCTATGCCAGCCCAGGGGGGGGGGGCTCTAGGGCACTGGGATTCTACGATAGTTCAAGGGGTTTTTATTTCCAAATTTCTGTCTCTGTTTTTGTCAAAAGCCATGGGAGAGTACAGCCAATCCATGCATGGATGGTATCTCTCGAACCTTAAGAGTTAATTTAAGTTAGTATAAAGTTGATACTGCACTGAAGATTTAGACATGATTGAAATAACATTGATGAGATGACAATTATGTTTCAAGACTATTTGTCAGCCATTTTCTCAGAAGACATCTAGGGTAACAGAAACATCAGTAGCGTTACCCAAAAAAGATGCTTTGAGCTTGAGAAATTGTCATTAATAACTCCGGATGTTGTCACTCACCATTCTGTGCTGCCTGAGCATACTCTCGTTACCAAAGCAACAACAGATGCTTTGACGTCTTATGAAAGCTGCTGCATGATCATCAAATTTGTTGAAAAATCATTTATTTGATCATTTTTGGCCTCTTTCCTTGGTGGTTTGTGATGAGATGACAAAACCTGTCATTTGGAAGTGCTTTCACCGGATGGTGTTGGTTATTACTGGGATCTACTATATTCCCCTTTTATTTTTTAGCAAAGATTTTCAACTTGATATCAGTATGCTCACAAAAGCACAGGGTTTTGCGAGTCAGGATCAATTTAGAATTATCAATGGCACAGCATTCAATGATCCACGGGGACACAGTACATTCAACAACTTCAATTAAAAGTGCAGCTGCCATATTTTGAACAACTAGTCATACAAAAAGTCCTACTTCCAATTAAAACCAGTGTGGAGCTATTCCAACTCGCACAATAACAAATCCACCCTTGGCGATTTCAAATGCTACAATATCTTGATATCATGATTGACAAATTTCACATCATATCAAAGCGGCTATTATCAGTCATTTCGAAATCAAAGAGAGTGAACCAGGAACACTTCATTCAAGATTACAACCTCCAGGCACGCGATGTTGATCTGATCCGAGTAAACTGCAATGTAGATTTCATTTGTTTCAGGCTCCAGGCATCGATTCTTTGTCAATGAATAAATAGCTGCTGTGTTATGCGCTGAAGTGAAGTTCATGCACACATTGCTGGTCTGGTGAGAAATGTTTGGAAACAGGCATCAGTGGGACCACCGGTTTTGGCAGATTGCTTGGAATCTTCTTCAGGGAAGCTCAGTTGCTCAGATTATAGACCACTGGACCTAATTGGTTCAAATCCAAATCAATGCTCATTTATGTATTTCTACGCAGTCCCAAATTTATTTCAAAACCTTAGTGTTTTCGTGTTAGAACTCTTAACGCAGTATTGTCTTACCATGTTAAAGAACTATTTTGGAGAATGTGGGAAAACTGGGTGAGGTAGAACACAACCTGGTCCAGTTGACTTGGACTCGCTCTTTCCAAGCCTTCTTAGGAATATGAATGAGGGCCAACCCGACCACATCGAGCCAAGACGATCCACTGATCCTTCGCTGACAAGATGGATCACCAATATCCCATTCTCATCATATTTCAAGATCCTGAGAAATGACTGCCATGCGCAATGTGGTTGTGCAGTGATAAGCTGGGAAGGATCAACTCCCCGCCAGAGTGGGTGACTCATTCCTGTCACAGTGGATAACCACGCATTGTTTTAAGCTGCTTATGTTCACGTAATGTTCGCCTAATTCCATTTTCAATTTTGTTCTGGGGTTTGCCAGATTGGTCATCCATCTTGAATGATGTCATTTCTTTCTCTTTGGTGATGATTGATGTTGTTGAAATGCAACAGTTTGGCTGCATGTTTAATGTAGTTAGAGTCGCATGCTTCATTACTACAATTAGCCAATTTGCTTTTGCTAAATGCTTTGGAGGTTGTCTCTGAGGACAAAGTTCGATTCCTAGTCGGTCCTGGTACACTCATGTGACACTGTAGGTTTCATTCTTCACCCTTCCCATAGTGGATGATCGTAGATCTCCATTCCGTTGAAGAGATGAATCATGCAGTCCCAAGGGCAACATTTGGCCTTGATTTTAACGCACCGTTTTTCAAAGTTTCATGCTGATCATTTCATTTAGATTTGCTTATAGTTTTACATGCCATCAACAAAATCAGATGTAATCCCAAATTCCCGTGGATGCAGTTAACATTATCTCTTTGTTTCTTTTGCAATATTGGCCTTGTGAGTTTAATTTGAAGAAAAAACGTTTGAAGTTGACCGCCAGTTGAAATTTCTGAACAAACAATGAACCATGTCGACTTCCAAAAAGTTCAATTTCAACGGACCACACAGAGCTTCGAAGTAAACTACATGTACTATAATACTTCTTGTTGGTTTAGCAGTGCCTTCAACTTCTTCACGACCCCTTTTTGAGAGATATACACATAAGCGTTGTACAAACAGAGATTTTTCATCGTAGACACCTCAGTCTGTTTCTGATAGTGGCCCCTATCACCTCGAGTATCATGCTTTCCTTTGAACCTGCATGCTCTGATCTGATCTTTAAGGAACTGAGTCAGAGCTGGATTCACCTGCCTCCGGCTCCCCAACTGTACCGAATCTGTACTTGGCTTGTTGGAAACTGCTGTACAATTTACTAGTTCGTTATGTGAATCAGGGATGTTTTCATATCATTGACAAGGTGCTTCAGACCCCCTGTAGCCCATGCTATGCTCTACCAATTCAGAACTTAGCGGTTCAGTTTGAAGTTGAGAAACTGACTGGTCAATCCTTTGAGTACCTCTTCCCATCAATGGCCGTATCATCTTAAATTTACCATGAACAAGAGGCCTCAGAGTTCTGACCACCATCAGTGTTGATGCAAGGTGCTTTAGGCCCCCTGTATCTCCATCAATGAGTCGGCTATGACTCCAAAGACCCCCTGTATCTCCATCAATGAGTCGGCTATGACTCCAAAGACCCCCTGTTGCCAAACACCATGGTTCACCCATCAAGAACTTAGCGGTTTCGTTTGGTCTTGTGGTGCAGGGCAGCAGTGAGTATGGATACCGCAGTTTCCTGTTGATTACCTTGCCAGAAACCAACAAGTGTCGGTTTTGGGTGATAGGATGGTTAGTTTTGTACACCTAACGACGAAAACTAGGTTTTAGCCATGCAAGGCAGCTGATGTCACCATCAGTGTTTCGCTGGAAGTGTTGTGCTTTTGTGGTATCATGAGTTGTGAGCACGGATCAACAGATGGGTTAAATTCATTTGAACTGGCACAAAGAATTCTTGGTTCACAGTTGGCTAGAAAGAAAAGCATGTTTTGCCCCCTCTCTAATCTCTGTCTATCAAAAGAGTGTGATGGTATGGACTTAAGCATCCGACTAAAATACCTAGTGTTGTCGAGAAGACATTTTCTTGTCTAGCGGCTAGCAGGATGTTCCCTGTGATAAAAGACTCTGGTAATTGTTTTTAGCCCAAAGGTCGATTTAATGTATCATCCTGTGACATGCTGTAGGGTAGTTTCTTGATCCTTCCATAATTGCACCCCCTATTTCACCGGATGTTAATTGCGAGGTAAAGAGCTGTAATTGATTTGACTATAATCATGGATTCCTTTGAAAGTTGTTTATGGTCTCACTTTCAAAAAGACTGGCAGCAAAATCTCAATTTGTATCAGAATTCGAAATTTATCTTTGACTTTGGTCATTTGCTATAGGTGGAAGATCTCACTGAGACTGACAAAACATTACTGAATGCGAAAAAAGGTGTCTTGCCCCTTTCCCTCATACCTTGTTTGCAGTGCTCAAAAAAATATTATAGTATCCCCTCATGATATTGTCTTTATATATTCTACCTTTAGTTTGAATAACTTACAAATAAAGTGTCTTTATTCACGATATCCCTTTCTATATCATTTCAGTCTGTACCAGCCATCTTCAAGACAACCAGTAGCATTTTCACCAAGTGCAGAAATGGGTTTGACAGACATTGAGATGGCCAATGGCTGTTTTGATTACGACGACGCTTTTGAAGATGACAGGGCTTTCGACATGGAATATGAGGTTGGTGTTGAGTAACTCAGCATTAATTTGGCATCATCTTGTCTGTTGACTATAACGAACTCCGCGAAGGAGACACTGCAACACAACATTGTTGCCGATTTTGTAAAATCTCAATTAATCGTCATGTTTTCGTGGCTATGCACTCCGTAGATCACACCAACAGGTATGCATACTAGTCCTGGCCATTCCCTTCCCAAGCCCAATTCCAATCTTATAGTAATAAAAAGCTTCCGTTTCTCATGTGTTGTTCAATTTTTGGTAAATGAAAACAGAGAATATAACCTGGCAAATTCTGAGCCAGCCCCTACATGATCAGATGATAAGCAAACACCTTATCTTTGTACATGCCACATTCCCAATGTCCCAACTCAATCATATTTTACTTGTATTCTCCTCTTCACATGTGATATCTCCGCTGTATTTCATCAACAAGCATGAAACAATAATTTTAATTAATCTCGTGGAAAGTACCAAGGGAATTGAGGCGCAAAAGTGAACGTTCCTTGTGGGACAATTACAGGATAAAGGATTGGCCGTATGGGACAGCGGAGGGGATGCATCGAAGCCGATGAGATATTTCACCGAGTACATAGCCAGCATTTGTATTATTTAATCTAATTTGGATCGGTTCATTGAATGTTTCGTTGATACTCTTAGCAATAGAATCCCTTTCATTCATAGATTTCCCAAGTCCTTTGATGATTTCTCCTTGGAATAAGCTCTTATTCACAAAGTTTTTAGCATGGCTGGACGTTGTCTTGTCAATAGGATATTGGGTGTGAATTTTTTGAAAAAAATTATCAAATTTTTGCTTTCAAAGGGTGCTCACCAATATTCAATCCTTTCTCTAAAAAATGAACTCTTAGATTTTTCTTGAAAAAGTGCATGCTGGTGTGAAAGGTCCCAAAAGGTTCCAAAAGGTGCTTTTCGACTCGCTCTCGATCACCTAAACTTACCACCAAATAACTGTGATATATGTATTCCAATCTGTGAGTAACTTATCTCTTAATTTGTTAATTTGTTATCAAGTCGTATCAATCGGTTGATTTACACCCTAACTGTTGTATTTATGAGTCATATAGTGCCTTAATTCCCTATTTATTGTTGAGGGTGACCATAAATATCGACGAAATGAGCAGGACATATCCCTATGGGTCATGAAGATTTATGGCCCTAATAATTACCAGGGATTTAGTCTGGAGATAAACCGATCAATTGTTTTATGGACTTGGTGGTCAGTGGAGGATGGTGATTTATGAAGAAAGCTTTTTCTGGATGATGAGTTGGGATGAATTGGACATCTTTCAATCAATCGTACATTCTCCTTTTCAATGGTTCATAGTCTTTTGATGCTGATTTTATAAACAGGATTTCTTCGGTGATGGTGACTCAAGTGTGAGTCCATGGTAGGGCCAAGGCCACCATATGCTAAAGATGAAAATTCTCATCCAAAAGTACGAATCCTTTTAGTTTTGTGTACTTCCCAAACATGTTTCTTCTTGCTTCTTCATACACTATGTTCAATGATTGCCTGAACAATAATTGATGTTGCTATACATATGTCAACTCGAGCTATCTGTCTTCAATATCACGAAGTAAACAGAAAGGTCTCAATGTTTCTCAAATCACTCATAACCTTTCAGAAAATGAACTCCTCTAATTCTACGTGGCCCTTCAGGATCTAAAATCCATTTTCCAATTTGACTTCTCATTTGGTCCTGTCAAGATTCATTCACTTCTGCCATGTTCGCTGATTCTTGATAAGCAAAACGGAAACTGTTGTTGAAAAGATGCAGGAAAGTGGTTCGCCGCAGGGTTAGGGCAATTTATCTTGTTCAGTGTTTCAGGGTGTGGTGCTGTTAATTTTTGCAAAGATTTGATGGACTTTAACTCTGTAATACCTTGTTACCCTTTCAGACTTTCATGGCTTTTAGTCACAGCCTCATATCCTGCTCAACAGTGAGATACTTAATCGTAGTGAGGTATTTAAATGAGTAATTTGCCAGTTGGTCCGTATTTATCTTCAAGACAATGTAATTGTGCAACATGTCTAAAAGTGCAAGGACAGTTGTCATCAGGGCATTCCGGCTAGTCAGACCAAAGAACCCTTTGGTCTCATTCTCAATGAGACCTCACTAGGATGTGCCACATAAACACTGCTGATTAGGTTCATGCCTGCTCTTGGTATGTTGGGGATTAGCTCAATAGCGTAGCATCTGGGCCCGGTGATCCATCTCTCTCTCAGACATTTCTTGATTAAACCTGTGTTACTCTCGTCACACATCGGAATTATTTGATAATGTGACTTGTCTGAGTCTCTCGAATACATGAAATGCAAAACATTTCAAACAAATGTAGAGACAAGGAAAAAAGTCACTAGTTCCATTACGTCGCATTGGAAGGAAAGGAAGTTACTTCTTTGTTTTCCGCCATTTCTCGTATGATTGGTTGGAATCCCTCATGATCGTCTGCGGAATTAAACATTCCTACACCCTTGAAATCAACTTGGTGAGATTTCCCAACCTGATTTAATGCTTTAGTTCTCATTTTCCGCTGGGAGAAAAACGGTTTAGACTTGTTTCTGCTCGGAGGCGCATTCTATGAGATTAGAGAAAAAATCCTGCAACAGACAGATGAGATCTGTCGCTGTGTCGTGTCTTCTTTCTTTGCAAATTCAGATTGGTATTGTGGGGATCTTGTTTGTATGGACGTGATCATATTTTATGTTTCTACTTTAATTTCACTCAAGTTTCGGTCGAAGTAACATCAATTTTGTCACCTTAAAATGGGATTCAAAAGTTGTTGAACGGTGTTAGAGCTTATGAAAGAAATTGCTTATATAGGAAAATATTGAGGGATTTGCTGTAATTACATGTTATATTGCTAAGTAGAGTTAGAAGATCCTGTGAGAGAAAAACTATTACATCTTTAGATAATTGTGAGAAAAGCTCTTGCCCTCAAGTGAAAAACATTTGTTTCAAGTTATAGACATTTATGTTAACGTTAACCAAAATGTACTTTATCTCTATTACTCGGCTGCAGAGCAATTTGTTGAAGCCCAAACTCAACCAGTTTCTAAAAATAACCTTTAGCTCATTAATTTCAATTTAGCAATACTAGGCTAATATTGCGGCGCTAATACGTAATGATTATGAATTTCCGCGGGGACAAAAAACTTTTACTGTGACTTCCACTCCATTGATGAGCAATCACTACAGGGTAGAGACACATTAAAAGCTTTTTGTATCGGGTTGCCATTTAGCTATTATAGCTTTATGGGGTGTTGTTTTAGGTGCGGCACTGTCACGGCTTTATGACATAAAGTGCACTTTTAGCTGGTGCTATCATACCAGTTTCCTTTGCTCATTTTTGACAGAACAGAGAGAAATCTTAAACGGAAGTTCTCTTTGCCTCACATCACAAGATTTATCTGGTCTAAGGAACCTGTGAGCACTATTGCAATCATCAAGTAAACATATGCAGTTACTTGGATTTTAAATATCCTGGAAATATCCAACATTTATGGAAGGCTGTTTAAATTGTAAAGACCTTTGAAATTGGACATGATCTCTTTTGATATCTTCCTGTCAGTGCTGAAATTTCCGAGATGGTCCCGTCTCGCGTTCTGGGAACATGTTGATGTGGACTCGTCATGGTATGACACTAATTCGGGCGAGACCATCAGTTAAAGTGGTTTACGAGTTACAAGTCTGCGTGGTGACCCTTGGTGTATTCCAGCCATCAAATTTACTTGTGTTCCTCATTTATTAGAAACCATTTCTCAAACCCGTTGAGAACCATCGGCTCCACAATATTGACTAATTAAGTTTGCTATTCTCTGATGATTGGCGGTTTGATTGACAGCGTTCGCGTTCTGACGACAAATTGCTACGATACCAACTGCGTACATATGTGTTCGATAAGATATATTAGATTCTGATTGGCTGCCATGGATTGTTGCTGAGTGGTCTATAAATGCACCATTATCCTAACCATTCAGAGAAATTAGTCCTAATTTGATATTGTGGGTAAAATGATCATTGGTTCAATGTAAATTCATGTGGTGTACTTTATATTTCACATCACTTAAGTTACCGCCGGTCTCTCACACCCTGACCAGAATTATTTGTAAATTCTTAATGAAATATTATAACGTGACTGCACACAATGTCCAACTACATGTAACTTGTGTTGGAACACAGTCGACTGAGTTTGTGTTGAAACTTGTTGAATAAAGACGCCTGGTGATAAATGCCTGGTGATAAGTGTCTGTTGCTGGCAAATTGATCTGAGAGCCAACGTTTTGAACAGAGGGGCTGTGGTTCAGGTCTGTCTGTTAGTCACACTTGTTTCAGCCAAGTCATATAATTGCAAGTTCTTTGAACCGTCTCTCTCTGGGAGTATCCATCTGTAGAAAATGGCCGGTATCTTTCAAAAGTAGCACTGGGTTTATTCCCTTCAGAGTTCAGAATATGAATAATCTACATTGCACTATATAAAATTCAATTAGAAGTGGACAAACATCCATCAGTCAATGTCAGAATCGTTCAGGCTTCGGTCGATGGATGTGCTCTTCATGCTGGACCTACTGTCTGTGCTGTGTCTCATCGATCAGGATAGAGGATATCCTTGAATGGTAAGCTTTACGATTTACCAAAAAAGTATGGTGCGTGATGTGGAGATACACCATTGCTGTTTTGTCTGTGGTGGTATTGTAGCAAGGGTGGCTGTGAGGTTGTGGTAACAGTCGATCACAGCTTGTCAGCCATGCAAGATTTTCTTAGTGGCATCCTTGCAAAGGATTACACATGCAATTCACAGTCAATTGCGATTGGTGTGTCACGAAAGTGCCATGGCCAAAATAGCAATGGTGTATTCCTGGCCCTGATGTAATTGATCTCTTTTGCGTTCGTTCGTTCGTCTTCAGTTAGCTCTTCAACCTGTCTCTTTCTGTCATAAGTCCAAAGTCAAAGTTAATCAAACTCCAAGTTCTTGAGGTGAGTTTGGATCGAATCCATTTAATTTAAACTGCCAAATTACCACAGGCATTTTTTATTTTCGTGAATTTTGCAATCTGTTGCAATTCACAAAAACAATAGTCATGAAAAGGAATTTCTGCTTCATAATTCTTCAACGATTTTCTGTTAATTGCTGAAAAACCAAAGAAATAACAACCTGTCAGGGTTCCCAATACCCCTTTGAGTAATCCTCTTTGAAGTAACCTTGGTCTGTAATGATATATCAGTGCGTGACCATCCGTCACTCTAGATCATGCAGATTGATAGTGGTAATAGCCAGAAAAGACTGGTCTTGAGCAAAATAATTGGAGATCGCATGCCAACATCTCGTTTGTCATGTTCCATTGACCGAAGGGTTGGAAAAAGTCCAGGTGACAATATAGCCAGAGAAACCAGGGAATGATGAAAAATGAAAGCTTGTTATGATTTATGTTGATGGGGTGGTATCCTTGGGTCTGTGGAAAAATAATGGTGAGGTTGACATCCTGATTTATAGTCATGATGTTCTTTTCTGCTTTTGATGAAAATGATTCTTCTTGATGATTTATAGAAATGAGGTTCTTTTATGATGGGGAAATTGGTATGAAGTTGTGTTGTGGTGAATTATTGGGTATGGTCTTGACAGATGGCAAGGAATGGACTCTCGTCGCATTTGAGTGGGTGATAGATATGTGATACCGTTAGATAGGGTGGGTAATGTGGTCGGCAATGTTGTATTGCTTTATACTATGCGTTTTGGAAGAATTTGGTCACCTTTTGTGTTCAACTGAAAAAATGATTTGAAGTCACAACAGGAAACCATAAAAAATGTGGATATGATGACAAATACATTTTTGCATGACATTAGTCATCTCTTCATGTTAGTCCAAAGTATTCACACAATTGTCACTGTCAGATAAACAAAGGGGACAATTCTCAGAAACCATTTCCATTCTACTCGCACTCCCATTAGTCATGATGATATTCCATAGCTATATGAAAAAATACAGATAAAAGACCCTGGCTAAACTAGAACCTTGGTCATGGTGCCCTAAGGCAAGTTTTCTTAAAACATTAAGCTCGATCAAGGATGTTTTGGTTGACCTTGGCTGAATAGGTGTCCGAAAAAAGACAAAGGCTTTAAAAATCGCCCCTCAATGTTGATCGTTTTAGTGTAGGTTCAACTGGCGCTCAGACAGCATCTGTGCTGGCTAGTCCAACTGTAGAATGACGACAGCAACAAGTTACTTTCTTCCAGCGACGAATTCCTCTCCTGGTAAAAGCATTGACCAGAGAAAATACCGGTGATGTCAGATTTCAAACTAAGGATAGAGCTATTGTCTTTCACTAATGGTACACTAACTTGAGCCAGTCTTCTTGATCTTTTGGAGCATCAACAAATCTGGATGCTCGTTTAGCTAGCCATTAATTACTACACTTAAACTTTGTTGCGATCGCTAGCATTATGACAATTTAGCTGTAGGGCTAGTAGGGTCAGCTTGAGCCATTAGTGGCTGGTGTCTTTATATCATTGATCCTGCCCTTTTGATCTTGTCTAGTCTATATTCTGGCCATTTATGGAGACGGCAACATTGATTTGGTCTGCAGAGTGCTATTATAGCCAATATGTGAATCGTGGCTATAGTGAAGACAGGCACCCAGGGCGAGATTAGATACTGTGCTCTTTTCTGAATTTGGGCTTATTGACTAGTGTTTGTGTTTTTAATTGGGGATGGGATCTTAACTGGGTATAAGTTGATTGGTACTTGCGACATTTTTTATGGGGACCCTTTTTCATATTTTCAAGCGGGGACTCTTTTCAGTTCTTAATCCTCAAAGCAATTTCAAATCCATGTTTGGAGCTACACCAGTGGGTTCACCCTTAACTGAACAAAACGGTTGAAAAGCATACCTAGAGCTTTGCTTCCTGTTATTTTATGTGTGTATCTTTTCGTACATGTACATACATGTACATACATGTACATACATGTGAGCAATATATCATCACAAGATTCAAAAATGTCCTATAATATTATATTTAGACTAAAATTTCATTTTAAGCTCTTTGAAGTCGTCTTATGGCTTTTGTGGTCCATTTTATCAGGAAAATGTTAAAACCCTTGATCTGCGCTGGCGTATAACTCAACTATTTGAGGAGACTTTGAGATCAGGATGATTAGCCGCTAATTTCTAGGAGAATCTTTCATGTCTTAAGAAGACCGGCACAAACATTTTCCCTTAAGATATTTCAATTCTTGTGAATCTCAATGAGTATAAGAGTAGTGTTATTTAATGACAAAAATGTTGCAAGAAGGAAGAGTTCGAAAGTAAAGGTTTGTGTGATGTTTTGAACTGCCTTTGATTTGGCTTTAACTTTGATATGAAGCGGAGGAGTTAGGGGATGAGTTTTGGTTTGATGTCCTTGATTAGCAGGTCTTGTCATCCCTTGTATTCTTGGCTGTTCTTTTTGATCATATATGTGAGCTTTGCTTTGAGATATGAAAAGCTCTTTGGCATTCTTCCGAGGAATCTTGCTTGGATTTCATTAAGAAAGTCATGGACACAGTTTATGTCACTCAGGGAATCCCTGTACCAAATCCCTTGATTTGTTGTTCTGTATTGATATGTGGCTTTACATGCCAAACACTGCACATGTACTTTCACATTTAATGGCAACATCAGGGTTTTAAAGTGCCTTCTATTACCATCAATATCAAATGGGATATAAAGTTTCTGCTTATATCGGGTCCCAGCATGGAACATTTACCCCAATATTGACCAGACACCTAAATTGCTTGAAACAAGTAGGCAGATATTTCAAGTGTTACCTCCCTCCCGATTCCATCGCCCATGGTGCAACTCCAAGTGTCCTGATGGGATGTGCACCAAAGAGATCAAAGCAGTCAAGTAATGATTCAATTGTGGTGTTAAACTTCAAGCCCAATGTTGTGTGGATATTACACTCTCGTGCGGCGCGTCTTTGATGTTTTAATATGTGTCGCTGACGTTCCTGTGTGTGAACCTGAGTGGATATTACTCACCTCCTGCTGATTGGAGAGCTATACTCTGTTTCTCGTGGCAACTGGGTCCGCAGGCGTGGTACTTTATTAATACACTCCGTTCCAATCTCAAACACATTACTGATCTTGCCGACTGATAGTCTGAGGTGGGTTTAACAACTTCACTATGATGACTAGCATCCAGTCTGGTGCATCCTTACGTAGGGTACGACAGCCTGAAATACCAGTCTCATGATGCAAGATGTACGCAATGGCGCTGGTCATTGCTGTGAAAGACGCCATAGAAAGCTATCATGATCGTAATAACGTCATGAAACATGCTGTAGTGAAGCGGTTAGATAATAAAGCAATCACAATGCATTTAACTTTTTCATTCCTGTTGACAGAAAACTATGATGGATGAATATGCGTAAGAAAACCCAGAAATCATCTGCAGTTAAAGCCGGATGGTATAACAATGTTTTTTTCAGCTGCTCACAGTGCCAAGTTGATTCTCTCTGGCATGAAGAGACAGTCATTAATTAAGCCAGATGAATTTTGATTAACAGAAGAAGCCTATCCAAGTTCACAAGGGAAGCTAAATAAAGTGGTAAATGTCGTACCAGAGCTCACGAGACATACATGTAGTGGTTAAATATCAAATCACATTAGTGATATTACTAAATCTAATTGTACTGTTAGGGTATTCAATGCCTTGAAGACTTTAAGACAAAGGGCATCAAAGGAGGTGGAAGGGGTCCAGCCCAGGATCATGACTAGAAATGCCATGAAAAAAAATTTAATGCTACAAAAGAAAGACGTCTTGCCAATGCAAGTTCTAGGTGTCTTCTAGATTTTGAGAAGACAGATCCTGTGCTTGGTCATGTTGTTTGAAAGTTGTGCTCACGTACAATGTTGCAATTGTACAGTGACTATCATCAGCTTGTTATCACAAATACTCATTCACAGATAATGGTAAGCTTAGGAAGGGAATGATCAGTACCAATCTGAGCCATTGATATGACGAAATGAACAGACACCAAAAAATCCACAAAAATTGATCCTTTGCAATCACATTTTGATTTCTGATTGCGAGTATTCTTAGATGAGCTGATCTCTGCATGGTCTGGACACTTGGTCAGGAATAGCGACCTCGAAGTTTTGCTATGACTCATGTGCCTGCCCCCTGGTGCTGAAAATCGCCTCTTGGCGCATGTGGTGAAAAACGGGGATCTTTCACCCGCTGTTTGGGCAGGCTTCAGGAAGCAGCGATGTAAATTGTATAGGAACCCACGGGGTCTCAGAAGGCATTACTGGAGAAAGATCTATGTGTCAAACCCAGTCCCTTGGTAATCTGGCGAAATTGACTTGAAGAGGAGGATGACTAATATCACGATGAGAGGGATAGGGCATCTGTGTTAGCAAGTGATAACATCGACAGAGAAGACCAGGGTGATGTTGGCAAACAGAAATCTACAATCTGATGACTATCTTTGTGTTGTTTTTTTCTGCAGGTTCTGAATTATTGAACTGTTGTTTGGTCTTCCCCTGCAGCTGGGCCGTGGGGATATTGGTAGATGCTTGGGTAGAGGGACGCTTTCCCAATATCCTGGAATTGGAGAAACATGGTACTGGTGTAACAAAACGTTCTTCTGGTTCCATCCTTGAATCTACTGATCTGCTTATGTCCAAGACAGTACTATACCTGTCTTATTCCATCTGCTGATTCATTCCTTTGATATATGTACCGAGACGCATGTATTTTGCCATCTGGATTACCACAAGCGATACTGGTCATTATCAGCCATCTTGCAGACCACTATTAAGCTCATTAGGTCTGAAATGGCTGCAAAAACGATGATCTATTACTGTGATGGCAAGGAAGGAGTTGGCAGTCAGAATGAAGATGGATGGGCATTTCCTTGATACGAGAAGATAAGGGGATTGATGGTGTAGTGGCGGAGAGTGCTGCAGTCACACCTGGGAGGAATCAGGTGCAAGTTTGAGTGGGGCCAGTGCAGTTCAAGCCTGCTTCTTGCAGATCCAATAGTGGGCAGCAGCAGTAGCAAAAAAAAACAATGATCTGCTAACTTGGTGGCACAGAGGCAGTTGACAGAATGAGGATGGATGGATATTTCCTTGATTTGATAATAAGGTGATCGATCTTTTAATCGTCTAAAGTGAGGTTCGCATACTGAGGGTTTGGGGTTCCGGTCGCAGTTGGTCAATTCTGTTCTTTATTTGCCTCTTTTACACACAAGAGCTAATAGCTCAGATTACAAGCCCATAATGTATTTGGTCAAGTCTCAGCAGGGCCACTGCTGTTTGTTGTTGCTTTGGAACCATAAACTTGAAACTGTAATAGTTCTGTATGATGCAAGTTTCTCCCTCAGTTCAGTAGTCAGTCTTCTTTGCCTATGGTGATACGTGTTGAAGAATCTCGTCAAGGGTGTGTTGTCAAAATTCTTAACTATTTCTTTCACAAAGCATACCACCACATCGAAAACATATAGCTGCGGTTTTCATATCTGATAGTAGGTTGGAATAGCCTTACTGTGTTACTAGAAAAGCAGTGGTAACATAGCCGCTCAAGTCAGACAAGATATGGTTCCCAAAACAAAGTAGAGCTTCTTTGTGTGAAGCGAGTAGAAAAGATGCTGACTAAGTGATACTAGTAAATTTCTTGAATATTTGCTTGGAAACATGCAGGGAGAGAAGATACATGGAACCAAGCAGCTATATGACTTCCTTTATACTATGTTGTTCACAGTCTTTTGTTCTTGCATCAATCTTTTCAATCCATCATTAAAACATAAAGTGTTCTGAAATGTATAGGAATGAAAATGCATGTAGCTTACTATTAAAGATGACTGCCAGAATTCGATAATTTGATTCCTATTTCGTAGTCTTTGGACTAACAAATCACCATTGTCGTTGCTTTCATTTGCCATGAATGCTACATTTTCCTACCTTTGTGACTGCTGATCTTCCTTGCATCACTCCATTCATCACTTCTTCAATGAAAGATGAAGAATACCAATTGACTTCACAGCCCATCTCCCCCAATTTGAACAAAGAGGTAGTGTAAACTGCTGTAGATGATGACAATAATTTGGTTTCAGGTTGAGGTGATACAGAGTAGTCATCTTTCAAGTTATATTCATTGGTTGGTTCACCTTAAAAAGAACCAAAGCTCTTATGGAAAAGTTTTCAAAATGTGCATATGTCTTGGTACAGATGAGCTGGAAGCACTTACCATCTTTCTAATTTCTTTGCAATTTCTTTCATGGTGTATCTCATGGTCAGTTTCATTTCAGTCTGCAATACTCATTGTACATTTCATCTAACAAATGTGTGAGTTACACAGCAAGCTTAGGTTGTCATGATCTTTAGCAAATACGGTGATCTGAGGGTCTGTCACCATGGAGCATGGGTGATTCATATCTCTTGGCTCCTTTGATCCTCGCTGTATCATAGGTTTTGACCAATCAGAGGAAACCGACAAGTCTCTGATCCAGCACGTGGCTCCCCGCATCAGGAAGTTACATGACAAGATTTGTTCACTTCTGATTACGTATTTCTTTCACCCAATGTTGGCTATAAAATCCTATCAATAAGCACAAGATTCTTGTGAGCAATGCACTTGAAGTTTCTTTAATGTTTCTAGCCCATAGTTTTTTAAACTCTTACGAGAAATCTAAGAGTGATTGCTTCAATTTAGAGTTATCGTGCTTCTTGAGATGATAGTTTTGTCTAAAAAGCTATCTGAAAGATTTGACTTCTGAGGAAATTTAATTGTCATGCTCTTATTCTAATGTGTTTCTGGTGCCATCTAACACACATGTGACTTGACTAATAGTTCTTAAACGTGTCTGCTAAAGTCTGTTAGGTGTGTCTTTACCCATTCTTTCAGAAGCTTTGTCTTTGTGATAGCCCACCAATCTTGCCTCCAAGAATGAGCTATTCTTCTTTCCGTCTGCTCCTTAATTACCCCATCCTCATCAGAAAGATCCTGTGCATGACTCCACATCCAGCGCAAAGATCTATACTTCGAACAACGTGTTCTACATCAGAGTATCTGCGATAAGAGTGGCAAGGTGATCACGCTCTTTCTTCATAATGATGATTGCTTCTTGAAATGACTTTAATACCTTGAAAGTCTGTTCGAGGCAGGATCGTGCAATGGACTTTACAGAGCATACTCACAGCTGCTTCTTTGAATGCAATTTTTGGCTCACCGTAGAGGAGTCTATGATATGATTCTTTGATATGACCCCTTTCTTCTGGGCCCGGTTGCTCAAGTGGGTTTAGAGAAGAACTCTAGTACTTAGTGTCAGCTCAACGAAGCCTTTGACAGTACTGGACCCAGGATGTTATAACACAAAGTCTGCTGAATCGTTTGGTGCCTGATCCTTATAATTTTGAAGAGAGTGGCTTAGCTCAGCAATGATAAGGTCACAGCAAGAGAACATTACTTTTGTGAGAGTCTGGAATGTACATCTTCATGATTGATGGCGAATTCATCCTAGCGTAGATTACACCACGAAAGGTTAATCCACCGCTATTTTCCTTGTTTCTCTTTGCCATTAAAGAACCTTCACATGACTTTAAAGAGTGTTAATATCAGCCCAGCAAATCTATTGCTGATGATTAGTGGGATGGGGCACGTGTCCTTTCGGCAGTATCACTAATCGAAACAAACAAGTTCATTCTTATGCCCATTGCGTTAATGATCCCTTGGCCATTGACACTGATTGTTTTGGGCTAAGCGTCACTGTTTTATCTTGGGCAATGGAAATGTGGTGCTGTTATTTTCTTTTCATAGTTTATCTGGTTTGTTTACAAAAGGAATTTTTGTTGGTAGATGGAGCGGATGCATCACGATAGTGTCTATGGTGTCTCTCTTGGTCAACATCATTTGGTTGTTTGGCAGCTTTGTTACTAACTTTTGCTGCAGGTCATTATATTTAAAGTGGGAGTGCAGTGCCCTGTTTTGGTGATTTTCGAAGCTTGTTGATGGGTCATGTTTATACTGCACATTTCTGGATTCTTTACTGTGCAGAACAAGACAATGGTATTTGTATCCATCACTGCACCAAATTTAAACTTATCAGGACTTGTTTCAACAAAATCATTGTTACAGAGGAGCCAAAAGTGGATCTACGGATATTTACTGACACTACATTACTGTAACATTACTTATTGAGTCTAATCATCTATTGTCTCATTACAGGAGGTAACATTACATCGTGCCAACAGTGAGGAAAAAATTGGTTTGACATTATGTTATGGTGCTGCTGAGGACGAAGTCACAGATATTTTTATCAGTGAAGTAAGTCATTTTTAATAGTTTGAATGACGATATTTTCAAATTCTTCAAAAATAGTGATCACAATCCTTCTTAAACTCAACCTTACAGCCACAGCCACTTCTGGACACTTGCGGTTTGCAGCTGATTCAGGATATTTGACATCTTCCTGAAACTATTTCATGTACATCATAACCCCTTTAAGTTTTGGTAAACCTGTATAAGATAACAAATTGTACCTCTAATAACTACCATGTTTCGTTTATTTATCTCTCCCCTTTCTATTGCATGGGATCAAACACCAATTGAACCTTGATATAAATTTTGTATTAATAAACACATTAGCCGCAATAAAATAATCAAAGGTAGTGTTTATGGTTTTTGCATGTTCTTCCGCATTCAACATTGATTCATTGATCTTGTCCCAGATGGCAGCTGTGCATTGAAGCCAATGTGGTAGAAGTTTGCCGTTCTTTACCAATGCTGAAATAGCCTGTAACAGTAACAGCATCTCTTCTCTGACTTCTGATCGCAAATTAAATGTTCCATGTGTACAAGGTCTCCAATCTTCTGTTGTCTTTTTCCTCTGGAAAACGTAATGGACCATTTCCCCTGGGCCTCCTCCAAATAAAACATTTAGAACCCTGAAATTGACAAGGACAGAAATAATTACACCATCAGGTACTGCCACCTGGAAACTGACAAAATAACTGAAAACCACTTGCTGGATCGATATCTCTGATCATACGTGCTTTCCTCCAATATTGCAGATTGAACCGTATAGTATTGCTGCCCAAGATGGTCGCATCAGAGAGGGAGATCAAATACTACAAGTAAGTAAAAGCTTTTTGTCCATTTTGTCTTGATCTGTTGCTTTCCATGTTCATTTGAATGAGGTGCCGGTTCTATTCTCAAGGTGTAGCTGTGATGGCTTGTCAGATGATGCATGTATTTACGAGATGACAGTCTGTGGTGAGAGATCTTACCAGTGTACCTTACAGCAATATCCACAGCAAAGCATAATAATACTCCAGCGAAATAATACTCCATTAGTGTAATCAGATGTACCTGTGCGAGATGGAATTTCTTGTTGGTGGTTGTCAGTTAGTGGTTGGATTAAACCAAACTGACTATCAATATTTGATATTTGAAAAATGACTACAAACATACCAATTGGCTTCTATAGTGAATAGGGCAAACTTTGCCTCATCAAAGCAGTAATTTATCAATCTGGGTGTCTTTAATTGGTTGTGTTTTTAGTGGTGTTGTTTAAATGAAGAAGAGATCTTTCCTTGTGATAGTGCTTTCTCCTTTCAGAACTGCATCAGCGAACCAATTTATCGCTTTCTGCTTTTACCCTTGATATTTATGACACCTTCCTATCTCCATATGTCAGTGATGATTGCTTAATTGCGCTTATATCATTTTACCAATGACCTATCGTATATGAATACATTTGCTATTATGATTTATAGTGCTTACTCCTGATACCAAAAATACATATTGCTCGCTTATATATTTTTGTTGATGTCATTGGTTGTTTTTGCTGAAATCAACTTGGTATGGATTGAGTAAAATGATCTTACCGTATATTGAAACAGAATATGGTTTATGAACTGTGCAGGTGGTTACATGGTGGTAGGGTGAAATGTTTATATCCAGGTTACCTTGTTGTGTTGCTTTTGCTTGCAATTAGATAGACCAACTAACAATACCCAACATTCTGTGTTGCAGACAATATTAAGGTCTATGATATGCTATTTGACTGAAAGTCAGTTTACTCTGAGACACGTCAACCACGACTGACCCCAGAGAATCTCAAAGGTCAACAAGAAAAAGAATAGTCAAAACAGAAGAGGCTTGGCACCAAGTATGAAAAACAATATTGCAATATCATGGACCTAGGGGCTGGCCTATTACATGTTGTCTGTTTCTCCTGTTTCCCAATTCTATAAGTGTGTCTTCATCTATGTATGACCCCAAAGAAACTCGAAGATCAACAAAAACAAAAACAGCCAAAGCTGAAGATGCTTGGCACCAAAAATAAAAACATATATCTGTTATCGAGTCTAGCTTGTGGACATAAGGGGTTAAACATGCTGTCCATTACCCAATTGTGGCTGCCAGTTACCCAATTATGCATGTGTCTTCACCAGTGAATGACCCCGAAGAATCTCAAAGATCAACCGAAAGAAAGGATTGCCAGAGCCGAAGATGCTTGGCACCAAAAATGAAAACAACTTTCCCGGCAATCGAATGAATATTTTATTAGTGATTAGTCTGCTGAGGAAACTTGTTTTCTGCCCAGTTGGTTAACTCAATATCATGTCCAGTCCATTAAGTTGCAGAATTATAAATGAACAAGCAAGATTTCTTATAGAATTGTTTCAAAAGAGTAGGAAATACATCTTTTAGACAACAAAATCATCAGAGACGTGTACATAGGATTACTTCGGGAAC
Organism: Lineus longissimus; assembly: GCF_910592395.1. Classification (NCBI taxonomy): domain Eukaryota; kingdom Metazoa; phylum Nemertea; class Pilidiophora; order Heteronemertea; family Lineidae; genus Lineus; species Lineus longissimus. Next base: position 3,369,640 of record NC_088314.1, read on the forward strand.
TCAATAACCTAGATGTAGGAAGACACCGTGCTGTACAAGAGACAGGTGGGGGTGTCTGAAATTTTATGATCTGTTGATCTAGTTTCCATGGAAATTCCTCAAGGTTTTAGGTGGACATTAATTGGCATTTAACCCTCGTAGTTCTGATTGGTGTCGTTCTGCATTAATAACATTCTGTTTCTATGGTTGTATCTGAGGCAAGGTACATTTTGAATGCAAGATGTGCTGTAACCTGTGATGGTTTCAAGCATGTCTTTCTTTTAGTTTATCACTAACCCCGCTGTTCTCTGGAACTTGGGAGTGCTACATTTCATTCCTTTTTCATAAAACGGCTTCCTATATGTTTTATAATGACGAAAAACAAGTTCCTCTTGCCTTCCTCTGCGATATTGTCTCAGTCCTCTTGCTCCAAGGCTTACTTTGATGTGTCCCCCTTGTTGACATGCTTCCTCATCTCAAGGAGTGAGGTAGTTGGGCAAATCAGAACAGTCTCTAGCTCTCCTCTTGCTCGTCTTCCTGTTGATAAATCACCAGCATCCCCTGAAGGGTGTGACGTCGTCTCCTCTGGTCATCAGAACCTACTTTGATGTGTCCAGTGCTCAGGTGCCATGTGTAATTGGCTAGCCCGCTGACTTGTTCCCAAAGGAGGCACAGGGACACATACAGAATATTATCAATCAGGAGTGTGCCTCGGTCAATCCATGTTGTGGACCTGATTAGTAAATCTTTCATTCCTTAACCCTTCAGAGATATTCATCCTTCTCCTTCTTCTTCTTTGCATTTGACTGATCATACTTTTACACCGCCTCCCAAAAACCATTCCCAACTCTATTTGGCATATCACTAGTCTCCAAAGTCCTGTGAAGGGGAATTAGAATGTAAATTAAACCAAAAAAAACCCACCAGAGCCCATTAATAAGATAATATCACGTGCCTAAAGGTCACATTTGAGTAGACATGTGATTCCGGTGCGATTCCGGTGACATTCAGCAGGTTCTACTTTAAATATTTTAGCATCTGCAATTTTCTCTCAAACCTGACAATAGAGCAAAGGTTGGATGTGGCATGTTGACATTTTGATATCCTTACTAACTATCTATCACATATTTCTTAAAGATAAATTGACATTAAAAAGTTTAGTGTTTCTCATGGTAGAGTTTTTGCCAGACTGCACTTTGTGTAGTGGAATCCACACATGTCACATTGAGGTAATGTTGCAGTTGTATGCCCTGACAGAGGAGTTATGGTCGATATCAACGTTGGCAAAAACTTGAACATTATCACCCACGCTTTGGAAAAGGTAACACACAGGAAGCTGATGTGATATTCCAGGTAATAATTTAGATAAAAAGATAGCCGTCCCTTACATTTCACTGTTTGTAAGCAAAAGGGCATTATATTAGTACATACTAGCATCCAAACTGACAACTTTACTGTCTGCCTACGCTTTGCAATAAAACTCCCGTTGAATATTTAAAGAAAAATATTTGTATCGGGAATGACTCGTAGGGGGTGTCATGTTTGCTGAAAACATGATGATTGTGAAAAAGTCATGACTGGAAGCAAGATTAGTGGAATAAAGTCTACACTCCAGTGTTGGAAACATGTAGTTGTTTGAAATTCTGATACTTATAAAAAAGTGGATGTTTTCATCTGTAGTGCACTTATTTGTACTTCATGAAATTCGAAGAAGACTTTTGGTTAAAAAAAGGGGTAAGTAATAATAGTTACAACGTTCGGTAAGAAAGTCATTGACAGGTCAGTGACCTTTGGTATTAGTGGACATGGGGGAGTGACCGGTCGGAATTATTTTTCCTATGATGGCCAGTTATTGTGTCTACATCGTTATGACAAGAAAGTGCTCTTTCCGGCAGAGCTGTATATCATATTAAAGAGCAAACTCTTGGAAAAAGGGCATAACATATGGTCATCTTGCCTGCTGAGGGGTACCCTTTCCAATGAAGATGACAGATAAGTTGGTGCCCTATTGGAATAACCGACAATGGTCGTAAGGCAGAAAGAAAATACAGGTCATTGCAGGCTCAGTCGAAAACGAATTCAACAAAGTCCTATATATCGGTCATAGCAGAACAGTTTACAGCTGATGTAAGGTTTTTTATGACAGTTTTTAGAGATCTAAATCAAATACATGTACATTTTGTTCACATCTTCATATTTGTTTGTTCCATGTTGTCAACATTTGTCGAACCTTGACATTTCATTTCAATCATCTCCTCGCATCGATATCTGAACATGAAGTTGCTGTACCTGTCACCAATCAAGATTTAATTGGAATCTTATAGACTCATCATAAGGGCTTTTAACTTCAATTCATGCTTGCTGGTATCCTTGGGAACCACAGAATGCCATTGATGATTTCATAATTGGTGAAAAGGAGTCCCCATTTGTAGGTTCAGAGATTTTATGAAGTTGGCTATGAATGCACAATGTACCATAAGATCTTTCATGTCGTGATGACCTGATCTGGTGTTAATGTAAGAAAGTGTGGCAATGAAGCTGACCTTCTGGTTCGTAGAGTCCATATGGCAGGACAGCTAGATTTTTATCTTTTCATTCAAATGTTATTGCAATCAAAAACAAGTGACTTGCCAAGTGTTACTAACAACTGGTTCCAACAAGTTATCTGCCTCTTTAACCTACACAAAGCTGGTATCACGAATATAGTCCAGGGACCAAATTCAACGCTGACCAAAACGTCGCCTCACATTCCCACTAATCAATATTCAGTTATTGACTATTACAAATGGTCGGTTCATATGCACGCAAGCACCCTTCAATCGATCCGCCGTTGACCGACAGCCATTGCAGACTCCCCAGTCAAATTACTGTGATGGCCACATGGAGGAAGCTGTCTGGTCTGATGAGGTCATATCATTGATGATCCATTCCAATCGAGGTTTGGGTCAAATTTCCTGTGTATATTGTGAGTTGAGTGTACATCGATGTGCAAGGTTCAAAACCAAGTTAAGTTGAAACAGAAAGAGAAAGGATGCAAAACAATTCGCAAATTATCGGCATGATTATCCTGTATATTATGGAATGCAATCAGCAAAAATATGTGCGTGCTCTTGTCCAGCTATTGGTGAAATGAACAGACACGTATATACACCAGTTCCAACGAGAATAGGTCATATCAGCAGTATATATTTGATAGTAATGTGTGCATGGTACTATTGTTGAGTTGTTCCTTCATAGGTTGAAATCGATTTACCAACCATATGCTCTGACAGGGAAAAGAACTCCTAGCTAATTTTTCCGTTGTCTAGTCATTGCTCTCTTGTGATTCTTCAATAATGATCCCTGCCAAATATAGCCCTTTGTTTTACATACCTTGCCATGACTCTGGGCTTTGTCTGAAGAAGATTTGATGACAATCTCGTTCATGTTAGCCAAAACCTGTTGACTTGAGGAGAGGACCTCTTGTTTCTTGGCTGTGACAATCTTCTTCTTTCTCAGTGTTCACTTTATACTTGGAGGAGTTTCCAGAAAGTATTCCTCCTCCAAGACAGGATGGGAATTTTGTGTGTCACTGAAGTTACTCACAAATAGGGATTGTTACCCTGTGTTCAGCCGGAAGAATAACCAGTTTCAAGGATTCTCGATTTTAAGGCTGGTTGCAAGGAAGGTGTCCAAGTAAAGTATCTTGCTCAGGGTTGCAGACAAAGTGGCAGTGCCAGGAACCAAACCCACAATACTACCTCGTTCCAAAGTTCCCACAACACTACAGTCATGACGTAGAGCTGAAACACTGGACAAGGCCATGCCAAAGATCGTTATGCGCATTGTCTTATGTCTCAAGCCAGTCAAACATTTACTTTATAAATCTTGCTAAAACAAACCAAAACCTATCTGCTAAAACGCTCTAGCATATATGAAGAACACACAATAGAATACAAACACAACCACAGCAAACAATAGATGTTTGTCTTCCTTGATTGTGTCCATCTAAGGTTCCACTGCAACAGGAAGATGGTGTTAACATTTTCATTTAGTCATTAGCGATCCAGATGGATTAGATCCCTTTTTCAGGTATGTTGGCTGATGAGAATTTGGAATGGCCAGATGGTTTGCTGTTCCCTCAGCTGGTCATGGACGATGCTGGATGTTTTCTTGTGGTAGACAGTCATGGAGATAACCCTAAGTGAGGGGCAAAGAATAGTCGGACAGCATGGTGTTAACATCTAGCATTTGACATTCAGCTTCGTTCCTGTTAGCGTTGCCAGTGTATTTGGCAGATCTATTCACAAGGAAGTGGGCTGAGATTTGGGAAATGACCAGATGGTTTCACCTCCCTCTGCTGCTTGTCGTGGGCGATCCCTGACATGTTGATTGTTCAACTGTAAGTAGAAAGCCTGAAGTAGACAGTCAGCCTGGGCGAGTGACATGCAATTAACTAAAGGGACTTAAGGTGAAACCTCAAATGTCACAGTCAAACCTGGTCTTGATATTTTCTTCCGATCCCCTCCCCTGCCTTACATGCTCGTACTTTCCCCTTCTTTTTCCCTCCACCCAATGACCTGTATCCAATCAATTCCCCCTCGATATCATTTCGCGCTGATCATGTGAATGGCTGATGGCGCAGCTTCTCGCTAACGCTGACAGTCGGCGAGGAAATATCGACGGTACAGCAGACTTCATTATATCTGCGTTGCCACAGGATTCTGGCATATTTGGTGGAGTATTGGCCCAAGGTTCAGATCATTAGGGAGAAAAATGCCAGTGTTTATGCCGTGTTGATGTAGCATGGAATTTGTGATCTCTACGTGATTCAGAGGAGGATCGCTGATGGTGATAGCTGTTAAAGTATGCATGTACAGGAGTAAAAACTGCCTTCGTTTTCTATTCATGGTTCATTGGATTCCATATGTTGGTCATGTGTCAGAGGTATCTTGTTGCATTCCTACGCGTTTTGTCATTGAAAAGGTTGAAGGTTGAAAAGATTGAAAGCTTTGAATGAATTTGTCAACATAATATGAACAACTCTTTTCTTAACAGATTAAGATTATGTTTTTGTTCAAAACTTCATTTTGCACAAAATCAGCCAAGTTTGTTTGGTTTTTTCTCTTTTGTTGTGTGAATGATTGAAGATGTTACGATTTTTGACAAGGACTCTTTTAAGTGCCTTTGTTAATTGCAACGACTTTTCAAAAAGGTTTCTTTTTAGTGGATAGTTTTGGAAAATGTTGTTATTTAATTGTCTGTATGTCTTTCATTGTGAAAGCATAGTCAGCACTTTCGTTCGATGCATCTATTTTTGGAATTCTAATTTCTCAGCAGGTTTCGATTTTATCTCGACTTTCACAGCACAATTATTGATTCTCTCATCTCAGCCGACTGGTCGGGGATGTTGAAATCCTGTCATCCATCAAAGGCACATTGACTTGCGCGGGTGACTGACATATATATGTAGACATACTGCGGAAATTACGTGTCTGGATCATGTGAATTGATCTTCCGTCTTTGGTATTCGTGAATGTAACAGAGAGCTGTTGGTCTTTGGCATTTGTGAATGTAACCTGGAACTAGGAGTCAACGCCCATTGAAATATCAGACACTCTACGTTGGATGGATTACTAAATTGAGGTACTTTGTATATTTAACATGCTGACGTTTCAGGTGGCTGGATTCCCTGGATTGATCAACCTGCATTGGCATTTGTGAATGTTACTTGAGACCTGTGGAGTTAACGCCCATCTTAGTTTCACTACAATATCATATATATTTCACCTTCTGTGGATAAGAGAATCAAGGTTTTAGGTAACTGGCTTTGACATTTTGAATGTACCTTTATTTGTGAATGCTCAACTTCTCTGATAGATGATGATACATGCTTATTGTGAATCACTTGTGAATGAATGTTGCTTTAAACCACTGTTAACCATTTGACATTGAAGCTGGAATTGCTGGAAAACTGCCAACGAACTAGACTTGAATGTAATATATGCAGCACATTTCTTGACACCCGTTTGTTGTAACCATGAAGACTATGTTGACATCGAAGTTTGCACCTCTATTGTGATCAGTTATAACAATATTTGTTTGTGCATGTTTAGCCCCACTATTTCTTTGGAGGTATGACGTCTGACAGTATCACTCTCAAAAAAGGTATTGTTAAAACACTGCCCAATATCTGTGTTTTGTCGCACAACCTACTGATTATGAGCCCAGCTCTTCGACATGTCTGAAGACTGTGCCACGGATCTGCCTGCTTCTCAGCTAAATCTTCTTTTCTCATCAGTATCACTGTATGTATCAGATGGTGTGATTTCACATCACGAAATATCCTCTGTGTCTCAAGTCTATTCCCCGAAGATGTATGATAATAGCTGTATGTAGTGTTAAAGTTGCTTTAATTGCATTTTGAACCAGGAGGGGCTCACCCATTTTAGCACGGGTATGCTAAGCTTATCATCATCATCATCACAGCCACAACCAAATAAAGTTCTGAATATTCAACAAAATCAAGAGGCTCAGCTGACTGGCTTCCTCTATGTGTGAATTGTCAAACTATGAGACTTTCTAAAGTTTACGATGCCTTTCAGGGATATTCTACCTACCTTATCAAAAGTGATCTGTGGGAATTTCTTTTGGAGTATTCATTGAATCAAACTAGTAGTGAGACAAAAAGACAGTGAATCTTTAAGACGCTTGTTGCTTTACTCAAAGTATTTTCGTTATGGGGATGTTTCATCTCAAATGATATGACAACGCAAATCTTGTATTACACCGTCTGAAGCCTGAGGGATAATCGCGATGACATTGATGTGGTAGAATCTCATTCAGCCGCGGGCTCCATCGTAGTTTGAAGGACTTCTTCGTGGAGATTTTCGTGACGAACTCACACAAAGATACATCATTAAACCAACATTTCGCGTTATCGAGTGATGCGGCGTATAGCCTTCTGGGGAAACACATATTGATTGGCTGTTCCTGATTTAGGTCTGTGACTCTTGGTGTTGCGTTTGATCATTAAGTTCTTATTCTGTTTCGTCCCTGTGGGAGTAAGGACTGTACGGATAAGATGCTTGTGTCACAACATGTACCATTAAGTCTTTCCCTTACTTTGGTCACTAGGGTTCATTGTGTTTAGAAATCAGCTTTCTTTTCTCTTGTTTTCCTGCCACCCTTTGAACATGAGTGAACATCAGTGAACTTCAGTCACTATTGTCTATTCCTCTAACAACACTTCAATAGGGAGGTTGGTTGCATGTCCTTCTGGACAAAAGTGGCCTTTACATTTGAAGGCCCTTTTTGCTTTCTTAGCCAAGGCTAATGAAGGAATCCTATTGAATGCTTATAAAAACGTTTTGATAAGCCTGGTAAACCCTAGGGTGGAATAAGATCTCATTCATAAGCAATCTAGAAGAGTATCCAAATGTCTTTCAATGAATCACCAAAAAATCAACTGCTCTGTCTCAGTTTTGCACCCTTGGCATTTATGGCTAATACACAGACGTAGCTTATGGAATCTTCTCATATCTCCCCTCGACTGAGCATGTTGATATGAGACAGACATGCCAAATGCCGCCACTTTATTCCTTTATTCTCAAAAATATCATAAGAATGGCATCGGTGATTCCATCCCCATGGTTACAAGTGTTGGAAAAATAATCCCCTCAGCTTCTCGCTGTCATGTGGTGGAAAGCGCCGAATTAATGCGCCGCCAGGCAAACAATCATAAATGTCACATACCATGATGAGGACATGGCCTGAGAAAGTAAACCTATCCAAACATTATAGCCAAGGGATAGTCGGCTCACCCAGACAGCATGGTCATCTAAACAGTTGAGACATAGCCCAGATCCATTTAACCTTCTATCCAATCCACTCTACATTACTCACATTTTGTCAAAAAGATTGTTGAAAAATCTCAAACTGCATCAGAAATCGTGGTAAATATGAAATTTACTCAATATTGAAGCTGTGTCACTCTAACTGTATTTGAAAGGTTGTACATTGGTGTTTGTATCCATAAACAAAATCGAGCCTGTCAAACCTGATGTGAACTCGAGTCAATTCTTATTGAACAGGGATGTTGATACACTGCGTCAAAATCATTGAGCAGGAATCTCACCGTCAACGTCCAAAGCCTGAAGGAAGAACTTCTGTAAATATCACAGTTATTTATTGCATTCTGTCTATTTCATATTGTGGCATCTGGGTTTGCCTTGCGGGGAACAGAGTCGATGAGATGACGGTATGGTTGGCGGTAAATGGAGAGTGATGGCAGGGATTTATTGTATTGCTCAAACAGTTCTGTGCTAATCTGTTCATTCCGCTTTCTGCCAACATCCAGTGGTGTCAGGCTGAACGTGGTCATCATGTGTCTTTGGTTGTCTGAATCATTGTATCCTCATGTTTCGTTTGAAGTGATCTTCAAAACAACACCTTGGTGAACAAAACAAAAAAATACATCAGAAGAAGAGGATTTTTTTCATTAGGAGCTTATCCATCAGCTGTGTCAGATAAAGTGATTTTTATGCCATAGTATGAAACACTTATGTAGGTTTGTCAGAGGTCATGTTGCTGATACGTTGACTAGGTAGATTGTACATTGACCAGGGATCCAATGGGGGGCGGCGGCTCTCTCATTTCAGAAAATCCTTGGAATTCACCTGAGTGTACCTTAAGCCATCAGGAAAACTATGATGATATATCTTTCAAAACATAAACATAATGCTGTTGTCTGCCTGCAAACATGCTACTTTGAGGTAAAAGACACCACTGGAGTCGTAATCATTTTACTAGATTTCAAAACCGAAAACAGCTAACACACCCACCAATATCCAAACAAACATTCCAATTCCGCTCTGGGCGTTATTCCGTGATCAAATCTGCCACATCATATCTTAAACAATCACAATCCATTATTGCTAATTTATATGGTATATGGAACTCTGATACAAGTTATCAAGCTTGAAATGGAAACAATTACTAGTTGATACCCAGGAATATTGGCCCGCTGTGAGATGATTTGCATGCTGTCTCGATCCCCAATCATCTGTGGAAATAGACTTTTGCTCACCGTGGCTTAGCCAAACAGAAGCAGACTGGCCGTCTCGGGGATTTGGAATACGAGTCAGTTTGGTTGACTAAGTCTATGATATCCCTGTAATTGTGGATCAGTCATTTTGATGAGATCAAGGATATCAAAGATATTGAGATAAATCATATTGTGGTCGAAACCTTTCCATTAAGAAACCAGAGTGGGTTATACAATGCAAAATTTGGAGGAGTTTGGTCAATAATAGCCCATTCTTATCACAGAGGCATTCCTTGGTCAAGATATTGAAGATTTTGCCAGAATTTGGTAAAGATGCTTGTGTCTTTGCTATCACAGAAATAGCCCATATTATTACAAAAAAGGCTGAATCTAGCCCATGGTGATATTTCGAGAATAGTTGGTAAAAAGGCTAAGCCAGTCTGTTCTCTGCACTCAGCCCAAGTGTCATTACTGTGGTCCCTTATCCATTAGGAAACCATAGCTGTTCAAATTAGGATCGAGACGAAGAGGACAAGACAGGGTCGTTCTTTGATGTATTTTCATCGATCTTGTCTGTGTGTCTCTAGCCCCGCTAATGTAGAATCAATAAACTGGAACAATGACAAGATACAACACGCTGAATTAATCGCCGAGCATGGCGCAGGCATCTCGACAAGCTTGTTGATCTTTTTATAGCGGCTGTGGCAGATTTTTTTCCAACGAAGTCGTACGCGGTGAGCGTCAATGCCTAATGAGGATAAGACGTGATAGAGGTACGAAAAGAAACATGGCGGTAAATGATCAGACGACATGGTAAATGATCACATTGTCATCCGTAATTTATTCAAGACATGGCGAATGCTTTTTTGTTTTGCAATTTCCGGTTGCCGAATCGGAAGTGGTTTGCTTGCTCATTCCTGTCTTGTTCTGTCATTGGCCCATTACTTCCTTTCCTCACCCATCCTTCTTGAATTTCCAGTTGCCAGGATTAACACTTGTGTTCCCTTTTTCCACAGAACTATGAATGACCGATGTCAGTTCTTTATTTAATGATGAAATACACCATGCTCCTCGTTCCCATTTGTGGCTTCTCATTGTTCTTCCTGTTGTCTCTTTCTTTGCTCATTACTTCCTTACCTTACCAATCCTTCTTGTATTTCCCTTGGCCAAAAACAGCATTATTGCTTTTTTTCTTACGAATGGCTTGTTCAGTGAACTTTTTCAGTAATATAATGTTTCATTGCTATGTTTTGTAAGAAAGGTCACCAAATTCTGTTGTTTTTAGTCGCAGAGTCTATTTTTAAAGTACCATTGTCTGATTTACTTTTGCCACATTCTAACCTTTACAATTGGTGTTTACATTCGGTGATGAAGATAGTTTTTGCAAGAGGTTACATTACCGAGAAGGTCGCCATGGCTTGCCTATTTCTTCCATTTTTTCCCCATTTTTGAACAAATTCTGTTCTGTACAACCACCACCTTACCGCAAGGTCTATTCCTATGGCTCATATTGATGTCTCTTTCTTTCCCCCTTTTAGAAAGCGAGCAATCCCAAGAAAAGCTCTGAAAGATTGACTGTTTCATTCATAGTACGCGTTGCAGTGTTCAGTTGCGGTTACATTTAGTTTCCAGTCTCCAGTACCCTAATAGTCCCTATAAGAAACTGCATGGCAGAGTACCATCAAAATTAGTGTCTCTTTGTCTTCTCTCTCAACAAAATATGAAATGGTAATTTCATCAGCTGCAATCAAAATTGAAATTGACACAGCCTTTGAGTCTGTAATTGAGGATTCCGTTCCATTTTAATTCATCATGATAGCAAGTTTTAATCATGTCTGGGAGCTAGGTTTTATTCAGATGGTCACAATCAATCCAAGCACACCTTTTCAGAACTCTAGCAATTCAGGATTCAATACAGTCAAATTTTACTGTTAAACCATGATGTCCCTATACTTTTGAGTCTAGTCAAATTGATGATGTTTGGTGCCGGGAGTTATATCTTTTTGATGGTGCTTAGCAATCAAGCTGCAATCTTCTTGGCAATAGCCTAACCTTGTTTCTCTATTAAAGGTTCGCAAAACCAGTCTTACCAAATGATGGGTGCTTTTTTAGGAATGGAGCATTTTAGCAGCGTCTGTCTGTAGCCAGAAGCAGTATTCTAAAAATGTCGCTCGTGGAAGAGGTTCTTGTAGAAAGGGAGAAAATTACATTGTCTTTATAAGGCAGTATGGTAGTCTCATTTTATCAAGGACAAGTGTTTGTGGTTGAATCTTTGTGGCATTTTGTCACAGTCAGTTGACAGTTAAAAGGTATGCTGACAGTGTCGTCATGATGTTGTCACGAAACTATGACAACGTGACAGATATTCGTGCACACTGCCACATCATTAACGGATGTCGGAGCAACCCTAATTGGATTGTCGTTTAGTGGTTTGCTGTCGTTGCCCTCGTGTTTAGGCTCCCACTTCTTTTACGCTGGTTACCAGCATCTCTTGCACATTACTGTGCAACTAAACTCCATATAAACTCTGTGGCCATTTTCAAGTGTGCAAAATGAGCTCAGCATTCTTGCTAAGCAGGTCAAAAGAACTTGTCCACTTCTCCCAGAGTCGTCCCCTTGAGTACAGTACCATTTTGTCAGTTCGGTCAATGAAATGTAGACTTTTCTCTATGCGATGAATTACCAATTGGATTGGTCTCAAGAAATAAGGTAAAATGATTCAGTCACTTTTACGTCTTTTGCGTTGAAAAGCTCATGCCCTTCTATATGTTATGGCGTATATACAGTTGCATCATGAAAGGTTCAGAGAATGAATCTACGCAGTGCAGAAAATACAAAGTGAAACATAGAGGTTTGGTGAACTGCGAATGTTACAACTCACCATATCAAGGCTAAGTGAATTCCCTGTTGGCCGGATCAATCTGTATGCATATGTCTAATAAGCTAGAAAAAAATCCAGCATGGTAATGCATTTTAACCCGATATGTCTCCCAATTTCAACTCTGACACATGTTCATGAGGAATGGGATTTTTTTCAATTCCCTGCTACAGAAATGTCCTTGGGTTTTTTCGCACAAAGTAGAAGCACTCCCAATGCTATTAACAACTTGTTTTTGATGCATTTGACGGTGGAGGAGATATAACGTTTCCTTTCCCTGGTTAACTTAGGTGCTATCATCCATTATTGGTTTTATGTGTTCCCTATATCTATTCTTTTCATCTGGTTAAGGCAATAGCCAGCTCGGTGCGCCTTATGGGTTAGAAATGAACGCTGACTAGGCAAAGGTTAAAGACTTTGTCTAAGTATTCAGGCGTGGATGTGAGGAGGGAAGGGCACACCTCTCAAGCGCCCCATAGGAAAAATATTTGAAATCATCATGAATTTTAGAAAATTTGACATAAATACTCCTGGGCATTCTCTTCCTCAGACTCATTGATCCCCCCCCCAGCCCCTTGATGGTGATTTCAGTTGGTAAAGACAGGGCCATGAAAACTGTACCAATACACACAACTTCATTGCATGATTTTACAAAGAATGCCAGCAAGGTCTGGATTTCTTCATTACCTCTTCTGCATCATGATATATACAAGGACTTTTGCTGGACATTCGATCAAAAACCTCCCTCCTTTTGTAGTTGATACCAAAGGAAAACAAAAAGACTAATGTCTTTTGCTTTGCACTTTGATTTGGCCAAGTGGCCGCGCTCGCCATGGAGTATTGGGTGATCAAAAGATGGATAATGAAGGTATAAATATGTATGGAGGTTTGAGGGAGGCGGAGGACACGTGGCATAAAACACAGGCTACTGATGGGCGATGTGCAGCTGTCGTCCTCAAGTGTGACTAAGCCATTCTGTTTTGTCAACGACAGAAAAAAATATAATCTCAACAATTCTCCACAGCAACTAAAGAGAAAATTGATTCATGATACTGCATCACTGTGCATTTTTGTCTCCAGTTTAAGTGCGACAATCGACCGACAAAACATTGTAACAATGTAACATGTGACTCAACAAAATACAGATTTAAAGGGATTTTTAAATGATACGAGTTGTGTTTTGCTGTGAGGCTGACATCATTATCCATGATAGATGTGATATCATCATTTGGTGTCAAGTGCAGAGTCTGAAAGCATGATTGGGCTTCAAAATAATTTGTTTTCATGTCAGCAGAGATATTTCTACCCTCTGATAATCTGATGTAAAGGGGAATCGTTTTGATAGATAGTTCTTTTAACTAGAGTCGGCAGCAATTTAGAGGATTTCATTATATTCTGTTCGAAAACACGTTTACTTATATTTGTATTTTCTTCTATCTTCCAGATAAACGGCCAAGATGTACACAGTCGGGAACAGGCAATCTTTTTGTTCAGTCAAAATCGATCGGACATAACTTTGTTATTAGCAAGACCACAACTTCAGGTAAGGTGTTTTCTTTTAGCGCAGCCATGAGATATTGTAGCAAGTCCGCTATATAGGGACACAAAAAATCAACCTGTCAATTTTCACTTTTAGTGTAGCACTATCAACCATAGTATGTCCAAACAATACCAACTGCCGGCGTCTAGCATGACTATGTATGCCCACCAGGTCTCTCTTGATCCGTAATTTCATCTCATCGTATTACCCTGCGGCCAAATAGGGATTGAGCTTGAAAGCAAACAGTTGATAGTATGGAGACAGGCGTATGCTGATATGTCAACATTACTACATTGTACCTAGAAGGGGTTAAGGTTTCTTATAAGGGCTGCGGTCAAGCTTATATGGAAAGAGTTGTTTTCATTTGGAGTTTTTTGTTTGATCATGTTGTTGTCATCCTGCCGTGTTATCATCATATTATGCACCACTTCATGTATTCCCTTGAGCCAAATCGGGTTTTAGCTTGAGCAAACAGTTGATAGTTGTAGAGGGACAGATGCTGATATGTCGGTTTCTCTTGCTTCGTTAGTCTGGCCAAGTGATTAGTGTATCTGTATTGATCCTGTGGCCGTCTCTTATAAGTAGTATCGAGTATGTTAAAGAAGGAAAAGCACACGATGTACAAGGGACTGATAACGTGTCCTCGTTTGGTCATTGATTCGACTAGCGTTCAGTTGGTAATTACGTGGGGTGTGCTGCTCTCGGTCATGTTCTGCGGACCCGATAAGGGCCCTGGGGTTTGTTATCCGGTATTAGTGTCTATCTGATTAGAAGACGGAGTGTGTGGTCTATAATATGATTTTATGGAACAGTATTGGGTGTGTTCATGTGTCCTCAGTCAGTTCAGACCATGAACATCATCTTGTAGAGGAGTATGGATGTTGATTGATTATTGAATGCAGATTGATAAGTGTGCCGCACGAAAATAGCTCTGGCCGCAGTAATTGCTGTGGTCATTCTGGCGATTGTCTGTTAGCGAGGAAATTAGGCAGTGCCCTTATGACATAGCATAGTGTACAATGGTTCGTAATAGAAAAATAATTGGTCATTTAGAATACATTCAGTGCTTGTTATTCCCTGTAGCATAGCTGTAAATGGTATTCAGACTCCAGCAATGGTAGGTTTTACTGTTAGTTTGTGTTCCAACAATCATAGTGGCTTGTTACAAGAAGAATCTTCACCAACTATACTACACAGTTTCATACCAATTGGGCTATCTCCGTCAAACTCCCTCATTGAGCTAAACTGTGGTATTTCTCGGCATAGTTCAATCGAGGAGTTTCGAGGGACTGTCACCCGATTTGACAGCAACTAGCGAGACTGTTCAATATTCCCAAAGCGTTAACCAAATCAAGTGTTAACTCAGCTCTTACCACTACAGCAACGTTCCAAACAAACACAGAAACAGGCAAGTCATATTTGCTCACATCACAAGTAAAAAAGTCGTCAAGCTAATGAGAGGAGCTGGAGCACTTGTACTATACTTGAATCTGATTGCGATGCCAGTTGAGTAAACTCAGGAGATTTGATGCAACAAGGGGCCACTTGAACAAGACTTGATGCAAATGTGCAACAGTTTATACATCAGACTTTTCTCAGATGATTTACAGTTGTTCTTTGCTAGTTTTAATCATTTTGCTTCTCTCTTGCAGAGTGATGACTAACTAAAACGTAGAAAACATCGCCTGGTCATTTCAAATGCATCATCTCTCAATATTACTATGAGCAGTACTACCAAAGAGTAAAAGAATCATACCACCCAGCTTACACCATAAAAACACATTTTCGCCTCCAAATATTCACTCGCAGAAAGAAGTTAATTCATATGGCTCAGAAAGATTCCGTTTAGATCAAGCACAAAACCCACGAGACTCAGTAGTTATTCAAGTTTGCTAAATCATTGAGCATCTCGACCCAAGAGAAAATTGCTTAGACGATGCATTTGATTAGAATTATCGATTCTGAATCGATTGCTGTGAAAAAGACGAATAATTCGTACAAAATTTTGAAAAAATATTCATGGAGTTAGAAACTCTACATTGACATTTTCCCATTTGCAAAATAACTTGCTTATATTTTTTCGGGTCGCATGGAAATCAATGTTAGTATCATATCATGAAACTTGTATCAGTAGTCTGATGTCCATGTTTACTACTGATTTGTTCTTGCTCCAAAAAGTTTGTCTAATCTACGGTTATTTTCTGACAAAACATTCTGTCATAATTTTATCCATCTCGACCAATAGATTGATCAGAAATTGGGGTTGCTGATTGTCAAGTATTTTAGGGAGATGGCTGATATTATGGATTTGTTCCAAATTAGAAACAAATTGGTTTTGCGTAGCTAATTCATTGGTACTGTAAACAGCATTAAATTGGTAGTCTATTCGATTATTTTGCTCTGATAGCCTCAGATTTGGCAGAGCAGTGACGGGTGGGTTAAGGACCAAAACTTGTTGCATCATCTATTTCAACGCATTAGATTTATTCAGTCATTTTGCCTAGAAGTGGCTTTCTTGATTGGGGATATTGCGGAGTTGATTATGTTTATCTTTACTTGATTTGAGAGCTACTTATCCACTGGAGGACCCAACTGGATCCATTTGCCATTAAGACTTAGTTTTTACTCCATGAACAGCTGGTCTTCATCTTGATTCGTGCTTGGCTAGAATTTGATAAAAGCTGACAAAATTGGCCACTATAAAATGACTTAGCTTTATTGTGTCTGATTGTGTCCGGATTGTGACTTGGCTAGAATTTGCTGTTGGCTGCAACTGACTTTGTCTAGTGAAGGAATTGACTCATGTGAATTCATTTAAGTGAAAGCTGGGAAACTCGAATGCTCCCAGAGGTTGATAAACATGTAAAAGGACTTGGATTCACAAGTAGGTAGCAGTCTCAGAGATAGAAAGGCATCTGCACTGGATGCACTGCAGTTTCGATGAACTATATCCAAATTAGCTTCATTAAAAAGTAAGATGGATCTTCTCTAAACCATGCTAATCATTGCATCCAAGGAGGTGCTAATGAACATTGGCCAGATGACATAAACTAGCTAAAAACAAATAGTGAGGCAGAAAATCAACAAGCAGTACCTTAACCATATGGTTGACAAAACCTCAGTTCTCCAGTCAGCTTGATTCCAATTCAACATGACAAATAAGGTGTGTCTATTTTGAATCAAATGTATGTGTGAATGCCTATGAATCTGCGGCCAATTGGGGTTGGAAGAGGGTTGCTTTGTAGTTCACCTGTGCTCTCCTAACAAGATCATCCCTAAGCTGGGCAGGTTGGAGGGATCACCTGCTGACTTGTCCACAGTTGCCTCCACCCTAATCAGGCCTGAATCACATACACATTGGTCAAAATACCGTACATTTATGCAGTGTAAAACTTGTAAACGATAGGCAAGATGGACTGTTGATGTTCCTCTTTGAAGTGACCAGCATCCATGATCCTATCAGCTTAAGTAAACAAATATTCATTGGTTCACTGATATTTCCCAGGAGGGGGTGATTTCATTCATGGGTATGGTGCCTGGGCATAAAATTGGCAAGATTGCCAGTACCAAACAAAGTTTGCTTCAGGAACTCACCATTTTGCCAACAAAATAATGTGTTCAAAGACTGAGTGTGAATGGTAGTATAGTTCCTTTGTGGCTCTTGTTCGTAACTGGTGAAGATGGTAAGGTTTATCAATACCCATTTTGCATCCTGGCAATTACCATTGTACTCAAGACCTAATATCATGAACCCCTGGCCATAGCCTTTTAAATCTTTGATCTCTGATACATTTGTTCATCACTGGTCACAGATAATCTTATTTTCATCTTGTTTCAGAAAAAAGTCATGTTCATTGTCTGATTAATTGACACCCGACGGGTATTCTGTCCATGCTGTTGTTCTTAATATCACAGTTCTTTCATCTGAGTGGGCAATGGAGATTTTCGGAGAAGTCCACTTGTAGGTTGCTTTAGGTTTGCCTCATCCATACAATTACGATGGACCTGTATTAGGGTTAAAAAATCACTTAAGTGAAGTTTTCCCACAGATACCTGAGAAATTTGCAAACCATTCTTCAAGAACTCCCTTGAAATTTGTGTCATCTGATTGAAGTTCTGTCATTTTCTGCTCATAATTAGACTTCATCTCAACCAAACTGACACAAATGACCTGTACATAGCATACCTTTCTTTGTACAAAATGTATGTATGATTCGAGTCTTGTTCTTCTGACATGGTTCAGATGTGTTGATTTCCCTATTGATTTGGAGTAAATAGTCTGAACAGGTAGTGAAAACCATCATTGAACTCTCACCTACCTTAGCTCGGGGCACTGATTTTCCCACAAAATGTCTTGAGAAGTCAACCAGGATATCACAATAACATAAAAATGGCAAATCATCTAGATATTTTAGTTTAATTTTTTTTTGTGCATGAATTGGTGATGTAACTTTGTGTTGTTGGTTGCGGTGGATGATACATGGTTCAGAAGATCCTCAGATCAGACTCAGTTTTGCACCAATGCGATTGTGTGAAAAAGTGAAAATGAAGTAGAAACGCATCTATCATCTGTGTTGAGGGGGTGCTGTGGTAGATAACGTGAGGACATCAGCCAAACGAAAATCAGGTCAATACTGCGTCAATACTAGGTGTCACCTTAAAGTGGTGTGGCAAGTCCCTGATATTGTCTGTACATGTATGTTAGGAACTCGGCCCTTATTCATCAATACCACTTTTTCTCAGAATACATGAATTTCTCTGAATACAAGAAAGCTTTGACTGTCATCACTATCGCAAAAAATCTCGTTACAAGTTCGCAGTATCTTGATCAGTTCTCATGACTTTTGTGGGAAAGTTTCAAATGAAAGCTCTGTGCAGTTCAGAGATCAGGTGTAAAGTGTGCGCTACCTGTTCAAAATATTTGTGACTAATTACGCTAATCAAAGTCGAAGCAGTCCCCGACTGAGAGGCGCTAACACCTTTGATTAACCCATTCTGATCTTCTTGTGATGGTTCATTTATGACAATTGTCACGTTCTGGAATGTTTTGCTCTCCCAATATTTAGTCCGTTGGAATCCTGGAGACCGGCTGTGGACCTAGGCATAGATAGTGTAGATGCAATTGGCTTCTTTTTAAGGTCAAGGTCAAGATCCATATCTGGCACTTTGTGTGGTGTTTCAGTCCTCACCAAGTAAGATGGGCGTTGATGTGTGTCATTTGAGGTCAGGGCCATTCTGTCACACCTTTAGAGACATCATGATAATATGGCTTGGCGGACATGAAAATCATCAAAAATTCTTTCAAATTTTGCACATCGTGGCCCCTTTATCCATGCAGTCATTACATTTAAATTTTTTGCAACAATGCTCATACATCATGGCATCTTCGACATCATTATTCTTGAAAAGAGGTCCCCAGTGTGTCATTACCTGCCGAAGTGGAGTCTGACGGCTTATTGTTGACTCTGCAACAGTGAATACACAATATCCATGGTTGGGAGCAGCAAAGAATAATAACAAATGTTATTGTGAATAATCAACAAAATGCCTGGGACAGGGTGGGAGAATTTCTAATAATTTGGCGGAAAATTGACCGACTTTGGAACCCTTTGATGTGCGGTGTACCAGGATGTTATCAAAGGCTAGCCCATTTTCTCGCTAATTTGTCGCTTTATGAAAACACGACTGGAATTCTTGAGTGTTTTTGGTGAAAATATCCATAATTGTTACACTTGGGGTGGCTGTTTCAGCAGTTGAAAACGTCTGGCTATCGATTGAGATATGATGCACGTTTGGAGGCAGGTTATCATATTATTGCAATATCTGCACGCTTGTTTCTCTATCCATATCGCATTGGTCATGTGGCCATTTTGCACCCAGAAAGTAGTCCTGATCTTGGAGTCTTTCCTTTTGGTTATTGTTGACTATCCTATCAATCCCAGGCTGCTGTACATTATCTTCCCTGCCCAGAACCTGAAAGTTATGAGGAAAAATGGTTCAGATCAAAAAATAATTCAATCGGATAAGAAAATAGATTCTTGTTCACTCAAAACTTATCAAGCTTCTTCTAAAACATTTTAATCAAGTGTGCAAGAGCCATCCGCATTCTGAAAGGAAGATTTAATTAGTTCAGAACTAAACAGTACAGGTGTTTTCTGTCTCAAACCAGACCAAGGTCTCTCCTACACACAATGATCAAGTACCTTTGTACGGCCCTAAGGATAATCAAGACAAATAATTACTTTGAAATTCACGCTGGTTAGCGGAGACACCGCGCCTCCGCCATTTATGTTCTGGACGTTTTGGCGGAGCACCATCAAAGGGGATGCAGGCAAGATCAAAGGCGGGATAAAATGCTATCAAATTTCGCTATTGTAATAAGCAATGAGCTGTCATCAATATTGAGTGTGTTAATTGGCGGTTCGCTTTGTCAGATAACGACTCTCATTAACAATAGGTTGGATTTTGAAATATCGTTTAGCGTTTGCAAGGGGGTTTGAAAGCATTATGAAAATGGAGATATGGTTTGGTTGTGAGCTGAGTCGAAAAGCGTGACCGCATTATGAAGTTAATTACATGTTAAACTCTTTGTTGACAAAGTTTTGAAATTGATTTGTGGGTTGAAGTTTCTTTTGATGGGGCATATGGCTTCTCTTCTTCTGCCAGGGTAGTTACATGATTGGGTTCAGGATGTTCAGATGATAAAACTGAAAGATAGAAACCTAAAAAGTGCCTGGACTAAAGATAATGTGGGGATAAATCTTTCTTCTCAGTTTGATATCAACTGTTTGTGGCTGTGTTAACCTCTGGTCAATCTTACTCACTTCAGGGATCTCTGTCAGTGTAAATAGGCATCTTTTCAAGATTTTGACACTGAAAAAGTTCAAACAATTTAAGCGTGGCCAGAGAAAACTTTACCCAAAGATGTAGTAAATGTTTATAAAATGATAGTGAACGCTTCATGCTACATTCAAACTGGTGTTTTATTCTGCGATGAAACAACTTGCTGGTTGCTAAAGTCTCAGCAGCACTAAAGCCGATAAGATGCATATTACTGCCTTTGATATCCCTTTCTCGAAAAACAATTGGTTGCCATGTAAAATACTGTAACACTGATGTAACCATTACAATACCTTCTCTTGGATACTCTTCCAGTGATGCTGAGAAAGCTCCTCACAGACACAACAGTTTAGGAATTGCCCTAATCAGTTCCAAGCTATCTTTACATGAGTTTCATGTGCATCAATGTACTATTGGATACAGCAGAATGTATAGAGGATTATGTCAGATTAGCATGGAGAAGTAGGTAATTCTTTAATGTCCTTAATAAGGTTGCTGTGCTGGTAGCCCGACACCCTGCAGACAGAGGTGTCTGATTTTCCCCCTCCAGACAAATCTTATAAATTATTATAAACACAAGTTGGTATCCAAGTGTATGTAATTGTTTTGCTCAAACAAGCTTATATTTGCCCATTACTTAATTATTGTTACACAAAGTTGCAAAAGTTTTCCTAAAAGATTTTATAGATTTTGCACAATTTTCCCCAAATGTTGATTAGCTTTCACAGCTGACTGACCTTACTTCATGACAACCAAGATTCAATCTTGTCTTGACCTGATGGGGTTTCTCCAGGGGTCTTGAAAGTTATCAACTCCTATCCATTGATTGGAATTGACAACAAGAGTTCAGACTTGAACTGTTGTAATGGGATTTCACCTTTTCAAAAGCAAATGAGAATTTGCCCAAATGAGTATCAATATAAAAGAAAAAAAAATTAAATAGATTGTCAACATTGAAAAATATGACGTTTGCAACAACAATGTTATCTTGTGGAAATAGCAAAATATTCCACAGTTTCCTACAAATTTGAGAAATGAGATCATCAGTCAAAACCCGGAACTTGATTGTTGCATGATTGGTGAGTCTATTGTAAGACCCCAGGAAAAACCCTGGCTCCTGCAGGATTAAGCCCCTTCTCCATATAAGGCGCAATGTAATTATCCACAGGCAGCTGCCATCAGTTTATCGAGGGAACTTCAAAGCATTTTTGTGCGGACCCCATACACTTGTCTTGCCTTTGATGGAGCAGTGGGCATTCTATTCCTTGTTTTCATATGGCTATCAAGTTCCTTTGGATGACAACAGGCATTGCTTATTCAGTGGTCAGAGTGAAGTGTAGCTATTTGTTGAGGAGTTTTTGTGCAGATAGGTTGACTTTGTTTTGACCTCTCTGTTCCAGCAGGAACTGCACTGCCAAGAATATCATTAGTGTTTTTCTCCTCAGGACTTTCAAAGTTCTTGTTTCGATGACATTTAATGGTAGTTTTTCTCAGATGACAGGCATCGTAGTTTGCTTACACAGGCGCTACACCCCCTGGAGTTCATCCAATTTGTCACGGCCCATGCTGCTCAACGCGGAACTTGTCATTCATTGCTAGGACTTCCTTGGACTAAGGACTGTCAAACAATCCGCTGCCAACTTGAGTACATGCATCAAAACTGTGAGGAATGGGGTCGCAAAGTTCCTGCTAGGCCAAGTTCCCTTAATTTCCGCCAGGCGTTATAGGACCATCAGCATCTCTGTTTACTAAGTTGATCCAAGGACCCAATCCCCAGTAATCAGCTGGTGATTACCTGTGCTTTATGTGTTGCTGCCTGGAGCAGTTTACTTCATTCTTACCTGGGACTTCAGTGGACTAGGACTTAAACATGGAAGCTCTCCTGGGCTTTCTGTGCCCACAGTCAGACTGCAAGATGCCGATGGATAAACTCAAAGTCATGCATTTTCTCAATACCTTACACCGAGAACAGGTTAGTTTTATCGAATTGTATTTTGCTATTTTTTTCCAAATTAGGTCTTTTCTCGATTTTGATATACTCTGATCTGATGATAACACCAAACATTTTACCCCAGCACAGCAAGATGAGAGTGGATAAACTTTTATAACATCATCTAGTTTCTCATTGTTACATGAAGAACATACATTGTAGGCCTGTGTTGAGTCAAATCGTGGGAGTTTCACATTATTCTTACTGGAGAACATGATGGTCATTGCTTTAGATGTGCGACTTGTGTGCTATGATCTGATAATGACTTGTCATCAGTTGCTTTGAATAATCAGAGGATTTTGACCCCTTAATTGGATAATTGTGTATTGAAAATTGCCTTCATTTCCCAATTGCATTCTTTGCAAATTCTTGTCTTTTGTATTTTGAGTTGTCATGATGATAGTTACCAATGATAAAAAAGGGTTTGCTTTTTCCATCAAATGAGGTATTCAGGGAAATTAGTTTGTTTACAGTTTTACCAGGGTTTCTTATAAAATGTGTGTATTGCATGATCAATGATGTGATATTGTTGTGTTTTGAAATAGCGTTGATTGTCCCTTGGCATTCCATCACAAATTCTTGTCTTTTGTTGAGCACTGTCACAATGAGTGATGATAGGGAACTGAATAAAATGTTACTGCTAGATGGTATGGTAAAGACCTGACATGAGATCTCTGCTAACATGACAATATATCTACTCTCATAGCCATGTTTTGACAAGCTTGATGCTTGCTACCGTACATGTATTTCCTGTTATTACCATTCTGTTGACTCTCATAGGGTTAGTCATAGTGTCTCTCATGAAGAACCATGCTGTGGCACTAGGTTTGAGTTGCTGGGTCAGAGTAGGCCTACAACTTCCCATCTCCCATTTTGCCATCTGTGAGACGATTGGGTACCAATCAATTAGGGGCCTATGATTAGGCGTTACTCATTCATGACTAATGAAAATTTGACATGTACTTCCTAACCTTTGATCCCAGGGGGTATACGTTACAAAATAAATCATTACAGGCTCAACGTTTGCCTGAACATGTGAACACGAAGTGTCCACAAAAATTTGTCAACTGAAAGTGAAAGAACTTTTTATTTTCTGTGTGGTGAGCGCAATAGGGCCTGTAGTGCAATTGAGTGCAATTATCTGAATAGAGCCAACCCCGCCTTACAAATATGTTTCCTCTGAGACCTGAGCTGTCTTGCTTTCTCAACTTGTTCTTTTTTTACATTGTATCTCAGTTCTCAAGAACCCATTGACTTTCACTTGAGCAACTATGAGGTGATTCTGAGAACACTCCTTGCATTTCCTTCTATGACCCTTTCCCTCTTGCCTCCACTACCCCAGGGAGGCTCAGTCCCACAACATTAGCATGGTCTTTTGTTTGCATCTCAAAATTTAACACCATTTCACAGTGGGTCAACACCTCTTGAGAAAGGGTCCCCAGGTACAAGCCGCCCTGAGCATGTGGTCAGATTGTTAAAAAAACAGTCAATTTATTCCTGTTTTGTTTCATTCCTTAAGTTTCCAGCTTCATTTAACCTATTGTGAAAACCCACAAAATGTAACACTTGTCCCCAAAAGGCCAGAGTAATCCCCTTTGGTCATGACACCAAACTTGTGTAAGACCCGATTCCGCATTGTCTCTGTCATATTGTCCAGGAAACGACCATGAAAACCTTTTGTGCAGAAAACCAAAATCTCTTAAGTTTTCCAACCAGTGGCCCCTTTGATCTTTTTTCTTTACGACCCTTTCAGTAGCTCGTTCATGTAATGATCAGTTACCCTTAGTAGTTAGTTTTCAAGAAAAACAAAACATAACCATGACTTTTTGTATCACTTCACAAAAGTGAAATCTGTTAAGAAATCTGTCCTATGGCCCACTTTCATTCCCTTTGATGTATTGTGACCCTGATCCTTTACCCTGCCCCTTCTTGTAATGACCCCTCTTACTATTATCTTTGAAAATACAACCCTGGAGAACCTTTGTGTGCCAACCCTGAACCATGTTCCTGGAACCCTTTGATCTTTTTGCCCATACCTATTTCCCCTTACCAGAAATCATCTTTTCTATTGATATTATTTTAATGAGAACCAAAACAAATCTCAGGAAACCTCTACCTGGTTTCCTCACTAGCCTTACCCCAGGCTGTTGTGTATTCCATGCCCAGACTAACCAACCAACCCTGCATACCCCAATCCCTCCCCTCAGGTCTATATTTTTCCAAGGAATAATTACCCGGCTTTCACATGTGACCCTTCCTTGAACATATTTTTTCAGGGTGTTAATTGTTTTCAGTTGGGTTTACCCCTAATGAGCAATGTGTGCCTAATCCATTTATTGCTCCTAATTTCTTGATAGGTTTTTCTTAAGCGGGCAATTAGGATGTCTATAAACCATGATTCATGTTTTGACTGCAATCTCCATGGTACGTCTACTTATAAAACTGGAAATATCTGACTTCCTGTCATCAGTCCCGCCTTCTTTTTAAACAAATTGCTTTTGTCTTAAAGTTCGATGATATGAACATACTACCCCGCCCCGACAAAAAATAAGATTGCGGTGATCAGGCCAAAGATGTAGTCAATTGGTGAGAAAGAAAGTCAAATTGGCACCCAATCATAGTGGCACGCAGCAAGTGCTTTTTGAAGGAATTAAATCCTTCAAGCTAGCACAGATAGCTTGTTGACCATTCTTGTCGGATGTATCCTGGATCGTCTCTGAACTGGTGCCTAAAATTTGTTCTGATTCACTCTTGATGAGTCACAATTTTGTCCTCCTGTCATGTTAGTTATGAATGGACATCAAACCAACCCTGAAGAGTCCCACCTTCCATTCATGGAAACAACAATCCTTATATATCATAATCATCTTCTTTAGAAGAGGACAACAAGTGTAGGGGATTCCTGCTGTTTTCCAGTATGTTTTCCTTTCATATCATGTTCTCGAAAATTCGACCTAAGTCTACTTGATGTACTCATACAAGGATGTACAGTTCAAAGTAAATAATGTATTTGCTTTTCTGGTCAACATTTCTTTGGTGAATTTCGCTGTTCATAACATTCTTTTCAATTGCAGACCTCGAACTGACGTGATATATTTTGATAAAAGTACATTTTCACTACGTTTCATTCAGCGTCAAATAATACAAAATATCAGCATTTTGCGGAAAAATCTATTCTGATATAGATGTCATTCATAAGCGGAAATGCTTTCATGATGTGGTTGTTCTCTTTAGTATCACCACGATTATGATATTGTGTGATTTCTGAAGGGGGATGGGCTGAATTTGCACTTTCAAGTAGAAATAAGCATGAAATACAATAAGAGAGAAATAATGCAGGCATTGGCTCCAAGAATTCATGCTGGGTTCTTGCACTGGTGTCAACTTTGTCATGGAAAGGCAAACGTTAGGAAAACAATGTCTGCAGTGGGGTATACAGGATATCCAAATTAGATCATTAGTTCCTGTTTTGTGCAAGTGGAGTCAAGTTGCCTGAAAAAGCTGTACATATTTGATGTTAAGCTGTGCATTTTGTATGGATGGTTTTGGCTTTCTTTGTTTGAAAGTCATGACTGGCTGGACATGGGATTTTCAGAACCTGGTGACACAGTCATCACTTTAATCTTCTCTGGTCCAGCTCTAAGGATAACTTCACCAGGGCAGTGGTGATTTGGAGACAGTGTGTCTGATCTGGTCCCCCTGAGTCCAATAGCTTCGGGATGTTTTGTATAGCCTTGAGCAGCTTTAAAAGGATGAAAAGTTCCGTGCCTAAGAGTCTGGTGCCAACTCCTCAAGAGGTAAGAGGATTTTACTAATGTTTTGTGCACTTTTACAATAGGTCTCGTCACTGTGAATTAGGCTGAGCTTTGATGATGGTCCCGACACTATTTTGAGGGTTTTGCTTCTTGAAGCTTGAAAGACGTTGTTATTGGATTCTGAGCCCTGTTTCTTTTTGATCTGGTAACAATCTGGTTAATGACATATTTACAGAAAAATGCTTTGATGGTTTTGAATGTTAACTGTACGATCTAGGTACTTAGGATTTTTAAGATGGAGACACACTTCTTCTGACCTTTAAGGATCATTTGGTCATGGTTTGGAAATCTTGTCCTAAACCCTATTTCCTTTGAAGGTTTTCTGTGGGAAAAGGTGGGGGCTCAGACTAGATAATTTCAAGGTTTTTTATTTCCTCTATGCCTCAAACTTTGCATGTGGTGACTTGAAAAGGACAGGACAGGATGGTGGTCAGAATATCCCATTACTTAGAGTGAAGATTTTTTTCACAAATGACAGTAGATATTTGTCTTCTTTGCATTCCTGAACTAATTTGATTAGCTGCAAATAGCACTTTTCCTACATTCTGATAAATGCAGTGTTATATCAATACATTCTAAGAAAAACAATGCTAATGATACTACATGTGGGCAGAAATCTATTTGGAAAAGCTCCGCAATTAATCATCATGATATTTACAAATTGTCAACCCATGTATTTACTAACATGAGGCACTGGTGATACAGATTGTGTCGGTACCTTTGATCCTAGGTCAGTGTTACACCTGAGGCACTTAACCCTTTCTTGATTATGTTGATAATGTGCTGGCTTTGCTAACAACTGGTGACCTTTTGGCATGGTTGTTGTCAGAAAAGTTTCTCCATGAAAGTTTGGTGTGTTGGTTTGGCTGGGTTTGGGAATTAGTCAGAAGTGCAATTTTAGTTGCTGCGACATAAGACCGAACCATGACAACCACAATGTCTAGATAGTCTAGTTTAGTTGGAGTTGGATAGGTTGCTAAGTAACACATCAAGCCGTCAAGGTCAAATGATGCTCAGCAGAAGATAGGTTAGAATGTTTCATTAAAAACCTGTCAACTGTCTTGTTTACAAACACTGGCGGTATGCTTGGCGGCTTGTTTGATCCCAAGGCATGACTTGATGGCACCTGCCATACCTGAGGCGGAATGGGCACCAGGTCTGACCATGCGAGGTCATTATAAAGTCATTAGAGAAGTCTGGATTGGTCATTGGGAAAATTAGAACTAGTTTGTCAAAGACATTTCACCACTTTAGAAAATGACTTTTCTGCACTGATTTTCAGGTGAAGGACAAACTCAGTTGGGATGCAAACAATTAAACATTAATGTCAAAGTTAACTGAAAACTTCACCAATGTTTGTCCTACATTGTTGAAAAAGGGAAGTGGCAGTCTGTGATCAGAAGAATAACTATTTTCATTTCAAGTCATTTATTTTCGTGACTTATGAGAGAGATCATGATCACATAGATTAACCCACATAGTGAGTGATAATTGATATGTTGAATTATTCAAAATCAATTGTAGAAAAACTGACATATACATTTCAAAATGATGGATCTGTTATTCAGAGAGGTGGTAAGGTGGTGCCGAATTTCATAACTTTTTTATTTCAGTCTCAAGGCAGCCTTTATGATGAAAATACTTCAGGACAGTAATTGTCCCACATTATAAAAATCAGTTTATTGCCTGGATTAAAATCAATAAAACAATAACAAGTATTCTTTATTTGTATATTTCAGATGATGGACGATGGCTTCATGGATGGAAGACACTGCATGTTAGACGACCTTCACATGGAAATGTTAGACCAGCACCACCACAATGTTAACTTCCCTGCCAACCTACTTCGTCAAGTGAGTACAGGGGCCTCCACTGAACTCATCCTGAGACTCAATTTCAACCCATCAAGGGTTAAAGTTACGACACCCATTTTGGTCCCCGGTAAACCTTGATATTTCAAAAACGGATTTTCTTGAAACGGATGAACTTTTTTCCCAGAAGTTTTTCCAAGGAGGGTGTGATATTAGGTTGTCACGATGCACCACGTTACCCCACTAAAAGCAAACAATTCTGAAACTGGTGCAGCAATTTCAAATATTGACTGTACTAAAAATCTCAGACTAATGTGATTAAATCCTCAAAAGGCTTATATAATGCTGTTGTCCACCTTTCAAATGTCTGAATCCATTTAGTTGACAAACTGTTTGATGATAAAATTTCCATTGAATTTTATGCATTTGTTAGTCTTTTACAAGAAAATAGGATTTGGGGAATTTGATTTAGTGAAGTGTAAAATGTTTCTTTGGTTTATTCTTTGTCGGCTTGTTGTAGACATCCACCAGCAGTAAAGTAATCATATTTTATATGGAATCCTTTTCTCAGCAAATGAAAACAAGGACATGTTTCACTCTAAGTTACTCTATGTAAGCTTCATGGTTACTCGATGCGACATGCACATTTCATGTGCAAAATGTAAAACAGAAAAGGCGGATATCATGGCAATGACTTGAATAGTTCAAAGCCAATATTTAAAACCTTATCACAACATGTAGCTATATTTTAGGCAGGTTTTAAGTTGTACAAGTCAATGTCATAATGTTGGTGCAGATGCGGCCCTTTTGAAAACATTCTGTGGATAGTGGTGTTTTTTCAGCAAGAGGCCTACACCTGACAAAATACGAATTAGCTTAGTTGGGTTTTGCCCATGAAGTGCGCCTTGATACCATAACCCTTTAATTCTGAAGACTTAAATGAAAATCTCTGTAGTTCCAGGGGTCGTTTTCTGTAAATCTATGTTCAAGTAAACTACGCAGTATGCCATCGCCCTTTTAATAACTGACAATGTTTGTCACAACTTAACTTGAACCAGGATGGCTGTACAATGACCGCAAGAGCATCTTAGATTCTGGGCTCTATTCAACCTGCCCTTTTCCAAAGTTGTGGCGCCTTTCTTGTTAATATGCCTTATAAGCTGAAATGTGGGGCTATAATTTAATTGGGGAAGTAGCCATAGGAACCCTTGCTGAAACAAGCACACACGCCGTTTGTAGCTCATAGTATTGATTATAAGGGCAGCCGTAGGGGAGGTGAATAATGAGAGGTCACACCCTGTGGGTCCCCAGCTTGTCTTAAAAAGACTTAAAATCATTTCAATATCAAGACGTGTTAATTGCGGTGACAAAAAACCTCTGTTGTTAATAACATACATATTCCTTCCCAGTTCCTGCACCCCACTGAACAAATTAACCAATTACCAAAACTAAGTATTGAAAATAACTGAGTTGCTTTTGTGTAGTTATTCCAACAGTGCAAGTTATGCTCGTGCCTACGATATCCGGTATATCTCAACCTACCCACTGATTTCACATCTTGTGTTTCCAACATCGATAAGGATATTCTGATTTCTTCCCCACACCAAGAGAATTCCTCAATTTCAAATTTACATAAGATACACACATCTGTGTAAAGTCCGTGTACGGACTGATCCCCAACATAAGATGAAATGGAATTTATCAAAACACGATCTTGCCTCTTGTTAGCCGATATAAAGCGATTGGCTGTTATCAAGTGCTGAAACATATACCCCTAACATGGCCGCCCACGAAATTGCAGATACACTATTACAAAACTTAAATTGCAGTTACTGGAAGTATGGAATCCACCTTTTGCAGACAAGGTCTCTTCCAGTATTTTCGTTGTGATTATGGTTAACCAAATATGAGGACATTATTTGTCATCATCGAATGTTGTCGGGATAAACTTTTGATGATCTTAACTCTTCTATTTTATTGCGACAAAAGCATGTTACGCTGGTCATTTTCTTTCTCGTCTCATTGGCAAATTGACAGCTGAAGAAAAATTCTGTGTCTCGTAGATTGGGGGCGTTTCTCAGCATTGAAGTCAGAATAATGTCTTACAAGCTGTTCAGTAATCCATATTCTATCCGACTTCCTGTCTCCTCCTGCTACTAGTGTTTTAACCATGGATCAGATTGTGCCAAGATTTCGTCTGAATACACAAAAATTTCTTGAGTCATACTTTTAAATGAGAGAACAATGAGAGAAACCTTAGACGCAACTTTACTTAGTGATACATAGATGTTATATGAACTCCAGCCTGTGACAAATTTCCTGTCTTATTTGAGGAAGACTGGAAGTGCCAGTTATTAAACTATGTTTGCTTTATTGAGTAAATTTTGCACTGGGTTGCCAGAATTGGTCATACCAGTAGGCTATTCGACAGGCTAAACTTTCAAACCATTTCCGTTTCCTAATATCTGATGAGTTCAATCGAAATTCTTCTTTCTTATGCCTGCCATGCTATGGAATCATGGCTGAGCATTGACTCAATACAACGAAAAATATAATCTGATCAAAACAAATCATTAAAAACACCTTAAATTTTGATATAGAAAAGGTTCAGAAGATATTTATTTTGCCCTTAAATCTGATTAAGTAGAATAGGGAATAAGTATATCAAGAGCCTGGTCGGACCTGGCAATCTGCCTATCTGAACCCTTCATCCTGCAAAGAGACCCCTGGGTGAGATCCAGACTCAATGTTCTTGATCCCAAAATCCCTTTGGGTAACCCCATGCCAGCAAAATGATGCTGCATGATTTTCCTCTCCAATTATTCCTTCTGCCGCTATTGACTTGTTGTACCTGACCTTGGAGCTCTTAAATCCAGCATGTACCATAATATTTTGCTGGAACCTTCTGACAACAAGCCTCCTCCTGTTCAACCTGTTCTTTACCAATATCATAAAGTAGAGAGGGGAGGGGGCATTTGGGGCATGATGGCCCCACTTTATCATGGGGAATATCATTGATTTTTTTTTGGAAGTACAACGTCCAACACTTGGTAGCATCTGTAGAAAAAAGTGCATGTGCTGGTGATATTTGACAAGTTTCTTTTGTTGTGTCTTTGCAGAGGGTGTTAGATGAAGAGGGTGGCACCACGGACACAGCTACGACGGAGAACTCCTCTCACAAACATGAGAAAGACAGTGGAGTGGGTCGCACAGATGACAGTACTAAAAATGACGAAAGCTCCGAACAGGTCAGTTTCCCATATTAACTCTGATGAGACAATAACCGTGATAGTATCACACAAATAACAAGATGATGATGATGATGATGATGATGATGATGATGATGAGGGGGGGATGTGGGATCATGTGGCTATTTATTAAGAGGTTTCTAGATGAATGCATCTAAACAGTGTTTAAAACTGCTTAATGTGGGCCTATTCCTAGACTCGGCCAATTTGATGTCAGCCAGAAAGTCTGTGGCAAACTTTAGTGGCCTTGAATCACCATTGCAGTATATCACCTTTCCTACAGTTTCTATATTGATGCTAATCTTTTTCCAGGAACTGTTGGAGAATGAATGTACGTCACCAGCGACAAGTCACAAATTTCAACCCAAATGCAATCTGGGAAGTGGAGAGCTACACTACAGCAATGATAGTTTCACGTCAAATGAAACACATGAACAGGAATTTGCTGGGAATGAAATATCGGCAGAGGAGTGCGATAAATTCAGAGAAGTTTTGGAAAGTCGTTGTAGCAACAAGGAGAGTGGTGGCTCGGGATCGCCCGAGAAGACTTTGGCTAAGGTGGACTCACAGAGCAGCCTTGAGCGTGAAATCGCTGTGCTAAATAAGGAAATGGAACACATTCAATTCGAGTGCCAGGAAATAGTTGACTCTCATTTGCGGGAACAAACGAAATTAAAAACGCAGACAGACGTTATCCGTACAGAACCGCCATACCGTAGTCCACGCATGGTGCCCCGGATGGGTACGAGGTTGGAGTATTTGAAAATGTACAATCAGTCACCGCCACAAGACCCTGTGTGGGTAAAGAACGAGGTGAAGAAAGCATCTGAGAAGGAGAAGGACTCAAACTCTACTTCCAACACCAGCGCCTATAACACGGGGGAGAGCTGCCGAAGCACGCCCCTTATGACTCTCGAACTTAATCAGACTGAAGAAAATGGCAATGGACTGCAAGGCTCTATGCTATGCCTTGCTGCGAAGCCGTCGCAAAGTACGAGTGACTCTGAAAAGAGTACGCAAACAATTGGCAATGGTCACAAGCATCGATACAAGGAGAGAAAAGACAACGGACACATTCAGGGTGACAAACACAATGACAATAATGACCAACAGTCTCATATGTATGAAATCTACGATAAATATGCTAACGTTATGTACACGAATAAAGCCAATTTAGAACACACTATGAAGGTACAACAGCAGATTTTCCATCAGCAGATGATGATGAAAAAGGCCCAGTCTGGTGCCTCGCAACAATCGCTGGCGACTTTTGGGAAAGACACAGATTCAAATATTGGGAATGAGAACCTGAATGTGACCTGTTCGCCAATGCAAGGACAGCAAGGAGCTGCAGAACAACAAATGGAGTGGGTTGTAAAGCGAAGGGCAGATGGCTCACGGTATATAACCAGGCGGCCGGTCAGGAATAAACTTTTGAAAGAACGTGCTAAGAAATTAGCAGAGGAGCGATGTGGTATGACAACGGATGACGATGCAATGAGTGAGCTGAAAACTGGTCGGTACTGGAGTAAGGAGGATCGTAAGAAACATGTGGACCGTGCACGTGAGCATAAGAAGCGCAAAGAGTTGATGTTGCGACAGAAGATGGAAACACTGAAGGAACAGCATCAGGATCAGCCGGAGAAGAAGGAAACAAACATTGTCGAATTGAGTCATAAGAAAATGAACAAACATAAGGGGAAGAAAATGTTTGATGATTTCACAACGGTACAGGAGATGTTGGCCCATGGTAGCAAGGTACCTGATCCCAAGGGCGGATTTAATCCATTGCTGTCTGTGACAACTGTATGACAGGACAAACGTACAGTTAAGCCATGACTTTCCTGATCTCAATCACACGATCACCGCAATCACATGATCAGTCACATGATCAGGCAACAGCCAGAAGTTTTGTTCTCTAACTTGTTGTTGGTTTCATATGCTAATTATGAGAATCTTGTATTTGAAAATCTACAGACTATCAGCAAACTGTGTAAAAAGTCATCATAGACCGCTAGGAGGACTGAACATATAGTGCTGCACTAGAGATTATAATGTGTCTGTGTAAATTGGCTACCATGCATGCAGAGAGCTCATCGCCGGATGGTTCCTGAATACGGTAATGCTAGTGAGAAATATTTAGGCAGATGACGGTCTTTCTTCATTGACGTAGCCAGTCAAGATCCTTGGAATGCTAAGATGTGATCAGTCCTTCACCTGGGAGAAAAGACTCGTTTAACCGGTGACGTTGGTTTATTCCATAGGAACTGGGATGAAAAACTGTCCCATTTCAAATTATTGTGTGCCAAGAATAATCAGTGCAAAATGGCTTAAATATTAATAACTAGTTTGAAAATCAGTGTTCAAGACATTGTTTCTTATTGTATAAAAACATTTTACCGCCATTCGAGACAAGAGCCCTCTGTCAGTCATATGAGGAACTATAGTGTACATGACAATTAAGTGATCTTTTTTTATGATGTTGGTTCCTCCGCACCTGTCTGTTGAAAAATCATTTCAAACATTTTGAAAAGAAATAAACAAGCAGGTAGTTATTGGCTTGTTCAGTTTTCGCAACGACAGGGAAGGGAGGAAACAGACTGGCATAAGTGTTTAAAACCTGAATAAGTTTCATTATTGGGCAGTTCTGTGTGAAAAACTACAATTGTGAACTCAGGTGGTCCAACACACTGCAGATGAATTTCATTATTGTGCAAGTGGGCTTATGATATCGTTGGCTTATAGTTGTTGACGTAAAATAATGCTTCAAGCACGGCACAAACAAGGAATTTAAATTGCTGATACACTTTTAAAATTGAATACCATTATCATTCAGATTTTACCTTATGAAATTTTTGGAGAAGCGGATAACTAAACCTATTTGATGAATTGTGTGCTCAGGGTGCACGATGTCACACAAAGCTTATAGAAGGAGATGTCTCAGCTACAGAATACTGGGAGTTGATTAGGTTCTGAATGATAATTTGATGCTATTCAATATTAAGTGTATAGGGGTTTTTGACATCGAGTACTTTCAAACAACCAAGGCAGGCTGTCGTCACTGTAGCCCAGTGTAGGGTGTCACCCTGAGAATACCTATACTTCAGTGTACAATTCTGTTTGCTAAATTTGATCTAGTGAGGCATGGGCTTTCCTAGGTTAATAATGATGGTGTCATCGATTGCTTGGTTGGTTGATTATGCAGTTGCTTCCATATTTTGATACTTTTTATAAGCATTTTATAAGATCATGATAATGTTTGTAGAGTGAAAGGTTTTCTTGAATTTTTTCGATTTGCGAGGAGCGTACAACAGTTACTTTGGTCAATTTGTAAACATTAGGCTACACAATGTTATATAACATAAGTAATTGCATTGGAACAGTGTATCCAATAATTTGAATGGGTTAACCCCTCATGGAACAAGGTTGTTGTAACATTTGTGGAGTTGTTTAAATTTACCAACAATGGCAGATTTTGAGTTGTCTTCTACATTTGGGAGAGTGCCCCAAAGGTGTTATCAATGTTCCCTTTACCTAATCAAGTAATTAATTCTCCTTTAAAGTCATAAAAGAAGTATCAATTACTTGATTCAGTCCTTAAAGGTTAAGTAATAACCGCTGACATCCTTAAGGTCTTGTCAAAATTTTAGTTGTTATATCTTTAGAGAGAAAACAAGATGGATGTAAGTTCAATGGGTTTGACTTAGATAGCCTCCTTTGCGTGTTTCATTGTGAGCTTGGCTTTATTGCGATTTGACTCACATTGTCCTGGCTGTACATGATAAAAAAAGCACATATCTGCATGAAAAATGCAAATATTCAAAAGTCAAAAAGAAAAGGATGGGCACAAGAGCTTGGAATTGACGAACAAAGTTGGCAAAGTTTGTATGTGTCTCAAGGGAATGTACAAATGCACCTCGTAATGAATCACAAAGTGAATATATTGTTGCAAAGTCTGCACAGAGAGTTCTTAATCTGTGTTAAATTTAAACACTGGTGTTGTTTTTTGGTTCATGTATATATGATCATGTCCTCTTTGTAAATTGCTGTATAATGTGCATCGAAGACCATTGGTATAGGCCTACTGAGCAGTGATCAATCAGGGTTTGGGTGGTAAAGGGGATAGAAGGACTACGGATTGTACAAAGAGAATAGAACCTTTTATGTGCCATTTATGGTTATATACTACACCCTAGGGTGTAACAGGAGTGAACTAAAAGTCTATTTCAACTGGAATTTGTGGAATTTACATGAAAGGTTTATCAAAACTTTGCCAAAAATGTGCTAACTTTGCCAAGCCACGAAAAATAAGGGATATGATAATCTGTTTGTCACAACTGAAATTCTCTTTTGATAACTCGTATCATCTATCTTTTTCGCAGATATTTTGACAGTGGCAAAGTTGTAATTTTTACAGTATGTGTATATTTCATTACAACTCTGTTCTTGTAAAGAGAATCCAGACAAATTCGGAGTGAAATTGATTATGAAGGTTGTATATTTTCCTGTTTCTGTATAGGATAGGCTAGAGAGATGAAGTGTTTGAAAGCACACAGGTAATTTTTAAAGGTTGGAGCAAGGGTGTTCAAAACCCTAGAATACCACTGAGGGCAATGTTGTAAATTTTGTTAAGTGGAAGATTGTGGCTAAACCTTTGATGACTGATAATAATTATGTCTAGAAA
This sequence comes from Lineus longissimus, assembly GCF_910592395.1. Lineage (NCBI taxonomy): Eukaryota > Metazoa > Nemertea > Pilidiophora > Heteronemertea > Lineidae > Lineus > Lineus longissimus. The sequence goes on from NC_088314.1 coordinate 3,405,450, forward strand.
GTAATTAAACAATATTTGAAGTCGAAATTAGTGCGCGCTTACTATGGCCGTATGGGTGATTTTCACCAAGCAATTTTTAAAAGCAATGTTTAGAACGTGTTAACTGACCTTTCTATTAATGATCATCATTTTCCCAGTCATTTTGTGGTTTAAAAGATGGACAAAAGAGGGTGAACATTAAAAATGTTACTTTTCATGTCATGTCAATTTGGCTTGAATCTGATATACAATTGAGTGCGGTGCAATCAAGTGATTTTTGACGCTGCAACTTGCAGTTGTAATTGTTGCTATTGTTGCGAATGAGCAATGTTGGTTGCCGGCGATAATTTGTAAATCTGCAAATCACTTGTCCGCAGGGCATTTAAGTGACAGAGATTGCATGCACTTACTACACAGATGAAGCCATTTTGGAGTGATATGGTATTTAGAATCTTGAGTTTAAAAGTTTTGGCATTGTTGGGGATTCAAGGAGCTGTCTATTCTCAGACTGAGCTCAATGTTTTTATTATTTGGATGCCAACAATGTCTAAATGTTGTTAGCGAGTGCTGGGATCAACAAAATTATAAACTTTGATCGATTTTATGGACTGGGAGCAGAGCAGCAGTATTCAAAGCTTTATGGTGTCTTTTATGAGCAATATCAGTATAAAACCTCCAGAAGGACTGACGCTGCCATATGCTGGCTCCTGACAAATGTTACAGTGGCTCCTGGTCCATAAGGGTCAAAGGTATCATCTGTACAGGGTGTACCAAAAATCAAAAACGTAGCTTTGCCTTCTACCAAATCTTGAGGGAAGTATCTCACAGTAAAACTTCTATAACAACTATCAGCAGCAGTTCTTAACCTTATGCTTGACTTCTTGATAAGGTTTCATGTTGTTGTCGGAATTTTGATATGCCCTGCTGTATGACCAGTGTTGGCAAGTATTCTCGCTTTTGGTGATCCAGTCATGTAAAAATAACCTGTGTAAAATTTGTAAATGTATATGTTTACAAGTATTTTTGTGCACTATTTATGCTGTAGTCTATGATGACAATCACCAACAAGATCTTGGACTAACAGACCTCAGATTTTTTATAAACCAGAGTATGTGTTTATGACAATTATTCAATTCAAGATACAGTACATATTGTGCACTGTGATGAAATACTTAATGATTTTCTGATTGATTCCAATTTTGCAGGGTCAAGTCTATTCTGCATGATCTCAATAAAATCTCTTCAGCAAATTCAGGTTAGTTTCAGGTGTGGATGATTATCTTAAATCCAAAGATGACTGGTAAAAGATCATCTTCAATAGTAATTGTTCTGTTAGAATGGATATGCCATTGAAACTTAATTGTCCGTAGAATAAAAGCAGAAAATGTTCTTTTGTGCTGGTAGAGACATCTTTTGTGTAGAATTGGAATCAATCAGCTGATATGTCGTTTAATTTTGAAATTTAGAAGTTCTAACTTATTCTGTATAGCTTGTCAATGTCATGTATGTGATCTTACGTATATACAGGGACTGTGTCAAAATGACGCATCTTTTCAGTTTACAGTACATAGTTGGTAAAAAAATGTGTCATGCCTGACACTGCTTATCAGTAGTAGATAAAAAGTGTATGGTATTTAAATAGTTACATGAGTAAACGTATAAGTCACATGACTAGTCTTCTGCATTGCATTGTGGGAAATATTGAATGATGTACAGTTTGAGAATAATTGTGTAAAGTTTATAAAGATAGAGATATTGAAAATATTGCTTGTGGTGTTTTCCCTCAAAAAAAGCAGGGTATTGTAAAATGTCAGTAAGGGTTTACCACATCACCTCTTCAATATTCCTGAAATGAACTCTACAATTGCCCTTCCCTGCAACAGAGGGTGAGGCTTAATTAAGGGAAATGACACATTTGCTGTTGTTTATTTGATATCTGTTCTTTCATTGGGGGTGGAGGGTGGGGGGAGGTCATGGAAAAATTTCAGGATATGTCCTAGGCAACATCTCTTGGGACACTGATCTACTTTAACCATAATTGAAATGAGATCAAATTTTGTGTCTATATACCTTGTTTGGTATAGTTTTTGGTTTACCTTGAAAGGTATGATTGAATTTTCATGACTAAAATGCCAAGGTGAATGACAGAAAGTTTATGATAACTCATCCTTGGTATATGTTTCGCGGTGTCATTTGAATTTGTATTTGTGGATAAAAGAGGCCTGCCATGGGTTCCGCCTTCAATCTGGCTGTCGTACTTTATCTCTATAAATTGGTTGTTGGTCATATATTTCCACATCATATTTTGCCGAGAGGATCTGGATGGCTTGAACCTCTTGACAGCATATCACATTAGATATTTTCTTTTCTGTAAACACAGTTGATCGTTTCACAAGTTCAGACCACACGGTCAGCCATGATTGTGTAGGAATAATTTGATGCCATTCTTCGGGCATGATGTTGCTAGTATACTGACCTGCTTTCTTCATGGTATGATTGTCATAATTGGGAGGGATCTCCTTAATAAATTATTGTTTTATATACATGATTTATTGTTTGTTTAGTGAGTTATTGTTCCTATACAACCTGCCCATATTCAATCCCAAAGCCTTCATCTGGAAACAACCTAGCAGAGTGATCGAGTGCTGCTCAGAGTGATGAAGGCCAGACAAATCAAAAAGGTTGTCTTCATTGATGATGACCTTTTCAATATTTCGGAGGACTGGGACGATCTATTGAGAGAATGTCAGTTGGACTTAAAGTGTCTTGGCCCCCCATTCATATATTCAACACAGGTGCTGCATTTCTGGTGGCTGTGAAAATGTACCAAGCAACTTCCTGTTCCTTCAGCATCAGGCTTAGTTTACTTGTCATAATCTGACCTTGTTGTAATGAGACAACAAATCTTCATCATTGCTGTGTTGCAATTTTCATGGAGATCCAGTGGTGTTTGATTATAATTTCCTGTCCCAAATGGGTGGGTCATTTGAGGACAAAGTCACAACCAATTACTTTGATAAGTTCACTTTAAAGGAGCATTCATTCATTATACTTTGACAAAGGACCAGCTGATCAAGTCTTGTCTCCCTCAGTGGTGGAGGGACCGAATCTTGACTCGCAGTCGTTTGACTTGAGGAAAGGAAGAAGTCTACGATTTAAACTAGATCATATCTGATCTTGTTGCGTGTGCCAAACTGCCAGTTGTGGCCCATTGTCACCACTTGTAGCAGAAACTGAAGGGCAATGACGTCAGCGGATGTGACCTCAGCGAAAAAACTGACAAAGAGGAAATTTGATACCGATGGCGCTCCATAGGCCAACAATTGTGATTTTATTCGCATATGGGGTTCCGTACAAAGTTCCAGGTCACATGATAACAAAATGGCAGACGATGCAGAAAGTTCTGAAAATGCATTTCCTCGAGAAAGAAAGACACAAATGAGGTCTTCAGCAGGCAGCATGCTTGATGATAATGTTGAGGTGGCAACTCCAAGATTAGGTAAAGGTTTAGAAGCCTCAAGTTGATTGGTGTAATTGTTGTGAAAGGCCGGCCTAACTAGTAACTACAGAATAGCCGGGACAGTAGTAGCTCTGTACATTATGTACACGCTGTCCCTCTGTACATTATGTACACATTCCTATTATTTAGCACAGACTACACTGGCTACAGACTAGTATATCAAATTGAGCTCGGTCCACTCTGACTCTTAAACCTTAGCTTTAGCCAGCCAGCCAGACCCTGCCTGGGCCTGGGGTGAGGCCTAACATAGAATAGATCACTCAAGAGTAGTAGCAGGACTGCCAGGAGGCTGGCAGGAGCATGGTGTGATCAACTATCCAACAATCCATATATGTTGTCAGAGGGGGGGGGGTTATCAGTCGATTTGGGAGTTATTGAGCTTATTTACAAGTGCCTGTGATCGATTGCACAAATCGGTTGATACGATAGCACATGACAATGATATTGATGATAGGCACGATTTTGTTGACGGTATCGTTGCTGCTGTTCCAGATAAGGAGCAGAGATGTCGAAGAATAAGAAGTTTGACTGGTTTCTGGTGAGTAATATTAGTGATAACCCTCTGAGCGCATTGAAGCCTGGAAGTACTATTAATTAATTATCTATAAAACTTCCGTGCTTGGCATTACTTTTCCAGCTGTAGGGGCCTATTTGTTCTAAAATATTGTCCTTTTGACTCTTGAGACGCCAGTTGTGATTTTACCAGCACAAGTGCAAGTAGCCCAATGATTTTTTTTCAATTGGGTGCCATACCAGCAAGAAATGATTTATTAATTGTTATACCGGCAATATAAACCTAATGTCCAATTGATGGCAAAACCCTTTGATGAACGTAAAATGTCCTTTATTTAACTTAAGGCTCCTTGGACTGACAAATAATTTTGCTTATGTGATAATGCTGAGTGCTGCCCACGACATTCTCGAGAAACAGAATGAAGAAGAATTTACAGCAATCAATGTAAGTGGAACTTTTTTTCACCTGACTATACATAAACAGTACACGTACATGTATATACTGAGTGATTATTTCATTGATTTTGTGCAACATCTGTTATAGACAGGTGATATCTAAGCATTTTATAGTGTAGGCCTATCTGTATACTACATCATGCCATTAATTTTGATGGTTGAATTTGACTCAGAATGTGGTTGCAATAGCAAAACCTTTTTATTTGGCTGGCGAACATAATTGATGCCTATTACAACAAAGTGGGTTCAGGGTAGTCTCATTATGGATATGATGGTGATGATGATGCGATGGTAAAGATGACAGAACCTACTTTCTCAGATGGCCTGAGTTCTTCTGAGCTTATGATAAGGTTTATTTCACTTTCAGTCTACAGCTATACCTCTGAATTCAACAATCACAGCTATACCATTATCACCAGCCCTGACGAATTCCACACCTGCAAACAGAACTCCTCTAGTAGAAAACTGTAATCCTATGAGCACTGGGGTAAGGCAGTGAGTTGACGAAGCTGGTTGTACAGAGGAACCTACCAATACATTTCCATTGAGAACGCTGCATTTAGTCTAAAATTGGTCGTTTCCACTGAATTTGACCAACTTATTATGTGTTGTCCTGACACCTTTAATTTCTTGTCAAACAAATTGATCGGACATGGCATATTTAAATGTTGACCACTTTCGTCTGCCTTAAAAAACAAAACAAATCTGATTATTTCCTGTATCAATGCATTGATTTCTTGACGTCATTTCATTTTGTGCTTTTTGGTCAATTTCAGGCAATTCTTCTGGCTGACATCCTTCCAACCTTGATCATAAAAGTGACTGCACCGTTTTACATGCAGTCTCTTCCGTATTGGTTCAGAGTGGCATTTTTGATAACCTTACCTGGAGTAGCAAGTTTCTTGACTGTTGCCTTATCAGAGACTGTGTGGGTCAGTCTTTTAGGTGAGTGACATACTGTCAATCCCTTTATTTCCCCAAGCCTACTGTTTTCCTTCAAAAGGGGGTGCAATCGCAAACCTTTGGCTCGCGGGTGTGAAAATAAAGGGTTTACAGTATTTGTATTGTTAGAAAGCAACAGCAATAAGCAATAGCCTATTTCACGTGAAAAATCATTTCATGAAAATATTTTTGAAGCCCTAATTTTCTCTCTTTTTCCAGGAGTGGTATTTGCCAGTATCGGGGCAGGTTATGGAGAAATCACTTTCTTGGCATTTTCAGCTCATTTTGATAAGTAAGTGTATCTAATGTTCATATAAGGTTACATCTTCGAGGCGATCACTCACAAGATCGTATTGAAAATCATGTAATAAGATATCGCTTCTAATGCAAAGACATTTGAGACCCATCCGAAAAAGCTTGTTTACCTGAAAAGACCTTAGGTGAATTTAGTGACTCTTTCATGTGAACTCTTCATATTCACCCAGCCTTGTAAAGTATGATTTGTGTTGACCACTTTTGTTGTTTCAAGGGATGTTATATCCACGTGGTCATCAGGGACAGGTGGTGCTGGTGTCTTTGGTGCTCTTGCATATGCTGGCCTGACGTCTGCTGGTCTCTCACCCAAGAATACCTTGTTCCTTATGCTGGTCATACCAGTATTACTTGCATTCAGGTAAGCTTTCATGCTACTTAAAACAGAAAAGAATATGGTTTGTCTGGAATTTTTTTACGTAACATCATCACAGGCTGCCTCCATTTTGGCAAGACAAGTTATTTCCCAGCACTGAGATCTGTTCCAAGATCACCAATTCTTTTAAATACTCGTGTCAGTTACTCTATTACTCATTTGGCAACAAGGAAAAACAGGCAAATAACATAACAGGATTGATTGATGATGAAGTGGAAACAGAAAAAATTGGAGGAGATACAAATAATGTTGTTTTCACTCATGCATTAGGTTATACTGTTTAATTTCATTCTTCACTTTTCAGTTACTACATCCTAATTAAAAAGCCTGATACCGTTGATCCCAAGTCATGTAAATGTGGAAATTCTAAAGAATCAACAACTCCCCTACTGGTTGATGAGGACACAGGTTGGTTGACATGTTATTGTAACTTGATCGTAAGATATTTGGTCATTTCCGCTACCCCAAACTATTGATCGGAATTTGTAAACAGGGCAAAAACAATTTCGAACTATTTGGAGTTTGAGGCCATCTGCTTTCTTGGTTTTAAGATCAGTGGGTCTTGGTATAGCAATGTTCTCTCTGTCGACCCTCTATTAAAACATTTTCACTTCCATGTTAGACCCTCCACTACAGGATGAAGTCACTGGTATGTAGTGTCTAAAAAATATCGCTTGCTGTCTGTGTTCGTTACACGCATGAAATGTGTAGTGGGTTACATTGAGGTATAACAGGTTCGTGAGAAACAACTCTTAAACAACTTGGTTAGTCTAAGACTAAATTGAATCTGCTTTATTATTCACAAACATATCATATACGGGTTACAAATACGTACAGGATGAATGCAATTACTCTGATTGGTTCAGAGAAAGGGATTAAAATCAGGAATGGTAATTAAGTCGTCTCATTGACTGCAAGAGGGAGGAGCTTAGCGGCAAGCTGCAAGTGGTATAAACAAGCATGGTTACATACATAATTAGCTGGCGGCGACAAAATGCATCTCGATTTTCTAACCACCAGCTAATTGTTAATGTGATCAGCTCTCTTCCAAGACTCCAAGTGGTAGATCTTAAATGTCTATTTTCAATGAAATGAAGTCACTGCACAATATAAAACCATGTAGATTCATACCTACAGAGCTACATGTACAACATTACCTCTGTTGTCAGGACGGAGTCTATTTCTAAATATATTTCAGAATCAAGAACTCATCTGTTACTTGATGATGAAGATGTGACTCAAATTTCATTTTCAAATTTGTTTTATTGCCTGTCTCCTTGACTTTTTTACGTTCTTTCGTTTTATAATACCTTGGTCTATTCCTTGTTCTATTACTCTGTTACTGGTTCTAAATCTAATTCTAATTGCATCACACATTTCAAACATTTTCTAGGCACGAGTGTGCTGTTCTTACATGTACACATATTTTTGGCATGTGTTATTCAGCATAAATATCTTTTGATGTTGCTTTTAATGTGCATTGATTTTATATTATTTTCAGAATATTGATCTGTAGTGTATCATTTGGAACGAGTTTGCAATCCCCGATCACACCCCAAAAAAAGGTCATCGGTTGACTAACGAAGCACCACTGTTCAATGGATTTATAGTTGAATGCGATCAAACTACGTCATTTCCAATCGGGGATTGTAAATTTTAACCTATCATTTGATATTACAGACTGTCAGATATTACAGATTGTCATGAAATGAAAGGCTTGACACCTTCAGCGCCGAACCACGTGGATCTACGTGGCCCTAATCCCCCCTCTTTGAGCTGGTTATCGGAGTCTCATGGACTTCATGAAAGAACTACGCCATTGCCATCTTCAGGGTAAGATTAGAACTGAAAAGATCAAACGGTCTTTTCAGTTCCTACCGTGCCCTGAAGATGGCGCAGTTCAGAACTTGAAATGACTTCATGAAAGAAATACGCCATCGCCATCTTCAGGGCAAGGTAGGAACTGGAAAGAGGTCTTTCCAGTTCCTACCTTGCCCTGAAGATGGCGATGGCGTAGTTATTTCATGAAGTCCATGAGACTCCGATAACCAGCTCAAAGGGGAGGGGATTTGGGTCACGTAGGTGTTAAGACATAAAAGATATGAATAAAAACTGAATCAGGAAATGGCTTTCAGAGCCCTTAGATCTGTATTTTGCATGACTCAAATTAGTTTCTACTACAGGTGATGGGCCTTCAATGGCAGCAATGGAGAGAGGAAAGCACTTGGGTGTCAAACAAAAGTTATTGTTGATAAAAGTGAGTGTAAATGAAGTATTCTTCTCCTGACCTACGAATATAAGAAGGTGTTGCATTGGATGATAGCCAGCTAGTGAAGTCCATGAGGGTTTTGTAAAGACGGAAATATTCACGGCAATTTTTTTGTGGTTTTTTTAAATTGAAACATTGGCATACTTATTATCGGTAGACAAGACAAATGCAAAACTAACAGGCCAGTAAATATTTTTAATTCCATTTCAGCCTCTTTTGAAATACATGATACCATTGGCGCTTGTTTATCTTGCCGAATATTTTATAAACCAAGGCTTGGTAAGGAGAAGTTTTACTTATTTCAGCAAATTTCTCAGTTTATGCAGAGTCTTTCTATACAAGGGTCTGGTCACTGGTTTCAACATCAAAGACACCGCCCGTCTCGAATATAGAAATTTTTTTATTGTATAGAAAGACTCTGGTTTATGATAGTAGTAGAGTTTCTTCTAGATAAGTAGAAGGGCGTTGCACCCTGCCCCTCAACTGATGCATTTTCTGATACAATTATGGAATTATCATAGAGGAGAAATGTTCCTGGAGAGTACTGGAGGAATATTCCCTGGAGATTATCACAGCAATACTGAAATTGAAGAACTTCAACTGTACCAGGAGGTCCAAGTGAGATGAACTTTGATGTCTTAGTCTGCTGTTACAAATTTATGTCAGTTGATTTATTTCTTCCAGACTGAATTGCTGTACTTCCCTAATGAAACATGGTTATCACAGAATGAGCAGTATAGGTGGTAAGGAAAATAGCTGTATTTCATTCCACTTTAGAGAGGAACCTCACTGCCAAGACAGTACACTGCTGGTCTACCATACCATACGGTATCGGGCTTGGTAGTAAATATGGGGAGAACCCTGATTTGTTTCACTGAATGAACTGGCCCATAGACTTTGCGGCTGTAATATTTCACCAAGGTTCTTTTTAACCAATTGAGTGGAGCCTCTCCGTCCATTTTTGACATGCTTTTGTTATCACTACTTGATCCAAGAGCTTGACACAGAGTCTTGACATCTGCAGAAGATATTATGACCAAACTGTTATCTATTTAGCAACAGTCTTCCTGTATTTCAGGTATCAAGTTATTTACCAACTTGGTGTGTTTTTCTCTCGGTCTTCCGTGAATCTTGTCAAGATAAACAAGTTATGGATCCTTCCTATATTGCAAGTAAGTTATCAAACAGTTTAAAAGACCTGACTCGTTACTGTCATTCCGTCATTTTAACCTTTCTTGTCTTAATTACTGAAATCTGCATTTTTGTTTCAGTTCCTGAACATAGTATTGCTGATGTTCCAAATCTTCTACCAGTTCATTCCTAGTATCTGGATAGTGTTTGTCATCATCCTGTATGAAGGTCTGCTCGGTGGTGCTGCATATGTCAATACATTCTACAAAATATCGGAGGAGGTATGTTATTCATATTTCAATATTTGACACCAACACATGACTTGTGACCTTGACAAGTCGCTTTACTTTTATTGACATATCCTTTGAATGAGACTAGCTGGGCAAGCAAAAGACCCCATCCAAATGATAAACATCAATAGCTTGTGGTCGCCTTGTCCTTACCGAAGACCAAGTTACTTCGTCAGCAATCTGAATGGTGCCCGACAGTATTGGAACACTATTAAGTTAAGCCAAAGTGCAAAGTTGACTTGCTTCCTCATCGCCTTCTATTTTGCCCTCGCCTTCGCTAACCCTTCAGATGTCTCCCTCCCCTCCCACCCCTAATCTCATGTTCTGTATAACGGGTATGATCGGACAATCACATGCTGCTAAAATTGAAGCCTTTTCTCAACGTCTACTTTTAGGTTGTCCACGAACACAGAGAGTACAGCATTGGTGTTGCAAGTGTTGGCGATTCCTTCGGTATCATGATTGCAGGATTTGCTTCCATCCCAGTCCATAACTTCTTGTGCAGTCTGTACAGATGAGCAAGATAACTGACGATATAACCTTTAGGAAACTTACGAGAGTAGAGATATGTGCCATCATGAGTTGTTTGTTAATACACCAGAGTGGCTCTGAGAAGAACAATGGCTAGTATAAAATGACTACGCTTATCTTCATAATGGAATGATGTATTTAAGATGAAAGGACAAAGATAAGTTGGCTGTATGAACGTTTATTTGGGATGTAGTATTGTTCTAAATCAGTCTGCCTGTATAATCTTTGTGATATATTCCCAAGAATTGATATAGTTATTTATGTTTTCTTCTTAGTATGTAGGAAAAATGTTGGCCATGTATACATATTCAAAAGATGTTTTCAAGAAAATGATAAATATATCTGAATAGGCATTGTCTTTCAGTTCTTTTGGTTCCTTTCTGACATCCTCTTTACACAGAAGCATGTGACTTGCCAAAACATGTTTGCAAGCCCTTGAAGACCTACTCCCAACACACTCTGTGGAATCGTTGCCTTTTTCACATCTTTGGAGCAAAGAAGCAAATGGAGGAAGAATGTCCTGGTTCTCAGGAGGAGGATGCTGCCTCACTCAATACAGCATTACTTGACAGGCAGTATAGTAGAGATCACCAGCCCAGCTAGATGGGGCTAATATCGCCATAAAAGTTAAATACTCTCCCAAACGCTGAAAATTCCTACAAAAAATATTCCCACGGTCTGAGCCAAACGGGCTGTAAGGGTTAATAAACAACCTTGTACCCAGGATCAAAAAATGAAAATTGTAGGTGTAATGTATAAAGAAATTTTAAACTTTTACCTAGGAACAAGGTTTTCATTAGCCATCTCATTCCGTTTGGCTCTGACCATGGGAATATATTATTTTTGCAAGATTTCTGCCTTAAGAAAAGGATATACCTTTTTCTCAAAATTACCCTCAGGAGTAGAGCATGGTAAAACATTTTACCGTCCCAGTTCACTATGGTGAAGTGCTGTCAGTTTACCATGGTGAATTGTGGATTTACCATGGCCGGTGAAATTGAGACACATTTTTCCTAAGGGTTCCCCCCCAAAGCACTGGCTAAAACATGGGGCTCCCCCATTCAACAGTTGTGTGAGTTCACTAGGGCTTTCACTTCACATATTATGTGAGGGATCCCTATTGGGGACCGTGTAACTTTATTTTGCTTGCCAAGCTGCTGCATATATTGTCCCTTTAAAGTACAATTGATAGGCAACAAATTAAAAAATTACACGAGACTTACCTGGTAAGTTGAAGTGTGATTGTGATTCTGTGAATCTCAGAATCACAAACGGAGGGATCACTTGAGATAGTGTACGCCCACTAGCTCCTCACTATTGAACGAAGCTGAATCCTCAGCTAAACAAATACGGAATGTCCTCAAAGAAAAAAGGATCACAGGGAAGGGAACAAACCTAGGGAGGGTGCGTGATCCCTCCGTTTGTGATTCTGAGATTCACAGAATCACAATCACACTTCAACTTACCAGGTAAGTCTCGTGTAATTTTTTAATTCTGTTTCATCTCATTATCACGTCACTACGTGATCACTTGAGACTTGAAAGACTTGAGGACATGAGTAACAATAAACAAACTACCTTAGTTACTGTATTAGAGTATGTAATAACTCGACTCTACTAGTACATATTATATGGTATGAAGTTGCATAAGTCACCAGAACACGACAGCAAACCACTATTTAGCAGGTAGCGCTTTAATTAGAGCCTGTCCAGCATTGGCATCATTATCAGATGTGTTAACCGGCCTATCATAGAATTTCGCAAAAGTTTTTGCATTTGCCCATCCTCCACAATGCAAGACATCGTCTATCGGCACACCAATTGCTTTCATTTTTGAGGTAGAGGCAGAACGGCAAGAATGTGGTGAAAATGATGTAATGTCAACACCAGAGTCTCTTAAAGAACACGACACCCAACGGGAAAGTGTGTCACGGCTAACCGCCTTATTAGGTTTCACATAACTAATAAACAGAGCACCATCCGTACAGGCATCATCTGTCCGTGAGACATAATGTCTAAGCGTGTCAACAATGCACAAATCAGGCCTATCCGTAAATTCTTTTAAGACAATGGCCTTCCGATGTCTGCCTGGCTTAGTTGTTTTTAGCAAAGAATCCACATAGAAACTGCACACACCAACTGAAAACTTGAGATTCTCCCTTTTTAATTTATGTAGTGTGTGTAACCTTTGACCTGTAAGTAAGGCCAATAGGGTAACTGTCTTTTGCGACAACTCTTTGATGGAAGAAGTGTCCACTTTTTCAAGGTAAAGAAGGACGAGATTGATGTCCCATGTAACCGTATAGCGTGGCAATGAAGGTCTTTCGTTAAAGACACCCTGGAGGAATTGACAAACTCTTTTATGTTGTCCGCAAGGCACATTTCCTGGAAAGATGATTATGGTAGACAGCGCTGATCTTGCACAATTAAGTGCACTATGTCCCAGGCCAGTCTTATATAGTTGTAGCAAAAAATCAAGCACTTTGCTCACAGATGGATGTCTTTGATCACACCCGTGCCTGAGACAGAAAGACTCCCATTTCCTGAGATATGAGTCATAACCGACACGTGTCCCGCCCCGCCAAGACCGTAAGATAACCTCGGCGGCCTCTGCAGAAATGTCTTCCTCTAACAACGACTCCCTGACAAGGGGCAGGCCAATAGCTTTATTCGTTTCCAAAGTGGGTGGAGCTTGTCTACTCCCGGTATTCGTAGGAGATGCTTCCTCGCTTGAATGATGTGGGGCTTGTCTATCAACAGCTTCCTCACTGTCGCATACCAAGGCTGAGTGGGCCAGTCTGGAACCACTAGGATGCCGGAGGCCTTGTCCTGGATGATCTTTTGAAGGACTCGGCTGATTATACTGAAAGGTGGGAAAGCATAAAATGTTTCAGTTCCCCAATTCAAGGTGAATGCGTCTACCGCCTCTGCATCCGGATCGGGCTTCCAGGATATAAATTTATCCAACTGATAGTTTTTTCTCGATGCGAAAAGGTCGAGCTTTATATCGAATTTTGGATAATGTTGCATGATATTCCTGAACTCATCTGGGTCCAACATCCACTCTGTTTCATGATCAAAGTGCCTGCTAGCCCGATCCGCTGTAACATTATCAACACCCGGAACATGGGCAATAGAGATCCACAAGTCTCTATCCCTAGCCCAAACCCAAATCTTTCTTGCCACTTCGTTGCATTGCAAGGAATGGCTCCCACCAAAGTCTCTTATGTACGCCAAGGTGGTCATATTATCAGTGAATACTTTTATATGTTTATCTCTTTCATGAGGGCACAGCGCCTTTAATGCAAACCAAACAGCAGTAATTTCTTTCACATTTATATGCATACCAGCCTCATCTGGTTTCCATGTGTCCCCATTGGTCACACTAATATCCGGTCTTGAGAAACCGAATCCAGCATCTGAAGCATCAGTCCAGATTGCAAAGTCTGGGTTGCCAAGGGAGAGTGGTTTACTTGTACTGTCAATGTTTATGACCCACCACTTCAGATCAGACTTCGCGAGGTCAGACAATGTCATCCGGGCTTCAAAGTTGCCATGGGAAAGCCGCAGTGCACTGATTTTCTCATTCTCAAGTTGCCGGTAATAAAGTTGTCCCATCTGCACACCCGGACATGCTGCAACTAGTTTCCCAGTGACTTCAGCCACAAACCTTATCCTGGGATTGGTTAGTTGGAGGAGTTCATTACATGCATCTTTTATCCCTAGTCGTTTATTGGCTGCAACTTTCACAACCATGCATAATGAATCGAGATCAAATCCCAAGAAAGTAGCTGTTTGCTTGGGGTGTAAAGATGATTTCTCTGGGTGGATTATGAAACCCAACGTCTGTAAGCTTTCAACAATTAGGCGAACATTGCGCTGGCATTCCGACGAGCTTCCAGCGCAAGTAAAAATGTCATCAATGTAGACTACCAGTTGTACTCCACTTCTCCTCAACATTGCCACAACAGGCTTCAAAAGTTTGGTAAATATACGAGGACAAGGGGCAAGTCCGTTGGGAAAGACCCTGAACTGATATTTTGTCCCTTTTCTATGGAATCGGAGGTATTTTCTGTCCTTCTCTGAAATGGGTACAGAGTAGTAGGCGTCTTTGATATCAATTGTCGCCATGTGACAGCCTGGTGTCATCATTTCAACAGCTGTTTTCAGCGATTCCATTTTAAAATGGTGGTATTCAACAAACCGGTTCAAATATTTTAGATTCAGGATTGTTCGAGACGTCCCATCTTTTTTGGGGCGGGTGAAGACAGTAGAAATAAATTCACCCTCCTTATTTCGGAAGAGTACCGTTTCATCACATTCTTCGATCACACCCTTTCTTAAGAGTTGCGAGATCTCTTTGTCAACTATTGCGCCCTCCTCCTCGGTGAATTTCGTCTCATGAGGGGGCTTAACCTGATATGGTTGTTGTATGAAGTCAATATTGTATCCCGACACAGCGTTTAAAATGACTGGGTCAGAGGTATAGTTTTTCCACCTATCTTTGAATTTAGCCACTCTGCCGGCTTCAAAGTTCTCAACTTCAGATCTTGAAATCTTAATTGTATTATCTACAAATTTCTGGTAGTTCATGCATGCAGAAGAAGGGAGACAGCAACTCACCACAGCTTTTGGAGAGCTGGGTTGCGGAGTGACAATCCTAGTTTCTACTTTCTGTCTGCTGTCCCGCTGCCGGGCTGCTTCTTCCATGATTGTCTGGGCCAGGGCTTCCTTGAGTTTCTTCCCCTGTATTGGTTGTTTCGATAATTCCCCCGGCCGTATTGGGGGTTGTAGCCTCCGTAGTTTTTTGAACCATAACTACGGTGGCCTCCTCTGTAACTGATAGCGGCATCTCTGCCGACATCATCCGTACGACCAACTTTTTTCAAGGTCTTTTCTATCTCGTCCCCAAACAGGTTTTTCGTGAGAGGGACCGTTTCGGAGGTCAAACCGGCATATTTGGCTTTTAGGCCCGGTTTGATCAATTCCCTCCGTCGCATTGAAAGGGAATAATTAGAATGGCCAAATAGCGCTAGAGCGTCGGTGAGCTTTCTAATGATCGGCTCCCGTTTGTCCTTGCTTATTAGCTTGGATATTTCTTGAGTTGCTTGAGCAACTGCAATAGACCCTTTCACCAGATCTTTTTGGCAAAACCCGAGCCCTTTGTCCTGGTTTTTCAACTCTTTGGACAGTTTGCGTCTTAGCTCCGGGTTGACCTGTGGGACCGTCAAAGCCTCACAGTTCTTTGGTTTTGCATAATTTGCCTGTTTTTCCTTGATTAGGTCAAGGGCCGTCGGTTCCCAGAACCGTTTATTTATAATTTTGGCAAGAGTCGCCCCTAGCTCAGGGCCACACTTCTCGGTCTCTACGACCTCATCTGCAATCGAGGAAAACGGATCATCGTCCTCAGATTCCTCATTATATTCGGCAGGGTGATCGTCATCAGACGATCCTGCCAGCAGGGCCTCAGCATCATCATCGTCGGCCATTTCAACATCATCGTCAGCACCAGCGTCTAGCGCTTCTTGTGTGACTTTTCTTTTCTTGGGCTGCTCAACAATATTTGCCTCGCCCATGCGCTTATCAAGGCGCTCTAATGTCTGGGACATACCCAGCAGAATTGCACCGAGGGAAGGTCCCCCGGCATCCTTAGTATCCGTGGCACCCTTATTAGAGGGGCCCGCTTGAACATCATCATCATCAATGTAGTCCAAAACTTCAGAATCCATGATAAAATCCGAAATGGGTCACAAGTGGAAGTAAAACAAAGAACGTCTTGCAAGGAGCGTAGCAAGGTCACAAGTGAGGAGCTAGTGGGCGTACACTATCTCAAGTGATCACGTAGTGACGTGATAATGAGATGAAACAGAATCCACACACAGAGGGGTTATCCTGACAGATTTGCAACGTACACATCAGACCAGTCGTGGTTCCCTCAGAAGTACGGCCAATTGAATTTCATCCTATATATAACACCTCGCTGGTAATGGTAACCGCCCATGTTAATGACCAGCGCTGCCAAAAGAGTCGCCCACTTTTGGTCTTCGGCTTGCTAGAGAATTTGACGGCTAGTGAAGAAAAATATAAAATTGTCACGACATTACACACCCACGGCCAATGTGGAAATGGTCCAGACTGGTTTATATCGAACAAATTTTAAAACAATCCTGAAAAGTAGCTGTCAAAACATCGTATTTATTGAATAACTCAGGTCAGATGGAGGAAGAAATTAACCTTCAAGATCAAGCACTACCAGTTGCTGATCTTGATGAGGACTTTGACCTCGATATTCCGCCTACAACTGCACAAGATTACCTGCGGCGTGTGTAGTAAGTTCAGTACCCTAACTTCGCCAGGTCCCTGAAATATGTTAAGTTCAAAGTTGGATCTGGATGTAAGGGTTGCCGGTTGGCCACTCTTGATTGATCTTTTTAGTGTTACTGCATGGTAGGCCTTTATATTTTTCTTTTGTATATTCAGTTTGGAAGCCAAGGACTGCCCTGCTGTTGTGGTTGCATCCATTGATCCAAGTTTAGTAAAAAAGAAACAAACATTCCAAGTCAGTAATGTAAGTAAGTTTTAAGTAAGTTAGACCTTCCTTTTCAGCATGATATAAAGTTCCATTCAATTACTTACATAATGCTGTTCTTTGCAATAAGATGTGTATCTGGGACAGGTGCAGTAAATCACAATGTTCTGTTGCTATTAACCTTGTCGCTGAACAGAAGTCAACTTAAGTTAGACAAACCCCTTCGTCATCTATTTCACAAACTTTCCTTGCGACCACCGAAGAGTGAAAGTTCATTTATTTGTTTGAATATCATTGGAACTAATTTGAAACCCTTCTCTTTTTTAGAGCACAGGCTGTTCTCCTTGCCCACTCGGCTTTGCTCTTAGTCAATCATGGCAGAGACAACAAGTGGCAGACTTTTCTGAAGTAAGGCAGGTGAGCCATTGATAGTTAAGCCTACTATGTACTTTGATTTATATTTGAATTGATAAGGAACTGTTTAGAACTTTTCCAACTTTGAATCAAAGGTCAATGACCTTCAAAAACGATTATTTCCAAACACAAGATGTAGAATTTGAATTTGTGTGGAGAATGATCTTCATATTAGGAAAGTGACTAGATCTTTATAACGAGAAAAGTGACTGGTTTTGGCTCCATTATACATCCATTTTCCTTTGATAACAGGTGTTGGCAAAGTGTAAATCCACAGAGGAAAAGTCAAGGAAATCGAGCCCGCCTCCTTTGGTAAGACAGTTTTTTTCGACCAAGTCCTTTCTCTTCTTGATAATTTCTCATGAAGGCCTACTGGATGTACTTAGAGGGGAGTTCAAGCTTATAATCATTATAGATAGAAACAATACTACCTTCTTCACTTCTGATTAGATGTATTAAGATACATGTAGAGTTTAAAGACAGAGTTGGTCAGCAGTTACATAAACCTCTATAACAATATCAGACACCTGTCTATTTCACAGTCTTCAGCTTCCAAACAAATTTCTTTTTAGTTGGATTTAGACGATGTTGAAGGGTGGTGTAAGCTGTGCTTTGGACGAATGGTGGTCGATAAACACAAAGACATATTACCAGATGGATCAGATGGAGAATCCATAGAACGGCCTCCAAAATTCAACTATGAGGATGGGACCCCTCCGCTTCTTAGTATCATTAGTAAAATGGACCAGGTAAGCAGTGTCTGACGTATTTCTGGAGACAACAACTGCTCCTCTCTGGTTTCCACACCACAGCAAGTCATCTAAGACCATCTAATCATTGTTTAAACATTCTGATGGGGTCAGTGCAAGTGTTTTCTGAGTACCATTTCCAAATGCTTTCAGCCGGCGGTGCTACAAGTTTTAGAATATCATGTTGACTGGTTTGAGGCTACTGGATTTACCACAGAACAGGTAAGTTGAATAAATCATGTTCCAAAGGTTACAAAATATTGTCTCGAAAACTTTGTGATTTTGCCCTGATGAATAACAGTAATGCTGTTTGAATGATAGCTGTAGCTCAAAGAACTTCAATGTAAGCTTTTGTTTGCTTATTTTTGTTGTACATTTATGCTGTCTTACATGCATATTATTACATCTTCCGTCATCTTTTCAGGGCCGATGGTTCTATGCCCTTCTTGCCAGTGTATCAAAACCACTTTCACCAGAAACGTGTTCATTACTTCGCAGGCTATCAAGGAATTGTTGGAATCTACGTGCAGTTTTAGTAAGTGGTCATTTGTGTCAAATATCAAGCATAGTTTGCTTTCAAAAGGGTTGCAGTGTGTCTGGCTTCAGCTGACTTTTGGAATCATAATCAAGGTTATTCTCTTCAGCAGTACCATGTATGATCCGCAAGACAGATTAAGAAATTTTTGATGTAATTATTAGGATTATCCTTGACATAACTTGTGTGTGATTACTTGTAAAAGTGTCTTCTCTCTCTCTTTCAGATAAAAGATGATCCTCATCTGATACCGCTCAACTTGCTCATCGCTTTAGTCGGCCGTTATTTTGATCAAACGGATATGGCAGATCAAGGATGACTCGGATGAATTCTAGTCGGACATTACATTGTTTTAAGTAGACTGGCATACAAAGGTCTTGGCCAGATTTTTTTATCCCAACCTCAGGATGTGCTAGTAAAGTGGATTCACCTCCAGGACTCTTCAGACTATTTCATCATGATGTCATACATATAATCACGTTAGATCTAAAAAAATGGATGAATGAAATGGAATAATAGCCTGCTGTAAGTTTAACTCAGATGTTTTTTAAATAAAAGTTTTAGTAAAATAATCTGAGTTGTATTTTTTAAAAAGCCCTATGACGTGTGAATAGGCCTTGTACCCACTGAATGGCGACATGAGGTCCATTACATGTACTTGATGGCCTGGTGACATAGCGAAATGGATCAGACTGGACTAAGAAAAGCTGTGAAGTCCTTTTTTGGCTCACTCGACACTGTCTGCTGAGCTCTTACATCAGCAGATGACATAAATATGTGTACTCTGCCAATAATGCCATGATGTAGTGCTAGCCTTGTGGGCAGGAAGGCGATGATTTTCATGTTGGCACCAGCAAAGCAAATTTTGTGCACTTGTGGACATAGTACTGTGACTTCCAAAGACTGACCAAGGTGCATGAGAAAGGACTGCTAATTTGGGGTAAGTTCATTGATATATTTGGCCTACGTAAATTTGCACTACTAGCTCTGACATTGACTTGACTGGTTCACAGTGTGAGAAATGGTCTTAAGGGTTGACCATAGGTACCGCCATTTTGGCGAGAACTGGAAATCCTCAAGTAATTAGAACTTTAAAACGTAGTGAATGCTCATTTCAAGGGCGGGAGTCAGTTCTTTGTTTTCCAGAGAACAGGGTTTTAAAAGAGCATTCAATTCATTTGGAAAGAGTTCTAATTGCTTTAGGATTAGGATGTCTAGCTCAACCCTTAAAGCCATGCAAAAAAAGTCTGACCAACTTGTAATAGTCATCATTATGGGCACCAAGTATCATACATGTATGTGGTTGGTGCACTGGCTTCCCAACACACTACTGATGCTTATAACCCCATCAAATAGGATAGAACAGTACAAATCTGACAATGTTCTACATGTATGGACACTTCTTCTCTGTTCTGGGGACTCTACCTCTTGTCAGTTCAATTACATTTTTGTATATAACTTCGTACAAGTTCAAGGAAGCTGTTGAGAGCCACAATAACTAGCAGTAAACAAGACAGTGTGTTATATACATGTATAGGTTTGTTTGGCTCTGAACAGCCACCTCTGACCATAGTCTAGTACCATAATGAATCATGCGTGTCCTCACTTTTGAGGCACTGTTATTGCCACCTACAGTGTACAGTGATAGCATTTCTTGACCGCCTCACCAATTCATGGTTCAACAGCAACCAGACTACTACAATAGACAACCATGTGTAAAGGCTCGAGCCAATAGTGAAACAGAATAACTAATGATGTTCCGGTTGCAATGATCCAATTGGTCACTAACCAAAAACCTAAATGTATGGTATTACATACAGCAGCAGTCACTGTCCCAAATGAACCCAGACCCAAGACTGCGGTTCTGTGCACAATCACTGTCACCTTCAGTAAAGACATGGCTGCCAATGTCACATCCACCGCAGACACCACCGTTGTCACATCCAATAGACGAATTCGAAGAAGACGAATCAGTGCCAAAACAAATCTAATGCACACACTCAGAACACGTCAGAAGGCCTGAGCCGACTTCGGACAATGCCTAGAGACACGGCGATCCTTTGTTCAAGGTGAAATGCATGACTGATCAGTGCCAAAACAAACTTCTTCTTCGAATTCGTCTTTGGAGACACATCTGTTGTCACAGTGTTGGTACAATACCTACATATTGTAATTGGGAAAGTTTAAGATCTGCATCATGCATTGACCTGTTTATAATCAAAATAAACTGTTTCCAGCATCAGCCCCTTGATTGAAGGCAAAGCACAAAGTCTCAATAAATGCATGATCAGGAGTAGACTCAACAACGTGTTCAACACATTTTTATTGTCGAGAACTTTCACTAGTTTCAGTAGAAATGCATGTACAAAATTCAACATTAATTCATTTTTTGTGAATAAATATTTCAGCATCTATATGAAGTAAACATCTTTTCATTTTCTGTGGTTTTTTTACAACTTTATATCATGGTGCTTCCCCTTTCACTCTTATTGTAAGCAACCTATTCAATAGTCCATTTCTGCATCCATGTCTCCCACATACTCGCATATTGAATCAAAGTCTAATTTCAACGCCTGGTCCCTATCGCTCAACAACTGCACAGTAGCCACACAGTCTAATTTGTCCTTGTTTATAATCTCTGCGAGCTGTCCGTAATATTTCCCGGTAACTATGACGATAAATGAAGGAATAGACTTGGGAATAACAGTCTCCAACATGGATTGTGAAAGTCCTTCTAGTAATTTTCCGTCATCTGTTTTACAAAGGCAAGTCTTGTCACCCATGACGTCATAAACCACAACCTGAAATTGGAAAACGGTGTAAATAAAGAACTTGGCAAGCTGAACCAGGTGAAATAGCAGCCAGAGATTTAACTTCACATGCAAAGCGCCACTACAGATCCCCGAGCCAGATTTCTGATCCCACTATGCAGCCTCTACCCTGTTCCTGATTTAAATTCTCATGGGACTTGGTCTTACATGGATGTGGTGGACGAAGTTGCACTATCACTGCAGTGACAATCGTTGACTCTTGCCACAAATATGTACAAAGACTAATCTTTGAGATCATTCTGATTGCAGTCAGTACCAAACCATGACGGTATATGGTACAGGCAAGGAATGAATGACTATCTCACCTTTTCCTTGTAGTATTTGCCTTTGTGATATTTCTTGTCCACAATTCTGACTCGACATTGTGGCCGTATCCACAGGCGAGCTGAACTTGACAATGATGCTGCCGATGATTTATCTCGTGATTTGCCACTGGAAGGAAGAAGAAATGATGATCGATGACTTAACACAAAACTTTTTGACATGTAGTGTCAACTCAAGTTCTGGAATATGGGACCAACTAGCTCTCACACACACAGGTATGAAAATGATACCTAAAATTGAACAAAACTCACCTGTCATCATGCTTCCGTTTCCGGTCACTCCTCTCGGAATCTCTCTCTGTATTCCTTTCCTTTTCATGCTCCCGAACTCTCTCCTCATCTCTATCTCTGGTCTTTCCACTATTCCTATCCCTATCCTTATCTCTACCCCTATCAGAGTCTCTATCTCTTCTACTGTCCCGATCTCTTTTGTCAGAATCCCTATTCCTATGTCTATCTGATTGTTTATCATCTCGATCACGTGACCGATTCCGAGAATGCTCTCTATCTCCGTTAGATTGATGAGTCCTTTCTCTCTCCTCGCGTTCCTTATATTTATCAACTTTAGCCTTGTTGATTATTTTCGAACTTTTGTCATATTCTTTCTTTGTCACTAAGCGCACTAAAAACTGTAACAAGTTGACCGTTTCACCTCCTATTGCCAATTTGACCATCACGCGGGAATTTTCTGTATCAGTGGCAATTATCTACAAAGAAATCGAAAGAAAAAAGATTGAAAATATAGAGTTTAGAAGAGTACAGGCTGCAAGCTCTTTCGTAAGACAACAACCTGATGGCCATTGTGGGCAGGATTGATGATTTGAAGCAAAGTTATCATGACATTATCAAGAGTATTCTCCAGGAATTGTACATCAAAAATGCCTTCTTCGAGATGAAATAATCTCAGCTTTAACAGACTGTTCTTACAAAACAACAAATCGCATCTTACCTGTCCATACATGTCCTTGTGATGGCCTGTCTGCACCTGGCAATAAGTCCCTTTCTTCATTTCCAACTCCTGCTCTTCCTCCGTCTTCTTAGACTTGTCATCCTTCTTGGCATTACTGCGGTCTGCTCCGAGACCAAGACCCTTTGGTCGCAGCCCAGGCTCGACTTGGTCAATTATCCTGCAAAGAAAAGAGCAGCCAAGATTGCTACAGACCTAATAACGAACTGTTTCTCAACATTGTGGAAACGCATTGTCCACTCTAAGCACAAGCCCACGTCCTGGCTAGGTCAATTCAAAACTCACTGAAAATACGTCAACATTTCAGATCTATTGGTTCTAACTGAAGGTAAAGCTAAGACTGGTGGGTCCCTTTTTCTGAAAAAGTGATATTCCATTCCAATTCATTGAATGAATGAAGTGACCTTTTTGTGTGTTTTTCAGATTACAAATTCATTCATAGACATACTTTTTATCTTTGCCAATTCCTTCTCCATCCTTCCAACCCATTCCTCTCAACATCGCAAAGCCAAAGGCTTCAACTGGAACTGCATCATAGTCAGTACCAGTAGCCTGAAATACATATCAATACGTCATCAGTTTGTTTATTATTATCTCTGCAAAGAATTGGAATGTGGATGGTAATCACACCATATAGCACATTACTTCAGAGAAGATCATTTCGATAATTTTTAAAGTAACTTGAGAGCTACCATTGGCAGTTGATCTACATTTAGCTTTCTGCCATTTTCCATTTCTGCTAGGTGGTGACAGCACATGCTGAGTTCTAAGGTCAGCCCAATACTGTCTACCTGGACATCTTTGTAGCCCCCCCCCCCCCCCCCCCCGATAACATAATCATTGAATTGAATTCTTGAAATGAGACACACCTTGGTTTACATATCTCTTAACTTACCGCTTCAGGTCGCAGGGAGACATCTAACTTTTCATCTGTTTCAAATCCCTCTGGTACCTTATTCTGCATGAGCAAGGGGATAGCAATGTCGGAATACCCAGGATCACCTCTTTCTTCCCAATCATCATTCCTTCGGCTCGCATCTAAAATTCGAATTAAAGTAACTTAACGACAAGCATGACTTGTAACAACTTAGGCACCTTTAGTTTATACTTTCTTGGGAAGGGTCCCCACACCATCCTTCATTTGCAAAATAGCACTTTCTGCACTCTCTGGGTCTGGCTGTGCCCCTTTCCCAAATTTCTGGATGCGCCAATCAGACAATACCTATTAGGGTTAGGCCATTATGCCAAAACACACCTGTAACAAGCTCTTTGATTGCCAAGCTGTCAATATCCTCTTTCTTCTCTCCGATCTTGATATCTTTTCCATCTACTTCTCCCTCAGCTTTTGTGGGTTCCGATTTACGCTTCTTGGCAAATCTATCTTCTCTGTCTCGCCATCTATTGGCCTCTATCATAGGTATAACAAGTGTCTTCTTCGCATCCTGATTATCATCCGAGCTGAAAGTGAAGCAGATGAACATATTTGTGGTACAATTCAATCAAAACCTGAATACAACTTTAATAAATTTGTCCCTTTCTTTCAAGGCCGGGGCCGCCACTGTGCACTACAGTACACCTCTAGCTGGATGGACATAAATTCAATTGCAGCGATAAATATCATCACACCACAGTCAGTCGGAGACGGAGTCCACACCAAAACAATACATACATTATAATAAAGATGACACAAACGAACATTCTGAACAAAAGCACAAGTGTGGTAAGCACCATCTTGATAAGGACCAATTATTCCAATGACGGTGAAAACCACATGGTTTCTTGCGTTCGCCGGCAGTTCCCGTTGTAGTGGAGAATGAAGCTTCAGAAAAGGACTTTTCCTACATAATGTACATTGCTTATTGAATGTTTAGTTCAATATATTACCGTAGGCAAAGTGTGGCGCTCATTTTGAGCAAAACTTGACTAATAGACAGACACAAATCCTTAATTTTCACACCTTTTTATTTCTTTCCCATCAAATGTGGCGACGAAATTGGTATCTTTGTCTACTGATTTCACCTCTTCTGCAATTGCACTCGTTTGAAGTTTCTTTGGAGCCGAGCTTTTGCCAAGTTTGAAGGCAAATTTGCTCGAAATCTCCTCTCCTGCCGCCATGATTACTCATTCAATAACGTACCTCCAACGCGAGAGATTCAGTTCCATGTTTCACCGCTCGACAACTTGGTGTCACTAGCGTAGGGTGTTGTATCCGTACAGGCGAAAAACCATTCGGTGACTAAAACGTGCTCATAAGGTAGAAGCGCGAAGCGCTTCGCACACGCACGCACACTCCCTCAAGTTTTCAAAAATAAGCCCTTAGATTTAAACAGAAAGGAAACAATTACCATTACCATGGTTAAACGACCCATGTGATGACTATTTTCGTAAGATGCAGAGTAAATCAAATGGATTTTGTGATGGGAGGCCCGCTCGCGAAAGTTCATGTGACGAGGTGCAAACGCCCCGTAAAATACCTGGGAACAAGGTGCTTAATGAAGATAAGGAAAGTAACCTTGTCCACCCGCTGCATCAAGCGCAGGTATGTCGGCGATCTACGTACATTCTACATGCAATGACGCTGCGGCATAAAGTATGCCAAATATGGGAAACAAAGTGGCGTCACCTGGTGTGAAAATAAATTTGATCTGATTGAGTCATTGTGGTTGATTGATGGGGGCAATAAACAGTTGCGTGCCGCTAGTCATTCACAATATCCCCTTGTTTTAGAGTGTTGATGGGATTAGTCTTACGAATGTTAACTCCTACACCGACTTTCCAAGTTGTCATGTGAAGATGATTCTTGGAAAATGGGACAATAAATAATTTTCAAAAGAAAATTATTTAAATTTTCTTTTCTTCTTTACTAGCCTGGTGGTGCTCCGACACTTCAACTGGTATTGTTTTAAATATTGTCATGCATTTAAACCAACAAACTGGTGCCCCAATGATGAGATGTTCAGCATGTGATACATTGAATGCGTTATCCCTTGTATGAATCCAAATCTATCATTTTTCTTTATTTCTTACCACCATCTGTTGCTTTGAGACTGGGCTAATATGCATCTACATTGTATATCCACATCTTGTAATAATAACTGTACTGAGAAAAAGCTGTCTTAAAAAGCTGTCTTACCTTGGGGTACAGACTGCCACATTTTATTGAATAACCAGACGAGTTTCACAGAATAATGTATCGACTAAAGAAACTACATGTAATTTGTCGGAGTATCCAATTGCTCTTGAAAACTGGTACGCGGAAAGATATGATTGTAATGTAATTTGAGGACCATTTTAAACTGGTCATCCTAAATGGCATCAACATACCATGATACAGAATTTGTCCTACCAAAACTACTAGTATAATAATGACAATAATATGATGTCCTCAACAGTCCTTCTAATATGATGTCAGTCTAATTTGTCTGGTGATAAATTACTGGCACATCTTCCGACACTTCGCCAAGGTCTTGAAGTTGTTGCCGTTCCCTCCACAACCACCATATATGAACTTCTTACACTTCCTCTCTGTCTTGCTGTAGAAGTACCTCTTGTGAGCAGCCCGGCACCTACCAGTGACCTTTTCAAGGTCACAGACCTCGGGAATTGGCTTTGCAGCGTCTTTCTCATCTACGATTGATAAAAAGAGGAAGACGAAGAAAAATGTGTGTGTTTAACCCACAATAAGTTACTGAATGTAATCGGGTGGAACGTTTGTGTTCGTACCCGTGTGGTACAAGAGCAGTAACGGTGCTGCTCTTGAAGTCGTGCAAATATTCCACAAAAGTACAATTTTGTGGGCTGTGATACCCCCCTCCACTTGTGCATCAGGTAGGCCTGATGAGCCAAACATGTGATGACCCCTATTGTGGCTGAAACACATAATAGCTGTCCTTAAAATGACAATGTTGCAGAGAGAGGGATTCCGTGGTGTTTGACAATAATTTCCATTTATCCCAAATCGGTCTTATTAAGACAAAGTCACAACCAGATGCCGAGGTAAGACCACTGTACTTTATGGATTCCAGGAGAAATGCTTAGATTTTTGGGGGTATCAGTCACTTACCTGTTTGCACGCCGGCGGGAACTTGACATGTGTGCCCACATCCGTTAGAGCAGCACATCGTGCCGTCAGGGCAACCACTTGATGGACACAGCTCCACACAAATACCAAAAGTCCCTGTTGGCACGGCTGGACACTTCAATTCCATATCTAGACAAACAGAGAAAGAGAGAGTCTTTTATCATTCCCGTTTAGGTAGGCTATAGGCCTAGACTAAAGGCTGAGCCTCAAAATTCACGTTACTGTCTCATTTCTGATTTTTAGATGAGGCAGTCTGTCATCCTGACCATGTCCTCGGCCTCGCTAGTCTATACATTCAAGACCAATCGTTCATTGGATGACGGCCTGAATACACGAAGTACATTGCAACAACCGTAAATCACACCCAACTTTGGCGTTGTCCCGAGATGGAATGCCACCCATTACATTCCTCATAACTTACCGGTACTTATTTTGCATCGCTTTTCGCATTTTGCTTTCGTCTTGAACCTATTCTTATTGCCCCTGCAGCCGCCATAGAAGAACTGTTCGCACCTGCCCTTCCTGGCATTGAAGTAGAACATCCTAATGGCAGCTTCACAGGGGCCGGGCCTCTTCGGCAAGCTGCATGGCGATTTCTTTTTCTTAGCAGCCTCAGCTGAAATAAGACGATGAGGACAGCGTAAGCCGAATTCATCCACCGACGCCGGACGATTGGCGTCTCTAAAGTCCGCGCACGTTCAAATTCTGTGGACACTGATGTAAAGAACGACGAATAAGCCGAACTCATCACCCTTACTCCGACGGGCAAGCATCGGCTGACGCCGATAGTCGCTTGTCGGATATGAATTCGGCTTAGCAGTAATTTAGTGTCCTCGGGCAAAACTGTCCTCCCGGCATTGTGGTTGAGATTTTGTCTTCAAACGACCTATTTACATGTAGGATGAATTGAATTACCGAAACTTCATGACATCTCCCTCCGTGCTACACTGAATGTGTCATTATAACCCCAGGGTGATTCTAAAGACCTTATTCGGACGTATTTGCTGGCTAGTCTCAACTAGAAAGGTAGCAGACAAACTATAGATGGTGCTCGAATAGTCCTTAAAGAGGGCATGGAGACAGTGTTGATTGAAATATGAGTGGAGGGGCGAGCGAGACAATGGAATTCGATAGTACTCATCCATGTTCGCAAATTTTTCGTCTTCTCGAAAAGTGGAACTCATATCAATATAACGGATTCTTACCTCCAGTCGCAATCACCAGAACTGCGGCAAAGACAGCCAGCAGCACAGACAGAGAGACGACGCGTAGACCTGCCATCTTTTCCCCTGGAAAGTTCTTGAATGATGCAGTACGTATTCACCCTGCCCTATTCGTGTCTCCTTGTACAATCTTGGTCAACTAATTCTTCAAGTATACCTGTTCCATACATACCCTGGTACGGATTGTTGGCACAAACCTAATGTTTACTATATACTGGAGCTTACTCGTGCTAGCGAATTTGGCGCAATCCTGGCAATGCACCAAACTTCATAATATTTTTAATACGATATGTCCACAGTTTAATGGAACGCCATGTTTGTCCCTTTTAGACTTTACTTGCAAGTTCAGCCATGGGTTACTCGCACAACGTCCCAAATTTTAAAGACATCACCAGAGGCAGCAGCAGTGTATGACCGTTAGCAAGATGGTCTTCAACGTGCGTTACACGCCGGACGCTGTGGGCCGGCCTTGTCTCAACCCACACTAAGAAAGTAAGACTTGGGTGACGAGTGGACTGCCCAAGGAGTTGACCTTGCGTATAATGAAAACTGAGAAGCACTATGACATGTCTTCTCAGTCCAACACGACAGAAATGTCCCCAGCCTGAGAACGACAAGATTGAGTAAAACCTGAGGTGCACGGAGGGAATGGGAGGGGCTCTGCGTTCTACCATCTTCTATAGGTGATTGGAGACAGTTCAAAGTACCAACCGCAATTCTTTGTTGATAAACGAAGACATATTCTAAAATAAATTATAGTTTTATTCAAGGTATAATATTATTTACATTTCAAAATATTTTCTGAAAGCACTAACGTTAGAAGATACTTGGCGTTCGTGATTTGACAGTGTCACTCTTACAGGGAAACTCGCATGATGACTAGGAACGAAACTATGGCGTTTGACTTGCCCCTTATAAAAATGAAAAAAAGAAAGATACATGTAGTTCAAGATGACTTTCCATCACATCCGTTTCTCATGGAAGCCTCCCCTATGCCAGATCGACAGCGCGTATACGGCGACAACGCCGTCTGAGTGTCTGTTGGTAAGACTTAAACTGGTCGCATAGATTGTCTTATTGAAAGTTACTGGTTGCGAACAGCAATCTTGCTAAACATCAGGCCGCAAGATTCGCAGAGAGGATCCAGGCAGCACTTGACGAATATGGTAAGAATCTTCTGGAAGAAGCCGATGTTGATGTTGAGTGTCTTGAGGCATGGGGCGAATTGCCAAATGTGCTCAAACGCCAAGCAAGCGAAGCTACATCCCCAGCAGAGTGCGAGGGGGAGGGCACAAATGGTGGTCAGGACGATGTAGCAGATCCTCTTGCCGCCCGTGAAGCATTTGTAGGAGTTTCGCCAGACGCAATCGATACTGTGTGCACCTTCTGGTTCGCCGAATACGTCTTCGAAGAGGACCTGAAAGATGAATAAGGACAGCCAATGAAGATTTCGCAGCCCAACGGATGTGAAAGCAATCATGAATGGCATCCGTAAAATCACTCCGGATGAGGAAAAGGAAATATAAAAGTGGTAAATAAAACCAGTAGGCCTACACATTCCTACCTTGACGTGATTGTTGATATCATTAGGATCCCTGTTAACCATATCTACTTCAGAGTCAGCCATTTTGGTAACTGGGGTGTGCTCTGACATTAGACTGGTCTAAGGCGCGTTAGAGATTCGAATGCGTCTTGTGCAGATATAAAATTGACATGCTATAGACTATTTACTGGTTGTCAAGTTGCGGCAAGGCAACTAATAAAACATGAGATAAAGACGATTTAATCCCCAAATCTCAAAAAGTCACTTCAACTCAAGACTTCAGTACAATTGGTACGGGTAACTATACCATTGCATTATCAGTTTTGACAAACGAAAAGTGAAATTGTATTTTGGGGACAATTTGCTTTGGTAACGTTGATATGGTGGTCATTGACAATCTAGGGACTGTTGATTATCTTGATCAAGATTTCGATATCGCGCGCCCTGGTTTAATCCGATTTACGCGAATGGCATGTTTCATGTTTGTATATTTGTATATCGTTGTCAAAGGTACAACTGAAAAATATCACTTGTCCTTATGCACTTTTTCTTTGATTGTGATTTCCTGTATTATCGTGCGAGCGCCATCGGCAAACTGGCAACAGCAACGCCATGAAAGTAAAAGTGCGCTGTCTTCAGCAAAGACTACGTTTCGTTTGATGACGTACAAAAGTCCATTCTGGTTGTAACTTTGTCCTCAAAGGACCAACCTGAATACTTGATGAATGAAAATAACGTTTTGCAATGTACACATCACAGAATATCTTTCCGTGCAATAGCATTGATAATGATGGTTTGTCATATCACTCAGCTAGACCTATTTTTGAAGGATCAGGAGGTAGTTTGGTTTCGTACGCAAAACTGAGGGATTATATCGGTAGGAATTATTACCCATTAATGTTTTGTTCTCGCGCCGACAACGAAAGAGACGACTATTACCAACTATAGATTAATCCATACTTGCTATCAAATAAGTTAAATCAGAGACTAGGTCCAGTTCTATAGGCTTCTGAGAAAATCGTGAACTTTTTCTGTATATACATGCAATTATCAATATGTTCCTTTCTGTGTCCTTGCCATGCAGGACGGCGTGAAAGAAGTGGTCCTTGAGCTGGGAATAGACGTCCCAGTCACAACTGGCTTTGTGTATTATGTTTCTGTCGACCTTTATCGAAAAATCCACTTTCATTTCGGTGGACTTGTTTTTATCAAACATTGAATTATTAGCTTACCTTGACATGGTCATTGATGTTATTTGGGTCCCTGTCGTCCATATCTAAGCCTTCTGCTGCGGACACCAGCTCAGCCTTGGACGCGTGGATAGATGACTTCTTCTCCTGCCGGTCAGTGCGCTCCATTTCAACTTCTTCCGCCATCATGCTGCTTCCACTTCAAATATCTTCCAATCTTACAAAGCAATGGCTCAGTAACTTAAGTTAGGCTACGTTGCTTTTAGTACAAATTTTGATCATATCATTTGTTTTATCATGTCACTAAACAACGTAACCAACATAAGATATCGCCTGAGATATTCAATTCTTTAGGTTGGACTTTCATTGAATTACATGTATTTCAACATGGTTTATTTACCAGATTAAGATAGGTGAAAGGGATTAGAGAATGACATTGACCTTCTTGACAGCTAGTGGCGACAGATCTTACCAGAGATACTCCGATGCTGTAAAACCAGGCTCCAACACGACGGTTGTTATAGTTCGGCTCCTGTCAAATCACAACCTGCTTGGTCCCTATCCGCCAGTTGTGACAGTTGTCTCCAGATCCAAAGATAAAGCAATATTACTGCATCATTCAGGTTCCAGTACGACAGACATGGTATATATCAGCAAGGAGGACACCCTATCCATAGATACGCAAATACTGAATACGAAACGAGGGCAATTGATAACGCCACCATTACGATAGTTAGTTGTGACAGTTGTCTCTAACGATAGACCAATACTAGCATTCATCATGATGCTCAAATACGACAGTTATGATGGGGACATGAACTGTGACATCTGTCAGACACCAATGGCACAGGTACAGTAATAGTGACAGCAGCCTGACGTTATGTCATTGTCTTCAAATATGACCAATATTGTATTTTTTAGTGAGACTCCAACGCGACGGCGGAACAATGGGGTAGACGTTCATTGGCGTTCCGTGGGCTTTCCGAAATCTCCGTAGTATTCGTGCATGTCTCGTATATTCATATTTGTCAAAATTACTAGCCATTAGCCTCATCTTCAGAAGACGCGATTGCTTTGTGGACAAATGTTCCACTATCAGGAAGTCAGAGACAGAATAATAATATCAATCATTTCTCAAAATATCGTATTTATTGGTGAATTAAATAATGTAGTGAGGTATATTTACAAGGTTTGACCCTTTCAGCACCATGAACGTATTTGTGTAGCTGCAACTTATAATAATGTGACCTTGTTGTAACCATGGTTACCATTTGGTACAAACGTTGAGATATGAGTTTTATTACTGAGGTATTTATGTTTTAAATTGTCTTCAACGAGCTTTTGCGCAGCTCGGAAATTGTCCTCGCTACTTGTATCGCTGCCGTCTGAATCTCTTCTTCCGTCATCCAGATCAACTGATGCTAACTGACCAGTTTCTTGGATGGCAACTTTCGATTTCTGCTGAGCTTCCTTTTTGCAATGTTCACTGATCAATTCCTCGATCGGAAATACACCGGAAAGTACCGACTGGTTTCCGACATTTTCCGAATCATCCTCGCCCTCCGACTCGGAAAGGTACACGTCATCACTGACCGTGCTGTGGAAGTGTCCACTGTTTTGATCAGAGCTGCTTTGGAAACTAAAGTTGGGGACGGGACGAGATGAGTTAGAATTTGAGCTTTTTACCGATTCTGAGGAAACATTAGCACTTGTTTGGTTTGCAGGCTTGTCTTGTTTATAAGTTTTGGACATATGCACAGTTAGGTCATCTAGGTCTTCGAGGTGTTTCCTTGACTTCACTTCAGAGGCCGCTAATTTCTCATTAGACAAACTCCGTGATCGTTTTCTCGACTCTATTTCAAGTTGTTTCAGTTTCAGTTTGTGAGCCTCGTTTTCCTTCTCCATGTCCCGGATGGCCTGTTTGATTGGATCTGCCGTCTGCTTGTCTTCTCTGACGCCATTGGTCACATTCAGTGCAACTCCTGCTCTCTTACCATTCACAGTAACTGCCGCTTTAACAGATACATTATCACATACAACCCCAGGGTTTTCACTGTCTTGTTCTTTCACCGTGTTCATTTTGATTTGGGCGGAAACTCTATCAACTGTACCGACACAGCTTCCTTTCAGAGTACCACTCGGATTGGTCATAGATATCTTGTGACCGTTCGGTAAGCTAATACCCCGCTTCACAGTCCGCACTGTCTTAGGATGAATTGGAGAGGACGCCAATGGCACATCCACCTCCTCGCCAGGAATATGAACATCAATCACAAAACTCTCATTGCTGGTAACAGTGTCATTGAAGTCTTTCGGATCCAGAGGTTTCCGCTGGCTTTCATTCTTGAAGACGTCTGCAATGTTCGTTTTGAGTCCTGAGGAGATGCGACCGGTCGGAAGACAATGTTTTAGCGGACGCGAGCGCAATGTCATTGGCGAAATCTCTTCCTCGGACATAAGCGCACTGATGACGAAACTATCGTCACTGAAAGTGTCCTCTATGAGTTTACAGTTTGTTTTCTTGTTGCGCATAGCCGGGTGGAACGCGGGAGACGCCCCGTCATCTGGTATCAGCACGTCCAACACAAAGCTATCGTCGCTATACGAAACGTCTGTCTGAATCACTTTATCACACTCAGGCTTCCGTGGACTGAAATCCCAAGAATCGTCGCGCGAACCAGAGTGCATTCGCTGCTTACACTGGTCACAGAACGACCGCGCCAGCATCTTATTTCGTTCCCTAAGTTTCTTACATTCGACCTGAGAATTATCGAACTGTAGCTCCAGTTCTTTTATCCTATCACTTAGCTTCACGATCATAACGTCCAATTTATCCTTGCAACTGAACTCGAACTCGCGAACCTTTTGTTCCAGTTCTTCCTTCTCTGTTTTCTCCTGTTTGTACAAATGTCTGTATTTCTTAGCAGCGTTGAAGAATTTGTTGGCTTCCTGTTTCACAACTGGGTCGACGCGAGGCATATGGTGCAGAGATACACCACTGTCGGACGACAGGCATTGACCGTGCTTGAGAGACCGCGAACTAGACTGTGGTGTCTCGAACTCGAAGTATTCCGACGACTCCCGCGTGTCTTCACCGTGTTCCGATTCGTCAATATTCACTGCCAGACTTTCATCGAAATGTTTTCGTGGCTGTTCGAACAGTTCCGGGAAGCTGTCGTCTGCTTTCGGTGAATTCAAATCGAGGCTGTCATGATCGGGCGAAACACACGAACGGGTCGACTGCATTGAATTCCTCCTCTCCAAAGCTTGGAGGGTGTATTTCTCTTGGAAAGCAAAGTCGACGTTTTCCTCGAAGACGGAGCTTGACTCAGTGTCGTAAGGGTCGGGCCGCTGTGCTTTGCAGTTGATCGAAGATGTTGGCGTCACGGAGAATGCGGGGGTAGTGTCTGAAAATCGCTGCTCGTAGGTCTCAAGTTCGAACAGGTCGAAGCCTCTGTGTGGTACGCTCCCTCCTCCTTTGTCGTTTCCGAGAGGCCATGTCTTCAGCTGGCGGAGTATATCACAGAAGGTTGGTCTGATCTGAGGAATCTGGTAGAGACATGCGTTCATCATCTGGTCCACAATATCTTTGACTGGATGGGGTAGGTCTTCTCTCCATTTGTAATTCACAATCTGGAGAAGAGAATGATGAAAATTGTTATATTTTGGTAATTAGGACATGGCAAATCGTCATCATCGTCGTCCTGTCCTCGTAAGTTGTCACTTCAATACGTTCACGAAGAACAATTACGAAATGTTCCTATCTTGGGGCTACTTAATGGATGACCATTAACTTTCTGAGTTCAAACTTTGTTGAGCAAACCGGCTCGAAGGGCAATCGTATTCTGTGCTTCAGTGCTTTGACCAGAACACCTGTGTCACATGAAATTCATCGTCTAACAAATGTGGGTAAAATGAAAAGGGGAAACGTACAAGTTAATTCGATTCGTTCATATACGTTTACGTGCAGGAAATTCTGTCAAATCAAATCCGCGATCAAATCCCATGACGACTGAAAGTGCACATACCTTTGACAGTTTGACTCCGCTGTGCAGATGTCGTCCCCCAGTAAAGAGCACCCACAGTAGTATACCGTATGCCCAGACGTCCGACATGCTGCTGGCTGTCTGTCCGTCAACGATTTCTGGTGGGTTGATCAAAACCTTGCTGGTGTAACAGGTTGGAATCTCTTGAAGGTCTTCCTCGAATCTGAAAAGTAATGATGCGCGGTTAGAGATTAAGGTTAAGAGCAGTCGGTTGAAGGCGTGGTGGATTCGGATGGGTTTTCCGGTGAAATGGAAAAGATTACTGAGAACGCAACTTCAGACTTTAGAACGTAGACAATTTTTGTCTTCTTTGATGGTGATCTCTTCATTTTAGCTATTTACCGTAGGAGTTCATAAAAGAGTCAGATTAATGAATAGAAATATGCGATCCTTACCTTGCTAAATGGAATCCTCCGAGCTTTACGGTCATTGACGCCCGGTCTAACCAACAGTTGTCGACCATCTGGAACACGAAGGGAGAACATAAATCAGATGCCAAGGATATCGGATAACCGTGGAATAAGTGCAGCATTAAGTTCCGTCAACGGTTAAAGTTCCTCTGGATGAAGAAGAGTGTACTGAGGAGCTTTCTTACGACATCTTGGCACTGGGATTTCATTCCATCCCCAGAATTCCTCCGTTCTGCTTTTCTACACAATAGTAGATTCAAAATCGAAGAGACGGCTGCGAATCTGGTAGTGACGCCGGGTGGGAGGGGGGATTCGCCGCAAGTTCGCTCGAAGTCGAAAGCATCTTGTTGGCCAATCTTTGAGTGGATTTTTTAAGATTGGACGTCGAAGTTGATAACTGGCGACCTTTACAGCATTTGTCTCGCTATCTTTCAAAGGTACTGATCATATTGTTTAAAGTATCTCACTTACCAGTTCATTATGGACAATGCCTCTCTTTTCCAAATGAGCCATGGCGGTGCAGATTTGCTTTGCGATGTTGAGGAGTTCGTAAGGCCGCTGAAGCAATATGTCAGTCGGAGTGCTCTGGAGATAACTCATCAGGTTTTCTGAATGTCAAATAGTTGAGATTGAGAATATGACAATTTACTGTGGACTCCTAGGTCTCTTTGGGTCAAGATGTTCTTCCACAAGTCTATCGTGATTCGGGTTGAAAAGTAGAGAAAAGATGTGATGAGCTGAATCGTTTACAGACCAGAGCTATGGTACAGCGATCGACATCGTCATCAATCCAGCAACATATGTTCTTCCCTTGCTTCATTGACCATACCATGCTTTCCATGGAACCAAAGTTTGTGGTTGCGTTGAGTTTGGTCCTCACATTGGGTTCTCGCCAGCAACCCATCAGAAATAGTAATCAGTATCCTGTTACATCTTCGTTACTTACCACTGCCACCGGTCTGCAGCATTACTGTGTACCGCCTTGAACTGTCACCAACTCCGAGGAGCTGGACGATGTTCTCATGCTGGAGGCACCTGGAATATACAGAAAGAAGCAAGTAAGATTCAGAACATTCTTCGACTTTCGTGGTAGGTGTGTAGGAATTGCTGTGACTGTGGCCCGCATGGCAGACCCGTTGGAAACACGAGGTTGCTAGTCGAGTACAGTTTGAGGACAACATCAAGACCAATTTACCACTCGACACTACGGCGTTAGAAAGAACCAGTCTAGTTCCAAAAACAAGCACTTGTTGAACATCGAGGATGCTCTTGGTTCGGTAGAAAAAAAGACAAGACAACGATTGATCAAATTTAAGAAGATTGAACAATAAGAAAAGGCCTCTTACATGAGCAACTTTGCCTGCCTCCTCAGCCAGAATTCATCCTCTTTCGTTGCATTCTTCTTTAGATACATCAGAGTCACATTCTGATCATCTGTGTTCTTGCCCATCCGGATGTGCCAAGGGAAGGGACTTGCGACGTCACGATGGGCTGTCATATCGACTTTGGTCAGGTCCATTTTCCAGTGTTCTGAAAAGTTTACGGGAGAGGATGTTTTGTGGACTCATGTTATTAAGGGCAGAGAACGGAAAGGACGTGTCAAGTTTAAAGAGATCATAGAGATGCCAACAAGATGGCCGAGTATCGGTTGGAAAGTGAATTGATGGAAGTTAGAGACACCTCGCACCAGCAACATGTCAGGATGGCCGAGCGGTCTAAGGCGCCAGACTCAAGGCATAGAAGCTTTACTCTAGAACGAGTGTAGAGTATTCTGGTCCACGAATGTGGGCGTGGGTTCGAATCCCACTTCTGACAATATTTTTTCCCGTTTTTTCAACTTCGTTTTCGTTTTTAAAGCTTACCTTCTAAATTGCGATGAGAAGGGAACTTGTCAAGTTTCATACCATTCACTGAAAGAATATGTAATGATAATCCATAAAAATTACATAACCAATGCTTCAAAAACTTTTTGTCACAACCATATGGCAAAGATGTCGCGGCTTCCCGATCTTTCCATCTCTCCTTATTTCAAACTGACCTTCGCAAGACATGTTAACGTGGCCTTGGGTAGTTACTTGATCAACCATATTATCCTGCACCAAATCTCCCAAGAGCCCACAGGCCTTTACGAGGAATACAAAACACAAAGTTTCTTAACTTTTTCAGCATTCCTTTACACCATTATCCACACCCATGCTTCTTCACCTTGTGACCCTTTCAATTTATCTATTCACTCACATAATACCCGGCAACACCCCCAAGTCGTTCACGCCAGTCTGATATATCATTAGAATTCAATGGCTTAGAAGGAACGCGAATTCAATGGTGTAAATTATAGATTTCCCAGCACAAGCCTCGGGGTGAAAGACAAATGTAATAGGTCGAGGGATTGAGTGAATTAGCAACGATATTCTGGTAATTTCATATCTTATCCGACTTCGTATTGATATTTGAGGTATTGGATTGAACGCCAAATTCCTGACATTTCCTTGCCCTTTGTAAGTGTCCATACGTCAAAACCCCTTCTCTGCAGCTAGGCCTACAAGGTCATGACAATCGCACCGAGGGTTTGAGAAGAATTCCTGTTGTGAACATGAATCCTACTGAACTTCACACGTGCTTTCATATTGATTACCCAAATACCACTTAACACCAATCCGGTAAAAGATTTCTGATGATGAATTAGGTTTACCTTCATTTCGCTTGCTATAGTCCAGGAGTTCTTGAACTGTGCTGAACCGTCTTCGGTTATTGATGTAGTAGCGACCACTCTCGCTCTGGTGTATCCATGTATGATGAACGTTACGTTCGGTCCTGAAAGAAAAAGAAAAAGAGTTAGTCAAACCCTCAGATTGGTTTTGATGGTTGTATAAATGCAATGATGTTACTCTACTCTACGTATTGGGCAGGTATTGTGGCAACGCAGGGTGGACAATGATGTAGCTAAGCTGGTTAGCCTTTTACATATACAGTGTAGTCTTCTACAATGTTACCAAACCTCTTGCCTACTTCTTACGTCTTCACCCTGGATCGTCATCTTGGCCATGATTTCACTGTCTCAGTAACTATCTAAAAAGAAGCTGGTCCTCAGAGCAGGAAATCAGATAAAATGTCTACAACTTACATGAACGAAATCAAATGTTTCTTCTTGTGGGTCCTCACTAAGAAGCTTCCAGGTCCCTGTCGCCTGAGTAGTGAGATAGCTGTGGCTTGCGACAGTTCTGGGTAGAACCAAGGCTCCTGACGCAGCTCTGTCATACGCAGTAATCTCCTTGATATAACACCATAACGCTCAGGACTGAAACAGATATTGAAAGTCATTGGTTAGTTGGGGACTTGGAGAGGCTTGGTAGATCTATAGAGTTCGCCGATTTTTGTCATCACCACGGCTTGATTTCAGTGGTCTGCTAGTATAATGTTGGCGAAACTTTCCGTCAATTGCCGGCGTGGTGCAATGCGGATGGGTTGGCTAACGAGGAGGCAGGTTTGCTGGCCTGTTCACATCAGCATAACCGCAACAGCTACATTTCACGATATTCCGCATTGAAGACTATGTGGATTCCAGTGACTTGATCAGATAGAAATGACAAAAAAGATTAGGAAACTCGATGTCAGCGAACCACTCGGTCAGAAATGCCAAAGAACATAAATTGGGTACCCCTGAAGAGCAATATTTTGCACTTTGTAATGTCATGTATATCCTCATAGGCTTCAGAATTGATGAAGACCAACTGGGGAACCATCATAAACGGCCCATCCGATCGAACGAATGCAACTGCATGATACGATTTCAAATTTACCATGCTATTCCTGGTTCAGACTGATATAAACTTCCTATTTATCGTGCGCTCTGAAAATATCCACCCGTCCGTTTATGCCTAGTAACAACATATCTATAATTTCTCGAACCTTTTCGTTCACAAGCACCTGCTAAATAAAGCCTGTTTATTCCTATAAGGCTTTTCCTATTATTTTCCATTATTATAAGAAGTTTTATGGTACAAAGCAAAATGTGTTATTATATACACCACTCACGATTCGTATTGTTGTTTTGATATTAAGTAAAACTAAATCACCCTAATCATTGCCTTTATTGAAGAAAATCGCATGCCGACACCACAAGCTCTCACGAACCCTGCGGGATTAGTCGGAATAAGGAGACCATGTGCAAAGGCTTTGTTAATTGAGTAGGCCTATGACCTTCAGTCACCAATTCGAGTACAAATGTCGTGGTCTTTCCGTCAGTGTTTTTTGTGTGATAAGTCTAATCACCATAATCTCAATAATAAAATTGAAAAATTGAAGCCAATGAAATGAGCAGTTCTAAGGCGAGAGTTCGTCATTTTCTCATGGCCGAAAAGAAATCACGCTGCGCAACATATGCAATCCTTTGAATCAATTCCAGGAACAAAATTGTCTGCAAGGACCTTCTACGTACATCTACTTATCTAGCTCCTCTCATTCGCCTTTCTCAATCATGAGTTTGAGTGATTTAAAAAAGGTCAAAGAGACTGATAACTTTGAAACATTGAAAAACAATGAACATTTTACTTACTTTGTTGCGGAGACTGCCGTCCAGTTGTCCGGATCTGATGTGTTTGTCACAAGCAACTGCTCACACTGTAAAAAGAAGAAAAAGAACTTCATCAGAAAATATATCATGTTAACAATACTCTTACTGATCTGAAACAGCCCCCGGACGAAAATGCAAACATTCCAGTCAAGTGGAGATAGTTGTAAACTCAGGTCCAGGTTCTTAACAACCACCGTGACCATGGCCATGGCACGGACTTGACCCAGAAGGGCCAAAAAAGTGTTCAATTTGGTGTATAAGTGTTCGGGACTTGGTTCTGAAATGGTACTTAGATTAATGTAACCACTTCTGCCTTCCCGTTTGGAATTCCAGGCCTTGACGAGATGATGACTTTGAAAGACGAATGTATACCGTTCTCGAATGGTATGATACAAATTGGCCCAATATACATGTACATGAGTAGGTATCGACAAAAATGGCCTACCATACGGTACTAGGCCGGCAGAATCACAACCATCTTTGGCAACCGCTTTATCTGTAATAGAATTGCTTGCTTACCGGAAAGAAAATGACGTGCTTCACTGTCGTCTGCTGATTAAAGTCTATGGTTGTGGCGCTGAACCCGTGGAAGAAGTTGGTTCCATTGTAGCACATCTAAAAATATAAAAGGATGATGGTAATTAGAATGAAATAAGGTCCTTGTATGCCTGCATGGCGGGCGGGCTAGCTGGTGATACGTTCGATAGCTTCTTGGCTGCGATGGATTTGAAGTTAATCAAACCTTTTAGAAAGTAATTACCAATTCTTGTAGAACATAGCTCAAGGCCATTGATCGCTTTTTCATCGGAAGGTAACAAACTCCACTCAAGTTTTATCCAAAATGTACATGTATGTATCAATCACTATTTCGACTTAATCATGCTCAATATGACTTCTCCTGTTGTTATAGCAAATTTTGCCATGAAGCTGCTAAATCCCACAATTGATATGAGTTGATCAATACCTATTTGAGTCGACTGACTTTTCTGGTTGTCATAGAAATGTGAAAAACACGCCTTGAACTCAACATTATTGTATTTCATCGAATTTCTAATAGATGGTTAGCAAGGGTGTCACGTGAACATATCTCGTGTACGGTTCGACGTACTTTGTTATCGTTTCGCTTTTTTTCGCAAGAAAATGACCAACAACATTCGAGAGCTTCTCCTACCAAAAGCAGCAGTCTTGTGCAGCCATTTTCTTCTAAATGACCATCGATTGCAATGTTGCACAGCAGATCAATAAAAACCATCTTAAATGATAACACACTTCTAAGGAGGCCACCCTCACAAGCTATGTACATACATGAATTTAGATCGATATCAAATACGTAAACACATGGTTTACATCATTATGAAAGAAGGGATGACATTGCTTTATTCAAACACGTTAAGGTCGGCGATTGTCGACTGACACGTACAGACATTAAGGAGAAGCACAACGAAGCGGAAACAAATGACGATTCGTGTAATGCTGATGGAATCACTTACAAGCAGAAGACATTGATGTTCGACAGACATCCTCGGCAAATCAACACACAGAACGTTTATTGACAGTTTCAGTTTCCTCCTAGCAAAATTCCACAGCTATGCCGCATTGCTTTTCGGACCAAAATACGCACTCTTCGGCCATGGCAAAGAAGACCTATGCCACGGCAGCTGAGTGGTACTCATTTACTCTTCGTATCAACCAGCGCAATTTGATTTAGGTCGAGTGGTACTTCTCACATCTTAGAGGGGACCCCACTCACACAATGATAATGTTCTTCATACATGTGTTATACTTTGATTTTTGCCGTTGTCTCACGCCTAGAAGTAAGATTCATGTTGGCGTTAATTTGGAAAGCACATCTTCTTCCAGATGAGTTTGAAAAGCTAATGCTCAAAAGCCTTTAGAGGGTCACTATGACAACACAAACAGAATCTCAGGCAGAATTGACGGAGACAGATCCAACAAGATGGCTTTGCCGCTGCTACCGAGAACGGCCATCTTTCCCCCGGAACCTGGTGACCTGCCCCGTTAAATTATTGCTGAGAAATTATAAATGTGCTGAATATTGTACAACTGCTGGGAAGGTTAATTGATGAATACCAAATCAAAAATTGAACACCACACAATAGATTTCATACCAGTCTCAGCAAATGTTTGGGATTATTGCATCAATATTTTAATACCTGCATTCCAATGTTCCGACATGATCAATGAGCCAAAGTAATCTATAAAACTAACTGTGCAAGAATTATCCTGCAAGTAACTTCTGGTCAGCATTGGTTGGCCCAAGGCCGAGACCCAGCGATCAAGGAAAGAATACCCCAAATGCAGCCCGTTCATCGTTGAAGACACATTATACGGAACGGATAAATTCGCCCAAACCATGCGAAGATTCAGCTTAAGTCTCCAAACGGTGAACATGATTAACCGTTGAGAACCTCTCATCTCCACAAAAATGCTTCAACCAGTACAGCGACCATTTTCGAATTCTTTTTTATTCTATAGTGTTTCAATTTCCTCGACACTCCAGATTATTGAAGCCCCAGCAACTGCTGATCACTCAGTCGTTTATGTGCGAAACCGGCATCTGGTATCGCGCCGACCAGAAGAGAACAACAAACTTCATTGTTTATCTTATTGACTGCGAGGACAAAACAATTTGATAGTTTGGATTGTTTAACCAATGGTTATTTGAAAGTCATAATAGAATTCGTAACGGTCGTTTGCCTAGTTGATATTATACGCGTGTGATGTGAACAGGCGTCACAGACGATACAAACGAACAACAAATTGGGCAGGCGTCAGTGATGTCAAGGAAGAGCACTTTTGAAAGCTTTGGATAACAAAATGAACATCGGCTTGATCGTGTAAAACATTTACTTAACTGCAATTTCTCGTTGCTTACAACTAATCCATCGATTAGCTGTGGCCGTGATAGTGATATATGAAATTAAACACGGGGAAAAACGTAATCATGCAGAGCAAACTGGTGCCCTGATTGATAGGTTGCTTGTCTTCTCAGGCCTGACTGATCAAAATCGAAATTTTCAAGCTAGGTTGTTACTCACCGAATGCACACCAAGATTATTTTCCTTTCCTTGCTTCATGTTGACGCCGACATCTAAAAAGACAAAAAACATAAAATTGCATTAGAGACCAGATTTTGATATTGTGACACCTAAAATTTGGCAATGCAGCATTTTAGACTCCCGGCAACAGAACATCATAAGTTACCTGTGAAGAGGGAAATTGAATGAAACATGATCCTTTGGGTTTCTATCCACTGCCCAAGTCCACCATCAACCTCCTAATCCGTAGTCCATGACCGAAATAATGCCCGGCCCTTATTCGGTAAGAATTCCTTGCCAATAATCCTCGTCAACTCGATATTACAAATCAGTTGACATAAGACAAACCAATATTGTAATAGCTACCAATTGTATTGGGCCAGATTGCATCCAAATCATTCGATTTCGTTCATATTTTCTATCGAACTTATGGGCATGTTTCCCCGATGAAAATAGATTTATGTCAATACTTAGTTACCTGAAAAATCGATTTGCCGGACCCTATTCACTGAGGTGCAGACCGTAATTTTGCGGAGACCTAACCCAGTACCTTCCTTCGCATTTTTGATTCAACATAGTCGTACATATCATACTAAAAGGCTGCAGTTGAAGCCTTAACCTATAGCTATATAGTGTGATACCACGTTATATCAAGATTGTCAAGTACTGAGCAAATAATCGCCAAGTGTGTTCAGTTCATTGTAATCAATCAAAGTCTCATTAACAACAGCAGAATGTGCTTCAAAGATAGCTCAAATATATAATATTTGTTTAAAAAATAATGCGCATGTTCATTAGCAACCTGAGGAATGAGTACATAAAAACATAATTTGTCCAAAAAAAGGTGACAAGCAAAAAACTTTGTCAGAAGTGGGATTCGAACCCACGCCCACATTCGTGGACCAGAATACTCTATACTCGTTCTAGAGCAAAGCTGTTAGACCTTGAGTCTGGCGCCTTAGACCGCTCGGCCATCCTGACATGGGGAAACCACATTGATTTTTTAGAACAGGTGCGTACGCAAGACTAGTGTATAGTCCTACCGCTAGGATTTAGATATTTGATAGGCCTGGTGTATACTAGCACAACAAGCAAAATAAAGGTATATATGGCTTGTTATTATTCAGCAAAGTGAAGTATGCTTAAAATATTTTAACTGAAATACCTTTTTTTTTAAATAAAAATAAAGTAAGAACTTTAAAGTAAAACGTTTGTCAGAAGTGGGATTCGAACCCACGCCCACATTCGTGGACCAGAATACTCTATACTCGTTCTAGAGCAAAGCTGTTACACCTTGAGTCTGGCGCCTTAGACCGCTCGGCCATCCTGACATGGGGAAAACCACATCGATTATTTCGAATAGTTCAGCTACGGGTGCGTACGCTAGACTAGTGTATCGTCCTATCGCTAGGATTTAGATATTTGATAGGCCTGGTGTATACTAGCACAACAAGCAAAATAAAGTCATATAGCTTGTTGTTATTCCAGCAAAGTGAAGTATGCTTAAAACATTTTAACTGAAATACCTTTTTTTTTTAAATAAAAATAAAGTAAAACTTTAAAACTTTGTCAGAAGTGGGATTCGAACCCACGCCCACATTCGTGGACCAGAATACTCTATACTCGTTCTAGAGCAAAGCTGTTAGACCTTGAGTCTGGCGCCTTAGACCGCTCGGCCATCCTGACATGGGAATACCCTGTGTATTATTTCGATCGGATCACATCTGACAGATCGACACATGGAGTTTGCAATTGACCCACATTTCTTTTATAATTAATTCATTGATCATTAATCATTATGACAGGCATACGTACGTTTTGTACAGGGTGAATCAAAATTACGGTACAGATGTCAGAATTGAGTTATACGCGCAGATCTACGTTTCATA
This sequence comes from Lineus longissimus, assembly GCF_910592395.1. Lineage (NCBI taxonomy): Eukaryota > Metazoa > Nemertea > Pilidiophora > Heteronemertea > Lineidae > Lineus > Lineus longissimus. The sequence continues at coordinate 3,450,130 of NC_088314.1, forward strand.
TAGTATCTCACTGAATATAGTGAGGATGAGTGGTTAATAAGCGTCTATCATCTGCCCTATCACCACATGATCGCTCAACGCGGCGTATATCGCCCGTAGCCTTTGTAATTTCACGCACTATTGCCCACGGATAACTAATGCCTTGTGCGATATACGCCGCTTGAAATGCTTATGTGGAGTTTGCGTTTAGCCAAATACACCAGAAATAAATGCATTTACCATCACAGACAGCCTCTATTCACTTCACTACAGCATCGTTACCGTATTTTGAAATACCGAACAAGAAAGGCCCCGCATGACGTACGCGTGTAGTGATAACATCTTATGTATTCCTTCAAGAATCTGAACATGGTCCTGTCTTCTTGAAAGACGCCGCTTGAATGCTTATGGAAAGTTAGGTGTCATCATGGAGAGGTCATCGTGTCTCTTCAATGGGAAGATGATATGGTTCAACTCACTCATATTTTCCGCACCAAGAATCTCCGAACATTAACGAACTTGCAAAACCAATTAAGTGACACTGGTTCCATTGAGGTGGGTGAATTAACCTGGATATTTGGTAAATGTCCATAACGTGCGATGTACTAACGATTGTTGATACTATGTAAGGAATGTCAATCGTTTATGATAAGCAATAATGTGTGTGACAACGAAAACCGAAGCGTACGCAAATACGTGATACCGAATATCAATGGCTGGACGATTGAGGTATCACAGCCGGCAAATGGGGAACGCTCACATGATTATTAATTCAGCAAGAATACATACGCCTACATCGGCTTCTTCTCATTGGCAATGTACACCACCAACGATGCCCCACAAACACTGTAAGCTTATAAAAAAAGCACAATTCGAAGGACACCAAATTATTCAAAAATTCTTCAAAAACACCGAAATAGATTGAACTGAAATAAAACTTACCCCTAAATACGTAGAGTGGCTTGTCATCAAACATGTCATAACCAGTCCGAAGAAACGACCAAATTGTTTTTGATATGACGCGTTAATCCAGAAGTCAATACTCGTTCAAAGTTCTTGATGAAATAGTTGTTATTCCCTTTGCAAAGTGATAATAATTTTCCTCCACGGTGTCTCCTTCTGAACGTCTGACGGGCTATATATTGCGTTGTCGGGTTTTGATGGTTCCGTCCCGATGCCCAGTGCTGTTCTGACGGTCCCCTACTGGGACAGCTGCCCAATGGCTGTTTAAGAAGCCTTCACGCTGCTTGCGCTTGTGGCTTGACACTTCCAACCGGGAAAATTGGTGAATGTTTTGACAGTAGAAATCACACGTGTGGCGGTCGGTAGGCCTGTGTTGTTTTACTCCAGCAGGCTTTCTGAAAGTTGCTCTGCGTGCTCATGTTAGATGCAAAAATTTACAAAAAATGTAAATGTCTGCAGTAGTTTCTGCAGTTGTCGGTAACTAGTACGACCTGTATGACAACCCGGATTGGCAATGACCTTCAGTGATGTCAGTTCCATCCACAGTTATGATATTTATTGGTATTTCAAGAGTTGTTACAAACAAGAATCGGGCAATATAATCAGCATTTTGGGGATGTCAGTACCCCTTTAAGGGTGCTTTGTCAGTCAAGATACAGCTGCGATTATTGATCAGTCATCAGCTTGTTTGTGTTCAGAGCCGAGATGAAAATAGTCAAATCAAATGTATGTTGAGGGAAGTCAAACTGTCCAGCTCTCATGTCTATTTTGTTTAGAGCTCCCATTAATTTGTTAAGACATGACAAAAGCCACTACAACTTGTTTCTCAAATAAAACAACTGAATCCTCATTTTATTTTGACCCATGGGGAAATCGTAACTGATTTTAAATATTTGACGTTACTTTGTTATTCCCTAAGGACCATCACGGATGTGTCAGGGCCCGTGACACCATTCTTCCTGGACCGTTCCTCCCGCCCTGAGTGTTGAGGGCGCTCTTGGGTGTTTCCTGGATCATGAATACCCCACGTATGGCAGGCCTTGTGCCTGACCGTTGCCTGCTGAGCCAGGACAGGTCGGAAATGGGCCGGTTTGTGATTGAGGGAGGAAAACGATGTGTTTGCATGTCAGGAAATACATGACACGCACCATGCGGGGTTATATTGTGTTGTTCATAGGAAGATAGAATCGCATTCAGAGTTGTTTACAAAGATCAGTGACCAATTTGAAGATGAATATAATTCTATCGCCATGGTCTATCAACTAAATTTGTTTATAATTACTTTTACTTGGGACACCTACCAGTGATGGCTTGGTGAACCAGATTCCCCGGACCAGATTCATTGGAGCGTTATTCAAATTGAAATCGATATTGTCCATCGTTGTGACAGTGCCAAGGTGATCAATACCACATTCTTCCCGAACTGTCAGATGGCCGAGTGGTCTAAGGCGCCAGACTCAAGGTGTACATGCCTTGATCTAAAATGAGGATATAGGCTCTGGTCCACGAATGTGGTCGTGGGTTCGAATCCCACTTCTGACAAATTTTCTCACCATTATGACACATGACTTTTATATTTTGAAATCTCGCGCATTCCACGTTTTTTTAGAATTGATGTGTCGGATGGCACTGATCAGCATCATCACGCGTATGCTAACAATAATTAAACATCAGCTAGTCTTATTTTTACTAGACTGTTGCCACAGATTGTGACTTTGTCCCAGGCGCATATCAGATTTGGTCTTCCCCAGCTGTCGAAGCTAGCAGTGTGCTTCGAATAGTATTGTAACAACAGAGTGTCAACGAACGTGTTTAAAAATTGTATTACCAGCACTTCGCAATATTCCAAGCATTATGAACAGCTTGCAATCATTTATTAATTAACACATTATAATTAGACAAAAAATTATATTGTTTACATCCATTCTATTGTACTAAGTGCATTATCAATAAAGTGCTAGCTTCAGTTAAGTTCGTATTATAATTGTGTTTGATTGGTAATGTTATTAGAACAATATTAATATTTGTAAGTATGCTAATTACACAACTCAGTTTGTTGAATTTATGTCAAGGTGTTACATACATGAGTTTCTGTGGTTGCGCTACATATTTACAGCTTTGGTCAATTTATCAATTTTTATATTATACAAAACATTTCGTAATCACATCAAACTGATAGTTTCGTCTTGTGACGAAATAAACTACTCGTCATCACAATACATCGCAGGGCAAACCTTGAAGTAAATAAACTAAATCTTATTTCCAAATATATTTTCTCATGCAAAATATGTTCGGTTTCCAGAAACATCGGGTTACAAAATCCTTCAGATTCGACAGACTTGTTGAAGTCGCACACCATTGCTATGAAAAGTTGTGCTTATAATTTGCATCTGCTGTTAATACATGTACTTCAATAAAACAATGATCTTTAAATGTTGAATTATAGGAGCCGCCAAGAATACCGCACTTAACCCTTCGTGGTCGGCAGATGTCTGCATTTCCATTATATTTATGAATAAAGGGTGATGAAAAGCAGTCAAAAAGCCTATTATCGGACAGAGGACGGGGCGCATAAACTGTAAACAATTAACCAGATTTTTGCAGACGTAGACACAATTAAAATAACTTTTAATAGGTTTAATAAAAGAAATAGAAACAAACTCCATCATTTAGCTTCGGGGTAATTAGTATGAATTAGGCCTACTGTGGTGAGAAGCATAGTCGCTGATCCTTAAATCACCCCATGAAACTTTTCCGAAGAAAGGGTAAATTAGTGGGTGTGACGTCCGGTGTTTTCAAAGAATACTTCAGAGGGTTTGGACTCACCCCACCAATGTAGCTTTGCCTGTGTTTTACCAGGGAGGTTTTAATTAAAGAGTTTCTTATAAGACACCGTCATCAATATCATCTTCACGATCATCAATTTGACCTCATGAAGGATTGTTTTCAAAGTGTCTATAGTCTGAAACTTGTCTGATATACATTTGGATTTACTCAACATATTCCTACCCCGGGACCGTTGGCAGTTACCATAGAATATTTCCCGTCCTTTGTCTTATAATGTCCTCGACATAGGCCTATGCTTTAACCTAAACGTTGAAATGAATCATGTGTAATTTTCCATTATATTGGCGTTCTTGAGCGCATTCCTTTAAATTAACCTTTCATCGGAAGAAACACCTCTGACCTTTCGCTCTGTCTTTACATGTATATCCAACACAGATCCGAAAGTGCTGTATTTACAAAAAGGTTGTCTTACGAGTTAAATTGGTTTTCTTTATCATGTTCATGCGCTAATTGATCAAGACGATAATTGTATTTAAATTACAAACTACGGGCGCCTCCTGGCGCTCAGATTACAATAAGGAGACAATTAGCGTTGACAATATTGTTTCAAAGAGTTTGTCCCTGTTGTCTCTCCTTAAAGTACTGTTTGGGCAGCAATTTTTGGTAATGATACATAATGACTGTAGGCGGCAAAGTTGTGAGCAATAAACCACAATTTCAGCGCTCACCGCGTGCGAATCCTAACCGACATACATGTTATAATAAATGCGCTTTGTTTTTCATGGATTAAACGTTATATTCTACATTGTTCTGAGGTATTCATGCCTCTAGACCAATTGTCTGTACGCATTTCTGACCAAACTTAATTATGTACTTTGTTTCTACTTTTCGCATATACTGTGGCGAGATGTGGCCCTTCCATCGTTTTCGAAAGTCGTGATATCGTTACATTGGTATTTATTTTGAACCAAGAAACTACCCAAAGTAAGTTGTAAGGTTTCTGATACTTGAAGCATAAAAATGTATGATTGTACATGTTGTTACATCACAAACTAAAAAATGTTATATTCACAACATTCTTCCCTATAGGATCCATGAAAGTGCTTGACCCTGGTGATTCAATGAAGAACTAAACTGCATTTGAACAAAGTGACACGCCAATTGAATTGTGTTTTATATTTAAAAATATCTTACAATAATTAAAAAAGATGTTGAACATGCTAAAAAAAAATGCGATGTGAAAAAATTGCGATGTAAAAAAAAACTTTGTCAGAAGTGGGATTCGAACCCACGCCCACATTCGTGGACCAGAATACTCTATACTCGTTCTAGAGCAAAGCTGTTACACCTTGAGTCTGGCGCCTTAGACCGCTCGGCCATCCTGACACGGGGAAAACCACATCGATTATTTCGACTTGTTCAGCTATCGACGAATCGATAAGTTAATTGAGCAGGGCAAGAACAGGTGCGTACGCAAGACTAGTGTATCGTCCTACCGCTAGGATTTAGATATTTGACAGGCCTGGTGTATACTAGCACAACAAGCAAAATAAAGGTATTATAGCTTGTTGTTATTCAACAAAGTGAAGTATGCTTAAAATATTTTAACTGAAATACCTTTCTTTTAAAATAAAAATAAAGTAAGAACTTTAAAGTAAAACATTTTGTCAGAAGTGGGATTCGAACCCACGCCCACATTCGTGGACAAGAATGCTCTACAATCAATCCAGAGCAAAGCTTGCTGGCGCCTTAGACCGTTAGGTCATCCATACAGCAATTTTGAGTCGTTGAAGGTGGCAAATGTGAGTGTGTTGCAAAACTACCATTCAGAATTTCATCATGGAGAGTGACATGCATTGCTCTCTCCAATTGTTTAAGCGGCACTCGGTCCAACAGTCAGTGATGACACAGGAAACTCATTCAATAAATGACTGCATGCAAATCTACAATCCTACTGGCATCTCTCCCAAACTACTGCCTTAAATTAAGTCAATTATCAGGCCCTTGGGCGGCCAGCGACAGTGTCGTGTCGCCTGCCTCATTCAACTCTTTAGATATCAAATTATGTTGCCAGGCATCGGTCATGTGTGGCAGAGATGTGGCGGAACCCCCTATCCTTATTAGAACCGGCAGCTGGCTCAAACCTAATCATTATCTTTCTGCGTGAAAACTCCTGACACCTCTTTTTGCACTCGGTCATACCCTTGTAATAGCAAACTGGCCCATCAATCTGATGCATAGCACGTCTTCGATTCAATGCGACGAAGATGGAGGAAAGAGTACTAATCTTGAATAGACAATACCATGACCACCAAGGTCTCATCAATGAAAATAGCTGATGTCTTTAGAATGAACTGATGTGATAAAAGTCACTCTGCGCCCAAAACAAATCGTAGAAAGTTTCACCAACGGATTACTTTTATAATCGATTCCACGGATTTCGTAAAATAACAACAATTTTTAACATCTCCGTGTTTGAATAATTCTTGAGGATAAAAGGAATGGCACAGCTGTTATGCTAAATCTGCCTCGGGAATTTCATAGCCAATGGAGGCTATCATTACATGATACTCAAAATAGCCCACAACTTCATTAAACTTCAGAATGGGCGTTGTCTCCATCCCTTTCTCCAATAAATCTAAGCTGCCACTTTACTTTTTGAAATTTTTAAATCACAGGATGAAAATAACTTGAAAAAATACCGGTCAAACTATTTTTGCATTTCGCTTTTGAACGAAGTTACAATGGCACAGAAGAGGTCAAATGGCAAGTTTAATCCATTCCATGATCCTTTTTAAATGAAAGTCGCCTCAGTCTTTTGCACCTGGGAAACATGGTCTTACTGAGCTGCAGCTTAGCCCATAGTGGCTGCAAAAGAGTATTAGAAGCTGACGCTGGGATGAAAAGGTGAATTATCAAACATTCTTCAAGTTTGGGCGTCTTTCGAATGCTTCTGAAATCCATCGAAAATGTGATACCTTCAAATATTTTCAATAGAAAAACCTTCTTAAGATCTCCATCACTTTTCCCTTTAAATTAAGGATGCAACATATGGCCATCATCAACACACTCCATTACCACGGTCTACTATCAATTTCGCAAAGGGTCCTTAGTTCTTGCCCCCATCAACCTTGACCCTCGTGAAACCTGATACATCCCTTTCATCAAATCCACAACAACAACCAAACTACTTAACAAATTAACCCAACCAAAGGTGGAGCACCCCATACCATATGCATACACTGAACAAATTTTCATTCTGTCAAAATCAAAATTCTTTTTCATTAACAGGCCAAAAATATCTAACCTTTGACATAATAAGCGAGACTCTGACAAGACCATTGTCCGAAATCATAATTGAAATTCGGAAATTTGGTGGTGAGTTTGATTACTATGCGCGAGTTGATAATGAGTTCGCCCGTGGCCAACCTCATGACCTGAAAGTCCGGTCTGGGGTACTCAATCCACGCTTGGTCATGAATGAATGGCGGCCGGATGCCACGGGATGCACAGTTGTGGTCCATTCTTGTCCGAAGAATACATTTTCGTCATTTACTCTGTATTTGAAATCGTGTATAGAGAGAATCGAGGTGAACAGTTTACCTAGCTTCCCGAACTTTTATTTTTGAATGGGCGAATCGACAGAAAACTTGTTCAGTTACCGTTAAATATCAGCATTCGCATCGTCAGAGTATCAGCAGCTAAACCAAACCCTGGTACAAATTTTTATTCAACGGCATCAAAGTCAAGTATCTGGTTCATGAGCGCAAGGAAGCATTATGAAGCTTCTCCATGATGACGTCACGATGCTTGTATCGGGTATCCCAACCGCGTCGCCTTGCTTTGTGAAAAAATAATACTTTCGATTGAAAAAGAAATGAAAGGAACCATATGCAGGGGAGCATATCCGATGCTCTTCTCAATGCTGTTGGAGGCAACATTATCATTTTCCATGGTTAATTACCAAGTTATTGGATGCCCCTCTTCCCTCAATGATGATAATGAAAGTGCAGACCTTTTTCTTTCATCCTTTACCATCCCCCGAAGAGACCGCACGCCCGAAGGGCACAATTTCAAGATTGAACCCGTCTTGAATGCGTCGCCAGTATCTCCCAGTTGATAATCTTAAAATGTTTGGAAACCAGCGGATCAGGAAGCGGAGATCTTTGGAGATTCTTCGTCGCCTCATCAACCTTTCTCAAAACACACAGAGCCATCGAAGAAAAGACCCATCACGATTTTGATTTGGGAGTTTACGAACATTTATAAAGGATTTCACGGTTAGGATGCGACCATTGTGATAACTCTGGAGATTACGGTTAATCAAAATGTTAAGGATGCAGCAGGAATTTCAAACTGTGGACTATATTGGCCATGGAATAACCGGTATCATGGTGCATGAATATTAGGAAGTTAGCGAACAGGATTGTGAGCAGCTGTGTCGTCTCACATGTCCAAAGATTCTCCATAATGATTGAAGACGGAAATTGGATGGAAAGTCTTCATCCAAAGAGATATTTGAGACAGTTGCAGCAATACATGTAGCAGTAGCAACTGTTTGTTCATACCAGAAACACTCAAATAAAAGAGAGAACATTATTCAGGACAGGCTTAAAGTTATAAATATTCAAAACAGCAATTTTGGCGAAAAATGAATGAGATGACCCGGAGACAACACTGGTTTGCACAACTTGAACCTGCATTATAACCAGGCAACACAGTAACCATGGTCACAAATCACATTTTTTCAGACTATTCCAGGCACAACATTTTACGGTGTTCCACCCTCAAGTGTTTGTTTGCTAGCGTTGTGTGTCATTGTCTTCGTAATGTGTATTGATTATTAATGTATACAATACAGCGTTGAGGAAGTAAGGAGGAAGAGGTAATTTAGTTGTTGAAACGATCTGAGTACTTTTAGTGTTAATGAGATACCATTTGATAGAATGGTGAGCATGTTTTAGGGGAATATACATGTACTTGAAAACGGAGGTTCTTTCATTGAGAGTTGTTGATATGTTACATGTACACTTTTCTGCAGTTGCCAAGCTCATAACCTGAGTATTGAGGTGCCCTGCTTGTAACTATAGCGTCAGATGGTCATGCAGGGATACTTATTGACCACCCAATAACTGAATTAGGAAATTCTAAAAGAAATAATGCTATATTGCTATATTGCTCTGTGAACATAATTCAGTCCGTTATTCAAATGATGCAGAAGGCATATTCGTGCATGAAGAACTTAATATCAAACTTTCGAATATACAAGTCGGACATGACACCACCCTGTCACGACCCAGCTCACACTGCCATTATTGGTAAAGAAAATATTAACATTCAAAATCTCGAATTCTTAAGCCGGTGGGTCGTTACAAGGTAAACATGCAAACAGTGAATCCTATAAGGCCGTGTTGATTCAAATGACGATGGGTCTTACCATTTCTCTGAGTGTCCAATCTACTCCGAGTTAAGTTTGCCGAAAACACACATGCTTTTATACAACGTACCAGCGCAGTCAAAACACGCGCGATTCCACCCAGGTTGAGATGAAAGAAAACTCTCTAGTATTTGAATTGCCGCCTTGGGTAATGGTAAATACTTCTGCAACCTTTTGAACTGGTATTTAGCACGGACACACTAATTCTTTCTGAGCACCTGTTCTCATTGAGCTATTAGACAATATTTAGTTCCAATAAACTTCTCTGGTAAGGGCGTGTTTTCATGTTTCCCTTTTCCCTCATTGTGCTGCAAATCAAATAGTTGCTGTACCATTTGGCCCTATTTTATGCTACGTGCCACAATGATTCTTTCGTGTAGATAATAAATTTTGAGGTCTTGGAATGTGAAGAGTCAATAGCTAAAGTCAGATAACTCTATTTGTGACCATGCAGTGTTTGTCTAAATAATTTAACGGTATTGATTTGTATTTTTGTATTAATCATAACATACTTTAACTTTGCAGTAATTTTCAATTTTGATTCAATAAATTTGTTGTTTTAGGTTTGAAATCAAATAAAACCAGAATTCTATGGGCACAGATGTACTAATACTAACTTGAAGAGCATGACTGAAATGTCGAATTGAGCCACAGTTTAGTCTCTCGACAAATGCAAAGTCGCTAAACGTCTCCTTCAGACTACAGAAAGACACCGTTGTCGTATTGACAACAATATGGTTACTCAAATCAAAAACAACCACACTACAGGCTTGGCAACTAGGGCCAATTCGCCGCTTGTCACTGTATCGCTTGTACTTCCATGTTCCGAGTATTTCCCGTCAAACATGCTCACCATTCACTCAAATGGTGTCCGGTTACACAAGGCACTCAGAATGTTACAACAAACTAATGCATCTTCCTCCTAACTTCCTCAACGCTGTATTGTAGACAACAAGCACATTACCAAGACAATGACACACAACACTATAAACAAACAATAGCGGTACAACATTGTAACAGTCAAAGAGAAAATATTTGTGGATTTTTGACAGGTTCTACTTAATTAATAGTATCCCGAGGCTGCGATTCCTATGTCAGAACGAGCAGTGTCAGTCACTCGGCAACCAAAGGTATTTCTGTAAGGTTGAATATTGCCAGACTTTTCTTGATATTCGCAAACCTGTAACCCTATTTTGTATGTATGATTCCATCGAAGTCTAGCAGGTCCTTCTAGCAACCAAGTACAGAAGACCAGTATAATTGGTTGGCTTTCAACTTTCTCGGGTCAATAATTGAGCCAATACTTTCAAATATCAAACAAAAATTGAATTTTCGTGCCTCTAGCTGAGCACAACGATCAGTTTTGTAATGAAAAGACATAATAACTCGATCATCCTCAAAAGTTCTGTGATCGAAAGAGAGAGGAGGACGAAGTCACAACCAGAATGCAGGAATAGGCTCACTTTAAGAACTCCAGTGCGCTAACGTAACCTGAGGATGATCTGATTACAGTTTCATTGTCAAACTTCTAATCACCACTCACGATAATTGTATTAAAGCGAAATACATGTATTTATAGGGTTTGCAGTGTGGATGAGGATACCTAAACCCCAGGGGTACTTATTGCCATTATCACGTCAAGTTGAAACGTAGCTGACTGGTGACAGCCTTGGTAGGGATTTCGGCCTCCTCTATCTCAAAGTACTCAACGTGCACGGCGTCCGCCAGAGACACGTCCAGGCTCCCAGGAGGTATATTGAGATTCGTCGGCTTTTCACATCTGAGGAAATGGGGACACCCCGGGCGTTTTTTTAGTCGGCCGTATAAAAGAAGCATAATTTACTTGACTGAGAACGCCTCTCATATCTTGCAGATGTATTCTCAAGTTGACATATTTGAATATGTGAAGTTGACACTATATTTTGGTATCCTCCCAAGGATTTCCCTACTGAATGAATACAATTAATAATTCACATTGTGCTGCCATTGATGAGCATAGGAGCATGCAACACTTTGAGAAAACGAAATCGCTTATGACCACAGCGGTTTCACCCTGCACGAAAATCATAACTCCATCTAAACTGACAAAAATCATCAAAAGATTTTTCATCATGTACAAAAATGTAAATCATGTGAGTGTTGTCAGTTGGGATGGACTTTTAATCTTCATTACCTGTGGTTTCACACGAAAGCTAAAAAAGAAGGGAGTCCATTGATCACCATTCGATTACTATGCATATTCACATTCGTCATCCAAACCAAAGAACCTATCTCTGACACAATTTTCCACTTACCCTCTTCGGTTTTCCTTATTGCATCCTCAACACAGCAACATCAACATCGACTTCAAAGTGTCTCTGAACTCTCCAAGCAACTGATTTAAAACTCTATTATTGTTTGAGAAGTTTTAAAAACCGTCCAACTCTTATAGAGAATAATCCTATACGTTTTTTAAGAATCTTTCATAACCTTGGAATGTGTCTACTTTATCCTGTCCAAAATATGATCATGATATCAAAATTCGACATTTATTTAGCGAATGTCGTTCTCTCAACTCGAAACTGCTCTGTGACTAAATCATTTCAATATTAGCCGCGCCACTGCACCGTAACCACGTGGGTTGCTTGTGGTTGGCTGGAGGGTTTCTATTGTAAGCTCAAGTGCGGGTCGTCGAATTGTGTTCCTTCATACTCCGTCCCCATCTGGGAAAGATGCCAGAGAGAAAGTGTAGCATCATTTATTTGTTAATGAATAAAGTGCCATTGACACTGCGATGTACATGTAGCTTTCAAGTTCAGGTCTCAATTGTGTAAAAAGGTGTAAAAAATTGTGTCAAAAGGTATTGCTCTGATGATTAGTCTGTTTTATCATTTCTGAGGATGTGAACTTATCATAACGGAAAGGTTTTTAGGTGACTAAATTGACTCTAAAGATAATGTCTGGTTTTCCCAATGGCGACTGAGCGTCTCTGTTACAGTGACACGATATTCTCCTATGCTTATACCTAAGGTCTTTGATCACTTCTGTCAACTACAAGTAATCTGTCATCAATCATGGGCTATCTAGTGAAAGACGCTTCTGCTTATCATCTGCAAAATATAACCAAACATGTCGTATTCTACCTTCTTTTCCGTCGTCAAATTTGAAATACATGATTTTCCTGATTTGCCGAATTCACTGGAATATCCCCGGTATACATTCAATTGAGGTATGCTACCGTTACCGAACTGGATTAATTTCTAATAGGCATATAACACCATGGGAAAGGGTACAAAGGCTTTCGAAAATGCTCCGATTTCTATGGAAATTTCGATAGGTCGGGAGTTGCTCGTGAGGACTCAAATCACAACAGCCAGGAGCAGGGTGTTTGAAAGAAAATCAAAGGAAAAGACCTTAGAAAAATAAACTGGTGAGAAAGAGGGGATAATGGAGTAGAAAAACAAGAAAGACGGACGAGTGGATGGAACGTATTGTACCTGGCAGCATCAATGTCGTGAATTGGGGTAATTATGCTGGTATTGTGTACGAAGAATGGGGTAAACGGATTAGGGAACTGCTTAAAGTGGGTCGGTCGCAGATCCGGGCTATCGGCTCAGTGTTGGTGACGGGTTTGATACATACGCTGCTTGGCAGTCATGATTGGTGGATTTGAACTGATTGAATTAAAATATTTGTTTTCCTGGTCACTAACCTCTTCCTCCATCTTTCTACATTTAGGGCGTCCGATTCAAGACCTTTCGCGTCCAGCGTATCTCGGTTTCTTTATCCCATATTTTAGCCTAAACCATGGGAGCCTACTTTGGCAAACCAATCAACCATTGCCTTTTCCCCGTAATTGTTACTGCTCATCGGGTGCGCATTAGGATTAACTCAACTGAAAATCTCAGTTAGCGTATTCATATTCATATTTATACAGTAGGTAGACACTACTTTTTGATATAAAAGAATGAAAAGAAAGGTTCAATAACGCTTAAGTGGGACAGATTCGACGAATCCTTGTCTCGTACATACATGATAGTATGGGCCCTACAAATGGATTTTATGGAGTCTCACACACTGAATTCCAATGACAAAAAATAAAACAGATATATACAATACAGATACCATTACCAGTCGGTGAAGGTAAGTGTGAATTAAAATCTTATTATCACACGGATATGTACAATACCGAGACCATTACCAGTCGGTGAAGATAAGTGTAAATTACAATGTATTTTGTAATTACACATATATATACAATACCGAGACCATTACCAGTCGGTGAAGATAAGTGTAAGTTACAATGTACATTTGTATTTTGCTATTACACGGTTATGAACATGTACAATACACAGACTATTACAGTAATGGCGGATAAGCGTAAATTACAATTTCAGTTATTACACAGACACACAGGAGAATGAGTTCAAAGCTATATCGGCTTTGACATGATGCACATGTACAATAATAAGCCAAACCGAAAATGACGATTCCAATTTAAAAATTACAATTCAGTGACAGCAGCAATTGGGAGATTCAATGTCCATTTCTATGGTTCTGGTCCGAATTGTCACCAAATGAGCGTGTTTATACACTCAGTACAAAAACTCAACACCATCAAGGTGGCAAATCTCATCATACTCATTGCATTGCAATACAAGTCTTGCTTGACCTTCTTCGTCAAAATTGAAACGATCGCCATTCAAAACGAAGTGTACAACTTTAAATGCTCTATTCGTGATAAACGGACTTTGCCCAAAAGCGTTTCGTCTTGCCTCAGCAACAATTTGGTTACGGAATTGTTCCAGATCATCAACTAGTATTATGGAATATTCATCTGGTAGACGGGTGTACGTTCCGTTGGCTTTCGTGTACGCGAATTGCTTTCTGTTCTTCGACGGCATTTCCCAAGTCATCGCAACATGCTTGTTCATAAATTTGTCACCGACTGTATAAACATGTAATTCTGAAATAGAAAAAAACAGGTTACGAACATTGTTCACCAATGAACCTAGTTATTAACGACTGAACATGTATATATGATACGCGTACGAAACATTTCAACCCAGTCACATTCTGACAAACGACAACTTTATTATGATATGGAGCGGTTTATCATCCTAATTTTGCCCAGAAGTTGAGATAAACGATCAGCCTATATCGGAATTTTTGCAAAGATGAGCATGGAAAGAAGAATAGACAATAAATTTTAAGCGACACAAATAATGTTCTCTCATCTACTGTCACAAAAAAACACACACTTTTTGTGCATTTTGACCAGACACTATCTGAAGAAATTCCATATTTGTGAGCTCTTCGACAACATGGTTAAGTCTCTCACAACAATCACGCCGTTCAAGTGCTCAGCATGCAGCCAAGGTTCTAGTACTTGTAAGATCAGCCCTCCCGGCCCGCGATCAGTTGTCTGACAATGATGTGTGGGTGACCGCGTATGCATGGTCTATAAGGTGCCACAGGGAAAAAGAAACTCTAGGCCTACTTACCTTTTGGGAGTCGATGTACATATACACTGTCAGGTGTAGAACAGGTGTTGTCGGATCGTACAATTACTGCTGAAACAAAAAGAGTGACTAATGACAAAGAGACGGGGATCACCTTCCCTTCCTCGAGATAGTTTTGCGAGGGCACGGACTGTGGGGTTTGGCTGGTCTCGAGTTCGTCTCTCCAAATACAACAATTCCACTGATCACAAACATGGTACAAACATGGATGGATGGGAATTGATGAGGGTCAGCGAGGATTGCTAAACGGGTCACTACTGAACCAAATTAAAGGAGCATGAAGTCTGCACGTCTGGCCAGTCCTCTTGTTGACTCAGTGACATGCAAACGACAAGATGGAATCTAAATGTGAGCGCAGAAGATTTTGTGTCCAGGAGTTTAGGTGTAAACTATACAGAGACAACTAAATATCGTGTATCTTTAGATGCAACGCAGTTAAGGGGTTAAGGGCAACGCAGTTCCAGATAATAATGCGACCTAACGTGAATTCTTACCTTTCTTTTCTCTACAACAGCAGCAGTATATCACCACGACAGCAATGATCACCGCTGAGATGATACAGGCGGTGACGGGGCCCCATACATCCCAATTAATTTCTGCGAACAGGTCCATGGCACCAAATTTTCTGACCGCAAGAACACTGTTTCTCTGGCTAATACTTATCTGGCTATTGAAAACCGAAGAAGATTTCTTGTGCAATTCTCAAGTAAGGTCGGGGAATTCCAGGGTTTACATTCGATTTCATGTCCACACGACGTTGTGATTTGTGCAACTTATGCAACTTATGCATATACATGTGTTTACACATTGTGAGTTAAATGCAGAATATGTAACTTTTACTCATTTTTTGCAACTGTTTCACAAATGTTTCATCAAACAACCAGATAAGGTCAGAGGATCTAATTCGCGGATTTATTTTCCCTCGGTAACGCGCCTGCAACAGCCAATGAAAACTATGCACGTTCCGCTGAAGTCACGCGACGTTAAGAATATTCAGGGGATTCCCAATTTAAGCATCCCGCTCATTCGCGAAACACCGCGCAGATTCACATAACGCATACATAAATGTGAGCTGGATGTTTACGAGAACTAGGAACGGCATGCAAATCAGCTCGATATTGATTCAAACTCACAGCACACGATTCAATGAATCTATTCTAGCCATTTGCTAATAAATATGCTGAAATATGTATTGAGGTCACCTGAACGGTACAGTCATACATATATTTGCTTGCTGTGTTCGTGGTATTTTCATTCTAGTATTAATATAAAGTTCATTTGATTTGCAGTCTTAACGTTGTATATATCGGAAATTCATCTCGGCCGCCCGACGGAACCAGGGCTGCCTACAAGGAAGACAAAACGACAGAATGCATCCTCTTAACGATGACTGAAGTCGAGAACAAGCGGGAGTCAAGGTAATACATGTATATATGTTACTTTTTGAAGTTTCGCTTCAGTTGTGTGTCGAACGCGCCAAAGGCCACAGGCAGGGAAGTATAGGTGCTCCATTTTTGTGAAATAGAGAAACATTGGGAAGTTTTTATTAGGCACTTCTGCTACTTCTTTAGAGCGTCTCAAGACGATTATTCTCTGATTACTCTCCACACTACTCTTTGCCCCGTCTCAACTGCAGCGAGCCTTGATTGCGGGGATGTTGTAAACATAAGTAAAGTTCCTAATGGTGTAAACATGTGTCTGTTTCAGAAAGCTCCAGCTCTCCCACTCAAATCATCTACAAATTTGAAGTGACACGTCGCCATCCAGCATGAATCGCTGGGACACTATGGGGATGTTGTTGGGCGCGGCCCTTGTGTTGATGTTGATGGTAATTTTTGGTTTCTGCTGGTGGAACTGGTCAAAGAAAATAAAGGCTCTCGTCAAATATCTTTGGGACCGACGCCATTACTGCCGTTGCCGTTGTCGCTATAAACGGAAAAAAACCAAAGGTATCCAATTCAAGATGATAGAAATGCTTGCAATGGGCCGGGCGCAAAACAGTTGCAGGGTTTTGCATTCCACGTCTCAAGTACATTACATGTATTGCAGCAGAGTAACTTCCTTTACACTTTACGTACAGTTTACTCAGTTGTCATTCAGTGCCATCTCGTTGCATGGGTATCCTAAAAATCGTTTTGCCCTCTGTATAGCTGAGCCGACAAAACTATAACATCGTGAATTTGAAAGCTGAATTTTGCGATACGGAGTAGAAACTAATGACAGAGAAGAAGTCCAATCGTAATGGATAAATCGTCCTACCATATTGGTTAGAAACACACTTGAGGTGTATGGCTATGAAGATTTTTTAAAAACATACAATAAAATAATTCAATCCCTGGACATTCTCTCCATGAGAGTCGGAGTTGGCTATCCCAATATCGTCCTTAAATTAATAAAAACTTTTCTACCCTTCAGATGACCTTCCCCGATGGCAGACCCCTGCTGAATTGCCGACTCGACCTAGGAACACGGCATACGATGACTCCATATCTACATTCGCGTTAGACAGGGGCGCCACTCGAAGAGGTAAGCTTTAAGTTCCTCTTAAATTATATACTTAATTTCTATAGACAGTTTGGATGGACAATGCGTTGGCGACACCAAGTCGTCTGATAGTAGATTTCGGCCGTCATATTCCGGCCTTTGCTTCGATTTCGCAGAAATTCATCTACGGTATCTGTACTGACTTCCACCTCAAACGGAAAGCAGTCACTCTATCATCCTTTTTTCTTCGCTAGGGTTCCATCACCATCACCATGTACATCCTCGTACACCAGAGGTTATTAATATAGGCCTACGTCGCAACTCGATATTGCAGAGTTGAAAACCCCTAACCTCAATGGAACAAATCTGAGGGAGGAGTTATTTCTCGTTGTCGCCTTGATACTGATACATGTATTGTGACTACATGTAGACAGACGACTGACGATCTCGTAACTGGATATCTGCAGAGTTGTAAAACATGTCTACCTTCTTTTAGAGTCTATACCTTCTCAGCCTACTACGTACTTTCCTTGGAACTTTAATTACGATAGTAGGCCTACCCATGGCCGCGGTGATGTTGAGGCACACGAAAGTTACAGCAACAGAACAAGTAAGTGAATTGGCATCACTGATCAAAGCATGCTATGACTTTTATGTGGCAGCTAACATTTCTTTTGGGAATCTAGGAGCTGTGCCAATAGTTGCAGCCCTAGGAGCCATTGTCTTCAGCTTTATCCAGCGCCCCTTTTGTAAATGGTGAAGACACACTGCGCTGTCATGTCTGTGCTCGCCCGTTGTATATATGTTGCGGGTCATCAGACAAGTGAGAGTATCGTTATTGACGACCAACAACGGACCTTAGATTAAAATGCAACTTGGCTTTGGACTATGCTGAATAGAAGTTTGTCGTTATGTTGTTGATGATGATGATGATGATGATGATGATGATGATGATGATGATGATGATGATGATGATGATGGTACGTTCTTGTCCATGTTGCAGGCGATCGGTTTGGGACAATCCGGTCATTTTTCTCAATAGAAAACGAGGCAGAGTCAGATACGTCAAGTACAAACTATGGGACAGTTTCACCTTCGAAGCGGGCATCTACCACCCAAAAAGATAGATCCCAGCTACGTAAACCGCAAATCGAGCCACTCAAAGTCAATGGGTATTTCATGAAAAAGCACGTGTTTCTCATGAAAGACCTACCACAAGACACAAATAGGTGCCAGTTTGCCTACGAAAAGGCAAGCAATGCATATGCAGAAAACTGCCTCCCTCGAACTTATACTATGATATTTGTTCGCGACAAGATGGTATTCAAAGACGAAATTGGCAGGGAGGCTGCGATAAAGACTATGAACTACGCGAAAGACTTTACGACTAATCAGAGTTTTTACACTATGACGTTTAAGTTGTTGCGGGATAATGAATCGTATTTGTTCAAGGAGAAAGGCCTACGGCAGCTGAGTCTGACGTGTAACGGGAAGCGCCAAATAGAACATTTGAATAAGTGCGTGGAACCTTTAGCCTACGGGTAATGCCAAGCGCCAAATGGAACATTTTAATAAGACCGAGAGACCTTTCTAGCAGACGCGAAATGCTGCCCCGCAAATTTGGTCAAACCAAAAAACATGTCAAACCCATGCGGCTTGAGTATCGCTGGAGGTTCAGAACGTTGTTGTGCGAGAAAAAAAATGTACGTGCCAAGTTGCCCCACCACCGAGACACATCAGTTTGCCGAGTTTCATCACCCCCCATGTGCATGCATTGCACTGCGGCACATGTTGGCGACTTACAGCCCTCCATTAACTTTATTCGGTCACCAGGGTTTAGTTTCGTCATTCCTCACTTTCATTTTATGAAAACACATATCGCTTCGTGCTTCACAACTGTAGTCTTTATATTTGCTAAAAAACTCATTGGGACAAAATTAAAAAATATGAATTGTATATATACAATGTGTATCTGTGTTTTATCCGTATATCTGTAATATTGTAAATTTTATTCGTATACGGTATACATGCATCTGTAATATTGTGGTGCTCTATTAACTAATTGAATCAATTTTAAATTCAGTCAGCGATGGTCAATGGATCCTGCTTTCACTCATGCAGTGGTGAATGCAATACTTTTACAACAAAACACTGAGTATTTATTTATCCACAGATCTGATGTAAAATACTTCGGATATATCGGTAGTGCTATCAAACAGCAAAATGATCGTTCCCTTAAATCTTCTAGTATTTTGTTTTGCTTTGTTATATGAGAGTTCCGAAGCAGCAAGCCACACTTATTTTTTTGCTAAGTTGTAGAGAGCGGGCATGAGCGAAGATGAATTTCTACGACTCCAGTCACCGTTACTGAATGAAATCTTCGAACATCACTAAAAAGAAAATATTCAAATCGATGAACCAAATATTTATCCACACGAATATTTGAGAATCCTATCCGGACCTTTGCATAAGAGGGTGAATGATTAAGTCGTATTCCAACTCGTAGGCCGCCGCTCCTAAATTGGAATACGACTTCATTATTTACCACTTACGTCCATTTAAAATGATCGTATATAGATATACAAGTAACGTGATTCATCATTGTGAAAGTGTTCTTCTATGTGACTAGAGATAAAGGTGAGTCGGAGTGAGCGTCGTCACTCAGTAACTCCGCCGACGGCCGGTCCCAGAAAGAGATTTCTTATACAACTCCTTGGTTTCTGTGGTATTTTGTACCCAAGTCTTACATGTATACTAAAGACAAAACAGTATATGAATGCCTCTTCCCAAGTTTAATTCGAAATCATTCACATGAAAATCAAAAGTTCTCTTAGTATTTGCTCATCTGTTCATTTATCCAGTTGAGATAGAACACGACATCGGCGAATATGGTTGGTTTTCCATTGCAGTTGGGCGTACCCCATGAGGTGGCTCCGGCAAGGGTGAACACGCCATTCCTGCGGCACACCATTGGACCACCAGAGTCTCCCTGTGGAGAATTGAAAAAGTTGATTAATTTGAATTATATACCTCACATATATCGGACAGGTGACCTCGATCATCTGGCTCTCATATACTCAAAGCATGTTGCTATTAAATGGATCGTTTCAACAAAGATGGGTGCAGAATCGTACTGGGTGCCTGTCCTACGAATAATGACAGCGGTAGTATGGGAATCTGTAAACCTGTGGATTTGCTGCTAGATGCTTCACGGACCACGATAACTTCTTGATGATACCATTCACAACAAACCGAGAAATCTGAATACTTACGAAGCATCCGCCAGTGGTTTGTGTGCCAAAACAGATCATTCCTTGGTGAAGTTCGGAGCCGTAATAGTTCGCACAGCTGCTGAATGTAAGCGCACTGCCTCCGACATGTCGAAGCACTTTGTCTTGATGATCTTGGGTTACAGTTGCTCCTGAAAATAAGGAAAAACTGGAGGTTATTGAAGAGTCAACAAAGATTCCAAGCTGACTCATTTTGTTATTCTTGGGGTATATGTCAGAGGCAACTTCCCAGGCTGGCGTGATAATTACTTATGGTGAATCTCGAACAAGATGTCGCATTCTCAACTTTCTTCAGGCAGCAATTTGGGACTTCCGGTCGGGCATTGGTCATGATTGCGTATATACAGGGCTTTTGATTGGCCAATACCTGACGGGAAGTCCACAGTTGCTGCTTGAGAATTGTGGCGAATGGAATCTTGAACAAGGATGTGTCTGAGAAAATAGATGTGTTGCAAGCTAAGGTGTCGCCCAGATGCATACTATTAATCGAAATTAATGTGTAATTAATCTTACCACCGGTGGCTCCCCACCCAGACATCCAACAGTCAGATGAACCTTCGAAGTTGTCGCCATATGTCGGCAGACAGGCTGGCTGGACGTAAGCGCTGGATGTGTCGACGTCTCTACTCAGCTTCATCACGGCGATGTCGTTATCTTGGGCCTGGCCATTATAGGATTGATGCTACAGGATAAAAAGGATATTTTTCAGTACTAGCACTTTGTTTTGTCAACTCCTCATTAACGCCAGCATTACTTATCTAGGGGACTTGCCTGCCGGCAATCGAATAGATAATAGTGGGCTGAGAGGGTGTCTCATCACCACCACCAGCATCCTAACTCTTCAGGCTATACTTTCACCAGCATACAAGAAGCATGGACAGTACAATGTCAGTGTGATCTGGAGGGGGGGGGGGGATTCTATATGTACTGACCTCGTTGCGTAATTTAGCTTATCAAGTAGACTGGACTTCACAGCCAAACGGAGGCTGGGACGAAGCGTCCTCTGCAAAGCCAAAGATTTCAGTCCGATCAAAAACTCGACACTATTACACATGTACTTTGTTTGTCCAATTCTAAAAAGAGTTTCCCTGGTCTGTTCTGGCTATTCTACTGACCACAATGATTCTTTCCACACTGTAATCAGTCTCCGTACCCTCAGAATACCTCTGGTCGTATTCACCAGTACGGACTCGGTAGCTGGCAGGATTTGTCGATCTGGAAAGAAAGAGAAGAAATCGGGAAGTATGACTAGTTGAGTTTGAAGTGATACGTGAAGCACATCATACTTTGGCCTACAATGTATATCAGTGTCCCGTTTAGATAGTCAGGCAGGCAGCGGGCGAGTAAATTTCAAGAAGTATGAACACTCATGACGTTTCTTTATCGCTACGTTACCCAGTGCCCTAATGGTGCGTATTAGTTGACTGAAGACGATAATTTCACAGTGGACCCCTAGCTTCCACTTTAAAATTAAACTCTCAATGCCAAATTTGCCTACATAAAAGTTCGTACTGTTTCATATCGGACTTACTGGAGGAAGCAATGGGCAGCTGATACAATCCAACGAGAGTTGACCAAGGTTCCACCACAGCCGTGGTTACCAGCGAGGAGGAGGGAGACCTGCCATGGATAGGCACCCTTGGTCGCTTCGCTGCCTCCGATCACACGGTGCAACAGGGAAGGTGGATAGCTTGATTTGCCACATCCTGGAAGAAGACGATCAAGATGAACCGCACTGACATCAAAACTGAGAGATGGTATGGATGGAAATGTCAACATTTGGCCAGAGGTGGCCGACACAAGGCTAAACTGACGAAGTTTTTTATAAGCTGATGTTGCTATTTTGAAAATGGAGAATGTTTTCAGGCTAAAAATAGTTGCAAAGCCACTACCTGCTACATTGCTCGTTGGAAAGGTTCCACTGGATCCAGAGGTGATTCCACTGCCAGTGCCGCCGGTACCGGAACCGGCAGTGCAACACACCTAGAATGAAAAAATGAGCAGTGAGAAATCTACGGACGCGACAGTTCTATGTATTTCTGGTTCAACATTATTATTGTTATAAACCAAAGAACAAAACATTTTAGTCATGAGATCAACATTTGATTTCTATTCACTCAAGATTTGTGTTGCTATCTGCACGTTTTTTCAAAACACGCGATTACAGCTGAATTGTTTTCGTCGGATAACCAGATATCATCACAGCGTTCGTGTTCCCATATTTTCAGGTGGCTGTGTTCCCACAGAAGTCAAGCAGCAGAGATAACAATTATAACATATCGTGATGTTTGATGTAGGCAAATGCCTCAGAACTGTACAGCGACTTACGTAGTTTTGGTATGGGCAGAGCTGATACTGGGAGCTGGACACGACCTGGCCGTTGCATGGGTAGTTGTTTGGGAGGCACTGTCCAGAATAGTGTGCTTCACAATAGTTCGCTGCACCTGCAAAAACACTGGTCGATTTGGTGATCCTAAACCTTAAAAAGACACCGCTGACATCAACTCGGTGGCTTTAATCGTTGCAGATAAAATTGTATATGGGACTAGATACTCTGGCACACTTTTGATAGCCTAAACCATCAAGTTGCAATTTAGTAAATACATACGTAAGTACATGTAGTTTATAACTAAACATAATTTATAGTATACTCAGCCTTTCTATATATTAACGGCGGGAAGAAGTCATATTTTCCTGCGCAGCAAAAGCAATCCTTACCTTTACAGCAAACATTTCCCCATGGGCACAGTCCTGGGTAGTTGATGATATTCTGAGTGAGGCACACTGGTATACATTGGCCTTGGTAGTAGATGGAGCAGTAGTTGGCCACTGAAACGAGTTACATCGTCAAGTAACGCAACGTAGTGATCTAGCATGACCATGCACCCAAGTGTATGAAAAAGCTTTCTGAAGACTATCGCAATAGGTTAGCAACAATGTTCGTCTGTTCTTCCTCTGGATAGTCTGCGATAGCATAATTCATTGGCATGGTCTCTGCAGCTAAAAATCCCTCAATAACCGATGAACGGATGGCTAAACCAAGGGACTAAATCTACTTGCACTGGTTGTATTATACTCACGGATTCCCTGCAAGCTCCCCAGGAGGACCACGAATGTTGCCAGGAACATGATTGCCGATTTTGTGTGAAAATCTGCGATCAAGGCTTTTTCGAATGGTTTCGGCGTTTCTCGATATCAATGTTACTAGCGTGTCATTTTAATGACTTCTTATGCAATGCCAATATTATCATGGAGCTGATATGTATTAAAGCCGAAATAGCTGAATCGCCTCTATTGATTCTGCTTGATTGTCAGCCATAATTTCTCTGTCATTGCAATACCAACGAAAAGGTACTGAAACATAGACATCTTACTTCACCTTTTCTCATGCTACTCTTGAGTCCATTATACCAAAGGGAAATGAACTCCTAGACTCCAAAAGAATTCTAGATTATCGAGGATAATTGGCTAGTTGCTTTAATATTGTTATCAAATTCAGCTGTTTTGTTCTCACGAAGATCATCCGTTACCTATGATTCTCAGTGCCAATGCCGAAAAGCAATTGAAATATATCGAGCTTCTTCTTGAAGTTACATGTACATGTACATGTACATGTACATGGAACTACATGAACACGTACATGGAACTACATGTACACGTACATGGAACTACATGTACATGTACATGGAACTACATGAACACGTACATGGAACTACATGTACACGTACATGGAACTACTTGTAATAAGTGTTTGGCATTAATCCGTTCCTTTAAAAGTGAATTTTAAATTTCTTTGTTTATATCATTCGACCTTCGTCTGCAATAGTCTACTCTGGTGTTTGATTTACATAAAGACACGGTTGAAAGTTGCCAGATGCTAGATGCTAATTCTGAATTGTAACTGCAAAGTACGCCGATAAGTGCACTTGCGGAGTTGTCAAAATATCAAACCTTGTCGATTGACAAGAGCGAGTATGTCACATGGCTCCGTGCGTATCAGTGGGTAGCGACAAAAAGATAATACAGAATACACAAAGAATCCAGTTTCTATATGTCCAGGACGGAAGACACCTAGTTTAATAGATAAACTAGAAATGAGCAATTGGCTTGGCCATATCAAACAGGTGTTTTGTATAGCCACCAGTTTACAGTGTCCTTCGTCATACAAATGCGCTTTCTTGTGATATTTGTTTTGTGCGGGCTGCCTATAGTCCTTGGGTGGAGAGGAGGCCGGCGTATCGACTGGAAATGGTGGGAGAAGTTGGAGACCAAAGTATTACAACCAAAGTGTACGTAAACTATTACTTTTAAGATCATTACGTGTATAGCCTTATTTACAGTTTCATCTTTTATGTCAAATGCTTTGGGTTAATACCTGATCCACACTCTCCCAAAGCAGCAATGTAGTAAAAGGAGCGTGTTTGAGAGTCAATTACTCAATATATTTTGCCAGACCATCAAAAATGTTCATCACTGTATGTTTCGTATCAGTGTGCTATAGGAGGCGTGGTTATTGCATCTTTGACTGGCGGGAGGGATGGTGTCCCGAAGGTTATGAAACCAGATGGAACCGACAATGTGGATATTATGGGGTTTGCTGCATCTTTCCGCCAAGACCCATAACGGCAGTACCACCAACACTAATAACAACATCTCCACCTAAAGTGACGGGTGAGTGGGCGCTTGAAACAGTTTGTTATCCAGCGTTTTCCAGGTTTCCGTCACGATGACGGTCATCTTAATTTCAGGCGTTTTCTGTTGCATGATCCCCTTCGATATGTGACAAAAGAGACACGGTTCCAGAGATATAGAATCATTCGAATCACTTTGATGATCTGCAAATTACATATTCCCACCATGTATCATCTACACTGCTACGCAATGATTGGATTTGGAAGTAATAGAGACGACATACTAACCAACAAGTAAGTACTTGCGTTTGAACACCTGCACTGCTTAGGAGTTTACCTACATTTTGTATCTTAATGCCTTGTTTCAGAGTTTGAATGTGGTGTTAGTAAATTTGGTGCCGACGCGATGAAGTGGCGGATTGTTGGCGGTCGAGACGCAGATCACGGTGAATATCCATGGCAGGTAAGAGTTGGAGAGCTCCTGGGCAATGGTTACTATTACATTTGAATTGTTTGAAATTGATACGTTATACTAGATTTTGTCTGTAGTTTCTGATAAAAAAGGCAAATTTCATGCCAATATCAAGGAAGAGCTTATCTGAGGCAAAAAAGGCAAAAGAAAATGTTTCGATATTTCATAATCCAATCAAAACCAAGTGAATGACTATGAGATAACTATGGATTTTATTCTTTCCTCTTCATCATGATAGGTGTCGATTTTGTACCTTGGTGTCCATTGGTGTGGTGGTACCTTAATCAACAGAGATTGGGTCATGACAGCTGCTCATTGCTTCATAAGGTGAGTTTTAGTATCTAAACTGTTTTGCCCCAACCCCTGCGACATAGTCAGTTTGACTCAGCTATCATACTGACTGATTGTTTCTCATGTTGTTGGTTTTGTTCTGATTCGATTATTGACAACTATAATGTTCTTTATCCTAGTAAACCTGCCAGAGATTTCTCAATCATTCTTGGACAGCATCGCCTAAACGACGACGATAAAACAGAACAGCATATTGGTATATCCAAAATCATCGACCATCCGGAATATCACTTCCATGACACCGAACACGACCTCTCATTGGTCAAACTAAGTCACGCGGGCACATATAATGATTACGTCATACCTGCATGTTTGCCTGGGAAAGAGGAGGTATTCGAGGGGATGTTCTGCACCGTGACTGGCTGGGGCCACACAGCGGAAAGTAAGTTTGATGTCCGACAAGCCTTTACATTGACCTAAGATTTTGAAGTTTTCAAACTGCCCCTCTTGTGTTCATCATGAAAAAACATAAATCTTAACACCGAGACGCGTTAATACCAAACTGATGTCCTGTATCAAAGACGACATAGTCGTATTTTGTATGGTGAAATTAACAAAGTCAGAAATCGGAAAACAGCAATACATGGTGTGTATTGAAGTAAGTATGAGACAGTAAGAAAAATGGTTTTGGTATGTTTCTTTTTGCAGATGGACTGAGGTCAAACGTTCTTAAGGAGGTTACCGTACCCGTGGTGACGCGGGATATATGCGCAAAGAGGTTAGAATCGAAGGGGGATGTCTATGGGACAAACATATGTGCTGGTTATGAGGATGGAGGGAAGGATGCTTGTCAGGTAGGATCATAAAATCTTTCTCAATTTGTTTTTTAAATT
The DNA here is from genome assembly GCF_910592395.1 of Lineus longissimus. Classification (NCBI taxonomy): domain Eukaryota; kingdom Metazoa; phylum Nemertea; class Pilidiophora; order Heteronemertea; family Lineidae; genus Lineus; species Lineus longissimus. The sequence goes on from NC_088314.1 coordinate 3,476,858, forward strand.
CCTCCCCCAAAGACGAAGATGGCTGTTCATGTGCACGCGGGGTTCTCGAAAACGGTCATACCGCAAACCTCCACCTTTGGTGGCTGGGCTCCAGCACAAGGCAATGGGTGTATGTCCATGGAGCCGTTTCCAGCTACGGGGTGACCTTTGAGAAGCTTTCAGCTGAGGAACACGTACAAACAATAGCAAACATTACATTATGGAGTTGCATTTTTCTCTGCAGAGTGATTCTGGTGGTCCACTGAACTGCCGCAAATTTGGCGAGAACTGGATGGTGGCAGGCGTTGTGTCTTGGGGCGATGGCTGCGGAAAAGCAGAGAAGCCTGGGGTCTACACCAGCGTAGCAGCTTACTCCGAATGGATAAAGGAAACCGTTGCAGCAAATTAGGGAAGCTGCTTTGACGCCGAGGACAGCACTATAAAATGGTCAGAAGTGATACCTTAATGAACAACAGACCATGCCACTCTGTCTATTGGATTCACTTGAATGTACACAATTCGCATCAACTACATCGATGTATCGTGGCTTTGTAAGCATATTAGCTGCATTTTCGAAACACCCTTTACTGAAATATTAGTATCAAATAAAACACGACTCCGTCACTCTACATGCACATCGTATCTTTTAAACAAGGACTTTGTTTGAGTTTCATTATACTAAGAACAAAGCAGTGCTTACGGCAAAAGCGTTAATCTAAATTTCATTGTTTCACATCGAACCAAAGTTTCAGCAGTTGTTGGCTATTATGGGAAATGGAATTCGACAATAATAGAAAAAATATTCAGAAATAAAATATGATAAAGAATGAAAGATAAACTTTGTTCCGAGGTCGGCCCTGGGTTTAGCAACGACATTGGCTTTTGTAATGATGATCAGTTCAGTATTCTGTTCACCACCTTGAGCAGTGTACTCTCATGGTTCCGTTTCTCTATCAGACATTTTAACCTGAGACTACACGATGGACAGTCCAACCCGACAAGCTCGCCCATTCAACATTATACTTTCCTCCGGCGAATTTGACCGGAAGTATTTCATTCTGACTGTGACGGTGAAGCAGAATTGGGGGTTTATGATTTTTTACTTGAGGAAAGATATGACTGCAAAAACGTCTTCAACAACACTGACATGACACTGCTTCAAGTTTTTTTAGCCGGTTGTTTAAATGTTCTTGTTAGATTGATGAATAATATTCGTGGAGCTGGTGTGTCCATCGACACTTACATGTAAAAGCTATACTCACTATAATCAACCAAACTCCCATAGACATGGATATTTTTCTTTTGCATCTTTAACGATTTCAAATCCGGCTACGTTTAAAGGGAGTATAAGTGTCGACCAAGATTGTCATACAAAATGTCACTACTTCAAAGCATGGCCCGTATCCGGTTACGCCGTTTTGTTATGTTCTTATTAGGCGGAAGTTGGCAAAACAGTCAGCTTTCTACCATGCTCAGGAAATTAATTTGATCTTTTCATTATAAAATATATGAAACTTCGAACTATACGCACACAGTACATAGTTCCAGGATTTAAATAGAGCATGGTTGTTTAATTTTGATTGCAAGGGTCAAGTGTTCGTGATGCAGTTCTCGGGTTTAGTGATAATCTGTGTTGTGCCTTTCAATTCTGGTAAAGGCTCTGGGAAAAGAAAACAGGACATCACAGTGGCTGTGTTCCAACCTGCTTATACTACAAATGAAATCAAAAAGGAAATATACCTCAGATATAATTTCACCAGGTCTCCAGTTGAGTGCTCTGTTCTCTCCCTGCCGGAAGAAGGTGTTTTTTATTTCGTCTACAGAGGAAATGTTTGCAATTTTCACAGAGATACCCCAGCCGCAATCTGTGAGATTGGACTGACGAGGCTGCCCGGTGTAAAATACATGAGAAAGAAAGTAAGTACGTGTTTGTAGTGATCAGGAAGTTGAACAATGGGATAGGCGTGCATAGGCGTTTCGGGGGCTTTGCGAAAACTCCCTATTGGTGATGTTGCCCCTGAATGATGTCGAGTGAGATGCATATTTGAGCGAATCAAATAACCAGGTAATCTTTCATATCGATAACCCTATTTTGATCATAAGTTTGCAGGCGAACCTTCTTGGAGTTTCACAAGTGAATTCTCAATGAAAGATATGAACTTTTTAAGCGTGTACGGAGGAGTATATTATCATTACTATATGAAAAGGATGATCATAGAATACCCGTTAAAGGGCGGCTGGAGATTTCAAGCATTCGAAAAGGATGAAGCAAGCAAAAGTTTTATTCTCAGAAATGAGCCACCCGCCCTGAGTGATATGTTGGATAGCATTAGGGGTGGCCTCGTCGAACACGGACTGATAATTTGGCAAAGAAATAAAGCCAAGTGGAGGATGAACTTATATAATATAGAAACGGGACAGTATACAGGGCGAATTGTATGGATTGATGCTTATAGAGACACTGGTGACAACTGCTTACAATATCAACCCATTGCTTTATTCTTTGTAGGGAAGTCGGCCATCGTCCGTTGCCCCATTACGAAGACATCATTCAGGTATTTCTTCTTCGACCAGTATAAAGAAGAGCTTCAGAGGGGTATGAGGAATATCGATCTCGGAGAAGGGATGCTTTTGCGCGAGGTTGGAGATATGCATCACCCATTGTGTGCCCGCGATGGAATATTTGCCATGGCGTACCAATCAACGAAGACCGAGATCAGTGTAGACGTCATTCGAGTAGGGGTGAAAGACGGTGACACCTCGCTAACAACAAATTTTAAGCTTAACCTTGATATTTTGGGAAACATGTACGGAACTGACGGCCTATGGCGAATTTACGTCATAAAGAACACTGTGTTATTGATATTTAATCAGTGTACTCCGACTAAGATTTTCGTGTACAATGTGGTTGAGAGAGGTACGGGGATGGATACTGTCATTGAAGCCATTCCATATCCCGGCAACCCGATCGTGACTCCGCTAGCTTTCAAGTATAGGCGGTTTTTTTTTGACAACGATGGAAACTACTATGATGTCATGATAGAGTCTATGACACAACCAAGACGCATTAGCACTGAAGAGATGCTGAAAGTGACGTCTGTTAAAATGTTCAACATATCGGAATTGGAGTTTTGAAGTCGTGAATATGTTTTGAATTGACAGGTAAAAAGTTGTTCAAGAACCAAGTGCATGTTTAAGTACATTGTATTAAGTGCAATCACAATCACGGGTACATGTACATTATCATCCGGTTTAAACAGAAAATACGTCAGTGGTTAAAAGAGATATAAAAAAAGCGTAACGTCAATCGTTGACACCCAGACGACACGACTATAGAACAGAACTTCCCCCGGTGTAAAAGTAAATCATGTCAATGATGATTGTTCAGGGATTTAAAACAAACAGAGACATGGTCTTATATCTCTGTGTCGTCGGCTGTCGTATCTCTTCCAAGTTCTTGATCACAGGACCAAGGTTGAAGCAACTCGGTCAGTAGCCAGCGTGGCACCTGTCTTGTAGTGGAATATACGATCTGGAAAGTCGCAACAGCTTATGACAAATATTCCATATAAAAACACGAGATAAATAATTGGGACACAAGCCGTCTCCTTGTTTCTTTTGCGATCATGACAAATAGCCGACATCCGTCCTCCCGGCGTCGTTTTCTGTCAGCTGATGCCACACGTATCTTGCCGCCAACAGCAAAACGAGTTAAAATAGTGTATCAACCATGTATCAGAAATGTTACGATGACACTGTTGAAAATGATGCTTCGAGTAGGCCCAAAACGATTTCAATACCATTCATATCACCATTCGTTCAGATGGTCTTTTTGTGAATTCGCTAGTGGTCGACTGATAGGTCTTATACATACCCAAAGTGAACTCGTGCAGAAGAAGACCTTCACTCCGGATGCAGTGGACCGGCCTTGTCTTTTCGCCTTAGATAAACGATGATCAGGATGACGAAATTGACTGCACGAGTCTAAAATGATACATCTTAGCGAGGCCATTACTGAAATGTTGTGTTTTATCGACTATAGCCAACCAAATATGGTCGATTTGATTGAACGCTGCAGGTCAGAGATGGTTACTAATAAAATCAATCGGTTGTCTCAATCATAATATCTTTTGGAGGAACATTTGCTTCATCACATGTGATTCGTTAAAGAAATATTGACGGTTAGAAGTTAAAATTTATTTCAGCCAGGTAACTATAACTGCCACCTTCTGGCAGAGAAACTCCCTCATCTTATGCTATGGTACAAAGTCTGCAATTAGAAATGCTTTTGATCTGCTACTAAACAGGGTGTAACGACTCCTGCTTGTGTTGGATCAAAAGCAAGTCTAGATTGTTGTCTGCAGCGCGAACGCATTTCTAGCCAGTTAACAGGGTTTTAAAAATGAGAAGAAGGACGACTAGAAATCACACTTTCACAAAGAAAATGCCACAATCCCTCATCATTCACACAGAGGCAGATGAAGTGGCGCATCATGTTTTCATCCAACCTGAACGCAAGTGGCTCAGTTTAAATTTCCCGCCTCACATACAGCTCCTCCAGCGGCTGACGGAGAACCGATCTATAAATAGATCCCTAAAAAGCGGTTGTATGTGCGACATCGGACAAATTGCGACCCGGCGAGTACGATTTTTGTACGACAGAATTCAGTCTAAATTCACGTTATTGGAGGTCTGATTTCTAGTCTTCGATATCCTGGACATGAACACTTAAGTGTAGCATATTTCTGCACTCAAAAGAACGAAGAAAGATGGCTTCTGCTTTAGAAACGTACGTCAATCGTATCCTTTACAAATCGTGCTCACAGACTCGGGACCCCGCTCCACACAATACACGTACACACCACAGTAGTCAGTACGGTCATCCTAAATAGCGTCCACCAGCACCCACCAGCGTCCACCAGGTTTAAAGTCGGATATAAAGTCATCGAAATAAAATTTAGTAGCCATAAACGAAATAAGTATACCATAAAACACACTTCATGAAAATTTCACGACATTTGGGTGTAAGAATTAAGATACTAGATAGGGGATCTATATTGTCTAAAATCACAAGGCTCCTGTAGTATTGGGAGGCCCTATCATTTCCTCCAAGTCAATCAGTATGACAACCCACTCTTTATAATATAATATTATTTGTCCTTAACCCATTATCAGGAAATGTTGCAATTATCACTGCTGACGGCCGAACTATTGTGGTAAGTTCTTCCTTAACTGTGACGGGTGGGTTGTGTTCCTGGAACAGAACAAGGAGAAAAGAGCTTTACAGAATTGCTGTTTTCACAACAAAGACCTTTCGGAAGACAGAAGTTGAATGGGATTTTTATGATGTACGCTTGAAGTATTGCTAATGTTTGTTGGAAGGACATGTAGCTGCCTACCACTAGGCACTACCAGGGAAACATTTCCAGGCCTGTTCATCGGTCTTTTTACACTCTAGGACTATGTACATTGCAAAACACAGTGAAATGTTTTAAAAATCATGCTACTACATGTAACCTAACTTATGCAGTTGACACCTTGCTGATTTACAGCACACTGTGACACCAAGAGTTCAACACATGGGTTGACTTCTGGACAGCTTTGATTTGAATCAAGTACAACAGTCAGTTTCTTTGTAAATGTTATTTTATTGAATTTTTCAGGGTGTACTGAAAGGATTTGACCAGACCATCAACCTGATCCTTGATGAGAGTCATGAACGTGTATACAGCTCTACTCAGGGAGTGGAGCAGGTCTTATTAGGATTGTACATCATCAGGGGGGATAATGTGTAAGTATGGGTTATGTGAGACGCTCCGACGAAGTGGGTGACAAAGGGGGAGAAGCGAGAGAAAGTATTTTTCTCAACATTCGCTTTTCTTCACGGAAATGTTTCTATAAGTCACATGAACATTCAAATCATTCTACAATTTACCAGGTTAGTCATTCACCTTCCATTTAAAATCTAGGTATATTATGTGTCCGTTTAGTGAAGGCTAACTATCGTTGGTTAGGGATTGCAAATTTTCAATAAATTCCTTTAATTTCAGTGCTGTGGTTGGTGAAATTGATGATGACGCTGACAGTCAATTAGATCTCTCAAAAATACGGGCAGAGCCACTTGGACCTGTTTCCCATTAACATCAGGACAGGAACAATCATATTCCAGTAATGTTGGTTGTGAAACGAGATGGAATGTGCTATGCCTATGTGAACTTTCTCCATAGTTTCTGCCAGTCTCTAACTGATGCTAAATGCCAAGGAGGGAGGACTGGACAAATTGCAGCTACAGATTGAGTGTGTTTCCGCATCACAGTTGGCCATGTTGATAAAAGGAGATTGCCGCAGTTAGCTCTAGAGACAGAAAGATGAATGTTCAAATGCTTTTTTGAAAAGATATGGACTCCTTTAACATTTCCTTTGATGCAAGTTTAAGAAACATATGATTTGCTTTGGACTTGTGTTGGAATTGTGTGCTGTAGTTGAAAAGTGAGGGATCATCTCAATGTACATTGAAGCTGAAAAAGGACAAAGTCATTTCGTCTTACAGAAGGAAGAGGTGTGGTACATAATCTTAATTGTCTGCAATTTGGTCTCGTCAGCATGTTTGTGTTTCTAAATCTTCAAATTCAAGTCACAAGGCCACTTTTACTTGTCTTTCAAAAAAGGGGAGGGGTGAAGTGAGAGACTAAATAGTTTTGTCTTTTTTATCTTCAGTGTATTTTGGGGTGATCCTGTACACTCTATTGCAATTGTGTGCATTTTATAAGGATTACACAATCATGTATATGTGTGAATCATCTTTTTATTGAAATAAAATAATGGTGAATAATGTAGTTATAGATTCTCTCAGATTCCACATGTAAGAACACAATATTCCTGGTCATGTGGTGGGACATGTACAACAGCTCAAAGCTTGGTTGTGACCAGATGTCAAATTGCATACACAGAGATGCAGCATCTTGTTTTCAGAAGTTGTGCTGGTTGTAACCGGAACATGTCCTGTTGAATATTCTGCAGTTGTGAGGATATGTTTAGGCTACCCAGATTGCTGTCCTTGCACTGTATCTTCCCAAGTTTGAGTGGTTGTAACTTGACACAGGTTATTTACCAGGAACTATCTCATTCAGTCTGTCTGCTTGTCAGTTCAGTTGTGTCCTACATGCCTGAGATGTGAAATTGGGTGTTGGCAATTGGGACACAAGCAATGGACATCTTCCAAGGAGGCATTTGATGGCCCCATACTCCAAAAATTGGTCATATGAAGACAAAGTCACAACCATATGGCTGGGATAAGGTAATACCGGCAAATATCACAATGAGTGATTTGACATTCCTTTTGGCAATATCAGACTGACTTCTGGCCAACAGATGTCGTAATGTTCGGCTTACAATCCATTTGGCAATGTCGAACTTCCAATCATTCCATTCTTATCCTACGCAACTGCTTTAGGTCGAAGACAGACGCGAAAAAGGGACTACCCTTGAAGTCGTCGTCCCCAAGAGTATCAAAGAATTGTCCGTCCACGCGACACTTTTCAATTCCTGTCGCAACTGTCTCTAAGCCGAAATATCTCATGAGTGTCACCAGTTGGTGCATGTCCAGCTCTGTGATGGGGACAGACGGAAACCCAGCTGGTCCTCCAGACGTGTTGCTCCTCTTCGTGGAGCTGGTGGTTGTGGCGTCTGATTCGATTGGGATCATTGGTACCGTGGGAATCTGCATGACTTGTTTGGTGGTTGATACTGGTATTGGTGGTGGTGGCCTCAACGATTTCGCATTCTTCCTTTCGGTTTCAGCACTCGATGTGACGACTGGCGGCAATGGCAAAGGTTTTGAGTGACGCAACTCAGCAGACGGTAACGTGGCCAGGTCATGTGATGACCGTGGTTGTTTGCCAGGGATGTCGCGTGGTGCAGGTGAGGGTTTCTTAGCCTTAACCTCGGGCCTCCGATCATTCCCTTTAGTTTGACTTGGGACCGGAGGTGGTGGTATCTTCTGCGATTTAACCTCCTCACTTCCGTCAGCGAAGCAAACGATATCAGGTTCAATGTATTCTTGCAAATACGAGTCATACGGCGTTGTCTCATCCGCCGTTTCGTTCGCCGAAATTAAGCACTCGTAGACAGCCTCGGCGGCGTAAGATTGGATAGATGAGCCAGCCGCCGGGAGTACTACATTGATGTCTTTGAAACAGTCCATGCTATACTGCGAGGCCCGCTTCGAGATCTGGTCATTCGTGATGGATCCAGGAGTTCCCGTCCCCCAGAGATAGAAAAGACAGTCTTCAAGTGGTTTGAAACCGTCGGTTTGTGCGGGGAGGAAGACGAAATTGACCTGACCAGTAGATTCGATGTTGTAATAGTGTCTTGGTTCGGTGCTGCAGAAAAGACAGCCTAGAGGAAGAGTGATAAGGACCTCGTGGACACACTCCTCTAACAGCATGATGTCGGTGGTCGGTAAGCCGGATGGTTGTGATTCGAATAGAACGCGCTGCGGCAGAACCCGCTGGGTGTTGTAAGTGCTGCGAATTTCTTCTATGGTGTAGCGGTTACTATCCTCGATAACCTTGAAGTCCCCTCTCGCTGAGAGTGGTACATCCACGGTCTTCATTTCATCAATGAAACGACAGACGACACAACCATCAACCAATTTCTTCAACTCCAACGTATTTCCTTTCTTTACGCTAACTTTCTTAACGGTGAAGGATTTGGTCGGTTTCACATACCTGGGACAAAATTCTAACAAATCCTTCATCAACGGGAAGATTTTCTCGCTGTCCCAAAAGGGCAAAACCTGAAGTCCGATTGGTTGTCGTTCCCCTGCTATCGCAATTGGTATCGTGTACTTCGGCAAGCCTTCAGCTCTTTTCTTCACCTCATCAACACCAGTACAGTTCTTGAAGCGCTCGTCGTAGGCGCATGCGGTCATCCGCGTGAAGCGCTGGACGCCAAGCGCAACCAATGGTTCATCCGTCTCACCTTGTAAGGCCTTCTCGGCTTTAATCAACTTCGGCCAATCGCTCAAATTGCAGAGTTCATCAATAGTATATTTATGTCCGTTTGCCTCGTTTACATCATTCATGTTCGATTGGCGTACGTTTTCCCAATCCATTTGTATGACTTCGACACTGATTATCAGGCTGTTGAACTGTCTCTAGCTTTATATCGTCGCTCTCGGTTGTGACCAAAGAATAAAAAACTCACAAACGTTATTGTCCCAGGATTTTGAAGACTGGATCACTTGACTGTTACACTGCGAAATAAATTGAAGACTGCGTATCTGCGTATTGTCCGAATATTTCGGACAGGAACGTCGTAATGTGAATGTCCTTTAGGTTTGTGTCGCCGTCCGGCTTGTCCACAAGCGAGTCGCAATCACTGGCTCAACGTCAAGGCTGCCGATTGTGTTGAAGTTGTTGTCACGATCGATATTCGTGAAATTTAGTAGTTCTCTTTGCTCATGGACTCCTAGTAATTCAGGAACAAGTTCGTATAATGTCTTCATTCGTATTTGACTTTGATCAATTAACTCGTTATGATACAGGACAACCGTTTACGTGATAACATATCAGCTGTTAAAGACCGGCAAGTTCATACTATCAAGAATGAGTCCGAGACTTTCAACCAATAAAGCGACGTCTAGCACGTCTGGAGTTATAACATTGGCTTTTGAACCTATTCCTTATCACATCAATAAAAAACCCGGTCAAAAAGTTTCACCTTTATGTCATCATGATATAATCACATTATCGAAAACATTTATGCGAATTCGTGATAATTCGTTCGGACAATCTTTGTGATATCATGAATAGATAAACCAATGGATTATTACCACCCATTTCATTTATTGTTCTGTTGTTGTCGTCGATGCCAATGAGCACAATGACCATTATTGTATGGAAAGACATAACGTATAACAATTATCATTCATCCCAAGTTAATCTTTTGACGACAAAGTCACAACCTGCAGAATTAATGCAGGGGAGAAGATCGTATTATTCGTGACATCCCATTGTTTGAGTCATAGAACTGCAGCGAGATGCAAACTTCTATTGACTAAGTCCGTGGTTCAAGCATGATGGTGTGTCCTCAGGTAGATGTGACCATGGAGGGTGATATGAATTCAAACTACATTTGTGAGTGTATTTGAGTTTTGTATATGCCTAGTGTAAATTTAAAAGAACTAAAGACTAGTAAAAGCATTTACTAGTCTTTATTCATATCATCAATTTTTCATGGATACTTGATATCATCCATTGTGTCTTTAATTTCGTTCAAAACGAATGGACGCTGCATGTTGGTACATGACCATAGGGCCCATCGCAACTTCGACACAGCCCTTGTGCCGAACTGGGATCAACATTCTCATTGAAGACACTGCGGCTGTGACCCTGATATACAATGTGCTTTCAAATTTTCTCATGATTCACGTGATTTATGGCCAAAAGACGTGGTATATAACCTCATTTTTTTCGTGGTGACCTAATCAGACCTGAAAGAAAAGCATCAGCATCCTGTCCTTGGTTAGTTCAAAGAATGTATCCGTTCTTCAAGTGAGGCAATGAAACATGATCCAGGACGTTCATATTGTTCTAAATATTTAACTGATAAGATCCAGGGGCATCTCACGTCACCCGAGCTGAGTCAGTTCTGAGGACAAGTCTGTGTGAGAAGCTTTGAAGACAGATTGCGGCTCATTGACATAAGGACATAAGGACAAGACTGAAGACGGACTGACAAAATGAACGCGCTACTTGCATTGACCGCAGTTGCGGTGTTAGGGTGTTTTCTCCAAGGAGCTAACTCTCAGTCCGGCGAACCAGAGTCGGCGCCAGAGGTAGAGCCGATGATGGGTAAGTCAAACATGTCTGTTTCCCGATAGTTTACACAAGGGTAGCGTAAGTTGTTCCCGGTGGTGACATAAGGGACCCTTTCATCCACGTGTAATAGTTGTAAATCGCAGAAGAGAAAGTGTCCGAGAACAGAGGATTCTATTGTGCGCTTTTGATTTCTGGGGTAATGACGGTTGTGGATCCCCAGCTTTAGATCTATAAAATGCTACACCGGTGTAATGTTTTTGAGTGTTTCTGTTTTTGAGTGTTTCACCTCATTGTTTGGGAACGCTCAAAAATAGATTGACGAGTATTTCTGTGTATCCCCCCTATTGAAAAGTCATGGTCTCTCTAGCTGCCTATTGTTTGGAAACACTGAAACATGGGGAACAACCACAGATGTTACACCGGCCTTGCCGCCGACTGAAATACGTTGTTCCTCCACATCATCATAGACTGATAGAGCAGGTCGTATAATATCATCCAAAGATTTACCTGAACGTCACTCCCGTAATAGGGATAAATATATGATGGCCATCCTCCCTCCCACCCTCCCAACCTCCCGGCCGCCTCCCTCCCTCAATTTAAATCTTATTACATGCATTGAACCCCTAAAATTATTCGTGTTGAAGACATGCATGATTATAACGATGGGGGTGGGGTGCTACATGACCACTTATCCGAAGATATAATGCCTATCCATGCATTTTCTTCATTCAATCGCTTGTCCTTTTCCATTTAGAAGTTGTCCCCGCACTTTCATTGGATGAACAAGTACAAGATCTGAAAAGAAACCTCACTGCCCTATGGAAAGTCGTCCGATTATTACAGGTAAGGTGGTCCTCGTTACCAATACGCATCCTAAGAGAAAATCTCCCAGAATAGGCCAATGTCAGAGTAGAGCGGATCGGGGTTCTCGCTAAATTGCCTGACCGGGAGTTTTCATCACTGATTGTGATCAGAGTTTGCCATTGTTCAAGAAGGCTCGTGACCTAGTAACACACAAAACTATTTTAGCTACTTGGTATCAACGTTTTCGAAGAAAGGCTTAATGAGTCTTATCTGTCAACAGAAGGCCTACTTTCTGTAAAATAATGATTATCCATGACCGGATCTGATAAGCTTCAACCAATCTAATATTTAGAACCCTGAGGCAGTCCAGTCGTCTAAACATACCGATATTAAATAGGCTGAACAGGACCGGCCCACTGCATCCGAAATGTCCAATGCGCTATCGGTTATTCCACACAAAAGAAAATTCATAAATTTACATAAGACACATGAGGATACAATTCAGTAATAAACATTGGTCACAATATTTTGGCAACAGAATGATGACAAAAATCATCTGGCCAAGTAGAAGTTATATAATGTTCTGAACTATTTTCCCTATCAAAGGCAGAGCGTATTCGGTCGTTTCGCAGGATTCTCGACAATCATATGCCTCGGGAGTTCGAGACACGTTACATACTATCAAAGTAGTGAAAGTTGTTTTTGGTTTGTTCTCTCCAGGCACAGGTCATTATCCGGAGTCATGACACCAACGCTCACGCCATCACCAACCCAGACCATTTGGATGCGGAGAAGACCAACCCTGGCGGCGCTGGCAGGAGTGTCCACGTCCACATGCACGAAGGCCACATGCATCTCCATGAAATCATCGACGGAAATCCCGCCAATGCTGATACTTATGATGACGATGTGGCACACAGCCATACCAAGCATGCCCACCGTCACGGAGACCACTATCATTTCCACGAGGACATAACTGGCAATCATCACCCCCAGTTAACCGGTTCTGGATCCATTGACAACGTAAATGAGGACATTGTTGGTATTGTGTAAGTGACCTTTTGTCTACAATTACAATGATTACACATATTTTTGATACCTAAAAGTAAACATCCTGAGAAAATCAGAGGTTGCCTCTACCGTGCAGACAGTAGAGCACTAGAAGCGAAAGATAACCCCATCATCAGTGTGAAATTCTGTGGTTTTATGTGATATTGCTTGCTGACCACTGGGTTTAATTGCCTCGCACGAAAATTCCTAATTATTTTTTATTCCCTATATGACGTTCTCTCCCTACGATGATGGAACCCAGGCCAAACTTGCTCACTTCTATAAAAACGGGGTTTAAAACGGAGACCAGCTCTGCGATCGCTCTTGAGCCGGCGACACAAGGTTGTGATTGTGACTTCGTCACGCGCAATACCCTTGGCCCTGACTTTGATTCAGGCTTTCATTTCTACTTTTTGGATCAGTTCCTCCAGTTCCTGAGACAACACCCGAGTTAGGACAGTCTCATCAATGCTGAGAATCGCTCCCGAGGACACCCATCTTCACGATGAGTGAGGAAAACCTCTCCAAGCGAAAGTACTCATGTCCTCTGGGTGGGGGCACAGCAAAAGGACATCCACTTTTATTGACTATAATGATAGTTAAGACAATTTGCTTGGTATTATGTAGTTTTTCATTCTTTTTAGGGATGAAGCTACCAACTAAATGTGACGGAAATTTCACATTACAATGCACACTTCCATGCTGTATTCAACCAACTGAAAGCTTCTGTGTGGAGGACGGACATCTGACTGACGTGTCTTTCTAAAGGAACGAAACCATGGCAGCAGACCAGAAGACATGTCTTGCGATATTATACTACGGTTATTATACTGACTAACTCCTTTTCAGACCCTCGCAAGTCATTCTCCTTTTCAGTGCATGGAACCCGTATAGTACGGTTGTGCGATGATATATAGTCAGGATAGCACACCCTAGGACTGTCACTAAATAAATTAGAAACACTTCAAGCGGACGGTATGGATCTGTTTGTGTCGTTATTTCCTTTGCCTTGTAGATGTATGGTCTTTAGCACTATAGATCCGTGGTTTGATCTAAGTTTACCCCGTATAAACATTGTGTTCTTGATACTCATCGTCCTGTTTACCAATTACCAATTGAATAGCCATAAACAAATGTGTTTATAAAACTTCTTTCTGTCTTTGTTTGTCCTGCCGAACGACCTGTCTTCAAAAATCGTATCCTGGTGGTCTCAAACTCCAGCCTTCTCTACTAATAAGTAACTATTGGTCATTGGAGACCACAGGAGAGACGATAGAACAGCTAACCACCGCCAGCTGGTCACCTGACATGTTTGTTGTCAGAGGCACAACCTGAAATCCCAAGGTTACCTCATAGAACAACCTAACCCCATCTGCTGGTTATCTGGTCATAGTTCTCTTTTAATCAGTTGCCATTCGGCATTGGAGACCACAGGGGAGACGATGTCACAACAACCAACCTCCGACAGCTGGTTATCTGGCCATGTTGGCTGTCGAAGGCACAACCTGAACATACCAAGGTTCTCTCGCATTAAGTTACCATTCGGTATTGGAGACTACAGGAGAGACGATAATGTCACAACAACCAACCTCCGACAGCTGGTTATCTGGCCATGTTGGCTGTCGAAGGCACAAACTGAACATACCACTGTTCTCTCGCATTAAGTTACCATTCGTCATTGAAGATTACAGAAAATACGATGGTACAACCAATCTCCACCAGCTGGTTATCTGATTATATTTGGCGCAGGTGTCCGAGGCACAACCTGACAGAGTTGGAACCGGACAGAGTCGGAACAGGCAGTGTCACAACCTTGCTAACGTGGTGACGGATATGAGACAGTAAAAACTATTTCGAATGGGACCTGGCAGCTCCATTATGCTGCCAACACGGAGAGGCACCCGAAGCAGTCACACCAACTTCGAATCGGGGGGTCTCACAGTTCGACTGTTGCCAAACCCTTGAGAAACTGAGACTGGGATAATAACAGAGTGAATGGCCGGCCTAGGACAAGTAGGGACACCGTGTTGTCAAAACAGTGAGACCAATGAAACAGTCACAACCAGATCAGTACCGTGTAGCCAACAGTCACAACTAGATCTGAATCGTACCTGGCCGCTCAGCAGTTGCACGGTTTTGCCGTCAAGCCCTGTGCCTTTAGTATTTGACGAGCCTTGCCACAAACGGTAAGAGGAACACTCTTGGTCTCAACTAAGTACTCTTTACTGAGGGTACGTCTATGCTTAGCTTAGCTTAGCCTAAAACCTACAAGGTTCTCCACCCATGCAATGATTAGGTATACGAGAAGGGCAGACGATGGAGTAACCGATCAACCTCCACCAGCTGCTTATCTGATTCTGTTGGTTGTCCGAAGCCCAACTGTATGGTGGGAATGGCCTTTTGTGGTGTCTTCAAGGGTTATTGATTGTCAACAGTTACTGCTGAGCATTGGAGAAGGACAGACGATGGATTAACCAATCAACTTCTTCTTCTAAAGGGTTCGGTTGAGCATGCAGATATCATTATCTGCAGTGTTGATGGACTGACAAAACGGGTAGTTCGCGTCAGGTCGTCAGCATTTCCCCACAGCTTCGTCTGGAGTGTTGTCTCGTCGGGCAAGAATTTCCTGCGTGCCAGCTCTAGTGTAGTGGGCAGGTGTTAAGGATGTGCTCTGGGGTCTGTTCTCCGTTGCCGCACTCGCAGTTTGCCGTTTCTCGGATTCCTAGTCGCTTCAGGTGTTTGTTAAGCCTGCAGTGTCCTGTCCGAAGCCGGCATATAATCACCTGGCTCCTCCAGGTCTAGCTTGTCGATGCTGTCCTGTGCTGTTCTGTAACCGCTCATTTCCATGCACTCCTATATGGACTGGGATCCACTGGACGACAATTCTCTTCGGCTTGAAGAGAAGGGGATCTAGCCTGTCTAGTGAGCTGTCAGTCAGTGTCTCGGCTTTCCCGCTCTCGAGAGCAGGAGGGCTGACAGTTAGTCGGTCATTAGGACGATGTTGTCTCCACACTTGGTACAGTTCCTGGCAAGGTAGTCAGCAGCGGTGGTGAGTGCCTGTTGTTCAGCTCTGTAGTTGGAACAACATTTGCCGGCAGAGACTGCAATGGAGTGCGATTCTCTGTCAGAGTGTTTGACAAAAATTCACTTCCTCCATTCCTGACAGCATTCTGTGAGGATCCGTCAGAGTAGACATGGGTCCATGCGTGGTTGGATTAACCGATCAACCTCCACCAAGTGTATGTTGGTGGGAATGACATTTCGTTGTGTCTTCAAGGGTTGTGACCATCTCTAGATTCGTTGATTGTGATAAGTTACTGCCAGGCATTGGAGAGAACTGACGATGGAGTCACCGATCAACCTCCACCAGCTGCTCATCTGATCCTGTTGGTTGTCCGAGGCCCAACAATGTACAGTGTATGTATGGTCGGAATGCCCTTTCCTGGCGTCTTCAAGGGTTGTGACTGTCTCTCGATTCATTGATTGTGACAGTTCCCATTTTTGTTCAAATGCTAAGGACCTGCTGACGCAAGTGCTGTTCTGTACAAATGCATAAAAACACATTCAGAAGTGCTGCTTGATGAGGAAGCAGGGCATAATATAGTAATGACAAAGACATGTCACATATTGTCTGATGCAGTCAATAAAGAAAAGACAGTAAAAAGCCAAACGAATTATGTGCAGAAAGTTGTATGTATTTAAATAGGTATAGGAATAACAGTGCATAAGGTATACAATACACTACAATCAACAACATCTAAGAGGACACACATCGGGGTTGCCCAGTCAAGGTAAGATTAGTGAAAGGAAAGGAAATAGTAGAGCTCCTCACTATCAATGTACATTCCAACCAAGTATCAAAGACACTGAGAAATGTGTAGAAATTTCCAAAGCACAAAAGTTCCAGAATTTCAATGATCAATCAAAGTTTTCAGAACAGTATGATGCACCACACGAATATTAGAAAAACTCACAATCTTATTACATGTCTTCATGCATTGTGATGGTTGTGACAGCATATCAGGTGAAGACAGACTTTTAGGATGTGACCCATCTTACTTTTACCCGCTGGTTGCTGCTTTGTGCACAATTTCGCAAGCAAACCAATCCATTTTCTTGACACAATGATCCTGCTAGCTACTTAAGGACAACACTACTGCAGGGACTACAATCCCATTCAGGAGGTCTGTCTATGCTCATTTTGGAATCACAACCAGAACACTAATACTCCAAGAAAACCTGTCCAACATAGGGAAGATAACCTATATGGACATCGAAGTCTGCCTTTTGGCCATAGTCTCTATAGATAGCAGAAATAAAAGCACAAACTCCTAATTTTTGTAGTATCATCTGCCTTTAGCAAGACGTAAAATCAAGTCTATTAAGTCTTTCCTCTTTTTTGACACGTATCCTGGCGTTACAAACTCATCCAGTGGAGATTTGAATGATTCCAGATATTTCATACAGAGACACTCAGTTACAGACACTACGTATATCCCACAGTCATAGCCTGAAATAAGGATATGAAAATGTTTTGAGAATTTGTGACAATACAGAAATATTGATTATTTTGAAACGAATGCACAGGGTTGATTTAGAATCAATAAAGACATTGCTGATATTCACTTTAGAACCAGATTATGATGTTACTCATATCAGGCGGTCCTCAGGATTGAAGACTAAGCTTTGAAAATTGGTTACATTCTCTGGTTTTACTTCATTCTAGCATGCTAATTATGTTCACACACGAACACTTGTGACAGATGCAGAGATTAACAAAAAGTTTCACCCCTCTCCCACATGGCAAATTTGGAAATGAGGTAATTTTAAACTAGCAACTCTGCTGCCCTCACTCCAAACTACAAAACCCCCAAGACCAAAAACAACTTGTCTGCAATCGAGCACAAGCACTCTTTGATACTCACAGTTGTTCTGTTGAGGAGTTAGAGCCTCCTGATACTCCACTTCACCATATGCTGAAATAGATGAACAATTATACTAAAAGCATGCAAATAAGAACAAGGTTGAAGGAGAGGAGATTCGTCATCGAGTCATCTCAAATTGCTTCTAGCTGATTTTAAGCAATTTTATTCAATTTTGCAAATTTAAGAGCAACTGGCAAGATTTTTCACTGCAAGGATAGACATGATAGAATGAAGGTTTTGACAGAGAAGTCCAAATCTTGATCATCAATCAGGTCTATACCATGATTATATCGGAAATAGAAAATGGTCTCAATCAATATTTCGTTTGGAGGTCCTTGGAGTTTCAATTGCACTGTCTGTAGCCTACTTACCCCGTAGATAAGGATAAATCTTTTTGGCAATACTTCTAGCAGCAGCTTCGTTGTAACCATGATTAGAATCATAATGTGAAATGATCCCATCTTTCCGGGAGAATACTAGAAGACTCCAATGGGAACCTCCTGCCTGGCTTGCATCGGTACTGTCATTAACTGCAAGGAAGACTAGCTTCTTTGTGTGTAGTTCAAGTTTGATAAATTGCGTGACATCAGGGCTGATGAAGCGAACATGGTGGCACCTTTCTTTGAAGCGGTCATTTTCAAAATATCTGAAATTGAGAAAGAGAAGGCACAAGTTGAGCGAAGACAGTGCCAGTGGCAGTCATGGCAGTGGTGGTGGATTGCTATCCACATGGACGATGTCTGTCTGACCAAGGCCAGGGTCCATAAATTGGTACAGCACTACTCTTGACTGAACCGCATTGTCACCAATTATCCTTTCAAAATGGATATGATGGCAGTGATGCTTTGACGAATCAACTGGAAGGCCAACAGGAAAGGGTAGGACTGATTCTACGGAAAGCCGCGAGATGGCGCTTTACTTGACACTTTCGCTTTGTCGGTCAATTTCAAAGGACTGAAAGAAGAAATTAAGGCCGATTCAGACCATGTAACTTACTCAAACGAAAACCCTATAAGTTTGTCATTCAGCCAGTGCGGTCCTTCCAGCAACGAAACGTCTGACTTTCTCAAAAGCGAGTCATGATAACTGAGAACGACCGCTTTTTCGTCGCTTTCGGCCATTGTTGTACGTTCTTTACGTTTACCCAAACTGCAACACTTTTAATTCACCATTTCCATCACTTTTAGTATCAAAAAGTTAGTTTGATACAAAATAATTATCATCATGCGTTTATTAGAGTTAACGAATGGTTAATTTTAATTTAAAAGCTAGTTAATTGGATAAAAGGGCCTTATATATCGAGTGGCCAATAAGACAACGCTTCTTGGTTTCCATCTTTTTTAACATTTTCTAGGAAAGTCAAAACTTATACAAAATAGGCCAAAGTCAGCCTCGTTCTGGATTCACCTAGTTTGTGTACTATCTAGTGCATTCCAGTTTCAATGCACTATGATCTCAGATAGTGCTTTGATAGCTGGGGTCATTATTTGAAATGACTCTGACACAGCCCAAATCTTTTTTTACCTCAATAAACATGCTTAATATTGTTATCCTAATGCAACATGTATTCCATTTAAGCACTTTTGAGAGCATAAAATGCATTTCATTGTGAGTACTGTCCAACACACACCCCACCCCCAACTTCTAATTGGGATAGAAAAAGTTTCTATGTCTAAAACAAGAGACCATTGATGGGAGACCTTTGATTGACATCTTGGCTGTGGAATTCAACCACTTTTCTCAATGAATATGCACACCCCTTGATGTATGAGGCTTATATGAATGGCTGGAGTCCATCCAGCACAGCCCCCTCCCCCTCAACTAAACTGTCAATAACATTCTTGGTGGTCAACTTGTGTATGGTATCATGATACAGTCTGGTACAGGGACCTGTCTGCTTTATTAATTACACACATTTGGGTTAATTTGTTTATACACTTGTCTGCTATAATCTCTCAAGCAGGCTGCTTGTTTGCAAGGCGGCATTTTCCTTTGATCTTGTAATAGGGATAGATTTTGTTTCTGATACTTCAAGTGCAGAAGGTCAATTCCATGGTGTTGACCATGTCTTACTGTAGTGAATGAGTACAATTTACACCATTTCTGGTCATCAACGAAGTGGCTATCACATTTTTGATGTTGCTTGTCCAGCTCATTATCAGCCGCTCATTAGCATATTGGCCTAGTAACCATGATGAAACACGTGGTGGTGAAGATCAAGTGCTTCCTGCCTTGTCAATTTTGTTACATCTTTCCTGGTTCCAGTTCTTCTGAACAGGTTAAACTTGTTTTGTTGTTCCTTTGGTGGATTATATTCTTACTTCTTTTGGATTATTAATGTTTCACATGTGTAGGCCTATATTCATTCAGTGACCCTTACTTTGATTTATATTTTTCGACCAAAAAAGGAATATGGAATGAAATAATTGTTTAGATATTTGGATATTCTTGATTCAATGGATTAGGAATGTTGGGAGGGTGATTTTATTTTTATTGTACTGCAATAGTGAATTCAATGCACATTTCAGATGGACAAACTCCACATTCCATGCATTGCACTATTAATGTTTACATTCCTAATATAGATAAACTAGGACATATTATGCATGAATCTATGTCAGTGGGCGGCCAAGTTTATGCTAACCAGGTATACTAAACCGAGGCTATAATCTGCTGAGTCACTTTGGATGGTGTATTCCTGTTTCGCCTATTCCTGTTTCGCCTAATTCCTGTTTCGCCTAATTCCTGTTTCGCCTATTCCTGTTTCGCCTAATTCCTGTTTCGCCTATTCCTGTTTCGCCTAATTCCTGTTTAGCCTATTCCTGTTTCGCCTATTCAAATGTATTGCTAACCTCCCCACAGACGTAGGAATATGAACCGTCCCTTACTGACCGACCAAACCCGAGGAGAGCTACATATGTACGCATTGACGAACGCATGTTACGCCTCAAAGAACAATACGTCAATGGAGAGAGGGACATAATGAGTTACGTTGATGCCATCAGTTACCTTGTCTGACATAATATCATGATATGTATTTTCCACCTTGTTTGACTTTATATGTGCTGTACCTACATGTATATTATGACATGGGTTTTACAGCTGATTTTGATCAAATAATTATGAGAATGTACAATATTATGTATTTTTATCAAAAACTCATGAATTCAGTTTTCATAAAACAAACGACTGCTTTACTCTACTTAATCTATTAGTTTTTACTGTGTGTCAGTATGGTCCTATGGTCCTATGGTCAAATAGGCATGGTTTGTTAACAAAGTTGATGCATTTGATTAGTCAAATTGTCATCACATCGTTAACATCATCCAATTGTCCCCTCACATTTTCCCCATAAAATGGACATGCATCCCTAAGGTTCTCCGTGGGAGAGTCGATTTATTGTAGGGGTACTGGAAAGTAGGCGAAGCAGGAATAGGCGAAACAGGAAATAGGCCAAACAGGAAATAGGCCAAACAGGAAATAGGCGAAAAAGGAATAGGCGGAACAGGAATAGGCGGAACAGGAATAGGCGAATCAGGAATAGGCGAAACAGGAATTTTGTGGGCGAAACAGGAATAGGCGAAACAGGAATAGGCGAAACAGGCATAAACCCTTTGGATATCAGTTACACTTTGGCTATACCCAGAGCACTTTGAAAACAAGTTGTTCGTTTGGAAAGACTGAACTCTGCGAGCTGTAGAATAGACAATGGGCGTTGTCGCGAAGGTGTGGAAAGTACGGGGACCTCTACTGGGCCATGTGAGCAAAGATGATTTCACCTTCCACGAGGAAACCTTGCCGGACCCAAAGGATGGAGGTAGTAAATATATATCATTTTCAATCTGGATTTATTAAAAGGTTCTCATCAAAACAGTTTGAACCGCGAAGGTTTCTTAAAAACCTCAAACTCTACGGTTTTTAATTTTCGTGAATAGAGGTAATCAAGAAAAGAAACATTTCGCGCGCAGGTTATTTTCGCAAATTTCGCGAGTAGGTCACGTACGCAAAAATATTCTGCAGCGAAAATGTCTCGCTTTTTACCACACCCAGACTGCTATAATCTCTCAAACTCAGCAGGCTGCTTGTTTGCAAGGCGGCATTTTCCTTTGATCTTGTAATAGGGATAGATTTTGTTTCTGATACTTCAAGTGCAGAAGGTCAATTCCATGGTGTTGACCATGTCTTACTGTAGTGAATGAGTACAATTTACACCATTTCTGGTCATCAACGAAGTGGCTATCACATTTTTGATGTTGCTTGTCCAGCTCATTATCAGCCGCTCATTAGCATATTGGCCTAGTAACCATGATGAAACACGTGGTGGTGAAGATCAAGTGCTTCCTGCCTTGTCAATTTTGTTACATCTTTCCTGGTTCCAGTTCTTCTGAACAGGTTAAACTTGTTTTGTTGTTCCTTTGGTGGATTATATTCTTACTTCTTTTGGATTATTAATGTTTCACATGTGTAGGCCTATATTCATTCAGTGACCCTTACTTTGATTTATATTTTTCGACCAAAAAAGGAATATGGAATGAAATAATTGTTTGGATATTTGGATATTCTTGATTCAATGGATTAGGGATGTTGGGAGGGTGATTTTATTTTTATTGTACTGCAATAGTGAATTCAATGCACATTTCAGATGGACAAACTCCACTTTCCATGCATGGCACTATTAATGTTTACATTCCTAATATAGATAAACTAGGACATATTATGCATGAATCTATGTCAGTGGGCGGCCAAGTTTATGCTAACCAGGTATACTAAACCGAGGCTGCAATCTGCTGAGTCACTTTGGATATCAGTTACACTTTGGCTACCCAGAGCACTCTGAACTGTAACCCTCACTTGAAAACAAGTTGTTCGTTTGGAAAGACTGAACTCTGCGAGCTGTAGAATAGACAATGGGCGTTGTCGCGAAGGTGTGGAAAGTACGGGGACCTCTACTGGGCCATGTGAGCAAAGATGATTTCACCTTCCACGAGGAAACCTTGCCGGACCCAAAGGATGGAGGTAGTAAATATATATCATTTTCAATCTGGATTTATTAAAAGGTTCTCATCAAAACAGTTTGAACCGCGAAGGTTTCTTAAAAACCTCAAACTCTACGGTTTTTAATTTTCGTGAATAGAGGTAATCAAGAAAAGAAACATTTCGCGCGCAGAATATTTTCGCAAATTTCGCGAGTAGGTCACGTACGCAAAAATATTCTGCAGCGAAAATGTCTCGCTTTTTACCACACCCAGACTAGCTAGACGATTGTTAGCAGACGTTATCTACTTCATCCGCAGCAACAGGTAGAAACAAAATGGCTGTCATGATGATTTCATTTCAAAATCATTTCACAGTGCCTTGGTATGTTTCCTTCCTTGGAAGTTTTCTCCTGTTTTGATAAACATATCCTGTTAGATCGTTCTTAAATCTTGATCATTTCGTTCATTTGAGACATCCAGTAGAATGGTCTGTTGTCTTCGGGACCAGACAAGAGGTCATTCCTGTGACCGATATGTCGGAGGAAAGACTGTATTATTTCCCGTTGACAGCCTTTGTGACTGGATATAATAACAGGTACATTATATATCGACCAGTTTTATGTGAAGCCATAAACGATGATTACATGTTGTGATTAAACTCTTTGACATACACGACTTGTATTGAAGCTTATGATTTGTGAATGTGAACGCGGTGACTATTTATTATAGTCCCCACATACAACAAATGTGGGGTCTATATTGTCTTATTGAGATTACTAGGAGAAGATACTAGGCTTCTGCATTCTTCCCAGGTTATATTATGGAGGTAGTCCAGCAAAACTGCTATTTGAACTGAAAAACTGTCACCCCTGTCCCATCAAACTAAACTCGATCTAGTGCACCTGGCAAAGATTTTTTCGAAATTCGGATAATTTTGATGACTTTGAAGCGTTTTTATGCGCCGATTTTCTGATTTGCTTTCAAATCTCCGACGCGATTCTGTCAATAACACGTACATTAGCATAAATGTAGGAATAAAACAAAGGAATAGCCTTAAATGCTTATCGATGATCCATCCTGCCCATCTGAAAAGGTTAGGGTGCTGTTTAAATGTTATTGAGCGTGTGATTTTGAGAAAGCGCGAGAGTGTTTGTCCGGAAATAGATCATCCGCGAAACGGAATAGACTTCACTCCTCCATACGTGTACCGTTGTGGGCCCGTAACTATCAGACGATTATGACAAGACTTAGAAGAGAGTTCTTTCAGTATTTGAATTTGTTTCCTTTTTAAAACAGTATGTCCAATGTCTGCATAATAAGTTATATCAGGGTATGTCTCAAGTATGGGTATGTCTATTGAGGCGATGCATGATCGTCCAAGTTTGAACCTACGTAAAGGGTGTTTTCGTAACTTGACGCGAAACAGGTTCACGCACGTAGGCGTTTGCTCTGGGTTGGGTTTTTTTGCATTCGCCAAGTGTGTACGTGTCACCTCGGTAAAAAAGTAAATGAACACTTGAAATTTCCCCATTATATCTCCTAAGATATACACTAACCCGTAAAAAATTTGAGATCCTCGCATCATTTGAGATCAGCATTAGTGTGATACTACAAGTTGCGGTTCATGGTGGAAAGCAGTATCAGTATCTTCCTGGCCAAGTAAATGCCACGCCCAAGTTGCCCCTTGAACAGACTTGAAGGTCATTACATTTGTTATGTACAGCAACAATCATGTTTTTATGTTCTTTCAGAGTTTCTCGCAGAAGCCGTCTACCTGACCGTTGACCCATATATGAAGTAAGCCAAAATCAAACATTTGCAAACCTGTTGAGATTTAAAGTGTTTTCAGATAGATCAGGCCAAAGGTCCTTGGCTGACCTCTTGTCACTAAACGGGAATAGTGGGATCGCAAATAGCAATGTTACACAGCACTGGGCAGTCAGTGTCATAGTTGACCGGCTTGTTGACACCGTGAACGAGCATTGGTTAGACCTATACCCTGAGAATAATCTAGTGTTGTGCCACACCACTCTCTTTTGGTGAATGTGATCTGGTCACATTCCTGAGGTTAACTAAGTACAGTGGGCGTGAACTATACAAAAAACACTTTATTCGACACTGGTATTAGTACCTATTGTTCTGGTAGAAAAAAACCTGTTCGCTCATCCGAACACGACGCTTATTCGACACAAGTAGTGACCCCTACCAGGGGGTTCAGACTTTACGTTGACCGCGGCTGCATATTCGGCTGAATGGAAATTGTGGTTTATCCACATTAGAATCCAGGTTGTTCGCCTTTCGTTCCACGTGGCTGATGAAGAGGGAGCGTAAATACACAGAGCGACATGAACACAATGATTGCTATAACTAGACTAAACTTTAATGAGTAACAATATCACACATACGGTATAGATACAAGATAAGATAATATGATTGGTTATCAAGACATGAGTAGGAGGAGCCAAGAGTCTTAATGTTGTGAGTGATGCTAAGAGGAATATGCAAATTCCGACAGAAATGGACAAGGGACATGAATAATTTACCCGCCTTACAATACATGGGCGCCACCTACGAACAGAAAGTGAACTAGACAAGTGATATTTGAACATCCCATGTCGATTCCACTTTCTGATTCAGATCACACAGTTTGATTTTTTCCTTTGAATTGGCGGTTGAAAAGAACTAAATATTAGTGATGTTTACTTTTAGAGGGTTTGGATTTCAACATAAGAGCGGAGAAGTGATGTCATCGATATATGGTGAGATGGAGCTGGCTAACCAAGTTGCCAGGTAAGTCGTCACGTTCTGATTAATTTCGGCAAAACAACAACTTCACCCTATAGATTTAAAACTTTTTCGTCATGAATATTAGTCAGTCTAATCAGATGTTGAAAATTTTAGATGCAAAAATGTAAAAAATCACATTGTCGCGGATGAGCCTTCTAACCCCAGCGACAATGGTGGGACAGATAATACCCTCTTATCATTTAGTCTTTCTTTATTCTCGAGGAACTGGAATATTCAATATATACAGCATGAATGACAAGATATATACACATCAAATACAATCCACCAAGTCAAACAATAGTTGGGCAGTTCAGCTTTAAAGATTCACTGACCTACACTACTAATATCTGGCTTTACTTTGTACTATAACATCCCTGGAGCTCCACACCACACCGATACGAAAATAAACTACCTGTGCACTACACATTTGACATACTCTTCTCTACAACCGCACACACAACTACACACACAGGGCTCTCTACAGTCCAATTATCAAAGACTTACACTACACCATGTACACTGACGTTCACTTCCAGACACGCCGAATCGGTAGATGTCGTCCTGGGTACCCCTAAAAGGTACCAAGAACGATCCTGGGTAACTTTTAGGACACTAAAAGTAACCCAGTTTGAAATTCGCGCACTTTTGGAACCTGCCGACGAGGTTCTTGAAAACGGTACTTTAGCGTTTTGCAGTGCACGAATTCAGCTCAGTTCATCAAGAAGGATGATCTGATGATCTGTTGAAATCGTATTTTTTTGCACATAAACGGAGTGAAATGGATTTAATACGGCAATATGATGATGATGGTGATGATGATGATGATGATGGTGATGAAATAGCCATCTAAATCATCGGCAGAAACTCGCATTTTGACCACGTGTGTTTTGACAGGTGTCAAAAATTCCAATGAATTCGTGCACTGCAAAACGCTAAAGTAACGTTTTCAAGAACCTCGTCGGCAGGTTTCAAAAGTGCGCGAATTTCAAACTGGGTAACTTTTAGTGTCCTAAAAGGTACCCAGGATCGTCCTGGGTAACTTAGGGGTACCCAGGACGACATCTACCCATCAGTGTTTCTGCCAGAAATAAATTCAAGTGAATTGGCCAAAACAGTCCTCCTCAAAATATTCTTACATTTCGATATTTGTACAATATTTTCTCCATAAATTGTCTTTATATTTATATGTTTGTAGCTGATTATATCGTTCGATTCACATTTTGAAAAAGACATTTGAATCGAAGTCAAGAGAATTAGTTTTTGGCGCCATGATGACGTCACCAATGGCGGATTTGCACTGGGGATCGAGTCGATTCCCTTAGAATGTGTAGTGCCGCTGCTCTTCTGTTGATACTAAACAAACAAACAAACAAAAAGATAACGTTTGAACCCTTCTGTTTATCATTCACATGACGAAATTTTACCATGTCTTTCAATTACAGAGTCATAGAGAGTAAGAATGAGAACTTTCCAGTTGGAACCCTCGTACTTAACTCACAAGGATGGAGAACTCATTTCGTCAGCGACGGAACCTTCGCGAGCATCGTACTGGACTTCGGAGACCTGTCACCATCACATGCCCTCGGTGCATTGGGAATGCCAGGGTAAGCTGTCCCTCAAAGAGTATTTAGTTCCCTATTGTAAGCCAAAGCCATCATTTTGGTCTATAATAAACCACATAACAATTCGGAGGAAAAGCTAAAAAAATTAATTATCATCAGCAAATATCTCATCGCATACACGGTAAGTGTGCTTGCCTCCGGATCCCTTCGTATTACACACCAGCAAATTTATGGAACGACGTCTCACTAAAATTGCAAGCTGATATATATCTACTGGTCACGTGTATTATTCTTCAATTTTGTACCGCAGTTCTGATTCCGAAACGAGGTGTGTCTGTTTTGTGGTGTTTTTGGCCGCCTCAGGTGTGGCGGGTCGTTGCTTGAATACGATATCATCCTAAATCAGCCAGAGAAACATGGTGTGATCAATAATATGTAGACGTAAATCCGAGTGTAGGCCAAAATGGGGTTCAAGCCAAAATCACCCATCCTGCTTCGGACTTTGCAGGGCGTATCTCTTACAACTCAATATCATATTTCTTATGGGGATGACCTAGGCTGTATGCGCTCGAAGGCTAACGCATTTCTGTCATTCTCGAAACGTGGAACCATGATAATTGAGAATAGAAAGTCAACGTTGGAATAAACATGTATAACATATTGTTCCTTGCTTAAAAACTACTGACCTCATTCTTTTCTTAGGCTGACAGCATATTGTTCTCTAATGGTTGTTTGCCAACTAAAAGTGGGAGAGGTTGTGGTCGTTAACGCAGCTGCAGGAGCTGTTGGTAATCTCATAGTTCAAATTGGCAAAGCTGTGGTAGGTATACTAGTAGTTTAAATCCATGCTAAATATCAGTCGCTTATGTTCCATCTGCTCATCAATGCATCATTGCTTCGATACATATAGGCAATGGCTTTATTGTTCAGTGTGCGCTCCACGTTTGGATTTTTTGTCACTTGAGAAGGGTAAAAACTCTAAATATTTCATGACGCTTTCTATTCTGAGATTTGTGTCCCGGTGTGGGATGATGCGAATGTTAAAGAGGTGGAAGAGCAATCATAGTAACGCTTATTCTACCACTAATTCAGGTAGTCCGGCAAACTGGCAACGCCGTAAACATTGAACGAAACTTTTCCTATTCTTTTCAACTTCTCATCAAGGGCTGCAAAATGATAGCATACGCGGGGACCGATGAGAAATGTGCCTGGTTAAAGGAACTCGGAGCTGATTACGTCTACAACTACAAGAAAAAAAACCTTGCGGACACTTTGAAAGAGGCTGCTCCAGAGGGCGTGGACTGCTTCATTGATCACGTAAGTAGCAGGACTGTTTACTACCTTGCGGCGAGGGGGAGGGGGAGGGGGGTGTTAAACACCGTAACTTCGCGGTGGGTTGTGACCCATTTACTATTTTTGACCAGGTTTCTCCATGTCTTATGATGGCAAAATGACCATCGCACTTCAAAAATCTGTACGGCTACTGATTGTGTTATACTTCCAGCAAATCTCGAGTCCATATGGCCATTCTATTTGTAGGTTGGAGGCACCACTTTCGCCACCGTCCTGAAAACTGTACGTAAGGGTGGCCGCATCTGCATCGTTGGTGAAATATCGCAGTACAACAAGACCCCGGAGCAAAGGGACAGAAGTGAGTATTGTAAACTGCTGGACGCTTTATATTGTTGTGCCCAATATTTCAGTGTTTCGACACGATAGACAGCTTTGTAGATCAAGAGGTACTACTCAGAGCTAAATGAGAGCCATGTAGAGTTAAAAGATACAAAATAGGGAGAAACAGAAAAAAGGGCCAATCGGCCTTCAGCGTTCCCAAACAATTAGGGGAACACTCAGAACGGTAACATCGAAAAATGCTAAAAAGACACCGCCATTGAAGGGTATAAACACATTTTTGTAAGCGTAATTTTTCCTGTACATACATGTACGCCATTTACCCCAAGTTACTTCTATGCGCCACCTTTCCGTTACACCTATACTTGCAAACTCCTTCTCCGTATATACATGTGACCTTTCCTTTAGAACAAGTAACTTTTAAAAGACAACTTTTCCTCCCCACCCGTGCCCTACTCATTACACAAAGTGACTCAAATAAGCCACCTCCTTCTCAATACACGTGCTCTTCATTTTATTGCAAGTGACATAGGCAATCTTCGCCTCAATACACCTGCCATTCCCTTCCGACCCAAGTGAGTGAGTGAGTGAGTGAGTGAGTGAGTGAGTGAGTGAGTGAGTGAGTGAGCGAGCGAATGAATGAAATTTACACTTCTATACCGCAAAATCCAAAAGAAATTTCCCAAGCGACCTCTACAAGCCACCTTCGCCTCTATTAACGCACCCTTCCCTTCACACAAAAAAACATCTTCACCTCCTTACAAGTAACCTTCGCTTTACACAAATTTGACTTCTATCAGCACCTCCTTCTCAGTGCACGTGCCCTTCCTTTTACTCCAGGTCACTTATAGAAGCCACACTCCTCTCTATGCACGAGCTCTTAGGTCAGACTCCCTTTAGAATGCTTGTTTATTTTTCAGTCGACTTCAACAGCAATAACATTATCGCTAATGAAATCAACATCAAAGGCTTTGTCTCATCCAGTTACCAGCAAAGAGCAGGTGAGGTAGTTGCACAAATGCTAAAGTGGAACAAGGAGGTAAGAGCAACGCGCTATTTCCAACTTTAACAATAATGCTTTTACATGTATTTACTTTGGCCTAACAAGGCCGATGGCTTGGGATGTATGAAAATTCTGTCACCATTTTGAAAGAAAATTATGTTACGAAATCATATTTAGGCTACAGGCTTTTAAAAAAAAATCAAACGTATTAAATTAGTTTTGTTCAAAAACAAGTTTCATTGAGTTTAATTTACAGCTTGATATCGACTGACGATATTTGTGCGTACGTACGCAGGTGGTGTCTGGGCGCTTGCGTACGCCTGCGATGGGAGGGGGAACTGAACAGTTGTGCTTAAGAAATAAATACACGGCCCCTTACCGACCCTGATCAATTTATAACTCTGATTTCAGGGCAAGGTGAAGTTCCGTGAAAGAATAGTGGACGGATTTGAGAACATGGTTGATGCGTTCCTCAGTCTCTTCACGGGTCAAGATAATTTCGGCAAGGTCATCATCAAGGTTTAGGAAGGAATGGCCAGGCTGATATGCGATGGTGCGCACAAAAAATTAATGCTCAATCATCTTTTTTACCACGAAATTTAAAATATGGCACGTTGTGTTTCACGCGGTGGCTATTCATATGTGACGGTAATGCAAATCCGGCAGGAATCACGTGGATTTCGGGAACACCCGGCCATCTTTGAAATTTCGGACTTGGGTATCGCAATTTCTTATGAAATTTCCATGACGTTTGCATGGTTGGTGAGCCGAACGCGAAGTCAACACGTCACTAAATTTAACTTTTGGGGTAACTGGCATTGTGTCTTGTAAATCTAGATGGACCTGTGTGATCATGATGGGAGGTACTAGCATGGAGGAACTTTCCTGGTACAAGCAAGTATGGATTAAATGTATACTTGCTACTACATGTACCAGGTAGTCAATTTAATTGGAAATAAAACTAATCTGATTGAGAACGAGTTTTATTCTTTTTGATCATAAAATAGACCACTGCAGACCAACACTGCGGAACACTGTACCTTATTTTTTCACTTTGAGCAGAACTCGAGGTTACAACAGTTTAGTGTGTTTGGAAATGTCTGGATGGGGTTTCTGTTCTAATGGACTCTCCACATTTTGGTCTTTCCCCTACTGATGATCAACTCCGGTGAATGATGTGAAAGTGGATCTGGCCAATACCGGGTACATCCATCTGTCTTGCTGCACTTTGACCACATTTCTGGGCATATTTCTTGGTGGTCTTTCTCGAGTATCTCGAATACACCTTTGATATGTATGATATGGATGGATCAATACCTCCGTCCGTAGAAGTCGGTACAAAGTTTCAAGATTTTGCATCTGGTTACGCAAGCGCACTGATAAGTAACCGAAGTAACTAAGCCGTTACCAAGGTGAACTAACTCATCCGCATGCATAACCGGATGCCATATCTGGAAATTTTGTCCGAATTTCTGCTGACCGTATGAGTGCTGTCATGTGCAGGACCTGACGCGCTCATTTCCCGACAAAAACAACACAAACAAGGACACCCGCGGGACTGACAAGTGCTGTCCTAAATAGAGAGGTGTCCCGATTACAGAGGTCAAATTGAATGGAAATAACAACTTTCGGACCACAACTAGCATCTTCAACAGAGAGGTTGTCCTTTTAAAAGAGAGGTCTCCGCTAAGGGACGTTCCACGGTATATCAATAACAAGAACTGGAGGGTCTTTAAACATGGTTTGCTGGTCTTATACAAGAAAAACGGGGATGCACCATGTGTCTTGACTGATGTTCAACATGTTCATTGTCACTGGCCAACAGGCCCTGGCCTTCGACCCTATTTAGATGATGATGATGATGATGATGATGAAATACCGGTTCCAGGCATCAATAGACTAGCTGGGCTCAATGGCAAATTCTCTTTTTTCGACGAAGGGTTTGAGGGAGTTCGCAAAGTAACTATTGTCCAGTACGATGGCACACAAAGTCAATTTGATATAACCTTGTGCCCATGTGAAAGCGCAGAAAAGCGATCTTCCAAATTTGTTGTGCCTAATCACTCAAAAAGGATCAAACGTGTCTTTTTAGTAGGTAATGCGTGCAAAAAGTGCATCCACACTGTGAACATGTTATCTAACTTTCTACATGAACAGTGTACACAGCTTCATGCTTATACAGTTCTGACTTCTCTTGGAATGCATGTTCGTGACACCATTAACACACAGTGCAAATAAGCTCAGCATAGCCCAAGAAGACATTTCTACAACGAGTACAAATGAACTGATTCCTGGATGCACTGCAAATTTTATGGGAAAATTCCCCGTAGTTCTTTGACGGTCGTGGTTCATACTTTGAGTGTGATACTTCGGGCATATGTTGCCAAGCATGGTCAACAAGGTGGCGAGGGGATTCGAATGTTTCATCGCAATGACAACCTCTAAAAGCTACCATCTGTCATCGGAGACAGGAGAGACGGACAAATGCTGTTTAAGCCATCTAATGCAACATTAGGTTCATATTTACATAGGAAATTGTTCCGGACGCGCACTTTCTCTTCCGGACGCGCTCCGGACTCACAAATTGTTCCGGACGCGCATTAGGTAGACCGGACGGACAGAGTCGGAACAGGCAGTGTCACAACCTTGCTAACGTGGTGACGGAGATGAGACAGTAAAAACTATTTCGAATGGGACCTGGCAGCTCCACTATGCTGCCAACACGGATGTCTCGTCGGGCCAGAACTTCCTGCGTGCCGGCTCTAGTAGTGGGCAGGTGCTTAGGATGTGCTCTGGGGTCTGTTCTCCGTTGCCGCACTCGCAGTTTGCCGTTTCTCGGATTCCTAGTCGCTTCAGGTGTTTGTTAAGCCTGCAGTGTCCTGTCCGAAGCCGGTATATAAACACCTGGCTCCTCCAGGTCTGCTTGTGGATGCTGTCCCGTGCTGTTCTGTAACCGCCAGTCTGCCTGCTCGAGCTCGCCTTGTAGCTGGCCTTTAGGAGGGTCTTGGACTCCGCATATGAGATCCTGTGTTGGAACTGCGGGAGCATTCTGCCTTACTTGGCTAGGTGATCAGCTTGCTCATTTCCATGCACTCCTATATGGACTGGGATCCACTGGACGACAATTCTTTTCGGCGTGAAGAGAAGGGGGTCTAGCCTGTCTAGTGAGCTGTCAGTCAGTGTCTCGGCTTTCCAGCTCTGGAGAGCAGGAGGGCTGACAGTGAGTCGGTCATTAGGAGGATGTTGTCTCCACACTTGGTACAGTTCCTGACAAGGTAGTCAGCAGCGGTGGTGAGTGCCTGTAGTTCAGCTCTGTAGTTGGAACAACATTTGCTGACAGAGACTGCGATGGAGTGCGATTCTCTGTCAGGGTGTTTGACAAAAACTCCGCTTCCTCCATTCCTGACAGCATTCTGTGAGGATCCGTCATAGTGGACATGGGTCCATGCGTGGTTGGATTAACCGATCAACCTCCACCAAGTGTATGTATGGTGGGAATGACATTTCGTTGTGTCTTCAAGGATTGTGACCATCTCTAGATTCGTTGATTGTGATAAGTTACTGCCAGGCATTGGAGAGAACTGACGATGGAGTCACCGATCAACCTCCACCAGCTGCTGATCTGATCCTGTTGGTTGTCCGAGGCCCAACAATGTAGTGTATGTATGGTCGGAATGCCCTTTCCTGGCGTCTTCAAGGGTTGTGACTGTCTCTCGATTCATTGATTGTGACAGTTCCCATTTTTGTTCAAATGCTAAGGACCTGCTGACACAAGTGCTGTTCTGTACAAATGCATAAAAACATATTCAGAAGTGCTGCTTGATGAGGAAGCAGGACATAATATAGTAATGACAAAGACATGTCACATATTGTCTGATGCAGTCAATAAAGAAAAGACAGTAAAAAGCCAAACGAATTATGTGCAGAAAGTTGTATGTATTTAAATAGGTATAGGAATAACAGTGCATAAGGTATACCATACACCACACAATCAACAACATCTAAGAGGACACACATCGGGGTTGCCCAGTCAAGGTAAGATTAGTGAAAGGAAAGGAAATAGTAGAGCTCCTCACTATCAATGTACATTCCAACCAAGTATCAAAGACACTGAGAAATGTGTAGAAATTTCCACAGCACAAAAGTTCGAGAATTTCTATGATCAATCAAAGTTTTCAGAACAGTAGGATGCACCACACAAATATTAGAAAAACTCACAATCTTATTACATGTCTTCATGCATTGTGATGGTTGTGACAGCATATCAGGTGAAGACAGACTTTTAGGATGTGACCCATCTTACTTTTACCCGCTGGTTGCTGCTTTGTGCACAATTTCGCAAGCAAACCAATCCATTTTCTTGACACAATGATCCTGCTACTTAAGGACAACACTACTGCAGGGACTACAATCCCATTCAGGAGGTCTGTCTATGCTCATTTTGGAATCACAACCAGAACACTAATAATCCAAGAAAACCTGTCCAACATAGGGAAGATAACCTATATGGACATCGAAGTCTGCCCTTTGGCCATAGTCTCTATAGATAGCAGAAATAAAAGCACAAACTCCTAATTTTTGTAGTATCATCTGCCTTTAGCAAGACGTAAAATCAAGTCTATTAAGTCTTTCCTCTTTTTTGACACGTATCCTGGCGTTACAAACTCATCCAGTGGAGATTTGAATGATTCCAGATATTTCATACAGAGACACTCAGTTACAGACACTACGTATATCCCACAGTCATAGCCTGAAATAAGGATATGAAAATATTTTGAGTATTTTGTGACAATACAGAAATATTGATTATTTTGAAACGAATGCACATGGTTGATTTAGAATCAATAAAGACATTGCTGATATTCACTTTAGAACCAGATTATGATGTTACTCATATCAGGCGGTCCTCAGGATTGAAGACTAAGCTTTGAAAATTGGTTACATTCTCTGGTTTTACTTCATTCTAGCATGCTAATTATGTGTACACACGAACACTTGTGACAGATGCAGAGATTAACAAAAAGTTTCAACCCTCTCCCACATGGCAAATTTGGAAATGAGGTAATTTTAAACTAGCAACTCTGCTGCCCTCACTCCAAACTACAAAACCCCCAAGACCAAAAACAACTTGTCTGCAATCGAGCACAAGCACTCTTTGATACTCACAGTTGTTCTGTTGAGGAGTTAGAGCCTCCTGATACTCCACTTCACCATATGCTGAAATAGATGAACAATTATACTAAAAGCATGCAAATAAGAACAAGGTTGAAGGAGAGGAGATTCGTCATCGAGTCATCTCAAATTGCTTCTAGCTGATTTTAAGCAATTTTATTCAATTTGCAAATTTAAGAGCAACTGGCAAGATTGTTCACTGCAAGGATAGACATGATAGAATGAAGGTTTTGACAGAGAAGTCCCAATCTTGATCATCAATCAGGTCTATACCATGATTATATCGGAAATAGAAAATGGTCTCAATCAATATTTCGTTTGGAGGTCCTTGGAGTTTCAATTGCACTGTCTGTAGCCTACTTACCCCGTAGATAAGGATAAATCTTTTTGGCAATACTTCTAGCAGCAGCTTCGTTGTAACCATGATTAGAATCATAATGTGAAATGATCCCATCTTTCCGGGAGAATACTAGAAGACTCCAATGGGAACCTCCTGCCTGGCTTGCATCGGTACTGTCATTAACTGCAAGGAAGACTAGCTTCTTTGTGTGTAGTTCCAGTGGCTGTAAGAATAACTCTAGTTCCACATGTGAACCAAGTTTGATAAATTGCGTGACATCAGGGCTGATGAAGCGAACATGGTGGCACCTTTCTTTGAAGCGGTCATTTTCAAAATATCTGAAATTGAGAAAGAGAAGGCACAAGTTGAGCGAAACCAGTGCCAGTGGCAGTGGTGGTGGATTGCTATCCACATGATGGACGATGTCTGTCTGACCAAGGCCAGGGTCCATAAATTGGTACAGCACTACTCTTGACTGTACCGCATTGTCACCAATTAGCCTGTCAAAATGGATATGATGGCAGTGATGCTTTGACGAATCAACTGGAAGGCCTAAAGGAAAGGGTAGGACTGATTCTATGGAAGGCCGCGAGATGGCGCTTTACTTGACACTTTCGCTTTGTAGGTCAATTTCAAAGGACTGAAAGAAGAAATTAAGGCCGATTCAGACCATGTAACTTACTCAAACAAAAACCCTATAAGTTTGTCATTCAGCCAGTGCGGTCCTTCCAGCAACGAAACGTCTGACTTTCTCAAAAGCGAGTCATGATAACTGAGAACGACCGCTTTTTCGTCGCTTTCGGCCATTGTACGTTCTTTACGTTTACCCAAACTGTAACACTTTTAATTCACCATTTCCATCACTTTTAGTATCAAAAAGTTAGTTTGATACAAAATAATTATCATCATGCGTTTATTAGAGTTAACGAGTGGTTAATTTTAATTTAAAGGCTAGTTAATTGGATAAAAGGGCCTTATTTACTACTTCTTATATCGAGTGGCCAATAAGACAACGCTTCTTGGTTTCCATCTTTTTGAACATTTTCTAGAAAAAAACGTTCTAACGCTCATTCACAGGTACTCGTGGGGTTGATCGTGATTCGTAAGTATAGAGAATATAGAATTTAACCTCTGAAATAATTTCCATTATTGTTTAGACAGCTACAGTGAGGAAAATATCAAATTGCAGCTCTTACGTAATTCTCCAGTAACAAAATTAAAGCTGAACTGTCACTCTCGACTTTACCAACTTAAAGCGAAACTGTAACCTCAGTTCCTCACAAATGAATTTATGTATAGAATGTTTGCACAGCTCACAAAACTCTTGTCCTACTCGGACGCTCAAGTCTCAATGTTCTTGGTCTTGGTGGCAAAATTTATTTGGTGATCTTGCTTTATTTCCATATTCTTCAATTACTTTTTTTAGACATCCATGACATTGACAAGGGGATTTGCTGCCATTGTGAAGACGCTTGGGTGGAGATTAGGAGGCTACACAAGAGTAGCAAGCTTTGCAGGCCGGCAGAATCGGCTTTTTTATACTGCTGGTGGTGAAGGCCCCATGTCGAGAGAGGTCAATGTCAAGCAAAGCCCACTTGTGGCTGTTTGTCAGATGACAGCGACATCCAATAAGCAGGAGAACTTTTCAGTTTGCAAGCAACTGATTGAAAAAGCTAAGGCCAGGGGAGCTCAGGTAAAAATGGTTGATGGAGAATTGAATTCCTAAGTGATGATGAAACAATTAAACCAATATGGACCTGGAGAGATGATGCTTCTGGAAGACCTCCTGCAGGAAATTTTTTAAATGTAGAATTTCAGACAATTTTTTAAATTAAAAATCAATGGTAAATAACCTACAAATACCAGGCTTTATACTGGGTAGTGAATCATACTACATTTCAATTTCAGATGGTGTTCCTCCCAGAGTGTTTTGACTTTGTGAGTGAATCCCGACCACAAGCTCTGGAATTTTCTGAAACCCTATCTGGTCCTCTGATAACTTCATACCAAGAATTAGCAAAGAAGCATGATATTTGGCTATCTTTGGGTGGATTCCATGAAAAGGTCAGTTTAATTTTGAAAACCATTGATTCACTCATAAATATGGCCAGGGCAATTTTGATTATTGAAGAGCGAAACAAATAATCAAAACTCCGGTGAGACATTCGAAGTTTCAAATATGCTGGTGACTCAAAATTTTTCCGGTAAAACATTCGAAGTTTCAAATATGCTGGTGACTCAAAATTTTGGTAGATTTACTTTGTACATGTAAGATAGTAAGCTGTTTTCCATAAAAGTGAGTGTGCTGGACAATTAGACCAATGTTCATTGATGATGATGATGCAAATTATTTAATTTTAGGGTCCAGAAGACGAACCATGTCGCCTATTCAACACCCATTTAGTCATCAACAATGAAGGAAATATCTCCGCCACATACAACAAAACGCACCTCTTTGATCTCCACATCAAAGGCACCATCAGACTTTCTGAATCAGACTTCACCGTTCCAGGATCTCAAGTGGCACCTCCTGTTGCAACCCCAGTTGGGAAAGTTGGTTTGGGAGTTGTATCCTTTCATTGTGACGATCATCACTAATTTTGCATATTTAGGTAAAACTTTCTGTAACTTAGATTTTGTGGGTTACTATTCCATACCAGTACCCTTTGTCTTGTTTTGCCAAATCCCAGCTGGAAATATTGCGAACATTCCATACTGTTTCATCTTCCTTAACCTTAACTCTTCAGTGTTATGATATGAGGTTTCCAGAATTTTCTGTGGCTCTTACCCAGCAAGGTGCTGAAGTGTTAACCTATCCATCTGCATTTACTGTACCAACAGGAATGGCTCATTGGCATGTAAGTGGCAGCTCTAATCTGCATAATCATGTTCTAGGTTACGAATTTGAGACCATTTTTGGGAACTGATTTTCTTGACGGTGATTCCTTGTGTCTTGTTTCGTTCTGACTGACCAAATATTTTTCATTTAGGCAATATTAAGAAGTCGAGCTATCGAAAAC
The DNA here is from genome assembly GCF_910592395.1 of Lineus longissimus. Classification (NCBI taxonomy): domain Eukaryota; kingdom Metazoa; phylum Nemertea; class Pilidiophora; order Heteronemertea; family Lineidae; genus Lineus; species Lineus longissimus. The sequence goes on from NC_088314.1 coordinate 3,514,931, forward strand.
CAATGCTATGTAATAGCAGCTGCACAGGTTGGAAGACACAATGAAAAGAGACAGTCTTATGGACATGCACTGGTATGTTAAAAAAAATGAGAGTCCTGGCATGCTGTGGAGGAACCAGTAATCTTTACTCTCAGGATTGTTCATACTACGACATGTTTCCTTGCTCAGATTGTTACGAGAGTAACCTCAAGTCTTACATGTAGATATTCTTGTTATGCTATAAACTGGATAAAACTTTGCCATGAAATGTGGTGTCCCCATGATGGCAGTTCAGTTAACCAGTTGCCCTGCAAGGGATTAAAAAGGGGTCACAGTATTGAGCCTTTGTCATAAGTAGATTAAGAATGTTTGTGCTTCTTCTGTGCAAAGCACTGGTACTATACATCGTAGAAAGTGAGTAGGACACCAATGTGATATGTGGCACTTACATTGGGGTTTTACTTGCCAGGTGATTGATCCCTGGGGCTGCGTGGTTGCAGAGTGTCAAAATGGGACAGATATTGCCTGTACCGAGATTGATCTTGGTTACCTTAACAAGATTAGACAGGACATGCCTATGGACAAGCACCGGAGGCATGACATTTATGGACATATCGAAACAAGGAGCAATGGTAAGCAGTCTGTGCCTCTACCAACACTTTTCTAAAATTTAAATTGCTGAAATGGAAGGTTGTCGGCTATACATGTACGGGTAGGCTGTGTCACAGACCTTTCTGACACTGATACTGCAGTGAAATGGTCTGTTTCTGATTCTTTCAGTTCCTATTGACAGTGAAGCCAGCTACCAATTTGGACAGTTTTCAATAAGATCTGACCAGGTGTTCCACAGATCTAATCTGTCCATTGCGTTTGTGAACATAAAACCAGTGGTTCCTGGACGTATCCTTTTGACACTCGTGGAATCATGAAACTAAGTGCATGCATAACGACATGCACTGTAAACTTTTGCTATCCAGCCAATGCAGTAAATTACATTCAAAGATTGTCTTGGTACTCGACCTCAGTATCGCTGGTCCATTTGCCGTTTTCCATTCCAACCAAATTGTCTATGACCATTCAATCGGAAAGATGCATTGCTGGGTAATTGATTGGGTTAAATTGGAAAGTTTGTTGCTACTGCTTCAGGCAGGAAGTATTATTTTTCTTAACCATGACATAGATGTTTTAGTCTCACCCATCAGAGTTGTAGAAAAGTTTGCAGACCTGACACCATCAGAAGTGTCTGATCTGTTTAATTGTGTGAAACGAGTAACCAAGGTGATAGAGGAAGTCCATGGTGCTACATCATCCAGTGTTGCCATACAAGACGGGCCGGATGCTGGACAAACAGTTGCAGTTAGTTTATAATATTCATAAGGATAACATGTACATGTACTCTTCTCAAGTTCAGACCAGCCAAAGTTGCAGGGTCCCCATGCTGTTGTACTGAAACTGCAGCCAGTGATACATAACACCATGTCAAAGTCTAATACTGAAACAGTGTTCTGCAGTATATAGACAAATACTGAATTGTCACATTTTCTTTTCCAGCATGTTCATGTCCACATTCTTCCAAGAAAAGCTGGTGATTTTAAAGAGGATGAAGTATATTCAAAGGTAAGCAAGAAGACTGGGGTCGCAGTAACTATCTAAAGAAATACTTTCAGCTGAGTAAGACAGTTGCCAGAGATTTGAAGATGAATGATTGAAGTATGTTTAGATTTGTTCAATGTTTGGACTAGAGTCTACATGTACATGTATGTAGAATCTGATCATAATTCTATTGATGGTTATTACAAAGTTATAACACCACTTTAAAGACATTGCTAGAGAATAGGATACATTATCATTATTGAGATTAAAATCTCAATAATCTTCATTGCAGCTTCAAGATCATGATAAAAATCTACAAGAAGACATGAAGCAAGGGAATATTCGGACTGAGGAGGAAATGGCAGAGGAATCGGCAGGGTTAAGAAGGTTCTTCTCATGTTGATTAGGGAAAGACACTCAATAATAAGGACATTTTGTTATTCTGGACTGTGATTTTGGACTAGTTGTTATTGAGATGGGAGGGCAGAGGAGTGAGCAGGTTTACTGGCACAGACATCCTCAATGTGCATTATTCAGAGACAGATGCTTTTTGTTAGGGACGTAAAAGTATGTTATGGTGTGGCGTGTGATCTTGGACAGGAAAGATTGGGCTGATGATGATGAAAATTACGATTAAATAGAAATTTTATACTAACAATTTGTTGGAGTTATCAGTTACACTGTACTGTATCATGGTCATGGAGATTTAATTTCACTTTTGTTATTTTTTTCTTAGAACTGCCAATTAAAGATCTTCTATTATATAAAGTGTCTCATCAGAGGATCTAGACCTACCAGGTCACTTGTGTATCTTTATAGATTAGGGAAGAAATATATTTATAAATGGAATCGACAATTTAGTTTCTCCTCTCATTTGCATCTACAGAGGCAAAAGCAATTTCCCCCCGTCTTCACTGGCGGAGGTGACTGCAGTGGATGTGGCAGCTGTGGTGTTTCCAGTGGATGTGACTACAGTGATTGTGTAACAGTTTCAACAAGTTGATGCGAATTAGTTGTGCTGAAAGTTTTTTCTATGACTTTGCCAGTGTCTCATTAAGGTGGTATACCTCTCCTGAACAACGCTGCAATTTCCTTCATTACATCCACAAATGTAACATAGTTTTCACCTCGACCAGTTCTTTCAAGTCTATCACATTCTGCTTTATTTTCCTTTTCCATCCGTCTACTAATTGCATCGTAATCACTGAGGACAGAATCCTGAATGAATTCTGCCTTGATTGGTATTATCTGTTGCTGCATAGTCGGTACAATCATGTTGAATTTTTCAATTTGTTTATTCACCAATTTCATTTCCTCTTCAAACGTTTGACAGAACATAGTCCATCTTGATTCCTCTAATGGTGAAAAAGGGAGCGGTCCTAGTTTGTATCTTTTCTTTTCAAGTCTTTCTTTGGCATCTCGAATGTCTTTTCTGTGAAGGGAGATATTGAAAACGTTAATGTAAATCATCATAAATTTCGAGTCGGCACCATAAATGGTCTACTGAGGATAAGGTCTTGCTGATTTCTTAGTAGAATGCTTTTCTGTCCTTGGTTTGTTTACTTTCAAAAGAAGGTGTCAGTTTTTCGAATGCAAGTGCATGTGCATTGAAGTTGCATTAAAGTTTTAGAAGCAATATTTGTAAGTGTAATTACTGCAAAAAATGCAGTTGTGAGAATGGCCCATCAATGTGGGCTTACATGTATCTTGTTTACTCTAAGCCCCTAAAACACCATCTATTATCAGAAATCAACAATTGTTGCTGTACACACCTGAATTCTTTTTCTAAACTGATCCACTCTGGCACATAGCCATTGTCGATCAGTATTCGGTTCAGATTCTGGGTCGTGGTATCAACAAGAGGGTTGTGATAAGTTTGAGACAGTGGCTTCCCCTTTCCCTGGAGGTCCCGAAACTCCCCTTTTGCCATCGAGTCGAGGATTAAATCTTCAACCAAGCGATCCATGGTATTCCTGAAGCAAGAAGAGGATTTAATGACTATTAATAACTGAGCTAGAATAGTTCACGAATAGTTCCTGGTTGCAGTACCCTAAGTGTATTGATATCTATAAGAAAGATTATGACACATACAATTTGTATGCAAACTTGCCCCCTATCTCATCAGGAAATAAGATAATTTGTTTTTTACCTTATTTTTGCCTTGCTGGCCTCTCGTTTATCTTTCACCAACAAGGCGTCCTCGACTTTCCACATAATTTTCTCTGTCCTGTAATCCCGCAGATTCTCAGATGCTCTCATCACCCGATACTTCTCATATTGTTTCTGGCGCTGACGTGGCGTACCATAGCCAATACCCTCATAGTTCAGATATTGCCGATGTTGAGGTGCTGTATGTTTGATGTCAAACTCAAGCTCTCCTTTTTGTTGTTCAGCTTTTTGCCTGTCTTCGATTTCGGCCTTTTTCTTCAGGTGCTTCTGAAAAATTTGAAAGGACAATTTGACTATAATATAATCTTTTTTAGAAAGGCAGTTAGCTCATAACGCCATGCTGACATGTAATAATTTCAATGCACTTGTAACAACATGTTCGCATGCTTTCTAACAACTGGGCCCAGGTTGTGACTTGGTCTTCCTCAAGGACACATTTTGGCTAATCTGACAATCATTGGACAAGCATGCTGATTCGGCCCCACTAAAACCTCGTTGTAACATTTTCTTGGTCCGATTGTGACACTGTCTCAACTTTTTTTAATGATTTGTACCTCAATCACTTTGTAGGCTTCCTTTATCTCAGTAAACATTTGCGGATCAGCTGTTTTTGCACCGCTGTCTGGATGGTACACCTTTGCTAGCTCAATGAATGTGGCTTTGAGGACGCCTAGCTCAGCATCTGTTGAACAATCAAGCAGGGCATAGCTTTCTTTCAAAGTCAAGTGGCGACTTCCCAGAAATGATGACAGGGTTATTCTTCTGGCCTGCTGGCCACCAGATTTATTCAGCTGGCCACGTAGAAGTGCTCTAGCTAACTGAGATCGGCAAATGGAACACAGCTGCATCCTCTGCAGCATTCACAGACCTGTAAGTAATGAGGACCAATCAGTTAAACCCAATAACATCACAGGTAATCACACTACTGACAACTTGTCCAAGTGTGGTCCGCCTTTTGAGTTGGTTGTTCACATGCCCGATGTGCAGTAGCCAGACGTATTGAATTTTGTCATAAATGGCGCCCCATACATTATGCAATCTTTTATGAAAGCCACAAACTTCACAAGATCGGCATATTCCTTCCATACTAGCCCCATATATCGCACTCTACGGCTTCTAATATATAACGTTATCATAACAGATATCAAAACTAAGTAAGATTATCTCACACACTTTGGAAAATAAGGTTTTTGTCAGTGCAGAGAAATGCCTGTCAAAACAGTGGCGGCACCAAGCGGCGAAATGTGGCACCGAAACAATGTATTCTGCTAATCTCCAACACAAACATTAAACAACCGTTTAGAGGCCTATAATAAAGTCACATGTGTGTTTTATCAACTAGGTCAGTGTTGTAGTGGCTGTTTGTCACTATGGCTGATCAGGAATCGACTGAAAATGACAAGAAAAACGCAAAAGAAGAGGTAAACCAAAATCATGAAATGACTGACACTGACAGATGTCAAATGTCAAACTCAAGAAGTCAAATGCTGTCTCTTCTGATCTCTCTGACTGTTGAGTGTGCTTAGTTCTAAAATGTTGTTCAAATATTTGATGAAAATGCTGGAATTGAATGATTAGCCAGGTCAAGTTGGCCTAGGCTTCAGTCTATCTGTCAGATGTAGGTGGGGGCCGATCGATGGGTCTGGGAATATGTTACCGCCGTTCAGTCAGTGAGTCACTGTCTGATGACACTTCCCAGCAGAATACAATGTCCTTCCCGCCTCTTAACATCCAAATAGAATACCAACACTACAGTTATGTATGTGCCGAGTGATAAGCCTTGTTGTAGCAATGTAGGTCAATTACAGAACAGTTCTGAGGCACCTACAAATCAAGGACTCGCCACTTCTTTCATTTTCTATACAATAGTCTTTTATTGCAGCAAAAAGATGGCTCTCCCGATCAGACGGATGAAACAAAGATGCCAACAGATGGCAGCCCTGAGGAGAAGGGGGACAAACTAATCAAAGACAAGCCAAACAGGAAAGAGTCGCTATTGTCGAATAGAGCGAAGTATGTGATGGTTTAGGCTACCACTCTCATGTCACGCAAACCTACAAACTTGCTTATCCTATCCCTTTGCATGACCATGACCTTACTGAATCCATATGTAAGGCATCTTCAACTAAAAAAGTTTAGGCAATTGTGATCTTTGAAAAGACAGGACCTTAGATAACTGTATGCAGATCAAGTCTAAATCAATCTTTATGTTGTGACAGATTCAGTTTGCCTTTATTTCAGCAAACCTCAATTAACCCCTGAAGAGCAGGAGCTGGCATATGAGCTGAAAGCCCAAATGATGCGTACCATCGAAGTTCAGAACACCAAGTTAAAAACAGAGTTAGCTCTCCATGACAAGATGCAAGAATTGCGGGTAACGACACCTTCGCACAGGAACCGGATTGATGAGTGTAATTTGTCTAGAACAAACCTGGTGAAGCTCATGCGTTTATATGAGAAACGAGCAAATGAGGGTAAGTTAAAATATTTTGTTGCTTTATTACATAACTTGAGTTTAATTGTGAATATTACCTAGATGATGACAGGTCATTGCTTGGACACAGTTGGAAATGTTTACCTCTGGCAATGCGTCTCATTGCACCTTCACTTTGTATATATCAGATTGATCAGTTTTCGACAGGGACTGGGTCGGACTATGTAACAATGAGGCAAGTCACTTGACTGTTTTAAAGACTTGCTGGTTTCCCTTTGAACAAAGAATGGGGCCCCAACATCTCCATGACATTCTTTCGATGAGGCCTTGAGGAGTACTTTCGAATGCCTTCATTCTCTTCGATTCTTTTTTCAGCTACCAACAACGTAGTTGATCTAAAACAAGAACTCCAGAAGAGCCAGTTCATGACACAAAAATTTCAGAGCCTCTACGAAAGTGAGAAGAGGAAAAACTCATCTCCGGGACAAAAGACTTTGTTCTCAAAAGGTGATGAGCAGAATGAAATTAGTCATACCTGTACAGATTCTGAAACTGCATCAACTCAAGGTTCCCGTATGCGTAGACCATTTACACCTATGATGAGACCGCAGTCAATGGCTGGATTCAGATTTGATGATTTTCAACGAAAGAGTGAGGTAAGTTTAACCCTGATTTCATAACTGTTTGAACGCCCCATAGTGAAGTGGTTAAGTCATGCTTGGAACAGGTGGTACAACTTTCAAAAACCAAACAAATTCTGTCTTCCTGATTGAAAATCATGCAGCTTAGTGGTGTGATATCAGACAGCATTACAAAAGACAAATTGAAAGGGATAGGTAGCATTTCTTGATTGAAATTCTTATATTTTTGCTTTCTTGTAGTACCTGATCATGGAGAATGAGAACCTCAAGCAGGAAATCATACGACTCAAGAATGACAATGCCAGATTGATTCAACAGACCAAGCATGCTGAAAGTGATAGGGCAACTATGTGTGTAAGTTGATTGCTATACCCAGTGATGGCATCAGAAGCTGGATTTCAGTCAATGGGTACGGTATTGTTCTTCCCTTCCCTTGACTTGATGTTGAGTGCTTGCATGTAGCCTAGTTGTGGAGTAGGTCACATTCAGAGAGGCCATTGGACTAGATGGAATTCTATTTGCACATTTAGCAATATCTTCTTCTGTTCACTTTACAGCATCAGATAATCACTCGTGACATGTCCAGGAAACAACTTGTGAATAAATTAGAAAAGGAACGCAAAGAAGTGAGTATTGTTTATTTCTTGACACAAAATATTTCGGAAAGCGATTTGTACCATAGTTGCCTGAAATGCCATCTTATTCTGGATTCCAGCCTTTACTTGCCACTGATGCCTTTTTTGGAGCTATCCTTTTGAATCTGAGACCTTTCTTAACTTCCCTAAAAGTAATAATCTTTTCCAGCATCGTCAACTGAACAAAAGTCTGACAAGGCAAGCAGCAGATTGGCTGCAGCAGAAAAAGATGGCTCAACAGTTGGAGGAAGAAATGCGTTGGAATCAGGTAAGGATTTTATGTAATCATGTAGCAAGCATACATGTACATGTCAGACCAGTTTAACCAACCCACATTTCGATGTATTCGGCAATTCATATCATCAAGTTATCTCTTCCAATGATATTTTCAGGTTGGTCCAGTAGCTGTTCTTGGAGCTGAAGGTCGAACCTATTCCCACAAAGTAACAAAGAATGTCTACCAGCCTCACATGATGATGCCTGTCGAGAAATACGCAGGAACAACATCCAGCCACTTTTAATGTTACGTGCACTGTCGTTCAAATGAACAAAAAGTAAAAAATTTGAAGACAATTCATTGAGTCAAATTAATCAAAAGTAGGTGGATTAAATGTATTAGTGACAATCGAATAAAATCAAAATTTTACGTTGAGAACTTTTTTTGAAAGCGCATTCCTCAGTCCTAACCAAACATGTATATCAATTCTATTGTTGTAGATCAGATTTTATATATATACATAATACATGTACATGTATTGTAATAATGATTGCTGGATGTATCACTGTACATGTAGATGAATACATGTAGTAAACTGTGTTTCCATGCTGCTTACCCTGGTATAAGCTCTTACATGTTAGCGTGTGAAAGAATTCCAACAACCTGGGTCAGTTGCTGAAACAACGATAGCAGTACTACATGTACAGTTGTGATGATCTCGTGTTTTCTATCTTGAACTGACATGACCAGTAACTTTCAGTATAGATGCCTACAATGTACAATGGGTCTATGGTAAAGTGTATACGGTATTAGAATTTTTGTGCTAGTTCCAGAAATGCCATAAGTATGCCCAAATTTAGTTGAATCTCAACTTTTTTTAACCCTGAGTATCAAACGTAGTCCTTTGTCTTTCTTGAGATGTTCCTCTTTCTTGAGAGAAATGCAATGAAAGTGAATTTTTTAGATTGTTTTTCGCACATACGTATGTACGTGTAGTCATTTTTTCAACTTGTCAAATGGTTAATGATCAAGTAAAAAGTGATAGGACAGTTTTATATATCAATATTTGATGTTAAGCTTTTGCTGAGTAAAGATATCTATTTTGTTAGTAACCTCTGTCCATGTGTTGTTTGTTAACAGTTGTTATTATAATAAAGTTTTATGATTAGAAAAATCGACTACGTAGCTTGATTTCCTGGTCCCAGTTGCTCAATCAGTCCTAACGTTCCTTCTGTAAATGAAATACAGTATACTGAAGGAATCAGCCTTGTCCCAGGTTGTCCTATCATGAGGAAAGATATATAGGATGACGAATTGGGCTGCCTTTGGATGCGATACAACAGGTTGCTTGTTGATACCCCCACCACCATGCACACACTGGAAGCTAAAGTTGCGGGCTCTCACTTTGCTCATTGGACTTCAACACAGGATCATGGCATTCCATAGTCTTCACCCTGTGAGGAAAGAACACTCTTTAGATTGTCAAGTCAAACGTCACATCTAGTCTACCCTAAAGGTGGGGACCGGAGTACAAGCTAAGAATTGACAGTTATGTAGAGACTGTGCAATATAAGCACAGTGTCTCAGACTTGATAATCTCTTCATTATAATGGTAGGGCTGGATGTGATAGCGTTTGTCACACTAACCACAGCTGTTCTAAGGTAGATATGGAAATCCACAGTTGGACCACAAAGTTTTACCTTAGCTGTGAATGGGAAAGTCATCTCCAATTTCATCTATGTAATGTGTTGGACTTCTTAATGGCACACATGTACCAGATGACAGTGCATCAAATGCTCAAGGTAGTATCTTAGACTCCACTGCTGAACTGACTGCAATGAGAAGAGGGTCTTCAAAGGAGCTGGATGACACCTCTATGATCTATATCAGTTTCAATTTGACATGAAGTGATTGTGACAAGACTGAGAAGGGTCTCCAAAACGGAGGAGCTGGATGTGAACTGTCTACAGTGTCTGACCTTGGCATTTTCTGGTTGTGACTCTGGAGCAGTTTATAGAGAGACTAGGAAAAAAGAAGAGAACAAACTTTTCTGGTTATACCATTTCTGATATTTTGTCATACATGTACAAAAGTAAAAGAATATCTTAACAGTATGTAAATCATTACGCGGCCAAGGTGGATGATGCCAAATCGCCCTCGACATGTAATTCACCCAATGAAAGCTCAATCCCATCACGTGGAAGAGCTTTTAGTGATTAAACACTGTGTGCAAGCATATGCATTCAGGTGAATCAGGTCCAAGGAAATTATGCACCACACCTTGAATCAATATTCTAAGTTCATTAAGATCAGTTCACAAGAAGAATGTACAATGCTGAAGACTCCTACTCACTACAGTCAACATGATCAATACGAAAAAGCACTTGCCTCTTTAGACTCTACGGAGTGCCACAATTTAACAAAACATTGCCGCTTCTAGTCAGAAGCTGTAGCGGTTAGTTTTCATGAAAATTAGAAAATATATGGGTCATCTAAAAATTCTGTCTGGCCACCGTGTAGATTTAAGTCAAATCTTACTAACAGTCCACATGAACATCTGATGGTGTAATTGCTATAAACAAGAAATGCCACATGTACGCACTATTTCAATGAGGTAGGCCAGCTTGTCCCTGCTTTACAATTCAATACATATGCATGTATGTGCCACAAATATTAAGACTTTGAAATGGGACAACATTGCCTCGTTTACATGTACTGAATGAAGACAGACTTGGTACTTTTGAAACGACGGTTTTCAATGGTATCAATGAGGTGTTTAACAATCTTTGCTTTAGGACAAAAAAGGTCCATAGTTTAGAGAATAACAGAATAATCTATCAAAATTTGCTTTCCACTACATTCTAGTCAAAACCGATCCACGGTACAACATCATAAGTAAAATTAAAAGGCATTTTACAGGCAGTAGATGAATTCCAACAATTGACAACACTCTCTATCCAACCGTGGAACCCAGTCCACTTGATGATACACGTACATCCAATTTTCAATAACTAACATGTCCTTGCTGTTTCTGGTAATGCTCTGGCATACGTATGCACACACTACTGGTACATGCACATACTTCTAAAGTTGTCCAACACTATACATATAGCTACAAATGCACTCAAAAGTTCTACACATTTGAACTACCAATGCATTTACAGCAAGTCAGCAACTTCTCCTGTACAACCCCTCTCGTTCTGGCAGTGGTGCGATGCTTTGATGAGACATTTATTAGTATGAATGAGACGATGAAGAAATCTCATTTTTGTCCTTCCTATATTGATGTTGAATGCAGTGTGTTCACTCATCCAGTTGAGGCAACCAGAAACCCTGGGAAAGATAAGAATTAGGCTATCAGACACATGTCTATTCCTTGTAGTCATGAACGACAGTTACATCCTGACAAAATGACCAGAACTAGTGGCCCTGAGGGAGGAGTTATGGCCATTCAGAACAACCTGTATCCAGGGCTAGCTTCACAACTACGATGACCAGGACGAATTATGACTCTAGCATATTTCACTAGACCAGGACTGTCCTTCTAAGATTGAGAACACAAGAAGAACATAATGGTCTTTAGGTCACTTACCATGTTTACACAGGCACTAGCCAGCATCATGTATTTGGGATTAAACTGGACACACTGCACCGGACCAGAGTGCTCTGCATTGAGGATAGCAATACGAGACCCCGTCTCTGTATTCCAGCAATAGATCTTGCCATCAGTGGAGCCACTGAACACAAACTGAGAGTCGGGACTAAAGGATGCTTCAATTGGGATTCCCTTGTTGTTGGGTACTCCCTGAAACGGAAAAACAAATGGTGAAGCAAAAGAATCCACTCCGAGTCAGTGTTTGACATGCTGCAAGTCAAATTGTCAGATGACTCAGTGTTTGTTTCACCAAGCAGCTCCATGAGACAAATGTCAAAAGAGATCTTGTTTTTCTGATGAATCAAATAAACTGCTAGGGAGAGACACAAATTGTAATCTCCCAGTCAATTCTGGCTTTTGCATGAAGATGGCTGTATCAATGGTTTTCCCGATTGAAGGAACTTGACAAACAATTTAAGTGTAACTAAGAACTTCAAATATTTCTCTCGATATCTAAAACATCTCAGGAACTCACCATGAATGTTTGTAACGGAGAGCCAACAAACGCATCAATCACCCGAATTGTCGACCCATTCGTTGATATGAGGATAAGTTTACCATCCGGACTGAACTTCAAGCCTGTCCAGTCACAATCTTTGTCTTGCTGCAGTTTGAATGTTGCAAAAGGACCCTGTAAGTAAGTAGTAAGATGGTGTCAAAATATGCTTACAGCATCCAGCCAAAGAGATTTGTAGTGGAGAACACTGCTGGCATACTAGCAAAATCAAGGTTACAGCGACTGCATTCATGTTTCTGTGGTTTATTTCCAGCAAAATGGATCTAGAATTTCCTCAAGCAGAGGGGCCATTAATCAAGTTCAAATTTGTGCAGGGGTTTGCTGTATTTCTTGGCTTCAGCACCAACATCAGTATTTACCTTGTCAAAGGACCGCACATCATATAACTTGACTGCTTCACTGTTGATCCCTGCAGCAAAGATGAGGCCTTCAGGATCAAAGGCTGCCACAGGTCGTCCTGTCAGATGCATCAAACCCTAAAGAGGAATCGCGAGCATTCAATTATAGCTAACAGACCTTGATACAAAGAAGATTATATTTGAAATACTACAATAGGCAAAAACACTGTTAACACCAGAACAGTGATTATTTAGCTTCTGACTTCATTTCCATGACCTTCGAGTCAACTGTGACCGATTCCTCCGTGTCCTCAATTTTGCAATGGTTTGCAATATGATCCCAGGTAAGTGATACAGTCGAGGTAAATGCGTCAAGACTGAAATTAGTTGGACTTGAACTGACTCTTACAATCTCTACCAATGTTGGTGTTCATCATACTTGCATTCATATCATGACAGAAAGTAGCCACAGAAAGGTTGGATTCAGACGGTGGGGGGCGAGGGAGCAGCGGCATTCAATCATGCACAGTGAACACTCTATATTGTGTTTCTTGAGGGCGCATGCATTTTACTTCTAAAACATGTGAGGAACACATTACATTTCACTAGCCTGACTCCCCAGGTCTCTAAGGAGTTGAGTTGAATTTGGCATTTTCAAGGTTTACAGTTCACAACTACTATGTACACATGTTAAGTAGATTCAGTCTGTAAAAACCCTATTTTTCGGCACAATGAGAATGACAACAGTGACCAAACTTTAGGCACAATTATTGCAGAATAGCTATGTATTGTGCATTGTGCAACACTCTAAAATAAACGTTTTGAAAACTTATTAGACTTTTTCTATTGAGAGACACAGAAAGGAAATTCTTACATGAAAAGCTTCTTACAACATTGAGCTGAGCAACCCATTACCAAACAATCTCCCAAACCAACACGGCAAGGTTTAGTTTTACAGTCAACAATACGAATATTGTCAATCAATAAGGAGTTCAACTACTAATCAACAATTATAAGTTATCGCAAAGGAAAAGAAATAACTATTTCAGAATAAAATCAAATGCATCTTTACAGGAACAAAAATGAGAATTTTTAACTCAATTGCAACTGCAAAAAATAAAATATTTTTTATGGACTTATTTTGCTGATCTGCTTTTCAGGCTGATCATGATTTTGAATTTTGGGAATTCACCATTGAATTTGATATTCTATTTAATTTCATCTTCAGCACTCGTCACAATAAGCTTATTTGTCCCCAAATTGAATGACACCAAATCTTTTTCAAACACAGATAGCAAAAGGTTAGACCATGACAACGTGTCGCTATAGCGACAGTCGAAGCTCTGGTGCGGTACGGAGGCTGGACACGGAGAACAAGTCAGGATACATATACCTGATGCTTCTCTGCCCGAGTGTCCCATAACATCAACGTTTTATCCAAAGATCCGGACAGAATTTTATTGTCGATTGGGGAGGCACTTAAAGTCACTACTCTGCAAGTATAATGAACACAAACTAAATAAAAATTGGCAACATAAGTGAACACCTAGATGCACATCAGTGCACTGGGTGAAATTAAAAGCCTACCTGACAATTTGGTGACCGGAGATCCCATAATCTGATAGTTTTGTCCAAAGACCCCGACAAAAATGAATCATCCACAGGTGACATACATAATGAGACAACCCTGAAAAAATTTCACACAGAGGCATGAATCACATTCATCATAAGTTTATAAAATACCGGAGGTTTTAGAAATATTCTCAAAAATTGAAATGTGCAAGGCTTTTGTTTCTGAAGAACCATCATCATCATCTATCATGCTCTAATTTTTATTCAATATAACAGTATGCTGTTCATAGATTAAATCAACAAGAAGCCTAGCACTTCGTCAAAGAGCATCACTAAATTTAAACTTACTTTTTTGTGTGACCTTGGAAATACCTTATATATTTGTTGTCATGTAACGATAAATAACGAATTGTGTCTGAAATGATATGAAGAAAAGAAAACAATAATGTCAGTGTTACAACAATTATAGGCCTACTGTTGCAGTGGACAGCAAGTGTTCCTTATCACCATTTTCTCAGATTTTGTTGGGATGGCATAGTAACAACAAGTCCAACAACATGATATTTGTATTACTATACTATCAGACAAACTCAACTTTGTGAAATCTTTGTCCGATAGTTTTAGCTTCAAGTTTGCTTCTCAAGTCCTTGACCTTGAGCAATGGGCTACTAGAATAACTGAAGCCTGGCTTATTTTCTGGATTTGTACCTGGCACTAAAAAGTAACCAAACTTACCATCAACTTTTGTTGAACTGTGAATAGCTGCATTTGGTGCGTGTGTAAACTGGATGAGGTCAACTCCGTATTTTTTACTGTTTAGGGTTCTTTTCGGCCTGTAACACAATTGTAAACAAATTAGACCTGGAATAGACTCAAGCTCACTTCGTAGCGACCTAGTCGATCGTCTTTAAGTTTTAAGACTAGTCTTAGTACTAACTACTAACTAGTAGCGACCAATCCAAGGTTCCAATTAAGAAAATCGACAATCCAATGGCCAATGCAGCTACATTGACTTGTTGAGAGCTACACACTGCCTTCCATGACTTCAAGTAGGCTATCATCTGCGCATAGGCCTACTGCTAGACAACATTGATTTTAAAGATTAATGAGATTTCACTGAACCTAAATGCACTACAAAATGTACAGGCGAATGCACAAAGTAAAAATCCAGAATGTAAACACTGAAACTTACGTTCCGTTTTGACAGTCATAGATCACAATAGAATCATCATCACTACTTGAGATTAAAGTTTCGCCATTTGGGTTAAAGTTCATGTAATTGATGCGATCATTGTTCTCTCTAAACACTTTAGCGACACGAAAACTCCGAAGGACATGATCCGTCAACTTCATTTTCAAGATCATGGCGCAAGCGACGAACAGACAATGCCGCTTAATCGGTAGATGGCGCCTTTTTCGCACACCTGTTAACCCCTTTCGGGCTTGAACACGTGGCAGTTATTGAGCCAAATTAAGCCATGACAAACCTAAGTGCTTGTAAAAAATGATAAGGCGTAATCTATACTAAGTGGTTTAAGACTTTATTACGACCCGGAAATGATTAATTGAGATTTACAAATTTAATTTAATCTTACCTTGGCGCTCCGTATAGATAGAACTCCGCTGGAACTTTAATGACGTCATTTTAGCAACAGAGGTAATTCTTTGAGGTTTGGCTAATTTGCTACTGAACCTGACCCTTTATGACCTTTGGGGAAGCCCTTCTGGAAATTTTCACAAAATTGGAAAGTAGCAGAAAGGAAAATCAGTGCAGATTTCTTGTGGCATCCTGACAAATCAATTGTTTCATATATCTTGAAAGACGGATCGTCAATTGATGATATGATTGAAGAACAGCTGCCAATTATATGTAAATGTAATAATGGTTAATCAATGAACTAAAGTGAAGTTGACAATCGAATCAGTCAATCCCCACTCAATGTCAATCATCAATGATGATTCTTCAATGCCAATGTATGTCAATGCATTGACAGTGTTTTTACTCTTTGCTTTTAGACACAGACAATGCATTTATCTGAGAAGTGACATGGTCCTGTGGGCTAATTACTGTCAGTGTAATCAGTAATCTTTAATACGAATTCAAGAGACATGCAGTGTATTCTGAATAAATGCAGGCCTAGATTGAATGTGCTATCCAAATTAGGCCACTGGCACTGGTTCATGGCCATGGGCTTGTTGGAAGTGAAATCAGAGTTATGTGTAGTTGTACAGACCAAGTATACCATGAAAAATCCTTTTTTCTTCACAGGTTGAAGAAATTGTAGAATGACCATTAGTTTAACCTCCCATCAATGGTCTAGATGCCTCCACTAATGCTGCCAAGGATGTTTGCTGCACTACGGAAACCATTTCTTCTTTCGCCTTGCATTCTACACAGAAGTTATGCTGCAACAGTGTGGCCAACATCAACTACTGGAATAGCTTCCCTCTTATCCAAAAGTATGCCAGATGATAGCTTGAAGAAACATTGCCAAATGGTATTTGAAAGTGGTGTCAAGTCAGTCCTACCTAAACAAATGGTGTTTAACAATTTAAAGATAGAGGATGGTGTGATGACTGTTCAGGATCGTGAATATTCGCTGGAGCGTAACGTCTATGTTGTGGCCTTTGGTAAAGCTGTTATCGGAATGTGTCGCGCTGTGGATGATATGTTGAGGGAGCACATTGTCCAAGGAGTTGCTAGTGTCCCCTTGGGTATCCAGGAGACGTTCGGTCAGTGTGGAAAACAGTAAGTTCTTTGGGTTCAGGCTTGTACGGTGCAAGTTTTAGGGGTTCAATTGAATCAAATTCTCTATTACTTACCTGTGGTATTAATATTGGAGTATAGACCATCTGCAGTATCTTCAGTCAGAGCTTGCATGGCAACACCTTTGTTTCGCCTCACTTGATTGATCGCAAGAATTTTGCGCTTACTTTGTTTACAGACCACTTCTTAAATTGTTGTTTGAAACTTTTCAGAGAGTTTCTACTAGAGCCAGGGAGTAAGATTCAAGTTTTCGAAGGTGCTCAGAACAATCTCCCCGATGCCAACTCCCATGCCACTGCCATCAAGATCCACAAATTAGCCCAATCACTTACAGAGAATGACTTGTTGCTTGTACTTATTTCTGGTGAGTTGATACTTTCTGTGGTAGGATTG
This sequence comes from Lineus longissimus, assembly GCF_910592395.1. NCBI lineage: Eukaryota > Metazoa > Nemertea > Pilidiophora > Heteronemertea > Lineidae > Lineus > Lineus longissimus. The sequence continues at coordinate 3,531,842 of NC_088314.1, forward strand.
ATTCTCGTGACTCTTGTTGGCCAAGACCTAAGTTTTAGGAGCCTTATCGCCCAGAGGTTAACACTGAGACTGACAATGATAAAACTTGTATATGGTTGAGAATGCAAAAATCTAATTGGGGGATTCCCTCATTTTCCAGGTGGAGGGTCGGCTCTGCTGCCTGCCCCTATTCCTCCGATAAAACTTGAAGAGAAGGCCAGCGTTACCAAGCTATTGGCTAAGAATGGTGCTAATATACATGAACTCAACACATTGAGGAAACATCTAAGTCTGCTGAAGGGAGGTGGCCTGGCAAATGTGGCCTATCCAGCCAATGTAAGTAAAAAAAGTCAGTTATCCTTACTGACTGAGTCCATTTGATATTCCTTTTGAAATTAAGTTGAGATGGCATTCCAAAGTTAGCAACGGAGATCAAAGGTGTGATACCAGTATATTGTATGTCTCATCATCCCCATATCTGTTACAGGTGGTGTCCCTGATTCTCTCCGATGTCATTGGCAACCCCCTGGACCTTATTGCCAGTGCCCCGACTGTACCAGACTCGTCAACTGCTCACCAGTGCCTTGATTTGCTGCAGACCATGAAACTGGAAGACTCCATCCCAGCCTCGATAAAGAAAGTATTGAGACAACAAGATGAGGCCGATCGTGACAACAGTTCTCTGCCACATTTAAAGAAAGGTGCTCAGAAAGTGGACTTTAGTCATGTACAAAATGTAATTGTTGGCAGCAATTCTATAGCTGTAAAAGCAGCGAAGAAGACTGCTGAAGGTTTAGGGTATACAGCCACAGTTTTGACAACTACTTTAGATGGCGAGGCGCAGAAGGTCGGAGTCATGTTGGCACGGTTGGCCAAGTTTGTCTGTTTGTGCCATAAGAATAAAGCTGCGCCTAATTCTGCGGGTAAAGAGCTGACAAAGAGTGAAATAAGTCTGTTTTCCTCTGGATTTGAGAAAACTTGTTCGAATGAGTTGGCAAGATTGGCAGCCGAGGCCGTCATGCACGATACTCCCATCTGTATCATATGTGCAGGGGAGACCACTGTGCAGGTACGCGGGAAGGGGGTGGGTGGCCGCAACCAAGAAATGGCCCTGGCAATGGGAATAGAAATGAATGAGATTTTCCCGCTGTCCAATTTGAGTGAGAGTTATAGTGTCGAATTCCTTAGTGCCGGCACTGATGGTAAGGATGGGCCTTGTGACGCAGCGGGAGCTTTTGCTGATCCAAGCCTGTACCGGCGGGCGGAGCAAGAGGGGTTAAACACCTACAAATATCTGAACGAAAATGATTCATATAACTTTTTCAAGGTGCTATCTAAGGGAGCTGACCACTATGTAACGGGTCACACTGGTACTAATGTAATGGATGTACAGATTTTGCTCATTAAGCCTGTGCAAACTCAAACTAATACGAAACATTGATTGAAAAAGAGAAACAAGTAAAACAGTGTATAAACAAAATACTGCACCAGTGTGCATATAGTAAAAATAACCGGGTTGTGAGCACTGCTTTGATAAAGAAACCGTGACAGCCCCACTGTTTCTGTGTGAGTTACTGAAAATTCTCTCCTCTCTCAAGCATGTCCCAAAGCGGGCAGAATTGTATCGGGAGTACCCAGGTATCCAAGGGTTTTACTGTGTAATCTGCTGGCCACTTTCATGTAGGCCACAGCTTGGTTTCTGTGCTTATTTAGTGCATCTTGCATTAACTCTCTGCACATTGTGCATATTAGTGAAAAGTTGTTCGACTGATGCATATTTACATTATGTAATCACTTGGAAAATGGAAAAAAACTGGGTGTATTGCTCACTTCAAACTTGTTAGTCAGGTTTGGTACCTGTGTTGTCCAATCTAGGGACATTATTAAGCGGCGTCTTATGTTCTTTGCCCTGTATCTAAGTCAGCTCTATCGGTATACTTGTAGAGCATTGCCATTTTACATAATCTACCTTTTGTTCTTCATGTACGCACAGCCACATAAAATGTGAGAAAAAATCTTATAAAGTTGTTTAGGCAGCTATTTCATAGACTTGTGGTGATTTTGGGATGATTTTATTTTTGTTATTGCAGTACTGTACCTTGTGTAGGCTTTGTATTCAAAATGTAGTTTCAGTAAGAACAGCTTTTCATGTTGTTGTCCCTTAGAATATAATCAGTTTAGAAACATCCAAAGCTGGTGGTGGTAATGACAAAGGCCAAAGTTTGGGCGAGGATGCCAGTGCTGCTGATGATGATGGAATACATACATGCCAGTGGCAATCGAGCACAAAAAACATTAAGTCCTACATGTTTCAATTTATGAATAATATTGTAAATATTGTTATTGTATTTCGAATTGATCAGTTTACCGCTTTGAAGGTTGCACGATGCAAGATAACTGTAATTTTAATTTGTTGCCTTCAATGTTGGTAGGCATTTGATCGCGAGCTGTATGCGATGACATTACCTCCTACATTTCTCATTTAAGAAGTGGGTGTTAAACATGGTCGATTCAAAAGGCCTAATACCTTGTGTTTTAAATGAGGTGGGCCTGTAAAAATTATGACACAAACTTTTCTGCCTTTCTGTTGATCATTCATTTCATCACGAAATCGGAAGTTATTTTGCCTTTCGATGGGGCCATGTTTTAATTAAAACCATGTACAAATGCATTCATGATATTCCACGGTCAGGCTTAGTTGTTAACTAGTGTTTAAAATATATTTTGGAGAGGCAGTTGATGTTATCAAGGATAGATAAAAATTAATCGACAAAATACAAATCTCAAATTATGCTTTCATATCTCGCGTCAGTGTTTTCTTTTAATGCCAGGAGTGAACAAGTCAAATGCAGCAGTTGCTTTGGCTCTGTCTAATGAATGCATGGCCAGAAAGTGGCAAGAAAGAACGCTGAATGAAGACAGCATTGTTACCTGACTTGGATCGATGCCCGAATGAACGTCCCCTTCCGGACATTTATCTAACAAAAGTCTTGGTGGATTCTTTCCATGGACTGGCTATCTAAAGCTCATTCACATATGGATGCATAATGTGAGACGATGTCATTCCGCTACATCATCAAAGGAATCCTACTCGCACCATGAGCAGTAGAACTATCATGCATGCCACAAGATCTGGATGGAAGAGACGGGCAGTCGCTTTGCAAGTGGGAAGAGGTCACTTGTCCACATTGCTCCAGGCAACATTCCCTTTGCCAATACACTATGAATCGGATCAGTGCCGAGCAGAGTGTTAAAACCTGCTCATGGAACAGCATTTTACAGATTGTGACACTGTCCTCGAGGTAGGTTCCTCAACTGATTGAGTGAGGTAAGGGTACAATGTTGCGACATAAATTTCTCAGCATATTTGAGCCCAGGTCTCCAAAATATAAATGGTCTTGGCAGGTTGTGAAAATGTCCCAGGTTGAGCCTAGCTGTACATTTTTGTGGGCTGTGACCAACCACTTCAGATTTCTTAAAGAATTGGCCGAGTTAAGCGCAATGACCACTGTTGTGATGGCAAATCCTAACAAAATCCTCCTTGTAATGACTGAGATGTGCAAGGATTCTGTAGTGTTTGATTATCTATTCAACTCAAGTACGTGTAAGACGTCACAACCGGAATGGTAGGACAAGTTCACTTTCAAAGCATCAACTGTATAGTTGTCTTGGTCTCTAGGTTGTACAGATTGTTTCAGTCATCATCTCAAGCTGGGCTGGAATGATTGGGAAGAATTGGTCCATTGCCTCTGGACACAGATTGTGACAACGACTGCTGTTCCGATTCTGGATTGAGAGGACAACGGTTGGTATCGGACTACGATACTACAGTATCACAATTAGGGGCTCACATTTTCAACATGCAAAATGATCATTCAGCCTTTTTTGTCAATTGGTGAAATTATCAAGCCCAGGAGCTTTATGGTGGCAAAGCATCACACATAACATCATGACCAGAGCATGGTCAGCCATGTTCGACCATTATGGAATCCTGCTCCCATCCCAAAGCATGGGGACTTATAATGCTGGATATTGAAACAAAACAATGAAATACTTATTGCCAGCCAATCATAATAGTTTATTATTTCGACATCAACAACAAATAAAGTACATCATACGTAGCTACATTTCTGGTCACCTCCATTCACTGGCTCTACCTTACCAAATAACCCAATAGCCTTAGAAATAACAATGATTCAGCAATACAAAGGATGAAGTGTTTTTGTAATGGCAATGGGTCAATATCAGGACTGGACAAAACCTGATAAGGCCAGTGAATGGGGCTGTAATAAGCGCACAATTAAGTTAAATACTATCAGCAACAATCAAGTTCCCACATAAATAATTACATGTAACAATTATAATATTCACTCATGTCACGAATAGGTCATAGGACTGATCCATGGGCAAGAACCTTGTGGGCCAGATTAAGATACACCAAGTTGCCAATAGGTGCTTCTACTATGTCACAGTATATCAGTACTATTTAGACTAGCAGTAAGCACTACATTTGATAACTGTGTATAAAAATGTCACCTAGTGACAACAAACTGGCCCCACAAGCTCCAGTCTATCATCAGCCCTGAAACAGTCGAATGGTATACAATTTAGTATCCATTCAATTTCACTGAGCTTGAACCAAAGAAAGAAAACATGCCTCCAATAACTTAGCAATCTTACAATAAACCAAAAGGAATGAAACACTTTTTAGATGAATGAAAAATACCTCTACCAATTGCTGTTACTGTTGTAGTTACGTCAAGGATAAAAATACTTTATAAACTCTTGATACATGTACATGTATACCTGTGGATCATAAGCAATCTTTCCAATTTTTTTCAATGCGGTTGAAAGATCCACACCCGCCTGCAATAGACATTGTTTTAGAATGTCACCGCTATATACTGTAGTATAACTGCTCATTGCACATACAGGGTGTTAATGGTGTACACTGGTTGACATTTTGATGTTCGCAGCACTATGTGATGATATTCTATTCTGTTTGATTTTGTAGTGGGGATTCCAAAATCAAATACGCTCTATCTACATTTGAACTACGAATTTGGACATCATTTCTACAAGGTTAGGCAGTAGAGATATCTTCAACTTGGGCCAGTACCTCATCTTTTAGATACTTAGGTGTCTGAGACGATCCTATCTGTGCGGTTATCTCAGCTAGGACGTCGGCATCCCATGAAAAAGATATCACTGCAGCCGGGGCAAGGCCTAACTCGGCCATGGTCTTATCATCAGCTGCTAATTTATGCCCCGTTGGAGCTGCCAAATGAAATGGTACCCAATCTCTATCGAGGTGTTCTCTCACAAATTCAAACAAGGCACTACATTTCTCTTGGGCTCTGAATGTGCCCTGGAGGATTATGTTATCTGGAAAACGAACACGCAAAAGTGTGTAGCGGTAACGACGCAGTTCTCTTTTTTCATCCGCCTCGCGCATGGCCTTTGTGCGCAACATGCCTAACTTTTCAACAGCCTCCGTACGAATCTGTTGCTCTCGTTTCAATTCCTCAGGACTGACGTTGTAAAATTCTGGCGGAAGATCATAAGCGCCTAAACGAATATTTCTTATACCATAGAACACCCGCAAACCTCGATCTAATTCTGGAACAATCGGTTCAGCATCCTGCAAAAGTTCTTTCGCCGATTTTAACTTCTCTTTATTGTTGGCTAATTCTTCATCCATCACATAAAAATCACATTCTGCATCTTGAAATGGTAATACTTTGCGAACGAATCCAATTGACTGCAGGAATTCTTCTGTTCCCTCCATGCCTTCGACACGCTCCTGAAATATCTTATTCCCAATCCGAATTTTACGGAACTTTTCTTCGCTTGGGTTTGCAATGAGGTTATCTAGGTATTTACACAGTGTTTCTATACAGACGCGCACCTTGTCCTTATTTTTGTTCAGGGTGTGGATCATGAGAGCAGATGCCATGTCAGGAACCTCTGCCAGTTGTAAAAGAAGAAATTCATGAATTTTTGCCTCCATTTCTGACTTAGTCAGGACTTCTGGACCCACCATTGGACACTTGAAGAAAACACCTTGACACTGTAGCACTGGTGCACTTTCGTTATAAACCTGCGAAGAAATTTATAAGATTTGAGTAAAAGAAAAGAATCTTACGTGTAGAGTCAATGATGCTGGTGATGATGATGATTACAAATACATAATGTAAATAGCCCCAATGGTCGAACAACTGGAAACTCACCTCCTTGGGCCCCGCCAAAGCAGCAGCTGCTGCCTGCATCTGAGCTGAAGCATTCTGCTCACTCTCTATCTGCCTGCGCACTTCAGCTTCTTGGGAAGAATAGCTACTAGTTTCTGTAAAAGACAAGAAAAGACTTAGCTACACAGAAAACTTCAAGACAGACTACACACAAATAACAACCCATGTTATGAATGATTATCTTATGTAGGATATGATGGTCACGACAGGCCAAATGTGCAACCTACTCACTCGGTCTAGAGGTTTTCGGTGGCTGTGTGAACCTTTCCAAAGCAGCCTCCCCAGCCCTCTGAGCAGATGCAGCAGGGGCCACCCGCACTAGAGCTTTACTACTTGACGCCTGAACCGTTGGTTTCTTCTCTTCAGTGAGGGAATGAGCTCCCCCCGCTTTCTTGAATTTTATGTCCAGTTTCTTTTTCTCAAAGAATCGCTTGATTGCCGCCATCCTGCTGAATTCGTAGATTGAACAATACCACAAATACAGTAATCAAAGTTTATGCAAAATCACCAAGCAATGATATGCATCAAATAGATTCCGATTTTAATTTTCACTTTGAGTAAATTAAATGTTCACCAGTTAAATTTCACTGGACACCATGGATTCTCCAAGTATTTTGCAATAATTCTATAATCTGTCCATAATTTAAATGATTTTGGCAGAAATTCCAATCACTCTCGATGCAGATGCTGATCATTCACTTTATTCGTCGTCTCATGGTTCACATGTGATTTATTCTCTGATGATTCCTGGTTGTCAGCTGAAGTAAAAAGGATAGAATATTAAAGGAAATAATCAGACCTTCTTTTTCAATGAATAGATGAGACTGTTGCCTTCCCCTTGCATGTAGGCGTCCTTTTTGCCAGGATTGGAGGTGCAGAGCCATTAATTGAAGGTGCCCACACAACTTTGACTTTCAATGGTTTAAGCTGAGGTTGCTCGGAGGACACAGACAACATGTGTCTCAGGCTGCACCTATAGAGTGGTTGCATGTGACATCATCACCTGCCATATTGGAGGGACAGACAACAAATCTGTGTCATGTCATGTCAAATCAGACATGTCACATATGACGTAACGGTATATTAAAGCATATAGACGAATTCGAAAAAGACGAATCAGTGCCAAAAAAATCAAATGCGCACACTCAGAACATGTCAGAAGGCCTAAGGCGACTTCGGACAATGCCTAGAGACACGGCGATCATTTGTTCAATTAATGTCAAGGTGAAACGTGTCAAGCTCAAAGTGAAACGTGCCAAAACAAACTTCTTCGAATTCGTCTATTGAGGTAGACAGAATGGAGGATGTCCTTACTTTGGCCCATGAACATATTTGAAATCCGTCCCCCATACACGCTCCATGAAATGCAAATCAGTACAATAATGGTGATCAGACAGGCCAAAAGAACCACAAGGATTTTCAACTGGAAAATGACTTCAGGATGGTGCAGTGTTTCAACATCAATCACATTTGACATCAAATTATCAACGTAATTGACAACTTTACTCTGCAAATAGGTTGTATCAAGCCATCCCCCATCTTCAACAGATTCGTTCATTACAGTTCTTGCTAATTTTTAGTGCAAAATGTTGTCATAAATAGGCAAAGATAGGGGTCAACCTGGAGACATTGACTTGGTTTCTTTTCAATTTCGATTTGGTTGTTCATTCAGGAATCACTTTTTTTGTTGGTTGTGTCGGTTTTCAATAACTACAATAAGGATTCCGTGCTAGCCGTGAAGACACCGCATTGGGGAGGTCCTTTTTCTCTCTCCAGCTCTACCACCATGTGTACCTAGAAAAATAATCATGATACATCATGGAGGTATCTTATTTATACCTCCATGGATACATGGACCATTCCCACACTCAAGCTGCACTGTGACAAACAGCATCTTATCAGCCTCTGCTTGCGCAGTGTTATTTGAAAAGTGTATGGTGAAAAGGAGTTGAAATAATACAGCCCTGCTAAATGGCAGTGTTGCAGCGATGGAACATCACGATATGCTGTTCTTTCCCCATCATCCATGTCATCCTCGAATACCAGTGTCGATGTCAGTTGCATGCTCCTCCCCTTGCACACATCACTAGAGGTAAGTACCAAGTAAAAGGCCCTCAAGCTCGGGATGAGTTAATGTAGTCCTAAGTATTTTCACGTCGCATCTTGACGAGGTCATTTTGTCCAGAGTCTGGGATTGAAAAGAATTCACACAAAGAACAACAACAAAAAAGATGTAAAAAATTCATATTTTATTTCAAAAGTGGCACACCTGTACAAGACAATAAATGCTTTTCTCACAATCTTCACAAAAAAGTTGTCTTTTAAAAACATGATGAAGGTTTTTCATTGAACATTTAACAGAGAAATTTGATGAGTTTCTCACCAGTTTACCAGCCCACCAATGAAATAGCAATGCAGTACCTTTTTATCTGTCATATAGTGTACAAGTGAGTAGTAATTTACAGCACGAACAACCAAATCTCAAAATGCATGATTCTTGGGTGACAAAATCCTTTATTATGGTTTGGAATATAAGACAAGTTACTGTTTCAATTTTCATGAAATGAAAAGACAATTATGTTGACTATGCATGTTATCATACACTGTAATGTTAAAACCGTGATCCTGAAACCCCACCCTTAAGAAATGTTCTACCAGCTCAATCATGGCCTTCAACCCCCAACCTTCTGAAGTAGGCCCCAACCCTGGGCCTGATATTGTCACAGTTTACAACTGCTGTACAACTCTTTTTCAATACATTTACCAGTCATTTTGAAATAACACTGAAGTAGGCCCCAACCCTGGGCCCGATATTGTCACAGTTTACAACTGCTGTACAACTCTTTTTCAATACATTTACCAGTCATTTTGAAATAACACTGTTGGAATGAAATTAAGCCCTACCCCCAACACACCTGCACACTGCATGTACACTGGCATTTAAGCCTACTGTAGCCTAAGTACATGTACAGAACATTTTCCTGATCTGATTACCTTTCCAAACCTTATACAATCAACCAATCATCGATAAATCAAAATATACGCAAACTGCAAAACCATAAAAATCAAGACAAATAGAATTAGCACATCATAAAATTAAACATTATTCCAACAGCAAAAACACTTCACTTTAAAAAGCCTTTCAAATGACAACATTTTTTCATTGATCTCTGGTTAAAATATGAAAGCTATTAAGACATAACAATAATATTACAATATTCAAAGTTGATTCACCCGCTTTAAAGATAGGGTTTTGAATGGCCTTGTGCAAAGGTGTAACAGGAATACATTCCAGATCTCATTCATCATTCTGAGCAGTTTTAAGGACACCAGAAGGTAGCAAGAACAGAAATGAAGCAATAACTTACAATCTATTCCATAAAATATTCACCGATAAGACATAGCAAGAACTGTAATTCGGCCAACTAAGTGACGGCCGTAATTTGGTTCAGCAAAGCAACAAATAAAACAACAAAGTATGTACTCACGATGAAGCACATTTCCACAATAGGCAATTATATCTAAAATATATATTTCTTTTTTTTATTACCAGATCCAAATAAACAACAAAATATCAAAGAATATTGAATTAGAACACAAAATTGGACAGATATCCTGCAACATAAACAAAAAGGCAACTTTGGGTTTTTCATACATGTAGCAACAGGCAGAAACTTCAAGGTCTGGTTTATACTCAGTTGGAGTTATCAGTAACATTAGTGTTTTAATGCCAATTGAGAAACTGAGCCAGAAGTAAATTAAAACATGATTTACAGAAAACTATTATGCTTCCGAGCTATATGTTTGGAGTTGATCTAAAAGTATCACAAATGTCTATTAAACAACTTGAAAACTGGAGTAAAAGTTCGATGATAGTTTGTTCCAAGTACGGTATACACAAGTTGGTCCGTTTTTTTGCTACTAACGAACGGCCACAACAAGACTGAGTGGGATCAAGAGTGTGTCTTGAAACAGATCTGAAATATGGCACGAGATTTTGTGGTTTTGTATTCCGGTTTTGTACTGGCATCAGGTCCATGGTCTCATTTCTTACAATGGAGTGTAGTTGCAGTGGACTATTTCGACAGCATCACTGATCATTGCATCTACGAATGACGCTGGTACAGAGGAGAGCGGAGCTGAAAATAGAATCAAATATGTGATAATGATATTAGCCTAAGTTTGAGACAGCACTACTAAACAGGTCATCACTTTCAGACAGAAAAACACTGTTAAAAGTGCTGGGGGTGAGTTTAACCCCTGACGATGAACATTTTCCAGTGCCTCACCAATTTTTCAGTTTTCTGACCAATGAACTTATTTCAATAGATTAGTATTTTCATCAGGAAAATCTTGGTTTTAATGCTGATGGAAGATGAATGTTGAAGGAAAACCGTCACCCATTTCCAAGAGGTAGCTGATGAGAACCATGAAATAAAATTCCATCGGCCTTTGTAAGAATTGCAAAAATTGGTTTGGTCAGTAGGGGTTTAATGCTGGAAACTATAAGGTTACACAATTTATCATAATCATTTGTGGACAGCACAAAGCGATGACAGCGAGTGAACCACAAGGCAAGTAGAATCATGCATGTAGACTAATGCATGATTACAATACTGCATGCCTCCAGTGCACTTGTTACACTGTGATCATTTGATCTGATAGACACAACAAACGTTAGTCAAGTTGAACTCGCAGCAAGCAGGAGAATATTGAGGAACCCTATCTCGAAGCAAGAGGGTTACCCTCTTTGTCACCTGAGAGAGGGAGGGGCAGTGCAAGTTATTGGAAAACGTGACTGAAACTAAAGGCTTATAGAAGGAGCTCAGAAAACCAACAAGAATATGATAGAATGCAGACTTGAAAGGTAGCTGTGGAAATGAAGATATATCTCTGAGGCTCATATCCTGAAAAGGACAAGTCTACTGTTAGATGTTTGCCTTTCATTAGTAAGGTCTGTTCATAGAATACATGTAGAATTATTCCATAAACACAAAACACTGACAACATGCTGCTGTGAATTTCGTTAGTATTTGTTATAATGTGCAAAAGTGCACTCATGCAGTTGATTTTAACAGCATACACAACTCATTAATTCTTTACCTGGGCTTGACATTTCCCTTGGCCTACGGCCAGGACCCCACTAATACCTGAATCTATAGGCTTTAAATGAAAATAGGTGGATTGTGATGGGTTAGAAAGTGCAAGGTATGTAACAGCAAGCAAAACAATCTCCGAAGAAGCTTTCTTAACCTCTCAGTCCCTTTTAAATGCCATCTCATATCAACAGCATAATAATCATTGTATGCATTGTAAGAAACTAATGTTTCTAGACTAAACCATGTGCAAGGAGAAGAAGCAGGACAGAAATTTTTCTTCCAAGTAAACTTGAGTCATAAAGTTGTACATTGCTCACTTTAAACATACTACACGTAGGACACTTTGCTTTAAGACACGAGTACAAACATCACAGAAGCCATAACAAATAAATCAAATGGTGAATCGAATCCAACAGGAGATGCATGAGCAGGTGCCTTTTCAGGCTCATACACAGCGTCCTGTGTGACGTCATTCGAGGTGAACGTCAGACAATGCGACATCAGCAAGTTCTTCTTGATATGCTATGCTGCATGTGTTTTTCATGATCGTTTCTTGATATGCTGTGCTGCATGTGTTTTTCATGATCGTTTCATTATGCCAGAGTCACTTGCAAGGTTGTTGATATGCGAAGCTATAACCAAATCTGTTCGTTGGTGTTGTTGTTACAAACTCCATAAGGAGCCTGAAAAGGTACTTGAATAACAGCGCCATCGACAGGGATCCATTAAAACTCCCCTTCCTCATTACCTGTGACTTTCTGTTGCTTCTTTTCTTGGTTTTGCGTAAAGTATTCAGCCAACATCTCTTCTAGGTTTACGACTCCAATGGCATTCCTCTGAAACGGCTTGATGGCTCCAGCCGAGGTGATCTTGTTCAGGTCTGAAGAAGAATTAAAAACGGCTCTCCTGAGACAGGTAAAGTGCAAAACCTACGACCTTTTGCCATCAATGGACCCAGGTGTTAATGCAAAGCCTCACCTCACTGTACCCTTTTGGCTCAAGCATAACTGCATAATGCTCTAAGCAGTAGGTCATAGTTCAACAATTTAAAGCTTACAATGTATCTTTTCCATTCTTGTTATAATGATAAATAGAAGTCCTAGAAGGCAAACAAGTCAAAAGGGACATAAATCAAAACTCACCACTGAGCATGATGGTGAATCTGTATGAAGAACAGTGTTTACGCTGCAGCTCTAACAAACATGGCAGGTATTCTTGCGCTGGTTTGGGATGCATGTCACACTTGTGCTTGGCAAGAAGCTCGACGATCCCCTCATTTCTATAGGTGGTGAGCAGCTCTAGGATGACTCGTGCTCTCTTGGAGATGCCGGCTTCATTGCTGAAAGAGAAAACTCATCATTAAAACATCGAACAGTCTGCTTTAAAAACAATTTGTATCCAGTGTTGTTCATCCAATGATTTGTGCAATATGTAACACCCTCTATTTATTCAAAGGAAAGGGGGTTGAAGTATTCAAGTGTCTACTTACTTCTTTGCCTGTTCTGCCAGTTTACAGATGACCTGTGAATGAACTTTAACACTCCACTCGTTGCCGCAGCGTTGCTGTTCTAGCATGTCTTCCAGCGCAGACTTCAAGTGATCTGCAATATTGGGAGAAACATTTAGGTCAGCGTTGGCAAGCAGTTTTCCTGTTGAATCTGGGTTCTCCAAGAGATGATGCAGTCCATGAAACCTACACTACTCCTGCTAAAAGGTAACGCATCCAAAACAAGAGTCCAGAATCTGACCATTACCTCTAAATTAAACCATATAAAGAGAAGAACTACAGTGTAACTTTTTGTGGCTTGAGGGGTCAATCCCTTGTGTTGTAAGGTTTCATTTCAGCAAGAGATCAAATCCAGGAGCCTATTTATAATACCAAGCAAGTGCAAGGCACTTTTTCCAAATTCCCAGTTTCGATGAAAGATAAACATCAGTCAGTTCTTACCTGGTGAACAATCCAACAGTATATCCTCATCAGGCACGACCATTCCTCCTTGACTAAACAATGCCCCTCTTCGATATGTGCCTTCCTGGATTTCTGATACATCCGTATAAGGACAGAAAACTACCTGTGGGTCTTTCTTTAGAACCAGAAGATTAGGGATGAGGTTGGCTCTTGGTATATCCTCTTCAAGGATGAAGACAAGAATTTCTGTGGTGACATCTTTTGGGTAAAGAGACTGGATGTTGTACGGATCAAATAGCTGGATATTCTGGCTGGTGAGTTGTTGCTGAAAAGAGAACAGATAAATCACAGTGAAAATATGCTAAAAAGTATTTCAGATGGAGAAAATGATTATAGCTGGCATTGTCCTTGGTTTCATTTAATCTGCTGCCCTGTTGACTCTGATAACGCACTGATCAGTTTTTTGGCAAAATGTTCTGAAGCAGCTATAATCTAGAAATATATAATAACTATAATTAGGAGATTCTGATATAAAGTAACTCAAGGGACATAATAAAAGAGAAACAAAGTATTTGAAGGCTCACCTTGACAAGGTCAGCAGTGTCATCAATGGTGTTGCACACATAGGCATAAGTCTTTGGCTGGTCAGATTCTGGACTCTTGTTTTGGATGCGTTGCCTTTTAGCAGGATTAGTGTTGGTTTCATGGACTGCATCATCTCTTGGAGAACCCATCAATTTCACAAGATCTGATGATCGTCTTCCATCAACTGATTTCAATGCCATCTTGTCTACCTTTAAATTTGTAGTCCTCCGAATTGGGGACCCATGCTTGACCGATTCTGTTCCAGTTGTCTCCATATTTGACCCTGCCACTTCAGAGTTGTCTTGGCTACTTCTTGTCATATCATATTGAGATTCGTTTCGTTCGATCTTGATAGATGCTGAAGCAGTTTCAGGGCTATCCTGAGAAGTCTCTGCATCCCAATAACCTGATGACTTCTGCTGCTCTAACTTTGTCGCTTTCTTCCTGAACGAGAATTTAATGGGAGATGGCGGCTGTGGCTGGTGCACTTCATTTGTTATCGTTATTTTGATAATTTCATTTCTTGCTGGTGAATGGACCACCTTAGCATCATCTACAGAGGACCTCTTTGCTCTTTCCCCTGACTGTCTTCTCGTGCTAATACTTGTCGAGTCCTTTCCTGTTTCTGATCTAGAGCTACTGGAAGGCTTCTCCGACCCTTCAGTAGAAGAACGTGGTCGTCCCCCACGCTTCCCTCTTCTCGTACCAAAACGAGATTGATACCGCCCATCAGAGTCCTTTCTTTCTCTTTCATTTCTATGACTTGAATGTTCATTTTTCCTGCGACTTCCGCTTGAGCTGTGGTGGTAGTTACTGTGTCGGGACATAGATTTAGAAGTAGAGGACATCGCTCTCTTCCCTGCCACAGCTGACTTGGTTTTCGGATCATCTGCAACACCATCGTCTGAGTCATCACAAATCTCACCGTCTTCCAACTCTTCACTGAAGGAACTAGCTGTAGATATTGTATCATAAACAGGTGGAGTAGCTGCAGCTTGTTTTGCAGCACACTTCTCTTTCTCAGCCTTGAGCATCATTTCAATACTTTTGGTGACATCCACTTTTACTCCTGTCGAATAACTTTCACCTGGCTTCGTAGAATCTTTGCTGATGTTACCCGATGTGTATTGGTAATAAGGACCTTCTGGTCTTGCATGATAGTCATATGGATCAATGGACCTGCAGTCACGAAGCTTTTTCAACTGCCCAGGGCTTTGGGTCCTAGACCCCTGACCAGGACTTCTTGACCTATTACGAGATGAACTTCTTGAGGAGTGGTGGCGAGGACTTTGTGACCTTGACCTGCTTGGTGGACTTCTTGACCGTCTGGTAGAGTAGCGTCTGGGACTTTTTGACCTTCGTGATGCCCGGCGCTGAGGACTTCTTGACCTTCTGGATTTGTTGTACCTGGGACTTTGTGACCGCGACCTTCTCGATTTATAATGCCTAGGACTGCGTGACCTTGACCGGCGAGATACGGAAACTCTAGAACTGCGTGACCGTGACCTCCTTGATGACTGCCTTTTTGAAAATTTTGATCTTGAGCCACTTCGACTCCTTGAGTCTGACCTTGATCTTGAATGTTTCCCAGTTATACGAGGTGGAGTTTTTGACCGAGAATCATGCTGCTGGAGAGATTGGTGCACCACGTTACGTGAGGTGCAACTGGCTGGACATGGACTTCCAAATTTGACAGGGACAGATTTTGATTCTGAGACTTCTCCAGGTTTGTCACCCCCACTTGGTAGAGACGGAGTATGGATAGATAAGCTTCGACTCTTGCCAATAAGTTCAGATTCTGCATGCTTATTTGGTACCGGATCAGTATTCAGGTAATCTGACTTCCCAGCTGCTGGTTCCAATTCGGTAGCAGAGGTTGATATGGAGCCCCCATCAGGTTCATCACCATTTCCTGAGTCAGAGGCAGAATCAAATCCTTTCCTTCGCAAGAACACCCGTTGTCGTTTAGTCTTCTGGGCTCGCTTGCTAGTGTTCCTTTCGCCACCATCCTCTTCCACATCATCCACTAAAGCCGAGACCACTTTCTCCACATTCGGCAAATCCTTGCATTTTTTCTTTATTGGGCTCTCTATCAGTGATGTGCAAGGAACTTGTTCCCTCTTCAAGGGCGCAACTTTGGATGGTGACAATACTCTGTGATCGCCAAGCACTTTTCTGGCATGCATGAGGATCTCGATATCCTCATGTTCTTTGTCTTTTTCAATAGAATCCGTTTCTGGTGTTCTCGACTTCTCAGATCTTTCTTGAGATCTTTCTTTGGGCTTTTCTTCACTTTCTGTGACTTTTTTCTGTTCCTCGGTCTCACTCATGGAGACATCTGTATCCGAGTCAAAACTGCTGCTTGAGGACACATTATCCTCACTTCCAACAGAGTAAGCAGAATGTTCAGGTGTACTGGCCCAATCTGATACATCACTCTCACATGGTGTGGTATCATGTATTGTAACTTGACCGTGTTTGTTATAGAGAGAAAGTGACATTTCAGATAACGCATGAAGGTGGGTCGACTTAGGAGTTGAATCTTCAGCTGTCTGTGTTGACCTCCTTGAGCTGCCAGAGGAAAGATTCAGGCCAAATAGGCTGTTCAAACTGTCATCAAAATGCTGGATCTCTTTTGATTTTGCACCGTCAATCACTTGCCTTGATCGTCCCCTGGAGTCACTTTCCGAACTTGGCGATCTTCTAGACCGTCGACGTCTGTCAGAACCAGGAGAATAGGATATCTGACTAGATTTCTCAGTCACAGAACCTTGTCGCTGTAACCTATCATCATCTCCTGCATAGCGTGGTGGGCGGTCTAATGTGCCTTCATGTTTATATGACCGCCGACTTCTAAAGCAGCGGTTAAAACGATCATGAGACTTCCCCTCTAGATGCTCATCAGCAGGCGTCCAGTATGATGGTGACAAAACCTCCCTTGATGATCTTCTAGTTGTTGCATTTGAGGAGGCTGAGGCAGGAGAGGATCCTCTGCGTTGTAATGAACTTCCTGGTTCTTGTCCTTCAAGCCTTTCCAACTCAAGCAACATCCTTGCCCTTGTTTTAGGAGGTGCAGACCCAGCTTCAGACCCAGTGATTTCTAGCCTCTCCTTCTCCAGCAGCATTCTTGCTCTCGTTTTAGGGGCCGAGGACAATTCGTCTGAGTGCCTAACAGGAGACTTTGACATCCCTAACTGTCTTGGGCTGCCCCTACATGTGTGTTCCTTGATAGAGGTGAAAGTGTCTTCTTGTGATTCTTTGGTAGGACTGCAGCTATGCGAGTGATGATATCTCAGTGTTTCAGCAGAACGATCTTTGGCACTTTTCATACCAGGAAGAGGGATATCTCCAGGCTTCATAGATTTGGAAGTCCTATCTTGCCCCTGTTCCATGCAGAATATATTGCAACCTGGAACTCCACCATCAGTTGTGTCGATGGAGTCAGTTGCAGAAAACCCTTTGACATTCTCATAATGTTTCCCGAGTTCAGCAAGACCAGCTGGCTTCTTTGTTTGCACCATCTGTCTAAAAGCTTTTAACAGAAGATTCTTTCCTTTCATAGGACTGGATTTCAACGTCCCAGCATTACTACATGTAACACTCTTTTTCTCTTCAACAACATCAGCATGTTTGTCAATATCGAACTCCATGTAATCATCTATCAACTCTGCCTTTGCCTCAGCTGCAGCTCTCCTTCTTTTCCTCTCCTCTGCATCCATGTCATGAGCCCTTCTCCCACCTCTTTTGGCAAAGTAACCACGACCTCGGTTACCCCGACCCTGACTTTGGTCTTGAGCCGTCAAGTTAGGATACCTCATTTTCAGCATGTCACCTAGTTCTGGACTCTTCCTCGGAATTGGGTCAGGATTATCTTCAACAACCTCCTCCGTGAAACGTTGCTTTTCTGGTGAAGCAGTTTGGTCTTTCCCAGGCTTAAAATCTAACTTAAACTTTGCTGGCAAGATTCGAGTACTTTCCCCAATCTGGTCAACTTCTTTGAAGGAACTGTCTTTCGTAGAGGACCCGGTGAGAGCTTCAGTGGTATCAGCCAACTTTGTGTCATGACAAGTCACAGTTGACTCATCAGTACTGCCTGACTTGGTAATGCTCACTTTCGGAGTAAATTCTGGTTCCTCTACGCTGAACATATCATTAGGATCTGGTTTCACCTCAGTAGCCACAGGTTTGAATTGACGAAGAGGCTTTCCTTCAGTACTTCGCTCTGCCTCACTGGCAGGCTTCATTACAGGCTCCTTCTCCTCACCGATAGGCTTGGATGCTGTAGGCCTGGCAAAAGTATCAGAATCAGATTCACTGTCTGTATCAGAGCCCACGATATCATCGCTATCAGTGATGTCATCAACAGCATTACCAGTATCCTGACTTGAGCGCTTTCTCTTGGCGTGCGTTCGTACCTTGGTTCGAGGAGGCTGAAGACTTTCTGCAATTGCCATCTCAATCTGGCTAAGAAGGTCAGACTCAGACTCTGAAGATTCATGTTTTTGGTCTGTATTCATCATGGCAATGCTGTAGAGGGCATGGCTTTTTCCTCTCACAACTGCAGAAGTATCTGGTAACTCAACCTTCTGCTCAGGGCTGTAGCTAGGCAACGATGAGTCAGAGATGCCAAGGTCATCATCATCAGTTTCAACAGAGGGTTTAACGATATCACTTTCTGAACTTGACACTTCTACATGTTCCCATTTGCTGTAACCATCAATATCTGCAAGCATACGTTTGACCCTTCTATCTTCTTTTGGTCCCTTTCTTTGAGGGCTCAACTCTCTATGCACTCTCGCTTTAGGGCTTTCTCGAAATCTACGTGTCGTAGAGGTCTCATGATGCATTTTTGCCTGGGGGCTCTCTCTGAATCTTCTAGGCTTTTTAACCCAGCTATCTTCTCGTAAGTAATGAGAACTATATTTCTTGGTAGGGCTATCCTGTGTAGGATCGCTTGGTGAATACATCAAGTCTGGTAAGGCATCAAACGTCGGGCCAGTGTCAATTTTAAGTGGCTGCAATAAGGACTCAGCCTCTTCTGTTAAATCGATGACAGCATTCTTAATTGACTCTGCAGTTGGACCAAGTGGAAGTGCTCCAGGTGTTGACAAACTATGTGGAGCCAAAAACTGTTGTCCAATAGGCATATTGAGCCAGTAAGAGCCGTTCCGTGAAGACTTTATTGGACTCGCTCGTATGGGAGATGGAATCTCTTGTTCCCATGATATTGCTTCCGTATGGTCTACATCTTCAAAGGCCAAGTCAGAGAGCTTTAGGAGTGTGTTGAATATTTCTCCTTGGACTGTCTTGGAGATGCCATCGATCTCATCTAATCTACGTTTCGGACAGAGTATGAGAGGTCTCAGATGGGGTGTAATCTCTTCTGGCATTTTTGCCTTGGGACACCAATAGTCTGGATCACTTGCAAGTGATCCGTACTCATTTTCCCAGTTCTGCAAAGCTTCTTCTTTGACAGATTCAATCGTGCTTCCAAGCGACCCACACCGATTCAGCTTATCATAGATTTCTTTCAATACTCCCTGGGTGACAGAATCAACGGGGTGCTCACCCAAAGAGCTCGTCAAATCTTTCTTGAATAAACTGTGCAGTGGACGGAAATGCGGAGATACAGTAAAATCATCATGAAGTCTTTTAGACACTGCCTTTTTTTCAGGCGAGGTGTTAGTCGAAGATATCTGAGAATCATAAAGACAATCACTTAAACTTGAGTCTAGTCCAATGGCTTGTGACTTCATGGCATCAATTTCAAAAGTGAATGAATCCAAACGATTCTTCACCATTTCCTCATCAAACTTCTCGTATGCAGACAGCAATACTTTATTGATTTCTCCAAGATTTCTAGCATCTTCAGCAAGAGGTGTGCGTAGCTGAAACAAGTGTGCCTTGCACTCATCACCACTCAAAGCCTTACCGAGCGCTCCAATATTCATAGTGTTAAAATTATAGTTGGTCTTCGAAAGCACTGCTCTCTCCATTTGCCTGAACCGATCCATTTCAGACTTTACTGTACCATGACTCTTATCTAGTTTAATTGGCTCTTTCTTTTTTGCCTCTTTCTTTGTCTCCTCAAGCTTCTTTGTGTCCTCACGTTGCTTGGTTTTAGCTATGAATGCCTTCATAGCCTCCATTTTCTTCCTAGCAGCAAATTTTATTGGCGACCCAGGCATACTAACTGCCCCTTTCGGCTCCTTTTCAGGACTCTCTCCAATAATGATGACGTCATATCTGTTTTTATTTTCCTGTCCTGGCTTACTTGAATCACTCTGACTGTTGCCACCAGTTTCATTATCAGTCTGACCTCTCTCCTGCACCATCACCGCTACATCACTCTTCTTACCAACAATGATGTCACCATCTGAAACTCTTGCAGGCTCAAGTCTAACATTGCCACTCTGCTGGATGACAACCACATCTTCGCAGTCCACTTGTCTCACTGCTGATGTAAAAGAGGTTGCTGGTGTGATGATCACATCATCACTCGGATGAGTTCTTTGAACAATAATAACGTCATCATTGTCTTTGGCCTGCTCAATTCTAATGCTATCACTCTGTTGGACAACGACAGTGTCCCCACTCTGAAATCCTCTGCTTGGTCTTATCACTGTATCACTTGTCTGGATTATGAGTACATCATCATCAGTATCATCTAGCAAAGGCGTACTGGAACCAGTAGATGATACAGTTACATCCAGGCTTTCTTTTATCCTGTCACTGTTTTTTCCCGATGGGCCAGGACTGGATTCATCCCTTCTGGATTGCCTAGGACTAACAGTCCTTGAATGGCCTGGACTTAAATCTTTTTTTCCGGAAGGACTGTGGTCTTTACTGGATTGTTTTGGACTGGGATTTCTGCCAGTTCTGTTTGCATCAAAGTCTTTTCTCTCAGGATTTCTTTCTCTGTTTTTAGATTCCAAAAGACTCAACTTTGAGTCCTTTCTACTTGATGGGTGGGGACTGTTACGACCTTCACGACCTGCACTGGATTCTCTCCTATTGTATTGCCGAGGACTGGAATTTCTTCCTGGACGACTTGGACTAGATTCTCTTGGACTTGACTTGCGGGGACTGGAATTCCTTCTAGTTCGACTTGGACTCAACTCATTCCTACTCTGGCGAGGACTAGAATTTCTTCCAGGACGACTGGGACTCGACTCTCTCCTACTGGACAGACGTGGACTCTGATTTCGGCCAGATCTACTTGAACTAGACTCTTCTCGATTTGGCCTACGAGGGCTACTGGAATCTTTTAATCCTGAACAACTAGGACTGGCATCACTTCTAGAGTGGCCAGGACTGGAATCATGTCTACTTGATCGACCTGCACTGTGACTACTATGACTTCGAGACATTTCTTCAGAATCAAATGCTGACATATTGAGGAAGTTATCACCCCTGGGACTCCTTGGGCTGAGCAGATCCCTTGGGCTGTGTCCTTCTCTGCTATTCCTCCTCCTTGGGGAGGTCTGGTCGGCTCTGAACCTTGGAGGAGTTCCCCGTTCTTGGTATCCTTTCACACTGGAATGCTGGTAATCGAAAACAATTGGCTGCTGGCTACATGTGTATTTTCCTTTGCTGCTTTCATCCTGAGAGGCTTCACTCACTGGGTACCCACCATATCCGGAACTGACAGGAGTAGGGTAAACCGCAGTGTCGACAAAGGGCGTCATGTTGAGATTCCCAATGCCAGGAATATGACTGGCAATATTTGATATGGAAGATGGGATGTTCTCATTTGGAGTAGAACCTTGACCTTGTCTGCAGTTTGGTTCATTTTGTGGCTGGTTGTCTCCCTGTAGACTTGACCACAGCATGGTCATTTGGCTTGGTGGCAAATCTAAACCACACTGCTTCAGCAGGTTCAGAGCATGCTGAATTTCAGTATTAGGAGCAGCACAATGGGCTCCCGATGGCATCGGTGGTTCCGTTTTGATCAGTGATCTGCTGAAGGGGACTCCCATATTCGGAGACGGATTAGGCAGCCTGCTCCTTGGATCAACCAATGGACCTGGTCTCACCCCGAGTTGCCCAATGTCTTGCCTCCCACCGGCAGGCCCTAACTGGTGTTGTGAATCCCAATAGGATGTATTCACCACAAACTGGTTCATATCTGGTTGTGGGGTCCTCACATTGACCTCGAGTGGGAAAATCGTCGGCTGGGAAGGCCCTGCAGGAATCTGCGGATCAAGCTGAGGCGAGAATAAATCTGGCACCATCTGTTCTTCTTGAGGTCTGGGCTCATTATCTCGACTTAAACAGTCATCAAGTCCCATCCTACTATCAAACAACTCTGCCTCTTCTTTCGGCTCCATTTTGATGATGGGTGCAAACTGCGGAATTTCATCTTCATCAGTCTCATCGTCCTCGTTATCACCACGTGTTATCGTGATCACCAGATTAGACAAAAGTGGGGACTTCAGATCCACCTTTTTCCAGCAATCCTCAACGTTGAATTTTGGTTTGCAGTAATCCTTCTTCTGACGGCGTGGATCCTGGTCAGTGTTGACTTTAGACTCTAGTAGAGTATCAGCAGTGACATCTTGATTTGCTTCATAGACTGAAAATAATGAAAAGAGAGGAAAGTTAGGAAAGAGCTGATAAATCACTTAATAGCAATTTATGAGATAAACAAGATGAAGCAAACGTTGTCATTTTGTACCAAGAAGGGAGCTGTCAAATAGTGTTCATCACCCCTCAAAGTTAAACTATTTCCAGGCATTCAGATAAACCAATCCCAAAATATAACATTTTGGTACTTATCCAACTGACCTTTCTCCCTCAAGTCAACATCAATCCTATGTAACCGGTATCCCTTTCTTCTCTCGCCTTCAGCTACACTCATACTTCTGACCAGATGTTTGTTATCTTCTTTCTCGGCAGCCGACGGGTCAGGGACACTCAGACTTCTAAACAAAACTCCACTGGACTGCTCTAGTTCAGGCACTGGTTCAGCTACTTCTCCACTGAACGCATCATCATCCAACTCCTCAGGAGTATCGGCTGGAGGTTCTGGGGGACGGTCACCTAGTGGTTCAGGGGGAAAATCAGCTGGCAATTCTGGATGCTTCGGTGGCCTACCAAGTATCCCACCACGTAGCAGCGCAGCATAGCTTTGCGTCGTCCTCTCGACTTCAAAGGAGTAGTCCTCTGGTTCCAAGATTCGTTCATTTGGAGGTTTCATCCCAATGACCTTCAACATCTTTTTGTCCTCAAGTGGGTCGTCATCACCACTCCAATCTGCAGAAGAGAATACTGCAGGTCAGACAGCTTAATACTGCAGGGGGTGACCCTACAGCTGTTACCCTAAAGTCCGAATATTGCCGACATGTCCCTATTTAATAACTGGGGCTCTTGGTCTTTCTTGGATGGATCACCCCTGCATCATGCCTCCCAAGATCGATTAGCAAGCCAAATTGGGCTGAGTGTAACAATGGGGGCTTTGATTTGGATTTGGCAACCTCTGAAAAGGAATAGCACCATGCTCTCTCGCGCAGGATATTAGGGTATAGGGACTCCAGTGGTTTGAGCGAGGTGATAATGACACGGTCTCTATCCAGGCCATGCAACCGATTCAGTACAGGGACAGGGTAAGACACCAGCTTGCTCAAATTTCAACAAACTTTGTCAGAGCGCATTCTACTACTAACCTCGCATCCCATCAGTGACATTGTATTCTAGCTGAAGAAGGATCTAGATAGAAAATACCTCGACTGTTTATCAATATCTTGACTATTTGAAAATATTTATGTTGTGGACTGAGGTGTAAACCACTCTGGATACAGATTCTGTATACTTTCAGATGTATGTATGGAGGAATTCTTCAGTGGTTGCAATGCCAGTCAATGTAGTTCTTTGCATTTTTCTTTTCCAACCCACGGCAGCATCATTACAATTTGATACTGAGACACCAATTTTCTAAACCACCAAAAGATCAAGACAACAAGAGCAATGACAAAAAATAGAAACTCCATTTTCTTTATTTTTGATAATTTCGAACAAAGTATTAGCTCATATGAGATTCAACAAAGCATAAAATTTCTGTACAAATTACTTGTGAAATTTTTCTGCTGAGCAACTAAAACTTCCTGCACGAAGACACCGACTAGTGGCCAGAGGAGAAAGGCAACATAGCATGGCATTAGTTTTGTATAAATCACTCTCTCCTTATCGCTAACTGCTAATTCCAGATCAATTCAACCCCATTGTTTACAAACCCTACAACACGACACGTCACATTCAGCCCGTAGTCACACTATTTACAAGGTCAATGAAAGCATACTGGTAATAAAAACAGAAATACTGTTTACCTGGATATATTTGTGGCCAATTTTTTTCCCAGTGTCATAACCTTTTGACAACTCAGCATAAGTTATTTTCTTTTTCGTGGCAAATATTTATATATACAGAAAAGGAAGGCACATAAATATATCCAGGTTTGCAGTAGCTGACAAGTATGGAAGCATATAGAAGGCAGGACAGCACACAGCATGCAGCAGATGTACAATTGAAGGTGCAAAATTCTACGAGGATAACTTTACTACTACTACTACTACTACTACTACTACTACTACTATTGTACAGTGGGGTTAGTCACAAAACTTACAACACACACATGTAAGCAAAAGTCATTTTCTCCAATTATACAATCATGCTATTAAGGATGAGGTTTTCTTGTTTATGATAATTTTCATTTACATGTACATATGTAGTTGGAAAAAGGTTTCGTGTTTCATGAAATTTCTCAACTGAACCTGAGGAATGATTTTCCCAGGATCAACAATATTGCTTTCCAAATGTGAATCAAAATGAGACAACAGTCATGATCATGTATCATTACATGTACATTATCATGTATCATTACATGTACATTATACACACCATCTCTCAGTTCATAACTTTTAAACATCAATAAAAGTAACTAAAAAACCTCCCAAAAAGTTTTTCTCGCAGATTACACCAGATAGTGAGATACCATTAGGCATGCTAAAAAAGTACCCAGCATCACCTCTACTCGACATAATTGCCTAATTTTCGAAGCATGAGAGAGCTATGTACAGGGAAACAAGCGAAGGGAGCAGCTGATATCAAAGTGACTGTGTTAAAAAAATGACCCACCTTTTCGTTTTTCAACAGATTTGCATATGCCATTATTTTGTCTGCCAACTATGTGCCTCCAATTTTCAGCTTTACAAAATATTTTGTCGAAATATAGCAATATATTGCTACATGTATGTCCTGGATTCTGATTAAAATGCTCAAAATTTCCACGTCTTACCGAAATTTGGCAAAATTATAAAATTATGCCCAGTGAAATACCACAGTTACTTGTAGTATAATAAGACAGACGAGTGAGTGAAATACAAATTCGCGAAAAACAAATTTTGGCAAGAAATGGAGATAAAATGTAGCAAGAAAGCAAATACTCTAAAACCAAATGCCACATGTACTGTAACAGCACACAAGAACAATCACCAGAAATTATTGACATGTACATAGATTGAGAATCAATTTCTTTTTCAATTATTCGAAGTTAGTGCATTGTTTTCAAAGCTCAACTGAGATTCTTGGAAGAACTCCAAATTCTTCTAAAGCTTCAATAAACATAAAGTTTATCTCAATTTAATCATGATAGGAATCAAACCACACTAGATTTTTAAAATAAAACTGTTATAATTTACTTTTGGTCAGCAGTGAACAGAACAGATAAAATATCCTCAATATATTTCATAGTCACAGCACATAAAATGTCCACGTTTTCAAGTAAGTTCTCCAATATTTTCTCATCACAAAAAATTACCATGAAAAATACAACACTTTCACAATCTTGTAACATCATATAGAGAATTAGAAAATAGGCAATAAGCAACAATGTACTTTTGAAGTGAAACTCCAGGCATACTGAGCCAGAATTTCAACTGCTAACTCTTGATTTTAAAATCTGCAAGAGATTTAAGTACCGGTAGTGCAAGCTGTTGACCTAGAATTGCAACACAATACTGCAGTACAAGTGCAACGTGTACAAGGACAAACCTTCGCCCACACAAAAGTTCTTCACACATGCTAGTTTCAAAACCACCCACTTTAGTGGCGAAGTTCTGCATGGGGAATGAAAATGACTTATTCTTTGAGCTGGCCACAGCACGCCAATGTGCTGACACGTCTCGAATACCAATCAAACAAGCCTTTCTATTCCTTCACAACACAGCTTCACCACTACAGAGGGAATAGTTACAGGGAGCCATGAAGGAAAGATACAATGAACTAATTCTTCAGAAAATTTTGACATATTTTCGTTCAAGCTAAAAAGGCTTTGATCTGTGACAATGTTTCATTGCTCAGTCTTGTGAGCAAGAAGTGAGGATTATTACCAGTTGTCAGCAATACTTAACAGTCCAATACACTTGATTTTCAGCCCATGTCAATTGGTTCTGCAATGTATCGGACCGCTATTACTGCCACCTTCTGGCAATAAAGTCCCTCATTGAGTAAAATGTGTCTGTCAGTCCAAGATGACACTGGTGACAAGAGTAAGGCCATGAATTTATCTTGACAATGTTCTGATGCATCAGCAACAGTAATATTCCGAAAAGTTCTGCAATAAGGATGAGCACAGAATGTCTTCACTTGTTTCCAATACGTTTTGTGAGGGAGGACAATGTCTTTCATTCAACAGTGTGATCCCCTTTACTGGAAGTCGTAGCCAAGATACCACAATGAATAAAACCAAGGCACATAACAAAAGCCTGAGAAACTCGCAATGAGTTAAAAGAAGTATGTGTGTGTCCATATTAACACAGTCACTAAAGCTATAGCTTGCCCTGGCTATGAAGAAGGCTTAACTTTACCCGATCCGTCTTTTGAACTGTTTCCTGCATCCTGTAAGTAGAGCAAATTGCATGAAATTAGGATAAAACTTCAGTTGGTGGATTCCAAGCCAATTCCAAGAGGCAGCCATACCCATGATGACTTGAATACTCAAAGGACAAGAGGCACAAAGTGAGAACTCTTCTACACATTTTGTGAAGACTACATGTATTTGCCCAGCGAAAAGGGCCACCCTCACAAAAAGCATTACGCAGCTGACAATTAATAATATTCTCTACTTGTGTCGCCCTGGATCCTGAAGACAAGGATACCAGAGGTCAGATGCCCAAGACAATTTGAAAATACCCAACATGACTTACAACAACTGATTCCCTATCATCATCATCATCATCTTCCATTATTTCAGCCAGCAATGCAGTTTGTGTCTTTCTTTCCTCAAAGTCGGCCGGCCGTTCATCCACAATTTCCTCATCTTTGTCAGGCTCATTCAGACTCTCCAAGTCGAACTTGCTGCGACTGAAACAACATTAGGAAACAAGCAATGGTTGGGGTCAGTGCCTCTCAAAAGAGCCTACACTGTCAGCAGAGGCCAGGGCTCGGCTGTGAGAAAGCGTGTTAGCTTTAAATACAATATACTCAAAAAACCAACTTATTTGAAATAGTTTTTCAGAAAAAAGCACAAGACTATTATCTGCAAGGATAGTATACCTTTCCGGATCCTCTGTAGATCGAACAAACTTGACGTCCTTGAAACGAGCACCCTTACTATCTTCTTTCACCAAAGAACGCTCTCCCTGTTCCCTTTTCCACTTGTACTGAGGTGTAGTCATATCAGATGTCAGTTCTTTCAGATTTCTGAAAATAGCAAGTGACATCACTACAAATATAGGACAGGGCAGAGACACCAGAACGCTGATGGCTAAATTGTCCTGGTCATGGGAATTGACATCTATTCCATAATTTGGTTTTGGTTTACATTTGGTTGAGTTTATAATAGTGGGTCAACGTGTCTGCTTTCTAATCTACGTCAGACCTGTCCACCATCAGATGGCCTTTCAAGAGAATAAAACCCTCAAGAAATACATTTTTTAGGCTACATTGTATAAATGTCTAATATTCTGACGATAAGATTGAATCCAGGGCCAGTTGTATGAAATATTTTCTAAGATTTTAACATGCTGCAAAATGACCACTTACTGATAAGACACAAAGGGAGTTCGAGTAATCGACTTGGAACTTGTCTCAGAGGACCTCCCATATGGATGATAGCGAGAAGCTTTGTCCTGCTGATGGTGCGATGATCCTGACGACTGAAAACAGAGATTATAAATCGGTTCAGAAAGCAGCAATATCGAAAGTCAATGAATTGTCTTGAATGGCCCCAATCTTCAAAATGTCAGCCCAAAGTATTGTCAAGGTTTCCCGAGCAAATAAAGTGTGATCTCAAAACTTGCCCCAGGAACACTGCCAGTTCTACTGCGTGTCACTTGCTGAGGGAACCTTTGGGGCTACCTGGTCAAGCTCAACAACAACACCATATTTAACACCCCGGCATCTCCATTGTTCTGCACCTCCTGACCCCGGTATTGATTAAAACCTATAATAGACCAGCTCATACCATTACAGCCAACACAACCACCACCGCAAACGACAACAAGGTGCAATTAGTACTGTTTTCATTAGTAAAAGTGAGCAAATACTACAGCAGAATCCTTATTGAACTCTGCTCACAGTAGCATTACCACACACTTGATTTTAAAGACAGTTGAGTACTGGAGGAGTTGGAGGAGAGTGAGAATAGTTGAGAGATAACTCTCCCAAGAGAAGGGATGGACCATTGAGGCAGCTACAAAAGTTCGAATGACTCCAAGATGAAATTAGTGTTTGCTGAAAAACAAGAAACATAAAGAGCAACATTTCTAAGATTATCTGTCGAGAGTATAGAAAAGGCTTTACGATAGGGAAGGAAGGAAAAGAGGACACCACCAAGCACCACACGCAAGCAATATTAAAGAGTAATATGGAGCTTACAGGCTCATGACCGCTAGATTCGGCATGACATTTCAAATCCTTCTCAGACTCGTATGCATTTTCACAGACTCCACAGCTAAATTCCTGAAAAGTTAGTTGGAACAAAATAAATGTAGGAGCGTTATTAAAGAGTGTAGGGGCATAACTGGATAAACAACAACCACCACCTGAAACTAAAAGACCCAGTGCAAAAAATAGAGGTTGTTTCATGCTTTCAAAAGACTCGTACACAATGTGAACGTTTTTCACTCCATCGGCCAGAAGGTCCCAAACGTGACAGCGTATCCCACACACTGCGGTCTTTGTTCCGCTGGCGTTTGAGTTCATCTTCATGAGCAGCAGGCTCACGTTTATGACCAGAATACTCTAAATGAAGGAGCAAGTTTCTTTCTGTGTAATAGTCCATAACACAAGATCCACATTGGAACACTTGGGATTTCTGAAAGATTTAGAGCTCGTCATCATTTCTACCTAGTAGATTTCTGTCATGCATCAGCACTGCCATCCACACGCAGATGATGCAAAGGAAAGTGACACGAATCCGACAAAACAAACATAGACAGATAGATTTTCAATAGAAAGCAGAATGCCTTCATGACTGCAGTACTGCCCACCATACATCAGGGTTATAATCATCTTATCTAAGCTAATCAGTCTGCTTTAGTATGTAGTAGACATGAGTGAGAACACTGTTAATGAGTCAATGTTCCAGTGATGTATCAACAAAAGGTTTGGATTTTAAATGCAACTGCCACTTACAGTGCTGCCTCTTACAGTTACACTACATACACTGCAGCCTCTTACAGTTACACTACATACATAAAACATGTATTATCAGCACCTTTACCAAATACCAACTAAGCACTGGTGCAGATGTTCCTATTCGAACAGATAACCCACCTTTTTGTCAGATTTCGATGACGATTGACTGGATGACTTAGAAGCAGTTGGCTGACTAGATGATGATGATGATGATGATGATGGTTTCTTGTTTGTTTTTCTGTTAGTCAGGGCAGTAACTTTGTCAGCAATTTTTTTTAATTTCTGAAGTTCCTTAGCTTTTTTCTGCTCTTCTCCCCTTTTTGTGGCTTCATCTTCAATTTTCCTGACGGTACTAACATCCTAAAAATTGCAAGAAATAATTTCATTTTAGAACTGAAACTTCTGCAATCAAGCCTGGCGTGATTGAAACTGACTTGTGGCTAATACTAAAAGTGATGTACTGCAGGTGGCTATGCTGAGTGAGAACCCAAGTCACTTTGGCATCCAAGCCTGATTGTCCTAAATTGATTTGACTGCAGAGTGATAAAATTTTACGCTATTATCATACTGTATCACAGCTTCAAATTAAATACATCAACTGGGTCAGCCCCATATACATGTAACTACTGGGCACCAATCCATGTCTCCCCCTCGAGTGATAAACTTACCGGTACAGAATGACCAGTATTCTCACGATGTTTCAGAAGCTCATCGCTATTCTTGAATGTATTCCAACAGAAGCCGCACTGGAGTTTAGCACCAGGTTTTGAGGAGCTCGGTGCAGCGTCCCTTGGCTCGGAT
This sequence comes from Lineus longissimus, assembly GCF_910592395.1. Taxonomy (NCBI): domain Eukaryota; kingdom Metazoa; phylum Nemertea; class Pilidiophora; order Heteronemertea; family Lineidae; genus Lineus; species Lineus longissimus. Next base: position 3,562,099 of record NC_088314.1, read on the forward strand.
TTGATAGTACCGACGATAGATTGAGGTTCTTTCTTGACTATTGCAGGAACAGCTGTTGATGATTCTAGGACTTTAGCTGATTTTAGCTGAAATGAAGCCAAGTGAGTGACATGATCAGAAGGCTTCAAGATGATATTTGAGTTTCAGCAGACAAGAGCTGAAATAGAGCAAGGCGGACTCAAAATCAGAGGTTTTTCAACATGTACAGTGACTTTCTTTAAAGTTACATGTAAATGTCCAAGTATCTTTCTTTAAAGTTACATGTAAATGTCCTGCCCAGGCAAAAGTAGGCACTTGGGGTCAATCAAAGACAGATATTGAGTTATTGGCATTGGCTGACTGCGCACAAAATTATATTCAGCTTGATATTTTTGACACTTGACAGTTGCCTGAGAATTAATTGAGACAGCACTTCCCCCTTTTCTTCATAGTGCATATTTTTGCCAGAGCGGGAAACACATCATCCTTACAGCACATGCATGTACACAAAATTCTACCAGTTAGGGGTAAGCTGTAATTCTACACAACGTTATACAGAAGGAAAGGTAGAGAGGATAGCATCAACAACCAGAGTAGCTCAGTTACAACAGTTTGACAACAATGAGGAGCAGAGTGGACTTATCATAGGAAATTTCTTTCTTCTGATGCCTGTGTGTCAACTTGAACTTGGCATTATCTTTGTTAGTATTATTAAGCCCATTTAACAGACTTGCAGCGAAATCAGAGGGACATGAACACTAAGTTTATGACTAAGAAACTTGTTATGAACAACAGGCTCATGCACAGAATTGACATGGCTCTACTGCAACCCAATGGCATCAGTCAGGAATAGGATTCAGTCAGGAACAGGATTCATGCAAAGGGTTGAAGAGTTGTGTGGAAGACCAATGCAGGCTTTTATACAGGACTTCATCAGATTGAAATTTTCAAAGAGAACTCCTACGAAAATGTAATAACGCCAGAGTTATTTCAAGGGGACAGACAGCAGGGGCTTTCCACTGGGACCAATTTTCAAACACTGTCATTCATGAGGAGAATATGTCATTGACACTATTTTCTTATCAGAGATGAGAATACTTATATTAGGACTTTCACAAATAAAATAATTTTGATTAAAGCCCAGTGGAAAACCCAAAGCAGTAAAAAAGTGCCTAGAGTGCACAATGTCACAATATCACGCAAGGACAAGGGTGAGAAAGTTACTGCCAAAACCAAACTGGAAAAGGACTTAGTTAATAGATCAGAATAGGAGTTACCACACCGAATCATTCACACAAATAATAGCCGAAAATCATTATACATGTAGATGATTATGCATCAAATACATATAGCGATATCAAATTCTTACATTTTTGTGCCGTTTACCATGACCAGTGCTATCAAAATGGTATTCTAAGTTTTTTTCTAGTCTGTACTCAAGGGAGCATGCCAGACAAGTGTACATGTATCGCTGAAATCAAGACAATGATTGATGGTTTTACTATTATTTCAAATGGTTTGCAGTTTTTCTGGTACCATGCACGTTCCAGGTCTTTGGGTCAACTATAAACCCCTTTGCAGTGTGATATATTTTGCGTTTGACACAAAAAAGTACATGTAATTGAGCAATTGGGGTCACTGCAAAGAGGTTAAGGAGGGGACGGAGGTGGCTCAATTCCCTAGCCCTTTACCATTAGGAGAAGCCGCAGCAGCAAATTCTTCCTCTCTCTGATCACTCATTCGATCACAATCCAGAACAACTTACTCTCGCTTTGCCATGCTTGGAGGCAACTTGGTGCCTTTCAAGCTCAGCATTTCCCTTAAATGACTTCCAGCAAAAACCACAACTAACTTTGCTCAAAAACCTCTGTGAAAATGGAGGGGACAGAAAAAGATAAATGAAAAGTTCGAAACAGAAATAGCAGACAATAATGGAGAAGACCTGGTTCGAAGAAAACTACTAAGTTTCTGTCTGAAGACATCAAGTAACAATGAATGTCACACCATGTCGATAATCCATAATGAGGGCAGGTATATTTCAAGGTTCAATTGGTTATGATAAGCATCAAAATAAGAACCAAATCTGAGAACTGAAGAAGAAAATGAGAGGGCTGTCCAGATGACATCTAATCTATCCCAGTGAAAGAAGCTTTAGGAGAGACAACTCACCTTGCCTGGTGGCTCGGTCTTGATTTCAGCTTCACTACAGGTAGTTGCAGGAACTGTGGATGTCGAATCGGCAGTCTTTGATTGACTCCTTGGCTCAGTCTGGATGTCTATTTTCATTTGCACACCATCTCTTGATAGCCCTGGGGTAATGAACTCTGGCTGTGCCTTGCCGGTCGATGCAACCGCTTCAGTCGGGACGTCCATAGCCCTAGGTATTGACTTCAGGTTACCAACGGCTGGTTGACTCTGCCATGACACACTCGGGACGCTGTTTGAGGATATGACAGTAATAGCGCTCGATGCAACAGTTGACACGTCAACGGCAGTGATTTTCTTTGGTGTTGAACCAAGTGTGGGGATCGTGAACACGCTATGTGTGACAGGCACAGAGGTAACAGGAAGAGTTGTAACGACAGGAACACTTGGTGCTTGCGACAAGGCAGTACGGTTCGAGAGAACAGGGATTGCACTTCCTGGGGCAAAATAGTGTACATTCTCAACAGGTGTTGTGACGGTCGGTGTTCTTGATACAGAAGAGGTCACTGCTGGGTCAGATTTTGTCTTCTCAGATGAATCTGTGGGCAATGATGAACTGAGTACTAATTTTATACCAGCTTTCTTTTTTAAGGATTTCTGAAAGTTGGCAAAACTATCAGATGAGGTAATGTGATGAGCAGATAGGTCGTGTGTGAGGATTGGTACATGGTCTACTGGTTCTTGCTTCAGTTTTTCAGGCTTCTCACCATTGTTGTTCGATTCACCAAGCTTATTCTTTTTCCTCGGCGGTTGATTCTGACTGTCTTGATGACTAGATTCTCCTGTTGACTCTGAACTGGCCCCAACACCGCATGGTGTCGTCGCAGCACCACTATAAGCCATCTGAGCTTGACTAGTCAAAGGTGTTATACCTTTCATTGGAATGTACTGACTAAGGGATACGAACCCAGGGGCTGGCACAGGGCCTGCTAAACCTTCGATATTTTGTCCAGGCATAGGAGAAACAACCGCGGACTCCGTGGACTGAACAACAGAGTTTGGTTCATTGTTTCTAATAGCACCAGAATTTGACAAGTCAATAGAAGTGTCCTGTTTTGAATGTTTAGGCACATTATTTTGTCCCAACTCATCTTGTCCGACTTTTGGCACAGCCTGGCTTTGTCCCATCGGTTTGTCTGTAGCAACAGGCGATTTCAGAGGCGCCAGTGAAGCAGACTTGGGTGCTGATAGAGATTTCTGTCCTTTTCCTGAAAGAAGAAGTTTTGATGAAGTAAAGGTAAACCATAAAGCATTATTTACTGAAATCAAGTTTTCACCTATCAAATGTACAGTAGGCTTTCGGAAGCGGGGAAGGGTGGAGACAGAGCAATGCTTCAGTATTCTTTTTTTCGTTATATGTCAACTGGGCCCAATGCCCAAAAGTAGGCAATGATATTGAATGCTTCTTCTGCTATACATATTACAACAAATGACTACTTCTTGAAGCAAGGACTCTACCTTTGTTAGTGACTGGACTCTTGGCAACAGCGACTTTCCTTTCTGGTCTAGCCTTAATCCTGTGCAGCACCTTCTTGACAGATTCTTCATTGATTTTTTCCATTTCTGAAAGTTCACCACGCTTGTACCGTCCAAGACTCCTAGAAAAAGAAACAAAGCACATGACTGCACTCACAAATCAACTGACACACAAATATTTGCTGCTGTCTCTCTATAAACTTTAGCATAATCAATTCTTACCCCGGAGCAAGGAGAGACACCCTCCAACAGACAATATTGACTTTGAATACAAAGCACATGACTGCATTCACAAATCAACTGACACACAAATATTTGCTGCTGTCTCTCTATAAACTTTAGCATAATCAATTCTTACTCCGGAGCAAGGAGACACCCTCCAAAAGACAATATTGACTTTGAATACAAAGCACATGACTGCACTCACAAATCAACGGACACACAAATATTTGCTGCTGTCTCTCTATAAATTTGCCTAGAACATTGAAACTTACTTGTGTAGTGCATTGGTCAAGCCGACTTCAATCAGTTGGTGTCGTGTCATCCTATTGTTGTTCAATCTCTCTGCTACTGGATTCCATCGAAACTCAACTTTCACATCAGTCAGAGAAGTCCCACATGCAACACCATGAAATTTACTCAGTTTCCTCAGCGGCAAATCAAGTCCCGATTTCAGTAAATAGTTGCCTTCAAAGTTCCCATGCTCCCTTGCAATTTTTGATATGAATGAACAATATTTATCACTGGAATGAATAGAGTTAGCATGATTTCCCATAGTCCCCATTGTGTCGTCTTTTTCAGTTTTTATCTTCGCGGTGGGTATGAGCGTGACCGGTTGTTGCTGTACGGACGCCTCAGCATCTGTTTTTGTCTTTGTATCTGCTGCAAGACCTGTTGCCGGTTCTGCTGAATCCGTTGCCCTGGGTAATGGTGACGGTACTGCTGTGCCTGGTAGGGCTGCGGCATCTGATGCGATGGAGGCTTGGGAAGGCTCGGCGTGGACGAGTTTTGATTCTGTTGTCCCTGTAACTGCTGGAATCCGTTGAATAGTTTCGTCATGAATTCCGCTTGCTGTCCCACCCGGTTGGCAAATCGGAATGTTTTCTGTTGGGAGATCTTGGGTGAGTTTTGCACCTTGATCTGCAAATGAGAAGTGCGAAATACTTCAACTGTATACTTCACAACCATCACAATGTATCACAAAGGAGTTTATCTTCTTCTGAAGTGAAAAAAAGAGAGTGATCTGAAATCACTTGCCAAATGGTTGCTGGATAAAATCTTTAATTGGGAAACAACTCCAAGGCTCTCTGTGGTTTAACAGGGGTTAAGAAAGGATAGGATTTTATTTGTCACATGAACAAAACCCAACTCAGATAATTGTCAATGCTCGGCTCAATTGCACAATCCCTCACAAATTCCCCCTCAAAAAGGTCATCATTGCCAAAAGGTTCTATGGCTGACCCTAACCAAAACCCCTGCTGGTCATAGAAGCATTTGTCAGGGATTCTGCAATCAAGGTCAAATATTCTTGGTAACATAAATAAATGATTGGCAACATCAGCTGAAGCATGGGTCATTGTTAGTTGAAGCATCATCTAGAAGGAAATAAGAAGCATCACCAGCCACATGCCAGTTGCATGTACACAACAATACTAAACAACCTGCTGTTTAAAAGTGAGCCCCGAAAGAAAACAGACAAGATACATTTCAGAAGAACTTATCTGTATCATGCAGACACCCTTTATTGTGCAAAAAACATGACTCAAAGAGAAATTGTAAACTAATCTTTATGATAATTCATTGCAGATTTTATGTTGGAATCTTAAGTTTCTGGGCAACACATTCTGACATACTGTGAGTATAACCTCCTTGGTAGGATTTCAAATCATAAGGGCAAAGCGAAATGCAACAGGAAATAGACATGAAAGTGGGAGAAACTAAAATCTACCGTATCTTGCAAGCACATATGGGATGCTAAAACGGGACCATTTAAAGGTTAATTACAAAGCTTTACTAATCGAAAGACAAAGTGCATTAATCAGAATGTCAATAGGTAGGTAGAGTTTTTGAGATGGGTAGGAATTCTTTCCAGATGCGCTGGTTCTCTGGGAATGCCACCATGAGCTTGACTTTTGTCAGTATAAAGCTAGGGGGAAATAAGATCATACAAATTTTGCCACACGGACTTGGGTGAGTTCGGGAGATCGAGGGTTGAATACAATAGCACATAATCAAATTCAAACTACTATACAAGACTTGCCTACAGATGAGAGGTGACATTATTCAAACATGGAAAAGTCTGAATAATTATCCACAAAGTAGTCAGTAAGCCAAACTATCAGCAATCCTGAAAGGCATGAATTGGGTATTCAAGAGTAAGTGTCAGGGTGGGGGGAGGGGGGAATTCCAATCTGTAACTTTGTTGTCACTTTTGGTGGGTACGATATACTACGAAAGTCAAATCAAGCAAAGATAGAACACCAACACCACACATACTGGCAGTGATAGTTTTAGGTATTAACAGAAAGGGGTTAAAATCACAGCAACATGCAGGTCAGCACTTTTTAAAAGAAATGGTTCAAACTAAAATCCAAACGCTAGAATTTGTCAGTAAGGACAGGAGGTGTTGATTGAAAGTGCATTTCACAGAGATGAGACCATGGAGCCCAGCCGAGACCAAACCAAAGAACAACTTGTGGACACAGGACAGGAAATGAAAATGTAAGTTTTATAAGACTGTTAATCTATCTTTAGCAGTATTTGATTCCTGTTTTGTTTGGTAACCTCAACTGCTGTTGAATAAAGGCATGTCCAGCCAAGTTCAATATGATTCCTTTTTTTAGATAATTTCGGAGTCACTGTAAACCTTTCAAAACTGATCTGGTGCCGAAATTTGTGATGACGTTTATCGCCAAAAGGCAACACAGACCTCATTATAACCTTACATACAGTGAAGCTGAACATCAATTCTTGCAACCTGGTTCAAATTCAATACCCTAAGTGAGATAACACTACAGGTACACAAGCTCATAGACAGAGCTGTTGAACAGGAGGCCCATTTGAATTTTTGGCAAATGTCAGCTAGAGTCACGTTTCCCCATGTTAATTCCTTCCTTTAAAAATGGGTTTAAACCGAATAAGAATTACTTGGTCTGTTGACAACTGAAAGCTGATCCTTCTATGATAAGCAGAATATAGTAGGGTTAGAAGAATCGTTATGATATTTTCTTTGGATTGTTTAATGGAGAAGAATTTTCGGATCTGTGGAGCAGTCTCATCTCTGGTATCCAAGGACAATTAAACTCACAGTAGTCTGACTGGGGCCTGCTGTACACGGAGTAGTCCCGTCTTTGTCATTGGCTGAAACGGAACCCCAGAAATATAATGGAATTCATGGATCTTTAAGATACTAATCATAACTATTACGTACTATTAGTCAATTCAGAGTAAATGCTACATGTAGTATTGTATTCCAAGATTTTTTTAGGATTGGGTATAAAACCATCGAGTGGCAGCCCAAAATGGAGTGTCGGTGAACAGTTTTACATGCCAGCTTATATGGGAGCACATCAAGGAGCTGACATGGGACAACACTTCAAATCAGATGGTTAAAATCCAAACAAAAGTGTTAAGCATGACCTATTCTGAGCTGTGAGAACTGCCAACTCACCATAAAGAAAGCCTATGAATTCCACCAGGGCTTACCAGAGAGCAAACACCAAAATAAAACAGAAGCCCATCTATTCTTTGTTCTGCACACAACGACGAAGCAAGAAAAAAGCCAAACCAAGTGATTCAATATAAATGTGCATCTCAGGATGGGAACATAACTGCCTTCCCCCATCCCCCCCCCCCCCAACCTTTAATCACTCAAACCATCAACAGCCACTTATTTTCTTTTCCTAATAGCATGATGTATGTCAGAAGGACAAGTTACATCTAAAATGTCATTCAATTAGTGTGTAAAATAAAACGGATAGGCTCAATCAAGCAGGAAACTGAAGCAAGACAGTCGGATACCAAGACAAGGCTCTGGTCTGAATAGATCCTCAGTACTCACCAGATGTCTCCAAGATGGGCTTGTGCACCTTCGATGGCACTGCCTCTGGAGGTTCATCATCGGCCTTGCGTTTGATTCTGTCGAGAGAGAAACATAGTACATGTCATTTGGAAACACACAGCGTACGAATATATCTACAAATTTATCAATTTTATACAATACAATGACCTGACAATGACAAATATCATCCCGTAGACGCGATATTTTGGCATGAAGTAGCACCGCGGTTTAGCCCTGCACAAGAGTTGAAAGTCCTGTACATAACGTACCTACCACAGTTAATTGCGTATACAGGAAGTTCTGCAAAAATTGCCAACACTGACTTGCCATGCTGAAATCATGCAGTCAGTCTGCAAGATCATTCATAGTCTTTGAAATCAACAAATTAAGTAATGTCATCTGTCTGAGATAGATTAGATAAACAAAGCTTGAGTAAAAAGTAATCGACAACATTGAGAAATAATTGAAAATAGATCAGATAATAGAGGCGGTACATGTAACAAAAACGACACATTTTGTTCTCATACAGAGAATTTTTGAATGTTAACACAGTTTTTAGAAAAGCCAAGTTTTCCTCGCCAACACAGTCCTGTGCATTTTCTGGAGGAGAGGACAACAAAAATATGCCAAAGAGAACAACGAAGTGAATAAACACTGAGTTACAAGTAAGGCCTCTGGATAACCATGATCAATGGCATGAAGAGCAACACAGATGAAATTGACTCGGACTGGCTCAGCCATCCTTACTTTACATGTACGGTAGTATGCCCAACAGAAGCAAGTTACCACAACACAACAAAAAACTTTGATGTTAAGTTTGATAGTGAAAATAAGACCCGACACCAAAACTCTAAGCCTGAATTTTAAGATCAATGACCTACATTGGTGTATATTACAAGTACAGTATTTTTAACAGACAGGTGATCTCATATTTATATGAAAGTAACTATTTTTTCATATATTTTATCATGAAGTGCAACCATGAAATAATTAGATTTACATTAAAATATTGAGTGAAACCACACCGTACTACAGATTAATGTCTACCTGGTAGGAATATACAACGGAATGTCTGTCTTAGGTGCATGCCACACCCACTTGGTCTTTGGTTTCCTGGGAGGGAGGAGAAGCAACTATTATCAATAGTCTTATGACCAATTACTACAACATCTCCATGGCGTTACATGTATTATGCTGGGGAAAGCATTTTACGGCTGCATTATGCTGTATAGCCACACATTGAAATGCAATGCATTGCGAGACCGCAATTTGGGCTGGTGGTCATTATCATATGTTGCATCAGACCAAAAGCCGTTAACATTTGGAGTTAAAATGGACTACGCAAGGCGTAGTGTAGTCCTTACTGCACAAAGAGCAAAATTTCCCCGCTCAGTTACATGTTTTTGATTTCATACACGTACACTTTTAGACAAGGAAGTAAGCATTTACAATGAGCCATAAATCCTGCACCTCGTCCAGCAATAAAACATGAAGTATAAAACAAGTCTGGAAATCATGCACATACACAACAAATGGCTGGACCAATTGGACCCAGACAGATCTCAAGCCACAGTGTGACAAACATCGAAACCACTTCTTACTGAGCTATTTACTTAAAAACACCGAAAACCAAGTGCTCAAGACACTTTTCAAAACATCGGACTTCAGATTAGCTCTTGGGGAAGTCAGATGAAAAACCACCCAAAACCACACCAGTCCAAACAATTAGTACATGAAGGCAAGCAGAAGCGATGTACCCCATGACATGGTTACCTGCTCGGTATATAGACCGGGTACAACTTGGCTGATTTCCGCTTTGATCTATTTCTGAACCTGTGCATGCTGAAGTAACATGAAGATGTCAATGGAGGGCTTGTGTGAAAAAAAGTCAGGGATCCACAAATTAATTTCAAGTTACCTTAGCTAAAGCCATCATTACAGGTGGTTATTAAGAAAAAATCATCTTTCTGTAAAGTTCATTGACACACTGAGTTGATCGGTTAGCCGCTTGAGGGGCATCTGTTCTACAAGGGCCTATTACGGGTAGACCTCGCCCGACAACTAGCTTAACCTGTTGGCACAGTTTGTGGCAGTTTAGGTAACATGCATAGCATCACACAACTTGACAAAGGCGGCTTTTAAATCATCATTCAGAGGGAAAATTCATGCAACCTGAAACCATACGACATGATGAAGTCATCAGAACTAAAACACACCATTTACACTCACACACACACAGAACAAGAGAACATTCACAGATCAGATGCCTACACTACCAACCAAGGGCCAAATATTTCTCTTAGCTTATTGTAACTTGGAGCCAAAAAGGTGAATGACCCTAGTGACCCTTTGATACACTGTTTAAGCCATGTACATGTACATGCTGTAACAAAAACAAAACCACACCTACCCAGCTTTAAGCGGCAGAGCCAGCTTCTCTGTTTTGTCGACATCTTCATTCAGGAATGACTTCATGCTTTCAACCGACTTGATTGGAGCGTCATCGTCCTCCATTTCGTAAGCGATGTCAATAGAAGCAGGAGAGCCAATAGCTGGAGTGGCAGTGGTGGGCTTTTCATTTCCTTGATCAGCTTTTGCCTTGTCTGAAACTTGGACTTGAGTTTCCAGTTGTTCATGAGACTTTGCTGTGACTGCTGACACAGGAGTCGGAGGGGGAAGCTGTACTGTTGCACGTGACAGTTCGAATGCAGATTTTGACTGCTTTACAAGTACACTTGCTATATCAGTCGGTTTGACCGGCTCTGCACCAGGGACAACAGGGATATGAAGCTTTTGTAAGAGGGACTTGGCTAGATCACTAGCCGACCGTCCACCAGAGTCCAGGACAGAGTCAAGCTTGTCGGACAGTGGCATAGTTGGAGTTGACTGAGATGAAGTGGTGATGCTTGTCTGCTGAGGAGCACTGGAAGTGCTGTAGGGACTAGAAAAACCAGTTAGAATACTCTGCGTCTTTGGTGAATTGAAGTGTTTCTCAATATCACCTGGAGTGTATGTGCTATAGAATCCAGTTTTTGGTTTTGGCGGCGCAGCCTTTTCTTCTTCTTCTTCATGTTCTTCAAGATATGGCATATCATTTGGAGAACTTGACCTTGAGTTTGGATCCATGTTATACAAGTCTCTTTCCGCTAAAGCCTGGTCATCAACAGGAGAAGACCCACCAGATTTGTCCTTGAGGGATGCGAGTTTCAATCCAGTAGAGGCCTCTGGTTTAAACTGTCCAGGATTGAATTTCTGCAGAATGCTTGTCAGGGTGGCAGTCGGCAGGATATCCTCAATCAGCAGGTTACCAAGAGGTTGGCTCGTGCCAGTCGAGTGCTGGCGTGCTGCTTGCGGTGGTACTGCAGATGTCAATCCTGTACCACTTGCAGTACTAGCCACACTAGGCTGCACACCAGCACTGCCCGGCCCTTCGCTTCCACTCCCTAAACTCTGCCGGAAACGAGGATCCCTACCAATTTTTTTCCCAGAGATTTGTGTGCCCCAAGGTTCTTTTGCATTGGCAGCACCAGAAGGTGAAATCGTCCCTTTGCTTGCTCCAGAAGGTGGACCATCCCTACCAGGCACGCGGGGAGTAAAAAGGGGCATAAATCCGAGATAAGACACTTTACTTCCTCTTATATTACCACCAGGGTATCGCACCAGTTCAAAATTGCGTTTATCCTGCACATGCCTTTCTGCCTTGAAAGTATTACTGAGTGCCGACTTCTTCAGAACGGCCAAACGTGGCATGTCAAATTTGTAGCCATCGTCAGGAAAGTCTACACCCATAGCAGTCACTCTCGTTGGTTTAGGCGGCTCTCGTAAATCAACATCATGTTGTCCCACAGGAGGTTCTGGACATGGTGGATGGACCTGATCACGAAAAGGTCTAGCAGCAGCTTGAGAAGGAGGTTGTGAATTCGGTGGCGCTGTCACAATTTTCGTGATTTGTGATATTGCTTCCTGATTGTCAATCTTGCCTGCTGACAGTTTATACACCAGAGCAAGTAATTTCGGGTCCGCAGATGATGATGAAGCTTTGGATTGAGCAAGATCATGTATTTTTTTGTCCCGATCTCCTGGAGTCGGCAGTAATCCTCTTTCTCCTGGAGTCGGCAGTAATCCTCTTTCTCCTGGAGTTGGCAGCAATGGAGGACGACTGTACTGCCGTTTAACCTTTGTACTGGCGCTGCTCGTCGCTCGGCCATGGTGGTCATACTGTCTTTCCGGTCCCAGTCTAGAATACAAGCTGTCTTCTGATGAAGGAGATTGATCGCGCCCGTGATCGTGGTATACTGATCCAGCCGGGGAGAAGCCAATGCGAGGTTGACCTGAAAGCAGACGAAAAGTCCTTGCAACAAAATTCCTCGGTTTGCTATTAGATCATAGAATACTGAGGTGTTTGCACTACTTAGCTCTGTACTTGACTTGAGTAGGCAACACTATCTGACATTTATGAACCTCAAAATGTGGCATTTTATTCTTTATTTCAATGAACAGCAACACAAAGGCAGCAAGAAATTGAGTCTAATTCAGATGGCTGCATCAAAACTGATGGAGATAAAGAAGAAACTACCATTATCACAAATGTTTGGAATAAAATTAGAGTGCTCTGTGGTTAAGAAAACATTTCAAAAAGGACTACAAACTACTACACTGAAACAAAAGAGAACAAAATCAGCTTACAGAATGAGGAAAGAGAGCAAGATAGAAATTATTTTGAACTCATAACACCAAACACCAAATTTTATGTTCTCCACACCTTTTGGGTAGGACTAGGAGGCTCATAAACCAGGTTTTAGTTACAGATTCCCATGTTGACCAAGGTGTGAAGGTAATGGTAATGGTAATGGTAATGGTAAACAGTTTGGGGGTTGAGGACAGCATCAATGGGATTGTCAAACTCTGTTCACAGGTGTGGAGAACACTGCAGTTTAGACAGATAGTCACCTGCAAATGGGACGTCATAAAATGCACGATAATCGACGTCGTGGGCAGTGCGATAATCCATGTCGTGATCAGTAGCTTGCTGCAAGAGACTACCATAGGGTTGAACACCCTCGTACGAGATTGGGTACGAAGAAGGTAAAGTGACTTGTGGGGAGCCCTCGTGTGAGACTGGTGTGTTCCACATCGATTGAGGTGTTAGAGGATGGTGAAAGACGTTAGGTGTTTGTGGAGTCATCGGCGATGAGTCTCCGGGACTTGTTAGTAGTGGACTAGAGAGGCTGTCAAAACCACCACCATAGGATTGGGTTGGGGATGATAGGACTGGCTGAGCTGTAAATGTAAGTGGTAGGAATGTGATTATGGTTTAGGTTAAAGGTTTTTAAACTTGTATGTTATGGAAGGCAGCTTATCATATCTATGTCTTGTTTCGGATGTGAAAGCAATAAGCATGAAAGATGTATCATTTTATATGCATTTAGAGGCTATCCTAACCTAGGTTCTAGTGTTTAGGGTTTTATGAACCTAACTTGCCAAAGACAAACCAAGGCTCTGAAAACCACACAAACGCTAGTGTCAACCCCTTTCCAAAGTGGCGAAACCTTGCTCAGGTAGCAAAGAGCACCACTATTCTAGCACAGAAGCATATAGAAGAAAATTAGAATAATTGTTAAGTTGTGAAAAAAATATGTGCCTCTAGGGTAATGTGGAAATGAAGATGAAGATACCAGCACACTTTTCAAATATATACCTCTGGAAGCTGCCAACCTGGACATCCTGGGCGAGATGAATATACAATGCAGAGATATCACAGGCAGTTTAGTTGAAGGCAATCCTGAAAATAAAGGAGAACGAGGTTGACAGGAGGATACAGGTTTTCAATGGTGGCTCAAGGCTGACTACCAGGTTTAGTTGCCACGGTGATTTGGGCCGAGTAGCTGACTTTTATATGTGTCCTCTAGGGTACAACATCATGGAATTAGCCCCCCCCCCCCCTTGGTTGATCCGATATCTTTGCTGAGGTCACCCCACAAATTCGTTGCTGAAAATCATCTATAACTGCCTGAAAAGTTACTGACTTACCAACTTTCACAGTCACATCACAGTCAGGAATCAGCAAGATAGTCACATCCTCCTCTAACTTTGCAATCAGAAACTGAAAAAGAAACATATTTTAAAAGATAGATTGAGAATTGAACGTAGGTTGTACAAATCACTATTTCCTTTATGAATCCCTTGATTAACAGGCCAGTGAATTAAGTCACAAGATGTAACACCCATGGCCAGCAAGTGACTGTCAACCTCACACTTTGACAAGTTGCCTGTAGGGAGCAGTGTCATTAATGAATGAGCGAGTGGATTCTGTCTGTATGATTGGTCCGACTCAAATGAAATTTGCCCAAATGGAGATGGCATGATCTTTAAACCAGCTGCTGCATGACCCTGTAAAGCTCAAGTGTCAAGGAAGATGATCCACCTACAAACCCACCTTTTTCTTCACCTCCAAAAACTTGACGAGTCTCTTCAGATTAGTTTCATCACCTTTCTGGGGCCGTATGTCACAGCAATTGTAAAACTTCCCATTGTATTTTTTCTCGTTCCCCTTCACCAGGCTGTATATGTTACCCAGGAACCGAGACTCCAATACACTCAACGGAAAGCTCGTGTTTATCAGGATTTCATCAGATCTGAAACAGGAAAACATTTGAACAAGTTTATACATGTACAAATTGAAACAAATTGAGGCATTTGTTTGTTTAACAAATCATTCATACCAACTTCTCTATCAGCAGCAAAATTGTCATTGGTGGTTTTTTTTTCGGATTTGAAAAATAAATGTGACCTGTGAGACAGGCCACACATATACAAGAAGACCTCACCAGATAGTTATCACACTCACATCTTTGCAGGCCTGACAGCATTGTTGAAGGTCACCAGCTCAACATAACAGGTCAAGGCGTACTTGTTCTTCAAGATGCCACTCCAAGCCACATAACCTTCACTCTCTGTGCACTGTACTTCTTTGGGTGCTGCAGCTGGTTTTGGGACAGAGACAGGTGGTCTTGAGACGGGACTGCAAGAAAAGAAAAGCAAAATTAATCTAGACACTTTCTAAGCTAGTTTCATAAAGCAGAAAACTATGCCTGAAACACTGTCACTGAATATGCCAAATAAAATCATCAAGGAATCAAGCCCCCCCCCCCCCCACCCCCACCCCCCACGTGGTATGCCTCAATCATGTCTATGTACGCATATAGCCTTATATACTAACCTTGGTTTTATGACTGATTTTAATGGCTTGGGTTCGCTGGTTGGCACATACTGGAACTGTAACACAGCATATTGACAGATCTGTCTGGGCCTGGCCTTGGGTTCAAAATCTTCATCATATTCATAAATGTAGAGCTGAAATAGATGAAGATACTAATTCACAAATGGGACTTGGAGAAAAGCCAGCAATTTTTTCTCGAGTTATTGTTTTCATGTGGCAGAACGAGTAACCTGCAGCAAGGATAATGTTTTACACCAAGAGTTCGATGCTAGGAGCAGCTTGGGAAGGGGCAGGTCAACTGAGTATGCTGAAACACTGTGCACAAGATAATCACTTGGGTTTATTACAATTTTAATACATGCCAGGCTTTGATTTGATACTCATAACACCACTGCTTGACTATCAAATTCACAAAATACCATAAAATATTTTTCAATTTCTACACTGTATTCATTCTGTTGTCATACCTGTGCTGATTCAAATGCTTGTTTCATTCCAACTTGAGACGGATCAATGCTGGTGGTCTTGGAGATATGGCAGTCAAAGTTAGGCGTGGGATCAAGTGGAATCTCACCCCGGTTCTCCACCATCGGTTTGACCTTGCCTTTCATCACTCTGAATATTACCAAGTTTCCTTTTACTCCAGTTGTAAGGGTAAAAGGTTTTAGAATGTCGGAGAAGCGACACAGAGTGACACCTGGAAAAAGTTATAATCATACTTTATTATTAAGCCCACTGTTCAGTTCTAAGCAGTTGCTGATTTTTTGTGGTTTTCTAAAAAGTTGTTAAAACTAAAAGGGCAGATACTCCAAGATATTATGATGTTACAATTGGACAGCTGCCTTGCAATAGGTTCAACTAAAGACTTCTACTTGTCCATATGGCAACTACTTTACTGAAGTAACTTTTCCATAAGAGGATAGTTGTCCAGGACAATTGGACAAGTAGGATAATCAAGCAGTTTCAACACGATGAGAGTGTCAACACATCACATGATCAACGAAAGAAATAATTAACCTTTTGTAGCATCACCAATACAAGACGACGTCACATTGCCAGCTCGGATCCCCTCCTTGCAGATCTGGTGTAGCTGAAACAGAAAGGAGAGAAATTCAGGTTAACCAGGAGGGCTTCCCGACTTCTTAACTCGGCCCGTTGCTGAAGATCTCCGATGCTGGAATCGGCAGCCTGGTGCCCACGGGTGGTTTTCAGGTGCCCCTTAGATCAACCTGCACCCTAGAAAGCTTAAGTAACACTCTTATCAAAATCAAAATGTATTGTAGCATAAGTGAAAATCTTCTAAGTTTTGGATGGGCTAGCGGCACATCAAATAATTGAATGAAGCCTAAACAGTCACGGCTGTCCACCTACCTCAATCTGATCAAACACAAGTAGAAATGCATAACTGTCGGCAGTTTCTTTCTCAGAATAACCATCAACTCGCATCTCCTTTCTCTTCTCTTGATACTGAAAAGACACGTTATATCCAATCATACCAGTTTCTTGGAATAATTCAGAATTTCTTCTAGTTTATAAACAACTTGAGCTCTTTGACATGAGTGTTTGAACGGTGAGTTGTGTCAAAGAAATGCTAGTGTTACCATGAAATTGCAGATGACTTATAAATGGAATAACAGCACACACTATGACTAAGGTCATGACAATAACTCGGTGAACTGATAATGATAAAAATCTTGTAGTTGTACCTCATCCATGATATTCTGATTATGAACGAGCTGAGCACTCTGGTACTTGAAGGCTTGGGTTGAACCTCCTCTGTCCTTGAAATTTTGCTGTATGATTGGCAGAATCTCATTTTTGAATTCTCTAGAAGTGAGTGTCAATTCTTCAAATAAACCTACGAACAGAAAAAAGACCTACTAAGGAGAGATAGTTTTATCAGCAACTGCATGATATGTTGATGTCTGGTCGCTACGGTCTGGTCCATACAGTACATCACTCCACCAATATCGTTATGCTATATGAACTTTTCTCTAGACTCTGACGATTGCATGTTGATCAAAAGACAAAATATGACAAATTCGAAATATTCAATTGCAATCCCACATCTAACTGAAACTGGCCTAAATACCTTTTTTCACCTTCTGTCTTTTTGGAATCGTGAATTTTTTCAATGTGTCAATATCAAGATCCTGGTAATCAGCAAATTCGCCTCGATCTTCTTTATCTTTGTCAAGTCTGACATTTTCAACATCAACATTTTGAGAATACAAATCCCTCGATGACACATCTCGCCTCCTCCCATGGCCAGCAGAGTTGTCTCTTTTACTAGCCCCTTGGCTGCTGGATGACGCAGACCGACCTCTTATTACAGGAGGTGGCACTTGTCCACCACCTGCAACAACCGTGGAGGGATGCGGCGCAGAGACTGCTGAAGAGGGCATACCAATAGCCACCTTCGCATTTCCATGAAAATCTGACTTTTGGCGATCATATTTTGGTACATTTTGTTCATGTGCACAAATTTTCGACCCATTCTTTTCATCCTCTTTGGTGTCCTTTATATTACTAAACAAATTATCAAAGAGATTAGCCATCCTGAAAGACTAATTTGGACATATTTTGATTGCAAAATCGTGAAAACTTTTAGTCAACACCATCATCCACAAAAATAGATAACTCTCATATTGTCCAATGAGCGAGTATGTGACAAACGTCTGACACTGTCGTCTTATAATCGTTTTCATTGGTCGCTTGAAATATGAGGCGCCGAAGCAGCGATAAATGCCAAGTGCCGGTGTGAAAGAATTTCTAGTCCTTCAAACTGCACCAATCATTTACCAGCTGTTCCATTTAAATTTATACCGGTATATCAAAATTTCATGTCCAAGTCTTCAGAAGAAAATATTCACCGAGAAAGAGGTTCTGCATGTAGAAATGTACAGAGCAATTTTGCGCTGCGACATATTCCTTAACGCCGAAAACTGGCCTGAGTTGAACCGACGGTCACTCCCTGCCGTGCCAGGCACTGGAACGACGAAAATGTGACTAATATACAAACAGCGCTCCATAATTAAGATCAAGTCTTGCGCAATTACCAAAAGGTTGAACATTTTTCGAATGGAAAAGAAGTGAACTTGCAATATCTGAAGTGCGGTGATAGTCGCTGTGTGTACACAGTACATGTGTATCGTGTGTGCCTTTTTCCGCAAA
The DNA here is from genome assembly GCF_910592395.1 of Lineus longissimus. Taxonomy (NCBI): domain Eukaryota; kingdom Metazoa; phylum Nemertea; class Pilidiophora; order Heteronemertea; family Lineidae; genus Lineus; species Lineus longissimus. Next base: position 3,580,212 of record NC_088314.1, read on the forward strand.
AAACACTGAAGTTTTCCATCAAATACTCCAAATCTGATATTCAAACTTGTTTTGAAATTGTCATAAGTTGGTGAGAAATATCAGAGTGTTAATTTTGCTGACAATTTAGCCATGTTTTCATGTAGATAAAAGCTACAGTAGGCCTAGGCCTATGATGAGTATACGCATTGATTACATAACATACTACATCAATGCAGAAAGTTTGTGTACATTTTCAGATGTATTCAAGAATTTACAGAGCAGAAAGCAGCAGCTTCACCAATTCTCGTCATGGCAACTGTAGTTATACACAAATTTCACTGACAAGCTCAAGCTCAAGCAGACACACTTGGTTATGCCATGCCCTCATGACGTCCTGAACGTCAGAGTGTAGGGGCCTATTAACAAAAGATCTCATTGTCGGGTTGATGGCATAAATCTTGTGGTACATTTCCTTTCTCTTTTACCAGGGTGCGAGCTTGGTCGTAATGCTGCTCCTTACCTTTTCAGAGTTCCTAGGTCTAGCATTGCCAAAATGAGGAAGATTCGTCTTTGTGAGGAAGACTTTGGGATGTTTGATGATGAGATCTCGCCGTCTTCCTATGAATACTTCCTGAAGCATAAAGATGCCTTCAAGAGAATGTGGCAAGATCAGGTATAAAAGAAAATGCTGGCATCGATCAATACAGGATTGTAATGTAGGAAACTCAAAGCTACATCCTTTAACCTTTATCAGATAAACATGGTGACTATGTTGCAACAAGCGCGAGGACACTCAGTTGGGAGGGCACAGATATTTCCGTCAATGCTTGCATCCCTCTCCTCCACGGCCTCCTCCAATCTCATAAGGTGTTGTCGTCTTCAATTTCCACCAATTCCCCAGAAGGAAATTACAGAATTACAAATGTGACATGCATTGGGACAATTTTCATGCAATGGTATCATATGACAAAAATCCATTTCTGCTTTCCAGGGACGCAAGTTCTGGTCGAGGTTTCTGTTTTGTTTCAAGACGTTTACTCTGACACATGGCGCTATGAAGGATTTCCCTGCGAAACCTGAGCACTATGAAGGCATAGTGGATGAGCTGTTCAAGTACATTTATGCTGAGTTTGTCAAAGGTATAGAGTGTGGAAATATTAACAGTACCGGTACATTTATCCTTAAAGTGTTGAAAGTTTGATTCAAAAAACCAGTCTCAGTACCTCGCTTGGTTACTTCTTTACATGTAGGTCCTCTTTAAGGATGCTTGAAGTATGCTTGTAGCAATATTAAGTTAGAAGGCGCTTTTAAAATCAATGCATTAAATGTACAATTCTTTTTCTAGGGAAATATAGCCAAGCAAAGAACCTAGTTATGGATGTAGTGGTTGTGGCACAAAGTAGGCATCTGATCCCACATTTAGAATCAAGATCCTTTGGTAAGTTGGCCTACTGTGTTTTAACTCCTTTGCTGGCCTGAGGCTATTCCATTGTTTGCAAGGGGGAGAAAGGGATACTTCCAGTGACCTCGTTCTTGATTATTGCATCCATCTTGATTAAATCAATCTCATTTCTCATCAAGCAATGACGTTGTCCTCATTTCTTTTAGCCAAGGATCCGTTTTATCACAAGGAGACCCGAGAAGTTTATCGCCGCCTGTTTGGACCCCCAGGAGAGAAAGAATCCCTGCTGAAGGTGAGCTTGAGAGAAAAAAAACTAGTATTGAAATTATTCACTGGTCGGCTCCAGAAGTTCATGTGGATGCCTAAAAATTTGGATCCTGTATTCACAAGAGCAGAACACAAGAACTGCATTATACAGCTTCATAAAAAGTGTTACATGTAGACTTTACTTGTTGTCTGCTTGTGATAATCTGAAAGTCATCTTCTTTTTCAGGTTTACTTCTTTCTTTCCCTGTATCTTAAATTTGGTGGATCTGTAGTGGAGTGTCTGCGGCAGTGGGTAGGAGCAGATTTATGTGCATCAGATGATGACATGTACTTGCATGGACCTAATATGGAAACCTCCAATTCACCGCCTGTTGTTAAAAAAACTATTTCAAAACCAGATATTATCAGCATTCTCTCGGAATCTTTTTATTTGAGAGAGGATGGTGAGAAAATGTTTCATGCTGAGCTGAATTATGGCGATACCAAGGGCCCGAAATTTATCTTGGAATGGGCGTACGGAGATCCACGTATTTTCGAGAATTCTGAAAATCCACTCTATGATAAGGATTGTGACAGGACTGAAGATTGGCGCACGGGTCTGAATAAGTTGATGTATATGAGGTTCTTGATCTTCGCAAAAAATTATTTGAAGAAAACAGAAACTGAGGCGGAGTCGTATGTCCGAATGATGACCCGAGGACAGGAGGATGTATCTCTGAATGGGATTGATATGAAACCAAAACAGAGAGTGAAGACTGAGGATTTAAAGGTGAAAGGTTCCAGTGATGTGAAACCGAAGAGTGCAACTGTGCAAAAGAATGCCCAGGTAAAACCAATGGATGGTACGAAGCCAAAAGCTGCGCCAGTCAATGGTAGAGCTAGCCCGTGTGGTTCGAAGGAATGTCTTCACAGGTCAAATTCTGGTAACTCAGATGGTACAAGGCGAGGATCTCCATCAGTCATTGTCAAGGAAAGAGAAGGTGAATGCTGTTCTTCAAAGAATTGTGTTTATAGGAAGAAATCGGATGCATCAGTGGGCACAGGTACCTCCGCAGATGCCACAAAGTGTAGATCACCACCAGTCGTTGTTAAAGGGAGGGAAGGAGAGTGCTGTTCTTCTAAGAACTGTGTTTACCGAACAAAGTCAGATGTGTCGACTGCCGCTGAGAAGTCACCACTAGGTATGATGGGAAGAAAAGGCATACCAGTTGCCAGTGGTAAAGAAAGTGTAGTACACGCTTCTCTGGGGACAGAACCGCATGAGAGTGCTGTGCCAAAAAACCCTGTGGGTAAGTCTCAGTCGGCTGCAGTCCAAGCTGGGACTATGAAGAAGAATGCCTCCACCCAATGTGGGCCAGAACCGAAGCAAGTGAAGAAACTTGGAGGAGACAGTGGAAGCAAGGGACCTGACTGTCGTCACAAAGTCGATGCAAGCGGAGACAAACCAGCTGAGAAAGGGTGTAAACCGAAAGAGTTCAAGTGCACTTGTCCAAAGTCAGCTAAGCCGAATACCAAATCTGGGGATTCTTCCAAGTCCAGTGAAAGAGCTCCATGGGATAAGGATTACAAGCTGGCCCTTGAGGATATTTGGAAGTTCAAGAATAAAACTGCAAATAAGAAGTCAAAGGGCAAGGGCCTCCAAAGTGATCTTCCAAATCCGCATGAAATTTCTTACGAAGAGGAAATGTCTTTGTTGGAGTTGTGTGAAAAGGCAAAATTTGAAGAGTATGCACTAGATAAGTCCATGCGTAGTTTACTGCCAGATAAGCTTGTGCCAGACGACTTCAAAATCGTCCACGCTGAGTTTTTGCAGTCCAACTCCAAGAAGATTGAGAAGCGTGTGAAACTCATCGCAGTCAGTCAGGAGGGCATGAATGGCAAGGACTTGAAACAGCTGACGTATACAATATCATTTCCCAAGCTTAAATTTGGCGCTAAACCATCTCAGCCAGAGGTTCGGGTTGATGGAGGCATAATGACCATTTCTGGACCTCGAGATGATGGTGATAAAGATGGTGATTTTGATGATCTGGATATGGCATCTGCAACCGTTGAAGTCAAACCACATGTGAAACCGGAAGCAACAGAGAAAAAAGGTTTGTGTAATTAAAATGAAATACTGAAATTTGTGAAGCCATGAGCCATTTTCAGCACTGTTAGTGTCGGCTTTAGTAAAGAACAGGCAAAGAAAGGAGCAGATCTGCAAATGTAAGATTAAAAATATTGGTGTATGTGTATGAAGTCGTTACTTTTATGAAAAGAGTGCCAAGTATTTGTAATTCGACTCAAAGCCCTGCCAAGTACTTGCTGTATCATATCATTCAAAAAAAACTTTGGTGTGTGGCAAAGTTACAGTGGAACGATACCATAACTACAGTATAAATGTAAGGTGAGCTTATACATGTATTTTTGGTTTTATGTTGAGATTATTCACTGCAGATCTGAAACCAGCAAGCAAGACTTTCCCCACTGCAAAGAAGACTTCTGCGAAAATGAAAGAAAAGTTCGAATATCCAGAGAAATTCTACATTGATGGCGGGAGTATGCATGATGTGCCCATGGACGATGGTTTTGACTTTGAAGGGGCGACTGGCGGGGACTTTGTGATCAATGAGATGGTTCATGTTGGAAAAAATTGTCGGATCTGCACCACGTGCTTGAGACCTGAACCAAAACCGAAGACTTACAAGAAATGCCAGAAGTAAGTGAATTTTCAAACCAAGTGCCAGGAAAGAACATTGTGATTTAGAGTCATGGTTCTAGCCACAATAAAGTCTCGCTTATTTTAGTAATTGATAATGCAGCTTTACCAGACTGTTCATATACTAGAATGGGTTCAAAACTAAAGATAATCTCAGCTCTTAAATGTTATGAATCTTATACCTTGGTCTCGGTTTTTTGGTCGATGTAGAAATGAGCCCAGATTTTCATCATTCCAGCTCTAGTCAAACCATGATCAGTTCTTAGTGTAAAGTATGTCTCTCTTGTGTAATAAGAGTTCTATATGTCCGTTACGAGTCTTTTCCATTGTTTCAGGTGCAAAGACCTGAATGTGAGTAAGCCAAGGTACTACTGTGGTCGTGAATGTCAAGGTACGTATTAAGCGGGTGTGTACAGTCACAAATTGGAGATACATGTAGGTGTACGATGTCTGTGGTGGTCTTTTAAACTTGGAAGCCAACTTGGAATAGTTCAGGTTGCGGTGTTCAAAACCACACAGACAGAGATTGCCAGAATAACAGACAGATCTTTCCTCTCCAAGGCATTGAGAAGATGGCACTGTGATTGGGCAGTGGCTAACTCTACAGAGTTTCAGGTCTGCAAGTCCTCTACCCATTCCAGTGTCGAAGTGGAATGTACTTGATTCATGTTCTTGGAATTCATTTTCAATTTCATTTGCAGCTATCGATTGGCGAGATCGTCACAAGAGGGAGCACCGGGAAGGATTGCTTATCTAAAATGACGACAAATCAAAGGAATTCGGTAACCTGCAAGAAAAGGGACTATCGATGTCGCAAAATACCCTCGGCCAGATCTTTTTATGTTGTTAGAAAATGTGGACGATTGCCAGTGTACCTCTAGTGAATGTGTTCTCTCAATCTCTGCTTGTCTCATTTTACAAATTTTGGGAATCTCCTTTAGAATATAAATGCCAATTTCACAGTATCTGCATGCACTAGGATATTTTCTGGTGCAGGAAACTATTTTATGTGTTCTGCTTCCTAGCATGGTCTTTAACAGTATTATTGTAGCTTAGAATTCACCAGCATTTGATTTCTATTGAACCTTTGAGTTATACATTATACATGTATGGTCACTGCAAGATGGCCATTTCCATTGTGGCAGGAACCGCACGTGATGAGATTGAAGTTTCTTTAACTTTCTGTTTCTAGTGCCATTTTGAAGCATTTTAAGCATATCAAGTATTTTGTAGTTAAATAAGAGTATTGTATTCTATAGTTGTAGCAGTATTCTAAAACAGTCCAGACACAAGGAACATAAAATAAGCAGACTTGTACAGCAATGAAAGATAGCAGTCACTCCGAAACCTCTTCCAGACACCAATTCAGTTTGTTCGACTATTGTCTATTCAATTGTTCTTCTTCGATAGTTTGTGTGACCTTTTGTGAGTAGATGTTTTTCTAATGGAGACTATTACTGTAAAGTTTGCCAGGGGCTGTTGCGACTTTCAAGATGGCGGGACTGTTTATTATTAGGGACTGCTTTATGTTTCGGGCAGTCTCATTAGCTCTCAACTTGAGTTAAAACATGAGAAGTCTTCTGTAAGGAATGGACAATTCTCGTTTTGTATTTACATGTACCTCAATTTTATTTTTACTGTCATCTTAAATACATCTTGATGAATAAACAGGTGTAATTCAAAGACATATGTTGTATATCACATTCTGCTACAGACCCCACGTCATTGCTTGTCGGCAAAACTGATCAACTCCTTCAAAATTTCCCCTTTCATTGGGGAGCACATTGTCTTGTGGACTCTCTCCCTGAGCAAGGTCTCCTTTAGCCTTCTGTGCATGATTGGCTTGCCCCCAATCTGTTCCAAAGTGTCCAGCATCTCTGATGGGCTACCTTCAGTGGATGCCCCTAATGACTTCAGTACATCCGGGGCAAATTTGGCATAATGAGCCGTAGCTGCGATGACTAGAGGTATGTCTCCCTGATTGTGACGACCTGCAACTGTCTTGGCGACGGCCGTGTGAGGATCAAGAAGCATACCTGTAATGGGAAGAGAAATGCTCTATCACAAATAGGAGGTGAACAATTCCCAATTTGCAGCTTGGCAAACATTTCACAGTATCTGGAGCTGCTACAGCTGCAAGGTTTTGGAACAATACTTGGTTCCTCTACAAAAGATGAAATTTCATCAACAAAATAGTGTCAAGTTCACACACAGTTGCCAACATTCCAATTGTTTACTGTGCTTTCTGCATCCACTTGGGTCTACTCTATCAATTTAATCCATTTTGGATTGAGAAATAAGGTACCCCTGGTCATACCTGTTTCCTCAAAAGTGCTTCTGATAGTCTTTGAACAATCGTCTTCCGAGCACCAATCTGCTACAACATCTTGTTGAAGTTCCTGAAAAAACTGGAGAAAGAGAGAAATTGGCAAGTTCGTCTTCAACCTTCGTCACAATTTCAACCTGCAGGAGATGATGGCTTATCAATGTGAGAATCATACATGGCAGTGGACGTAGCTACAATGTATGTCCCATAGCTTGAATTGCCGCTTAATCCAATGGCCCGATTAAAGTCCAACAGCAGAGAGTGTGCACCATACATTGGTTACGTCAAAACCAATCTAGTGGAGTTGAATGTGCACTCACACAGCAGTTTAGGACACATTCATCCTTGCAGTATTTCAGAGCAATAGGTGGGACACTGCCAGTTCAACAGTAGGCCTCTGCGCAAAGATGAGACAAGTTTGAATGATTTCGAAACCTTCTCCCTATGACAATGGTTCCACAGTCCGAGGGGATCCTCAGGATTTCGCAGAGACAAACATTCATTAGATTGTGTTTACCTGTTCAGACACCTGGAAGAATTTCTTCTCTCCTAATGCAGAGTAATACGCGTCCACATTCTGATGCCAGCCACCAGACTTGTGGAACAAGAACCTTTCCAAGTTGGATGACTTGAGAATGTCGATGGCTGGAGACATTGTGACTTTGAGGTTGCGGGATCGGAGGTCATAACAACCAGTTTGGAAGAACTCGGTCAAGATGTTGTTCTTATTTGAAGCTAGAATCAATCGCCGGATGGGTAGTCCCATTTTCTGTCAAAATAGATATTTAGTTTTATAACTAAGCTAAGAACATCAACAAGACAGTTAAAAGACAATCTCAACCTTTTGTTATGAAACAACCAAGTTAGCATGTACAATTTATCCTATGATGAACTGAAACTGATAAATTATTGTCCTAAATGTACCTGCCTTACATACAAGTGGTCATTTGAGTACAAGTAGAGGTCAAATGATGGTCCTCAGTATAGACAGTTGGAAGCTAGGTTGTCCCTGGAATGAAGTACAGACAATGCAATGTCACATCTCAGGTCGAATGAATTACAGGCAAACTCACCTTGGCATAGTAGGCAGACAGAATATTCCCAAAGTTTCCTGTTGGAATACAAAGGTCAATTTTATCGTCCATTGCGACCACTCCCTGCTTGACCAGATCAATGTACGATGAGACATGGTAGACAACCTGTGGTAGGAGACGTCCCCAATTGATAGAATTGGCTGCACTCAGCTTCGTGTTGAAGTTGGTCAATAGTTTGTTATTTATGGTGTTGTCATTGAAGATATCTTTGATAGTTGTTTGGCAAAAGTCGAAATCACTTTGGACACCTAGAAATAGAGGGAGTATTTGGCTTTAGTGAGAACAGTTCGCATGTTGCTCGACATTTTAAACCTTCCTGAAAAAGATGAAATAACTGTTAAGATGAATTGGGGTGAAAATGTATTCCTTTTTTAATTAAAATTGATCATTAATATTTGCAACTTGTTCTTGCAATGTGTGTCATTGATACTGATTGTAAAATGTATTGATTTTGGTTTTGAAATCCCAGGGTGAAATTGTACATTGATTTTATTGTATTTGTTGAATGAATTAACAGAAAGTGAGCACCAAAACATAGTGTTTATCACAAAAAGAATGGTAAAATACTTCTTAGCCCAGAGCATCTCACCATGTGACATTTGTGACTGCATTCACACTCCATGCAGTTGACTCTGTCACCGGAGTAGCACTGAAACTGTCTGATCAATCTATCCATCTCTCCCCGGAGACTGTTACAGCTTCCCCGTACGTCTATATTAAGCCAATCAATATTGTATCTGTCTAATAATAGATCCATTATGGATGGCGGTACAAGTGTCACCAAGGTGAGAGTCTGACCAGAAAGAATTGTGGTTTAACGCAATAACACATTTTTTGAGAGGGTGGATCTGATCAGTTACACAACGCCATGGATCGGGAAACAAGGTGAGCATAAATTTCTGGATATTCTTTAGGTATTTATCAAGTCAGACGTCTTTGTCTGACAGGTGTCGATTTGATGTATGGTTGTAAAACATTATTGATTGCGTTGCATTGGCAGTATCCATGTGATGTATCCGGACACTGATGTGACTCCAACCCACTAATGTAAAATCAAGATTAAAGAACTCCGAGTCTCTTTCCACCAGGAGCAGCTGACATTGTCTCTAGATACCTGCCTGTGCTGCTGATGCTGGTGAAATTGATTTGTGCACGGTATTGTGTGTGCAGTATTGTGTGCCATACAATGCCAACAGTATCTGCCATTTTCTTCTATTCTGTCTGCTAAAGTGACAGCGATAAAACTGAGGGGGAGAAAGGTCAAGTGTTGTATTTGACAATAGCATAACATCCTGACATAACCAGTGGTTTTCAATAAACAGCAGAACCTCCCTTAGGAGACACTCCTCTATTAAGGTCACCCTCTGTATTAAGGACACTAGTTTTGGCCCCAAATTGGGTCTTTCAATTCAATTTGACCTCACTTATCAGGACATCTCTCTATTAAGGACAACACTTGTCAGTCCTGGGGTTGTCCTTGATAGAGAGGTTCTACTGTACTAGCTACTTGAGAGCATTTTGAAGATGCTGCAGCTTCATTCCATTCGTTTTCATTGTTTTCCTTTGCAATGACCATCGCAAATGGGTGATTATCTTCGCAAGCAATTAAATCGCTTGTCTAGTTTGTGGGCACTTTATACACAGCTACTCCAGTCTCTAGTATAGCTGTAAATTAATTGATTTTCTAATTATTGTGCAATACACAAGGCACATAACTAAACTTAGCTTTGTAATTGTTGTTGATATAATAGGTTACACCCTTCCATGTATGTGATCAGGGAAAAATCAAAAGCTTTGTTTGTTTATGTCCTGCAAAAATCAATCAATTTTCAAAGCAATTCTTCAAAGCAATTTTGATATGTTGATATTACCAGTAATCAACTGATTGTGTACATCATAAGAGAGCAAAGTCTAACATTTCACAATGTCGATAATGGCAAACTAGTGGTTTGAGTATATAACAGTCATGTTCAGAGCTTAATAATGACAAAGCCTAAAATCATCCTTTAATTCTCACACAAACATTTGAAGCATATACCAATGGAAGGGTGAATTTAATTCCTGTCAGACATGAATACATGACATTTCTCACAGCCTATTGTGGTGTGCTGCAACTCAGCAATAACCTTTTCCTGTAGACATAAGTAACAAAATCCACCATTTCTAAAAAAGTTTGCATCATATGATATGTAGCTGGTTTTTTACATATTTTTGTTGTTCATCTGAATATCATCTTAACATCTTACTTAAAGGGCTACTGCCTTCTTCAAAAACTGGAAAACTGAACTTGAATTTGAATATGGTTTATCTGATGCAGAGCAATCTTGGACACGACTGAAAGGGATATAATGTCCTTGTACACTTTCGGATGTCACCCTGTAAAATACTCCACAAAGTAGGTTGTCACTTTACTATCGACAGCAGTCAGTAATTCACCCCACTCCTCCTTAGCATCTCCATCTAGCGAAAGATTACCTTGAAAAAGGGTAGTTTCAAAGGTTGCCAACTTTAAAAATATATCTTATGATGGAATACGATCTTTCAATTACCGCAACACCATAGACCTGAAGACTTCAAAGCTTTGATGTTTTATGTTACAATTGGAATATCAGCTGAGAATAGATAATCCTCATATTTTTTGGCTAAATCCTCATCGTTTACAACTGAAACATGAATAGTGAGTATAGGGTTTCTCAGAAAAAAACACAAACTTTGAACAGTGCAGAACAAAAAGAATTTTTATGCATTCAGTATACTTTGCTGGCATCTGGAGCAGTTTTTGGGAGTTTGAATTTCAATGTGGAATTTTATTAAGTGTATTCTAATCTGATTTGTCCTCTTGCAGTGAATTTTTGATCTAGCTGAGAGACCAAGATACATGGGCTAGAATCTACAAAATGAGGGACTGGCGCCTGGCATTGCTGGTCATCGGTAGGTCCACACACCCTGGACTCAATATCAATGTGTCATTGTTCCACTCTCCAATTGAAGTGCAGCTTCATGCCACTACAGACCAGTACTTTTGTTCACAGCGACAAGATGCACGCTATGGACCGAAATGTTGCTCCAATGATATCATATTGCAATGTAACATAACACAGGTTTTAAAACATCATTGTTGCAAGACGCCAGAGAAAGCCAAAGTCAGCCGAATAACATAGAATAACATCCAGTATAGTGAAGTGGTTTAAGACTGAAATGATGATACGACCTTTAAAGGTCAATAAAACATCTATAAGCCCTAATTGATAAACAGGCAATTTTTCTAGTTCACATGCCTCCTGTGCAAATATCATGTGACTTCTTTCATAATTTCAGGACTTCAATCTTGCATCTATCAATATGCCTGTGGACAGGAGATCGACCTCTTCACCCTGTGTCCATCGCTTATGTCAGGAATCCAAGTGTGTGCTGATAAATATATGCCAGGAAAACAGACGCCGATCATGGCCATGTTTGACCCAAAAGCAATTGGAAAAATAGATTTGAATCTGGGAAGTTTTAGAGAAATGTGCAGGTACAGTTTGTTTCAAAAGTTTTAGAAAAGTTTGTATCATTGAAATTATAGCTTGCCCATGTCCGTGTTATTCCTTAATAGTGTGAGAAACAGGTGCAAGTTTATCTAGCTTTGAGTAGATGTTGTTTGCAATAAGGCAAGTTACTGTTAGCCAGTATAGTTTGTTATGAGCGTTCAACTTTAAGGGTGTAATCATCTTCCTATAACCAACGATAGGTCAGGTGATAGGACAGATGATTTCTGCCTCCATTGCACTGCCAGTTTCAGTAAAATGAAGCACATGTAGTATGTGTATAATGTTCAAAGTGGCTATTCTTACGACTAGTCGTAACTTAGGATTTATGCGATTTCAGAGATTAAACTGAGGATCTCGGGATATAAGACTAGTGTAAAGGAAGGGTTAGGGTTAGGGTTGGCGCTAGGAGTAAGTGTTAGGGTCAGGGTGAGCGTCAGGGTTAGGATTAAGGCCCAAAAAGGTGAAAATGATCGTCGTAAGAATAACCAGTTAGTTTGTATGTAAAATGCATTAGGGATCGTCGTAAGAATAGTCGCGGCCTATAATGTTTTCTACCCACCACTCTTTATGTCTTCGTAATAAAAGCACATATTTCATATTGATCTTTTCAGTACAATGTCAATGATAGACCAAATGGAAAACCACTTCGTGTGTATCAATACAGTCTTGAACATCACCACCTGCCCCGCCCTTGGCCTTGACCTTGCAGACTTACTGAACCCCAACATGCTTGGGGCCATGAAAAGATCGTGGAAGTACACGTGCCAACACTTGGAAGGTATTGATTCTAATTATTTGATCATTCAAAAACACAGAAATGGGCAGATATGGAATACATTATCATGCCCATCCTTTGCACCCTACTCTAGGGGCTAATTGGGTTCGTTTAAGTCTTGTCAGTTTTGGCGGGTATTTTGGTTGCACTATTCCCCCTTTAAATCTTATGATTCCTACTTTACAGTTCTGGCAAGTGAAGCGGCACAAACGTGTCTGATAGAGACCAACAAACAAATGCTGAGATGTATAACAAAAAGGTCACGAGAGAAGAAGCTGAAAGATGCTGTTGAGGAGGCTACAGAAAATAACTCAAATCAACAGGATGTCGTGAAATTAAATAATTGCATGTAAGTAGACAAAGTAAGGTTTTGGGTCATAGACTGTTTCAACTTCAGTAGAGGTTATCATCTCATGACAATTAGTAGACTAGAACCTTTTTAAAGGGGCTATTTCAAATGATCAGTTAATAATGATTTTCAAATCTTTCTTTCAGAATGTATAGTTTATCATCAACCTGTTTCAAGAAAGCATTGGATTTAAAGGGCTGTCCACAGAACATCAGTGACGTCGCCTGGAAGTCGGTCAGTCTAGTGATCCCCACAGCATGTACGACTGGACCTTACGCAATCTATAACAAGTTATTTTCTGGGACAAGCGAAAACTCTTCAACCTCAAAAACTGTTAGCATTCTTCCTTTCGTGTTGTTGATATTATATGTTACTTTCCTAGATTGGACATAAACTCAATGTAGCTATACAGATTACCTAGTTTTTTTATATTTTACCAGGAACCGACAAATTGCTTTGGCGGTGTTCACAGTATTCTTCTATCTCCAAGATAAACGTTGTGTTTCTTCAAAAGAAACCAGGAAATCAAATTGAAACTTTCATCATGCAGGCCTAAAATGAAATAAGCTATGGTTCCAGTAATCACCAGACTAACACTCATTGACAAGTCGCTACAAATGTACATGTAACTCACTTACCCATGACTTGCACGTTCCTGCCTCTCACTGATGCCATCTGGTGTTTCTGAATGTCACTGATGCCCTCCTCTGGGTACAGCACCATCAGCTTTGTTGATTCAGGATCTGGAAGGAGTAAATTTAAGAGTTGAGATTATGAAATACACCAAATGCATTTGCCTTTGAACTTATTTGCTATTGTCCTGTAGTTTTGTCATGAAGAATTGTTCCAAAAGGTTTTTGTTTTTGACTGGCTTTTCAAAAATGACAATCAATCACTGTGCCAGTGCCAATGTTATCACAATTACATTTTAAGTCTTCACATTTTTTCACATTACAAATTTTTTTTTGTAAATTCGTTATGGTTTATGTTGCGTCCCCATGGTACCATACATTGTACTATGACTTAATAGGTGGATGAAACGAGGAGAGAGGATTGTTGAGTGGCCATGTGCTTTTTCAAGGCACCAAGTTCCTGTTGTAACTATATATAGCTGTTGTCTTTTCAATATCATATTAAAAAAAGACTAAAAAGGTTTTTCTTTCTTTATCAACTTGGGTATTGGAATTTCGAAATGAATTTCACAGGGTCGTGATTAGGAAGGAGGGTAAGGAATGAGATTGTCGAAGAGCAGAATTTGACAACAGTTGTGCGTACCTGTGTGCCTGATGAAGCCATCTAATACTGCACTCCCCGTGTCACCAGAGGTTGCCACCAGTATCAGGTACTTGTGTTTTGGCAGACCGTCACAACAAATTGCCTTCTGAAAGAACTGTGGCATCAACTGTAAAGCAAAGTCCTTAAAAGATGCTGTTGGACCATGAAAAAGTTCCATGACGTAGATATTATCTTTGAGGTGAATAGTAGGACAAACTTTGGCACAATCGAAGATGTCTTTGTTATAAGCCGACGACACCATTTGGGAGAGTAACCTCGGATGAAGGTCTTGAGGGGACAGCCATCTTTCCAAAAGCCTCTGAGCAAGATCCTTGTAACTGAGACCAATTAACCGTGACAATTCCCCACTATGTAAGACTGGTATGTCTCCGCTTGGAACATATAGTCCGCCATCTTGGGCGAGTCCTTCCCGCACCACGTCTAGGAATGATTTACGTTGTCCTGATGAAACCTCATGCGCCGATCGTGTTGATCTGTATCCATCTTGTGCCTGGTGTAATTTCAACTCTTTTAGAACTTTCTCTGCTGTCTCTTCAACTGTTTCATCATTTCTAACCAGAATTCTAATGTCGTGGACTCCCTCATAGAATTGTTTTCGATACTTCAGAGTATCGCCAATTGGCTGGCCGCTATATTCGCCAACAATTCTTAAATTTTTTAATATCTCAAGACGATCAGTCACAATTTTGTCATCGACATCAAGATACACCACTGGCCCTAATGACCTTAAGTGATCCTGTGCTGGCCGGTACATTGGATTTGAACCAGTCAGGGAGACAATATGGTTGGAAATGTTGAAATTCATGAATGCCTTCCCCTCCGCTTCCACAAATTTCCCATGCCCGACTTCTAGCAACTGAAATAGAAGACAATTTTTATTGTTTATAAATTTTGGGATGAAGGTAAATAACAGTTGCTGGTACCACAAGCCATTTCTATGATCCAGTTGATGAACACAGTACTTATTTGTGACTGAATTAAATACACAGAAGAGAAAGCTCGAACAGGGGTTAGTAAATACCTTCTGAGCAACTGGCATATTCCAGTAGGTCTCTAAGAAGTCATTGTCGACATCTACCACCGGCATTGCAAGCTTCTTTGACAATATTCTGCCAACCGTTGTCTTCCCAGATCCTGGGCTACCCATCAACACCACATTATCCTGAAGGTAAACAGAAATATGCACTAAAGATCTCAACCTACCACCTAATAACAGACTAAATCCAATCAGTTTGTCTGGAGCTTAATAGTCTTGCTGCAAACATTATCATTCATAGTCATTAAAGTAATGTCTCGAAGAAACATGCCTTGTCGCTCAGTGAACACGCATCTTACTTCCAGATAGAACCTTAGGCCAACAAAGTTGTCCAGCAAGACAAAACCACTCAACCCTAGGCGTTGTAGCCCATCACCCCCACTGCAGTGCATGTGCCTCTAATAAGGCCCAACTAGGGACTGACTAATGCCGCCCTTAACTACGAGTTGTCCAGATTACACGGACAGAGGTAAGATTAAATGAAAAGGACCAATTTGGGAAAAAATATCACTGTAGTGAGCAGATCATGCTAACAGAGATGTCTGCTAAGGGAAGTTTGTTCAGTTCTATGTTTTACAATAGATGGGCAGCCTTATTTTTTAATATCTCACCTTTTCTTTCCTTACACTGCAACCAAACAGTCTGATCTGTGAGTACCATCTTTCAAAGGGATGGGTTGCCCTCAGACATCGGGATAGGCCAATCCTAGACAGCCACATCATGACTGAAGTTCCTGAATTGAGTATTGACGGATGCGTCTGGGGTGGTGTCCTGCAGAAAAACATTTACAATTAAGTCCCAGTCATCAACCAGGCCTGCATGGGTCAACAATAACGGGTTGAAACGCATATACAACAGTATGCTCTGTCCCTAACTCCCGCCTAAGCTACAGATCATCAAAATAAAAACAAACCTTCCATGTCCGTGGAAAATGTTGGGGAGACCCCAAATAAAGCCGACACGTGGCGAATTCAAATTTCCCGCGCTACCGGCCATTGTGACTGAACGTGGCAAGGCAACACGACTCGGAGATGACCAGCTTGGCTGCTGCAAAATATCGGCTACCAAATTTCTCAACTAAGTCATCCATGAACTCTACGTCGTCATGTGATATAACAATCTCATATACCTTCCAGTTAAGTAATCCCGAAACGAACGAAAACTGTCGTCTGCTGCCCAATCAGCTATATCGTCACCGCACGGACCACGAAACTATCACAGGGTGCGCTGCTGTTATCAGGTCTTATCACCATGATGGGCGGGAACGTTTAAACTCATTTTTCGAACCGGTAATATCGACAGATGGAATCTTCAACATTAAACCTGGCCTATTCCCTAACGGTCAATGTATATGTCGGCAAATAGCTTGCCATGAAGACAATCCGAATGGCTCCTGGCCTAATTTACAGTAGTAGACCTATTCATTGATCTGGCGATTCGGCACGGTTTGCCCCCCCCCCGGACTGCATTATCTGCATCACAATCAGTCAAGCGTTCGTCGGACCTGGCCGATTTTACAGTGAAAGGGCATCTGTTTGGCTGTGTTACTACACTCCGGACGCAGTGAATTTGCCTATAGGATGACTATGGACGGCATCGCCGGGTAGTCTGCCACTGGATCTGTCCTTTCTGTCGCGCTCATGGCCAAGATGAAACAACAACCATTTCCTAATAATCTGATGAACATTTAATAGTGCATCCCTGGGCAGCCCATTGCACCATCCTAATAGGGTCTCCTTATGGGTGAGGAACGAGGCCGGTCCACTGTCCTTGCGTCCGGAGTGTAGTCAGTGTTGATTGACCAACTGGTCGAACGGAAAAAAGGGACTCTCAGCTTCTCAGTAATACTGTCATGATCATAACGCTTTTCCCAGCGTTTATTTTCATATCACTCTAATTAAGCGATGCGAACCTGCATGGGAGGCTACATGGTCGTGGACATGTTTTCCGTGTCATGTCTTGATTGGTCCATTATTGTCGCTACCTAGCTCTCAGTGGGCGTCTCACAAGGGATGCGAGGGTAATGTGCCAGGCGTGAAATGACATGCCACTCAACCGAGCTGGAATTGGTGCTAATGTGACCTTAGTAGGCTATGCTTTAAAGGAGATTTGATCACTGTCACGGTAATCAGCAGCATTTCCCGTGGCAACATAATGGATAGGGATTATTCATTAGGGCTGGAGTGGGCGGGGTGGGTTACCGGTTAAAAACGTTTCAAAATGTAAGTAACGTACACAAAAGGTAATATTATCTAAACCCGTAAATCGTTGCCTATACACCTTTCCAGAAATGGGGCGCTGAGTGTCCGAAATAGTGATGTCATAAGGGGAAACTAGGCCTCATGGTGGAGGGACAAAGGAGATAGTCATGGTTGACCAACACACTTGAATGCCTTTAATGACGGACAAGGGGGAAAAAGTTAGTTCCAATGCAAGCCACCAATTTCGGGAAGCATGTATAGGTTTATGTTTTCTGGCACTGATAGTTTATATTTGTATGTTATATATCATACAAACCTACTTTTGAATCAAGTTGGAGAGATCCCTATTGGCAATTTCGTGTACCTTAATCTTGCCAACCTGGCTTCAGCCTACTATATATTCTCCCTTTAACAGCTATGATTGGATTGAAGGTATGTCAACAAACTTGAAGGTTGTCTCACCAAGATATGAGATCAGAAGAGTTTGGCAGAATGATTGATTTTCCCCGATATCTAAAATTGAATTAAATTCATCCGTGGGCAAACATGATAAGTTTGACATGGTGCACTGGGCCGATTAGATATATATATTTGCGATGAAGGTCACATCACAGGCACTCGAATAGCCCATCAAAATGAAGGGGTGATCATGTTTGTGGGGTGTCATCTCAACCCCGGCGCAGCTTCAACTATAAGCGTCGCCTCGCAAAGGAGAATTTTTATCGCAGCGACATGTGATGATTTAATATCGCATCGGGATCCGACAAAAGTCTCTCGTTTTTGGTTGTCGCTGCTGATACCTGCGACAAGAATATGTCGATATACAACACTTCCGATTGGCGACAATACTTTACATAAAATGTCTCGTTGTAGCCGAGTGGCAATGATTATCCAGACTAAGTTAAAGAGTCTGTTCGTAGGATGCGCCACTCGGCTGCAACGAGACATTTTATGGAAAGTATTGGCGCCAACGGGAAGTGTAAAACTGCCGTTTTTTCAAGCGATCGAAAAAAAACTATGAAAATGGCCGCCTCATCCCGCCCTCCCGAAGGGGAAAACTGTGAACAGAATTGACCGCCGCTCCAGATTTAATGTAAAAAAATCGATCAAAGTCTCTGAAATGCTTTGAGAGGTCGTTCAGTATCTCAAATAAGACATTTACCACCCGTGGTGCACTAATGAATACAGTGAATGGTCATTTGCATGTTTGATTTCATAGCTGTGTGCCAATCAGAGCTAACTTGGCCCACTGCCGCGATTCCGGGGACGAATCAATATCTCCTCCTGTAGCATAGCTCAAGTTGTCCTCTCCCGGCTGTGCTTACAAGGAACACTCGGCATGCTAACATCTCATGTTGTATATATGTATTTTCTGTTAACATCATCAGTCTTTGCAGTGCAGGAACTGGGGAACAGAAGCCAAGACACAGCCTTGATCCTGTCTCTTTTATCAGCCGTAAGTTCGGGACAGTGCAAACCGCTGGTTGTTTCCTTCACCGCACGACAGAGTATATTATTTTTGAACGTTCACGTAGGAAGTCTCGAGGAAAGTGATAATTATGATGTTTAATGCAATTAGTAAGATTATGTCATTGTTGCATCGAACTTCTATTGATAGTTAGGTCTAATGACTTTCATGTTTGCCGTCATCCTCAGCATCATTGCTACGTTCTCGTCTTTGACATGTAAGTCGCATATTGGTTTCACTGATGAGCCCATTAGTGAAGTGAAAGACGAGACACACTACATATGTACTGATGAGCACGAAGGCCGTTGATCGTCTGCGCTGACGGTCTTCTTTTATTATTACGCGCTACAGCCAGTTTGAAATCAGGCTTGCTGTCCCAATGCCCACACCTATCAAATAACACAGAACGGCAATTGTTACGAATTGTCTGAGTTATAATTGATTTTCTATCAATGCAATGCAATTATGGCCCGCTAAGGGAAGCTGCACAAGTATTAAAGAAATGTGGCGATTCTGGTTGTCGCGAGGCCTTGCGCGTCAAGACGACCCTTACCGCAGGGTGATGGATGATCTTAAACCGTTACCTAAACGCATACAGGCCTTGAGGCAAACGCATAGGATTCTCTTAAAGGCCTCATGTTGTGGGATTCATCTTTTCTCTGAAAGTGTTATTGGTCATTAGTTGGACGGATGTGGCGGTGATGTCAGGAAACAGGTTCTGGTTGAAAAGCTCATCGTCTGCAGCTCAGCAGCCGCGCTATAAGGAATTGGCCGGGGCGGGTCAGAGCTAAGAGTTGGCCAGAATCTCTCATAACCGATAACGCATTAGCGAACGCTTAATGTCCATTATATGTTCCCATTAACTTTTTAAAACTCGAATTATTGGGTTAAGATGGCTCGAGATCATTGTAAGTATATAAATCGGCGCTGGATTTCGACAGTGGTTCCTGGCAAGTCCAACAGCCTATTTGGCAACAACTGGCAAACGTTTTGTAATAGTTACCACCACGCTTCTTGGTTATCATTTCTCGTATTCTGGCACATCCAACAAAGAAACGCGGGCGGAAAGACTTCCTAAGATTGATGTCGTTGCCATATTGGGTGACACTGGCGTGATATTTAATGCAGTCACCCGGCAAGATTAATTGACGAAAACCGTGACCTCACACCCTTTCTCTTGCGTCACTGACTCTACGATAGGATGGATCTCAGATGCGGGCACATAGATGAAAGTCACTTATACCGTTGGACGACGTTGGAGGCTGGAGGAGAAATCAACCTCTCAAAGACATACTCGGTTCCAATCTGGCCTCCTGGCCGAAGGTTTGCTCTACAAGTACATTCATAACGGGTTTTATTGGAGAAAAAACACTGACTGCTCTTTGAGATTGCATGTAGTACATGTAGTATTTCATCCATCATTGCCTATTTGTACAACTTTATAAGATGCAGAGGCTCTTGAGGCTTTCGCATGTTGCCACTAGATTGGTGTCTATTGATTCAATCATGCAGAATGACTGACAATCTGAATTGCTTAATGAAAAACCGTTACAAACTGTATTACGCCATATTTGCCGACTTGGGTCCTCAGTTGAAACAGCTATCACAACATCATTAGGACAGTTTGTTTTACAAGCCATCCTGCAGGACTTAAGAATGTTTTTTTCTGTCGCCGTTTGAAGACCTGGGTAGTGTTGTCTAATCTGGGTACATTCGGTTTGGGAAGGATTGTCACGGCCTGTAAACATATATACAAAAGGAAAACAGGATTCTGTCTGGCAAAACGATTTTATTTCAATTCAGTATGCTGACATTCGAGCGATATATAGCTTGCATGTACCAATGGGTTTTAAAAACTACGCGCCGCATCCTCAAACCTTTCAACCCCCGATCTAGGCTATTCACGAAATCTGGCGATTTACAACAAATGTATGTAGTCGTCAGCCTGAGCATCCCCAATACCGCTTATTGATATTTTCACAGCACCCGGGCTGTCTTACCACTCCTCAGCACTTCAGAATCAATAAACGTCCCACTACATATCTCATGAAAATATCATACAGAGACGAAGAGCATAATATACCAACTACTTGAGAGAACCCCATATTTGTCTACATCTTGTAACAAGCAAATACGTGTACCACGCTCAACAAGCAAAGATATGCTGCAATCTTGCTGTCAAAAAAGAAGAAAAGCGTCGACGCGCCGACATGAAAGGATTATGAAAAGAAAGACGGCAATGTCTGCTGGATGCTTAGTAGAAACCAACTTTTCTGACATTTGCTTGTGAAGTGTTACATCGACAGGGTCTTCATACTAGGATAATCGTTTTTCAACCATTCCTTGCCGAGTTCCGAATGCAGTCAGAAAATGTATGTAAAGCAAAACCCTTCCCAGCTGATGACGCCTTAGACGAATCCGACGAGTGTTTCATTTCATAGAAGCATCACCTTAGTTCATGATTGGGGATTTTTATCTTCTTTTCTCTCTGTATCTGGTATCAATTCATGATTATAATGCTCGAGTATGTCAGTTCAGCTAAAGAGTCTGCCATTAAACCAAATACTCTTGACTCATCTTTCAGTACATCATCGGTTTTATTGCGTTGTTATTTCTGTTTGTCTCCATGATGATTACCAACTTACCATTGTTTTGAGATTGCAGATTACATTAACAATGTAAAATCCCCTCTCTCTCATTCCTTTCCGTCATGCTGCTTAGATCTTATTTAAAGAAGATTGATTACGAAATTGCATCCTTATGTTAACACGACCAACTGATTTATCGCTTTCTTGAGCAGGTGATAAAGAATGCATTCAACTCAATTCAATCAACTCGATTTAATTTTGTCTTGAAGATACTATCGTTATGACAATGAAATCATCCTAAAGAAGCATTGTACCACATCTAAGCCAACACAGCAGACGACACAATGTGGCTTTGAATATGAAGCAATAACGAATAATGTGCTGATGATATACTTCCTATTTTCATCACCCCAGGTTGCGTTGCTAGTAAGCGAAAAGCATAATCCCCACCCGCGACTGGTGGTTATTGTAAGGTTATTACCAGGGACATTTACGCTAGCGTTTATGAGTGAGGCAACCCTTACTCTTGTCATTAACCTTAATCAGTCTATATCTTGATTAAAGAAGTCCCTGAGCGGGATATTGCTTAGCGAAACCATTAAATGGTGTGAAAATAGACGTGTAGAAGCAGCCCAGGTAGCATTATTGTCTTCTTCTTAACGGGTATCCCCCCCCCCCCCCCCAAAGACTTTTGAACTCAAGCAGTGAATAGGTACATGTAGGTAATCGCTGAAGTTGTGTCTCATCCGCTTGGCCAATGCTGCTTTGAAATATCATTAGCAGTACAAAGTGCTTTGCAGTGCAATGCAATGTTACATGTACGATCATGCATTACTGTGTGTAGCCCCGGATTGCCTCGCAAGGATGTAACATATTTGTACATTCGCCTTTGATACTGACACGGGGAAGATAACTAGGGTAATTTCAAAATACCAAGAGAATGACATTCTGTAAGCTCAATTAGTCATCAGATATTCTGCTTTTTCCCCCTGCTTGCCGGTGGCACGAGGGACTGACAAACGCTGACGGGCTGCACGGAGACGGTCGTGGGAAGGCAATACTAGTACATGAAGATCAGGTGATGCCTTACAAGATGGAACAGAGAATCATGTGGACCAGTATCAAACATGACAGGAGATGAACCAATCAGTCAATTACTTCCCTTTGCGAGCATCGTTCGTGTTGCAACCACTTTCTCGGGGCATTTTCCGTTTTGAACAGGAGGTGTTGTCAAAAACCTTCCAGCGTTTGGCAGCGCAAATCCCTGGACAAAATAAGCGGACAAAGTTACCGGTATATATATGTTGTACATAACCACATCAATTCCCCTATGAGATTTGATTGATATGCCGCTTGTTCAAGAGGAAAGGAAATCTAGTCGTTAGGACGTCACTGCTTCGTGATGGCACTTACATGTAACATGCCAATCAATGGCTAAAGATACCAGAGCCTAATCAAATTTACCAAACTCCGTCAGAAAAGTGTAATTGGCATTGGATGACGTTACATGTACATGTAGGGACTACAGCCTGAAGCTCAGGGTGTTTAATGTTGGTCCCCCGAACACGATTACTATCCTATTGTGGTTAATGAAGACGATGGTCGAATCATTAGGAGAGATAGCTCCAGGCAGAGCTCTCGTTAAGGCCATTTGGTTGGTTGATCTTGATGAGGAATCAAAGAAGCGGACGTGTCCAAGTGTTATTTAACCCGTTTACCATCAGACTATGTTAAAAGGAAGGGATGGATTATGATGCCGAAGAGACGTACACTCCTTGTCAAACACAGATTTCTCTCATGGAAGCTAACCGAAGACGTCATGTATAGCAAGGACGAAGCTGGAAGCGTGATAATTGAGGCGAATATTCTGAACATTTAAACGCTGCCAATGGCCAATCGAAGACACATTTATGCGCTTTCGCTGCTACTTCCCATGAGGGTTCGAATTTACTGATCCTTATATTCATGTGTGTTAAACGGAATGCCTACATATCGCCTATACATATTTTGCTCTTGCTCCTCTGTAATAACGAAATGGAATTAATACGAATTGAAATTGCGCAGCTCAGCTCCAGTGCCAACACTATACTCATCGTTCCTTTACACGGTATTGATGGTCACAATCACACTGATTTGGCGGCACATCGACCGATCTAACTAGACGATATTCGGACACAAAGGGATTCATTTGGCTCATGCCATGCTCTTGAGGCCACCAAGTGTATCTATTCTTCGTATCTTCCATACCAAAGATGACTTGTGACGCCAAGGGAGGCGGCTGTAAATTGATCGTGGAGAATTATATTTTGCCGTTGGGACCTTCTTGCTCTTGCTATGTGTAGAGGAATGGCAAAATCGAGATGGATAGAAATATTGGTATTCCTGATCAATTTGATGTCCAAGCATTCAGTTGCCTCTAAATCAATTGACTTTCACTATCACTTGCCGAATTATTCGCTGCAGTTAGCATTCATGGTGATTCATGGGTGCTAGGTCTTCTTGTCAACAGCCCATTACAATTGAAATTGCCTTTACCGAACCTTGATATGTGTGCTGAACGATTAAGGACCAGGTTACGATTCTCGTTCGTGCAGATAGTAGAGTTCACCAACCTATAAATGGGTGCTCCTTCAGTCATACTAGGTACGCCTGGTGATAGATCGTGTCCCAGAAGGCCAGCGATTACTTTTACTGTATCGATGCCATCTTGCTTCACCAGACGTGATCCATTTGATGAGTCCCATTGTGGCCCCCTAAACTGACAAAGATCCTTTTTACCATTTCGCTTTTTTTCTTGCATTATTTGCTGGACCATAGAAATTGCATATATTTGGTATAATCTCAGTGTTAATTCTCACGGGTTTTGGGCATGCCAACAACTAACATGTCCATTCCAAAGAATAGCCATACAGAATAACTGCTTTTAAGGGGCCAGGGACAGAATACCATGCAACGCCGAACTTATATTCACCTATTTTCTTGAAATACAACCTGCCAACTGATTCATTGCCTTGAACAGAGCACACATTCCTTTTCACATTTTCTGCCGACATCCTTTGCTAAGATGCTCAAAATAAAACCGACTATAAAAGGATAGGCTTAAAAAGCGCCAATCAGGAAATAAGGAGTCGATGGCAGAGCTGAGTTTGACGAGTGCAAGCTGCAAAACAACACGTTCGAAACCTCAGCGTTTCCTCCGAGTAATCTAAGCCCAAACTAAAACGATGGCGATCCTCCAAACCTCATCTCGAATTCCGGCAACCACTTGTGGTACACTCACCTAATCAAATGAAACCCGGTTCCAGATATCCCGTCCTTATTTTGCAATTTTGTTTTCCTCGAGACGGTTAGCGCTCATTAGATAGTTCTAAACATTTTCCGTGACCAGGTCATTGGTATGGATGGCTGGTAGCCAGGGCCCGCGTGCCCCGCTTCATCACCAGACGCCGTATTCTCGGGGAAAGCCACCATCATGGAGATGATTAATGCCTTGGTTTCTGGCCACATTTTGCGCGGCGGGAGTTAGAAAAAGGGGCGGATTTACCGGCATCAGCAGCGTAGTGATGACCAAATTAGATGGCTTGTGTTGTTTTATAGGTAACACAGTCATGACAGGTGACGTGGTTGGTTGGCTGTAAACCATGTTGAAATTGGTAGACTTTCCTTTCATGAGTCGGTCACGACTTGACCACAAATGATGAAGCATTGAATACTCCAGCCTTTTTTTATTATTTGCGTGACATCAACTTGCAAACAAAATAATTTCTTACTCGAAACCTATTTTTGGAGACCCTCCATGATCAGCAATACATGTATATGCTTTTTTCCTAAACACGCCATGGCTGCATGCTCATTTTCACGCAATTCCCATTAAAATATTCGATGATAGGCCTACTGCTCCTACAAATGCAGACGGTACATACATATTGAAGAAAACTTATCATCGCCGACTCTGTCATCGGAAGTCTGAGGAAGGAACGCGGATTCTGAAGAAAACCAGGAAGTGCGTTTTAAGGAACAAATCGCGCTACGCATATATATTGCTGATCATAGGATGTACATGCATGTACATGTAGCACTGACAAGGACGCTGATCATCATTCTTGATTTGCACTCATTCTCTATTTGCCCACGTAGGACAAGCCACCTCTACAGTTAAAGTTTGATGCGAATCTGTAACGCATCTTAACGAACATGACGAAGGCAATTTCCGCCAAGCATCAACTTATTGCAAAGATTGCAGATCGTCGCAGGATCTCAATATCAATTTTGTGTTTGATATTTTTCTTCTTGACAATAAAGCTGCCTCACGTGATCGGGCGACTTGAATTCAGTGTTGCACTAATTTTGGTATATGGCTGTGATCAGTAGTTGTTGGTGCAACATGTGTGTTCATTTCGTTTGATTCAATGAGACACGCGTGAGATTGATGGTGGATGGTTCCAGAAAGAGACCAGCTGCCTCTTACAGATTGGTTTACAATTATTGGTGTCCTGAGACAGATATTTTCCGCTGAGATACTTTCGTAGAAACTTTCAATGACATGCAGATGAAACGTGTTGGACATACTTACAGAGTAGGTGGCAGCAGAACGACGATCTGCTAGTTTTCACCAATTTCCGATAGCGAAATTTTACTGGAACTAACTAATCCCAAAATAGAAACATCCGATTGGTTCAGATCAACTTAGCACCCCGGGGAAGCAGAATTCGGCACTTAGTGATTGTGCTACACACCCAGGTTCTACTTTTGAAATTCGTGAATGGAACGGAATCTGCCATTACAAATTTCATGACAGTTTTCAAGGGGCGCATTAGACAGTAGCGGGTATCAACGTACAGGAGCAAAGGTTCACGTGTCTGAAATTATCTTTTTTGAGGCGCTATACCACATACATTGTAGAAGTACATGTAACCCAGGTGCTGCCAATGAAAAAAACCCTGATCGTCATTGGCTTCCTTTTACTGTTACCCAAGGCAACTATGGCTGCAAGTGGCGTTCTACTGCCTCTCAGTTGGTCATTTAGTGGGCTCGTTCTGGAGGCGATTTGCCACTGCGCGGGTATAGTCATGAATTCATCCGATAGTGTAACTAATCACACATTAGTGGCCAGCATATCCGTTTGAGAGTTTTTTAAATCTGGCTAACTATACTTCTCCGTGCAGCTAACAACACAGTGTAGGAGTTGGTTTCTGATTCATTGGCCGTTGTCCTTCGCCAACTTGAGCAGATAAAATTTCCCGGCTGACCACTGCTCGAGGTCTTCTTGGAATAATTGCATTTGTGGCGTTTGTGGGCGGTCGATATGCTTCAAACATGTGGATAGATGTAGACTGTACTGGAAGCAAAATTCGGTCCGCCAATGAGCAACCACTGTCTCAACGGGCGATATCTTCAAGACCTTTAAAGCTTTAAAGCTTGAAAAGTCACCCGTCAAGCAGGTTTTCCTATCTGCGCTCCAACGAACGCATCATGTTAATCAGTATTCTAAAGCCGGTGACAAACTTGCGCATGAATCAATTTGAGGGTAATAAATCTTTATTGAGACGCCATGGTTTGATATGCTAGCGTAAACAGCCGATATCGTGAAATTGAAATACTGAATTGCTCGTGTAGAGCAATTCAGAGGGATCAAGAGGGAAGCAAACCAAACTATGTAGAAGGCCAGGATGCGTTAGTTATTGGCCACACGAAAATAGCCACTGGCTGATTTGATTCAAAGAAGAGAATCAGTGCAAAAAGCAACAGTGCCAATGAAAGAGTTCATTCAATGATAAATAAGAAAATTGCATTCAGTATTATCACGACGACATCTCCACAACCAAAACAAGTTTATAAGTAGTTACGGCGGGATATCCAAGCTAAAGAATTTCGGCAATGTAAAACTCAATTTTGGCGAAGACATGGCGATTACATCTCAATCAGGGTTACTAGGGGTTTGGGATTCTCGTTTCACCTGATGAAGCGGTTATTGCCAAGGCTACCGCTGAAGTATCTTAACAAATGTGGCAGCTTCAGACCCTCGGCCCTGGCCAGTGCACCCCCACTCCTAAAAATGAAGTTTTTAAAGCTTTTCAGCCAATACAAATATGCAAGATGAGAATCTCATTCGATAGTTTGAAGCATTTATTAAATATCTAACATGTGGGACAGTTGCTGAAGTGGAGTTGACTAGAGCACATGTATTTGCAAAAACATTGGTATTGACGTGAAGACACAGATTTTTAACGCAGTGTAGTCAGAATGCATAGTGTCTACGTACAAAGGCGATGTTTTGTATGGAGTTGGCACAGAGGCGAGCTATCTTGCTTCCTAACAACTATACACAGTGGTCAAAATGCAATATTTCACGTTGCCATTGATACCTAGTTTCTAGACACGACCTCTAACAACTGTTGTTGCAGATGCCTTGCGACGATACTGTCAATGATTTATCCTTCAAGTTTCGGACTCTCGGACTTCATCACGAGATTACGCCGGAAAGTTCTTGTACGGAGGAAACGACTCGGCAGAATGCTTGCCCTCTTCAGATATCAACTTCAACATCACTTCACAAATGCCACAGACATCTTGTCTTATATTGCTTGTAACTTTCATAATTCAGTAAGTCCTGTTTACCATAGTATGAAGGTCAGGCGTGCAGACAAATGGTCGGGGATTCTCTTGTACTTCCTATCAATTATTTACACTATCATGTGTTATGCGTTCCTGGATGCATGATAACATGCATTCTACCGCCAGTGGCCTCAAAAGAAGATTTCTGAAAACGTTGACAATCAGCTACAAAATTCGACTTTACGAAAAGGAACGATAAATTCATGAACGTCTTTTGATCGAAGCGAACCACTTTCTGTCCCTGCCTTCCCGCCGCTACGCAGTATCCCTTCACGCCGTCGGATAGATAACAACATGATTCCTATTGATAATTCCAGTCGATTTACAATATCATCAGGCTTTCGCTCGGCTTAACACTTATTTCGCTCACCGTTTATGATAGACTAGAAAATCTATAAGGCGCGGGAACCCAGCCAGCTCAGAACACTGGCTGGACTTGTTTGTAGAGAATTGGAGTCGGTTTTGGTGTACGCAAATCATTATGGTCTATGGACCAAAATCTAGGAGAGGACCGACACTTGAAAGAGATATGCTTCATATATGTTATCATTCCTCGTGTCATTTAGCGACACGTTGGGCCATCTTTTCTCTGCCTTGTCTTCTTACGGATGTCATGAATGAACTTCAAAAACAAATACGTTGGGTTTGCTCAGTGTTTAAATATAAATCGGAATTTCCCTCTGGCCTACTTGTAACTATTTATTAAGCAGCTACATATTAACCGTTGATCTGAATAATCAGTCTGAAAGCAGAGTTTATATCAGAAATAGGCGAATATTTACACAGAGCCACTTCCCCATCAGTGTAGTGCTTTCTTCTTTATACGATGAGGAACACTGCGGATACTACATTTGGTCAAATCTCCTCTGTCCGGGAGGATGAAATTTACAAACCCAACGGCAGCTTTTACATCGCTTTCATAGACATGATAGAAGCTAATCCGCCTACGCGTCACCATCTGCCCAAGGCAATTAAACCCACTTAACAGAAGTGGATTATCAGTTGATCTCCCTTCATCTCATGGCAAACCATCAATCCACATCCATACCACTTAAGCATTTTTTAATCGAGCAAGGTCGCCATCAAAATAGGGGTCGATAATTTACTAGCCACCATTAAACCTTTAAACAGCTCCGATAATGTTCCGATAGATTCCGATACCGATCATTTATCTTCTGGTTGACTTAATTAGTTCTTTTATCGATTTTGTGGCAGTAATGCTCAGTTAGCATCGCGACTGGGGTATTGTCGTTGTCTTTGGTAGATTTCTCCGACAGCGAAGGCCAGATTCACTAGTGGGAGTGGTTTCCTTCTGCTCTTGCCATAACGACAAAATTGTACTTTGCCCGAGCGGGCTTTTGGTTATGAGTGCAGTTGGTGAGGACTGGAAGTGTCGGCAAAAGACGATCTCCGCACCAGCGGGTAGTTTGTAATTACCATATAAACACGAGAGTCAAGTGTTGTTTTGCTTTGGCGGCAACCAAATGGGAAAAATGCTCTTCTAGAATCGGTCCTCTAGGGATGTCTCTCCATTCAGTGCTAAGGTTACGGTTAAGATCCAGGACTGAGTAACAAGAACCGTCGTCAGCCACACAGGCAGTAAACAGGTGTCGAGTCCCACACGAGAACCTCCCCCACACGACATACATGTATCCACAAAAGAATCCCCCGCCTTGGTTCTCTTTATAGCCCCTCTTCATAGATGATCCGGTTCCCTTATCGGTAACGCGATCTCTTTACATCGTTGATACATAAACTATGGTAGCTCTGGTTACCAGCTTGGGAGGATGTATGTAGGCGTAACATCTGAAGCACCATTTTACAGCCAAATAACTGCTTCTCGTGTATTGACTCAAGATGAAAAAGGTATACAGAAAACCTTTTGCTCGAATATTTCCTCAATTTTCGTCGAGCTGCTCTGCCCACTTGATATAAGTGCCTGTAGCTATTTCGGGTAGACAGTGCCAGTTGATATGTCTAAGATGGTCATACTCATTGTCATACGCTATGGTGTATTTCAGTTTCGTAATGTAATGTAAAACAGCGCTAAAAACATGATTAGATATCCATCTAGCTTCAAATGTTGGCACTTTCCAAGTTTGTTAAATCTGGCTGAAGTTTTAGCACGAGGTTAAAAAAGACAACATACCAATGTGAAGAAGAACTCATGATTGGCATCAAAATGGTACACACCTCTTGCTCGTTCGATATACCCATAACCAAGACATGTCCCTTGTACCAGATCATAAATCCGAACCTCTCCAGAACGTTTCATCCCAATACAAATCGTGTTTGGGTGAACTCCTCAGATAGACTGGGAATATACTGAACTGGCAACCGACCCCAATGGCACGTACCACAGCAAATATATCAGCGCAGCCTTCGCGCGTAATCATTACTGACGGCGTTTTTTAGCATGACAAATATTTGTAGTAGAATCGTCTGACATGTCTTGGTAGAATCGCTTTCTTTATGGCTATGAACTGGAGTTCATGTACCCAGCATGATCAGTTTGTTCACTTCGTTCAATTAGTTCTTGCCACGTTTTATAGTCTAGCTTGAATAGACAAGATTTACTTGGATCCCGGTCATAATGAAAACGATTTTTGGATCAATCTGACGAGAAGTTGTATTGACCAGGCGAAGGGGTCATGATTATTCTGTAGGGTAAACCGTTTAGCGTCAAATGCCTTGGGGAATTCAAGGCGAGATTCTCGTATTGGTGGACTTTTTTTCTGTTTGTACAAATGTAGCATTACTCTCAATTCCTAATTGGTGCCGGTATTTTGTGGAATATACGACGCTGTTTTATATCACACGTTTTTCTGCTGTTCCTTTCAGTTAGGATCATTAGTGTTGTTTCACCATTGGTCAGTTTCAAAGTTTCCGATGGGCTTCTCGGCGTTTCCGTCAGAGATCTTTGGTACAAAAACAGTGATGCTATTTTCGCGACTATTATCTGGAGTTGGCTCTGCTGTTTGGTCAGGCAGATTGGACATTAAGCTGTGTGTTCTCTCTTGGATGTTATTGCAAGGAAGTTTGTTTGATGACAGCACCAGACCATATAAGCCAGCAGGGCATAACAAGACGTCTGATTCGGCGATGGCTGAATTGTACTGCGATTCCACGGCAAAATTGGAGAACTGTCAGCAAACCGCCCTCAAATAGTAGTTGTGATAACTCTGTGTCGCGTGTAACAGATGAAAACTAAGGAACGCCTAGCTCCGTCATATCAGCTAATGAAAAAAATCATGACGCTGAATTGCGAGGCATCTGCTTCTGGCAGCCATCAACCATATTTCAGTTCCATGGCGCCCCGTCCTTGAAACTTAACAACTATACACAGTGGTTAAAAAGTAATAATTCACTTTTCACTTTGCTGGTCCATCCGACTCAATAGAACTAATTTCAGCGCTGACGGCAATAAGACTTCACAGGATTGGGTTCAATAATTTCTCATTTTCCTTGAATGGCTTTCCTACCCTCCAGGCAAATCACTTAGGTTCGAGGTTAAACCAATGTGTGGCAGGTCGTAGACATGCCTTTAGTGACGGAGTGGTCGCCTGGAGTGTCGTGGGACCGCGAGTGTCCATCAGCCAAAGAAGAAAGTGTTATTCGAATAAGATTTTTATTTGAATAAGACTTTTCTTCGATAAGAAAAGGTTTGACAAAGCCTTATATACTTGATTCTTAAGGATGTGAAGAGCAATTATTTGCCTCTTCATGAGTTCATACGTACATTTATGCAACCTCGGGTGTCAAATCCCAGCTATTTCGGCAAGGCATTGTCCCAGACAGCGAAAGTGGTGATTGCCATTCTCCAGGCCGAGTGTTATCGGCTGAGGAAGAATGGCCAATCGTCCCGCTTCTGGTGTGTAATTTCCATTGGAATATCCAGTCGTCTGACCCCATTGTTCTCACACTGTGATCTCAGTCGGGGGCAATTGATGCTCTGTAAATAGAAATACCACGAAGGATCATTCTAAAGACAAAAAGTATACAAAATATCAACAGGTCAAGACACCACATGGTATATACAACGGGTGTTGTATTGTTCCAATGATGGCATCCCTAATGTTGTTTGCATGGTGCGTTTAATATATGGTAAATCATCGGGGCGATGTTTAACAAATGATAAATCATCCGGACGATGAATATAAAAGTCAAACCTAAAAGAAGTTTCTGACCATGACTACACTGCGAAGTGCTTTGAACATAGCTGAGATCGCACCAGGGAAATCGCGTAATGTATCTGGATATTACGCTGTACACTGATGTGTTTAGCCTGATCTCCTCAACCAGTTTTTATCACTGCAGTCCTATCAAGATGGTGAAATCGCACTTTTAAACAACAGCCCATCCCCTGATGGCAATCCGCGATCCTGGCTTTGAATGTGGCTGGCCTGGGATTTATCCCCAATGGGAATCACTAGAAGTTTAAACTGCTGCCGTAGAGTAGTGATATTGACAGATGGTTGTCAAAAGGGATCATGATCACGATAAATCGTGGGTGTTGGATGTCGAACTTATGGAGTAAAATTCAACGGTATAGACGTTTATGAGCCTACCAACAGGTTGTAAGTAAGTTGTAACGTTACATCTAACATGGTTGGGACAAAATTCAAATAATTTGAAAAGTAGGCCAAATGAAATTGAAGGGGTACCCCGTTCCTTAAACAAATTGTTTTGGCTTGCATTTGGCAGTTCTCATGCCCATTTACAAGTAGTTCCACATCAGGGACATTCAGCAACAGGCCGAGGAGAAGTGTAAAAGCCCTGCAGTATCTACTTCAAACAAAACTCTGTCTCAGCCTTATCATGTTATGTTGATGCAGGAAGAATAGTTATAAACTAAAAATGGACCCGTGGAGAAATACTTGTTTGAAAGGATGGAAAAGATGACCAGATAATATGGGGGGAGGGGGCAATGGCAAAGTAACCTGATTGATTTTGTTTGTAATCTGATAGTTTTTGTGTAATACGCACTCAGGATAAAGCGTGAAAAAGGAACAATCACGTTTTACGTGGTTGATCCTACCTGCCATAGGGTACCCTTAGCATCGGGTACACGTCGAGGTTCTAGAGATCAGTGCTACTCATTTGGAAAGGATTTCATTTAAAACGTGGTAATGCAAAGACAAGTTGACCAAACTGTTTGCATCTTTAAAAATAAGCAACGTCAACATATCATTTTAATTTCTTCGGTTTATCATCAGGTTGGTTTCAAAATACATTCTTAAATTTCTCAAAATGCCTTCTGATTTGGGATCGCAGATTTGAGATTTCAATGAGATTGATATCAAAATATCAAATTGAACTAAATAAGTTACAGCATCAAAATAGGAAAACCAAATATGTTAGAATTTATTTCGAGACCAACTTGATAATAAACTGAGGAAATTAGAGTGACATGTTAGTATTGATTATTTCTAAAGATGCAAATAGTTTGATCAATTTGTCTTTGCAATACCACGTTTTGAATGAAATCCTAGTGATACAGTGAGCACACTCTGGCCACTTCCACTTGAAGGTCCCTCTGGGGTCTGCGGAGAGTGTTCTGCGTTGGAATGCTGCCCTGGGTGTAAATGAGTACATCACGAACGTTCCCGGGTGCTTGGCGTATAAACGTATATCTCTTACGCGTCAAGGGGAGTGATTATACCATTAAGAATGGTCTCCGGCTCTGATCACTCCGAATGACATGCCATTAAACCGTAGCTAGTCACTGCACACTGTCCTACACATCCTTTGCAAAAACCTGCCTGATCTGATCTTGTCACGTTCATGCAGCAAGGAGAGATATAGATCTCATGCGCACTGTAGTCCAAATGGCATACCATTAAATCTTAGCAAGCCATTGCACACGTGCAACCTGACCGGCCATGCAATCTTCCCTCTTCCTTTTCTGACTCTGCCTGATCTTATCATGTCACGTTGACGCTGCAAGGAGAGTGGTTATACGATCAGGAATGTCAACTTCTTGTCAGAGCAAATCTTATTTGGACTTGAAGAGTTGGACGTTTATATCAATAAGTGGCTTTGAAGGTCAACCGATTACGAATCGATCGAGTAACCACAGCGTGTTTACGCTTTCTATTCCAATAAATTATTCCTTGCTCACTTAATAGTATAAAGTATGCAATGGTGGTGAACGATGTTGCCTCAACATATCAAGCAACAAGATAAAAGTTATTGGAAGTTAGGTTGAGTGTCTTGTGTTGATGGGTTAAATGGTTTGGAGTGAACGGTCACTTTGTGGAACGATCGCGAATTGTCTCCGTTAGGATTTCAGATGCACATTGGAAAACAGCCTCAAATAACTTGGCTCACTGTGGTGACCAATGATAGATTATATTTCGCTCTTACTTTAGTATGGTTAAATCTGCTCCTTGCATGTCCAATTTAACGACATACAAGTATAAGAAGTCCAAAAGCAGGAAACGTGATAATGATACTGAAAGACTGAGAGATCCTACTCTTCTTGAATTCCTATATTGTTACCCACATTCGTAGAAGCAAGTCAACAAATTGTATTTTTTCTCGTATCAACAGGAAATGACTCCGTTTGTTGCCTTTAAAATGCCTTTAACAGCAATCATTTCGAAATCTGAAGACCCCAACTCTTATAAATTAACAACAGGGTTGTTGTGAACCAACGACGAACTTTGAAGTGCCAACTTCAGAGTTTTTCGAAAGAAACATTGGGGATGGCGGTCGTATTTAAAACATTAAAGTTCTTCCTTCGGTGCAATGAGATTAACTGTGGGTTGCCAATCTCGTCATCAGTTCCCTGCAATCAAGGATGTGAGACAATGGGATGAGTGTTGATAAGATTTGGGAAGTGGGTGCAATACCCTCGAATACAGTGGAGCCAATTGGTTCGGCAATCCATTGCCGATACAAATTGCCGAGCGAATTTGTCCCACCAAGCTTGATGGTCCAAATTCGCCCGGCTTGTTAAAAGCTCGGCTTTGTCGTGGTGTACGCGCAAATGGATCGGCAATTAGCTAGTTAGATGGTTCGGCTCCAGGCGGCGCTTTCGAAATGGCGCTTTCTGCGCATGCAATTTATTGTTTGCGCGCCATCTGTAGCCGGATTTTATAACTAGCTGCAGCGCTGGTGTAAGCGCTTGGTGGATTTTCGATGGTGCGGCATTGGTTCCCGAACCAAGATTGGTGGTCCATTTTCAGGTGGTGTAAGTGCGGCTAATTTCACCAATATAATAAACACCTATATAATAAACACCCACTTCCCGAATCCTATCGACAATCTTCCCACTATCTCAGCATCCTTGATTGCAGGGACAACGCTGGCAGAGATGCCAAAGCAAAAATGATGGATGAATAGCAGCCACCTTAACTGACAACCAAGATGACTTCATTACGACAATGGATGACTGGACACGGAGAGGAAAATATCTTGTGCGAGGATTGACAGTCCATCGCGAGCGTTGAGCAGATATGGTCTTTGTTTCATTGCCACTCCGTTAGCGTGTGATGTGATCTTTGTATGGTTTCTTGTGTGCGTCAAAACCAAGATTTCACTTCTGCTGATGTAAGCAAGGTATAGAAGACACCATAGACAAAGACCAGTGCCTTGGTCTTCACACCGATGTTCAAAGGGACCCGCCCTGGTCGAGAGTATACGAACCACTAGACATGCTAGACAACAGCAGTTCCTCTCGTTGAAGCTTTGCTATGAATATCAAACTTATCTGATAAACATAGTCGGACTAAGTCTTTCTGATATATAATTGACTTTATACACGCAAAAAGTGTCATACAGCCTTCAAATCTTATTAGCAATGATAATCATACTAAAAAAAAGCATGAGAGACTCTTCTCGCCAAAACAAAAACTTCAAGCAAGTGCCAGATGTCCTGTACAGAGAGTATTACAACGGCCAGGCCGCGAGTCCAATATATATGTTTACTAGTGTTCATCCAGCTGTGGACAGGATCTCGAAGGATGTTGACTTTCGCTTTGATAATCGGAAACGAAGCCGGCGGTTTGGTATCGGATATATTTGCATTGCTTCCACTAAGTTTTCATTCAGTTTCAGCTGCTTCAATATCAATATCAGACTACCTTTAAGTTGTATCAGCAATTTATTGAAGAAACATGGTGCGAGAACCGAAAATTAATCCAGGTCAATTAAAGATCAAAGAAATCTGACCGGTAGTTCGCACCCCGGAACCCAAACCATGCGCGTTTTCCCAAAGAAATAAAAACGAGACTGGTGGGAAATCGATTTTAACAAACAGCACATCACACGAAATTATATTAAGTTTATCTCAGGATTCATAGATTCATGGTAAATGCCAGTTGAATTGACGAGAAAACCAAAACGCAATTCGACATTTGCTGAAATCGGATCGTTTATGAAATACAATTCCATTTTAATTGTATTCCTTCCAATCGCATAATAAACGTCTAACAACGAGATGTATATGTATTCATATACAGCTTTATTCAACGTGTTACAAGTTTCCTTTTGTCGTCCGTTAGGGAAACGGGCAGAAAAAGTAAAAACCACGATCACTACTTGATATGTTCATTCATCATATTTCGGTACACAACTCTTCGTCATTGGTTCTTGTTTCGTCATCCGGGACGAACACTCGGCTCATGTTGTCACAGTGCCTTTGCTCCTCCCTTAGGCAGCTCGGAAAGGTCTTGACATGGCAATAAACTTCATCTGGGAGCATATGTTCCTTCGTTCGCCTAAACATGCTCACACACATAAATCCATTGCCTTTCCACCGCGGATGACTTCTATAACTGGTCTCTCCATTTACCACGTCGACGTGTGCTCCTCGCCCTCTCTCTCTAGCGATGGCATCCAAGAATCTAGAAGCGAGAGTCATGAGATGGCTGTGAGGTAATTGTCAAAGTTTTGTTGGGACGAACTGCTCCCACCGACGGTACTTGTGCGGCTACTTCATGTGGTACAGTCATACCATTTGGCTAAAAACGGCTTAAGTCCTGTACATATTTCGAAAAGAAGTCGTTTGATTCAGAGAACTCATTGAACTACATGCTGAATCAAAAAGAAGATTAGTAGTTGCTATCTATTGGCCAATCCATCAGAGAACCACTGCTTCTGTTCGAATCCTTGCTGATAGTACGTCAGGTACGTACTTCTGTAATTCTGTAGTTCGGAAGATTTCAAAAATTGTGATGGGTATCGGCCCCGCGTCAAACCTTTCGACTACATTCTTAAGAGAATACGATCCAACTTCCAGAATAGTGGCGGCAGTTCTGAAAGGCTTATTGTTTGTTTTTGAATTTATGTTACCACCACTGCTCGCCATCATAGGTCTGGTTGGTAACTTTCTAAGCTACCGCCTGATGAAAAATGAGAAGTACAAATCTTCGACGACTTGCTACTACATGCGCTGTGTCTCTCTCGGAGACACTTTGTATATAACACTAGATGTTATTTTGTCTTACATATTATCTTTTGTGATGGAAGAATCTTTCCCATCAAGCGACCGGAGAGAAATCTGCTTTTTCTGGATATTTTGCTACACCTTTGCTGGCGCCCTATCGCCGTGGTTCCTTGTCGTGATGTCGATCGACCGCTTTGTGGCAGTAACATGGCCACTGAGAGCAAGAACGTTTTGCACGATTAAAAAGGCCTGGTTTGTAACTGGTTCGATCGATGCGATTTCAATCACATGGGCCCTTTTGGAGAATCTGAGGACATACACGCCTCACGACACGTACATTTGTCCTTATCTGCACAAGTATGAAGACCTTTACGATCTCATTAGAGCATTCTACGTGACCTATATCCCAGTAACAGCTCTTACAATCTTTAGTATCGGTACAGTCCTAGCAGTTCACCGAGCACAACAGCGCCGAGAAGCAGCATTAGAAACTTCTGAAAAATCAAACTCCGAAAAGGAATCCTCCATTACAAAGATGATGGTCCTTGTGACATTGACCTACGCCATATCAAGCATACCTTACCGCATTTTCCAACTGTACGTACATTTCTTCAAACCAGGGGAATTGACCGATTTAATGATACTACAGGTATCAGTGGCTTATAATATAGTTAAAATGTTAGACGGTCTTAATTTTACCATGAATTTCTATGTCTACATTTTAGGCTGCAAGCGTTTTAGATCGGAGCTTCGGGCAACAATATGCGGGGTGGGTCAGAATGGGTGATAAGATGAAATGTTGACACTGAAAATGCTCGGCCATTGCTGTGTGAGCCTGTATTTGCTCTCCGTGTGTGAGCGTACTGTCCACCCTTGCGAATGTACAAAACCTACATCATGGAGTTGTCGTGAGAGACGTTAAAACCTCTGGTGACGACTACATGTAGTATAGGCTTTTTTTCTCAAAATCAAAAAAAATCAAACACATGTACAATGTACAAAGCATATGAATCATTGGTGAAGCCTTTAATTCTACTGAATTTGCAGAATGCGCAATCTCCTTGTTCCTATATTTCATTTCACGATTTTATAGCCGATACACACACAGTTTCTTTAGATACATCAATATATTACACATCTCAAGTTACTACTTATTCAGAAACCTTTATAACGGTGAGGAAAATCTGAGCTTGCCACATGATACATTCATATAAATTTTTCGATACAAACACTTTTTCAACAAGTGAGCTAGCATTGTGGGCTTACCCAGCGTCGATTGTTCAATACCAACGGGAAAGGAGTACTGTTTAGTGTTAAACTCAATTTTTTTTAAAAGCACAAAAGTCATGCTATCCTTAACGGTTACGTATTGATTAGACGTTATCTCTTTCAGTTAATCCCATTAAAACCTTCACGTTAAGAAATAACGACTCCGTAAAAGGATAACGGGGTTTTGACAACCCAGCCCTGGTTGAGACAGTTAATGATACAACCGGAGAAGTATCGGAGACTACGTGTGATTGGCAAATCTCCCAACACTCTTGCCGAAATGCCCAGTGTACAAAATGTCGATGAAAAGATACCGTCATCAGGACTCCCAAGGCCTTTACATAGCCGCTGTTATATAGCTACAGCCTCGGTTAAAGGTGGTACAAGGCCTTAGGAGTCAACATGAAGGTAGGCCCAAAC
Organism: Lineus longissimus; assembly: GCF_910592395.1. NCBI lineage: Eukaryota > Metazoa > Nemertea > Pilidiophora > Heteronemertea > Lineidae > Lineus > Lineus longissimus. Next base: position 3,618,904 of record NC_088314.1, read on the forward strand.
GTTGTTCCTGTCATGGATTTCGATTTACACTGGTCCACCGTGTAATCGTGCTTTCTTTCCGTTTTGTTCATGTTTTCACTGGCCCACGTATTAGGGACAAAAATCTGCTTCGGCTTCTCCTTGCCATATTGACCTCGCGTTACATGTCTGTCAGCTACAGTACATGTAAGTACGGGCATTTGTTTCTGGTCAGTTAAAAATTAGGTTTCTGGTCAGGTAATAATTGGCTGAACATTTCATCTAGCGGAAATGGCCATTGGTTTAACTGATCTGTATAATAATTCGGCTGCCGTAACCAACGGTACACCTACCACACTTCTCCTGGTAGATGTCCTAAAATCTTTACAGTTTATTTTTCAATTCGTGTTGCCACCATTGCTTGCTATCATTGGCCTGGTCGGAAACTATCTTAGCTACCGCCTGCTGAAAAATGAGAAGTACAAAACCTCGACGACCTGCTACTACATGCGCTGTGTCTCACTCGGAGACACCTTCTATATAATTTTCGTAATAATTTTGTCGTATGTGATGGATTTAAAACGGGGGGATATCGCGCAGTCAACGAAAAGGAGAGACATCTGCGTTTTCTGGATCTTCAGCACTAGTTTTTGTGGCGGGCTGTCGCCGTGGTTTCTCGTCGTGATGGCTATCGACCGCTTTGTGGTAGTAAGATGGCCGCTTAAAGCAAGGAGGTTTTGCACAATGAAGAAAGCATACGTCTTAACAGGGTTTATCTATGCAGTGTCAATCACATGGGGGCTTATGGTAAATCTGCGAACATACGTACCAAATGACAGGTACATTTGTCCCTACGAATACCCGCACGAAGACATATACGACCTCGCTAGAGGATTCTATGTGACATATATCCCCGTCACGGTTCTCCTGATATCTAGCATTGGTACAGTTATTGCATTGGGCCAAGCTCGTAAACGCCGAGAAACAATGAAAACGTCTGTAAAATCTTCAAACTCCGAAAAAGAGTCCTCTATTACAAAGATGATGGTTCTCGTCAGCTTAACCTACGCCATCTCCAGTCTGCCATACCGTATTTACCAAATTTACATGCACTTCTTTGCAGGGGAATGGACCGAACTAACCGTCCTTAAACTAACACTGGCTTACAACATCGCAGGCAAAACATTCGACGGCCTCAATTTCACCATGAATTTCTATATCTACATTTTAGGATGCAAACGCTTTCGATCAGAGCTTCGCGCATTGCTGTGCGGGGCGGGTCAGAATAGGTGAGACAAACTGTCAGGTAACATTGTGTACATTGTCTAAATGACACCATGCACCTTAGTACTTCGTCGTTCGTACATTGTACATGTAAGTGTTGCGAAACGTGACGTATATTCTCAGACTCTAGTTTAGTCAAGATATAGTCGCAGCCAAGATTACCTACCACCAACTAAAGAATGTGGTATGAAAGCTGCTGGTATCAACATGGTACACTGAGCAACTTTCAGTTATCTACCATAGCTTTGGTCAATCTATTGATGTCAGAATGGCATCTGGTCTACCGAATCTAACCTTTAGTATCTTCGTAAAAAAAATACCCGACCTATTACCGTATTCCTGCCAGATTAATCCATAGACTGTACTAGCTATAAACAATAAGCCTTTTCTTTTCAATTTGACCTCCATAATCAGGACACCTCTCCATATAGAAAGGACAGCATTTGTCAATCTCAAAATAGCTGAAAAACCGTAACGCTACGTCAGACCTATGTGACAGCTATCCATATTACACCGACTACAGCTTCTTTTTTTTCTGCTTTTTTCACCGAAGGGAGTTTTTGCAGCTGTCCGTCTGTGTCATTTCTTTCCTGACCATCATCTCCTGAAAGACCAAGCTAAAAGTATTCCCATTAATCTATCTTTCATTTCTTTCTATTTTCAGCTAAATTTTTTTTTCTCGGAAGAGATTGTTCGCGCAGTTCGCCTGTGACACTCCTTCCTTGACTATCATCCTGAAAGACCAGTGCGGCCCTGATTAATATCCATGTATGGCCTTTAAAAATACCAGTCAGTGGTCATTACTTCGTCAGCTATCAAGAAGTTATTCCTGTCATTTCTGAGAAATTGACAAATATCGAGTCTCGAAAAACCACCAGGTGATGGTTGACAGGTCTGATTGAAAGATATGTTGTCTTTATTACACCTAACGTGACTAAAGTGATGAAAAAACACATACCATTTCTTTTTGACGTCATCAGGGCTCCTTCAATTATCATGTGTACAAAGATAGGCGTGTGGTCATGCGAATTTGTCAGGAGCTAGGTGACAGAAGAGATCGGATGATTCGTTTTCTCTTAGTATAGGGCTATTACGGTGAGTTGGTGTCAGTCGTGTCGTGCACAAGAGATAACATGTGGATAGCCAGACCTTCCATTCTATTCCATTCGCAATTATCTAGCTTGGATGGGACTAGCTTCCTAACGCGTTAGCTTTCATCGATTTGACCGTATAGGCATATTCCAGTTGCACCTGATCACAAAGGCCCACGTTCAGTACGCATACGCTCACGCAGCCGAGGAACCAGACACATTTAGCATATTGTGTAGACATTAGGATATATGTATTTAAGGACACAAAGAGTTCAAATACTGAAACCGGATGGAAGATTTCTTATTCCTCTACTATAAGAAGTCTGACCAGTAAGTTCAGACAGGTCCAATGAGTACTGACTGATAAACAACCACCTGTACTTATAGTACGAATAAACATATATACAGCGAACGACCGATATCACCCAGCATCTGTTTTGTCACCATAAGAAATATCCTGCTTGCCATTATTCCCGAGGACCGCTCTTTATTCTTAACATGATGATCTCATTACTCCATCAGAAAATGACTTCTATGACTTGCAAGGTATTTTCAACGAGCCTTTGTTATCTGTAGTAACCCCTTTAGGGACCGTTCGGTACATCAATCTGGTTAAGTTCTAGGACTGATACTTTAAAACTTCGAAAGCTAAAGAAAAGCTCCTTAATAAATCAACGCGTTTCAAAACGACGTCTACCTGTTGTGTCAAAAGTAAAAACATCTCAATCTACTGAATGGCTTGCTATAAATAGGCAAGTAGTTTCGCGTCAACACATTTTAATTCTTCAGGCAACTGTATTTCAACAACCTGATGAGAACTCTGGTAATCGCAATGTTCCTGTATGCCTCAGAATCGTGGACGATGAATGCTGAGATCGAAAAACGCATCGCTTCAGAGCTCAACTACACCGCAGACTTCGGAACATTCCTTACACGTCTGCTACTACCAACATCCAGTACAGAGAGCTGGTCGTTCAGCACATTGGACGCCACGACAACCTGCTGACTGGCTAAAAAAGAAGACGCCGAGGTGGTTTAGCCACGTGGCAAGAGCGAAGGGAACCCTTGCGAACATAAGCCTGTAGTGTAGAGTAGAAGGGATATTCGGCCCCCCGCCAGCGGTAATGTCGTATCTGAAAATTACCCGTTTGTGTAGTTGGCGTCTTTGATGATACTTCCGCTTCCTACCAGCCGCAATTTTGAGCTTTTTGATGAGATTGATTTTTTTTGGCAATCTTGTGTAAATCGGGGATTGCCGCAGCTCATAACTGAATACAAATAAGACCACCTTCAGCAGCAATGCAAGAAACACGTGTCTGAGTTGGATTAAATGGACTTTCGCCTTTGGTAATATTTGACAACTTATTCGTCGATATATGTACCTTCAGATCTACGGTAGTGCACCATTTAATAATTTAGCAGCCAGTTTTGCCAAGAGGAACAGTCTTTGATGTTACGAATTTCAATCAACTGTTCAGACTCGAGCACAACATCGACATAACCGTAATAGGATTGCAATGTCGGTGTGGTAAGAAAGATATGTCCGTCGGATATAGTGCTCCAGGACAAAGGATCTTATTTTTACTTTTTTAGGGGACATGTAAAACTGTTCCACTGGTGACCTCCTTCTCCTTGTTCTTGTTCTTCAAATACATGCATATTGAACGCCATCGGCCTTGACGTAAAGGATAGTGTGGTCGAACCGAGAGACGAGGTAAACGATATTGTAGTCGAACAGAGGGACGAGGTATCGTTACCCTTTGGATGTCATCCGAAACAGGAAGCCCCGCATAACTACCCAGCTACTGAATGCAATATTGTATTGAAATCTCAATCATTGGCATTGATTTTCCATTTGTTGTGTTAGCTTGCTAATGAATTAAATTCATATCCATCTACTGTTAATAAACAGCTTGACCGGTGGCGTAATTAGTGTCAACGGTTTGTGGCCTGATGAAAAGGGGCCCCGTGCATTTCTGGTTTGCATTGCTGTGTGTAGTGATACCGTTAGAATGTGTTGCAACTGATGGAATGAGCATGGCAAAAATTCCTACTTCAACCACGAATATTACTCTCAAAACACGAATTCGTCATTTCTTATAGATTGATACGAATGTGACATTGATTACTTGATTGATTGCAATTGAGAAGAACAGCTGTAAAATGTAGACGTGCAATGAAATGGTGTCGTTATTTTTATTCCAGTAAATTGTGCTGTCGATTCCGTATAGGCTTTCACGTCCAACCATGGACCTGAAAGAAGTCATTTCTATTGAAGAAGCACGGGAACATAGAGAGGGAAAAAGAAACATAATGTTGCCTTATAAATGCCTTCTATCAAGAAGACTTTACAAAAGCCCGGTGCTGGTATTTCCGTATGTTAGTCGTGCACTAATAGATAATTTTCTCGGAAAATTGTTTTTTTGCGATATATCAGTTCTCCCTAACAGAATTATTTCCATCAACTACCCCACCCTTTGTAACAACAACACACGGAAAAAGACAGCAAAGGTTACATTGTACAAAAAGGAAGTCCATTACTGAATGAAAACCACCGAAAGGCGAGATGCTAAAAGTTTTAGAGATATCAAAATAGAAGATTATTATCTTCATTTCTTTCGAGTTAACTATAGGCAAATCAGAAGCAAAGTGCGAAGCAACATCACGGCAAGACGCTTGAAGAAGTTTTTTTCTGATGGAAACCCATTATAGATTACACGGTTTATAATTTTACAGATACGGGCGATATACCTACACTGCTTCGGGAGAATCGGTCTCAGTTTCCCTTCACAGTCTAGGCAATTGAATTTCTCCGCCGTTGACAACACAATTAACTTAGACATGCCATGAAGTCGTCAATAAATATTCGGGTTCCGGATCGCCAATTCCGGGTGTCAGTCTGCACCTAGGGAGATACGTGTCAGGGGTGCAGGCGTCGTGATGAGCAGGATCATTGGATGCCTACTTGATGGTGGATATTTTGATTGATTCTCCCAAATTAACCTCTGATTGGAATATTGACAGCGATGAGAGAGGCCTCGGACTTTTTGCACTAAGGGATTTTCTATTGCAGGCAAGGTTTAGTTTAAGAGAACAAAATACTGAGCTTTTGATATCGATTCTGCTCGGAGACGCATAATCACACGTAACGCCTCTCCAAAAAGGCGTTACATGTATGAGATTTAGAAAAGAGCATATTATACATACCACAGCTTGAAGAACACGAAAGTGAATTACAATACGTGGAAATTAATGTAAAAAATATCATGTGCTTTCTAAGTAATAAACTGTTGTACTCACTTAGTGAGACCCCTACGCGATCATGGATATTAGATTCTCATTGACTGAACTAATTTCAAAGAGAAGAGGCATCCTTGAAATAGATATTACCGCCAAATCAAAGACAATGTTCTCAGAGGAAGTAAGATCCACGCCGTAAAGCAGTAAAGGGTATACATGTGAACAACAGAAAATGAAATATCCTTTAGAGCGCAGGACCAACCTCTGTTCAATGTTTTACTCACTTCATCCCCTTACGCTGATCACCCTCCAGACCTAAAAGCAGAGAATATTCATATTGGAGTTATGAATATGCATACTTGTGCCTCCTGTTGTGTTACCGTAAAAATATTTTTGAAGTGTCGCAACATTTTAGAGATTTTCACTTGAATTTGATATCACCATGGTTACCCTGAAGATAATGCTGCCAGGCTCTGATATTCTCTAAACATGTTTTACCATTTTTCCCCAGCTTTACCGTGGCAATATCCTTTTATTTAGTAATATTCGTTGCCTTTGTGCATAAAGGCTTACGGCATAAGCTTATAATTCTTGACAAAAAAACTTTATTCACTGCAGACAACTTCCAACTCTAACTGCATTCAGAGGAAATGCCAAAAAAGGCATTATATATATAACGAGGTAAACGGCCTGATGATAAAGGCCTATATATCTTTCAAACAAATTGTTGGGGGTAATTCCATAAATTACCAGCAACGTTTTAAAATTTACCTCAGAATTTTCTTCTCTATGATAGAAAAGACTTCAACGGTAGTCTACATGTAACTCCATTTGACTTTTGGTGTCAGAAATATTTCTTAATTCTGCTCGCTTCAGAATACCACAAAACAAATCGAATCATCATGAGCCATTGTTTCATATGTACTGACTCAATACTTCTTTAAAAGAGTCCGAATGGTGTGTACTGCATGTGACACCTAGAATCGTGGACTCAGCAAAAGTTACATCCAATATGTGTATAGCAGAGACCATAAGATCAAAATGCATGCCGAGCGGATCCTCTCTGGACCTATCTTTACGGGAACCCCCCCCCCCCCCATGAATGTTAAGGTTGAGACACAGTAGATAATAAGTCACATGGGTGAACCGATTTGAATGAAATATGCGCCACATTACTCGCTGTAATCGACTGAGCACAATCTGACAGGGGAGAAATGGGGGAGAAATCTACCGAACGCATAAAACATTAAGAAGTATCACACTGAGAAAGTAGAGACAGGTCCATTATCATAGCATTAAAAGCACATTCAAATCATACCTTTGGACAGAAGTCGCACTCACATTGCCATTATCGAGTTAGGGCAATAGGGTAATTCTCAAAAGCTGATTATATGTATTCTCATCGATATTCATGGATCGCATAGTTTTGATGATTTACGAAGGTAAATGATATAAATCACCATTACCAGAGAATTTTGATAAATCAGCGCATTGTCGTGACCTTAAACTGATTTGGTGGGAACAAACCCATTTCTTTATGAAAGACACGGCAACACTTGCGATGAGACTGTTGCAACACGCAGGATATGACCGAGATTGTACGACGACGACGACGACGACGACGACGACGACGACGAAGATACGTGAAAGAAGATAAGGAGAAGATAATTTGGCCGTTTCCATTCTATGCGTTAGACCTCCAAATTCGTTTGATATCAAAACAATTTGAAATTCAAAGTTCACCCTTTTTAGTCGCTGGTCTAGTATATCTAATCCCTTTATCTCAAAACCAATCATCCACAAACTCTCTCTCTTTAAAACCAGCGACACTCTAATTCAATGAGATTAAACCCATTAGGCTTCGTGTCAGAGTGGTAAGACGTAAAATCCCATTTTTCGTTCGCTTGGCAACAGAGTCTTAGCATATTACTAATTTTGATAACATTAGGCCTATAGTCGGTTGTATACCAGCAGAAAATTTGAAGTAAATCAATTGCATTTTGCTTGGCCAACGCAATTTCAAGTATACCATACTTCCTTTACGTTTTTTTACCCACTCGCCTTAAAATCAGATGAAACGACTGAAGTCATGAAACTCCAGAATTCTGTGGCTTAATGTTGCTGTTATGTTCGACGGTCTTTACTCCGTTATAAATTTCAACATCTACATTTAAGTTAGATGAAATGATGTCATCATGCTACCGGCTGCGATAGACGCTATAATCATATGCGTGAACTCTTCACACAACACTCGGACATTATCCTCGACCCAATGACTTCTAGATCTCCAGGCTCTAAGCAATATCATAAACGAATCAGTCGCTGATTACTATTCTAATATGGGCCCCACTGGCCCAACTGGCCACCAAGCAATACCTGTCATCACAAATTACCTTACAAGATATAGAAAATATATCTGTATCACCTTAGCCAGTCAATAAATTACCACATCGCGTGATGGCGACGTGTTGCAACAAACATCCCACCGAGAGGGGCTAGTCATTATTGCCAATTGTCCTGTTTTTCATTGCAAAGCCACATAGGGGGAAGGGTAATGATATTTTTCTTCGCTTCTTACTTATTGAGATGTACGTGCGCTGGTTACAGATATACACCCAAGATTCAAATTTGCTTTTTGTAAAAGAAATGATCCAGAAAAAATGTAACCATGGTGACAAGAACATAGTTTGTCTGTTTTGTCCTCCTAAAATGACATCCGGTTACTGTATGTTTTTAACTCCCCTCACCAATGCTTTTTTGAATGCAGACACACAGTTGTAATGATGGATGGATATTTTTTCAAAGATGAAAAAGGTCAGTAGATCCCTTTCTTGCTCTAGTGAGGTATCATACCCAGTGGGTGTATTTTAGACACCTCAGCACAAATGGAATTTAAGAGAATCATTCTATCGAATTCCGGGGGCTATTTGCTTCCCATTAACAACCAGTGTAGGTGTAGACGTGTCTGGATCCCCGTAAGATAACCGTAATAGGCAATGACGGGATCAGTATAACATTTTCGAGTCTGAAATGACAACTGGGAAAATGAATATCTTCACGTCTTGCTCTTACAAAAGTGAGGTCATCCCAGTCAAACGTCTTACGGAAATGACTGGTAATTTTGAGTAAAGAATTCCCTCCTCCAATCACGCCTTCTCTATAACTACTTCTGAATGTGAAAATTCCAATGATATCGGAAAAGTCAGACTAGCTCTCCTCCAGCCGGTCAAGTAGTTGCTGGGCAAACGATAGGATGTGGCAGCGTTCCAATCTTGGCGGAAACTTGAATAAATCTGCCTACCAATTTAGAAGGAAATTATCATATCAATGACTGTTCTAAACTAGTAAACGTGCTTTATAGTCCCTGTTTCCAAGTGTTGCTCTACGATAGAACGACGAATTTGCCACAGTGGAGATACTAAGAACCCAAATTAAGATTCCTCCTACAACCAAGGAGAAGCAGAACAGTGAGTGGTATTCCAGCATAGATTTTGTAATACTGACAACAAAATCATAGTTCTAATATCCCTGGCGTCGGTAAACGCATCTAATTGTCGTCTTCTTGTAATAATTTTGATAAATCTGGTTACGAGCTTTTTCTTCTTTTTGGATATTGATTCGTCTTCGTCTTTTTAAGAATACTTTAGGTTTATTAGTAAGCAGGCTATGCCGTTGGTGCTTTTACTAACAGCTGTTTTAGTCTCCGACTGAATCACCATGCAGGACAAATTTAATCTGACAACCTCCACCGCCGTTTGAATAAGAGTCGAGCTCGTTGGTACGCATGTACCGCAGTGGTAAATTGATTTGGACCAGGTTTAGCCGGAACTCCACAATTTGCCATGTAAGGTCCTTCAGGTTTATGTAAATGATACCGCAGTTGACCGGAAAGGAAATCCAGAGTGGTCTCGTAATCATATTTGTGTCTTCGCGAGGCAGAGGGGAGGCCATCCTATAACAGAATCAAGGTTGTATTCTATGATGATATATGTCAGCATTGCTAAGTTATCACCCGTATCTTTTATATTGTTTTGTAATACCACTACGCAAGAAGGTTAAAAACGCCAGAAAGTGCATAGTGCATGTTCCTCGGACACTCTTTATAGCATAGTTCTCCAGTTTTCCGTTACGAATGTACGAGATGTATTGGCTGGACTCGTCACTGCAGCCGTTAAAACACAACATGCCACCAGTCCTGTGGTCCTTAGGATACATACCTGAAAACAATACTGTTGTTTTACACCAATGAATATTCTGGGTTGGTTTTTTATGCACTAACACAATCCAGCAATGCAGAAACTGTAGAAAATAATGGGTTAACACACACGCTATGCTTCATGTTGGTTTCTTTGATATATGACCATCCTATACCAAAGACGTATACAAAAGAGCCCTGGATTTGTAACTGTCGGTAGTATGTTACCTGATAATGTATACAACTTCCACTGTTACACTGGGACATGTGGAATCATGAGAAAGACTTGGTTCATTAACATGTATTTCCATACAAAAAACTTTTTATATCGAAGCTTCTTGGAATGCTGAATAACCATTCGGCCAAGGGAATGAAGACGGTGTCAGAGAGATGTAGTAGTGCTCTGAAGGCAACATCGATTACCGAAAAAGAGAGCGGATCCCTCTGGCCTCGTTTTCGGTACAGAAAGTGCGCAGATCGTTCAAGTTTCAACAATTTAACAGGTATTGTTTTATTCATGAGGTGTGATAAAATATTCTCCGATTTTGGCCGCTGTACTTTTTCGGCACCATCGCAGAAATTGATGAGAAGAGCCGGCGGAATTTTAATATGAAGATAAATCACGAAATCATTTAAGAGAAGACTGAAGAGATCATGAGAACTGTTTAAATTTTTAATGCCGGTCCATTAAATTGTCATTTAGGTGCAGTAATATATTGCAGTTAGAACGAGCTTATTAAATACACCGTGTTTTATTCTATAACTTCATGAATTCAGATAACAGCTTCAGTACTTTTTTATATGCTAGTCTGGAGTCCAAGGCGACGTGAACCTGTGTGAACGGAATATACACTGCCCAGTAGGCACGCGTTATCAACAAATACGTGGTCGGTAATGTACGCATGGGCAGTGCAGAGCATGCCACTCCGCAACACAGCTACATTGGATGTACATTTTATATTTACTCGTCTATTTGTACATTGTTTGCATTTATATGCGAACTCATGATTTTATTGCCATTTATTGTGTCAGCCTGGCAAATAGTGGCCATAAATATGGGAAGTTTACCGAATCACCTGTTTATAAACATTAGTACAACATGTCACATAGCTAGACATGGTCATAAATTAACACGTCGAAGTACGGGATGTATCAGATCGACCAGCCCATAAAATCCCTCGGCAGAAGAAAACGTAGCTCATTTAGTCAGCCTTGGTGGACTATAGGATTGTATCGTCATGGCATTACGTATTTGTATCAATAATGACGACGACGACGACGACGACGACGACGACGACGACGACGAAAAGATGAATGATGATGATGACGATGATGATGGTGATGAAGAAACAGATACATGCTGCATGACTGATTTATTCTTCCACGAGGAGCTACTAGCCGCCATAAATGCCGAGCGACTACTCTCTGTGTACCAAGAATAATATCTCTAAGCACTAGTTATCAAATTGACCTGCGTTTATCATGATTATGTTTGGCTAACTGAAAACAATAGCAGTAATTACTACAAGCACCCATTACACTAGAGGGAAGCTATTCAAACAAAAACATAGTGAATTTCTAGCGGTATTGTATGCGTAGCCTCCGACCATCTCTTCGTGCGTTACATGGAAGCTGAGCAATGTCAATACATTGAGGGTCAAGATGGCTACCAACGACCAAGCCATGTCTTGCTCTTTCTACCCCGGTGTAGTTTAGAGTCGGCCTCGGGGCAACTGCCGGGTGCCTCATGCGCAGCGGCGCCGCCTGTTTGGCAATCAACAATAATTAGTCACGAGGAAGGAACCAGTGTCCGAGGGATAATTTTGCCGCGGGGTTTGGGGTGATTACTCTGCGATACGAGTTCGAGTATATACATTGCTAAGATTGTTATTGTCATAAACTAATCGCTCTCTCATGTATTTCCCGAGTAGCGTGTTCCGTCACGAAGTCATAATGCTCTAAACCAAAGCATCCTTCTTCCTTCCTGGCTAAACGCAGGTCAGATGGAGCATGACACAATTAATCTGAAAGACACTCCATCAGTCATTATCGTCACCCAAAACTATCGATCTTAACAAACGCGAATTTTCTATCGAATGCCGAAAAACAAAATAGCTGTTCATTGAAGTGTGACCATCAAATTTTTGTTCATACCTTTAAAAACAAATTTTGTACAATATCCTCGATCGTTTTATTGAAAGGTTCGTGATCACGATCGAAATGGACATTCACGTAGCTTGAGATGTTTTCTGGTGCAAGATTCATCACGAGGAAAGGTTACATCACGCTGCATATGTTTTTTCTATGACAGTATCGAATAATCAGTTTCGGTCCTTTCGGTCAATCACACTGCATGAATATAGCACACTACCATCTGCTGATTAAAGTGGACTTTTTCCATCACGCAGAGTACAGGCTCAAGCACGTACTCATGTAACAATCAACTACAGGGCAGGGAATGTTTCCCGCGGCTCTAAATTAAATTCAGTGTGGGTTTTCAATTAATTAATTATTTTTTTGTTTTATTTTTTTCTCTCAAAAGCATTATGTCATTAGTAATTTAGGCTAAAAGGTGACATTTTGAGGGCAATACGCACCATGGAATAAACGGCAGTGTCGAACATCCATGCAGTCACTTGCATGTTCATTTTGTTAATCATGTGTCACGGTGTGGGGTTGTCGATACGATGTCAAGGGGAGATAGCACAGCATGCAGCACGCAATTTATCATTTAGTGGATGTAAGTTGTCAAGGTGGCTGTGTTAACGAGGAAAAAAACGTACACGCGACATACGATGATGTTTACATTATTGGAGACTTTCGTTGCATCAGCATCTCAGTATATTGCCGTATAATATCCTCTACGTCGGTGATTATATCCTAGAGTAACCAACCTAGGTTGGTTACACCTTTGGGATGGTTACTCAAGATTATATGAAGTCCGATGAGCACGGGGAAAAACGCTATTTTTCGTTATATTGTGTCAGAGCGCTTGCACCTTCATTTTGTAACATGGTAGCAGAGCGTAGTTTCGATCTACGCACGCTGCGGTACTACATGTAACGCATCGCATGTACATCCAATTCTGGCTAGTGCACGGGGCAAGTGCATGTAGTTACAAGTGCCGCTCTTGAGCGAACTACATATGGGGATATACTACAGCAGGATCAATGTCAAAGGCAGGCTGTTGGAAAGTTTTCCACTTGTAACATTGATTATTCTAAATGTTGGTGGGATGCTGCGATGTTTAATAACGTTTTGTAGGCATAAATTATCGTTCATCGGATGCGTGAAATGTTTCAGCTAGAGTATGTTACAAAAATAAAGTTTTTGATAGATGTGCTGGAAAAGGCTTATAGAAAATGACTGACATTCTTTCCAAAACGCTGCAAAGTTATGTCAGACCCTAAATGTTGTTGACCTCCGTATTTCTGTGGGCTTCAATATTCCGATCCAGTCAGCTCGGTTCAGTGCATTCATGTAATATAAATAGGAAAAAAAAGTATAAACTCCAAATAAGTTCTAAATTATCTCTATCATTTTACGTATTTTCGTGTTTCTTTTTGTCCATTCGCCTCCACCCCCCTTGATATATAAAAACATAATCCGAATTCACAAATGACAATCTTGCATTGCCTGCTTATTCGGATTGATTCGAAAGTAATCCCCTTGTATAAACTTGTCGAGGACTAGAAGATGGCAATAAAGATAACAAAAAACCATCAAAAACAATATCGAAGAAAATATTTAAAAAATCCCTACTTGTATCGATATAATATAAGTAAAGGCGGTAGCCGTTTTTTATTCACAGACTGGCTTATTGTGAACAACTCACGAACTGCTATCGACAAACAACCAGCAGCCTTTATTGCCAGTCTGATAAAAAAGCCGGTCACTAAAAATGCTAAGTGATATGTCTCAGCGCAAAAGACCTCATGAAATCCCTACAAGAAATACCCAAACGAAATAATGATGGATGGAAGAAAAAACTGCCTAATGCTGTATTACTGATGAGGACATAGCATATCTTTGGTGACATATCGGCTCTGCGGCAAATTATTTGGACTTAGTTTGGTTGTGCTAGTAATGCTTGTGGAATCAATTCGTCATCTTGTAAAATGTGTTGACATTCAGATAGACTTGGTTTATACCAATTATGGCTGTTTCTTTTTCACAGGCTAAACGTCATTGTGTTACTTTAAGGGCGGCATCGACAAATGTTTAAAGAAAGTTAGTTTTTCGACCAATATCAACAATCTGCGCTCATTAGTGCCTAGTCATTCGTTCAATGTCCGGGCGATACGCGAAGTCCAAGGTCTTTTAGTGGGCTAACGCCGATTGTTTTTGTATCTTGGTTTCATCAGTTTTTGCTTACAAATGAATAAAATTAGCATCACTGAGATGCAGGGCGAGAATATCATTTGTGCTTGATATAGTTTTATCCTAAACTGCTCTAATAAAGACAAAGTCATTGCCAAAGTGCCATGATAAGATGACTTACAAAGTCATGTCACAACGTCTGAAATGGCAAAGCTGAGATTCTCAATGTACACGATGACATCAAAGTATTGTTTCAGAGACGAGTGCCAGTGAAACTTGTGCTTGACTAACCAAGCCAAGCCGAGCATACCATCAGATTTGATTTGTCAAATTCAGGGAGGCAGAATAACGTTCAATCTAACCAACCTTCAGTTTCAGTTTGCTGTTTCTTTCAAAGTTTGACAGATCTCAGATACATATGATGATTCTGCTTGCAGGGTACCCAACTTGTCAAGATCTGGACGCCTTGCCCGTCGCCTTATTGAATTTCTGGCTCCGTAATTAAGTTGCTCAAGTACTGCGCGAAACACCTGGTACATTTTGACAAGGTCTGACGAAAAGAGAGGAGAAATAAAATTCATCTGAAGCAAATGTCAAAAACTTCCAGTTTTTTTTTGGCTGCATGTCATGTATTATCCGAAAGACCTTTAAATGTTGCTCAAGCTGAAAGACCTTTATTTCTCTCAGTATAGCAGGGTATAAGGCCACAGAACCCTTTGATAACTGGAAGCGAGAGCAAATGTGATGTAACATGAATATCGAGTATGCTATCCTATTGTCTCCATCATAATCCATCAAAAGGCTTCGATTCGATAATATCAAGTATAGACACCAGCTTAAAGGTAATACTTATTGTCTCAGAAACTTCTTCTTTCTTGAAGGATTTTTATAAGTCCTCATGAAAGAGTCTGATCGATGTCAAGTAATTCAAATTAGCAAAAGACCTTGTGAAAATTCGCGGAGAAATTAAAAACAGACGCATTACCCAGAGGTCTTCCGGCGGAAGTAGACACTGAATAGCAGACGACTTAGATTGATTGAATGCATTGGCAGAGATCAATAATCTGTTTGGATCGAGTTCATCGCCTCCGATTGAGATTTTATTGGCGCTATTCAAAGACTAAGTGTCGGGAATTTGCGCTATATTGTGAGACGCTGTGTGTGATGGTGACAGCATTCTTTGGGTTGTTAAAGGAAGACTACAAGTAGAAGTCAGTTGGGCCAGGAGTTGCACGGAGAATTCGTCGATATCTCTCCGCATACACAATACGTGCTAAGGATTAGTTACCGCAAAGTCAAATCTGACACAGTCCCAGGGCAAGGCATGAAGTTTTGTCCTCTTTCTAAATGTTATCTAACTGTTCATATTATAAAACCAACTCAACTTTAGTCTATTAAAAAATGTTTCTTCTAAAGTTTTTTTTTACACCGCTTATTTATAAAAGCTTTAGAATGAAAAATATACGAAGCTAAGTTAGCCAATAAAGTTTTCCAATCATAGTGCTACACTGGTTTTTGGCGAGTCTTCAACGCACAACTGCCATTGTTTTTGTTTTATCTGCTTACATGTACGTCTGGAGGAATTAATCGGCAATTCCCCAAACAATTCGAGGAAATTTATCATCCCATGTTGTCTGGTTATGCGTGTTGAATAACATGCATTGTTGCCCACATCAGTTGTCTGGTGGCCCACAGTGGCACTCTGAACCGTCTGCATATACGAACTCTGTGTGCCGGTGCATGAAACTGAGCACAAGCACGAGAAACCAAGCGTCAGACTCGGGAACGTAGCAGCTCGTTTTGCAATGACGTTCAATAAAATAACACCATTACTGAATAGAGGATTGGTTTTATGTCATGGATGGCTTGGGAGCGGGCGAGAGTGTATGATATTGAATTAATAGGGTGCATCTCCTAATTCGGTTTGGTTGATAGGTCGGCTTCTGGCAGTCAAGCAGCTCCATTTATCTTTTTTGAGGGGGTGCTTATTTGATTTAGATTAAAATAGAGCAGTTGATGTTTCTGCTAGACGAGCATAAAGAAAATGATGTTCAGAATGGTTGTTGTATGACGGAGTCTAAACCGTATTCTTCTTTACAGGTGAATGAAACTGCAAATTTCTTCCTCATTACAATTTGATTTAACCGTTTGATAAATCGAGGAGAGTAGATTAAATTTTCCTTTTATCATAAATTATTGAAACTCCCATAACAAGTATTGAAGGTGGGAGACACAGAAAAGAACAAAAATGAGGAAAAAAATTGTGTGAACAGTTTTTAGAATGTTAACGTACAATTTTTGCAAAATCACAAGCGTTTTACCGGCGTAGTACACAATGCGAGTACGTAAATTTAATTAATTAACAATTCATGATGAGTGAAATAAATCAATTTTCGCTATGTACTTTTGTACATGATATCATAGACATGTGTTTTACATTCCGGCTAGAAATTTAGACGATCAATCATGAGAAGTAATTGTTTTTGTCTAGCATCACATGTACGGCAGAAGACTACATGGTAAGAGTGTGTAATGCACTTATAGACTACCGATCCCGAAATGCCAAGTCTGGTTTAAGGCGTCCGCCTCGTGAACGCTAGTTGGATATAGGAGACAAACTGCCTTATCGCCAGACACCTGGCATTAGACATAGCAGTTGGAAATTAAAGAGCGTCTCTTATTATATATTAATAAGCCAACTTAAGAAAACCCTCTGGAGACGTTCCGACACCACCCCTGCTCATTTCTTCCCCAACCACTGGGGCCACTATACATCCCCCGGCCACTATACATCCATCATATTCACCAAACAGTGTACATCACATCCACAAATTAAGGCAAGTAGAGCCAACAACGGCAAGTTTTATTGATCCTCCTTGCCGGCCGCGGTCCCAAAATACTAGTTTCCCGATACAAGTTCCCTGCAACTCGCTGTACTCGCCGTCATGTTTGGAGATAGAGGCGCAACTCTCTCTCTAAGTTTCTATTGATTGAGTTCCGCGCCGTGTACATTGCAGCAGCGTGAACAGCTATTTGGCAATGTTGGTCGAAACACTAGAAGCTTTCGGATCTAAATTTTTATTGCAGATACTTTGAGTAACCAACCTTACTCTCGATCAGTGTCGATTGCTTGACGAAACCCGGGAACATGGTTGCGAAGAACCAACACGGGAACGCCGTTCAAGGGTTAGCCAAGAAGTGGGTTTTGAATACGTTCTGACAATTTCTTCGTCACGAAAGGTCGAGGACTGCATACTCATGATGCATAAAGTCTAAGCAAACCGTCGTTTTTTTATACGGTTCCGTAATTCTTATCTTTCATTCAACAACTTAAAAGTCGAGTCATCTGGCCCGTTACGCTTGGCTCAGGATGCGGTTAAACACCACGAGGTATAAGATGCGTACGACATTACCACTGGGACATCATGAGCAGCTGGTACCACTATTAACCCCAACGCTCAGGCTGCTGCAGCCAATAAGTATCCATTACGTGCCTTTTAATCAAAATTAGTTGGTGGTTAGTTGGTTTGTGGTGGATTTGAACTGCACGTGGTAGTAATTTGACGATTGATGTCTAAAGGAAACCTAACTATATTGTAGACATGTTGAAATCGATGTGTGAATGTAAATAATAAGTGTTATTAGTGTGTTTTGTCGCCGTCACTCAATCCAACAAAGCAGCAGAAATAGACGAACTGGGATAATCACAATAATAAAACTTCGAGAGAGAAAAAAAACATGCAATTTACGAAAGCAAATTAGAGCAGGATCGTTGTAAAACTTATGACCATGGCAATAAAGTTTGATTAAACTGGTCGTCAGAAGTGTCTGGTTCCCAAAGGTGCAATAAACATACAATCATGCCGATGTTCCTCCCGACGTGTTAATCGTTGTCCTCGCCGAGGAGACGGTGGTGGTGGCACTAGGACGACTAGGGCGTCATTGTGACAACTCCCACTCCAACAAAATTGAAGTAGATTTTTTGTCTGATGAAATCGATTGAATATGATTAAAATTCATTGTGCGATGATGACATAATTATACCGCCGACATTCACTAAAATAATTGCCTTTCACTGAAAGAGGACATCTGCTTGATTGAGAATTCCCCACACAGCCTAGTTCATGATTTCTTTTGTGCGACAAATTATTCTTTCGACAGTTTTGTGAACCATTTAACTGACATGACTGAACATCCAATTCCTTTCTGCTGATGTTGAAGTTAAAGGGAGACTTTGACGCCACAGTATAGCCATGTTGGAGAATACGGTTTCAGCAAGTAGCCGGAAGGCGACTCTACCATGTCACGTTACACTGTAACTACCTGTATGATTCTTTTCGAGGTGTAAAGTTGTCACTGGTCAAACTTACTTAACCCAGTTCCCTAACTGCGTGTATTGGTCACCTGGAAACCAGCACAAAGACAACCCCCTTCAATTAAAATGGAAGGTGCGACCTTTGGGTAAGATTAATGATTCAGTTTCTATTAGATGCACTTACTCCCAGTGCATTGAAATGGAAACACCGCACAGTACTATCTCTGATAGGAAACTCATCTAACCGTCACTTCCCCACCAATTCCACCAGCGGTATTAAAAAATGGGTAGGGTTAGATTTCTTGCACTGAGTAGATGATGCCGCAATGCTATTGTTATCGTGGCTATGATAACAGCTATCTTAGCTCTGTCACTTGACGTATCTTTATCCTAGCCAGATATCCTGGTTACGAACCGTGGTTTGGTTTCAAGAATTCACCAACTCATTAACGGGCTACACATGCCAAATTATATCGTGGGGTGTTCATGAATTATACTGCACTGCATCCTTTTCTGTTTACAGAAACAATGTCGATGTTCACAAAGGAGCCTTTAACCTTTAATATGGAATTCAAGATCTCCCTGTGCATACCAACTTAATGAGATTCGCGTCAAACACAGACAGTCTTCTGCAGGTCGTTTTGAATACTGGATGTGCAAACCCCACTGGGGAAATTTTAGTACCAGCAGTTGAATACTTCAAAATCAATGGTTTGCTCGGCTTGCACACGCTGTAGAGTTAGTGTGTGTTAATTTGGAATATGAAATTGACTCCGGGCTTCCTGTACGATTCTCCCAACTGCTTCAACTAAATGTGACTTTTTCCGATAAATGTTTATGAGATGTTAAAGTTAACAATACCGAGAAACTCTTCGAATTTATTGTGTTGTTGACTTGGGAAATCATTCCATGGCGGCCGTGTACAAGTATTGTTTTCCGTCGGGTTGTTGAACTCGGATTGGATGAAGAGGGCTGCACGTTATGTAAGGCTCATATAAAGATGGGTTGAGAAGTATTTAACATTCTGTTCGTGTCCCAATTTTGTTTAGAATTTCGAGACGAGAGCTTCGCGTTACATATAATGCATCAGACGATGTCCCTGTTGTATGGACCATAGTTTGAGAAACCTTGGGACCTGGAACTGCGTATAGAGGAAGACCGAAACTACCAGTTGGGCAGCTAGGGAAATCACACTATGACATTTTTGTAAATGAATTGGTTTGCACTGCTGGTGAAATGTTTCCATGCATACGTTATATTTATAAACTGTTTCATCTGAGGAAGGGTGCATATTTGTAGGATTACCAATCGGTAATGCATTTAGGTTGATTTAGGTTTTTCGGGTAATGTTTCAAGCTTTCTTTGGGCAATGTTTAAGTTTTCTTTGGGAAATGTGTAAATGATTCTTTTGGTAATATGTAACGTATCCATGCATTGATTACCGACATAATCTGAGAACAATCATCAGTATACAATTGTTGATTCTCCCTTCACTCTGCAATATGTCACGAAGAATGAGAAAATACAATGTTGACATACTTACTCTAAAATGACCTGAAAGCAATTCGACATGCACACCTACAGAAAGAACACATATTAACCACAAATCAGTGATGGAAAAAGAAGAGTAAAGCTAAATGTACAGACCTGACTTGAAGTCCAAGGTAGCTGTCGAGTCGTCACTACCATATGCCTTCTTTTCTTTAGTTCGTCTTCTTTCATCGTTCCGAACGGATCGTTGCAGCTCACACAGTGTAGCAGTTCCGAATCTTCAGGAAGTTGATCGATTTCCGAAGGATCACTAAACTCCCCGAAGTCGATTGATTTCCGAACGATCCTGATCCTAATCTGATTTTGCCGAATGAGACACTGGACGCAAATTAGCAGGGCAGTTGCCACTAAATGTACTCTCTTTGCTGGCAAACTGAATTTCGTGAAATCCAAACACGAGAAATCCATTTGATTCTCATTTGAATATCTCCAATCGAATTTTCCTTCCCCCTATCGCGCAAGTAATCCAATTTTCAGAATTTTCTTCCAAACTACATATATCAAGCTCCTTCACATAACACAATCGCAAACACAACTCGTGCTTATGGTAGCTTTCTTAGAGGGGGACATTTTCCCTTCCTTGGGATTATTTAGCTCTTCAAACCAAACTATTACCTGACTAAATACAAGTAACAAGGCCCCGGCAGGAACTGAGAGCAGATTCAATCTTTGGCGAAATTGGATATGCTTGTAATTGTCCGTTGTTGTTGCTGTGCAAGATGGTGACCAAGTGTCATTTAGATATACGAGAGTGACAACTGCGTAGCCATCTTCATGTCTGGTGTGAATACATGTTGACATGGCTGATAATCATTAAAGCAATGAAATTGGTTGTCCTAACGTAAAGTCCAATTAGCCTTGTCCTAACGTCTTGTATCCAATTAGCCTTTTTTGTTTTTTTCCAATTCTATCGAAATGGAAAAAAATGACAATTGACCACCTGAATGCACTGGCATCCTCAGTACAGAAAATCTGTAGTTGTATATCATTCTGAAAGATTTTGAATCAGAAGAAAAACAACTCACCTCTTTCTTTCTCACACACTTTAATTCAGCGAAAATGCATCCGGATTATTCTTGATAGAAAGTTCCAATTTATTATAAAAAATCAGTAAATAACATGTGTATATGCAGATGTAATGATAAGTATGTAATGTTGAATGTAATAGGAAGTAACATTTACATGAATATAAAAATAAGCTATAGCAGCCACCGTTCTCTTAGTCAGAGTCCAAACTCCTGAACGAATTGAAATAATGCTAATGAGGTAATCCTTAATCACAAAATGAATTGATAAGCATGAAGTCAATAGCAACAATTAAGCACTAGCAAACTCAATAATGTAGCATATTCTAAAAATCCTACGAGACGAATCCTTAGTCTTTGTGATTCCATTTCTTCATATCCACAGAGTTCTGTATCTTAGGAAATACTCCTAAAATCGTTTCTAGTCTGTATCCTTTGAATTTTTATACTTGAATTTTTATAATACCCTCATGAAAAGTGTTTTCCTAGAACAGCTCCTCATCATCCTCAGAAAGTCAAAACGTCCACTGCATGAGTTCACACATTTTCTTCCCTTACCCTATCATGATTTCAATCACATTTGAATTATCACATATTTTTTCAACTCTTGAAATACATTGTTATTACCACAAGTTGAATTAAGTAAGTGATAGATGGAAGCTTTGGTTAGATAGAGGCACAACATTCGTTAGCAAGGGAAAATGCTTTCTCACATCGCTTGCACAGTGCCAAAGGATGTTCGAAGTGTGTTCTTTGGTAAGATTCTGTTAATATTGGTCAATTCAGCGTTATTGGCACGTTTTCATTCGCATATCACCGTGCGCAATTCCCAGTATGACATAAACATGTACAGCGTAACTGTACGATATACATGCCATTTGAATCCCCATCCAAATTTATAAAAACCTTTTTGTGTTCAGTAGCCTAAGTGAAACATGTCCATCCAAAGCGAAAATCTATCACACTGTTAATACAGCTTGTTGGTTTGAAAATTCAACAAAGTTTGGACATTTTTGAACGCGCTGCACCATACATTTCGTACTAACAAACCATACTAAACCAAAATTACCGGTACCAGTACGACTTTCATCGAGCTAACTTTTCATTAAATTCTAATAAGGTCATAATTAAAACACCTGTCCACCCTAATGATGCGTTTGTATAACAAATAACTAAATAACGTCATTAACTGACGTAACTTTGAACTTCGATATAGGAACCATGTTGAGACACAGCACTACGGTTCCTTAGATGGACATAAGTGTAGGTACTCTTACAAGTGTAGTCCCTGATCGAAGATCAAGTATGCCAACAGGTTGCAGAAAGATATGCCCAACGTCATCTAAGATCGGTTTTAAGACTCCACAATTTTTAACTCATTTGAAAACCTTGCGTTTTCAGCCACCATCTTGGGGAATCGAAATACATGTAAAGACATTCTCATAACACATTTAACTCTACATGTATAATAGAGGTATGACTGTCCATATCGAACAAGCCTTAGTGTGTGCTTCTTCATAATGAAAATTTTACTAAAAAACAGCTGTTCAAAAAAATCTTTTCCGACTTGAATCAAAGATGGATGCCGTTCTTAACGAATGATGGTTCGAATTCAACCTTCGGGAGTGAAAATGATATTGAAACCAACAAAGGAGGCAATTTACGATAAGATCTGCTAACATGAAACCTAGTTAGCTCAGCTTCTCTCATATTGCCTTAAAGGTCATCCAGGTTATGTTGGCAAACTTCTCTGAAAGTTGCCTACTTCATAACGCAGATACCTTTTTGTGGTAATTATTTCCGCTGATATTATAACGGTTCAGATGGGTTCAGACACACTGAACCAAATGCCAAGTCACAAAAATACTTGTCAATATTCCAGATGGCCGCCTTGATGACATTTGAAGATATATCTGTCTCCCCGTGTACATACTTAACACACATTGAAATGCAATCAAGTACAAAACTTACAAGCATTTAAAGCATTAAACCAATCTTTACCCGCCAATCTGTACCTTGGTCTACCCTTCACACCGTCTTATCACATTTTGCCCCTTTTCCCCCGAAAACATGTGTTAGGCTTATTCCTTGCCTTCGTTGGACAATACGACCAGAAACTGTCAAGAGGAGCTCTGGGTACATGTACGTATTAGTCCAAATTCACCCCGCTTGAGGGTAGATCAAGATATTGATTGAAAGGTCTAATACAAAAGAAAGGAGTTATCATGACGTCGTCTGCCAAATTGAATACCGTGATATTTTCGTCTAACAGGAAAAAGTTCGCTGTACATTGCATAGTATACGGCTTACAACTAATTTCGTTCTAGTTACATGAAACGACTGACCCTAGCCTAAAGTTGAACAGTATGCAGATGCTATCATTAATTTAGTAAATGATGAAATGACAATCTTGATATGTAAAGGGAAAAATGACGATCTTTACGGCAACACCTAAACATTCTACGCTCCAATATCGAAGCATGACTATTAAGTGTCGTTGTAGCTGGTGCCTGGTAAAAGTGAAACTGCAGGGGCTACTTGAAAATATGCCAAAGAGCTTGATTAGTAACTTAAGAACTGCCCATGTTAGTTCGGCATTAACGTTGTTGCCGAAGTAAAACACCAGTATGAAGACGCCAAGTCGAGACCAGGTTAGATAACAGTTTGTTCGCTGCCAAACGTTGCTTCATTTGAGGACATAAGAGCTGCCCTTATTTGCTCAGTTACGTTATTTAATCACAAACGACAACGGATTAAGTATCTTTAACGCAAATATGTTTGAAAGGATGGTGTTTCTTGTCTTTGCAGAAGCCTGCTTACGGCATGTCAGGTCAGTGAAGGCAACATTAGTCAACACGATGCGGTAATCTGTATCGAATCTAGCTCTAGTCCACAATTGCAAACATTTGGTAATATCGCTTTGGAGAAGAATGCCTTCGAGTGAATCTGACCTAACCAGAAATAGAGATCTTGCTTAAAGACAATGATTTGATGTTTTTAAATGCTTTGACGATCTGCTGTTCTTTTTCAATTAGACATTAACAACCTGTATCGTTTTTTAAGTTTTGATAACCAAACGGCACAGGCTAGCTCTAATTTGGAAAATAAACTAACAGATCACTTCATAAACACAACGTTGTCTCGAAAGAACATCCATCTTCACTAATGGATCACATTTTCATATCAATGTAACACGTGACAATTTCTTTGCAGATTCAAGTCTGTAGAGCGATATCGCGAATATAAAAATATGCCCATTGGGGCTATTCAAATTGTGATTAAATTTCATTCCACATGAATGGCTAATGTCATCTTATTTGATGTATTTTCTACCATTACCACAGCGGGACTGATGCGTCCGCTCCAGTGACTAGACAAATATGATGACAGGAAATGACGTAGGCTTTGCCCGGATGTTAGCTTGGCATCTGCTTTGGGTGTTGTTATAGTGCCGGTAACCAGGATGTGACGTATTTGCGCTGTTTCCTGGCTAATCAAGGGATTGTGATGTTATAAGCCGCTTAGTAGGACAGGTTCTGCCTCTTTTTCTTTTTCTGCAGTACCAGCAGTGTTTTTCATCGTCATCCTTCAGTTGTGACGATTGATAAAAAACAGACGAATCAACCCTGAGGTATCCAAACAGAGTCGGCAACTTTTGAGATACCATTAGCTTAGTTTATTTTTTTGTGATAACAATTTATATTAGATATAAAAGTTAAAGGTTTTCAACTTCTATTTGCTGACACAGCGATATTGAAGCGACTGAATAAGTTTTTATGATCGGTATTTTTCGATTGCTTTACACCAGGTTGTTGCCTTCCATCGGTGTTATTGGCTGATGATGTTTTTGAAATCGGGTGATCAATAAAGCAGCATTTACATAGCTGTCTTTCATGCTAGCATAACTACCAAGAAGAGACCAACACACGACAAGACGTATTTTCGTCTCTTTCCCTCTATTCCCAACTTCCGTACGAGTGGGTTCAGTTGCAGGATTTCTATTGACAGTACTATGCAGTTAATGGCCGAGAAAATGTGATAGGGTTTCGTGGCAGCACAATAGGATTCTGGGCGGCAAGACACGAACCATTAGAGCGATAAAAAACAACACGAGTTATTAGGGAGAGGATTGTCTTTTTCTAGACAGTGATTTGCTTCTTTCGTAGATGGCCAGTGGATGATTTGCAGTCTTTGTGTGTGGAAGATTTGCAATCTCCGCATTTCCTTTTGTGAGGTGAAGGGCAGCAGTTTGATAAGGTGAAGTCGTTTTCTCTTTTTTACAGAGTGTAAACGGCCGACTCAGCTTATTAAAGCAAGCCATCCAGGGTAAGCCGTTGATGACGTTCCATCACATCAGTGGTAATAAAAAAAGAAGTTATATCCGGTTTTATTTTCGGAATAACCGTAACCACTGCCTATAATATTGACGATCCTAGTTACCATCAATTAGACCATGTCACTCAGTGCACACTTCCCATCCGTTTTTTTTTCGTACCCAGCAGGTGAATGAAAAGTACATGATTAACAAACAAACAGTTCCTTCTCTCCCGTCAGGTCTGCGCCAGTTCGATCAAATGATAATCAAAACATCTAACTAAATGAGTCACACGAGCGCATCCCATCACAGTTTCTTTGGCAAGAGTCTAGGGGAGTTCAAGCGCAGAATAAAATGTGATACATTGCTGTGAAGAGTTTGCTATGAGGCGAGGGAAGCCAACGACACCTCCAGCACATTAGATAGTGTGAATCCGGGGAGTTGTTCAATCTCTTCCGCACATTCTGTATACATGTAGTCTGTTTATGATTCATGGAATAGCCATAACCTAAGTACCCTTCACCGGACTACATATCGCCTTAGTCATAAAGAAACGCAACTTGACAAGTCTTTCGACCTCCCAAGAGATCGCATTCGTTGTCCCGGATCAACCCAGGATCCGAATGATGTCAGAATTATGCTTTGAAAGCACCACTTAGGGCGGGTAAAGACGACATATATCAGTATTGAAGGGTTTCGAAATACTGGCTGAGGTTCAGCCTTGAGGATAAGCGGCTTACCTCCAGACACCTTCCCTGAAACTGCGTCGGTTAAGAAGAATACAGTTCTGGTGAGCTGACCATGTCATTGGTTTCTTTGCAATTGAAAAGAAAACGTTTCTCTCTTGGAGTAACATATTTAGGAAGTGCACACCCGCTAAAAGAAAGGTTTGAAAGACGAAAAGCAACACTCACTACAGAGGGGAAAAGACAGGATTTATTTTGGGAGACAGTAATAGCCCCTCGACACAGCGGAAATCCATGCAGTATTAAGAGTTCTTGACGAAAACAATATCAACGCATCTTTACTGGAGTGATCTAAACATGTTCTTTGATCGTTAAGTGGAACAGGACTATTTTGGAACGGGGGAACAAGAGGTATTAGATGGAGGACGTTTGCCTATCATGCCATAACGACAGTGGCAGTTAACACTTTTTATAAGTAACAAGTTTATCGGGAAACAACACATCATGGCGGATTACATTGTTTCTGATACAGCACTACGTGTTAAGACCTGGTCGTATGTCCGTGTGGATGATTCTGATTAAGTGACCGCTCGGTCGAATAAGTCATTCGTAATCTTAAGAGTTGTAGGCGACCTCGGCAAAGTAGATCATGTAACAACAGGTAACAAGAACTGGTCCATTGGGAGTTGTAAAAGATGATTGCTATGCTACCATTGCCGTGGTCATGGTAGTTAACTAGAAATAATTGTTCATGCTGCGATTTGTTTTCGAGCCTTTAAATCTTTTTCCATAATGCAACCGAGCGTCTTTAAGAAAGTCCTGGTGAAGATTATGATTCAATATTCGATCTAAAAACCCTGTCTGCACTAAACACATCAGGACATCCTCCTCTCTCGAGAACACTATAACGGGCTCTATCCATTTATGAGTTTAATAATTGATAGAACATACCCTCTAAGGAACAATATAGTGTGTATTAGAATCTATTTGTGTAGACACAGGAGGTTAGTGCACTCTACAGGGGACGCCGCACTAACAAAAGTGCGCGGTCACTGAAGAATATCTTGTCCAATGAGATCATCAGCAGTAAATGCTACGTTTTAGTCCAGTATAATCACTTCTTCACTGTGGCACAAAGCAGCAAATACCGAGATTGCCTCTTAAACTTTCATGGACGAGGATGACAGACAATTGAGGGTAACCATCCTTTCTATTGTAGACTCACGTACATAGAATGACAAAGGGGATTTACTAAATAATGAAAACCATAATCGCTCAAAGGAATGACATGGATGATTTTCAAATATTTATCACGTCCGCAAGGAATACTTGCTCTCTGTAAACGAAGGCGATTTTTCCCTTTCTCGAACTGGCTTGCATGAGATGCCAGCCCGAGGAAGCCTGTTTAAACAAACTCCCCTGGGGCTAGTGTGATACAAGTATCACGACACAGCTCTACCGGTGGGACATACTCATCTGTGTGGGTAGTTAGTTAAAGCTGGACTCAGATTTTGGACTCTGGATGTTGGGTTTTACATCGTTGGATTACACCACCTGCATTCAATCAATCTTGCCTCCAGTAATATGAACCGCAGTGGGCCTCATCGAATTTGCGGAACGGACTGGACTGGAATCATTTGGGAGACTATAGGCAGGAGCAGAGGAGTTGATTTGGCCAACTTCAGGTGATTAATATACACTGTAAGGGCCCTGGGTCATATCAGACTCAGATTATTCCTCGTACAAGCGAGAAATTATTCATCTTGAACTGGAGGCGAGGTTGATAATGCAGGCAGTGCAATCCAATTATGTAAAACCCAGCGTCCAGCGTCTGAGTCCAGGTTCAGAGTTTTACCAACTACCCACCAGTGTGTAGGCCAATGTTGCCATTATTGGTGAGCTTTGTTTGTTACGTCAAAATCTGGAGGAAGATTACATTTGTCTGAAAGACACTTCGATTACCAATGGACGCCGTTCTATTGTATCCATGTAGGATTACATTCCCATACAGTCATGTAATAGATTAAGTCATTAAATACTAGGCATTTTCGTGAATGGGTTAATTTCGTTTCGATTGACAAATTGAGGGATTAATTTCAATTCATGAATAATCGGTCCTGAATTGAACTGGTGAATGGCTTCATGGCTATTTTAGGATTATTTGTTAGAAGAATATTGCTCAATCAACGAGTTAGTCATGATAGTCCAGGTTTAGTCCAGGTTTAGACCAACTACCAATCAGTGTGTAGGCCTACGTTGCCATATTGGTCAGCTTTGTATTGCATGTCATAGGCGTTGCGTTATCACCATCAGTAGAGCCCATAAAACTAACACACTCTCAATACCAGAAATGTTCAAGGACACCATCATGTGACTGTTTCCGCTCAGGTGAAAAAGGATCGATATGGTTGCTGTATACCACACCAAGTGATGTTGGTATATGTATATAAATTGCCATCTTGGAACTCATGTCAAACTACATGTACATGTATATATCGGGGGGGTGCTTACTCTCTCGACATCGTATTTTAACTACTAGTATAGTATCGCAGTGGGTGATATGAATAAAGACTAGCAAATGCTTTTATCTAAAACTCCATGTACATTTACACTAGGCCTTTCTGTACAAAATTGAAGTAAAAGCATTTGCTAGTCTTTATTCATATCGCCCAAGGAGCATCAGCCTCATGTCCGAGAGGTCGTGGGTTCCACTCACGGCTGTTCACACTTTTGTTCCCCTACTTTCCAAGCTCAAATTAGCGTTTTACAAAAAGTATAAAGTGAACAGTCTGTGAACAGTGGCCTTTATAACTCTCTTACTTCCTTATCACCATGCATGTTATCAGAGAGAAACCATTAAGGTTAGGCGATGCAGGTCAACAGTGATCATAACAGGACCCACACCGGCCACACACTGGTCATGAAGCAGTGATTACCATTAATAGGATTCCTATATTCTTCTATTAGCATGTCCAGTCAATTAATAGTCAGCTTAGACCTAAGACTTATGGCTTCTATATTCAGTGCCTTTCTGCTCAAGTTGGTGTCGGCGTAATGGAGAAACTCGCTTGAAGAGACATTCTATGACTTGATATGGTGAGAAAACAACACGATATCGAGAAGCTCGCAATCCGATACGCCCACGCCACGACTGATGGCTACGAATTATACGGTCTTTATTCCATCTTCAGACATGGAGAGTGAGAGGTGAAATAAATCAGAAGGGGTCATTTTGGAATAAGATCGGTAATTGTTGAGTGTCTTAGAGAATCCGGGGTCGCTGATGATGGTGGAGATTGTCTTGTTGAGCAGTCCAGCATTGGACAAGAGAAACCATGATTACAGTTTGCCATTCACGGGATAAGAGAATCAACATAATTTCATTGTATTCTCCAGATCCGCATTACAATGGTTTCTCGTATGTTACATCAAAATCTGGAGTGAAGATTACATATGTCTGAAAGACCTTTCGATTACCAATGGACGCCGTTCTATTGTATTCTCGTCAGATTATATTTCCATACGGTCATGTAATAGATTAAGTCATTAAACACTAGGCATTTTCGTGAATGGGTTAATTACGTTTCGATTGACAAATTGAGGGATTAATTTCAATTCATGAATAATCGGTCCTGAATTGAACTGGTGAATGGCTTCATGGCTATTTTAGGATTATTGTTAGAAGAATGTTGCTCAATCAATGAGTTAGTCATGAGAAACGAAATCTTGTGGATCATGTATCGAGAAATTCATGACAAGGGACAATCAAATCAATGACCGAGCACTCTCACTTCAAACAGTTTCATTACCAAAGTAACCTACACACTGAATTAATGTTTGAATATAAAGGCTTGAGACTCCGTCTTAGAAAATGACGTCAACCCGGCGAAAATTTTGAATAGAAAACAGTTAACAACGTTTAACCTAACCGTGCTCAAATATTGATACATTAGCCTTATATAAGCCACTACAGATGCACTGGTCAGCTACCGATAAACTTGATTAATTAACTATATCATCACATGAACACATTTCTACAATAATAACACACTCACGAGAACCATAGTGGCGGAAATCGGTATTAAAGGAGGGGGAAGTGGTCTGAAGGGTTGATTGGCAGAGAGCAGCTCAGGTTATCACACTTGGACAATGAGCAAGGTCATGGGATGTCAATAACGCGTTGATGATGATGACCGTGTTTTGCAAAGGTAGAGCAATGATAGGGTGGTTTCTTGGAAATAAATGAGGGACAGAATATGGCTTTGCCATTGGCATTTGGACATCCTTGCGGGAATACTGAGCACTCTGTAGTGCTGTCTGCCAAGACAACTGCAGTGGGAACATGGCCGATTTTACGCTCTGAAATGAATATTATGCCTTCCGGGAAAGCCCAACGAGAAAAAAACATGGCGGCGGTTTTAGCAGCAGCACGTGGCCACACGTTTCAGTTAATTAACTTAGTATCATTAGTAGAAGGGTCACAACAGAAGAGGAATTCCTGATGATGTGAAGCAGTGCTGTCAAGCAGTGCTGACAAGCATAATACGTCATAATGGTCGCATTATCAAAGCACTTTGTATCTAAATGTATTGCAAACGCATATCAATGTATAGCAGGTTATCTAAGCACACATATGTCACATTTAGATATGGCACCACATGTCTGGTGGGTCAAACCTATATATAGCATGGGCAGTATGATTTATTGTGACGTTTGACAAGCAATTTTTTTTTATTGGCACAGGCTGTAATATTCTCGACTTTTGACATTGTGTAGAATACATTGATCATCAAGTACAAACCAAGTACGAATATGATATACTGTAGGTTATTGTACATTTGCCAATAATAAAAGTTAATTCCACATGTAATGACATCAGTCCAAACGGTAAAAAATGTAAAGGTTTGTTTCATACGCCATGCAGACGGTTAGATTTCGATTGCATGATGCAGATGATGCTTGAAAACTGGGCAAAGCGTTCTGTAGCCAGTAATCACTATGTTAATACCTGGTTGACTGCATTAGTCTGGTAAGTGAATCTTTCTGCATATCATGGACATGTGATACTTAACAACAGCAGAAGATGACCGCCTGAAAAAATGTCATGTGAAGACAGAAGCTGTAATCTCATCAGAGATACAGAAATACCCTCTTTGAACAACCAGAAGCCTTTCTTCAGGCATCCACGATATTCTCCGTTTAGACGATGCGTGGACCGATCCAACAACTGGCACGTCTCGTTCACGATTGACTTGGTTTCAAAGACGAAAATCAGCCTCAGTAGAAAAAGGAGCAGGCTATTAACTACGATGTGAGGGGCAACTTCAACCTTTAAGTGGATGGGACTCTTTTCAAAGAAACTCTCGAAGATGTATTCATCAAAAATAGGAGACGACGTGATCAGACTGTGAAGCGATAAAGATGCGTTGGCGTATTCAATCAAAACATTTTCGATGACAGGGAGAACTCGAAGCTGACGAAGACAAAAATTGATGTTCTGTCATCTCGTCGAAAGAATGGCGGCCTAATAAGCTACATCATTTGTCTTCAAAGTAAACTAAAGGTTTGAAAGAAGATTCTTAGCCCCAGAAATACGTTTGCGGCACTGCGAGCGAAATCTGGTTGAAATAGTCCAAAGACAAGAACAGAAAGCGGGATAGACGATTTGTGGTTAGTATCGATATGTACGTCTACCCAGCAAAATACAGATGTGTCCATGAAATTCAAGGACTTGTAAAATTGAATCTCCTCATATTGTAGGCTTTCCAAGGCACCAGACATGTGGTCATAAGCACTTGAAGAGAAGACCAAGTCCTTTGGCAATATTTGAAGAACGTTGCACAGCTGGGCAAGAGCCACGAGGTGTTTGCTTGCATCGCCAATTGTTATTGGCTCTTTCTTTATGAAGTATGAGGTAAACCGTGAACAAAATTGATTTTTGATAACTCAATGCACAATGTTAAAGGTTTGAAAATATGGAACTAGCACTGGTAACAAATTCTGAATACATGCAAAACGTGTGCGCGAGTTCTGAAACTGATTCGCGAACCGATGACGTTAGTCCAGAGGACAAGTCAATTACTTAGGTATACATTTAATAAATCATTTCTAAAGGAATGAATGTGATATTTTAAAGCAATATATCAAAAAACGCAATCAACTGAAAGTGACTTGTAGTACTCAATGTACGAAAAGATTCTATACTCTAGCAGTCGGGAATAGACCACACAAGGGGCCTAATTGATACATTAAGTGCTTCTTCATCTAAATTGGCTGTACCATTGTTTAAGCTGAGGTAATGTTCTATCGATGTAAGCATGGGATTGTCAAAAAATCGATTACTTGTAATACATATTGATCTCCAACCATCCTATCTTTTTGTTGTGGGTATTTATTGATATCCCGGGGTGTGTTGTTCGATTGATTTGGCATGTGGGCTCATGGCCAAAACTGCTGTTTCCACCACGACTAGTTTATGATATGAGTTAACATATTGAATAGGAGTAGTTTTTCAACAACTTTTGCAATAGCTATGCCACTCTTTCCATAGTCTATGTTAGGCTATGTACAAGGTTGTCAGCAATTTACAAGGTTTAGGTAAAAATGCAAGTAATATTCCATTCTATCGAATCCGTCAGTCACGGAAAAAGAAAAATCGTGATATCATCAAGTTGGCCAAAACATTGGTTAAATGTAATAAGTATGAAATGAGAAACCTCAACAAATTCTCTTGAAAAGCCTTCAAGAATTAAGTCAAGAAATCACGGAGAAAAACTACCAGAATTTCGGATGGAATCGAACTTACCGACTGTGATCTGGTATATCTGCACAACACGAAGTGGAGTGAAGGCTATAAACCCTGGCAGTCAAATTGGGCGGTTCACATACCGCACTAAAAAAATTGAATAACTGCGATACCAGATTCACTTAAAGTAAGATTAGGAGCAATAGAATTAAACTATTTTGAAGTTAAGTTTATTGAGGAATTCCCGGTCTAATGGTTTTAAATGTAGTTTTCAGAACTTTGAAAAGGCTTAAATGGTGAGACGAAGCCATTAGAGCCATTGAAGTGTGCCACTGCTTGCGTACAGTGAATGAAAATATCAAGGCATTCTCTGATCTCCTACGGCCACCACATATACAAAATTCTAGGAAAAGGTTCAAGCAAGAACGTTCCTACAGCGGGTGTCAAAAAAAGGCAAAGAAACCCATATCCTTGCAAATAGCCTATCCATGCGTATATTTTGCCCCGTCGCTTCCTTCCTGGTGGTATTACTACAAGAGGCTGCCAAAGATAGGAGAATTGGGGGCGTTTGCCTCTCAATAAAGTCAAATTCAAAATTGATTCATAATTGAATGCCAGAGTATTGATAAAGAAGTTGTAAAATATTGATTTTCGAATTACGATAAGATCATGTATTTATCACTTTCCGCCTTAAGCGATCCCATAATGGATCGATTACTGGATCAATACGGATTTACTGATGTGACATTGCACGGCCGCTACGAGGTGAGAAGCCAATTCGATGGCCGCGACTAATGTACAGAAATCAGCTCAACATATTTTGCTTCTCTTCAAAGAAAAACAAACCAAGGAAAAAGTTGTTAGAATTTCTCGATAAAATTGTTTAAAAAAATATTTGTCAAATCTTTCCTATTTGCTCCTGGCATCTAAGATAATGCAATGGCGGAAGATTTCAAGACGGATATTAGAAATAATGCCCCAAGGCTGCGTGAGAAGCTATCAAAACAACACTTCTCATCATAAGGCTATTTTTTACTAAGTTGACATTGATTTCTGATTTTGTGCCTTTTTGAAAACAATTTCCGCAGATTGTGAATGTCGGATGAGTTGAAAGTGGAAGCGTATTTGATATCTTTTTACAGTCGCAGGGGATATGGAGAAGATAGGCAACCTTCTCTTCTTCTTCGAAGTTTGTTCGGAGACTCTGTACTTGGAAGAGTTATTTTCGACAGATTATTCCTCCTCGAAGTCGGCATGAGCGTGCAACTCGCCGTGATAGGCCTAGTGACTCGGACCTGAGGTCCTTTTCAACAGGCCACTGATCCCATGATACTAATGTCAGAGATTGGAAGCTAACAAAATGCCAGTAATACTATGACCTAGCAAATGAGTTCGGTTTTTTACCTCCCACACCCTAAACCCGCCCATGATTATCTGACACGTGCTAGCTTCGAGACGGTGACTAGAATGTCAAGCTGGTCAGGCGAGAGCTAAAAAATATCGGATGAATGTAACAGATTGCGGGTTGCACAGTACATACCACAATGGACACATCTAAAACGTATGCTTCAATGAATCATGAACAATAAACGAAGATTTATGTAACTGTATATCTCTATTATATCCATTAGTGGGCTATGACACAGATCTCGAAAATCTCGACCAAGCCTCAAAGGAAATAACAGTAATCCTCATTAATTCACCATCAATTATTAGACATTTACGCCCAGGGCACGATAATGTTTTCACTAAGCATTTGAAATATTAATCAGCCGAAGATTAGACACTCTCCTCTCAAAGTGGTAGCTGCCTTGTCGACAAGCACAGAGAGGGAATTCTGATTAGTCTATCAGGAAACTGGATCATGAGGGATACGGAACTGATTCTGACAGATTGACGTAATACGGATTCTTGAAATTCGAGTCTGACAGACATGATGACGCAAGCGTGTTTTCTTCACTTTTCTTGCTCGGTCTTGCAATGGCCTATCCTAAAAACGTCATCGACACTTTCTAGGAGGGCGTAGGCAGCGCCAACTGTTTCATGGAGAGGGTCAAGGGTACCAAGACAGGTTTCAAGGGCAGGAATCAAGAGCAGCTTATGGGCCCGCCAGATCCAATTGGCATTAATAACTCGACTCCCAATTTTTCATTTTACAGACACGAGATCAGACGTATTCGAATCACTCTCAATCTGAAGCGGTTTTAATTGCCAATCAACGGAAAGTTTCAATTTTCTCGCACCCCTGAGAAATCACCGAAGGCTGACGTCGGAATTACGTTGATCATGTCCCTACTTGTTCAGTATACTCAAATTCATTGCTATCCGCACACCAACCCCTTGCTACAAATCGACACACGAGAACTTTTCAGGCGGCGAGTGATGCAAGATTGGTCAAAATGTCGACCACGTCCAGTCATCTTGGGAAATCAATGACTGCCTTATGTTTACATATAGCGCCAGAAGAATATCAACTGCTAATGAGATTTTTACAGTCGGGAGATACTGCTTTATTGAGTTCATCCCAAAGATAGAATAGAAGCGGTTCACCTACTACAGAGCACTAGCAAAAACATGTTTAGAAGCTGTAGAGTCCATGCATGATTGAAAAATGGACATGCAACCGTTCAATGTAGAATTAACACGTTCACATGGTCAACATGGGCAAGGGCACTAAATGGCAAATCGGAGAAATCCATTTTTTTTTATAAATGTAGTGCTGCTTCCGGGTCGGCTTACAGCCCATATACATTCTAGATAATGTTATAGAATCACCTTGCTTGCTCCGATCTCTCGAATCAGTTGCACAATGGCGTTAGTATTTGTTCAGTACATTTCACCCAATCTCAGCTGTGATTGCATTAGAGCAGCCGTCCTCAATGTCAACATTCCTGCGGACTGCATGTATGCAGTTCGCAGGTAATATGCATGTACAAAAAAGACCCCCATAGATGATAATCGTATATAGCGGTGAGAAACACAGAACAGGCGGAAAGGAACATTTCATTTACGCCATTTACACATTCTGTGCACGTCTGTGAAATTACCGAGTAAAAAACAAAATCCGATGTGTCTTGAAAAAAATAACAGTGAGCTCCGAAGAACTTCAGGGCATATCAATAAATACGAAGCACTTGTCTAAAAAAAAGAAATTGAACGAAATTACTGTGGATGCTCACGAACGAGATTTAATGCATTCGGCATGATTTCAGTTGTGTGTTTGCAGTAGAAATACACCGTTTCTGCAGACCACGTATTGTATACAACTCCGTGCACCTTGCAATGGATATCATACTGTGCGGTGAATGTATATAACAGCTGTGATCACTTGCCATTTTGAACCTTGACCACAGCAAAGCTATACATCCGCGATTCCTACCAAATTCCATACCAGATCAGTGGCATTAAACTGCTAAAGAAGGTTGCTAGGAACACAATATTATAAAGGAAGTGACTACTTGGCAAGCCCGGCTTACCAAACAGCGACTTTTTCTTGTCCTGAATGGAGACCCGAACTCATTAATATTAAAGTAAAGTCTCCAGCTCGCCAAACAGGGTAGATTTTTTACCTGTTTGGCAAGCCCGGCTGGTCGAACAGGGTGGCTTTTTAGTGCTGTTTGGCAAGCGGCTCTCCAAACAGGACAAAAAAAGATGTCTGTTCGGCGAGCGGCTTGCCAAATAGACCCGGCCAATTATAAAATGGTTTGCACAGCTTACAGATTACGTTTCAAAACTGGCAGAGAGGCTGTCCGAAAAAGCGGTGGATGCCATGACAGCCAATTCTTTGGCAATCGAACGAGCCAGAAATGCAATTATTCAACTCAGGATTGTCACAGACCCCACCCAATTTCAGGTCTGATTGCATTGGAATAGTCAAGTCTTTTCAAGGCTTGGGATGGCGAAAAAAGCTGATATTTTGTCGGTGACTTCTACAAAGAATAAGGTTATTAGCAATCGCATTAACCAGGGGTAATGCCATTGCCTTCTCAGGTTGACTGCGGACTAGCTCTGGAGGGTTTGCGTGACCTTACCCGACCTAGGAATCTTGGGGAACATTATATGGGCGCAGTAAAGTTTTGACGAGTTTCAACCATTCTGATGGTTCACACACTTGATTAACGGATGACTTCTCAATAGTCGATATTTTAGGGCACAATTTAAACAACGAGGTAGATACTGGGATATGACCAGTGTCACCAAACGTATTAAGACGAGCTAAAGACCAGAAAAGCTTTAAAAGTTTTCCAAAACCTTAAAAACCTTATTTTCAAGTAAATTGATGATCGAGAGAAATTCTTCCCAACACACTGAAACCAGTTTTTGTTTTAACATTCTATACCCTGCCAGAAATGCACACCTTAAGAATCACAACAAGGAATGCAATTTTGCCGAACGTTAAAGATTCAGAAATTAAATTAAGTTGTCAAGTGATCCAAATTCTAGCGAGAATTCTTTTGATTAATTGAATAAAGGCTAGGAATGCTGAGGCAGCCTGTCAATGTTCAAGCATGATAGACGACGGGCGTGCAGAATCATCCAATCTTGGCCGGTGCTCCCCCGGGAACAAATCACACATTGTCTATGTCGCGGTTACAAGTAAAACAAAACCAGCGTAGCCGGTAATGCACACCAAATCGCCCAACAAATAACACGAATTCAATTTATCTTATATATCAAACTCTCGCGCAGCATGGCTCTAGATCATCTTAGCCTCCGAGGAGAATACTTTCAAATTAAACATTGGATGGAACAATACTGGCGGCGTTAATATCGCCGGCGATCAAGTTACTTAGTCTTGTCGCCATCTTGGGGCAGTCGCAGTTGCTTTCGATTTTTGTTTTATTCTTAGCGGGAGTCTGAGCCGCGAGCTGAGAGAGTGACGGATGAAGTACATTTGTGCTCCCCTGAGAAAACGACGGTTGGTGCGATATTGGGGAATATAGAAAAACCGTATGTGGTATCGCTGTGAGGAACTGAGACGAAATGAGCCAGGGCGATTGTGCTGGAGATCACCGAGGTCTTATGAAATATGAAATATTCTGTGCAGGCGATAACCTCACAGTAAGTAGTGGAGCAGAAATGAGGCCAGGCAGATGATAATGTACCTCAGTCTAAGTAACGATTGGTTTCAATGTGAAACACAGAACAAAACTGAGCCTAAACGATGTTGGTTATGGTTGTCTATGTAGATTGTGCCGTTGTTGTTATTGTCTTTCACAGGAGACAAAAAGAACTATAAAGCCAGTGTTTGGTAGACTTTTCTACAGGCAGCAGTCTCCGAAGTCTTAATACAATCGTATTTATTTATCTTTCTCATATAAAAGACCTTTATTTGCATTGTAAAGTATCAAAATTAGCTCTTCCCATCTGTCGTCAAGCACATTAGTAATTCATTTAGAAATAATCTGGATACCTTCATGCATCCGTATTAACCAGAATGCGCTTCAGCTCGAATAGGGCAGGCGTGAGGCTGAGAATTATTTATCGTTAGTCAATACCGTATACAGAGTCCGATATAGGAAAACCATTACCAGCAATTCTAACGCCAAAACTCACTTGAATGAGAAACCAGATCGAAAAACAGGAATACAAGTGTAGTATTACAGCGATACATGTATTGTAACATCAGCTGGTGTGGGAGGACTTTTCACAGAGCAGGCAAGCTATCTACCGAATCAATAACAGCCCGTACACAACTCTCGAGTATAATGAGGATACACTGCATTGTTTCAGTCCCGAGCCCTTGTCTGTGGTAGAAACTAATCTATATTCTGACTCACAGTCAAGTCGAAATGTGCCCCTTGACAAATCAGTTTACAAGTCTTGCGCATATAAATGGCAGTGTATCGCATTATTGTTGGTGGTGAATATGAAGATCAAATAACTTTCGCTAAGAGGCGAAGTGTTCCAGACATAAGTGATAATGTTTTTGATACAATTTCCCAAAATGATGTTTGTTTCTAAAGCAAGAGTGAGAACTTGCTAAAAGTGATCTTCTAAAGTATTGTTTTCACGCCGGGAAAATGTTAGGCAAATTGTAAATCGCGGACTGACTTGTTAAATATGGCGACGACAAGTGGCATTAGAAGGAATACATCCGCCAATCTATCCCAACGTTTAAAGTGAGCCATCGCAAACATCCAAGTACATTGACCTGAAACGGGACATCGAAACAGTTCCAAGAACCTACACTGTTACGGGGAAAAATACGTTACATGTACTTGGTTAAAGGCAATTTATTTGGATTGCCTTCCTCTCTTGTTGCCATCCTTCGCTATCAGGAGACACTTCCCCGGCGACGACCATAATTCGGTAACTTTCCTCACCCAGAGAAGTCACTCAGCATTGAAAAAATGTAATACGCTAAAGAACACGTTCCTTTATGGCTTAGGCCATCATCTATGTAAAATATTTGCCCGAGACATGAGATGCGTCAGTGTCTTGTCAGTGGTATGGAAATGGTCTGCAGGAATCGCTATCAGGCTGGGTATCCACAGACTTTCTGAACGTGGTTTCTCTTATTACTTAGGGGAGAATTTCCAGTCTATTTGGACTGAAGAACTGCGCAATCCGCAGACACCGCTATGTGTTTTACTTGGAATCTTCAACCAAATACAAAGGTTTTAAGACAGCATCCGCTTGGGTAACTCGATAAACAGTATAGCATGAAGATGCATGATATATAAACCTCTTCGTTACTTATGAATGATGTGTCGGTTGCTTACTTGGGAGCATTATGGATGGTACCGTGCTGGAATCACATACTACTTTACACTATCCAATACGTAATTGGAGTTGGTTAGTTTCTTCGAAGAGGAAAATGTCTATCCCTAAAGGTCCATTTATGTCTATTTACATTCCATTCGGTATGCGAATTTATAACATTCTGTGCGTGCGGTACTTAACGCATAGATAGTTCAAAGATATATTTCGTGCGATAGAATTTGTAATTGCGAACATTTTGTACTAACTTATGTTTATTGAAGTGATCGTATGCACAGAGTGAAGGAAATCGTAGCCATTGGAAGAGATGACCCGGTTACAACTGCCTTCCATAAAAGGGTTTCGTTCAGGGTGCATACTTTTACCGAAAAGTCATCAACTTAAGCCTGCCAGAAATTAAGACGTGCAAAGTAGGCTACTGAAACTTGCATTCAATCAGGCTGCCATCTTGTCACATTGATTTTTACTTCCACGCCACGAGACCACAATTCGCCTTATAACCTAGATAAACGACCTAACCCCTAACAATAATTCAGTATTCACTCTCTCTCCCTCACCTCATCCCAGGCGATTATGATCATAAATCACTCTTACCCGACTCCAGTCACAAACCCTACCGGAATAACTGGCCAAGATCATACTAGCCCGGTCCGCGGAGGGAGTACCAGGTTCATGGCAAGTGCCTTGTACTGATACCTCGTACTCCCCTAGTGCAGGGGATAACTTTCGAGAGTTTCACTAACTTTTTAATTTGATATACAGAGTATATATCATTACTTCTCTGTAGTGGAGGGCCAGTCTTAAAACGTAGCATGAAAATGCTTCGTAATCATTATACATGGACCAAACTCGATTCGCCGATTAAGAATCACGTGATAGCTTGGTCTTAACGGATTGATTTCTTTAATTGTTTTGGAACAGGGTATCCTCAAATGAGAGGGGTATGCTTGAATATGTCGTTCAACGTTCTGGACCAGTAGCCACGCAAAACGTTCCTTGGGGACTTTTCCCATATTAGACTTAGAGAAGTTTGCACGTCGTACTTTCTATAGTAAATTTCCTCAGATTTCATATCGTGTTTGACGGATCAATGCATTTATAGACAAAGTGATAAATGTTCTTACATATCTAATATTAGCTGGCACTTAAGTGCTTTCTCTGTAACCGGTCTCCCTTTATCGACAGAAGGTAATTAGTGAAGGATTGAACATGCATGCTTATCATCTAGTTTCATATCTACCATGATATCCTCTTTTAGGAAACGCTCAACCCATCTGCCATATTCATGTAGTACGTGAACAATACATGTGCAAAATGTATACATACTGACGAATGATACATTTCCCCCTTCGGTGGTGCATAGAGAGAATCCAAGTCTCTCTTGGTCTGGTAAATGGTATGTAAGCGCAGTTTGCCAGTTTATCAAACCAAGTTGTTTTCGAGCCAATAGATAGTGAATGCGGACATTCGATCAACCCATTTAATCGAATACATGCATGTAACAAAACAAATACAAATTTACTGTTGAATGAAATGTACTAGGTGCAAACTCGACTGCAAGAGGGAATAAGATCGGAAGCTGATAACAAGAGGGAATCACCAGCACGAAAAGGTTTTTTTCACATAGATCGTGCCGAAGGTACTTGAGTGACCTCTTGTCACTAAACTGTAATGGTGTGATCACAAATACTGATGTTGCACAGCCCTGCGGCAGCCGGTGTCAACGTCGACCGGTTTGAGTTTACACCGTGAAAGAGCTTTGGTTAGGCCAACCATCAGGATAATCTCGTGTTTTTACTATTTTTCGTAAATGTGATCTGGTCACATTCCAGAGTTGAACTAAGTACCTCTGGCCAGAACGATATGAAAAAAAAACTATTCAGCTCCATGAAAACTTCCAGAACGATTGTGTTTATTCTATTCAGATATCTAGCTGCTCTATGTCGATTACCAACAATGAAGGAAACGTGTTACCACATTAAACCACTCTAAATGATCTCACCGCACAAAGGAGGCAATGACTTTCATTCAATTCAAACTACTCTGTTCCTACTGTGAATGTGGATAGAACACTACATTCACTGGAATGTACGTAGCAAGCACTGGTGTGTGCATAATGCATGTAGTCTATTATGTCCACTCGACCAGCCATTAATTACAGATATACAAACTAGGGGTGGCATTAAAGTGTCCCCAATGCCATAAAGGTCTTCCCGGTGAGACCAACAGTTGATAAAATATGCACGCCATGATTTCATCCACTGGGATTGCAGTAAAATATTTATAATACCATTTATGAATCATTTACATTGCTGGTATAAATTTCTCCGCAGAGTTTAATTTCATCAGATACATCACTGCATTGGCAAGTAGCTGTGATAAGGAAAGCAAAGCCTATCTCTGTCATCCTTGGACATAAACTGAGCCAGGGGCATGTCTGGAATTAATGCCTAGCGTTCAACAACTGAATAAATCAACAACTTGATTGATTGTGCCATCATTGTGTTCCTTTGTCTGTTTTAATTTTTATGTTAATCATTCGATTGTTTATCTTATGTCTAAATATGGTGCTCAATAAATCTTATAAATTAAATTAAATCAATTGATTGACAAATAGCAAAAGCGATATCTCATTTACAAATTTGCATCGTGGGGCACATGAAGGCCATGCGATAAGGCGCAGCTTAGAAAGCGTTATAGATACCGCAGTGACCCCAGGCGCTCAGTCGGATCTTTATGTTGTCCAGGAAAGCATCAACATATGGAACGTTTGAAAAGTTAGATGCCGGTACTAGTATGTCATTATCCAATGGTGGAACGATCATCCAATAACAATGCGAGGTGCTCTCAATGGCTTCATCAGCAGTAGGTATTACATAAGTGCCATGCCCACAAATTGGATGTCTGAGGAGACACCAGGATTTTGTAATTGAGAATGGAATCAGCAACTGAGCAGTACAATACCTCTCCATTCCATCTTGACCTTGACCATGCAAGGCGTAAAACACCACAAAAATTAAAACCGTAACTGAGTAATGTAGCCGACCCATGTATTTTTAGAAGTTTTCTAAACGAACCCTAGTTGTGTTGCAGGTCGATTCAACGATTGCCAACTGATATATTCATATTCAGCCCAATATTAATCTCATTGAAGGGCATATCTAGTATTCCTGATTGATTGCAAGCTGGTGTCGCTACAGTACCAATCTACCCGAATCAGCATTTGAATATCAAGTATTAGTTCATACGTGATCGACATGATACAACTTTGCTCCACCTGTTGCTGTCATCTATTCTACATCACTGGAATAAGGTTACCACGACGTGGTTTCATAAAATGACAGTATGGCTTCTGCAAAGAATACGTTTTGATGCATTTTTAAAAGAAAACTCTGTTGAAATTAACATTATCTCCATTTCTCCGAACTGAAACATCTCTTTCACTCCCATCTGTTGTCATTAGTAAATTACCGACGCTGAATGGCTTCGGCAAAAGATAATGGCAATTCAGTTTTATTAGTTGAAAGCTGTTCGGTAGCACATGTTGAAGGAAGAAAGAACAATGAGGTTGCAAATCATAAATTTGATCATACACGGGGTCAATTAAAGGATTTGATCACTCTGACATAATGCACACCGCCATCAACACTAAGGCATTGCCACCACTCTGCTGTATGTTGTCGACTTGGACAAGGATGACGTAAGACAGTGTTGATATAAGTCCATGAACTGAGTTTTTTAAAACGAAGCAACAGTGCTAAAAGAACAGAAGTTATTGATTTCAGTGAATTGAAGGCTTTTCGAAAAACGTATTTTTGACACAGCACCAAAAGCATATAAGAGACAACGAGAGAAGACCATTAGATCGTTTCAAATAGCGGTCATATAAGTATTTGGTCAATCCTCCCTCCCATCACAAGCATCATTATGTTAGATAAATGATGTTGGATGCTCATTTACTGATGGAGCAGGCAATTACTAACAGTGACCTTCACAGGCGGGTAGCGCCCATGGATTGGTTAGGCTACCATGCAACTCTCCTTTACGAACTAATAGATCATAAGGAAGCGAGGGTATGGGATTCTTCGCTAATCCAAGCTGGTAGAAGTAGAAGGCTGGTACACAAACTTTCAGCTTAGTGTGAGGGGCTATCTCTTAGAACAAAAGTGAGTTTCTAAACAAAGATAAAGCCACTGCCAGTCATTTTGTCATTAACGAAAAAAATTTACACGAGATTGACAAAAACTGTTAAACTTGTTTTCCCATAAGTGCCATTATTCATGATGTTAAAATAGTCACGGTGTGACAAATGGGGAAAAAAATGTTTTAAAAAAATCCTAGAGATTTAATGTGGAATAGCAGACGGTGCACAGCACAATGTACATCGCACGCCACACATAGCACACCATACTGTCAGACAGAAGTGGGATGAAAAATTAATTTTTATTGAATCAAAATTATTTTTCTAGATCTTTAAAGATTAGTGCAATATTTATACGCGATGCAAACATTAGTCTCGTCATAGCATCTGACACGTCCAGTAGTTTAAAGCAATATCATGTGAACCGAATGATCTCATAACTCCATTATTAATGAAGGGTAATCGTTTCTACATTGTGTGGTCTGGCTGACTCGGCCTCGTTGACCATGCAGCATATGGTGCCTACGCACAGCATATGGGCCAACACCCCATTAACCTCTCACAAAACATTAATTGGTGATACATTTCCATTCTATATGATATGTGCTGATGTTTAGCTCCTGTGATGAGTAAATATCGATTAACATCAGATAAAGTTAAATGAAACGTCTCGCTAAAGATCGACGCACCATATACTACAAAAACTAAGCACGATAGTGCATAAAAAGGTGGTCGGTTGACCTGTTATGAAAATTGAGTAAGTAGCATTATTTCACAGCTACATATAGCATTCTCATGTCTAATGCGAATACCTTAAGGTTCACATGGCTGACTAAAGGGCCAGTATGAATTGAACATGGCTGTTCTAATGTATTTCCATACTTGTTAAGTTAACCAAGAATCATATTTTTATTCATTTTTTATTTGTCAAAACTACTGAATCTTCTGTCAGTATATCACTTCGTATACGCGGTGTTTTATGAGTACTGTATGTTGAAAGACCAACATACTTGTAGTTTCTTCGAACAATTTTGAAAAAAATACTTTAAAATCCCTTTCTGTAGTGAACTGATGATACACATCAACCAACAGTAACCACAATTACGTCATTCGTTTCATCAAGGATAGCTTGTTATGCATGTTGAGGAACAGGCAAAATAGGCAACACAGAAATCGTTTATGTACTTTCGGCTGAACAAATGATGATATTATGTAGCTTAGATACAATTACTTTACCATTCATGCTCGTTGGAGAACAAGTTACTGATGAGTGGATCGTTCT
This sequence comes from Lineus longissimus, assembly GCF_910592395.1. Taxonomy (NCBI): domain Eukaryota; kingdom Metazoa; phylum Nemertea; class Pilidiophora; order Heteronemertea; family Lineidae; genus Lineus; species Lineus longissimus. The sequence continues at coordinate 3,663,775 of NC_088314.1, forward strand.
AGTATCTTGCAAAAAAATCAAATCAGTTCATAAAAAAGCAATTTTCTAAACGAGTTCAATTATATCGCAGACATCTTCTCAGCAACATCGGAAAGTCAGAATACAATCAACCAATTTCGAGGAATTCATGGGAAATCAATTGTTGATTATCTAAAGCAACCACGAAATCTTATCAAGAAAATCCTTTTAGGCGTCGTCTGACTATGGAATCAAAAGTATGCCCTGTCCTATTGCATATCTGACCAGGTTCAGTAGTTTTTCTTAAATAATTGAGACAACTGATAGAATTGGAAATGGAACACCATGACCAACTATGTTACAGGTCTTAATGTAGTATTGTGATGACCACATCTTCAAGAACATGCAGGAAACTTATGAATACAAGGGTTTGAGACTGGAGGTATTATCCTCGCAACTTTTTACTTTCAACTTTACGTTTTTCTAACGGCCATCAAAAATTCATTAACTTTATTTATTCATATATGCTGCTGGTAATATATTTGGATGAAGTGAGATAATCCCATAATCTTCACTGATTGAAGGCATCAAAGCCACTTGGCAGTTTAGAAATTAAGGAGAAATCCATTGATAAATGATCGATTCGTCCAATTCTAATAAATGGAAATGCATTGCAAATGGAAAGTCATGATAAAGTGAAAGGATGAATTTGGCTGACGACGTCATGCAGACAAAGAGGAAGTGGTGACATATAACGGGTCGCTTATAATGCTAATAACAAGTAAACATACTCCTGCGCAGGACACGGGCACAGAATAGCAGCTGTATCTTTCGCTGAAGGTCATAGTACCTTCATTAACCGTATCATGCTGAGGCTGTCGTGCGCAGGACTAGATAGGAAATGGAAAATGCGCCTGAATCGGAAGATCATGGAGAAGACATTTTAAAAACAAGCTCAGCTGACTATGGGCTAACCGTGAAAACTTTTGAAATATTCATGTTAGAAGATTGAAACGTGGCAACAAGATCGCCAAAATATTTACTACTAAATGTTGAATTTCTTTCAAAAGTATCTCAAAGAAAAATCCAATACCAGTTGACGATATTGATAGTGTTACATTGATTAATCTACAGTTTTAATTAAGAAGTATTTATCTATATCCGTTAATGAAAGTTATACTCGAGTTTAAAATTTGATATGTGATATGTTATAATGTTAATTATGAGTTTTTAGCTCTTTGAATATTTTAATCTTCACCATATGGTTGATAATACCCCCCATTACACCGTCTGTAAATTTTAAATCAGAAAAAGTTCAAACCTTGATAAGTCGTGTATCTATAAGCAAAACATTTTGTATAGAATCACTCAGTATCATTGTCCCAATTAATAATAATATATTTCTACCACAGGGACCATTAAACCTTGTTTGCAATTTAAGCGCAGTATAAAGCTTGTTGAGCAATGCACGGCTGTCAGTACTGATCTGCTATCAAATTCTATTGCACACGAGTAGAATTTATTACCATGAAAAAAAGACGAGAAGGTTAAAAACTTGGGAGACAAAAATACTAACTTAAACCATAACCATAAGAAGACAATGTTATTAATGTTAATGCTATTGATAAAATGATGTGATTGATTAAAATGCATATATCTGAGCAAATTACAAGTTCGTTTGCATGGTCAATGTACACAGGATGTATATCACATGTACACTCAATAATAGAAGCCAAAATTCACTTTGACTTAAGTTTAAACGTGTTCCAAGGTATAAGAAGTTAAAACGAGCATTCGAAAATTCCGAGTAGTTTAAATCCTGAATGTATATGTTGCATGTACACGATAAGTAAACGTCTATGGTTCGGAAAAAAAGACACGGTTACCTTTAGGCAACTGTGCGATTATCAACTATTCGTATAGAAGTTTGGAAAGACACATTGTACTAAGAAATAAGAAGTACGTACGTGCATCATTGTCCCCGTCCTCGTCCTGTTTTATGGGTATAGAATTTGTTGAAATTTTCGGTGATTATGGGAACAGGGATGGCTAGCGTAAGCACCCCAGCTAATGCACAAACCGACCCAATTAATTTACCCCAGAGTGTTTCGGGGTATTTGTCACCGTATCCGACCGTGGTCATTGTAATCACGGCCCACCAGAACCCGTCCGGAATACTTGAAATTTGGTCGTCCTGAGTCCCCATCTCGCAGTAGTAGATTGCGCTGGAGAAGAGCAGAACACACACCATCAAAGCCACAAGAAAGAGGCCCAGGCCCTCTGCACTGGCCTTGAAAGTTAGGACGAGAACTTGTAATCCAGCGGAATGTTTTGTTAATTTGAATATTCTGACAAGACGAATGACCCTAAGGAAGGCTAGCGATGCGCTTGATTTTGCTCGCTCACAGCTAAAGCTGAGGAGAACGTTAAACAGTGTAACATAGTAGGGCACCACCGCCATGATATCCACCCAATTTTTAAAATCCTTGAAAAATCCAAACTTGCTTGGGCAAACAACAAACCGGATAACCGCTTCTAGAGTAAACCAGGCTGTGCATATGGTTTCGATGATAAAGAAGGGATCGAGGAAGTTGGGACCCTCTCCTTCGACGCAATGAGACTCGGAGAAAGCAGGCAAAGTTTCCACGCAGAATAGAATGATAGAGATAACTGTGAATATCACAGACAAGATTGCTATGATGAAGGCTGCGCTTGAAGTTTCTGGGTATTCAAAAAGCATCCATATTGTTTTCATAGCTTCGTTTCTTGGCAAAACGATATGCTCCTCCGTATATCCTTCATTTTCCATATATTCTTTCACAACCTCCTTTTCTATTTGAAAGAACTCCACCTCGCTCAGGAAGACATCATCAGATACAGTTGGTGGTCGGTGAAGTTTGCCACCATACTGATAATAGTTAAAAATCGCCTCGAAAGTTGGCCGATGCCGATCAAAGAAATACTCCTTTCGTTTTTTATCGTAGTATTTCTTCCGTTTGTTGGGATCCCCGAGCAACGTGAGGGGGTGGCGATTGAATACCCCTACACGTGTCTCATAGTACATTCCACTTACATTCACGCTCATACGCTCGCACCCAGCCACCTTGCAGTCGTGGTTGGGGTCAATCAGTTGGTCACTTCCAGAACTTCCCGCCCAGGTTACAGACGGTTTCGAATACTTTCCCTTGTTTTTCACTTTGGAGTGAAGAACATGGTTGCTACTTGCACGCAACTGATCTGAATTCTGGTAAGCGACGTAATCGTTATCCTCCAGTCTGGCGTTACCGCCATGACTGCTTGGATGATATCCGGAGCCACCCCTGGCGCCAGACATGACCGCAGGTACGGCCATCATATTTAAGCCTTATCCATAGTTGCACTCCATTATGAATACAAACACTCCTCCTCAACCGTTTAGAGCATAGTCCGAAGCCATCTTCGTTGCTTGCCGCGTGTTACAATACTGAACAACACCCAATGCTATTCAAAGCACCACGCGCTGCTGTTTGAGGGGATATTGATTTGGTAGGCTGTTATACCATGTGCCTAATGCTTAATATTCATACTAAGACACTCGTGTTCGCTGTACTTGAATCCTGTGCACCAGTTGTGCTGCAAAATAAGATCATCCGTAAGTGGCCAGTTGCCACGTCCCAATCCCAAATTGCCAATTTGTGGATTGTAACAGTCGAAGCAATGACGTAAACTCCACTGATGAGGACTGATAAGGGATGTCGTCCCAGGATGGGGTAAATCTTGGCAAGTGTTTATTAAAGCTGGAGCTTGTTGAGACCCGTAAATCGTCCATAGAGCAGTGCAAGCGCAGCTGCGGCTTACGTAGTGATCCACTCTCTGCTTAGTGCTAGTTCCCAAATTTTAATGGAAATTATTCATGACGGAAACTGGTGATGAAATGCAGTGACGTTAAGGAGTATCTGGTATGCTGTGTTTAAATGGGTTAGACGACCGCGTACAGTAACTGACGTTGGACAACGAAGGTGCCAGAGCATCAACCTCCGGAATTGGCCACGAGAACGAGTAACAAAGAGATATCTTATGAGTGTGGATGGCTGCATGTTGAACTTATTGAAGTCAACAACGCAATCGGAACCAATTCATGATGGGAACAAGAATAATGCGATCAGAGATGTCTAATTACTGTCGTTAATTGCAAGGACTTTTTTATCGCAAAATGCTGGGGAGAAGAAACCAATATCACTCTGAAGAATATATTAGATCGGATGTCGTAGAGCGCAATATATATCACATTATAAATTGGTTATCAGAAAAACCAGCGGCAGAACGTTGATGAGCTGCTGAGATAGTGATTGAGACCAGCCCTTTTTGACCAGTGTAATAAAACAAGTTAATAGCACCAAAACGACAAGGTTACATTGTATGTCTTGAATTGATTAAAAACACTAACAGCTGTGAGATCACTTGCTTGGACGTTCTCGAACCTTGCTTCCCCGGAGCCCTCACGAATGTAAAGTTTCTCGTAGGAGGAACATATTACCTAATAAGTGTAGATGATCAACCAAGAGCCTTTGATGCTGTTGATGATCCACATTGACATTTGACCTTTGAACGTACAAACTGGAATCTGATGATACTACCTCACCATGTTCGCTTTGTTGTCTGTCAAAAAACGGCCAATTTTATCGTCAGGCCAGGAGTTACTGTCTGACAATTTTTTGAAATATGTCGTGATGAAACTTGCTATTATTGAGTATTTCTAAAAATCTAAATATTTTTAGCATTGCACAATTTTCTAATTTTGACGTCAGGTTCATGTGCGAGTGAAAGGTTTAAATTATCATACGTTTGTTTCAAGCTGACACTGTTGTTGATCTTTCAATTAGCAGTCACCAAAGTGACTCCAAGTATTCCGTGCTCAACCTTCAATATCTGATGGATTCAAAAGTTGGATGAAAGTGATTTTGAAAACTCAGCATGAATCGCAGAGAAACCATTTTAAAAATCCATCAGGGACACCGGTATATGCGTCACGCATGTTTGTAGTGACAAAATAATTCAAGCAACCATAGAAGCTGTTTCTAAATATGTTTTAAAAGTAGTGACAGTTCCTGGAATCTAACATTAAGCAAGCTATTTTAATAGTATATTTCTCTGTCGACGACTGACTTCAAACGCTTAGTTGATGAGAGTGTGCATATCCGATGACGCCAGGTGATTCGAATGTCAATCAAAACAGTGGGCTGAAAATTCCCTTGTGAGTGATTGACGGTCAAACATGTAGATGTGTGACGTCATTTTTGAAAGTGGCTTTTTGAGCGCTTTCAGGCTTTTTTGGTTTGATTATTAGTCTAGTCTCTTTAGCCATAATAGCTTACATGAGAAAGAACAGCTGCCTGTAAAATGTTACGCATTGCCCATTTGGATGCATTTTCCTCAGGACTTGACCTAACCAGGCAGGACAGTCTGTCTTATCAATACCCCACACCCTTTACCAATACTTGGGCAACTCTATGGTGAGGAGTCAAGCAGTTGATTAGATTAACCAGCAACCACCGCAGCTTTTATTTTGCAGAGGATTGTATCTGGTACATTTTCTTTTGAGTTAGAGTTTGCTTTTTTATGGTATTCAACGGTCACATATGTGCTAAGCATCGTAAAAAAGTTATAGTATCAACTCGAATTCCTCCTTCGCTCAAAACAACACCAGTCACCCGCCATCCCTGCGATCTCTATACTTTGTAATGGATTTATCATGACTTGGGCATTAAAGACTATAAACTGGTTCAACCACCCACGACCATATTGTGCGCTGACTATCTTGAATGCAACTGCTTCATTCACCCTCATGTTATTTCCATCTCATTTCCGAGTCACCAGATCATGGCCGGGTGATTTTTCACTGTCAAAAACTAGTTGATGCAGTGTAGGGCTTCCTAGCATAAATATGCTTATGAGGAAACATGAAGGAGACACAATGAGTCGCATAAACTTTGAGAAAGAACTAGGGGTAGTGTTCAGACGACGGACAATGGTTAAGACGCTGTGCGTTATATGTATGTTTCTAGCCTTAAGACACTTTTATTGATGATGGTTTCGGCAGTTTTCAATTAAACTAACCAACCGACCTACAGTTCTGTGTCGCGCTTTCCTCAAAAGCTGCTGGACGAATGCAAACATTCGCTACTGGTTATGTTCTATTGAATTTTGAACGAATCCGTATTTCAAATTGCAGCGCTGAGTGAACAACGCTCTAATTTCAATAGCGCAATGGAATCACCAAATAAAAATATCGATTTGGCAGACGACTTCACAGTGGTGACATATATGGGTTAGTTCTATCGTTAAGTAAACATAGTCTTGCGCACGGATGCCAACTGCTGTATTACCTCAACCACAGGAAAACACACTGACTGTCACAACTGGGCGCAAGACCAGTTTTCCTTGGTAAGAGGAGGAAGTGGGAACGATGCCGGATTTGAAAGGCAATCTCCGGAAGACGTCGGAAAAGTCAGTCAATCTGACAACTTTAGATTTAAGGCTGAAAAGCTCAAAATGAAAGAAACTTTAGGAAATATTTACTTTCATGCCATAGGACAAAATCTATGGCAAGATAGGCGAAGAGGCCAACATATCCATTACCGAAGTCAACATTATGACGTGAAACAAAAAGCATCCCTGACTTATTCAAGGTATTGAAAAAGTTATTGTCATAAGTATATATCTACAAGTTAAAATTCTAAACAGTTTACCCTTAATATCAAATACCTTTATTCGTGTGCAGTACTATAATGAAAATAATATGAGACAGTATATACAGTGGAACCCCGGTTGGCGACCACCCCGATATGACGACCAAGAATCGCCGGTCCCCAATGTTAAGATATTGATTGCGGCAAATTTGTCATGCTACAGATTAAAACAAATTCCAAATGATTTTTTCACTTGTTTTTTTCTCCTCAAAATGAAGAAACATCATCAGTCCCAAAAAAAATTGACTTTGAAAATTTTTCAGAATTTTGAACTTATGAAAAATTCAACTACGAAGGATGAAAAAAATTATGAGTTCAAAGATTTTTTTCACTTGTTTGTTTCTGCTCAAAATGAAAAAAAAAATTAACAGCCCCAAAAATCTTTTGGCTTTGAAAATTTTTCAGAATTTTGAAGTTATGAAAGTTCAATAGTTTTGGCAAGAAAACTTAATCATGCATTTTGTCCCCAGATTTTCAACCTCGCTAACGCGACCGCCCCGGTAATGCGACCATTCAACCTCGGTCCCGTGAGTGGTCGTGTAACCGGGGTTCCACTGTATGTACTTTAAAGTTTCACTGAAATTCATTATAGTATTTATTTCAAACATTTCTATATTTCATCGTAGTGTATTCGATGCTTTGCATTTTCAATTCTTGCACACATTTAAATATTTGCATAGTAAATATTAATACTGCCGGTAATTTCTTTCCTTAAGCGACGTACAATGAAAGATAAAGTACTCATTGGCGTTGTTTTGATTGGAGGAATATGAACTTGGCACAGAATACATTCTTTGAGCAAGGGCGCAGCCTACTGTCCAGCAGACATCGATTTGCTATTTTGTGTTCAACTTTATGTACATGTACAGGGTGTTAGAAGATAATATTGGCCACTTTGCATATTTGCATTCTTGAAATTCTAATACATTAACAACATCAGAAGGAGAATTATAAAAATACTTAAAAGTTTCGGCAGAAGAATGTTGTCGATGATATAATTGAATGTATGTGTTCTTTAAAATGATGCGAATGATCAAATGTTCTTGTATATATTACTGAGCAAATTAGACCATCGCATGTTTATGTCAATGCTTAAACACGCACAGTTCATGCGACGACGGTGCACTTCCTTACATGTTGCTATTATTAAACACCATGCAATTAGTTTCCATAGACGGAGGTAAGGAATGGTCGAATCCATAAAACTTGTTTTATAGATAAATCCTGAATGTATTTTGAAGTAAACGGTTATGGTTCGGATAAAGATGCAGTTATTGTGAGGAACTGCGCGAGAATCAAGACTTTGCATAAAGTAGAGAGCAGAAAAGGTACGCTATACAACTAAGAAGTACCTACGTGCGTTATTGCCCTCGCCCTCTTCCAGTTTTATGGGTGTAGAATTTGTTGAAGTTTTCAGTAATGATAGGTACAGGGATTGCCAGCGTAAGTACGCCAGCCAGGGCGCATAGCGACCCGATAAGCTTCCCCAAGGGTCCTGCAGGGTATTTGTCACCATATCCGACCGTGGTCATGGTAATCACGGCCCACCAGAAACCATCCGGAATACTCGAGATTTGTTCCTCGCCCGTCCCCATTTCGCAGTAGTAGATTATGCTGGAGAAGAGGAGGACACACACCATCAGCGCCACGAGGAAGAGACCCAAGCCTTCCGCACTGGCCCTGAACGTAAGGGCCAGAACCTGTAATCCAGCGGAATGTTTCGTTAATTTGAATATTCTGACAAGACGAATGACCCTAAGGAAGGATAGAGAGGCGCTTGACTTGGCTCCTTGACAGCTAAAGCTGAGAAGCACGTTGAAGAGGGTAACGTAGTACGGCACAACCGCCATTATATCCACCCAATTTTTGAAATCCTTGAAGAATCCGATTTTGCTTGGGCACACAATGAATCGAATGACCGCTTCTAGTGTAAACCATGCCGTGCATATGGTTTCGATGATGAAGAAGGGGTCGAGGAAATTGGGACCTTCTCCTTCGACACAATGTGATTCAGAGAACATTGGTAACGTTTCCACGCAGAATAAGATAATGGAGATAACTGTGAATATCACAGACAAGATTGCTATCATGAAGGCTGCGCTTGACGTTTCTGGATACTCAAAAAGCATCCATACTGTCTTCATAGCTTCATTTGTGGGTAAGATGATATGTTCGTCTGTGTAGCCTTCATTTACCATGTACTCTTTCACAACTTCTTTTTCTATTTCATAGAATTCGACCTCGGTCAGGAAGACATCATCGGAGATTGCAGGCGGCCGGTGAAGTTTGCCGCCATACTGGTAATAGTGAAAGATCGCTTCGAAGGTAGGCCTATGGCGATCAAAGAAGTACTCCTTTCTTTTTTTATCGTAATATTTCTTCCGTTTGTTCGGATCCCCGAGCAACGTGGTGGGATGGCGATTAAAAATCCCAACGCGACATTCGTAGTACATACCACTCACGTTAACACTTACACGTTCACAGCCAACCACTTTGCAATCGTGGCTTGGATCATGTTCTTCAGAATTCCCCGCCCACGTGACAGACGGTTTTGAGTTCTTGGCTGCTGCTCCACGGTTTTTCACTTTGGAGTGAAGAACATGGTTGCTACTTGTTCGAAGCTGATCTGAATTCTGGTAAGCTACATAGTCATTATCCTCCATTTTTGTATTATTTGAATGATGTCCAACGCCACTTCTTGCGCCAGACATTACCGCAGGTACGGCCATCATCACTAGGCCTTATCCGGATTTCGTTCCCATTATGAATAAAAAGGAAATATTCCGTATTTGTTTTAGCATCGTCCAAAGTCAACTTTGTTACTTGCCGTGCGGTAGAATAATGCCAACACCCAATAAATGCAAGTAAGGCACCGCACGCGCTGTTAGTTTGAGGGTGTATTGATTCTGTAGGCTTGGTTATGCCGAATGTATGGTACAGCGGCGCACTTCAACCCACTACAGAATTCGTGTATCGAAATCATGCTCACATTAAGTGGATTCTTGCCAAGTTTCCAATGCCAATTGCCAATTAAATTAGGGAAAGTTTCAGTTGGAACAACGGACATATAGCCACTTGGTAATGGAATACAATGAGATGCCGTCCCTGGAGCATCCGGGATACCAGCCAGTCCGTGTCTTCAAGTCGCAGAAGAATGGCGAACACGCCTGCAATGCAGATGCTATTCCACGGAGTAATAAACAGAGGCATATGTACACAACTCGTATGAAGTAGGTTTCCGTCACGCCCCCAAGTTCCGATTCAGCAATAATGAGACGAGAGGTGAAGAGATGACATAAAATCGTTGTAGAAATCTCTGTACAGTTGCCGCTAGCCGCAATACTTCATCATTAAGTGTGTGCATCTTATTCAAATGTTATACAAAGCCATCTGAGCTATGATTCAGAACTAGTTTTAGAGTGGAAATTAAGGCTAAGACTATCTAATTGCTAAGTTGAATTGATCTTCATTTTGTATATTACCGGGCACTGTGTGTGTCCATAAAATATGGACTCCACATACATTAAAATGAAATGTTTGGAGAAGCCAGTAAACACTTCACAACAAGTTGAAATGAAATGAAATGAAATGTGAGATGTTCGCATTCCACTGCCACCTTTCTCATTCATCGCTTGTCAAAGCAGACTGAGCTGCACTTGTTTTGAAGAGGTCCGCTTTTCAGTTGATTCATGCTGTATACCTTCGCTGCTGCTGTGCACTGTATTCGAAGTCCGCACATATCTATTTATGAAGACTATATCGGTATAGTTATTATGGTCTCGAGAAGAAAAGTAGGTAGGCCAAAAGTGGAATTCATGCTCCGACGCAGGACGTGCAAGTTTTTGTTTTTGGCTAATTCTACCTTCTCGGAAACCTGCGACCACCGTTGATGTTGACCGTGGACTTGACAGGATGTTAAGAGCTATCGCTGATGAGCATTTATCGATCAAGAACAACACGACATCGAGTGAATTGTGTTGATCTATGCATGTACCGGGTTATTAGCTAACAACAAGGTCGAGCTGTATTACAACTCCCTAAGCCAATGAAGACAGATTTATCTCAAAACAGTTCTTGTCCGCCCATGACTCCATACATACTTCGCGATCCTTCACTATCACACTGTGTCCCCAACTTGTGGTTACTGAGTATAAGTCTACGGTAAACCTGTGCCCAAAGCCCAATTCATTCCTCTGTGCTATATGTCCGTTTTGGTAAAAATTTTGTCGGAGTTACTTTTTGGACACCATCTAGAACGGGTCGTAGATCTACACTGTCTTTGGATCCCGGCCCCGATCGCGGCGCATAATCTAGAGCAAATAATCTAGAAAAGGGGAAACTCAAATAAACTTGATATTCGGAAAGCGTGCAAGATGACGAAACCTGGTCTTCTCTCAATCCAATTATTCGATCGAATTCGGCTCAATTTCACTCCGAAAGTTAAGAGGATTGGAATACACAGCACCCTGCCTAAACATCATCAACCAGGCCGTTATCTCACCACACGTCGATTCTACCAAGGTGAACAATGCTGGTAAAGGGTGAATTTTTTCCTTCTTCGAGACTGAAGAAGTGACGCAAGGGTTTGCTACTGGAGACCTGCCAGACGGCGGCTCGATAAAGTGCCATTTGGGGGTAGTGTTTCGTCTCGAAATTTTGCTCGTTTGCAGGTGATATGTTATCCTGATGCAACGTTATGTTTATTTTCGGAAATTTACTTCAGCGGAGCAGTAATGAGGGATTTTTAATCGGACACTGTCAATTCTCCTTACCACTCACAGAAGCCAAGTGATATTGCATTAGATTTTCATTGCAATTCAATCGATTCAAGGTATAGCCCATTTGAGCCTGCCTGCGCCACGGGTACAATGCTAGTATGATATATTCGACCTCTTGGACTCCATTATCATACGATATATACATGTAGGACCGCCATATCAGCTTATGCTGAAACCTGGCCTGGGGGAAAATCAACCGCCTGTTAGATGATCAATGCTGAACGCGGGAATAATGGCCCCCAGACGGACAAAGAACAAGAATCACCTCCGCTGGACTGTTATCATAGTATGCAACAAAGAAGATCATTGAAGGAAACAAAATTGCAAGAAGCAATTGACCAAACGGAGATCTCTCTGAGCGATTGATGCTTTTCCCTGCATGTTTTTGCCAGGGGCGACTTCAAGTGAAAAGCTGACTCAAATGGTCGACAGAATTCCTTTTTTGTGCCACCGAATGATCAGTAGCAGAACTACGTAATTCGTTCTAATACCTCAGTGATATTTCGCCTCAGTCATTGCACCGACCCTAATAGAGTAATGCCATGTCGGTACACGCTAAGAAACCCACTGCCCAGGGCGCGATGGACCAACAATTTGCACAGCTTGCATGTGGCAAAGGAAGTCCATTACTTTGATTTGCATACAAGTGGCAGTGGCTAGTGATAAGGTATCGTTATTTGATTCAGAGCCCTAAAGTCGATACAGAATCGTAGTTGTACACAGTAAACATATATTATGTCCGTCCCAAGCCAAGTTTTAGCGTGGGTGGAGGTGACCTTCAGCTGTACCCTCCTCCCCTTCTCGCCGATGTCACTTAGAAATAATAACGAACATTTCTTGGAAGAGGAGATGAAAGTAATCTCTATAATGTAGTAAAACCACTTTGTTTGACTGAAGCCATTATCGTCGCTGAAGCTGCCGTTTGTTAATACATAGATTAGGGACACAGTTTATTGTTAGCATCAACTCATATGCACTCAATGCTGCGGAAAACGCCCGGAATGTGGTCGTCATTTCAGCCATCTTGTCAACACAACAACCACACGACTTCTTCAACATGCCATGATATTGAATATGATATCAAGCGACATGTTATCACATTTACTTGTAAGGCCATTACATGCACCGGTGGTCATGTATTTATCCTGCCATTTTGCTGGCGTTTGATAGATGATAGAGGACGAGTCATCCTTTACCGGGTGGGTAATTCACTGTGATAAGAAGTTATTTTCTTCTTTCATATATACTAGACAAAGATGGTTTCTTCGAAAGGTGGTTGAACTCCTTATATTTTTTTAGTTACAAAGTTGGTTGACCTGGGCACCATTTGACATTTGGACCAGAATTATCGTTTTTTATCGTCGTCGCTTTGTCATGCCTTATATGCAAAGATTGTGTTTTGGCCAATAAATTTCATTTCATTTTCATTTAATTGTTACTGTTTACGTCCCAGCCACAGCACGTCTATCTTCCAGGCAATAAAAGTGTTTCTCAGTGCATTGTGAAAAAAGATCACATTTTCAACGTGATTTACATCCAATGCACTGCTTACGAAATGAACAACCTCGGTCATCAGAGCTGACAGCCAGAGTTAGGGTCACTGAATGGCTATGAAAGAAACTGTCAAGCCGCAATGAATGCCTTTCTAGAAAAGTCACATTCGATGTAGGCCATTACTGGTTCTGAAAAAGCTGCACAAAGCTTTCTGCCTCCATCGATCGACTTAAATTGCATCTTTGGCTGGCGGCCGAATTTTGTAAAATGGAATGCTGCGCATGTCATGTGTGCAGATGCGTAGTTGTACATCTTCACTAGGCTCTGATATGTGTTAGAGAAAATTATGCAGACTGGCCAAAGGAACTGACCATGATAAATAGGCTATGTGATTGAGTGCATTGGTTTGTTGTGAATCCTTTTTTCTTTGACGTCACTGAAGTACTCCGATCGCCTGCACGTAGAAAGGGTTACTGGTATATACAATAATAATCGGTCTTGAGATCAAGCACATATCCTACCATAGTTCTATCCAAGGTTCGTTCTCTTTACAAATTTTCAAAGTAGGCCTATGTGTAACTGTCGACCAACACTACGTCTGTAAGTTACCAACTAATTTCTCATTCCGTTCACGCCGTCATCATTACGACTTTAACCTTAGTTAGTATGCTGCAGCCATAAATGTCTCGTGAGAGATTCATTTATTGTTGGATAATGAACAATAATGGTGAGAGAGGATACTAAAAGTTACATGTACGATGTACGTCTCAGTTGTGAATGGTCATTGTATAACACAGAATTCGGAATGTACAAATGTCCACCAGAGTCTTTGGACACAACCGACAGGATCTCACAAGCATCTGTAATACATTAGATAACACGTGTTCCTTTGGGAATGGTTCTATTTTTGAATGAATATTCCTGTACGTCTTCAATATTGCAACTTGTTATCCTACACATGGTGCACCAGCTGAGAGGACAATTTTTTTATCTATATATGGGCAGAAGAGAAAACTTAGGTTAAGATCAAACTGGCTGGCTGCAATTTTGTTTGGACGTGCCAATACAGTTGACAGAAACACTAAAAGAGTTAGCGGTCTTACTCCTACTTCTTTATACATCGCCTGCCAATCAAGTCCAACCGATATATCATATTTACATATGGAAATACACACTGGAGACCGATGAACTGCCAGTGACAGTAAGTGCTTGTGGGCGACATCATCAGCTTATATACCACAACCCTTCTAAGCCTCGTCAAAATATTTGGACATAGATATTCAGTCTCAAATCGCCAGTTCTTGCAAGGAATGTTGACACTCTGAGTGTTAGCCTTAGTATGAAGCTTACTCCAAAACTATATTTTGACGCATTTCTACTTCCCCAAAACACAATGAATGTACATAAATTGCATGGGATACATCTTTCGGCTGTGAATCCCAATGTCGTTATGAAATATTTAGCGATTATTGGACAAGAGCTACTTTCTCCAAGATTTCCGTTCGGTATGTATAGCTAAGCGTTAAGTAATGTCGCCGCACTCTTTCCTCTCTAATCTAATTTGTTGGCAAAGCAAGCGGCAGAATTGCAGACATCGATCACGTTGTGGCGGAACTTTGGGATTTATTAAGTAAGCGCCGAATTCTAGACAATGACTTGGCACGGAGATATGGTGCCATCACTTCGTCAGGCCAAACCTTTTCACGTTGTTGGTTAGTAACCCGATTCAAAATCACCCGTCGATGCGAAACATTAGAATGACAAAGTTCTCAAGAAAGTGACTGTGGGCATTCTCGGTAAAAAAGTTTTCAAAGACTTTCTCAGTAATCATAAGTCCTAGCCAAGCCTCCGCTATAACTATCATGGACTGGCAACGTTTATATTTCTGTTCAAAGAAATAATTGTTACTAAGTTGCCCTCGATGACGTCACTCATGTGGGAAGCCCTTAAATGTGGCTAGCAGTTTATTCGCAAAGTTTCGGCGATGCAGATAGAGGCCAACATGTAGCGCAACAAATAAACAAGCCTGGCCTTGGTTTGGGACCAGCTCGTAGACAAAGACGCTTTAATCTGGATAGAGGCCAAGTTCGCGGAGAGAGAGCCGCTCTTATCTTGGCAGAGGCCAACAAGTAACCCAACGAACTAACAAGTCTAGCTTTGGGACCAGTCTAAGCGAATTGCTCTGGAGAGCGGCCAATCACCCAACAAGCTCAGCCTTGGGACCAGTTTTAGATAGAGTCGGCTGGCCTGAATCAGCGAGCAAACAAACTAGCTTAGGCCTAATGAGACTCACCAGTCTCCGATATAATTGCTCTTGGCCTTATGGATACCCCGCATGAACGCGAATTTGTCATTCAACTAACAAAGAAATAGTCTTAGGGCCAGCCTCTAAAAGAATGCGCTTCTGAATATTTCCCTGAAACTGATTGCGACATCCGCTGGCACTCCATACGATTCCCTCTAGATTTTCAAGAGATTATTTGCGAAACGGTATATTAATGACACTGCTTTGTGAATCCTTGACCATTGGGGTTTGCAAAATAGCTATGAATATCTAGAGATGGGACTTCATCAGAAACCAACGGAAATGAACAGCCAGTCAAGTCGCCTGATGACGAGCCTTTCGACAGTACATTCAAAACATAGGCAAAAGCTACTGGTTTAACAGAATGCAGAACATGTTGATTTTCGGCTTCCCTTGCAAGTTAAATGAATGAAGTTAATGTTGAGCTACACCAATTTACATATAGGGAAGACTTAATTCTACTCACATCATAGACCTGTTGTGCCGCGCAGATCAGATTGAGACACTTTTTAGTGAACAAATCTATTTAGTGCAAAGTCTCTAGTATATAAATTAACAGCAGAAATGTCATCCATCCATTTTGGCACGCCATAGTGGGAGTGGTTTCAAGTTCATGGCTTATTGTCATGTCATTTCCTCAAAGAAACCGATCCCCGTATCCCATCGGGCGAACAAATGAGGCCTTATTCTTTGCTGGTTTCATGAAAAAAGTGATCAAGCAAGCTACTTGCCATATACCTATCGGATTTCCATCTTTCACAATATTATCAGATTCGCACTTTGCATTCGGGATAAAGGGCGGAAAAGATGTTCTATATTAAGATGTAAGGGATCCTGTATGCGTAAATTCAAGACATATAATGCGTGGGTTGGTATTTTTCAAGAGAGAAACGAACAGCTTCGCTTGTGAGCGTATATGACGATATCGTATGTTCGCATACAAGTATTGAAAGCGTGCGTTATCCGCTCATATCCGCCGAATCTTAAGACAGTTTCGCAGCTCCATAATTGGATATCAAAGGTTATGGACAATACACGTCGAAATGATACATAAAGCTTAAACTTTGACTTTTTAATAACGCGTGTAGGTCTTCAGACATATTTGATAACGTGTGCTGTGTTGTTTGTATTTGGTTGCGATGTAAACAAAGGCATGCTCGGTGCATTTGCCTTGTTTTCGGTGTCATCTAAAAGCAGTTGCAGAGTTTTACAAAGAAATGCTAATTTTAGATATCGTCCAATAGTAGACATCGCTTCAATTTATTTCCATTGTAATCTGTTTAAAGCCAAAAAGGAGGACGGCCCTACATGGCTGATTTTTAAATTGGATTACCTTTTCATGACTATTTTCGTTTACCTCCAAATGGGAAAACCACTCTTTTTGAACAAATTCATGGACACACAGGCGGAAAATCTGACCACTGAAGCGTCACATCCGCTTCGAAGATAATTTCTGTGAAATTTCCTAGTAAATCATTGTTACTTTGTGCAAATGAATGACAGCAGCAGCCATTTATCTATGTAATATTGAAAAAAGCCGACATACCCGGTAATGTATGACTAGCTAGTCGTACTGGTACCTGTGTACTGCTGAGTGCAAGCGTTTTCATTCCCTTGATGTTTCGTGGATGTATCCTTTTTTTAAATGATTCCTAAGAACTATATAGATTCTAAGAAAAATCTATATTGATTCGTGTAAAAAACTATATTTCGTTAAGATAACGCCGTGTTGTCCCAGTACCCAAGATATTTCAGTTAGTCGTATTAGCATAACTTAGTACAGGATAATCCTAGGTATTATCCATTCTCTAAATGTAACGGCCAGCTTCCCTTGTCGCTATTTTTATCACTTCAAACATCTGGGGATGTTATGATAACTCTGGGTAATATGTTATTACTGGCGATCTTCTACAAACTGTTTAACATATCTCTTTGAAAATTGACGAGACACAAAAACCGCTACCTAGACACAAAAAAACAAGCTCAAAATCGTATTCTTTCCCGTCATGAGGGAATATAAGGAGTGTTGACAACTGATCTCCCAATAGCTAGGCCTACCTAAGATACCTCATATACCAGCCTTGGGTACTTAGGTACGTACCAGTAGTCCGTTTACGTTGCTGTATCAGATAAGATGACAAAAACCCGAGGGCGAATGTAATACAACATGGTATAATCTCAAGAATGCAAAGTGCCCCAATCTTGGCGATGCATTTTTCACAGAAGGTGCATTGTTCGTGTAGGCTACATGAGTATACATCCCCGTCACCTTTTTCCAAAAAATAATTGCGAAGTCTAGCATCGGGTGTACACACTGCGTGTGCAACTAACATAGCAAATTATGTAGAGGTTATATCATATGTTCCCGATCCGTACATGATCCTGACAAGTAAAGTGTCAATAGGTCTTGGTGCAAACTTTCCTCTTAATGCGCAATTGATGCTATACATCGAGACTACATACATTTTTGTACATGCAGTAAAGTATTTGGCCGAAAGTATGTCCACAAAGTATGTACATGTATTACAAAACAGACCGATGTATTGTTCAGTATGCATTATGCACTAGTAGATCTATTACAAGCATACTGATTATTTTGTGTAACTGTCAAGTGACGATTACAAGGTATGCTGATTTTTCGGTGTTACATGTGTTATGTACAATCACCAAACGTGCTCATTCTTGGATTATTTTATTCGTATAGATCTATTTCAAAGCACATTGATTTCGTTGGTAACATGTGCACATGTGTAACAAAGCATAGGCCTACTCATTTTTAGAAGCTTGTGGAATGTATGTGTATCGGTCATAGAGCACATGGATATTTTAAGAAACCTGAACAATGCCACTGTATCAGTTATGAATCTCACGGATTTTTTTAGAAGGTGCACGTAGCAATGCAATGTGTGTGTACCGATAACAAAGCATACTGTACATCCTCATGTGCTTATTGATTACAAAGCATGCTGATTTTTTTCTGAAACCTTTGTAATGTGCCATCGATTACAAAGCATGCTGATTTTTTTTTCAGAAAAATGTGTATTGAGTAAAAAGCATACTCAATTTTAAGATGTATGTTTCCAGTAGCCTACTGATCTTTATAAACCTGTGTTATGTGCATGGATCACAAATCTTACAATTTTTAAGAACCTGTGTAATGTATGTGACAGAATCTGAGTAATCATGTGTATTGATCACAGAGCATACTCACTTTTTGTGACCCCTGTATATTGTGTATTGATTACAAAGCATATGATTTTTTGGAAGTATGTACATGTTGCTGTGCAATGTGTTTATACCAATTGCGAGGCAAACTAATTTTTTAGAGACACCTGTGAAATGTTTAACACCTCTGCAATGAGTGTGTATCAATTACAAAGCATTTTTTAGAAACCTAATGTGTGTGTAGTGATTACAAAGCATACCAATTTTTTAAAAACCCTGTGCATGCGATTACAAAGCATGCGTATTTATTTAGAAACCTGTGTAATGTATCCATGTGTATCGATGATGAAGAATTCTCCATTTCTGAGAAGCTTGTTGTTACATACATGTGTATGGACCTACTTATTTTGAACTACCTTATGTGTAATGTGTGAATGTATGTAATGTCTTTGTTTCGATCAGGAAGCATACCTTTGAGAATGCTGTCAAATCATAGAATGTTTTTACAAACCTCTATGATTAAAAAGCATACTGGGTGATATGAATAAAGACTAGCAAATGCTTTTATCTAAATCTCCATGTACATTTACACTAGGCCTTTCTGTACAAAACTGAAGTAAAAGCATTTACTAGTCTTTATTCATATCACCCAATGTGTGTGTATCGATTACAAAGCATACCGATTGTTTTATAGTATCATTCATGTGTATCGATTACAAAGAATTCTATTGGCGAACCTGAGAGAAGATCATAGATGACAAGGCGCTACTTTCAAAGAAGGCCATACTGTCTCATATCACGTAAGGCAACCACTTCAAGGTTTTTATCCAAATCTAATTCGTGTCATCAAAAACCGTTAATGTCTAACATATTATAGTAATGAAAAAGTAAATGCACGACCAAAAATGAAGGAATACAATTGGCAGACGACGATATCCAGCGAGATATAATGGTCAGTGACATCCATGGCCTGCAAACTTAATGTCGGTGACAATAAAATTGGCAATGAAGTATATATTAATTCTCAATGACGAACGCAAATAATTTCCCTAGTAAATCGATATTCAGTTCGCTGATAATTAATATGGTTGACCACGTTTACAAATATTGTGACTACTATATTTGCGAAAGAATGATGAAGGATTGCAATATCATATTTGTTAAATGCAGCTGGATTATTGTTAAATGTGTTATTTATAATTTGGATATTTTGCGGTATATATCACTGAGTACATTTATTACAAGAGTTAATCAAATTCACTTTTATTTGAATATTTTTTATACCGAAGGCATCTTTTGTCATGTGTAAGCGACTCGAATGCGTTAACCATGACAACGAAGGTTTAAACTGGTTTTGAATTATTTGGAGCCAATATTTGTCGGGCAATGGACAGTGCAGCAAGATATGAGTTGAGGTGCAGCCATATGGAAGGCTAAATCTATTGAAATATGTCAAGACACACGAGAAATATTGTCAGATTTCAATACTATATGATGTTACGTACAAAAAATACAAACTGAAACATTTACCAGAGGGAGAATGTTGCTAATGTCAACAATGTAATTGAAAAATGATTGACATCCATATGATTGTGATTGATTGACATGATTGGCTGAGCAATTAACCTGTGTCTGTTGAATGATGATAAATATGTCTAGTCATATCTATCATCGCTATTGATTATATGATAACAAACAGCATTCCATTGGTGCGTAAGTACATATGCAAAGAACTTTGTTCGTCTCTAAATACTTTGAATTCCTGATAGATTTAGTCGAAAAAGACTGCGGTGAAACGGATATGGTTTGAAAGCATTTGAAATCCTCACCGCTAGGCGAGTGGGGTTCTATTGATTGACTGAAAGTGAGTTTGTACTAAGAATAGGACTTACGTACCACGTGTTGAGGTTATTTACCTCGCCCTCGTCCTGTTTTGTGAGTATAGAATTTGTTGAAGTTTTCAGTAATGATTGGTACAGGGATGGCCAGCGTTAGCACACCAGCTAATGCACAAATGGACCCAATGAGCTTACCCCAAGGTCCTTCGGGGTATTTGTCGCCGTATCCAACAGTGGTCATAGTAATCACAGCCCACCAGAAGCCATCTGGAATACTTTCGATTTGCGAGTTCGCGGTCCCAACTTCACAGTAGTAGATCGCACTTGAGAAGACAAGGATGCATACCATTAAAGCCACAAGAAACAGACCAAGGCCTTCAGCACTGGCCTTAAAGGTCAAGACAAGAACCTGTAATCCAGCGGAGTGTTTTGTTAATTTGAATATTCTGACAAGGCGAATGACCCTAAGGAAGGCAAGTGAAGCACTTGATTTAGCTCGCTCACAGCTGAAGCTTATAAGCACGTTGAATAAGGTAACGTAGTAGGGCACCACAGCCATTATATCCACGATGTTTTTGAAATCCTTGAAGAATCGAATTTTGCCTGGGCAAGAAATAAAGCGGATGACTGCTTCCAATGTAAACCAAGCTGTGCATATGGTTTCAATGATGAAGAAGGGGTCGAGGAAGTTCGGACTCTCTCCCTCCACGCAATGCGAGGTAGAGAAAACTGGCAACGTTTCAACACAGAATAGAATGATGGAAATCACTGTGAATATCACAGACAAGATGGCTATGATGAAGGCTGCGCTTGAAGTCTCTGGGTATTCAAAAAGCATCCATACTACCTTCATAGCTTCGTTTGTGGGCAACACAATATGTTCCTCTGTGTAGCCTTCATCCTTCTTATACTCATTCACCACTTCTTTTTCAATCTCAAAGAACTCCAGCTCAATTAGGAAGACATCATCTGGGACAGCAGGGGGTCGGTGAAGTTTGCCACCATACTGATAGTAGTTGAAAATCGCATCGAAAGTTGGCCGGTGACGATCAAAGAAATACTCCTTTCGTTTTTTGTCGTAGTATTTCTTCCGTTTGTGGGGGTCCCCGAGTAAGGTGTTTGGGTGACGATTGAAGATAGCCTGGCGTGTTTCATAATACATACCACTGACGTTGACACTCATCCGCTCACACCCTGCCACTTTGCAATCGTGGGATGGCACCGGCTCAATGCTGCTTGTACTACTCCCTGAGCTATCCGCCCAAGATACAGCCTGTCGCGGAGGGAAGAAACCCTTTTTCCTCACCTTAGAGTGAAGCACGTGGTTGCTACCTGAGTGCAGCTGTTCCGAGTTCTGGTACACGACATAGTCATTATCCTCCAGCCTGACGTTGGGGGAATGATATCCGGAGCCTCCTCTTGCGCCAGACATGACCGCAGGTACGGCCATCATATTTAAGCCTTATCCATAAAAGCGCTCCATTAGGGAGAAAGACGTGTACTCCTCATTTGCTAAGAATATAGTCCGAAGCCATCTTCGTAGCTTGCCGCGTGTTACAATACTGAGAACGACACCCGATGCTATTCAAAGCACCACGCGCTGCTGTTCGAGGGGCTATTGATTAGTAAGGCTGTTCATGGATTATATCCCGAGATCCAGAGACCGTTATCATACCGATTACTTAATATTCACACCAACACCTCCCACAACGGTGCTTACGTATCCGCCACTGAACGGCAATAGAACAAAACGTACGCAACCAGTTGCCGACTGCAACATTTAGTATCCAAATTGCCAATATTGGCAAAGGGAATGGTAAATTGACGCAGTATGTTGAACTGATCCCTATTTTAGCATAAATAGACAGCGGTAACACTTTAGAGTGAGTTAAATTACACGCCTGGTAAGGCAGATGGCGAAATACAGCTGGGAATACGTACCAGAGAACCCGCCTGCCGAGAGGGGCGATCCGTGTCCTAAATTCGATTTTTCATTAGCGGATAGGGACGATGTTGCGCGCTGACGCGGAATAGTCTGAGAAGTGTCTAAAAATTGGCGTGTCTTTTATATCCTCATCAAGAAAGTATATCAATACCGATTAAAACATCGATATTCAACAATTTACTTTAATCTGCGATCAGATATGGATTAACTTTAGAACTGCTTGTATGGTAATAAGATGCTATCAAAATTGGCTTCGTGCCGAACTGTTTCGTTTTCTGCGTGGTATTTTGACTTCCACTGAATCAGTTTCTCTTTGTTTGACAACGTTCAGGAATTACACAAAAAAAGTAACCTTGTGGGAGAAACATTTTCCGATTCGATAGACGTATTAGATTTCATTTCCCCGGCGAATTCAGATTAAAGTCACTTTTTATTATTTGCTCTCGTGGATCTCTGCAATAGGTTTATGCGCTGAATAGGAAAGAGCAAGCTGTACAGGGTGAATTGAAAGATGTTGGTAACAGAGCAAGGATTAAGTTTCTGAGCGATTTTTTGTCAAATCAATTATGAGTTTAACCTTAACTGGCTTGAAGTTATACTCTTTATTGAACCTAAAAAATTCCGCAAAAATTCTAAGATTTTGTAAAAAAACTGAACAAGGATTTCATGAATATTCCAATACCAAAGAGACCTTTACAGATTCTCCCGGGACTCATCCGTGAGACTTCTTTTCCGGTCGGTATCTCCCCGATAATCACAATGTATGCAAATGTACTCAAAACATCGCCAAGTTGTCAAGATAATTCCGACATGGCCAATATGCCATGTTCATGCCAGACAGCGAATGATGATATTTCCAAATCTTAACCGCTCTAGACTAGTCAGGGTAAAATTTGAGCCAGAGTTGTGAGGGCCAGATTGTGTTGCATGAACACAGAACGGTACACCACAAGCCGTTTATCGCTGCTGCCTTAAGTAACAGTCATCGGCTGTCCAAAAAGACTCGTATCCAAAAAGGTATTTTCGTGCGTAACAAAAAAAATCCTCATTCTGTGAATATGTTTCAACCACTGCGGTTTGTTTTAGGAGAAGTAATGTAGATGAAGTTCGAAAGTTCTTTGAATATCATCGGTAATTAAGTATCTACAATGAGCAAAATAAATTTTAAAAACGTGAGGGATGGAGACAATATATTGATGCATACATGTACATAATTGTTGAAAACATTATGAAATCTCACGCTTTTCATTCAAAACCTCAAATTAAGAAAAACCTGTTATTGCAAAATTAACACAATGAAAAGAGAATCATTCCATGACACTGTAATGACACCATGGTGACATATAGAGACATTGTAAAGGCCTCATGAATGTGTCTGTTGTGTCTGTCCCAAAGCATCTGTCGTCAGTAGATCTGCAACATAATCGCGGGACTGTCGATATTGGCACGGATTAATCTAAAGAGAGAGTGAATCCTATCATGCTATAGGCCTATACATTGAGTATCGATTGCGCTCACACTTGTCACATTCAATGAAACTATTTTTGGTCTTCTACTGGGCCTGGATGCTGGAGCGGCCTGGGACAGCTGTCACAATGCTTTTATGTTTCACAATAATAGATGACCTTGCCCTTCAAACTGTAAACATACTTAAGTCTGGTGTTGAACTGTACAACGTTAGGTTGTATGTGTTTATCAGTGTTTCCCAAGAAAGGTCAGAGGAACGCTATGTGCCTTGACAACTATGTGATAATAAACTACATTGATGTCCAACTGTAAACATACTGGTGTGTTGTGTAAGTGTGATATTCGGTGTTTTCTGTTTATCAGTGTACCGTTTCAGATTGTATTTGACTTGGGGGGAGGTGAGGGGGGGGTCGAGATAAAGACCCTTAAGGCGTTACTAACTAATCTGCCTTCGAAGGTTTCATCTTCTTATAGACATTGCCTGGCATACACTGATAGAAACGCGGGGCTGCCATATTTAATGAAATAGCGACCAGTTTGATATCAGCAATTGAATTACTGCTTCGGGTAATTCCGTTACCAATGCCAAATTATGGTTGTTTCCTTGTTTTGATGGGTTTTCGTATGGGATTTCTGTCAGTTGAGTAGGAGTGGGAGCGAATTTCTATCGTTTCTCCCTGCCATAGATTATCCCACGTGTACGTGCAGATCTTTAGCGTGCCGGTGTGACGTTTTCTTATATCCCCCACAATGTTTCCATCATACAGCTCTTGAGAGAACATGACCTTTAATAGGGGGAAACAGAGTTCAGAAACGGCAACACTCAAAAAAATTACACCGGTCTACTGCTGTACCAATTGAGAAACTTGTTCGTTCACCATCGACACAGTCACACACTTCAGCTGGGACCCGCATCCTGTTGCATCAGCCTGAACGGCTAGCTAAATCAATAAGTAATGTTTTAAAATGTTGTGTCTTGTATAATCCCTCCTCATTCAATTATTGCGATTGGAGTCTGCATTTGACAGAAAACCCGATTCTCAAACGATTTCGTGCGTAGGCGCCTTGAAAGAGATTGAAAGCAACACTTTGTTCAGGTTTCTTTTAATGGAATAAACTATTGCAACCGATGAAAGGATGCTGGGGCAAGAAGCTGGTCAACAAAATGAAAATTTTACCGTTTTGAGAAAGTGAGCAAAAACCTAAGGCTAATGACCAATGCTTTTAAGACAGCCAGGCTCGATAAGACACACTGACTTTTTGGACATGTAGACCTTTATTGTGTTAACAAAAAAGAAAGAAAATTACATACATGTAGTTATCAAAACTATTACATAAATGGCACCTAACCCCCTTCTTGCATGGACATCATTACTTTGCTGTACCCTGTATTGAGGGAAGCTTTCTATCTTTTGGTAGGTATATAATAATATTCCAAAACTCAAACGCTAACAAGATCTAGCAGTCTAAGCACGGTCATTGAAATATTGAGACGATATCAACCCAAAATACATATCGACAACTGAATAATAAATTGGTCTGCTGTTTCCTTCCCAATCAGGTTTTTCCTTGTCGAAATAAAGATAGATACCCCAGTCTCTCCAGTCGCACGAATCTCATGAGACGAACATTTCACAGCTTGGAGCGACTACATCAAGTATGTGTACGTTGATTTCGCTAGTCTCAACAGAATTTGGGTAAATAGCTCTAAGCTGAATGTGACTCTTGACTGCATCTAGGAGGAGGGTATACCTGGTAATATTGACAGTCCGTGTGTTTGACAGTCCGTGTGTGTCAAGGGGGACCAATATTTGCATACTGATTTATACATCATTACTATGAAGCCTCCTCGTCAGATCTCAAGAGAGGACGGTCAGCGAAATTGGCCCAATCATCTCCTTGGCGAGAGCGGGGCATGCGCTAATTGTCCAAAACCCAGGGCGCAGCACGACCAGATGGATACGCCGAGTTGTTGTCACATCGTCATTTATTTCATCAATTACACGCCGTGTGTAGAATACACGTGTTGAATCTAATTATGCCGTGGTCAGATGTGTCACATCAGGGAGATAAGGTGATTTGACGTAGTGTTTAGCCAGCCTTATTTGCCTAGCCTATCTTTGATCATCCAACATTGGCAGGATGTGTAGTCGCCAAACCATGTGACGAGATGAATATTAACGTTAACCATTTCGGTGGTCGATTGCACCACAGTTCCGATTAGCACAATACAGAGAGTGAAAAACTGGGTTTTAGTGACAAAAGCTTGAACGGAACAAAAGAAAATCAGCTTTAAGCTGGTGTTAGATCTAATTATGTCCAATGTGCGCGCCGCAGCTGTAATTGATATACCTCATAGTTTCTATTATACAAATTACACATAAGCCTCAAATCTATTGTTGTTCACCAATTGAATACTAAGCTCCCTGAAAGAAACCACGCCTGATTGGACGAACACTTAAATAACCATAATCGATAACAATTTGGCTTCCATCGGCAGATTCCTTATGCAATCCAAAGTAACTTCTTATGAGTATGGTGGTGCGAAATGATGTTCTACCCACTGGTACGTAAAATCCGACAACTGTCATCACGGCTGGTATTTGGTAACAAGATCACGAAGCACGTAAAGCTATGGCTTCAAGAAAATTGCCTCGTGATCATGAAATGCCAAAGGGTTACACTCAGATTACAGTTACAAGAAACCTACGGTGTGTTCTGGAGAACGAGCTGCCAACCTATCGGACTGCACGTTGAGTTCGGGCCAACAACCTGTCATACAGTGGTCAATGCGAATCCTGTACCTTCGGCTCTCTTGTCCATGTGGTCACCACTAATCTATACAAAAGTTAGTTTGTGACAAAGGCCAAACTACGTAGTTTGTGAGATTCCATCCAGTGATCAAAATTTGAGATTCTATCGAGGTCGTCACTTTTTTATTCATGCAAGAAGTACATGTAAGCTTACGATATATTCACCAAGTGTGTTTAGGTGGACTTTCTTGTGTAACGTAAGATGACCACACCAACAAATTATAGTCGATATTTCTTTCCTTCCAACTGCTTTCTACGTGAAGGTTCAGGACCACCAGGCATGCCAGAACTTTCTAACTATGCAGGCCGAAGTTGGTACAATGATGTACATGCTATTATACTGGTACACATTGTACATGTCATACGTGCTTGTCGCACGTATACGTAATCAATTTTCCAGCAATCCAGCATGTTTATCATCTCATGATGTTCTCAACAATTTCTAATGTTGCTATTGCATAAATACAACGTACGGATCCCCAAAGGTATTGCAATTAAAATTTCTCAAGGCCCACTGTCAATTATTTATTTAAGTACTATTGTCGGATTTCGATTTTGCTGTTGGGGTCTCGCGGTGATGACCGGTCGATCACTGCCCAATCCACCATATGTTTCATCCTCACCCCGGCATAATGAGATAGCCGGTCGTGGAGGGTTCATGCTGGCAACAGGGTATGTTTTGTAACGTGCATATTTGGGAGATGACCAACAGGAAACTCGTAACTTTCAGTCGGCTTGAACAAGACCCTTTCATTTTCCACGGTGATGGGATGAAAATAATGCCACCAATATCGCCATCTGTTTTAAAGCCTGGACATCATGTTACTAGTTGTCATACGAAGGAATCAAGAGCCAAAGATCTTTTTTGTATTGTGTTAATTCGCGCAACAAGGGAAAGTCCCTGTGCTCAGAGGTTTCTAGGTCGATAAAAATATTCACTGTGACTGCACTTATGAAAAGCAGCGCACTTAGAATCTACATTTACCAACTCTTGATCATGAAATAAAATGCAAGATGCATTTAGTTAATCTCTAAAATAAAATACTAAGGTTCCATGGCAAGAAAGTAAAAATTCATTCGATCTGAGGCGTTCACAATGGTCACCCGTAACGTGCAGTTTATTCCTACCGATGAGATTGATATCAGCTTGGAAATTATTCAATCACACATAGGGCAATTACTTCAGAACACAAGTGAACATGTACAAATATTTGAACGCGTGACAAAGGGAAAATAGGCTAGTGTCTATGTATCAATCATAACGAAACAGCAACCAATTATATTCTAACAAGGCGACTGTGAATGGAATATCATTCAGAATCGACTTATATAAGTTATGTCGCTTTAAAGATCGGCGCAGGCAAGTGAAACATCACGTCCGAGGCCGTGGAGAAAATATGAAAATCCATAGGCTATGTTGTTCCGTTCGCGCATTTTCTTTTTTCCACTAATTTGTCAGTTTTAGCGAAATGTGAAGCTTTATTCCAAATTTGAATGTCGCTCAGAGAACTCTGCACCAGGTAACGCTCTGGTATTCGTCAGGGATGGGTGTAGAACTTCCCTGGTTTCACCTGGCCTTATTTCGCCGGAGGCATACCTCCAAAAGACAATAAATGGATATGTACGGTGTCCTTTAGTAATAAAAAGAAAAATTCTAAGGGCGACTTAGCTTACGAGTGTCAGAAATGGTTTAAATCAGTCCCAAAATCAAGCGTGTATAGGGCTACACTGCACGTAGAGGCCATTGAAGGGCCTATGCCTGACTAATCTTCATTACTACTTAATAAAGGAAAGTAAAGTTTACACATCGTGTGTGTACTTGGTGACAAAATAGAGCATTGCGACATTGTTTGGCCATGCAAGTATACAAGGCCTATTCATACCAGCGACAGAACCGGGGCAAGGGTATATCAATACAAAGTTAATATGAAATGATTTATCCAAGGGCTTTATAACATGCAGTTGCAAGCATAGAAAGACATGAAAGATTTCGAGTGAAGTAGAACGGTGTAAATGAGAATTTGTTTCTAGATCAGGACAGTCTTATATTCGTATTCGGTGGGATAGAGCATTCATATCAGCAAGGATGGCAAATTAATGAGGATTCGTCACGACTTTGCCGTGTTACAGTGAAGGAACAGAGCAGTCAATCTCAAGCATTCGTCAAAAGTATGAAGAATAGAGTGAACTACATGGAAAAAGAGTGAACTATAGATCGTCGTTGCTGTCCGGTCTACCAAATGGACATATGGAGAAAAAGGCTACATGTGAACAAGATGTGATATCTTCTTCGTGCCAGCAGTGAACTTAATGTAAAGAGTACTCAAACGATACATGGAATCAAGAATTAACAAAGAGTATTCATTATTCGTTCTTTATGGTATCTACGTTGGAATTACCGGATTACACGTTCGACTGACCACGTAGAATAGAAATTGTCGGCCAAACAAAGTAGATTTGTTGACTCTGCGGACCAATGGAGCTTTCGGATTACCCTAAAGTCAATTCATGGTTTTCGACCATGTAACATTGTTTATAACGGTATCAGGCCTATATGCTTTAGCCCTGCATGCAAGATTCAAATGCGTTATATTCTTATTCTAGAATTATTATTTCCTATTTAAGGTCGGTTGTGCTTCCTAATGGTGCACATTGGACAGTGTTGTTGATAAAAAAGCGATGGATGACAAGGATTTGAAAATCAGGAAAACTCTCTCTTACAAGGATACTCAATGTCTATATACTGCCGCATGACTTCGATTTGAGGTAGAATTCTGCATCTAAAGTACGTACGAAGCAACTTGTATACTGTACTTGACTCTCGGTCAAGAGTGTGGTACCCCACCATATGCAACAACTAAACAATCTACAAGAAACAAGAAAAACCCGGGTCCGTATTCCTTCAGGAGTTGAATTTATTTCGGTTCCTTCCGAAAGATGTCGACTCCTCAGCGCCGCCGCTCAACCAGTCACATAGCAGACAATATTCACGGTCATGGAAGACCTTCGTGGCTTTTTCCGGTACCGAAGCCCCGGAAACAGTATACAATCGTGAAACTCTTCTGCTGGTCAAAACAGGAAAAGAAACGAGCGCTGATTGGTAGCGATATTGTGCCACTGTTGGAGGCGCATGCGCAGTTATATCAGAAGGCTCACAACTGTCAAGAGGCAGGATGTCAAACAATCAAAATAAACGTCGCAGGGCAAATATACGAAACGCAGCTGAAGACACTTCGAAGATTTCCTACCACGCTGTTAGGTAGTGCGGCCAAAAGGGAGAAATATTGGGATGTCGAAAGGCAGGAGTATTTCTTTGATCGACATCGCCCAAGTTTCGACGCTATTCTAAATTTCTACCAAAATGGCGGCATATTGCGTCGACCAATGGAGGTCCAAGACGACATTTTCCAAAATGAGATCAAGTTTTTCCAGCTAGGTGAGGATGTTATCAAACAGTATAGACAAGACGAGGGATATCTAGAAGAGATGATTCCAGAAATGCCTGATGGGAGTTGTATGCGATTCTTTTGGCAGCTCTTCTCTGGTACTCACAGTTCCATCCTTGCCCGTTGCATTGGGCTGTGGTCGATGTTTGTGACTGTTCTCTCTGTCGGTATGGTTTGCGTGGAGACGCTTCCAAAATACCACGCTAGGGGTTGCGATGAAAGCGTGGTTTCGGACTCTGCGATGGTAGGAGAACTGGCTACACTTTTCCTAATCGAAACCATGTGCGTCCTTTGGTTCTGTATTGAGTTAGGAATACGATTATGTACAGATCCAGACAAGAAAAATTTCTTCAAAAAACTCATCAATATCACTGACGCCGTCACAATCTTTCCTTACCCAGGGACGGTTATTGAATGGCACCACTACAGACTGTGCCTGGCCAAGAATATCACACAATACATGTTCTTATTCAGGATCCTTAAATTCATTCGGGTTGTCAGAGTATTCAAGCTCTGCAGGCACATCCAAGGCCTTCGCATTCTTCTGATGACCATCAAGAAAAGTACCGCGGAACTCTCCTTATACGTATGTTTCGTGATAGCCATGGTGGTCATGTTCGCTTCCGGAATTTACTTTGCGGAGATATCAAACCACGGGCCAAAGTTTACGAGTATTCCTGAGGCATTTTGGTGGGCAGTGGTCTCACTGACTACAGTAGGCTATGGGGACTATGTTCCACAAAGCACCTCAGGGAAGCTCGTGGGAACCATGTGCATTACCACTGGTATATTGGTCGTTGCTTTACCTGTACCGGTCTTGGTGGCAAACTTCACAAAACACTACAGGCATCAAACAGGAAAACTGCTTATGTGACACTTTTTTTGCACTGTGATAACAATGATCAAAGCGTCAAACCTGCGCTCTATGAAGAAGAACTAATTTGCATTAATTTATCCAACCCCTTGACCTAATTTGATCTGCACAATCTGACCTGACCTTTCAAAATTCAAGGCACTACGTCACAATGTTTACGCCCAGAAGATCCTATTTGACCGCGAGGCAAAGAAGAATAGAAACAAAACTTCAAAGAACTCCAAACAGTAGCTCGCGCTCCAGAGCCCAAAATGATGCGGACAAACCATTTACGAATGGACATTAGACCTATTCTCTGTGAGCTGCATGATATGAAGCTTTACTGCCGAAATAGGTAAAAATCAGTTCTAAAACTTTTCAGGTATGATTTCTATTCTGCAAAATGTGGGTAAAATGAGGTATAATGTTCGTGGCACGTAGAGGACAAGATCGAGAGAACTTAGACAGACTGAGGGGATGATAGAGCACCGCGTACCTTATCATCACGCGACAGAACTGGCATTCCATTAAAAACACGCTGATGAGTATACGCGATAAGCATTGTATATTTATGTCAATTAAATTGTTATTTTATTATCACATGTTCTTCTTTGTCAACATGTACTTAATAGCGTCGTCAATTTAGTAATTGGTGCTCAACGAAACCTCGGCAGATGGGCTTGGCACCGAAAAAACCCAAAAACCTCTTGCATAACAGAGATTGAAAGGAGGATTCCTGATAACAGCTGACGACCGTCACTTGGTACAGTGGTCTGGAAAGTTAATTAAGATAACGCTAAAAAGACCGTCAACATTTTGTAGAAAACCTTCTTACATAGAGGATATTTCAGTAAACCATTGTATACAGTATGTAGTATCAAAGTCTTGAAAGACTCTGATAGTACAAAGCGTGTTGACAACAAGAACGAAACAATGCACTTTTAAAGACTCGAGTCGCCTATAAAAGGAGGCTCACTTAGCCTGACATTTACTCCTTGTCTACCACGAGTTAATGTTCTCAAATTGCATCAGCATTACGTGTATTATCAAGTATTCATAAAGACGATGTTCGTTAGTAAGCCACCAGGATGAGTCATACGTTGCCACCCGACCTGTATTTATCAAGATTTTTCGGGCCATGTGTCATGACGCAAACCGCGCTGTGGCTATTTAGGGAAAGATTCAACAAACATACATGTATAACGAGACTGTCCACGTAAACAATATCATAAGCTGGTATACATTTTTGGAAGTGCGTATCCTGGACGAGTATGCATGTTTCCCTATAGTGCCTACCCGCACCCAAACAGCAAATGGCGTCATCCAGCATAGCCTGAGGGTTACAGCTTGGAATAAAATGCAATGCGCATATTTGGTAAAGTGTATAAATACCCTAGAGAAATTTTTGAGTATTGTCAAAATAAGTGCCTAGTGATGACCTATTTACTGGGTAATTTTATCCAGAGATCACTAGAAGCGCGGCATTATTCATGACAAAATCTGCGATGGAGACACACTCGGACAGCTGCTGCTCCGTGCAAGTGAGGCTCTGTACGCCAGAGCGAGGCTCCGCATCGCCAGCGGAACCAACAGATGATGATAACAATGGATGCAAAGAAGAGTTGAAAAGTTTCACACGGCGTTGTTTTCGGTGTTCGAACCCTTGTAGAGAGATGGGGACGTACCTTTGCCCCTGGTGCCTTAAGGAAGAATTCAGTTGGAGCAATTTAGGCCTAAATTGTGATAACCCATCGCTGTTTTTGACTTCGCAGGTGAGTTCTGTATCACAGAAAGATCTCAACTAGGCCTGTCTTCTTCAATGGGTGGTTACATGCCTATAGATTCACAATGCATGATTTATCGATTTTCGATGATATGCATCGATATCTCGCAGTTAAACTGTAGAAACAACAGGTTGTTGGTGTCACCTGGCCGACCGAAATGTAATGCAATAGGATTTATACTTCTGCAGTCTGAATCAGATAAGGGGTTGGTTGACACAAGAGTTAATTATTATAATGCGCTCCTTGGCCAAAACAAGTAGACAGCGATACAGAAGATGACTTCACCAAAAATTCGACAAAGGACAGTGGTCCCACTTGGCTCCATTCACTGAAACCAGGAAAAGTTTTCTGCGTGGGACTACTTCTATACATATAATGACCATCCAGCGGCATTGGCTAATATAAATGTACCACCTTCGATACGGTTCGTTCTGGTTCTTAGAGAGCTACCTTGGCGGGTTCTTCGGGTGGTTTTTAAGAGATACAACTCAATTGAATCTTCTTAAAAGAAGCACATTACTGGTATGTTATCATTCAACAATCTTTGGTTTTGTATCGTGTATTTTTTTTTATTAAACAAAGCAACGTTTCACAAATGGATACCAACTTGACCCAGATACACCAGCAACTTTTTTTCAAATTTTATGGAAAGTGAGGTTTGTACGTTTGTAATTGACAACAATGACTCATTTTCATATATACTGAAGATGACATTCATGGTCAAGCCATGCTTTTTTTCCCAAAGGAATGATACGAGCATCAGTTGAACAGCTGTTCGAAATGAAAGTGTTGTCACAATTTTGCAAATGTGACCCTTCACAGCAAAACCAGGCGCACGTCGCACAGAAGATGAGCCTAAATGACACCAGGAGATAATGGAAGAAATTGATGTGCTCATATTTCACAAAAGGCAGACAATAGAGAAATGAACAACCAGTCTCTCTCAACCTGCCAAGCTCAGAGCGACATTCGCCTGATTTTGCTGTGACGGGTCACAAATATTGTGTCAAGTGAAACCAAATTCTTCTTCATCATGAGTAATGTCAATTGTTTTGTATTATTGTTTCGAGACATGCCGGACATCAAAGACACGTTGTTTCATTGCATTTCTGACAATAGGCACCATATCATTTACTTGTTTTTAAAACTGTTTTTCTTCTCTTTCTCTTCAGTGGCCACGCTTTTCGGAGGGATGTTTTGTGATATACCGTGTAGTTCTAGCCATGGTTGTGACCGCCTGGCTGGTATTTAACATTATAGATGAGGTGCAGACATTTTATTATAATGACGTTAAGGTGTGGTTTGCATATGCTACCAACTGGGGATTCCTATTGCTGGGGATCATCCTCGTCCTGTTAGCTATTCAGAGCTTGGTCTATTACTGTTGTCAAAGTAAGTATAAAGAATGTGCGTTCCCTATTCGTACGGACTACGTTCCTGTCGTTCCTTAAAGTTTTGCCTCTGGTAAGGATCGGCCCATCATGGTCAAAGCTTCGCCTTCTCAGATTGGAAGCCAGTCGAAACGCTTGTTCTGTACAGACCTGTAGAAAAACTGCGACCATAAAGAAGTCAATTGCAATCAAACAGTGCACAGCTTCATCTTGGCAGTGCTGATTTCGGGCTACTGGAGATCAGTTGGTTGATCTAGATTCTATGTGCTACAATTCCCCTTCCCCCATCAAAACTTTCGCGGGTTCAGTTATAATCGAGCACAAGAATGCATTTTACTTATGAAGCAGCTTACCTCTTCACGATAGAACATATCGATTTATGCGTAGGTTTTTGTTGCATGCCACCAAGTATAGCAGGCCTATGTGCATTGTCTATTTATCTTGCAATGCCTTGCCATCTGGTATTATTCCCACGGCCCGTTGAACACCGGAACCAACATGCCCGTTAAGTTAGATATGGAAATTGTACTGGGGGAAATTGTACTGACAATAATAGAACATCAGAATAAAATGATAATAAGTCTGGTCAATTTATGCTTTAGTTTAAAATTTGATTCATTGAAGAATCGTAAAACTCAGAAATGAGTATGACAAATGGTACAACCTACGAAATAATCCCTTCAGACTGACTTCCGCTGATCCATTGGAAAAGTTCAGTTTAAGTTCAAGTGAGAAGTTAAATCAAAGTATCTATATTTTATGATACTTGTAGCTACATGAGGGCACTTTGTCTATGCGAGGCAGTAGCAAATATCTCTACTTGTACCAGTATAGTGTATTTTCAGTGCAGTTTTTACATGATACGGTATTGTATGACATTGTCTGTTTCGGGATTTTTATATAAGGACGTATGCATGTAAGTGTATTGGCACTTGCATGTACATGTACATGTGTTGGCAACTACATGTACATGTATTGGCAATTTGTGTAATAAATCAACTTAGAGATAATTGCAGTAGATACACATTGCTGTTGTTTACAAGTTACTTCAAGTGTGATTATATACGTCAAATAATAGTATTTTTTATCCTTGCAATGAAAAGGCCATGTTGAATACAATATCTAACAGTTGGGATGAAAGTCAACGAGAAATACGTTCTGACAGAGCAAGTCATGCGTATCTATTGACAACTGCTTCAAACGTACTTTGGGGCGGTTAGACTATATATTTAAAAACAAACACCTCAACATACCATTGTTGACATTGGCCATTACTTCAAAATGACACACAAATCTCCTTTTAAGTAACCTACTTAATCCTTTGTCACTCATAAAACATTGTAAAGATGGGAAAATGTCATGCTGACTGTGGTTTAAATACTCCCTTTAAACGTACAGCATGTAAACAAATATGAGATCAGACAGGAGTAATTGCGTTCATGTACGTGTATGATCTTGTGTGGCAAAAAAAAATACTGTACTACAAATGCACTCTTCGATGATTTGCTAGTGTTATAACGTCATCGCGCACATGCATTAACGGCCGTATCTTTTTCAGAAAAGCTTCCAAAAGATGGCTCACTTCCAGCAAACATCAAATTCACGTGGATGCTGTACAACATGGCCTCTAACTCCAACTTGGTCATCAGTATATGCTTCTGGGTCTTCCTAGTATTCATGGACAATTCATGTAAGTATGAAACCATCATCATCATTGTCATGCCGCAGTGAGTTCAACTTCAGTCAGTAAAACGATTGTTGAAGAGAACTCAATTTTATAATAACGCACCTGCGATAACTTTCAATGTTGAACACGTGCTACCCGCGCTTTATCAGACTGAGGACATCACAGCATGCATTTAATTCATGCAAAATTGGCGTCCAGGTTTTACCAGCTACCTTGTCCACAAGTTCAGAAAGAAGCAGCCTGTGGATACGCCACCTTACGGTCCAAACTGCTTCAAAACGATATGTACAGCCCTAATGGCCAATTTATTGGCCATTAGGCAACCATTGGCAATGGTTGAGACGAATGAAAATCTTTTCTGAAAAGCCCAAAGCTTGAAGACACAACATATGATAGAACAGTTTTCTATCCTTTCTGACACTGCCACTTTGCCCATCCTCTACCTCCATAAAACCGGTCAAGAATGAATATACCGGTTACGGGCCACACAGACGAGCTCAAGTCTTATTTCAAGGGAAAATGAAGAGGTGATTTCCGATAACAATGGACCCGTCCGATCTTTTGTTTCTGGTGAAATTGAGGTATGTAAAGGAGTGCCTTGCAACCCTCTAAAACTCGTTCGGGAGAAGATCGCGCGGGTCTACTGTTACTGGAATTTATTCCCCACTCTGTACAGTCAATCGATTAGGCACCTTGGCATCCTCAGTTTGTTACAGATTGTTTCCATCTGTTTCCACTCTTCCAGTTTACTTCGGATCAATCGACAGTGAGACCAAACACTCATTCAACTCAGTAGTCATCCTCATGGACCTGTTTGTAACGGCCACGCCCATTCGTCTACTGCATTTCATCTATCCAGTCAGCTTGGGCCTTCTATACGCCTTCTTCAACATTGTGTACTTCCTTATGGATGGACCTGGCCCAGACGGCCGCAATCATTACGTCTATGCTGTCATGGACTGGAATAAGCCTGGTACAGCTACCGGCGCTGTCTTTCTTGGCCTTGGTCTCAGTCTCGTATGCCAAATTGTTCTATTTGGTCTTTATAAATTGCGTGTATTTATTCATGACAAGTGTTATTCAAGTAAGGAATATGGAGACGAAATGAACAAAATTATAGAAGATGAGGATAATCACAATTACGACTCCATTCAGAAGGAAGATGATGAGACGACCCACTGACGGCATAAGACTCCTCTGCTTCCATATTACGAAGTGCCGGTGTTACAGTTATCAGTGTCCCCCAGGAATTTGTGTGATTCCCCATCGATCGATAGCGGATATGTTGCTAATGTTTTAGTTTGTGTTATTAATGCTTTGACCGAGAAAAAAATATCAAGTGAGGTTGTGGCAGTTTGTGATAAATTGATATACATTTCAAAATACGCAGACGAACGTTGTCAATAATCATGTACACATAATTGTATATCCTAATAAAGTACTATATTCGTAACTGCCGTGTTCAAATTTGTATATCTTAAAGGGAACTGGAACCGCCGAGCGATTTATTCAACTTTTCGACTTTCACCGCCCGAGAAAGTCAAACTTCCAACTTCCTATTCGAGTTCAGATTTGTTACTCCGCCCCCAGTGCCCGAGCATGCGCAGTTCAATTTGTTATTATTGAGAATCATGTGAGAATCACGCGAGTCATGCGATCTTTCATTCATGAGTTTTCTTAGTAAATTCCATAGTAGTGACGTCACTCAATGATTGACAGCTAGGCGCCATGTTTCATTCATGCCTCCTTCTGATCACCCGATACGCGGGAAATGAAAACGAGGTCATACGAACTGGCTTGGCGGTTTCAGTTCCCTTTAATGACGTGCTATATTCGTATTAGACTGTCGTGTTCAAATTTCGATCATACTGTTGGGAACTTTAGAGCTATCAAAAGGGCCACCCAAGCAAGTTACTGCGGTGTCTTGTGTCCATGGTCAAGACAGATATCCCGCCAACTAGAAACTACGCATTGCATTATTGTACGTTCAAAATTGCTATATAAAATACAGACTGGCAGTTCTACGTTCAGTTATTTCTCGGCAAGAGACAAGCTTGTTGTACCTCCGCCTATTGTGTATACTACTTTACTACCATGCATGCACGGCGCGTATGAGAGGCCAATGGGTGAGGTCAAGTCTCGAGTAAAGTAAAGGTAACCCTGAGATTTTTACCCTAGGGTAAAGATAACCCCCAGTATACCCGATATTTGACTTCTCAACCGGGGTAAAGTTTACTTCAGGTTTACCTAGAGTAAACTCTGGATTTGTGCAAAGTTTTACTCAAATTATACCCCAGGGTTTACTCAACCCAAGCAGAGCCGCCATCTTTGATAAAACTGAATTGAATAATGCATTAGGGTAAACTTAAACTCCTAGGAGTTAACTCTGAGTTTACTTGGGAAGAATTCAAGTCTTGAGTAAAGTTCTGTAGGGTGAAAAGTTGTCAGCCATGTTTTTTATGCCTGTCCTAGTAGCTCTTGCCGACCAAGAAAGACGAGAAAACTTCACCAGGAGGCCGGCCGGCTTTTAGCGACATCATTGAAAAAGTCAGTAAGTGTCTGGTGCCTCTTCGCTAGCTTGAACTTGTTATGGTTCTCCCTGAGGTAATTCAAACTGGACAGCATCTTCTCTTCAGTCCAACGAAATCTCGTTTTCCCCTTATCCATCTTCAAATAAATCTATTGAGTATTGTAGACAGTTCTGTGTGAAGCATGAAACTGGTATACTGCATGTAGCCTAATAATACATAGATTCTCAGATTCAGGATTCATGGAATCTGTTCCTGGTAAGGCAATTACTGGGAATTACTCCAGGGTTATATCAGGGTTAACTTTGAGTATACTCCGAGTTTACTCAGAGTTAACCTGAACCTGGGGTAAAGAGTTCATGTTAACTAAAAGTAAACTCAACTTTTACTCAATCCAATTTTACTCGAGACTTGACCTCGCCCAATGCCCTGTGTGGCGAATTGCCAATTTCATTTCAACTACACGGAATTTCCAATACTAGTAATAATCGGGGAATTCCCCATTCAACATCGCAACGAGGAAGTTAGTTACCGGGTATTGTTGCTTTCCTCTGTAGATCTATCATTCTACACCTGCATAATCAATCGGAAGCAGCTACTTGTTCAAATACCGCGAAATGTATAAACACGTTACACTGGCACCCTGGTATTATTTACATGTACTTGCTGATGCTGATACGAAGAAAACGGGTATTCCCATCTCAACACTGAAGATACTTGTACCCTATCGGCACTTTCGCAACGGTCTCACGAGAGTCAAACCTTATCATTTATTTAATGTTTTAAAAATACTAATTTACCAGAATAGAATTCAATAGTGTGCATTTTTGAACGAAACCGTTTATTGGCCAATAGTGTTCTGCCTGTAACTGTGACAAGTAAATTGGGTTTACTTGCTTACAAATACAAATGTTTAGAGACACCTTAATTCATCGGCCCAAATGAGTTCAAAAATTGAGATCAATTGTTCATTGCCTCTTATCGAGGAAACAAAATGCAAGATAGCTTCAGTGTCCATGCTTTGAAAGGTCACAACATTGATTTTCGAACGGTAAATTTTTCTAATTAACCACATTGACCAAAAATGAATGGGATCAATCGATCAAAGTGTTATCAACGAAAATGAGGAATGTCAAGTAGAAAAACACTCGAAGAGGAGGTCTTGACACAAATTTCTCCGCGAGTCCTACTTCGATAACATCGTGATAAAGTCACAAAAACCTGTTGCAACTTCCTCGATGTTTGCCTAAAGTTGGCCGATTCGGTTCCTTTCGAATACCGCGTATTGGTGCTACTTGGAAAAAGCCGTTTGCATCCGAGCGGCAGACTACTTAAACATCGCCAGGAGACACCGCGCACTACATCGAAGTGGCACGACATCGTAAACTTCATTACCTATACTGTGTATTCAGAGTATAATATCTACTGTCATCATTTGAACGAGCAAGCAGCTGAAAATAAACAGTTAACTTCATCATAATCATCAGCAACCTAAAGGATACAATACGCCAACTAATTTTACAGGCCTTTTACAAGAAGGTAAGTTAGTTTCGATTTATTCGCATCTTCCCTTCCCATATCCTGACTCATACGTCCTGAGGGCGGGGCCTTGTCAAAGACGGTAGACCAGTACAGTAGAATGCTGATAGCTGTCGGAGGAGAGAGATATTGGCCATTTTTGAGGGGATTCTTACACCCTCAATTTCACCAGTCACAGAAGATCGGGAGAGTTTATTGTTACCGGAAATTTATTCCCCACGCAGTACAGTCGTACGATTGGGTACCGGTGTGACTTGTATTACTTTTTTGTGCTTTCATGTGCGAGTGTCTCAATGAGACCTGAGATACATGTATGACCCAGAAGTATTAAGGTAGCAGGAAGGGTTGGGCGTTTGTGGTTTTTGAGTCTGAGGGGGTTGGTGTCTGTTGACTGTGCTTTAAGAGAGACTGGCATGGCGCCAGAGACTGGCATGGCGCCAGTCTCTCTTAAAGCACAGTCAACAGGCATTTGGTCTCAGTATTTGGGTAAGTACAGAATCAAGCCAGCTCAGAGAGCAATGATTGAACGATGCTGTGGACAAGTCCAAGGATACTGCATCAGTCACGACCAACTTCTCATCAGAAAGCGTCACCACCAGCATATTCAATGTTCAGTTCCAACCTGCACCAGTCCAATGCACGCCTGTCATGGTCAGCAGTGGTCAGCTTAGTGCGATATGGAACATTCTTCCGAAGCGAGGGAAGTCTGCTCATTAGCATATCTCGCGCACTGCTCTTTCTGGTCAAACATCGTAGTGAAATCGTAATGGAAAACGTCTGGCTTTCCGCCAGACTAATAAGTGAAGAACTAATAGGTAAAGAACTTCTACTTGCGCGAGACTGCTGTGATGAAATTATCATTGCAGAGACTCCGGTGACGTACACATATATTTTTTACGATCAAAAATGCCCTCAAAAGACGACATGGAATGATTATTTTATTGATATTTCCAACTATATACCTTCCAATTATCAATTTGGAACGACTTTAGAATTCCCGATCGGAAGTATAGGTCTAAGGGGCGAATGAATACCGAATAATGAACAAGTAGCCTAACCCTAACCCTAACCCTTTAAACCGATTCACAACTTACATAGTGCGGAGGAACATCCGATCGGTAATTCTAAAGTTTAGCCATCAATTTATACAAATAGATCGGCGTTAGGTCGCATGCTTTTCTTTCCTGGTGACACTATTAACCAAAATAGTTGCAACCCCGTAAATGCGCTATAAGTCCAATAATAAGTGACGGTGACCCGTTATAAATGTTTCGCCAGCTTCGCTTTTTTGCCGCTACGCGGCGCTTTGGGCCATTGCGTCTAGTACAATGCATGTTGACTGATCGTAGATTGCGGTCGATGCTGACTTATGTGGAGACTGGCATTTACAATAGCCGTTTTTACAGTCGTGCAGCGCGCGTTCATGCTTGCTGGATGCTGTTCCTTCATGCCATGGTAGAAGACTCCAGTGGACAAAATGACATATAAGGCATTTACTTGGTGACAAATACAACCCATAACATGTATTGAACTGCTTGGAATCCGCATTATCTTATGATATTGAAACCTTCCTGTCTTGCAGAAACGACAAAAGATGGCTGGCAAACAAGTGGTGCCCGTGATTTCCAAAGAGATTACCATCGACGGCGAGCTATATAGTTTGGAGATTGTTCCCAAAGCTTCAACCCAATTGGTCGTGAAGCAGAGGAATGCATTGTCTGCTGATCTTGATCTACCAGGACTGGTAGAGGATCTACAGAAACTTGGTAGTTTTGTCAGAGTTGCCTTCTACGGTGTTACCGGACACACTCAACTGCAGATCAAGGTCCAAAAACTTGGGTTTACTGTTGCAAAACTGTGCCAGGAGTCTGACATAACGGTCGTCCTTTTCAAGAAGGCTTGCACGGAAGTAATCGACACTCTCCAATCGACCTATGAATACCTTCTGGATGGCTTCGAGGATATTGCCGTTGATAACCTGAAGGCGTTAGCAGAGGTAGCTAAGAAGATGGCCGACGCTTCTGATAAGCTGACGAATGAGTTTAAAACGGCTACTGGTATGGTCGAAGCCACTCTCGAAGACACTATGACTGAGAAAGGGAATCAAGAGAATGAGAAGAAGAAGGCCCAGGACAAGCAAAAGGAGGAGGAAACGAAAGCAGAGCAAGAGAAGATAAAGCAGAAAGGCGCAGAAGAGGCCGAAGCGTGCAAGCGAGCAGAGTATTCGTCATCTGCGAGGAGAGAAGATCAAGCTGAATCCAACCTAAATGAAGCGATGAGGGTCAACCGTGATAGGTCCTTCTTCGACCGTATTTTCCGATCGATGAATGGGGAAATCTGTCAAAAACGTGACATACTTAAGGAAGCGAGGGAAGAACGTCTTAAGACCCTTCGAGAGATCGATAGACAGAGAGAGGAGAAGCTTAAAGCCACACTCGAGCTTAAGAACTGTGTCTTGAGGATGCAGCAAGCTAAGGCCGGGGAAAGTCTCTCCGAGGCCGCCATTAACGCACTCCACGGTGCTCAAAGTGCCTTGAAAGCGATCACAGTCATTATGATACAGGCGTCAAAGTTCTGGAGACTTATGCATGAACATTGTAAGCAGATGGGCAACGAACAGATGGTCGACAAGATCGAGAAGCAGATGAACAAACCGGAAGCGATAAGGTTGAAGCTGTGGGGATCGAAGCCGTTTATAAAAGAAGGCGTGCAGTGTTATGCAAAGTAAGTATTGTTGTACAGGGTCATTCAAGGTGTTTCTCAGCCTTTGCATCGTCTATTTATGCAACGTCTCCGCATCGTTCTTCTTCGCTAACCCCTTGAAACTTGGTAATCATTCGCCCGAGTTTCGAAAGTAGCGAGAATGTTTAGAAAAGTCACACCAACCGTTAAGAAACTCGACCAACAATTGGTATTTCAGGGAATAAAATGATGTAGACTGGTAAGCTACGGGAGATACAGATTCATCACAGTAAATCTGCCTCTCCCGCCGGCAACATTATTCTGTGTCAATGACGCAGAACTATGCTGAGTATTCGCGTTGTCAACTTAAATAAGAGGATTACTGTCGCTGTCGCTTTATCAGGAACGCGGTTCAACTACGAATTGACATCAGAAATCATGTGAGAATTGACCAGCTCAATGTTGAAATCTCACATACTGATCCGATGATCAAACGAACAAACAAAAAATTGCGCATAACAACTTATAACATCATATATTGTGTTATCTTTATTTCAGATGGGTCGCCCTTGAAGACGTTTGCACAACCTACCGGGATCAGATCAGGGGAGTGGAGGGCCAATTGTACACGTATCTGAAAGAGAACCCCACAACGGAAGAGGCAAGGCAAGAGGTCCCGGCGATGGCGATGGCTCTGAAGGACGATTTGGAAAAGGCTATCGCAAAGATGAACAAGGAGGCTATCGAGGATAAGAAGGAAATGAATAAGGCAAGCAAGGAAACTGAGGAAGAGAAGGAAACAGATTAAAACTGCGGGAAGGCTTCGGAAAGTTATAGGACACGTGCATATTCATTATAGTGTCTCATCTTGACTCTCGGCAATGCTTTCATGTGCTTACATGTACGTTAGCTTTCAGACAATGTGCGTCAAGCACGCAGTCGAGATATACATACTTATATACGGGGAACCTCTGAAAATTCAGAGAGTACAGAGCCTACGTGTATTACGCAGGTTAAAAATGGATGCTTAGGTCAGGTTTCAGTGTCAGCTTGGTATTGGTCATCCTGAGGAAATCAGGGGTTAATGTTTATTTTTGGAGAATTAGATGGTCTCAATTGACAGCAATTTTTCACTTGGAAATTTTTACTAAAAAACGAGTTTCTGTATATGCTCATTGTTAAATTAGAACCAATAAAGCTTGACAATCGTATACTTTTTGTGTGTCTATCAGTTTTGTCCGTCTGACGCAAAAGAATTCTTTCAAGGACTGCAGGTCCCCAGGACAGTCAATTGATGGAAATGAAATGACCACTGGGATATTAACTTTTCCTCAATGTGAACAAATACCTTTTAATGATCGCGACGTAAATGATAACCAATTTATGAAGACGAGATACGCTGCATGGCGTGATCCAGGAAACGGAAAAGAGGGGTCGGCGTGCACTGCCATCAAAATTGCAGGTGTGTTCCAAAAGATTTTCATGAAATACGGGCCACTTGGATCACAGGCACACTATGTGGCAACGCACAATGACCCCTGGGTAAACGAGGTTGCGTCAGATACGATATGTGGTGTGAAGAACACTCCCACTCCCAGGTGGCGCCGACTGCCACTGGAGAACCCATACTCCAAGCCTCGCCATTAGTATCAGTTGTCAAGTGATACTTACACCGTGTACTGACTTATATTCATCAGATGCAGGCGCACTACATTTCGGTTTTTCCGGTAATCATGTGCCAAAGTGTGGGAGAGGTTTTTGGCCTCTTCCGATTGGTCTCTTCCGGTATAA
Organism: Lineus longissimus; assembly: GCF_910592395.1. Taxonomy (NCBI): domain Eukaryota; kingdom Metazoa; phylum Nemertea; class Pilidiophora; order Heteronemertea; family Lineidae; genus Lineus; species Lineus longissimus. The sequence goes on from NC_088314.1 coordinate 3,707,967, forward strand.
AAGGCAAATGCAGCGAGTCCTCTCATTGTGAGATTGGTGTGTACATGTTGAACGAGTGACACGAATTTGAAAATGACGACACGTGATATATAATAACTTAGTTTATATATTTTATCAGCAGTATAAGGCAGAAGACAAAATACACCGACGTAAAAAAATAAATACCGGTAACAGCCTTTAGATGCTATCACAGTTTAACAAAACTTTCAAACGTTTAGATATAAGATAACATCACAGACCAACAACCAATCAGGGCAGTCGGCAACAATTTTAACAGCAAGAATGGTGACGCTTACGATGTATAACCTTTACGGTGTGTTCCATTCTGAAAATAAGGCCGGATGCACAGTTTGCCCCTCCTGCCCTCTGCGCCCTGTAGACCTGTGGCTCACTGGAAATGCTCGCCATACATGTACGTATCTTTACAGGTGGCAGCACGGTATTGTAAATGAATGTTTACCGGAAGAAAAATTAAACATCCTCGAAGGTTTTTTTAAATTCCATTTTGCTGGAAAACCTCTTCGGATCTTCTTTTTCGTGTTCTATCGGTGTTGGCCCAAACAAGATTAAAGGCTTTCAAGACCTTATATTTTTAGCTTTTAATATTTTTAATAGATTTTAATATTTTAAGAGTGTACACGAACGAACAAATGGATAATTAGTTCACGATCTCTCTGTCAAGAAACCTTATTTGCCTGCCACAGAAAAAAAATATCTCTAATCTGACAACCAGGTGTCTAGAGTTGAAATCTAATATAATGGGAGTTGAATTTTGATACACCCCTTAGACATATGTGAGGCGCTTCCTGGTTTGTTCATCCGTGATGAACTGACCAATCAGAGCTTTCGATATGTGAGCTACGGTTTTCTCTACATTACAACCATGGGAATGATTGATGGGGTCACACATGACTATCAACACTTACTTTTTAAATACGTGCTACCCTGTGCTACCCTCAATTCATGTGACTTTAGCACCAGATTAGAAAATATTCACGTTCTAAATTCCATAAATGTTTTATGATATAAATACATATATGGGATGAGTTGGCAATAGCAATGATACAGGTCATATCGGTTTCATTATTTCGGTTCTTCGTACAGTCCTATTAAATGAAGAGACGTCATAGAACTGGAGGATCACAACCGATAATTCGCCATGATAAACCTGCACCCTTTCGTTCCTTTTCTATACCCCATTGCATGCGGTAGGCAAGGGGTGTTTCTAAGCCGGTTTCGCCGGCCGCATAAACTACTAGGCAACGCCTCCATCCGATTGTTGGTCTACCGGGCCTAATCTGAAAGGCCATATTTGTGCTTCGACGCTCTACAAAAGTGATCTTTCTCCCTGATATGAGATCTTAAATATTTTGAATTGGATATGAAAATCCTAAAACATGAGATACGCTAAGTGTAAAGTTTAAAGGCAAAGATATCATATTGACTTGATCTGTAGTCTGTTGTCACATCCAGCGTTCGTTGCCCCAAAGTTTTGACTTGAATTTATCCTCATCTACACATAGACTAGTATCCCAGTCCACTTCGTCCTCAGAGGGTGTTGGCGTGGACAGCTCACTCTGGCAGTACAATGCGGAGCTTGAGAAGTACCTCATGGGCACATCTTGCTGAGGTCTCCCTCGGTTCCTTTCCGAAATTGGCGGTCTTTCTGACGCATGATAAACAGGTCCATAGTCATGCGCAGCCTGAAACCCACTACAGCGCCGCGTAGCGGGTGGATACGTTTGTTGTTGCAATCTTGCCCCAAGGTTGTAATCGATGGGCGGTACAGACGATCTTCGGACGAGTGTGTGGTGGTCTTCAGATCTTGGTTTCTGATTGTAAGAATGTTTCCTTATTGGGAAATCATGACAGTTCCCCACAACGACAGTTGATTCTGGAATAATGTCTTTTGTGTCTCCGTTTACGGTCGGCGTTTTATAATCTGAAAGATGAAGAAGCGGATAAGTCAACGGATCAATGAGAATACACTGGCCTTCCATTAGACTGGTGCCACGCCCATTGCATAAAAACTCGCCCTGTGATGATTCGTAGTGCGCAGGCATGATCTTTTTCGCAAACAGGAAGCTGTTTTATTGATCAAATGAACACTTCCAAGGACTCAAAATATCCCTAGACCGGCAAGCGACACTATTTTTCATTGCTAATAAACACAAACATGTTTTGACCACAAAGATAACTGAACACAACGACGTTGCCAAAAGAGGTAACGCATTATTTTTCATTAGTGAATGCCCTCGGCATGGCAGTTAACCACATTTTTGTGTTTTCTACAGTGAAATGCGTGAAAAAGGAACAGGAAGAAAATTAGCCATACCTGATTTTATAAAACTCCATAAATATTTGACAACCTCATATCGGCGATTCTGCACAGCTTCTCTCATGACGTCATTACCTTGGTCGTTCCTGCTACGGGTGTTGGCGCCACCTTCTACAAGTCGCATGGTCGCCTTGAGGCACCCTCGGTAGGCTGCCAAATGACAGGGCGTGTCCCCGCTGGAGGTCCGGGCGTCAACATTGGCACCATTCGCTAGTAATATGCTGAAATGAAGGAGGTGGGTTAAGATTAGCTTGCATATCATTGGGTGATCATAGGCCTACAGTGTGTACTATAACTCACGATCATACACCACGATCATTATCTGATTATGAGGTTAAACGCAAACGTGGGTAACTCTGAAAACAGGGGAAACTTCACCCAAACCAACATGTTGATAGTTCGAGAGAAATCCTACCCACATCGGAAGCTCTAGAAACGGATAACGGACATTTTAAAGAAAGACTCCAGAAAGAGCTAACGCACATTGATTAGCAGCTCTAAACACTTCGTTAGAACTCGAGAAACAGCTACATGCAGTCTATATTTACGATCATACCACAGAAAAAGTTACGCTAATTTCAAAATACGACTCCAGAAAGTGAAAGATATTCTAGAAACAGCTGGTTGCAAGATATTGTTGTGACGGGTCTTCAAAACCTTACGCTTAGACCATTTGGTGACAGCTGTGGGATCCTGGTGACAGCTGTGGGATCCAAACAGAAACCAACCACGAACTAAAGATAGGTCGTTAGAATACTCACTCTACTATATGGTCATGTCCGTTATCCGCCGCCGCGTGGAGAGCCGTCCCTCCCCAAATAGTCGATGCCCCCACACTCGCTCCCAGCAGCAATAACACCCTGACCAAGTCCTCGAATCCCTTCGCCGCTGCCCAATAGAGCGGGGTACCATCCTGAGATTCGCCCTGGTATTCCAAATCAGAGTAGTCTGCCTTCGTTAGTTTTTCGTTTGCTAACTGTTGTCGGCCCATCTTGATAGCCTCCAACAGAGGCTCCGACGTACTTCCATGGTTTCTAAACATTTGCTGGTCTTCTATTAGGCCCATGTATCAAAATATTCCCTTCGCTACTTGTTTCAGTTTAGCCTACTGCTTCCTGGTCTGTGATAACTCTAGCATGTTCGAGTGAGATATGTCAGATTTATACCCAACGCTTGTTTATTCATGTAGCGAGGGAATTCCCGACCGATTGCAGTATCGCCCAATAAAAACGCTCCAGATAAATTCCATGTACATACAGTCCGCAATATGTCATTGATATTATTTTCAAAGCCAATAGCACAACAAGTAGGTCAATGACGTCACTATTTTTCAAGATACTGGCACAGCACTGCACGATTGTTACGTATTCTTCTCAGAGAAGACTCATTATAATGAGGTAAAAACCTTATTTGGTTAATCCGTCATAGTCATAGGAGCTTATTCTTCATATTCTTTGTTCGATTTTATCTTTCTGAAAATTGGTATTTTCGACATGATCGAAACCAACGCTGGTGCGTCATGCGATAGACCTATATTTTATTTTCATGTTATAACTTGATCCTTCAAAGCCTACTGGCGTATAAAGTTCAAACCTAGGCAATACTATTACGGACCCCCTCGGGACTTACAGGTACTGTCCTTAATAGAGAGGTGTCCTGATTAGAGAGGTCAAATTGAAGGGGAACAACCAATTTAGGACGAAAACTAGTGTCTTTGATAGAGAGGTTGTCCTTAAGAGAGAGGTGTCAACTAAGGGAGGTTCCACTGTATTTCAAGAAAAAAAGTATAGTGGTAGTAAAAAAATCAGGCCTGGCCCAATTGACACACGGTCATTATCTTTAAACAAATCCCGTTTGCACCTAGAGCTAAATTCCCATTCAGCCTTATAATAGGGTCATCAGGGCCAGTCTTGAAAACATCGATCCCCACGAACAGCTTTCAGGGTGGTCAATAGGCCTAGACGCACAAGGGCAAATAAACGATTTGGTTTAGTCGAAATCATTATTTGGTAATTTGCAAATACTTCCGATCGGCAGTGTTGTGCTCTTGACAAGGGATTGTCTATCTTATTGCGGACTACTTGATGTCGTGATGTTGCTCGGTGATGCGAGCTCGCAGTATTTCGCCCGGCGTGTTTTCTTGGTACGCAATGTGCTTGGAAATCCGTTCAGGTTCCAGACAATGTTGTATCATCCCGATCTTCCTCCCCGCCAAACTTGTACACTACTTCAATTTATCACCTTTTCCTTGAGTCGTAGACCGACACGCTTCCTCGTAGTTCTCTCCTTGGCTGATGATGATTAATATAATAGACAAACCGGATAATTTGAGCATCCGCCCCTCGATCCGCCCCCGCCTCTCAGTGTCAATATGGGTTAATTTCTAAAGAGGGGCCTACCAAGAACAGAATGAGACTCGGTCTAGCTTTAAACAAATATGTCTTTGTTATTGATATTTTATCACCGTTTAGCCATCTTGGTTGACCAGCTGAAAGATTTTGTCGTATAAACACGACTTATAGACATATATACTGTAAATCATCCTCCAGTAGCAGGCCTTTTGATCTCTCTTAAAAGTGTATTTTTGGAGTGATTCAAAGGCCTGCTTTGAGAGGATATTGATATATGAGTTCAAATATCCAGGTTTTTCCTGGAGGGTTGTGACTTTGTGCTACACCTTATCGTGGAAGCAGTATTTTTCTCGCTTTTCCCTTTCCAATCAGTTCAAAAGAAAATGAAGATATTTGCTAAATAACTCTCTTTCGAAACAACGTTCACGTGGCATTGCCACGATAATATAAAATCGGCAAATAATCAGCGTGCGCGTGCGAATTGGTACGACTTGTACGAAAGGGAATCAAGCAAGTCGTTAGAGTCGTAATCTCAGTTAACCCATGAGTTGTTGGTAAGACATTCACCCTGTTTCCCAAATGTCGATAATTGGACACTAGGCCCGGTTTACCCCTCTCATTTTCTTTTCCTTTGAGCGAGTCCCAGGCCCTGGCTATCAAAATTCTTGGAAACGCAAGGGACCTTCCTGTTCCCCACAGTAAAATTGATGTCCAATGCCCAATGCCCTAATTTTCAAGTGATATACATTTTAACAATGATATTAGCTTCCTGACCTGATTTGAGAAATCCCCTGCAGATCATTGCAAGAATGTTTCATTTAGTTGTAATATTGGATGGATATTGGGTATATTCTTTCTCAACTTGGACTCGACTGGCAGGACACAGGAAATTGCCTTGAGAATGACGGACGTACAGACCAATGCCCTTCCTTTGCTTAAAATAAGTTTGTCTAACATCCATTTTCATTCGCAACTTTATAATCAGCTGGTCAAATCAAAGGTGGACCTATTCGTGTGTATCAGATCTGTGGTGAACTGTCGGGATCCAAAAACCTCGTAGAGATGCGAATCCAACTGAACCTTCATCGGCATGGCTCTGAAATTTGGCTGACAATGTCAGCAGGGACCGCGTGCTTTTCATGTGAATGATGGATGATACTTCGTCATCAATTTTACGCAGTCATAATCACATGACCTCGCTCGTCTCACGTGGCCATGCTCTATATCCTCAGATTATCTTTGGACCTAATTATAAACAATTGCTGACCTTAGTAATATCAGCCTACAAAATGTGCATGTACGTAAGTATGTTATATTGAATTGTGCAAGAATTCTTACTAGTTTTGCATCAACGAGAGATGACCAGTATGAGGTTTAAATTTTCAACAAGCTTCCGTCAATTTGCGATCAGGACAGGGTCTCGACAACAACACTCGATTCGTCGTCAAAATAAACTCATGAAGAAAGTACATTGTAAATGTAAACACAAAACATGCGATCTGATGACGTCATGTGTCTTTTTGTGTCCTCTTTTTCTTGTTTGCCTGCGTTTCCAAAAACATGAAAAACGCACAATGAATGCAATAAAAAGAAATTTAGGTCAAGCCATGTAAGAGCGTCATCAGACGCCACGGTTCATTCATTGATCGAATGCCTATAAACCGCTCTCAACAGCAAATGACAGGCGTATTTAAAATACATGTAGGAAAAAAACGAGTCAAAATATCAACATAGCGCCGGAAATAATGGCAGTGGGCTGTAGGTGTTCCGTGCATACTTCGCATCACTTCGCTTTCCGAGTATATAATGTGTTATTCTTTGTTGGCCTAGTAGTTGGGGGAAAATAAGTCACATATCCAGCGAATAGCCCATTGCCAGCGCTTATCATAGTCGGTAAGGAACAATCTAACATAACATGCGTATCCTGGAAAGGGTCAAGCCTGAGGAAAGGATTACCCAAAGATCGGACTAAGAAGGATAGGAAGCGGCCATTCGTCCTATACTACATGTTAGTTCAATGTCTGGCGTCAGAAGCAATAGGTAGTTTTCGCAAAACCCCAAAACGTCAACTCAAACGCCTATCCAATTGTTCTACATAGTTATTGGTAGATCGAACAATGGGATAGGCGTTCACGTTCGCGTTTCGCGGGATTTGCAAAAACTCCGTTTCATACATGCAACGACTGTACGTGTGGGGTCGAACTATGAGAGGGTTTCGCCCCTCGACCTTTTAAACATTTTACTCCGTATCACATATACTGGCATCCCTTTTTTGTTATGCACTATTTCCACACTCGTTTTACTTCACACATAAATATCGAAGGTAAGAGAGCATTAACCGATACCGATATCGTTAAAATCGGACGGCACAACTGTATGAAAATGACAGACATGTACTTTATGATTAATAAAAAGTTCGTTTTTCCAAGAACTCCGTTGACCATGAGTATGTCAATCATCTCTCAACTATAACCTTTAGTTAAGTGAAACACTGAGAGGTATTCCCGTGCGGGGATATAGGTCAACTTTTTACTCACACTCGCCCTCGATGCGTATAGATACTATAAAATTATACGGTTATCAAGAAAAGAGTACAGACAAAGTCGCCCACGGGTCTGACTCCTGACAATTCCCGATGGTTGATGAATTGAGCAAATGGCCTTAATAACGTGATGTATTATAACAGCCACAGTATATTGAGTTATTTGCGATACCCTTTAGTTTCAGTCGCAGTATATAGGCCTATAGACCGAACCCGGCCCGCCCCATTAAGCGTATAGCGGGCTAGTCGCAGGAACCCACTGGGCAAACCCCGAGGACTTGAGTTTCAGTCGCAGGAACCCAATACCCCTAACATATCTTTTTTAAGCAAAAAAGAGCAATGCTGCAGGCTATACGTCTTGCGGTTTAGCTGTACAATACAATGTACATGAATCATAGAAAATGTTAAGAGGTTGTCATTTTGATGATATATACACCTGTAAATAACAAAAAATGAGTCCAGTCAGCTTTGGTGTGCTTTCTGATAGCGATAGAACATACTAAGTAGATCTTGATATCGAATCTCATAGCTTCTAGATCTTTAAAATCCCCTGAGCTTTCCGTATAGGGGTCGTGTTCCGTCCATAACAATGTACTTGGGCATGCACACGCAAATGCCTTTCTGTTGAAAAAAGCAACAGCATTCACGAAACATCCTCCTTTTCCATAATGTGCTCTTCTTCTTACTCAGTCAACGTCAAACGCTTTTGCACTCGATCGCGTACACTCGGTAAGGGTCTTAAAGGTCGTCATGAGTCTATCTTCGACTTGTGTTTAGGGCGTTGCTCAAGAAAACCATGTGATAAAATAGTCAACGCTGCATTTCCTTTACAAGATTTTATATTAAAACATTTGTACATCCTTTATTATACATTTTTACATTACATGAACAGGGAATCTTCCCAACGAGGTATGAAGCACTGGAAAAGTCAACATTTGGCAATGCTGACATATGTAGATTTATTACATGCAGAGTATATGTAGTATTTTATTCAGGGTAGTCATCGAGGGTGAAATGTTGATGATAATGTACCGAACAATAGGCCTAGTTCTAATATTGAGCCAATCGACACTGTGCAGGGAAGGGTTGTATGCCATTGGACGGTCCTGCGGATGTGGATATACTCGGCGGCGCACCGTATCCTGGGAGTGGCAACGTAGCTTTGTAACTCGTCGTGGAAGGAATTAAAGGGTAACCGTTCGATTGAGTGTCCTGGTAATAGCTGTTGTCGAAGAGAAAGTTAGATGGCGCTGATGTCGATGACGTAAGTGGCTGACGTATCGGATTCGGGTAGTGCAGGAAGGCACTGCGGTTCACGTAAGCACCATAGTTCTGTCCACTGGCCATATTCGTAACAGAAGAGGCAGTCGAAGTCAATCCAGACGAATCTAATGAACTTTTCGTCAAGCTGCGAGTTGTTGGATCCCCGTATGATGGAAGTGGTTCGAAAACACTTGCATCCGCTGAGTAGTAAGGTGTTCCTGTCTGGTACGGAGGAAGCCGATTGCAGTTGGTTGTTGTCGTTGGCGAAATGCGGCTCTGCTGGTACTCTTGTGTTACGATTGGTGGAAAGTACGGCACGTGACTGTTGGAATCTGTGAGTGATTGGTCGCTCCTGGTAACGGGAATCTGACTGTACGGGTTTATCGACGGCAGGAAGGGTTGGTGTGTTGTCTCGGGCAAATGATGCACACTGAAAAGATTGAAGTATTTTGGTCAAAAACATGATCGAAAACCCAATTCAGGTTTGCCTATAACAAAAGGAAAGACTATACATCTTCTTGAACAGCTGAGCTTTTGTAAGCAGTTCAACTTTTAGCTTTGGGGAATACTTAAAGATGCCCACTATACCCCCATTACAACCGCCTGCAATGGCTCCTACCGGTCTTAAGGGAACTTTACCCGGGGAACACTTATGACTGTTTCACCTCCTTTGCTAACGTTGGTTCACATGCACCATGGATACAATTACTTTCCTTTTGAAGTACTGTACATGTAAATTGAAAACACAAGACAATACGCCAACTAGTATTTCTTTTCGAACCAAGAAACTTACTTTGAAGACGGTAGCCTCTCATTCTTGGGCTCTATCGGGCTGATGACATGGTCTAGTTTAACACTACCGCAGGGTTTGTCGACCTTTTGGAACACCTGCTCCCTCATCCACAGCTTGTGGTCACTCTTGGCGTCTCGTTTGAACTTAGCGCGTCTGTTCTGGAACCATGTCTGCAATGGAATCAAATAAGAAGGTAAAGCTATGAATACGTTTCAAATTCTGTCCAATCTACCGCAGTCAATTCTTGATACACAGAGATTGCTGGCAACACGCTATGGTCGTACACTCTCAGTCCAGAAGTGGGCCAACCAAGTTGAAGTTGGCTACTCATTCCTTACGCCTGATTTCCAATTCAGCACAGTAGTGTTCGCATCGTGCGACTGAATACATGTAAATATTCAGCAGAAGGTTTCATTTTCCAGCATACAAGATTGCGTGGTACCGAAAGGATGTGACGGTGATGACACTGTTAAGTACATTCAGTGCAAAACATATCGATTCGTCTAGTCAATTGTTGGTCAATTCAATGTGGTCAAAACAGATTGTGACTTACTGCTATCTTGTCCATGGGAATTCTCATCTGGCCGCTCAGCTCCTCCAAGATGGATATATCTGGATACTTGGCACGCTTGAACGCTGTCTCCAGCTGCTCCAACTGGGGAAAATTCAATAAAGGGCATGAATATACAGACTGTACAAGTAAGACAGTAATTGCGGAACAATGGTGAGACTATTGTAAGTGTGGAACTGGTCGTATTGGCTGCAACATCTGAGGTATCCGACATTTTTGGTCGAAAATCGTTTAGAGAGTGTTGAAACTGATGTCAGTGAGATGAAGGAAATTGAATGAGTTGAGTAAAAACTGACCTGATCATTAGAGAAGATGATTCTGGACTTGGACCGCTTAGTCTTCACGGCTGGCATCTCAAATGACCAATCTGCGAGCGAAATAAATGGTATAATAAGTAATAATAAGAGACCCAAGAGGTAGGTGTAAATTCAAACCGCCTGATAAGACATAGCCATGCAAAAAAACAATAGTCTAACAGGAACCTGGCTCCTGGGACGATACGACTGTACGTGTGTGAGACGCATCTGTGCCAATCCCTCGGGGATTTTTATTTCATCAATTAATACGTGGGTTACAGGTAGCCTTCAAAATGTCAAAGGTTGCATAAAAAGGCGCTGTCAAACATTTTGTCTGTAGGCTACATACTTCTTTACCTCTATGCGTCCATTAACAGAGAAAACAGAGCATGATCTATCCAAACCCCTGGGGTACGCCAACATGATAAAGTTACACCCGTTTGAGAATATCAACAGATATGGTTCGGGGTCTTTTTTTTATTCATCCAGGGATCATCCAAAAGATGATATCGACAACGTCAGTCCATCGGGCGACCGCTAGGTAAAAATGTATGGCCAGGGACGACTTCTCGAGACATTGGAAGTGACCGACGCGTTAAATAGATGACCACTGACACAAAAAAGTTAAAAATATATAAAATATCTTACCTATATCTTCGTGATGACAAATATTACAATGTTTTCCTGAGTATTTTTCTTGGCAATTTCGAAGTGAGCGACGTCTCAAAAGTTCAAACATCAGCTATAAAACGCAACAAGTCTCTGTCCTCCGAATCGATGTTTTCTCGCTGATATCTCTAAGCAAACTGATGTGGATAGTAACTCAGCAGAAAATCAAGTGAAGCATCCGTAACCCTTCTCAAAATATAACCCTTGTAGTTATAGTGTCACAAGCTGACTTAGAGATGATGTCGTTTACTCATTTCTTTTGCGCAATTCTTCTGGATTTTGTGGAGGGTGGCTTGGGAGGGACCTGATTTCACCTAACGGCTCCAATTAGGTGTCCATGTCTTTTTAATTGCTTATTGCGCATGGTGGCAATTAAGCTCAATATTTCCGAGGAAGGCCCCAGCGTGGGTAAGCGGGATTCATGATTGGACATGAAATTACGTCAAACTTTCCACCGAGGGGAACAAATATTTTCATTGCGATATATTGATGTTTTTATTGCATTTTCATCTGGGGAGCAGAGACTCTATACTTTCACCCAGTTTCAAGCGTGTGACAAAATAAACTCTGTCAGAAAATAACATTACCAACCATTATGTGCTAAAAAAGAAATTTTCAGAAAACATTTCCTGAGACCTCGCTTTTATAATTCCTTCCTTAATTCATTTCTTCAAAAACGTCCATGAACTGATTACTGAGATAGCCCTCTTGATTGTGACTATGTATCTGTAGGCTATATTGAATCTTACCCTCGGTCACTGGGAGGGATATCCAGATGGTGAATATGTTCCTACAAGATTGGTTCAGCCAGCTTACCCTCTGCCATTTCCAGTTCCACGAGACAACCGGATTGTGACCCAGTCCTTGAAATCTGTGCGAGTTAACTCAATTGTGATTTTCCCTTACAAAGACAAGAAGACGAGACAAATCTTTGTAAACAGTTTTATTGCTTATCATTACATGTAGTTGTAAACAACAGTACTTTGGTCACAAAAATACTCCACTCATGGTATGAACTTTAAAATCAAAATCAGTCTGACGGTAAAAGTCACAGCCCTTGTACAGGCAAGTGTGTTGGCACCTGTACCAACAGCTCCAAGCCAAGTTTACAGTTATGACAATTTCTTGTTCGACGTAATACGTCAAGGATATCATTTATACATGCGTTTACTTAAAAGTTCTGATTGACGAGATACAGATTTATTTTGACCCAATTATAGAATATGTTCCCTTCAGATGACAATAGCAGTATTGAAAAGCAATAGGGCGATCAACTGGAAGGTAAACAGTGATCACGATTTCGCCACCTATACCATATCAGTTGAACTATTGTGTTCCATCAGGGAAACGGAGACGAAGTCACAATCAGCCGAGCCAGTGGCCAAGATGGATCACTATTGCGCCACCTACACCACATCTGTTGTACTAGGATGTTCTTTTAGAAAAGCGGAGACACGAGCCAGCGGCCTCGCTGGATCACTATTGCGCCACCTATACCAAATATGTTGCACTAAAAAGTCACAATCAGCTGAGACTGTTTTAATATCCGGCCCTTTTATTCTACAATATCTTATCCTGATCCCATGCCCAGAAAACTTTTGACATCTCTGATCCTGGCCTTCTTTATTCGTAAGATCTGACAAAAAAGGCAGAAAGGCACTGCTGTTTATTCATGATAAATACATACTTATTATGACAGATAACTATGCAGGTGGTCTTCATGGATAAATTACATCAAGCACATGTACCCCCGATATAAAATACCGAAAATACATTCGTTAACAAGTTTAAATCATGTAAAATTATAAATGCATTCCTATTTACAAAAGATTACAGATTTATAATGTGTGAAATTCAAAGTGAATTTACAGAGCTTGTCCTGAGATACTATTTTTATATATGCTTATAAATTAAAATTAATTTCTCCAGATACAATGCATAAACATCCCATAAGTGCTCATACTTCAATTGATAGCACAACAGTATCCATAGAACCAAGAAAACAATCCCAGGAAACTTGAAACACTTTTGCAAGAGTACTGACCATGTTGACCAGTATACCAGGAAGATAAAATATCATCAATCTTAATCGGCCAATCGAAGGCCAGTTCTGGTACCACTGAATAAAATTCCCGATATTGTTTATATGCCATAAAGATTTTTCTGGCCGTTTCTTGGAATACCACGAAAGAAATAGCTTGAGCCATTGTCATAAATATTCCACTTGTCTTTGATAATGATTTGCAACTCCAAAAGCATACCGCCTGAATGCAGATCAGATCAGTTCAAGGACAGAGAAATCTAGTCAGCGTTGTCAGGGGACTGATCTCTTCAGCTACATATTGGGACATCACTCCCCCCAGATATCAAAGTCTTTTCCTCTTTCTTCACACTCAGTGACTCACAGTCTTTTCTTTGCCTTCCCGATATGCCGAGGTTTCGGTTGTTGGTCCCCTGGTGTCCGTTTCCGGAACCCTCGCTCTCCAAGACGATGAATAATCGGGCTTTCTGGGACGAGATGTGAATTCTCAACCCGGCTCCTGAAAAATAGACGATTAATTTCATTCCACCCCACACATTCTTACCAACTTGGCCAAGTCGCATTCACATAAAAATGATCTTGAACAAATCAAATTGTAATGTCCAAAGACATTTAACATCTTTTCCAATTATTTGATTGAGTACACACAGAATGGTACAACCACATGTGAGGGCTTGACTTGACGCATCTTGACTTTTCACTCAAAGACCGTTGATCAGGAAAAATACATCAACAATGATTCAGATATTAGAGAACAAGAAAAGAAAGCTGTCCACTGACACTGTCCACAATCTACATGTAGGTCACTTTGGTATTTTGATCATGAATGTTTACTCACTTTCTTGGTGATTCTCTAACCACTGGTTGTGTATTTGATGCCGAAGGTTCTGGCTCAACTGATGGACGTTTTGACAGGGCAGGCCAGAGTTTTTCGATTTCTATTTCTTTACTGGGAATATTGTGGTTGATGTCTGGTTGGTCGCTTTCTTCCTCGTCAAAGTTATCTGAAAAATACATTTTGGTGGAGAGGCCTCACTCAATGTCATTGTGAACCATTTTTCTATACTCTAAAGATCACACAATACACGGTTACTATACTGTGAAATCAGCAATGTTTTGGTATAGTCTAGCATTTACCAACCAAATAACTACATGTGTGTAGTTTGGGTTTGGACATATCATAGTTTGACAGAAAATAAGAATGTACTAGACCAGGCATTTCGATCTCTAATTTTAGAAAAAATCTCAACAAAAGAGAAAGATGGCGACCTACCAATTCTTTGACTGATGGAGCCAAGCAGATCATCATCACTGTCTGCCTCCGACGAGCTGTCGTCAACGTAACCAAACCCATCAACCTGGTCCTCATCTTCAGCAAACTTCACAGCTCCAAACGCAGGTGAGTTACAGAATATACCGGCAATCAATGGCGTGATTGGTTTAGGGGCTGAAATCAAGGAGCTGGTTGGTGATGTGAACGGTGAGCGAAAACCTGCATGGTCCTGTTCGAATGTCTCTGAATAAGATTTCTTCTTTGTTTGTTTGGGTGTCACAAAACCAGTTTTGTCCTTTCTTTGTCTGGGTGGGCCGATTTCTGGAGACATTAAACAACTAGATTTTCTTGCAGCCAATTCAGAACCAGCTGCCTGCAGCTCTTTCTGAGCTTGAGAACCACCCAAAGACTCTGGAATATTCTCCTCTGACGAATCGAAATCATAAACATCCTCCGATGAACTGCCTTGTTCCGATAAGAAACTCTGAGACCCTGCAGACTTATTAAGTTTTTTTCCAAAACAAGTTTCATCAGTTCTTGGTCTCTTGTGTCTGGCTGATAACGTGTGTACTGGTGCAGGGTTCCTTGAGGTAGACCGTTTTCTTTTTCTACTAGGCGTCACCGCAGCCCTCAGAACCTCACCAGAAGATCCAGCCAGATCGTTTTGAGCACTTTCTGAAACTGCCCCTACAACAGCCAAAGACAGCCTAGAAGATCTATTTCTTTTGTCCTTATCCGACAGATCAATTGACTCTTCAGCGGTGGTATTCTTCCCCGAGATTTTCTTAGCAACAGGCTTGTTCTTTGAATCTCTTGATCGCCCTTCACTCTTCGACATTGCTGACTTGTCAGTCTCGGACCCAGAGCTGACAGCAATGCAAGACCGACGCGAGGACCTCTTTCCCCCAACATTGTCAGATAGGTCAGTGACCACCTTAGTGTTATGAGCCCCAGGTACAACGGGAACATAAGTCCAAAATTTGGATACAAGCTTTTTGGTCACCTTATATCTTTTATCACGTTTCAAACTTTTCTTCAGTGCACTTTTTTTATCAAAAGTCCCGGACACCAAATCTTTCTTGGGTATGTCAGACTCGGGCGCTTGCAAATTCATATCTCGGCATTCTGTCTTAGAAACAGTAACATTTGAACTCCCAGCACTGCAAGATCGCCGAGACGCCCTCTTCTCTCGCTCTGCACTTGACACAGCGACACCAGTCAGTTTAACCTCTTGATCAACAACAGGCAAATAAGTCCAAAATGTTGATCCCTCTCTTTTCCTCACAAGGACTTTTGACCTCTCTTTGCTGCTCAATCTTGATGGTTTCGAGTCTAAATCACTGCTTGTTTCTAGTGAAGCCGAGCCAGGACGTGCTTCTGAACTCACAGCACTGCGAGATCTGCGCGTTAGCCTCTTTTTCCCTTCAACATCTGAACCAGCAGAAAGATCAGTAAAGCTCCCAGCGTCTTGCACCATGTCTGTAACCATGGTCACAGTTGATTCAATGTCTCGTCCTACGGGAACGTAAGTCCAAAACTTGGAACTTCCCTTTTTCTTCGCTGAATTAGCATTTTTGTTTACCATGCTGTCACTGTTCCCGTTCACCCTGAGACCTTTCACCCTCCCCTCACTATGAGATCGTGGTGATGGCTTCGCATCTGACACTGCACTAGAAGAGCGCAGAGTGGACCTCCTTCTGCCTTCTGTGTCTGCTGGAGGTGGAGAATCTTGCACCACACTGGGGATGACTACCTCGTAAGTCCAAAATTTAGATGATCGCTTTTTGTTTTTCGAGTTACCATGATCACCGACTGAATAGTTCAACCTCCCTTCACTGCAAGAACGTGGAGATGCGAGATTTAAGTGCTTTATTTTATGTTCTGCAGTTGCACTTGAAGCCTCTGAACTCATGGTCCTAGAAGACCTGCGATTGGTCATTTGACCAGTACTTGTAGTGGAATCTTCATCTGCCACATGGCAGACTGATGGACCAACCCTCAAAGATCTTCGCCTTGGACTTTCCTCATCCAGAGTTCCGACAGGTCCCTTTTTTAAAGCAACATGTTCCTTTGGAATACCTGACAGACATCGAGTCATTTTTAGTGGTGCTTGCTGTCTTGTTTTTGTCCGAATTAAAGTGAACTGACCTGGTTGGGCATTCGTTTCCCGATCAATATTTGAAACATCTTCACTATCGGAGGTTGATATCATCTCATGCAAACTCCTACCTCTTCTTCTCCTTGATGTTTCATCCTTGAAACTATCTTCATCAATAATTACCCTAGTTTTTGAAACCGGCTTCAAACTACCGGTACTAGCGACATCATCAGCCATGTTTTGAACATCATTCAAAACTGGCTCATACGTCCAGAATTTAGATTTATGCCTTTTCTTCAACGTTGTTTCATCTGCACTGGTAGATTGGGAACGAGCACTTGAACTCTCACCATCACAACGAGCAGTCGCCTTCTTAAGCGGACTTTCATCCTTAGATGCAGACTTTCTCGATCGGCACAATTTAGATTCTTTGTTTTCTTCAGTTGACATCAGGCAGCCGTCTAGGTGATTGTTGATCGCCTCATTTGGGATGGGTGACAAACAGACAGGGCATGGGACTGAAAAACAAAGAGAAAGTTGATGAAGAGAAACCAAGAAACCCAGGGCAACATTTCCTGAATCTTCTCCGATCACCGTGAATTTAATTTAGAACTAATTTTTACCATTGTCATTTCCGACTGCACTCTCAGTGACCATCGACTCATCCTGCGAAGTGGCAGAAACATCCTCAGACTCGATCAAAGTAGAATAAGTCGATTCATCTCCCGACCGCACGGACACTTGGATCGATTCCCGAAATATTCTAACCAACTCATCAAGAATTTCATTCCTAACAGGCATATCTTCGTCATGCACTCTCTAAACAAAAAAGAAAAACATGTGATTTGGTATATAAATGAAGTAAGACTATGTTTTAGATTCTGATCAATTTAGATTTGCAAGAAATATATTCTAAGGGCATACGTGCACAAATAGTTTCAGATAATTAATCACTACAACCAAATTGCAAAATCTTTTTTTTCAACAAATCTCTCAGATTTTATGTTCATGATTGAGGCACTTTTCAGTTGAGAGACTCTAGTAGAGTCACCAAGTGGGCAGTTACTCATACTTACTTGACCACAGGTTGGACACTTCTCTACGCCCACATTCCCAGGTAGGCCTACACAACCGTAGCAAACTGAAAATACAAGATTACTTTCAATACAATTTTAAATAGTCACCGCACACCGCAGACCATTATTTTGAAGACAGAACTGTAGACTTACTCACTGATGACTGATGACACTTACAGTTATGAGAACAGCTCGGCAGAAGTACTGGAACTACGAAGAAATCCTTACAAAGGGGACACTTCAAAAGATCCATCATTTCCTGCAAAAACAAAGGAAAAACCTGAACAGTTTCCTCAGCAGGCTTAGCTTCCAGTCCACCATCGATGCCGATGGACCACAAGAATGATGATGATTTTATGAATAGGGCCATTCATATAGGCCTATGGCTATAGTAGGGCCTATGTCTGGCCAATAGCCATGGGCATGGGTGAGGCCGAGGGTGCCAAACTAAACTTTTCAGAAATCATTTTTAAAGCCAAAGGCAATGCCTTACTCAGTCAAACTATAATTAAGACATGCAAGAGCACTCTGTACATTGAGGCACATACATTTACATGACATAGGCTATAGGCTAGTACACTTGTAGCATGGTAGGCCTAACGTAGGCCTAACGTAGGCCTACAGCTATGACAGCATGACACCAGTGACTAGTCACACCAACAACATTTTGAGAACTGTTTTTATTTTACCATTATTCCTACCTCTGACATGACGGATGGAGGTTTTATCACTGATGTATCACAATTGCTGTTCATGATTGAATTGTATGTTGAAATCAAACATCAATTTTCGGGGAATTGCAGGGGAAATCCCTATTTAAATTGATTATTTTGTTCATAATTTTTCAAGAAATTCCCTTTTTGGCGGGTAGTGGCGAGGTGTCGATCTACGTGCATTCTACATGCAATGACGCTGCGGCATAAATTATGCCAAATATGGGAAACAAAATGGCGTCACCTGGTGTGAAAATGAAAAAATAAATCGCCTAGGGTCTCGTTAGGGAGTTTTTCCCAAATGTACGCGATGATGACGTGCCCCATTAACAGGACGTAACATCTATTTTAAAATGCGTTTCCAAAGTGAATGCACGAGGACAACCCATTTCTGTCGTATATCACTGGAAACGCTCGATTCCCCTGATTCTGCAGGATGTTAAATCGGGCATTTTATTTCTTTAAATAAATCATTAGCGTCGCATTTGCTAGCTCTGTTCACCATCCCAAATGGCACTATTGCCAATTGGGCCAGACAATCACGAAAAACCCCAAATATTATACATTTCTTCCTGAATAATTCTTACAGAGACCATTCTCCCATGAAAGACAGTTGCTTACGCTATACAAAAATCAAAAAAAAATCGAGGGTCAACCATTGAACTTTTGAGATATGTTGAATTTTGCACAAATCAGAAAAAAACGCACCAACTGGCACTGGACGGCATTTCAACACGGGGCCGACGCACATCCCAAGTTCAGTGTACACATACGTCGGCAACAACAGTATAAATGCGTAGTTTCTTGTTAGTCACCTATTATTGAGTAGCACTCTAGGTTTCAGAAACTCCAAAAAAACATGTCTTTGCCAAAACAACTGCTGAATCAACGCTGACGTACTGTAAGGACCGAGAAATCAGTGATTTTAGGAACTACGGTTAGGGCTTGGCCGCATGAATAACAAAAAAAACTCCCTAATGAGACCTAATAGGGAGCGGATAGAGGCTAATTCGTATTTCCCACGAGCGTTTTATTTTTCACACCAGGTGACGCCATTTAAATTTCTTCCCCATATTTGGCATTAGCGTCATTGCATTAGTCCAACTCGGGGATTTCTCAATGCGCAGACCATCTGCGCAATAGACTAAGTTTCATCATGGAAGAATACGCACGTGAACCTTGGTGAGGAGCTGATAAAAACACTGTTTTTTATAAGATTTAATGTATAAATTCTGAATCAAAAGCACGAGCACATTGAAGTAGCATCCAAAATAATTTTTGTCAAAAATCTAATAAAAATATCCATTCGATTATTAAATATTTGGTTACAAAACATGACCTTTTCGTGACCGATCTGCGTGCATTATCGATTATGCATGCATTGCATCGTGAATAGGTGATGCGTGTACACGTACAGTGCATAGAATGTAGTGGTTAGTGATGGCCATGTTTGTTGGCTTTTAACTGTGTCAGTGACATCCTCTTAGGACATGTAGGCCAACCACATACGTCTTAAGAGGAGCCTGTAAAGTCACTTTATCAGTGTCCCACAGCCCAGTAGTAGTTTAATTCTAGCACGGCCCACGCCCACGACGGCCATGGATATGGATGGGGCTGCACACGTACACAGACAGTGTTAAACTGTCACTATGGCGCGATTAGACTTTATAAATCTCAAGAATACAACTTTTCCAAACTTCAGAACTTGGGCGAAAGTTTAACTGGTATGTACTAAAATTGAATGTTTCTCTCTTTCAGTCCTTGGCGGATAGTTGATGACTGTGGTGGTGCCTTCGCCATGGGAGCTATTGGTGGCTCAGTATTCCATACGATAAAAGGTTACAGAAATGCTCCCAGTGTAAGTCATTCGGAACTCCATGACTAGCATGAACCTGTTGTATGGGTTACACCTTCAAGCTTTCGTTTCCCTCCAGTCTAATCGTGCTGGAGCCAGTGGAGGGGTGGAGGATTCTTCTGAACAGCTTCTAAAAGGTACATCAGTGATCATGGAGAGAGGCGGACCTCTTTATTCATGTCAGTCTCTGAGACCCTCTTTTAATATGTGCAAGTTGGAGACCTGTAATTGAAATTTCTTTGTTCTTCATTTCAGGGTCAATATAGGCGGTTATTAGGTAGTTTAATAGCTGTAAAAGAAAGGGCTCCAATCACAGGAGGTAAGAATTGGATATACAATCCTCATCAGGGTAGAAAGTTTCCAGGAATCAGAGAAGCCAAATTTCCTTCTTTTCTTATGACAGATATTTGGATAAATGTGTTCTTTTCCAAGTACAATGTAGGAACACATGTACTGTTGTGTCTAAAAACATTTACAGACAATAACCTAGTGATGTTACATGTAGTTAGAAAGCAAGTCCATTTTGGACATAAAAACTGTGTCATGTTTGACTTGCAGGTAACTTTGCTGTTTGGGGAGGATTATTCTCGGCCATTGACTGTTCTTTAGTGTATATTAGGAAAAAAGAAGATCCATGGAATTCTATAACAAGTGGTGCCCTGACCGGGGCGATATTATCTGTCAGAAGTAAGTCAAACTTTTCTGTTTGGTGTGAATCATTCTATGTCATGTTGAAATACTGAGACAGGTACGCTTCATTGATGGCTTATTGTCATCTTTTCTACCTTCATGCCTCTATTCCGAGTTGAATGATTTTCGTCTCCTTCTGATTTCACATTGGTCAATCTATTATTTCAGATGGAGCTGGAGCAATGGTTGGTTCAGCCATAATTGGAGGTGTATTGTTAGCACTTATTGAAGGAATTGGTATCATGTTCACAAGGTTTTCGGCAGAGCAGTTCAAACCGAGTAAGTATTGCAAATGTTGCAACACCATTTCTGACTGCAAATCGCTTTGTGTCAATCATCATTGCCACAGGTTGTATTCAGTTTAAAACATGGGTGACACTATGATAAACCCAATTTCCATGCCTAGACCTTGTAATCTATTGTACCTGTAGGATTATTGTATTTCCATGTTCTCTTTGCAGTGGACCCAACACAGCAGCCACCACCTGATGATCAGTTACCTCCAAAGCCATTATTTGGAAGCAATGTAGGCTATCAATGATGAGACACTTTAGCTAATCAATTTTTAACGAATCATGAAAAACACATGGGGTGTATTCATTTTGGAGACTTCTCTGATTCCATTAACATAAGTAAAAGTAAAAGTTTTAGATTGATAGTCTGATATCAACTATGTTATAGGTTATCATCTGACTTCACAGTTACACTTGTCTGTCCTGAAACCTTTCAGCCGTGGCTTCGTCAGTGGCTTCCTTGAAATTGTCAAGCCTGGGGGATCTCCATAGAAATTCTGATTATTTCTTCCCTTGAATTAGTGTTGATTGGATCAGAAAAGTAGGAAGTCATGTTAAGTTCATCATGTTTTTGAGCTTTAGAATTCCCTACATGTGACTAATATAAAATGTGACTAACTTTTAGGCATGTGAACATTTTGTTATAAAGTACATGTATTTATTAGAATTTGCTACTCACTTCAGTTGAGATGTTTAGCAATCTTGGCTTAGCATTGACATTTTGAGTCAGGGTTGAGAAAGTTGACACATTATTCTAGATAAGTCAATGATTAAAGATAATGAGCTTAGGCTGTGATGTAAATTTCTGCAGGATTTGAGTGCATTTTGCTACGTTTTAATATGAGGAGGGATCGGGGTGAAGCTAAAATGTAGGCCAAAACTGAGGCACTTTGCTGAAGTTTTGCGGTAGTCTTGAATTGTTAGGGGCCTTCTTGTATTTTTCAGATGACCTGATAATGGTTTAAAAGGCAAGTCTGCTGTATTGCAACAAGCTTCCCTGCTGTTTGGAATCGGTCGGAATTTCATTTCATTTCAAACATTGGGTGGGGATTTGAAAGGTTGTAAGAAATTATTGGAAATATCTAAGTACAGATGGCCTTGCATCTGCTACTAAATGTGTGTTGATTCATAGCCATCAGAGCCTCAAAGACAGAATGCTAAGCAGGTGTGTGTCAGGACTCGCATGTTTTCATTCTCGAGAGC
Source organism: Lineus longissimus (assembly GCF_910592395.1). Taxonomy (NCBI): domain Eukaryota; kingdom Metazoa; phylum Nemertea; class Pilidiophora; order Heteronemertea; family Lineidae; genus Lineus; species Lineus longissimus. The sequence goes on from NC_088314.1 coordinate 3,730,032, forward strand.
ATGACCAGACCTATCTACCAGATCACTAGGCTCTGTGGTTTGAAAACTGTTCAAGCTGAGTTATCTGTTATCATAATTGTATCTTTACCTGGATGTAGTATTCTTGGTCCTTTTTGAAAGAAGATCGTAAAAAGTTTTTTTGATGATGTAACAAGAACTTTGTGTAAGATATGATGTGGTGGTCTGATTTTGGATGATTGCCACTCCTCCTATGATGGAAATACATGTGTGACCAAGATTACCAATTCTGATAAAACTTTGCCTTGTCTGTCCATGTTTACTGGTGAAAATTTACTTTTGAGCAAAGCCAGTAGAAATCCAGTGCCCCCCCCAATTGAATAAATTGTCTTGGATTGTACATTGTATAGTAAGAATATTAGCTTATGTAAAATAAAGGTTTTGTCATTTTATGTGATTGTTCCTCAAATTACTGTTCGAACAGCGACATGTGGAGCGTTGTGACTGGAAAAAGTTCAAAAAGCCTCCCTGGTCAGCAACATTTGAGTTCCACCTTTGACCTACAGGTGGCAGCACAGTTTCAAAATTACCCTTGCATCTGAGCATATCGCCTACACTGAAATAAGCCGGTGGGTGGAGTATCATGTGGGCAGTATCTATTATTGACTTGCGCGTATGGTTATAACCAGGATTGCAGCAAGAACTGGGTGTTCTTATCACACTGTCCTCAGAGACTCCGCTGTGACAAACTTTTGGCTGATTGGTTAATCATACGATACCTTCGACTTGGCCCAGATGGCTAGCTGGCTATCATGTCATCAGGTTAGCCCCCAGAAGCATTCTGACTTGTGCTGCAGAGGAACATAGTCGCAAACACCAACGTTATCTAAAGCATAGATTGTGATCCTGTTACTAAGACCCATGACCTGGGGTGGTAGGGGCGCCTTGGCAGCAGTGATGTGGATGCATGCCCAAGTAGATCTGTCTTCGGCCTTCCGGATAAGTTGAGGTGTTGTGAGGGAGGTCCACTCTTTGATAGTGTTATCCATCCACGTGGACTGCACTGGTTGCATTGTCATACAGTTCTTTGACCACTACCAATGAATTCAAGTATACTAATAGTGCATATGTTCATAACCAAGATCCCTATATACGGTATCGCGACTATACTCTTGTCTTATCCGTGGGGCAACCCATTTGAAGACAGATCAATGCTAGCTCTTGGCGTTGGTTTATTGGGGGAACAACTCGTATTGAAGACAAGCACCTGTGCTAGCTCTGTATGATGGTGTATTAGGGGAACAACCTATCTTGAAGACAAGCATTAGTGCTAGCTCTGCTGGGTATGGTGAAATGGGGGAGCAACCCATCTTGAAGACAAGCATCGGTGCCAGCTCTGGGCGATGGTGTACTTGGCGACAAACCATCTTGAAGACAGATCAGTTCGAGAGCTCTGCTGGGCACCACTCTTATGGGGAGAAACCCATCTTAAAGACAAGCATCAGTTCTAGCTCTGGGCGATGGTGTATTTGGCGACAAACCATCTTGAAGACAGATCTGTTTGAGATCTCTGCTTGGTACTACTCTTATGGGGAGAAACCCATCTTAAAGACAAGCATCAGTTCTAGCTCTGGGCAATGGTGTATTTGGGGACAAACCCTCTTGAAGACAGATCAGTTTGAGAGCTCTGCTTGGCACCACCCTAATGGGAAGAAACCCATCTTGAAGACAAGAATCAGTGCTAGCTCTGGGCGATGGTGTATTTGGCGACAAACCATCTTGAAGACAGATCAGTTCGAGAGATCTGCTGGGCACTACTCTTATGGAGAGAAACCCATCTTAAAGACAAGCATCAGTTCTAGCTCTGGGCATTGGGGACAACCCCTCTTGAAGACAGATCAGTTTGAGAGCTCTGCTTGGCACCACCTTAATGGGGAGAAACCCATCTTGAAGACAAGAATCAGTGCTAGCTCTGGGCGATGGTGTATTTGGCGACAAACCATCTTGAAGACAGATCAGTTCGAGAGCTCTGCTGGGCACTACTCTTATGGGGAGAAACCCATCTTAAAGACAAGCATCAGTTCTAGCTCTGGGCAATGGTGTATTTGGCGACAACCCCTCTTGAAGACAGATCAGTTCGAGAGCTCTGCTGGGCACCACTCTAATGGGGAACAATTCATCTTTGAGGCAGATCAGTGCAAGATCTGGGCGATGGTTTATTTGGGGACAACCTCTCTTGAAAGCAGATCAGTTCGAGAGCTCTGCTGGGCACTACTCTTATGGGGAGAAACCCATCTTAAAGACAAGCATCTATTCTAGCTCTGGGCAATGGTGTATTTGGGGACAACCCCGCTTGAAGACAGATCAGTTTGAGAGCTCTGCTTGGCACCACCCTAACGGGGAGAAACCCATCTTGAAGCCAAGCATCAGTGCTAGCTCTGGGCAATGCTGTATTTGAGGACAACATTCTTGAAGACAGATCAGTTCGAGAGCTCTGCTGGGCACCACTCTAATGGGGAACAATTCATCTTTGAGGCAGATCAGTGCAAGCTCTGGGCGATGGTTTATTTGGGGACAACCCCTCTTGAAGGCTGATCAGTTTGAGAGATCTCCTGGGCACCACTCTTATGGGGAGAAACCCATCTTAAAGACACGCATCAGTTCTAGCTCTGGGCAATGGTGTATTTGGGGATAACCCCTCTAGAAGACAGATCAGTTCGAAAGCTCTGCTGGGCACTACTCTTATGGGGAGAAACCCATCTTAAAGACAAGCATCTATTCTAGCTCTGGGCAATGGTGTATTTGGGGACAACCCCGCTTGAAGACAGATCAGTTTGAGAGCTCTGCTTGGCACCACCCTAACGGGGAGAAACCCATCTTGAAGCCAAGCATCAGTGCTAGCTCTGGGCAATGGTGTATTTGAGGACAACATTCTTGAAGACAGATCAGTTCGAGAGCTCTGCTGGGCACCACTCTAATGGGGAACAATTCATCTTTGAGGCAGATCAGTGCAAGCTCTGGGCGATGGTTTATTTGGGGACAACCCCTCTTGAAGGCAGATCAGTTCGAGAGCTCTGCTGGGCACCAGTCGATTGGGTGACAGATCAGTGCGAGCCCTGGACAATCATGTCATTGGGTTTGCCCCCAGAAGTGGGTGTTCATAACACACCTTTGTCCACAGACTTGGCTGTGACAATCTCATAAGGCTTGTAGCTGGCCATCATGTCGTCAGGACTGCTGTGAGAACTGAGGGTTCATATCACACCGTCTTCAGACTTGGTTGTGCCAACTGTTTTGGCTTGCTGGCCATCATGGCATTGGGATTGCCACAATAACAGGTGCTCATATAGAAGGCGTGTTTTGGCGACTTGGTGACGACTTTTTTAGCTCACTGGCTATCATGCCCTTAGGACTGCTGCTGGAACCAGTGTTCATATCACACCTCTGTGTTCAAGACTTGGCTACCACAAACCACAGATGGTTCATAAAGGGCTGAATCGGGCCCGACAGGATCATGTCTTAAACCTTGGTGCTGTTTTTGATGCAAACATGTCTATGTCACAACAGGTGTCCCAAGTGGTGAGGGGGGTTTACTATCAGATCCATAGAATAGCAAAGATCAGACGATACCTGGACAATACCACCTGTGCCAGAGTAATAAATGCGCTAATAACATCTCGCCTGGATTTCCAAAACGGTCTTTTGCTCGGATTACCGGGCTGTGAAATCCAGCGCCTTCAAAAAGCACAAAATGCTAGTGCTCGCCTCTTAACCAGGTCCAAAAAGAGAGAGCACATAACCCCTATTTTAAAATCTCTTCATTGGTTGCCGGTGACATCACGTATCGACTACAAAGTTCTTCTCACAACCCACAAGGTCATCCATCATGAGGAGAGCCCACAGTATATGAAGGAACTTCTCAGTCTCCGTGCGCCCGGCCGCAGACTTCGGTCCTCGGATGACCCTTGGCTCCTTGCCATCCCACGTTCAAATGGGGTCTTCGGGGATCGATCTCTGTGTGTCCGGGCCGCGGGGCTGTGGAACGCCCTTCCAAGCTGGTTACGTGATGTCACTGTGCTAAACACTTTTAAGAGTAAACTCAAAACTCATCTTTTTATCCTAACATATTCAGAGTAGGCCATACATGTTTTAAATATTGATATTTTCCGGATGTTTTTAAACTGTTTTTTATCCTCATGAAATCACCACTTTTAATGTACTCATTTAATATTATGTACAGTGCTTAGAAAATGTATGCACCATTATTTTAGCACTTTAAATCAAATAAATTATTATTATTATTATAACCTGGATTTTGGAAATCTTCACGGACATTTGATGTTACGAATATAAAATGACTTCATATGCACATGTACCCTTAGCATTTCTGCACCAAACAGGATCCATGATGGGATGAGGCGATGTGCCAACTGTCCATCCAGTCTTGTAGAAGGCAATGAGTACAATTGATCATAGAATTGAGCATGTATTGCACTACTTGTCCATCACTCTGTCACAAGTGAGAAAGACCACATCACAGCAAACATAACTCTGGAATACAATGGTAAAGAACTATAGCAACTAAGTACTTAATTTTTTCAATTTTCATTTGAAACTAGGTCCTTTTATTTCTGGCAATTTTCTGTACAAATTCCTCATCATACAACACACATAATACCATCTGATAGAATAAATAAGACCACACTGAGATGGTCAGTCTCTTTCTATGTACACATTCTGTACAAGGCTCATTTCAGCCCATACTGTCCACTGCAATCAGGACAAGCTGACACAGGAAGGTTCAACTGTGAACCATGACAAAAGGAAACGTTTTGGAAAAATGAGCTTTCTTTCTTACACTTGATAGATTTGGCATTACGTTTTACTACGAAACTGAGAACAGTTGCAGTGAAGCATACGAACCGCATTTCCCCCTCACACCCAATAAATGACCAAGTGAACTTGAACAGATTATCAAGCGCACAGAACACACATTCTGACTACCTTTTAAGTCATAGCTGGAGCTTGTCACTCTGCCCAGATACAGGCGAGAGACCAACACCAACATCGACAGTTAAACAGTCAGCAAAAGTTTCCAAAAGACACGAACAGCAACATAGTGATAACACTTTACCCCACCCCAACCCTTTTTGTGACTCACCACACAAATTCTGACTGTTGACAAATTTTGCTGACACGCGACAATTTTACAACCTGGCATAAACAAATGAAACTCTTCAACTGTAATTTTCAACATTCTTAATAAACTATGAGAGGAAATTTCAAGTTGAGGTGCACCATTTTTGAACTGATAAAAATACTAAGTTGAAAACATCCGTTTCCCATAGAACATCAATCCTGGTTGTTTTCAATAAGACCCGATATTCCCATCAGTTCAAGAAGGGAACACCGCCAACATATCAAGAGGCATTTATGTACAAATATTTGGATGCAGCAGTTATAAAAGTCCAGATAATGAAACACTCAATTGAAACCAGCAAAATATCGGCGCTACTGGGGTATTGGTGACAGGCAAACAATGTCCATGTCTTATGAGTTTTGACGGCATTTTCTTGCATACTCTAGTGAAAAGGAGCAGCGCCTATTGGGATGCTGATACCCAATTACTCCAGTACAGATCTAATACTATCACAAACTGGCCAAAAATTTAAAGAAATTACACTGTACATTTTGTACTTTCATCTAGGTGGTCAGTAAATTTGAAACATAAATTTTGAAATACAATTTGATACTTCTGAACAACTACAAACAATATTCTCAAAACAATTTTGGTATTAAAGGAAAAAAATATCTAAATTACCATGTTCTCAAAACGAGATATTTTCACTTTAATCAAAGTGATCGGTATTTTTGGTATCGAGGAAAAAATGATAAATATTTTTGGTATTACATGTAGAAACACTTCCATCTGAGTGATCCAAATTCATGGTATTCGGGTAAAGAATTTAATATAATGTCTAAAAACAAATAACATTTCTTCAAAGATCCACATTATGGAGTAAGAACATACAACGCTATGATGCTCTAGATTAGCCACAAAACATTTCAATATTTTTTCATATCAAATCAAATTTTATTAAAGCAAGATACCTCATTTTGCTGTTTGACGGTTTAAAGCAGTGAAAAGGGATGATTTCATGCACATGCAGTACACAGCAGTGCACCAGTATGTATTACGATTCACTCGGAGCAAGTATTTCAAGTACAAAAGACCGTTTTGGTGTTGGAGCCAAACAGCTCACATTTGACAAACCCTTCCCTCCCGTATTGAACAAAGGATGCAACTGCATCCAGACATCATAATTATACTGAGACAGAGACTTGATCCAGGGTGTGATTGATATCTTCACACAGATGTAACTGCCTTTGCTGAAAGCCAAGGACAACCAGGTTTATTTTCAACATGATTGAGGACCCTAGAACGCATAAAACCTACACTAGCACAGTTAATAAAAGAAATCAAAAATAGCACCATTTCATGAACCCATCAGAAACAATAACTTCGCACTTGGAAGCGTCCAGGGTATCAATCATAATTATGCAATTACAATATCTGACCATTTTAGCTCAGATAGAGATTTACTATGTGAGTGGACTTCAAAGCCCGAACAAACTTAAAACATACCCGTTTTATCTATTTGAACATTCATTCATGACCTCTTCTCCCCCAAATCATTACAAGTGAATAATGATACTGAAAATCTTTGGCATAAAAATAAGATGATAACCAACATTCAGTATCGCTAGTAATTGGAAGAAGGCATAATTGAAGAGTTAAGATGCGAAAGCTCCTTAATCCACTTGAAGCTGTTTTGAGTCACAATACTGCCATGGTCATCTCATTTTTTCGGAACGGCTTATAGCGCCTTTGCATCCAACTCTTCAATTTCAAAAACAAAAGCAGGAAGTTGTGTAAAGTAAGGAAACAGTTCCAAAAGGTGGAAAACTTTGGCTGAGAGGAAGATTATGCTTATGTTTATGAAAACAATCTCCTTAATTTTGGCTTGAATACTTTTTTGACAAAAGATGTCATGAAAAATAACTGGCAATAGGGAAGAACAAGGAGGTTTGATCCACAAAACTATCAATGGAACTTGCAAGTATTAAACAAGTAAAATTTTAACAATTGACTGGCAATATTTGTTTGTGTTTAGACACCATTAAGCATGTATTAGAGAAGTGAGTACTTATTTGAAATAACACTTTGGCGGAGGAATATCTTAAAGCACTACTCACAACAAATCATCAGAGGTTTGGGGAACAGGAAAAATTCCATGGAAGAAAAATGTGTGCTTCAGGCAACATAAGAAATACTGACAAGTCATCACAGCAAATTCCACGACCTTTTGACATTCTTTAATAAATGAAGATCTAGAATTTCACCCTTGCAGAATATCCTGGCCAGAAAGCATCATACTGCTGCAGAAGGATCACAGATCGGTTCAATTTCTAACCTTCATCACCCAATTTCCCAAATGGACTCCCCTAATGCAATGTCGAGAAGAGTCCACACAGAGAGATTGGGGTTGAAAGGTTGGTATTCCAAGTCAAGGAAATCCCATGTGTCAGTCAGAAAAGTCTCACAACTGGATTATGATTGCACAGAAATTACAGCTGTCGAGTGCCAAAAGCTAGGATCGATCTAACAAAATTCCTAGTATCTACGTTTTGTAGAAAATGTTATGCCCGAGAACCAGAGTCAGTGGGGTTGGTGTGTTCTGACACATAGTTCACCAAGGATGACTTTATTTGCAATTCGGCCGACTGGCCTGACCTTGACACACTTTCAAGTAAATGCTCAGGCAACTGACAAAAGTTTTCAACAGCATGTTTTTTAACAATAGTGCAGTAGACCTTCATCCAGTAAAGCTTTAATTACAATCATAACTATCAAAGTGTTGCTGTATTATTTCACAGAAATTGCAATCACCAATACTAGTTAACGACTATGCCGCTCACTGATATCATCATTAAAACATCAACACTTTTTAACGAAATTCTATATCACAATAGCACCAAAAGCCTTTTTCGCGAAGACATAACTAAAGAAGTCATGTCATGAATTCTTAACCCCCCCCGCCAGGAAGACCTCCTTACTGCCTGTTGACAAACAAGTGTGAAAATTAGACCATGTTTATGTTCATAAACTGACAATACGCAAATTTTACCATTAAGGAGGTCTTCACAAAAATAACCCAATGGGAGAAAAAACTGTCAGCCTGATCATGTGAAGTTACAGAAACCCAAGTCAAATAAGACAAAATCCTTTAGGATTCAAGAAGAAGCAACAGACACAGAAAGAATGGCTCAAACTTCAGTTGAAATCCAAGGCTGTTGTGTATCATTCAAGTTTGGTACTGCCATGAACAACCTGAGATATGAACCCAGTCCTTTCTGGTCATGGGACATATCATCCCATGTTCCTGATAACACCTGAATATCTTTGCTGCAAGTAACGTCAATGCCCAGAAACAGCGTGACAATCACTCAATATATTACACGCAATCCTGTCCGAAGTCTCCAACAATGCAAGCAGTGATATACGTCCTGAGATAGCCAAACCAATACGATCCAGCGAAAATGAGTCAGCAGTGCCCTGCCCTCTATAGGCCGATGCACACATGACAAATACCCGTTTATAAATTTAAGAAGCAACAGTCTTTAACGCTGCATTTGTACACTACACATCGAATGTCCGATTTGGTAGCGTTTTATCACCCGTTGATTCCAACGGTAATGAGTGTCCGTTCGGAATGCTATGCAGTGGCGACACGGCACTGGGTTTATTATGATGAGACTCGAGTCCGTGATGAGTATTTACAGAGCGAGGAGGGGTGAGGATCAGCTGTGTTGTAGCGAGTGGAGACAATGATGAGCACTGGCCATGGTTGGGAAGAACCCCTGAAAGATGAAAGGACAAGATCAGTCGAGACCCAAGGGTACCAATAAAGCTCATGGAAGCTACTGTTCACAACACACACTCAAAACTTTTACCAAATTGATCAACAGAGCTACATCTGGAGTCGCAAGTACCCCAATGGGGAGGATGAAGTCATACTAAAGCAATCCAATTTCTGTCTTGCAGACTTGCAGACTTTTTAACTTGAGATTGGTTGAAGTAAATCATGAATTGACGTGATCAGATTCAGAAATGTATAATGCAGAAAGTTATAGATTGATTCAAACTATTTGATCTTGCATTATGTCAGTTCTTGCTTACCGTTGGAGAAAATTCCACCGTTGGCCGTTTGAGGTGATGTGGCACATTCAGATTCATGACTGGGGTGGACAGAACCATCTGTCGGTGATACTACAAGGAAGAACAAGTTCAATTTAGAATGAAATCAAAAGGAAAAGTTTGATTCAATTCATTTACCTCTTCTAAACGTCTCTTCAGATCAAATGATGAAAAGGTTTTATTTTTATTTGTACTCTTGGTGGCTTATTATGAAATCAAAATTTGTAAGCTACTCACTTGCATATATCCCTGGTGGTTGTGTGCCGTGATAGCCACCTAACGTTGATTGATCATTGTGCATTTGACATCGTGACGATGTGGGTGAACTAGGATATTGATGCACGTCGGCGACTGTTGATGGTGTGTCATCATGTGATGTTAGGAACGGCTGCGCCTCTTCTTGAGGATGGAATGTGGATGATACGGGATGCTGATCCTCGGGATTTTGATCAGTGTGATCAAGTGCAGAAATATTGTTTAAACTCGCAGCTGAAATCAAACATACTCTGTAAGTACTTCATAACAGGGTCAGCCTCTTCAATGCAGAAGTAAACAAACAACTACAGGACCATTCTCTTGGTTTGCTTTGCTCGTTTTAGGCAACAACACCAATTTTGTTTGGCACTACTCCATCTACGTCACGTTACTCTTGATTTTTGGCAATACAAAAGGCATGTGACAAGCTACAAATATTGCTTCCTCGTGACCCAATTTTTCAATCAGATTGTGTATTTTTATACAAAACAGGTACATGAACAACATCATCATCGAAAAGCTAAATCTAATCAATCAATCGTTCCAGAAGAATCAATGTCTACCTGAACGAGGATGAAGTGGCCGTGTCTCCTCGCCATCGCTGAGAGCCGTGGTTGTCATGTCCTCGAGGTCGCTGAGGTAACGGGCGACATGACCATTGCATATTGTCCGCCCCTTAGGTAGAGTATCCAGGGTGAGATTGTGACCCGAAAATGCTGCAAAAGAAATGAACATTGCGTCACAGTCACTGCTGACATCATCCTTTGATGAGAGTTGGAGACACCTAGTTGGTGGCCATAGCTGTTATGAAATGCCACTTTTCAAGATATTTTTCAATATCAAAACAACCGGGAAAAGAAATGAATACTCACAAAGTAGGGTGTGACTATGATGCCGCTCCAGTGAGTCTGGCGAGGGAGGATGCCCCTCGTCCTTCTCTGATGACTGGTACGAATTCCCGGTACTTGACGGATCGACCGGTAGAGTAATCTCATCCGTAGGCGTCGAGCTGTACTCTTCATGTTTCTTCCGTGTTTGGTAGATTATGATCACCCAGACGAGCGACGTCCCGACAACGCAACAAACGACCGCTATAATGATGATGCCGATGGTGGTGGACTGATCGCTCAGGCCACCCCCACCACCTAATCCAGTCTGCTGCGCGGTTTCTCCCCCGATAACTGTCACAACTGATGAATCACTCTCTGTACCTAAGGTATTTGTCATCTCGCACGTATATCTCCCTGAGTCTGACTGTTCCATTTGAACAATGATCAATAACTGTCCCTCTGCCGTAAAGAAATGCCTTGGAGTGATTTCCAGTGGTTTGCCGTTTTTTAGCCAGGAGAGTTTGGGTTTTGGGCTTCCTGTCGCCATGCATTCGAGGACCGCTGTTTCGCCAGCCTTCACCCTCTTGTCCTTCATCATTTTGACAAAAGATGGCGTTTCTGAAAGAAGATCACAAACAACTAAGTACATGTAAGACAAGTGCCAGTTGGTCATGATGAGAAGTGTACACACTAAAATATAAAATTTGCACATTACCAGGTACTTTCTAAGTCTCCACCCATTTCAGAGACATTTAACTGAATGAAAACTCCCACCTTTTCGAAAATGATGCCACTTTTAACACCTCTGAAGAAGGAAACTAGGGTGATTTTAGATTATACCTACCAAGAACTGATAGAGTAGCATTCGCAATGATAGTTCCTGCAGCATTCGTGGCCGTGCAGCTGTACATTCCCTCATCCGAACTCTTCACATTGACAATAAAGAAGACGTCATCGGTCGGCATCACATGCATGCGACGTTCCCGCGCTGCAGGGAAATCATCCCCACCATCTTTCTGCCAGGCAATCTCCGGTTGCGGCTGTCCGGTAGCGGCACACTCCAGTCGAGCAGTGCTACCAGACTTCACAGTGACATCAAGCGGCGTCTTCGTAAACGTTGGGAAAACATGCACGGTAATTTTCGACTTCTGGGAATAAGTTGTACCAAATTCGTTTGTTATGATGCACTGGTAGCGACCCTCATCTTCATCTCGGATATTCTTCATATGGAGAAGCGTCGTAAATTTCATGACCCTTCCGTCGCCAGTCGAAGCATAGTTTTCAATATCAGCGTCTTTAATGATAACGTTGTCCTTCCTCCAGGAGAACTGCATCGGCGAGTTGCTGCTACTTGCTACGGAACATTGCAATGTCACATTGCCCCCTCGGAGCGCAATCTGTGACTTGGGCTCAGTGATGATTATCGGCTTTGGAAAGTCATCTGAAAGAAGAATGAGACAAAATCAGACTATGAACAGAAATGCTGCGAGTTACAGTGAGTTTAATACATGATGAGATTATGCCAGGATTGACAGGGAGAATATCTGTATCAAAAGCTTCCTCCTTTGAGAAGTTTTTTACCCTGCTCAGTTTGTAACTTCAACCTCCAAAGCTAAGGAGGCTCGTCTCTTCAGCCGAGGTCTCAGGTTTCACTTACCACACTTGTAGTCGCTGGCCTTGATCTCGAAGATACTTTTGCCCTTCAACCACAGTGGATGGCCGCACTGGGCATTGACCGAACTCCGGAAACCACTCTGAATCAACCACTCAGCCAGCCATGAAAGATGGCAGTCGCAAAGGAGGTTTGTGGAGTTAAAGCGTCTGAAAGATACATATGAGCACTTAAATATAAAGAGAATGCATAAAGTAGATGGATTTTTACCAACATTTGGACCAGATGTATTTGAACAACAAAAGAACTGTCTTGACTTCAAGTCTTTCAGGTCACTCAGATGGCTATACACTGAATGTTTCAAATGCGCTTATATATTTTATCAATCTGAGAATTCAATTTCAATATTCTGCAACAATTTCTTTCAGCTCAAACTCTAAAAACTATTGATTATCAAAAATGAACTTACAAGTCCTGTAAAGACCTCATAACCTGGAACGCATTGCTCTGAATCGACGTAATATCGTTATCAGTCAGATGAAGTGTCTTCAACATATCCAAGCCAAAGAACGCCTTCTTTGCGATGGAAGTTATACGATTGCTATCCAGGCCAAGTCGAGTCAAACTGGTCAGACCATCGAAGGCTCCATTCATATCCTCGATTGTCCATGAAATCTCGTTGTTGTTCATCTCCCTGAAATGATCGAAAACAGACTTTTCTTATCTATACCATTTTTGGATTTCTCTCTTGATGTTGTGTCCTTCAAATTCTGACCACCTTCAAACATACCTCCACTGCTATAAAATTTGACACTGGGTAGGCTAGTTGTTAACGTAAGGGTCATTGTTTGATGTCCATAGAGAATATATGTGAGTCAGTCTGCCACCAACCTAAAATGCCCTGACACATGTGCTGGACTAGAAGTCTAGATTTTGCGTAACAAGCGGTGTACTTACAAGGCTGTGAGTTTAGCAAGACCTTTGAAGGCTCCTGTACCGATGTATGAGACTTTGTTGAAATTGAGGGAGAGCAAGGAAAGATTCTTCAACCTGTCGAACGTTGCTGTTCCAATACCAGTTATCCTGTTGTGGCTCAAATCACTGGAAAGGAGAAGGCACATTTTAAAGTACAAGCAGAGGCTAGCACAACAAAATTTCAAGAGATACATCCTCTTGTCACCAATTATAACACACAGTTAGCTATCATTACAAAGCCATTCCTCTTGGGGTAGCAAGCTTCCAAAGTAGTTAGTATTACTGTCCAAGTCATTAGACAAAGATGTAAATGACAATGTCCACTATACTGTGATGGTGAAGAATGCTGCTCAAAACATGGCTGTGATAGTAAATATCTCAACTTACAGCTCTAGCAGCAACTGGCAGAATTCCCATCCATCTGCATCAATCTGTTGGATATTGTTGTGAGCCAGAGACCTGCAAACAGAGAAGACACGAAATGATTAAACCTCAACCAAACAACAGTTAATTTATGTGCTTTCTCCAGTGCAGATTGTGCTACGATTCAACACGATGCAGTGCTGCCACTCCAAGGCAAAAGCATAAACTATTGCAGCCCGCACAAATGCAACAAATCACTTGGCAAGTCATAACAAGTGACTGGCCACTTCCAACTGGCGTGTGATCCATGACAAGAATAAAGGCACCGGTAGATTGCAACCAAACTGCACATACATTCTGTGGGCTATTTAGGGTGGAGCAGAGTCATGAACATAACTTGAAAATAAGCTCACTGCTCAAGTTGAAGCAATATAAAATATTTTTGGCTCCTCTGCTAGAAGTAACATTCCCGAGGTCAAGATTTATGATATATACAATTTAGGACATCCATACATTTCAAAACATAGCCCCAGCCACAGTATATTCATACTGATATTAAGTGCTAACATATTTGTCACACTAATTATACCCTGAATGGTGCCTCAGTACGGCACACTTGAAAACAGAAACAGTACTTCTACAAGGCGTCATGAAAATAATGATATTTTATTTCTTGTCTGCGTTCCGCAAAGATGATTCTGAGGAAGCTGCTTTACCTTGCAACTCTGATCAGCAGAAATCAAACTAAGTTAATCACTCGGGGCAGTATGCCTAACCCAATTCATGTTCCCCCCTCCAACTTCTAGTAGTTCTACCCCTACCCTCCAAACATACTTTGAGATATGTGATAATCACAGGATGGATGCACACAGTAGGCCTAAATTTAGAATCATTCAAACCTAAACCAACTACAGTAGAACTTCCCATGGACACCCATGGGAATGGGACAGACAAATGCCGCTCTAATAGGTGTCTGATTAATACAGGTCAAATCATATAAAAGTGACCATATTTCGACAAGAACAACTGTCTAAAATGGGTATTTTGCTTAAGAGTTGTTTGCGAAGGGAGGTTCCAGTGTGAATATGATGACATCAACTTACAGCTGTTGAAGTGAGGATAGTCCATACAGCCATCCCTTTGCTACAGTTGTCAAATTATTATTATCAAGCTTTCTGCAAAGAGAAAAAAAAAACATGGTTAAGATTACAAGTTACAAGGTTTGTGTCAGGACTACATTTGAGTGGGAAATACCAGTCAGTATGGCCAAGTAACACAAAATTTAACATGGTTTCAAGCTTCAAGAAACTACACAAGTAATTGATTATCGCCAATATCGGTCAGAAATCGTCCCGGATTCCATTTGTATCCGCAGTCCGTTCCTAAAGGGTTAGACGCTATGAAAACAAGGTCCCATAGCAAACACGCTAAACATAGCAGAAACCTGAACCCTTGGACCAGGGATAGTGCAGCCCGTATCAAGTTACAGGCATAATAGAGAGGAGACAGGGATAACAAAGGAACAATAATGCCAAGGTAATGCCCATGGTTGAAAGCAGGACAAGTTGAGTGTACTCAGTCATCCCGCACCGGGGCAACACTATACAAATTTGGGGTTGCTTATCACTGGTCAACAATATTTTTCAATGACTTTTAAATGGCATATAGCTCAAAACTTGGCATCCTCCAACAGCAGGCCTTTAACAATCAACTGTGCGAGTCTATTTTAGAAACAACCCAAAGGCCTGCTTATGGAAGGATGGTTTGTGGCTTTTTATTCTTTACTCCGTTTTGAAAGTATGATACCACACTATTTGAAGTCTGATTTTCTATTATTTGAGAGCCTAAGCCATGTATCATATCTGGATTTCGTCAAAATATTCAAGAAAGTTTTTTTGGCAAACTCTCCTCTCACAGTTGCACATGAAAATAGGTCGATGACTTATGATTTCCTCAATAACCAGCTTGTGGATGGACTCAAAAAATTGTGATTCAGATATTTATCAACATATGAAAGAAGTTCATCACCTACCCGCCACTCACGCATGTGTCAAAACAAAAGAAATTAGGAGATTTGTAATGATTTGCAGGTGGGCTTGTTACTGAATTGAATTTAATTGCCTGTGAGGACACAAATGGGGAACGTTTTTTTATCTTTGTATGTCAAAAGATCAGAAGTGAGTTGTAGCATTTTTACTTTTTTTGTGCCATGATGATATTTGGAAGTCACTAACCAATCCCATCTCTGAACTGAGCTAGAATCACAACAAACAAACCCCCCTTCTGAAATAAGTGTTATGACATATCATAAACATAGATAAAAATCAACTGACGTTTTAAAAATCCAGCAATGTAAAAAACTCAGCTTTTGAAAATATTAGTTCTAACTGACTCTGCATTACATTGGAACCCATCCCGGATAGATACCAGCATACATCTGTAACAAATTTCCCGGCAGGAGGGAAGTTTTTTACTCTTTATGACTAAGTGTCATCTGAAAGACATTCACATAATGTACCAGAAAGCCAGGACAAATTACTTCCATGCCTCCAAAGCTATGCCCAGAGCATTTTGGCATGCATCAGTGTCTGACCTCTGAACTAGTTTATGTACAAGGCAGTGAGAAATCTTACACCTCTACCCACCCAAGGTGTGAGGTGGCAACAGAGATGAATTGGTAGTCAGGAAGAGAATGACATGTTTTGAGTATGAACAGATGCGTTCTCCCAAGATACATGTAGATATCGTAAACAGGGAAACTCTTTCCAAGCCTGCTTCAGTAAAAGATGGAAAACTGGCACACTTACAACTGTTGAATATTTCCAAGTCCCCAGAATGCACCATCCATGAGTTGGGTGATGACATTACGACGCAACTTCAGCACGCGTAACTTCTCAAGACCGTGGAAGCTCAAACCCTCGACTGTACGAATACGATTGCGATTCAACTCCCTGCAACGAAAAGCACATTGATCAGTCACGATAATTTCAAAGGTGAAACAGCTGATTTTGTATTACTCATTTGTTCAACACACAGTAAGAACAGAATCGGCAAACTTGGCAGAGTGAAAGTAAAAGCCACCGCACTGAAGTATGGCATTATACCACCACAAGGCTACTACGTTTCCAATTGCCAATCATAAGCCTGAACAGCCTCAAAACGATGACTGAATCGAAGTTGGATCACAGCCGATTCTCAATCATATCCTAGTCACCTCAGTTACTGTTTATTCTGGCTCTTTTTCCATCAAGCTCAACTGATAACCCAACCATACCATCAACACAGCTGTTAAAACAATATCTCCACGTTATGCTTGTAGTAGGTGCCAATGCCGGTAAGTTTCCATTCGGAAATTTTTGCAAAATATGTATCGTTTGGCAGCAGGTCTATGGACTATATCACACCAAACTTACAAGAATTTCAAATTGATCATTTTCTGGAAAACATCTTTAGGAATGATCGACAACTTGTTCTTGTTCATCTTGAGATACTCCAAAGACGTCAGGTTGTCCAACGAGCCTTTCTCAAGCATTGCCAGTTTGTTGTTGTTGAGAAACCTAAAAAAATGACAAGAAAATATTACTCAAGCTGAACTGATCGGTCCCAACTTCTTCCAATCGAAAATCTAAAGATAAGTGACCGTTTTTGGACAAGGACCTCAGAGACTCAATACCTTTTTGAAGGCAATCCCTAATCAGTATTAAAATTCTTGAACTGACTTACAGCTGATGCAAGGGACAGTTGGCTGAGAATGTTCCTAAAGGTATTTCCGAAATCGCGTTGAAGTTCAAGTCCAGGGTCCGTAACTTTGGGAGGTAATCCAACGCGTCGCCGTTGATCATCTCTAACTGGTTGTGATGCCTGCAAAGTACACAAAATAAAAGAATATCACATCTCTGTCAGAGACATACATGTAGCTGGAAAATATGTTGTGAAAATGTGAAATTTCCAACCCTAAAAGTCTTTCTCTTTTAAAAGATTATTTAGGACAACCACAGAAAACTTCCGCAACTTCGGCTGGTTTTAACAATGTCCAACATGTGCCCTTCTCAGTCCAAAACCCAATCTCATTTTCAACAGCTGCTGTAGTTACACACATGCCAGTAAAAGCACATCAACAACTATACATTTGTCATACTAGCATTTGTATTGTGCCTCACGGGCACTGCAGGAAAAAACGACTTCCACCAGCTCTCCCGGTGAAAGGTCTCTTCAAGCCCTGCACGGAGATCTCAGTATTTCCTCACCCAGATCAAATAACGCTGTTTCATCTTGAACAGCTACATGAGGAGAAGTAATCAATTGACCTAATTATGACCCATCTAGAATGGTAGTGGTGATCAAATTACATGAAAACAGCATACTTCTACACATCTTTCCATTTTTCTCATGAAAATCATCAGATTCTCAACTTTTCTTTGGTTTTATTGCGAAGGCGACATTTCGGCCTTCTCACAGTACAAACATTGCAAAATTTATTCTGATGGCAAGAAACTACGAGATCATTGCCAAGTCTATTTAGGTCTGTGAGAAACTCAACCAATAATGGGGAAGACTCTGAATTTCAGGCTATTTCGGCTCTTAAAACGCAAATCCTCTCCACGTTGACCATCACCACTCGAGATTTTACAAATTCTCTCCCAGCTCTCGCATCCGCGCCCGAACAAAAATCCTCCTCATCCCCGCCACTAATTAAATTTCAAGTGCCTTCTTTACAGCGTGGCCCGTCATATTCCATGGAACTCAAAATACCCCGTGTTATGTAACACACAGCATTGTTCGTTGTGGGCTATTGTCATTTTGGTGGCCGCAATATTGCCAAGCTAAATCTGGTCCGAGGCCATCAGCGTGAAGAGATTGGAGCCTAATTTATTGATATTTTGTCTGATGTGTTGCATACTGAAGTGATCCTGCCTGGATAGCTTTGTCCTGCGCTTCAGGCGGATTTGCCCAATTAAATTTCGCCGAGATGTTTGATGATAGCTGGCAGAGTTGGGCTGATAGCCGTGACATCGTCATGGAGAATGAGTGTTGAATGTAAACTTCAGGCACTGGGTGGTGTCATTGGAAGTTTTCATTTGATCATTGCTACCTGTATTGTCCAATCTTGTCATTGGACCAGCATTTTGATGTGACGCCAATTAACTGTGCTACACCAGAGGGCTTTTTATTCTACAAAATCTGAAAATTATAAACAGGCCAGGCTTGTTTTTGTACCAGTTTTCACTCAAACATTCATGGGAATGTGAGATGTCACTTGGATCAGAGAAATTGTTTCAAGATCATGAGTAACATCATCTTTTTGAACACCAGTGTATACTGGCCTTTCAAACCACATCTGACATCCAGTACTGTAGTCTACCCAGTCTATAGATGCTGCATGCACAGAACTTGGTTTAGTTTCTCAATGTAGATGCGAAAGTCAAAGAGTGGGCCCTAAAGGGTGCACACGATGATGTGACCTACAGAAGGCATAGATCCAGTTTGCAAGTGGGACTTGTTTTAGGGTAAATAAACACATTGAATATCTGAGCAGGGCAAATTGGTCCAACCACATGTATGACAGCTGCTAATGCCAACACTTGTCAAGTTTTTAGCACACAAAAACAAACTAATGGGACAGAGCTCATACTGAACATTCTGTTTCAGAAGCAGAATCTTGTATCCATAGCAACTTACTTACACTGGCTATGAAAATGTGGCAGGAGTTTCCATTTCAAAATGATGTTCCAGAGGCACTTTTCAAATACTATCAAGTCGAAAAGTAAGAGCAGCCTCTCTTGTTTATTTTGGTGAATTCAAGCAAAACATCTGTGAGGGCTACGTCGGCTCCTTCTTCATATTATTCAAATGTTTCATGATTCAAACAAAACTCATGGAGAAAGGAAGGATATGAGGAGAAGTGAATGCCTTAGCTCTGCTGGAACATCTAGCTAAAACACTACAAGTGTAGCTATGCCAAACATACCCGATGGAGTCCTAGGCCTACTGCACAGTAATTTCTCAGGTTTCCAGCAGAACATTATTGTTTTATACCAAAGTTATGTTGCAGCACTTTTTCCCCCATCTTTCCATCTATCTTGGCATGTTTTAAGTGCGCCAAGGTGTAAGCAGAAATAAGCAATTACATCTCCTTTTTGACAAATGCTCATGTAAACACCGCCTATTTCGCATAGCCAAGGCATTCTAGGTGCGAAAACAACCACCGGCAACGTTGAGATGGGAGGGTATATCTGACTATTTGCTCTTGACTACTTGAGATGGTCTGCCACTTGTCTGACAAATGGAAGCAAGGCTTTGCTTCAACCTTCCAACCAGGCTCAAACTAATATCATTAATGGCAAGAACATAGGCGTTTCATGCCAGCGCAACACTTTTAGTAGTCTGACAGAGACTATCGCACGGCCTACTTGCTTGCTCTTTGAGCGCACGTTTCTGGTTGGCCAAGGAATGGGGTTCAGCTGCATTTCTTAAAATTTGAGTTTTGAAACCTGCCAGTGCACACTCAATTGTAGGCCAATCACCAACGCTCACAGGAGACAAACTTCGGGCAGAGACCTTTTTTAACCAACAGTTAATCTGGCATACTGGAAGGGCCAACTGGAGAGCGAAAATAAGCAAAGTGCCATTGAATACCACTGAAATGGTTCGAGACAGGTGTAATCCAAAAGGTAAGGCAGGAAACATACTTTTTTTCTTGTCCCTTTCAAGTCTTGTTTATTTATGCAGAGAGGTGCTAAAACTCAGAAGAACAGTGCCCACAATGCGCAATTGATGGCCTGTGTTCCTGAAGGTTGGAAAGAACAACTGCACAGTTTTACATGACATTTGAAACTGATCCAAAAACCTCTGTATTCAAAAACACTGACTGCAAGAAACCCGCAGTGGAGGAGGAAAAGGGGCATGCCTGGGAACAGCGGGCAGCGGTTCCTCGACAGTGACATGATCATGGGTCACTCCCAAGCACAACCTAGAGAGGACCGCCAGGGACAAAAGATGGAGGAGCTAGGGAAGTCATGGGCGTTGTTGGCCTCCTATGCTCTCAGTCAGAGGAGCTAAGTATTTTGCACGCTATATCACTCCCAAACATAGGCAGACTTCATTAGCGCCAGAGTTGTTAGCATTGCTAATGTTATTATACAGAACATAACTTCCGTTTCAGTTTTCACAGCGCTAACATGAGACAAGTTGGGAAGAAGTTAGCTTTTGCTAATTGGGCCGGAGAACATGTACTCGAACATCGCTTTAGCCTCCCGATTTTCTTTATTGGCGATTTCTCCAGTTACACCTCGTCTTCAACGAGCGCCTGTTTTAGCAGCACAAGGTAGAGAACTCCGATGGGAGATCCTGCAACATGCTCTAGGCCTACCCAAAGGCTCACACCTACGACTTGGAAAAATATAGAGAATCTTGCTTGTGGGCCGAAAGAAGATAAATTGGTTTATTTTTCAACAGTTTCTAATTCAACAGATTGTAGTCATCATCACATGCACCATGGTACACGTAGAGACTATGCATGTGCAAGGGTGAAGTTGATCCTCACCACAATATCAGGCAAACAGTATGGATATTTTGCATAAAATCATTCTCTTGTCAGGATTGTCAATCAAATTGCACCTGTACCCACTTTAATTGGTGAGTCGGATTTGGTGAATCAAATACTTACATAAACAGGTAGCTCAGGTTGCCTCCATTTTGGATGTAAGGAATCTCGGTCAAAAGGTTGTATGAAAGTTTTCTGTAACAAGAAGGAACGAAAACATATTGATGGTTGCAAATATATCTTCTTGGACATGTTTTTTTTACCGTTATGATTTATATGATGTGTCACATGTGTGTGGCACGCCAGCGTAATATTTGCCAAACGGTGCAATATTTGCCAAACAGCAGGGGTAGCCTTCATACATAACATGTTGAAGAGTGCGAACATCTCAATCAAGAACTTGTCAAAAAAAATCTTATCCCCCACCGTTACTATTCAATAGGGCCTTTCAATCACGCAAGACCCACCGGTGTTTTTCTTCTGATCAGAACTCGCACTATTCACTATGTATTTGATCAGGAACAGTCAACAAGAAATACTTGGTGAATCAATTTTACACCAGGTCGCGAAACGTTGTAATGAGGCAGCGATATTCCAATCACATTTGAGAATGTTGTCAGCTTGGTGTTAGATCAGACCGAGTCAAAAGACTTTGCATATTTTTAATGCTGTTGTCTTGGAATGCGAAATGGCTGTCAACGGAAAAAAACTTCTGTGGGTAAAACATTTTTTTAAACTGGAAGGACTGAAGAATCACAACCTGCTTTTCTCAGCCTTTCAGCGGATACTTACAGAGTTTTCAAGTTCGAAAGATGTTGAAAGATGGAACCATTCAATGAGCTCAGTTGATTGTTACTCAAGTACCTGCAAAGACAAAAGTTGGGGAAGAACATTACAAAACAATGCAATTTTTTATATCTCAGGAGCTTATTTGTTTGAATTTTTCACAAGTAACCCTCAAACGAAAGGAAATCAATTTCCTTATCTACCCCTGTACATAGAGAATACCGTGGAAAAAAATCAAGCAATCCAAAGCAAAACATGAGAACTACCCCTCAACCCCTGATTACATGATTAACAAATTATCCACTAAAACCTTTCTTCAGTGTGAATAATGAACTGAATTTTTCACCCCGAGGCCACATGTACAAGTCACGTAACACCCTTTACACACCTGGGCTGAATTCCCAATAGCGAATAATAGCATTTCCCTATGAAAGAGAGTTAGCCCAAAAGAACCCTCTGGGAAGTGTACACAGGTGTGCATGAGCACGTTGAGAACCCTGTGGAAGGTTTTGTGTGAGCACACTCCAAGCAAAGGGGTATTGAAAACGTTAGGGTATTTATACGCTAGCAATAGATCGTAAGGACCATGACAACTCATGGAATCTCAATGACTGGAGAGGTTTAGAAAATATCACTAATCAGGGACTTCGAAACTGAATGCCAATAGCAAGCTAAGATGTGTTGGTGAGAGAAGCACTGAGTGTTTCAAAAATACACCGATGCTCAGCAGATTGAAAGCAATCTGACAAACACCTTCGCTAAAAATGACACTTTGGCCAAGTGACAATTTACAAAGAGCTGGAAATCAAGAAGTATACTTCAACAACATTAAGAAAACCATTGTCCTCTGAAGACTGATCTTAAATTTCCCATAAATATGACACAAATTCAATAGCCTACTGTTTCACAAAACTATAGTAACTGTGGGTTTCAGGAAAATGTTTGCCTACATCTTGAGAAATGCTCTCCTGTTGCCATGGTAACCAATAAATTTCCCCAGCAAGGTAATTAGCATAATCCATATCAACAGCCAGGATGTGTGGATTCTCGCACATCTGACAAGCAGGCTAGCGCTAGCTGCATGTACGCTCAATCTGTGGTAGCACCTCAACCTCCAAGACAGCTCTGGCTCGTGGCTGACTCACACCAATTTGTTGATAGACATGGCAATACACAGGAGGGTGATAGCAAAGCCATTTGCCATTCACATCCAAGGGATGCGAAACCCATTCACAGCTTACACTTTGTAGGTCAGACATGAATAATTGTTGCCCATTTTCATTAATGTTGTCTCGGGTCTACCAGGAAATTCAGGTTTCGAGTTGACCATCAAACAGCAACAATTCTGACTTGTTGTGGCTGATTTTAAAACTTGAACCGATTCTTTTTTGGTGGGTGACACACTCACACACAACTGACCACTTGTTGAAGAGTTAGCCATTCTAGACAAACTGGCAATTTCCTCTATTCCATTCTCCCAACGTTTGCCTATCATCCAGACCAGCAGCCAAGGCAACCCATGGAAACCCCTAGTGCCTGTGTGGCAATGATAAGCACTGTTGTGCACTTAATCATCCAACAATCCATATTCACCGGCACGAACTCACCGCAGTTTATATGCATGGTCATGCATATTGGCCATCTGAATAACGCACAGGGCTCCCAAATCAGAATGTGGTATTTATGAAGACCGAGGGTAGACCTGGCTTCACCACTGTGCGATAGACCTTTTTCAGTTGCCAAACAGAACCTATGCATTAGCGAAGGAGTTAGTTTAGTCATGACAAAACACTGTTTGACTTGGCCCTTGTTTCTGTTGGAATAATTCATGAATATTGAGCTCAGACTCAGAGATGGATTTACAAACGCACTGTATAGAGTCTAGTCTTTCTAAATTATGCATTCATTTTACACATGAAAAGGATTGAAGATTTGGAAAAAGACTGTGAACGCTTCACAACACAACAGGTCAGCTGTCAACAATTTCAATACCCACAACTCTTCCAAACTCAATGCCAACTCTCAATGGCAGTCCTCCGAACTAGGTCAACCAATACAGGCACAACAAGAGAATGTCACATTCTTCACACCTTGTACCCTAGCCCGGTCCAGGTGTTCGAGATGGGACCAAGATAAGACACCCTTTCTTGAGATTGTCATAAGAGAAACATACTGGAAGGGCACAAACACAATGATAAGTCACATATTACATGTATTCTAAGCTTTTGACAAGGCATTTTTATAGACTCGCACTGATAAGACATGTTTCGCCTATCAAGTTTTTAGGTAACTTCAAAAGATTTATTTAATCACTTTGACACCTTGACTTTATTGGGCTATCTCTTGACATTATGACACTCGGTTTTATTGACTTTCAAAATATCAAAAAATGTGACAAATCGCATTTGTTGAGCATTTCATGGCAACGAGCTTAGCTCAGCAATTCTTCCATTTTTACTATGACTCTATATGTATAGTTCGATCCTTGATATCATAGATAGTAATTGCAATTATCAAATGGACTTAGACCTCCAAGACTTCGGAAGTCAAATTCGCTTGGAGAAAACCATAACATAACGTTTTTGCTAAACTTTTGATGACTGAACTCCTCACAAATACCCTGAGAACAGGAACAGTTTGAAAGGTGACCAAATGTTAGCTAAAAAGCATTTTGCACCGTGGACAGAATAGGCAGGCAATACCTTATTTGTCAAAACATACACATTGCTTGGCCCGTGTGTATGCAGAAAGCACTAAGACCCACTTTAATGAGCAAGTATACAACTTGGCAATCAAAATCTATCTAATGGAATCTAATACAAAATTTAAAGGCCACGGAACTGTCATGATTGTGTTGTGCTTGAATTCACTTTCAGTCAACAGCAAATAAATGAATGAATAATTGAACAAAGCAGATAAGAGAGGCGAGTCTCATGATGTATCTCACATTGCAATGATGGTGCCAGATATTGAGATAAATACTGACAGACTACATGTATAAAGAAACTTACAGTTCTTCCAGTTTATCCAGATTCTCAAACGCATCGGCCGGTATTTCCTTTATTGTGTTTGAATGTAATGCCCTGAAGAAGAGAAAACAAACAAAAATTATTTTCGATTTACTTCCTCTGGAATCAAGCCTTCAGGGAGGATTTATAAATAAGAAACATGGGGAGTACAATTTCATTGAAAATGATGTATAAACTTGTTTTCACGTGATGTAGTTACTGTTGTGGTATGTTGTAGGAGCAGTGTCCTCTGTTTTCAGAGTTCTTAGTCAATAAGTGAGGAATCAACACAGAGGAGTTTTATTTCAACAGACTTTACGCAACCCATGGTTTGGATAGCACTTTACATTGTTTTACTAGAATTTTAATATTAGATTGGAAACACTTTTTTCAACACACTGCTATACACTTTCCAGAGTACTCTAAAAATATTGTGTTGACAGCATTTTGGAATTATACAAACAATTGGTTATTTATAATTTGAAAGACGTTTGGAGCGAATCACCCTGTAATCTTTTTGTTTTCTCCAAGAGGAGGATGGGTTAATTGAGGGTGTTAAAATGAATTATGGTGTCATATTTTCCTTCACACTTTCAGGTGGCAGGGTTTTGCAAGCTAATGAATAGAGGTGCAATATACCATCTGGACCCTTGAAACACAGGGTTCCCAAGGGTCATCAAGAAAAAACAATAGTGTCACTTTTGCCTCCTGGGGTAGGCCAATAAGTTAATTATGTCAGTGTCATAAACCACATAATACGTGAACAGTTCATTAGTTTGTAGTAATTCTATTGTATTGTATCCTATTCAGTGATCTTTTATAATTTTATAATTATCATTTGGTCACAGAAAGGGCAGTTGGTGAAAAGGGATGAAGTGTGTATTAGGCAATCAATCAATGCTATCAATAATACCTATTGTTTGGAATTTGGACAAATTAGCAATCAAGGTTAACTAATTGGTGAATTGTCAAATTGGTGACCTCACATCACAGCAAATGTGACTCTTGTTCACAAAGAATTGCTTCTCTTTGATGTTCTTACAAACCATGCAATACATGTTAATAGCCACCCCAAGCTAAAGAGAGCTTGGTACAATTTCATGATTGGTAGGGGTACTGTACTGGTCCCAAATTTGTTATACATGTATTTGGAAGTCTCGTGTTGAGATGGGAATTGCGTCCAGCTAATAAATGTTTGTCACAATATTTCCTAAATTGGACAATAAAATGTTTAGAATAACTTAGTTTGGGCTTACAACCGATACTGACAACTCCACACCATCCATCACATAATTGCTCAACAACCCAATCTAACCTTTGCACCCATATCATGATATTCTAATTATTTATACTATTCAGAAGTCACCAAAAAACCCTTTTGAGGTTTAGTTTCTCCACACAGTCATCATTGGTACGGTACGGCCTTGCAAGGATTCACACTAACATTTTACGTTTCCTTTTTTTGACATCATATTCATATAAATCATATCATGACATTTGACACTGCTTCATGTGACTTTTGACATTAGGCCTACAAGATAGAGAGCAGTGGTCGGACTTCACTTAAAAACAAGGGTATTTTTCATGATGCTATGATATGAGTTAGCTCAGGCGGTTTACAAGGAAAACTGACAGCTCTCTCATAACTACAGTTAAAGAGTATAGCTGAACATAGCTCGCCAATGCACAGAAGTCGAGTAGAAGCCATGCACGCAATACACTACTATCTGTATACAATGTATACGCTTATCGTACAGTGGAAAAAGCGATAGAAAATGACGGGAAAACTTACAAGATTGTCACCCAGTTTGGCAGGTCCTTCGGTACTTCCGTCAGTCCCAGCTTACTGCAGTCCACCATAGATCCTAAACAGGAACAGCTTGACGGACAGAGTATCTTCTGAGATGCGACAGAGGAGAGTAAAAATCCTGCGAAGACAACAAAAGGTGCATAGAAATACAAAAACACTGCGGCCATATTGGATTTGGCCCGATGATAGGCCCCGCTCAAAACAGTTCACAAAATCCAAGGCTAGAAGCCTTCAGCGAAGAATATATCCAATGTAATGTTTGTAATTCATCACTGTAGTAGTTCATGATACTCCTGCTACACGATTATGATCCTAACTGCCATAGTTCTGTCTCAGAACTGACATAAATTCAACACTGCCATTCTAGCTACTGCGGCCGCTCATTTCGACACCCACGTTTTCTTAGGTCGAGTCCGTCAATTGTTACGAGGGTTGTGATTGGCGGAGCGCGCGCACGTGACTGGTATATTAAATTAACCGAACGCTTGCGGTGTCGTCTGCTTGCGTCGAAAAGTGAAATACACGCTTTCTTTTGCAAAGGAAACCACACACTTGAACCGATTTCATTTAATTGACATTATTTCTTGATTAACTACTACAGAATCAATAAATTGTGTCTTCAAAAAGATGCAACAATCATCTTTAGATTGGGTTGGGTAAACTTATTGGGCTTTTTGGGAGAGGTATCAATAATATTTTGGGGTATGTAACTTATAATTTCATCATGTTTTGTCAGCCGTCTGAACTTTTCACGCGACCAAAGTCATGGAATTGGCAGTAGATATTTGAAGTAGATAAACTACAGTATAAATATATATTTGTAAAAGTTGGTCAATTTGAGTTAACGCAACACTTTTTAAATTCCCAGACTGTCGATAATGTTTGTTCTTTTAATCAAATTTGCAGCAACTTTATAATTGATTTTTGGTTGACATTTTCAGTGAAAGTCGTTTGGCTGAGTTTTCCCCTGATGTGTACACAATTCATTTGCAAGATGGGGTTGAGGACTTGGTATGCGCTGCGTTGCTCATATAGCCGCGTGTTTTCAATGGAGTCTTTCTAACTTGGAAACCACTTGAACTCGATTAAAATATGATGCACCATGGGCGTACAGTGTATCTGTGTGTGGATGCATGCCCAGAAATGCTGAGGAATATACAAATAGTTTCCCCGGATTTCATTCACCCGTCCGACACATTAGCGAGGTTCCGACTTCATAGCTGATACGCGGACGTAAAATGAAAACGCAAACTTATTCCCGTTGGCGCATTTCTCGGTTGAGCTAATAATACGAGGAGTCAATAGTAAGTTAATGACTTATCAGGGGTATAGATCCTCGCTGAGTTATTCTCTCTGCTGAAATCCCAGATAAAAGTTCTACCATGAAATTGTCGTATATGGTTCTGCAGACTTATTCTGTCGGCAAACCGGCGATCCGGTAACCAGCTAGAGATTATCATGCTGACTATTTTGAATTTTACTCATAAGTTGAATGTCATAACAGGACAGCGGCAGCGAGAGTGTGGTCAGGAGCCCAGGCCACGAAAGACCATCTCGCCCTCAACCGGAGCGCAAATGAACTGAAAGATTGCCACACTCTGGAACGGGCGGGAACTTTGACCACTTCAATGGAAGCGGTTTTTCACGCAACGCTTTTCAGTTACTCAAAAATTTTTTTTTTGGCCAAATCTCGGTCTGAAACAGCGTGTCGGGCTTCATTGGCAATTTCCCGCCATTATCATCTTGAGTATGACTCATGCACCCACCGAGATCAATAGTGAGGGAGAGGGATCTATGTGATTGATCGATGGTCAGCCCCTCAGGGACAAATATCTGAACATCGTGCTGCATCAAGACCGAGACCGCCCGTACATCGCGGTGAAAATCCGCCGATAGAATCAGCGATTCGAGGATTGAAAAGCGAACGAGGGCAAAGGGCCCTCGGTGTGAGCCTTTGACAGATTGTTTCACATGTATAGTCATTCTGGGGCCCATGAACATACACGTACGCGGGTTCTTAGGACCTATCTGTAAAGACACTGTAAGAAACGGCGATTG
Source organism: Lineus longissimus (assembly GCF_910592395.1). Taxonomy (NCBI): domain Eukaryota; kingdom Metazoa; phylum Nemertea; class Pilidiophora; order Heteronemertea; family Lineidae; genus Lineus; species Lineus longissimus. Next base: position 3,758,489 of record NC_088314.1, read on the forward strand.
AAAGAGTATGTTGTATGTAACTCAAATCGTAAGAAGGTGCGCAATTATCACGCCAGGTGCATAGAACAGCACCCACGAACATTTCCAACTCATGTAAACTTTTTCCATGCGTCTGTTGTGAGATCTTGCTAAATTCGAAACAGTGACTTGCGCGCGTGCAAAATAACCACAGCCTTCTTTAATTCACTGGCCGATTTAACTTGAAATGTTATCTATTTGCTTGTTGGAGTTTTCATAATTTTTTCTCCGATCCCGCGATTGCGGGAGTGATCTGAAATCATGATTGTCTTTTGGGGCGTGGTGAGAGGAGAACACCAAATGGACACGCCTGTTTAGAACTCCCGACGCACCTACACCAACACTCGGAAATCGCAACGTTGTTGGGGCGAGGTGGTCAGAATGATATCAGCTTCAATATCGTTCGTTACGAAAAAGATCTTTCTTGCATGTTCATGGGCAGGAGCGTCCAGAACTTCTCAGCTTCCGTTCCGGATGGCATCCATTCTCAAAGAGAGCTTCTACCCACGCGGTTCGTCCGGCTAAACTTTAGCTTTTAGTTTATGCATTCATTAAGCGTGAGATAAAAGGAAGATTGGCATGCATAAGCGTAAAATAAATTTCTGACTACCTATCTCTTATTGGTTGAACACTTGTGAAAACAGACCAACATGCCGCTTGGCTAATATCCCCCACTCGTTCTGCTAACGCGAGAAACTTCATCCTCCTTTCGTAATCAAAATCGTACAAAAATTTGCTTTATTAGCCGTATTTTGGTTGCAATAGCAGCTTGCCAAGATGTTGATGCGCTTGGCTTTGTAGCATCAAAGATACGCCCTTGGGGTATCGTTGGCGTAATAAAAGAGCTGTGTTAATGGTTGTTTTTGCCTGGTGTTTTTGCATCCCAGAATCCAAGTTTTGCCATGTCTTTTTTCTTCCTCGTTTTCGTCTTCTGCTGCTTCTTCTTCTTCGTCGTCGCCGTCGTCGTCGTCGGCGTCTTCTTCTTCTTCTTGCTGATTTGGCTTCGTGCGGTCTCGGACTATTCTGGAAGTGACTTTTTATCGAAAACGAATAACATAAAATATCGGGACAAAATTCCTAAAGCTAAAAGTAATATAGCGGTGAAGGAGTTTTTACCACGCTTTTCGATCTCAATATTTTAATACTTAAAAGTTATGTAGTATAAACTCTCTCGTTTCTAAATCCATTCATCCTCTAATTAAGAGCGTTGATCCACCAGCTATCGTAAATAACAACGATGGATCACGAAAGTATTCTGTAGTATTACAAACTTCAAAGATCGCCAGACTTCTAATCTAAATTGATCGATAATGGGCCATAAGTAACTGCGACGAGGATACAAAGTTGAACATCATTTCAGTGACATGAAGAGGCATACCCGTAAGAACAAAGAGGCGTTCCCATAAGATGACTGTTTATTGAAAATACAAGCTCATCGTCAATGGCATCCATACTAAAACTAACGAAAGAAGGTCGTCTTACTCGCTGGTACTGCCAAGAAGGCAGTTTCCTTGGTGATATGTCTATTATTTACTGGCAAAGATGGTCACCAGAGGGCATTTTCATTATGATACTGCCAAAAGAGGCCTTCAGACTTTTTCCAAGTGATGGGTGCATCCGATAGACTAAACAAGCACATGTATATATAATATAGTGCCGTTATTTCACAAAGAATCGATCCAGTATTCCCAGTATGGTTAGACACAATGTAGAAAGAACAATGCTTTACCATATCGCTGCCGACACGCATACATATATACCCTCATCAAAAGTATCTACACGATACAATATGAGGCCACTTAAAACTTTTATTCGCTGCCACTTCTGTTGAGGTGGCGAACTGCGCTCCGGCATATTCACTATCGAACACGAAATGAGCAGTTGGAGCGTTGCCTCTTATTGTCACAACACCGGACCGAAATGCCTACTCGACCTGAATCTGAGTTACCCGAAAAATAAGCATTCTCTGAAAAAAGACTATGTGAAAAAAAGTGGCCGTACCGTACTTTTTTATTTAGAATAATGGGAACTCGAACGGAATGGGGTTGTCCACATTAAATTACAAATTCTGGAAAAAAATTGGTCGGTGAACATCAAAATTTGACACGAAACAGCAACCTTTGGAAATGAGGTTCCACTTACTTCTTACGTTGGCCAGATATTAGAACACACCCAATTCAATTGGTTCGTTGAATTGATCTGAAGATGCCAAACCGGAAGTCGACATCGCTGAGAGTTTGACCTTGACCTCTATGATAACATTTGTGACTCGCTTGATCGCTTACCATCTGCTTTTGGTACTTGCCTATTTCCCCGGCGGCCTTCTGGTCCACCTGGCCTCTACCCATATTCTCGCTTCAAAGGGAGAATATGGTTAGAAAGAAAATGCGGGTAGAGGCAAGTATACTTGCTAGGAACTATAGGTGGACCAGCAAAATGCAACAAGGGTATGGTATTAATATGCGCTTAGCAACGAGGCGTGAATTATGACAGATACCACGTCCATATTCTTCTGAAACCATCGGGGGAAAAATAACTCATTGGCTTAAGAAACGAAATGGCAATTCAAGGGCGGCTGATCGTAGCCACCAGTGGTTGACCAGCTGGTCGCAAATCTTCCTCTAGGCTGATTACATGGGCTAACGAGCGTGAGGTTAGTCACGATGAGTCATATGGTAGTTATACCGCTCCTGTTGCCTTGGATCTTGCCATTTGGTGACGAATTCTGACCATGATGGATGGATAGTTAACAGAGAATGTGAATGCAACTGGTGGTATCTTTGTAATATATCATGAATCCTATCCTCTCTCATGCCATGGTGTGCATGGTCTCTATAAAATGTTTGTGTGAAATCTTACCCGTGATTAATGGGGTTTGAAGAATGGTTATGCAACTGGTGGTAGGTCTTATACGATATGTCTGCTCCATCAAATCTTGTCTTCCTGATCTCATGAAGAACATCACGTTCTATTTCGCTGAGCTTTTTAAAAAATCCGCCGCTTACGGATCACCATCGAATACCATGGTCGGAAATCTGTATTGCCCTTGCTTCTCCCCTCACGCATGCTATAGCTCGGTAAATGCCAAGTGAAAGGCCCTGAGGTTCTGGAAGCTTACTGATGAACTGCCACAGCCTCTTTGCTGAGGTTTGTAAAGTCGCTGACTTGTCATTTAATGGAGGTAAGCTTCTGGGACTTGACGGATGCCTAAAGGTTTGCTCTAAACCATTCATTTCAGGCGGGTTGTCTTGCAGCCGAAACGTAAGCCTTCAAAATGGCGTATTCCAACTGAGCTTCCAAACCTCAGATTCCGACATTGACTGGATTAGAGTAACCAACCCTTGCGCTAGTTCCTCGTATCTTATGTCGAAAACCAATGTGATTACGTATGCATAGGTCGAGACGCCTGCCGAATCCCCTCCAGTGACCGCTTTCCTTCAGAGAGCACTTACCTCGGACATTTGTTATAAACACAAACATGTGAGGAAGGAGGCAACAGAGATTGGCAAAGCGTTCGATGGTCCTTCAAGCAATGAAAACCGTGAATTCCTATCAGACAGAGGTTTGGCTGTCTCCAGTTTGGCCGAATAAGAATCTGCTTTTTGCTTTTTCTCCGTCGTCCTTGACATTTGCTTGGAACGCTTCACTAGAAAATGATTCGTTCTTCATTAATAACTGGGTCAAAGTGACCTTGAACGGTAGACGTGGTTGACTTGAAGCACTGTGGTAGTGGTACCCAAATGGTAGTTGATGTCCTTGATCAAATTGTAGCAACCGCAGAATAGGCTTCGATGGAGTAGTAAAAGCAATGGAATCTATCTTGGATGTTGGATTTACGTGGTTGACTGCATGGTTCACGACCTTGACCTTCAAGGTTGCCATTAATACTATAAATTGCGTTTCAACCTTGACCTCGTACTTAAACTGTAATTGTCACAGCCTTGACCTTTGATTGTACATGAACCAACAGCAGCAATAGCCATGAGAGAAAGGAGATTCCACACGCAATGGAAGTTTGCGATACATGTTGGTCAGTCTCGAAAAGCACAATAACAACATCAATATGCTACTCGGAGGAAATCAAAAACATGTCACATCCCAAAGACATTATCACACCTCAACTACTTTCCCTGGAGCCATTTGTCTTTCGTAATCACCTAGCCTTCAGGCTTGCACGTACCGACAGTAATAAGAACAATTCTCGGGGGTCACATTTAGCTTCAGAAGCAAACCTTTTTTTTCAAAACAGGTCATATTGCTTAAAGAAGATTGTCATAGAACATTATAAATCATGAACGATTCTTAAAGAATGTTTCGTTCTCAAAGTTGTCCAAAGAACCTTTATACCTGTTTGATTTAAATATTATTGTTTCCTTTTTACCACTCCCACTATAAATGAAGAAAAAAGAACCTCTTTTTTGCACTGCCAGCAGCCATGACCTGGAACGATTTCATCCCTTTCTCAAAAGCCTCAACAAGTGGTGCGATAAATTAAAATGAAATCGAAAGGGGCAGTCTTATTGGCATGCCACACCGCTCACTGGGTAGATACATTAATTTCTTTAGCCATCCACCGTTGGTTTATGATACAATTGGGACTTCAGTGATACGCTCTCGGCGTTTTCATCCGCCAAAGTCTCACGGAAAAAGCAAGGGGTATTATTTCGGTTTCATCAAGAATTGCTTGAACATTATTGTACGTCAATGCAAATGTTTCTATAGGTAATTCCACTAATCTTAGAGTGAATTGGGGGTTCTTGCGAGGCTTGGAGCCCAACCCTGGCTCGGTCTTGGCTGCTTAGCATCAGCGACGGTTTGCTTGACGCCGCCAGTGAGATCATTGGGTCGTTGTGCTTCCTTGTCTTGTTACTCGTATTAGACTCTGTGAGCCGGATTATACTTAGCTGGAGCTTTAATTTGAATAGTGGCAACCATTTCAACTATTACTTGCATTTCACAGGATGCCACTAATAAATGTGTTGTCCAATCAGAGGGACACGATTCTTGGTTCCCCGAGACTGCAACAGGCAAAGAACCAACAAGACTAGTCTCCTCGCAAGGTCATTCAGAAGAAATTGTAACTTCACATTCGCGTTGGCTGTTACTCTTCAAAAGGCTCGTAAAGCTTCCTTGAAGGGTCTGATAGTCCATTCAACGATATCAGCTACCAACCGACTGAGTCATCCCCTAATGGCTACACCAGCCAACGTAATCAGCACTGTCCCCAATTAATCCCCAATGACTGTGATATCTTTTAATGTTCCCAGCATCAAATAACTAAGCTATCGTGACGACTTTTTTCGATTCTGTAGTTTTCGGGATAGATAATTCAATGCTTGGCTGAATCGCAGAGATATTTTAAAATTCAAATCGACTCCTTTGGTCATGCTTGGTTTGTTCGTAATCTTTTTCACAGAGACCCAAGATGGTGACCAGGGTAATCACCTCAACAATTCTCAAAGGAATCGATTTCCAAAATCGGATGAACAACGCCGATGAAAAAAATATTTGGACTTGGTTCAGAAGAAAAAAATCTTTTTAAATTGAAGTTACTTTCTGTTTTACATTGTGTCGCATAACAAATTGTACTGAGCTTTTAGGATTTTAATCAAGTCAAAGCTGGCACCAAAGCCATCAACTCGGTGAACATAAATCCGCGGCTGAACCACTCGAAGACAAACCGAGCCGTTTAGAAGTGGGATTCCCTTCCAACTGGCAGGCCTGACTAATGAAATTCTCTACGGCATTTGATCTCAAGTGCTTTTAACTATTTGGACATTTTTTAAAGAAAAAAACATGCATTTTCTGGCAGCGTCTGTGGCAATTCTACTTCTAGTCAGGGTGAACTTTCCGTAATATATAAAGTTTAAAGGAAATGTCGAAATGCTTCGACATTTGAAACTTTGGTAAATATCCGTCATTGATCTTTCGCGGCCAATTGTACGAGCTGTGCACAGCATTTTGGTTGGATTTATGAGCTAAGCGCCGATAACGCAAATTAGCATAGCATTGTCGACGTTTAATCCAACAAGTCTATTGACATTGTGGAATTGAAATTTATTTTTATTTCAAATGAATAGCCAATTATTTGGTTTATGTGTTTTTTTTCGAATCGTACTAAGATCACCACAAACGTTACGCAGATATAACAAATCCGAAGCTCACACAGTAAACTCCAGAAACAATGACGTGTCTACGTCATTCCATAAACCTTATTAATTTCCAGTCTGGCTTCATCCATCAAAAGTTATAAAAAAAAGACGGAACAGATAATCGATGATCATTGCTGAAAGAAAAGAAAGTGTCTTGAAAATGAATGTACAGGATTATATAACGTTGACAGGTTTAGATCGTTCATAAGGATACGTACTACACTACATGTATACACATCTCGACCTAAAATTAAATAAGATGATTAATTATTCCGCCAAAAAATCGAAGGAAGCAACAATTAACATAAAAAACTTCAGCAAAGATTAGCCCAGAGTGATTTTTTCTTCTTGGGTGAATCATGCCACAAACGTTCGCGTGGCAGTTAAGCTACATTAAGGCACAGAGAAGAGCTATTTGTCAATTTTGATCCCTGCCTAATTGAACCATCTTTCACTTCCCGACGCATTCTTGGCTTTACATGATTGACACACCATCGGGCGGGTGAGAGCAACAAGCGCTTGGACTGCCATGGTTTCAGCCGAGGCAACGATGGTTGGTTCTTTGTTTCACCATGTTATGGTGAATTGTAAAAGAAGACTTCTACAATCATTGCTTGTGAGGAGAATGTGAAGAAAGCGAAAAAGAAATGTCTCTTGACTTGTTATGCTTCTTTTTGCCGGTGTTACAATGAGAAAGCTTAATTGTCCACAAAATCACCAACTTACTCTGGAACCGAAGTCACCAAACGCCAGTATGAGTTTCCTCTTTCATGCCTGTATCACAGTAATTGGTGTCGAGGTTGAGGCTGAATATTGGTAACTTGAAGAAGAACGTCGGTAAACCAAAGAACGTGTTTAGCAAAGTTAGCTTTGCCTGAGCAAAGCTAAAGGGCTCATGATCTATATCACAGAGTGCGCAATAGCAGGGCTAATGAGAACTTAATGACACCACTCATACGCCAACGGGAGTTATTAGCAACAACAAGTAATGCAAATTGACAAGTTAAAAGGAAAATTTCTTGTGTAAACTAACATGGTTGTCCGTTGTAACCTCTTCTTTGGGCCTTTGACTTGTGCCTTACCAGCAACAACATATCATATTACGTCTGAGTAACAATTTGCTAAAAATGCGTTAAAAGCATTTTTCCGTCTCCTGAAGTGTTTTCACACACGCACTGAAACCATCAATTTTCTCCACGTGGATGCGAATATCATTCGCACAGGATGGCGGTGTGTGTTACTTGTTAGACCAACAAGGTCCCGCCCATTCGGGAAATTTCCTGTATACGAAAGTAAAGAAAAGCAACTCTTGTTGGTGTGATAATCTGGTAATGATTAGATGAATTGTGTGGCCTTCACCGGAAGGAAGGAACTAGGTGTCGCTTTTCCAAGGACGCTCATCATATTTCTCATAATTGTATTTTGATGAGAGAGGGTTGCATACCACGCCCTAGCGATTTTGGAAGTGCTTCCATTACATTAATACAATATTCCTCGAGGCAACTGAAAACGGTTATATTCATCCTATTGATACTTATCCCTTGAAAGATTCATGCAGGATGTCCCTTTCATGCGACACAAGCAACCCTTCACATGATGGCCTCGTGCGCTATATCAAGCCAGGACTTGAATGAGAAGGGCCGGCCAAGAATGAGCAACCCTCTTGACACCTACATAACCCTCGGAAAGTATCCCAAGATGTCCAATTAGATCTCTCAAGAAAGGCTCGTCACAAAAGGACCTTATCCTCTTGATTGCTGAAATCGAATTGATGACTGGTGACTTGAGAAGTCGTTGGCAGGCGTATTAATTTATGTACTGGTAGAATCTTCGAGCAGCGTTTTAATATGTATTAAGATTGTGTCAGAGTTCGAGATTTCAAAGAATTCTTCCTTCTCTGTGACGTTAAAGACACAATGTCACAATGTAGACTGAGAAATTTGCTTACCAGCAAATTTGATGGGCCCCAGGATTGTGGAGGAAGCAGTGGTGCCTGATGATGGTATCCATATGCGTAGAGGGGGAGGGAGTTATGACGAGAGCGGAGAAATTACTATGTCCGGAAATAGATCATCCGCCAATCAAAAGTACCACGTACCCAGTGCAGCCAGCGGCCAGAGCCTGGAAGGCCGACGTCAATGGGCATGTACTAGGCCTATACTATAAGAAATGCACTAACGTAAGAAACCCAAAAACACTACTCGTTACAACCGTCAGGCGACCAAACACATTGATATAAGGACTACCAGGACTACAGGGAGTCTCAAACGCCCTAGTGAATCGATCAGGAACCAATCTATCAATGGTCTGCCCCGTGGCTTCAAATGCGCATGCGTGGACCGAGTAAGCCGAGTTATAAGCCGAGTTAAATGTTTTTATGAGAATGCAAACACTCGGATTGAACTCGGGATTTAGTGATGTCATCGAATCGAACTCGTGTTACGTGACGTCACCAAAACGGGCGTGGCCTAGTAGTAGTGATTGACTGAATCGCTTAGGAGATTTTCAAACTAATAAGAAAATCGGAACATAAAAACGCTTCAAAGTCATCGAAATGATCCGAATTTTGAAAAGTCTTTTGCGACGTACACTAGATGGGATTATGTTTGGTGGTGTAGGGGTGATAGATTTTTGGTTTATTTAGCTGTTTTGGAGAACACTCGCAATAATGTTTGTAAAATGTGAACAGAAAGAAAGAAACCAGAACATGAGTGATATCAATATGATATCAATATCAGACTGTGATATCAAGTGATATCAATACCAGACTGTGAGTCTGGAGCCCATAACTAGCTTCGTAGATTTTTGACAAATTGCTAAAATGAAACGTTTTGGCGATAATTGTCATTGGCGTTAACTTCAGATATGGCAGAGTTGTCAAATTCGACCTACTTCCCGTTTACATTGCAGTTGACAATCAAGCCACATCGATCTCCTTTTAAAGAACTTTCTAGAATTTGTCAAATTCCTGGCACAGGAATGGCATAATCGAAAAGGACGACGAGTCTCAATATGCCTTCGGTCCTCTGTGTCACGTCTCAGGGTCCTATTCTGGGAAGCTGAGCAAACTTTACAAATAGCAGAGAGGATTAGTAGAGGATTTGATGGAAATATTTGAAGAGGAGATGCGGGTGATATAAAGGGCCGGATCAGCTGCGGGGACAAAGGCAGACGACACGATATTTTCCCAGCCATTGCAGACGTGATGTTATCAAAGGAGGGCCACTTTGTGTCCAGTGAAACATTATGTAATAGACAAGTTATTGAAATTCCACGCCAAGGTCATCATTGGCTTCTTATGAGGCGCCGACGATATGAGCCTGGTTCTTATGTGTTCCTGACATGCGCTTTCACCAATGTATTCTATCCTCGAAGAAAGTTGTAGGAGCGAGGTACAGCATAAAAATATCCTAACGCCGCAATCTCAGTCCTAGGTGTCGTTTTAGAATGTTCCTGTTAGGCAAATGCACCGGTCTATAGCACGTTTTCTCCAACGGTTGAGCTTGACGCCGCGGCCTACATGCTCCTGGATCTACATTGTATTTCAGCCGGATTTTCATAGTGAAACACTACATCAATACACTTGGAAATCAGACAATCTTAGGATGACAGATTACTCTGGCATTGGCGAAGAAATCAAATTTATTTTTCACACCTGAGATAGCTCGGTTTGAATGATTTCACTTGAAGCACGAAGCAAATATTGACTGTTCGTCCCATTTTTCTCATTGAGCACATATTGAGATTTGATAGGTTTATTGTCGTCTGCTCTTAACCCGCCTTGCTCCAGTGAAATGGACTGGAACTTGAGGGGTACAGGTTAATGAAAAATGTACAATAGAAACATCTTCGCGTGTGCCTTTTTGCACAGATGGTGTATGCAATTGTCGACAAAAGTACTATCTTGTTCGGTAAAATGGACATCAGGTTGCTGCTAAATTGCCATTGCAGCAGTCGAATGTCGGAGGGCAGGTCACTTGAAAGTGAAACAAATTGCATCATTGCAGTTGTAATAGTTGTAGTTGTAGTTAAGAAAATGTCGCGGAGACGGAATCAGATGGACTCCAAGGTCTTTGAAATCTGGCAGCGTATTGGTAGAAGAATGAAGGATGAAGTGAACATGTGCAAAAAAGTTGTCAAGTATGCGAACCACTTTGGACGACATCGGTATCCTTTTTGGGGTATACACTAGAAAAACGTTGTTGCCTAAAGGAATAATACCATCCTCTAATATCATAACCTTGGGTGGTGTTGCAGTACTGATTGTCAAATGTAAAAGAAGTTCGTGAAATTTCAACTGTCTTCGAGGACGTCAAAGCAAACAACGCTTAAAAGCGAAATGAAAGTTGATATGGTTGTATCAGTTAGGCTCGGTCGGCAAGAGAATGGCAACGTCTTTGGTAAATAGTTAACCATTTATTGACAAGGGTGTGTTTAAAAGAAGAGTGGATAATGTACAGGATTCGTGCATTAAGACGACATTCTTCGCCCTGAAATGCGATACCGTTGAAAGAAAGCCAAAGAAAGAAGAGATAGAAACACGTTCCCCGGAAAGTAAATGTTGCCAAAGCGAGAATGGAACGAATATTTGCTCACCAGGAACCCCGATGTGGGCGACCTCGTCTTGTCATTATTACGTTACAAAGTGGTAATTTGGTGTCGAGCACTAAGTAACCCTTCGACTTTTTTCATGAGGCAACCTTTAAAACGGTCATCTTTCGACTGGTCAACCTGAGCCTTGCAGTTTTGATAGCTATAGATCGATTCAGAGGTAGACTTAATTCAAAATGGCCGCCAAGTCAGCCATCTTGAAGTTTCTTTGGGGCAGTAGTGATGAAAAAAGTGGTTGTCCAATGACAGGCAAGCAGATCGTAATAATGACGCACATGTAACACTTAAAGAATCGTTTTCTTCTCACTTTAAAAAGCGAACTGCTGTTTTTTAGGTTTGTCATATTTTACAGTTGGCTACTGTGGTCAGAATGTAGCAGAATTGAAACTGTTTGACCATTGATAAGAGCTTTCTCTGAAAGGTGATATTTTTACCAATACCACAACTTCATGGTGTGAGCTGCCAAGACCGACCGGGAAGCTTCATGTGTGTAACACGTCCTCCATGTGTTGCCATACGATATTTAGTCACACACGATCTATAATGAAAGACGCGGATATGTCCTTCCAAAAGACGCCTGTCAACTTGTCAATTTAGAAGGGTTGGCTGTGTGTCTTTGCTATGGACGAACATAATAACACATTGTCATGTTCAGGGGAAATGTCACGCTTTATGCGTTGCTTTGAGATGGAAAGATAACCACCAAGACATTGGGCCAATTGTCCAACGGATTAACTCTTTAGGAGGCCAGAATGACTTCTATCATTGACACGAATCACCGCTTGAATGAGAAAGATCAAAGCTGTTATCAAAACGGAAGCTCTTCTTGTTTGGCAATTGCTTCTTCGAATTATTTGTGTACTCAACACAGAAAACGGTTTCAACTGTTGATGTCGTTCATAATACGACGTACGAAAAATTGAGAACACCAACTGGAGGAAGACATTGTCCGTCCTCAAGTATATACGTCAGGTTATCTTTGGCTTTTGTGTTATCAAATGAGTTGCTGTGCATGGATTGCAAATGAGCTAATTGAAAGCAACATGGGAATTAGGTTTGACTGATAGCTGCTTTGATACGACCTTCATCATCATCATCGTCATCGCCATCGTAATTTTCATCGTCATCGTCAACAACGACTGAATAACAGGTGAATATACATTTGTGACATAAGACCAATGCCCTGTTCAAATTTTGGTAGAAAGTACACAGAATAAGGAAAGCATTGGTCTACAAAATGATTGCTTTAGATAGCTGTGCACTGTGCCATCACTGCATTGGAATTCTCTCCAACAATCGGCCAGAGTTGACTGAAAGGAGGATTCGTTAAGTCAACATTGGCGGGACTGTAAACAGACAAAGACAGGGGGCAAGCGCATTGTGGCCGATTCACCCGTAATTCAGCGCTCTCTCTTGCATCTTGTCAAATCATGACCGGGAACAACGTTGGCTCCGGTTCGTAACTTTCAAATATGCCCCAACAGTTTTTGTGCAAACATTCTCCCTATTTATTGTTGTAACTTTTTTCAAATTTATTCCGAAACCTGTCACATAAGTAAACAGAGTTAATATTGGAGTGGCTCCAGGATGGCTAGGCCGTTCAGAATCGGGAGAAGGCACGAGGAAATTCGGTACTCGGATCGTGAGGGAAATAATATATGCCCACAGTAACCTTACCCGCCGGCAGTACGGACACCATCCAGCAACACCAACAAAAACGCGCCGAATAGCTCAAATTGGTTGTCACGGGCAGATTGATCATATTCCTTTTAATTATATCAATTCAACTGCGCAGTAATACATTATATCAAGATGACAGACAGAAAACAACGATGGTAAACAAACAAGCCATCGCACCAGCCGCACCAGCTAGCAAATCTTTAGGTTCTTTTAGTTATTCTTCAAGCTTCTCGATGGCAGTGCCTTTTTTGTATCGAAGCAAGAAAATGGATCGTGCTGAACTTGATACGTACATCTAGTCGGTGTTTTTTGCCCGTGTGATCACCAATACAATAATCCAATAAGTCACGACTTGGCATTTTAATTAATCCACATGTTTGCTCACGAAATGAAATAGTTTACATTTATTTTGGAAAGCTATGATAATATTTTCCAGTCACACAGAAGACGATTGAATGCACCTGTGAACTTGTTGGGAAATAATAGTATTATTCTACCAAGTGTTTTCCTTTCTGGACCGACCGCATTTCAACAATGCCTTCGATTCTCGACGCGGATCGCTGTATTACTTTTGTAAATTAATTAAAATGCTTTTTTCACCGCAATCAGGCTTTTTGACACTTGTATACCTACTTCCAAGTCGCACCACAAATTTTAATCCTGGCAGCTGCTATATTAGACACATTTTACTGATAAATATTTTCTGTTTTCGTTTTGTTTGTGACTACCATTATTAGGAGAAATCATTACTAATAAAATGTTTTGCAATGCTGTTGACGTCCTCGGCCGCGATAAGCACTCTTTGGAAGGTCCATGTTTACCTTTCGAGTACTCTGTGGAATTTGGTTGATTGAAAATAAGACAAACTGTCTCTCCAAATGTTTTATTCTATTAATGGTTGTTTGGAAAAACTGGCGGTCAACCCAGTGACTGTGTAAATTCTCATATACTTCAGCAATACGGCAGTGAAAACTCCCTTGAAAGTATTGATTTGATCAAGAAGTAAACTTCAATTAATTAATTCCAATGTGCGGAGGTTTCTAGTACGTTTGGAATCTTCGATTGTATGCGGGTTTTGATATCTCCCTTTAAAGGCAGTCTATACTATAAAATTGTATAAATCCGAACCTGGTTTTGGCAATTTGCAAAAATCTATTAAACACATTAAATGTTCACGGTTTATTTTAGCGAAGCAGGAAATTTCTTCTGATGTTTAATAATCAAATGATGAAATTTCGCGAATTCCGGGAAAATAAACCCCCATGTAAATTTGGTGCTGTTACAGTACTTTAATAATGCAATCATATACATTGATCTCATCCCCTACTCATCTGATGAGACCTCCAGCCTTCAAAACAACTTGTGGCCATCTGCCAGCCCATCGACTTTATACTTCAATTGGAATGAAGTGGCAACAGCTTTAATATATTGTGTGCAATAAAGTTCAAATGCAGTGGAAAAGGCAACATTCATGTGCCACGCGCGAACCCAAAGCTGGTTCATTTCTCATCATTATTTATTTTCCTTTACTCGGCCCAACCATCAAGCCTACGCCTGGACATCATAACTTCCCTTTTGCCTTGGCCATGACCATCAAGCCTACGCCTGGATATCATAACTTCCCTTTACCCTTGGCCATGACCATCAAGCCTACGCCTGGACATCAAAACTCCCCTTTACCCTTGGCCATGACCATCAAGCCTACGCCTGGATATCATAACTTCCCTTTACCCTTGGCCATGACCATCAAGCCTACGCCTGGATATCATAACTTCCCTTTACCCTTGGCCATGCCCATCAAGCCTACGCCTGGATATCATAACTTCCCTTTACCCTTGGCCATGACCATCAAGCCTACGCCTGGATATCATAAATTCCCTTTACCCTTGGCCATGACGAGCAAGCCTACGCCTGGATATCATAACTTCCCTTTACACTTGGCCATGACCAGCAAGCCTACGCCTGGATATCATAACTCCCCTTTACCCTTGGCCATGACCATCAAGCCTACGCCTGGATATCATAACTTCCCTTTACCCTTGGCCATGACCATCAAGCCTACGCCTGGATATCATAAATTCCCTTTACCCTTGGCCAGGACCAGCAAGCCTAAGCTCGTTCCTTTCTCTGTACCCTTGCATGCCCAGGGCCAGCAATCCAAGCCAGGATATCATAACATTTTCTTTACCGTCAGCCTCCACTTATTTGAAGGGTTCTTCCTTTCTCTCAGCAAAGTGCCTAAATCCTATCATCGAAGTTAAATTCACAGTGGGTCAAATTCCCAGACTGGTCACCTGCAAGAGAATCCGGGCCTTTTTTCATTGATAGTTGGATGTAGTGTTCTAGCAAACACCATGCACCTGTGCAAGCATTGTGGACAATTTTAACCCACGTGCATGCCAGTGCATAGACTACCCAACCTGAATATTGTTTTATGATAGGCGGACGTGACAAACTTGAATTAACCGAGAAGGCCTAAACTCACTCTAAGCACGTTATCTGTTATACTGATGAATCGTTAAATGTAATAAGGCATTGACACATCTTTTAAGGCAAAAGAAAGGGGTCAAGTGGCCATCATAAGAATATTGTACTGTTCATGGAATGGTTTGACGAACAGATGAACGATGTATTGTTCAAATCATTTTGAAAAAATTAATCAACGCACCTTGAATATCACTTTTTTGTTCGCCGGAGTAAACAGGTTGTTAAAGGGGTCGATTGTAACAGAAAGTGATGGCTTGGCACTTTTTGCGACGACCAACGTACAGAGCAAATCGAAACGTTTGTAATGTTGGAATTATCTGGCCCCTTTCCATCAGCAGACTTGTTGGAGTAATGTTAAATTCATCCGAGTTTCCCCCTGACTTCTTCACTGGCCAACGCCCCAATTTCATTAGATTCTTTATTTATTTTGAATCATTCATCTGATGTTGCCAAGGCGATGCGATGAAACCCCCGAAAGCATTTGACGGATTATCAGCAATCCGGTTCTTGAGAAGCGAATTGAATGAAACGCTTTCAGAGAATCCACAAGGTCAAGAGAGCTGGGATGACATGATGGTATTCACTTGTCTCTGATTCCGTCTTTTTCGGGCTTGTCGCGACGCACCACCCTCTTTAATACAACCCTCTAAAAGGGCAGTAACGTCAAGTACATGTATCTGCAAACTACCTTGGCAGTTTGATTTGATGAAGAAGTAATCATCCTTTGGTAAAACTATATTGTGAATGAAGCAGTGGATGAAACATGCTTTTGTTTTTGTTTCATATTGCTTTTCTTAGGGAAAAAATATAACAGTGGGGAAAAAAAGGCCAATGTTTGTGATGGCTCGACTTGGGAGTACAAAAGTTGGGACAAATTTGTCGACGTTTTTTTTCTCTTGTGGTTCTTCAATACTCTGTGATATTTGTCCAGACGGCAAAGGGCAGCCACCTGGTTTAGAACCGTATAGGATATCCTAAAAATTTTCATTTCTGATATAAAATTACCCACGAACATCGGTATATAAGGGCCATTCACTTCACCGGCATTCACGGAACTGCGCATTTAGCAACCAAGGACAACGTTGGTGACATCCATGTCGGCCAATCAGAACAAGCGTTACAAATGAAACATGGGGCTGCGTGTCCATTTTGGAGGCATGATGAGCTCACAATATGGAATCTGCTCGGGGATGTCTCACTATCGTTTCCCGTTGCTCATTTTCCCCTTTCATAATCTAATAGCCAAACGTGTTCAATTGTGCGTTTTAAATAAACAAAATCCAAACACATTTTTCAAGTGGGCTTTCGAGAGCAGTAAACGTTCAACATTATTGAAGTAGTCATGCACATATGTTAAATGTTTTATAGTGATACATAAAAGTGAAAAAATCGAATGTTTTTTGTTGATGTGAACTGCTTTGTGGACAGTCTTGTAGCGTAGGCTTGCCAGTACAAGTATGTTAAGGGGTAAGCTGTTCGTAATTACTGGTGTTCCAGAATGAAATAACGTTTATGGGAATACGACAAAGCGTAATGGAGTCTCAACTATCGACAAGGACAATCTACCTTTAAGTGCACCGTCAGAATGACCATGGCCGACGCGCTAGAGTAGACATTCTAGTGTCTCAAATCTGCCACGAACTTTCACAATGTTTGGGGATGAAGTGATTATTTCCAGTACCCATTGTCCACCATCTTTGGGAATTAAAAGCCTGGTTAGGCAAATACAGCTGTAGAAATGTAATAAATTGCTTTGGGTGTTAGAGTACAAAGGCTGGACCATGTCTTTATTAGCCCCATTGCCCCTGATGTCTAAATCTATCCAGTGATGCATCCTGTCATCAGCCGGCAGTGTACACACCGGGGTCCAGCTATGGTGTGTGTCTATCAGATTCGGCCTGACCAGGAATGCCTCTGACGCAACGATCGCTGCTAATCAAACAAAATTCAGTCGAAGGATCGCGATGTTGAGATCTCACAGCTTTAGGCATAGAGATTTCGAAACATGGTTCGAACACTGCAAACTAACAAGTTGGTCGGGTTGATCGACTTCCGTTGTTTAACGACATGTGTCGTTTTTGACTAGGACAAGTTACTAATTTAGTTGTCATCGAACCAACCTGCTTCCTTGATCAGCTTGACACACCAACTTGGCCAACAAACCAATTGGCGTGAGTTGAAGTGGTGGATGATTTCCAGAAACTTCCAATGAAACTATAAGTGGAAAAGTAAGATCTTGGATTTCACAATATCACAACATTGGCCATAGGGATCGGCGCTACCGAGAATGTGGTTAGATGATCCCTCTTAGCACCCTGGAAGTTCACACGAAACTTGTCTTGGCTAATGAACACTTAACTCCATTTGTCTCAGTTGTAATTAACAAACACCAGCGCTAACATTTCAGAATCTTGTTGCTCTTCTCAAAGGGTACTTAGTTAATTAGAGTTGGCATTTCCTCTGTTAATCAATCCACGTAAGCAATGGAGAAGATACCTTGAAATGCGCCAATCAGACCATGGTGCTGTTTTTGTTTTCATTTCCAAGAATAGGTGATTGAGCAACCTCGACGAGCAGAAAAAGAAACAGAATAGAACGAGAACGGTACATAAGCATGCCATCAACAACAAAAACTGGTAGACGACGACGGCAAAAGTAATAAGAACATCATTGTCATTGCCATCAACATCATCATGGTCATCATGTTCAGTTGAAAAAAAGAGGTGCACCATTTTCTGGTAGGCGATACTATCCCGATGCATCTATCAACGATTGCTCATTTTGCGTTTGTACTATAACAATTGACCGAGCATTAATTGGTTCGGAAACGTTAGAAGGACCCCGGAAACCGTTTCACTTTGAATGTCTTTGAGTGTCTACTTCTGGTCACACCGCAAACAAAGCCCTGCCTTTCGTTTTATAGAGCACCCAAAGTGTGCTTATAAGATACACATAGCATCCGTCAATTTCGGTCGTCATCAAATCTTTTGTGGCAGCAGCGAGGAAGCGATCGTTCCTTCGGCAAAGGGACCTCCTTCTAAGGGCGTTTGAATATATGTTGGTGTAGAAATGAAATTTTTCTCCATTTGGAGGATAGTCCGACCCGATATCTTTCATTGGTGATTAGAAAAAGTGATATATTCAATAGACCCCTTTGTTGGCCCTGACTACAACAACTGGGCTGCCATATCGGGGACCACGCGTTATAACCAATACCACAACGGTGCTTCTATAGTGCATCATGCCCGTGTATATTGATCGTGTTTGAGGTTACACGGGATTCGCAAGGCCCTTCAAAAACGAGTATATTGATTTGAAAGTGTGGTAATTTTGTCACAATGATTTCGAGTATTTCCCCTCTACTTCTGGCCCACTTGAGACTTGAGACCATTGGGTTGATCATTTTGCCAACAATTCAAGAGATTCTTGAGAAATTTTGCCACATGGCTGGTATTGCCAGTGCCAACCACTTCTCTCCGACCCTGACGACATATTGCAATTAAAACACAGGGACTTGAATGCGAAATGAGGTACGTATTGGAATAGCATATGGTGTCACAACATATGGAAGCGAAAAACTAGTGAAGCAATGTGTTTGGAGCTCAACATTCTCTTCAATTTGAAATAACTGTGTGATTGACGTCAGTGCAAGTCCTCTGCAACCATCAGCCATCAGCAAACGAATTGGTTGTCCAAACGAATGCAGAACACCTCGTTAATTGCCTTCCTATACTTACACTATCTGTTTTCACGATCTAAATTTACCTCTGTTACAAAATGATGCAAAGCCCTAGCTTACGGATAGTTTTCCTAAGATACAATGTTGGTCAAAAATGCCATGTTGTATGCTCCTTCTGCTCTCCTATTTCGTTTTTGTATCATGAAAATATTTGCAGAAATAACATACCATATTATCGACTCTGTGAAACAACTTCAACTCAAATTGAGTACAATCAGATAATGCATTTCTTTAAGGTAATGTGCAGACGGGTCCAACGAACTTTTGGTGGGATGGACTTCAGGTTGTGTCCAATCTAAGTTGACAAGAATTGCACATACTTTAAAACGGATTGTACCAGTACCTGTACAAGTTTAAAAACCAACTTGACTTGATACCATCATGTGTAACATCTCATCTATATTGATAATCTCAGAGCAACAAAGAACGGCTGGATGCTGTATGTCGTACACTGTATCATCCCTTTATCTTGATGGAGGGGATTGTCGATCATTTTATCAGGTCCTGCATCTGCTTGTACAAAGGGATGCATCCCATCACTTGCATACTTTGCTAGTACTTCAGCTCTACAGTGGTGAAAAGCAGTAACTCCATTTGCTCATCGAAGAACAGACAGAACGTAAATGCCCACTCAACATTTTTAGTCATATCAAAACTCAAATTGGTAAAATCACCCGCGGTAAAAAGTTCCTTAGAGTGGCTGAGAACTGCTCTTATGTCATTGAGTGTGTGATAATTAGTCAATTTAGGAGTAATGAATCACTAATGATTCACTGGGTGAAGTAGGCTACTTGATCCTCAACAACTTGATGGTAGAATGATAATGCCAATCGGCTGGTGGTAAAAGGCAAATTGGCGCTGAAACATGTTGTTAAACACGAACCAGTCTGATTGAGCAGCCCACTGGGCTGCTGCAGATCCACGGAACCAGTTCGGTCAAAAAAGCATTACATAACCACACCGAAAGGAGAGTTTCGACGTTTCATTTCGTTTCGTTTGAGTCGGGTTTTATCTGTACTGTTTCTTGAAGAAGAAGAACCCGAATGATTGCCCGAACAAGCATGAGACAGATGGTAAATGCATGTGGTCCTTGTTCCAGGTGTTACGTGCAGGTGCTAACCAGATGGTTTCCGTCCAGAAAGAGCTGTGATCAGTCAAAATAAACACCAAATTTAGTAAAACGTCTCAATTCAGAAGAATAGGCGTATTTTGTGTTCTTCTGCGGTTACACTCTATTGATCGCCTCTATTCATATGCGGTTGTGAATAAGAGATGATCACTGAATAGAACTGAACCGGATTTAATGGAACGCAAAATACGCCGTATTGTTCTGACGGATGTATATCAATACTCATCAACCAACATAGTTTAGAATTTTCGTAAAATCTGAAGGTCTTTTTCTTTGATACAAAGGTAGTCCGATCCATTTCATTCATCCGAAGAAACTTTTATTTGAAAGAAGTTTCCAGCATCGAAAGTTGCTTTTTGCATCTTGTTTCCCCGCCCAACAAAAATATACGTCACGTTTTAACATCCATTAAGACGTTTGCAAAAATAATCACAGGTGTAGTCGATTCCAATACAACTTGAACAAGATCAAGTGGGCATCAATATACATAAAGTTACAGAAATGTGTAGAATATTCTGACAGTTTCTTCGTGAAAGACCGAGAAATTTTTCCTTTTTTTTTTCTTTGGTTGGTTTCTCGCTAATCTTATCAGGCGGTTATATCTTATGTTTCATAGAGAACACGCAGGTTCACACCTCGGAAGGTGAGTCACAGCCGCCAGGAAACAACTGGTGGATTTTTGGGTTTACATCCGCCAACCCTGCCATGCCATCATACCAACTAAGATGCCGTCCTCTTTTACAACAGTCAGTTCACACTGGAGTAGGTAGTGTCCATTGCATCAGTCAGCGAACACAATTAGTGAAACGCACTAGTCCGATTGCACTCGTAGTAGTGTAATAATAAGGAACATATCCGATTACACTGGTATCGTATTACAAAGGCAACTGGTCTGATTGCACTGTTAGGTTAATACAAAGAATGCTAGTCCGATGACACTGTAATCGTGCAATACAATAAGACTATTTTAGTCGGATTACACTACATAGTGTAATAAAAGAAGGGACGGTACTGTTTGCACCAGTCACACTAGTAGTAGAGATAGTCTTCATTGCAGCATTCAGGGAACATTAATGTTGAATGTAAAAGAAGTTCTGTCGGTTGGAACTTGACTGGCCATCAACTAAGAACATGAAAGCTGTGGCCTATTGGTGCGAAGTGGTATGTTCGACATACTCTTTCGCAGCTTGTTTCCAACTTTTTCCACAAGCGTGAAAGCAACACCATTAGGACACCTTAAGGGACCCCACATATGGCTGCCATCTGTTCCAATGTTCCTCACAAATACATGCACTTAACTGGCTTTTTTGCCAGATTTTTGTTCCTCGCCTATTTGTTTCGATGATGGATTCGTTAAGGCGAACCAATTGCGTATGTTGACGACTTAACGAGGTGCATTTGACAGATGCGTTCTTGTAACAAGCAACAGGAATCACAAACAAAATGTATCAAAAGAACCTCGAAACCAGAATGACAGAAACACCCCGAAGCATGCTGTTACCTGCACATTATTGCCATCTGAGGTGAGGTTAGCGGTTCTGCTCACAACGTCATCGGAAACTACCAATCAGCAATGCGGATTAGATTTCAAAAATGACATTAGAACAGTATGGCAAGATGCGTTTTACCTGTTGGTCTAATGCAATTTGTCAGTAACTAATGCCCCATTCACACCTTTCCATCATACTGTGCAACATCTGCTGAGGTGAATGTTCAGCAGGCATCTGATATTTTGCCCTTTAGGTGTATATATCTACCGGTAGCCCCAGGTTCTAATGGTGGCTTGGCTTGCACTGATTTCGAACCACTTTTACAAGTATAACACCACACTGCTGCAGCTGTCACTTGCAAGTCTATCAAACAGTTTCATTCTGGAGTCATCGCCACTTTTTAGATCATCATACCACTGTCTATTTCACTATTTCATTGCCATTTGGGACCTACTGGCCAATCGTTTACATGTACTTCTATTTTCATCAACCAATCAGCTCCTTGCAATGACCGGTTTTTTTCTACCAATCATTGCCATTCCAGTTGGCTATATCAACCAATCATCTCCTTCCTTTCACGTATTTAGCAACCAATCACTGCTTCTCTTTTCATTAGCTAATCAGAGCACTTTATTTATCCATTTATCAGCAAATCATTGCCATTACTTTTTATCTTGCCAAACTATTCATTTGCTTCATCATTGATAACCCTCTATGGCCACCAGTGACCTTCAAATATCGCCAGGACCTTAATTGCAGTGATGACGAAGGGTGTAGCTTCCACTCAGAGTAACTCGATCTTTGACATTACTTGGGGAGGGGATTTCAGCCAATATGGTGTAAAAAGATGCCTCGCTTCCCGGTCTGAAGGAGGACCAAGTAGGTCATTCAATCTGGCAGCATTCAAGAAGATAAATTCCTCATAACGTCGCCATGAATAGACATCAAATAGAGGCCTCGGTGAGATTATCTGAATTCGATAATACTGACTGCAAATAAGATTGCTTACAGGAACTTATACAGAAGGAAGCGTCCAAGTTTAATTGTACGATACTTTTCAGAAAGTTATTGCCATGATTTGGGTAATTTTAGCCGCCTGGTATACAGCTTTTATGGGGTAGACTGTTTACCACTGACTACTTGGTGAATATATCAGCTATTTCTTTCTGTGTGTTTATCGGAGAAGAGGCACAGAAGGAAACAGTACGAAATACAATACACACTTTTTATATTGACACTATAATGTAACATCTCCATCGAAATTTCATTGGCTACAGCGCTTATATACATCGTCTCGCCGAAAAACGATTTCTCCTGAGAGAGAATTTGGTTCCTCTTTACCATTACTCCCTATTTTCGCCTCGCTGGAGAAACAGCCTATCGGTATGACGTCACATTCATGGTAACCAATCACATGGCGATTGTCCAATCTTGCCATATATCTAGCTGTGTTTTTCATTTTTATCATGTCGTCAACCTTTTGATTAGCTGGTTTGTGTGTATCGACAACTGAGGAGTGTTTCTCGTCCCACCGACTACACTCTTCAAAACAAATTAAAAAAATTCGCCGGCTTTGCGATCGCCAAAAAGGAAAAAATATCTGACATTTCGAAAGTGCATATTCCACCCGTAATTCGATTCAACTGATTGGTTCCTTGACAGGTTCGATTCGTCCACCCCAGAAAAAAAACATTCGTCTTTTCAAAATGACACGAAAAGATTCTGTTTCTTCTGTCATGGTGTAATCTTAAGACGAGTAATATCATCAAAAGGGGATTAAACATTTCATAAACTTCTATAAGACGGGGTGACCCGGGTACGTTGGGCTGTGAACCGTCACTGAGTCACCACAAGAGACCACTCCATGTCACCAGCTAAGACCAAACACTTGAAAAATCAAGTGTTCGGAACTTGGGGAAGCCATTGAATTGGGACAGATCCTGTTACATCACGGTGAATGACCGGCTTTCGAATACATTCACATTGAGACGTGATACTTAGCAAATTTTTACGCAATGTCGAAGGATATTCTCTATATTCCCTTCATTTGCATACACCATACACACGGCGTGGCAAACCACAAGGCCAATGGCACCATCTTCAGCGCCACCCTCCTTATTTCATGACGTCACATCTTCTGACAACCAATTGGACGTTGGCTATCAGATCTTGTCAAATATTTCTCGTGGGTTTTTTTTAATTTGATTGACCCTCACTCCTGAAGAGTATGCCTTGACTGGTTTCAATACGGTGTCGTTGACTGACCTGAGCCTTACTTTGATAACCTTTAAAAACATTCATGACTTGGAGAAGTACAGTCACTATTGTGATGTCAGCGGGGGAACTTAGTTAGATGATCCTAACCGGCAGCATCAGGCTAATTACCTCGATCGGGCTACCAGAAGAAAGTACGGTGTTTTGCCTCTCGAGGTAGCAGGAAATCCGAACCCGTTCACGACAACAGTCAAACAAGGATCCATGTTGTTACAGCGCTTATGAAAACCAGATAAAATTCTTGTATTAACTTGATAAACGAGGGTTACTAGATCGTGCCAATTGCTCCTGTTCCGTAGTCCCTGCAACATACAGAGCCAACCTGTCATGGGGTGGTTTTGTACTAATAAGCTAATAAGCCTGGTGAGATATTAACTTTCTATTCCTTGGCGTTGCGCAGCGGGTAAAAAAGAATAGTTTTTTTGCCAGTATGATAGAGGCGTTCAACTGAAGCTTTTGAAAATTTGATCTAAACTAGATCCCAAAGATAACAGAAGTCACATTGTAAGCGAATTGGATCATTTTTTATACTCTCGAAATGGGCCGCAACAATATCGGGTGGTGTGCGTCATACACGCTGAAATATTTGAACACTTTGTTTATTGTTACATCACATTATTTTTGGTAGTG
The DNA here is from genome assembly GCF_910592395.1 of Lineus longissimus. Classification (NCBI taxonomy): domain Eukaryota; kingdom Metazoa; phylum Nemertea; class Pilidiophora; order Heteronemertea; family Lineidae; genus Lineus; species Lineus longissimus. Next base: position 3,782,699 of record NC_088314.1, read on the forward strand.
AAATTTCATGACAAATTTCCCGAACACGAGCGCCACCGCTCTGACCATTAACTTCGAAAACTTGAATGTGTCCAATTCGAAATCTCAGTAGGCATATTCAAATCTCGCATTCAAACTCAAACTGTTAAACTTGAGCAAGCGTTTATTTTTCTCACACAAAGAATATTAATATGTTACCAGTTCTTTTCTCTCAATGTTATTATGTCTGGTCACATCCAGGTCCGACCCCTACAGGTGCAGCCCCTTCAAGTTGGCCCCCGTCAATAATAACTGAGCCAAGAACATGTTCCTTTCCACTTCACATTCACTGATTTGGACACTTGGACACGCACAGCCTAGATTCACCTCAGCGGCCTATTCGCCACGTCACGGGAGGTGTGACTCCGCTAAATTTTAGAAAAACGTCGTGAGGCACCCTGAAGACGACGCAAAACACCGCGCAATGAAGAACATAAAGATGACACAAAGATAATTTCGCTGTTTGATTCTTGTTTTCTGACTTTTGACAGTTGCTTCATCTTGTGGGTGGGCCAGCACGAACGAATCGTGCCTTTCAACAGCACTTACAAGATGCACGTTTTTGGAGACAAAGCCGATGACTCATTACCTTTAATGGGCCTCACAACGTTATTTTCGCAACCACACGGTTTAAAGTTCACCTGTGGCATTATTTCATGACTAGGCCCCACTTAATTGTCAAAATTTGATTGACAGACATCCCAATCAAAAGTAAAAGTAAGGGATTATCATGGAACTTGTTTGGGTGGGTTCATGGCCGATCGATTCTAAAAGGCTAACTCTCAAGTGGTAGCCTGTCCGAGCGGGGTACCCTTGAGAGCTCTTCATGTCACTGTGATCACATGTCGTGGTGGACAATAACAATGCGACCCATGACATCTTCAAATTGACATTGTTTCCCAAGTGTAAACATTGTCTGAGGTGGAGACGTACAGTCCATGTGTGCTTCAACAAACTGCGAAGATGGGGTCGCTACCTCGTGATATGACAGAGACCCTAGCCACAACGACGGGAGAACAAAACTACTGGTCTGAAGTAACAGAAATCAGTGTCCCCTAAAAAGGTGTCCGATTGCGCGATGTGCACCATGGCCGTATTTTGAGAACAATTGGTGGTTTATTCCAGACGCTCTATCAGGGGACAGAACTGTCTACATTATACCGTACCTTACATAATGTTCGGATCAGGTATAATCGTAATAGCGACAAGTCATCAGAATAAGTGGTGGTTCCATTCGGCACACGTTGCAGAGGGTTGCCGGGCCCTAAAATAGAAGGCATTGGAGACAAGACTATTGAGGACAGTTGTTGACTTCAAGGGCCCCAAACTATGATAACATGCTGTTGGAACTCCTACTGTCAGGAATTGTCCACAATGTAACTGGGAGCCGGGGAAAGCTTTGCTTGAAATCCAGAACACGCAACGTGGCAGCACCGTACAAGACAGATGAAGACGATTGGCCGTCGCAGCGCATTCTGTATAGATGTCACCACCTACCTGAGAGACAAGCAAGTCGAACTGGTTGTGCCTTTGTCTTCAATGTCTCGTGATTACAGTCACCGCTGGTGGTACTTTCATGAGCTCCCGTGTGTACTACATAGGCTAACGTCGTATGGACTTCTCCACTGATGATGAGCTGTACAGTATGTTGTCACTTGTATGCAGAGGTGTGGTAGTACTGGGTCACCGCTTGTTTGTGTGTGTCCCGGCTTTTGCACAGTCAGTGTAATGTTAAAGAGGAATCCCGTCTTTTAAAAAATGACGACTGCCTCTGCCATTTTAAAGTTGCGATATTGGCTCTCTCGTCTGTGAAAACAGTAGTGAGCAGCCTCAAAGATGCATGAGCCTACGAAGGCGGATCTGTGAGACTGACAACTGTCCCTGCAATTGCAAGACGTAGGATAGGACTGTCTCTGCCAATTCAAAGTTGTGACACGGACTGTCTCCACCATTGCAAGATGTGGGAGTGTCTCTGTCATAGCTGGACTTTCTCGGTCATTGAATGAAAGCATATACTATCAACATTACGAAGACAAAATCACAGTATGTAGTTCATGTTGAAATCTACTAATGGTCAACAACAAGAGATAAAAGCAATTTCGCTGATGGGCAACTTGAAATAATTGTGCTGGTGACCCTTCATACTGAGATGCACCCTGAGCCATTGAGGAATTCTCTCTCTTACATCACATACAATATTGAGAGGCGGCATAACCCCTGGTTATTCGAGGATTAGATGGTGATCCTGATATGTGACAACTTATGCGTCACTTCTAAAGCAATGGAAACGATCAACCGTCTTTCCCCACGTCATCAACTTATGCAGTTTAAATATCGGGCCAAATTTCTCTGTGTTTGCATCGGTCAACCGGTTGCTAATTTCAAATTTCCTTCTTTGGAGCGTAACGCATCATTTCAAATTCATCGGGTTAAAATTGACGGTACCTGTGATCATACAGAGCTAGCAGAGTCCCTTGCCTGCAAGTTTCGGATTTTGATACTCTTCTTTTTTGTCATACTGCCAATTAAAAAGAATGGCAATACTCAGTTACAGATAATATAACATTCAAAATTCTTTACTGGGCAAAATCTAAATATTTGGACTATTTTAATGCATTTGAAACGGCGGTGAAAAATGAAATGCTAAACGGTACAATCTCTATTTAAGAAGATACCGCTCCTGCACAAGCATAACAGACTAGATGACACTCTGTAAAATTAGCACTATCTTGGAGAAATATAAAATTAATGAATACAAGAAAACACTTGGCAAACTATTCTTACATATTACAAATTTAACCATATAAAGCACTTTTTATATCAAATTTGACAAATATGAATAAAAAATTGAATCATTTCCTTTATATCTAAGAATTATTTTTGCAGAGGCAGTAAACAGCCAGTAGTATTCATACACTGGGCACTCAGGATACAGCAGCGATGATTGCGTGCATCATTCAGTTTGTTGAAGAGTGTGTTGTAGTGCATTATGTACATGAATGTACAGCTTCATTATAAATGCAATATTTTGACATGGATGGGGAAGATGTTGTGGGTTTTCTCACTAAATAATGAGTGATAACTCCGTTATTTGCCCAGAAAAAGGGCACACACCATCACAAGATTTACTAGAGACATTAAAAGCGAAGGACTCGTTGATACAAGTGCAATCGGAGCGGATAGTTTCGCTTGAACAGCAGGTTGAACAGTTGAAGTTGGAAAGAGATTCCCTGATTGCAAAGCTGCATCTCAACTCTAAGAAGCACACAGGAAAACTTCAGAATGGAAGGTGAGATTCTTTTGTTTCTTGATCTGATGTCGTGTTGTATATTCAATTGTGCCTCTATGATTTGTGTACTGATGACACACGATTCAGATCATGAGGACATATTGAGATTATGGTTGTATGGAGGCGGGGCGTGCGGGGGGGGGGGGAGGGGGGGGGGGCTTCATCCGGGCCAAGCCAGGATGTTCGGTCGGTCGTCCAGGTTGTTGCAGCATCAGTTTTGTTGTTTCGTCATGTGGAAAGGGTTCGCCTATGACATGATGGAGAAAAAAGTTATGTGGGGCTGTCCAGTCTTCCTGAATTGTACGGGCTGTCCAAACTTCCTGAAGTGTAATATCACATGACAAGGGACTTGTATTCATCATGAAGATTGCAAGATTAAATAAGAATACATCAGCCTGCCTACATGTATTGGTAGAACAAAATATGGCTTGTCAATTTAAAAATTATAAGAAGGAACTTGGATACAGTAGTGTACTACCGCATCTTGAAATAAAGTTCTTATAAAAATCAACCATGTGATGTCACTTATGATATACAGTATTGATAGAGCAATTGAATATTTATCAGTTCCAATGTAGAAATAATTGTTGTCATTTTTTGATTGAATATGAAATCTGGGGCATCCATTGAAATCTATGAAAATTACCAATTTATGACAGAAGCAGTGATTTTGGCCAATCATCATTACTAGACTTAGTGACTGAGCAGTTTTTGCCTTGGCAACTGCCTGTTAGGCTGGGCTTTGTTTACAGTACATGTTTGATAATCACAGTATTTGCTGTTGATAGGTGTTGTGGGGGCTTCAAATTAGTAAACTATATATAAAAATGCCGGGGAAAGGAGTTGCTGGGGCATCTTACAACAATGAATCCAAATTCCTGCCTTAAACTTTACAGGTTGGACCACAGGCCCTTCAGGCTTCACTATTCACATTACATTTATCTTTCACTACCCATTTGGCGGAGTGCTGGCTTGTCTGTTCGAACCAAACTGAGGGAACCAACACTCTACAGAAGGGAATACGTTTTTTACTTTTGATTTAAATCGTTTTTGCATAAGTGTGATTTGAGCAGTATTCTTAACATTATTCCTGCTTGTAGTTGACTTTTACGTCCTGTTTCCGCCGGTAAAAAGAATGCCGATTTATCAAATTACTTGGGCTTTACCTGATGAACTTTGATTAAAATGTAACAGAATATTCCACTTATCAAAGTCGAACAGTTCCCGATTGTATACATGCACATCACTAGAGAATAGGACTAGGAGTGGTTCAAGTATGGTGCATGTCTGAAGTACGAGCAGGGCTGGTGAGGGCCTACTACTAACAGATTGAGTGTAGGTATTGATGGCAATGATACATTCATGACATTAGTTTTTGCCTGTGACCTTGGGCAAATGAGTCAGACCAACCAAAAAATGAAATTTCTGTTTGAAAAATACATGATAATTGTTCTTGAAAATGCCTTGGCTGTAATGGGAATTCCGCTAGTCCAATGTGAAATGTAGCAAACTGCAATGAGTAATCAATTTAATCTCAGTCCTCGGGGAAGAAACTTGAACCCCAGGCTGCCGTAAGTGTAGGATCTTCATCCATCAGATCTAACATTCATACATTTCTGCTGAAAATCGATTGCAGTGGAAATGGACTGTTAGTTTTGTGATGGCCTTGGATGTTCTTCATCATGTTCTATGTATTTAGAGAAGATAATCCCCATGGTGCTTTGTCTACAGATCAAATACAATCTTAAATAAAATAACGATGCAGTTGGCTGTCTTATGCGCGCATTGCTGCTGTTTTTGAATAAATTATGACTTTTGCATGGGTGTGACTTTCTAATTTCTTGATGGAGAGATTTGATTAAAGAGGTCTCGTATAGTAAATATTTTTTGAGAGTATTGCCACTAGGTGTGGACACCAGTGACATGCATAATTTTCAATGTTAGCATAAAAACAGAATCTGTCAAATTTGAAGTTGACTTTTGTACCTTTCACTGCAATATTGGAATTTAAAGCTTGACAAAAGTTTTTCTTTCAACAGAATTTCCAATTGACTGAAAATGTCTATGATTCAATGCAAATATTCCTTCTTTTATCAAATTACATTGTTCCGAGCTAACTTCACTTGGAAAATATATCAATTTATTGAGAAATTGAACGATTTTATTTCAGTAGGACATTTCTAACAAGAAATCGAATCGGAAGCAACACAACACAACCTATTGGCATGAGTACAATGTTGTAAAAATATTGCTCCTGGCTCTGACACCACGCTCCGCCACTGTTTTTATCGCAGTCCCGTTACACATTGATTCTCTGTTATGTCATGTATGTCCGCCTTCTGACAGGGTATAGCTGCATCGGCATGCAGTAATCCTCTTGAACACGCTAACTCTTGTTATAATCTGTGAAAAATTCATAAGGTCGTTTTATTTCTGGCAGGCATTGTAATTTGTTTTCTATTGATTTTTATGGTAATCCAGACTCTGATGGATGATGACTGGCCGTTTGTTTTTTCCCTCATGTTGGAGAGAATTCTGACAATGTTTAGCCAGTTTGTTTTTTGAGTTTTTTGATGGAGTAGGGGGGGGGGGTCATCTCATGAAGAAAATAACAACATTTGATCAATGTAGAACATGTACAAAGTCGGGGGAGGGGGGGGCAAAATTGACCTAAATAGTTACAAGTTGCCAGGGCTGTAACCTGTGAAGTTTGTTGCTGGGGCAAAGGAAAAGCATGATGCTGTTGTCTTGGTCTCTTATGATTAGATTGGAACCAAAAGTAGTGTTACTGAGGATGGACGAACTGTGAAGCAAATATACAACAGAATTTCAATACAACGTCTCTATCTTCTTGAATGGTGACTCTGTCAATTGTTAATTGATCTTATTGGCAGTTAAATGGTCCCTGATGTAAGAACATGACCTTTTCATTGGAGATTGAAGAAGGAATTGCTGACTCTGCCAGTGTGATGAGTGCAATCATAATGGACCCATCATGCAATGTCATTGTTCTCGTAGCAGTGCTTGGGTCTCTCTCAGTCTCATGTCACAATGTTGCTGCTTGGTATTGACCCTGTAATGCAAGAAATCAATTGTTCTCGGCCATGAACTTGAGATGGTCCCTAGCGTGAAGGGTCCTCTGGGTGGAGTGACTCAACTATAGGATAATACAGTCAGAGATAATAGTGGATTGATCCTGACCACAAATTTAGTCAGATGGGTAGTTTGTCTTCATTATGCCATTATAATGCGGATTATGATAGAGTGCCTAGGCTATAGTTTTGAAACATGCATTGGATGGATTACATACATACCTTTTTTGAACTCAATATGCTTACAAGTCATGGCAGTGTGATATTTGGCTGGTTGAGTTGAAATTATGCATATATTTTCCTCAAAATTAATGGGAAAGTGTGTAATCCCCCCCCCATATTTTTAGGATTTTTTAGTGCCTATCAGTCTGTCCCAATTCGTTGATTATGTTGTCTGTGAAATTTTGTTATTTTTATCATGTGATGATACAAAGAGGGTCAACTGAGCACATTGTCATAGTAACATCCTCTTGAACTTAGGTAATTGTGGACAAATATTTATTTTGATTGGATGAATGAGATGTCCTTGATATCCTCCTTCAAAAGGCACCAGTCGTACCAGTTGGATGTTGATTGTGTGGGAGAATATATCTGACGCAAAACTTCCACATCTTATCCTGAATTTAGTGGGTGTTATCAAAAATCTCCTATGACCAAACAGTATGTCAATATGTAAATGTTGACACTAGAGCAATGCACTTGATGAACTGGAAAATGTGTGTAAATGTTGGCGGTTAACCCTTTCTGATCTGTCATCACATGCCAGAGTCGTTTCGTAATCTTGATCAGAGTCGCTGTTACTGACGGAGAACTGGCTGCCTTGGCTTACGACTGATGCGATATGGTACAGTTGTGGACACAAGATTGACAGGTCAGTTGCCTCATCTCGCCATTGCGTGGCTTCTCAAGTATAGATAGTCTTTTCCACCTTGTTCTTTGTCACTGCCAGTTCCAGCCCATGGTTCTTTCTCTTGTTGTGCGCACCAGTCTAGGACTTGTCAACTTATCACTAAGCAACATGACTTGTTTTGATAATTGGGAAATCTTACTGAAAACAAAATCATGTTCTTTGAAAGATCAATTGCAGTAAATTAGATTTCAGTCAGTGGCCAATGGAGATAACGTTTAGAAGAAGTATTCCAACTGCGGGCTTGATTCAAAGCCGTTTAAGTGTCAAGTCGTGTTGGTGGCCTTCGGCCTTTTATCCCTGTCATCTCTTTGGCTGAAGTTAACAAAAACAACAACACTTTGATTACCCTAGTTGTACACCAGCCCAGTGAGGGACATGTCTGAAGACCGTCACTTCCACTTCCTTTCTCTCAATTGTGTAATCAGTAGGGTGTCCATCTATCACCCTAATTACGTGTTGCATTGTCATTGAGTGGTGCTGTGGCGACATCCACGACTGTCACCTACTTGATGACGTCCTTGCCTGGTAGTGTTCAGGTACCTGTCATCGTGAACTTTCAGTTCTCTGCTACTTTTGGTCTTTCAAGACATCAGACTCGTCGAGCTCTTTAGCCTTTGGGGACAAAACACCTCTTTGGCCTTTATTTACTTCTCAGACATGTCAGAGAAACTTTTCAATTTGGCAGAAGTCCTAGTTCTACCAGAAAAATGAGTTGTTCGCTTCTCCTAATGGAAAACAACCAAAGACTGATGCACCATGCCTAAGTGCACACAAAATATTGATATAAGATATAACATTTTGTAATATTTCGAAGCCCGGATTATATGTTTAAATTTGGGGGTTCCCTTGGCTCTAGAACACTTTTATATTTGACTTCTGATAGTGAGGAACTTTACTTAGTGGATTTATGGACTACATAGGCACCATACCAAATTGGTGCACCCCTCCACGCTATACACTGCTTTTGTGGCTTATTCTGTGACTTTGCTTTAGATAGTTTTATAGTTGGTAAGATTCTATTTCCAGCTTTGACATAGTTGTGTGATTGTTCAGATTTTGAGCCATTTCATAGAGTGCATCATTACTCCATGCACTCTGCCATATTGTCTACGCCATGCACTCTGTCGGCTGGATGTTGGCAAGATTTTGCCGTATTCCTTTGCCTAGTTGTTATCCTTATATTTTGATATCACAAGGTTGCTCTATGCTCCGAGCTGAATCCAGGTGTACTATTTCCACTTGCAACATGTTGCTTCTTGTAGCATTAGAGTATGTTGCTGTAATCATGCCAGGTACATACACACAATTCCCATTGATCCAAGCCATGTAACATCTAGACTATAAAGTATGTATGTTACATCGATCTCCTCCCCTCCTACACTGCTATTCCTCACAACAACTTGCTTGTTTACATCAAATATTCGATCCTTATCAAAATAGGTCTAGCTTTGATTTAACCCTTGGCGCTTATGAGGCGCCATGTGGGACTTTAATTGTTTCCCTAAATTATTTCCAATAATGTCACTGTTTCAAACAAAAAATGAACAAATCAGAAATTATTTCATCCAATAAAGTACGTTTTAGAAACAATTATTTTGTATTCAAACCAGCGTTTTTATTTTTTAAACCATCGGTTTATTTTCAAACCAGGAAAACACACACAAATTGTTTCCATACCATAGTAGTTCTGCAAATCCATGGTTTGGAAACCATACCAAGTTGTCCTTTTTATTATTTCAAACCATGTGGATTCGCAAAGTCATTATTTCAATGGTTTACAAACCACGAATATGTGCGTAAAACATTCTTTGCATCCCATGAAAAATTGTATACGCTACAAACTTGTGGTATGCATATAATTGTTTTACGCAGCCACGGGCGCCATGTGGGAATTAAATTATTTGACGAAATCATTTGAAATAAGCAAATTATATCGAAATAAATGAGTGAACGAAGTCAAGATTATTTCCAAACCATAAATTTGCTTATTCCAATTGTATTCAAACCATTTACTGTTCCTATCGATATTGTTTCAAACAATGAATTTGCTCTCTTTTGATTATATTCATCCAATCAAACAACGTAACTTTATTGTTTTCAAATAATACATTTTCTGAATATCCGTGGTTCCAAATAATCAAACTGTCTCGAAATGATGGTTTGTTAAATAATCAAAATTAAAAAAGTCATGGTTTCTCAAACCAGGAAATTGTCCATTGCATTGGATGATAAACAATCACGCACAAAATCATTATTTCCAAACTATCACTTTAACAAACTAATTGTTTCAAATCATGAAAGTATGCACGAAATTATTTGTATACAATCTAATTGTACTCATCTAATGTTGATTATTTGCATCCCAGCAACGTTTTTTCAAACCATGAAAACTCGAACTCTAATTGTTTCCATCCAATCACTTCCAAAAGTCATTGTTTCCATCCAAGCAAAACTACGTTCATGGTATGCGCACATGGTTTGCGCAGTAGACGGGTTTGAGTTTGAACTTAATAAAACCCGTCTACTGCGCAAACCATGTGCGCATACCATGAACGTAGTTTTGCTTGGATGGAAACAATGACTTTTGGAAGTGATTGGATGGAAACAATTAGAGTTCGCGTTTTCATGGTTTGAAAAAACATGCAAATAATCAACATTAGATGAGTACAATTAGATTGTATACAAATAATTTCGTGCATACTTTTATGATTTGAAACAATTAGTTTGTTAAAGTGATAGTTTGGAAATAATGATTTTGTGCGTGATTGTTTATCATCCAATGCAATGGACAATTTCCTGGTTTGAGAAACCATGACTTTTTTAATTTTGATTATTTAACAAACCATCATTTCGAGACAGTTTGATTATTTGAAACCACGGATATTCAGAAAATGTATTATTTGAAAACAATAAAGTTACGTTGTTTGATTGGATGAATATAATCAAAAGAGAGCAAATTCATTGTTTGAAACAATATCGATAGGAACAGTAAATGGTTTGAATACAATTGGAATAAGCAAATTTATGGTTTGGAAATAATCTTGACTTCGTTCACTCATTTATTTCGATATAATTTGCTTATTTCAAATGATTTCGTCAAATAATTTAATTCCCACATGGCGCCCGTGGCTGCGTAAAACAATTATATGCATACCACAAGTTTGTAGCGTATACAATTTTTCATGGGATGCAAAGAATGTTTTACGCACATATTCGTGGTTTGTAAACCATTGAAATAATGACTTTGCGAATCCACATGGTTTGAAATAATAAAAAGGACAACTTGGTATGGTTTCCAAACCATGGATTTGCAGAACTACTATGGTATGGAAACAATTTGTGTGTGTTTTCCTGGTTTGAAAATAAACCGATGGTTTAAAAAATAAAAATGCTGGTTTGAATACAAAATAATTGTTTCTAAAACGTACTTTATTGGATGAAATAATTTCTGATTTGTTCATTTTTTGTTTGAAACAATGACATTATTTGAAATAATTTAGGGAAACAATTAAAGTCTCACATGGCGCCTCATAGGCGCTGAGAGAATTTATCATGAGCGTTTACTGTGGCGGTGGCGAGGTACCGGAGTGTATGTGCTACTGAAGTCTCATCCTGGAATACCAGGGTCAGTCACATGCTCCTCCCTCGCATTACATAAGCTTGGTTATTAGTGTCGAGTGTTGGACATCGTGGATCATGCCTGGCGATCATCTTTGTCATCTGATCATGTGGTAACATCACAGACTCCATTGGGAGCGAGATGGAGCACTTCTGATATTTAGGCTATTAGTCTACCAATAGCATCAGTGACATCAGTAACCTAGCTGCTGATCCTATCTCGGCCTGTCTCCATTGGCAATTAATCTTGTTAACCTCCTGGTGTATCCAATACACCCTAATCTCATTGTGGATTGTGGAGTTGATGACTTCTGGCAGGCTATGTATGAATTTGGATGCCGGGACGCTCAAACTGGGTGCTCATGTTGCAGAATAGGGCCAGTGGGCTGTTTAGGCCAGAATACAATAATGCTTGACATTGCAACATCAAAAAATGTTGATTTATCCATTGATTGTCCGATCTGACTGATTGTCATGTGTGTTGATTTGTTAGGCCTACAACATGTAGGTTAATATCTGCTCGTTAACGAGGATGCTATTGTCTCTTTGGAACGATTAACCCCAATCATGCTAAATATGACTACTTGTAAACTGATGGTGACCATCCCCAAGTTCCTTGTTCATCCACTCACCCCGTTGGAAGTAAAAAGTGAAAGTAAGCTACCTATATAATGTATGAGGACTATAGGCAGTGATGTCTTGGCCCTACATATCGTTGACCATCCTGAATTATCATGAGGTTCTGGGCATCTTCACCATCTCCTGGAAAAGATCAGATCTGAGTGACTGTAGCCCTAGCGGAGATGTTTTGGATGCCAAAGGCAAAGTACATTGGATTGGTTAGTACAGGACTGGTTCATTCAGGTACACAATGTGGCAGCACAGACATTGTATTGTAGTTCCCTATCAAATAATTCAAGGGTTAAACTACATGTATAATTTCTTTGTTTCAATCCTATTTGTTGGGCATTTAATTATAAAATATCTCTCCTTATTATTTTAGAGGACATGTGCAATCATGATAAGCGCTAATTTTTATCTCCCGATGATTTATGACAATTTGTGCATGACGTTTCATTTGATTGAGATTGATATCGAAAAATGTGGAATATTGGCATTTCAACTCTAATTTGTGTAGTCTTTATTATTATCAAATGATAATTGTCTGTGGGGAATTAGCATGAATGTTTTATTTTAGATTCTGGCAAATTCTTCACAGGGTGTACCAGGGTGAGGAGTCCATGCAGTTACCCTATTAGTTCAGGCCGGCCCAAAGATCAGCACAGAGTCAATGAGACAATGATTTGACTTTCCATTTCCAGGATGTACTGCTTTTCATATTTAACCATTGAACCATACGCTCCTAGTCCTAGAATGTCAAGCACATGGAGGAAAAAACAAGTGATAAAAGCCACCTTTTTAGAGTTGGACTTTTTTGCTGATATAAATGTCATGCTCTACTTCACTTTCGTGTGAAATGTTATCAAAGAGTTATCAGTGTAAAGAAACCAGCTGCAATAAAAACGACCATATCTTGAGGGGCAATCTCATAAGTAGCTAGTAGTTTCTTTGAAGGTCACTCTTTTTGAATCTTCACATGTTCAGTGGTTCAGTTGATGAGAGAGGATTCTGCCAAGTTTCATTTCAGTTGATCCCTTTACAAAAAGTAGATAATGAGAACTGTTGGCTTGTCCTGCTCTGAAATCTCAGAATGTGGGAGGTTTTGTCAGTGAATGAAAGCAAGAGGTTTGTTCGACAGTCAGAATAGTCTTGGGGTTCATGGCCAGATAGGCAGGGGGTCAGTCAGTGCGGGTGACTTTAAAACAAGCTGCCACTTTGCTTGACCAGTACTCTGGACCAGTGAAGAGCTAGCCTATCTCAAAGTTGCATGAGACGACCAGCCCACCATGCAAAGGCAATCCGGTCAACAAGTCTAAAGTTGAGTGTGAGATACTGTTTTGTTAACTCGCCTCCTAGGTGCGAAATCAGGGATGTCTTTACCCTTGTCATCTGGACCTCCCCCTCTGATAATGTCACCCACTGATTTCCTCACAGACCCAACCACGCCTCCGGCATAAGGAAATTATATCACAGCTTTGCATGCAACCCGGACAGGAGATAATTTGGGGGGATTTTGGACCCTTTGATCGTTCACCTCGAGGGTGTCTTACTCATCTTTAGACATCTTAATTTCTGCCACCGACATGTGACCACCCAGAATTTAAACCTTTGATAGGTTTTCGCCGGTCCCTTGGAAACTTTGCAGCTTGGCAACAGGGACATTAATGGTCAGTTTCTTCTCAGACAGATAAAATACCCAATTGATGAGGGATTTGACCGATACACATTAAGACTGGCCAATAAATTTGACATTAAACTCTATTTTCTTCAGTCGTTAAATCAAAGGTACATACTCTGGCCATAAAGTTGATTTAGGAATAGGCCACCCAGCAGCTTGATCCTCAAAGTTGAGACTGAGTCACTTTGCCTGCTATGACACTCTGCAAGGGAGTGGAGACCAGGCTCACCCCCATTGGTACTGCCTGAAATGTTTTTCGGGGAGGGGGAGCAGGGGAAACTCCTTTCCCATCACTTGATTCATGGGGTGTTCATGCAATAGTACAGCCCATGGATAGTCGCCCATCAAGCGTTTCATTGATACAATAATTTTTCCAGCCTCGCAATCCACTTTCTGACAAGTTCATCCCATTAGCCATTAGCTTCAGGAAGCAATGCCAGTGCCACTACCTCAAATTCATTGCCACACCATCCAAGACGGTGACATTTTAAGAGAGACTATTTCCCGCGTTCACCCAGACCCATTTTTTCACCAGTGTGTGGTGAATGGTGATACATCTGTCTGATGACTTTGGTCAGGCAGATGTGCCAACTTGTCCTCCAGCACCACCACTGCCTACCGACTTGGTTCCCTCTGCACTTCCTTAGAGAATCTCCTCCTGCAATGAAAGTTGAAAGTACAGCATAAAAGGACAATTTCATCCAGGTTACTCTATACACATCACCAATTAGCAATGTTATCAATTCATGCAAGATTCCATCGCTTAAAACATTACCATCAGAAGAGTCCCTCTACATGATTTTGGAAATAGAAAGAAATGACAACTGAGCCTCAAAGTCTTCTCTTGTGTGCAAAACTGCAACCTCATGTGCATTTTTGCCTTTCTTTTGATGTATCTTCTCTAATCTGATCGCCGCATACTCTTTTCCGTTGCAGGTGAGTCATCGCTAGTTCAAGGTGAAGGTCAAGGTAGGAGAGGAAAGGTCCTTTGTTCTATGGTTGACAACGACAACCAGATTAAAGAAGATCCAACTCAAGTTTGACCTACCATGATGTGGAAACCTGTGTGCATTCCTTCTAAAATGTACAGGGTTTCCGAGTCAGCTGAAGATGAAACCAAATTCATATGATTCCTACTTAAGTTACTTTAGTACTATGTGGAAACTGGTATACATACCTTATAAATTGTGCTGGGATTCTGTACGAACTCCAGATGAACTCATTCTGTCGCCATGGAGCTTTGTAGAATTGTGTAATGATGACAATTAAGGATAGAGCCTGGCACTGCAGCCGTTATCCTCTACTTATACATTAGCTTCCAAAAATCCTTTCTTTTGGAATTATTTCATGCCCTGTAGTTAACTGATTTTCTGCCCTTGGTGATATTTCAGAAACGGCTGATGTCTTTTTACCATATCCTCCAAGGTATTTGTTTTGAACAATAAGGGGAATATCAGGAGCTAATTATAAAATTTCGTTGGTGTTGGTACTTGCCATCGGTTCAATGAGGGATCGTCCATGAACATCAATGCGTTAGGGAGGGGGTAAAGGGCTTGTTAGGATAGCGATTTCAGTTAAAACATAGCTAGGTTCATCCATTAGAGTACCTTTATACTGGGTGGTTATCAGTGTTTTATGTTTGGGCCCAGGGAGGTGCATGGGGGGGGGGGGTCGAGCTCAGTACCTCCCAATATGAAGGTTTTTATACACATTGATGTTTATGGGTGATCCTAGGTTCATCTTGGTTGTGGCTACCATCAATAAGTGCTAGCATACTATGCTGGCAAAGGTACATTAGGGTACATCCCTTGGTGGTTGGTAATTAGGCGGGTACATAAGCCATGTTGCCTCGCTTATAATGAACTGGGATTATTTATTATAGATAACTCTGAATAATTTCAGGGAAACTCACTGCATCTGCTGATCTTGCAGGAATCCATTAAGTAGTTGTTTGTTTCTCTTTGTACCTTATTGACTTGGTACATGCTAGGATAAGTGTGGTTCAGCTGATCCCTAAAGCACGCACTATAATCACTGCTTGGTACTAGTTCGCCTTTAGAACTTGCACATCATTACGCACTACTGGGTATGCGATGTGTGCAGAGCATTGGATGATGTCAGCGCTTGACTAATGGAAAACACTTGGATGGCTGGTTCATTCAAGTGCCGAAAAGTGTCAACACAAGCTTCATGCAGACTCTCCAAGGTCCCCTGAAAGTTTCCTTGCTACAAGTATTAAGCAAGCTTGCTTGGCTACAGCAGTCCACAGACTTTGCAATTCAGTTTCTTCCAAAATAACCAGGTGGCACCAGAGTGTAAATAATGGTAACCATTACACATTGCATTTGCTTGATAATGCGCTGAAAAACTGTGCCCACAGGCTGAGCAACCCAAAGCTAACATTTCTCACATTCTTCCAACATTTGTATCGGCTAATCGTGCCTCTCCCTGGCTTCGGTCGCGGTTGATTCGGTGATTTGTGCCACGGCTGCATCGATCTTAGATAATCATTAATCTGTCACCTATTCAGCCACCAATCTGGTTGACAGCTATTAACCCTTGGGTGGCTGAATCAGTGTCATAAACGTTAACCACATCATTCTGTGGTCGAAGGTTCTGAAGTCTAATTGTCAGCCAATGATTTGTACGATTTCCCTGCTGTCCTTGCAAAAATCCTCCTCCGCTGGTTTAAAGATGGTTTCTCATTAGAAGGCAATAGCGGCTAGTGGGCATCCTATGGTAAATGTAATAATATGCCACCATGGTAACCAGCATCTTTATATCATCATTTAACAAAGACCTTAACCCTTTGGTGTGAGATTACTGTTGATTTGCCATGCATCGACTTTCCATTGTATTAAGTAGTTTTGGTTTCCTTGGGTGTATAAACATTGTGAAGATTTCATCATTAAATGGTGGGGCTATCAGAATGGTGCAGTGGTATTATATTCATAATGATGAACTTCTTATTGCTACTAATTGCTACAGCATATCATTGATAATTTCCTTGCTTTACAGTTGCTAACTTAAGTTGCCCTTTTTGCATTCTATTTCCTTGCTCGAGACACAGTCTAGGTTGAACATCAAAAGAAGCCATCCATGATTGCCATAAGAACACTTCACGATGTTACAATTGAGAACAACACCATGGGTGATATGAATAAAGACTAGCAAATGCTTTTACTTCAATTTTGTACAGAAAGGCCTAGTGTAAATGTACATGGAGTTTTAGATAAAAGCATTTGCTGGTCTTTATTCATATCACCCAATGTCCTGAACACCTACCACACACATAACACAACTTTTTTTCCCATTTTAACCCTTTCTAATTTTTTCCCATTCCAAGCTATGCGTGGTTACAGTTTACATATTAAAATGAGGTAGGCCCCAACAAAAATGTTGCATCTTTTGTGTGCTAAATTGTTTTTTTGTGTGCAGCCTGGTTTACGTGTTTTTCATATTTTTTTCCCTGTGTTGCATACAGTCTTGAATATATATGTTTAGTCAGCACAATTAATGATGTTTTCTTCAAACTATTTTTTCTTGTATTTTTATGAAATATCCTCGGACCCACTTCACTCAATCACTGCTTGTTGAAAAAGTGCTTGAAGTCTGTCATATCTTGTAATGATTGTAAACGTTTCTTGATGTATCACTTAGCTATTTAAGTATTAGTATGCGTTTGTAAAACTTGTAAGAGTCATGATACTACCAAACCCAATGTTTGATGTATGAATTGTGTCCAGACACCCCACCTCATTCAGGGATGTTTCCTTCGAATGTGCCTGTAAAATGTCTAATGGAATGACTTTTGAAATGTTATCTTGAGTTCAGAGTGCGTGAGAAATTTACTCCGAGGTGGTCCCTGATAACCGTTTTCTATTTCATGGTTTTTCCCTCAGGATTTGGAAGCTGTTTTAATTGGTGAATAATTTAGAGGAATTATTGCTCATTTTGAAATCGGGTAAAATTACAGAAGTCAATTTGTTACTGCCTTTGCATTCAAATTTTTCGTTTTTATAACCTTGAGTTTTATTCACATTACATGCCATGCAGCTTGTGTCAATAGTGACAATTTCATGATTGATGCATTTTGAACTTCTACAGCATCTTGATGGCTAACTTTTGTACAAATGTCTTACTTGAAGTCACATCATGTTTGTCCTTCGAGTGCCACTTACTGTTAAGTACACATGTGATGTATAGATCGCCTCTTGCCCGTTCATCTTTTTAAGTGAGCAATGCAATTACACTAAGTACTTCCATCTCACGAACTACATGCATCAAATTGGTGAAAGGATTGCCTTTTAGCTATACTTGGATCAGATGTTCAACACAAAGTTTAAATTTGAGTTGGATTTGAAAATTTAGAAATGTTGATGCACCTCTTTTGTGAACCCTTTCTAGAAACTAGTTGACAAGTATTAGTTTTTGCACTTCAGCTCCTTTCTATTTTCATTCCCAGTATTAGATAAATAGAACTAGATACACTGCCAACTGATACTAGAATCGATTCCTAAAAAAGGTTCTTAACCTGTTTAGTATAGGTATCAATTATATCATTATGGAGAAAGATTTCAAACTCAAACACCTCCTGCGTGAAAAGAGTGTATTCGTCATCTTCCGGCAGAGACAAGTGGGTGGTTGGCTGTCACATGAAAGCGACTGGCGTCTTTGTACATTTCTATTGCGTTTGTGAGTAATTCTGCGCTGTATTGCCTCGATGCGTCTGTGGGCGGATGTTGGATGTCAAAGAGGACCCTGGATAAAGGCATGGCAACTGATGATAAGTGACAGTCACTTCCATTGTATGCATTTTCTATTTCTTTACATCATGTTGTTGTGTCACTACAAGCAAGCGGACGGGAGTCGTGACAACTACTGTAGAACCCCAAAGTTCCGTGCATCTTTATTTTTTGGTTTTTCATGAAAATTTCTTTGCTGAAGGTCTCTTAAAAACAGTTGCTGGCACTCAATTGCCAAATCCACAATACAGTTATACATTTGCTCTATAGATGGCAATAGTTTCAAAACCCACCTGGCAGCCATCAAAAAAGTTCAGACGGAAGTTTTTGTCTTCTGATGATGTATTAATTGTCTGTGGGGAAAATGTCATAGGGTTAATGAGAGTGGGTGTATAAAAAGCTGCCGACATTACATCCAACATTGTAAGCTGACAAAAAGATGTCAATATATACAGACATTGATGATACTATATCGTAGGATGACAAGAAGGTGTTGATACAGACACTGCTGACACCATATGTAGGATGTCAAAGAAACCTGCCCAGTCAAAGGCCTATAGTAACATCTCATGGCCCATTAAAAATGCCTGCTCATCTTCATATTGAAATCTCATCTCTTTGCCGATAGTAACATGAAGTTTCTGCAAAATGTCATGTACTTTTGATCTTTTAGCTTCAGATTACCTTTAGTGTATTTCTTGGCATTTGCGTGTCGATTTCTGTAATACTCTAAGACTTGTGTCCTGTGAACAGCAGGGAGTTTCAGGGGAGTCAAACCCATGGTGAACAAGCACCGTGTATTAGGCCTAGTGGTTCATCAGTGAATCTGATGAATGTTTCTGACAGTAGCATGTCCTTGACTTTAGCATGTGGAGACAGTTATTGATGATCACTCCAGGCTGTATAACCACAGGCTCCCGCTGAGCACAAGCTAATTCCATTTATCCTATTGTTCCATTCTTCACTTGAGGCTGTCATGAATGTACATAGCTTGCCACCAATTCCTACCCATTTGATAAGATAAATTTTGACGTGACATGGACTGTCATGTTTTATGTTTATGCATCATCCTCAGATATGAAAAATATCTCAATATTTGCAATAGAAATTCCCCATGGGCAAAACTTTAACCGGCAAAACCAAATGATGCGTTGAGAATAATTGCAATGGCTGCTTTTGCTATCTACTGACAGAATTGATTGTCATTACGGAATCTGCCATTTTGTTTCTCAGAGCTGACCGTGTCATATAACAATGCTGTCTCATTGTGGTACGATTGGTTGAGATTCTCGTAATGGATGATCTTGATTAGGGGTATTGATCTTGAATGAGTAGAGGATGCTGTGTTTAGAGCTATACTGAGAACAATGGAGGGAAATGAGGCGGCAGATTATTCAGATGATGCAATGTAATGATATGGCACAAACAGCTTATGCAATCGGGTAAGTAACCCTTTGCGATCCAGTGCCTCGCCCAGAAAATCATAAAACTCATAAACTCGGCCCAAAGTACACGTACTAGTTTCATCAGAAAAAAAGGTGTGATTTGTACAAAATGTATCGCCATTTGCCTCAAGCAAGCAGCAAATGGATACTGGTATATATAGATGTAAACACTGCAGGTAGCATGCAACGATCAATACCACAAGATGTATGTTCATAGCTTTCAAGTATCATTATTACATATTTATGTCATCAGAGAGCTACTTGATATTGGTTTTATCATTTTATGTTTGGACTGTTGTCAAAATGATATATTTTCAGAGGGAATGGCTTATTTACGATCATCAATACTAAACAGGGGATAGTAAACACAGATGTGTGTCAAGAATCACTTGTGTGAATCTAAACAGCTTCAGTTGGTTTTGTTCTTGCTCATTTTGCTCTCAGTCTCAGTATAAAATAGGCAGTGCCGGTCTTTTGAAAAAACCAAGCTTCTGCTATGTTAGTTGCTGATCTCATGCACCTGGGCTGCCACGATGCTCAGATTACCAACATCGAGACTACGAGAGGTAAACTGTCAGCCAGGCATACTCGATGCTCCTCAACCATACTTTTGCAAAAGCTGTTGCCTCAAAATGGCTGATTGCCGATTACCGGTGCTTCGAAAAGCCAGATACCTCCTCACCCAAACTCCGATCAGTTGCCACTGGCAAATTCTGCTTTAGCTCCAGAGAAACTACATTATGATTATGATGTCACATCTTGTAAGGTATCGCAATATGATCATTATCTTGTCACACTATGTCATTGCTGGCAGATCTCGCGTTACAAATACCATCTCCGATAACTCGTGACAGTATCATCGACTACGTTCGTGCAAGCGCACATAAAATGGGCGATCAATTAATCGCTATATAATGATCAAGTCGCCCGGTAAACTTATCCCATTCAAAAATCCGCCTTAACGTTGCCGAAATAGTGAACATCATACACTAGAGGATACACATGAATAAATCAGCTTGAAATCGATGTATACCTAATGTCGAGAGTTGCATGCTTGCCATGTTGACGTTTACTGAAATGACCAATGTGTCCAGAGACCACATCAAGCCAAGTTGACCAGCAATTCACATACATTTTTGGCCGTATTTTCTTGTGTCAAAACTCCTCTATCACAAGGCGATTATATCTGACCCAGACATGGTAGCCTAGAGTCTGTTTGACCAATTACTGTATCATTACCATTCCCCATCCTCCTAATCATTATTAGTTATTGATGGTCATATTTGTGACCCTAATCTGACTGTTGATTTGTCAGTCTTGATCAGTATCATCATCGCGATGCTGCGCTTGTTGATGGGAATGGCTTGTGAAAATGTTGAGGGTATGTTATTTTCGTTCTTATCTGACACCCCAACCAGATTTCACCACCTGTTCCTCTGCCTAGATTCAAAGCACCATATTTTCTGGGGTCAATTTTATATTGAGTCATTATCCGGAAAAATCAAGTCACACATTGACAAATAAAAAACCCGATTATATCCATGTGTGACATGAAAATGTACTGGATTATCTCGGGTCATTGGGCCATTGTAATCCCCCTTCGGATTGGATTAAAGCAAGGGTTTTGAAGTATTTCGGCCATTTCCTCAAGAATTTTCCATTCAATTTTTAAGCAAGGCTCGGTGACCTGGGCCGATTTTCAGTGAGAGAAATGTTCGTGTGGTGTGTCACATTGAGTTTCGGCTGCACAGGAGTACATTTGGATGTCTGTGTAGCTCTCCATTTCCCATAAATTTCAACTAGGGTTGATTGTGAATTTGCTGCTGTTGGAAGATGGCTCCTTTGAATAGTTTCATGAGAGTTTGATTGGAGGTGGAAGTTGATCAATATATCCTTATACTACAAAACCATTGACTCCTCACTGCTGTGTTTTGTAACATAATGCCACCTCACAAAATTAACTATTTCGGCAATAAAAAACCTGTGGTCAGACAATGACAGAGTTAAACTTTTGTCTCATTGAAACCTCGGCGCATGGCCATCTGACAGGTTTCGGGAGGCCATTGTTGTCTGGAGTCATCCAATCTTTGTTCAATATTGCATCTGATCCAGGACAGCCAGGACACAACAACAGACGGTCCCCAGTCCCTGCCGCTGGTGGAAAATTATCTCCCGAGCAGTGCCGAACCAATCTTGAGGAAAAACATATCCCGTTATCAACCTCCGGTAAACTGATTATTTCATTCTTAATTTATTCGTGCCATCGTAATTTTCTGGTTCAATTTACTCGAAAAGTCTCCATACGTGAAGTCGTTGTCCTTTTCCATGTCATTGGAGAGTTGCGTCTACATCAGGACCATATGCCAGACTATGGTCTTGCATGAACCTTTCATTAGGTGAACTGTGGTTACTGATGCATGTACGAACCATATCTCCTTCTTTGTCGTGACTCACTTCACATACTGGTATCGTTGACAGTTGCCCTAAATTTTTACCATTGGTTCCAACTTCCTACATTTTGGTTGCATTCAGAAAATCACTCCTTTCATCTCTGTTGTGGTCTAAACGACCGTGGACCAGGATTTCGAATTTGTTAAAAATCGCAACATTTCATTATCTGAATAGCGTCAAAGTACAACTCTCATGATTCAGGATGGTCTAATTATCTCGTTGAACTCCAGCCTAATTGCAGTATATCATTCCAAACGTCTCTCCAAGCAGACTCTTTATTAGGGTGTAAGTTCAGTGCAGCGGCAAACTTATCCATTATGCATACATGTACACTCGATGTGTAGAGCGTAATAGTGCGATATATTATTAGTCTGTTGGATGCTGTACGTGGAACTCCTCACGCCAGACAAACGAGCATCGACGGGAATCTGTGCCAGATTCTCTTTTCTCACTGGCGTCTAGTCGAGATCAATGGACATGAAAGTGAAATCTTGGCATGGGGGTTCCTTTACCCTCCCCCGGAACATGCATATGGGGCGGAGTTCACAGAAGAAGAAGGCGATGAAGAAGAGGTAGGTCCCTTTATTAACCCTTTTTGTTCTTTGACTTGTTGTCTTTTTGCAGAGCCAGCCGCCTCAATTGAAAATGCTTCTTCACGGAGATCTGTTTTTGTTGACACTGTGTATTAAAGTCTGCAAGTGTTCGACTGTTGATTCTGCATTCATTGTGAACTGTTAAATGTCCGCGAAGTTATAAAAAGATGGTGAATTTGCTTAAATTCAGTCGGTGGTAGATGAAATGTATTTGCTGCCGAAATTAAACGACTCAAACGGTCAATGTATTTCAGTTGAACATTTGTGATTGTTTTATGTAAAGAATTGTCTTTTGCTTAGGTTGTTTTGTAAAGATATTTCAAAGGACAGAATTTAGTCAGTATGCATGTATCTTGATTTGTCGGTGATTTGTGTTAATTGATTTAGATGAACCCTGGCATTGTTGTTTCTAGTAGCGATTATGGGACTCAGGATGTTGTCCCGTGGGTGTTAGTTTGATGTCATAAGTCACACGCCTTTCATCAGCTCCTGAATGAATCTGGCTATACACCCCCCCCCCGAACTGTTGAATCATGATTAGATCCTTTTCTCCCAGAAATTGAATCCTGTCTGGTTGATTGGAGGGGCCCCTCTGGTGCCGTGTTCCTCCTCAAACTAAATTACATTTGGTCCTCATCAGTCGTCCTGAACATGTCCTCAAACCAGACAGAAATTTGAGATCGGAACTTGCCTGTTTTGACATGGGAACATGGCGCCATGTTACCCTCAAATTTCATGTTGTTTGGGATCGCTGACTAATTTTCATGTTTTGGTTCAAAATCCAACTGGACTCATTGGGTCCCCCTGAATGAAACTTGGAACAGCTTCCCTCTTGAAACATGTTCAAATGGCAGTGACGTACTTGAGATGGTCCCTCTTGGCCAAATCTGGCACTTAAGTCACTTCCAGGATGCAGGAGGAATGAAATTTGAGCCTGAAGTTGAAAAGTTGGAAAGTGCTTTGTGCTTGCACATGCATTGCAATTAGGTGTTGGAGAGGGTATTGTTTTGCATTGCACAAAGCTACGTTTTACAGTATTGCTCAAGTAAATATCCCTCCTAAAATGATAAATTTATATACAACTAAGATGACTTAAAAGACACTAACCATTTTCATATCCTATAACCTAAGTGGTCCAATTGTCACTCTTACTAGTCTAATTTCCTTTGGTTGTGATCACGAATCCCTTTTCCATTCAATCTTCCAAAAAGAAATCAGTGCAAAAAACATAAATGTTGGTGATATTATTAATAGGAGCATTGTTTCCAGGCAGTTTCATCTAAAAAATCACTCCCTACGCTCATACAAAAGCTACTGGAAACAAAGCATAATCTTAACAGCATCTAGGCCAGTGTCAGCTGCAGATAGTAATTGGTTCCTGGTAATCATCATAATATGCCTGATGCATGTTTCCACAGCCCTTAATTATTCAGGTTGGTCTGCCACATTGTCAATGATATGCACATATGTAGCCTACCTAACCAAAAAATGTCTGAATACTGACGTAGCATATGGTACAGCGATCTTTGTAGATATGTGAGCTGCGATATTAAAATTGACTTGATTTATTATGTATCATTGTGTATAGTGCTATTTTTGCATTGAATTATATTTGCCAGCTTCCAAATATGGGCACACAATGGCAGATATGAGTTGACATCTGCCCATGTTTACATTCATACTTTAGTTGGCCTTTTGTTTGTGCAGGGATGATCTATGGGGTCTTTGGAAATTTGCTGGATGTCATTCCTGAATTCCTTCCCCCACTCGAGAAATTATTCTCTCGTGTGGCGATGTTTTGATACCCACAATTCAGTAGAATACATGTATCCTGATCGGGACACAATCGGGGATGATGAACGAGCAAGATTAAGATAAAAGGCATTGGGGCATGTCTTTGTTATTCCAAGGGTTGTTTCTTAAGTGCCATAGAGAGAAAGTGTGAAAAATGGATGCATTCATCTTGGGTGGCTGTAGGGATCTCCCTTGGGGCTTGAGCTATGTGAGAGAATTGGGAAGTGGATGATGCAGGATCTGATACGAGAGTATCGTAGCTTCCATGTTTCTCCGCTGTTGGACATGGAACAGTTGAGATAACGTTCTGTAGTTGAAGATTCCAAGCGAATACTCAGAAAGTGTCCAAATGCTGGCAAAAATGATGATTGCCAGAGATACTATTTGACTGGGGAATGCTGTAAGTCTTGCGAATAATCTCGGATATGATTTGGCTCTTTATCTTGTAGCCTGCTTCCTAAATAGACTTGGCCAACAACAATTTTGAAACCTCCATCCATGACAGTTTTTCTCTCTCTTGCTGAATCATGAAATTGACCTCGATGAAGTGAAGTAAAAAGCAAGGGAATAGAAAAACTCTACTTCTGCTGGAATTCTTTGGATGCCTCCCTGTGAGTCATTGTGGGGTCCTAGCTGGATGCGTCCCAATGGGCAGATAAGGTTGTTTTGGTTGGTTGAGTCCCATGTTTCATGATTAAATGAAGTGGATTCTGACATGTTTTTATGCCTGGCTACTTCTTTGGCAAATCTTGTTGGTGCCATTGGATCGATGTGAAAACAGTCTTTTCGATGACATCATGCCCAGCTCGATGGCTTGATACTTTCCTCAGATCCAATGAGAGCGCTTTGTTCTGTATCAGGTAGTGAATTGCTGCCAACTAAAACTGAAAAATAATGATGATAATTGGGTAATCTGTGTGTTGTGTTGACTGATCACCCACATAATTGTCACTTGATCAACACTTTCATTGGATTCATCCCACATTCTGCCAGTACATTACCCTGTACTGTGGCCTCGATCCATTCATGTGAACCATTTCCAGAAAATTCCACCACAATTTGGCTTTTCCACCAAACAACAATAATTACTCATTTCGGTCATCCTGGATAATGCATACTTTGCCAAGAGCCAGGATTTGACAAATTCTATGGCAGATTGAAGGTCTTAATACCAGAAAATAAGCATATCCCACATTTCTTCGAAAAACCTGCTTTGATTTCCATGAAAGCTAAATCTGTCGGTGTGCAAAAAGTTCCATTAATGCTTGAAATAATAATATGATTTTAACCGAATACTTTGTACTCAGTTTTTCTATTGGAACCAATCGAATCGGTATTGATCTCAGTGAATGGAACTTGAAGCATGGACTATAGTTAGTCATAACAGCAATTTCCTATCAATAATTACAATGTTTGCTATAAATTATTACTGGTGTGGAATGTTTAACTGGATTGCCCCAGGAGACATTTCGAGCTTACACACTCAATTCGTCCATTGAGAGTTCCGGGTGTTGTACACTGTGATATATTGGGTAGGAGATTACTTCAATGAAGTATGCTACATGACCTTGGGGGAAAATGTTCATTTTTTGTTTGGTTGTAATAGCATTGTAATGCATGATAATTTGAGTTAACATGGTTAGCATGTGATGTATGTTGGCTGTGATTTCCATTATCATGACTGCCTTGTTTTGGCCATTTTGGTTCTGCTGATGTTGTTGAACTTCTATGAAATAAGCCAGATGTCCTTGGTGAATGCTGATCTTTCTGAAGCCAAAAAGAGTGCTATCAAATGTAAGATGAAGCTCAATCCTTTTCCGTGGAGGGAATCTTGCTCAAAGCACTTGAGCATCCCAAAGTCCTCTGAGAGCTGTTTCGGAGCAGCTATAGCCCACCTTCCTCTTACTCTATCTTGGCTCAGAATGGTTTCTAGCCCCTGCTGTTGGGCAGGATCGGGCACTCTCTCCACAACAATATCACACACCCTTTGCAATGAACACTGGCTTTGATTCCCAATCACCTGACAGCCTGGTATTCGGCCATCTTGATTGAACGTCTCTTTCAATTTTATACACCGCACAGACAAGCCTATCATGATTTGTTGGCTTGATCTAGACAACCCACACACAGACCGACCAAGAAAAAAAAAGACCAAGAAAAAGTTCTGCATCTTCGTTCAAAACAACAGTTAGAGGATATCAAGAAGGTAGAGGGAAATGCCGAGCTAAAAGAGCATCCAGAAAGGTGGAAAAAAGGAAGAAGATTTTCTCTTGGCAGCAGATAGAAAAACAGCCAATATTGCATCTTGTATGTAGAATACTAATACATCTTTGCTTGGAGGGAGGAGAGGAGGACTTAAGATTGAAGATCATGGTCAATCACTGACCTCTGACATCTTGACCCTCCAGGCCTTGGATCCATTCCGCCGACCTGGACCCCGTTGGGCCATGGGGGAAGGTAACGGACCGATTATCTCTAATGGTTCAGAATGGACCTTTGATGGTCATCCTCTCCACTGAAAGCTTTCATTTCTGCTCTCAGCCAGGTGAATTGCATCAACTCACTCTGGTCTTAATTGGCAAAATGCACCTGCCTAGAAACCAGCTTGATTGCTGAAAGCTTTGGTCATCTCCCTCTGGAGAATAGAGCATGGTTTTAAAGGGGAACAGGCGGGTGTGTTGTGTATTACAAGTGTGCTGGCAATTATCTGCAAGGTGTAGTTCGAAGAAAATCAATTTGATATGTTGATATGAGTTAGTTCCCAGTCTCCTTTGATAATGTTCTTATAAACTGGTTAGTGTCATGATGAAAGTGAAACAAACAGTAGAATTCTCAAGGCAAAATTCAGATCCAGTAGTTTTAGCCAGGTTGCGTTGTAGTAAAATCTCTTGAAATCCATATGCTTGAAGGAATGGCTCTTGACTTAAAGAATAGGCAAGAACTATATACTAGAGGTTGATGGCCATACCTTCAGCTAGACCTGTCTGGTAGCCCTGCCCTTTGAACACTCCATTTGAGGATCAGGAGTGGCAAATGTAAAATAATACCTTAAAGGAGATTGCTCGTCAATCCACGTGACTATCAGAGACACCTGCAGTGAAAATATTCAACTACTTCGGTTTCCATATAAGGGATAGTCATTAGCATATTTCTACTACAATGTTTACTATGAGTCTAAGCACGTGGGTCACCCAGGTGGCTCCGCAAGCGAGGTAACTTGACGAGGCATGGTGTTATACTATAATAGTACCTTACGAATCCGCATGGAGCGCGTTATCGATAATGGTCGCAAATAATGTCAAAAACATAAAAAGTTATCGTAAATATTGTTATATTTCTGGATATTGGAGTATGTAAATGATAAGGAGACCTAAACCAATGACAGACCAGTATCCTATGAACCTTACTAGTGATTTGGGGTTCTTGAAACTCCTTAGATTTATCAATGAAAGCTTATTCCCGCCTTAGGTTTTTACCGGGCCATTCATAGCACACCAATTTCTTAAGCGTTTTAACGAGAACTGTCCTTTAATTGTCACAATGGCTTAAGCAAGGTACACCTGTCTACATCTAACCATGATGAGAAGTTTAAACAGCATCCCAGCTTTGAATGTGATGTTCTACCTTGGCTGTGCACACAGGGAAATACAGTCGGTTCAATGTCGTCATTCATGCCAGGCCAGCCAGACAGTCAATCTACACAACACACGTGAACTATTGTTATTGCACGTGCATCAGTAGAAGTTTGTGGTTATGTGTTGTCTGTGAGGATGTTTACCCAACACCAGGCGAGTCCTTTTGCTGGCCTCTTGAAAGCTACTTTAGTGGCTTTATTGCATTAATCAAAGTTGCAAGATAGTAATATTGCCGCATGAAACCTGGTGCGGTGTCATTCATAGACCAGATGAATGAAGTTAGCCATTTAGTTCATTTTGGAAAGCACCACCAAACCAGTTAGCTTGCATGGAGTACGGATACTACGTTCAGGTTTTCGGGTGTTTTCTTTGCAAAGCAACTTGAGCTCTTTGATGCTTGCCCGGCAATATCCATGCAAGAATATTGGCTACTGAAAAAAACGATTTTCCCATTTTAGTTGAAGTTAGGTAAGATCTTAGCCAAATTATGCTAACTTGAGTAATGATTTGGCTAATTCGGATAAAAAGTTTGCCCAGAGTAGAATATAAAATGACTTTCTACTCCGAGCCATGTGAGAAAGCGATTGAATTAAGCCTTAATAATACACAAGCTGTGATTGAAAAAAGCCGAAATTGGCTAATGTTACTGCTAGGGTTGTAATGGTCGGAACTTATCAGTCTGATTAACCAATTTATTAATCACATAAGACTTTCGAATGTTTGCAAAAGAATTTGGAGCTCATTTTCGGGTTGAGTTACACTCAAAGCATGTCTTTCCTCTGTATTGAATATTATTGCATGGAAGTGAAAGGCATCAGGCTGTTGCATGATCTATTTGCAGTAAAAAGCATGTCTTCCTCAATATTAGGTAGTATCGATGAAAAAGCAAGGAAAATGTTACCTGATTTGTTTTTCTTCCATTCCATGTGCTTCTTATTACTCATTTGTGTTTTATGTGTTTGACTTTTGGTAGTTTAAACAGCTGGGCCCTTGACTTGGGAGGAAACATTTGTATAGACTAGAGGAAGTAGACCAAGTTTTTTAGCCCCGGTCACCTGTCTGTAGTTTACAAATTACATCCATGCTGGTATAAACTGGATAGGGAAAAACAGAAGCACCAAATGGTCAACTTGTCCTGATGGTGTTCCTTCAGTCTCAAACTGATCGAGTGTCCTCCAACCTGGGCCCTTTGACCTTCTGAAGGAGCAAAGCCTCATCACCTTGTACCAGCATAGCATATAAAACATGCAGTTAATGCATCTGGAATCTTTGACTGGGACCCTCTTACTTGATTAGGCTTACCAACAGTATGTGTTCCATTAGGAGAGCAATCAAGGCTACTATAATCTTTCCAAAAGACTCCTTGAGAGGGATCCTGAATCAAACCTCCATTGATGCTTGAGCCTTCTTCAAGAGGTATGGTGAAGATCCCTGAAAGAGCTAAGGCATGTTCAAGCCAGTAATACATTATAAATGTACCTTGTGTTGGGAACTGGGGTTATGTTCTTGACACAAAACCAAGAGTATTTGTTCCTTCAAGAGGGGAATCAAGGTGGCTGGTCTTTATTTGTGAGGAGATGAGGAGCATTGTTCTTACCTCACAATAGGCTTTGACTCACTCTGTCCCTTGTGTTTGGAGAACCTCGGGTAGCTTGACCAGACCCAACCAATGTTCCGAAGCTGCATGTATAGCCTCTGGTGATGCTCTTCCTGGAGTATAAGCGCAACAGGCCTAGTTACCAAGGGATACTCACAAGTACGACATCTGAATGTCATCCCATATCCTGAAATTGCAAGCAGCGAACCAGTCTTACATTTGAAAGGGGATTACAATCCTGTTTCCATGGTCTCAACAAGTCTGATAGATCTCCTCAGGGATTTGTATGGTAAGATTTTCTATTCCGTACAGAACAGATACAATAGCATCTATCGCCTCCAGATTCCATCTACTTGATACTATCGTTGTCATTATTTGTGCCCCTTCTCTAATAGATGCTATCATTGGCAACCTGGATGTCACCCTGCCTCTGGCACTGTCTGTGTGATGCAAAGACTGATCACCAATTTAACCCTAGTCAACGCTTGAGTCCCCTCTCTGGTCAACGACAGGCACTGTGTGTCGTATCTTGATACCAGTTTTGATAATCTAGGATTTTGACCGAGACAAACCAATTTATGAGATGGCACAGGATGTTTACCACAAGTCACAGCATTAATTTTAAAGCTAATTGTGGCCACATTAGGAGCCTGACAGTGCAACCCATCAGCACTCCTGGAGCCATCCGTGGTCAACCACAGAGCCAGGAAATTACCAGTTTCGAAAGAGCATGGCGAGCTTGACACTTGTTGGAGACTTCCGTATTCATCACTGTGGAATTTAACTCCTGCAGCAAAGTTCCAATCATTTCAGGACCCCCTCCTCTCACGGACTTCATGTCTTGCCATATAATTCTAAAGAAATTGGCCAATTTTCTGAATTTTCTTGATTCACACCAAACCCACATTCCTTGTTCGCATGATTGGCAGAAAAGCCAAGGGTGGTGTTCTGGACTCCCAAGCACTTTCACCTCTTTTGTCTTTGGTTTCATTCAGATAAGGCCCCCTAGCTACATCGCATGTCCTCGAGACTCTCATGCAATATTGATGCATCAAGCAATTGCTAAGTATGTCAAATTTCTGGCAGTCCAACAGTCGGGACAGTGTCTCTCTGTCAGTCTTGATAGGGACCCAATCTGCCCTTGACTGCCTTCCTTAACTGGGCCAGTTTCCCATTCCCAGTCCATCATCCTTTCATGCTTTAAGAGTTCAGACAGGGACATTCTACCTCCATCTTCGAATGTTTCCTGATGTTTGGCAAACTCCTTCACCCCATTGTTCTTTTTGAGGTAGATTCTGAAGGAAAAACACAATTGTTCCTGAAGTTGCGGTTTCCTGTTTTCCAATTATTGGTAACCTTAAACTATTTGGCCCTGACCTGAAAGACCTCTGGAGTTGATTTGGGAAGTACTGCCGGAATTGTTCCACTCTCTGTTGACAACAATCTTGAGATGCTTTCAACAAGTCCAAGCCAACCTTAGTTTACAAGATTGTAATGTACATCGATGTACAGAATCCTGTGTGCAATGCTACCACCTTTCTTCCAAGTCTTGAACTTCTTTGTGACTCGATTGGAGTTGGCGACTTGTTTAAATGTTCGATGTTATGACTGTCATAAGTTGATGTTTGTAAACGAAATGAGTCTGTGTATGAATGGAAACATTGTTGCTTTCAGATATCGGTTTTGTTATGGACTTGTGCAGAGACAACTCAAGCACCTCTTGTGAGAAATCTTGACTCCAATATCATGAGAAATATTTGTGACAGAATTTCTCCTGTGGCATTGGGAACCAAATCTAAGTCACTTGGTCAATGACTTTATAAGTGTGCATCATAGCATAGTTTTTGCTTTCCCCTGAGATCTTTGCCACATGGAAGAGCGGTTTAAAAACTATGTAGTGATTTACGCTTTTGATACTATTTCTTTTTGTTGGCATCATCTTGCTCATGTGGCATCATGGAACAGGCCAGTGTCCTCCTGTAATCGTTCAAGTTCCATTTCTCTTTGAGTCGGAAATGAGTAGCCCAGACTAGGCTGGATTCAAGCCTCTCAACCACCTTCACTCTGTTCCTGAAATACAAGTAACTCTTTGCTGCAAATTGCAGATTCTAACGGTTTAATCACATGGCCTCCTTGTCCAAAATAACGTTCAGTTCATTTCCAGGCAATCAGGGAACACTTCCTTCCATAAGTTGGAAGGTGCAAATATTTGAATTCTTTATTGTTCTATTGACCGGTTCACGAGTTTCAAATAAATCAAAATTTGAAAGAGTTGATGGGAAAATTTTGAACAGGTTGATGGGGATAACCGTTAAAGGTCGTTTATTTTCCCCTCTCTTAATTTCATGGGAGTTGCTCCGCCCTTGGCTAATAACCATGTTCCCCTCCTTCTTATCAGATTGAGATTTTGACCAGTACCACCCCTCGGATGATTCGATTTGCATCGCTTGTTTGTCTCTTAAACTTCGTTAGATTCCGAGAATGAGATTCGCATTCACCTAGCCGGAGGACGGTGTACGGCATTGTCGTTTTGGTGGCACTTGATTTGGGACCTGAGGATATCAAATCGTGAATGCAGCCCTATGAGGTGATAATCATCTACCTATTGAGCTACAGGGGTGTATTCACCTCATTCTTCATCACAAAATATGACCAATTTGAAATTGCTCTCTCATCCTCAGGTGCAAAAGTTCAGGGGGAAGGCAGCAGACCCTGAACAAAGGCACACCTGGCCTCCTGATCTCTGATTCAATGGTACCCCTTTCTTGGGCACCCTAACTGCTTGTTTGGAGGGTATTCTGATAGCAACATCTAGCTGCAGCCTTGACACGGATTGCATGATGTCAACAGATTTTCAGACCCCTCGTGGTTAGTGTGAAATGTGCTCTAAAGAGTGGAAGTACAGATCCTTTGATTTTCTCAGGTCAGTTTGGAATACGCTCGTGATTGAGGAATTTCGTGAGATTGTTTTTCTCTGGTTTCCTATAAAACCAGGCTGAAGTACTTGACCAGTTCGACTAAACCTGCTCAACTGAAATTTGGTGAAGAGGATTGCTGATTTTATCTGCCGAAGGACAATTTCTTCTAAATCTTGGGTCATCTTGGAGTATGTTCGTGTTTGATTATTGATTCCCGCCAAACTTCAGGGTGGGCCAGCTCATCGTGGTTATCAAGGATTTTAGTGTGATTTTGAAATGTTTACATTTGGCTATTTGCACTGGACTGAGGGCAGTGCCAGTTCTCGATGCTTTTCATTGTGATTTCATTTGAAATGTTTGCTGTTGGTTAACTTATTTGGCCTGGATCAAGTGGAAGTACCATATCTTGAATTGCTTCCACACAAGTAAATTTGTTACTCTAGGGAATGAGGATCTTCTGGAGGACGGTTCAGTGACTTCTCAAGTGAACCTAATGAAGCGTTTCAACCAGGACATTGTGGATGTCCCCATGGGTCATAAACCTATTCAAATTTCTCACCGGACATTTCCAGCAGTTTGTCACCATAATTTCAAGGGTTTGACCAATAATTTCCCTGAATGGAAGTACCGTTCACAGTAGCTTGGCAACTGTGCGGAACCAGTGTGATTTTCAGACAAATTACATTCTGGTGGGTTGAGTCTTCGTGATGCTGATCAAATTTGAATTTCCATTTTGATGGCTGCACTTTTGGGTTGTTTCATTTTATGTGAAATTGAATAACATCTGTGAATATTATTAGTCTCATTACTGCGGTCGTTGCCTGGTGCAAGTCAAATGCAAGAGTTTGGTAATTTCATGGTTCTATAAACTTGTGAGCTTCGTCCCTTCATCAGTCTATTTTGGCTTTAAACTTGTCGGGGTCTTGCGACCTTGGAGAAAAGTTATGATTCAGTCCGGGTCCAAATCTGGGACCTGCATTTTCTCTAGTCTAATGATGTTACGCTCTCATGCTAACAGATACGAAGACAAGCCACTTGTTAAGGAAGTGCTTAGTTGAATACGCACATATTGGAGAGACTTGAATTGATTTTGCCCTTAACTGGTTTTGACAACATCAAATTGTGACTATTAGTCACTGGGGATATTTTTTCTAGATGATTGGAGTCGCATCGCAAGTTACGTGATCTTGGAATTGGATAGCTGACAATCATCAGAAAGATTGAAATCATTGAGAGAAGATCAGTCGAGGATATAATTGAGGAAAAAATATTGCGACGAAACTGACATAGCAAGCTGTTTCAGTAGTGAGGGAATTAGGTTTTCCAATATTTTGAGTGACAATCTTTCAAAACGTGACGGAAACTTTACAGTGAAGGAAGTAAAAAACAACATCACTGGCTATTTGCCGACATTGTGTACCTAGATTTCAGAAATTGAATGTGAAACTGCTTGTGAACTTTCAAAAGGGAAGGATTTGGCAGGAACTATGAAATCCGGTTGTAATAAGATCACATGCCACAGTCATTGTAATTTGATTGGGGATGTGTAGAAAAAATGGAAAAACGTTTCTGCCAGTTATGAGTATGGGAAGTCCAAAATGCTTTTGCATGACAGGATGGAAAAAACACTCGAAGATTCAAGTTTCTGTTACTGAATTTCTCTCATGTTCGGTTTGAGTTTTCCTGGTTTACTATTTATATCATTTGAAGGACTCTTAATACCAGAGGTGGTCATTTGGGCAGAATCGTCGGAAGATTCAGTCAAGACTTTATAAATCTCCCTCAGGAAGGCGGATTCATTCATTTCGCAATTCGGAGGAGAAGTCTCTGCATTCGTTTCAAGAGAACCAGGTTTGTCATTGCTATTGTCTGGTAAGAAGAGTGGGTTCAACCTCCAGCTGTTATTACAACTGATATCTGGGTGCAAGCTTTTACCGTGTTATCATATCAGGTATGACCTTCTGTCTTCAAATATTTGGCCATGTGCACTGTGACTCATATTTCTGAGAGGGCATCTCTAGCGTAGGTTGTGCTTTTGTATGGCTTGAGGACAATTTATTTTGGGATCTAACGTCTATAATCACTGGAGTACATAATTGATGTGTTTGTGCAAGAACCCATTATCGTTATGTAATCGTTTGATGCATTCAGTGTTGTTGCATCTCCACCTTCATACTCATAGTTATTGGTGATTCAGGGACCTTTGGGTGATAAACGTGTCTGTCTCTTGCTTGTGGGTAGTGGGCATCTGCATGACTGAGAGTTGTGGCATCCATTGTGCTTACGCAATGCTTTGTGGAATTGGGTTCTTGACCAGGAAGATCTTGTGGTGATTCAGCCTTTGGCAATCATTTGTATTGGGTATTTCTTCATATTTTAGTATTTCTGTGAGCTGTGGACATCAATGGATTCAGTGCTTGGCATCCAGTGGATTGTTTAATACATGTAGGTAGGAGTAGGACAAGTGACAGCTGTCAGTCAGTATCTCATCCTTATGTATGTCTGGATGTTCCACCATCTGCTGGTCTAGAACACATTCCTTGATAATTTGTGATCAGCGGTCATTGTTCCACAGATTCTTCAGCGTGTTTTGATAGTAACCTCTCCGTGATAATGAGATCTGGACATCCTAGTGGACATGACCTATGACTCATGGTCTTCCGTGGAAAGGGTCGGGGTTGTGACCTGTGAGCTTTTGTTGCGGACGCGCCGTGGTGATTGTGATATTAGTGTACGGATGTATTGTATTGAACCCTCCACAATTTCAGGTTAGGTCTCGGATCAGTGGGTCTCAATTGACTGTTCCGCATATCGTTTCGAGGAAGGGGTCCAGCCTGCTGTGTGGATTGGGTGCAGACTTGTCAAACATTTGGAAGTACTAGTTTTGTCGATGGAGTCAATGGATGCATGAACTTTGCTGGGAGCCTCTGTTTTCTTTATAGAGTTTTGATTGGCCTGCCTATTTTCATTCATGTAGTCAATGGATATATTACTACTACTAGGAAAAGTATATGGGATACTGCATTACCCTGCATGCTCAAGGATTAGTGACTAAAAGTGACTAAAATCTTGGATATCTCCAAATCGACTTGAAATCTCCTAAAATCATGGGATTCCAATCTTGAGTATTGGATACCATTAGATACATTTTAAAGAGTTTCAGCACTGTATCGATTCGGAACTTAATATCAGTATCAGAGAGGTAGCTATGTTGTTCAAAGAGAGGATACCGACGATGACATACTATGCATCTGACAGGTGAGTCCATCATGCAGATCTTGATTGTGATGAGATTGATATCATAAGCCCCCACCCTCAGTGTTGACGAAAATCCAAATGGGAATATTTGAATTTGTGGTGGGAATACCCTCTAAGGTTCGATCACGGAGCTATGCAACTAATGAGTTTGTCCTCTCCATCAATACAGGTATCATGTTGTATAAGTCAAGTACATGTAGATGGCGTACCTGGTGCCACTTCACGCCATCTGTGTTATTGTTGCAACTCTTGTCAACATGTCGTGCTGATTTTGGCTTCTCCGGTTAACGACTTTGTTTTCCTTCATTGTTTTATTAGCACCTTTGGTAAGAAAGCTAATGTTGACACTTGATTCCTAACAGGGTGGCGAAGGTGAAGTCTGGCACACCCAATGGGGGGGGGGGGGGGGGGGGGGGGGCTATGAAACATACCTTGGTTTCTCTGTGAGGGTTTAGGCCTATACTTTATTATACTGCTGTTCAGTGTAACCCAAGACAAAGAACTGGAAACTCACACACATGTACTGAAAAGGTTTTCGGTTCAGGCTGACCAAAACAGGTGCAAATATATGCCTTGGGCAGCTGCAGTCGAATTGTCAGACTTAAAAAGTATTTTGTTTCATTGTTTTCTTTAAATTTCCTGATTTATTTGGCAATTAATCAAACTGAATTGAGGTTCTCCCCTCCAGCGGCCCAGCACCCATGCATGTCATTGGACAATGGCAGGAACACCTTAAACCGAAATAGGGCAATTATAACTTCACCTGTTCCTGAGCGCATGCACAGAGCATGAAATAGAAAACGCAGGTGAATATGCAGTCCATTTCGAGGTTCTCTAGGCAGAATTAAGGAAAAGTATTTTTAGCCACTGCATCAACATGCATGTCAAGTTTCTTTCTGTCGGTTGCTCTTTCAACAAGACATCGTCTGTGGTTGTAGTAAAAACGTCAGATGTTCTTTAAGTTCAAGATGTTTTTACCTGCTGATGGAGTTGACTACTTCCAACCTCAGCTCGCCTGCAAACTTTTTTCCTGAAGTTAAAAAAGGAACTACACATCTTCGTAGTAGATTTATCTTAAACTGAACCGGATGTTTTGGCGTTCATTGATCATCCCTCCAAACTGAATGAAAGTTGCTGCATTGAAGCAACATGTGAGGTTCAGTGTAGATTAAATGTAAGTTGAGTGTGGATGTTCCGACCTGGACACAAGGTTGTGATACCCCATGGAGTTATTCATGGGTACGTGGTTGGACTGATTCATACCCTTGCCAGACTGGAGTCTTGAGAGCACCTGCACGCGCTCGTCAATACTACATATGAAAATCATGAAAATTTGTTTTCTTCTGAAAACCTCGCACTCTGGCATGAGGTTTCTTGCCAGTTGGTTAAGGTATACAATCTTTGTCAATTCATTTTAAAAGTGGTTCAAGTTCTTATTCAAAACCTATAACAAAATAGATGAATTTTCAATAAGGTCATCAAGGGCCATTCAGAATTGGCCAGCAGCTGATGTTCCAGCTGGAAAATCAGGCCTGGACCCGAAATAACTGTTTGGGTGAAGTCAGTTTACGCTTTGGAATTTGTCACCAGGTGAACAACTGACCTGGAATTTTAGTCCTTTTATTCACTTTTGTAAGCAGCCCAGGGGGTTGAAGCGCGTTGACAAATAGTTCTTGGAAATTTTGAGGGTTTTTTTGAAGCGAGCATCTGTTATTGTTGTGGGCAAACAATAGAGGGCATCGTTCGCCTGCTGAGTTTGAGATGAGACTAAACAGAGATGAGCACGACCATACATGTAAAGAAGATAGTGAAATTTAGTATCATGCCCGGTTGCATCGAATGAAATGATTTGAAAAACTGCTGAGTTTTACCAAACAATAGCACTCATCTCTGCCCAGTAGCTGTGACGAAAATAGATCACTTTCAACGACTGGCTGTGATACAATTTCTTTGAGATGTAGTGCCGGGGTGATGTAAGCTTACAATAGATTGAATCATTGAGGCTAATTTGAAAAAAAGAGGGAGTTTTTGAAAGATTTGCGTCTTTTTGGCATAAGAACATGAGTAGTCACTTGGGGAGGAAGTGTTGGCCTATTTTAGTGACTCACTGTGGTGAGGGAGTTGAACATTTATGATCAAATAGTTTGTTTGTGGATGTGACACGTTTTGGATCATCTGGTAGGTAATCTT
Organism: Lineus longissimus; assembly: GCF_910592395.1. Classification (NCBI taxonomy): domain Eukaryota; kingdom Metazoa; phylum Nemertea; class Pilidiophora; order Heteronemertea; family Lineidae; genus Lineus; species Lineus longissimus. Next base: position 3,820,551 of record NC_088314.1, read on the forward strand.
AAGCATTCTCTATTAACATTTCGCCTTCTCATTCAAACCTCAAAGAGTTAACGTGTGGTACTCCTGCAAAAATCTATATTCAAGGTCTGTTTACCCAGTGTTGATAATCAATCGTATTCCAAAATAGCATTACCTTGCCAAACAAAAAGTTTATTCATCAGAGTCCATTAAATTACATTTCATCCCAGTCTCCTCTGAGGTGGCCATTAATGATGACCAGTATCGCTCACTCATTCATTTCAAGCCACCAATCAATAGTCGACCGATAAAACAATATTTGCTGTATAACATCATAACGAAGTGGCATATTGGCTGCCTACAGGTTTTGCCGTTTCTCACCCACAGCAGTCAATTTTGAGATTTACAGAATTTTCACAAAAAAACCACTACACCAAAACCGAAAGTTGTCTGAGTTTCTCTCTTAGTCATTGAAGAAACCTTTCTCGAAATAAAAACAGATTGCTTTGGAAATCTCATTGGAATAACAGTTTTGCTTCCACAGGGGCAGGTAGCCAATCAGGTCATGTGACATTTGTACAACTGGGGCTATTTTTAGACTTGGAGCGAGTTCTCCGTGTTGAAGTGCTGCTAGCCTTAGCTCTGGGAGATCCCAGCATTTCTGTGTGCTTATCCTGGATTTACTGGTATACCGATTTTCCCCAATTTCATTTCAAATTGTGAGGTATGTATTTTAAATCAGTTGCATCAATTTTAATTTCAATTACATGTATATACATCATCATATAAAAAGTTTATTTTTCACTGATTGCCACGGTATCGCTAACGCAGCTAGCTATCAGCTACAGGTACAGTGCTAACTCTAATAGCATTTAGCTCTGTTCCTGTGGGAGCTAGTGATATTCTCAAGACTGTTCTGACAACTTCCATCACTTCTATTTTTGTTCCTACAGCAGTTGAGTTTGAGTTTTTTTCCACTTTCATGTATTCATTTCATCTTATATTTCTTGTCCAGTTCTTGCAGACAAATAATCTGTATTTTGCCAAAAAAAGCTACAATTATGATATCTGCATTTGCTTCAAGTTGATTGCTTTTGAAATGTAGGTCAGTATTTGACCTAATTTACATGTAAGAGGTTTTCGGCCTCATTTGTGCAATAAAGCATTGTATATTAGTATAATTGGAGAGTTCGCCTGATGTTGGGCTATCTGCATAGGTGGCAGTAGTGGTTTCCATCTAAAACACCACTGCTGCCTAGAACAGGCTAATTTTGCAATCTTACCACTTCTGAATCAGAATGCCTGCATCTGTTATAAATACTGTGGCCAGCTTGATGATGAATCAGGAGTTGTAAGGTCTTATCTTACAACCCGATTCCAACTTGTAATGCAATTTACTATCGTGACTCAATCTCGTAGCTTGTAGTAAGGCCGATTGATTAACAGGTTTTTACCTTGACAGCAGTGGTCAGAACTAACCTTCCTTGCCATGTGAAGCTTATTTATTCCAAACCCCTCTGTGAAGTTCATTGAGCGCAGACCCTAAAAAAAGCATCTTGTGTTACGAATTTGGTTCTCGAATATGTTGCTGCACACCGCAAGAGATGTTACTTTAGGACAGACTTGTTGGAAAGGCAATACTTAGACCTGTACATTTCAAATTCAAATGTTGGAAAGTGTTAATGCACACTTTATATCTATTATATTGACATGTTCTTAATCAAAAGTAAGAATGATATAACCTCATTCCTGCTTGTAATCAATTGATAAGCAGATTGCAAGTTTATTAATTATAGCCGCACTTACACCACCTGAAAATGGACCACCAATCTTGGTTCGGGAACCAATGCCGCACCATCGAAAATCCACCAAGCGCTTACACCAGCGCTGCATTTAGTTATAAAATCCGGCTACAGATGGCGCGCAAACAATAAGCAGAACGCGGAAAGCCTTGGCAGAAAGCGCCATTTCGAAAGCGCCGCCTGGAGCCGAACCATCTAACTAGCTAATTGCCGAACCATTTGCGCGTACAACACGACAAAGCCGAGCTTTTAACAAGCCGGGCGAATTTGGACCATCAAGCTTGGTGGGACAAATTCGCTCGGCAATTTGTATCGGCAATGGATTGCCGAACCAATTTGTCGCGGCAATGTGGTGGTGTAAGTGCAATTGGTCCACCAATATTTCGTGGTGTAAGCGCAGCTTATGACTCACAAACGCATAATTATTTATGTAATCGGGCAAGGTTATCATTATCATGTTTTTTGTACAAATGCGGGTGTCTTTAATTAGTTCTGGTTCTAATGAGTAACTTTTACTATGATGAGGTTTCCTAGTGACTCAAACCTGTAACTTTTAGTTTTACACATAACCAAGTTATCATTAATTAGGCCAGGTGTAAATGGCCAACAGCAAAAGATGAAAGTAATAGCAGTTTGGGCAACCTAATTAGGGGTTTTCCAGGAACTTTATAGTGATTACTAACTAAATTACTAATGATCAGTAGTTGGAAGAGGGGCTATAACAGATCAAGGTGATGAAGACCATCTGTCCAGTTTTACCCTTTTGTTGTGCTCTACTTATGTTGCATCTGCTGTGGGTGGGGCCCAGGAACTGGTGTGTGTTATCATTTTTAGTTTGAGGCCTAGTTGGGCCATGATTGTCTGTGTCCTGTCTCCATACAAAATACATACGTCTAGTGAGGGACTGAGCAATCATCACTTCAGTGTTATTACTTATTGGCGGGACTGTATCTTTATGAGATGTGGATTGGCTTAACTCATTTTAGCAGTGGTTTTCTAGAGATGCTATTTGCTAGAGGTTCTTAATGCTTACCATTTGATAGGGGTTATACTTATATCTGGATCTGACACTGTTTGCCACCTTAATTCGTTCAAAACAAATTCTGTCATTCATCGTTAACTTGAATGGTTCAGATGTTCTTTGAATGTTCAGAACGCTAACAGCAATGGGTTGTAGTATAGGTTATCATCGTTTCTAAAAATAAACACTTGTAGCATGCGCTACACAAATCATGCAGCGGTGAAGAGAAGTGGGTGGCACACCAAGTAAAAATATTTGCAAGTAGATTGGGAAAATGAAATGTAAAGAACAAGACAATGATTTCTGTTGAAATTGATTTGCCTTTCGGTAACAAAGTTGTGATTCATTTCTGAAGAAAGTCCGACCTTGGTGTTTAACCCTCTCTATCCCGAGAGCCGACAGGTAATGGTGGCTGCATGTTGACTCTTCAGGTGTTTTTGAGATACCGAACTTCTCCACAGAAAGTCAGTCCATTTCAAGAATATAAGCTGAAAAATCCTGTACATTTGTGTCCAGAATTGTATCAATGTACAGGTCGTGTCCGCTAGACTTGGGATGAAGTCAGTTTTGCAGTGTGTTCAGAACTTAATGCGATGATTTGAACTTCCACAAGAGCTATGCTGCATTAAATACTGGCTCCAACTTCAGACATGCACTTAATTTGAAAATGTAAACACCTGCTAGCCGCCATTTGCCGGCACAGATCGTGGAAAGGTCACGGAGAGTCTGCCGCCAGTGGGTGCTTGGAAATTCCATGAAAATTGGATTGGAATATTATGGGATTTTGTTTCCCAAGGGGGTTGGAGTTACTGAAGTTTGAGACCAATGGAGGATTGGTCGAGTTAGTGCAACCTAGGTGGTACATTTATCTTAGTTTTTTTGTTTATATCGATTGGTCTTGGCATCTATATTTACTGTATATAATTGCTGTCAATTATTCCCCAGCAATTTTAGGTATGTCCAGTTTCGTGGTAGGTACAGGTGTCATCGTTTCAGCATGGTTTAAGAGGAATCTTTCTAAAATCCTGTATCGGTTGGAGCATGTGGATGTCAATAAGGGCATCATGGCCCTGGCAGCTTGCCATAGGGACTTGAACCCTCAACCTCCAGTGTCCCACCCTTTATTGAATTGATAACAACGTATCTGTCCAGTCATTCTAGAGGTATGACATCTTAATCAACTTGATGAAAAATATAATATTAACATTTTATGACCTTTCTACCTTGGTATGGTATTTCTTGTTTAAACACTTGGGAAACTCACTTGACCTGGAAATCAAAGTCCACCTTCTCCAGCGCCTCGATTCGGTAGTGTTGAGGGCACTTTGGTGTGATAGGCCTGCATTATTTCGTGTGCATACATAGCCATAGGTATATATGATACTCGCTTTCATGTACTGTGTCTTATTTCTCAAGTTTGGGTCATCTCGTTCAGGGGACAGAGGCCAGTGTCATTAAACAATACATGATATCAGACATTGAATAATCAAAAGTGATATGGACAATTGGATATATTGAAGATAGAATGATGGAAGACTCAGCAGCAAAAGTTGGAAAGTTTCATTGAAGAGTGAAATAACCTTTGCTTAACACTGGTCTTCAGTGGGATTAGACAATGGGGAGGTACCACTTCCGCCAACGCAATGTGATTGTCCCAAGAAGAGGCAGGACCAGAAGGTCTCTCTGTCTCCCAACAAGGTAGGATCCGGCTCCTTCCAGCTTCCCCAGTGTCCTTCCTCATGGCTTTCTTCTTCTTCGTATCACTTCATCGCATCATCTCCACACCCATGAGTGATAGAAATGGCCAATTCTTGTTACTCTTTTGTAGTTGTTCCAAAGGGGTTAACCTTACATTATTGCCCGTCAAGTTGTACTTCGGACGAATCAATATGTTTTATGACGATATGCGAAATGCTCCTAACTACCTGTGCCCATTCAGTGTAAAACTTGTTGAGAAGTCCCAATCCATATCGCTGCTTCAACTGTTTATACCACTTTCATGTATACAGGTTTTGCAGTGGAAAAAAGCAGAAAAAAAGTAATACATGCTGTTCAAATGCACATGCACTCTGCTGCACGTAGGCGTTCCTTTACAACCCCCGTTTTTTTCGAAGCGAGTTGGTTCTCATGTTGTATCTGTAGGGTTAAATTGTCTAATCTATTCTTCCTAGGCCTATAGGAAGCTCATTGAATGCGAGATTTGTTATACAGAGTATGTTATGGTGGTGGTATTGTTCAGTGTCAGTGGCGTGTAGGTGCCATTTCATAGTCATTGAACAGGCCTATATGTCATTTTAGGCCAGTCATTTACTGGCTGTACTTCTGTGGACTTGAACGCAGGATTCGAATGTCATCCTTGCCAAGTCGGTCTAAAAAGGCCTCATTTGGTTGCATTTTGAGGGAGTTATGGTCTCAGATGGATGATATACCATAAACGCTTCCAAGATGATGGGAGTTGGTCTAAAATCGTTCATGATAAGGTAAGCCATTCGATGAAAAATGCGGCTGGAAATATCATGCAGTGATAGTTGGTGGAAGTCTGTCAGCTTCTAGACTTTTTCATCTCACTTGCCTACCCGGTTTTACAAAAGAATGTTGGTAGGTCTTGCCACCAAACCTATAAGCTTGTACATTATAGGCCTAGCGTTTGCTTAGAAAGCGGCACTTCAAACATAATAGAATGTCTTGTAAGCCAATTATCTATCATTTTGGACACAGTGTCTTGTGGAAAATGGTAAATCTCTTCAAAATTGCTAAGCTGTAGTTTTGGTGGTGGTGAGATCTCAGCATTTCCCATTGGCTATGATAGCTTTGAATTAGGGTCACCATGTGATGTTGAGGAGCACTCTACTTGTACAATAATGGTAAAGCTGCACTCTGCTTGGACCACAATGATGCCCTGAGCACTCTGCTTGAACTGCTCTGATGCTCAGCAGCACTCTGCTTGGACAACAATGATGCTCAACAGCACTCTGTTTGAACCACTCTGATGCTCTGAAGCACTCTATTTGAACTGCTCTGATGCTCAACAACATTCTGTTTGAACTGGGATGATGCCCTGCACCATGCAGCAGTTGGGTCTGATATTGAGCTAGAACTGTAGTATTACATCGTTTTAATGTCACAGAAGTTTAAAAAACTTTTTTGTGGCGTGATGGGGTATGACAGCCATTCAAAAAACATCCTGACATTCGGTATGGGGTCATTATTTGTGTAATGATAATTGCCGAGCCATGCCCTACATAGGTTTTTTATTTGCTCACAATATCAATGATATAGACATGATGAAATGAAGATCATGATATTCTTTTTGGTGCCATATGGCGTCTATTCATCTGAGAATTTAACTGCTGTACTATTATTCTGACTGCTGTCTTTACATACTCTACCACTCTTAGATGGCGGACAATGATTGGCAATTTGGTGGTTGTGAGGCAGCTACTGATCAGGATATGCTGCAACTGGCAGACACAATTTGTAAGCGTAGTTCCTGCCTGTTGTAAAAGATGATGGTAGCTTATGTAACTCTGTTAGAAATGGATGTTGTATCAATGAAGATATCGTTATCATGTATAAATGTCTGGAAATTATGATTGAAATTGGTTATTTATGCAATTTTATGCAAGTTTTATGAAATGGTAGTCTGTAGGCCTACACGTGTCATTCACGTGTGGCAGTGGAGTGTAAGGCAATGAGGGGCCCCCCCCAAATTGATAGGTGATTGCTAGTATGTTTAGGTGTTGCCTCTATATGACACACCATTCCAAGAAATATTCAACATCACAGGAAATCGCTGTCAATGACCCTGCAGGTGCTTTTATACACAATGACATAAACCTACAGAAGTATCCCTTATAGTCAGAGTTCACCTGCTTTGCTCATTGAAACAGCCTTCCCGCCCTTAATGCCAAATATCATAATGTTATGTGGGCGGCCTAGACCTGCATGTCTGATCTTGTGAAACTGATACTTTGATCCGGGTTTAAAACGTTTCCATTGGGCCTGGGATGTACATGTACCAGTCTTGTCTCATCACCTGATTCAACCATTACAATAAAACACATCTGTGCTACGAAGAATCAATACGTTCACAGAAATTCAGCATCTGATGTGCGGTGCCGAGCTGCCATATTGCGCCTATACAGAGCTTATCTATGACGGTTATGTATGTGCATGCCCTGGCTGTGTGACAGCGATATCTGTAGGATAACTGTACATTAGAGTATTGGTGCTGATTGTGTGGGCATGGTCGGACTGGTGTGACAGACATTGTTGGTCATCGAGAGTTTGGATATTTCAGTGTAGGATTCTGGTTTTAGCAGACCAGCAATGGACATAAACATCTATTTAGGAGTCCACTTGGCTGGTTGGAGCTGGTTTTGAAGGGGAACAAGATGAGGTAGGTCCAATACAGCTGTCACGTATTATATACAGACATCTTGTCACTGTTACTCTAGACCCAGGTTGAAGGGAGTTGGTTCTTCTGTTGTTGCCTTCATTTCTTAGTTCACTTCCTTACTGCCCCACTTGATCGGATGGATATCAGCCATTTGAAGGGTCCTCGTACTGTTTGGGCCTTGATATGAAGTGCGACCAGATATCTTGTGTTATGATGAAGGTCAGTTGCAATTTGGACAGTGTCACTTTACATGACAATCAATCGACTTCCTCCGGTTCCCACAGGGATTCTAGTTGCTTCATTGGTGAAGATATTCGATCTCCTGGATCCTTTCAGTTCTCAAAGTCCCTGACATAATGTCAATACCATATTCCAATCAGTGGTTGAAGTGTATTGGCAATGCAATCTTAAAGCGATGGTGTGGGTTTTACAACTTGGATGGATAAGGCTGGTATCTGTCACCCAGGCAAATAAGTTTCCCAGACTGCAGTTTCAGTTTCTCGACCCCAGTTTTTAGGTTATTCCCAATGGCAATTTTGCCTTGGTGATCATAGCTTAGCCAAATTGTACCCCGAAATTATGTTTATTCTTTGAACTGCTCTAGCTTGACTGCTTCTAACCTACACGTTTTACAGTTGAAATGCTTTGACTTCAGGTAAATGGGCTTTCTTAAGCGATTCAACAACGCGTTCTTGTTTGTTGATGTCTGGCGACTTTTAACAAATTTCTGGCGACCCATAGAACATTCTGCCAGTATGTGCAGTTGGCCTACAAAAGCTGTTGTGTACCTATGAAAAAAACTTCTATTTTAGCTATTGCCCATAAATTTGCCCACAAATAAACTCCTTTAGTTCAATGTACCACTTGGTGCTGATAAAATGTTCCCTGGTGCTGATAAGATGTTCCCCTGGGAAGGTTTGGGTCTGTTTACGCTAGATGAAACATCTGGCAATCAGCATGGCACCTCCAAGTTATTGACGAGTGACTCTCTTGGGTCGCATTGCCGGCACGAAGTGTAAGATGATTGTGGTTGATTGCAGAGTGATTCACGGGTCCCTAGGGGTGCAGGGTTCATCCCCCACAGTTACCAGAGACCATCACGAAGCTTAAACAATAATTTGATGCCAAAGTGAAATACACCTCCTTGTGCTTAATTTTTGAGTCAGGTCCCAAAGCCCCCACCCTTCGGTTCTCTAAGTGTATTCCCCTTTACCAAAGACTAGACACGCACAGCCCAGTAAACACACTTTTGCTAAAATTAACTAGATAAATACGCCAATTATGTCAACAGCATCATTGTGTAAGAAAAAACATATCTGCGGATCCCATGCTCCATTTATGACTGGGTATAGATGAATTCTCTTAAAGAAACTGCCAATTTATCAGCAAAACAGGAGCTTGCGTGTCATGCTCAATTGGTTTTCTGCAAGTAAATAGCTTCTCGGAGAGAAAGTTCCTAATGTTAGCAGCCATCATTACAGCAAAAACATGAGCTTGGAGTGTCATGGTCCATTTGTCTTCTAAAATTGATGCCAGTGGATTCTAGTACGTCTGGTACCATTATCTAAAAAGCTATTGTTGTGGGGAATGATAAAGTTATTCTCGATTGGTTTGGGATGGTTTCAGAACCTGTGTTCGGCAGATGATTTCATGTTAATAAGGAAAGAAAAGAAATACCTCTATCCTGTCACATCCATCCGCCCCCCCCCCCCCCTGACAAAATGCAAACTACAGCACACAAAGGGAAGGAACATGCAAGGGCTTTAGGAAAGTCAGTAGGCATGATGGGGCAAAGACCACCTGAGGATCACCAATTGCCACTTTCCATTGTTCCATGTTCATTTTGCACCAATTACCATGAGTCAATTTTACTGTTTACTTTTGTGACGTTTTGTTGTCAAATGATCACCTTATTGTCAACATCAGACCATGTTGATACTTAATCCTAATCCTATAGTTCTTTTGACCTTATTACTCGGGGATTATGACGTGGGCAGTTGTTGTGATTATGTTTATAGCACAAAATCCATAAATAAGTCGTTGACTAATGTCCTGTATTGTGTATGGTATGTGGTCACATATTTTGATATTTGGTCATCACAGAACTTTGTGTGTCAAATATTCGACAAGAACTTGGTAAGGTAGAGTCGCTTCTGAGGTTTGGTCTTTTCTCTTTGCCTCCCCATTGATTTATTTGATGTTAATTAGGCTTGCACTATTAATTAGACCAGTTCATTACCAAACAAAAGAATCTTGTACTCAAAAATTTGATTCATTATGATGATCTCTGAGCATTCAACAAGAAAAGTGATTAATGATAATTGCAGAAATTTGGTTCTTTATTTGATAGCAGTCGACCTTCCTGACTTTCTTCCATTATTTGCTGTCAATTTTTAAGAACCTTGAAAACAGCAACAAGCCAGTGAGCTGTAAACACTCTGGGTTCAATCGACATTTTGTACTTGTCCAAACCTACCAATACCTTTCTTCCAGAACACTGAACTTGTATAAAAAGGGTCTGTGCAGAATCGGGAAATCAGCCAAAAAACATTGATTAATGCAATGATCAGCTGATGTTTTGAGATCCATTTGACCCTATTGATTCAAAGTCTGTATTTCGAGTTGTGTCAAACCAAATCAAATTGTTAACTTCTTCGCATAGAGACATACATGTAGTTCGCCAAAACTGTTATTTTCTTGATACACACATGAAACTTATACTTCCAGGTGGCATGAAGTTTGATTCTCCTCAATTTTCCAGATAATTACAATCCACATTTAATTGTTGTTGCCACATATTTGCAGCCTAGTAAAGCTTGCCTCTGTTTTCTCATTCTAGTGAGCTGACAGCACTGCCCCCTGGTGCTGAGAAGTCACACCTGGAGAGGTCAACATCACTCAGCACCTACCCAAAGGAGCATAGCAAGCTGTCCAGGACCAGCCGACAAAAAACGGTCATCGGACAGACACAACTGCACCGGCAACACTCGTGTTTACATCCAGAGGAAGATCAGCGAGTGAAACAGTCTCGCTCATGCAACACGTATGAATTATCGCAGGATCTCCAGGATAAGCAGTTAGAGATGCTCGAGCGCAAATACGGCGGCCATTTTAGGACACGGCGGGCCGCCACAACGATTCAACAGGCATTTAGGAAGTATTCTATGAACAAGAATTTTGAAAAGTTACGCCATGCTAAAGCGGAGAAACGTATCTCTCGACGCTTTTCGGAGTATAATCGTAGTGCGTCTATGTATGATGAAATGGAGGAGGAGCTGGATAATGAAGGAACCTTGAAGGCAAATATGGGGAAAGGCCATTCGTTATCGCCAAAACAGCTCGGACGAGCGCATACAGTCGCTTTGGATAGAAATTATAACGCAAGCGGGGATTATGATGATAGTGATGTGTGTGAGGGTGGTGAACCCAGCAAAAGATTAGAAAGGTCTGGGCGTGTGGATATTGATGATAACAAGACCATGGACCAGTTACCGTTGTCAGAAACAAATAATAACCGGAACTCATACCCTGAATTGAATGACAGCAGTCCGGGTGAGTCTTCACGAGGGTCACCTATCTCTACTGAGGATTTACATAGTGTCAATTTCGAAAATTTGTTAGAAAGTCGTGAGACGGACATTCTTAATGACAGCTTTCACAGTGACGGTAGTCAGGACTCGGGAACGGGTGCCCACAGGGGTGGGAATCAGTCACAACGGTCTATACCAAAACGTGGGAAGAGGGGACCTCCTCCTCCCCCACCACCTAGATCAGACAGTTATAAAAACAGTATTTTGATGCAAAAATCTCAGTCACAATTGCAGAGGGAGGAACCTCTGTATGATAATTTACATGGACATGGGCATTCTGAAAGTGCACCAATCATAAATAGTGAAGTTCAAATAAAAGTAGACTGTGCCTCACCGACAGACGACCAAATGTTTGACCAAAACTCAAAACTGTATGCAAACCAGGAGGTAAAGTTCCGAAATCGTAAATGTATCTCAGACAGTGCACTCGGTGGTTCGGGTAAAACACCTGACGCGTCGCCAGTATGGAAACGAAAAAGTGCGCCGGCCCCTACTAATTCAACAAGTAACTATAGCCTAAAGTCGGACACGAAACGCATGAGCAACATCTCCGAAAATAGCGAACCAGAAAGTGTGTCTGAGGAGCAAATGCGTTACTCCACGAGTTCCCAAAGTGGGTCAGACACTGCTTCTATTGGGAGTAACAGTTTAGGTTCAGACTTTAGCGGCTACCAGCGCTCCATGGAGAGTATAGGCTACCAGCGGAGCGCTAGGGTTAGCATGGAGTCGCCACATATGCTGCTGCCGCCGAGGATAAGTGACAAGCAGCGGAAACGGGAGTACAGAGTAGGATTAAATCTGTTTAATAAGTAAGTATACATCTTGGTGAATCCTCTTTATGAAGACCTGCTTTCTCAGTCTGATGCTCCCTGAAAGTTCTTGGAGGAATTCTTTCAGGGCAGGATATGTCTCCCCGGGTCCGGAATCTTGGCCAGTTGAGCTTTGCTTGAAAAAATGTAGTGAGAATGATGCACGTCTTCTCCTGTGGGAAGCAACTCCTTTGATGGTTGGTGCTTGCATTCTCTGACAGAAATTGATGGCCACAGATTTAAGCGAGAGATCAATGGGATAAGATCTTATCTGCTCCAAGTGCAGTCCATGAGAGATTAAAGGAGAAGCCCGGTTCTCTGGCCTCAGTTGTCATTCTGCTAAATGATTCTTACCAGCGTGCGTGATAAATTGCATTTCTACGTGAAATTGGTCTTGGCAATGAGAGCCAATTTACTAATAGTATAATGGACTGTTATACGCATTTCGTGGCGGAATGGCCGGTTATTGGGCAAATGAGTTATATAAGCTGCCCCAGACATGTAAGTACATGCAAACTGCATAAAGTCTGGTCAGTTGTACACTTTACATGTATCTATGACAGTAACTCCTTCAATGGGGTATTTGACCCAAAAGATGCTGTCTGTCGGCCTAGCTATCTGACTGGCTCGCTGTCTTGCACCTACAGCAGTTGTCTTCAACTGCTTCCTGCCCATTTCTTTGCACACCAGTATCTACAACATACTCTACTGTTCAATACTGATAGACGTACAAGGAGGAATTCACCAACTGAAAATCGTGAAGTCCATTCCCTTGGCAAACAAAAAACAAGATGATTGGTCAGATGTAAACACTCCTCCTCTTTGTTAATGAAATTAATTAGGACACATCTTGTCGATTTGAATTGTTGTATGGCAGTTGGTGTGGTTGATTGAATGAGTAATTGTCCCGAAGTGAATGGCCCTTGATGGGATTTACTGATATACAAGGACAAATTGTGTGTACTTAGCTATTGAAAAATGAGATGTCGGGGAAAGGGTTGACATGTGGCCATGTTTTCATTGAGGGTGGTATTCAGTTGGTGAGTGCATTGCTAATCACTGGTAGTACTACATGGGCGGGCTTCAGATTTCATGGAACCGCATTCTTTCAGAAGGTATTTTGATTATTTACTCGATGTGATGCAGTCTTGATCAAGACATTTTGCTAGTACAGAGAATTTGAATTTGACACAGTGGCTTCATGCTCTCAGAACACTGCACTATACTAGGCCATCGAGAGTGATGAAGGCTGCAGTGACAAGATCAGCAAATAATGAAATTATTGGTAGGTCTCGAGTCCGATCAAGTTAGATGCGAATGGAACCTGAACCAACCCATATCGATTGGACGGCTCATTCCATAAACCTAATCATGACGAATCACTCATCAGTTATCCATCACATCAGCCAATACACCAGCAAGAAACAATCTTTCAGTGTCCTACCAGTATCGCCTAACTGTTGCCTTGACGTCATTACAAAGTATCATGTGATTGATTTTCTCGGCTTTTGTGTGAACAGCGATCTGTCCTCAAAGATATGTCGATGGTGCGTCTATAGGAATTTTCTTAAGGCGATATTGCGTTGGCTAAAGGTCATAGAAGCTTCCATCTGAGGAATGACTTTCTTACAATGCCAAAAATTTGTCTGCCCGAAGATGGTTCTAGAGAAAAGTGTTCCAAAGAGTTCAGTCTCAAAAAGACACCGAAAAAGTACTAGATCTTGTAGTAGTGTATTTTATAATCGAATTCTGAGTTATTCTAGCACAGCACGATAATCACAAAGCATACTCTTAGTAGTGCAATCTATGACTCCCAACTCCCTATAGGACGGCGCCAGCTACATCACCAATACATTACATGGATCAACAGAGATCCTTTCACTACTCAGCTGTCAGTGTCAGTATCACGAATCCGTCAATATCGGCGACATGGCAAATCATTCAATTGATTTGCTTGTGACGTCAAAGTGATGTCATAAAAATGCTTTAACGCGATACTTTTTTTGAGCTTGGAGGCAAATTGACACTGTCACATCTATTGACAACTCAATTGAAAGACATCCTACGCATCCTAATGGTTGTTGATGTAGGCAGATTGAGAGCCATTTTTCTTGATTCTAACATTGTTAGTGTCAATACATGTGAAGTGGTACAGCAACGTGGGGCCATGTACGCACATGACTTATAGACCTTTGGAGGACGATTTTTTTGAGAATTTATTTCCCTAGTCTCGGGGGTATTATTCAGTCATATAAGGTTGCCAGACTTTATATTGGATTCTTATTTTGTAACTTTATAATCTTTTGCTAGTACTTGAAATTCTGTTCTTTGCCCAAACAGTGTAGGTTGATCAACATCTAAAAGTTTTAACAAGAGTTTTATTTGGTTCATGGAATAATTGCCAACTTGCAGAGTGTATTGACATATGACTGACAGCCTCAGGGCTGAGGGCCTTGGTTGTGAATTGTTGTGAATTTCTCCAAACTCAAATGATTACCTATGATTCTTTAATATCTGATATATTTCTTCTTTTTCTCACCAGAAAACCAGAGAAGGGTATCTTTTTTCTTGTCCAACGATGTTTCATCGAAGACTCGCCACCAGCCGTTGCCAAATTTCTCATCACGCGGAAGGGTCTGAGCAAACAAATGATCGGGGAATACTTAGGGAATCTTCAGCTTGCCTTTAACATGGAAGTATTAGAGTAAGTATTGGGACCTTGGGCAAGGCACTTAATCATTTGGGTTAACTTAACTCCTCCTGATAACTGTGTGAATAGGTTAATTCAAACATGAGGGCAAGTTTTAACTCTGATATCACTATGCTACTGTCTGTTAGTCTAAACCACATTATGGTGACAATAGGGCCGTTTAGACGACAGGCGAAAAGACCGCATTCGGATCGAATCTGGATGAATCCGGATTAAAACCACCCAAGGCGATGGTACCTTTTTAGTCCGGATGCAACCACATTGATCCGGATCTTTTTGCGTTTACACGACGAAAAATTAATCCGGATTCGGGACGCATCCGGATTTTTTCGCGTCGTCTAAACGGCCCTATTGACTGACTGTCATGTGTGGGCAGACACAGCCTCCTGTGAGGCAAATAAGTCATCATTATCTTCTCAGTTCAATATCTAACTTACTAGTAATATATCAGAATTAGTATAAGTTGGTGAGTTGGGCTGGAGGCTTAGATGAAAAGCTGATCCCCTTTCTAAGGCAGGGGATTATGCTGTCTGGCCAATATATATTTTCTTTGAAGTTTTCCTGTGGTATATCTGGTATTCTTTTAGTTCTTGGTTTGATATACCGGTTTGCAGGGATGTTACTTGAGTATTATTTATACGATATGTTTTAAACTCAACTGTTAATGACAAGGTCGTTTTTGTCTTACCCTGTTTACACCATTAACGATGACCTCTGTTCTGTCTTTCAGTTATTTTGTTGATGAGATCGACCTCTCAGGTTTACAAGTTGACGTAGCTCTGCGGAAGTTCCAGACCTACTTCAGAATGCCGGTAAGTGTGATGTGATGTTCGGTCATGGCAGTCAACTATTCAAACATTGAAGAATCCACCAGGGCGTGTTTATATCGAGTTAAATAGAATCTGAAGGGTTAAAATTCATTGTCAAGATAAGGAAATAATCTACATAGTGCATACTCTTTATCTTTCATTCTCTATTGTGATGCTCTGAATAATTAATGGATCTGTGGACCAGACAAATACATCATCCAGATGGCTAGAAAATTTAGAGATTTCATGGAAAATATCGAGGCTGAGAAGGTCCTGTTGAAATACAAATATTCAAGTCCTGTTGAATATAAATATGGTGTCAATATTGTAAGACAGAAAAAACTATCTTTCTCAGTTGAAATGTTAAGTGGATAAGAATTATCGATAGGCTGTCATAGCTAGATACTTGCAATGTAACAACTTTCCAGATAATCGATGTCAATTTCATCTTCTTAGGGAGAAGCCCAGAAAATTGAGCGTCTGATGGAAGCGTTCGCACACCGCTACTGTATATGCAATCCAGACCAAATCAACAAGTTTTCCACATCTGACACAGTGTTCCTACTAGCGTTTGCCATCATAATGCTCAACACTGATCTACACAATAGTAGTATAAAGAATGAGAAGAAGATGAAACCGAATGACTTCATCAAAAATCTTCGAGGTAAGGCTGTGATAAATGCAACAATCAATGGGTGTCTTTTGTGCCCCTGCTCAAGGGTACAATCATTATGCAGTTACGAAAAAACCTCAGAAGTCTTCTGGTAAAACTACGACATTAGATCTCGACAGTCAAAACATGATCAGCAAGTATTTTGACAAGATTTCATCCTGGTTACAACATTCTTTGGGAATCGTTGTGTAATTAGCCTTATAAAAGGTTGGGGGAAGTGCATGAAAAACCCACATTATTACTTGTGCAAAATATTGCCATCTGTCAACACACTGAAATGAGAAAAAGACTATATCAACAACATATCAACGTTAAGATTGTTACTGTCACAAATGTGCACAAAATGAGCCAAGTTGTCATCCCTCTGATCTAGTTTGTATCAGTCTATGTGCAGATGGCTCCAGGCTGATCTTGTTCTCATAGCTGAGAAAGAAATCGACTTTGAATTGAGATCGATTCAGAACAGTTTGACTGCTGCAAGATAGCCCTCCGATTATCTTGAATCAATATGTGCTTATAGTTGTACAGACATAATCTTGACCATTCTGAATATGAAACGCAACTGTAAGCACCAGAATGATCAGTGTGGTAAATGTTGACTGCTCTTTCTGGTTTAGTTGTATTTATAATAGCCATCTATGATGTTGAAATTTACATGTTCAAATCTTTCATCATTGCTTTATATCATATCATAAAAAGTTAGATACTCTGGGCTTGATGGAGCAGCTCCTGCAGTGTGCCATAGCCAACCCACCCTTAACCTGCCCTGCTTGACAAAGCCATGACCCATTATGGGGAAGAGCCAATCAGTTGATTTTCATATTGTTCATTCTCATCTCCAGGTATTGATGACAGTTCAGACATCGACCCAGATCTTCTCTTTGGAATCTACGAGCGGATAAAACTGCAAGAGTTCAAGGCGGGCGTCGATCACGTTATGCAGGTCATGAAGGTTGAAAAGTCAGTCGTTGGCAAGCGACCGGTAGGTTCTAAGGTATTTGTAAATAGCACTAACTCATCCCTCTCTCGCGTGGTAGATAATAGCAAGAATTGATAAAGATTATCGATTCTTGATGATAGTCATCAACCCATCGTCTGTGCATGTCCCCCTCGATGTTGTGACCTTTCTAATCCCCTAAAAAATCTCATTACATGGACAATCATCTAGAAGAAATAACAGCACCTTCAGTTATGCTAGTCAAACTCATGGTGCCAGTGTCCTTTGCATTGATTCAAGTTCTTTGTGGCTATGTGTTCTTCTGTCTCTGATGCTTGACCGGCTGCTGTGAACTTCTGGGAGTTCTGCGAGCCAGGACTCCTTCTCAACGGCTGACCCAATTTGCAACTCATTTCAAATGATGTTTTTACCCCAACTTGTATGGTGACTTCCTGCATGCATGCATGAGCTATCTTTTCCTCTGTTCCAAGCTTATTCATATACGGTAGCTCTTTATACTGATTGGGTCTGTCTCAAAGCACTTTGAACTTGTTGTACATACATGTAGAACTGAAGTGACTGTGGTATTTCGTGAGGCTTGCGACTAAAAGTGATCGTTCTTCTGTTGCAGATCCTTGCCCTGCCCCATCGACGTCTCGTGTGCTACTGCCGTCTCTATGAGGTGAACGATCCTAGTAAGAAAGAGAAGCTGGGACTTCATCAGAGAGAGATATTTCTTTTCAATGATCTGTTACTGGTAAGTTGGATCAATAGGTCAAGGCCATCCTGTCCACTTCAAAATCAGCAATAAGTTGAACTATCAGAAGTTGTGGTACAGGCTTTTAATCTCAGGTTTTCAAGGAATGCAGGACTTAATAGTAATATCTCTCTTGCATTCATGATTTCAGGTTACCAAAGTGTTCAGCAAGAAGAAGGGTTTCATCACGTACAGTTATCGCCAGCACTTCATGCTCTGTGGGATGCAAGTCTATCTCTTTGATACAAGTCGTAAGTCTGTTATTTTATGCCTATCATCTATTTCATGGATAAGATATTCAGTGTGAAGTAAAATGAGAGTCCTCAGAGTGACTCCGTGGTGTCACACTTTGGACAGTAAAATGTCTTGTAACAAATCTATTTCTATTGATGCAAGGCTCATGATGTGATGTGATGTGTGACTAAAAATCAAAGAGCTTATACAATACAAAAAAAGTGTTTACTCACAGCACCATCTAGAGAATTGACCGTCTAACTTATTCCTAATTTCAGACTACCAGTTTGGTGTGAGATTAACAAACCACATAGACGGTAAAGTGCTGATAACTTTTAATGCTAGGAATGAACATGACAGGGCCAAGTTTGTGGATGATCTCAAGGAGTGCATATTGGAGGTAAGGCAAAAAATATCTCCTTAGAATTAGCTTTGATCATGATATTCCTTGTCCAAGCTTAAAACAGGAAAGTGTGAAGAAGTGCTGGAATCATGGTCATTGGTTTCTGCAACATATGAAATTGACCAGCTTGGTTTCTCTCCCATCATATCATGATTGACTCTCGCCTTTTCAGATGAATGAAATGGAGGCACTGCGGATAGAAGAAGAACTCCAAAAACAGAAACACACGCAGAAACAGTTGGAGTTGAATCGTATCAGCAGCGACTCAGGGGTGGTCGATGTTGATCTGTTACGGCCGCTGGACTCCTCGTGTAATCATCTTTCAGCTACCGAATGTGGAATGAAGAAGTCTGCATTATCAAATTCATTGATAGATCTCTCTGATTGTAAGTTATCGAATATTTTCCCAAGTTCTGTTAAATAGTTCATAGCCTCTCTTAAAGATCAGTCCTAGTATTTTTGTGCGCAACAGAGTGCATCATCAGCGCTGGTAGATTTGAAGACTTAGGTGCCATCTCTAAACTTGCTGCAGAACTTGAGCGCCATTTCGAAAGCGCCGCCTGGAGCCGAACCATCTAACTAGCTAATTGCCGATCCATTTGCGCTTACACCACGACAAAGCCGAGCTTTTAACAAGCCGGGCGAATTTGGACCATCAAGCTTGGTGGGACAAATTCGCTCGGCAATTTGTATCGGCAATGGATTGCCGAACCAATTTGTCGCGGCAATGTGGTGGTGTAAGTGCAATTGGTCCACCAATATTTCGTGGTGTAAGCGCAGCTTTGGACAGCATGAGTGGGATTTGAGGCAGCCCTGTCCACTGAGCACCACTTCATACAGTGATTGTGAGCAGTATGCTTCTTCTATAGAATTCACCTGAATCCAACCTTGTCGCTTCCTTAAAGATTCATCCTCTTGAATTGTGACGCGATTCATGATAAGCTGCATCTGGCATCTTTTGAAATCAACAAATATACCACCTATTTCTGTCCCTGCATCTACCATCCCAATTGCTTGATGTTTATCGTCATCTGCTCCTCATTTCAGCGGGTACATTAAAACCACAAAGGAGAGGTAGTGGGGGATCTCTGGATAGTGGCATGGTAAGTACATGATTATGATGCCTACTTCAACCGTGTTATTATTGGTGGGGTGCAGGTTACATCTTTAAGGTTTAGCAATTGAGTTGAAATCTCTGTCCTGTTAGGCGATCTCTCATCTACCCACATGTCTTTGTTGATCAATTCACGAATGTGATTGTTTCTTGTCCATTAAGTGTTGTACATACAATGTGCATCAAACTAAAGGTATGGTTGTCCTGTCCTGATGCATCGAGTTCTTAAAGATGTAGGATTTGGGAATGTTAACTTCACTGTCTGTTCATGTCCATGTATCAACTTGGGTTTTCTACATCTGTTCTGATGTTGAATTCTTTGTGGCAAAATTGAAAAAAACCAGCACTCAAGTCTATCAACCTGTATTTTCTGCTTTTCATTTTTGGTTGAATTTGATATTTCTGTATCTATCAACCATTCCATCAAGATCCCAAGCTTAAAACCTCGCTTTTCAGATCCCTTACATTGGATATGATTCAAAGTAAGATGAAATGCAAAGTAGTCGTTGATTTGTAGATGGTTTGAGAGAGGAGATGTGACTGCTGTACTTGACTTTCATCTTACATTGAATGTTTTTAATTTGACCATTTGGCAATGTTTTACGACTTGGCTCTCTTAGTTTTTTACTCTGTTGATGAAATAAGTTCTCTTTTCCTCTTGGGACTGGTTGTCAATTTCTTTGATTCTTAATAACGCTCCGCCGCAGGCCCAGGCGGACAGCACTCCCAACTTCACCAGCATCACATTTCATTATTTCATTTGTCGCATCTTTAGAAATATCACAATAAAGATCGTAGATTCTCAGAGATGCCGTAAGTCCTTTAAGTTCTGTTTTTCTCTCATATTTTCACAAGACATATTAAAGTTACATTTTAGCTTTTCATTCTCCTCATGTGCACAACCCGAGTTTATTTTGACGTAGGATTTATTTGATTGAGCATGACAACAGACATGACTAATTATGTAGATCACCTTAAGTTGAATGCATTTTGTTATGCACTCTTATGTGAACAGCATGACTGAGATTAGGTCTTGTGTGGTCACTATGATCCCATTTCCTTAAAGGGACTATATCCAAGTTCCTTAAGGGACTAACTAAATGCGAGG
The DNA here is from genome assembly GCF_910592395.1 of Lineus longissimus. Classification (NCBI taxonomy): domain Eukaryota; kingdom Metazoa; phylum Nemertea; class Pilidiophora; order Heteronemertea; family Lineidae; genus Lineus; species Lineus longissimus. Next base: position 3,840,875 of record NC_088314.1, read on the forward strand.
TTCCATTATACTAATATACTCATGTATGTGGAATTGTTATGAAAGATTTAATGTTATGCACTGTTGATTCCAGGGCCGGCTCATCTTTTCAACTTAAGGTGAATGTCACATTCGTACCAGACTTAGTTGATAGTTGGCTGATGTCCGTCCGTTTGTCTGTCTGTATGGTGCATCTGTCCGTTCGTGGTGTTGTTACATATGATGACTTGTTCAGTCACGTGTCATGTTAGGAGCAGCTCTGTCAAACCAAATTGTCATGTTAGTGAGCACACAAGGCCAGGGTGGGAGGGGGTTAGTTCTCCAACAGATCACCAGGAAGGGCGTAATTAGAGACCATTATGTAGTTGAGTGGCCTTAATGACTACTGAAACTTCTAATGGACCTTGTGTCCTGTTTAGTGAGAAAAATCTTCAAGGAAATGCAGGACTTCACTTGTCATCCAAATGACTCTGAACAAAATCCACTGACTTCCTTCTTGCGATATATGATATTCCTGTTGTTGAATTAGGTGCTGGGCCTGGTCACAATTAAAAACAACTCACCGCTATCCGAGATGTTTTATTGAAGTAGTGCTGTTGGTTTTGGGCCTTGTGTTATGCAGAGTGTAACCCTGATTAACATATTTGAATATCGAGTGTACCGTGACGTGATCCTGTCTTGTGACTTGTATAGTTGAACTTGTTTAGATTCAAATATGTTTGACTGAAACAATTTTTGTCTCACTTCATCTACCTTGTTTCCCTTGAAATCAACTGATCACCTAGGCCCAGCATGAGTAACATTACAAGTTGTCATTGCCCAGCTGTTTGCAGTTCTTGTCTTAGTACTGGTGTCTTGTCCCCAAGACTGAGACATTTGTGAATGTTTGTCAAAATGATTTGTTACATCCATTCTGGTCTCCTCTGTGTCATATCTCCAGTGTTGTTTGAAAAATCCTGACATTTCAGCCGAGCTAGGCCTAGATGACATTTCTGAATCTCAAACCCCCGGACTCCAAAGTACAAGTGCCGATCTGCTGCGGCAAATAATATCTTTACACCACTTGTACAATTTATACATGTTTTGGTATCGATTGTTTCAGTCAGGTTTGATGCATTTATCAATTAAGTAAAATTTTCAAATTTCAAAATTTCAAAACTTTAAAACTTTTATCAGGTATGATATCTTCTCATTCTTCTTTATATAACTCCTGCTGGTCACAATGACTTCTTGCTGAGGTTAATAACTTTATTCAAGTTAACCCTGGTGCTGGCTTTGCCCGTTTCATTGTTTTTTTCATTCAAGATTTTTTTAGAAAAGATTATCAGTCTATTCAGTGGGTGCGCTGTAACCTAACAACTTTTACGATTTATTAAAAGCCTGCGACAGACTAACCTTTCCCTTTTCTTTTCTACATTTTGGAAAACCAGGATGTGTTATCCTACCTGCCTTTGAACATTTTTACAAACATTTTAGACTATCTTCAATAAGCTCAAACACTTCGCCAAACATTTATAGCTGTATACAATAGTTCATCTGCTGATCGATAATTTGCTTTTTTACAGCAGAAATGTACTGGACTTCAAGAGTATAATGCAGCTGTTGAATTTTAAAACCAAACGGTTCAAATATCGTGTACGGCTGCTTTCTATGAATCATAACAAACTCCTCATTTTCGTTGCAGTGTATGCTCCAATCCTCCACCACATCTGTCCGAACTGCCGCTAGTCAGGATGAAGCACCGGAGCCAAAAAGGCCCCAGCAAACTTCCTGGGAAACTTCCACGCCGATCCAAGTCAGTGGGGGCCACCACAAGAAGCACAAACAAAGGAGCAAAGGCCACGTGAGGGTGCTGGACTCGCATGGCCATGCATCTGATATCTGAAGTTATACGTCAAGAGAATTCGTATCGAGTTCGTTCCAACACAAATTGTGGGAACATGCCGGTAATATGCAGGTTTTTTGTTGAGTTTAACAGAGGACGTACATGTACATGTAGCATACTCAGATGAGACAGACCACTGCACTTTTGATTGTACATTGTTTGTAAAGTGTTGCTTGGTTCTTGTTTCATCCGAGACATGTTTAGGTCGCAAAACGTCGGGCAACCTACCCCAGTCAATGCGGTTGTCCAAGATCTGCCAAAGCACAATGCATGTGTCTACAAGAATTGACTAACATTTCTTGCAAAGTTTGTGCGGAATTCAAATGTTCGCATGGTAATCAGGAATAGACTCTGGGAAGGTGGCGCCCCCAGCGGGATTCTGGATGGGTGGACCTTACGAACATTGCTGGTTATGTCCGACGACAGGGAACTTGTAAAGTGCGCACCAATTTGGTACGCTGTTGTTAAAAGTGCCAAGAGTAGTGCAGTGGATCGTAGAGACCATGGCCCAAATTCATAAAGGGCGTTTAGCTCAAAACAGCGTTTAACTACTGAATAAACAGGTTCAGGTCCTTCATGTAAATCTTCACAGAATATGAATAGGCCCTGAAACTGATTAGAGAGAAGTTACACAGGTCTAACCCTTAAACACCCTTTATGAATTTGGCCCCATGTGTTTGCATGGTGCATTTAGATGGAGTTGTTGTTGTTAGATTGTGAATGTTGGCAAAAGATTTCACCTTGCTTGAAATCATGCAGCTTTGGTTGAGGACAGACTACCTTGGTTAAAGGGAGAGAAATGTGCACAAAGATAAGATGATGTCGAAGTTGGTGAAGTCTTGTCATTGAGCTACACCAGAGACATCAGACTTCAACCATGAAACTAGTGAACCAGATCATTACTAACTTTCTCGTGCAACGTAGAAGGGAGTGTGTCATCAGTCCCGTAGGGCTATCAATGTACAACAATTGTAAGGGCTATAAACACTTATACCAGAAATATTAAAAGCTCGCCTTTTATATTTTTGCCATCACCCATAGACAAAACCTGGAGTATATCTTTACATGTACCCTTGGTTGCTTTCAAGACCCTCAAACCAATGTGGTAACTGTATTTTATAGTGGTCTGTAGTAAAAAAGTGTCATTTCCCCCGGGGAGCTGTAGTTACATGTAGAAGCAGACTTGCACTGTGCATCCACAAGACATAGCAGGAGAGACAAACTGGCTTCAAGAATCTTTTTGTCTTATCCCACGTGGAAGAGGTTTATCATGAACTTGACCTGTCAAGCTGTAAATGTGTGAAAATAATCTGATATCCTAAGACCTGATGTGGTACACACAAGACTGGTGTCAATTCCAACTACAAATGTAGGTGTTTTGTCAATTAGGTAATGTATGCTTAGATTTATTCATGTGGTTTGTTTATACTGCCTAGGACAGGGGGGGGGGTCAATTAGAAACCTTAGTCCTAGGGATCGTTGTCACACTTGTGACATAAGAATATGTTTATAAACAAGAGTCATTTTTATAGGACGGTGTCATTCTGCATGTTCTTTTGTGATTATTTTGTGTACAGAAACAGTATTTCATTACAGCTAGCTAATTTATTTCTGAAAATTTCTTTAGTGTACGATAGAGTGCAAATGGAGAAAATGTAAAAAGCTTGAGAGCACTGTAGATCTGGATAAGGAAACCCCAGCAGACATCGAGTATATCTTTTGTACATTAGTTAACTTAGAAATTACGTCACAAGACTCAGTCACTAGACTCGGTCACTAGACTCAGTCACTAGACTCAGTCACTAGACTTCTTCTTGACAACTATGCAGAATGATTATATCTAAGTCGGCGCAAAGACATTACTCTTCCATAACTTTTTCTCTACTAACTTCAGTTATCATGCAAATTTTACACCTTTTGTTAATTTTATACGACTGTAGTGTAGTTGTATCTGAACTGAAGGTCGTTTGGCTGACCTCTGCGCTGCGGTGCTGCCCCCTATAAGATTTATTGCATTGGGAGTTATGATTTTGGGGTTTCAAGTCATTTTGTGGAGACCATCATCATACAATGTAGTGTTTACTGGTTGCTTGGCACTTCCAAGCTGGTATGATAAATCCAGATAACTGATTTTTGGTCATATTTCATGACCAAAATGAGTGACAAATTACATTTTATTTAATTTTTGAAAGAAATCACGTCTAGGACTTGAGTTTCTCTTTCACCGGCTGGACTAATTTGGAAGTGAGTTTTATATGTTTCTAAAGCAAAATTTTTAATGAAATTGCCTGCTCGTGCTTGAAGAAGTTCTGAATGAATTGGTCCTCAGAGGATTAACTAATAGTTTCTTATCCTAAATTATGAAGTATTTATGGTTTTGAAAGTTATTGATGTATAGGTGAAATTGTGACTTGTTAACTTTGGTTGTGTACAGTTGAAAATGGAAGTTGACTTTTGTAAATGAAATTCTTCTCACTTCTATGTAAAAAAGGATATTCATGTTTTTCTGTATAAAACTTAAAATAAATGTGATTTGGGTTATAATGTACCTGAATGAAATTTAACTTGTACATGTATAGAAAATTAAAATTTCATAGTGAAATTTTTTTTCGGTGTCAAGTACAATAAGTCGTAATGATGACTTGCATAAAATAAATTAGATGGATGAATTTTGTGAAGTCACAGTGTTAAAGTATTGGATGTTATGTGTCATTTTTGAAACTACCTGGGTTATTTTGAACTAAAAAGTGTCCACAAATTTTGTCAGAATGTCAAAATGCCTTATTGTAAGAATTAATGTTTAAATATTCATATTCATTTTCTTTCAGTCATATATGTTAACTGGATGCAATTTGATCTCCACGAGTCTAATTTGGGTGACTAGGGATGAGAATTTGATTCAAACTATTTTTTTATTTTTTTTCTAAAAAGCATCGACTTTTTGAATTATGTGTATAAGTTTTTTTGTAAATTTTTTTCCAAGATGTCATCAGAAAATTTTAAATTTCAAATTTCAGAAAATTTGGTCTGATGACTATGGAGATATGTTTAAATAAGTAAAACTCAAATTCATTCAGTTTAATTTAAATGGGGATTGTTCAGCTTGGACTCTTAAAGAGTATCACTTTTGAAATGTAATGAAACCCAAATTCCCTTTAACTTGTTTCAGCTAATTGGCAGTGTTTGCTTGGGGTCATTAAAGTTTTTGCTACAATGTGCTTGTTTATGCCTTCTGCTTTGCCTGAGCAACATCTAGACTAAGAGCTGTGGTATACGGCGTTGTGTGTCTAGGCTCATGCTTGCATTGATCTGATGGCCATCTCATTTTTGTGTGTGAAGTAGATGCCAAGTTCGCTTTAGTAGCATCAAAGGAATGTAGAGATACTCTGTCCACACTGTTGAGGTGCCAGATTCACAGAGGCCTATTACACGTGTGAGAGGCTTTTTGTACAGGCATCTCTCAACCAGGTAAATAGTGACAACACAGTAGGTCAGTTAGAAGATGTAGTGCTGAATGCTTGTGTGATTCAGGGGCTTCAATTCAGAGGTAAAAAGATCTTGTGTCATCCAACTCACGTGCATTTGAAGACATTGGTCTCTTAGCAAGGCTTGGTTGTTCAAAGTGTCCGGTTTGAAATCTGAAACTAATAAGGAAGTGGTTCAATTATGATTCTGGAACTATCATTGCCCCTACAGTGTAGAAAATAGTTGGCAGTACATGAGTTCACTTAAACCTTTAAGAATTGTAGTACCAAGCAGTTTTTCCAGCAAAGTAAAGAATCATAGTCACAGGTAACTACTAAACTGTCTGAATACAATAGTCAAAGTGAGAGAAATATCCTTTTGGGTGGTCTGTGTCCACTTTTTGACCAATCAGCAATACCATAAGCCATAGTTGATGTCGTACCTGTCCGGGATGGCCATTCAAAGCCAAAACAACCCTGGATGTAATCACAAGGAGTAAGAGAACATGTGGTATGCAACCATGTTGTTGTGACTCTCAGTGGCTTCCTTGGCTAGTAGGATGTCAAATAGGATTGGCATACTGGTACTCTCCTTATCCCGTTTTATTGCCTTCGTGCCTTTAAATACTTTACTCATTCAGAGTCTCCTGAATTGCCGCAGCCCTTCAAATGCTACACACAGCCTTGCAATATTTTATAAGTTCTGAGTAGTATGAATGCAAAATTATTATGTACTTGTATAATTATTATTGTCATAATTATTATAATATTAATTATTATTTCATTGGACAGCAATAAAACTTGTTATACAAGTAAAAGATGTGTTTACTTATCTGTTGTCTGGCTAAATGCCTTTCACCAATGTCCATTTGACTCTGCAGAGTCCAAAGAATGCTTTCGTTTCTTGTTTACAAGCTTCTTCAACCTCTGCCAGCTGGTTAACCGATTAACTTAAAAATACCTTAGTTCTCCAATAAAGGCATTGGTGATTACAGAAGAGACGAAGGAACAACCAATCTCTGCCAGCTGGTTATCTCATCTTGTTGGCTGATGGAAGCACAACCTAAAAATACCATGATTCTCCCAATTTTAAGCTCTCATTTGGCCTATGAGACACCAAGATGGACGATGTAACAATCAACCTCAACCAGCTGGTTATCTGATCAGCTGGTTATCAAAAGGCATTGGAACCTGCAGGAGAGACGATTGAACAACCAACCTCCACACATGGCAGTTGAGTTATCGAGGTCCCGTTCGGTCTGGTTGTGACTTTTTCATGACTCATTAATCTCACAGCTTTGGTGAGATGGTGGAGCTGTCTAGCCTGATGATGCCTTGTTGTGACTGTCTCATATCTCTAACCGTGATAAGACAGTGGAGGTAGCCAGTTCCATTCGGTATTCTGGTTGTGACCATATCTGGGTATACGACACTTCAGAACTTCAGTCCCCGTCATTTCCAAGACCGAAGATCAAAGTGTCTTAATATCCTGATTGTGACAACATCCAGCCAGGTTCCATTCTATCTGGTTGTGATTGGCACATCGATCTCATCATGTCAGCAAGACGGTCGAGTTGCCCAGCCCAATTTGATCCATTTGTGGCAGTCTCGTCTCTCAAAGGTTACATGTAGGCGACGGTGGAGCTGCCTCGCCCAATTCGTCATGTTACGAATGTTTTATCTCTCTTCCCATGCTTGTAAAACAGTGGAGATGCCACTGCTATTTCGGTTTGGTTGTGACTGTCTTATCACTGTCACTGGGTAGGCAAAACGCAATCATGTTGACAAGACGGTTGGATAGCCAGGTACTCTTCGGTCTGGTTGTGGCAGTCTCCTCTATGTCGCCGTATCGGCCTATCAATTTCCCCTGGCCGATTCGGTCTGGTTGTGACAAGTCTATCTCTCTCCCTTTGTTGGCATGGCGGAGGCGCAGAGAGGCCAGAATCTGTATGGTTGTGGCTGTCTCATCTCCCTCACCGAGTCGGCCAAACAAATGAGCAACCATGCCCGATTCTTCTGGCCGATTCGGTCTGGTTGTGACATGTCCATCTCTCTCACAGTGTTGGCATGACCGAGGCGCAGCCAGGCCAGAATCTGTATGGTTGTGGCTGTCTCATCTCCCTCACCGTGTCGGCCATGCCCGATTCTCCTGGACAATACGGTCTGGTTGTGACTTGTCCATCTCGCTCATCGTGTTGGAATGACCGAGGCACAGCCAGGCCAGAATCTGTATGTCCTCACTGGGCCCCTCTTGTCCAAATCATTAGCTAGAACTAAAATGTTTTCAAGATTGGTTGTTTCCCCAACACATCATTGCCTGCAGTACGCACACTTTTCTGTATTTCAGATGGATTGTTCCCTCTGTACACCATTGCCCAGAGCAAGCACTGATCTGTCTTCAAGGTAGATTGTTCCCTGGTTCACCACCACCAGGAACTCATACTAATAATGTCTTCAAGACGGATCGTTTCCACCAAAACATCATTGTCTATCATGCCAAATGTATTAGCTAGAACTTATCTGATCTTTCACCGCTTTGGCAGCCAGGTCCCGTTCCCGCTCTGGACCAGTCTTTTAGGACAGTTATACCTGGTTCTGGTCAATTGAAATGCAAGTATTTCATCGCCAGATTCCCTACAGTGACAGTTGAGACAGTAGACCAGCCTGGTGCGCCTTGTCCTCAATGATGTGCCATTGCTCTGGTCTGCAGGATGTGTCGGGTTCTACATGGTTCATCATGTCTCTTCTTGTTGTGCCCTCTCCCTTCATAGTGCACCATGTTGCTACAGGGTGTACCAAGTCTTTGCCAGATGTGCCATGCCCCTTTAGTAGGCGCGCGTTCTCTGTCTGATCTCCCAACAAAGTGACCATGTTTCTACAGGGTGGACCATGTCTCTACTGAATGTATCATTTTTTCCTCAGGGTGTGCCGTGTTTCTAATAATGTGCTATTGCAGGGTGTGCCATATGCTACAGGGTGTACCATGTTTATACTGGATGTGCTCTGTCTCTGTCTGCAGGGTGTGAAATGTAGGTACAGAGTATACCATGTCTCTGTTCGATGTACCATCTTTACTGGGTGTGATATGTCTCTACTGGACGTGTCATGTCTGTACAGGGTGGCACTAGGTCTTGTTCGGATGTACTTTCTCTTGACATGGTGCACCATGTTTCTACAGGGTGTACCATGTCTCTGCTGGATGTGCCATGTCTCTACAATTGTGTTCTTTCTCCTCTCGATGTGCCATCTCCCGACACAGTGGACCATGTTTCTACAGGGTGGGCATCTACAGGGTGTAACATGTCTCCTCCAGATGTGCCTTCTCTTCACACAGTTTGTTAGTCCTGGTCTGACAACAATGCAGCAGATGGGGACTATGATCCTGCTACTCCAGAGCATGTGTCTGTCACTTGGCCCCTGGGAGGCATCTCGAGAACTAACACTGGCCAACTGAACAAAGTAAACAGACACGACTATTCAGTTTATATTCTTTTGTTTTATTCACATTTCTCTAGTAAATATTACTAGCTGTCTTGGGTGTGACTTGTGTATTTTTAGGATAGACTATATACAATCTAGGTCCCTCTGGCACCCCTACGCGAACCACATTCATTTCATTCGAAGTGTATATATCTTCTTCAAAATGCCCATATATATTATTAGAGCTCATCTGCCCTCACCTCAATATATCTTTTTGGAGGAACACAATCTTTCTTACATTCCCCCCCTTCTAAAATTGGGCACAAAGTTGTTGATTAGTTTGATTGGTTATTTCCTCTTTTGTTGTCTACACGCAAGTGAAACGAATGTCTCCAAGTAAGAAGGTTACCATCTTTGGTCCGTTACCATTGAAACTAGCACCAGTCATCAGTTCAGTGGTGCCAGGCGCACATTAGGTTGTCAGGTTATCAACAGAGGCAGCAGTATTTTCTTTCAATCAGATGCTAGGGTCGCTAAACATTTCAAGTTGTCCAGACAGGGCACTTGCTGCCTCATCGTTGGACCTTGCATGCAGTCTCTTGCTTGTAAACAAGTGCTGCCATCTGCTGAAAACCTGATAAACTAAATGTCCACAATTCTGGCTGGATGGACTGGTTTAACCAACGCCACTGTCGTCAGTCATACACGCAGTTATTATGACCCTGTTTTGTAACGCTTTTGACCAGAATGTACTAGAATCAACTGTGTATGACCGTCACCAGTGACCAAGGCCTTGGATTTACCAAGTATTATACAGCACCTTATTTTATAGGCCATGCTATGGCTCATTGAAAATTTCTTCATTGAATTAAACTTCTAAATGATAGCACATAATCTTGATATTATCATGAAGTCTACATTACAATTATTTTGTGTAGAACTATAAGTTTTTTCTTCTTCAGAAATGACTACATATTTGTGTATATTGCCAAGCAAATTGGACTCTTTAGTGAACAATAAAATTTTGCTGTTTTTTTTTTTACAAAATTATGAATAGCCTTAACAATTTTGGCTTCCTATCTTTATCACATAATGCTGTCTATATAAAATCGTCAAAATATACATTACATTTTAATAGCAAAATATAGCAATAATCTAAGAATTAGCTTACATGTATGTGTGCTTAGATTTAGGCCTCTGTGTTTTTATTCTATAAATTTGACCTATGTACATGTATTATAACATTATTTGGCACACACTGTACATCGTAAAAATGAAGCAGAGAATATGCCAACAAAAAAATGGATACTTTAGTAGAAGTAATTTGGAAGCTCATAAAATTAATACAATTAAAGCAGAACATTACATAAAACTGACAAATTAGGACACCTATCAATGCCATGATGATTGCATACTTGCAAATTGTTACTGCTTGGCTGGCCTGATTGCCAGTCGATAAAATAGGTTTGTGAATGTTGAAGTTATATATTTAATTGGTCCAGGCCACAAACATTTTGACCTCTTTTTTTCGTTATGCAACAAGAGCCAGCACAGACCACTATTGTCTGTTTTAACTTCACGACGTAGTCGCTGCAGACCACATCCTGGTCTTTCCGTGGCGATAGTCTCCCTGACCAGACAATCGGCTGACCTCTTTGTACTCCATCAGAGCATTCAGACTCAGGGGCTCCCAAGTACTTGTGTATTTCCGTAGGTATTCCTCTTGGGTGAGGGGCGGGGCTGACATGGACTGGGGGTATCCTAAAATAAAGTCATGGAAAGATTACACACATTGCCAGCAAATAAGAACACCAAAGCATGATGTTGTTTCCCAGAAAGATAGCATTGTGGTTACCTGGATATAGGGACATTTGTGTCATCAACTCCCACTAGATGGCAGCAATCAAACAAATTCACAGCCGACTTGGGAAATGCAAAGGTCACACAAATCAATTCCTTGATAACATTTCTCAATAGACTTTCACTACGCCGGCACCTCATCCGTAGCAGCCAAAATGTCCCCCTTGATACCTACCTCTGTAATGGTCCATAGGTGAACTTTCCTTGTCTCTGGCCGTCTCAGATTTTGGCTTGGCGCCATCGAATGCTGTCGGGATACCCTTTGACGACTCCATCTCTTTGACGCGCTTCGAAAACTGGCCCTTACAGTGCAGGTCTCGTTCCGTAACGAAGTGAATCTTCTTTTGTTTTGGCTTCGGTTTCTTCTTGACTAACATAAAGTCCCACTCCTCTAAATCACCCTCTTCTTGCTCATCGTCAAGCTCTTTGGTCTCCCGAGGAACTGTTTCCATGGCAACCATGACATTGTTAGCGGGTGCTGGTACATTACGATGGTTCTCTTCAAGGTCAGAATGCGATGAGGCTGATGGAATTCTCGTTTCATTTAGCGCAGAGAGCCGCGGCCGAATCCATTTCTTGTAGCTGCGTTCTGTCGATGTGTCCTAAAAATAGAATGGTGACCCATCAGTCTCCACGCATGGGCGAAATTGGATGTTCTAGGATGGAGGGTATTCTGATAGGCACTCAGGATGATAAATGACTGCACTTTTAGAGAATGGTGATGGGTATATTAGAATGCAGAGGCGTGGATATTAAGGTGATGGATTGGGATAGACCACATCAGGCAGTTGTAATATCTCTAAGGCAACAGCCAAACAAACAGGATCGAAAAGGATAATTGATGCCTTATGCATGTGCCTTGATCCTAGGCATGAAGAGGACTTAATAAGTATGTGGAGCTGATGGAAGAATATTGCTTACATCATCAGGCGCCCAAGATGGAAGATATCTATCTATGCTCTCATCGCCTTCCATGTTGTTGAAATCAGGCATCGGGTTATTATGGCTCAAGATTTTGGCGCGATCTTCGTTGTTCACGGATGATCGGAACATGAGCTCGACCTTATGGCGTGTGTCTTGTGTTCGCCTGATGACAGATTGGTCCATCAGGACGGCGATGTCTGGCACCTGGAAAGAGACGATCAAGGTTAGACTAGATGCTCTCAGAACAACCCTCTCTACTGGGAATCTCATACATCACTGGCATCCTCGGGATTTCCACTAGTCCTTTCTTGAGGCAAATCAGTAAAAATGCTTAAAGAATGACACTGCTCACTGACGACCCCTTTTTAAAAGCTGGTGCATCCTTTCAGATCTTTGAATCCATCAGCACTGAATCTCTGCTCATTATTTCACAAAACAACCTCAAAAGTCCCAATATTTGTACCTGTGAAAACCCCCACAAACATGATTTTTCTTTTTATGTGCTGATTTAATAGCAGTTTGCTGCAACAAAATTGCACGTTTGCAGGGCACTATAATTGACAAGATTTTCTTTCTTCTACTCATGAAAGACAATCCATGCCTCATCCGAACTGGCTTGAGCAGTTGCCATGGTAACAATTCGATCCACAAGGGCATGAGTTAACTGCCTTATTATGACCATTGAAAGTTGGATGTCCCGGGGTTGGGATATTGAGTTTGTTACGCCCTGTTCAATCTTTGATGGTGATTTCACAGAAATGACAAGCAAAACACAAGATGTCCCTGGCCAAGCGTGTGAGGGCCAACAAAAAGTGACATTAAACCTGTTAAGGGACTAAATGCGTTGCAAAACCAAATGTGGGATTAAAAAGAATAGTACCACAACCCTATTCGTTATCATGTAACGGATGAAATAAGTATGACTTCATGATAGGAATCAAGTAGTTAAAGTACCCAATACCATAGTTATGGGAAGGGTTCTGAGGACTCAGTGAAGTGGGGGTCTATAATTCAAAAAACATTTAAGAAAGTAACACTGCATAGATTGTATTTACTTAACAAGGGAAGCTTCTATATTTACATTAGCATAGAAATGATTGAGAGGGCCTATCATATTTTATACATTCTTGAACAGATCTACGTTTTTCATGTGTGCGAAAAGTAAAACTGAACCTATTTAAAGTTGAAAATAAGGCAGGTTTCTTTCAAATAAGGTTGGCACAGTGAAACTTTGTCAACAACGCATCCTCATTAACGCAACCATCCAACCTTGGTCCCATACTGGTTGTATCACCAGAGTTCCACAGTATAATCCTATAAAGTCATCACACGCTGACTGGTGGCAGCACTGTTGCAAAATAGTGCCAACTAATGGAAGAAAATTAACATAATTATGCCTTGTAAGCACTGGATTGATTAATCGTAATGAGGTGTCCCGAAGATTGATGGGAAAATAGGAAACTTATTACACATTTTCACCTTGACAAAGGTTGCATCGGGCGTGATTAACCACGTCATCGCTAAGGGCAACTAAAATTTGTTTGGCGACTTTATATTACAAAGCAACAAGCTTTTCAATGGGGAACAATTTCTTAACATTATTCTGGTATCAAAAAGGATTTGACTATTATTGTAAACCTATCAAATATGTTTCTCCCCACATTCCTGTGAGTAAGAAAATAGCGAAGCCAAAGATGCATAATTGTTAACCTAAATAAAGAAATTCAAAGCATAATTAAAGGAATCATGTAAAACAGTGAGTTTCAACTGCTGCATTCACATCAGATTATAACAATACTGTATAAAATTCAGCCTTATTCTCCAGTAGAAGTCTATAGACAAGCAGTCTCACCAATACGTCTCCTTTCTTCGGTGTTTGGTGAGGCAACCAATACCTCAAATTTGGTATCAATTCCTTAAAGCTAATCTGATGACAGCAGTTGAAATCATCGCATGCAGGAAGGGTTTGAAGGAAAAGGTGGAATAGCAAGGCAGGATCGCAAATGCATCTGTTTAGTCCACTTACATCCTCCTCAGCATAAAAGTTACGCTTGACTGGGACTTGGTGTCTGCCAAGGGACTGGCGCACAAAAGCACCATATGCTGCCTGCAAATTAAAGTATGTACAACACTCACACAACAGTTTGGGACAAACACACATAACACAACAAAGGCACACATTCAAATGAAAGCAAAACATTACAGAAGTCAAAACTTCATGTCATAATTTGTCTGCCCAGGGAAAATCCAGCTGAAATCATAGCTGCAGTCGTATGACCCAAAATTTTAATAACCCTTACCATGGTATATGGCATAGATTGAAACCTTAACCAATATTGACCCATACTCATTTTGTAACCTTATCGGCCAATCTCCAGCAGAAGATATGAGAGTACATTATTGAAACACCAATGCACATACATTTAGGACAGATGAACAGACAGAGAAGAAATTAGCAAACAAAAACAGTTTGTGATAATTTACCTTTAAATCTTGCGATATGTTTGTATCTTCTTTCAAGAGACGCAGTTTTGAGTCCTCTCGTAACGTGTCCCACAATACATCAGCACCAGCACGTCCTAAAGCAAGACCAGGGAATACAAATACAAGTTAGATATGCTGGTTTAGAACACAACTTGAACAGAAATAGTTTGCTCAGAAACTGTGATAAATAGATCAACAATTGTGACAAAGACGATGGATGTTTGCCGCCCCTGCCTATGGGAACAGGCTACTAATGCTGTAAACCAACACATTTTCCAACCTATTTTTTACACATTGTGTACTGAGGTGGACCAATTCTTCATTATGAGAGTTTATCATCATAGTTTTTTAACTGTTTGAAAATCTGACTGTTTTAACTAAAAAAACACTTTCTTATGACTGAACAATGTTTATGGAATCCTGATCAGCCAACATTGAATCAGAATTATAACTTCTCTCAGATGCCAAAGGTGAACACTTTGAAAATCAATTCTACCACGGCTCATAAAAATCTAAAGCGCGTTCTCTAAAAATAAAATAGGAGACACTCTTGAAATGTCTCAAGGGAATTATCAAAATAGATTTGAACAGTGAATGTCTCGGTATTTTAAGGTCATGGAGAAGAGATAGGAAAATAGCTTTATTAAATTGTCTCTGAGAGGTAGAAAGTTTGTACCAACCATAAAAAACACCATAAATGGAAAACTCATAAACAGTCTCTTTGTCTCCTCAAGTTTACTGAGAGACTGGACTATATCATTCAGACTCAAATCTTTCAGGTATTTGCTCTTCTAGCAATTTTCTGATTCGCCTACTACACCGCCAAAACCACACAAGCCAATGATTATTCCAAACCAAATAGCAGATTATTGGCAAGAACGTAAAAGCAACGAGTCTTGAAAACCTGTAAGATCGAAGTGGGATTCGGCCAAGTCAGGCAACATTATCTAAAGGATTACGTATCACATGTATAAGTAAGGGAAAAGTCAAACCAAGGTCATGCAGGATATCATGTTTGGAGGGTTTTTTAATGCAAAAAAGGTAACACTTGGCGGGAAGGGGATTTAGACAGGATAACAAAATCTGACAGATGTCAGATTGGAATAGTTCCACATCATAGCCCAGGTTGACTATCGAAGAGAAGTAGGAATCTTTCTTCAGGGCGGTCACGTCTACAAAGCCCACATCCTCATGCCTTTAGCGCTTTAACAGTAAAGTGCAAGGATCGGATAAACAAAATACGGTGAAATTAGTGAGTTAGTTTATACACACCCTTTTTACTCTTACCCCCCTGACGGCGTAATTTTGGATTGATCGTGGTGACTGTTTTGTGTTCCATTTTCGGATAGAGGTAATCATTCGCTTTTTTGCCGTAAAGTTTATACAACTGGATGTGATGCCAAGGAAGATTTGCAAAGTCTTCTGTTGTCAAGACGAATGATCGGTCTTCCTCTTGAGTACGATCATCGGGCATTCCTCCACCCTCCGGGACTGGTGATATACTATGAGGCTCTAACATCTCATTGGTTGATATTCGCCGGCCAGGAACGTTGAGCATTTCTTGACGCAAGGATCCCCGCCGGGAGTCCGGTTCGCTTTTTCGTCTTTCTGGCATGGGCGATTCAACTTTTTTCATTTGGCTGGCTGCGCGTACTTCTTTGGCTTTTTGGCGGTCAGACTCTGCAAGGAATCAGAAATACATATGGCATCTTTCACTAACTTTATACAGAGCCATTCATGACCAAGTTAGCCTTAAAATAAAATAACAAGTTGATGACTTGGATATTTTTAAATAGCACAACACAAATAGACGAAAACTACCAAATCGAATTAAACTGTTCTCAAATGAAAGCTGTTTCAAATGTTTCTTCACTCACCAAGTGACTCCTTGCATATTTTCAAGAGAGCCTCTTCCCGTGCTTGCTTGCTATCTCTGGCAGATTGGCGAAGCTACAAGTAGAAAGAAACATACATGAACAGCAAGTAACGAAGTTTACATTTTGTGCGCATGGGAACACAGGCAACAGGCGATGACGTTGTGACTTGAACACAATGTCCGACTGACAAGTGGCATGACTTATGGGACACTGATATGGCTCTAAATAAAAAATTGAAAAAGGGGTGAACAAAAGACTTTGACAGAAAACTGTGTTGAATACATCTATGCCTGATCTTGCTAGTTTCAATATGATTATAGTCATTTTTGTGCCTCTGCATGAGTTATGATCTAGATCATTGCAAAATTAAAGAGCACTGCACACATGTGAGTTTGATCGCAGAGACGTATACTTTTATCTCGTCTTGTCCAGACAATTAGCTCAGTCATCCATTATGGCCGGATTAGTACCAAGCTCACTACAATGTCAAACAAGTCAACAAAAACTGCCCATGAAAAACCACATGAACCATGACACATGCTTTCACATATCACTCCAGGGATGCTAACACCAGCGCTAACACTTTCTACTGATAGCATTAGCGGTCGTTTCTATCTCATTCTGGGTAATATTGTTTAGGCCGAGGGGCACTTAGACCGTTGCTATCAAGCTGGTGGTTGGGTAATTTTCCTATCTTGTTGGGGAATTGAGAGTATTTGAGTGACCTTTGGAATGTTCCGAAATGCACATGAAAAACTAACTGCAGAAAGCAGGCCTACTATGGGAATGTGATGCTCACATCTCAAATCAATCAACTGGACCTTAGCTGAGCGACAAAGTGATAAAATCGCATGGACATACATGTACATGAAATAATGATTTTGATTAATTACTTTATTATGAGCGCTGATTCATCAACTTTTATTATTGTGCTTTAAAATTTGCCATACTTTGCTGCTGACGTGGTACATCATCTGCTACAGGCTCAAGCCGGCGTCGCCCTGATCTGATTAAGCAGCACCACCTATCAGCAAGATCTGCATCATTCATTCGTATAGTTCATGCTGATTAGAATCAGCAGGACTCATCCAGATGTGATGAGGATGAAGATGACTATCTTGCCGTGGTGCGATTAATTGGCTGGGGTTTTGTCTGATGGCAACTAATTCTGGTGACAGATGGTTATGGATGAGTGTCACAGCTAGGCCAGCGTGATTCCGATTTCTGATAAACTGCACTCCCGGAAATATTTGCGCGCTTTAATCGACAGTTTACACATTGTGTGGGAATTTCATATTGTCAGATCTCCATTCTTGCAGGATTATGCTTATAGGTTTTTCCATTCTAAGATGCATTGCAAACAACTTTAGAACTTCGTTCAACCGAACCCATACTTAATCCAGATTTAGTGGACTTTCTGGACATGTTTTTTTCCGACCAAATATTTCTCATGTTTGTGAAACTTTATTCAGTAAAGAAAATAAAATGAAATTTATCAAAAGGTGATTCAGACAGCAAGGTTGCCTGTGATATAACACCGAACTGAGGTAGGAGGCATTGTACGGTGCATGCAGAAATCGCATTAATGGCAACTTTTTTTGGTGGATTTTGACTGGCACCTAGGACTTGCCAGGAAAAGCTGCCGACTTCTGTTGGTAGTTGTTTTCTTATTTCCCTTCAAAGGTTCCTTTTCGAAAGTTGTTTTCCTCATCTCTGGTAGAAAATGTCATTTCTAATGAACTGATTTCAAATGGTGCTAGATATTGTTAACTCTATGCTACAAATGAAACCAGTGCACTCGAAAAACTTCATCTATAACTGACTTTGAGTGGAGCGCTTTTGCAGTACTCCAAACCACTATCATACCAGTAAAACCACTATAAAAACCTTACACTACTCTAGCTAATAGCAAAGATGGCATACTGTAGCTACTTGGACTCGGCCTAATAAAAGTAATTTAAATGAAGCTAAAGAGAGAAATAGGAAGGTAACTTTCAGAGTTAGCCTTGGCCCACTTTACTATACTGAGTGGTTAAGAAAGACCCTGATTGTAACTGAAAGATCATGGAATACATGTAGACCTATCAAAATAAAACTAGCTATGAACTTAATCGTATTACTCCTGAGAAATGTGTCCTGACAAACAACTCAGTCTATATCCCTGCAAATTTAAAGAGAAACGTCCAAGCACTTGGATACATCCCTCAAATGAAGAATATCCCAGGGAATCCAAAGTATATTTAATTGGTATTCTCAAAACTGCACCCACACTACAGAAACCTGACCTCACTGCTCACCTAAGTTGCCAACCAGCGGGTGGGGCTCTACTGGCTATTGCTTGGGTAGTGACCAAAGTATTTAAGGGCAGAAGTAGAGCACCAACAACAACAAAATAAAGCCTATTTGAATTATGCATAGGAGATTATTAGAAAAATATGAAAAGAATTAACAACTGGTATAGTTCCCAACTTCATTGTAATTGCCCATTGCTCCCTTTCCCTATGGCTACAAACAATAAAAATTGTTAAACCACTAATCTGAAAATCTCATAAAACTATTAACAGCTGGAGGTAACCTATTGTACTGGGTCCATTGTCACTAGTATTGCATTACATCATCACAAATGCTTTGGAATTGCATTTTGGTTACGGTTTGACTCTAATCCTAATAATACGCTTTAATATTCTCAATTTTCACCTTAACCAGAGCCAATATTTCAATATAATGCATGATGCAATCAATCTACATTTTGTTATGTATTAGGCTGTGTTGATTCTCACATGCACCAAAATAACCTTCAATAGACCCAAAAAAGTGGGGTCATCAAGTGGCCCAGTCTCCATCACTCATTCTGATCAGCCAAAGTTTTTCTGCAAAAAGCTAAATGACCCTCCAGACTCAAATTTCACCAGCTACAAGGTCTACCCATGATAATAATTTAGAGTGGAACCTCCCCCAGGGACACCTCTCTAGTCCGACACTGATGAAATAAGATTTTTTGGCACTTTGTTCTCCTGGCAATCAGAAGGAGTTTCGAAGTTGAAATGTCATAATGCATGGCAGGTATGTGGAATTCTATGTCAGGGAAATATGTACACATTTCACCAGTGTACTCAGCCTTTAATATGAATGGTCAATGAGTACACCAATGTTTTTCTCACAGGTTTTTCTAGAGCCCATAAAAAGCCCAGGGTTCATTAATTTGTGGCAGGCATTAGTTTCGGCCAATCACAATAAATGTAACTTGCTCCCAGAACACATCAACTATTTATAACACCACACTAAAATAAAATTACTCGGAATTCATAAATTAGTGGAAAAGCATTGTGAATAAACATATGGTTGATGCAGACCAAATCCTCTGGTTTCCATATGGTCAGAATTGACAGAACTAGGCCTTCCAGACTCTTGAAGTTTTCATTACCTTTACATTACAAGATTTCAACTCAAACTAACATAACACTACCTATGAAATTGTCCAAGTTATTTTTTTCGTAGATTGTGAATGAACGAGCCTATCATCCTCCAGTATGTTTGAACAGGCTCGGAGGAATCTACCAACATGTTTACACACTACTCTAAGAATGTTCCAAGCCCGCCGCCTTACTGTCCCACAATCGATCGGAAGGGAGGGACAACAATTTAAAACAAACACGGCACTTCATCGTATCTTGCCATCTCATCATGCTCTGTTTTCGAGGCTGGTGTCCGTGTTGGTGTTGCCTCATACTTTTCCTTGCAGTTAGAGGGCGAAGCAATCTCTAGACATGGATCAGGATGGCATGTGGTCAACTGGTGGACAGGGACTGGATTGTCTAAGGCTCAAACGAAAACAAGGATCCGTCTCCACCTTGTGCTGATCTTTCTCCCAGTCCTGGAACTCACAAGAAACCATGAATGCCATCGCCGAGAAAATAAGAAACTCTTCAAAAAACCATCACCGTATTTCGTTGAGTGCACAGAGCATTGATCCTGCATTGTCGGTCGACTAGCAGCGCACAGCAGCACTGATTTCAAATGGTGCTAGAGGCTTTGTTTACGAGTCTATCCACCACTTAAAACCAGGCTCCTGAGGCTTACATTCTGTGACATCATCTCGTTGAAGGAGAGGAAAAGCGTCGTACTATAAAATACCGAACCAGAGTTTTATCTAGAAAACTAACACCGCATTTAAAGAAAACATGTAACTGATGACATTTTACAATTTTTTTAGGCCTGATCATCTTTGAACAGTTGATGGAGATTACCACAAGTAATATTTTATAACAGAATCAGTGAAATATACACCCTATAGTATACGCCCAAAAACACACTGGCATAAAGTTATTAATACAACATATAGTGGGATTATATCAGTAAAATATTTTATGATGACTCTTCTGAGGGGATTTCAAATTTTCGTCACGGATACATAGATTGATTGATTGCGCATCCAGGTAATTATTTTGTGTTCGTGCATGGCTTCTGTTTTACGCATTTTTTGTAATTGACACTGTCAGTGCAAAAAGGAGGTCAAGTAAAGATTACAGTATGTTCCTCTTTGAAAAGATCTAACAATAGGGAAAAAAACTGTCACCAAATATCGCTCATTTTGTCTCATGGATATCACCTAAGGTTACATGGCATGAGACAGCATGAGCAATCACTCAAAAAGGGTTCGTTTGCTGGGTAAGGGTTGCATCTCTTCTCTCATTAAGACTCAACGTGAAACAAGTTAAAAGTCTTAATTAGGAAAGAGAGCAAGTTATCGGTAGGGTGGAAAGAAAACATGCAAAGATAATGAAATTACCTGGTAACGAAGTTACAATTTCATCTAGAACCAAAAAATTAAAGAAAGATTCATGAAAGAAGGTCCAAACACTACGACATTTAAACAGATGACAGATTATATGTATCAATATTGTCTGGAAAGAGTTAATTTGTCATGTCCGAAGTCTGTGTACAGTCTCCACCTCCTCCTGATTGAAGAGTGTGAGATACCGAGAAAAATCAATCAGGGACGAAGGATGTTCTTATTAGCGTATGTGAGCAGCGCTTGCCGATGAGATGGGTACACATCTGTGGGGTTCTGATACCTGCAGGGTGGATGGCGTGCGGCCACTTGGGAGACTGGAGCAATGGCTCAGTAGCCATCTCACTACCCAAATGAAAGACGGTGCTGTTTGTTCAGGGGATAGAGCAAAACAGTGTTATGTTATTCAAGGCAAAAATTAGTGCCCTAGCTTTCACCTTTTGTTGGTACCAATGCAATCCCAATATAGTAATGCTGATTCATTTTTCAATTCAGTAGGAAGCAATTTTTTAATTCGACTCTGTAGAAGATGGGACAATAGCACTGTCCCACCAAATTGTGGATCATGGTCCAACATAGTTTTCATTGATCTTGATTGTTTACAGCGAAAATACTAAACTGAATTGCAATCACAAGAGTACAGCCTTCTGTGGTTGACTTTTAAAAATTTGCCATTAGTGCAATAGCGAGCGTAAAACAATACATTGTATAGAAACTGTTTTATGCATCACTGATGTAACATCCATCAATCAAATAATACAATAGCATATGCCATTAAGCGTAAGTGATGATGCGGTGTAGCCAATGAGGACACACACCATACAAAGCGTACTCCACAGACTGAAACTTGACTCTCGCTCAAAATACCCTTCTCGTTTATTCATGCATAAATAAATTGATGAATCAATTCAGCATTCTAGTACATTGACTCCCTCCGCAACAAGAACACTGCAGGGAGGTGGAGAAATCAATATGGCCGCCTGCAGTTGCCATGGAAACCATCAACAGTCAACAGGAACTATCCAGACACGCATGAAAAATGCACTGGATGGAAAAAGCGTTGATAGATATCATGGTTTGCAAAGTATGAGAAGTTTATTGAACGTCCACTTGTGTGACGAGAGCCTTTTTTGATGCGTCATTATTGCCGAGCGTTTATTTTTAACCCAAAAATACCAAGGGTAGCTTCAGAGCATCCACTAGAAGATGGCTAATCGCTTTGATTTTGACAAAGCAGAAAACCCGAACACCAGTATCCTGTGAGGGAAAAACCTATGCAGTCTACTCACTAATTAAAAAATTGTAATGTTCCGGAAGCCGATATATCATATGAGTTCTGCTTGATTTCCCTAGCCTCATCATGGCATCGCCTAATTGATTTATGGAACCAGCATTTTCCATTAAAAAAGTGCAACTCGTCCCGTATAGGAGTTGCAAAAACATCCCAATCTAGCATTCCAGAAAAATATTTGAAAAGCAACATTTTAAATTCATGTTGTTTACTTCAAATATTGATGCGTATGGGAAAATTCTTTCACCAAATATCAGAAACATGAGAGATGGAACTGCATTTTTGCAGCTCCCATGAGTGTCTGATAGATAACTGATTTAAAGCACTCGGAGATCATTCCCCACCCACCTTAACAGGCAGGCAGTGTATATGGCTGTGGGCGGTGTCATCTCAAGGCCTTTCGTGTCAAGATGCTTTGAGATGGAAGTCTGTATGAAGCACCTGAAGGAACCCCCCCCCCCCCCTTGCCAGCAGTAATGTTTGGTCAGTCTAAATCGTGGAAACCGGAAATCAGAAATGTCAACCTTTTTTAGCCTCAAACGCAAACGAATGTGATCTGAATTGAAGCTCACATGTGTTGACCTTTTGCTGTGATGCTATATCTGCTCAACTCTGAGCAGTTTTCAACATGTGAGAACCAGGAAATTCACTTTTTCAGGATCAGTGGAACCAAGCAATTGACTACATCCCAAGCGAGCAATCAGGAATAGCAGCGCTGTATATAAATGGTGGTATGTCCTTGAGGTTTAGGCGCCGGGATCAATAACAGCCCGAACATGGTATATCATAGTACATGAAGACAAAATAGCGGGATGATATCACTGTTCAAGCGAGGATACGGTATAGTGACATTGCAACAGATGGGTTGCATCGAGGAAAATGAAATATTCAAAATATCATTATTTCGCTTCATCTTTATTTCCCACCATACTGGAACCAAACTTACACGTACACAGACTGCAAGTAACCTTCACCAATCAAGAGTACAATGCATAATTACTTCATTACGAATTCAAAATAATTTTGCATCGAATCTTCTCAAAATATTTGATTCGAAGATATTTTGCTTAGTATGTAAGATGACAAATGGAATCAACAACAACAGCAAAAAACGCCCTACCTTTGAGAAGACCGAGAAAATGACTGTCTGGACCAGGATCCCGAAAGCAGTTCAAACACACCCTATACCTCCGACAATCATCAACCTGTGCCAGTACTGTTCCGTAGTTGCTCCCAGCAGATAATCGGCTGCAAATCTATCACGAAAGCGCGGATAGTTGTCATGGTACATAATTGCCGATCAGAGCGTCCAACAATCACAACTATAGTCCGTCTTAATTCATTATTGAGCTCGAATGCAGTAGCATGCTATCCCGTTATACATATTGCCACTGGGTAACCAACGTCATCAATGATCGTCCACGCTACCAACGAACAAGAGAAATAGTGCATAATGCATATTGAAATTCTGCATACTGGCACTCGGGATCAATGCGGCAACTGAATAGCTTCGGAACGGGAGGTCACTGAGAAGTGGTCTCGGAACCGACGAGAAGCAACGTGCTGGGGTAGGAAATTGAGGTGGGAGGGCACAAGCACCCAATGCTGGTATGATGCATAGTCTATAGCTCTGATCTCAATGAACGATGTTGAAGGAAAGGGCGACTGTAACATTGGAAGTTCAACAAAAAATCCAGTCAAGATGATAATGATATTCTGAAACATATGGAACTACCACTTTTTGTCCAACAATCTGCTCATCTTCGAGTTGTCTTGTTTCATGAGATTCCTTCACAAAAGCCCAACACGATAGCTATCTTTGCAAATACCTTGAGATGCTCTGGCAAAATGACAACATCTGAGGTTATTACCTTGAACTACTCGACAAACTAAGTCGGACCTAGCATTGTCCCTTAAACAAATTTCCTCACATTCCAGGCATAACCTTCATAATCTCATTCAGTCATTCTTAATGCTGCTGAAATTTATACCAACTCTGCCTTCCCAGTCATCTCTTGCTGGCGGAGAATTTGAATATTTCGATCCCCGATCAACAGGGTACGCCATCTTGGCTAATTAGGAACGGTTTCATGTCTCCCAAGAGGGCGCACCACTGATGATCTGCATCATACTTGGCACAGTAATGTCGTATTTATCATGAGGGTGAGGATGGTGTAGCATTTTATCAACAGATATATACGAATGTTCAACTGAAGTATAGTTGAAATGGGTGTACCATCTCTGTACAGCAGAGTCTTCAAAGACTGATGAAACAGACTAGATAAAGCAGAAGAAAGTCAAAGGTTGCCATTTCTAACCAGGTGGTCGAAAAAGCCATGCAACACCAGAGACTGAGTCTGGTACCAGGATCTCCCAGCTAACGACTAATTATCTCTGCCATAGACTAGATATGGCATGACGGAAAAATCTGATCTGGTAGCTTTGCCACAATCCGAGATGTCACGCAGAAGCTTCGATCAATGAAGAAACTGTCAATCAGGTGAGAGCAGCCAAACTTCTAATAGGCAAGTATGATCAGGTCATGACATTTTGGGTCGAGTTACTATCCTTCAATTTTGCTGATGTAGGACTGTGTCTGGTTTCAATGCTTATCGATATTTGCGTGGAGAATCTAAAGCATCACGCAAACAAGTGATTTTTGTAACTGTCACTTGCGATTATAATCACTGCTATATACAATGTCGTCAACGGGTTAGAACATCAATTGCTGGTGTTTTATTTTGATCACAGCTAATTCTATCACAAACCAGCTAACAGCCAACTCGGGGAAAGTTTTGTTCTCATTTGGAGCAGGAATGTGCATAAACATACTTACACTACATAATAGTTACTAATAAGTTAACCGGGATCCCATTCAGTGTGACAAATCATGTGAAATACTGGCTTCAGTATTAGGAAAATCCATTATGATAAGCAACTCAAAGACCCCTGGGTTGGCTCGGACAGAAAGTTCACATTAAGTGCGTTTACCGACTTGGCAGATGTCCAAATACGTTCAAAACAAGTACACTCAGAAAGATTATTGATGTATACCACTTCTAATAGCAAGGCACTCAAGAAAGATTTTTGTTCAGATTTAACTGGTGTCATCACTGTCACGAAAAAACCAACAAAATCTCTTTCACATACCTTCTCTTGTTCAGATTGCTCAAATTCGCGTAGTTTCGTTGCATAGTCATCTTGGGCACGTATCAGCTCCCTCTGGAGTGCAAGCTTCTTCTGCAGATGGCGGTGTTCTGTTTCTTTCTCTTCATTCTTTATCTGCTGCCAGTACTTGTAAGTCTTCTCGTTATGCTGAAAGGATATACAAAAATACACATTTTGAGTTATTTATGACATATTTAGTCTGTTTGGTTTCTTCACCGGTATCTCTCTCCACTTTCGTTGCCCATCGCAACGATAATCATCACAGGTCTTGGCAAAAAAATGTCTCGTGTAACATTAGTTAAACAGCTTGATCAGCCCCATTGCCAACTTTTACCATTCATATCGAAGGCAGTGACGCTCTCACCTAAAGACTAGCTTCGAGTTTTACATCCTGGAAGGAGACACGAATTGGCCCCTTGACAGATAGATGAACTGAAAAATGCCAACACTAATCTTGATTCAGTGTCTCAGTTTCATGGACGTGAATATCTCCAACATACTCTGACGATAAATTCATTCTAAATTGTTCCCAGATCTTGTGTATCTGTAATCAACTCTATCTTCGCCATATTTCATGATGATGCCACGATATCAGTTCAAGGTCATTAGTCTCGATTGCTGAAGCCACCCCCACCGAAATATTCATGAGTGCCGCAATTCGCCGCGGGCTAGTTGAAACAAATACGATTGATTCCTCTGGAGCTGACAGATACAGAGGCATACTACATGATATGGCAAAGTTATATTAGGTAGTATTTCGTGTGTTCTTTCAGAATGGTAACATCCCCATTCAGGAAGACACAATCCAAGATTGTGTGAAGGATGTACAGATCTGTTCATTAAAAATGTGAAATTCTTTGATTTGCTCTCACTATATATATATATATCAGGCAATGCTAAGCCTTCTCTGGAACATTCTGTAATGGGCAAACGTCCCAAAGCTAAATCATTATTTGAACATTTTTCAAAAATTCCAAGTATTGTCCACAAACCTACCATTTGTTCTCACCACAAAGCAATATTATATAACACAGCAAAAGAATGTCTCCAAATCTGTGCAGGCCAAGTCATGTCAAGTCAAAAAATCAAAGGAAAATTGGCTTTGAAATCATACTAGGTAGCTGTGTAGATTACATAACATGGCAATTGTGATAGTATGATCTGTTGGGACCTGAACAAACCTATCAAGGCTTGACTGGTCTTTTTCAGATCACAGATGGGCTGGGAAAGATCGAACCGTACCATATGATGTAGATGATGATAATGAGTGCCAGGGAGGATGCAAAACAGAGAGAATGGCTAAACTTCCCCATGACCCTACACTTTTCAAAATTGTTGTCAAATTCTAAGATTTTTTCAAAATGTTGAAATTTCATGGTGAATTTCAAATATATTTCTAAGATTTGGGGGAATGGGGCCCCTAGGGCCTGCGCCTGTGTAACATGAGGTGGAAGCAAGGCCTGGTCGTACGGCATGCACACACACATTCTAGTTGGTCCGAGCAAGGGCCGACTTAGATTTCCTCATATTGCACACATTTTACCAAAATGAGGAAAAGAGCTCCGAGAGCTCAAACTGCAAAGAATGATGAGAAAAATTGGCAACCAAAAGGCATGATGAATTCTCAAAAAGAGAGAAATTCGAGAAGAACCTACCTTAAGTTGAATGTGGACCTCCAACGGGTCATGGGCGATCCTTACTGGCGAAACATCAAATAATCTACACACAGCTATGTTGATAGTTACTAAGAGGGACACAATTAATATGCAAATTGTAGCGTTTGACGCAAATTACACAAATACACTAGTGGCTACTTATTACATAAAACTTACATAACGAGCCCAGTGTATTGACTTGGTACATGTTTTACTTTCGTCATTCAAAGGAAACAAAGAAAATACCACTTTTCCATTAAGTAAGAAACGTCATCAGGACCACCCTAACCAGACCTAAGCTATCAGTACAATTACTGTACACTTTTTAAACCATTTTTGAGCATAGTTGACTTTAGAATGATCTTACAATTGCCTGGGACAAAATTCAAAGGCTCTCCCCATTCTGAGCTTAAATCTCTGGGCAAGTTAAACCTTAAAATGTGACGATGCATGAGAACGTCCATTACAAAAAATCTTTTCATCTTCAAAGACTTTCTTATAAAATGTTTGTGGATGCCTATTTGAGATACACCATACAACAACTCATGGAGGGGTTTTCAGTCATTTTGTTGAATGTCATCATTGCTGAGACATGGCGAGGTCATGTTATCTCAACAATATCCAATCAAAAATTATCCAATAATCTTGATTTAAACTTAGAGAGAGTTCAATAGTCCATCAACATCATAATTTAAAGGAGTACATGTCACATGAAGCTTGATATTCAGAGCTCTGATCTACAAACTTAACAATAAACTTGCAGTAGCCATAAATAGAAAAGAGCTCAGAGGCAGAAAAATATCCCCTGCATATGCCCACCGGACAACAATCAGTAGAAACCCTTTCACAGGTGCCCCTCTCATGATATTCCAACAAAGCAACTAATTACCAACTCTTTATTTTCTTTACAAGAGCATAATTAGTGAGGGAAAGGGTCAACAAAAGCGACCAACTGGATAGGGTCCAAACCCTTCAAGTGCTTTAACTCTTTAAATACTGGAAAATTAATGAATAATGCAACGAACAATGAAAACTTGTGAAATGTGTTTTTGAACAGGTGGCATTGGTTGTGCATTCATCATTTCTATAGAAGTAATATAGAACTTGTAAATTGGTAATTGCGCATAATTAATAACGTATGAGACCCAAGGACGTCAGGTGGTGCGTCACCGACAGCGATATTTTTTTAATGTGTGAATTTTTACACCATGGGCTTCCTTGGTAGACATCGAGCTGCAGTTGATTGTATTCAAAATCTTAGAAATGTTTTGACCTTTTTCTTAATTTAGTTCTTCACACTGCAGAACATGGATATCGATAGAATGCATAGAACTGAAGTGGCTTGGCCTTTGCATTATAGACAATCTCCGCACGCTACAGGTGTCTGCCGTCTCCATTTTCAAGAGAGGAACATAGTAAAACTCTGTACTGTGCATGAAGGTCTTCTTCAAATCAATTTGTTCCATCCTACTTTGAAAGCGGGTAGGAATTCACTGGCATTTTCATTGAAAAGTTAGGTGAATAAAAATGCTCAAGAACAACTGATCTAGATCATACTCCATCCATTTGATATAAATCCAATAGAAATAGTTTGACTATAAAGTCGCCTTTGAGAGAAATCAGTCACCATGCAAATTAATAGGTCATAACGTTACATTGACTGAAGTTTTCAAAAGACTGTTTCTGCAACAATTGATATGAAAACAGACAAGAAAGTCCAGTCTAAGCAAGTTTCATTCTGATTGATTTTAAGTCTGTGAAATAAAGTGTACCCTTCACCGTGTACATTTGTATGCGATAATGCTATAACAATGGCCTCCAACCAGCAAGGGTTAAATTATTACCGACATTAACAACGTCATTAAATATTTGCGGGATAAAATCTGCAAGCCTTGCCCCGAGCATAATCACAAATCTATTATTAGAACATGGAGTAGAATTAATCACGAGGCTACTCAAACACATTCTACACCCCGAGCTATTGGAAACATTAAACTTGCTATAAACCCCAGATTTGCAACCTTTGAAAGCGTAGATCACAATTTTCCCCATGCCACAAATCCTTAAAATCGTTACCGCGATGCTTGCCAAGTAACCTGAATACGAAATCCGAGCTGTCATCTTCAAACATTCGTAAGTGTTGAGATAGCCTGGAGCTACAATGGGATAATATGATGATTTATAAATCGACAGTAGCGCTAGCTAAATGGGGAAACCACCCTCATCAAGACACAAATACCACAGAGGTACATCACATTAGCACAGAATATTAAAATGCTCACACAAACCTTTTAAAATCTGCACAAGAATATGAAATTTGACGCAGCGTTCCGTTGAGGCATCGTTTTATCCGCCATGTCTGCTGACGATGTTTGATCCATTGATATGATGATGCCATGCGGATGTGCTGGCTGGGCCAATAAAACGAGGAATTCTATAGATGGTTGATAAATATGCATATCTCATCAAAATAGAATGTCACGGAACGGACCGGGACAATGGAGCATAAGGTTTTGGAGTGCTGGTCACGGCATCTGAATTCACGCGTTCTGAGGCCACAAGAGTATTTTTCTATGATTTAGACCCGAAGGAAGTACAAATGAAAAAAGATGTTTTACTACGAAACACATTCAAATATATTCAACTTCTGCGAAAGCTTCTGAATCTGATTGGTTACTGAGGTTCCAAATTTTCACTAATTTTTTCACCTTTTTTTCTTAAAAATTCTTATTTTTATTGCAATGCATAAAAAATGGAGCCAACCGAAAACATGTATAGCCAAATGCTTTAAAGGAGATAGAGACCTCTGAAAAATCATGACGTCCTTCAAACAGTAATGCCTTGAAGTTATCAATATACATCTGTGGGAAACCAAAGGGGTCTCCCTTGTGGTGACTCGACCAGAGTGACCTGCATTATAATCATCAGTCCAATAAGCAATAACAAAATCACTTGTCGCAGATTCATCCAAAGTCTCCTACGCTCACTGAATCGAACGTCCTCACTATCTTAAAAGAACCAAGCAGAACCAAAAGGAAAATATGGTCTGGACTCAAATTCAAAAGAAGAAGATGAGTTGTAGACATGGATAGCTGAGTGAATGACCATCATGATTGAAAAGAAAACTCAATGGGACCATGAATGGGGCCTCACAATAGTGAGACTCATTAGATTCTTGAGGGATTGGCCTTGTCTGAACTCAATACCATACACGCAAAATGCCCTCAGAGCAAGTTACAAGAAGATTACAATATTTCACTTTCCACTTTTAGAAACAATTAGCCAGATGTATTTAGAAATTAGAAGGTGCATGAGAATTACTGATTTAGAAGTTTTTTAAAGAGCAACAATCTCGATAATTTTGGACAATGATTAGGCAGTTTAGCATTAATGAGAATGCATCGTTATCCCCGAATTTTGAACCTTTGATGCCAAATTACCTGAAATGTACTAGTACGAGACCAGTCCACAACACCAATGGTGCATCGGCGGGAATTCTTCACTTCACTTTCTTGTATAAAAGCATCACAATTTCCAATCAGAAATTCCTCAAGTATCACAGATGTAAAGACATTACCCCTGGCCCTCGTTCAACTCTCGGATAACACCATCAGCGCAACATAATTCCCACAAATTCACAACAGCCAAAAGTGTGTCTTCAGATTCGGTTGCCATGGTTACCAACATCGTTGTGACCTTGAGTCTGTTGATTGGAGGAGGCAGCCCATAGCCCAGAGAGGGAGAATTTGTAATATTCAGGAATTTACCCATATTTGGTCGATGGCGTATCTACTAGGTGATGTGAGTGGCATAGAATACAGTGTCCATTACCCATGGAGGTATAAATTATACCTCCATGCATTACCCAACTGCCCTAAAGATGGCGACACATGTTAGTGTATAGTTCTGAAAGGTAGTTTAAAATATCCAGTCAAATTTTACTATTTGAAACATTTAAGTGCATGTAATGCATTCTTATTGAGTTCGTTGCCCTCTAGAAACCCTTCTATCAATTTCACTTTCTTATTTTGGAAAAAAGCTTGCCATTTTGTAGAGGGTTAAACAGCTATAATAATTTGTGAACCGAGTGTAAAATAAGAGAGGAAGTCCAGTAGCGGTATGAAAGCAATTTCTATGGAACTCCTGCTGATGCCTGTGTGACACAATATTTCTCTACGATTGATTGCAAATCGGCCCAGAGTTCAGAAATCACAGATCGATATATTCGCTCATTTATGTTGCACAAACGTGAATAAACATATTATATGTTAGTGGCGTATTATATAATTTATTACGACTAAAGGGAACAAGTGGTCTTATAGAATTACGCCATGTTTTCATACACTTGTGTCGAGCAAATAATGGTAAAAGGGTTCACAGACCTTTGTGTGACCAACTAATCACCAAGTTAACCCTTTAAAGGTCAGGCAGCACTTTTTCGCTACAGAGTGCATTAATACTGACATAGATCAAGTTGGTGTTGATTGAGACGGCCCAATAATCACAACTAATTACCTAATTTGACCTCTTTCAAGTATGATATCAGGACACCTCCCTAATAAGGAAAGCATTTGTCCGTCACAAAGGTCAATTTGAAGAGAGGTGCTACTGTGTTTATTACACCAACTTGCTAAATAAGGCTGTTGTTTCTGGGATGTTTCCAGCAACTTTTCCTCGAACTCAAACTTGCTCATGAAAGGGTTAACGTGAAAGAAAATGACGACCACGCATCCCAGAATGGCACACCTGACATAAGAGTAATCGACAAGTTGCGATCTCGTTAGGAGGAGTCACTCATTAACTTAAGAACACAATATCACCTGTAAATCACACTCCAATTCGATCCATGATTAAGGATCGGTTACCATAACAAGAATAATACATATCTACAGGGTGTAACAATCAAATAAAAAAACTGAGGTTGATATGAAAAGTGTAATAAAACGCGGGTAGTTCTGACACATTCAAATCAAAAAGCCCAGGAAAAGTGTGAGAGGCAGGGGTTACCTTCCCCCCTTTACATTTCGTCATTTGCAAACACGGTTTGATTGTAAGAATCTTAACCTCTCTATTGTGTCCAAGGCTCATGGTAAAGTTCATGCCAATTACATGCATATGCAAATGTCACATTATCATGAACGTAATGAAGAACTTCTTCATTCTAGTTGAGATGGGTCATAAAATTGTTATTGAATGAAATGAAGGCATGTACCGGGTGACTGGCTGTGAAAAATTGATGAAGTCATTCAGTGATGCAGCAGTGCAACATCACTTCGGAATCATTTGACAATTAAGATATGGATCTTCATTGATCCACTAGTAATGATGATTTACAGTCATTGAGGCATACACAAGTCATATAACTGGTTGAAGACAAGAGAACACATTGTGCCCATTTTTATGATGCTCTATTCTGCTACCCTAATTTTGCTGTTTTAATCAGAAATCAATATGTCCCTCTCAACAGATATATGTCCTTCCAAATGGCTCAATGAAAGATATCTGCCCTTAAAAAACAATGACACTAACCGCATCTTGATTTGACTGATGCCTTGCCTGACTGCGTAGGGATGAGTTTGTCTTTTCTCGGGGCAGCTCCTGGGATCCTTGGGGCTGAGGATGAGGCTGACTGGCAGCTCCTGAGGATTCCTTCCTCTGCACCGGCCTGGACGGTTCCTTGCTGAGGGAATGCCGGGGGCCTCGGGACTCACTGCAATTAGATGCATGAATTGTTTTCATTTATTACTTTATGGTGTAGGATTGTGGTGCACATGGTTGAAGACAGATGATACTATCCAATTCAAAATGCCATCTTTTTCCCAGTTAGAGGGAGGATTATTGCCCATTTGACTGAATTTAATAATGTTTAAACATATGTTTAAGTTGACAACGACATTAGATTATTTCCTGATATTGGATTTTAAATTCATTATCATGTTTTCCCCACTAACTATGCTCTGACTGCAACAATCCAACATTATGCACCTTCCTCGCCCCTGCACCTACAGCCTCATCAACATTGCGCAAAATGTGTGAATTTTCCTGGCTGGGACAATTACGTGAATTGTGCATACAAATCGTAACAAAGGTACAAAGTTTCATTAGCTACATCGCTCACTGACTCAACATTTGCGTTAATTATCCTGGTCCATTCAGCCTATTTACATATTTCAAAAGTTGCAGTGTTTATGTTGTAGTTTCCATACGGTTACTAGGCAACAAGAAAACACTATTAGTCATTAATGCATTCAGGCGAGTGCAATATTACTATAGTTTTTGACCAGCGTGAATAGAACTCAATACTAGAGACGATTTCATGGGGAGTTTTATAGTGAAATGAATATCATACAGGATGTTTCATGCAAATCTACATGATTCTCAATTTAAAGGGAAATTGTATTATTTTTGTGACACGAGTGTTCAAATAGTTTGAAGGAAAGCTAGAAAAAAATATTTCAGCTAGATAAAAATTCCAATGACGAATTCATTGATTCAAAAAAGAATGTTGTTGGGGAGGTTTGAGATCAAAATCGGCATCTTTAATAGAGAGGTGTTTGCTTAGAGAGGCTTCACTGTAATTAGTGATGTACATGTATATGCATCAGATATTGTTAAGTCATTACAAAGGAATCATTTCAAAATTTTGGTCAAATATCAGAAACACTGGATCTGATTGAAGGCACTTACCTCCCTACCGGAGCCAACACTCAGCCCATCCGCTCGCCTCAAATGTTTGTGCAGGAATGCCCCAGCCCATGCAAACTGACAATTATCTTTGAAAAGGACATTTCAACACCAACGTGTTGGACGGCATATGTCACCAGGACAATTTGTTACACCAGCTTGCAACAATAATGGGCTTCGTCGCTAATTTTTATTGGAAATTGTGCCATATTTGATTAGGCTGGCTGAATGTGCACTGAAGATATCGATGTCATTTTCAGTATTGAGTTTTTAAGGTTTCTAAACTGAAACTTCAAAATTATGAATATAAACAGACTATGAATTAAACTTTCTCCATTAGAACATAACCTCCTATTTAGTGTTGGGGGCAAGCGGAGGAGCATGCAACTGACCCTAGTCTGCGATGATGAAGGTGCATTTATTTTGTTCAACTAACTGAATTGAAAGATGATTGATAACGATATATCCACACTTATCATTTAGAGAAAATGAAATGAACATAATCTAAATATCATTGAGTCAGTTTTTAGCCATTATTGACTGGCATGCAGGGAAACATGTTATTATATGAGCAGAACTGATATATAAATGATATATAATTT
The DNA here is from genome assembly GCF_910592395.1 of Lineus longissimus. NCBI lineage: Eukaryota > Metazoa > Nemertea > Pilidiophora > Heteronemertea > Lineidae > Lineus > Lineus longissimus. Next base: position 3,874,960 of record NC_088314.1, read on the forward strand.
CTTAAACCTCCCCTAAAATCAATACCCCTCATATGGCATAATTCCACACACTCACAGCAAATTAAATTTTGGTCGGACGAAGTGACTCCATCTGTAGCAAATTCATAGAACTAGGTAATAGTGGATTTTATAAAGTTAGCCAGATACAGTGGAGCTCTCTTATTACAGCGGCCTGACGGATCAACAGCACACCAGGAACTGATTATCTATCTGCCTGATCAGAACCTTTCAAATAATTGAGCTGAAGCTGATCAGAGTTTTCTGTATCAAAGTCGTCCCACAAGGTTATCAATAATAGTACTTGCCTTCCCACTTGTAGTAATTCAGTTACTGGAAGTTCTACCCAATTTTCAAAACGATATCATATTGAAGAAGAAAATTACTGTCTAAAATTGCCACAAACTATATACACTGGTTGCATCTGGTACAAGAGTGATCAATAATTTCACAATGCAAACACCATTAGACAATAATTATACCAAACTGTATCACAAACCCAGGAATTGATTCAAGGAACAGTTGGCTCACAGACCACCTGTGTCTCTTTGCAAACAAACCAACCGTTGGCAGAACGCTTATCGTAAGTCATAAATTATTGGCATTCCATGGAAGCTGGGGCGACAGATGTGTGTGACGTTTTCGTCTGAACATGCCAACGCATCAACAGAGAATTCACACAGCTGTGTTTACAACATCTGGGGCAGTATCCAGATGTAAAGTTTATATTCTGTATGAATTCGATTTTTTTTTCATTATTTTTCAATACAACAGGAAATTGAACTGCCATTTTGATATTGAAGTCCCAAGTTGTTAATCTGTGTGGCTTCTATATATTCAGCGGTTTATCGAAAACCATTTAACTTCTGAATCCTCAGCATCTGCTTGTAACAATACAAACAGGCCTAATAACATAGCACCCTACTAACAGTTCAGTTACTGAGTGAAATTCATCTCTGAAAGCGTTATTTTTGAAGCACTTTTTATTGGTGGATTGCTGATTTCGACACATCTTATTTCAGCGTCCTACCTAGCTGAAAGCCTAAGTTGGAGTCATCAGGCCATGCAATAACCCCAATTGGGGCATAACTGAGGTGGCACACATAAACGCTGCATCTTGCATTGGACAACAAATTGAATACACTCTTAGAGAAGGACTCCTCCAAGTGCAGAGGGAACACTAAAGAAGAAGAGCCATTGAACTGGACTAATTGCTATTGGGAGCAAATTTCAGCCATTGACACTGCAACAGTTATAACTGCATTTATGGACACACAAGCTGGTGCCATCTCTGCCACCTCGACATACATATTATCGATTTACATCCAAGGTATATCCATGTGGGGGGAAATCAAATATATGTGGAAAGTCACAGGGGAAATGACTGGGAGCAGATCACCAAATCCTGCAGAAATTACCAAGGCTTGATGGGATAGCGAAAAGATTATATAATCAGATAGCATATATGTTGGGTTACCATTGGTAGAAGGTTGAGGATTGAGTTAGTGGTTGGGGAGGGGAGGGGTAGTGTCATGAGGGTTCGGGCATTATTACATAGACAGCGTGACATAACCAGTAATGATCAAAAGTAACAGCTAACGCTGCATGTGCACGCAGAAGCATTTCAGAACTCTGCAATCCATTTTGTTGCCTTCTGCCCTCTTTCTTACAAGTCATCCACTGAACAGAAGGGCTCAAGGTTTTTGAAAGCCCAATCCTTGTAAAAACAATGGTTGCTAGCTTGATAATACAAACTCAAAATCAAAATCAAGATCAACATTAACACTACATGGAGAATTGCTGTATGGTGTCAATAGGAAATCCTTAATTTCCTAATGCCAACATTGAACCTAAAAATACAGGGCCAAAATACCAACGATTATTTAAGCCAGTCCAGCTCAGAAATTCCCCGTTCTAATAGGCCTAAGTCATTGTAAGCCTATTTGCGTTTTAAAGCAAATATTTGCCACGGACTGTAACAACCTGGTAAGAATGGCTCAAGGATCAATGCAGGAACTCACCATGTTTAAGTTAGGGTTGAGGAAATATCACCAAATCAATGGCCAACTAGAAAACAACTTTTTCCAAGACAACCCACCCATTTTCACACACGAAACATGTCTTCCCTTCCAAACCATATAAACAAGCAAGTCCCCTTTAGCTGAAAACAGCTCCCCAACCTCCCCTCCCATTCACAACTTGAGTGGGATTTCCAATGACATTCCAGTGGAAGTTCCATTGAGCAAGCCAGTCCCAGGTTCCCAGCCATTCCAGTTAAGTTAGTCAGTGTGGTGTTGATTTAAAACCCACTGACCAACTGAGTCCCAATGGCAACCCGGTGGTAGCCATGAGATAATGAGGCCAGTGGTTTGTAGCCAGTGGAATTCCAGTTGCAACCAGCAGAGAAACCAGTGGTGATAGAGTTTGCAGCCAGTGGTGTCTTATATACCAGCAGAGTGACAGAGATGTATAGTACCCCAGGTATATGGCCCAGTGCTTGGCGCGTTGGCCCCAGAGTGGAAGTTAAGCAACGTTGAGCGCGGTCAACCTTTGGATCGGTGACCGGCGCGTACAATACAAGAGACAACAGCAGAAGCAGCAGTAGCTGTGGTGTTTCTTAATTTTTACTGGTTTTGCCGAAAGACGATCTGAAAGAAAAATTGGATTGCGGGAAGGGGAAGGCAGGGTGGTGATAAAGGGGCATTGTCACATGCCAGGCTGTTACAAGTATGGTGGAACCTCCCTTAGCGGACACCTCTCTATTAAGGATAACCTCTCGATTAAGGACAACCTCTCGATTAAGGACAACCTCTCGATTAAGGACAACCTCTCTATTAAGGACAACCTCTCTATTAAGGACAACCTCTCTATTAAGGACAACCTCTCTATTAAGGACAACCTCTCTATTAAGGACAACCTCTCTATTAAGGACAACCTCTTTATTAAGGACAACCTCTCTATTAAGGACAACCTTATTAAGGACAACCTCTCTATTAAGGACAACCTCTCTATTAAGGACACTACATGCAGTTTTGGTCTCCAAGTGGTTGTTTCCATTCAATTTGACCTCTGTAATCAGGCCACCTCTATTAAGGACAGCACTTGTAAGTCCCGAGGGTGTCCTTGATAGAGAGGTTCTACTGTATGAGGTATTCAGTCCCGAGGGTGTCCTTGATAGAGAGGTTCAACTGTACGAGGTATTCAGTCCTGAGGGTGTCCTTGATAGAGAGGTTCTACTGTATGAGGTATTCAGTCCCGAGGGTGTCCTTGATAGAGAGGTTCTACTGTATGAGGCATTCTGCATGGAGGCCTGCTAGTTAGGCCAGGAAGAGAAAGATATAGTGGAACCTCTCTATCGGACACCACTCTATCCTACCACTCACCTCCCTTGAAGGATGTCCTTGATAGAGAGGTTCTACTAAGGGACACCATACACATTCTTTTATAATATATGACACATGGGATATCCGTTTTGCAATCAAAAGACTAGTGACAGTATATTTATAAAAGTATAATTATATTCTATGTCGGTCTTCAGCCGAAGTCTTCAGTTCTTCCTACCTTAGAGTAACCCGTCTGGTTACTCCAAGTTCCTACCTTCTCTTTGGTTCATATTCAGGCAGATATTCCTTGAGAACCGGTGGCAAAGTCTCTCCCTGGGCGTCTACCATCTCAACTGCCCTCAAATGCCTTCCATGATTGTCCAAAAAGATGATAAATTTGTTATCTATTTATGCGATCCTATACAACGGCCATGTGCCATAGGTAGAACATATACTGAACATGGCCTATTTAAATCTCTGGGTGCTATAGCAACGGAGCCACGTGGTGTAACCAGTTTTCTTTTGGCGGGATTTCGAATGATTGGCACATGCCACATGCTGGGTGGTTGGGCGTGACGCATGTTTAACTTTCATAAAGGGCTGCATATTCACCAGGGACATTTGACTGGCCTCTTCATTGGACGGTAGTCTACTATTAGGTCTAAGAAGTGTCGCCTGCTGGAGATAGCACCCAAGATTTATAGCAAATGGGCTCAATTCTGTTTCTGCGACCTACAACTGCTGCTCTCTTGCCCTCATTACAATGTCATACATGTATGGGTGGTCTACCAAGTGAAAGGTTCTGTAAGTTATCTTATGGCTCACTAGCTGTGCAGACAACTTTAGGAGTGACCCAGCGGATAAGGCCAGAATAATCCATTCCCTGGATCAAGTTGCTCATTTTGGCAAACCCAGTACATGTATATATATGTGGCCAGTCAAGGTCCTTAGGCCAGCCAGTTAAACTTATTACAAGTCTTATGAGGCTCCTATAACTCATTTCACTTGGCTGATTTAGTATACAAGCACAAGATGCTACAATGTACCCGACCAGACCCGAGTCAAAGGCACATTTAATTGGGCAGACACATTGTTCCACAAGGTTATCTTCCGAGTACTCATTTAACTGGGCAAACATAGTGTGTTTGCTAAGCAGGGTTCTAATGATCATTTAACTGTACTGACACAGTAGGAAATATGAAACAAAAATGAAGACACAGATGCAAAATCTTTCTTTTTTATTGATACATAACAAAATGTAAATAGGTGTGTCAATCGGAATAGATCTGGTACATGTGTATGTACACTTTGCCTGGTTTCTTTCTATCACATTATGTCTGATTAAATGAGGGTATATTCATTCAGAGGCATTCATACAATAGGCCTTATACAAAATCAGAGTTCGAAAATACCAGTGGACGGATATGTTTTCATCAGGGACACAGTAAAAACTTTACTTTCTTATTCATGTATAATTATTGCAGGCACTAGAAAATTTAAGAATATCACATTTTTTTTCAAAACTGTCACAATGCACTTTAATACTGCCCTTGGCCCCAGGGGGCAGTAGAACGAGAGGTGCCACCCTTGCATGGCATGTTAGTGACACAGTCAATGTTATAATGTTTACAGTGCTATGCCTGTTGTGGAGATATCGGTGGTAAAACTTTATGTCTCTCCGAGCCAGGTCTATTTACAGACCCAGGCCGTGATAAGGCCTGTTCCTCCTCTGTCTGTTGCATCCCATTTCCACCAGACGTCATCATTTCTATCGGATCCATCATCTCCGTTGGTAGATTATTGCTCGCCGACAATCCATTTGCAACTGGGGACTGAAGATCTGTTGTCCGATGTAAAGACGAAAGCTGTGAAAGACTCGTGCTTGCTCGAGAATTTTCTTTACTTGAGTCGGGAGACGTTGGAAATTGTTCTTTTAGACCTTCTGGCTCTGGCGGTGTCGGTTTTGGATGAATTTTCTGTGTCGGCGAGAGCGTTGTCACTAAAGGATCTGGGGCTGTATGCGGTGGAACCCTGAAAAGTTTGATAGAGTAATAATAATTGATTGATTTACTTTTGGCTTATAGATATAAAACAATACTCTAATTTACTCATATAGCCTATGAAACATGGATTGGATGGCAGCACTTCATTGGCAGGTGATTCCCATCGAATTCCATTTAGATATTCGTGGCAGCTTATAAATCGAAAATATAAAATTACTTGCAGGCCCAGTAACGGACTATAAGTCATGAAGAAGTCGCCTTATTCATTTCAGCTAGTTTACCTGGAGGTCATCTGTGGATAAAGGGTTGGAGACACATATCCTGCCACTGCTTCCTTTGCTGCGCTGTGTCGTCTTTTGATTGAAGCCTCCTCCTGAAGAGAAACACACTAATTATACCCTGTATATACTGGATAGAGGATGAAATGTGGTCAAGTTTTGCCTGATCCTTTTTAGTTTGACTCATCAATTTTTCATACCAAGAGTCCCTTTTCTGTACTTCTCATATAAAAAGACCAAGTGCCATGTGAGAATCAGTTTCCTGTCCTAAATAGTACGAAGACTAGAAGTTTATCATGAAAGAAGTTGTTTTTCATCAATGGGAGAAAAATGACTGGGCAGATATCCTAGCCTAGGACCAGTGCAGCACTGAATTCTAAACCTGCCCCCTTCAGAACTCTGAGGGTATGATACATACCAGAACTCCAATTCCTTGCACCAGGGGAGGTACCGGTGACATCTGGGGCTTCTTGATCGTACCAGGATACTGCTGAGTAATGCTCTCTGGCAAGCTGGCACGAGACCAAGCTATGGAACCTGACGTTGGCTTGTTATTCGCAGGAGTTGTAGCAGAAGGGTCAGACCCAGGTGCATCAGAGTTCTCCTCCGGGTCGGCGGGTTCTGGGGTTGGCAGATTAATACCCAGGTAGTCCATGACAAGGCGACGAAGCCTCTTGTATGCCTCAGTTATCTCATCTGTAAAGATAATCATAGGTTTAGCGCACCAAATTTCCACAGTGGGATGCAAGAGCTTCTTCTTCACTTTCAACTGAAACAAGCCAGTCTCTTCAGATTCCCATCTTCACTTTGTCATTCTACCTACCACTGTTGATGTACATATCAAAGAATCCTGGATGTTCTTGGTTATATTCCGCATAGACGTCTGCTCGTTTCAGGGTCGTCTCAATTTGTGGTTCCGAGTACAGCCCTCGTTCACGCAACCTCCTCTCGTGAGCTTCTTTCGTTATTGGCATAATGTAGACGTAGCGTGGCTCAAAATATGTGTTTTTCAGAGTTAGAACCCCCTAGAAAAGAAGTCGGGTTTTTAAAACATTGGTCTTCGCAACAAAGATATTGAATTCTTATTACAGGCCTAGAAACAGCTGAAAGAATAAGGGAGGAGATGGTACAGAAACTAGTGGTTTCCAAAAAGGTTGTCAAAAGCACATCCAACTCTCACTGCCATATGCAGTACAGACTGAAGTATAACTAAAGTGCAAAGAGGTTTGGCCTCCTAACATAACTTCAGTTGGTTCTGTAGATGTCAGATCACGAATTATCTCAGACTGACTTTAGCAATGTCACACCTCTAATTCCATGTGAACTATGCAGGCCAGCCCTTCCTTTGCAATGCTCTCCACAGAGTCCAGTGTCAGGCCATACCAGTTACCAGCATACTGGTAGGTGTAAAGGAAACGACCCTGAAGACAGAACAAGAAAATGGTAAATTGACACAAAACAACTTGGCATGATACTATGAGAAACTCATTATTCTGATCAATAACGGATCCAATCTGGATTTGAGATCAACAGTTCACAGCGACAGGAATATCAACCGCGTGCATCCTTTACTTGTACTTACTTGATCAAAACAGTTTTATGAATGCTTTGTTTTGTTATTACATTGATGACAGGAGTGTCAGTAAGCAATGGTTTGACTTACATATCGGATTTCTTCCTCAAATTCATCAATATTAACAAAGTGGAAATCCTTGTCCACTTGTTCATTAGGATGGGGTTTACGGGTTGTGTGTGTGATACTGAAATACAAAAAAATACATAACACTCGAGCATCAAGGAAACTGCTAATGAAGGAAACTTGAATTGTTACTTAAGTCTGCAGGCAGACTCCAGAGTTGGGCTTTAACATTTGGAGTACAATTCAAAGCTACACTAAGAGTCTCCTGCTAAATCTCCTATGTGGTGGTGGAGATAATGGAAAGTACTGCAGAGTGCACAATCTTTGGCCACACTAGAACTAGAATTTATTGCAAACTGTCACTTACCCATAGCCAAAATAATCAGGGAATTCCTCCACCAACTTTAGCGTAAGGTCTTTCTTGCCAGAGCCTTGGGGTCCAACCAGAACCAGCATTGGGTATGGTGTCTGCACACTTGGGAGTGTACATTCAAGAACTGTGCTGGGTTGGAGGAAGGAGTAGACCACATGCATGATGTGATCTCTGGAAGCCACAACCTCCATTGGTGGGGAGAACATATTCACAGATGCCACCTGTAATAGAGTTAAAACCTTGATTGGAAGGATTAACAAATGCGACTTACAATACACAACACCAGAACCATCTTCAATGGACAGCAGATATAACTGCATCGCAGTAATTTTTGCCTTCTTTAACCACTGGAGTGAATGCATGAACGAATGAAAATTTGTTGCTCTATGATGGAGAGATTCTGGTTCTGTATCAGTGGGTTTCATGCCAATATTTATGCGATAATCTCCCTACCTTCCCCATTGGCATTGCAAAAACATCACCTAATATTACTCTGTTCCAATACCACATCTCCTGACAGTGGAAGATATCGGTTGATCATGGTACTCTGTTCTCGGTGAGTATTAGGTCACACAGCAGCCTCTTCCTGAATACTAGAGTAAAGCTGTGTTTAAAATTCTAAAACCGCATACCTTTTCTTCCACATCAACCCGCTTTCTGTCCAGCTCCACCAGTTTCTGAAGCCGGAACAGGATGGAGAGTCGATAGTCCGGTAGCTCTTGTATGGGGTTCCTCATCAGGTTGAGGAATCTTAACATGGGTAGCTCCTTCACAAACTCTATCTCAGCTAGATCAATCACCTTGAAGAAAATGTGAGAAGGCTGAATAACAGACTGACAGACAGAGGATGTTGGAACAGAATGAAAGATCATTACATGAAGGTTACTTGGTAGTATAGCCTTGAACCCAAACTTATCATCATACAATTTGTGTCCAGGATGGATGAAAGAATCTCATCATTTTCAATAGTATCACAGTGAGTGATGTGTGGGTAAAAATCAGGTTCCTGCTAAGTACAAGATCCTCTGCAACTTTTTATACAGTAGGCCGACACTTCAGTTCCTTTTACTGAGATACTGACCTCATTGTCTTCAACGTTGATCAGTTCCAGGAAGGCATGATCTTGAAGTCCTTCCAGGCTCCGGATCTTATTCCCCATCAACACAATATGCTGAATTTTGTGGAGTTTCTCAAGGTTTTCCACTTTCTTGATTTGATTGTAACACTGAAAGAAAGAAAACAAAGTTTTCAGAAAATAGATGAAAACAATTGAGAAACTGCAAACACACTGGGAATTATTACTTTGTTACCACGACAAGGAGGGTACCTCAAACGAAACGTCTTTTAAATAAGCCAATGTTTGACACCAGGATAGATTGATAAGCTCTGAAGTTCCCTAGTCCTGTGTTATAAAGATTAAGCAGTTGAGAGAAAACTCACCAGATCAAGATAGACAATGGGCAAATCATCTAAACCCTGGATGCTCTTTATCTGGTTATGCGCAATGCTCAATGTCTTCAATCTCTTGCAGTTCTGCAGGCCACTGATTACTTCTATTTCGTTATCTGTGTTCAGGTCAAGGAAAATTTTTGAAACTATCCACATGGTATAGAACCCGCTATGCAATTACTCATCAACTCATGATTCACAGACAGCAAACTCAATCTGCCTATACTTAACTCAACATTAGGTTAAAAGGATACGATCAAGTATCAGACTAGAAAGACAATGATGAGCAGACAGATCAGTCATCTCCGTAATCTGGTTGTAGGAAAAGTCCACAGTCTTCAGGTTCTTGGGTGGTACGAAATCGAGAAGAGTTTTGATTTTGTTGTGAGAGGCATCTACTTCAATAAGATGCGGCATGTTGCTGAGAGGACTCAGATCTGTTACCTCATTATAAGGAAATTCAAGCTTCTGAAGATGGACGTAGTCGCATAGGATGTCCATGTTTTTCAGCTCGTAACCCTGGAAAAAAACGATAAGATAATTGCTTGCGGATGTTAAGATTACAGCGGAATAACCAATGAGAATTTAGCTTGGCATCTTTTGTACATAAGAAGTAAGAAAAGATTGCTCCTCTGAGCACTGCAAACCAGACAGAAGACAATTTTCATAATTTGTTAAAATATTTGTATTGGCTAAGAGTTGACAACTGACTACTTCATTAGCCCCTGTAGGAAGATCAAGAGAAACCTGTGGGTTTACAAAACAAAATTTGACAAATCATGACTTTCAACAACACCAGACTTCAATTAAATACTTACAGGAATTTTCAAGTGGAGATACACTTGCATGGTTCCGTCAGCTGATCTGCCAAGATTCGAGATTCCTCTAGCAATGGTGCGCTCATCAAGGATCCCATCTGGAGACAGCTGTAACAGTGTAAGATATAATGAAATATTCACAAACTGAATCGATGAAATGCAATGCCCCCATGGCCATGCCACAGTTTGATCATCATCATCTCTTGTCTTACATGTATGTTACTACGTATGCACAGTGATTGCATCGCTCTTCACTGATGACAAAATAATCATCATATAGCCTTAGGCATGCTCATACTGTGGCTGTGGCGCGAGGCTAGCACAGATGCCGTATCCATCTCTAGCAAAAGGTGATGATGACGGCTCAGACAAATCACGAACTTGGTCATAAAGAGATTTCTGAACACTGACATGACTGAAACAGTGTGAAATGGGGCTGGCATGTTCTGTTTAGTACTGTCATACCTCTGCATCCTCGTCCCCATCCTCCTCATCAGAATCTGGAATGTGATCTGGTGCGTCCAACAAATCGGGGTCGTCTACACCGATGTCCTCTGGATTTAGTTCATCAATTTGCTCGTCATCTAAGTTTAGGATGTTAGTTTCACCACGGAGTAGGTGTGATTCATCGTAGAGCCCCTCCATCTCCACCCCAGAGGAAACATTTCGCAGAGAATTTGTTTTCGACGAATTTCGCTCGTCCGCCATGTTTGTTTTGGTTGGAGACCTAGGTTCGCAGTCATTTGCTGGCAAGGAAATAATTGAATAATAATGGTTTTCAACGTTACTGTGTCAAAAGCAGAGCAACAACATTCAGTTTATTCAGTAAGAGACAAGCATACAATTTTTGCTAATTACTTGATTTAAATAGTCCATTTTACGAAAACAATCCCAAATTTATTGGTCACGTGATCCATCTTTTTGTGCGGAACATTTTAGCGAAATGGGTGAGTGCGGCACGTGTTGTCTACAATTTTGCCTTAAAATCATCATTTGTGAGGTCTCTTGTCAATTGTCAATGTACACAACGAATAACGAAATACTCCACAAATATCTTAACTGCATAACTAGTAGCATATTTGACTGAACATCGTAAAAGATCCGTGGCAAGTGTGGTATCGAAAAATAAAATGGCCGACTGGCTTCTTCAAACATGTACAAAATGTACATGACGAGTGCCTATCATTGCTCTGTTCATAAAGGACGGAATGTATAGGGTTTTCTGTTCGCGATAACCCCTAACTAACGGGAAATACCCAGGCCCAGAAGCTGGGCTTTTCTCTACACTCCTCTGGGTGATGATGGATCTAGTGGCACCTCATTTTGATTGCGGGTTGTTAATTTTGTCATTTATATGTCAAATTTCTATTCGCTTTGATTTTTGGGGAATTTGTTATTGTATTCTCAAGCACTTGATTTGTCATTCTGCGAATGTCTTATTAGCTACATATTGTTTTTCCTGATTTCAGGTAAACCAAGTGGGTTGAGGACAGCTCGTAAGCTCAGGAACCACCGCAGAGACCAGCGATGGGCTGATAAGACCTATAAGAAGGCCCATTTGGGAACGAGATATAAAGCCAATCCCTTCGGAGGTGCCTCCCACGCCAAGGGAATTGTGCTTGAGAAAGTGTAAGTCTTGCAAATGCTGTTATCCAGAAACAGCGGCACAATAAATAGCATCTCAAAAAAAGCAACTGTTTCAACTCTGTAAATTGTTCGATTTTAGAATGAAGAAGACTTCTGGATCTGCTATGGCATAAGATGGAAATGGGGCAGTATTCTTAATTCTTGATATATCTTTTTTCAGTGGTGTTGAGGCTAAGCAGCCTAACTCTGCCATCCGTAAGTGCGTCCGAGTGCAGCTCATCAAGAACGGAAAGAAGATCACGGCTTTCGTACCTCGTGACGGTTGTTTAAACTTCATTGAGGTAAGGCTGGGCCATTGAAGAAGCCTGGCATTGCTGCCATTTTATTCCAGTGAAACAAAACCGCACTACTGTCCATAACATAAACTGAGTTATGATGGTCTAGGTATCTTGCAGACATTTGAATCGTTCTTTAAAATCCTGGGGTGATCTACTAATACCATTTCAGTTCAACATTTTCATGTTCTGTTTTGTCTTTCAGGAAAACGACGAAGTACTGGTAGCAGGATTTGGTCGTAAGGGTCATGCCGTCGGTGATATCCCTGGTGTCCGTTTCAAAGTTGTCAAGGTTGCCAACGTCTCGTTATTGGCCCTCTACAAAGAAAAGAAGGAACGTCCTCGTTCTTAAGATGTAAATTAACATGTAAAAAATAAATTCTAAAATAACAAAATATGGACTTGGTCTTGCTTATCACTGTACAAAGAAAATGGGTGGCTCTTCGAACACACATGATGCTGTTAGGACACTTTCAGCCATATCGCTGAGTGTCTTAACAATTTCACCCAATTGGGAATTGCAGGCTCCATATGATTTCCGTTAGACCAAGTATGGATTATCTCCAATCTATACCTTGTATGATGGTTGTAGCTGTGGGTGGTGATGGTATAGAGCACTCTCTATCAATGCCATAATGCAAGGTTACCACAAAGCTGATTCCTTGAAGGAATGCTGTAACTCCCACCTCCATGACCTTGACTGGATTCTGTTGTCCGTCTTGGATAGTCTGGAAGAAATAACTAACCCAGTTGTCTTCTCTGGTGTTGAATTCTCGGGACCGTAATCCACCTGGAAAGTTATCTGCGACTTGGCAACAACATGCTAAAAAGTTGGTTCCAAATAAAAAACCATGTCCAGATGATGGGAGTCCTCCAGTGTGATGGCCTCCATCACCGTCTTTGAGGCCCCGTCTTATATTTGGTGGAGGAGCAAGCTACCGCAATTGTCCAAGTGGTCTCCCATCCACATTCCTCCTCGGTGATGGAAAACCTTGGTATCTCTAACACAAGCAGCCAGTGCACTACATGGAATCTGGTGTACCTCAAACATATTGTATCCCCGAGACAACATCAGGATCCTTCTGCTTTTGGTAGGTTGGTGGTCCTAGATGAGACCGTAGTGACGAGACAGAACCATTAGCACAACTCTCCATTAAAGACAATGTTGGTGGTACCAGATGTGACTGTGGTGACAAGACTGAAGACACTATTGCGGTGAAAGGTACGAGATATGACTGCCCAGAAAACAAGAATGTGTGGCCACGACCACCAGTGGCACACACCAGCAGACCAACTGTGGTTATGGTCCTCTGATACCAGTGGGCCACTGCCCCACCACTCGCTCCTCTCGCTTGCCACCTGAGCTTAGACCCGCTGATGACCAGCGTGGGAGACCGGAGACTAAGTCAAGTTGGAAAAGACATAAGGACTATCCCTCCTGTGGCACCAGCCACTCGTTGTGATCATGACAGAGAGGACTATATCACCGGTTGTGAAAGACCAGAGTTTATACGTCCTGTAAGAGGTAGCGGACTTGGCCTCCTCATTCACATGATACAGCTTGTAAGACACAAGGGACCAAGCTGTGAAAGACTGGAGACTATTCCTCCTGCTTGACCATACAGCGGTTGCAAGAAACACGGGAATTTACAGCCAAATGATCTACGAAAGACAGGGAACGACCAGTTTACCCTGGCTAAACAAGTCCACTGGATGTGAAAGACATGAGACAATACCTCCTACTACTTCAGCCACCGGCGACCAAGTTGTTAATGGCAGGGGCTCTTCATGCTACACCAGCCACTTGTTGTGAAAGACAAGCGACTAGACCACCAGTTGTGATAGACCGGGGTTTATATCTCCTGCTTCACCAGTCACAGGGTGTGACAGACATGGGCTTATCCCTCCTGCTCCACCATATAGGTTGTGAGAGGAACGGGTCCTCCTCATTCACCAGATACGAAGTGGGAGTGATAGATGACCAAGCTATGAAAGACTGGAGATCAACGATTCCTCCTGCTTTACCATACAGCGGTTGCAAGAGACACGGGGCTTTACAGCCAAAGGTTACGAAAGACAGGGAACGACTAGTATTAACTGGCTACACCAGTCCGTAGTGAAAGACAGGGGACTGTACCTCCGGATTCTGCTTCACAAGCCACCAGTTGTGAACGACAGGGGACCAATGAAAGTTGTAAAAGACAGGAGCTATTCCTCCTGCCACAACAGCCACTTGTTAAGACAAGCAACTAGACCATCAGTTGTGAAAGGCGGGGTTTATACCTATCTCCTGCCCCACCATATAGGTACGAGTTGCGATAGACAGGGGACCAAGCTGTGAAAGGCTGGAGACTATCATACAGGTTGTAAGAGACACAGGACTTTACACTCAAAGGATACGAAAGACGGCTACACCAGTCCGGAGTGAAAGACATGTGACTGTACCTCCTGCTACACCAACCACCGGTTGTGAACGACAGGGGACCAAGTTGTGACCGACAGCAGTGTTAGGGAGCCATTCTTCCTGCTACACCAACCGTCGTTGAGGACAAGCGACAAGATCACCAGTTTTGAAAGACCGTGGTTATACCTCCTGCTTCACCAGCGCAGCCTCTGGGTGTGACAGACAGGGGACAATACCTCCTGGTTAACCATATAGGCTGTCATTAGCGCTTTACTTCGATCTGCTTTGCCAGATACAAGTTGTAAGAGACAGAAGACAAAGTTGTGAAAGACGGGAGTCTTCCAACTGCGGTTATGAAAGACTGGGGACGACTAGTATTTCCTGGCTACACCAGTCCGTAGTGAAAGACAAGGGACTATACCTCCTGCTACACAAGCCACCGGTTGTGAGAAACAGGGGACCGAATTGTGAAAGACAGGTGCTATTCCTCCTGTTACACCAGCCGCTTGCGAGATCGAGGACTATACGTCCTGCTGCAATAGCCACAGGTTGAGAGGGACAGGGGACCAAGATGTGAAGGAGGGGTTGTGGGGGGGGGGGGGGGGGTATTATACCTCCTGCTTCACCAGCCACAGGGTGTGGAAGACATATACTCCTGCTCCACCATATAGGTACGAGATGTGATGGACAGAGGACCAAGCTGTGAAAGACTGTAGACTATCATACAGGTTGTAAGAGACACAGGACTTTACACTCAAAGGATACGAAAGACGGCTACACCAGTCCGGAGTGAAAGACATGTGACTGTACCTCCTGCTACACCAACCGCCGGTTGTGAACGACAGGGGAACAAGTTGTGACCGACAGGAGTGTTAGGGAGCCATTTTTCCTGCTACACCAGCCGCTTGTCGTTGAAGACAAGCGACAAGATCACCAGTTTTGAAAGACCTGAGTTATACCTCCTGCTTCACCAGCGCAGCCTCTGGGTGTGACAGACAGGGGACAATACCTCCTGGTTAACCATATAGGCTGTCATAAGCACTTTACTTCGATCTGCTTTGCCAGATACAAGTTGTAAGAGACAGAGGACCAAGTTGTGTAAGACCAGAGTCTTCCTACTGCGGTTATGAAAGACTGGGAACGACTACTATTTCCTGGATACACCAGTCCGCAGTGAAAGACAGGGGACTATACCTCCTGCTACACCACCAGCGACTGGTTGTGAGAAACAGGGGACCAAATTGTAAAAGACAGGAGCCATTCCTCCTGCTACACCAGTCGCTTGCGAGATCGAGGACTATACGTCCTGCTGCAATAGCCACAGGTTGCGAGGGACAGGGGACCAAGATGTGAAGGAGGGGGGAGGGGAGGGGGGAGGGGAACATGAGCCGATATGTAAGAAGAGATGTGACTGTTTTTGAGCTCCATTGCAGACAGACGTTGATGGACTGAGATGTGACTCTGGTGTGTTGAGACTGAATCAGCATCACAACTGCCAAAACAATGTTGATTGTCCAAATGTGTCTTTCACATCGGAGCCCACCCAGAACTGTATAAAGACACCTCGAACAACACATGTGCCAGATTGTACCTCATCAGCAGTGTGATCAGCTCTGGGAGGTCCTTTGGACTGTCACAATCATATCACATCTCTACTGGACCGATTTTCAGGACTGTCACATTCGCATCTCTGTCCGCGTATGATTGGAAATCAACAACCAGCTATGGGAGGTCATTTGGACTGTCACAATCAGGTCTCTAGTAGGATGTGCTGGAATCAATGAAGAACTCTGGTCGGTCTTCAGAACGGTCACATCCACTTTTCTATCTGAATGCGATGAGGAAATTGGTCCCGATAGTGTACATTTATTCTCCCTCTTGTCTTTTGGTTTTGATCAGCCAGCGATACAGACAAACGGGCAACCAATCATTGTTGAATTTTACAATTTTATTCCAGTTCTGTGTTCCTGAACACTTTTTCATTTATCAGTGTCAATACAAATTTGGGATAATATTGAATCATTTGACAAAGAAGTAAAATATCATTGAATGCACCATGACTGTGAAGGTTAATAGTTGTCATCTTTTATAGATAATCCTTACTGATCCACTAGTTCAAGTCAGAAATCAACTGAAGAAGTATGTCTTGAATTCCTGCATACCAAAATTGTGCGCCATTTTTTAATTTCCTTCAGTTCGAGCAAAGACTCCTTGAAATCATGTTGCATCCACTAACAATATAAGATGCCACCTGGATTTCTGCATCAGTGAAAGCCTCAAATAGACTATTTAAAGTGGTATTTACATATCATTACATTATAACAGTGAAGGAAATGCAACAATGAGATAATGACCTAATCATCCCCATCCTAAAATAAGGAAATTCTAAAACAATAAACAACAGCTACTCTCCCCCTCCATTATCCAAAAAGCTGCCATTTTAGTTCAGTAGATTTTCTCCTGATTTTTAAGCCAATTGTTATTATATTTATATCGTACTGATTCCGACTCTCATTCATTACACAGTGGGTTATACAAATCTAAGTTACATTTAGGACATTTTACCACAAATCTAGCAGATCTCTCAAACTCTACTCGACAACCAAGAACTGAAAATAGTTATCATGACGTTGTAAGGGCCACATCAACACAGCGAACATATAATTATGATATTCCTGAGGTAATCATACGGTCAGCAAACAATTGGGAAAATTAACGGCATGAAGAAACACAATCTGACACCAATAATATGCCACTGTGACAATATTGATTATGGGACATATTCCTTACCAAAATGACCGCTTTTCACTTTTCTAGGCCGACAAATCCTACTTGTTGTGCTATTTCCTAATTATGAGATACAACTATGATATCCCCACATTCCCTCGTATACATGAATGTACCTAACTTTATCATCAGCACAGCCCCTCTTAACCATTATTAACACACCTTGACCTACATGGAGAAACATTCTCGTAATAAGGAAAATACAATCAACATATGACTGCTTTGACAAAGTACTGAAGTGAAAGATACATTTCAATCCAGAAGAATTTAGATAAAAATCACATTATTTAGGACAACTCATTAAACAACGGCAATCAAGTCACAGCTAATGTATAAAGTACTTATATCAACCCCGATGAACACAACTGTGTGGCAGTGTGTACATTTCACACAATGGTTTACAGTTGAAACCTGTCACGAAGTCCCCCCAGTATTGGAGGTTTGTTGTGACAAGATTTGACTGTAAATTAGTTCTCGTTCTACATAATAATATGACCATAATAATATGTACTAATACCCACAATCAAAATGGCTGCCACTTTGAAACATACACTATCGAAGGGGACACAATGCTTCTTTCATCACAATACATGATTTATGACCACTAACAACAGCTTTGTCAAAAGGTTTTATTTAGTAATTCAATGACAACAAAGTACTTTCAGACACGAGGGTATTTTGACAGAAACAGAAATGTGAACTTTGCTGTCAAAATACCCACATGTCCAGAAACAGAATGATAACTTCTTGGTCCAGCACTGTCTTGAAATATTGCCTAATAGTCCCTGAAATCCCGTCGCCCACCCCTGTAACCCCCACCACCTCCTCCCCGTCGAAATCCACCACTATTCCGCGAATCTCCATTACTCTTCCCCCACGAGTTATCGTTGTAACCACGACTTTTGTTATATCCTCCCCCGCCTCCATAGCCACTTCGCCCACCTCCATAACCACCGCCTCCACCTCGGCCGAAATTCCCTCCTCCGTAACCACCACCATAACCGCCCCCTCCTTGGTAACCCTCATCTAGTAACTCAGGCAGTTCAGTGGCCTTTGTCAGGTTATCGAATTTCCCATCGACCCAGCGGTCTTCTATGACGTTGTTGTGTTCTGATGGCAGGTCAAATGCACAGCCCTGTTGAAATAAAATTAGCAATTGAACAAATGTAGATGAAATATCTGCCAGCTCTGATTGTCTCTCTGGCACAGACACCGTGTACAAGGAATTTTTGATTTATGGCTCATTCAAACAAGCAATCGAAGTAAAGCAGTGTGGTCAGAGTATGGTTGTGCCGGGAAGCATATCAATGACCCCTTGATTTCAGGTCTCGACCATTACCACTAGATCCTGCCATTCCTCACTCACAGATTTGTTTGGTACACTTACCATTCTATCTTTGGTAAACCTCATTCCTTTTATCTTCTCCTTGACTTCCATCGGTATAGACCGCTCTAACGACCGCCAACAGTAGCCTATCGTGTTCATCACAATATTTGTTGTGAATAGATAAGTAGTATAACCCTGGAACAGAAGGTAAATAGGTAAATATTAAAGGTCCAGTTGATGAGATAACACTCTTGCAGACTTGTTTATGAATTGCTGAATATCATACAACATCAAGATTCATCAGGGTAGGAAGAAAGAGAGAACAGAGCTGTATTCACAGCCTGATCATTCCGACCCTATTATTCTACACACCTCTTGTGAAGTCAAAATCGACCTCGTCTTGATATCCGTGCTCCCTGAAATAAGTGCTAAAGCAGCCGACAGTGCATTGACAGCACCTCGATCCTCTATCACTCGCTCCGCAGCCCCTTTGAAATGTTCTAACGTAGCCGGTGGTACAGAGTCCAGTGACCGTGCGGCATCATCTGAAGCCGATTTTATAATATCTGCCATTGTCGGGGCTCCTATTCTTTTGAACTTGATACCCTGGAATAGACCAAAAAGGGAACATCTAGTCTTTTCTCTTGAAAATTGAAGGGCATAGTACCAAATAAGAATTGTGGACGTAAAAAGTGAGATTCTTGAGGATCATTTGAAAGAAATCACGTTTCAACTTACCGCTTTCTGTTCGACCCAATAGAGGGCATTATCTTCCCTAGGTTTATAGAAGCAAACACAGATCCCTTCTCTTCCAGCCCGACCAGTTCGACCGGCTCTGTGAATGTACGAGTCAACGTCCTGCAATGAAACGCAAAACAATGTTTTAAAAGTCATAGAAAGTTCTGTGAAGCTCAAGTTAGTTATGACAGGGGAGTCTCAAATAATCAGCATATCATGCACATCACAGCATAATTGGATGATTTCCTTAATGATCCGAAGGTTGAACTCTCCCTGGCTTCAATTTTTTGTAGCGTGGGCCACTACTTTTTTGCGAATAACTCTGTATGGAAAATATGCCCAGAACATCACCTTGAGGCAAGGCAAGCTGCCCATCAGCAGGATAACTTCTCATTCTAATCAACAGTTTGTGACCTGATTCACTTCTCTATATTGAGTTTCTGAGCATGGGTCTTACCTTTGGTGGTGCACACTGAATAACCAAGTCAACCTCTGGAATGTCAAGACCACGTGCGGCGACATCTGTAGTTACCAGGCAGCGGTATTTACCTTCACGGAATTTCTGAAATGGTAATAAGAAGCGGGGTGTCATTTGTCTGTCCTTCAAATGAGACTTATACTGGAGGTTCCTTATATCATGTGCCTATGCCAGGGTGAGTAAAAGAACAGAATAACTGAATACGGGAAATGACACTTTAAATTTATCCTCTTGTTGCCATGCTTACTTACCTTCAATACAATTTCTCGTTTTGGTTGTGGAATGTCTCCGTGTAACACATGTGTGTCCTGTTTGATAGCAGTTCCGCATGCAAGTTCATCAGCATCTTTCTTCGTCTGACAGAACACCATGGCTCGGCCATGACTCCCACTGTACACCTGAACGATGTCTCCGATAGTTGATCCTCTGTCTTGATAGCTGCATTTGATGGCATAATGCTGAAACAGAACTCAATTATGTAAGAGATTTTCATCGTATTGTGAACTTTGCAGAATTAAATCGTTTCAGTGGAAATAGCGCAACTGAACTTGAAAGGCCAGGAATGAGTGCAAGAACTGGGTCACCAGCACTTTCCAAGAAATGGGAGTTACTGGTATCATCTTGGTCAACAGACTGCCCTCTTTTGACTGCAATCATAATCATTGATTTTTGTATGGCATGCCACTTCTCTAGATGATTCCTCAACTTTCAACTTACTTTGACGGTGGTAGAAGTTTTCATTCGATCGCGACCGACCATGTCAACCCGGACTAAATCGTCACTCATATATTTCATGGCAACTTCATTTACCCACTTGGGCACGGTCGCTGAGAATAACAAGGTCTGAGGATTCTTCTGGGATTCTGGAACAAAGATTAGTTTGTCGTTAAGGGTTGAATAACAGGCTTCTCAATTGCACGAAATACACACTGCTTAACAGTGTGTAACCAAGTTATAGGGGAAGGGGTTGATCCTCCTAAGCGAGTTCTGGAGGTTTAAATGGTCAACTAAAAAATGCCCAAATCAAAGAAAGCAGGTTGTGTCCCAATGGATGCAATCGGGTAGTCAAGTAAAATTGAGACATATTTTTTGGCAAACAAACCTCGGTTGTAAGCAGATTTAAGGATTTCCTCCACATTATCAGCAAAACCCATGTCCAACATTTGGTCGACTTCATCAAGGATGACATATTGCAGCTTTGAGAAGTCAAGAGTGCCCTTTCTCACGTAATCAAGTATTCTCCCAGGGGTCCCTATGACGACATCTAGACCATTCCGAATGGCAGTCTCTGGAGAAAAAAAGATTACAAATTACGACATGCACTGTATCATATACATTCTCAGCATTTACATCCTTTTTGATACTTGCTGTTAAGCATTTTGTTTTTTCTCTCGGCAGAAGGCTTGTTACATGGGCCATTATCTTTATTTTGAAACTCACACATGTAGAGCACACTTCTGAAATACTGTACTGACCTTGCGGTATGTATGATGTGCCACCGTATATGCACGTCACAGCGAGATCTTTACCAGCAATAGCTTCAAAGTCATCGTGAACTTGCTTTGACAACTCTCTAGTGGGTGCCAGGGCCAAAGCTTTCGGCGGCTGTCCCCTTTTACATGTCTCCTTCCGTAGTAACTCAACCAATGGGAGTACAAATGATAATGTCTTTCCACTTCCAGTTCCTAGAGGTAAAAAGATGTCTTGTCATAACACAAAGTAAACTTAAAGAATAATTTGAGCACAATTTTAACACAAAGTCTAACCATGGAGTTGAATTCTTGTTGGTAGTTTATCCAACCCTGCCAGGATATGCTGGGCCAGGATGGAGCTTATCCTAATCTCATACAACAATGAACCTGCCTGCAGTCTTCTTAACAGAGCTAATTTTGTTATGGTTCATGAAAAACAAAATTGATTTGAACAAGAGCTTTCCATAAACATTTTGACACTCAAACATACTCTCTTGAACAAAAGAGCCTAAACTAAACTTACTCGCTTGTGCAATCATGTCCTGTCCAGCTAACACATGGTCAAAGGTCTTTGATTGAATAGGGAAAAGATACTGGATGCCTTTAACTGAAAATGAAGAGTAAAATTATAACAAGTCCCCACTTAAAATCACAGGAAGTATTCAGTGAAAACAAGTTTAAAACATGGCTAGGAAACAAAAGGTGACGTCCATGTTATATTTCAGCTTTTATTCTACAATTTTTTCTCCTTCGTTTGCTGTTTTTCTGCCCTTGGCCCCTTGGGCAGGCTAATGCCAAAGTGCTAAGATCGGCAATTCGCTTTTCTCAAAAAAGTCTGAGGGTGGCAAATGTCTAACCTTTTAGTCGCTCAATGACAGGTTCTGATAATTTGAACTTCTCAAACGCGCCATCAATTTTCTGATCTTCTGGGTCAATGTCGGCATCATCCATATCAATCTTCTCTGTTTTCTTGACTCTCTTTGGCTTTGGTGGTTCGGCATACTCGTCATCACTGCCTGCAGACTTTCGTTTGCTGGTTTTCTCATCCTATAGAAAGAAAACAATCGGGAACATTTAGACATTGACAGGATCTGCCACCTTGGGCCGCCAGGGTCAAAGACTAAGAGTAAGGACACCGGTCTGGACAGTCAAGGATTGGGCATCGATTCGGAGGGTCGGGAAAACAACAAAACAACCAAAATTAAAAGCCAAAATGTTTTGAACTCTTCCTGACACGATCGAGCCAATGTCTGGCTTCTTTGCCTGTGAATTCTGAAGATCTATTCTAAACTATGCGCCATGCCATAACGCAACACGTACATTGTACAATGCATAAGGCCCTGCATGGCCCATGGCAATCATGGCTTCCATTTCAATAATCATGAAAAAACGACCACAAAAATCACCTTATCTTTCTTCCCATTCTTCTTCTTATCCTTTTTCCCTAATTTCCCTTCCATCTTGGACTTTTTCTCCTTCTTTTCTTCTACGCGACTTGGCATAAGTAGCTCATATAACTTCTATTTTTCAGGTTTTATTCAATCAAAATTTTAGGAAATTCACAAAATGGAAATGCACGTGCGGACTTTTCGTACCTCCACTTTGGAAGATTGAGTTGGCTAAAAAATACGGAACCGAAACTCAACGAAATGCGAAACGAGGAAACTCGTTCCCAAGTGGTGTCTTCAGGATGCCACATTTTTTGGCTAATAGGAACAGTGCACTGAACAGCTGGTTGCTACCGACGATGTTCAAAGACAAAAGTCACAATCAGTACAGACTAATCTCGTTTCATGTAGTTCCTTTTTACTGCGGATGTTTCGCAAAGTTAATGTCAAAACACAAGGGAGATGCTCAGGCCCTCGAACACAGAACAAACCTGACTTGGGCAGGGAAAGAATTATAACAACAACTTACTTAAGTATAATAGCAGTGTTATTCACAAAATCTCACAATAAGTCAGGTTCATATGATATGAACACATGCAATGCCAAACAAGATGCAGTTACTATTTTTTGAGATGCCTAACATTGTAATTTATTTTTTCATGACATTTTTTTCTAATACATCTTAACATGATCATTTCAGACACTTTCTGCCAACTAATGTTATGTCGCAACATGATTCAACAAACTTTTAATGTGTTTGATTACTGGTGCGGCACTGGGGTGAACATCAGATCTCTGGCCTTGAAGATCATCAACATGAATGCTCCGACACCAGGCACAAGTAAGAGGAAAAAGAGCCCCATTTACAAATTTGTTACAAGGAGTAAAGGGAAGTAAGGCAGGCTCTACAATATATGTTTGTTAAAGTTTTATTAGAAATTAGTTCAGAAAGTCAAATACACACGTCTAAAGTTTAACACACAGGGTAGGAAATCATTACTTCAAGCACACAAGAAATATGACAAATTACGGTATACCAGTTCAACCTTCATAAGTATTGGCTCCCCAAGCATCCAACGGGGAAGTAAAATGTTTTCTCCAAAAGTAAACAAAGTTAGTAAGCAAAGTTAGATCTACATGTGCATGTAAGCATGAATTCTATGAAGTTTTAGGAAAAAATTTACAAAGCTGCCCTTCGCAAAATTTTGTCAAAAATCACCTTCCCTCCCATTTGATTCATTTGGACGTCTTAACTTACCAACTGAGAAGATTCACACAATAAAGAACCAAGGTATGAGTCCTCCACCTTTCATGTTGCATTGATTAAAATCATTGGTTATAACTTTATAATTACACACTTGATGACTTTTGTGATCCTCTAAACAGGTCAAAAATCTTCAACTGAAATAACACTTCATGTTTCATTTTGTACTCCTCTGCCGTGTCCAAGATAAACCCATCTCATACATGTTAGTAATTATACACATGAAATAGTCTTCAATTGAAGTGCTCAATCAAGCTATTTGAAGTGTTTCTACATTGTATTTCACATTGGCCTATTACAGGTAAAATAGGTATTTTGAACAGGTGCCTCTCAACCGGCTTGATTACATCGACAGAGTTTTTTTGAAACTCCGCGTGAAACAGTCCTAGTATTCCAAAGTGACCGCCTTTGTCTTCAGGTACTCATTCAAAGCTTCTTGACCTGAAATCATAAAATAACCATAATCAAAAATAGGAAACATAATTTTTGGCTTAGTCAACAAGTATCAATTTCCAATCTGCGCACTTGTGGTCAATGGGTTGAAACACGAGTTCGCAGTGTTTTAGAGAAAAGTTCGAAAAAAAGTTACAATTAGAAAAACTCACCTAAATCTTTTCCAAATCCAGACTGCTTGAATCCTCCAAATGGTGAGGCAACATCAGTCTTGTTGTACGTGTTTACGAAGACGGTGCCAGCTTGGATACGATCTGCCACCCGCATTGCCTTGCTAAGATCATTTGTGAAGACACCAGACGCAAGACCGAATTCTGTGTCGTTAGCCCGTCGAACAACCTCATCAATGTCACTGAAATGAGAAGTGAGGATTGAATATCTTGTGGAGTATCTATAGAAGAGAATAAATACCATCATAAGAATACCCATGCCACCCATTGAATGACCTAACTATTGATAAGGAACAGTTCACCACAAGTGGTGACTTGGAAGATCAAGGCAAGGTACACTTTAGAGGTTTCATTCTATGGTAATGACACAGATAATATGCTAACTTACTTGTGGTTGAATTTGGAGATGATCATGATAGGACCAAAAGACTCTTCAATGGCGATGAAATTGTCATCTTCGACATTGGTAAATACTGTCGGCTCCAAGTAAAGACCTTGAATAGAAGATAAGTGATGAAAGACAATGCTTAGTATTAGTCTAATTCACAATAATAGTTGCCCAGGTCCCCTTGATCCAGAAACACCATCTTTGAATTTGACCATAATAACTAAGTCTTGTATCTGCCCCTGACCCAAGATATGGTGACTTGAGAGAGGAATTCTAAAAGGCCTTAGTCACAGTATATCATTGTTTCTAATACAAAATACATTACGCCTCGTTTTGATCGGAGCGGTCTTGGTATCGTAACCAATGACCGCCTGGGTAGGTATAAAATTCTGAATTTTAGCAGACGAATTATTTTCACCAAGAAGCAACGACTCAGCCCCACAAAACAATGTCAAGAACACGAGATTTTGAAGTATTCCCCGATATTGGGATTTGTGAAGTAGGGAGGATACCCGAGGACTCTTTCGAGGTCGTCAGTCAGGATTCAGAAGAGGTCAAAGACGAGGAAATGGTAGAAATCGAGCTAGCAGACTGGGAATTCCCTTGCTGCGTGACGTCATCTTCACAAGCAACAATATGGCGGAGTTCCGGACACCAGGCTGGATCATTCTTTGACGAAAACGGAACATATATACCTTTCAAATCGTATTTAATTTGTTTAATTTTGAAACCTTTTAGAATAGAAATTAATACCTCGCTGTCGGTCATTGGTTGTATAATCAAGACCGCTCGGGTAGACCTCAAATTACGTCCTTAAACCAATAACAATACTTCACCGGTGAAACCTGCATGTTGAGCCTCGCACAACATGATCGCCTTCCCATGATATCAATTTCATTTTTCTATGAACACTTCCAAGTTAAAGATACCAAATATGAAAGCAATGACTTATCTGAAGCCACTCACCAGGCATGTCACACTGTTTGCCACCATAGACAAGAGTAGCGCCTTCCTTTACACCTCGGTCACAATAGTCCAACAGACCCTGCAAATGAGCTCTGGAAAGAAAACAAAGACCACATGTAACTTCAAACCTGGTAAAATCAATCTGGTCAAAATGTCATGGAATTCATGTGAGGTGAATTGCAACAACCTTGCCTGCCAATATTTGAAAAGGAATGGCCTTGCTCGACATGCCGACATACCTGTGATTCTGAGGTCCGTGATCTACAGATCTGTCCAGAGGATTTCCAATCTTCATCTTCTTAACCTCGGTGATCACCCGTTCGACGTACTCATCATGGATAGTCTCATCCACGAATATCCGACCAGCGGCAATACAGTTCTCACCTTTGTTGAAAAACACACCGTTGCATCCCTGTTACAAGAAGAAGTTTAAAGATTTGAAAATTTTTGTCGGCCCGGGCCTAAATTTAACTCAATAGGGTAAACATTGCACTGATAGGTAGGCAACCTATGAATTAAAGAGATTGGAATATCAAATGAGTCCAATCTCCAACGAGTTAGAAGCAAAGTGCAGAACACAAATGGCAAGTAATTCGGTCAAATTGGGATACTCCTATTTCAGGCAAACCAGGGGAATACCAAAAACTTACCATTCTGACAGCCTTTTCGAGATCACAGTCGGCAAAGATGATGAGAGGTGATTTGCCACCAAGTTCAAGTGATACTTTTTTCAAATTACTCCTTGCACAACTGAAATAGGAATAGCATTTGTAAATGAATCCGAAATACAAATGAACAGTTTCAACATGTTACTCTCAGCCGATCTTTGGGGCAGGCAGCTCCTTGATATCCAGCGTACCTCGGTGAACGCTATAAATATAAAACCTCAGTGTTCTAACTCACCTTTCCATGATAGTTTTTCCCACAGGCGTTGAGCCAGTGAAACCAAGCTTCCTAACCAGAGGATGGTCAGCGATACCCTGGCCAACCACACCGCCTGAAATCAAATGAAGTTGATGGATGACAAAGAATCTGTGGACACATTCAGTGGTTTCTCGCGACTGTTTTGAATGTGTTGGGTCAGAAGGTGTAAAATACAGTGCTTTAGCTTTTCTGTCTGTACTAAGTTGATGAACAGTTCTAAAAGTGGTTGAAATCAAAGAGTATGCAGTCTAGGAATAAGACATGAAGACCAAATGAGAAGTTATTATTATTATTATTATTATTAAAAACATTTTCATAGCGCTTAACGTTGTTAAAACTTCTAAGCGCTTTACAATTTATGATAAAACATAACATTATGATAGAATAAAAGTCATTACTAAAGAAAACGTGCAAAGGATTCAAAAGAATTTCTTAAAAATATGAGTTTTTAGTGCAGTTTTAAAAACTGTTTGTCGACCAAGCTTGAGACCAAGATAACAGAACTGAGAGACCCTGGTAGGAAACTTGATCATTGCTCTACCTCCATACCCAAACAGTGGAAGCCAATTCTCGAGCTTCTCTGTCCCTTTTACTAAGGAGGATGATGATCCCCATCTGACAGGCCCCTCAATTACACCAATTACACACTGTACATTGGTGTGTATAGGGAAGGGAGGTGACGTGTGTGTTAAAGGTCAAAATTTTAAAAGCTTTGCTCCATGAAGACCAACAACACCAGTGAACAGTAACAATAAAATTTTGACTCTACCTCCGCCAGATACAATGTTGACGACGCCTGGAGGGAAGCCAGCCTTCACAACAAGTTCACCAAACTTGAGTGACGTCAATGGAGTAACCTGAAAAGAGCCAGAACACAAAAACTCACATCATTTGCCACAAACTTTCTGCTATCTAAGTTTTGGGAAATGGGAAATTTGTCAGTGATTGTCCTGTACAAAGCCAACCAACGGCCCTGGTTTGAGCAATTTAAACACTTTAAACTTCTCAAATCAAGTGGCATTCTAATACTTTTGAGTTTGAGCTATGATATTTACCTGAGCAGGTTTGAGCACAACTGTGTTTCCAGCAGCCAAACAGGCAGCCATCTTCCAAGCCAACATCATGAGGGGGTAATTCCATGGAGTGATAAGACCACAAACACTGAAAGAGAGTACGAAGAACATCTGGATTTGATGTCGTACATGTAATACGAAAAAATGCTCTTAGCTTAACTTACTGAAATTTCTTTTTAAGCCAAGCATTCAAGTGTCTAGTGATGAGTTTCACAAATTTAGCAACATTGTTCCATCATTACCGGCCTGAAAATCAATCATGCATCTAAGATTTTAAAGCCCTTTTCCCGACAACTGATATGTTATCAAAAAGCAGCTTACCCAAGGGGTTCCCTCTTTGTGAAGGTGAGATTTTTGTTTGGCCTGGCGTGGTTGATAGGAATGGTCAAACCCTGAAATGCGACAATAACAACAATCATATAAGCTATACAGTGATATTCACGGGGGACAGAAAAGATGGGAAAATCTTCTTACCAAAACAGAATTTGGCAGAATAGCTAACACAACGGGCAACACCCTGATGCACTAGAGTATGATCACTCACATTCTCAACTGCCATCTACAGAAGCTTGAAAACTGAAATTACCTGAATTTTGTCACAACATCCAGCGAAGTATCTGAATGTATCAATGGACATGCCAATATGTGTTTTCAAGGCAAGTGTGTACACGGCTCCAGAGTCGATACTCTCCAGTGTGGCAAGTTCCTCCTTGTGCTGCTCCATCAGATCTGCGAGTCTGAAAGGATAAAAGACTAATATCTAATTACCAGCGTTGTAATAGTATCAGAGGTAAGTGAGAATAACTCAATGAAGAAACGATGTCGATTTCTCCTCACCAATGCGATGATCCCTGCACGGATAGTTTACTCCAGTCCAGTTGGAATTTGAATCAGAATAGCATGACCACTCGGTCAGATTTTGAAATTTTCAGGTTCATGTGCAATTTGATTCTGGCAACTCATAATGCATAGCAACGGGCAATGGCTCCTTGACTTACTTGAACATGAGATTTCCCCTATCACGAGCATTCATTTTGCCCCATTCACCTTCCTCGAAGGCGTACTGAAACAAACAGTGGCAAAACAGGTTACACAACATCTACCTGGTACCGAACAGACAAATATGTCGACAGTATTTTGAACACTCTTTCGAGGATCTAAATAACCTCTAACCTCTCCTATTAGCCAAAGAAAATAAACAGGCATCAACTCATTTCTGTTCTGTACTGAAAACTAAAATTGAACATCCGTTTGATGGATTACAAGATGGAAGTGATTTGTCATTATTTTCGTGTATTGATTATGTTTGCGTCTGCCCATATTCCACGGAACTTACATGGGCTGCATCCACTGCTAGATCAACATCAGCACTGGTACCCTTGGCAACTTTACATATCACCTGGAAAAGAAAAACATTACACATGTGAGAAGACGATATTTTTTCAAGTTCTAGTAATGAATTTCAATTAGAAATGCCGCTCAGTAGCTCATCAAAAAGGATTTCTTACAAGACCCAAAGACTTGGATATCTATATTGGGTCTGGACTTCTTTTCAGTTTGTGATTTATCAAATACGAAATCAGTAGCCAACAGCACCACTCCCTTAACAGCATACTCACAGATTCGTCTGCAGGATTGATGGTGTCAAATGTCTTTCCGTCTGAGGAGTCAATAAACTCATTGTTGATAAAGAGTTGATTGGGGAATTTGATGTTCATGTTGTTTACATTCATCTCCACCTGAAAGGAGAGAGAAATTATTCAGATAAATATATATGGCTCAGTGAGTCTTATTCAGTTCAACAGAGCGTAATCTCCTTAAGTAAATTTCAATCAAAACAGTAGCATTAGGACTTAACACCAAAGTCACTGCTAGCGCCGACTGAGCTAACAGGCCCTGATCTAACCAAATCAAACCTCTTTCTGGACAGTAAATCTTGCCAACTTACTGCATCATACTTGAACTCCTCCTGTCCGACACCACGTCCCTTCAACACGACAGCCTTGATAAAGTCCTCCAGGGTCGTCGCCATGTACACTTCTTCAGTCTGCAGGCTGATGCCTCCACATTTCTCCTTCACCTCTTCCACGAGACGTGTAACGTCCATGGAACCGGCTCCCGACTTGAAGAAATCTGTCTCAGATGTGACATCATCTCTGGCCAAAATGCCTTTCCAGATGTTCTGTAATTGTAAGATATGAAAGAATGGTAAGAAATTTGGGAGTATATTACATACGCCATCAGACCAAACCTTCTTATTAATCTTTAAATGCCAGAGTAGATTCATTGGTTACTTTACAGTATCTCGTCAATTTTCAATAGAAAACTTATCTTCAAGTCATATATTGACTGGAGTTATCTCTGAAACACATACCAGGATAGCTGCTTCCATTCCCTTCTCTTCAGGCGTCAGTTCCAAGCTCTCCGCTTCACCACCCTCCTTGCCAAACTTCGATGCCTTGATCATCTTGCCATCTTCAAACTGGAGCTGTTGCACGTTTAATTTCTTGTCGTCATTTCCAAATAGGACCAACCCGCCTTTGTGAACGACTCCGGGACTGCTCATTCCGGGAATGTTCATCGTATCACCTCTTGGGGTTGGTCTATTCCACAGTGTTGACCCATACATCGTGACTTTCTGAAACAAAATGTTAGGTAGAGTGCTGAATCTTGGCAGTGAGGTCTGTCGGGTTCAATTCGACCATTTCAAGAAGTGATCATAATAACCACTGAAGATGGACGGAAAGAGTAAATTTCCATTTTTGTCATGCAAGTGTTTTCTGGTGAGCCTTTTCTTCAACAGTCCAACGAACAGTAGAATGTTCTATTGGGCATCTGACATTAATTTTATTGCCACGCGTTTTCTTCTGGGTGATTAGCAAAATTTCCATAGTTTCTCACCTCGCCATTGATGTCGGCCCATGCGCCGGGTACCTTGTCGTTTCCTCGGATAAAGTTATGAAGATCTTGAGCTGACTGGTTCCAGTTGATCTGAAATGAAGAAGAGTAATATGCGGAGAAAGTCAGACAGAGAGAGAAATGGATGACAGTGATTACTGAAGGCAGTTCGGTACTTTGAGACTTGGTCAAATTTGGTAGTAGGTCTCAACCTGACATTTGATAAAAAACTATTTTCAAGAGGCTGAATGCTGAAGACAAGGTGTCAGGGGCAATCACTTCTGCCATACGAACCTGAACAGTTTCCTTTTTAATCATAGGATCATACGTAGCACCTTCTTCTGACTGCACGATCTTGGGAGCAGTTCCATTAGCAACCATTTCAACAGCTTCACCCTGAAGTAGAAGGCAGTCAAAAGTGAAAGGGAGCAACAAATACATGATACATCTCCCAAAACAAGACGAGACAGGCCAATCGGAGGTCAAGATTCATGACCTAGGCAGTGTAAGGATAGTAGTTCTCTGGTGGGCGACTCTGTCGTAAGTGTGTGCTCTTGTTACTCAAAGTGAATGCACATCATCATGTAAATTGTGTAATCTATATTGGTAAAACGACACGAAGAGCAGAAATCTAGTGCTGCTCACCATTGCTTTGATGCCCTCTGGGTAGAGGAAACGGTTATAAATGGAGTCCACGGTGTCATCTCTGTCAACGCCTGTGGACCTCTGGAGCAGGATAGGCCCAGTATCTAGTCCATCGTCAGCCCAGAAGATACTGAACGCTGCCTTCTTATCTCCTTGAATCAAAGTCCTGAAATGCATGACATTATGGTGTTAAGAGTTTAGACTAATACTACCACAACTGAATGCCTTGGTAAGACTGAGAGAGAGCCTTTTGAGAACTAAGACCACACAGTTAACTCTCCACAGCAGACGAGAGCAATTCTAAGTTCTGTGGAGAAGTTTAGTTCAGGCTCAGCAGTGAAGAAAGACTAGTCATTATTTACCAATTTGTGTGGCTCACAAAAAACAGGTGACTTCACTGTATTTTGAACATGTTGATTTGCATAACGATGATATATGACAATATACTGCGTCGATGCTATTAAGCTGGTTAAGCCGCATCTGTCACGGAATGACAGCCACTACGGCTGATAAGAAACAGACCAGCATGAGATGGTCCTCCCAAACACACTCACCAATTGATGGCCGACGCACCCCTGTGCCGCGGTAAGAGAGACGGATGATAGCAAATGGACTGATGTTTTGGCATGTTGATGACATCCATTGGAATAAACTGGGAGCAGAAGGGCAGGACGTTCAGGTCGGCCCCGACTGACTTGTATTCCTGGAGAACTTCTGGGATGGATTGACCTTTCTTTCTCCATCTTGGATATTTGAAGACTTTTACACCATCAGTTTCAGCTGCTTGGGCTGTAGAAATGTGCAGAAATATCACCATGAGACACAGACTTTAAAATTAGCAGACCATTATATTATTATACTATTGGTATTACATTAGGTCTAGTTCTTCACATGCAAAGGATGGGATTCAAAGGTTAATATAGTTTTTTTTCCTCATGATATTCTCAACGACCATTAAACTGCCCCCAAGAGTAAGAGAGAGAGAGAGAGAGAGAGAGACAGTCTCACTTTATAATGATATTGCGTAGTTTGAATACCCAGACAGTTATCATGAATTCATTCATGAATAATGGATACAGGAAAAGCACATGGGTCGTCCCAACTAATATTATATACATCTAAATCTAATTATATTCACTCGCTTGATCTAATATTTGGCACAAGTATTGTAGGCCTAGATCATAAAATTGGGAAGATAGAATATTCCGCCAGCATATTGTGTGAGGTACTTGTATTATCTCATATTACAGTTTAAAATGAAAGCCATTATAGAATAGTTGTCCTTCTCACATTTGCCATGTTGCATGTGAAATAATTCCATTCAGAACAAAACCCTAGTTTTCGCCAAAATAAATAGGTCAGTTCTTGGTATGGCCTTAAATGTATTCAAATAGAGATAGATAAGAGAGGCCTCTGATTTAGCCTAAAGTATGTATTTATTTTACTGACTTAAAATTCCATGCGTGTTAACTTAAAAACTCAGCAAGTTTTAAATAATTCAATTCAATCAAGTGTTCTACTTAGATGGTGGCACTGACAAGCAACAGTTCAGTGTAGAAGATATTGCCATACTGGATGGTTTGAACAATAATCCTAAAGATATCTTCTCATCAATCAAGATTAGTTCCAGAGCGAACCGGTCAATCCTTGTAATCAGATATCAAACAAGATTTTTCAAACTGGATTCCAAGGAGGAAATGTTCAGTTCATTTTATCAATTACACTCAATGACACTTATCTAACCTTACACTTGATAATGAAGTAGAAAGCATTGGTAAAGATCTGATGTTATAAAATTACGTGCACTTGACTCGCTTATCAACTGGCTTGACCTGTCCATGAATTAGAACTACCACTAGGCCCTATGTCAAGTATGTCAAACTACAAATATACCCAATTTTTTAACAGGGCAGATTTAACTTATTTGACTGGACTTAGCAATTTTAATCATGCAGATTCAGGTTGACATGATCAAATTTTCTCACCTGCCAGGGTAATTCAAATACTGATTATTGGCAACAATAGACTGATCAGAAAAATTTGTGTCAAAGGCAAAGGTCCCCAGCTTGCACACCAACAAGTTACCTACCAAGTGGATCTGCTCTCCCTTGAATATCAGGGATGGTGAAAACACCGACTACTTCATGGCCATTCTTGCGGACAACTTTGTAGACTTCTGCTCCAAACTGACTCTGACCAATAATGGCTATCTTCAGTTTTTCCAAGAGGGACTAAAATGGAGGAAAATGTCATAGTACTGTAGTCAGAGTACTTAAAACAGAAAGTGACATTGCCAATGGAGTTCACCAAGTGTCAACAGTTTTATTTCTCTATGCCGCCTGCTGTACAGAGAGCATCATACCTATGGGCGTGTGCTGGCCTACGCCCATAGACAGACCTGGACCGACTAGCGACTGGGCCATTGGTGGCATGGGTAAGCCGGCCAGCAGGTACCACGTGCAATGCCGACACATCATGATCATGATATCATGATCTTTCATGGCAGAATCAGTGACCTGACCAGACTCCTGACCTCATTGGCAGCCTCCAATCACAAATTGTGTCTGTGAGTGTGATAAGATACTCTATTACTCATCCATCCAGGTTCCCCTCCGACCTGAACATATCCTCCCAAAACAAATAAAATGTAACATGCAATCAATCCATGCAGATCAAGTCAATGGCATCAAATGACATAAAAAGTCAACATTATTGATCTACCCTGTATAAATGCATTTGTATGCACAATCTGTACAACTCAGTACATCTGGATATTTCATAGTTCTCATCAGCATAAAAATCACACAAAGAAACATTGAAAAACTACAGCAACAAATGCAAAGCATTTACCTGAGATGTTGAAAACCTCCTAACGAATTGATGAGCGGCAAGCATCTTTTGATTAGTAGATATTCAGCAAAACTTGAATGGAAAATTTCAGTGCCGACCACGAAACTTGGCACATGTACCTTGGGTGCCTCTGAAATGTGGAATCGCAAGACGGAACGAATCCACTTCAATTGGGACGAGGTTGGGAATTGTCATTGATTTCTATGTATTTTGCATTAATTGTTCAAGTACTAAGCCAATAATTGGTTGATCAAGTGCAAATCTCTGTTAATTTGTTTGCCAGAAACATGCTTTTGATGAATCGGTCAGATTTCTTACAGAATCCGGTGACTGTTCACTGTCTTTTTGACAGCTTTTGGAGGCAACTTCGTCCCAGGGTTGTTTTAGGACTGAGGTACTCATTTGTGCCAAGGGGATCATGCGATAAAAAGGGCCATGTTCATGGAGATCAGCCTCCAGCATGACAGTTAAACCTCACATGAAAAGGTGCGCTTCCATTTCCTTTGCTGGATAGACATGGTGTTCTTCTTTCAACAAAAGATGCTTCACAGGCCAACTGGTTCAGTTGGCCTGGCCTGGCCTGGCCTGGCCCTAGCAGAAGACATCAACAACTAAAAGAGTCATAAGATTCACTGCACTACATATCACATTTATTGATGATAAATTACTAATTTGTACATTTTCATTTCTACAATACTTCAGCTGAGGTTGAAATATGCACATGGGTGCTTCTGGACAGCATAAACTGACATTTTTGTAGGAATAGTTTTTAGATCAGATACTCTCTACTTACAATCTAACTTTGATGAGTTGACAGATCTAGTAATAACCTTAAAGAGAACATCAAGCCGTCACAACATTGGAATAAATGTGTCTAATACAACCGTTGGGTTATCTATATTCTGTATTTACAGAAGCTTGCTAACATGAGTTTTTGGAATGTAACACAGGTTGACACTAAATCTAACATTTTGTCCACTGACAAGTACATGTAGCGAACCGTCTAGAAGACGATACACTGTATTGTTCTTATTGGGCAAGAAAATAATGACAAATAGCTACCAAATTTTCGAGTTTGTTAAAGAAACGAGTTTGCCATACACTTGGATAGATGCTTTAAACTTAAAGGGAAACTACAGGCAGAAACCAGGTGGTCAGATTAATACACACAGTCACACAGAGGTCTCTCCTCACACAGTACATCAAAACCATTTGCGCTTATGCAAGGATCATATTCATGGCTGAATCAGACATGATCCAGCCCCAACTGCTCATATTAGTCACCTGAAGACCATCAGTTTCAACTACAAGCTCCTGCCTATGGCCCCCCGTTCCCCTTTAACACTGAAACTGTTTGTACATCTATGATAACCGATGTCAAATTGATCTAAACAGAAGCATTGTTATTTGCTATCATCTGCTGTCACTGTTATAGTCTTTCCTTTAGGATCATCAAATCTATCCTGGGTGTTGATCATCACCATCATATACATTCCGAATGATAAAATTCCAATCAGAAGCAACATCGTAACGAGACCAGACCAGATTGGAATGGTGAAGAATCCGATACAATCGTTCGCATATCCGAACTTATTTTTCTTCAGGGCAATTGGTTGAATCTGAAAATAGAAGTGGCGAGATGACATCACATCATATTTATAGATGACAGTTATTAAACGGAGATAATAGGTAGGAGTGAGGAGGTCCAGGTTAAGTTACACAAAGTTGTTGACAGGTGTCTCCACGATCTCAGATTATGCCACAACTGTCACCTGCTCCAAAGTATGATCTACTCACCTGAAAACCTTCAAAGACTAGATGGGCACGACTGGTATCGTTGCTTCGCTTGTTTTGCATGATTTTGGGAACCTTGGTGCAATGGTATGAATAGCCCTTCCAAGCAAAGATTTCTTTCCCATTCATCTCAATGCCGGACAGGCTCCCGTTCTGGCTTGTGTATGAGAGTAGCATCTTCGTGATGAGCCAGTAGCCAGATTTAGTCGAGTTGAACGCCATACTGTAGAAGAAAAAACTAATTAGTGTTTAAACCACTGGAATTTAACTCACACAAGTTAAAGAGTCAAAGACCTTTATCATTAACCTCCACAAAGAGGGACAGAATAGGGAGTTATTGACACCACCCAAGATTGGGTTGACTGCAAGTTGTAAGGACAATTGAAATAGTTGAAAAGGACTTGGCACATTCACAGTGTCACATTGACATTCTTAATTGCTGTGCAAAACAACCAGGAAGCACAATTTATCACATTGTGACATGTTTGAACGTGTAAATCTGGAATGAGTGTAAGATCAATCGATGGCAAGCCAGAAATATCCACTTACCTGATAGTTATATCACTGACATTCTGTCCCTGGTTAGCCCAGGTCAGTACCATGATGCTGAAAAAAGTTACAAATATAATGTGAGGAAGTCTGAAGTCTGAAGGTTTTGGAATAGGTCAACCTAGCTGGTATCAAGTACGGATTTGATCCATACCTACTGGTATGAATGGCTGCTACAGCTCACTTTCGCCACACAAACTACGGCCATGCTGTGCAATTTAGAGCCCTTGCTGTTCACATAGAATTGAATTTCATACTTACTTATTTGCAGTGGATGTATTGCTACATTCTGATTTAGAACTGTCCGGCTTTCCGACAAGTTGTGTCGTAACAGATTCAGTATTTTTTGTTCCTGCTGGAATGAGAGTGATGGATGCCTTTTTGTAGTACAGCAGCATACAATCCTTCACACCGACGACAGTACCAGTTTCATTCTTCGCAGCCAAAAGATGGCGCCCTTGTGCAAAAACGGCTCCATTTGTAGACATCTGGAAAAGATGATTTGAAATCGGAGTGAGAAGCTGGGCACAAGACAGACAGTAAACACTGGGTCAAAGTTTTCAATTGCAATCACAGTACAAAAAGCTAAATTACGTTTTATAAGCTCTGTCACCAGTAAAATATTTCAACAGTTTTCAAACAGGAAAAATCTCACTCAAATAGGGAATAACCAGTGTTAAGTTAGTAGATTAGTGCTAACCTTTGACGATTCTCTGGCTGTGTACATAGCTGTGTAGGGGACACCGGCCTCAGAGTATCGCTTCAGTATACGGGAAATGTGGCCATCTGAAGAGAGAAGAACGAATTCAGAAACAAATATCTATATGGTTTGGAATCACAACTTACAATAGACCATGTCAAGAATTGCCCCCATGGCAAAATATTTTTCAAATCAAAAAAAATTCCAGCTTTGTTTTTTTTCTGTCAAGGATGCCCTGAATCTGTCTCAGTTACAGGTTTATTATTGATTGCCAGACTTTCACCATGAAATTTCCATCATCCCCAATCTCACAGGCATGCACAAATCCTCACCATTTCCCTTGAGATTGTTCTCCACACGTCCACTACCGTGTGTATCAGGTAGATGCACCACAAGCAGATTGTTCGACCCAGCAGGTTTCACCGACGAAACATCATCCCTTGGTAGGTGGACCTCTCGAACAGTCTCAAACTTCTTCTGGAGTTGATTGATGGAATCAGCCGGTAGGTGTACCGAGGAGAGGGTCAAGGAAGGGTGCGATCCCATGTACGACTGGAAAATAGATTAACAGTGTTCAATGAAACTGGAAAACAAATTATGTTGCACACTGAAAACCAACATTGGCCAGGTTACCTGCTTTTCTCTCAATTTTCAATCAAAAATTTTAATTTCAATGATAATCATTATCAATTTCAAACAAAGAAATTGCACTCTGTACCTTAACATTATGGAAAATGCCACCTTCCTCTGTGTCTTCAAAGACATGGCCATAGTGGGTGAAGTCCTCGACACTCAACTGAAAAAGGACACCTTCGATTACACAATGGAATTTGGAAGTCACATGATACTGAACAAGCAGAGACATGAATCAGAAGAGAAGTTAATGTTACTGTAATGCCTAGCCTACTGCCTTCCTAAGTTTTGGTCATCATAGTGACGCTTGTCTATTTAGAACATTACGATGTTAGCCCCAAGGGTGTTCCTAAAAGAGAGGTTCTACTGTATTTGCAGAAATTAAGATCAAAGACCTCAGAATACTCTGCATTTACAGATATCTCACCTTGTCTTGCACAAACACCACTAGATTTTTCTTATCACAGTTCTGGCAGGGTGTCAGCTTCTCAAGGTAGTTTTTCTGGAATGCATTACTGGAAACACTGTGTCCAGCCAATGGAATAGGCAGCGAGGAAAGACTGGAAAGATGAAAATACGGAATTCAATTAGGTCATTGGCAAAGAACAGAATACTAGACAGAACAGAAGCTTGAGACGAGGGTTCAAGTTTGAACTTAGGTTGCACGTTGGTAAAGCGCATGATAGTGTACTGTACTCATCGTGAACATACAGGATGCTTTGCATTGCCGTGGATGATGACTGATGCTCACATACATAGTCATAGGCTATGTAGGCCTACATAATAACATACATTACACATGCAAAATCGAATAAAATCTTTGGGTTTTTTGGAGCGCATATTACGGATCAAAACCGGTAAAGGCCAAAAAAACTTGGCTCTAACTGGTCTTAAATTCAATAGTTACCTCTCTGACCCCCATAGGAGTACAGGAACGGAGGATTCCACCCCCAATATTGCAAAAAGTAGAAAGGAAGAAATTATCAACATTTTCAGGGCCGCCATCTTGAACAAGTCATGTGATCCTGAGTCGTCAGTTCGTTCCACATCATTCCGGGAGATGGAGACACCATCGAACTATCCTAATACCATTTTGGCCCCACGGGTGGCGCTGATTGGTGTAATGTAGCAGACGACTATCTGTAATCAGCTGCTGGTAACAGCTACAGTAACCTGTCTCTGGTTGTTCAAAACAAGTTTTGTCACTAACGCTGCTGTCTTTACTTCCCCCTCTAATTAGACTCCTGGGGCAGTCCATTGCGTCATCCTCATTGGATCTGCATTGCTTCAAATAGCCTACCTCGGGATTATTCACTGGAATTTTATGGGGGTGTCTAAGTAGCATAAACCAATAGTGATAATGTGGAATAATTGAAGGTGTGGCACAGCCATCTCGTCGTGAAAGTCGAGACTGCTCCTGGTCAACTTTCTGTTCTGAAGATCCATCAGACGCGTAGTGTCCAAATATTTCGTTCTGCCTTTAGGTCCAGCACGTGCTATTTGGTTGAGGCGCCATACCATATCAACGAAGTCAAAATAATCAGATTATTTGAACACTGTGTCTCTTTCATTTCGTTTTATGCCACATCACCCATTACAATGACTTATTCTGTAGTTCCCTACACGCGCAGTTCACACCGGCCTTGACTTCAGGCCATTAAAATCTAGATAATTTATCTGACCAATAAATATCTTCTAGATATTATTAAATTTAATTTGTTTATCAGCCCGAGACACTGTAATAAGACGGGGTGTCTTTTGCTTATGGGTCAGAATAAATGTTTATGCGGTTTGAGCGTTATAACTCAGTGGCGTTCGTTGGTAGAAAAAAACTCAAAACATATCGGGGCCAAGACAGACATATCGACTCCTAAGATATAAATGATCGAATAATTTGCCGTAAGAAGTAACATGTACATGTATAGAATTATCAAGTTTGACATGTGTACATCACTTTCAGTGCAATAAAATGATGCAAGTTGAGTAGGCCTATATGTGCCTGGTTACTCTAAGTTGTGTGCACTTGCAGCAAACGAAGCGTTTTCTAACGCATCTGATGAAAATCTGAACGACTCAGATTTTTCTCTTATCAACGACGCGATAGGATTGATCATTGCCTGATAATCAGGATGTAGGTAAATTATGATTTGTCGAATAAATTAGTAGAGGCAACGACACGCCTCGCTCGGAATCCGGCACCGCACGGCTTTCCGGCGTCACTGCCAACAGCTCAGAGAAAGCGATAGTGTTTGCATTTCGTAAACGGATCACAATCACTCCTGGATTCAATTCCAACTCAACTGTAACTGAAATCCACGAGCATTGATCTAGATTTCCTTATGAAATCTACACGTTATTCTTGTAAAGGTTGCCGTAAAATTTGCTACTCCATCGTCGTATATTACGTTACCACCTCAAACAACCTGACGTAGCTTACCAAAACATCATTATGAAAAACAATACGCGAGATGTGAACGTTATTGGCCAACTGCGAGGTTTGGATGCCTCTGCAGACATACCCAAGACAGACTGGAG
This sequence comes from Lineus longissimus, assembly GCF_910592395.1. Taxonomy (NCBI): domain Eukaryota; kingdom Metazoa; phylum Nemertea; class Pilidiophora; order Heteronemertea; family Lineidae; genus Lineus; species Lineus longissimus. The sequence continues at coordinate 3,915,198 of NC_088314.1, forward strand.
ACGGACTCGAGGTGGGAAAACATACCAAAAATACTAGAAGAGCACTTTTTAAGGCGGGGATCAATTAATTTCCATATGATCATAAGGTGGCCTTGCTGCTGATAAACGGAAAAAAGCAACACTAGCTGGGGTGAACGATTGAAATGCAACCACTGCTGGTGGCCGGTAAGCAATAATTGCTGGTGAAGACACAAAAAATGACCATTGCTAGTAAACGAATGAAAAGCAAATATCGTTGGTGAAAGAATACAAAGCAACGATTGGTCATGTCGGTAAAGGACGGAAAGCAACCAATATAAGTGAGTAAATCAATGAAAAGCAACCATTGCTGGTAAACTAATGAACAGCAACAAATGCTGGTAAACGAATGATAAACAGCTATTGCTGGTAAACGAATGAACAGAAACCATTGCCGGTAAATGAGTGAAAAGCAACCATTGCTGGTAAACGAATGAACAGCAACAAATGCTGGTAAACGAATGATAAACAGCTATTGCTGGTAAACGAATGAACAGCAACCATTGCTGGTAAACGATTGAAAAGCAGCCATTGCTGGTAAACGAACGGAGCCATCCGTTTATGATTGCCAGCAAATATCATCAAGGTTTGGTCTCTTTAGTGGATAAATATTTCTGTTCGTTTCCTTTTCTCATTTTGTGAAGACTTCGGTTTCTCCGACAGGTTCATCTATATTGTCGACAGACCTGCAGAATGAAATATCACGGGACTAATTAACAAGACTCATTAAGGAACCGTCCCCCAAAGCTACGACAATTAATCTGTGACTAAATTAAGTACTGGGGCTTTCAATGAGGAATTTGTAAAATCAACGATTGCTGCCCTGCAGGCGGTATGGGACACTCCACCCGCATCGTGGATCAGCAAAAGCATCATCTCCTTCTGTTGGTGGGTACGAACCATCCGTGCAGACCCCATCTCGCCACCTCACGATAATATTTAGCTTATTCATTGATCATCGCCACTCGGTTTTCCTATTCGGTCACGCCTGCGGTAAATGTCGGAAGACGAGTCCTACATGGCACTGCTACAAAAGATGAAAGAAATATTGGATTTTATTTAAGAATTCTTTCATTGTCTCTATGATTACTAAACTAGATAGCAATTTGATACCCTGAGGCGGAAGATGTAGGGGATTTATCAAGGACGCCATTCGTTTTGAACTGGTGAAATATTGACTCCATCTTGCCACTACATCATAGTCCGTTTGCAGAAGTGCTATTTGCTTCTCGAGAATCATGAGAGCTCGGGGTCAAAGCCCAATACAAAAGGCTGCATTAAGTCAGCAAAATATTTGCCAACATTAACAACATTCGAATGAAATATTCCAGTTTGAGCGCAAAAAGTGTAGTTTTTGCGTCTGCTGCCCTTGGGGCATAACGGTTGCTAACAAGGATGAAAAGAGATAACCACCCTTCATTTTGCCCCTGATACCAACATTAAGACAAGGAAAGCCAACATTTCCACCTCATCAAGCTAAACGGTAATATATCGTGATACTGGCGGTAAACGGGCTTAAGGTATCTCAAGTTAACCTGGCTTAAATCCCCGTACATCCACCCTATCCCAGTATGCAAAACTACACTAGTTGAACAAGTAAACCTCAGGTGGAAGATCCAGTATTTCGATCTTTAATGATCCCTTTTGATCATGGGAAAAAGATAAGTACATATGTTGAGTATCAGTCGTTAGCGCAAGGGTTCAGTTCACCTGACTTAAGGAGTCAACCAGGCTTCGATCCTTGGCAGCAGGTATGTGAATTAAAGCTGGATTAACTCCTTTGCTAGACGTGGGCGATCTGCATGTAAAGGGAGAGGGATGCCTCAACATATGAATAGCCTCAGGTTCTTCTTCTGTTGGTTGTACATTTGACCAATAATAGATTTGTGATTTTACAAGAATGAGCCATGCACTGGATATTTCGTATGAAAACGTATTTTGTCTGCTTACACTATGACATCTTTCGGACCAAGGCAGGGGCGATAGAGTTCGTAAAGTTTGTGTTCAGGTGTTTTCTTCACGATAATAATGATTATGATAATGATATCAATAATAATGATAATAATTTTAATTCTGAATAAATTACAACAAATCGAAGAGAAAAAAAGAGAAAAATTTAGTGGAATCAGGGAGAGTCGAACCTGTGACCACCAGTGCGATGGTCCAGCATTATAACCATTAAACCACCAAGTCCTTTTGTTTGGTTGAGTATTTTTTTCACGTTTCATAGCCAGTTCATAGTCATTTTAGTTCAAGGTTATATCACTAATTTTTAAATCTGCTATATATTTTGATTAGAAACTTCCTTATTGAGACAGGGATAACATTCGCCTGCATCCTGCAGTGACTAATAACCACACAATATAATTGGATGCGAATAGAAAAATAGATTTTTCTCCACAAATTTGATTGTGTGCATAGCAAACAATGACTGATCACTTTAGGAATACTCGTAGGGGCCGTTTAACTGTAATAATTTCATTAACACCGAGTAATTCCATGTAACATCATCAACATTTGTTATCGCCGTGGCAGTGATATTCAGCAGACAACTGCATGAATCATTGGGTGGTGTTTTATATCCACCCACAGGGAAAGCAGACGACACATAATTGGGATAAACAATGATATTTTACAAGGATTACTTAATCAACAGTTAAGCAAACATTTGTAATGTCATTTCGTGTTTCGTGGACAGAGTTGGCGTTAAACGCGATCTCGAGATTATGGAGTCAATTATTTTGTTTTATTGCCGATGGAAAATACAACAGCATATTGGATTGCTGAATGTATCTCGGTATAAAAAACATTTAGCAAAGGGTGTGGTGAGTTTTTAATAAACACATCTATGCAAATATTTTAAAAGTCAACTCAAAGACAATTGACATTTCCCTTTACATCTATCTGTCATGTATATAAAACCAATGCAAATTGTATTCTATGGGGAAAAATAAAATGGCATCGTTTTCTACTCTGAAACCGTTGGAAATAATGATGATCACCTTCGCTCAATAACAAAGCCACCTGCCAGAAATCCTCAAGAAAAGCAATGGAAGCATAAAACTCGAGTTGAAGGGACATCCATTTTATGACATCACCTAACATGTCGACTGCTGCTGTTCCGGATTCAAACGTCACAAGAAACAATATGGCACCGAGTCAGACTGTGATGATTCCTGGCATTGTCCATCTATCTATAGGTCTCGTTGTCCGATTACATAAAAACTCCGCCTCACTGATCCCCAAAAGACCTAGTTGTCTGGCTCAGTTTGACCCCTGAATATTTGTTTATCTAAATACCCCGAATTGAAAATCACTGTCATCCTAGGACCATAATAACAGCAGTTAGTTGAGTGAAAAATTGTTGCTTTTATGCACTGGCGACTCCGTCCGGAATTCCGCCTAGGGCAATTTTCGGGTCTCGTAATTCAGCCAATCACAGGAGGTCGACAGCGGTAATTGCGGGCTTGTTATCAGGCCAGTGTCAACAGGCGTCGGCTGGCTGCTGGTGCTACGTTTCTTTTTCTTATGTTGTAATATGACAAAAGATTGTGAAAAGTCAAATGATAGAATGGACCATTCGGGCGCCCACCTCATCATTTGGAAAGGTTGATGCGTTGCTGAAATCTTTGAAGTTTTTTTAGAAGCGCCTATGTATATCGTCAGCTGTTGTCAACCTGGAAAAAGGCCTCCGAATTAAAAGGTCGTACATGTACATACCCATTTGAACAACAACTGTAACGCACTTACACAATATCAGCAATATACAAGAACCCATACTCGTTTTGACCCGCAGGCCCTTACATGCATGTTTTGGAACCAATTGCTTTGGTCGTTGCATATTTTCTTCTCTGCACCTATTGTTTTGAAACATCAGGATTGCTTTCTCCGTATCTAGACAATTTGAAATGTGGTAAGCTTCTTGAAAAATATTGTTATTTTCAACATTCCGGGCCGTTTTCAAATTGCCTGTCGAATTGGTTCATAGCAAAAAAAATGGAAATTATCGTGTTCGCGGAACATTGAAAACACTTACAACTTTTATTTAGTGTCTGTTCTTACAGATCCATGACGGCCTGGAATTCATCCTATTGTCTAATAAAGTGTCCCAATCACAGTAACCTGAATAAGCAACATGACACCTTGTCGCGAAATATGATATCAGACCTAGCAATAATACGTTAAATGATACATCTGGCTCGTGTAACGGGTTGCCGATTTAACAAGAAAAACACTCCCACCTTCCATAGTTTCACACTTTCTGCAGAGTTTCAACAGAAATTAACTAGTTTCTGACCTTTGTCTTTTGTGGTTATCGATCCACTATCTTCATGTAAAAAACACGTTGCCACACATAAGTCTCGGTTTTGTGTACCTCGCTCCCGTTTGAATAAGCCATGGCGATGCCATAACCTTGAAGATCCTTGAAGGTCAAGACAAAATGCAGAATATCAGAACCATATTCAACTGAAAGATTCTCTGCCCGATATACAATGTATGCTTAAGTATAGTTTTTCTTTAAAATTAAGATTACGTGAGATGGGTGCAAAAGGCTATAGTATACCAGGCTTGAGACTCAGACGGCCCAGAAAAACTGGTCGAAGTGACCCTGCCCAACTCTAAAGCCTAGGGGCATCGGTAAGCCATCGCAACCAATGATAAAACAACATGCACAATCTTGGTATCGAATGTTTCACTCCGATGGAAACCGATGTTAGAAGAAAGTTTGTTGGGGGCCGTCTGCGTCAAGCAAGGATCGGATCTCAGCAAACCAGCCGACTTTGGCAGATAATATGATAATTGCAGACAGATAATGTAGCTATTGCACCGCTCGGCGCCGGTTAATGCGGCGTTGGACCGTTAATAGAGCGGGCAACAATGTCACTCTTTGTTGCCGCCACGACCAGTGAAGACAACTATTCTTTCTGACCAGCAGCCCGAGCTTTTCTTGATGGATCTTAATTCCGTTGAAATGCGCCACAGAAATCTTTGTCTCATAAAAAGCCATGAAATTTCATGCAGTGTATTGACAGTTACTTCACGTCATTATGACTTTACCCCACCTGTTTGCTAATATCGAAAGTCGTTACAATTTCTATCCAGTTTCCTTATAGTACATCATCTTTAACCTAGACTCGATAAGAGATACCGATTTTACGGAAATCTAACTTAGACAATAACAGAATCAAAAGTGTAACGAAGTAATGGACTGCGTATGCACAGCAAAATTCCTCCTGCTACTTAGTGAGCAAGAGCTGGTATTGCTCCTTGGCAGATAAAGGATAGGGCTGTTCATCGTCATCGACTGGGTGTAGCAATCAAGGGCAAGTTTTATCTGGCTGTGAAATCGTCAGGACCAAAGCTAATTTTCACAATCATGAGATTCAGCCCCACATCGTTCTAGAGGTCCTCGTCTTCCATCAGTCACAAACAGACAACTATCGACCAACAGAGAAACCAGCTTGTTTAGCAAGGTGGCGATGACAACTGAAGTGTAGAAATAAACTGGCTGATCGTGTGAAAATGAACTTTATGATCGCTTTGTCGTCTGCCTTTGCTCTGTCGTCTGCCTTTGCTCACATAGTGTATTCTGAACGTCACATTCCGGATTCTGTAAGAACACTTCACACTCAGTGGCCACTTAGCCAAGGCCCTGAATATCAGGCGGGCGAGGTAGGGACCGAACAACTGTAAAACATTTTGGACATACTGACAAATAATAAAAATTAAATTGATGCAAATGTAGTTATAAATGTATTTTATTGATACGGAGCACAAGTTTACCACCAATAAATCACTTATATACAAATAATATTAATATTCTCCATATCACATTGATATGACATACCACCAATTCTGTAACGTGACAGATTTCATTCATTTGTATAAAAAAAACCCATTTTGGGGATTCCTTACACCAGGTAACCACCTGACCAAACTAGACGTTAAATTATTATGTACAGAATGGACACAGCTAAATATAGCACATGGTAAAACATTACAAATAGATAAGAATCGTTTCAAGACTGAACGAAGGACAACGCTAAATTCTTCTGTAACGACCACGGATGTTGATCTACAGAAAAATCAACGGTGCCGCCAACACCGAAATCGTTTAAATCTTCCTGACGTACGCTCTTACATGTCCTAAAAATGAAGGCCTTTGAACCTTTGAAACACCTAACCTTTGAGGCTTTTTCACGCACCTCTTTGAGGTTTTTCATTTCCCATTTTTCATTTACATAGGAACTAGGGGTGCACACCTGTGCCAGCCGAAAACCTTTCGGAAAGGCGATTTTTTTAAATTCAGAGTGTGATACGCTATTTTATTGGCGTCATACTTTCAGTCTTTATACGTTTCTTGAATTATTTACATATATGTCTAATACTTGTCAAGATATGAAGACTAGCTTCAGCCATCGTCATGGATTTCTCTAGTGCAAAAACAACATCGTCCCTGTATTCACTGCCTGCTGGATAAAGAACATATACCGCCAAGGCTGGGTTTACAAAGAGCTCGTGTTGAATTCTCCAATACAAGAACGACCCGCGACAAGTGACAACGTAAACTGTGTGTAAACCCATGCTGTTGTTTTTTTTTATTTGACTAAAATGTTGACTGAAAAATTGTCTACCGTTATCTTTTATAGTCGAAGAATTGGAATGTTTGGTAAATCTAAAATGCCATTTTCATTTGGAAATGTTAAAGCTTTTTGCGCTTGAGATGACTTGGTATGGCCAAAGATAAGCAAAAAACCGTCGCAAAAGTTAGGAAGACAGAGACTGAACTACGGTTAAAAATTTATTCCAAATGTGAAAAATAACACTTTTAGTATTTCTCATTTAACCAAATTTTGTCGAAATGTAAAAAATCGCACTTTTGAACTCAACCGACCACTCTGGGGGCGAACTCCCAGAATAAAAAAAAGTTCAAATTCTCATCAAGAAGCGTTCTCTCTGAATTTAATAAGGTGTGGTATTCTAAGTACAGGGGTATGATAAAATGAAACAGAGACAGGAAGAGAACTATATACGGCAGTGATAAACCATGACCTGTAGTATAGTGTCGCAAAGTGACTACAGCGATAGTTACCCAATAGCGGGCCTAATAGGGACTGCTTTGGACAGAGCGCCAGTCATGCCAGTATTACTGATGTGGTCGATTCTGTCAAGTACGACAGGTCATCCTCGATTAAATCGGTGATGTGCATCAGATTTTCGATCAAATGAAATGAAAATGATACTACGGCATTAACCGAAATGCCATACAAATGTATTCAACTACATGTATGACTCCAAAAAAATTTAATACATGTATATGCATGTACAACAAAACGATCCCACTCAGTGTATGAGCATACATGTACGATAATGAAATGAACACAAATGGTAACTTTTTAGTATTGGTCCAGTCAATAAACTGATCGAGGCAAACCCCTTGCACAGTCAGGCAAATGTTATGAATATTGATGAAGTCCAGTGAAAAAAAAACACTGGACATTGAATAAAAATATCTTATAACGCCTCACACCCAAGTGTTGAATGATATTAGCAAATCTACACGTGCTAAAACTGAGTTACAGAGTTGTCACAAAGAATGGGGAATAAGTAATGACATTCCTTGAAACACGTCATTATTTCAAGATCAAAATGTCGTCACTCTATGGTAGAAACGTCAACATTTTATGAGTTCCTTTCAAAACTGACCACCATCTTATGAATAAATTATGCAAATATCCGTAGCGGGTTTTAGTGTTCCTTTGACCAACGTCTATCATGCCATTGCTGCCCCCACCATCGTCGTACTTGTGGATAAATTTAGTCCGGCAGAGGGTAACGTAGAAAATGAAGAGGAGAGACTAGAAGGAAGTGACGTCAGTGAGGAATGGCCCAATGAAAAGTTGTTCAGTCCACTGTGGTTGAGTCCGTGTGAGAAACCACCGTGATGTGAAAGTCCACCATGGTGTGTTAGACCGGACATACCGGATGATAGTCCGCCCATTTGTGACGACCCGTGATGAGAACCGTATGAGCCGCCCATAGAGGGCATGTAGGTCGGCATGGGGTTGTGCATGGCTGGGCTGAGGTTTGGCGGAGAGAATGTCGAAAAAGGTTTATCCAAAGGCTTTAAAAGATCGCACATTGATGTTCCCTTCTTCCCCTTTTTACTTTTCGTCGACATTTTTCTGTTCCGCGTTTGGATGCCATCTTTTTTCATGGTCAGTGGTCGGGCAACCTGAAACGATAGATTAAATGGAACATAAGGACGGTGATGGATGATTGAAGCTACAAAGAAATGACTGTTTACTGTCAAATTGCTTTGACATTCGGTCGTCCAAGATGTATCTATACATTGTGTACTGTAAATTTAATGTACCTTTTACCATTTTCACTGTTAATGTGCGGAATTTATAAAAGGGGTAATTTTATTCAAGGTATTTGGACTTCCAAATAATGCAGTGCAGTGTAGGCCCTATTTATGTGTCAATCAAAATTCTCAGCGGCGTTCCTTGCGGCGTCTCGCGTCAGGTTAATCTTGCGACTCGGCGCCTAATCGAGTTAACCCGGCTCAATTTGGAGGCGACACCGCGTACGGGGTGACCATTGGGGCGGACAGAGGACCAAAGCGGCACACAGCAACATCGGATAACGTACTGTTATACGAAGACTGGTTTTCAGGGCTAAATCCGAAAATTGTCTTAAGGTTCTATTCAGTAATGCATTGAGTAACGACCATAATTTTCCATTGGGGGTTACAGGGGTACAATGTGTCGACAGGAGCGGTGCGGCGGTCTCAAAGGGCACAGTCACCGACCCCAATTCGCCTGCCCAGCGTCTGCAGGTTGACGGGCCCACTCCCTGACATAACCGGCTCCTGCTTTTGTCCATCGGCTGAAGCGAGCGGCGCAGGGTCTAGCAGTAACACGTTGATACCTAAGTCTCAGTTTACGGTCTTTGTACCCCTTGGCCCTTAGGGCGATATTGGCCATCGCTAGCCTATTCTACCTATAATTATCTAAAGTGCCCCCACCATGGAAAGGGGTCAATTTAGCAAAATGATAAGATTGTTCCATACAGAAGAGTGTACACAGTAATCATTGTAATGGCGTTATTTATGGTCTTCCTTAGCAATTAGAGCGAGGAATCGGAGGCCATCTTGAAAATCCCGGAACAGTCTGACAGCTCCAGCGATGCGCACTTCGCCACCGCCAGACGGTCATTGCGTTCAATCACGGAGCAACGGAGACGTCCACAAGAAAATCTTCAAAATACTCTTCTCAAAAATAACTTTCTTACTTTACGTATCTCCACTGGTGGTTTGTCTAAATGATTGTACCTCGGTTATATCAACGTTAATTATATGGGTGCATGCTTTGAAAGCCGTCTCGATTTTAAAATACTACGAAAATTATTTGACGCCAATATGCCGGGGATGCGCCCTGGACTAGAATCGTCTGCCGTCACAGGTAGTCGGGTCCTCATAGGGGCTTTTATACTGTCATTCAACCATCCCGTCGCGGGTGAATCGCCGCTGCCAGCGCATTGTCCCCGACAATTTTATCAGGTCTTCCGATCTACGATGTTTGAAAACCGCGTCACGATTTATATGTGAGATATCCTGCATTAAATGACCGTATAATGTTGAACAAATACCAGAAACGATGTGATTGGTTGCACTAAATCTGATATGGCGGGGTCACAATCTGATTTTGTTAAACACAAATCAGAAAGTGATTTTACATGGAATTTAACTAGAATTGTTACAGATGTCTGATACTAGGGTTAAACCAATATTGTAGATGTCAGATAGTGGTTTCGTTAGGGAAATGTATGTACTACTGGAATATTATCTTGTAAATTTAGCTTTGACAATAAATAACCTACAACCCGGCGTGACATAATGAGGTCCAATGACGCCAGTACATCAGAAAGGTTGCGATGTTTTGCCGTACGTTTACAGTGGAAGGTATGCTACAGAATAAACTGCCTTGACATAGAGGTTTTCGGGAAAATTAAATGCCCTAAAAGGTTCTGGAGTTTCGAGTTCACTGAAAAAACCCCCAAAAGGTGCAATGCGTTTTATTCTTAGAGTTAGAGACTTATTTACCGCCAAGATATTCAACAACAACAGTTGACCACATGAACGATGTATAACTGAGCCTGAAGGAGGCGTATCCCCAACGGGCTTACCTCGTAATACCCGTTTACATTGAAGACCCAACCAGCCAGACGCGGCCCCTCTGATCTCCCTTTGATCTTCACCAACCCCCAAGACAAACTAAGTTAAACCATAATCCTACAAAATATGTTATTGCTTAGTTTTCGCTGCTTAACCAAGAAAAGTGGACTGGATAAACATATTATGGTACTTAAGTGTGATTACTGACCCTGATAAAGTGGATTAGAGGTCGCCTGTCAATTTGTGGTCAGTTTAGCCCCCCTAATTTTGTTATTTTCGTGGGTCTGTCTGCCATTCCTCGAGACTTCCGATCCACGCGTCCCCACTCAGTCGCGCGACGACTTACATATTGGTCAACAGAGGTGGCACGGGGAGCTCGGTGGTACAACAGTTTAGCGGTGGCCTTGTGATCGGGAGGTCCCAGGTTCGATACTGGCCGGTGCCGATATAGGCATAGAGGCTTCTAAGGAAGTCATCTTATACAACCTCCTAGTTAGGCACTATACCAGCACTAACTTCCAGGGATGTATTGGGGAAGGGTTATCAATTTCAGACCATCAGACAAAGCCAAATTTTAAGACTACCAAACCTTGGATGTCATCGATTTAACCAAACCTTTTGACTGTCATCGATTCAATATGGTACCAGTATCGCTGTAAAATAGTTTCAGACCCGCTCTTCAGCAGAACAAATTTTCGGCCTGATTTAATTCGATTGACAACACTAAAGTGTGTCCACTGAGGAAACACTAAATATTAAGTAATCTACAAATAACTATACAAGGAAGTATTCTTCAAAGGGCCATACGAAGTCGGACTCCTTTGATGTCTGAAATGATTTCAAAGTCTGATTCGATCCAACTTCCGCCTAAGTCCAGCACCGCCGAGAAGTCTGGCCCGTCTAGGGCGCTCTTTACCCAACTTAACTCACTTGCTATGTGGATTGGGCAAGACTGCATCATCTGTAATGATGTGCGACGATATTGCCAGTCTTGGTGGAGACCAAGTAAACCCTTCAGTGGATTACTACTTCTCTGTTTTGACATAATCATAACTATTACAGAATTAGGCCTAATAGGGCAGTTTAAGGCTTTGTCGAACATAGCAAGGAGCAGTGGATACGCTCATTCAGTGATTATCTCTTCAAAAAACCACAAGAGTTGAAAAGGGCCGAAGTTCCTAGACGCATTTTCGTAGGTTTTACGTGGTTTACCTATTAGGCTACTATATACACTGGCAAAATGCGCGGAGCACAAGCCGAAATGGCGCCATCGGAGTAGTTTAAAACTTTAATAAGCACAATTTGGGTCATTATGAGATTTTGAAGGGCTTTTTTCCAAGGTTCAAAACCAGTGTTAAGAACTGCATGTTTCCTGTAAGAATCCGTGTGAACTGTCTTGAAACGTTTTACGTGGTTTAAGCGTGGATATAGCATGGATAACACGTAGAAACAATGTAAATTTGTGTTCAAGGTAATTTTGCATTGTTGACCATAATGCATTGTTAATAATGATACATGAAGATATGACTTAAGAATTACTTCACAATAAAATGCTTTAAAAACGGCAAAAATACAGAATGGCTATGAACCTGATTATCGTTTGTTAAATACTGTGCATGACTTGTGTATAAAAACTGCCTCTTTTAACTTCCATTGCTGAAGTAGCTTTTATCTGTCGGGTCATTCATTCTGCTGTCTCAGCAGATTCGTATAGGTTGCCAGGATTCAACGCTACCATATAACAGATTAATACATCATTTTGACTTTTTGGTTACAAAATGACCTGCATTGACGTTTGCAAGGAAAGTCACTTGGTGAATACCTGGAGCCCGACCTGGAGCCGCGTAAGTGCCCCAAACACCGGTCCCGGGGCTCTGGTCTGCCCCGGCTTTCATGGTCAGCCAATACGGCCAATTATGGATCAATGAGATTTCGACTTGTCTCCGCAGTCTGCTATCTATCATTGTCTCCGACCCTGCCTCCATTTGAAACTTTTCAATGCCCCGTTTGGTTTTCTAACTGAATTAACTACGCCTTGTGAGAAAGTAGAAAGGACTCGAAGACTTCACTGGCCATGACCACACTCGCCTGACAGCCGGTGTCAGCTTTTTTCTTTATCGAAGACAGTCACGGTGTGTCTGCGAGAGTTTCAAGTTAATACATCGCAGTTAGGGTTGAGAAGGATATTCCACTGCACAAATTATTCTGACAAGCGCTAAGTTGGTTTTCTCGGCAAATTCTTGAGTATCGCGGCAGTTTCTTGAAATGATTGGTACAAATCTTGGTTGGAATGGCCTGGCATTTCTTGGCTCATGGTTTTCACAAGTGTAAGTCAGATACAGTTGTGAACAAGTCAGAATCGCCAAGATGATATTTGCACAAAATGATTGTTTAGAATGATGGAATACTACTTACATTGTGTAATTTGTAATAAAGTCCACAGGCGTTGCAGACAGGATCACCGTTCTGGTTCCGCCGCCATAACGTTGTCGTAGAAGTGCCGCAGTTAGCGCAACTTGTACCAGCTCGCCTTGCTGCTGACTGCAAGTGAAAAAACATCACCAAGTTAACATTATTTCATTGAAAATATCACAAAACGAAAAAATGGTTCACTCTTGACCAGCCACGCTTTTTAAAATCAATTTACCGGTACTCGCTAAACTTGATGTTGACTTTAACTTGACGTTAGGTCTAACGCTGAGTTCAACGCCAGCGACTATCGGTTAACTCGTTTTGAACAGCCGGATAATGGATCTATTTGATTTGACACATTTTATTTACATTTAAAAAAAGGCTGTACAAGAATTAACTTATCATTGATATAAGTTTTGTCACATATTAAATCAACGAAGAAAAAAATGTTACTGCGAACATTCGCACATTTTCCCGGTATAATTGAATCTACATGTATTGCCAGGGAATTTGGTTTGCAGATGTTTTGACGCCAACTTGCTCCAAATCATGTGTATACAGACAGAAGCAGGTCGCCGAAGGTGCACCCTTTTCCAAAATATTTGGTAAAAGGAGCTGCCTTCTAATTGGCATTTGGTTAAAAAGAACTTGCTTCTAAATGACGTTACGTTTCCTGTATCAGGAAGACCAAACCAGTATCAATACAAGTGAATAAGTGTGGCACCAATTACATAAACATTTGTCTAAAATGCGGCAAATTAATGAAGTTATACGACGCGTTATGTAAACACCAAGGAGGAAGGAAACGCAGTCGTGGCCCCACCGCGCAGCTGGTCTGCAGGATGCAGTTGTTTTCTAAATATGGAGACACGCGCCCGATGGTACCCATCAAAAAGAGGAAGTTAACCTCGCTTCAATGTTGCCGCTTTCTACAAACAGTTGTATACTAATTAATGCAATAGCTCGAAATGGAACCGAGATTGAACATGAAGGTACAAGGGTTTTGGCTAGTTGAAGGAGGAAGTTTGAGCCTCATGTTCAAGAGTGGCACATCCTCCCCGGTGGTTATGCTAAAAAAGTGGCACCAATACACGGATCACAGAAAGCGCGAAATGTGTCAAGTGAAACGTGATGTTATGATACTTAACACAACATGTGGGAAACACATGTCAAATCAATAATAAGGCACTTTTTTATCTTAAAACAATGCTGTGAGTGAGCTCTCCATATAAGGCCACATTTGAAGTCCAGGATTCCCAATTTCAAAATGGCCGCCAAAGACACCATGTTCATCTCGGCGCCATATTCAAACCCAGGATCCTAAAGCCCCAGGTCCTGAAATGGAACTTTTACTCACCAGTCTTCTTTTTGGCTTGATGAGTGGTCGGTTAGCACCGTTCATTTTGTGGTATAGTCCGCAGGCATTGCACAGGTAGTGTCCCGTTCCGTCACGACGCCACAGCGGTGTTGAGGTAGCTCCGCAGTTGACGCACTCTCGTCCCTCTGAAGTACACATTGTAAGATTGGTGTCATTGCATTGGTTAAACCACACGTCCATCGTGGAGACTAGATAAGTACAGAGAACTTTCAGTCATTTGAGGGCACGGTATATGATTTTCAAGTTCTGATACAACATCAGCTAACATCATCTCAATTTTTGAAATGTCTACATATATGAATTTATCTTCTTGCTCCACAGAAAAAAGCACAACATATAAGGCTATTGCATACGTTGAACATTTCGAGATGTTTTTTATCTTTAAAAAAAGTATTGCTCTGCAATTCTGTTGCAGTTTAAAAAGTGAAAGGTTATCAAAGGGCATTTTCTTTGCTGAACCATGAGCTATACCGTGCCGTCAACTCTGCTACTTATTTTTGTTAGTAGGTATCAACTAGGTTGATATGGAGTTATGAATGGGGAAGGGGGTTAGTAACCGAAGAAAAAAAATATTCTTAAAAAAAGAAATCTACGTCTTGTTATATTGTGATGGATTCAGACAACTAAACAAAAGTATCCACAACTAAATTGAAAAAAAACACCCTTGAGACATTCTTGTTTCCCGACTTCAGTCAGTCACCGGCTTTACAAATATCTTGGTAGATAAATTCAATATAGCATGATATATGCACAGTCACATACTGGTATAGACTTGTTGAGTTATTTGCATTTCAGTAAATTAAACTTCTACAACCGTTAGATTTCTATTGTCCGGATCCGCCGCCCTATTTTTCTTCCTGAGTTTGCTTTGTTCTCGCGTTGTTCGGAAGTGAAAATCACGTGACCCCTAGACAGGAAGTCTCTACTAGGCCCAGGAAGGCCCTAATGAGCTGAGAATCGTCGAATTGTATTAAAAAATATGCTGTCAAAGTTATCTCTAAGATCGCAGATGGCTTTGAACCATTGTATTGAAGTGGTCTCTCAGATCATAAAGTTTTTAAAAGAACATGAATTATTTGTTATTGTTCATGTACATGTACTTTCATATTTGATCAGACAAGTACACTGCACGTCTGTTGTCGTAACTCTTTGAGATGGAACGCCTTTTAAATGATTATTAGAGACTACAGCAATAGTTCGCCAGCGAGAGATCTAACTCAACGCATACTGATGATATGATATGAATGAAATTTCCCCGGCGAATAGGTAAAGTTGGGTACTCGAAGGACGTCAACAGCAAGCCCTAATTTTTACCCTAACCCTCACTTCAACTCTAACCACATCCAGTGAAGCTTTTTAACAAATTTCAATAATATTTGGTTGATATGCGCGCTTATTGCCAAGTTGTCTGCAAAGCGTTGACGACAGTATCTTCAGGATCAGAAAAGTGACGCCAGCCCCCCTAAAGACAGCATCTCGGGTTCCTAAAAAGGAAAGTTTGCCCAGAAAAATATTTTCAAAACACTGGGTTGATTAATAGCTTTCAAAATGCGTGGCCGGCCAAGATGACAATTCAATGGTAATACATACTTTAACACGGCGTTTTACTAAACCGCGCCTGACAGCCTAGGAGTGCGTGGGGAGTTTTGAATTCGATCCTAGGTGGAACTTGTCCTCGGGATTTGATGGGCCAGTAAGATAACTGAAGATAATGCAGTGATGGTTGTCGATAAAAGGCTATCGGTGTCAGGGCGGCCATCTGGCCCGGCAGTGTGGCTAGGGCCCCGGCTAGCGCGGCAGCTGCCCGGCTAACGCCCCGTCCAACGGCGAGTTGCTGCCAGAAAGCCAAGGCGCCTCGCTAACTCTTTAAAAGAAACTTCTAACAGGTAATCACAATTTAAACTCCATTAAAATATGTTCATTCCAGCGTACAACTCAGCGTTATTAAATGATTTTATCTAAAAATATCATTTTTCAAAATGCGATTTCAAATGATAAAGTTCTAATACCAAGTTTTGCACTGAACTTTTTTCTTATCTCCAATCTCCTTTGGTTTGCTACGAAGCAGTATTCAGGGTAGCGTCTTTCAGCTTAATGGCTGATGTTTGGGGGTAATAATAGACCCCATGATTTTCTCTTGAGGGTTCTGTTTATACCCATTGGCACTTCTCATGCGTTGATAACACAGCCATGTAACAAATGTCCTCTAATTTCCCTTTGCTACAAAGAAAAACCCCTGCAGCAGGCGATAATTTTGAAAGGGTTTCAGCAAATATGCCATTAGGTTGTATGCGCTGCGTTACCTTTATTTATGCCTCATCTAAAGGAACCTTTAAACATTGTTGTTAAAACATCAACGACAATCATATTTGAAACTGTTGCAAACAAATCGAAACAGTGAAGAGATGAAGCATGTTCACGACCTTAGTCGCAAATTTAGCCTGAAGTTCAGATTCGAACCATTTTGTGTTTATGACTGTTTTATCAGAGTATACTGGTGAAAGAGTCTTTTACCACTTAAGGTTGCCTTAACCTATCAATTCCCCCAAGTTGTCTTATAAATAGAAGATTTCCTAAGCAAAATGCCTTTGGAAGAGACATACGTTTCTATCCATCTATCTTCACCGTCACCCTTATAAGGGAAGTTGTGGCATTTTCTTCTCTGCAATATTTATTGGCAAGCCTCGTATTTTGTTCAAAACCGATCTACTATGGAGGCCCCTATGCTGATGACATAGGTCTTGGCTTGTGTTAAGGTTGCATGAACGACAAAGAGACGATGCAACGAGCAGTCCAATACATAGCGTAAGTAAAGTCGTTATTTTAGCCCCTGAGGGACAACAGGGACAGCATCTGACCGCTTGTCAAACACGAGGGGTGCGTGGGGAGTGATAAACACCAGAACCCCGCCCCATGCATCAGCATCTGAAGGAACTTGTTGTTACTATGGCTTTAGAATATGTCTCATCGCCTAATGGGCCGTAATTAGCTATAGATACGGCCAACACACGACATTGTCGGAGCTGATCCATTCGCTTTGTCAGCGGCAGCAGTGGTGTCAGCTGGGAGAAGAAGCAACATTTTGTTATTTTGAGAGTTTTAAGCACGTTAGGAGATGTGCAAGGCAGAAGTGTCAATAGTTTCAGTGGCAACATTTTGATGAGTTTAAGAGCTTAAAGCACTATGGAGATGATGCAGCAGCAACAGTGCAAACGCAAAAGCGCTTTTGGAGATGGTTACAAATACGATTGTTTTCTCTCGTGCCACAACTTAATTCAGAACAGTATATCATCGAAGTTTGTATAAGATAAGCAGTTGCTGAGAAAAAAACAGCGAGGGTTCACGAGGCATTTACCTTGTTCCGCTAAACACGATTGGAGATTAAAGTGGCGACGGGTTTTACTACCCGCTTTACTCAGACGCTGTGATACCAAAAAACAACGCCACACGGTATCAAATGCACTCTATGGCTGCTTATGGGTTATGCACCTCTAAAACGCTGTGTGTTTACAGAAGACACTTTAGCTCGAGATTCTTGGTGAAAAGGACTCTGTCATAGGAATTCGTTCACTTCTTCTGGATTGTAGCGATATCATCAGAATCGCCGTAATTAACTGCATTTGTTACCTTGAAGCTCCCGACTGGCGCCGCCCCACATAGCAGACGATCAGGTCGGCCAAGATTGGGAATTGTTTCAGGTTTACCTTACTCTATGCTAACAAGCGCGCGGTAACTAAGGTAGCTCACGGAGACTGGTCTCGCGCCAGCCGTCATGGCAGTCGCTTAGGCTAATTTCAACGGTTGGTTCGACTGTATTTGAGCGTGAAAATGGCGGCTAATGTGGCAACAAATTGTGTTGAATTTCACTTATTTATGATTGATAGTGCACCACACATCGGTGGTATGAATTCAATGCTTTTTTTTATAAAATGAGCACGCAACGTCTGCAGAAGAACTTCCGGGAAACAAGAATGTGAAATCAACAAAAAGTTACTATCAGACGAATCATTAGATTAGTTTTTCTCGGCGTAACGAAAATCCAGAATACTTCCAACAGCAAAATAAGTGATCTAATGTTACTTACGTTATTCAAAAATCTTTTAATATTTCATAGACGTAAATCATAAACTAACCTGAGCTAGATCGTTTGTTACTTCTTGCCCGAGCCAAAGTAGCTGCCTTGAACATACTGGCTGCTGGGTGGAACCCGAGGGAACTGGTGTAGTCGGGCCCTGTCATGTAAGCCGGGTACGTGGCCATTGGATGGGCTGTCGGGGTACACGCACTGAAAGAAAACCCGGAATCCATCGACGTCGGGTTCGTGTCTTTGGCTGGCTTGGTTTCTGGGCTGTACTCTGTATTGTTGTTGTTGTTGTTGTTGGCGTTACCCGTCTCCGGCGTTCCATCTTTCGGAGGCGTAGGGGGAAAGCTGAATAAATGCGAAGCGTTTTGGGAGCTGTTGTTGTTTATTGAGGCCCCTGCGTGTACTGAGAGTGGTCCCGATGTGTGTGGATGCGTCAGACCTTTGCTGAAGGGAGACATCCAGTTGGAATGGGCGTGAGGGACCATGGTTGGTTTGGTGTCTGTGATCCAATGATGGAGAGGTGTGTGGAAGTGAGGTCTACACACTTGGCTGCCGCCTGAAAGAACACAAATGCACCAAAAGGTTAGATATTTGGAGACATTTCTTGCATAAAAATGATAAATATTACAAGAAAAGACTTGGAAGACATTTCTCACTTTATGATCGAATGAAAGAAATCAGGCAAGCCAGGAAGGAATGTTCATATCTATCCTAAAATCTGGTCGTATTGAATAGCATCACGGAAAAAGAAAAGGTGTCGAAAATGATATTTAAAAAAAGAAAGGTCATAAATATTGCTGTCATTGTATTCGCCTGTGATTTGCCGTAACTTAATCGAATCGAGAGCAAACCATTTTGAAGTATTACGTGTGTATTTCTAAATTTGTTGCATCAATGCTTCGATAAGTATAAAAAAAACTGAGTTGACCCTTTGAGATATTTGATGGTTCATATAATGCTTACTTCTTCAGTTTTTGCTTCAGCTCTACGGTTTAAGTGCGTCCCACTGGACTTGACAACAAGTGTGAAGGGATCCAAATATTCAGAAGAAGCTTAAGTTATCAAAGTGTTGAGCAATGTCGTTCAAATCGCTTACATTAAACGATATTAACTTTAAATGATTATGGTAAATTAGATGTTTAAAACGAGAAAAATGAAATATCGTATGAAATATTAACATGTATATAAGCATAAATTCTTAAAGCAAAGGCATAACCTACCGAACTCGTCTCCAAGAAGTATCATATTGACAGACTAATACTGATCCCAATACAAGAATGATACTGTAACTGATGTCGATCACTGAGAAATTGTCCTTGAAATCGACAAACTATTAATTGGTTGAAGATGGAACGTAAAACGAAACTGCGATAAAATCCAGTCTTTGATAAAGGAACTAGTGGATGCGTCTGTGAGACAAGATCACAGCCCGAAGTCACAACCTGCACAGAGTCTGATTCGTTATAGAGAAGTGGACAAAGTCAATCTGAATAAATTCAGCTCATGAGCGTCCCGATCTTATCACGGAGCGGATCTTGAAGCTACTGCCAAGAGGCTGATGATAACTCCAATTGGTCGAGATATAAGCCGTGAAAAATTCGATGCGGTTAAGATACGGCGGAGACAGATTCACTGGGAATGCCAAGCATGGCGATATTATTGTTTTTACTCGGATATGATGAGTGCTGGAGCCGCCAAGTCGCGGTATACGCCGGCAGTCGACCCGAGGCCACCTTATGTACACATCAGAAGACAAGTTTTACACGAATACAATATTTCTATATAACTCAGGTAAAGTTGTTGGTATTAATAATTGCCAATCTTGATTGATTTAATTGACAAACATGTAGTTATTGCGGTGATAAGAGGGAAAGGCAACCTTTTTGCGGGATATCTGTAACATTTGTTTAGTTTGATAAACAAATTATAACCTTGTTTGCACGCACTTAAAACTGATCTCATCGTGTTAGGCAGCAACATTTTTTAGTAAACAGAGTACAGTATTCTCTCTCATGTATTTTTGTAAAAAGCGGAGGCGCGTTACTACGCAAAAACAGTCATATGGTGACAGAAAGGATTTGGAAGTTTTGCTGAGACTTTGAAGAATCAATGTGACATATAAAAAAAGAAGATCCTCTCGGAGTGTAGTTAATTCCATATCAAAGTCGTCGTGGCCGACTTCTTTCAAAATATTCACCACTCTCCTTTATACTACTAATGAAAAAGAGAAGATTGCCATGACTGTTATAACTGTGGAAGGGAACTACTTAAATGAACTGTAATCAGTCATTGACCAGTTGAAACGTCTTCTAAAAAGGACATTTGCAGGTTTTATGAAATGCGCATAAATGTATACAGCTTGCACTTTTAGACATAAAATGGACATTTTAGAAAGTTTTTTCAACCATATGTTGTCCTACACGTTAAAAGCGTCAGGAGTACTGGCTAAACAGACGACATAATTTTGCTGTTAGAAATGGGTTAACATGATCTTTGTCACTGCTGCCAAATACGAAGGGATCGTTTTGGATATTGTATTTAAGTGAATATAATGGTGGAGACAGTACGGCGAAGATGAACCAAGAACTGTCAACCGTGGTATTGTTGGGTGGGACGGGGTTTTCGAAGTGAGTGAACCAAGACGCCCGGGACGATTAGATTTATTGGGCGAAAATAGCTGAACTAACTTCTATTCATTGCCTGTTCATTAGACATAGCGTCTTGGGTTTTAATACGCGGCTGCAGGGGCCCACCGTGGCTTATTAGGTTAATAACACCCAATTCATGTCCCCTAGTATTAATTCGACCGCTGCTTGTCCTGCCCATCCGTGATTGTCATTTGTCTATGCGACTCATCGTGATGGTATCTGTTTGTTTAAGGATGTGGTATAGATAATGATGCTCCTTCAGATTCCCAAGGCATTGTCCGATGACAATAGGCCCAAAGAGGGCAGGGCCATTCTTGGACAGCCTGGACAAGGTGCCGACCCCAGTATGGACAAGATACTTAACCATAGCCCCATAAAGACAACTAAAGGACCTAAGCACCTCTTTTCCGGGGCATTTAACGCTAATTATGATATTTCTTTTCAAGTGTGGTGATCATTTGAGGTTCGTGACTTGAAGTCCGATACGATGGGGGTTGGAGTGAATTGATACTCGAATCAGGGGGATGAGGATGATTGGGGTATAAACTCAGAACCGCCTGCTAGGGAACGGTCAAGACACTTATTAATTGTCTTCCCTGAAATGATGAGAAGAGTTAGGGGAACGAAAGAAGATGACGGAAAAGAAAAAGATTGAGTGAAGAAAAGCGAATATTCTGACAAATGATATGTTCAATTCTGACAAATTGAAGTTGAAATCGGTTGAGGTTTTAACTATCTTCTTCTTGCAGCACCAGTGCTGTTCAGAATTGCAGCTATCAAGGGTGAGTGAACTCAATTCGAAAACCCAGGAAGTCGAACTAAATTCTATCTCAAGTTAATATCTAGTGATATACAGAAGTATGAAATTAAAGAGACCAATTTAGATAAAATCTTGGTCGAGAAACCGAGGTCAATTCTCCTTGAAGAAACGAGGCCTTCGCGTGCTTTCAGGCAAACCAGATTAGTATTCCAGCAAGGCCTATGGAGCTATGTAAACACACTTATATACCAATATAGACCTATACTATCAAAACTTATTTATGGAAATTTAATATACTGTAAGGATTTTGAGTTTACTCCATTTGAGAATGGATTAAAATGATTTCTGAATGTGTTTTGTCCGTTCTCTTCAAGAAGTGAACAGTCACATTGTTCACAATTTCAGTTAGATTGAACTCCGACGATAGATTGGCGCCATGGACGTCCCAAGATGAAATCCGAGTTCGGCATAGACAGACGGGTTTTTTCTTCGCGTTGGAAATCTTTCCTTGGCGGTTCTTCTTGAAAATCTTTTGACAACATGCATCAAAAGTTTGGCTTGTCGACGGAATATCTATCAGTTGAATGCTCTGAATAAGGTGACACAAAACTACCATCATGAACGTGACTTCTTCATACGAAAAATCACCTAATCGTTCAAAATTAAGGCTTATATATATATTAAAGTAAATCCGTCTGAAATTTCGTGGCTATATTTACAAACTTCAAATCAACAGTTCCGATTAACATATGTCACCTCCTCACCAATCCCGGGCATTTTTTACACATTTTCCTGAAGCCTTTTCGTTCCTAGACATGTTCTTAGCGTCTAGTTATTGAATTCTGATCCTCAAGTTGTCAAATATCATCAATGCAGGTGCCTTCTACCTGCTGACCCACACATGAACTTGAGGCTAGTTTTACAGTTACCACAAGAAGCAAGTTGCAAACATGTAAACTGGCTTGTTGAGTGGAGCACAATACATGTTAAGTTACAGGGGTGCTGAGGCAGCGACCAGGGTGGCTACTTGACTTGTTTGAGATGACGCCATCTTGGAACCACCCTGAGAGGCTGGCGGGCGGTGGACAGGGTAGGCCTACTCGAACGATCAACGCTTGTCATCGCGAAGAAATTCAAATCCAAGACTTACGGCGCTGCACTTAAACCAGGGACGCACTGAGCTACTTCATTCTCCTTCCCATAAACATCTGAAATAATGCCAAATATTCGGGATACCAACATACCAGTGGGATGGTCTGGTATTCTCTAAAAATTCTCTTAGATTTTCCTCGTTACAAAAGTTTAAATGCACTAGAAACCATATCCATAAATTCTGATAAATCAGTATAAAAATGTGTGTAGCTAAGTTGCTAATATATTGATGAAAAGCAACGGAATAGGCTTAAATAACAGAACTTAGTAATGCCCGTAAATCAATCACTTTGTTAATTCAATAATTAGTAACAAACAAACGACAGCACGTGACAAGCCACACAACAAACCTTGGCCACCGGAAATTGACATCATGACATACCGCAGCCATCTCCGAGGAACCGAGGCTGCGCACCACACACTACCAGCAGTGTACTGCTGACACTAATAATAACTGTTAAACAATTGACAAGGGACGCCGCAGTCGCCTCAATCAGATCTGTATTTTGTCACTCACTAATTAGATAATGATAATTAAATCCGCTACTGTCGCAGTTAAAGCAAATTTTCATTTTTCACTTGAAACAAGCCGTATAAGTGACATTATGCTCAATTTAGCATGCCTGTCATAAGTTAATATAAAACACACTGGTTGTTATTAGGTTCATTACAAGCAGTAATGTTGTTACTACATCTGTTTTATACAATTATGATGGCTAATCAGTGTGGAGATCAGATCTGTGGAATTGGCCACATCATGTAGCGCTACTTCATCAAATATTCATCAAATGTTCATCAGTAGATCTTCAAGGTGCAGAAATGAGGTACGGAAGCGAACACGAAATTGTTATGGTTGATGTGCGCGTTCGAAAGGCTTTTGAGACAGTGATGAAGGAGGATCGAAAAATAGTATTTTAAGTTGTTGGTTGGTGTCATCATGACAATATTGTTCTTTGTTTGTTTAACACGAGTGTACGTGAGGTTTCTCTCTCGTTGGTCATGAGGTGTGACCTAGTCTTCAGCCGGAGAAAATAACTTGCTGAGTATATCAGTTCCGCATTATAACAAATCGACCGATGTCAGCTTATGACGGTTGACGTATGTCGTAACGCTTAAACTTTGGAAGATATCTTGCGCGGACAAAGACAAGGTATGGTTACATGAGACTAAGTCTCACCACAGATGTTAAAAGCATAAAAAGGTGTGACGAAGGAGACGCTTTAACTTCGGTCGCGGAGCGGGTCAACACGAACCCAGAGCTTTGTTGGTTGCTATCTTCGGTCAATCAACACCGCGTATTGTTCCAATGCATCCCTTTTTATTCAGCGGTATAGTAATTATATATCCCGGCCTAAATGAAGGCGCCCGGGATTGTTTTTCAGTCCTTCTTCGCCACAGGCGCTGCAGACGAGAGGCCTGCATGGACGGACATTGCCACTTTTTGCTCCCGAAAGAATCAGAATTGCAATGCGTTTTAGTGCACTGATGTGCATTAGAAAAGTTTTGGTTAAGGTGGACGTGACTTCTTTCTAAATGCATCAAGCTATTAACTCTATATCAAGTTACACGGACGAGCTTCCAAAAACAGTCAGCTACTTCTTGTGTGGTATTTTGTGGCATCTCGGGCCCAGTGGAACCGCCCAAGCGACAGACGACCCGACTATAATGGCCTGGACAATGACATAATGAAGAAAATGGGCAGCGAGAAAATTTTAAACTAACAAGTTGTGGGAACGCTGCAATAATGCCATTGCTACATATTGAAGAATGAGCAACAATGGTGGTTTTCGAAACTTGTAATCTTCCAGAGAATAGAAGATGACTTCCATTTTCTTATGAATTGTTACTTTCAAAGTTAAGATATCAAAATCAAGAATTTGTTCTGTGACCCATCATGGGAAGAAATCTTTCCTATATGATCACCATGCCGATTGTAAAATCAACATATCATTTGTGAGAAAGGGATGTCAAGGAAGGGAAAGGACCTGTGTCTCTATAAATCCGAAGGTCAATGATTGATGCATTTTATAATAACAAAACGAAGAACTGTCACTTAATATGCCACAGTTTGGAACAAATTTACTGATAAATCCACTTTCGGTGCGTACTTTGAAAACCGCCAAGCTATCAATCAACACCCATCAATGATATTGAGAGGAAAAAAAACATCAGCAAAGCTGCATAAAAGCAAGTTCAAAATTCTCAAACAATATTTTGAATAGTATGTATGAAGATTATCCATACTTGATATAAATGGTGTATAAAATGGTCAATATAGATGACATATATCATTTTTTTCAATCAAAAAATGTTCTTTTACGATCAATACAATATTCGACAATGAATTACCATTTATTACGTCTGATCCAAATCGCTGATCTGATGTGATTTATCTCATGCTCTCTAGCGTAACATGAATTACATGTTAGAAGAATAGGATGATTTTGCTGTAGATAGGTGTTATATATACCAGCTTCCGGTCTAGAAGAGGTGGAACCAAAGCACAATATTTGAATGTTACAGCTGTGAGTCTGTTTTCATGGCTTTGCCACTTTTTGCGATTGTATCTGATCAGAATCTTCCCGAATCATTGAACACAACCAATAGTCATAATGGAGTACGCGTGTTTCGCATTTACGTGTTTATCTTATAATCCGAGGCTTGTTCGTTTCGCGGCCGTGTTCATATTTAAGGATCAACCAGTGTCGTCTGGTGGCGCTAATCCATAGATGCAGATCATCATTATCAGCTGATACGTCTGTTTCTTTTACATAGAAGTGGTGATGATGATGAAGGGCTAAATGAACCTGATTTGTAGCTGTTGATGTTGTAGATTAGCCATGTCTCTCTTCATGTAAACACAGGCCTTATTCGCACGCACCCAGAATTAGCCCCGATGAGTCCGGTGGGATAATTGTCTAGATAATCCAAGAGAAGTGTAATTTACAACTGAAGTATATGCTGCTTTATGTACCTTGCTACCGACTTCAGATATCCATGCTCAATGGAGTAACGTACGTGTAGCCCAATTTAGTTGAACCCACTTACACCACTTGGAGCACCTTGAACCCCAAAACTTGGACATCGTTTAAACTTCTTCTTATACTGGTAACAGTTTATAAGAGCAATATAAAATAAACGCCCCAACTGCTGATGCTGGTGAAGGTTTTAGGTAGGATAAATCTATGGAAGCCTTTTTACATTTGATCGGTTTTGCCCTTGATGAGTTAAACTACAATAGTAGGTCATCATTATAGTCTAAAGCATGTCTAACATATCAGGAGACATTTTCCTTGTTGGTCGAATCAGAAGATAGATAATTAGACGAACAGGAAACACAAACACTTCAACAATTCATGTTTGAAATATAATACAACAATGATTATGTCGCCAAGTTGCGTATAACTTGATTTATTGAGGTTACAAGCTTCCCAAGCATAGCGCAAATGTAGGCCAATAAAAGTGTACACTGGACTTAATCAATTTTGTAAATCTTTATAGTCCAGTAACTTACAATGTATCTGACGATTTGCATGAAGCCAACAACACAGCATAACGGACATGTGTATCTTAATGCATTTGCTATTACTCTAATAATTTTAGTAAGATTTAATCAGGAGGACTGAAAAATCAAAAACATTGTTTCTTAATAATAAGTGGAAAATTCTGATTATATTACTCAATCGATACTTTTCATTTCAATCATTTGCGTGACGACTCTTTTGGCAAATGATTATAAAAATCCTGATGGTGACATCTGCAGTTGTATGTAACATTCATTGAAAAGAAGTCTTTACAGTAAATAAATCATAATAATTGTCATCAACGAGTACGATATTGGTAAACATTGTAACCAAAATCCACTTCAACCTCTCAATGAGAAGTAAATTACCTATGACAGCCCGCCTGTAATTTGAACATAACCTGGCGAAGTGCAAGCAAGTGCTGTTTCTGTTGGTAATGTTCTCTCGGCGCAAGGTGCATCATCGATGCCGGCAAAGATTGGTACCACCTGTGACAAGGTGAAACAAGACCTGGTCCACTTGACTTGCTACATAAATTGCTGTGTTGCATTTGTACAGTGTATTAACCCTCAGAGTTCTGTTAGACTCTTCGATTTTCTTTTTTCAAAGGATGCAGTTATTTCTAAACAAGTTTTCGTGTTGCCGGTCAATGCTTTCTTTTTGAAGAAATTTCTAAAAATATGCCACAGTGAGTCAATAAGAAAATATACTCGTGCATTGATCGACAATTTCTTATAACTGTATCACTTATGACAGTAAACATTAATCTGTGTTTGTATACGCTAATTTCATGCTACTTAATGTCCCGAACGTCTTGCCGCGAGCGACATAATATTCGGCTGCCTTTGGAATCATCAAATTTCTCATAAAATTGTGTGAGTAAGTTTTAGCATTGAACTATCAAACCTTATGGATCTCACCGCTAAATTATAAAAAAACCCACCAAACTTTGTAATCCTGCGGTAAATATAATTGTAAGCTCAAACTATATTCTCGATATTGGCAAATCTAAATAGAGAAAAACGCATCCGGTTACAAACTCCTCTATTTTCTGCTTTGATGTAGAAGTCCGCTGACTGATGAACGTATTCTCAGTTCGCGATTTATTAACAATCTGTTCTAGTGGGTGTCCCGCGAAGTGCAATCCGCCCCCTTATCGATTTCATATCAGAAGGCGGACACGGATAACATCAGCCGTGGAAATAATCAGAATTAGATAAATCGGGGCGTATTATAGCAGTCAGTGACTCATATTTCTCATGTTCTTGATCAGCAAGTTTGCTCAAAGAAATTCGTCGAAAGTGAAATATTAACTGTACCATCAAAATTAAAAAGGGACCTTTGGTTCCAAGAATATGATTATTGTCTGCTCTGCAAAATAATATTTTCACTGAGAAAGAAATATTTTGTAAACAATATTTTGCAATTAATTTTTATAGCAGTCAATTTTTCATATTTCGCGATTTGGCTAAGTGTTGTTAAACAGAAGGGAATTCTACCATCAGGATTCTAAACGAGAATAGACTAGCCCATTAAAGCATTGATTTAAGTCAATCACGCCTAATTCATTGATTAATTATACACTAA
The DNA here is from genome assembly GCF_910592395.1 of Lineus longissimus. NCBI lineage: Eukaryota > Metazoa > Nemertea > Pilidiophora > Heteronemertea > Lineidae > Lineus > Lineus longissimus. The sequence continues at coordinate 3,942,941 of NC_088314.1, forward strand.
TTTATCTGTACCAGCTGCGACTAACACAAAAAGATGCGGCAAATTCGAAAGGTACGCGCGACATCGTCAATCCGAATATTCGAAATGCTCATCTGCACATTCACAATCTAAAATTGCTAGTTATTAATAATGAAATTTAACCTTAGTCTTGACGCAAGAAATAGAAAAACACTGCAGCCTAAAAGACTTATGTTTATTTTCAACTGTCGATTCTTATTTGTAACGTTTGAGGGCCTACATCACAAGATGGCGTATTTGCAGTCCTTATATTGACTTCGACGAATTTGACATACTTTTCAGAAATGCCAGAATATTTAGAAAAAAGAAATCTTGTCAAGAAGGTTATGATACATCAAATTGTTATGATATGAAGAACAGAATTTGTTAAACTTTAAAACCATATCTGCCCAGAAGAAAATTTGCAACGTGCAAAGCAATTGGTTCCGAATTGGTAAAAGGGCCTAAAGAGCCGTACTTGAATTGCGTATTTCGAGAAACTTGTGACAAGTTATTTTGTTAGGCTCATTGGTGTGCAATTTATATTCTGTGCTCTATGCTCTAATGTACTTTTGTTTGAGTGAAAATATGATGTGAAAATTGTCTTACTATTCCAATCACTCCTGGTGATATTACTGCTTATTCGTAGGTTCTTCAAAATCTCACAAGAATCAAATATTGCGTTTTCGTCGTACATAATTATTTATGGTTTCTTGAAAATTAATGTAGTCCACGCACTCACCGGCTGCAGCAATATATTTTGAAAATTGATAAGACTAGTCTTTATAAATAGTCTTTTAAATCATACTCGGTTCATGATACTGTATGTGAGACGCATGATTCCGACGTATGGCGCCAAGACGCTTTCGAGAATCGTTAAGATGTAAATAAAACTAAATTGTTTAGATTGATTGAGTGTCAGTGAAAGCTGAAGAGGCTATTACATAACAGCAGACTGTTAGCCAAGAGTAGTATTTTACTTTTCCTGATTTAGTTTGGTATCTGCACAGTGTCATTATATGAAGCAAAGTGAAAGCACAGTCATCGGTTGAAAATGAAGCGTACAAGTTCCATGCAAAATGTTACTGGTAAATGCATAAACGAGAATAGGGCCCGATAGAATTTGATATACATGTATATGAACAAAATGTACATGCTTGTTTAAGAATGTTTCGTAATTGGTGTTTAATTGAAGAATAAATTCGGGACTTATGAATGAAACAAGAAACTAAACGGATTGTTAAGTGATGTTCAGATGTACTTTCACTTACCATGAGTTGGCGGCCTGTAGCTGTGGACAGCCGCCCGAGCAGGACTGGAGTAATAACTAGCAGGGTTCATATGCGAGGAGTTGCCATCCACCGCAGAGTGGAAGAACATATCTGGGACTTCTTCTGCAGAGAGCATCCCGTTTGAAGTTTGATCAAGTCCGGTTGGTGCTCGTGTGTCCGGGCGAATCCAGGTCGAACCTTGGTCTCCTCCAACGTCCATATCAGTTTAGTAATCTCCTACTGCGTGAAATCACGAATATAAATCGTTGTCAGCGGGGTTATCTGGTTTATCTGAAACAACACAACACATACACCCTTGTTACTCACTATGAAACATAGAAAACATAAATGAAAAAGTCATAACATTGCATGAAAGCCAGACCATCAATGTAATCATAGGCGTAGATTAAAATGTAGATATCTAGATATTTCACAATTGTTGGGTGAGAATATTGTCGAGACAGGCTACCTGAATGTGTGATGGTCAGATAAGGACTAGCATGAATAAAGAACATGTGCCCTTTTATCAGCCAGCGAAGTTCAAGCAGAAATGATCAGATGACCTAGCCACGTGCTAAAGTTTACATTGGAGCAATGAATGAATAACCCAACCTGAAATTCCTAGAAGTCAAGATGTCGATTTTATTCCTGAGTAAAAGGCAAATGATGAGATTTTAACCGTTAGAATCCGTCTTTATCCAGACTTGTCTGAATCCTGTCCCATAAGTTTGTAAGTTAGCCTTGCAAAGGTGTTTGTGCGATTCCCCGTTTCGGCACATAATTCTACCCCTGGCGCCAGCCTGCTGGCTGGCGCAGACAGAGCTGGCGCGACGAACGCATTATAGCCAATCGACGTGCTCGTTACAACGACCGGATTGATACAATGGCGGCGCCATTCTTGTAAGCTCCGCCTTGATTGGTCGCCTTCAATACACTTGATGATTCGCTAATTAGGGTCTTGTCAATCACGGCTCTCTATGGATAAACTATCGGACTATCGGAGTTTGTTGATGAGTGACTTCATGACTGAATAACTCAACAAAACAGAACGGAACTTCTGTGAATATGTCGTGTATTTATTGATCACTTGGCCGGTAGTGGCGTTCAAACACAGATGCTCAGTAAAGCGACTAAGCTGCTTCGGAATCTGCGATGGAATCGACTCATCATTACTGATGCACGAAAGATACATTCACTATGCAAAAGAAATTCATTCTCCTCAGAGATTTTAGTGTCAGTCATTCAGTGGCGCTTCGCTTACTGAAAGATAAGATTTTGATTCGCAAAAAACACGTTTTGTAAGAATGAAAGGTCGCTTTCGCATCTAATCACTAAAGTTATCACAGAAGGTGAGAGTATGCTACCACAGAGATGATACTGACTTATCTAATAGTTTCTGACATTGTTTACTTTGCAATTTTATGTCCATCAGTGGCGCTGTCGACATAACCGACACAAAACTGAACGAAAACAGTATGGCAGTAATGGCCGATACATTACCGATTATGAAGTTAAGATAGCAACTTTGAAGTTGGCGAAGGAATGCATAGAAAAGATACACAGAAAAAAATCGATGTCATCACATAGACCTATTAATAATCAGGTTGAATGATACCGACTCAAGCTCAAGAAACTAAACAACTATGTACATTTGATATATCAACACTTCAGTTGTTCCCATCTCTTGTGTTTACTTCTTTTTTTTGCACTTAATGCTCTTTAGGTCGTGGAACTGAATGGGAGTTTCATGAACAAGTGGAAGCCAAACACTGAGTGACCTCACAACAGGCTTCAGGCTCCGGCAGACGACACAATGTGACACTCACAGATGATGTTTACTTTTGCTATTAACATTATGAAGGAGGTGTCAATGGGCTCTCCACGCGTCACTAATAAGGCAAACTATGTAAATGTTGAGATCTTTATCCAAATGCAGTGAAACCTCTCACCCATACATCTCTCTATTGACAATCTATTGTGCGCGGCAAAGGATCGAGAAGGCAACTATCAAGTAAAACCAACCGCAATATTTTGAGCCTATTTTCCATGTTCACTGAAGATCCACTTGACATCGCAGCCATCCGCGGAGAAGAGGCTCTTGAGTTTGGGTTTGTTGCCCCTGTATGACAAGGCTACATATGTTTATGAGCCGCTGCAAGGTTCCCTGCTGTGATGGTAAATGAGGCCAGAAACTCAACCGCGGATTTCGATGGGCAACAGTATGGGACACTGCGACGCCGGGTCGCGGTGCCGCGAGGCAATTGCCAGCCTCATTCCCACTATCACACCGAGCATGCATTCTTCATACCAAAGTATGCATTGTCAATCCCTGGGTACGCTTCAGCATCTATCCAGGGGGTACCTTTTTGATGCGGGGACGTGAAATTGCGTTCCTTGGTTAACGGATAGGGAATAATAGGGTCGATTTGGTAACCAGGAAAAGACAGACCAAATGGCACGCGGCGATTTCGGATCTAATTGCTTGCGAATGATGCTTTGTTTATGCACCATTGTTGAAATATTTTGAAAATGTGGTTGAATGCATGGACAAGTGCTGTCTCAAATTATTTCATTTTCAGCACAATTAAAAGAAGCGTAGACTGAGTTTCAGATTTTTTTCATTTTGGGTTGTTTGGTATTTTCTTTTTAATCTTATATCTCTACGGGATATAAAAATGTGTTTTTATTCGAGTTTATAACATTTTTATGCTGACGCTTGCACAGTCGACGCTCACTGGCGCGCAAGACTAATAATCTCAAAATATCGTCAACTGTATCAAATCAATTACAATCACGGAGCTGTTATAAAGTTGGGGATCGGACACATAAGCATAAATCGGATCAGCGCAATATGATATCATAACTGAATGACGACTAAAATTGTATGCCTACAAAACATTCATATTAATTTTACACGGATAATATTCCTCCTAACCACGGATCATCTCCTTGAAGCACTGAACCTTATCGGCGGTTGTCACTGAATATTCCTATAATGGTAATCGACGGTGATATTTGGAAAGTTAACATTTTATTTGGAGAGATGGATAGATATTGCACAGGAGACAAAGCCCACAGCCCTCATCCCACGAAAGTGGAAAGTACACGATTGCCATCTGTGATCGAACTGAGGAACTGGAATCATTTGGTGAGATAGTCAGTTTAACATTTCAACAACAGGGGACACTACCTGCAAAACTGACTCGAAAGTGGCTTAAGATTTAGGTTATTACACACACAGAGATACCTTAATTGTGTGAATATGAAGATCGATAGAAATGCCTGCTGTGGGGGGCGCCAACTTTCAGAGAATAATGAGAGAATATAATAAGCTATCTTCACAATATTGACTGACAGAAACGACATTCAATTTCTCATATTCAGTTTCGGCGAAAAATCTGTCTGAAATGAGGCGGCGGGGGGGGGGGGGTGATTTTGATCACGATTTGCTTGGATTTTCATCGTATAATTCATGCTTGATTTTTTAGATGTTTCTTCTGTGATGCTGTGTATGATGATTTGTACGACGTTGCCTTCAAGAAACTTACATTTTCCACAAATGCGCTTTTGTGGGCAGCCTCTTCAGTTTCTTAAGTGGGCCTTGTCATACCCTCCAGACCACTTAAATCATATGCGGACTGGATATCTGCCTAAAGACGCTGAAAGAAAAGGCGACTCTTCGGTAATATGCGCGCACAATGAGCTCTCATGCTGCAATGAGTGCGCCCTAATCCCTCTCTAGACGGGGACATCTTAAGTCATTTACGTCCGCCGCTCAGCGAGGAGATTCTGACAGCATTACTGCAATAAAATCTACATTACCGCTTTTTATATAGACACGATCCTCGAGGGATCATTTATTAATAAGCCATGGTGCCAACTCGGACAAATTGGGAGGAGCCACAGAATCCCCCGAGATAGGTTTTCGCGCCTGGATGCTTTTCCTCTAAACTATGTGAAATTGATGCTCCGTCCTGGGATAGGGTCCCTTTTGAATGCCCTCCTGCGGCATCTGGCCAGGCTTTAAGAACACATCCACTGCCCAGGAATCACTGCCGAAGTGGCCAGTTATCGCGGCATCATCGTCATATTTTATGCTTTAGTAAACTTTGAAATTTACAGCGTACGCTCGTCGAAATGACCGCCATTGTGGTGGTATTAAGCGATTTTGCACGCGAGTGACTTTGTACATTTTTGAAAAAAAGCACTTTGTCTGGTGACACTTGTCCTCCGATGACGAATAGCACTGTGTGGATCAGGCATTGTTTTCTTATGAAGAAATTTTAAGACTTTGCCCATTTTAAGTAAATGCGTGAAGTGGACTATGAAATCAGCATTACAAGGCTTAACTAGAGAGCTGTCCCGATGTTTGTCTTAAACATACTGGAACAAAAGCAGGGGGTTGTCACTTTCTCTGCAAATCCTCACGCCACTGTTCCTTCGTAGTGAAATATCTCAAAATTCATAGAAAATATTTTCGAACGGATACTGTTGAATTGCTTAAATTCTAATCCAAGTTAAAGAACACGTGCAAAGCAAATTGACTTTTACTCTGAGCAGTGATTTGATATTCAAGTTAGTAAAATTATAACTACGGTAGTATGTCTCTCGAAACAGAAATACAATGTATAAAGATTTGATATGAAAGAAGATAAGGAAAAAGTCCGACCACAAAATGAAACCGAAGAAACTACGATCGAACCAAAAGCTATGGATAATGATTTTTTTCACGATGACTAGAAAGATATAGAAAGAAGAGACCGGTGGTACAAAAAGATACCATATGAACCAGACGTATATAAAAAAGCCTAAAAAGAAAGAGGCGATATTTCATGAAAAACAATAAATAAGTAGACGAAGATAAGATGAAAGATGACCAGTAAATGAAAACACCAAACATTCTGTCGATATATTGGACTTCATTCAGCCTCACCCATCTGGTGAAGCATTGAACAGTTTGGTCCAGCTTGGCGGAGGTCAGATGGACAAGTGCTCTTTTGCGCATGAATGAGTCGACCATCTCCCTGGCAGAATACGAACAATCTGGCTGTAGTTTTCTAAGGAATAAGCTGCTTGGCCGTTCCCTGGATATGGTCTAGAAGGGTACCACCAGAAGAACCCAGGAATGCAACCCGAAAGGTACTCTTATGAAGAAATAAACTTTAATTTGGTTTCCGTCAAGCTGGACTCTGTATAAGGACAAGCATTCTTTGATACTATTACCAGAATCGTTCGTTAACATGACTGAGTTTGCTCTTACCTATAAAATATGTCACTTAGCAAAAGCATTGTCTATGTTTCCTCGATTCAATAATGATTCGACAAACTTTATCGGGAATCTACCCAAGGAAGTCACTAAGCATGAAATAAGGAGTTAAATATCCATTGAAAATGATCAAAATGTTCCAGTTATCAAAAACATTATCTATGTTATTTTAATGCGACAATCAAAACTTACAATTGCTGCCTTGGTTATCTTCAATGATAATAGCTATGGCAGAAGGTTGCGAAATTGGACCAGTGGGCATGAAATAAGAAGCTAAATGCCCATTGAAATGGTATCAATGTTTAAACCTTATGTAAAAAGTTAACTACCCGTTCAAATGACTTTTAGTGTTCTAAAGTTTAAAAGAGTGTATGGGTCATTAGAAGTGTATGATAGAATGCATGGCTGGAGAGTGTTTTAAGGTTGGCTGGAGAGTGCGTGGGTGGAATTGACACTTTAGATGGACCAGTCAGATTAAAAATCTCATTAAAGATTGTTGAAGTAAACATTAGTCGATGTTAGATAGACAAGTTATGCATATTTGATTGTAGTCCGCTAAACAGAAATCATACCGTTATTTCGGCAGGAAGGTCTTCTAATAACAATGTTACAAACAACGTATTTACTAGGATATTTCACGCATACTGTATTTTGAGTAGGAAAAATCTAGTAACAAAAATATCATGAAGAACATATACGAAGATTTTCCGTGAAACATATTGTAATTATAGCAAGGGAATGTAAAATGTTCGGCCCATTTTATGACACAGTAGTTCTTGCTGTCAAACTAGGCCTATTTTGTTACTCAACCTTGTCGCCTGGTATTTCTGCCGCAGGACTTCAATTCATAATATTTTATTTTTAAAACTCCTTATTTAACTTCTAGTGAAACTGGTATTGCAGTTACATAAGTTTAGGTGTACATGTATAAACCGGGTCAAAGGCCTGTTGGGCATTCTTTCCTTCCCTGCACTTCGTGTTGTCTAGATGTACCCAGTAAGAGTTGATAAGGTAGATTCCATTCGAATTTCTGTTCATTCATCTCCGTGTTTTCTACAATTCCATCTACATGTAACTGCATGCATTGCTACTGTCAAGATGTTGCATTATTTCATAAACAGATACCTATTATCGTGCCTTAAATAAATTTCTTGTCTTAATCGTGTCACTCCATTTACTAGTAATGACTCTTCACAAAAAAGTATAAAAGATTATTGTTACCGACAACACAATGACAATATTATAAGAAACAATTAACCTTGTGAAATGAAATCTTGTCTGAAGGTGTCAAAATATTGTCAATTTATTTCCTTTCGCGTATGATGGCGTTAGCCTTGAACATCACACCCACGGTGGCACGTGGAGAGGAAATCACAGAAATACCTCCTTTTCATGAAATATCATATTGACGGCCTTGGATGCGTTTCTTGCCCTTTGTTGGCCCCTTCACAGCGCATCTCGGTGTTTGAGAACGCCCAAAATCGTTAACTGCCCCGTGAACTAGGGAAAGAGAATTTATTTCCAATGTCTGGCGCCTAATGAAGCGGGCCAGGCAGGACCTGCAGATAACGCGTGAACGTGTACGGTTCATTTCAGTCAAGTTATCCAGATTCCATCGAACAACTCATAATGGATTATTTGAATCTGAACAGGTAATGCAGGCAGAGTTAGGCTGGAATTGAAGTTAGTTTTCATTCCAGGTTAGTCTGCCGAATCGTTTGTGGGTAAAGAAAGAAATGGTGTACACTGATGTACAGATGTACCAGCAAACTTGAACTGGACTGAACCGTACGCTTTTGGCACCAGGGCACGCTCAGGCACGAACGGTTGAGGTGCAAGCCATCGAGGTGAAACAAAACGTTTCTGCGATCTCACGGGCTGCTTGACTCGCGCTCATAATGACAATATCCGACCGGGAATTCACCCAGGGCGGAAATAAGTGCCACTGTTGGAAACATTAATAACCAATGTAGCAGAGGGTGGAAATCACCTCTTCAAGAGTTTTTAATGAGTTGATTCTTTAACCTGATTAGTTAATTAATGGCCATTCGTCGGCGTATTATTTAATCTCTGGTTCTTGACTCGAGAGTTACCGGTGCAAATGGCAATGGCTGTCGCTTGGGGCTGAGGCATCATCCGCGAAATGTCGCTGTATGTGACTTTAATAATCATACCCGAAAAGGGTATACATTTATACAAAAACAAATTAATACCATAATCAAAAGTTAATATTTCACGCTTGGAATACCTATGCAAATCAGAACGTAAACTCCTATGTCAACCTCTTTCATCCACACAAATAACCAATACAAGTCAGAAGTCATCTTTGAAGAAGTACCCCTGTTGTCAACGGGAAAAACAGCCTGAACAGCAGTTTAACCAGACTACTATGGGCCTAATACAGCACTACATGTATTTCGGGACGAATTTTAATCGGGCGAAAGCCGAGATGTTTACCATAAAAACCGGATTCCAAACATATTCTCGTGTGAAAAATCAAGTTGATATTCACTTCGGTCTTTGAAAAGTGACAGATAGATATAATACTTTAGAGAACATATCATATAAAAAATCATTATCCAGTCTAATGTTGAAATTTGATAGCCGAGTAGGTGGTCGACTTCCGGAATATTTGAATAGACGAACTCCGGGAACATGGTATTAGAACATTAACAAATAACTAGAAAAAAGTCAAACAATGTAAAAAAGGTGCAAAACACATCTCTTTCAATATATTGGTATTTCATACAGTTTTGTATTGACTAAATTGTAAAAATAAGATAAAACCAGTGTGCTCATCAAAATATGCCCACGCTCGATTCAAAACTGCCCCGTTCAGATTAGCGCAATCTCCACTGAAAATCTGCCTAACTTTGCCCGGGATTTCTGTAACATTTTTATACAAAATGTATATCTTTTTTTTCGTTAAGTTAACGTGGAATGAAGCCACGGAAACCTGCCGAGAAAATAGTATCATATTGTATGACAATAAATTCATCAATGGAATATAAAATGTTTGATTTAGTTCTCGCTGGCAACCATTGTTCGGAATATGAAATAAATACGCTTTAAAATACTCGGAGGGTGGAATTTATTTTGCGTGTGCGCAGAGATAGCTACGGGAAACCGAACCCACGGTCTTTGGTCGCATCGGAAAATAAACTGATAGTTCAGCACGCGTTCATTAATTAGCTAATTAAATTCCTCATCCTGGAACACGTGTTGCTGTTGATGTATTCCAAACGATGTTAATTATTTACGGTAAGAAATTCTAGAAATGATTTAAAAATATTCCTATCGCGATTACAAATTATGATAATTATAGCTAATGAACAAATCTCGATAGAAAAAGTTTTGAGTTTAGTTCTTATTCAGAACGGATCACAGAAAGATATAAATCATTTAGTGAATAGTATTAAGCAGATGCGTTTGAAAGCTTGATTTGAGTGGAGAGCGTCTTGCTCATGAGAACGGAGACAAACCCCCCACGAAACCAAAAAATTCCAAACATGTAAATGAGAATCGAAATATAAGAATTATAGAAATTTACATAGAAGTACCAAAAGTAAAAACAAAAAAGCCCGCAACTCAAGCTGAAAGAAGTTTCCGTGGGAAAATTTATCGCCGCTTACTGAGAAAAAAAGCAAGGGTGTGCGGTCATTCAAACGATGACCTGAATCAGCCGGAACGCAATTCGATGTGAATTCTGCAACATATGACCATTTATAAATCAATAAGACCAACACCCGGAAAAAAACGGGCGAAAATTTGACAAAGAATTCCTTCATGACAAGATTGAAGATGATTGTGATATATTAGACTTGCTTGTTCGGTTAACCGCGTAGTATCATCGACACGCGCACATCGGCGCAACTGCTGGTGAAAACTTCCAGTTTCACCTATGTTTATCAATTTTAAGCATACAAATCTCCGCCATGCCTTTATCCGTGGGAAAATATACGGCATGGGAAATTACTGAAGAAAACAAAATCGCACAATGGTGCGAAATTGACCAAACAAATGACTGAGCTATTATAGCAACGAGCGCAACGCGTGCGCCATTCATATCACACGTCAACGAATAAAAAGCAGTTTTGCATTTAAATACTCCGCTCTCGTCTCTAAATGATAACAGTTTTCTCGGGTTGTTCTGGATTCATTTTATCATAGGAGATGATAAATAACTATTAGGAGATACATATGACAATGAAATTTATATTTAATGGAGCAAATCGCCATGTGCGCGCGTCAGCCCAAAAAGACGAAGATTCGTGTGAAACGCTGTGATTTCGTTTTTCGGCAGATCTGGATAAAATAGTTAGAAGCCCCTGCTTCACTTAGCCGAAGGTCTAAACCTGTAACCAAATGGCGCGTGGCTAAGATTTGGCCGCGTCTGGCCAAAGTAACTTGACTCGAAAATCAGAAGTTGAAATTCGTATGTGAAATGTCATGATTCCTAGAAATAGGGAGACGGAACACTGCACTCTTGGAGGAACAGAGGAGTGAAGTCGCACTTTTGTGAAAAGATGACGAAGTCTTTTTTAGAAAGTAAAAGATTATTCGGGCATCTTAGAATAACACAAAAAGAAAAAAAATATATAAACATAATAATTTTTTTTTAAATTGTCAAGTTATTTCATGTTGGCTTACTTTGCAGCAATCGTACGTGTATAACGTTTGACATTTTTGCAAAGTTTTGGCACACATGCTCACGTAATCATTTATTTATTTCTAAGGAAACATCAGAACGGAAAATTTGAACGATAAGAGCGTCCAAAGAAGGGGAGCGGTGTCACTTTAGAAAATATTTTTCAAATCGTCGTCTTCAAGAAGGTCGAGCATAATAGTACATGTATTCATTTTGTCATTTTGTCACCAAGAACGTCACTTTAAAAGCCGTACATGTATTTTACAATCTGTATGCACATCAATATCATCACAAAATATTTCAACGTATGATTTTTTCCTTTTGGTTGTATGAGCTGTGGGCTGACCGGTGGAGAAGGATTCCGTGCAAGCATTCTGCGACAGGTTTCCATTACTTAGCTATACTTGTATGCATACATATTATAACATCCGAAAATAACCCAATGAGCCCGACTTCTGCCAATGAAGGTGATAATATTGGTTGAAAATGATAAAACTACATAGTATATTGGCGAAAACCTCAACCTAAGGTGACATTCATTTCATAAATTACGATTGACATTGTACACCATCGTCCGACATCAACGGGTTTCATGACAATTGGTAAGTACAACATCATACAAGCAGAAAACTAAAAACATACAACAATAAGATAACACTCATCATAATAAATATAAAGTATCGTCACGATTAAATAATCCTGATTTGAATTGTTGACTGTCAGAATTCTGTTTCATCAACATTTTTTTTCACATCGCCCAAGTTTCGCATATGAAAATTAGTGAAGTTACTCAGGTGAAAAGATTATAAAAATACAAGTATCTTTGCGGATTGAATACGCAAGGCTGGTTTCATAGTGACAATTTTCTAAGTCCCTGGGTGTTGCTCTCCCCGGAGTCGAGTTGTCACGGCATCGGGACGCGCTGGGCTGCTCCGCTGGTGACAACCCGACACCCGATTGACGGGCTTCCCCCAATCTCACGAAATCGTGTAAAAAGTATTATCCTGAGAACACGAACAAGTGCCGGCGAAATCCTTGGGTGATTTAGGAGAAGACATGAAATATCTTCTCTAACAAACCCTCAGTAAGATCCCACTATGAAATATGAGAGGCATCAGTCCGTATCGCTGCATCACCAACTGATCAAAAGCCAAGAAAAAAATCGGAATCCCTCACCGCGGATTTGTAAAATCGAAACCCGAAATCCGAAAACCCCACCACGTAGAAATTTGGAAAAGTATAATAAATATACTTTTTATCTTGTCAGGGATGTTCATCATAAAATAGCATGTCGTGGTAGAGCAGGGGATAATCATGGTCTATCTTAATCTGGTTTATCTGCCGTGGCGATAGCGGGCCGAGCCCAGAGAAATGAGTCCAACGAGAGCGAGATAGTCAACTCAATCTTACCTTATCAGCTCCGCGCACGTTGTCGACTAATTCTGCCGAGTAAAATCGCGCTGATATGGCGTGACGTTATATACAGGCAAGGCAAATTAAATATGTTTATCACTATTCTAATTTAATGATCGATCGCAAAATTAATATCTTTGATATGCATCTTTTGAAAAAGCCATTTCCACTGCGCATTAATAACAATTCATTCGGGGCCGTTCTACGCATGCCCCGGGCTTGATAATGGCCGCCGAACAATAGATTTGCGAAAGAGGCGGGAACTAACCATCGCGAGGCTGCCGAGATCTATGAATAAACAGCACCAGCGTTGGCTCCGATTTGTGCTTATCAGAAACTCCCAGAAGCCGCGCAAGTGTCACATCTAGATGCTGAGGGCTTTAGATCTTGGAGGCTGATGATCAGTAGTATTGGCTGTGTGTGTGTGTGTGTGTGTGTGGGTAGGATGGCAGTGCTATCACGCGACTACTTTAATATCCGAGGGTTTCTGGATTAGAATTAGATGCTGGTTATTGCGTAATCAGAATAAAAGGATGCGACGGTGTAACCTGATTGAATGAAACGCAGCCAAAAGTCAGATTACATTTTATGTTTATATACCGATCAAATAGTCAAAGACTGCGAATGATGATGTAGACGATATTTCTTATCAATGTTTTTAGAAGTACTTGACACTTAAGAATAGAGATAAGTTCTGCCACTTAAAGTACATGTATCTGCAGTCCTCTTTGTCATCAATCCAAGTTCCAAGCTACATGTACTTAAGCTTTGTAAACGGTCCTTCAAAAAATCCCTTCTCTTTAGTCACGTTGGCGACGTGGTCGAATACATGTAGATTCTCTCAAACTGATAAGAACCCTGGTCAATGATGGTTGAATCTCGTAAATTTCACGCTGATATAGGTTTGGATGTGCTGCTGAGGGAGAATCAAATCGACAAAACGTATATTCTTGAATGAGGTGGTTTGTCATTTCCATCATGTATGGTTCCCATGAAGTGTCTCTTCGGAAAATCGGCAGCGGCACCATCTCATGCCGCATCAGCGCCTTGTTCCCGAGAACGAAGAGGCCGTATCAGTCTCCTTAAAGAGAAACCCTCGCACAACAATATCTGACCATTTGGGGTTAATCTGAGATTATCTGTGATTATGGACGATAAACGCTGTCCGAATTCGTACAAGTGCTCGAGCCGGTTTCGGATGACTATGGAGAGAGTTGTGATAGGGATTCGCCTTTCATCATGGCACGCATCGTTAAATAACTCGCACGGAATGGTCGCAGTGATTTTACTGATTCAAAGGAGCAAAACGACATGCATGCATCTTCATAAAATCGCTTCAATTCGTATTTTCTTGAGAGTATGATTTAAGGACTGTGAAAACATATTGGTCAATGAAAAGCTATCGAATTCTGCACACCCTGCACTGTTTCCATAAACAAACCAGTTGCAAGTCTGTTACATGTACTCCCGGTCAATTTTGATGTTCGTAGCAAAATGATGCGATTGTTTTTCATTTAGTGAGATATTCCCCAGATGACTTTGTGCCGGGCTGTTTTTCGCCAAGTGAAGTCATCGTGGTACGTTGTTCTCGAGAGCAAGAAGTCTTTCACTTGTCAAAAGTTGACCACACTGTCAATGTACACGGATATACAGTTCGCTATTAAAATGTCATCCACCCCTTGAACGCGTCTCAACAATGCCTTTACCCCGGCTCGTGCCTGGCTGTACGAACCATCACAATACCCCACATTGTTACAAAGTTCGAGTTGAATGAACATGAAAGCTATCTAATTCGCAGCAACACCTCTCTCATCCCTCCCAGCTATGATATATTGATACGTAGATTCGTATCAAAATCTGCGGTAGATGTAACTCTTGATTCCATCATTTTGAAATGTAATTCCGTCAGATTATGTGGTAGGGAAGTTGATTCTATCAATTCTTTGGTTTGTGGATAAGATTTTGTGAAGATAAGTGTAACATCATATACTGCGTTTGCGTGTAACACTGTTAATTCATACAGTGCAGCAGACTGTGTATTCATACACTTGCCGTTGAAATCTGTTGAGAGATTTTATGTTTAGGGATATGTGTTGCTGAAGGCTTTTGTCACCATACCTAAATTTCTCACTGCCTAGAAGATGCAAAACCTAGTCTCATGAGCATTTACTCAGGCTCGTGTCTGGCTGTATGATCCATCACAATACCACTCATTGTTACAAAAGTTCAAGTTGAATGAACATGAAAACTGTCGAATTCTCAGCAACATCTCTGTCGTGCCTCTCAGCTATGGTAGATTGCTGAAGAGACATAGATTTGTATCGAATTCTGCGTTAGATGTAACTTTGGTAGATGTGCCCTTGATTCCATTCCATAAAATGTGATTCCGTCACATTTGTGAACGTGTTGTCAATTCTATCAATGATATAGTTTAGATATAGGCTGTGTACCGTCGTGTGTGTAATAAAGTACATTCATGAGGTGAATAGTATATTAGTGCATTGTCTGTCGAGATTTATTGAGGAATTGTGCAGATCATAGAAAAACATGCTACACGTATGAAATATTATGCAAAATGCATCATATGCAAACTGTCATATGAGTCATAAGCTGGATCCTCAGGCTTATGACTCTAAGTATTTTCAAGGAATACATGTACGTACAACATCTTTGGAGCATAAATGACCGAATTATTGCTCTCCTATGGTTTGTTATTCTTTTAGGTATCTTCGAGAATCTGGTAGAATACCTAATGAGAAAAAGAGGAAGAAGAGGGGGAAATAGAAGGAGAAGGCGAGAAAAGAAAGAGACGAATAAAAGAAGTAAAATGATTTGAGTATTCCTGATTTAATGACCTTAAAGAGATGGCTACTGGTTTCGCTATAAGTGGTTACTGTCGTATAAAACGCAACATGTCGATGTGCCATCTTAATCATCGAAATCAACAGCTCTCGGAACTTGAGACAAACTAGTTGAGTTTCATTGACGCAAATGCCTTGCGATCAATATCAATGAAAATGAGAGTCACATCCCGATCAGAGATATCAGATGAAGATGTGCAAAGTTCCGTCGATAATTCCACAGGCAATCAGAGTTATCTCCAGAGTTAGATGTCCTTCTGTCGATATTACGTCAATCAGGATCTGGATCTTGATGGGGTCTTCCCCTGATCAACAAGTCACCAGAGCCAACATGACATGCCCTGATGATATCGGGAAGATACCGCTGCGATGTCATTCCGTTTGGGTTGATAAATACGCCCGATACCATCGCACACGCCACAGATTGCGGCTGATCTGGTGCGTCGTGTCCCTACCCGATGATGACCCAATGCCTATCGCTGTAAATCTCATTTCCCGAACAAGGTTTTGCCAAAGTCTGGCTTCCGATGATCATGGATAACGCAAAGGGTGGTAAGCTGATGAAAAAGGGTCCAACACAATTAAGTGCACTTTCTCTGGCTTTTCTTACTTGTCTCAAAGAGTACACCGTCTTTAACGGGTATAGAAGGGCTGAACTAATCAGAATGGGCGTCGCTGACGGCAATCGTGTCCAATTTAAAGCCACCTCCGAATAATATCACAACACTGGCCAGGCTGCGTCATCTTAACTTCAGATGGAAGTGTTGTAAACATGATGTCAATGCGATAATGTCAAGACGTATCATGTATGTAGATGTAGATTTGCCAAATATTGGAATGATTTTGTCCAAGTTTTAGAGGCGCTTCCAAAGGACGACCAGGAAGAGTAGTACTTGCGCCTTGCTACAGCGGACGTTGCCTCAAGGCATTTGTTTTCTTTATGACCGGGTAAGCCTAAATTTGAAAAAAACTGGAATTAGTCTCTACCCCCTCTCCTATTAACTTCCAAAAGACTCAAACGAAATAAGAGCTTACATCAGTGTCGGCACCATAAGGCTGACGTGTCTTCCTTCAAGAGGTATTTTCTCAAACAGAGTTTCTTGGTCATTACTGCTTTCTGCGTCTTTCCAACGCGATTCTTTGGTCATTTGTACAACTTCTGTAATAGCTTAATGCAATATGATAGCATAACAATGCAGCTAGATGGTTTCTCTCACGCAGGGGATCATCCTGCTCGGTGTAATTAGCCCGTCATCAATTAGCCAGTTAGGGATAATTGAATGTGTAGGGACCTGCGTTGCGATGATAAAAAGCGCCGTGCTAAGGATTCGGCCATTTTTATGGGCTAGGAAGTCGGAAATCGTACGGTTCTGTAAAAGGAGGGCTGAGACTAAGTTTCAAAAATACGCAAGTCAATATGTATTTTTTCCTCGAACGCCTATCAGGTATCATCATCTGGTATAAGTATAATCATTATTTCTGACAGAAAAATGACATCACCAATAAGTCAGATGCTGTGTGAATGGCATGGCTGCATTGAAAGAAAAAATACATGTACGATGAGAACTAGAATGAATCGGACCCTACATGTAAGTAACTATCTGGCGTCAGTTATAAGATACGATGTCAGATTCATGCAGCTGCGTTGTTTTGCTTTTGCGGGAACGGAGTACACCGCATCCTTCAACGGCCTGATATCGCGGTATTTTGATGTTGTGGATGCGCGCAAAACCATCGTGCAACGCTATACTATTGTGCAACGCTATTGTGTACGACCTTATGGGAATGTCATGAAATGCCTGCCTCCATAAAATTACAAAATAATGAACTTTCTGACCTGAATATAAAATAGGTTTTGTGTTCGGTGTTTATGTTTAAACAAAATGATTTGAGCAGTTGTGTCGGTTACAAAAGAGTAGTCATTTCACAGCCCAGGCCTTGTTCATAAATTCGATTTACTTTACTTTTGATGGGATTCATTCCACAGGTGTGTCCTCTCACCTCCGCCTAGTTCAAATCTCTCATCAAAACTATCATTTACGCTCAGTCATTGTCATAACTCCCATGTAAAAAACTCCCAATCACTTTTCCCACAGTCGAGAACACTGATACATTTCGCAGATTTTTAAACAAAATGACAAACAGTGGTTTGATATCAATAAGAGAATAAAGGAATGAGAGCTATGGTCTTGATTCCTTTATTATAAAAGGCATTTAAAGCGTTTTAAATTGAAGTTCAAAACAGCTGTTGCAGAATCAAAACTGAACCTGGTGCTCACGTGACCACGGTAGCCAATTACAATGACTGCGATGGATGGCCGCTTAACTAAGCTAATGAATGGTTTCAGGTTTCTCACTGTGAGCTCGTTACTTTAGTATACAATGTTTAATTGTAAAATAAAAGGAGCATTCATTACTATGAACCCGGTTACGCCTTGTTGTTTATGATAAAGATATTCAATTTCACGCCAACATGGTGTCTTTGAATCAATGTGCGCATAGATTCATTGAAGTCATATTTCTTTGGTCACTTTTTGAGTATCATCAGCGACGTCTCATCTTATGACAGCCGCCATGTTATGTAATTAACTTTATGACCTCACCTTATACATGTAGGTTACCTCTAGAAGAGGAAGACCAACTTCAACAAAAAATGCCTCAATGTCGACACTAAGGTGTTACGAGTCGACACCTTCCAAGGGGATGGACCTCCGAGTGGAAATGATCTGATTTATGGCCAACTCTTGGAGAGGAAAGAAAGAACGAAATTGCATTCGCTACACGTATTTCGGACCGTTTGCTTAGTCTAAGGTCACTGTTTGCGGTTTAACTTGCTTGAGTGGCTTATGTGTCTGTGAATGAGAACTTATCAGTCCCATGATGGCGTCACTGTCACATGATAAATCACGAACAACACATAATAAGCCTAACTCCTGTCCTATGTACCCCGCTGGTGACTGCAACAATCCGCCATTGTGTTTTGTGCGCATCCCTGCACCAAGTTTCCGGCAGTTCCGGGCTTATCTCCGGTGCAACAGGCACTGAGCACTGATGGCGCCCATATCAGTAGGCTGCATCGTTATGTCCACAACCCTCTTCAAAAAGTCTGCAAGGTGTTGTCAGATATCGAGACTTGATATTTCATTGCCATTCACCAAGCTCAATCAGATATCCATTCGGTAGCACAGCGAGAATCTTTGACAAACTAATTAGAAAATTATCAGATTTTGCAATCGTGTTTATGCTGAAGCAACGTGGCACCGATGTTTCGTATCGAATGGTGTGCAATGATTGATAGGCCCGGATTCACAACCTGGCCAGATCGAAACCTATGAGATAACCAATCGTGAAATCACAGTATTCAAATCAGTCGTTTTTCTCATATCTGACTGTTAGATAGGATTGTGTTTTGGCCCGGACAGGAAAGTAACAGGTTTGACTTGGCATGTGTTCCCGTCAATTTGACAGCAACAGCTTAATCAGCATGTTGGCTGGAAACTCACCACTTCCCTATCATTTTAGTTTACATGTTAGTACAAAAAAAGTTGAAATGAAACATTTGATTAATCAAGTTATTGTTAGCTGGTCAGATCTGGTTTTCTGAGAACTCAAGTTATTTGATACCCATAGCAAAGAAATTGGTTGATTTAAGAAAAATTGTTTGCCAATTCATCAAGAGTAATATTGCCACAGATAGACCTGGAAAAGTAAGTTCTACTTGAAAAGGAGCAAGGCGTCCGATTGGCGAGCTTCAGATCTACGGGGCTCGGTCATGTGGTAGCAGGGCGTAGTATTCGAAAAATTAGGGGGCTCGGTCATATGGTAGCAGAGCGTAATTTTCAAAAAAATTACTGGGGTCGGTTATATGGTAGCAGAGCGTAGTTTTCAAAAATATTAAGGAGCTCGGTTATATGGTAGCAGAGTGTAGTTTTCAAAAATATTAAGGAGCTCGGTTATATGGTAGCAGAGTGTAGTTTTCAAAAATATTAAGGAGCTCGGTTATATGGTAGCAGAGCGTAGTTTTCAAAAATATTAAGGAGCTCGGTTATATGGTAGCAGAGCGTAGTTTTCAAAGATATTAAGGAGCTCGGTTATATGGTAGCAGATCGTGATTTTCAAAAATATTAAGGGGTTCGGTTATATGGTAGCAGAGCGTAGTTTTCAAAGATATTAAGGAGCTCGGTTATATGGTAGCAGAGTGTAGTTTTCAAAAATATTAAGGAGCTCGGTTATATGGTAGCAGAGTGTAGTTTTCAAAAATATTAAGGAGCTCGGTTATATGGTAGCAGAGTGTAGTTTTCAAAAATATTAAGGAGCTCAATTATATGGTAGCAGAGCGTAGTTTTCAAAAATATTAAGGAGCTCGGTTATATGGTAGCAGAGCGTAATTTTCAAAAATATTAAGGGGCTCGGTTATATGGTAGCAGAGCGTAGTTTTCAAAAATATTAAAGGGTCGGTTATATGGTAGCTGAGCGTAATTTTCAAATAAATACAGATATCTTCGTTTTTACATGTGCAGCTTAGTGTGATGTACTAAAAGATAGTAGATACACCTATTGGTCGCTTTTCATCATGAGTCTGGCTCTGCCTATACGCTACCTTTTATGCTTCGTCCGTTTATTTTCCGACTGAGAGGCATTTGGGACGCTGAGCCTAGCTGTATAACTGATAAGAGAGGACGATAATAGAACTATTGGATCGAGCAAGATAAGGATGCGTGTCTCGCTATACCAGTCATCAACTCGGAGGCAATGCAATATTGATAGGATTTTGATGAATTTGAGAATACATCAAATGCATTTCAACACAATGATTGCTGGCAAGGACTTTATGATATTGCGAATTAAGGGATTTCCAAAGACCTTGCGGCTGTATTCGATGTGATCTATATATACGGACAAACAGATAGGGGATACAAAACATGGGGTCTCTCCATGACAATATAAAGTTTTTCACGGGCAATGTCCGTGTTACCTGATACGTCGCATCTCAAAGGATATTTCAAAAGAGGTTGAGGAGAATGGTAAATGGCAATTGCGTCTTTGTTTACAAACGCTGCAACTCGTGACAAACAAGAATCAAAAGACGAAGAGCCGTGCTCAAAATTTGAACAAGACAACCAAATTTCGCTGAAGGTTTGCATAAACAGTTGCAATGTCTTACTCCGGCGTGTGCGCGTCTTATCGAAGGGATGCAAGGAGCGGCGCGCACGCGGGCTCGCCACAGCGAGGTCAGAGGTCAAGCGACTCCGTGCTCGAGCATCCGACCTTCGGCACGATCTCATCTTCAAAACAATACGACTGCCTCGTTGAGCTCTGATTGCTGCGCTTTCAAACCAACAATACTTGCGTTAAACATATGACAGTTTCAATATTGTCAATTAGCGTATGGATTTGATTCATGCCAAGAAAATGCTAGCCTAACAATTGTACTTTTGAAGACACCTCAGCATAAGTGCGAAACATGATTTGATGCACGAAGAAGGCGTAAGTCGCAATAATGCCCATTCACGCGTGTCTGGAATCGGGCAACCGTTGATTGCACTCAGCAAAGATGCAGCATCTCACCAATGGCTCCGGATAAAGGATATCTCAAAAATCCATTGCACTCCTTCACAAACTTCTTCTGCAGAGTGGAAGGGGACTGGGGAGCCGACTGCTAGGTCATAATTTCCTTGACATGAGTCGGATGGTCCTCGAAGTTTCCGCTGCCATTTCTTCCCAAACCCGCAGCCAACAGACGAATAATGATTTTGATAGCCGCATTCGTCATCCGTCCGCATTGCTGGTTCCATCTTATAGCATTGATTCTATCATCTCATCAAGTCCGAAGAAGACATAACGAGACCGACTCTCCAAGATTATCTTTCCGCTTGAGCGTGCATCTTACTTTCACCAGGACATCTTTGGTGTCTGAATCTCGTGCTTCAGCGTTTGATGGTCCCCTCATTAAACAAGGTGATCAACTAATGAAATCCCTACAAGTTTCATCATCCAGAGGCTTCATTTTCTTAGTGTTTGCCCGCTAGCCGTGTTTAAGCACGCCGTATTAAAACTAATAAGGTAATTAAGTGATACCATAACAGAGCAGGCTAGCGCCAAATGGCGCTTTATGGAGAAAAAAGTGGCCATGAGTTTGTTGGATTTGCTGATACGATCTGTGTGTTCGTATTGGAAGTGAAGATAGCAACGGTCCAATTTCACGGCTTCTGTCCAAACCAACAAGATTAAAGACCACGGCGACGATAAGAGATGGTTGGCTAACCGAATATGCCAGGCTGTAATGCAGAAGTATGGCTGAAAAGTAAGCTGAAGTAAATCATTTAGGAAGTATAAAAGATTTTCGATTATCTCTCTGAGACTGGTAGTATCCGTGGCCATCTAAGACAAAGGTAAAATGAGTTTCTCTGACATCCAAGATGTTTGAGCAAGTTTATGACTAGTTTCACTCCAAATTTCAACCAGAAGGGACCTCAACAGATTCGCAGATAATATGCCGATTTCTGGTTAAATACCCGTGACGACTCGGCTATCTTGCAGAATTAGCTAACACATTGATAACGGTGTCACCCGTCGTATGAACCGTGATGGCCTCTCAATCACGACCATCACAAACCGGCTCGAGCATGCGCACTAAACAATTGGCGAAGTGACAGAAGGTCGTCATGGCCGAATGGCAACAAGACACTCAACGTCTGAGCAGCCAGTGATTTCTTACGCTCCAGATGGAAACATCAACTGATTTACTCCCGATATCTTCCAGTTTTACCTCTCGTTAGTTTTCAATTATGATTTGCTGCTTGCTGGAACGTTTTGTTCGCCATGCGTTCTGAATGTATTATGTCATTTGACGCAACGGCAGCTACTTTGGGTACAACAGCGGCATGCGGCCCTCCGAAGCAGAAGAGATGCCGTCTGTCCATTTTGAGTCCTACCGCATTGGAGGAATTTTGTATTTTTAACTCAAAGTCTATACTCCAATCCCGTTACTTCAAAGACGAAAGGAAGTGAAAGCAAAATCTGCAATTGGAGCTAGATTGCATGACTGACATCAGAAACACAACACATAGTTCTCGACAATTTCCACCATCCCGATTCTACTCTCGGACATCGAATTTCATCGAACGACTTGACCCCTCAATTGGCGGCTGGAGCCCTTGATTGCTGTCAAGCCTGACACCACTGTCGTTTCTTTCACCATGATATGTTGAGTAGGTGATACTCACTGCTTTGTTAATTATCAGACAATACCTATTTGAGATTAACCCAAGGCGGAATCATGATAATCAAAGGCCATTCGAAGCTGCCCTATCTTCATCAAAACATCATTCATTACATTGTTTCAACTCCTCCTGGTATAGTTACCACCCGTGGTGTTATTCTTCGGAGGCTAACAGGTCCTGCCAAAGTGGACAATGCCACCTGATCGACTACCACAATGACGAGATCTCGCCTGAAGTATGGGCATGCGCCCCGCTAGGGCGCCATATTGTAACCAGAGCCCCCTCTCGAAGTGAAGCCCGATAGCTACTCATGTTCATTCAGTTCATTCAGCCCGATTGGGACCGCGACAAAGGTTGTACTCAAATGATCCAGTATGGGCCACAGGTCCGCCGTAGCCGTATGAAGAAATTACAATGAATTTAATGACTGGGAAATGAGTGGAGTGGTTTTTAAATGACCCCCTTTCAAAACGATGATGGTTGTCAGGCTCTTCATGGAGAATAGGATGAACTTTTTAAAAGACAGTCACAAGGAGATATTTATGACTGATACGGTCCGAGAACACTGTTGTTTTTCGCCAACAACCCAGGCAACCCTTTTTTGAAGCGCGTTGAACAGCCAGCCTGCTCCTTCGGGAATTCTTCAATTGTTTAATCAAATTTGGAGCGACAGCTCAACAACAACGAGCGCCTATAGAACCTCTGGGACGGAGAGAGCTTTCACAGATAATTACTTTGCCATATTTGTCCGAAGTCTGCACGGAAAACACCACCGTAGTTCTGTTAGTGCGGTGGTGCTTACACTGTAGGTATATCTGAACTTCCCTGGCCTTATTTCGACAGCCTGCAGTGGTGCGGATGGTACCGGCTCAAGGTCTAACGACCAAAGGCAAATAACTGAGAGCCTCAAGAACCCAGAACTGCCAATAACTAAGCACAACTATCTATTCAGACAAAGTGTCATGCTGCATTAAAGGCTCATGTCACACCAACCCTGTGGCGTCCAAAGTACATTTACTCGAGTAATGTTCGGGTCGACAGTAGTCAGGAAGATAGGATCAGCCATTTTAAACTGCTAACAAAGCTGAAGCCAGAGCCACATTGCCCTTTTGGCATTTCGTCCGCCGCCGTCTGGTCGTTTAGCATTTCATATTAGTCCTACTCGTCTTCTTCAAGGAACAATACCCCATTATACGGTGATCTATGATTATTTTCTATAGTAATTTATCATGGATGGACAAGAGAGGGCTGGTGCCGCTCGCCAAGCTTGTGTCTGAATGCGAGAAACTGTTGCCGGGCCTCCGGCCACACGCTTCTCACGGTGGTTGTCTAATCGTGAGGAACAGGGCTTGTGTATTGCATGGTGCTGTTTAACTCACTGTCAGTAACACCAGTGTCAGCAGAAGACAGGGGCTGTAAGGGTTCATCGTGATCGATAGGGGTTTAAATGACGATGTATCAATGCCCTCCACCTGACCCTTAAATTAGCTCATTATCATGGATACGCAACTTGTCTCAATATGTACAAGTTTGACTGTCACGCGTTTCATGCAAATTCATTGAATCGTTCTGAATTTTAACCTACATTGTAGTTTGTAAATAATAAACGGTTGTCATGTTAGACTGTAACAGCTTCTCTGCTTCTCTGACAATGTGCACCTCATCATCCCCTTGAAAGCCACCATAAACTGATAAACTAATATCAAAATCAGAAATCTTGTCATAAGATTTCCAGCGTTGGTCAATGAAACTTACAGGTGTTTCCAACAAGGAACATGAAAGACCTAGCTTATCTGATATCGAAGATACAGCACACCTGAAGTGATCATTTAGCTCATTCTAAGGGCTCTATAATGACCACTTATTCATTGTATACTTTCATGGCGGAAGGGTCTAGTTATTTGGCTCATTGAGTCTGGAGGTACTTAGGTCAGATGCGCAATGACCTTCGCAATATGACGGCGTGAGAGGGTCAGCGAAGATGCTAGTCATTTCTCACCGGTCATTGTCACCTTTGGCACCTGGGTCCTAATGACCGTTCGCCCGTTACAATATCTACGATATTTATGATGAGCTAATTACGATTTAAGTTGGCCTCTTGTTTGGGGCACGTGTAACGGGACCAGGTGGGAGATTCGGAACATCGGTCAAGACGATTGTTTGCGCGACTGACCGCAAGCAGTCGGCACCCTGATTCATTGACCCATTGTCCGGCAAGTGTGCCAAGGTTTGGGCCAGTTTTTCCGAAGTGCTTAATATGGTCATAACACTTGTTATTGGTACACCATTGGATCATCAATGGTATCATAAACTACATGTAAGTTCAATACCAACATCTTTATCACATGTAGAAATAGATTTTGATATAGTTATGGCTGTGTAATGTTGAAAGTCTAGACTACGTCCCATTCCAAAAAGACAACAACATGTACAAATTGGTTTAATAGGGACGCAGATTTGAAGGGTGGAAATTTAGTAGCACAAGTTCAAGTATTTATGTGCACTTTGTAACAGTACAGTTGATACCAAAATTGCCAAAATAGAATCTGAGATGTGGTTTTCACGGTTTTTCAGTTTTCTGGCTCAACCAGAAAACAGCTCACTCTTATTTTCGGGATTGCTCGTTTAAAAAAAAGAAAGGTTTTTGCCGTAAATCAGTCAAATTTGGAAAACTCTGCTTCTACTATTTTCTTTCGTAAAGCAAATTGTAAAATCCGATTTCGGGAAAGAATGGGATCTTGGTTCTCTTATCATTGAGAATATCTAATAATTCCTTCACCCAGGCAAACCGCACTGGAGGACTTGCATTACAGATCCGTATCTTTCCATTAGCTGCTTTATAAAATAACCATTTATAACTTAATGCCCGATATTACAATGGGGAGAAAGAGGATTTCGCCCAGATGGAAAATCATATGATTCGAGGCAACTTTTGATAATGTGGCATGAAGGTCGCAGTAATGAATAGCCTTGCCTTCAAATAGCACCCTGATATCAGTGAGTTCTGGCAACAATGGTTAAGAATGACTGCAGCCTTATTTCTTTGGGTTTCTCGCATTCAGTTGGTATTTGCTGAAGGGCGTACTTGTCACTACTCTCTGAAGGGGCATGGTGTGAAATGAAAGGGTCTCCTTCCTATCTGTCTTGGGTTACCTTTTGAGCGGGGGCCTTGAGGCGGTTCGTGTGGTACTGGGCCACCCAAGTTGAAGGGCGGGCCGGAAGAGGCTGGTATCTGCAATGCGATTGCAGGTTTGGTTATTTTAACTACATTGCGTAAACTTGTTAATGAAATGCCCATGAAGTATTATAATGCTGAGAATATTTCTGGCGGTCTCTGCATGCCCAAAGAATTCACCGATCAAAACCAAATTTCATTACATGTATCAGTCTATCTGGAACTAACAACAAATTATTCATCCAATTGTCTACAACCCGAAAAAAATCAGACAAGGTCGTTAAAGTGCATTATTCTAATTTTCCAAAAATATACGATGATCTCATATTTGATCAGATACAATTTCGACATATTCATCACGCGCATTTCAAGGTTGTCATCCCGACATTTTTAACCAATCCGAGGCAAGCTTCTCGCCGCGCAGGTTTAGCTGCCTAATCACGCGAGAATCAGTCATCGATCACCCAGTTGATATATTACAAAATTTATGAAAATGTACATTGATTGCTCAGGCTGTCATTAATAGTTTAATACTGATGTATTCTCTTCTGCTGATGACTGGGACACCGTGAAAAGATCCTATCATCGTGCTTCTTTCCGATCGTATCTCGACCGGTTTACTCAGATATTGCTCAATCTTTCCGCCCCGATGTTGGGCTATTTTTTTCTCCAACTCCTCAATCGATTCGTTAAGATTCTTTCGCTGATACATGGAATATGTATATCAATCCAACTCGTCACTCTCTTCAACCAAAAATTGGGAAGCTTCCGCTTAGGATATTTGCCATCAGAAGCCATGTAAGCATGGTGAGGCCCATGGCGCATGACTTCCGAGCCGAACAAGCATGTCATGTGTCTTCTGATTGGCCAATACCTGATCGAAAGTTCCAAACTCCTGTTGGAGTCATCTCACTGCAAAGGGTTAACCCCAATAAAAGTGACACTCTTCTCAACTTTCACTTCAAAAGTCTAATCTACAACCTTAAATTTGCATCAAATTACGGTTGAAAAGGATAGTGTCTGAATCTTTCTAGATCCCCGCATTCAAAGTTTACACAACATAAATCAGTCTACGGCAATCATGAACTTAGCCAAAGCAGTTATGGGCACACTTTATAACTTGCTCACTTTTGACTTTCTTATCGCCATGTATCCAAACGTCTTAAACAGCACAAAGAAGATATAATAATGAATAAATTCTATTGAAAGGAAGAGGTTGCTTCTTTGATAAGGTTGGAGGGGATGAACATTAAATCCCGGTGAAGCAACGCGAGATGTTATAGTAACGGGATGAGGACGGGTGCTGCGCTGGGGCGCACGTGGATTCGGGACTAAACACAATATGAGTTGAAAAGAACACGTAGAGCAGTTTATTGCTAAATAGGAATATAACATTGCATAATTAACCAAAGCTATTCATCTTAATTTGCCCAAGTTTTGGCGCAAGTTATCAGGATCTCATTAAGTTTCATTTCCAACCCGTCATTATTTTCACTTTTTTGTCATTGGGCCCTCAATTAGCGGGCTTGGGCGGGCGGTTGCAGCGCTACATAATTCGAAGGTGATTATAGATTAATCATATATGGAAAGCTGGTGCTGACACGCGTTCGAGACGCAGTCCCGATCGCGCGCACCAGTACAGAAAAACGAAAGGACGAAGGCGCTCGGAGCGGAGCCACGCGGCCATCCATGCCCCGAATACTAAAACCCAAGACCCTCGAGGGTAGAAACAGAACAACCCTTTCCAATATTGTTTCCCCACTCCCTTCTGATAAGAAATTAACAAAACAAAACTTATGATATTTTACCCGTGCGCCGCACACCGCCTACTATCCCCAGCGCGCGTTAGGTCTGCATTCGATCCTTTCAATCGAGCATGGTGCCCGATTCATCGATGCTTTCGCGCAGAACAAAAACAAAACAAAGGAAGCTAATTATTTTCTCGTGGATAATAAATATAAGCACAGTCCCCTTCAACGTTGACAAATCATCCGAACATCCATCAGACCTTGCACAATGCCTCCAGACTGATTGATATCGTCATTGTACTGTTTAAGCCAAACGTTAACTATTTAAGAAGAATATGAGCTTTCGGTGCGATGTTAGAACTTTTATTTCTTACGCACAACTGCTATCAAATATCGTTTTAGCGTGCATTGTCATATGTTTCCACTCAATGATTTATTTAAAGTTTAAAGTGTTAATTTAGCTCGTTCGAGTGTGATTTAGAAGTTACTGAACCAAATCCTATCAAAATTAAAACGCCATTGCAAGGTGTAAACTTTGTCATCCGAAATGATTGTCTGAATGTGCTGTTAGTGCGGTTCGTGCAGTATATTTCAGAGGTATAAGACAAGAAAACAAGCCCATTACACGCGGGGGTACTATCAGTATTTTCAGGTGTTTTGAAGAAAATCTGTAGTCGCGTAGCGCTTACAGAAATGAGGCGTTTTGTTGCTATATTTCAACACGACAGATTGGACAACTGTCAGGAATAGTCAACAACTCTAATATGATTTTCGCCACCCATATCGGTGTGTCAATAGATTACATCGCAGTCTCCAAGGAAAGCAAGGTTTACTCTCTAATGCTTCCAACTGTGCACCTAAAATGAGTCAAAATCAGGCAGAGTCGAATCAGAAAATCAAGAAATCAATGGTCTATCTTTACCAGCCGTATCTGTATCAATAGATAACACTGCGGTCTCCAAGGGGCGGGAGGTATACTGTCTTGATCGAGATGTTTTCGATGTGGATCAATGGTGGTCCCCGCAGGTAGAGTGTGCAAATCAACTGATAACATTTATAAAGGAATGACATAGATTAGATTAATTATCGGCGACACTATTTCAGCGGGTGGATCCGTACTGATAACGCCCGATGAAATGGAGTCAGTGTCGAAACGAGAAAGATGGGCAATGGTGGTTTTGAACGCGACCAACTCAACAACGATATGCTGTAAATTGCCTTCGGCGGTAAGACGCCGTAACCCATTCAAAACAATTCGCAAGTTCAACAAGAACGGATATGGCATTCCTCGATTTTTATGGTATTTTGTCAGTATTTGTCCCAAACGTATTCTGCTACGAACGCGTTCACCCTTAACACATCGAGTATCCTGGTTAAGTACCATGTTGGCCATGGCCCAGCATCTTCAACACAGTTACCTTCTCTAGACTGGTTGCCGACCATGGCTAAGGACTCCAATGTTGCCCCAAACATACCAAAGCACTTGAAGGATAATCTTACCCAACTCGCACTCTTCCTCAGCCTGACACCATTCAGTCCCCAACAATCACTTCCTCTCCCAGTCTAGTGATGATAAATCAGAACAGTATCGATTAATAAAACGCTTCATTCAAATGCGCGTAGGCCCATAGAATATAAAATATTTCAAAGATAGTAAATCAAGCATATTTTACCATAATATCTACGCCATGACTTCAAGCATACAAGCCTTTGCCAATATAGTTGCGAGATTCGGATCTTTTGGACCAGCTGACACCAGGGCCGGAGTGATCATAGCAGAAGATAGAACACAGATTGTAACCGGGTTCGATCGCGGGGACTGGGGCTTTTTGATTGTGACTGATGGAAGATTAGATATCTTGGTTTGACGGATGGTTGGAAACAACTGGCTGATCAGGACTACTGACAAGGATGCAACAGATTGGGACATTGTTCACTCATTCTGACCGGAATTATGAAAATATTTTTCAACAAAATCCTAATCCAGTCAGAACAGACTTTCCTTCTTGAAAACGTATTGAGCTGAGATTATTTTTATTGATAATATTTAGTCAGTTAAATGCTCTCTAAGTCCGAAGGTTTCAGTCACCAGTGTGAACATAACTGTGTCATTGGAAGCTTGTAATTCAAATCCATTCATCACCTTAGTATGTCAACTAATCTAGTCGCCTGCAGCCAGAAATACCTCACTATGAAACGGCTTACGGCTCAGTTGTAGCAAAGATCTTTGGTTGTCAGAAATTCCCATAAGCCTCAATCACCATGCCACTTAAATAATTACTACCAAGAGAGCACACTTGCCTCCCCAGTTTATATCTTTACGAACTCTGCACGCTAAATCAGATTATAACATGTGCTTTCAGAAGAATCAGCAAGAAGTTTACATGTATCATCATGAAAGTTATGTGACAGGTTGACAAGCAATTTAGGAAAGTTGTCAACATTGTAAATATTTCTAACGCTTTATCAGTACTCGATACTTCTCTTAACCCATCAATACGCATTTATTCACTTCATGCAACATTACATTAACCCCCGATAGGTTAGGAAGAAATTCTCAACGAAATCGAAAGCCATCAAAATCAACAGAACGCGTCACGTTATCAGCAACTAGAGTATTAAGATTAGAAGACTTTTATCCCAATTTCAGCTGGGATTCGGGATTTGTTGGCAAACTAATAACCAAAATGCCTCTCAAATGAGCCTATTAAGAAGGAATCAAGTAGAAATAACCTTAATATGCGGAGAGAGTTACACTAAATGAGCTGTTTTTGAAGATTTAATAACTTGGTAAACGAAATGACAATTTTATTTAGCTTATCTCTGCTTGTCGTGTCATTTCTGACAGTTGCGACCCGAGCAATGTAAGCCCCGGAGAATCGCTAGCCAAACACGGCTACAACCACTTATAGCAAGCGAGGGGCCAGATTTATCGGATGGGAGAATGGCAGAAATATTCATGGAGGGCGGCGCAGGTTATTTTGACTCGGGATCTTATCTCAAGCGTCCCCAAGAGAGCGGTGAAACGTCGGTACACGGCGCTCACGGAGTTCTTCCCCAATACCAGAAGTTGGCAATTACGCCCCAAAGCTTAAGTTCTCGTGGAAGCTCTGCTTGTGGACATTGCATTAAGATTTCAATTTGCGATCAACCAGTCATTCTCAGCTTTCCATTTTCCTTCCCATGTTATCATAATTGAAAATCTAGGTTTTCAAAGCCGCTGTCCCGGCTGATTCATAACGACTGAGATAAGCTAGGCGAATAAATCGCTGTGCGATCCTAGCTTCGCCGTGTAATTATTCTGCATGTTAAATGTCAAATTCGGTGATAGGTCTCCCTGTGACCGTGTTCAACCTCGTCCCGTCGGACCAGGTGAATTGTGATGTCACCCTAACATGCTATACAGATATGTATAATGTATTGTAGATGCAGTGCAGCGCATCTTGCTCAAAACCGAATGAATGCAATGATAAATGACATGCTTCCTGGCGAGAACAACTCTTGTAGATTGTTGTAAATGCACAACGATAAAGTTTCACTGATAAAACGCTGATGTATATCGTAGGTCTCATCACAGGTTGGATAAGATACCTGTACACCAACTGTACACAGACTTCCACTGCGTACAACGATAGTACTTTAGTAACACAGTGTTATGCACTTCCGGTGAACAAAATGACGTCTCGCAGGATCCCTAGTGTTGTGTTGACGACCTTATCACGTCTGCCTTGCCTTAAAGAACAGACTCTTGGGCCATGTTTTGTGTAACGGTTTACTTCTGCACTTTTTCTTGGGTTCTGTCGAAACTTGCTGGCTTGTGTAAGTAATTTTGTTGAATCCCTTTGGTCAAGGAAAAGTTCTGATTCTGTAAGCATCGCCAACTCCCACCATAATTTGACATGTATCAAGCATGTTATCAGTACCTGGACAATCAACTCCATATTAGATTCTTTTCCCAGGAACTCCTGTGATTGGTTCAGTGGCAACGAACAGCGTCTCGGTGACGCTGAATTCGGCGCCTCTGATTTGCCAACAGAAAGCTTTAAAGACGGAGCTGGAAGTTCTTCAAAACCATGTCTACCTCTTAACTCCAAGTTGGATTTTTTTGGGTAATGTTGCTCGTAGCAAAGAGTAAAAAGCTCAGCTCATCATAGCCTCTAAACCTCCAGTCGCCGATTCGAACCATCCTCGACGCGGCCTGGCCAACCCCCAGCTCTGCCAAGGGTTGCTGCCATGCTACTTCGACATTTCATCGAGGCAAGCTTTCGTAACAATTTAACTTTAAATTGTTCCTGTTATCTTACAAATCAGAATTTATTAAGAACGAGTGTACATCGGAGTCATTGAGTTGTATTTTAGCACCTTTTGTGGCACTTCGGCGATCCATTACAGTCGCCTGAATAACGCCTTTGTTTAGTTTAGAATGACAGAGATCCCCAAACTAGCTCATGACTGCATAATTACTCATTTATAACTGATATCATCGCCATCTCCAGTGTTTGGTGATTGTCCGTTTCTGTATCAGAATATGCAAAGTGACACTTCATCTTATCATGGCTGAATAACGTCTTATCTTGGACGTCTTTCCATCCCTTTCACGCGCGTTCTATGACGTATACCCTAGAACAGCTATTTCCTCGCTTTTGTCGTTAATAATTGAGTTATTTCGAGTCGAGCTGATTATAAACATGAATTCAGATCTCGTGCCTATCTCGGAGGCGATCAGGGGCCGTTCCTGGCTGTTTTCTGCACGTTTCACCACATTAGCATAGCTATCTCTCGTCGGTTGACTACAACCCCCTATTCTGATAAAACCAACGTTATTTGAATATAGAATCATTCGCTTTCTCTGGCATATATGACTCTGGCTTATCTCGGCAATATTCTGCCGATTTTCTTGCCGAGGTGACTCATTAATCACCGAGTTTATTTCACATCCCCGATTCCCTAGGACATAAATCCCTACTCCTGACGAAGAGAGATAAGCAAGAGCATGCCAGATAAACATGATGAATCGTCTCCCAAGAAGGGTTTCCCAGTTCCACAGCCACATAGATAGTGTACAGAAGAAGATTTACCTAACGAATCTAGATATAAAATAAACCGTAGAGATCGTACGCAAAAGGATGGTCTCCACTGATAAAATTTAAAACAAAAGCTCAATAAAAGTATATAAATACATTGGCGGTTGGTTGATGCCGCAGACGAGACGTTATTCCGTCTTCTTGTTGGGTTTGGGCATGGGTTCTGCGTGGGCCGTGATCAAAGCACAGAGGGTGAGGGATTAAAACTCCCGTCAGTTCCCAACATGTTGACGCTGTTTCATCAGTCTGGCTTCACGAAGTAACAAGACATGATTTCGCCAAATTGTCATGAAATTCCAAGATAGAATCCGCTGATGAATGTGTGTGTCCACAGAACGAACACCATCATGTGTATGATCAAATTGGGTGGATGCGTATTGGTGCTCGATTTTCAAAGCAGATTTAACCGAAATGTGATAAAATATATGTGAATAAGGATGTAGGAGTGAGTGTTCTAATTTTGGCTTACAAAAGCCTTAGGATTCGAAAGCCGCGATGGTGCCCGTTTTACGTATTTTTCGAAGAGAAACCTCGTGAAGGTCGTGTATTTGAGATGCAAAATGGAAAAGCTGCGCCGGTAGGATTTAAATATGAAATTTGCCAATACGGAACTGGATATGTGACATTGTCTTATTCTGACATGGACGATCGGAAAGTCGCTTATTTCAAAAATTAGTGAAGGTATGTAATGTCGACGTAGCTACTTTTCCCTGCATGATCTCTCCCTCACTCACTCGTCAAAAATACACTCTTCCCAGGCACCTCAGTCGTGAATCACATCGAAAAATGGGCCGACGTGTAGTGGTACCCCAGTAACGCAGGCCTTTATCAATTGTTTTACGGCGGCGTCATGGTTTTATTCTGAAGAAAATATCCTCATATATCATGAGAAGGACTTAATTCATGTTGTTTTACCTTATTTGCATTTTGAGCTAAATTTTCTTGAATTTTGTTTTCTAAGTTACGCGCAAACTCTCCAGTCTCTATTTGCCTCACAGTTTCTCCAAAGCCATCAAAAATATTTAACGGCTGCTCACAGAAGTATATTTGCTATATATTTCCCTTCTAAGACTGTCTCAAAATTAAAATCAAAATGCGAAAGCAATGCTAAATAAAAGACGTGATTTACAAAGTTTCTCCGTCATTTCTGACACAAAACACGCTGTAATAAAACGAAAAATATTTCGTTGCGTGCACGTGAAAACAATTACCATCAGCTGGAATGGTTTGTGCGAATTCTGCTAAACGTAACACGTCTTGCGATCCTTACATCACATCAAAAATATTCTTAGAATAATATTTGTGGTGATATGAGAGGACCCATGTGAATCTCAGCTTCAGTTTGGTAGCTTCAGTGAGTTGCTGGCGTTCCTTATCACTGAGCAATTATTATTTGTTTGTGTAGATGGGGAGTTTAAGTTTAGTCGGCAATTAAATTGTGCTAAGCGTAACACGTCTTGCGATACTTATATCACATCGAAAGTGTCATTGGAATAATATTTGTGGTGACACGAGTGGACGTGTTTAGATCTATAGCTTCACTTTGGGAGCTTCAGTGAGTTGCTGGTGTTCCGCGTCACTGCGCAATTATTGTTTGTTGGTTTGTTTACATGTAAAGGGGGAGTTTAAAGTTTAGCCAGCACCTCAGACTCATTTTTTTCATCATTGGTGAATGACCTAATGTGCATGTAACTTTTAATAAAGAATATTAATTGCATTCACGGAGTCACATCAATTGTACGTACGTTGAATCTGAATCATGCCGAATCCTAATTCAACTTTTGTCTCTACTCCTACCACAAAGTGTAAAGGTATGCCGTTGCATAACCTAGATACGGTTGTGCGTTTTATCAGGGACCTGCAAGGAGCTGCAATCAAGAGATAACCGAGTCCATACCGCCCTAGGCGACTGACAAGTCGCAGTCAAGATGATTGAAACCGCACGGCCCGTGCCCTCGCCCGCTCCGTCCGCGTGTCACAACCGCGGCGTCTATTGACACCGGACGTTTTCATAACGCGCATTCTTTATCATATTTCCCCAGTCCTCCGGTTCATAATTACTTCAACGCCAGTGAATTTTCTACATAAGAAATAAATTGGCGCTTTTTCTTTGTTGGATTAACCGAACACGGAGCAACAATCGGGTAGGAATACGTTGCAAGGGCAACACTAAATTACCGGGAGGACAATATTGTTATTCTTTCGCGCTAATAAGATTTTGACGCGGACAATATGAGATTGTTGCGAGCGTCCGACGGCCCATCTCTGCCGCTGGAGAGATAAACGCGGATTAGTTAACTTCAGTGGACTCTTCACAATGTCCCGTATGAATATTGATAGAGACACGGGTCTTGGCTACGCGCTTGTCCGAATTCTTTAGAGCTAAGCCCATATCAGTGTTGCTTTCATGTTTGGAAAGTTTACTCAAGGTGGATCACCGTTAATCACAATGTTCTACAGAGAATAAAGATAATCTAATTGTGGCGGGGTAACTATAGAGACATAGCAGAAAGAAAATTTAGTCCCCTGACGAATAAGTCCTTACCTACTGTCTAATGCAAGATTGGCTGGTGTACGGTTTTAAAAACCTAAGTTCCGATACATCATTACTTGAAGAGAGCTTGGGACAGCATCACCAAGTTCTCTCTACAGATATTTAGAGCAGCTGCACTGTAACGACCAAAGGATTAAAATTGACAACATCTTATTAATGGCCGTGCAAAGGGTGGCACTCATGTGGTAAACCAAAAGTCCTTCAGTGTTGCTAAATGCATGTACTTGCTTTAACACGAATAAAGGTTTCAAGAACAGACTTAACAAAGTCAAGAGGTTATTTTTTTATTTTTGTAAAAAGGATGACAAAAATTATTAATGACTTTATAAGAAGAATATCCAAATCAGAAAAAGGTGTGAGGGGAGTTTTACCACCTGTTCAAAATGCTTTAGAATTATTACTCAAGGCTGCTGCAAGAAAAGGGCCATCAAATACAACACTTGAAAGTGACATTCAAAAATAGAAATAAAATTGATGACTTGCCAGATTTTGAGGATTTTTTTCTTTTCAGCTGAAAAAAAAATCATTATAAGATTTTTATCTGAATAAAGTTAACAAACTACCGCACTCTCAAGTTGTTTGTTAATGCAAATCATTTTAAGTCCCATTAATTATTTTTCTATTTCATGGCCCTAATTTCAAAATCATTTTGAGCCATTGTGAAACAAACCATGCTGACAAAGGAGCCATTTATACTGGCCTAATTAACTCCTTAATAGATATGAAATCAACCAAACAAATATTAATGAAAGTGTCTTAAATATTTTAATGAACGAGTTTGGAAGACGATTTTGACAGTTTAGTTTATCTCGTGGTTTGAGTGAGTAATGACTTCGCCGTTTGTCGAAAGAGGTGGGTTGGCTGTGGAGCTTTTCAGGGACACTCTGTAATCAACCAGATTCGGAGGGAGGAGAAGTCTCTCGGTAGGATTACGATATCGTTTGATATTGTTTTCCCTGTATATCGACATGAATACATTCGTATATCTATCTCTTCAGGTTTGATAGTAGTTGCTTTGTCCTCCCTATTTTGTTGCCTGCAGCGATGTTCTATTTCAGATTTTCTTCAAATACTGGTATTAACTTCACCCTGTTTCTTTTATATTTCCAGATTCCTAACAATCTGTGGACAACGAGGTGGCATACTGGGAAACGGAAGTGACCGAATTTTGGCGAGACTGTGAATTAACGAGACAATAGAATATTCAATATTCTATTATTTTGAACTTGACAGTCATTAAAACGTTTGCCATGTCGATCAGCTGACCAGTCACGTGTGAGCATCGCGCTTAAACCACATCCGTCAGAAGATGACATCGTCATGGTCGGGCAAATCTCTCGATCGTCGTGTGTCTCTGGAGGAACAAACGGCACGTTTTTCTCATTGTCGGCCATGGATGGCAGAGAAAGCATGCACCATTTCGTTCCTAAATGATTCCTACTCTATGAACTGGCAATTCAAATAGTCTGGAATTCAAATCATTTTGCGCACCAGTCGGCCGTGTAGGTATTCACAAAGTGAAATTTAAAAAGCATTTGACACGTCTGTCATCAGATCAGTGTCTCTGTGAATTCAAACCAAGAGTAAAGATGAGGTATTTAAAACAACAATGAAAACATGAATGAAAATTTTAGTGTCATTATAGAATAAGAGTGGAAAAGGTACATTATATACCACGAAAAAAAGACCCTTTATTTGATGTACTTCAAATAGATCCTGAGACGATTTTGCTAAAAAGCTATTTCAAGACAGGATTGAACTACATGTGTACATGTAGTATCAAAACAAATTTCTGAGAGTTCATATGGAAGAAATTTTGCTTGATATGGCTGTTCAATCACTATATCGGACCAGGACAGGGGGACGGGTAGCCCCATGTACACGACTCGCTGAGAGAGATTGTTGCCTAGTTCCTTCACGCGACCTCGCCAACAGTTTCTGTGCAGGTTTCAATTTGGGACGTGTAAAGTACTGTTTTATACCGTTTTATAGCAATGACAGTTCCCAGGAAGAACGGTGCCTTCAGTGATGTCATCAGCGACGGATGCCGACGCCAACCAATGAAATGATGTGCCTTCTTTCACATTGATGATTCAACACTGGCGCTTATCTCTTTTGGATATCTCTATCGTGAGTCAAAGTTACTGTTACCGGGTGTAATCAGCTATGCAAGAGATAGCGAATGCTCAGTAAACGTCAGTGAATTCGACATAACTTTGATATATTCCCCGAATAATACGAGGGATGTATTAGTTTATAGTGTTGGGAAGGTTTGAATACAAAATCTAAATGAATCCATCGATTTTTCATTGTTGTGTTTGTGATTTTAATGGCCTAGTATGTATATACGTATATTCGATTCATTGAATTTTTATACATTTTTAACCACTTCGTGTATATAAATGTAAGTAAAATGAATATGCATTTGGTGATAAAAACCGTCAGTCAGGGAAAACACAATTACTTTACAAAACTATTGGCCAAATTAAGGGTCGTACGGCAATGAAACTATACGCCAATCACCAAAGGCTTGAACCTTACCTAATTAATTCTCCCCTGTAATCAAACTGATAAAAGTCGCATTTGAAATAATACTAGTCGTAGGAATTAGTCGGGATAAAAGAACAGTTGTTACACTTGGTGATATTTTAAAACAAGGAGTTTCCTGACGACAGCCGTTGGATGACAATAGGCAAGTGATGGGCCCTCTTATGTTCTCCCTAGTAACCACGCGTCGGTTTCGCTGTGAAAAACACCAGAGTCCTCGCTTTGAGTCAATAAAAGCAATTACGCGAGTTGGGCCGGCCGCGGTTATCATTATGTATTGTTATTTCTGAAAGATAACGAATAATGTATTGTTTCTCCAGAATATTTATTTCAAATGTAATTATATTTTGGTTAAATTTTGGGTGACAAATGGGTGGCTGATAACATCTAAAATGTGGAAACAAAGGTGCAATGTTGATGATTGCGGGCTGATGTATGCGATGGGAGGTATTCTTCAGTCTTGTTGCCAATCCCGAAGTAGGAAATCCGCATCACAAATGTATGTATGAAGTCTTTTCCCCTATAGTATTTGCCTCTAAATATTATACATGTACATTTCCAGCGAATACTTGTTTTAGTGTCAGTGTCAGTTGTCACAGCTCTCATGCCCTTACAAACCCTAGGTTCGCCAGGCAACAGCATATCACTATAGCATCATCCAAGTGGAAAATTGTCTCCAACAGGATTTAGGCGATTTATGCAGAGACGCGGGTTGATGTTACACCTCTAGGTTAGCAGAGGCGGGTTGGTGTCAAGTTCGAATTGTTCTAGGGACAATGCGTTTACCACTTGAGAGTCGGGATGAAGTGACAGAACAAAAGGTTTGCTTGAGATAATTCGGCCACAAGTGATGCAGCCTGGAGGCTGGAGGATTAAGGGTAGCGACATCTTCCGTTACCCAGCTAAACTCATAGCGGTGATTTGCGACGATCGAAAATGATGGCACTTTATAATTTCAAGAGAAGAGAGACGTGAGCTACTTACTGTTCTCTCAATGAATCTATGTCTGCTCCTGAAACGGTATCAAGGTCGACCAGAACCTTAAGAAGAGTCGTAGTCAAAACGATCTGGCCACAGACCACAATTTCGGAGTTTGAAGTTCAGACAATTCGGACAAATGAACCAACCAATTAATGGCCTGTCACAATATTGCAATTAAGTTCTATCATCGGACAACAATTGTAGCCCACGAAGAAGCTGGACGCGATCACAAATTATCCTCACCCACTCGCGGTTTAAGAAGTAAACATTGTTTGCATGTAGATTGACCGCACGTCCATTGTAATCTGACCATTGTCCAGTCGGATCATCTCGCTGGTGATTTATGAAAACCAATGCAGTGTGTCAATGTAAATAGACAAGTTTATAGCTCATCTTTGATGGCTTGTGATTCTGGGTGAACGTACGGTCAGTTTGACGATATTTCATCTCTCTTGTCGGTGATCCGTCGTCGAGGACTGGGTTTCCACGGATCCCGTGTTTCATCATTATTTCGCGTGACTTCACGGACTACTCCTCAAAACTATCTGGTTTTGGCAAAATCAGCAATGATGATTTTACTCACTTCGGAAAAAGCATCATCCGAAAAAGTATTGTACAAAAACGTGCCGAGTGATACTGACATACCTGCATAACACAAGAATATGCTTAAAATCCTCTTTTTCCGGCAATCATGTATATCATATCATTGTACGCCTTCACACAATGTTCTTCCTTTCTTTCTCACCAGGGCTGTGTGGTTGGTATTCTAATGACACCTATCGCAGTCAAAGCAGATGATAGGATTTTAATCGAACTAAGAACTAATTAGCAAAAATTTATTAAACGCCGCCACGTATTTCTTCAAATCTATTTCCGCGCACGCGTTTGTACGGTAATCTGCAGTCCCAGTTTCACAATGGCCTCGGCGAGCACAATGGGATGCAGCTTCTTAATCTTATTGTCAATGAGGAAAAGATGGGAAAAGTCAACAGTTGGCAGCAACCGCGCTTGCGACTTTGTGGACCGTCTAAATCGTATTTCCGTTTCTCATGGCGAAGACTTGCCGAGCGCTGATTTCAGCGCTGAAAATATTGAAGGAGAAAACTCACGGAATCGAACTCGAGAAATCTCGAATGGACATCCAATATATCCATTGGATGGAAATTTAGTCATCGATTGGATATATATTAGGAAAATTTGCCGGTAGTACTCTATCGAAACAACGGTGTAGCAGTCTGAAGAGAAGAAAAATAACTCCGATACAGCTCCGTGGACCCGCAGTTGGACGGGTGGAAGAATCCCCTCGGCGAATCATTTTCTCTAATGTGCGTTGTCCCAAGCTATAAAGTAATATTGATAATTGACCACACTGTAAGTAAATCCTTGTTACTGTCCCTGCTGTGTCATAAAGTTGGTAAAATGTCTGTGGTCAGACTATTTCCAAATCGCCGAGATTTCAGAGAGCTGAGTCTCATAATAGGCGAGAATTCCTATTCCAATACGTTGATGATGGAAAACTAAAGCTTTGAAAGACATGTACATGTAGCTGTTTTGAAGACAGCTTCATTAGCTGACCAATATGATAACCTCCCAAAACACTGATCCCCTCCTAATTGGACCATTTAATAACCTCAATTAAACCAGCCCCTCCCTTTGCATGGTTTGCAGAGGAAACAATAGATTTATGATCGCACAATAACGCGAAACGTCATAAAACTTTCTCAAAATGGCTCTGTAACAACGATGCGTGTTTATGGCCATAATCCTTAATAAGTTGATTTTCGCTCAATTATACCAATTATATTTCTATGATAATCCGTATTGTCCACTAGCAACGAAATCACCCAAGTGAGAGAGAAACGGTAGCAAAAGAAACTTTACATCAAGGGTGGAGTTGGCCATCTCGCGCCAACACTCCCGCGAGAATTTGCGCTTATTTGCATAATGAGGTCATACTTCTGCTTCAGCACCGTGCTAGCAATCAAACAGCAAAACAAACCACTTGCGTATGGTAATTGTTTCAAAATGATATGCGCCATGTCAAATGGAGTGAAAAGTGTACTTAATCGGGCTCCACTGCCACAATCTCTCAATTGGAACTGCCCTACATGCACCTCGGATTCGGCTCCCAGCAATGGTCTCTCTTGGAATGATTTATAGGGATCAGTGGCATAGTGGCCGCTGTAACGTTTTGAACGTTTCGTTTTCCGAGTGTTTCCTCTCATTGTTTGGAAGCGCTTCAGTTGTTGACCATCCAGTGTCGCGTGCTGTCCGCTCATGCACTTGGTTGTGACGGAGCTTCCTATTCAAAACCACTCTTGGATATGTCACAACCAAAAAACACGTCCAGGTAGTTTGCTCCATGCTGCCTGATGATGTCCATGACCTCTGTCGTCCTGAAAACCGAAGAAAGAATTTTAGTGAAACTGTACACGCTATTGTAAAGAAACCAATCAATGAATTTATCAAGGTGTCACTGCACCTTCAGAACATTAGTCATATCAAGAGTAACAGAACCATTAGTAGATATCTAATAGAACGCCACGCCACACATCTATAGATTATGGACATTTTATCAGTTTTTGGAAAAGAAACTGTCTTTCTGTGTTATCACTCGCTGAGTCCTTCTGGTGTGTTTCCCTTGCATAAACGACCGCTTTTCCGCACAGACCATTCATTTGTCTGTAAATTGAGACGGAGGAGAGGACACCGCATCATGCCTGCAATGATGAGCCAACGTATTGTCTGTTTCCTCGTTTGCGTAACCGCCCTCACTGCAGCAGACCCTACAGGTAATAGTTAGAGCTAGTTAGTTGGGTACAGTTAGCAGCGTCGGTTCTACGTCTGCCGTCCTTCTTCAGATGTATTAGAACGAATAAACGTGGAGGCGCACCGATATGGATTATTTTTGCTTTTTCAGGTTACCGGGCGCCTCTGTGTGAGATTTTGCGGTATGGACGATGTCAGTCCTATACGTCGCCCTGCACAAACACCAAATGGGAAATAGCATACTGCCCCAGTGGACAAGTCTGCTGCCAAGGTAAGATTTTCGTTTACTTATATACGGCATTTTCAAAAGCAGCATATGGGGTGATAATTTCCCATCTTGTTGTCAAAGGAGAAGTGTTAAATGCTACTGTCATCAAGAATAAGCCCATCACAAGGGTGCTTCTCTTTGACGATATCTGTAGGGCCTATCTCTTATTCCGGTGTAGAAGGGGAAAACATCCCCTTGAAAAATTGCCCGGTGCTTTGGTTTTTGTTGAGTGTTTTCCTTGATTGTTTTGGAGCGCAGAAATATCGATTGACAGGTTTTAAAAAAGTTTTCCATAATTTTTGTATTTCAGACACCACACCAAAACCGTCTATCAACGAATGCTCCAGCTTTTTCGGTGGTACCTGTATGTCTAATGATAGAAACAAATGTGATAACTTTTTGTCTACGCCTGGGGCGCCGTTCTGTCCGGAGAATCCATCTCATATCTGCTGTCTAGAGCTGAGAAACGAGGGTACGCCTCCTCGGACTGACATTGGATCTGGTAAGCAAGCCACGGATTCGGCGGATTTGACGGATTGCACGGAATGAGCTCAAAGCAGCCTGCATTACTATACGTAGCCTACGGTCAGTTTACGCCCGGTCCCTTTCTACTATATATAACATGCCAGAGCAAGTATGAATCCATGGGTAGACTATATACCATCTTGCTCGTCTGATACTTAATCATGACGCCCTACGTATAGTGGAAAGAGACTTTATGAATGCGAGACTGTCCGTTTGCCACCAATCAAAATGTGAATTCAACTGTGAAACGTCGAATCCTGAAAGTAACGTTAAACACAATTGACTCTATTTCAGTTTCGGGATGTGGGGTTCCAATCAATCCGGCAGGTTCCTGGCGTGTTGTAGGAGGCACAAAGGCGCAGCATGGGGCCTGGCCGTGGCAGGTCTCTATTCAGATCGCCGGCAATGAACACATATGTGGCGGAACCATCATCGACAAGCAGTGGATTCTCACCGCAGCTCATTGCTTTCCGGTGTAAGTAGCTCTATACGTTTCACACATCAGCCCAGTGCCTCACTTTTACGGGAGACTATAGACAGGAACTAGGAATGTCTGATAAAGTTATACGATCGTGGCCTGTCAATGAAAAAAGCCCTGGAAACATCCAGCCAAAACAAAAAAAGCGTGACAGCGCAAGTGGCATCGATCAATAAAGAGAAAACACCAGCTGGTCCCCTTCTTGCCAAGACCAAATCTGCCCCGCAACACTGGCGAAATCCTTTTCGCACTGCATGTACATGTGGCGGCGCGTGATGGCGAGTAGGCACAGTATATCCTCAGCCCACCTTAATCCCACGCCAAAGTTCTCCCTTTAATTTAACACCATAATCGGGTGCACTTGTGGCATCTTGCCGATCTCCATTTGAAATAATCTAAATTCTTTGCAGGCAACGGTCGCCCTTGTATTACTTAGTTCGCGTAGGGGAACATCGTCTTCATCTTTCGGACGGCACGGAGGTCGACCATTATATTGCTGAAATCATCGTGGTGAGTGTCAAATGTCCGCACACGGCAACTATACTTCTCCTTCTACGGCGCATGGTTAGAAGCCCAGGTTAGAAGTCATTCAAGATCCTGAACCCCGGGTCCCCAATCAACCGATCCTACCTCGTTCCAGCTATCGCCTGCCTGCAGTGAGGCAAATATCAACGAAGGTTCCCATCATCGCCCTATGGTTTGCGTCAAACCGCGTGAAAAAACTTCATCCGAGTGGTTAGACGCTCATACAATGTACGTTCATCGTTGGGAAAAACTCGATGGTCGTCATCAAGACTGAAATCGTTGCATACAGAAACCATTATTTCTCATTGGGAAGACTCTGGACATTACATGTACTACTCCTGCATTAGCAGATGCTTTGAACGCCTTTGAGTCATTTTCTAATTCGATTTCGACTTCAGCATGAGAAGTGGCTCGGCAACACACCAGAGGATCCTGACGATATTGCGTTACTGAAACTAGTGAAACCGGTTACGTTCAACGACCACGTCAAGCCTGTTTGCCTGGCCACTGAGTATGACGAATTCGAGTCCCATCAGGATTGTTGGGTTACTGGTTGGGGAGAAACGAAAGGCAAGTTGAAAATACTCCGACTCTATTGAGTGAAACGGCTCGGACCTCTGAACTAAACTACAACGCCAACTGCCTGCCACAGAACTACAATGCCTGCCACAGAACTATTAATGTCGTGTCGAGATATGTATGGAAGGGCGTCGAGTTTGCGACAACGCAACTTAAGACAAACGCACATCGTCCGATTCCATGACCCATACCAAAAGAGTGCCGAGTGTCGCAGTAATATTGTACATTTTTATGAATTCTAGGTACAGGAGACAATAATTACTTGCAGCAACTCCAGTCAAACATGGTCAGCAATAGCGAATGCAACAGAAAGTACTGGATCGGCGATGTCAAGGAGGGAATGGCTTGTTTTGGGGAAAGCGCCTTTGGGGCATGTGTGGTAGGTGAAGAAACGTAACCGTTCACAATTTTCTGGAAGTACCGTTATGGGAGTGATTTTCTCCGACGCCATTCATGTCGTACAGGCCTATCAAAACCACTGCAACATTCCTCTGCGCCTGCCTCTACGTAGGAAGCATGAAAGAGAAGTTCTTATTGGCCCGTAAGACAGGAAGTCTTAGAAATTCAGCTTGAAGAAAGATGTGATTAAGCCGCTTGACATTGTCGGGCTAGTCAACATCTCCTCACAAGGATTCAAGAGACTTCCGGTTCAATCTTCAACAGCCAGGTCTATTTGATGCGCGCAATAACTATCCGAAACAGACAGAACTTCTTCCGT
This sequence comes from Lineus longissimus, assembly GCF_910592395.1. Classification (NCBI taxonomy): domain Eukaryota; kingdom Metazoa; phylum Nemertea; class Pilidiophora; order Heteronemertea; family Lineidae; genus Lineus; species Lineus longissimus. The sequence goes on from NC_088314.1 coordinate 3,987,571, forward strand.
TTTCTGAGTTGTAATTTCTTATTTTTAGGGCGATTCCGGAGGTCCGTTAGTCTGCCGCCGACAACAGAAGTTCTACCAAGTTGGCGTGGTGTCGTGGGGCAGCACTTCATGCGTGGAATACGGAGCTTCAAGCGTCTTCACACGAGTGGCACATTACTTGCCATGGATTCAACAAATGATAGCACGATACAGCTAATCACTTGACATAGCAACGAAAACAAATGCAGCCAGATAAGAGTAGTAATTAAAACGTTAAAATAGAGAATCTTGTCTCTGTGATTTCAGATCAGTTTAAAAGGTGGCACCAGAATTTACAACTGAGAACACTGATAAAGAACAACAAATACTCAGTCTAAAGTGCTTTATTGTGTAGCAATATTATTTTTCTGAATGAGATCACGTGTCATAGTAAAATAGATTTTACATCTCAACATTTAACTTAAAACATGAACGTAAATTTCTGAAGAAATGTCAGTAGTTTTTGAAACAGGTGGGCCAAAATGATTAAATCAATTGAGGTACATCTTTCATGACCTTTAAAGAACAAGTTCACTTGAAATTCTGTCCATGAAAACTAATATGTCTCCTAATCCTAATCTCCTGAATTTGACCTGGGGCATCTCTCCAAAACACTTACACAGAAAACAATGCTGTGTTAGTGCCATCGAATGGCCACATTTCTTTATTCATAAGCAAAATGCCCTTTATCCCTTGTTCTTGCTGATATGCTTGGATTATGGAACACATTAGTGTTCATGGACAATCCATTTGAAATAGTATTTCTGAAAAGACACTACATTTACATGTATCATGACCCATCAACCGCCCTACATACAGATGACAGATTTACATATACATGAACTTACAGAAGCCACAGAAATAAATAAGAGTCACAAATAAAGACAAGACACAGAATTCAAAGACAAAATCTCGAAATGAATAAATTACTTATAAACATGCTTAGGCTCAACATAAATATGACTAATTACTCTTCTCATCTAAAATGTAATTATGTATAAAATCTAAAGCTAATCAAATTGTTTTGGCAGTATAATGACTGAAAATTAGAGAAAATAGCAAACAGCTAAAGAAGTATTATATCTAGAGTATAACTTTACCAGGGCACCGAGGCACAACCTCACAGACTTAATTTCCCGTCCTGTCCTGCATCGTATGATCTGGACTATGCATCCATAAGTCTGTGCCCCATGTGAATCTTAGTGTTAATTGACAGGATATAGGATTGAGTAGAATACATGTATGATCTAATGGTAGGACCACTATTATGCCTAACATACTACATTTGTAACTTTCATGTAGCATTTACAGTAATATATAGATGTGTACAAATTAAGTAGCACTGGTTAAATCAAGGCAATTTCCTACATTTTGATATAAGATAACCGGAAAAAACAATTTACACATGAAATATATTTGGAATAATAAATAGATAAGCTTTAAGATTGAATGGAATGTGCTGAAATAAAAGCATGTTTTTTGTGTCTGCACTTTAAAGTACATGTACACTGCATACAATGTACATTGTGGTATTGACAATACACTGAAGCGGTAAGGAGTGTGTCTATACAATGGTCGACCAGCACTACACCCAGGCTCTGAAAAGAGGGCAGTTGTAAAAGAACTGATGTATCAAAAATGAACAGAAACATTCTACTGTTTGTCCACATTTTCAGATCTGATGGATATTGTTAGCATTTTCTACAAAGGAACTATATAATGGAAGTGCTGGCCTGCCAATATCCTGGACAGGTCTCCTCTAAAGTTATTGGAATGTGCATAGTTACAGTTCTAAAGGACTGCAGAGTATGGGCTGGAATAGATAACAAGGTGAACCGACATGAGCATGATTCAAGTGTTGGAATGTGCAGTATCAACTAAAGTACCAAGTATACAAGTTTAAATTTCTAATCTACACTTTCTAGTATTAATAGAATTGCTATAGGTTTTGGACTAGATGATTTGTAGCTAAATCCTCAGGAATGTAACAGACATAAGTCATGAAGTGATATCAGTGGAAAAGTGGATAATAAATGATGATGAGTTTTGGTATGGTTATGAGAGAGTTGGTCTCTCTCATACATCATTATCCATTACACATGAAAACACATAGGGAGCAGCACATACATGCACATGGAAGACAAGACAACAGTGTGCGGGGATAAAAATTTCCATTACAATGCTAAAAGAGCCATCACTTACAGAATGATTGAAGATATAGAATTTTGGCTTGGAGTTTTGGCAGGATTAAGAATTATTGCATGAGTTACAACCTAACACCATGAAAACATGTAATTTCACATATATTCAATCACAAATTTAACAGCTTCATGGACTGTCACGATTAGCAGCAAAACTTACACCAGGAGCTCTAATTGCAATCAGAAAACATTCCACTGTGTACTGCGAAGTTGTATTTGATGTCCATTGAGTGCGCACAGCCACCAAGCATTAAGACTTTTCACTGAAGGCAATAGCCATGTAACATTCACATTTCAATATACACATGTACTCGTAAATATAGGTCGCATACCTACTATACACAGTGCTACTTGGGGGATGATCAATGTGCACAACTTATGACAAGCACCAACTGAAAGGAAACAATTTTTATCATACAAAGTTAAAGGGAGACTATAGGCAGGACCCAGTGGGCCAGGTGAAGTTGCTGGCAGGTGCTTCTACTATCAAAATGTACTATTCATGCTTGTAGGAGAAACATTTCTCTGTGAAACCAGTTCCAGTTCTCTAACTGGGCATATGAGCTACCAATTACAAGTAGCTCTTTCCTATAATCTCCCTTTATGTAGCAGTCAAATATGTATCCAATTTTTTTAGTCAAATATTTTTTTTTTTGGTGATTATTTCTGAGTCTCATACTTTGTATTGCCTGTTAGCCGAATTCAAGCCATCTGTATTTAGGCACCAATCTGTCATCACAACGTTTGTCAAAATCTCACACTTTCTGCTCAATACAATCAACTTACAAGTTTCTCACATCAAAGATCAAAATGATTGTATATGAATATAAATAAATAACTCAAAGGTAAATCACTTGCCAGCCTGCAAAACAAAAGACCTAAAACTTCCTTAAATCATCAGCAGTTAAAATAGAAATTTATTAATAAATATAACAGAATGCTGATAAAATCAATTGAAATGATCATGTTCACTCAATAGTTTGTGTATGTTCTGATAATTTTGGTGGGATATATGCACTGACATGCACTTGCTATTAAAAAATGATGTGTAACATACGATCCCAAACTAATTCCTCTTTTGGTCAATGAAACAAGGCTTTGTCAATGCTAGAACCCATATTCACTGACTGGCAAATACAGCCAGCTTGAACTGGACATCACTGAGCACACAACCAAGGCCCCATTTCCTTTCAAAATGCCAAACAGAATTCACGATTGTTCAGAGTCACGTCTCACAATACTTCAAAATCACATCAGTAGCATGTTTTGGAAAACATACCACGTCCAAAAGATTGAAGAATGTTACAGGTTCTTCAAAATGACTGCAGTCTCCTCAAACAGTCTTGTGGATTGTTTTTCCATTCTTTTAGAGTAATGCAAGATTGTTCGAATCCATCCAGACCAGCCTGGATACAAGCACCAATATAGGCTGCGTGATAGCGGTGGGGAGAGGCATGAACCTGTCAAGAAAACACAAAACATGTGAGGATAAGTTAATACAAGTTTAAATCTCGTAGAGTTGACGAAGGTTCCCTGAACTGAAGGAGAGGACAATTCTGGTGTCTTGACAGGGTGTTGAAACCTACAGAATTCACCGGCAGCGTCAGAAAGAGCAACCATCAATCTCAAACATTAAGCTTGTGTATTGACAAGGTAGTCTACACCAATGCCTACCCTTCCATTTACAACAATATCAGAGCAAACAGATATTCACACAGTATCACATACCTCAACAACACATGACTTGGGCACCAGAGTTTCCATTAGAGTTTTCAGTCGCTCAGCAAATCCAGGAAGCATCGTGGTCCCTCCACTTAAGTAGATACTCCTGAAACAAGACCGGAACATTGATTTTCATGTCTTTCATTGTTTAGCTCAACAAGGAAAAGAAGCTCGGAATGGTTGGAGATGATCACTGTGAATCATTGCAGTGATGCACATCCACTGACCTACATGTACATGTATATGTATATGAACATGTAGGTCACTGAACGCAGAAGCGTTTTTTGACAGAAGTCTACTTAAAATTGCCCATACCTGCACATTTCCCTTCGTGAATCCATAGGGCAGTCCTGGATTGCTTTGTGTATCGCTTTATGTAAGAAGGGAGTGTCCTGCCCATAGAGCTCCGTATCAAACAACCCTTCAGCAGCCCGGAACCGCCCACTGTCACAGGTCAGCTCGCTGTAAAAAAGTTAAACCCTTTCAGTGCTGGCAATGTTTGAGATGCTGAATGAAATCTGAAGCATTTGACAACAACCCATCGCCATCTCGTGGTCACAAGCGGAACTGAACTCCACTTGGTCTCCAGCCAACGCTATATGGTATACGCTATGAACGAGACAGAATGCTAAGTTATCGCTATGCAGTATGAAGAAGACACCTGATCTTTTGTGAGGAGATCCGAACAGAGATTTCCTACGAATACTCACGTGAAAGTGTCTTCAGGCAGGTTGTACTTGCCGACATCAATATGATGAGTGAACGGTTCCCTGTCCCTGATGCACTTCTCATTGTCCTCATTGAAATTCTGACTAACATAGCACGCCCTCTCTAGGACAAGTCGAGTAAACAACTTCTCAACGTCGGTGTGGAAGCGGAACTTGTGCTCGGCTAAGTTTTGATTGAGCAACTCCGTGATAGCTACAGCACCATAGGGTTGTCGACTTATACCCGCAGTCATAAGGAATCCTGAAATGTGGACACATGATATGGATAATAGTTTCAATCAGCCCTTTTCTGCACCCATCCTCACTGAGTGCTTTCAAAGCATTCTGTTGAAGAGCCCGGGCTTGAGATACTGTTTACAAAACTGGCTGGGTTTTTAACGTTTGTCATGAAGTCGGGGAGAGAGTTCCGTAGGCCAGGGGTCAAGGCAAAAGACTCCCCAACGGAAAACCGTCAGAATCAATTTCTTAGTACTGGCAAGAGAAAGGATTTCGGGAATGCTGTGTTTTAGTCTTACCATCAATAACAGGCACAACATCACATCGTTCACCAATGTCCACGACTACTCCTGACGTGGCGCTGTAGGAGTAGAGCGCCATGATCGGCTGGTAGACCATGCTGAGAGCTTTCACCTGGAACTCCTCTAGCATACTGTCCATCAGATTCGACAGCGTCTTGGCGCTTAGGGTGTGAGGAGTGCTCAAGATTAGCTGAAAAGAGACAAGATTTAAGTGAGGTCATGGACTCTCGTACCCTTGGTAATTTCCTAACTTGCTACGATTGACTCCCTGAAGTGATATGAAAATGGTTTGTCGTAGCAGAAACTTACATGATACATAGTCGGGTGTCGCTTCAGCTCATTGAAGACTTTTTTCAGCAGTCCTGGAAGAATGTCTTTATCCAGATTCACCTACAACAAGAAAACATGAGTTCAGCTCAACGTTCATCTGGACTATCTTACCCCAGTAAGTTCAATCCCCACAGTTGTAACAGACTATGGATTATACCCATCAGTGAACGTTTAAGGTACGGTCATGACGGTGCTTTGTTCTTGATACCAAAGAGTGCTTCTATTCTGTGGAGACCTAGCCAATAGTTTTTGGGGTCACATGATCCATTCCTCACCTTGTCAACATGTGCAGACTTGCGCAGAGGGAATATCAAGTTCGACTGACTTCGAATCTCCGGTTTGAAGGCATCAAAACCAAAGACCTTCTCGCCAGTTGTTTTGTTGATAGCAACCACACAGGGGAAGAACACTTGAGGAAGGGAAGCTGAAAAGGAGATGGTTTTAGATAATTCTTGATATACACAGGGTGATTCAAATCGCGTACAAGGATATACAGTTACTAGTTATGCCTGATGATAAGGGCCCTTGGTTCGAACTTCTCTACGTTCTCCTGATCTTTGACTTGAAATGCTTGCTGACCTGGTTTTGTTTCTGTAGATAATTAGATAATTAAAATGGGTTTTCGAGTTACTTACGCTCCATGCCTATGACACCGCCTCTGACAGATGCACCACCAATGTCGATGATCACAACTTTCTGAAAGAAAAGATGACAGAGAGGCTTGTACACAATGAAAGATGCATATCATTAGATTTCGGTACAGTATGAATAGATAAGTAGTGGTGTTCAGGTATGTACATGGAGTGATCATCATTCCATCCAGAAGAAGTAATACTCCTAGTCATGAACTGCTGCGAGAAAAGTTCTTGCCTGATGAGCCAGACGTTTGACTTACCTTTCTGAAGTGTGGCTTAGGATTGATCGACGGTTTCACATACAGTGCCATAGGGCTGGCCGAGACTTGCGAGTTCAATGCAACGATCCAGTCCTGGTGCTCCCGATCTGTGGGACATCTCAGTAAGCAGTAGTGTCCTCGCTGAAGGAGAATATGATCATTGCTGAGTATCATCAAATTTTGATTCAGTTGCAGAATACTGTCAACATCTTTTTTGCGCTAGCCCTTGGCCAGATTGGGCTGCCATAGACAACCTAGGGGAATGACCAATCTGACCAACAATGCCAGGGAGATGACACTTGCTCAACCCAACACGTTGGCAAGAACTGATGCATCAAGCTTACCCCATCATCTATTCCAATCATTCTGTTCTCTGCATCCTCCACCGAACCACCCAACAACTGGATGAAGCCAGTCGGCTTGTCACTATGGTTACCCTGAAAAACAAGATGGATAATGTATACTACAGTTGTGGCTAGGATTGGTGGAAATTACAGCAGCGGCTAGTATTTTCAAATCGAAAGCTAAAAAAAAAATTCTAGCTGGTCTAGACTATAATGCCTGCTGCCTTAGAATAACAGCAATTTGAACAGAAATCAAGTCAAATGCTTCTTGAAATGGACAATCAAAATCAAAAAGTCTGTTAATCATGCAAAAATCTATAAAATGTGAAAATTTCGTTGTCTGTGGAAATGTGCACAAGACATCATCATTGCAAGCACTGACTTGTTGACATGTACAAAATGAACATGTAACTCACCACATTACATGTGCCAGCATAACAACAGTAGCAGTGGGAACATTTTGAGTGACAGACGTCCAAAACAGACTCAATACCTACCTTTAAGTCTAACTATTGTAGGCCATTAAAATATCATGAAATATTTATCAAATTTAATGGCGCAGACACAAAAACCGTCTGTACTACAACCTAACTGATGCAAAGAGCGCTTATTTTTCAAAACAATCTACAGTAATGTTGTACAGTACACTATATGATAACTCAGGTCACTGAGTCACGATTGAAATAGCATTACTGAGGTCGACAGCCTGTCAAAGTGACCAGTTCTATCTGAGTTCTTCTCAAGCCAAAATAACCATTCCTTTCCAAAAGGCTAAATTCTGGGCCAGTACGCCTTAATGATTATGATAATAATGGTGTAACTTACATCGTAGTAAAATAAGTTTCCATCCTTGGCTTTGAAGTAGCGTCTTTTCCACGTCTTTAGCATTGTTGCTTTCTTCTTATTCATGGGCAGCTTTTCCATGTAGCCAGCCATCTGGATAAAACTGCTGGAAAGATCATCTGCATGCTGAAGTAGAAATATACATGTTGACTTTTTTCATTACAGCATGTCATGACCTTGATGTAATCCACCCTCCCTCCAGTTGGGAACATCACCCTTGGCTATCCCAGGGAGACAAACAGATAGAGATGACCAGTTTTTCACACACAATGTTTATGACATTGTTGGTTACTGATTGTCACTGTCAGGTAAAAGGTTAAAGACTCAGAGCACTGGACATGCAACATGTACATGTACAAGGGCACGAGACAATCCCCTCTTGACTAGGGGGACTGACTAGAATGCACCAAAGGTTTTCATTGACTGTTAAGTCTCCCACATGCTAGGATCAATCGATGGCGAGGTCCCAACCCTTCAACTGTGAAAGAGGATTAGAACTTACATCTTCTGCTTGCTTTATTTCATAGAGATCGTCTAATAACTTCACCTAAAAAGATACAAAAACACAACTTCTATCAAACACATTACATATTTCGATGATCAGATACTTCTCGGCTGAAAGACTGTGACTGTGGCAGTAGTCTGTTGCAGCCTGGACATGGATTCCATCCTCCCATAGCAGGCCTGCCAATGTCCAAGAACAGGACCTCGGGCTACTAGCCTACTTTGTCAAAAAACATTGACAGCAAGTAAATGTAATCCTGTAAGAGTAAGCGGATTAGCTAAACTGCTGCTTATCTTGATGTTGGCTTTCACAGCTATTGAAATATTGCTTTGTACATGTAGCTAAATTTAATACAGACGTACCGGGTCCCAATGCAGCAGTGTTGTCCTCTCCTTGACTAGTTCCTCATCGACATCTTTCGCATCCTGGCCCTGATATTCCGCCATTGATACAGCCTCTGTCACACCGTTGTCATCCGGAATATCAATACTACCCTTCAGGTTGTTATTATCACTCTTATCCTTCTTGAACGACGCCATCTTTCCTGTCTGGAACTTTGCTAGAATAAGAAAGTCGAAACTTCATAAAGGGAAATGACAAGACACTCTCAAATTCAAAGTAGATATTCTACAGTTAAACTATAGACAGAACATGCAGGATGATAACAAAATCAATTGATTACAACCACTTGGCCACCAACTGCATAAAAGTTTCAGAAAATGATTGAATGAAACCAGGAAAGTCTTGTTACCACATTTTTCAGCAACTCACCATCAGAAGAACACGAATCTTTTTCAGTTCCCATTTGTGCTCCATCATTTTTTTGCTTCCCATTTATCAGTGTTACTTGCAGCACAGAACAAGATGACCTCGCACCCTTTACCAGTTTATCTGAATACCCACTGGAGTTATCCAATCTTTCCAGCACTTTTTCTGAAGAAAAACCTGCATCTCTACCCTTCAGAGTCTGCAGCCGTTCCCCATCCCTCAAAATAGTCACTTTCTCAATTTCGGATGGTTTTCCCAAAGAACTTGCCTGATCCCCACTTTTGATACTTCTCAATGTAAATGTCTTCACACTAGAGCACTTAGACGCTTTCCCATTTACTCCAACTGGTTTCTCAAAATTTGAACGTAAATCCCTCACATTTTTCAACTGTGTCTCCGACTTGGCAGGAAGGGTTAAAACCTCCTTGGAATCACTTTTATCATTTTTCAGTTCACTCTCACTGCTTCCCTGTCTTGAAATGACCCGTACTTTCCCAGCTCTGGCGTCTGTGACGTTAATTCTTGATGTCGAGACAGATACATTAAGATGGAGATTCTTCAGTTCTGACTTGCAGGCCGACATGGTGAAAACAACTAAAGCCAATGGCCTTCAAAGTCTCAGTGCTTGAGGCCGTGTTTATTTTAGGAACCCTATGCTGTGTAAAGACCTTGTTTGTTTAAACTGCCAGTCAGCATGTACAAGACTTTAAATAGTGCTTGGATCAATTTTAAGAGCACGTCTAATGATCCAGTAAATTACTAACCCCTTGAACAGTTTGTGCAGTAGGACTAATTAGGCATGCACTAAACAAAAGACTCAGGAAAAGTGCTAATCTATTGTTTGGCAAAATGTAATTTGCATGGATCCACTACTTACATTTTTAAAGTCAAAGTGTACTGATACTAGTACAGTGAGATACTGGTAAGACATTGATCAGTGAAGACTGTTGTTACTCATGTTATGAGACCTATCTATCTAGACAGGACAACTTACCAATTGGGACAACTAAAAGAATCCCATTAAGAAGTCAACGAAGAAAGTACTTTTTCCCTCTATGAACAGACAGTGATCATATAGTACTATCACAATGTACATAAAATTCACCACAATTTAGCCATTGAATGATGGAACATTTACCTCTTGCCTTAGTTTCTTCAATTGTAACTCAGGGGAATTCAAAGCAGATGACAAACACACACACCAGATGATATGCTACCAACAACAGGGCATACTGGAATTGGAGGCGGCAGTCTACACCCGCATCTCAAATTGATAATCCAGCGCTAAACCAGCTTAAGGGATTAACATCCAGGCTCTCCACAGGCGGCAAGCTTTGGAGGCCAGTAATGATAAAAGATATATGTGACATCACATGAAGTTTGGATTTGTACGGTGGAGGCCAGTCCCACATTGCTTGAGGCAGCAGTCTACAGTTTACTCTGCGGCTAGAGCAAGAGGGGATGACACACGGAGGCAGTGAGCATCATGCCAAAGGACAAGCTTTCCCTATCCCTCACATAAATGCAGGCTTAGTCCTACCTGGTGCGCCAGAAAAGAGGGATCAGGACAAAAATGATATAATGACAAATGGATTTTTGTGGCTTTCAATTAAGATTTCTTATTGAACAATTCGAACAGTCTACTGGCATTGACTGCATGGCCATTAAAACACACTCATAAGGATTCAATTCTGATCGGAGTACTGGTATCGGTAAACACACGAAGATATCCAGCTGACTGTCAACTGTTGTCACAAGAAGACCAACTAAGTCAAATACATGTTCCTTGTAACCACTTGTTGAGTGGACGTTTTCTTTGAATGAATGTTCGAATTTGGCCCAGTGAATTATCAGAGAAATGTCTTCATTTTATCTGCTGAACCAAAATGTTCAAAACTTTCAACGAAAAAGGCATTGTGAATAATATTACACAAAATTTGCTTTGGCCTTTGAAGCATAATTAACTTCCGTCAAGGGAATTTCAAACATCAATAGCTGAAGGTTCTGCAGTGAACCTTCAACCGATATAGTTCTGTCGTGGATCAGAGAATTCGCTCACACTTAATACTCCAAGCAACAACTATTAACCAATAAAGGTTGACCTTTTAAATTAACCAAGATGTAATGTAGTGGATAACCAAGCTATTAAATCGAAAAAAATTTCCACAGGTCAAGGAATGACAAAGTACCTTTTTGCAATGGTGGCTCCACCTAGTCAAACCCAAACTTTAATCATGAGTACAATCAAAGACGCAAAGATGATTACAATCTGGGGTGCAAAGGCAACTAAAACACATGACAAGTGATAACAAATTTAATCAATCGACAGCCGCTTTCCAACCACTTGTCACGTTGTCATGGTTGCAACGCAGGTCGCAGCAATAAAATTGCATGACGCTTAACACTCCAACAGGGTCGAGCATCAATGCCAGCGGTTAACAGTAGTATGAGAGAATACATATTGAACATGCAGAACTGGTATTTTTATTCTTGGGATTGTGGATTTTTGGAGCAGGATTACATGCAGTCAAGACATATTTGAAGGTGGGTTAAGGACATGAATGGAAGAGGATCTGCAATGGGCATATACTACCACTGTTTCATATCTAAAAAGAAGTTGATCAGGACTTCGAAAAAAATATTGCAGTGATTTTTTTACAATTCATTATTTCTAAGAATGACAACAGAGCGTTAGAATGGACGAGACAGATTCACAACAACAAGGATGTTGATGTTACTGGGTGGCTAACATTACAATACCACAGGTATGGGTGGGTCCCATTATTACAATCAAGTGTTGAGCGAAAATGATGTACATTTAACAGATAGGTGTTATGTTGTAACAATCTTACAACCTGTTATTTTATTTCCAAGCATTGCAATAATGGAACCATTCTCCTCAAAAGAAACACTCCACATACCTTTTACTGTCACACTCCCAATAGCATAATCCATCTCCCTCTCATCCCTCATCATATCTTCAGCTGAGACGTCAACAGCATAGTGGCCACTCACCCGACCGACCGTCACAATCCGGCCACCTTGGTTAGTTTTCGACAAGGTCTTCTCAGAGTGACCATGTGTCAAGCTCGCACCATTCTGAAGCACTACTGAAGCACCAGAAGCAATAGGAGCTGATAAAGTCTTTTTGACCTCGTTCTTTTTCCGTGGGATGACTGACACCATTTTGCCTTGCATAACACTGGAACTTGATCCGTTCTGTGATGGAGATGAAGCCGCACCAACTGTACCCAGTTTACCCTTTGCTGGTTCGCTTGAATTGGGTGGAGGCGGGAGGGAGTTTGGACGTACAGTCACAGTCTTTCTGTCTGGTAAACAACTTGACGCGCTGACGCTGTGAGTTTCAAACATCACCCTTCTTCTCTGAACAGGCTCAACTGAATCATCGGGAGAATCATCTTGCAGAGTGATTGGCTGACCCGTGATTGGGTCAATAGTTTGTTGTAGAACAACCGACGCCACTGCCGGCAGGGATTTAGATGTTTCTGTGGTTGTTCCATTTGTTGACTTCTTCCGGGGAACAACAGACACCATTTTACTGCTCTTTCCAGCTACATTAGACACAGGGCAAGAAACAAGCTCCATGTCTCTATCTGCAGAATTACCAACAGTAGGGCCAATGGTTTTAGACAAATTTTGAGAAGCTACTGCTATACCTGCTGGAGAAGAATCTGAATTTCTCCCAGGTAGTTGAGATTCTGATCCAGTGGTCGATTTTGAATTGGGTTGAGGTTTCACTGAGGCAGCATGAGAAGGGGACAATTCAGATTTGGGTTGAGGAGGGGCAGAGGGAGCTCGCACAACAGTTGCAGCGGAGGAACGTGTCACAGGGGGAGGAGAAGCAGGGAGCACAGGCGCCACTTCATCGTCATCGCTGATATCAAAATCATCAATATTTGTAAAGGGAATGGTTGGGGAGATTCGTGCATCGGAGACACCAATGATAGGGACATTCGGCTTATTTGAGGGGGTTGTAAGAGGTGGTGCAGGTTTGCCATTTACAAAGTCCAATGCATCATTCTCAAAACTGACATTAGCATTCTTTTTAAGGGTGGGGGACTTCATGTTGGAAGATTTGGTCGCATTTGGTGGGAAGCTTATCACTGGTGGGGTTGCTTTAATTTCATGACTCGAAGGTGGACTACCTTTCAGGGTTTGTACTACACTCATCTTGTCCGTGCTCATGCTATTACTACTACTACTGGCATCTACTGTGCTAGGCGAAGATTTCTTTAAAATGCTTCTTGGGGTCTTACTGCCATTCCTGGTGTCGTTTGGGACAACAGTAACTGGGACTTGTGTAGCATTAACTTTAGGTTGAGGTCCTTGCTTCTTGGGGTGAGGGTCTTCCATTTTAGCAGAAGCAATCATTACAGGTGGTTTGGCTGGGCCCGACTCCGGCACTTTGGAATGAATAGCACTTTTGTCCATCACAGATTTGCTTGCTTTTTCTGTTGCAGTTTTCTGAAAAAACAAATGCATGTTTCTATTGGAATTAGGGAAGTTTCTTTTCAATTTCAGTTGTGTGAGGCCCATGACGTTTCTGACAGATGAAGTTACCACTGTTCAATGAAAGCTCCAAAATCAGTGTCGGTGGATTATAGTATACTATTATGATGCTATTGATGATCGCCAGAGTAACATAACAAAGTTAGAAGCTAGGGAAGAAATTAACCAACTCGGCAACTGAATGAATTTATTCAATTATCTTGAAAGAATTAGAAGCTACAGCATTCTGGACTTACAGCATTAAAACATTTCATGTTCCTCTGCATAAGTTGGCCAATCTTCTCCTGAGACTTGACTAACTGCTCCGATAGGGCAGCATGCTCAGCACCAGACTTATTGGGAAGTTTTTCAATCTGGTTGTGGATAGTGGAGAAGTGTTGTTGTTCAGCTATCATGGCAGCCTGCAGCTTGGAGATGATCAACACTAGTTCCTGATGAGAATAAAACAACTTTTAACCCGATTTCTAATACCAATGATTCTGTTATCTAAAGATCTCAAATTCATGCATCACTGACTGTATTGTACTTATTATTGTCTCGCTTTAGATCAATACAACAAAAATATGATCTTGCTGCATATATGTTATGTGTACTTCATCTGTTGAAAACCATCCTTTATTTGAAGCATTCTCAGTTGTCCAATCATTAGTCAATTATGTCGTGGTGAAAAAGAAAAAAAATTCTGCTGACCCAGACATTTGAGACCAAGCTGAGACTGTATAATCTAATCACCTTCATGTTAATCTCCTGAAGGGCTCTGTCAAACTCCTCTTCGCTGCAGGATATCATCTTTTCAGTATCACAGCTCATCTGCAATAAATCAAAGAATCACCAATCACTATATTACATGTATCATCAAACCTGATGTCACATGTCACTAGCTAATGACCCTTCAATTCAACTTCATCCTCTACTCTAGTGCGCATCGACGCAGCATTCGGGCATAGCCTTTGATTGAAGTTAATAAATATTGCTATCTATATCTCATCAAATATCTGATCATCTTCAGACTTCATGCCAACTAGGAGTTAAGATTGACACTGACAGGGCGGTACACCACCACCACCAAGAATATGGGTGGTAGCGTAAACGGAAAGATGGTCCCTTCTCGACAAATGCCAGTGGTTTTTTACACGGTCACCCTGTAGGCTGTAGGGCCTACAATGCATAGCACAATGTTGTTACAATACATTAACAGATACATTGCACTGACAGCACTCATATCCTCAACTTTGGCCGTTGATTAAGCCATTAAGATTCAATTAATTTGCACCAAACTGTACCTTTGGTGGTCTGTCAGTTACTACACTCTACAAACATAGTGGCTATTTAAAGATCACATTCACAGAAAACGACGAAATAGGGAGTTTTTATGAGACAGGGCAAAAACCTCCTCCGAGGGCAGTTTCCGAGTGTTTACACACTCTCACCTGCAGGGATCCTTTCAGTGGTACATTTGTACAGTAACGATACACGTAGATATACAAATTAAGAATTCCTGGAGTTGAGGCTGAAGAAAGGGTAAAAGTAAAATAATGACTCAAAATAATCATAATACTGGCATTTCGAATTAAGTATCTTAATACTTAGATAAAGTTTACAAAGTATTTTATGCCTATTATAAAGAATGTTAATTTACTCAATGGCTTATATGCCTAAAATTATATACTCTGACCTGGCTATTCGATAAGCATAAAATGAAATAGTAGGGTCCAACCTACGCAGCTGGCCCGAATTCCACTTTTTAGGAAAACACGGAAATACGTCACACGCTGCCGCCATCCACAGCCTTTGTAAAAATGGAGAACAAGGAGGATATTTTGGACGCTTTAGATGGTCAGTTTCTCCCAAATTACGACGATTTTGTTCGCAAATGATAACTCATAAAGCAACACTAGATATAATTCTCAATTTTTACGTCCATTTCAGTGTTTGAAAAGAAGCCGGCCAGTGAAATTCCGCCACTTCTTGAAGAGTACCTTTGCCTGATCGCCAGAACTGGTGAAACGCTGTGAGTTTACTGTACATTTTGTACTTGCGACCAAATTTCGCCATGTCCCCATATCACTTTTCAGTCTAAAATATTTTGCCTTCTTAATTCTCAAATGAATCAGTTTTGATTTCATTGATCATTGACGATATCACCAAAGATTATTCTGTATCATGGTGTATGCCCCTTGCTGAGTCTGATGTAAATTAATAATTAATAGGCGCCAGGCGGGATGGCGATACTGCCTGACAGAGACAGAGTGACAGTGACACTAGTGACAACCTAGGCCTAGCCTAGCGCCACAACAGCTGGGTTGCTAGCCTGTGACGTGCTGACACCTTCTGCTATCTTCTTCTTTCCCCTTGATGACGTCAACCAGAGAAGAAAAAAGCACCTTGTTCTAATTGTTCTAGTAGGTTCAAAATCTGAACCTCTCTATTATTGTATTACCTCATCCCTCTTTTGTAGGTTCCCATGGTCAAAATTAAAGCCCCTTTTTATAAAGAAACTTGACAAGACTATGTGCAAGTTCTTCGAAGAAGTCCCAACTGATAGTCTGCCTCCCTATCCCAATGTAGAAAATGTGAAGTTTGAAGACATGCGGAAACGGATCCTGCAGTCTGTTGAGGTCTTCACTGGGTAAGATGACTTCCATTTTGTCTGAAAAGTTGATAAACAGCGTATTTATTACATCTGCATAGTTAGGCCGGTAATGAGCAGAGAGCAAAAGTGTTTTAGTCTATGAAAATCTTCTTCCAAAGGAGTCGAGAGTTAATCCTCTTCATGTATTATAATCCGTTTATAGGTTCGTTTTTCTTTCTCTCCAGGGTGCCTTTCACTATCCAGCGGTTATGTGAACTGGTGACCAATCCAAAGAAACATTACAAGAGGACTGACAAGTTCATGAGAGGAATTGAAAAGGTAATGGGAGCTGTACATGTACACTGCACTACACCAGAAAAACATGTAATTTTGTGGAAAAGTAATTGACCTCCAAGTGCCCCCTATAACTGGGAAAATATCTGGGGGAAGGATCTGTATTTGATCATTTGAATCTGATTCTATGGTTTCTCCAGTCCACATCTTCTGTGATTGGGTGGACTGTTTGACGAAGTACTTGTATAAGACAAAACTTCTTTAGGGTACTCCTTGTTAAATCATTTTTTTGAGGAAACACAACCTAGCCCATTTCAGAGCTGAATTAGTTGTGTTAGTCATCTAAAACTTTTTTCCTTTTTCAGAATGTAATTGTTGTCAGCACTGTCGATCCCTTTGGCAGGAAGGTCAATAACGAGTCGAAACCTATGATCAATGGCATGGATCCCTCACCTAATAATTCCTACCAAGAAACTGGAGCATATAATGTCAATCCATCGTCACCATTTGCTCCGCCTTCATGGTATGCTCATTCAACAGCGCCACCACCGAACTGGAATGTTAAGATTGACACTACGAAGGTGACAAATGAGAATGGCGTCCAGGGTAATGGTGATGCTGTTGAGGGTCATCCAAAGACAGAATCTGTAGCAGAAGAACGATCCTCGACCAGTGCAGAGGAGATGCAGATGGGGGGTCAACCAACTGACCACCCACAGTCGAGTGTTGCTGAAATTTTTCATGAAGGCAGTAAGGCAGTTGGAGAATCACCTGCTGAAGTTGTTCAGGAAGACCAAAAGCTTACAGAAGAGGGCAAAAAAGTAGTGACTGAGACATTAGAGATAAAACCAAGCTTAGATTTAGAGGCCAAAGAAGTAATAGGAGCTGAGATAGAATTACCAGTTGAATCAAATAGTGCAAATGTACGCAGTGATGAAATGAATATGGACATGACAATGGAAGCAGCAGTAGCCATGGTAACAGCGGATGATAATTCTAGTTCATCTTCAAGTGCAGATTCAGACACTGATGCTTCCTCCTCTGGTTTTTCGGCCCAATCTGACCCACATGATTCGCCACCTCGTCCTGTGGAGTCAGATGAATCTCTGGCAATTGTACCATCTCAGGAAGACGTCATCAGGGCAGAATCAGCAGCAGCAGTCGCAGGTAGGTTGACCAGAGCATTTTTGAGGTTCAATGGATACAAGTATCTAGAATGTATTTACTGCCTTGCATTAATGAAACTGTTCAAAAAATAAAAAATACCAGCACTCATAATATTGGATTTCCAGCCAATAAGATATGCTAGAGATAATTGTTGAATATTTGTCATGGTAGTTGAGGTAAAATTTCAGCTTGCATTATAATGAAGTATGAAATAAGAAACTGATATTCACCTCTTTGTTTAGGGGAACCTCCGATATCAGAATCTGGAAGCATTGATGGTGAAGATGACGGGCCTCCAAAAAAACGACTCAGGGAAGACAGTCCACCAGCAGAAACATCTCAGTGCGAAGTTCAGAAAGAAACAAAAGAGCAGCAATCAGATCATGAACTTGAGGTGGCAGTTGATTTTGCTGAATCAGGTGTGTCTGAAATAGCAGAAACGTGTGCTAAAGAAGAAACAAAAAAAACTGATGAAGTTTTACCTGTTGATGATCCAGTGGTACAAAATGAGTCCGAAGTCGTAACTGAAATTGTAGTTTCTGATAAGGTTGAGGAAAGTGTAGTTGACGGAGTTGTCGATGAGAAAATTGAAACACATGTCACGCCTAGTAGTGAGGCAGATTCGATTGTGACCGAGGTACAGGTGGAGACATCTAGTGAAGTTGTAGACGGTCCGTCAGAAACGGTGTCGGCGGATTCTGATGTAAATGTTGAGCAAGAGGGTGTTGTGTCGCAATCTGATATTAAAACGACTTGTTCGGTGGACTCTATGGAAACGGTGAGCACTGATTCGGGGTCAGGTGCAGTTGATAGCAATACAGACTCTGCTGAAGCAAGTGCTGGGACTGTGTCACCTCTTGCAGCTGATGAACATGTTACTTCATTAGAACAAGACTCTGAAAAAAGCTTGGAAGAGGCAATGGACCAAAATTGATTTTACATTCAGATCTCAGTGATGTGCATAATGACAGAAATCTCCAAAAGTGTTGTTCCCTCAGGGTCAAGGATTCTGTCTGAGAAATTGAAATATTTTAAAAACGTTTTACTACTAGATATACAAATATTTGTACTGACTCTGGGTTGTCCAGTTAAAGAATTATTGAATGAATGAATGTACCTTGAATTTTGTTACACAGAGAAAATACACTGTTTGTAATTGTTTTTCATAAAAATCGTGGCTGCTATTTACCAGCAGAAATTTCTCGGGCAGAAGTCTTAGGATTTAAATGGTGAATATAGATTTCTGGTTCCACCCTACCCTGTCTGTATATGAAATAAATGTGTTTTGCTGGTTTGTACCAGTTGAATTTACACTGCAATACTCTGGTGACATTGTTCCAAACATTGCACAATTTTTATCAGAATCATAGGCATAGCCAGGATTTACAGATGAGGGGTCATTTTCTAGGAAAACAAGGGCAATTCATGGCGACTGAAAATGAATTTCAACTCAAAAGGCTTTTCTGGGTAAAATGTCAACGATATTTGCTACAGTGGAGGTTGTTCGCATTGCATCTGGGTCCAGCAATGTCTTGACAAAAAAACTGCATATAGTTTTAATCACAATCATGTCATTGTAAATGTTTGATTTTGTAATGTGTAAATTATTTGAAGTGTGTTTAACCTGCCATGCAAATATTCATTGAAGTCCATTTTCTGGGGCTTTTAGTTGCAGCAGAACCTCTCTTTGAGTGGACACCTCTATTAGCAGGACACCCTTTGTAATATCCCTTTTGCTGTGGCAGCATGGTTGCCATCAACAGTATTCGGGTCAGACTAATATTTCTAGCATGCATTTGGCATGTTCAAAGAATTTGAAGCCGAGTGCTGATAAATTATAGTGGGGTATGGCATGTTATCATGTCATGGGGACATGTCAGTGAAAGGGTTAAGGAAACTTATTGTAGTCTCCAAGTAGACATGTCTATTCAACTCTAAAATCAGGATACCCCTTTATTAGGGACACTGTTGTCCTGTCAAAAGAGTTTCTTCAATAACTAGAGGTTCCACTGTAAATGTAATTGTGTGGTTCATTAATCTAATACAAGTTATCACATCTTCGTAGGTTCATCTTGTACATATCTTGGAGGTGAATAAAATTGTCTCGAGAGAGATTTTAGATTTAAAATTAAATTGTTTCTTTCAACATTTTTTCTCCAAATTGACGTTGGATTCGACTTGGAATGCAACTGTATTGACATGCTTGCTAAAGTCACCTTTTGCTGCTTAAACCACAATGGATTACTCGAGATGAATGATTTGTTTGTCTCTCCTTCAGCTTTGTCACTAGAGGAGGGGCATGTAAATGACTCCATGATGGCCCCACTGAACGTGAGTTCCTGAAATATCCTCTTGCCGTGTTACTGAGGGTCTCCCATGGAGACATTGGCGCAGCCTACCTGGCTCGAAATGGTTGGATCATCCTTGCTATACACTGGGTGTTTTGGGAGAAAAAATGTTTGAATGCGATTTAGGAAGTTGATCATCCAACACTCATCTGTACAAGACATTACAAGCCTGTCGGCGACACTATTTTTCGTGAGGTATTCAGTTCTACTGAGCAAAATAAAAATGGGATAAAAAAGTCTGTAACTTGGGGGTTACAGTCTTTTTTGATCCCATTATTGCTCAGTAGATCGGAGTTGAATAAGTGACGTGAACCAGTATCGCCGACAGGCTTGTAATTGACCACGACTACACTCCCGACGCAGTGGACCAGCCTCGTCCCCTACTATAATGAGATCCAATTAGGAAGACGCAATGGCCTGCCCCGGGAGTCTACCCAGGACGGTGTTACCGTTCCTTGGTGTCTCTTAGCTAGTTTTGCAAGTTTTGCAATCCGTACAAACGATGAAATACGAATGTCTGATGTGGTGTCATCGAGCCCTACGTCATTTCATTTACGCGACACTCGTAAGCGTTACTTTATGTAGGAGGAATCGGGGAAATAAAAAATCTATAAAATACATTTCATTTCACGCACTTCATCGTTCGCCTACACTCCGGACGCATTGGACCGGCCTCGTCCCTAATTGTAAGGCGATCCTATTAGGATGACGCAGTGGACTGCCCCGGGAGTCTACGTTCGCCGAACTCCTTATATTGCCTTTGAAACCAGCCTATTGTCGCTTCCCGCGGAATGACGACTTGGCATGTCTTGAGATGTGTCAATTAGACTCCGTCGACAGCCCATTGCGTCAACCTGTTAGTATCAATCAGTAGCACCTGCCTCTCCATGCCTGTCCTACACTCCTGACCTACAATCCGGACTGGACGCATTGGACCGGCCTCGTCCTGTCGCCCGATTAGGATAACAATGACGCAATGGACTGCCTCGGGAGTCTACTCCATCTTTGCCCCATTGACCAAACTCACTCCATCCTGAGGAAATCAGGGGTTATGGGAGTACCTCGTCGCGCTTCGTCGTTCGTACTTGATGCACCAATCTTGACAGTATAGAGCCTAGGCGTCTGGGCGTCTAGACAATTGAAATAGGCTCCGTCTGCAAGCTCCAACTTCTAAGTGATGTCAAAATTGGACGGGTTACCCGGTCCATCATCTGGCGCGTCAGACGATGGACTGGCTGACCCGTCTAATTTACTTGGCCGCGGCGCCGTCTGCTGTGCTTTATTTTGGTGACCACGCCTCCGATCAGATCGAGTGCGGCGAGTTCGCAGCTCTTCCATTTTGTAAAATTTCTATAATTTTGTTGACATTTCTTCATTTTTCACGGTTCAGCTCTTTAGTTAGACCTAGAGTATATTTAAAATTGAATGGATTTCACTGGATCAAAGTAACTTCTGATTTCTTTTTGCGTTTTCACACTAAATCAACACCAAAATGACGGCGCGCAGCCTCCTTGGTGCAGTTGCACTTTGCTTCATTTTCATTGGCTCGTTGACTCACAGTTACTTGATTGGCATGTCATCCGATATAGGGCGTGCCGGGCGGTCACTCCCGCAGTGCAGAAATGGATTTCAACAAGTGATGGTCTTTGTATTTTTTCGAGGCGGGGTCGTAGCACGTGGTGAACAGTTGGGCGGAAGTGTGTGGTGTTTGAACGATTTGTCAATTTGTTACTGATTGGAATGGACTTTGGTGCCGTCGAGATGTCATGATATATTCAGTTTGGAGATATTTTGTGGATAAATTAATTGATCGGAACTCATATCGTGATATTATTTGTTTGTCCGATTTCGGTTTCTCTATTTCTGCATCGGGCTATATTCATCAATGGACTGCCGGTGGGATTCTTCAGGAGGAACCTAGTCCTTGTCCGGATGTCCCCTCGTCTCAGTCTGGTGGTTGTGACGGTCACAGTGTTCTCTCAAAAGGATGGACGAACTTGGTAAGCATTGTCTTCAATTAAAGGACCAACTTGGGTGTGAGATTTGTTGGTTTTTCGTCCAAAAATGGCTTCCAGCAGGAGAATGACTCCTCCAAACAGGATAATTGACAAGTCATTGAACTGCAATAAATGTAGAACGGGGTGTAATCGTAGGCCGGCCTGAAATTTACATGCCGTGTCCAAAACTGCCTCGCAACACTGTCGAAAATCACAATTAGGCCTAGAACTCGGCATTTTAGTGTGCTACTACAAATGGCAGTGCAGGTGGGAAGCAGGCTGGCCAGGTAAATACCACGCCCAAAAGTTGTCCCTCCGTCAAGACACCCCTGTCTCACGACATTTGAGTGTAAATATAATTGCAAGGATGGCCAACACGGGGGGGGGGGGATTCCGAGTAAAGTCCAAATTCATACCAAGACTGAAGATTAGGCGGGCCTGGCTGCGAATTTTTTTTCCCTCAACCTTTGGGGCACTATAGTGTACATTTGTACAGGGACTTTCAGCCAATCAGATTTCGACCAATAACATGACGTCAGAAGTCTTAGAAACTTTAGAGCAGGTGGTAGAGCGCTCGTCAGAAATGGCAGAATACGATGTTCGATCCAAAGGTCGCGAGTTCGAATCCTGGTTGTGGACAACATTTTTCTTTTTCTTTTTTATTCTTTAAATTATTTTTTTATAATGCGTTTCTTTTCCCTTGTTATTTAGATTTTGGATATTTGAGTTATTTCTGCTGCCTGCAACATAACTACAGAAAGGACAATAACATAACAATAGCCCATCTCCAAGATCCATTAGGGATAGTCCTTCAGATATTATATTGAGGATGAATATACAATGAGACTTGTCTTATGAGAATGGTCTTAATTCCTCCAGTATGAATATGTTTCTATTGTGTATCAATTGTGCGAGGGAAGATAATTCTGGGCCACCCTCCCTATAGAAAGCGATTACTGATGGTGTAAGAATTAGGAAACTTGTTGATTTCTGCACAATAATGAATTTAAACAAAATCAAATTCCAGCTTCCACTTGGCAGCAACATCGACAATAAATGATGGAGGCAGATGGATTCAGGATGGAACCATTATCTCAGACAGAGGATATGGACTAAGGATATGGACAGTCTCTCGGAAATTGAGGATATAGAAAAGTAGGGTATGGACAAAAATACGGTAGGACATGGACTACATAATTGTTGGATGAAACATCATTATAAGGTAAGGTAATTAACACCTCTTTTCCCCCACTCGCACAGGTAGGTCAGACTGCAAAAAAGGGTAAATTTGACCATTTGGGCCAAAGACTCCCTCAGGGTGGAGAGAGCAAATAAATTTGAGTATTCTGTCTGGGGACTAAGAGACTCAACACCAACAGCATAAAAAAATAGTCATTAGCAAGACGTCATTGAAGTGTAATAGGCCGCTGATATCATCATGCAATAGACGCCGGCTGATGAAACTAATGTTAAAATTTTCCATTTATATAAATGTCCCAAGCATGATAATGCTCCCATGCTCTCTTTTTCTGGGCAACATCGAAACAGAGGAAAGAAAGAAAAGGGCTAA
Source organism: Lineus longissimus (assembly GCF_910592395.1). Classification (NCBI taxonomy): domain Eukaryota; kingdom Metazoa; phylum Nemertea; class Pilidiophora; order Heteronemertea; family Lineidae; genus Lineus; species Lineus longissimus. Next base: position 4,010,921 of record NC_088314.1, read on the forward strand.
ATTCATGTCATTTAAGAGGTGAAATTTTTCAAATCTTTCAATCAAATTAGTTCTTGTCTTAATAAAAGGTCTAATGAGCTCTAATTTGAGACATTCAATGAACGCACATTTTGCACCCGGTGCAGATTTTCAGCACAAAGGCAAGGGTAGTTACTAGTAACATGAATTATATAACTACTCCAAGAAGGAGGTTGTTGTTCAGGGCTTCCCATATTTATCATGATGTCACAGATATCCACGGCTGACTGACTGTTACGTCTTTACGACTTTTACAACTGTACATGTTTCCTCTGTTTCATGGTGGCCCTTTTTCTGGTATGCCCACTTGTTTTTCAGTTACACCACCAAAGGCAGGAGGAATGAGTCTAGACAATTACTTTGACTTTATTTAAATGCAACACATTTGACATGAATTGCCAAGTGGACCGGTCACATGACGATCTCGGAGATGCCAGATGCCAATAAGAACTGAGCATTCTTTGACAAACAGTATCTTAAAAGACTCATTGACTTTTGCTGGTACCCAGAGACGGTGCCACACTGACAAAATCATAACTTGACTAGGTTAGATTTATGTGAAGTGTAAGGGAATAGTAGATGAATAAAGTTGGATGAAAATCTTGATGTCTCTGTTTGTTGTCTTCATCATTGTTTATATCTGTTCTATTTTAAGACTAATAGTCAATATTAGGCATAAATGTCATAAATAAAGTTGGATGAAAATCCGATGTTTCTGTTTGTTGTCTTCATCATTGTTTATATCTGTTCTTTTTTAAGACTTAGGCCTATAGTCAGTATTAGGCATAAATGTCACTTGACGCACACCTGAAAGTACATATCCGTCTGGCCTTTTGTTTCCCTGGCATGTGCTTTTTGCTATTGGTTCTCCAGCGCCTTATAGTAGCCTACTGGCCATCTAAAGTCCCGTTACTGAACCAATCCATTCAGCACCGTTTGAACAGGTGTCGTTGAATACAACACAGTTATGATTTCATGCTTGGCCTATTCAGCCTAGTGAGACGCGGTGGCGCAGTGGTAGAGAGTCGGACTCATGATCCGGAGGTCGTGGGTTCGATTCCCGGCTTAATCGTCACTTTGTTTCTCCTACTGGTCGAGTTCAAGAATGAGCGCTTTGTAGCTGCTCCTTGAAACCCCAGATTGACTTCTGTGGAGACCGGGATGATGATAGTCCCAAAGCGCTTGAGAATACCCAGCTATTGAGTAATTCGAGCGCTATATAAGCGCCGACTATTATTATTATTTATATATTATATTCATTGAAATCATAGACACTTAGTAACTAAATTATATTTAAAATCACATTCAGATTTGCTTCAAACTATGCAAATACTGTCATGTAAGTACATGTGGTTTCATTTCAGGTAGGTCAGATTCCAAAGAAATTTAATGATGTCGAGACTCCTTTGCGAAGAGAAGCAATTCAGAAATTGAGTAGCCTGGAGACAAAGATATCATCATCACCAACAGCATCAAGAATTGGTCATCAACATAGCCATCGACCACCGATGTCATCAATAGATGGGATGTTATAACAATGTTAAAATACATTTCTCATCAAATCAGTTTCATCAAACTGTAAATGCATTTGTCTATTTTGTGATAGGTTTTTGTTTTCTCTGAAAGAATTGTTCTCACTTATGTTGGCATCTGTGAATGGCACTGATGGGTGGTTTGGGGTTTAACTTAAGTCTTCTGAGGTTTTTCAATACCATTTCTATTTTTTTTGGTCATATCTCAAGAAACATTCACTCTAAGTGAGATCTTTGAAAATATGTCGTTTATTTTAAATCGGATCAAGCTTAACATAGTTTTTGAAAGATTTTGACCTTTACCTAATTTCCTAGGTCACCTAGGTCAAATTCTATGTAACTGTAACAGTAACTATATTCCTGTCATTTTTGACCACAGCTGAGCACTAGCCATTTTGATGAATCGCAATTTGTTTTTTCCTCTGGGGGACACTCAGGTGTTATGATCTTTCAGTTCACCTCACCTGGTGAGGTCAGATCAGTTGTTTTGTCCACTCTGATGATTTCATCTTGCACACCACCTGGGGTGCAAGCCCCTGGGTCAGGTCAGGCTAGGTTACATGGTTTCCCTGCTGGTTGGACCGGTTATCCACTGGTTGCCTCTGAACCAGTCCATGCACCTGTTCAGGTCAGGCTCAGGTCAGATCAGAACAGGTGCCCGGATCACATGCAGGTTCCTTTTGAATATCTTCGGGTTTTCTTTGGATTTGCAGTTTTCACTTCAGGATCAGGTGAAGCTTTTCTGTCTATATAGTCAGGTCAATTGTCATAAAATACTATGGGGGGGGGTCACTCTGATGTCTTTGTCTTTCACGCAACCTGGGGTGCAAGCCCCCAGGTCAGGTCAGGCTAGGCTCCACGGTTTCCTTGCTGGTTGGACCGGTTATCCACTGGTTGCCTCTGAACCAGTTCAGGTCAGGCTCAGGTCAGATCAGTCATTTTGTCCACTCTGATGTTTTGATCTTGCACGCAACCTGGGGTGCAAGCCCCCCAGGTCAGGTCAGGCTAGGCTCCACGGTTTCCTTGCTGGTTGGACCGGTTATCCACTGGTTGCCTCTGAACCAGTTCACCTCACTGGTTCAGGTCAGGCTCAGGTCAGATCAGTCATTTTGTCCACTCTGATGTTTTGATCTTGCACGCAACCTGGGGTGCAAGCCCCCAGGTCAGGTCAGGCTAGGCTCCACGGTTTCCCTGCTGGTTGGACCGGTTATCCACTGGTTGCCTCTGAACCAGTCCATGCACCTGTTCAGGTCAGGCTCAGGTCAGATCAAAACAGGTGCCCGGACCACATGCAGGTTCCTTTTGAATATCTTCGGGTTTTCTTTGGATTTGCGGTTTTCACTTCAGGATCAGGTGAAGCTTTTCTGTCTATATAGTCAGGTCAATTGTCATAAAATACTATGGGGGGGGGGGGGATGGCCACTCTGATGTCTTGATCTTTCACGCAACCTGGGGTGCAAGCCCCCCAGGTCAGGTCAGGCTAGGCTCCACGGTTTCCTTGCTGGTTGGACCGGTTATCCACTGGTTGCCTCTGAACCAGTTCACCTCACTGGTTCAGGTCAGGCTCAGGTCAGATCAGTCATTTTGTCCACTCTGATGTTTTGATCTTGCACGCAACCTGGGGTGCAAGCCCCCAGGTCAGGTCAGGCTAGGCTCCATGGTTTCCCTGCTGGTTGGACCGGTTATCCACTGGTTGCCTCTGAACCAGTTCACCTCACCGGTTCAGGTCAGATCAGTCATTTTGTCCACTGATGTTTTGATCTTGCATGCCACCTGGGGTGCAAGCCCCCAGGTCAGATCCGGCTAGGCTCCACGGTTTCCCTGCTGGTTGGACCGGTTATCCACTGGTTGCCTCTGAACCAGTTCACCTCACCGGTTCAGGTCAGGCTCAGGTCAGATCAGAACAGGTGGTGCCCGGACCTCATTCAGGTTCCCTTTGAATATCTTCAGGTTTTCTGCATACTTTGGATTTGCGGTTTTCACTTCAAGATCTGGTGATGCTTTTCAATCTCAATTTGTGTCTATATAGTCTGGTATCCAGGATCACGGCATTTTGGTGGGTAGGGAAACTAAATTGGCCATAGCTCAGCAGTGGAACATCCCATGACTTATGACCAATCACACCCAAAATCTAGCACTTTTCATGAAGAAATGCTTAAAAGTTTATAGAAATTTGTTTGGGTTTTTTTTTGTATGAGTGTCTTGTAGAACACATGTCAATAGTTCAGGAAAATTTTAGGCCCGGAAAGGGTCAAAATGTGATGTCAAAAACTGGATGGCATTCACATCATATTTCCGGCTATATCTGGCTTCATATTTGACCTAGGATGAATATTTTGGTGTCAAGTTATAGGTTGTAGGGGTCAAGGAATCTATTAAGACTATTGGTGAGGTTTTTGGGAATTGCATTATGGAAAATCCAAGATGGCCACCATGTTGTCCCCCAAATTCAGTTATTGGTCATAAATCGGTCCACATTCATAACATAGGCTGACAAATTTGGTGTCTAGCCATAGGTTTGAGGGGTCAAAGTATACATTAATACTATTTTTAGGTTGTTAATTGTTATTTTTAGGTAATTGCATCATGGGAAGTCTAAGATGACCACCATGTTGACCCCGAAATTCTGTTATTGGCCATTAAACTCGATCCAATCAATCAATCAATCAATCAATGTTGGCATTTGTTCCACAGTTTTGGAGCAGCTACCACAAAGGAACTGGGTCTGGCACAAGGGTCTGGCACTTGAACCGAGGAATCTCAAGAAACATTGCAGATCCTGATCTAAGGCTTTGGCGATCGATCCTTTAAATAAAACTATTTTTGTCGGTTGTTATGCAGTTGCATCATAGGAAATCCAAGATGGCTGTCTCTCTGGACCCAAATTCAGCAATAACTCGGTCCATGTTTTTTTGCGTGGGGGAAGGGTTAATAGCTCACCAAATATTAGATTAGAAGCGAGTAGCGGAGATCAATTTATTCCATCTGGTCTGGATTTCACTCGTCCTCCACCAACCTTCATTCACTCACCTCACTCACCATGCAGGCAATGGACTTTGTGACAGTGGCGCACAAATGAATAGTGGAGTAATTAACGTGTCCCAGCTACAATTCGTTGATATTTATCCTTCGGAACATGGTGAAGACACAGTAACAGGAGCTTGTATTGTGTCTAGATCATGGTCAGTAAATTCGTCTTTCACCCTAACTACATAGTTGTCACCCTGGCAGTGAGTGTTTATCTAGGCCTCCTCTCCATCCAACCTTTGTCATTAAAAAGTTCTTTGACTGAGCACTCTCAAATCTTCTGATAGTGCTGTGTCTGCTCAATCCATGCCTACTAGTCACACCACAGACTAGTTTGGTCTTCTTGGTTTCGAGTCCTCGCAGAATGGCATCTGGTCTTTAAAGGTTGCCAGGTCTTAGCTGGGTATGAATTATGTACATTTTAGAGCAGATGTCCATGAAGAAGCCATATACCCTCTTACATTGAAAGTTTAGCCTCCTACCCAATAATCCTTAGAAACAAACTAAGGTCTCAAAGCAGCTCTTCCCCTCCAGCAAGCTGGTTTGCTCCAGTGATTCAGAATGAACGTTACAGGGATATCTTTCTGCAGCATCTCTATCATCTAACCCCACATTGCTCTGTGTCACATTATTGTCTCATCCCAGCATTGTCTTCCATCCATACTTAAGGGCATATTTGAAGGCCGACTTGCTCCAATTGCTTGCTGCAAGACTTGTCCTGCCTTTCAGTCGACCACTCATAGCAGATTTTGGTATCTCCTCAGACAGCACCTCCCATGTCGTGATGACCTTGCGTCGGATTGATATCCATCCAATGCAATGATATTTTGATAGTCTTTATACCTTGCTCCTTTTCCACCATGAAGTTGCCAATTCTCCCTGTCCTGAGGGTAATACGGTACCCTTCTTTTTTCTGGGTCAATTCTTCTAGAAGGCGTTCTGGTTCTGGTATATAATCGACAATCCACCAACTGGAGTTTGACGTCGAGGATGTGGACTTGCTGGATTCATTAAATCAATGAATTTCAGGCCAGTGCCATCACGACGGCAGGTTTCAATTTCCCATCATGCAGTTGCATTACAACCACATGAATGATTTTATAACAGATTTATTTACCCCTCAATGCACCAAAATTGTCAGCCTGTATTATAGACATGGAAATGTTTTATTTATTTTAGGACTATAGTCTCAATAAATTATGTTGAAGTTATGGCCTGTGAACAACCATCGGGGCTCATCATGATGCAATTCCCCAGCAACCTCATAAATAGTGAATTGTGGCCCACCGCCGCAAAATGGGTCGTGTGTCGCGCAGAAGATGAGCCTAAAATGACACCAGCACATAATAGAAGAAATTGATACACTCAGATGTCACAAATGGCAGACAATAGTGAAATGAACAACCAGTCAGTCTCAACCTGTCAAGCTCGAAGCGACATGCGACTCATTTTGCTGTGGTGGGTCACAATTCCTTAACCACTAGAAACTATGGCTACACACCAAAACTGTCAGCCAGTGTTTAATATGGACCGAGTTATCACGGCCAATAACTGAATTTGGGGGTCAATATGGCGGCCATGGGTTTCCCATGATGCAATTCCCCAACATCCTCAAAGATAGTCTAAATAGAGCAGATTGAATATCTAAACATTGACCTGTTCCCCACTTTGGGATCGGTAGCATTCAAAATCACTACAACTCCACGCATACGCCTGTGCGCATGCAATGTTTTTAAAACTTGGTAAGGAGTTTGCAGCGTCGACGCACGTTTTTGATGAATGTCATGTCATGTTTGACTTGGGGATGATTCAAGTTTTTTGGCGGGAAATTGTTGAAATGCAATTTGGAATGGCTTGAGTCTTTTGGCTCTAGAATCTAGAATCCAGACCAGTCAAACTGCCTTAATAGAAGTGCCTTACCTAAGAACCAACAGAAGCGTTGGTGCCAATGAATTTTCCTTCCCCGTTATAGTCAGTGGCAATACACTCTCCCGCTCGACATTTTGTAAATGACGAGAAGTGAAAAAACCCTGATTCTGGGGATGCCCCCCTAACCTACTAACTTGACCAAGACCTGTCCCCCAGACCAGACCCCCCCCTCCCAAAACCATGACCTGTCGACTAACCCAAGACCTGACCGCCCCCCCCCACCCCCCCCCCCCCTGACCAACAGCCTGAGATTTGGGCTTTTTTTATTCCTACGTCATATACAAAACCTGAGAAAAAGCATCAAAATCCACAATTCATTGGTACCAACGCTTCTGTTGGTTCTTAGGTAAGGCACTTATCTGTCACCTAAAAGGCAGTTTGCCTGGTCTGGATTCTAGAGTTTGAACAGGTTGCACCTGCACTTTTAATTTCACGCCAAAACTGGGTTGCATAATCCTAGCAGAGGTTTTTACACGCCTGTCTCAAGACATACTTATCATGGTATGGGCCTGTCTGACTGTATGTATCAGACGGGACGGTTAGTCTCAGAGTGCGGAGCGATGGGCGTATATTGCCGCCGCTTTGAAGAACACTTGTTAAAACATCACATGCGCATACGTGTATTGTACGCGTGGAATGGTAGTGATCCCGAGTGCCGACGACTCCGAAGTCGGGAATAGGGCAATGTGAAGCAATTCGTTTTCTCCTGAATAGATTTCTTGACCTCTATAACATATGACTTTACACCTAAATATTCATCCAGAATCCCGAGAAAAAAAATTGCACTCTGAGGCCATGCAGTTGAAATGCACACAGAGGTGCATTCGGATTATCTATAAGTTTCCTTCTCGTAATCTGGGATACAAGGCTGAGAAATTAACATTGTGTTTTGTCAGGTTGATATTACTGAGATCTCTGATATTTCAGCCAAAAGCATTGCCATTCACTGATGCCATCAGACTCGGAGGGGAAGAATTTTTCAGAAAAGTAGAAAATTTGTTGCAAAGTTGGCAAAATTAGTCCCTGACATAATAATGCTCTCCTTTTCTGGTACGATACCAAGTCTTTTTCAGAATTTCCTGAAGTTTATCTTCGGGACTGTTTATGTCATCAGAACAACCATACCAGAGGCAGGAGGAATGAGTCTAGACAATAACTTTGACTTAATTTGAATACAACACATTTGATATGAATAGCAAAATTAAACTCATCTTACAGTCTCGGGAGTAGTGCCTTGTCAATCAAACTTGGCTCAACTTGGTAGCAATCTTGTCAGAATAAGATATGTAGTACAATGATGATGGATAATGAACAGTTGACAAGAGAAAACTCCTGTTGCGATCTTACTCGCTTGACAGGCTGATTCTCAAGTACAGACCAAGTCTACAAGATGTTGATGTTTCGAACTGTTCGAACACTGAAACTTTCTTAACACCAAAACCAAATTTTACATCAAGCTGTCACATGTTCATCACAATATTCTATTAATATTTTCTCACGTGCACTTGTTATAACATTTTAGTCCTATAAACAAGTGTCACAGTGAAGGAAAAAAAACAGCAAGGCAACTCTGTATAAACTGCAAGACACATTAAATATATTCAGAAAATAGAGAGGTAGAGACAATTAATATGCAACACTACACAACACAACACAACTTACTTTGTCTTTAATAGTGCCACATGTTTCATTTCATATTTTTTTACTTTGCAGCTAAATAAAAGAAGAAAAAAAAGAGATGAGATGAGATGAGGCAACAGGGTACCATGACAAAGGACAAGAGGAGTATAAATTTGAAATAATATAACGCACCAATATTCTATTAATATTTTCTCACATGCACTTATTATAGCAAGTGTCACAGTGAAGAGAAAAATCTGCGAGGCAACTCTGTTTAAATTGCAAGACTCATTAAAGATATTCAGAAAATAGAGAGGTAGAGACAATTAATATACAACACAAGACAATACAACTTACTTTGTCTTTAATAGTGCCACATGTTCAATTTCATATTTTACTTTGCAGCAAAAAAAATGAAAAAATGAGATGATCCAAGTAACAGGGCACCATGGTAATATACAAGAGGAGTATACATTTGAAGTAACATAATGCATGAGTAAAATAATTAAAATAGTAAAAAAGGAGCAATTTAAAATGAGTCGAAATACTCTTTAAAAAGCCTTTTAAACATGTTTTTTGAAGGAGTCTGTGCTTGTGAGATCACGCATGCTTGATGGGAGGACAAAACTTTTAAACTGTGTATGAACCAAACCGTTCTTCATAAGATCACGGCCTCTAGAACTCGAGAGATCTATAGTGTGACAATACTCCACAAAGAAAAGAAGAAGACCCTGAAGTATAGACCCTGATGGTATTCAGGGAACCACTATGCTTCCAGTGATATATTTATAATCTCATATTAGTTTTACTTTCAGATTCTAATATAGGAAATATTTAAAAGCTCGTATTAGTTTTACTTTCAGATTCCAATTTAGGAACTTGGTCCATGGTGTTGGAGAAAATCAATGGAAAGAAGACTGAGATTTAGCACAGGACACAGAATTTGTCAGGTTTGTATCACTACTTTGTATCCACAGATAAACTTTCAGAATTGGTCTACAGTTTTCGTTGAAGGAAGGAAGGGACACAGGGGCAATTTTCAAGAAGCAGGAGAGATGACGCTGCTATATTTTTTCGCTATTTTTCATGACGAAGGAGGTAAACAGAGAGATTGACTCATTTCTTGTCATTTTCGAGAGATGGAAAGGAAGAGAGATGATGCTGCTATATTTTTTCGCTATTTTTCGAGAGGAAGGACATGCAATTTTCTAGGAGAAGGACTGAGACTGTTGAGGTTTTTGTCACTAAATCTTATTCACAGTTGTAGTCGGTCTTCAGAGTCGAGAAGGATTCCTTGATGGAAGAAAGGGACACAAAGTGCAGAAGCCGGACAGAGACTTTGTCAGGTTGGTATCAATAATTTGTATCCACAGTTCTACTTTCAGGCATCAACTTTTTCTACCGAGGTTGGTATCAATAATTTGTATCAACAGTTCTACTTTCAGGCATCAACTTTTTCTACCGAGGTCGAGGAGGTTTCGTGTAAGGAAGAAAAAGGACACAGGGGCCCTTATCAAGAAGATGGACAGAGACTTGGTGGGGTTTGTATCAATATTTTGTGTCGACAGTCTTACTTTCAGATATCAACTAGGTCTAGAGTTGAGAAGCATTCGTCTAAGGAAGAGAAGGACAGGGACCCTTTTCGAGAAGATGGACAGAGACTTTGTGATGTTTTAATCAATGTTTTGTATGGTATACTTTCAGACATCAACTTGGTTTACAGGGTCAAGGAGGATTCCTTGAAGGAAGCCACACAGGTGCAGCTTTCAAGAAGCTTGAAAGAGACTCAGGTTTGTATCAATAATTCGTATCTACAGTTATACTTTCAGACTGACTTTGTCTAGAGAGTTGAGGTTTCCTTGAAGGAAGGAACTGGGACACAGGTGCAGCTATCAAGAAGCAAGACAGAGACTTTGTGAGGTTTGTATCACTAAATCGTATCTACAGTTCTACTTTCAGACTTCAAGAAGGAGGATTCCTTAATGGAAGTGACACCAGGGACCAGCCGCCGGTTTCATTGAGATTGTTTGACTTGTTCATTTGAGGCAAGCATTCAGTTTTGTTGTCACCGGTGACTGGGTAAAAAACAACACGAGACTGGCTCATCAAGATGAATGAATTGAGTGCTGATGGAAATTGGCTGGCTGCACACTAAGACCTACATTCAACCAGAAGATGTGGATCATATCCAGAGAGGGTTGTATGACTTGTTGATTTTAGCAAGCATTCGATACTATTGAATCCGAGACCGGAAGTCACACAAACGAGGACTCTTTGATTCCCAATAGATAGGATAACAGGCCAAACAGAATAATTTCAGTTATCAGTTTCAATGGGGTCGTAGGTTGATTGATGCAAGCAGTCTCAGAGAACGTGAGCGATAACCAACTACCATCAAAATTAGTAGAAGGCAGATTCTCAATGGATAGTAAGCCAAGCAAAGAATTAAAAAAACGTTATCAATGTCAAAGTTAGAAACATGGATTTCCTCATTTGATCAGATAACCAGCAGGCAGAGGGTGGTTGTTCCATCGTCTGTCCTCCATTGGCCTGATCGTGTTAACTTGTCAGAAAAACTTAAGTCTTTTTTGGTTGTGTAAGGTCTTCCAACCTGACAAGATAACCAGCTGGCAGAGGGTGGTTGTTCAATCGTCGGTCCTCTAGTCTCCATTAGCCTAATAGTGTTTACTTGTCAGAGAAACTTGGCCTTTTGAGGTTGTGTAAATGTCTTCCCACCCTGATCAGATAACCAGCTGGCACAGGCTGTTTGTTCCATTGCCTCTCCTTGCCTGTGGCGTCTTTGTAGAGTTGTCCATTAAACACTCCCGTCTCCCGGGTAAATCTGGAGAGGAAGTCCCCTGTGAAAACCTAGTAACGCACTCGAAAAGAAAGAAAAAGGGAGCTTTTTTACAAGAAATAGTGTAATTTTATTCACATCATGTTCCCCTTGTCTTTTTGTTCCAAAACGAGTAATGTATGTAAAAATAAAATGCTTCAATTTCAGCACCATTGCTCATGAATTTAACAGTGTCATTTATCAAACTTCAACACGGTCTCATTACAGTACAATATCAATATTTCAAAATGTACAGGTTTTACTTTATTTCAAAGACGAAACTTTCATAGCACAAATGTACAGAAGTACATAAAATTCTTACAACATCATACAGCACCGTCCAGAAGTAACTTGATGTTCCTCACCACATGCCGGATTGATGCAACACTGTAAAGACACAGCTTTACCATGAGAAACAAAGCTCTACTTTACACCATAATTATTTAAGATAACACCCCCGGCGACAGCTCAAGCTCAGGACCGGCCTTGCACTGTACCATCGGTCAAGAGGCGTCGTGAAAGTTTCCAAAACAAAAGGTAGCCATAGTACATGCAAATCATGTAGACTCCTTCAACTTTTAACTCCCCGATAAAAACTTATCCTCCAATCCAGTTCGAGATGGGATGGACAATAGTGCCTGGAGGTCATCCAAGTGCAAATGTAGCAAAAAATTACACCATACCCTACAATCGGCATACCAACACAGCACACTGTACATCCACATAAAAAGCCAAATATGCACAGTACATGATTATCTTCAGCGGCAGAGCCATTGAAATCATTCAAGCATGGACAGTGACAATGATCCCATTGAATACGGATTTTGCCCAGCAGGCATGCCATGGATGAGCAACCAAGGCTCCATGGCGACACGCAGACACAGGGCAGGAATTTTCTGAATGATAGGGAACTTCTGTTTGTTACCAGGCAGTTTTTCACATTATTCGGAATTCTCATTTTAAAATGAGAGCAACTGACGTTGTTGAAGAAGGAAAATATAGGTGGACATGATCACCAGACACGGTTTAGAATTTATAATACCATGTACCAATTTATTCCTCTTGATGGGCAACCACTGTCATGATTGGAATACAAGACTAGAGTGACCCAATCTTAGTACATTCACTAAGACATAAACGACCTAGCTCCTTAACTTTGGACTTGGATGTCACTACATTGCACATCTTGCTAAAACGATGTTAGGACACCCTCTCTAAAAGACACTTGTTACAGAGTATTCAGTTGTAGCTAGCATTGTCTGTGAGGACGCCTTTCAGGACATCATCTGTGTGCGGCACATGTAAAGAAGGGGTCCCTGGACTTCCACTCTATTTGGTTGGCCCAGTACCACTGACTACTTCTTATGCCATAGGCCCAGGTTCAGAGTCCGCAGACTAGGTAACTGCATAATAAGCTCCAGTCCAACAGTTGTTATCTTTGTACAACCATACAGATCGATGCAGGCAAGATTGCGTAAATTCTCCGATATCAAACGCAGGCCCTTGTCTGTCACCTTGTTACACTGTCCGATATTCAGTGTTGATAGTTCCTGAAGTCCCTGCACCAATTTTTCTATTCCTTCGTCACTAATGTTACATGCACTGAGACTGAGATTATTTAGCCGATATAGTCCTTGTGAAATATGAATAAGCGACTGGTCTCCGATTCGTTCACAGAAACTGACGTCCAAATTGGTGATTTTAGATCCACCCTCCGCCAGATATCCAACACCGATGTCACTGATATTGTCACAACTTCGAAGGTTTATTTCACACAATGTTGGCATTTTGGACAAAAAACGTAAGCCAGAGTCGGTGATGCTGCCACAAAAGCTGAGATTTACACTCCTCAATGTAATTAGTCCAATGCTGACATGTTTCAGGGCTTGGTCTGTTAGTTTTTGGCAGTCTTGCAGACCGAGATGTTCCAGTGCCAAAGTTCCAGTAGCAGTATGCGAAATGTTACCAGCCAAGTGTCCGATCCCTTGATCACCAACTTGTCGGCAACTCCGCAAATTTAACCGGCGTAGTTTACGAATGCCCCAGGCACATAATAAGAGGCCAGTGTTAGTAACATTAGTGCAGCCTCCAAGTTCTAGCACCTCCAGATTTTTTAACCACTGGCAAATCTTTGCTAGGCTGCTGTCAGTTATTTGTTTACATAGGCTCAGATTGAGTTCGATAAGGGAGGGAATTTCGTGGCTAAATGCATTAGCCAATGCCACATCGGTTACATTATAACAGCCACTGAGATTCAGGCTTTGGAGGTTTGGGATACCAGCAACGACGTCTTTCAAACTCCGCCGCAAACTGAGGATTTGAATCCGAGAAATCCCTCTGCGAACAAGACTTGGAAACAAAGAGGGATTGGCGCGACGCAAATGCAGCTTCGCCTCTACTCCCCTCCATACGACACGGTGATACCCTGCATCCCGCCAGGCCGTACAGACCTGCACCGCACGTCCCTTTTCCTTGACGTCCAAATATGTGAAGATTATAGCGAGAATTTCGGGAAAAAGACACGAAATATGCACGGAGTGTCTTTCCGCGGAATCCATTTTGAAAGGTCTTCAGTGAAGAACCCACGTGATTTCGTTGACCTATATGCGTATACAATGTATAGCGATAGCGTAGTGTATTGTTAGCTTCTGTGGGTTGGTTCATTACCGGTACATGGCATTGGCACCGGAAATATGGCACCTCTCCGAGGTCAAGAAAATGAGGGAATTTGGGCCAGTGTCATGGATAACGTGCCTGGAAGTGTCCTCGCAGGGTGCTACCGGATGCCTGCACGCGGCAATGAAGCTCCTCGACTCCAATGACATGTTATTATCAAGACAATTCATTTAATTTGCATACTTCGTCGGAAGAGTCCAATTCATACAAAATCTGATAGATGGCGCAATCGGGTTCTGCGGCTGTTCTGGCGGTGAAAGCAAATTGGTCCCTCGATTTAAAAGTCGTACCCTATTGTTGAATGGATGTAATTTTCAACGGGCCTATCTTGATAGATTGTGATCGTGCAATAGAATATTTGTTGGTCCAGTCTCTTACTTTGTCGCTCAATGTTTTTGAGCTTCAAAAAACCTTTGATGCAAATTTGCACCTCGGGTGTCCTATGCATGCTTTTAACCCGAAATTGGTGGCTTGCATTGGAACTAACTTTTTCCCCCTTGTCCGTCATTAAAGGCATTCAAGTGTGTCGGTCAACCATGACTATCTCCTTTGTCCCTCCACCATAAGGTCTAGTTTCCCCTTATGACATCACTATATCGGACACTCGGCGCCCCATTTTTGGAAAGGTGTATAGCTGTGTCCATTGCACATCTTTCGAGAATTTAAACATCTAATCATGCTCTTAATCGGGAAGGTTTGTTAAACTGGTACAGAATCTGATCCCGATCAAAGTACACTCCGGACCTGTGGGTTATCACCCCCCCCCCCCCCCCCCCCCCCACCGAGGAGGTATGACATAGAGTCGCTTTCATCCGGTTCGTTCAAAATTCCCAATTTCTTTCGCGTTCCCTGGGAGAATTCCTCATACGAGTGCTGACTAGCCTTTTGTGTTGTCACTAATCAGGATTGTAATTGATGGACTGCCGACTCCAGCATCGATTTCTTGTGAAGAAACGACTCACCTGAGATACTAGGGAATTGCGCAAGGACAATCAATCAATTCAAACCACCTAAAGGCCACACTTATGTTTTCCGGTGGTTTCTTCTCTGCGCCATGCCGTAATCCCCAAATAAGCGTTTTGCGCAATGCGCTGCCTGACAGAGTATAAGTTTGAATATTCAGTCGCGCAATTCCGATCCATACCACTGCCAGTGCCAGAAGAAATAAAAAGCATCAAATTACAATCCGCGTTGATAAACGCGTGGATTATTCTTCCGCAGTGTTTGCCCCTTCCAAAGTTTCACAGGTAGGTTTTTAGGCCGGTGTAATAGTCTTAAATACCCACCTTGAAAACGTGTCCTTCCCAATCGCATGGTGACAGAAATGTTTTGTTTTTGTAGAGACTAACATTGGATACCTCCGATAGCGCATTGCATTGTCCGTCAGGACTTGTCAGCGTTCGACTTGCCTCTACGGTTGGGCGCTAGTTGTTTTATTGAGCCGCCCTTCGCCGAAATTTGATTGCTACTTTTTTGAACAGCCACACTGCGAACGTTCAGCACTGATTTCTGATGATGCGGTCCTGAAATGTAATCAGAAAAACCTTAACGGCAAGACCATGCCCATGAATCGATGATACCACTCGCCTTGGGAAAAGATGTTCATATCCAGTTCTGACAAATCCAGCGGATAATCGCCGATAACTCAACCAGCAGAATGGTTTTAATGACCATTTTACACATCTCTTGACAATAGCCTCACCGGGGAGTGCGCCAATGGATCTGAGATGTAGAATTAATGAACTGGGCGTTAGCAATGGCATGATCCTCTGAGGCGGCGAAGTCATAGTGAGTAACGCGTTAGCTCCTTTGAATCATGCCTCTCTCAGGAGGACTTGAAATGTTGAGAATGATGCATTGTAAACTGCCATGTGGTTCTGCGTCATGTTGGGACTTTTACCTCAGACTTGACAATTTCTCGGAATCAAGAAGAACTTGTGTGCCTTTTTTCGATGATTGTTCAGATCGAAATTAGACTCTGACAAGTCGGATTCATTCAGGAGACCAGCTGCTATTGGCCAGCTCTGCGGGAAAATCTACCCTAGGATCCTTACCACTGTATTTTGAGCCAGGCAACGTCCAATTCTAAGTGTATACATACGTCAGTCCGATCAGTCGGTCAAAGGGACGTATTTGCCAATCGCTGGGACCTAAGAAACTGCCCATGTCAGCAACAGAGCGTAGGACACTTGTCTTTTCTTTGGTAAGTTGGCGTTGCATATTGTTTTTCTGTGTCTTTTCTCCGGTATGCTTAAGGAATTGGTAATACCACACTGCAGTGTAGGCTGATGGTCACGGGAACCACTGACTTCGCGTGTCGCCGTCTTAACGCGTACACATCAAATGTTCTCCAGCACTTGTCATGTTGTGAATGATGTAGCGAGTGTCGCCGTTTCTGCGCGCACCACATCGAATGTTCTCCTTGCACTGGTGGAGAACATGTAGCACGTGTCACCGTTTCAGCGCCAACACATCAATTTCCCCCCCCCCCCCTGCACTGGTCAGGGACAACGCTTGAAACCGTCAGACGTCGAATTGTTCTCCCTGCTTTGCCATAGCGCATGCCGCTTCTTCAGCGCGGAGTACATCGAATGTTCTCTCTGCACTGGCACTGGTGAGGGATGTAGCGCGTGTCGCCGTATCAGCGCGCAACACATCAAATGTTCTCCCTGCACTCGTTCGGGATGAAGCTCGTGTCACCGTCTCGATCAGCGCGCAACCCATCCGGCCAGTCGGCTGTCTCTGCACTCTTGAGGGATAAAGCGCGTGTCACACAACCCGGGCGGGGCTGCACATCGGATGATTTCAGCTCCTGCTATCGTATATAGCACTGATTGGCTCACCTGATCATCTCAAGGGCCCTAACGATTTCCGCGCAATTGTTGTGAGGTGGTTTTGGACAGAGGCTTTAATGTGAGATGGAGGTTTTCTTCGCGTCTGATAGCCAGGCTATGGCGATATGAACCTTGTGTGAGATATTAGACATCTTGCATGTATTTTCAAAACGTCGTTGTTCTTTTTTTAATAATCTAATCCGATCAGTTAGTTGTAGCTGAAAGTTTAAATGTAGTTGTGGTAGACTGTCTACTTTACACTTTGTAATGCGCTTTGGTCTGTAGAAAATTTGCAAAAAAATTGTTATTGACCAAAGCTGTCAGGCTCGAGTAACGAAAACTACGATCAAAAAGGTCTTAAGTTGTCCAATGTGTTACTCTTAAGTACCGTTCGTGCTCATTTCTAAAAAAATGTGTCATAAGCCCTGTTTGGTCTTCTATTTGCCTCGACATAATCTCCTTCAAACTAAAAAAAAGCATGAAGGATTATTTAATCGTTCAAACTTAATAATGGAAAATTTAATGGTCTTTAAAAAAAATTGTTGGAATCTCGAAATAACCAGTGTGGATTCGAAAATTGCAGTAAAGCACATTGTTGTTTTGGTGCAAGCTCAAATTTGGAAATCCGTGCGATTTTTTTTCTCGAAAAAGCTATGGGCTTTATAATGGATTCTGACTGAGGCTTGATGAGATGATAACGATGAGGACGAGGACGCGGACGCGCACGCCGCTGACGAGGACGGCGAAGATGCTGGAGATTAGTTTTACCCAGTTGACTGCGGAGACGAATACGAGTGCCCTCGTTATGATTCCCTCCACAGGTCAAATGATCCATTTCACATGCATGCTGCATGTTCATCTTCGATGGCCGTGATAATGATTGACAGAACACAACAGTAGCCGTCAGTTCAGCAAAGTTCCAAACAGACTTTTTTCGCCTATCAGAAAATCGTTATCTCCGGTCAATCTGGTTTTGTATGACAATAAACATAGTATAATAACATTAGTGAACAACAGAATGTTTACCCAGAACTGTTAAAACAACTCCCCCAGATTCCACGCGTGCTCCACCTCAAGGAAGACTGGTCCAAATGCTAAAGGTGAAGGAACCTTGCGGTTGCTTGCTACACTGTTTTATTGTTACTAGCAGACGGCGTGGTGAAATTAATCTAGTATATGATAATATGATACTTTGTACCGCAAAATCTCAGCGTGATTTTGATTTTAATTGTTTCCCGATATGTTTTTGATTGTTCACCATTGTTGCCTTGGTGTACGTTTAACATAGACACATCTTGAAGCAGCACAGTCAACATGGTTTCGCTTTTCGCCAAGAACACTCGTTAACCAGGTTGCCTTTGATATCTATATATTTGATAAAAGTCGTTGTGATCCAATATCATGCTCCTTGCGAGGTTCTTCTGGGATGCGTGGTGGGTGTGGGATAGTAATCCTCTGCATGGTCCATGACATAGTGTTCAAGTATGAAATCCGTCTCGTGTTTCTCACAGGCTCTGATGAACTTGTTCACTCTAGGCATCGTGAAGGCGCCCCATCCGGACCCCTGAAAACAACATAATGTATCAATGCCTAATGTGGCTAATTATTCACCTAAACAGCCCAGTAGTTGTGTTATCGCGTTTGTTGAATACCTGCCCGTCTCAGTATATTAGTTTCCCCACAGTCGGCGAAAACTTCTTCAGATTTTCAAAAATGGCCAATGCTCCTCTCGACACGGTGACCTTGTTGTCGTTTCTAAAAGCTAATGGTTCTCTGGTGAGTAATGGGAAGGAACGAGTAGGGAATTCATTCATTCCTTCTTGGAAATTCTTTGGAAATTTACCAGGTCCAAAAGCAAAGCACGAAAATACTGTTGGATTTCTACATGACACATAAGAAGTGCTGGAGAAAATTGAAAATAACACTAGATTTTTTTGAAGAGCCTTCCTGACTGTTTTTGTGACCTTCGAAGTAAACAAGATTTGAAATCTAATACATGTATACATGCATATATGTACATTTTAGGACGCCAAAATAATAGTATATATAAGTAAGCGACCAGGAAACGGTCTGGTATCCGATACAAGCTCTATCTCGGTTACGTGGTTCTATAATCCAAAATCGCCAATCTGCGAACATACCTCGTCATTAGGTGATCTAAGGCACAATCATAACACCGAAGAAGGTTATCAGATATAGGCAGTGACACCAGCAGTCCATCGTAATGAAATATCAGTAACAAACCTAGCATGTTAACAGCGATAATAAGGATTGCTTGGGGAAAACTTTGGATAATTGGATACAGCTAAGGTAATGATGTCCTGGTAATTGGGTAAGATAAAGGAATGGCATTAGTATTGTCACCCTTGCGTGAGTCTCGATTAGCCCCGAGATATAATCTCGTCGGCGATGATTATGCCAAGTGACCGGACACTTTCGATGATGAAACCAATAGGGTAATAGCAACACGAAGTAGTGACATCAGACGAAACAACAAAGGTAACTTTGAGCAAAGATGGACAGTTGGTGGCCTGATGATGAAACTAATTTGAACTATACGTGCATAGTAGCAAAAATACATAAGCGAGCCGTTCTGAGGGTAGTCAGTGCTACCATGAACACGTGAGTACCATATACACACTGATGGTACCATCGACATTCCAATGTATATAGCATGCTAGTAACTGGCACATCAGTTTCATGCCGTTTTTGGTGACGAAGTGGTATGATCAAAGGTATTTATAAGATAAAACATGACATCTTCCTCGTTTCATCATGAGTTTTTAACACACTCCGCCTCTGGATATTTCTGTACATATGACGTACAAATGAATACAAACACACTAAATCGATGGATTCTTATGCTTCCACCTTCCGAAATCCAATTCTAGAAAGTGTATTCAGTGCATCCTGCTAGCATTCCTTCCTATATCAGGTATCAACAATACACCCATTCGTTTGTTCATCAACTGCAGATTAAACAACCGTAACACAAACAGTTGTAGCAATCTGTCAGAGGCGCAACAACTGCTGCTCAACATGATCGGTTGAACAGAACAAAAAGGTATTCATTTCACTAATGACTGCAAAAGAAAACGTTGACTTTTCGGCAGACGTGCCAATTGCATTGTCCAGTCAGAGGCAATGAACGGCTAGAGAAAGCCTGGTCGTTCTGTCCAATCAGAGACAAGTGATGTTGCTTCACCGAAAGATACCTTGCCATTTTCTCAAATTAGATGCAGTGAATTCTGCTTTAGTTATTTTTTTCTGTAACACATGATGCCATCAATTTGCTTAGCTTGTCATCTTTTTACAACAGCGCTAATTTTTATCACACTCGCCTGTTTGTTCACTGTATATCCAGTTGGCGTTAGATTCGTGATTTATAGACTCGCTGTATACAAACTTGTCAATATTTGCTCTTCAAAAATAATTTGGTGGTCTTCTACTCCATGATCCCATTCTTCTTCTTCTTCGTCTTCTTCTTCTCCTCCCCTTCCTTGTTCCTTGTTCCTCATCTCCCTACCATATTCACGGTGCTATAATGTAAGTGAATCAACTAGTAAGATAAGAAACGTGATGCTGATGCTGTTGATGAAGATGTTGAAAAACGATTTTAGATTCGCTTCAAAGAATATTTTCGTTCATGGCAAAATATTAAAGCACCCATGAATAAGCACACGTTGTCCTGCAAATAAAATAACGTGTGAATCGACAGTAACCGCCAAATAAATAAAAAAGCTGAATGCCAGCAGTAGGTAAACTAAGGTGCTTTCCATCACCCTCACGCCTGTTCATTTCACATCAGACTGGTGGGTTTATGGGTTGGAATACCGTGTCCGCTTGCTACACGTGCAATACGTAGTTGTACCTACGTATCCTCCGGAATAGGCTCTTCAAACTCTCCAGAGTTTCTCTCAACTTGCCAATGTTGGAATTCTTGACCCCTTCCCAGTTGTCTTTTCTGAACAGTTACAGTTTCTTTGGATGAAATAGGATTTTCTTTAATGGAATGGGACCAGCACTGAAATAATGTGTTTTTATGACGTATTTTTGGAGGAGGCGGAATAACGTATAGCAAAAGGTCCAGGATGTAATTTTTGAAATAGGTATGTATGAGAACACCCCATTTCAAGTACTTGTCCAACAATTCTTAACTTTGTCACCACTGCAGGGAAGTAATAGATGGAAGAGAAAAACGAAAAAAATACAACAGCTTAGTTTTTTCCCTGGATTTCGCTTGAAATTGACTAATATGTGACGTACATGTACTTCAATTGTTCATTACGCATCAAATCACAGCCCTATCCCAATGCTGCTTTCCCAACTTTTTACTCGAAGATTTTAACATTCTCTCGTGTCCTTAAAACGTTACAAAGCGTAGATATGTCGGAGAACTGATGTTCAAAATGAGCACTTTATATAGGCGTTTGTAACCGGACTGTGGGAGTGGACATATCACTTAAGATACTGACTGTGTTTTCATTGAGCATTATGAAAATAAATTTAGTATCTCAGGTGGGCAATATCATCATTACAAACATTATATAGGTACTTTTCATTAAGTATTGCGGATTTGCTTCATTATTGTACGGCCGTGTTCTTTCGACGGGTCAGCTGGTGGAGAAGGACTGTATAGACATCCTATAGAAATATGTGCAGTGGCCATAGCTCTACGGTAAAAAAACGCCGGAAACCGTTACATCTCGTCTTGTTGCAGAAAGATTTTATCAAAAACAAAATTCATGAAATTTACAGCACCCCCTCTTCATTGGAATACGATGTTTCGACTGATGATTGTGATTATTTTCTTAGTATACTCGTTCGAAGGAAATACTTTTCTCCCATATATTTTCACGTAAATCAAGTTTCGCTTTTCCCAAAAAATATCGACCCCCCCAAAAAAATATCAAAGATTCTTGCAAAAAACTAAATAATAAATATGATTTTGTCTATTAAGCTCGCGGCTACGTCGAATTGAAATCTTAGTTTTAGCTTCCCCATTGAAAATATACCAATTGAAGTTGCATGGTAAGCTCAAGCAGTCTATAGTTAGATTGTATTGTGCTGTGTATGCATCCAGACTTCCAGTGAAGCCGGCTTGACTTTTTAACACTTCACAGCACGCGTTCTCCAACTGCTACCCAAAACCAAAGATCTGATCTCCGGCGAAACCTCAGCGCTTCTCCCAACAGTCAATGTACTTCACCTATCGATAGGACGAAATTACAAACTTAGCTTTCGCTAAAGAGAAAAGGCATTCGGAGAAACTGTAGAGAGCCTCTTTGGGATGTTGTGGTACCCCGGTGCGACTGAATTACCCACTCACTCGAAATAGATACTGTGGAGAATTCCTCTCATGGGGCGCACTGCTCGGTGAAGTTACCATTTAACGAGACTACTGGGGTAGCCTCCGTCGTTGTTTCTCCTCTTGAAAATTGCTTGTTTATCATTGGCAAATGCTAGACGAAAGTACCACGCGGTGAAAAGGTGGTGTAATCGCTGAATCTAAGAGGTTTAAAGGAATGGTCAGTTTCTGTCGATTTCTCAGATCTTTTCAATGGATTCTACAAGACCTTGAAAACTGCGAAGATCTATCCGCCAGCAACGGGTAGGCTCTGATAATCAACTTATGAATTTCCCATGTCTAAAGGAGACTTTAATGTTTTGTCGAGAGTAACGATGGCATCTGATAATCAACTTCATTTCGAAATGTCTTAGGGTTTATGTCAAGTGTACAACTCTTTGGTTTTGTTTGAAGGAAATTTCTCCTCGACGACCCTTGCCCTCCAAATGGCATTAGGCTACATGTTGTTGCGGGCTTTTAGTTCTATCCTTATTGCACTCGACTCAGCTATTAAGTAGTAATTCAAGGGGGATTTGACAATATCAAAACATGCAACAAAATGCGGGACAAAAAGGGGCGGCGAAAATCCACCAAGAATTTCTTTCACCATTGTGGGGTGCAATGGTATTTATTTCTATCATGGTGATCGCCAATTCAAAGGATATTAACTAAATGGACTTCGAGAATGTTGAACAAGTGATATCAAAATAAAATTAAACCTGTTTTGCTTCGAAGTGAACTCTTTTGTCAGCGGAAGTCTTAGACTTAGTTTGCCGTTTTCAAAATGGCCGACGGGCAACTGAACTGGAAGACAACAATTCAAGCGAGTGTATAAAATGAAATGCGCTGAAAATATTATGTTATTGATTTACAGACATGTACTCATGGTTTCATTTAGGCGTATCAAATCACCTTAGGCGATTGATTTTGTTGTACTTGTGGGTGTTAGTGCGTCAATCGTGTTTTGTTTCACTATTCACGAAGTTTAATACCATGAGTTTGTCGAAAAGACACCAAATTTGCTCAGAACCATTACATGAAATGTCACTCGTTTGGGGATAAAATAAGTCACAATACTCGAATAATCTAAAAAAATTATTTCCTGATTTTGAAGTAAGCAAAAAGTGGAGTGTTGTCTGCTTCTGCTACAGTGGAAACATCCGGCGAACGCGCGACAGTCTTGTTTTCTGTCCCGATTGATGATTGCAAGGATATAGATTCCATTTAAGAAAAGTGCCCTCTAATAAACTACATGTAATTTAATTAAAAATGGAGTGATTTCATAATTGACAAAATCTATAATATTATGACATATGATGGAATGAAATGTCCGGTTTATGAACCTTTAAGCTGTAAATGTCTGAGTATTTTGGCGATAATTGATTTAATCAGGGAAGAGTCCAAGATCCGTATTTGACAATTTCGAGTATTTTGGAAGTAATGACAGTTCATTCAATGTCTGAAAGAGTTCCAGTAAATATCCAGAGGCTACAGTTAGAATTGGTACGCAGTCTTTCACCAAAAGTATGCCAGAATAAACCGGCTTTCCACCTCGAAAGGTAAACTAATTACCAAAGTTTTCTGCTGCAAAACATATAACGCGTATTACACGAATATCTCTGGTACACGCATGTTGAATATCTGCACTTCAAGGCAAGTCAGACTCGAATAGTGGGTAAGAAGGGAGTTTAAATATTTAATGGAACCTTCCTCTTTTTGCCCAATAAACCACCACCAAAATGGGCGTTTGTTCAAGGCGTTCGTCCGGAAACAAAATACTGGATGTTTGGAGGGGCGCCTTGATGATAACGTATGGCATAAATGATAGTTTCATGTGGTACGATATACACATTTGCAGTTTCAAATATTGACTGGACGAACGGAGCGTGGAAACAACTGTGTTAACGTCGTCCCCAAATGTGCATCGAATATCGCCAACTTTTTTTTCTGGGGTCACCAGTAAGTGGTCGTGGTTTTGTATGTTTAGTCATACGGTGTCGAAAATTAGCGGAAAGTTTAACTTCAATTATGCAAATGTCACCAAACATTGTGAGCAAATGGTCCAAACCTCCGCAAATATGGAACAAATTCGTCAAAGCATCTATCTACGCATGCGCAGGTTAATTAACATAATTGGTCACTTTATGTAATTGTTTAAATGCTGCCGATTTATCAGAACGCGTCGTTCTGCTAATGAGGGAAACAAATTTTGGTCAAAGTCATTATACAATTAATAAGCAATTTCTAGAAAAACAACCCAGGTTTGTACACCAAGTGTACATGAAGCATACACTGACATGTTCACATCTATATTGTGTGGACAATGGCTCAAGAAATTTGTTTTGCTGATCTGTACTTCAACTCGATCAGTATTAAACACTGACGATAAATTAGATTTTGCTATAGAGACCCTGAGAAAGTTCTTGTTGTTGGTTGAAAGTTGTAACATTTTCTTAATTAAAATTAGTTGCTCTAAAGGCATCTAAATACTTACTGCTTCACATATTAATTTGTTATTTGCATTCTTGATTAACAAGGTGTGGGATCGCATGCCCTTTGAGATAACAGAATCGCAGCAAAGGTGAAAGGGAGAATGGTAGCCTTTGACGTTAGTTACTTGTAACATGGCGGTACTATTAAACTAGAAACTTCCTTGCTTGTAAGCAGAGCATAAGAGACCATGCTACTGGCTATATTCACTGCTGCAGAAGACGCATCAAAGTATCAAACCGAAACATCAATGAGCTCGTTCTAATTTTCTAAAAAGTATACCATATGTCCCCTCTCCTCCCCACCCCATCATTATTTTAGTTTTCCTAGCCATCCCTCCCTCTTCGACTTGCCCATATTTTATCTTCAGGAAAATGTGTCATCATCAGATTAACATGTTCACCTTTACAACTAAACAGCCCACAGGAAGGATCCATGCCGGTCGGTACGGACCCTTTCTTCACATTATAGCCTAAGAAAGCAAATTTTCCACACAATTACCAAAACCTTTAGACCCCCATCCCAGGATTTTCCACTCAGTTTGACAGGAAAAGGAACTTAGCATATTCGGCTTTAAATCTGCCAGAATAATTTTCTCACACTCTGTTGGTCAGTGCAGTGCGAACTAAAGTCTCTTTTTAAACTTAAGTTTGTTTTACTGGTGGCGAAGATTTCTGAACAAAAAAGGAATCTACCGCACTATTTCAAAAATGTGATTTATATCTCTTGTTTGCTGCGGGCGTATTCCGAGAAAGAAATCTCTCGTAAATGATATAATCTATCATCATCTACCACCTTTGATGTTGAACATAACAGATTTAGTTTTTTTTTTCTTCTACTCACTGCTACTATTATACTGTACTATTTATTCTACCGATTAAAACATAAAAATATGCGAATTTGCTCAGCTCAACTCGGCAATTCTGTTGTCCCATACAATCTGCCGCCTCTATGATAAAAAGAATGAACGATGTTGGTTGGCCCATGTGGATCCTTTTTATAGACCTTGGGAAAAATAGCTTTTTACTATCGGATACGACATTCATACCCATCTGCTCCCCTAAAACCTCCATCCGTTTGCCGATTCCCAACTAGAAAGATTGACTGGTTCGGCATTTCTTTGGCTGATATCATTACTGGGTAACCAGCAAGAGGACATCAGTAAAGTGAGGTCTGTAGTAGTTGCGAGATATTTCAAGAATCATGAGGTAGGCCTATACAGTTTATTATTACAGCTTCAATAGGCGTTACATGGCAAAGTCTAGCATCTGTTTTGAAGAGGTGTACGCTAAGATATGAAAATGCCTTTTGCTCATCAAGGAACGTAAATGGAACGACTTGAAGATGACAGTAAGATTTCCCACCTAGCCAGATGGGCAAAAAGTAGCAAGCCTGTTGAAAAAAGATATGATGTTGACTAGACCATTAGTTCCAACGACATCTGCGAAATCAAATAGTTAAGAGATGAGTGTTCTTAATGTATGCACAGAAGGGTTGCATCTTCTTGTGAATTCCAGAGTCTACATGAGCTCTCTGAAAACTAAGAGGTCCAAGTTCTCGGTTTTAAGGGTCTCTTACAAAACGTCACGATTATTACAATACAGCGTCGCCTGAAGTGAAATTCTGAACTTGTCCCGTATGATAAAATCACTCTTTAAAATAGTCAGCAGGGGTGGTACGCCATTGTGCCTTTGACAGTTGACCTGACCCTGGGTTTGGATGCCCGGGGGTACATCAATCTGTTTCGCTGAGAACTCTATCGCCTAAGGTCTCAGACTATGGCTGCCTTCAAGGCACACTAAAACTGGAATGACGTCTCGAGACAATGCAGCATGTTTCGTAAGGTGGCAACGCCAACGGCCAATTATTTTAGCAATTACTTTTTCAATTTTCAAGTAAATGGTGTAAAATGGTCAAGTGTCCTTTCTCATCACTTCATCTTCTTGCCTAAACACTACAAACACAAAAGCAATGACAGTTCGGGGAGATGGTCCATGCAGTTTCTAAGGCTTGAACAAGGGTGTTGGAGGGGTTACCTGTACTCTCTCATACCATGAATCTATACCAGGTCAGGAGGATGGTGGTTAACATCCTCCGTCACAGTTTTAAGAACTGTAAAATGTTTGGACTCTTCAAAACTCTCAAAATGTCTTAACTGAAGTAAACTAAAAGGTGTTAACTTCGAAAAGTACATGTGTTTATATGTTACACGAATAAATCAATATGGCGTGTAGGAAATTAGTGTTTGATATTTGAAAATCAGTTCGTCATGAGAGTGAGTTTCGCTATCGGTAATACCATACCACAGCATGCAGCCAATCAGAGCGAAGTACTAGAGAGCTCGCCCAGTGGGCCATCATCGAGCGGGGAAAAAGAGTCATTCAGTCAACGCGACCGCCGCACATGGAGTACCTTTACAACCCCGCGGCGGACTACACGTTCTAAACCACTGCGGATTCTAATATGATATGATAATCAATAAGATGTAGTCACTTTGGATATTTCTTGTGATTTCTATAAACTTTTGCCATGTGTTCATGACGGTGTCTTGTTATTTTTCCTAGGCATATGCGCTGGAGGATTGTTGACAAAATGACGCACTTTCCTTGGAGGAAATATATACTCCCGCTGGCTGCGGCTCTGTTGCTGCATGTTGAGTTGACGGCTACCTTACAAGCAATGTGGTGGTAAGTAAATATATTAGATCAGTTTTATCTTCTGTAAGTGTTACACGTCTTGCATCGGTGCCCTATTCTTGTGACAACAAAAGTTTGCAGTAAGTTACAAGAAAAAATATGATATGATTTATCATACTTTCTTTGTAGCATTATGTCGCAACTGTTGGTCTAATCCTCTTGCCGCCTTAAGTTAAAGGACATCAGTATCATGGTAGTAGTCGTCTATTCTTCCCCTTGGCACTCCTTATGATATATTGCCTTGAATATTACGATATCATAACATTTTAATGAACAGTATTTCAAAATATTCACCTTAAAAGTATGGACTCAAACAATTGTTACCTGAATCACTAGACTATTGTATACTCAAGTGAACCTCTTATGTCCTTAAGTGTAATTATTTTAACAATTTCTATTTGAATAATCGTGTTTGCAGATGCCTCTTCTTAGGTTAACACGGGTGCCAGTCTGATATAAATTGTTCAGTGTGTTTAAATGCAATACTCTTTGCAAATGGTTCCATCATTGTGAGATGGGCATTTTTGATTTAACGATTATTTGAGTTATCAAAAAATCAAAACAGTACATATATTTGGTATTTGCTTAGTTTTGGGTATTAAGTTTACCTTTCGACCTTTGTCTGTAATCCTTTATTTGACGTATATAGAGTCAAGTGCAGCCATATCATATCAGCCAAATCGAAGAAAAAGTTCACACAACAATTTAAGGAAAGATTTGGACACATATCCGATTTCTGTCCTGATGTATTGTTTCATTTTTTTACGTGGTTGCTCTCCGTTGTTAAGGTTTATTTTTTTAATGGAGACATTTGGCATAAGTGCTCTCAAGAGGGTCGTGCACCGACCAGCCCGGGGTATATCGCCACAATGGTGCCCCAGATTACTTAAAAATTGTAACATTAGCTAATTTCTAAGTGAAATATGCAAATTGTCAGATAAAGCGCATATCGCGCTGGTTGGAATTCTCCGTCGAGAAAAGTCCGAAATAGGCATCTTTTTGGCTTTTCCCGGTCTGCTCTGTTCATGACGGGAATTTGCATTTACCTCCAAGAATCCGTCGTGGTAGTTTCATCTAGTATCGGACCAATTGCAGTCTGTAATTCGAAGTATGGGCATTGCAGTTACATTATATAATAGGTGCTACACTGTTTTTTACCTCCTGTTTATGGTCGACATCGCAATGAGTATGCCCAACCGCGCACTAATATCCTGCTAGGCCTTCAACGTCACTTCCCCGGCGGCTCAACGTGGACATCTATGAACATCTTTAGATATGTTATAGCCAAGTTTCAATAAATGATAAGTTATTTTTACATTGAATGTACCGTTATATTACATGCTGAGATGACATGAGGTGCACTTAAACTGCACTTGACGGACTATAGTATTCTTCGTTAGTTTTTAGTGCTTATTCTCTGAAATGGATCGGAATTTATGTTGAAAACTTGGT
This sequence comes from Lineus longissimus, assembly GCF_910592395.1. Taxonomy (NCBI): domain Eukaryota; kingdom Metazoa; phylum Nemertea; class Pilidiophora; order Heteronemertea; family Lineidae; genus Lineus; species Lineus longissimus. Next base: position 4,039,378 of record NC_088314.1, read on the forward strand.
TGAAAGCATGGACTCGTATTTGTCTGATACTCTATACGAGATATCAGGGTACTGTACGTCAATCAATCGAAAGATAATGTGTACGCATATCTATTCTCACAATTTCAACGACTTGACTGAAATCATAACCATAAAATCCGGATTTTACTTTCCTCTACCAACAACTGCAACTGTTAAATATCCCGTTTGTGATTTATGAGGCCTTTACCAAAATCACACCTGTTCGGAAGTGTAGGCCTAATTGGCTAATCATCCTAATAAGGCACTAATAGTTCGCAAATAGCTCTTGTCTAACCATTTGGTGACCAGTAATGGCAGGCAAGGTGTCTGCCTGTACAAATCTATTATCGAAATTATTTGTCGCTAATTGTCCAAACTTGATTGAATGGATGGAATGTTATGGCGAAGAGTTCATTTCACCCAAAGTCGACAATATTTTTTTAGACGAGGGTCATTTGATCTTCCTAGCCGTGCAAGGCGTGGGACTGATGATAAATTAAGGCGACACCCTATTGGGCCGAATTTGACCACGATAGCTAGAAGGTGGACGGTGGCTGAGCACCGAACACACAACTTTGCCTGATCATTCGCATTATAGACATTTATATACCACCAGCCTTTTTGTATCATTGGAATGCCAGTCCGCGTGCCAGTACTAAAAGTATTTGTAGAAAAAAGCACCCCCACAGAGTCCGACAACTCAAAGTGTACTCACATCATAAAGCATAAATCTAACACATGTTGTGACGATTCATAGAAAGTCGCCACGAAGGAAACACAATCATTGATGATCTCATAGCAGTTAAAGGGGATTACCATTGACGAATTGAACATTTCATGCTATATTCCGCATCTTTGAGTTCTTTGAGCTAACAAGACTCATGAGGAATCGCCAAGCGTATCATGATGACTTCAGTTAGTATTTCAGCAATGACAGAGCGTTGTTTTTGTGGCATTCATTTATTTAGTTCACAAGTTAGGTATTTAGAATTCGAATACTAGCTGTCTATAATATCTCAAAAGCAGTGTTCTTTAATATCGAGATGTCGTGCTTGAATGACCCTACCGCAGATATTGTCAACACCAACTCATAATAGAGCTAATAGTCCTAATCTAATCATCGACAGAAGGTGCCACACTTTTCCCAGGACCTATACACACTTGGGCAGTGACAAGAGAATAAGTTTACTTTCTTTGGTCCTTGTTAAAATAGATGACATATGCCTAAGTACACGATAAATACAACGATGATACGTTGTCCGTTAACCCACTTTTCCCATTAGTGTTATTTTAACCAAGATCATTAACCATGTATCACCCTCGTTGTTACTGAAGAGTAATGTCTGAATTCTAGCTGCCTATCATTGGCGTGACCGCTTGATCTGTCAGGTTTACTTAACCTATGGGGATAATTTGGGAAGTTTTAGTTACAGCTACTGCTCACAACATTAGCAGCATCTTGGGACAGCATACTGGTCATCATCAGCATCATCATCATCATCATCATCGTCATCATCGTCGTCGTCGTCTACCACTGAAGCAATCTTGCTTTGTCTCAAAAAGGGTCTACTCTAAATAATTGAAATCAAATCGTATCTCAGCATGTATTTTGGTATTCTTTCGCTATTAAACATCAAGTTTAAAGATGATCGCATGAAAACTTATCGGTGTATCTCAACATGAAGATCGTGCAGTAAACACTACTTTCTTTGATTATAGATCTGATGCTATCACATGATACATCTAGAGTAAATTAGCTTATTTATCATTGACCTGTCAGATTTACATCAAAATATTTTACCACTGAAACGCAGCTTCTTAGTCTTGGTGTCATCTATCTGGCCATAATGGTAAACATAATCTTAGTAGATTATCAATTTCAGATGTTATCTTATAGCCATCTTATCAATCTACTGCAGTTAACATTTCAAACACATACCCTACTGTTTTCTACATTAGACTTCCCTTCGATAATGTAATTACATTCATATCCATCTATCATTCATTAATATCATGGCATCCGAGAAAATCAAAGCTTAATCCTTTAACAATCATTTTCCGGAAGACCAAATTCACTTCCACATCGTACAGATCCAAATGATGCTCTGTTAAGAAATCTCGCTCGATGATGATAAATCTTAAAATCATTGAAAGTACACGAGTTTCCAGAGAGTCCCTTGAATTATAGCTGTTATCACACTCTATCTTCTGCAGTGTCAGCGGCAATAAACAATTAGCCACGTTACGATTTGGATGTTTATAAACAATTACTTAAACGTAATTCGCTGTAATATTAAACAAACTGACCGATAACGCCTGATAAATTTTACAATGCTTATTTTGTCGAAAGCGCCGACCTAAGAATTCCTCTCCCGGCCTTGTAATATAATCTACGAGTTACTGTGATATACAAACCATGTTACATTCTGCGTACAAATATTTTCAGTATCATTTTTCATTGATTGTGCCTATCTTATCTTGGTTGGTTAATGTTGCGATAAAATTTTGCAAGTGCCTTGCCTGACCGATTAATGACCTACAGCGAAATGTTCATTGTCAATTATATTGATGGCATGAGAAAAACCACGGCAATTCATACCAGTACACTTAAATTTCCGAAAGCAAGGTTGACTGGAAGCCTTCCCAAAATAACGGATTGGCCCGACTCCTTGTGATAGGCACATTTCTAAGTTCTACACTGGTGAGGCCGAACGCAACTTCCGATTCGCCAGTCCAACATGATTTCTCCAAAAATGTTGATGTCTTAAAACGTTTCTTCCCCTTCCAATCACGCGGGCATTACTCTACAGCTAACCTTTCTAACAAGGAAGACCAACAGCTAAAAGTATTGGGAAAGCTATGATGCTTCACAACTGCTGCTTAGGCCATTAATCAATCGTCCAGCAAGAAACTGAAACCGTTTACTAACACCTATGGGGGGTTGAACCGTCAGAAACTATTACGTACGATATACTCATTCATTAACCTAACTTCATGAGTAAACAACAAAGCACCGATAATTTCTGATGATGAAGCTGGAAAATTTAGTGAACTTCCTGTTGCGATGAATGTAAAAATTCAATAGAAATCTTATTTGACCAACATAACGTACATGTATATCTAGCCACAGTTTCGGAGGTGCTTTTTTTGCTTGCAAATAATATGTCTACATCATCCTGTTTGAAAGAAGTTCGTCACTTTCAGAAAGATCGTGTTTGGTATAGTGTCCTGCGAAACTGTCCCGTACTTCTCAATATACAAAAACTGACCCATCTCTTTTGCCTCTATTTTCAGGAATTTAGGTGTAAGCGGACTATTTCGAAATCCTCAAATGTTTATTCTCGGAGCACAACCAATCTGCCATCAGTTACCGGGACTTTCGCCGGGACAGAAAAAATTGTGTATGTTGTACCAGGACCACATGCCCAGCATAAGCAGGGGCGCACGAGTGGGAATACAAGAGTGTCAGTGGCAATTCAGATTCAGGAGATGGAACTGTAGTACAGTGGATAACAGATCTGTTTTTGGATCAGTAGTAGCAATAGGTAAGTTGCTACATGTAGATAGAGATATAAATATTGTGAGACAATGGCTATAAAGTTTTTTCTTGCTATGTCTGGCCAAGCGCCTCGAGGGGAAGCTTCAATGGTACGTTATGTTCCTTCTGTTAAAAATAATGTGAGGAACTGGCCATAATATTCAACCCTGTCGTATTCCTGTCTTCAACTACCTATCGGCCGTTTCTTCTGAGTGAAACAAACGATTGATACTGATAGCTACGTTGCAGTCCTCTAAGCATGTGCGTCTGTTAAACCATGTTTAAGCGACACGAACGAATCTCTGCTAAGGCACCCTATTTTGTGAGAATCTTGCAAAGGTCTAACATTAGGGTACCGAACCGAAGCACCCAGTAACGCAGTAGGCTAGTGCTCGTGGTTAGTTCGTCGTTGCTTGAGGGTACCATTCACCTCGAGTGCGAACCCGCCTAACTCTTGTCCCCTGAGGCGGTTTCCTCGTCCACAATAGCACGTACAACACTTCAAGTGCCACGCCGGAGGTTAAAGGAAACCACAAAAAGTCCGCTTTGCTTGTTGATTTGAACCGATTCACTCAATTCAAACGTCTTGGAAAGGGGCTGTTCGGACTTTACTAAAATATAGGCAAAGGTGTTTTTATAAAGATGATCAAGTGTCAATTATTTTAAATTTTTTTGCCTCAGACTCAGACGAAGGCAATAAGAAAAGTGGAATGAAAGAACATTCCATAACATCATGCCCAAAACATATTTTTTAATTGTTAAAATCTCATTTGCTTGGGAATTTGAAAGTAGAAGTTTTCTTTGACACGAGAGACTAAAAAACGTGTGGTATACGACGTTTTACTTGGTATCTAACCCGAAATATCCGTCACGTCTCGTCATCTTAACGCAGTGATGAATATGATAGTTAGCGGAACTAATTTTCAGTTGAAATCAAGCGTAACCCGCGGTTGTTACTAAAGCCCACAATCCGACACACCAATTTCTCTTCTGTCTACAATATTCTCCATAACAAATTTTACCAGGTGCTAGTATCATCAATGTTTGCATTTCTTGCATTTTCATCGCTGGCCAGTGTTTCTTCCCGGAATTCTAGACAGTGTTAGGAAAGCAATATGTTTGGGGAAAAACACCAAGTTATGAAAAAATTCATGGTTGCAAAGAGATTGACTACAAGACTATAATTAAGCATGTTGGGAAAAGCAACTTTGATTGAAAATACCATAAAGCTGTGAAATATTTATCATGGTCGAAAAAAGATGGACGTCTCGACCGTAAATGGAGTTTGGAAAAGCATTATAGTCCTATTTTGGTCAACGGTACCAAACTCTGAAAAATTTATCAATGCTGGTAGAAGAAAGGAAAAAAAATCCTGATGTTTGTATTGGAAGTCAAAGCATCATACTGAACGCAACAAATCGAGAGAAAAAAAAAACCTTCACCATTGATATGTTTGTAATATAATATTACCTGCCCTGCAAAACCATCTCACATCGGAACGTAAGTTCTATTGCCAGCCAAATGTATGTAAGCATTGCTCTTTTAACAGTCCAGCGAGATACACAGTTCAACATACACACAAGTTGGATTAGATTTCGCCATAAGCATACTCAAAAACCCTGTACACGCACAACGTTAATGCATATCAAATTTACTTCTACTGACTTCTGAACTATATTGTATAGTATCAGATTTAAAGTCCATGCTATCTTGATCCAACAAACTTGCACAAATACGCAGACAGTATACATGCAAACCACACTGGACCTGTTAAGTTTGAAAAGCACTCCACAACACTTTAACCTCAAGTCTTCTTAATTGCTGACCCTCTTTTGACAATGATTTCATTACAAAGCCTCCGATATCTTTCAGAGAAAGGCTTGACACCATTTTGAGCTCATTTCTTCATTTTCAAAAGCTCAAATCTTTCAGGAAAAGTCCTTTTTATCGCCAAGCCCATCTCAATGGAGTGCCGGGTTTTTACTAAACCAAATAGAACTTGTTTTTTAACCCCATGCGTGCGATTTTATTATCTCAATCACGATATTGTGATGTCCAATGGTGAACACGTCGCCCCTCCTTTCGTTAAGCTTGCTGCATGCTCACGAAAATCTAACAGCCATCGAGCAGCGATTGAATAAGTCCAGGATTTTCAAAAAGCAGCACATTCGGTCACACATTGACCATTCAGAAGGACGCCGTTTGCATCATCGGTGTAAACATGAAGAATACGCCACTGGTGATATTTGGGGACATCTTGTGGATGTTGCTGGAATGGAAAGCATGAGAGAATGAGTAACTGGTTGAACCATTGACTGCGTTCGCTATCGTTTCCTTTCGTGCACTTTATTGGCGGCGCAGTTTCCCTGCTCTCTCCTTCTCTCTGTAGGCTTTGTCCACGGTGAATGACACACTATGGGGGCCAATCTGCTGCCACATGAAATGTACTTTATTCAATCATTGTGAGACAATGCCGCAAACGCGACACATGCCCATGCGACATCGTCGTTTCCAGGTAAAGATTTGTAGTAGACAAGACATTGGTAAAGTGATGGTCAAGACTTGCATGGACAAGGTTGATGTCGTCTACATCTCATTCGCTGCACATTGACTCTGTGAATCCTGTGCTATGTATTTCATAAAACATACTGCATACATGCAATGTACGCACGTTCATTGAACCAAGCGTGGAGTGCAACCAACTCATGTCTCGCGTGTCTGTACCCACTGAACCTAATCAATTCTCAATGAAAAACACGAAGCCATTGAAATGTAGCACAGATTGTTTTATCCTTGAGATTGAGTTTCGATCGCACTCGGCTTCCTTGAACAGGTATGATATATGTCATTCTAACTAGTATCAAAACACTTGTGTAATTAGTATAGATAATACACTGCACCGCGATCTCATATTAGTTTGAATAGCTTGATACAAAAGGTAAAAACGATCGATGGGAAATTGAATGGGGTGAATATCGCCCTCCCACACATTGCATATATTCTATCATTATTCTATAGATAATTGATGTAGCATTTAATTGGCTTCATTTGGCTCCGTGTGATGGACCCATTGCGGGAATCATCAGGTACAGGTGAACTGTGCAGATGATTTGTTTGTGCACTATATGTAAGAGCAGTGGTTCAAAGGAACTTCACACAACATGAGAACGGATTCCGCCAAAATCTCCGCACAGGGGCGCGTTAGTCGCTATTGTTGTCGTCGTCGTTTATAGGAACGTTCCTTGCCAAATAAAAAGAACACCAGAAAACCCCTGAGAAGGAGGTTGGTTTCCGCCATGTCGTTGTCCTCTGAATTATGAATGGACTCATTGGGACTCGGAGTGGGCAGGATAGACAGCGGATTCAGAGCACCAGTAAAGCATCGGGATCAGTCAAGTTAATGCCATGAAAACTATGATAATTTATTAATAATCTTTTGAAAAAAAGATCATGGTAACATGAGAGTCGGTTCGAGCTGAGGTATGAAAGATATGCCGCCATTGCAGAAAAAGAACCACGGGTCTTCTCGAAGAATGAATGAACATGATGTGAAATGCTGTTCGTAATGTTTACCAGTGATAGAAACCTCTACATATTACATGTAGATCCAGTGAAACAGCGCGGCGGCCGGGGTAACAGGTTGGTGGAGATGCCCCCGATAGGCGCCATTTCTCTGCCGGAATCCCCTGAACGCAGCCTGAGAGAAGATTTCTGGAACGATGCCTTCATTCAGATCAAATTTGCCAATTTTCGTATTGTATGAAGTTAGTTTTAATGTAAGGTGATACCTAATAGCTATGTCGACTTGAAGTGTTGAACGGATTTGATACCTACACTGTTCATGTGAAGATCCAAACAACGTGTTACGAGATCAAACTCTGGCCTACTCAGTCGAAAGGGCCAACCTCCTAATCAAGTGAACAAGGTTACACCAGGACATGGAAGAAGCGGTAGCGAGATATCGGCAGCTGCTTGGGGGAATCTTTATTCACTGGTTATCAACAAAAATAAAAACTAGACAACCTTTTTGGCAATCATGAGAAATTGTATGACATTTTACAGTCTGTCTGTAACACAAGCAACAACTAAAAGAGCATTTTGTTGTCTGGCACGTAATTGTAAGAGCAAAAAAGGTTGAACACAGTTTTTCATGTTTTCTTTGTCAAAATGGCTACCAGGCCGGGGCGGTATTCTCGTAAATCTTACACCTTCCCAAATCTTGACAGGGGGAGGCAGAGCGGAGCTTCAATACAATGAAAAAAGTTATGACACTTAGGGAGACGTTTTAGATGAACTCTTTCGGGCCAAATGATCCGGACATCCTTCCAGTGAAGCGTGTAACTATGATTTATGCTATGTAACGCCCATCATTGAAAAGACCAATAATGCAATCTCAGCAATGATATTCGATGAATTAACCTTACAGGCTGTTCCATATCATACTTATTACTAACCACTTTTCTCGCCTAGCGATAAAATTCATTTTCAGAATTCCTACTGCGTCCTGAAAATCAGGACACCTTTACCAAACCTTGCACATTTGTCAACTTAACACCGTTGACAAGATTCGGGACGAGATTAAAACTTTACCACCCCCGGCCCATTTGTCAACCAAACACCGCTGAAAAGATTATGGAACAGCCAGTAACCGCATAAAAAAACAGACCGGCGGCCATTTTGTGATGCGTCTTTCTTACCTCCAGGATGCTTTACAACAACCCAGTTCCGCTTTATGAGGGAAGGACAAAGAATTTAATTTATAAGAATTGGTAGGAAATAACTCATGCGGTTAGGTCCAATTTGAGCAAAAGATTCACTTAGTATCTGTTATGTTCAACACTATCCTCTCTGGACATGAGTTATGAGCGAGAGATAGGGACGTTTCTAACTTTATGTGGACGGAATTATGGGGAATGATTGCACATCTCAAAGGTTACCTTTGCGCATCAGACAACCAATGCGATACGCCCAAAATCTCACAACTTTTGGTCGGTTTCCTAAGGGTTGGTCTGTCTGGTGAGGCTTTTCTATGCGATATATTGTCCCACTTTGGACTTGAAATGTCATTAAGTCGAGCTACTTGGGTAGAGAGTTGTTAATTCGAAAACTACTTATTTTCGCTGTGAAAGCCTACACTATTCGGATCAAAAGTAAGGGCCACAGCAATCATCTGGTTTGTCAATCTGTGGGAAATACATGACAACTGCCTCGGGCATGGAGAAATATTTTTATATCTCTCAATCAAGTGTACACCGAATGTGCACCTCCCACTTTCAATTAATGAATTACACGCTTCAAACATTTTCGATTTTCCTTAAAACCTCCATTCTTCTTTGGCATGGCTCTGGGCGACAGGAACTATTTCATTTTGGCGAGTAACTTAATTTGCTAGCAAAAGTACCCAACAGTCACTCGGTGCGCTCAATCGAAGATCCGATAATAGGGAGGTTCAGAAATTGCTTCGAAGACGTTGTCTGTGTACGGATGGCCTTACTGTACATGATGTTCGCACTTTGTACAAAATTACTCTCTGAGTAACCTATCGATTAATGTATGTAGGCCTACACATACCCCGGCGCAGACTCATCAAAATTACATCTTATTAATCTCGCTCAGGAAATATCTCAATACCAAAATATATTAATCTTCGCTTCGAAAATACGTATCATTTGCATGGCCAGTCTAATTACCTGCAGCATAGAGCAGTCCAAACATATTCGACACATCCAGGAGTTTATTTGAACCAAATAAAACGAAACAATGCCATATTTTTCTTAATCGGTTCGGCGTGAGCAGGAGGTGTGAAAAAAGCCAAGCTGATGATGTCAACTCCAATGATCTCAGTTTGAAGTCCGGCCTTGATTTAGCTGCGGAAGGAATCTCACGTTCCCCATACTTGAGCTAAACATGGTAGCAGAAGCGGTGTGCAAGCAAATTCCAGTACACGATGGTCCTCGGTGTCACGGCGAGGTCGCAGCATGGTTCCAGTCCCAGTTGGGGGCAAACTCTCCTTTGACGTCTTATAAATTACTACCATTGAAAGCGAGCAACTACCCCCGGGGTCCCGGGTTCAGACGTGGCCTGGGGCTACCCGTCTTTCTGAAACATTCCAGTGCTATTTAGCTTGGTCAATCCATCAAACTAGTAACATACATGTACATGATAAAAGCATCACCAACAAGGTGCATGATACTTAACACACAAATGTTACTGTAATAATTTGTTTCCTGTTTAAAACAGTGTTCTTCAGAAAATGGCAGTAAAGCCTATCAATTCGATAAATTATGGCAATAATCCCAAGAAATTCCATTATACGGAGGAGTCTCTATTTTTAAAGTTTGCCTTGTCCCAACGCCTCTTCTTACAAATCGTAAAAGGTAACACTTCAGGAACCAGATATGAATAGTGCCAATATTTTCCTTTTTGCATTAATTTCACACTGCAAATGACAGACTACAAAACGACTGTCAAATTTTCAAGCAATGATGAAGAACTTTCAAGCAGTGAATGGGCCATCATTCTTCGAGTGAGGAAGCGTTAGACATTCAACTTTTGATAATAGCCTGCTTTCAAAATATCGCCGGTTTTGTCAAACTTTACAAGTGATGTCAAAGAAATATCAGACCGGAGGTTATGAAAGGCGAACCGTCATTTGTCGTTTGTTAATCTAAATATTTTCATGTGAGGCTGTTGTGGCAAGCCAAAAGTAATCATCACTCTTTCAAAATGAGAGCCTTTATACTCATTGATGGAAGTGTTAAAAATTGAACGAGAGCTATAAAAAAAAGTAGAAAAAATGATTTGCTTCGAACCGAGTCGAACCAGTGACCTAAGGATTACAGTGTGTAACCTTCTGTAGTCCTCCGCTCTACCAACTAAGCTATCAAAGGAATATGGAAGGCACTCTCGATCATTTTAGTACTTAATGGAATTTGCCTGGTTTCTATGAAGAAGGCCTATTGTCCAGCTCGACCAATAGTTGTATTCAAAGAGTTTGCTTTGTTGACACCCGTCCACTTGCGTATTCCGTTTATTATATAAATATTTTCATGTGAGGCTGTTGTGGCAAGCCAAAAGTAATCATCACTCTTTCAAAATGAGAGCCTTTATACTCACTCATTGATGGAAGTGTTAAAAATTGAACGAGAACTATGAATAAAAAAAGTAGAAAAAATTACTTGCTTCAAACCGAGTCGAACCAGTGACCTAAGGATTACAGTGCGTAACCTTCTATAGTCCTCCACTCTACCAACTGAGCTATCAAAGGAATATGAAGGGCACTCTCGATCATTTTAGCACTTAATGGAATTTGCCTGGTTTCTATGAAGAAGGCCTATTGTCCAGCTTGACCAATCGTCGTATTCATAGAGTTTGCTTTGTTGACATCTGACCACTTGCGTATTCCGTTTATTATATAAATGATAATGTTATGATGTACATGAACATAGTAGTTTCATAAATGGAAATACAGGATGCTTCAGAGTTTTGTTCCTCTGTTTATACCTGAATGAGCTTCAACTGGTTCAACGTTTCATTTCATAATTACCTGAATGAGCTTCAACTGAATGAGCTTCAACGTTTCATTTCATAATTAACGTTCCATCCATTTGCAGCTTTAGCAAACATTTTGTTTTGTCATGTAGTTGTGATATATTGACACAAACATTACAAAATTACCCGTGATATGATAAAGAACGCTGAAAATAGACCAACAGCCTCAGGCCTGGTTGTATTGGATTATAATGCAGTGGGGGTGTCTTGCTCAAGTTCCTACATCGCAATACATTGCAGCGTCCTTTCTCGCATCATGATACTCCTTCGTCATATCGAGAGGCAGTGTATATTGAAAACCACCAGTGTCAAGATGCCTCAGCGTAAGAGAATCCCCATTACATATAAAGATAATATTAAAGCCGATTATAATGTGAACCTTTGAGATATTAAGCCAAGCCTAGCTTCAGTAGGGTTCACGAATGGACCTTACTACTTTATTTCATACTTTCACAGTCACACTGAAATATTTCTTTTACTTTTCCAGCGAGTAGAGAAACAGCATTCACACATTCAATATCGGCAGGAGGGGTGGTACACTCGATCGCCCGGTCTTGTCGCGACGGCGAACTGTCGCGGTGCGGCTGCAGCCAGGCCCTGCGGCCTAAGGACTTACACAGAGACTGGATATGGGGAGGTTGTGGGGACAACTTGGAATACGGTTACAGATTTGCTCAAGGATTCGTGGATGTACGGGAAAGGGAGAAGAACCATCCGCGGCACTCGAGGGGTTTAGCGCGGATGATGATGAATCTGCATAATAATGAGGCTGGTCGACGGGTGAGTATGATTGTGACCTAACGTTGGTTACTTCCCAGGGCGAACCTCCTGAGGGCGTCAAGGTGTTCTCGACAAGTTGAGGAATTCACCACCGGTGCTGACATATCTATTTTGTGCGACAAAGCAATTGATACCGAAAAAACCCAGAGGAATAACATGGTCAAACATCGAAACTATGACCAATACAGTACTACTAAGTTGCCAAGCGAATAATTAACCTGAATTTACGTGGGACGAGACTTTAGTTTCGCTCAAGAGTTTTCAGACGACTTTTCATGACACCTATGACAACATCAAACACTCATCTGTCAATTTTTCTCGGAATCCTTTAACGATACTGGCTCGGGTATTGAACTCCTTTCAGAACGTCTTGGTGGCTCTTGGCCAATCTCACGTCTGGTATGTCAAGAATGTAGTTGGTAACCTGGCGAAGTAACACTGGTAGCACTGGCCACATTCTGACCACATTTTTCTTGACTGTAAATATGGTTGTGGTTGTATCCCGATCGTTGGGAAAGTACCGCATTGTAGGTTCAAATGTACGTGTATTCTTGTAGTACATCGTACCTGCATATCAAATTCTATTGCTGAATTTTCTGTCGAAAACGTTATCAACGAAACACAATTCCTTTGTTCCGTAAAGTGTCTCCTATGACATGGTCAATTTGACATCAGTTTGAAATCGATTTTAATTATCTCTGGGTTATTAGATAGGTGATGAAGCCTGACCAATACCCACAAAACCGCGAGAAATAACCCAACATTAATTGTATTATCCTCAGACCATTAATTATTGGCAAATCCATTAGAAATTGAATCATCATTAAACTACACTGTTGAACTTAATACTTATATTGTCTCTATTCAAGACAGTGTTTTTGTGGTGAACCTTGAACCAGGCAAACCCCTCAGAGTATAGTTTCTATGTGCCAGTTAGAGCTGATGATCAGGCTTTAGTCCTGTTTCACCATCGGCAAAGCAGACAAATTCTCGTATCGTGCACAACACATTTGTATCGTCGAGGGTGGCAGGACAAACTGCACGACGCGTCAGGTACCAAACACTCCACAGTGTCTGATTTCGACTCTGACAGAACTGTCCATTTGCCCCTAGACCACACATTAAACACTCCACAAAGCAGAAAATATCAGAAGTTGACAAGTGACAAATAACGCCCATCACTTGTCCAGTGATGATGGGCGACCCCGACCGCGTCGAATACCATTGTCGAAATGTTCCCATCACCACGGGACCCCTCTTCAACTGTTTGCCGACATCCAGGCCATTAGGGCCAATCTCACTTGAAATCTCCCAGAACAACATGTACTTATAGTGCAGAGAATCATAGAAATGCATTATAAATTTCGGCAAAAGTTATTGAATGGACTGAAAATTTGCTCTGATAGTCACTTCATTACTCCGTTATGTTCACCTATTCGCCAAAACTTTTGCGCAGTTGACAGTGCTGCGCTTTACGTTGCAATATCGCGTTATTATCACGTTATTTCAATGAATGAAAAGCATGCATCTGAAGAAAGAATGGCTGGTTTTGATATCAATTAGGCCGGAGACGAGAGTCATTCTCAGGCGACCAACCAGTGAGTATTGATAAACTGAGGTTGATGAATGAAACCTTTTTCAACAAGGCTGTGAATATTACTCATGATGTCCCTCATTACATTTCAAAATATTCCAATACGTCGTGTCGTACACATATACCCCCAACGCACTGCACCTGCGCTGCCTTATGCACGTGTAGAATGGAGGGCGGGGGCAGGGTGTGGGGGTCAGTTATGAGATATAGTGGAGACCAAAATATACACGCCTACATTCTGACTTATCGACAGGAAGTTACGAAATTGTATATAGATACAAAAAGCGCATGAATACTTAAATTTCGTAGAAACTTAAATGTCCGACGAAACGTTCGTCAGCAGTAAATTGCGTTGAAGGAAATTTAGTCAAAAAATACTCAAAAAAACATCAGTCTATAGACTTTTGCATTCTTGGTTAGTTAGACAGTGTGCTAGCACCCGGACGTGGTACACCCGATGCTAACAGAATAGCACCCACGCTAAGCTGTATCAACAGGTAGAACCCCCTGCTGATCTTCCCGCTTCGTTCTGACGATTAAGCAAAGCACCATACGAACCATTAAGTAAATTAATACATTTCTATTGTTTTTGTGGTAAAGGCTATGGTAACTTTACGGTATGTAAAGGGAACATTGTCGTGTTCCTACCTGGGTGTACTTATAATTGATGATGCGGTGTTTCTCGAAGAAAATGTCATCGAATATAAGGTACCTGAAAGACAAGATGGCCGCACCACGTATATGCCACGCGTGAACGTAACAGTGCGATATGGTAGGCTTGTTACGGTTGGCACGGACTCTACTATCCTGTCACGGGTCCAAGTCACTAAGTCTTCGATACGAATATATGAGCAGAATGTTTTGAAAGATGTCTTGATTAATGCCTTGGTCGGCCTGGGTGATCATATCTTAATGATAGGTTTAGGTGTTCGAGTGAATCGACGATGATTACGGTTTATAAATGGATGATTGCAATCATTCAGGCCAAAGTGTCATCTCGGCTCAACGCATATTGCTCCCAGAGGCTATATGCAAATTAAAACCTCAAAGCAGGATATGATAGATGAAGGATAACTTGAATAACGAAAGCCAATTCAGTGTTAAATGTTCTCATCAGAGTAGGTCTGGCTTAGAAATGACTTAAATGATTTCCGCAACAATCCATCATAACGTTCATTTGATGAGATAGTAGATGCTATTGGAATCTTAGCAAATCGTGCGATCGCCATCTTTTGAATTTTGTTCGATGTGTTAGGCTTTCACTTGATTCAATGACAGAATGGAGAAAGTTTTTCTGTAAAGGTTTGATAACTTGACAGACCTGATGAAAATGATAACGAGCAAATTTTCGCCACCCACCAACGCTGTCTTGTGCGTCGAATTTCGAGGCAAAAGGCTATCACCGGAAGACGATAGTTGATTGTTTCTCTCTTCTTCTTCACAAAAGACGTGTTCAGAATAGCTGCCAGGTGTAGTTTTCCTCCTGTCAAACTTTTATGAAATTATCGCCAAATTCCCTGGCAAATGTTACTTAATGGAATCTATTGAGACGTGAACCGGTCTTGGCAATTGAGCATTTTATCCCAAAGAATACTAACATGCTAATTGTTCTCTCAGTGAATTGATAGCATCGGTGGCTGATGGCTGATTGGAGAGATAACCTTCAGTACCTGTCCATCAAAGCCCTGTGAGTGATCCCGTTAACCCCGTTGCACTTCTGAACACGAACGAGCAACAATCAACCACTTCGTTTTGTGTACGTGTGGTCCAGGGATCGAGTTCTGACACGATTTCACTGTTAGTTTGATCCAAATACGAAACTACGTCTAGCTAATTGCAACTATCTTTAAGGCAGAGGTACCCGGACGTTGGTGCTAACACCCGGAATTGTGAAGCACT
Source organism: Lineus longissimus (assembly GCF_910592395.1). Lineage (NCBI taxonomy): Eukaryota > Metazoa > Nemertea > Pilidiophora > Heteronemertea > Lineidae > Lineus > Lineus longissimus. The sequence continues at coordinate 4,054,740 of NC_088314.1, forward strand.
TGTCTGATGCTTGAGGTCAGCGCGTGCGGGGTTCCCTGGACTTGACACAAGTCAAAGGAGTTTTCAAACCTGGGCCACCAACCGAGAGGAGCTTTGCAATGCTTGTTGCGACTTCCAAACTATTGATATTTTGTATATTCTTTGCGCAAAAAGTGGGTCACTCGATCAAGGTACCAAGAGATTCGCAGAAAATACTTAGAGCTTTTTTGGCAGCAATCAGTACACACCGCAGCTATTTCCGTTCGTTGGGGTTATACAGGACAAAAATAAAGAAGCCTCCTCTAAAAAAATACTTGATCTAATATCAAATTTGTTGGGCAGCCGCACATTTTAGACTATTTCTGACAGCATCTATTCAATACACCCTTTCTCTGATGTTGACTTTAGTTTGTTCCTGATAGAAAGTTCCTTCAGAACAGGAGCGAGATGGTCGCCGTAGATCTCATCTCGCAGCATGAAAAATTGCCTCCTGCCTTGCTCATGGCGACACCTTGCACTAGTAGGAAATCTTGGCCCAGGCGGAAAGAACTCCAGTAATAGAAACAAACCTCAAGAGTCTCCAAATAAATGTTATCTAACAGCATGTGGGGACTGACCTCGAACCACTAAAATCCGCCTTTTTACCAATGGTTTTCCTTCCATTGCGCATCCCACAATTTGATATGGCTTCCTGGAATAACGGTACCTAGGGCAACCATACCCGACCTCTTACCAGACAATGGATAAAGGTGAAGCCACCTCTCTCCACGGTTGTCCGTCACCCGGGGCGGCCGAACGATTCCTATTTCTATACACTGCCAGGTAGGCAACGATTGGACGATCTGATAGACTTGCGGTTGATGAAGTCTGCGGTTGAGAGGTTGTTGCTCTTGGATTGCCCCTGTCGATTTCAGGAAACGAATTACTAAATCTGTCTGTCAATCAACATTGTTTAAAGTGCTTTTTTCATACGACTGCAGAGCCTTTGTTTAATGTATGATCAATTATTTGGGAAGGTTCTATATTTCTGTAGGATTCTAGATGGGTTCTGTTCACTAAACTCTGTGAGCTATTATCTGCTGTACATTTTGTAAAGACTGCACATACACAAAAAAGGAGTGATAAATCAAATTCTGATTAAAAAACATGTTAGACACATCTAGCCTGAATCAAAAACACCCGATGTCACACCTCAAGCTGGCTGAAATGAATCTAACACAGGCCCTCACCATCACACTGCGACTTAGTATTCCCATGCCACTGCCAAACAGCTCACCAGCTGGACTTCTTGTGAGGCTGTAGCGCTCAGGTTAATTTCATGTGATTTGAAATTCGTTTTTTTTCCAGCTTTGAAATATCACCATGAATAGTGTTTTATGTCGCCCTTTTCTCTCTTCAGGCCGTCTACGAGCTAGCCAAGGTCGCGTGCAAGTGTCATGGCGTCTCGGGGTCGTGCAGTTTAAAAACCTGCTGGCAGCAGCTGCCTCCATTCAGGGAGGTCGGTGACCGCCTGAAGGAGAAGTACGATGGTGCTTCAGAGGTCTCATTCAACAGACGAGGAACCAAACTCGACCGGAAGAATCCAAAGTTCAATAAACCAACAAAAAATGACATGATGTATTTGGACGAATCTCCGGATTACTGCTCGCCGAATTTTGAGACTGGTTCGCTCGGTACCACTGGGCGGCGCTGTATTCGCGATTCTGTGGGGACAGAGAGTTGCGGTTTGTTATGCTGTGGACGAGGTTATAATACGTACAAGCAGACGATATCTGAACGCTGCCATTGCAAATTTCACTGGTGTTGTTCTGTGAAGTGCCAGACGTGTAAACACGTCATTGACGTCTATACATGTAAATAAAAAGGCTGGCAGTGCATGCTTCAGTGCAATGTTGCAGAGTGTCGGTGGATCTAAAAGATGGACTTTGGGCTGCATTTCAAAACCGTTCGAGGCGATGTTGAAAACGTGTTGTTTTGATCTTATATTAAAAAGTGGAGGCCATACAAAGGGAAAGGCGACCCGGAATCGATTTCATTTTGATTCATAACCGGAATTGCATTTTAATGCCGGAAGAAGTTCGTTGATCGGGGAACTGGTTGATTTATTAGGACTCGCTCATGTCGGGTTTTGGCCGTCGGGCTGCCATGTGAACTTGTCCTTGACTTACCACTCGGGCAAATGCGAAATCAAAATCGGACTTACCCTACTAAAAGTATTCGTCTATCAAAAAATACAATAACAGTATTCGTTGCGTAGTAGTAATAAGGGCTGGTGTCGCTTTAGCTGTAAGTGTTCGTTGCCTTAGAAACTGTTGTTGCTTAAAAAACAATGACTTGTTCATTGACCGAGAAGCTTTAGGTCCCAGGTTACTGCTGCGTTATTCCCAGCACCAGGTCATGTAATGTCTAGGTTCTCAATGCCCTTTGTTTGTAAAATGGACAATGTTTCAAGCAATATGCCCGAAATTGCTCGTGCTGAGAACTATACTAGTATTTGTACAGACTGATATTGTCGATAGAAGCATAATAAGTATTAAATGTAAAATCAAAAATATATCGGACGTTAGATGAAGAAAAGAAATCACAAACAATTTATTTAGTGAGTCACAGCTTAATTCGAACGATAAATGCTACGTGATCATATAGGCGTTTTTGCGCTGGATTGGGAAATCACTTTATCAGAAGAACGAGAACGTAACGTGAGCTTAACGGTGAACGTGACACTGAGTAACGTGCCGGGAGGTGGATAAGAGTTGGTCAGAGGATCACTTGCATAACGCTGTGTCGGTTGTCGTATCTGAAATCTCAATTCCCGAGTTCTTATCTGGTCGTTATTTCAATCTTCGATTTATGTTTGTAAATATACTGTGGTAGTTTTGCTGTATATGTTATTAAATCGACTACGTCATATTGTATTTAGCGGAAGTTCAAATTAAGAGGTACATGTAGACACCTTTTCAGTGATTTAGAGATGAATAAACATACATGTTCTTATACTGAGAAGTGAGAATGGCAACTTTGGAAATGAGGTATTACTGTAAATAACTTTGAGGAGTGTTGCTGCATTGACCTGAAATACCGAGTAGACCTACACACGTGAATAGTAGAAAAATGCATAACATATTCCTATTGTCGATGAAGTTGTTGCTGTTGCCAATCTTGACCAAAACCTTTACAACAATATTCTTTTTGACTCGGATATTAGTAGAGCTACAATTGTTTCACAACCCAACACGAAACTATCGGTATCAGTGTAACAATCCAGATGGCACCAGACCATTCTTGACGAGATTCATTCTCCGAGCTGATCGAAGAATAGTCTCTCTGCCATTAGTGATTTCCATGATATCCGAATAGCTATCGATCAGTCCCACCAAACCCATATCATGCGGGGCCCTTGACCCTGAAATAAGCCAACGCCAGTGTTTTCTCGGTGCCGATTTCAAGTCACGAAAACACCACCATCTGCCGGATCGTCCTGTAACTTGTTGATCGTGATTTGAAAAGAGGGCGCAGAGCTTCGAAGATTGAGCTACACGTGTGTTGCACTAAATCATGCTTTCCTTCGCAAAGTCAGTTGTCACGTCGTGTGAAAACCCTAAGCAAAATGCGGTGATTCTTTTAGACCCAGTTTGTAGGTAACTTTCAGTGTTCTTTCGCCAATTGTTGTATATAAATATTACTTTGAGCATTGGTGAGAAAGTTCGTGTAGCATTCAATTTAATTTATTGTGTATAGAGCTATAATTGAAATAAACTGAGCTTCACTGTCCTTAAGTGTTACGGGTTATTTATTGCCCTGAAATCTTCCCCCGGTCGGTCGTTTCCAAGCGGTTAAATATATGGCTTTGGGTCTATCTAGATTTAAAAAAATAACACCGCATGGGCTGGCGGGTATCTGATCAAGGCTTTATGGAGGTATGATGCCAAATACAGTACTGGAAGAGTAGCCTTCTCGTTCTAACGAAATAGCTTTATCTTTCTAACCAAGCTGTGTACCCCTTACCCCCAGCCTTACCCCCATCCTTCGCCCCTAGCCAAGACTTTTATTTCAGAGATACCTGACAGCGATAAATATAGCATCATTCTGCGATGGTTGTCAACACAAATATATACACATGTTGTTTCGAGAGGTCCTAATACTCCCACATTTATCCAGGAATATGTAGGACACTCGTCTGGAAATCAACGCCAAGACTTCCTACGCCTCCTCCATTGTCTTGCCTCCCCGGAACTCAAACTTTAACGTGAGTTAATTGTAATCTTACTCTCTATATACCAAAGTGATTAACCTAGGAATACAGTTGCACTTCACTGAAAACTAATGATGTGTTGATGAGTTCAATGAATCCTTCGGGACAATCTCTTCCGAGTGGTAATCTGTCCAATTGACCACGACCAAGTATCTGATTTATAGTAGGGGCCTATATGTAGACTAGGCCTGTGGTCTACTGGTATGACCCATATTTTGGGTATTGTAAAATTGTTATGACAAATATATTAAAAAAACTCTTACATAAGAATATTAATTGGTGTAATAGGTATCTATCGATAAAATCAAGATCACTTTAAGGTTGATATTTCTTGAGATGAAAACGAAAGAACATATTAGTGAAGGCACATTAGCAAAACCAAAATATTGATCTTTCAGAAATTAGTTAGGTATCAAACTTTCGTTTATCTGCTCAACGTTTTGAAGTGGTCGTGATCGCGTTGTAGACGAACGCCTGCTGACCAAATACTCGTAGCACAGTGACATGTGCATATCTTTGCTAATTTTGACTATTTTGCTATACAGCCATGTATATGCAACATAGTTAATTTATTCTAAGATATGCATGCATGCATGCCATGGTGACCAATATTGAGGATCACCGATTGTTGATGTCTGGGGCATGACCTATCCTCCCATACAGCCATTGCATGCCCCTACATCCTCTATATAATGGTACCGGTACTGTTTACATCAGTCAAGGAGACACATATTGATGGATACCATCGGTATGTGGTCTTGAGAAGCCGGTGTAACATCTGTGGTTGTTTCCCATGTGTCAGTGTTTCCAAACAATAGGCAGCTAGAGAGACCACGACTTTTCAATGGGGGGGATACACAGAAAAACTTGTCAATCTATTTTTGAGCGTTCCCAAACAATGAGGGGAAACACTCAAAAACAGAAACACTCAAAAACATTACACCGGTTCCAATGACCACTCGTACTCTGGAAAGAAGCTGAGATTGCTCTGGGACTCGCAAGTCCCCACGGGCCCGGCTATAAAACACCGGCACCCCGACATGCTCGTCTTCTATGAGAAGGAAAAGGAGGTCCTAATCATCGAGATAGCTGTCAGCTCCGACAGACACGTCCTAGCACGTGCGGAGGAGAAACGATCGAAGTACTGTGGCTGTGACTATCTCATCTCTCTCATCATGTTGTCAACACGGTGGAGCAGCCAGGACTGATTCGGCCTGGCTGTGACTTCCTCATCTCTCTCACCATGTTGACAACTTGGCAGAGCAGCCAAGACTAATTTGGCCTGGCTGTGACTGTCTCATCTCTCTCACCATATTAACAACTAGGCAGTGCGGCGAAGACTGATGCCGCCTGGCTGTGACTGTCTCATCTCTTCACCATATAGACAACTTGGCAGAGCAGCCAAGACTGATTTGGCCTGGCTGTGACTGTCTCTCATCTCTCTCATCATGTTGACGACTTGGCAGAGCAGCCAACAAGACTGATGTGGCCTGGCTGTGACTATCTCATCTCTCTCATCATGCTGTCAACACGCTGGAGCAGCCAGGACTGATTCGGCCTGGCTGTGACTGTCTCATCTCTCTCGTCATGTTGACAACTTGGCAGAGCAGCAAAGACTGATCTGGCCTGCCTGTGACTGTATCATCTCTCTCATCATGTTGTCAGCACGATGGAGGAGCCAGGACTGTCAAACAGTTGTGTGAGCTCACTAGAGCTTGCACTTACATAATAGTGTAAAACTAAAATTAATATAATATATATTGCGTTATATACCATTGTCACGTAAATGAAGATTAGTAAGTAATTTGATATGTATATTTACTCCACCTATCTGAGACAGCTTCACTAATTAGTACGACGAAATTGACACCAGGAGAGTCTGTAACATGAAACTATGATTATCATGATTATCATTCAACTCGGTGTCGCCAGCCCATTGTCTATCAAAACAATTGAACGCTTTCAATGGCATCAGAGACCATGCGCACAATATTTAATATCTTCAAAAATGGTCCTAGATCGACGAAACGGGTTTAAACATCAATTTTTTGCATCTCATTTTGTACATTTTGTTACTAGCCTTTATTGATATCACCACGAAAAAATAAGTAATCGACCTTTATTCATTCTTGATAACACCTACTGTCACTGGTGTGTCTATCTTAACATCCAGTGTTGAGATGACGCTCGACTGTCATCTGAAATGGTTCTTTTATCAAAAGTAACTAAAATACAGACACAAAGTTTATGAAAACTGTTTTTTCTTTATCAACAAAACATTTAATCGTATTTACATCGATGCCTAAACTTCATTACGTATTAACATGTATTGGTCAGTCAACTGTCTAAAGGTACATGTACATGTAAGAAGTAATCTTAACGTATATACATGTAGTAATCTTACACTCACATCTCAAAACGTGACAATGACGACCGAAATAAGTAAGAAACGTCATGCATCAACACTCTGAAATGTGTTAATACAGTAGGCAAAGTGGCACCTTTTTTAAGACAAGCACTTTTTGATACTTTGGGCATTACGTTAGCACATCATATCGTAGATCACTTTCGGATTGTTAATATCATCGAACTGTTCAGATGTTAACATTTGGTAGTTGTACACCAACATTTAATGTTAGTTCTAGGTCATTTGAATTAGGTATAATATGCTGTACTGCAGAAGACGTCCAGCTGAACGGTGTTTCCTTATTTACGGCTTCACTGATCGTGGTTACAGACGTCTGGCCGCGAGCAGTCCTCACCATCCGCGGGAGCTCGTTCACTTGGTCCAGATATAAATCATCCGGGTCTCCCATGCGGAGAAATTGAAGAAAGTCGATACCAGAAGGCATGCCTCCCAACATATTAGATGCATCTGGAAAGTTTTCCTCTGCAGCATAATATGAAGTACCGGGTCCCATCTCGTCGTCGACACTACTACACCAGGATTTGAAAAACGTCCACCTCACGCGCAATTCCTCTTTAACTTTCGTATTTTTGAATCCGTAAATAAACGGATTGATGACGAACGAAACATAGCCAAGGAAGCTTGCCAGGGTACGTATATAAACCGGAATCGATGAGCCAACCGGGAATAGCATCACAACGTGTATTACAAATCGTGGTCCCCAGAGTATTGAAAACGAACCGATAACCAGAAGCAATGTTTTTAATGTTCGGCGGTGTATATTCACGTGGTCTCTGAATTTCACTCCGTCACCGCGGTCTTCGGTAAATACTGCATTCACTGCAATAGATAATGGTTCATCTCCAGAGCCAAGCCCAGAGTCCAACGGCCGAGGATCGGACATTTCTCCGTTGATTTCAACGGTGGAACAAGTCGAGGGTCCTTGATGCGATGGTTGTAAAAATAAGGAGGGTTCTGGACGAACTTTTCTTGCTGAAGCTTCAGCGATTTTATAAATCCCGCATGAGATAAACAGGAGACTCAAGAGTGGTATGAAGTAGTTCCCAGTTACCACGATGAGGGTGAATGCTACACCAGTTCTGTATGATGGGTGCACTGTGTACGTGCACATATACTCTGCTTGGTTGTAACTATACCGAGACAGTCCGAAGAGTGGAAGTGAAGCCATCAAAGCGGATGAAACCCATACAGCGAGTAGGATGAACATAACTTTCTGTAAGGTCATGTTCCCGGCGTGGTGCATGGGACACTTGATTGAATAATACCGCTCAAAGTTCACAACCATTGTTCCTAAGATAGAGGTACTGGTAAGAAACATGCCGATAAATCCGTAGACTGAACAAAATGCTGGATCGACTGTCAACGACTCATCGAGGAATGCTCTCTCAACAAATGGTAAGATGATTAACGACGCTCCTAAGTCTGCGAAGCACATATGTAAAAGTAGAATGCTACTGAATTTAGTACGCAAAGCATGGTTGCACAGGATGGTGAGAATCACGACGAAGTTCACCACAACTCCCAAAATGTTGCACAGTATCAATGTTGCTCCAACAACAACCGTGAAAGCAAAGTGTGCGCCTTCGTCCTCCATTTTAAATAAGGTGACGTGCTAACTCGCAGAAATGTCAAAAGGTTCTCTTGGTCTCATACGGCTTGCATTGAACGTCGCCTCCAAACCGAATAAAACCGGACTTAATCAAAATCCTTAAAGAAAAGACGACTGGTTCCATCCTCGGGGTGACGTCCTCTTGTTTCGGATGTTCTTGATTCGGATATACCGGTCGAAATTAAATTCTTTAAAAGACGTGCCAGATGTTTCCGTACCAGTATATCTGTGCTTTTTCTTTGTTTTGATGATGCGAGGGTTTGGGGGTCTTGCCACCGGAATGTCTCAGAGAATCCCTGCGGATCTGAAGCAAATGACAGCATCGTACAAATGCGTCACTTTATATAGAGTAGTTGCGACTATAAACTCGACTGGTGACCTTTTCTCTGATATGTTTAATTGTTGTCATGGTGAACCGGGTGGGTGCTGACTTTCTTATGCCAGCCAATCAAAGACAACATCAGCTGTTCCGAGTTTAATTGAACTGTCATGCCATGAGGTAATACATGTAATCGAATTGGCGCACGGAGAATCGCAGTACGATTTATAGGCGAGAGATAGTTATTCATAACATTAAAAGGTCGTCACATGTTAGCCTACATGCATATGAAAACAAAAAATAAAAAACCGTTAACAGGGTGTTGATTTGTTTCAACACGGCTGGTGAAAAAGGTGCATCATCGAGGAAAGGCGCGATATATATCAATACCCATTCCAATTTTAATGATTTGGATTTGCTGTAAAAGGTGTAAACGGTAAAATCAAGCTACATGTACATGTAGTGTGAAATTTGAAATCAGTTGATAATGACTAGAATACAAAATTTACGGCCACGTTACATGCAGCTTTGAATCCGCGGTTCAATGAAGAGGATGCAATCATGGCAATGTTACAATGTCTTAAGTCTGCGGTTAAATGAAGTGGATACATTTATGGCCATCTCACATTTGGTTTAAATTTATGGTACAATGCCTACATTCATTGTAACATTGTTACAAACCTGTCGTAGATTGCGTTAACGACCAAGCTACCTTTCTTTAACCAACATAGATTTTCTAAAAGCCGAAAGGAATTTCACAATTATTCACCTTAAATTGAAACTCATGAAAATAACTGTCTTTAAGAATATTTTCGCGAATCTTCAAATAGAAAGGCGCGAAAATTTGGCTTTTTACAGTCCCGTCATTAACACATACAATCAATCATGTACATCTTTAAACACTGGGACTTTTCTGTGCTGCACCCAATACGCAATGGAAGAAAGGATACCCTGGTATCGTTATTATGATCTGTAAGGTGTCAACAAACCAATATCGCCCGGATTGCCTTTCGATAGTATATAATGCCATGAAGATCTATTAATAGTGACCAGGAAACACACTTGTGCCAAGTCACGCGCCCAGGTTTGAAAGCCAAGGTCGGCCTGTACTTCCGCAAGTGCGGTGGGCACTAACATATCAGAACAAAGGCGGTTCGATAATTAATCTTTTTTGGAAGTGACTATTTGGCAAGCCCGGCTCACCAAACAGCGCCTTTTTTCTGCCCTAGATGGAGAGCCGAACTCATGCATATTCAACCATCCAGGAGCTCATTATCATTCGTGGCAACACGGTCAGCAACACTGGAGTTACAGTGAAACGCCTTTAGAAATGCACACTAATGCATTTAACATGCTTATCAGTCAAATCACGTTTATGACTTTTTTTGTAAATCCATACAGTCATGTACATGTACATGCTTCTTCATGGATTATTGACCAAACCCCGAGTTTAGTAACAGAAATTGAATCGAGAGCAGGAAGTCGGCCATTGTTAAATATGCGCATATAAATTCGAATATGACGTCACTTTTCTCTGATTGGCCAACATGTTGTAACCTCTCCGGCTCGCCAAAGAGGGTAGTATTTTTGCCCTGTTTGGCAAGCCCGGCTTGCCGAACAGGGTGGCTTTTTAGTGCTGTTTGGCAAGCGGCTCTCCAAACAGGACAAAAAAAGATGCCTGTTCGGCGAGCGGCTTGCCAAATAGACCCGGCCATTTTTTTAAAGGTTTATGGTCAAAATATTTTCTCTAGCCTATTCAAATACTTAAAATGGAAAATTAAAAATCTGACTGAATTATCATGCTACTCCGATGTTAATCCCAACTGAGGCCTCCGTACAGATAATTTTGTGTGGATGAATGCATGGACACGCGCTGCCTGGAGCTCATCATCTTGGCACAAATCGATTACCCCGCTACTGCAATGACAATAAAAATGGCATTGCTTTGTACTATCGGGGTGACGTTCGAACTCGGCGACATGCACGCGCTGTCGCGAAACCTTTTTTCTTTTATTCGAATTTTGTTATCCATTTTGTCACGTGAGCTAAGGTTTTCAAGATACTTTGTCATCTGACAGATGGACAGAACTAATAGTGGTGTAATTTTGTACACAGTTTTATTAATTCATGATTTCAAATTGAACAAATGAAAATTTCACAACAAACAACTGGTTTTACTGGGTGTCGGAAGAAGGGTGAATTCCAGGTTCAATATTCACATTTTTGAAACAAAATGTATTGCATGATGCGTGAAGGCCTCTATCTTGTGCATCCGTGGTTTTGATGGGAATTTCGTTATATTCAGAGGACTTTGTTCGTTAATTACATTCTATATTGTAGTATTCAAACTGACATAATTCTGAGTTTCCAGAGATGTACAATTTTCACAGGTTGTGATTCAAACCCTTAGGACTGAATGGACGAAAAGAACCTGCCATTTTAAAGCACAGAAGTCTCCCTTTCATAAGTCACATACCAATGTGATTCTCTATGAAAGCTCAGCCCAGTTCCCTACTGATATTGTCAATGAAACCGCACAACTTGATTTTTGCGTGTCATAGCACAAAATCTAGACCTGTCACAGCCTTTTTCAGTTACCGAAGAAGAGTACAAAAACAGAATTCAACTTAGGTTAAACCTATCCTTAACCCGCAACACTATCTCAAATTTTGCAATCGACTTTCTGAAAAAAAGATTATTCAGTGCCAATGACTTGAAACTCATGGCCAACGCTTGATAAATACCTGAATCAGCATGATTTGAAAATTATGGAACTGACCTCTATTTTTCGAAGGAAATACATATAGTGACCTTATACCACCATTATAACACACTTTGCATTAAAGTAGGAATTCAGGTGAGTACAAAGATCGACAATCAGCTTCGCGTTGTCATGGACATATACTGTCAAAACAAACTGTACACTGTCATCAACTTATACACATGTCAACAATGTCATTATATACACAAACTATACAAGATACACTCTATACAAAGAACATGAAAACATATACCGTAGCTTTCCTTTTTAAAAAGCCACAGATTTGGATAACAATTATTTTAAAAGCGTCATTTACATCCTGGGTTAAACAAATTATATACAAATAGATATTTTACAATGAGAGTATCAATAGAAATGACACACTTTAAAAGAATTGACAGCAGATGTTTATTTTGCAACACCCTGTAAATCTGGCAAGCCTTTAGGACTGGTTTGGTTGGGAGGATAGTGTCTTTACTTAATTTAACTGTAGATTTTCCAAGTGTTCAAAAATGAACAATACAACCACAGATTTTTAAAGAGCATAATTTTTTTATAGATACACGCTGTATAGTAGTATTATCATCAGCATATTATACTATCATCCTCGTAGTACAGTTTCGATATACTGACCTCACGGGTAACGACAGATAACAGTACCGGCAGGGGACAGATTACCATGTTATCGTTTTGCAAGTGTGAAACAACATAGTCGTCAGAAAACTCCAAGCACCAGAGGGAGGATACCGGAACTGCATAATGTCGGTATTGATAACGCGCGTGAAAGGAATAAAAAAACGCGGAATTCATCGTACATTGTACCGTACCTTCAGTCTTTCACGGACACTGATAAGACGTCATTTTGGCAATTCGATTATGAGGTATAACATACTATACATTTAAATGATGCCAGTGATGAAATCCCCTTTTTCTCTGGTACAGATGGAGGACTTAGGCCTCGCAGTTATAAAGGAGTTCGTTCCGGGCCAAGCTAGTCAACCCGTTATTGTAGCGACGGTGAACATACACCTTCAGTTTGGATGATTTTTGAGAAGATTTAATACAGTAGAAATCCCCACTGTCATTACACACAGGAAATCATCCTGTCGCATCATCACAAATTATCACACACTCATGATTGTACTTCAAAAACTCTTCTCAATCGTATATACAACTATATACAGATGATTTTTTTTCTTCATATTTTGGATAGAGACAAATTTTATGTTTTTTCTCATATTTTTTATGAAATTGCAAAGAACGCCTGAACAATGATGATACTTAATAACTAATAGCTCCAGTTTAAAAGGAATTACTATATGTACATTTTTCCATATTAACATCAATGTAAAATTAAACTCTCCGCAATGCAAATGGCTCAAAAATACACTCTTAATGTCACAATAACTGTCTATACAGCGGTCAATGCGAACCTTGTGTTATGGGCTCTGGAGCGCAAACTACTGGTCGGATTTCTCTGACACAATATTAGTGGGGATACATGCAGAGGGTTTGCATTAACTACTGCATTAAAAAAGCAAGAAAGAACCAGATTATTCTACCAACACTATCATACACTCGGAATTCATGAACTCACAAAAAAACGCTTTTTTACTCATATAACGGAAATGCTGTTAGCACGGGTAGCGCATGTGTAATCGGATTTAAAACGCCATGTGTTATGATGGGGCGGCGGCCAATATCGGAGTGGATTGCGACGAAAACTAAAAAATTATTTTTACTTGCCTGCTATATCTCAGTAGGTAGGTGTTGGTGATGGCAAGCGGCAACAGACAGACTACATGCATGACGCATGCTTCCCTGGTCCTCTAATTTTTAATGCACCATCAGTGTGGTAATTCAAATAGTTACGGGCCGCAATAGACTTGCCGGAAATCTTCGTGGCTGGTGAAACCGATGGGCGATAGGAACTGAAAGGAGTGCCTTTCGGTGTCAAATCGAAAGTGTACGTAGTATTTTTCAGATAGATCTCGCCAAAGGTACTTGGCTGACCTCTTGTCACTGAATTGTAATAGTGTGATCACAAGTTACACAGCCCTGAGTAGCCGGTTTTAGTTGAGAGCATGAAAGAGCTATACTCTGTTTTTTCAGCATTGGTTGGCCTGTGCAACACCTTTTGGTAAATGTGATCTGGTTACAATCCAGAGTTCAACTAAGTACCTTTGGCCAGAGCGATATGAAAAACACTCTACCGGTTACGGCCCACAATAGACCCGCCCGCCTTTTTCTCCAACGAATTTTAAAGGGGAGAAGTGCACTCTCAATTTCACCAGTCACAAAAGATTGGACTAGTCTTTTGCCAACACAATTATCTTCTTACGCAATAATGTCGCGTCAATTGGTTACCGCCTTGGACGTCCGCCAAAGGATTCCGGGCGTGACTATTTCCGGCTTTAACTGCATGGTATACGAACTTGAATCACCTCACAAATCATTGCACGCGCTGCAGAGGACGAAAGGGTTAACCGGATGTTAGTGGGTGTTTGAACTGTAGTCGAACTTAATAACCCGTCCATGGGTACAAGTCACTTCACGAAACGCATGTTTTAAATCATTCAAAGGAAGAATTTATTTTTAAAAAATTTAATTTGAGAGGAGAGGAGGGGAGGGGAGTGAAGACCCAAATTGATCAATGCTGCGAAGGAATTAACATATATTTCCTATATTTAGGGAGACAGGAAGATGTGGGAAGACAAAATTCATGATTTAATTGGGATTCTTGTCGCCACTTTGACAAACCAATTTTGCAGTCATTTGAATTGAAAATATCTTCAAAGTGTCTAGTTTCATACTGGACTGCGACTCAGTTTATTTCAATTTTCAGTCATGCCGGTCACATGTATACCAATTGGTTTTCTTTAAACGAAATACATAACTGAGATCAAATAACTTAACGGACACCAATAATTACAACTTCTGCTACCCATTCATGGAGGTGTCTTAGGAGGTACATTATTTAGGGGATAGTCAAAAAGAAAGCTGACAACACCATCCCTGAAATTCTAAAATGGCAACACGGACCAGTGCGAGGAAGAAATCTACATACAATACACCCAAACTTTTTTACATTGCATAATTATAAATTTCATTACAGTGCAAAGAGTAAAACTTAAGATACATACATATATGAACATGGTTTTATGAAAACTCCTAGTTTGGCATCGGTTGGGTTAAAAAAATGATGCATGCATTCACGACAAAAGATTCATTAGCTTAGTCTTGTCCATAGTTGTACTTATTCACTTTGTTTGGGTTAAAATTAACGGCAACATGATTCAAGATTGGCCAGTAGATTGAGTCAATTAACTGCCAGCTTGTTCAGTTTAATAGAAATAAGTTTCACACCAAAATTATGCAATGAGAAATACCCACACACTATCAACTCCTTTTCGCAGATTTTTGCCTCGAGGCCAACCTGTAGGTATTTTTCACACCCAGTGACAAAAATCTGTCAACATGTACTGGCCTTGGAATTCCTTATCACATTATCGCACAACGCTTCACCAAATGGTGCTCCATAGGAGGTAACCATGCCATTACCAAACTGCACACCAGAAATGATCATGACTAATCTATTTGGCAGGAATTAGCTATCACGTCTCACGTAGGGATATGAGTGCCAGAAGAGAAACGAAGAAGACGATGATGAAGGACCCGCGTACGTTCGAACAAGCACCACAATCCGTTGTATTTTCCTGAAACAATAAAGGTTAATTGATTACGGTTAATTCAAAATAGTAGTGAGATAAGCATGAGGAAACCAGCCCTGTAAAATATTTGGAAGTGACTATTTGGCAAGCCCGGCTTACCAAACAGCGCCTTTTTTCTGCCCTGGATGGAGAGCCGAACTCATGCATATTCAACCATCCAGGAGCTCATTATCATTCGTGGCAACACGGTCAGCAACACTGGAGTTACAGTGAAACGCCTTTAGAAAAAAAAGATGCCTGTTCGGCGAGCCGCTTGCCAAATAGACCCGGCCAAAATATTTAGTCGCCCTCCAACTTCAAGCACCCCGTTGGTGGGGGATGGTTAGGAGATAATTTTTACAGGGCTGGTTTCCTCATGGTCTCTTCAAATACAATTCCGTTACATCCCACTTCATGGATATTTTGGCAATGCAAACATGCAAAATGGTTGTTTGGAAGCGGAAGTATTTATTATTACATACATGTACACCTGCAGCAGATAGTTTCGATTCCAAAATACCGGTAATCGCTGTTTATATGAGAAAACAAAGTACGGTGGAGAAAAACAGAATAGGTTTGGTCTTTTACTGTCCTCTTCCGCCCGTGCACTCGTGGTAATGATGGAACGAGCGATCCCCTCCAACAAAACAAAGTACATGGGTCTTTTAACATCATTCTGCGCAACGACGCTCGTGATGTATCCTTTGGTACCAACGCTATACTTACAGCAGCATCCCAGCTATGGCAGTCCCCTGGCCTCTTCCTGTACCGAGGACGCACCTTGCAAATATCAGGACCGCCATGTGATAACAGTTAAGGAAAATACAACCAAACACATGCTAATGAAACTAAGTGAAACAAAAAAGAGATTCTCAAGGAATTTTGAAGGAAATATTTGCTTACGCCAACCTAGTCCAGGCTTTTTTTGTAAGTGTGCAAGGGGGTGGGGCGTCGGACAATGTTTTAGTTAAGTGGTTTACGTCAGTTTCTTAAACCAGCTCAATAATTAATTGGTTGAAAAAAGATATCTTCCTTTGGAGCTTGAATAGGCGGAATATGCTGACATTCAAAGCACTCGGGCTCGGTGATGACTAACATTAAGTTAGTGTTGAGCAGTCGAGCTGCATAATATTGCCTGAAAAGGAAGATAGATGATTGTATATGAACAGAAAACGATTAACGAAGGATTAGAGCACCATGCAAATGGCACTGGTATCTCACGCCAAAATCACATTGACAACACATTTTCTAACACCTACCATGATATGGAATTGATAGGACTTACCTCGTGCAATTATCACATTCAATGGTAGACTGGTAAATGTTATTCCCCAAATCTGTGAAGTAATAGTGCGCCCCTCTGGTGATGCAGCTAACATTGTCTGCTACTTCTTCATCCATGTCTGCTGCATAAACACCTGGACGAATTAATTCAGATCAAGCAAAATTGATTTTAAAGGTATCGAGTCACAGAACAAAATATGTATTTTGATATTTTTTGGGTTATCAGGATGCGTGTAGGCAGTCAATCATTCGACTAAAGAAACCATGACAGAAATTATCCATTCTTGAGCTAACGGAGCTCAACTGAGATCACTAGATCCTGTTTCAGATTATCACTCGTTTCATCGTGAGCTGCGTAAATATCTTATTCCTCGGAAATATCCTTTGGTTATGTTACCAACAGAGGCCCTTGTATCTGTACCACATAGTATAATCACTTTCATCTAATAGAGTAAGTTATGAGGATGTTGTTGAAAGGGTCAATTTTGATTTGATTGATACATTGCGGATCAATTCCAATACATAAATATTCGGTCACATCCCAAATTACCTCGGATGGTGAACTGCGGATATACATTAGCAGTTTATTGCAGGGTAAGTAATCAGTTTGATATTTGTATCACGTGAATTCATGTTTTGAAATACGACCCAAAGACATTGAATCCACCTACCTGTATACATTAGATCTCCAAATAGCCAACTGAAAATAAATTATTTCAAATTATCTTTTTTGATTATTTGAATATTGTGGATATATCGAGTGGGCTTTATGTGATGAAAAAAAACACAAAAATACAAGTCGCAAGTCAAATTTGCAATTCCGGGAGAAGTTGTGGACATGGCATGACCAGACTTGGTTAAATATCATAACACAAGCCCCCAAAGCCTTTACTAAAACACAGGACGTAAATACGTATAGAATACCTTATATAAGATCAACCATTGTATATTTGTTCGCCTTTTGATCGTCAATTTTGTAACTATGAATATTCGCTTGAATAATTGTGAGCAGTGAGACGGGAACATATATGGAAAAGGAGAAAACTACGAATAAACGACATCGTTATTTTTTACTTAATAGCGTTTGAGCGTAATGATTATTAAAAATATGCCATTAATACTCACTTATACACATTAAAACTAGCATATGCCCTGGAAGAAAACAAAATGAAACTTCTTAAAATGAAAAAGAACGCTTGTCAAAATCAACCAGCGCGGTATACAGATGAAACAAATTCAACGATCTTCTTGATGTTGGGTTTCCATTACAGAATTTTTTTCTCGTTATGTCTTATTAATTTTCCTTTTCTGTTCACGTGTAATAATACTTTTACACAATATAAGTCTTACCATGCTACTTTGCTAGTCCACCAGTTTATGGACAGGAGTTCAAAAAATGGAATGGAGGGCTGAAATAAAGAAAGTTAAATTATTACCATTTGCTTCCTGGAGGACAAAAAGCGCTATTTGAAATTCCCTTATACTTTGATTAATCCAACAACATGACAGCTTCTGGTCATGAACACTTTAAACACTTTAAAATCTGCAGCCTTGATCACCATACCTATAACATACCAGTACTTACAATAAAAATAGATCTTGGACCGGCGCTAGGTAAATCATCTTTTTTAGGACATGACGCTTGGTAATCATAGTGAATAACTCTGCAAATAAATCAAAAGAAATTAATTGCAAAATCTACGAAGATAAAAAAATACTGGATTTGATGACACTACAATCTATTCTGTTACTCACCTATCAAATACACTTTCATTATAGAGAAAGGTCATCAACGTCGGGTCAACTTGACCTAAGAACTGACCAATCTGGAACAAAGATAGAAAGATTATACACATTTCTTAAGATAATGTAGTGCTGCAGTGCACGAACCAACCGACGCTGGTTTCATTGCCTCATCAGCTAACACAATTTAGGCTTCTACATGTACTAACATGGTATAAATGGTGAGCAGCTGCATTTTTTTGGCAAACCAGCTTCCGATGTCTGCAACATTATATTTCTAAAACCTGTAGGAGGCGAAGTAGCGTAGGCTTCACTCCAGACGCAGTGGATCGGCCTCCTTCCCTCCCGTGAGAAGGCCGATGAAAAGGAAGACGAAAAGGACTGCCGGGCGAGTCTAGTCAAGGCAGGCTTAGGTACATATTTACCTTCATCTCCTTATCATCCTGGTTAGTGGCGACCATGAAACCACCATTGTCAATGAGATAACAGACAGTCTTGTCCTGATCGTTGCAGTATCCGACGGTGTCTGACAGCAACATTCTCTTGATCGTCTCACTCCTGATTTTAATACCCGCAGCGGCTCCTTTGAACTTTTCCCTAAAGAGAGTGGCAGCACGTACGGCCATTATTGCTGGTGCTGTTGCATTTGGATCTGAAGGCACTGTAAAAGTATGACAAAACGATCATAATCGTTATCGTGATGTGATGTGAAAGGAAATTTAGAATACCCTTTACTAGGTCACCATTTTATGGGAACAGGCCCACTAGTACCGGTAGCTTTCTTTTAACTATATTTGCATTTATATCGGACAAATCGTAGTCAAAAGTTTTTTGTGACGTCTGGGAAAGAAGGGGCAGTTGCCCTCTCCAGCTACGGTTCTGTAAATTGGTCGTACATGGAAATGAGCTCTATGTAATGAGTTAATGTGTGATAAGCATAGGTAGGACAATTGAGAAAGGAATGAAATGGCCAGGACCATTGTGCTCACCTCATGTGGAGGAAAGATGGATGAAGAGTATGGTATTGTGTTATGTAGTGTTAGGTTTGATGTAGGTCCAACCAATTACAATTTCCCCAAAATGGCAAATTTACAGTACATTTGACCTCTGTGACCTTGAAAAGTAGGTCAAATCAAAAAAGACCCGGGTGACACATTGAATGGTTGTTAGAATTAGATGTACCTATGATATAAAATTGGTGCAAATCGGGCAAGTAATTAAGGAATAATAGCATTTTGAAGAATTTTGGATTTGGCGCCCTCCCTGGAGGCAAAACGGCAAATCAGATCGAACCAAACTTCTGTACCTGAGATCACCTGACCAATGGGTACATATGTACTTAATTTGTGATCAATAGTCTTTGCGGTTAAGAAACGTGCCATAGTTACGACCTGACGGCCAATTTACGCCATTTGACCTCTGTGACCTTGAAAAGTAGGTCAAATTAAAAACCTGTGTGACATATACTGTATGGTGGTTAGATGTACCCATGATATCAAATTGGTGGCAATCGGGCAAGAAGTTAAGGAATAATCACATTTTTAAGGTTTTTTGGATTTTGCCCCCTGGTGGTCAAGTGGTGACTCATATTGGACCGAACTTCGGTCCCTGAGATCACCTGACTAAGGGGTACATGTGTACCAAATTTGGGATCAATAGTCATTGCAGTTTAGAAACGTGCCATAGTTACATCCTAACGGCCAATTTACGCCATTTGACCTCTGTGACCTTGAAAAGTACGTCAAATCAAAAACCCGTACGATATGTGATGTATCCTTGCTAGGAGTACCTACCATAAAAGTTTTATTGAAAACGGTTCTTTAATAGGAGACATATCACACTTTTTATGTTTTCAGTTTTGGCCACCTGGTGGCAAAGTAATGAACCAGACCGGACTGAAATTCAGTGTCAGAGTACCTCTGACCTAGGAGGTCATGTGTACAAAGTTTCAAGTTCATAGCGCAAGCGGTTAAGAAACGTGTCACACAGGATACGGACGACGACGGACACAGGGCTATCGTATAGACTCCCCTAACGGTGAGCCAAAAAGGATTGAGGTTTCACGTATGGTATTAAGAGAAGTTCTAATGTTCTCTTACCTGAAGTACTATATGGTGGTATGAATAATGTTAATTCTGGATCGTCCAGAATGCGGTGAAAATATGCTGACTTGTGCGGGTCTCGGTAGACATCATACTCCCCTGTTGCACTATGGAATTAAAAAAGAAAAATTGATAATCAATCAGACCTGCGGGCGGCGGTATGTGATTTTCTAACGAGTTGACTAATAATTTGGTAGATACAGGGTTTAGGTATTTTATCGCCTTACAAGATATTCTACCATCCATATATTGAGTACACTTCCTGGTGTATATCTGCAGCGTCCGCTGTACAGATGAAACCTGTTAAATACTGAACAGTAGTTCTCGCCCAGCTTTCTGATTATTTCGTGATACTTCTCCTTCAGCACACTTACTTAATCGGGTAAACCCTCAGGAGACCACCACTTGTTGCAGCAAAGAAGGAATCTATCTCTTTTTCACTGAAAAAGACAAACAGCACAATAAAAACACAAATATAAATGCTGACAATTGATGATTTGATAAATCAACCAGACACAGCACTGAGTAAAACATTTAAAATACTCCAACGATGTTTTATACACCCTCTTTCAATCATACGTTATGTCAAACTTACGCCTGACCCCGAAAGTTCAAATACAAGTGATAATGAAATGACCTTCCTTTGGCCAAGGGAAAGACTTCAAAAAGTTCTAGTTCTGATTATGTATGAGCTGGAGGAATTTCAACATGACCTTTAAGTCAACTGGAAAGTTAAAGAAATGCTCACAACTTATCGTTATCTTTCCAAACAGGCTCCATTCCCTTGGTGGCCATGGCATCCCAATAGAGATGGCGGAGTATGGGGGAGTCACCTGGAAAAAGAAAACATGTAGAATCTATTTTCCGAAAATACTGAACAGAGAAAGAAGAAGTGAATTTTCAAGTACCGGGTATCTATTATGCTGCAGATTTGTGTGCGAGTATGGTGATAATGCCTGAAAAGGAATATGTTATCAGGTAGTATCAGTTTAACAGTCATAATTATGGAGAAGTAGGCCTACATGTACATTCTCTAGACTATATCATGCTCTTGATTTTGGACAAGATATTGTGTACCTTGGTCCGCTTGTTCAAAAACAACTCACCGGTAAGTTACTAAAATGATGTTACCTTAAACATGTTAAAGAATACCCCTTCACTAATTTTAGTAACTGCAACACCAAATCATTACTCGATGCCTCTTTCCTCAACATCAGTAAACGTAGAAAAGTGGACGGCTTTAGATCAATTTTGATGTTGGTTTACACGAGTAGGAGGCATTTTCCAACTTGCACATCATAATGGCTCAAACGTACTTAGTCAAGGCATTTACTCACATTTTTTCGGTGTATCATTGGTAGCATTGATGAGAATGTCCACCGCATCCACCCCATTTGCCTCAAATAAGGACTTTGATATATTAACACAATAGTCCCTGCAATTCAAAAACGGGAAAGTTCATCTGTTGCGCTGGAGTCTACTGAAATATCATGCACAAGCATGGCTAATAAAAAAACAACATTACACTGAACTTTCAGTTAAAATTTGAGTCAAAACATCTCTTGTAACCCTTTTATTTATATAAATTTTATAAAATTCGGGCTTATAAGTATGCTTTTAAAGCATTCATGTAAAATTTACATATAATTAGACTGAACAAGCATTGCCTTGAACAAGGACAAAAACACACCAAGTATTTTGTATTAAAATATATTTAATACGTTACAATATCTTTCGTAATTCAATTTGTAATGGTGTGATTATAAAAGAGTCGTATCATGAAAGTTTGCAGTTTTCATTCGGGTGGAAATTATTTCGACTACTCACCACGGTGCGATGAGTATCCCTGCATCATTGGACACCAAGTACTCGGTGCCGTCTGGTATACTCTTTCGGATTGTTATGTATTTTTCATATCCTTTTGGAGTTACAATACCAATACTGAAGTGAGACATGGGAGGACACAGGGTCAAGAAAGAGAGGAAGAAAATAAATTACAACCAATGAACATGACCATGTAACTCACAGTCACTTATTTTCTGGTCCATTAAGTGCATTAATTGTACATGTACAGGACTTTTTTTGGCTGTACCAGTTTGGTAGAGCAAAGTTATTGGAATATATGCAAGCCTACCTGAATGTTGTGTTTGGGATAGGTTGATGTGTGTAGTATCGCTGCTTCTTACGTATATAAAGCTGAAAGTGAAAGAAAGGTTCATGAAAAAAGCGTCTTTTTATATAATTTTTTTCAGGCCACATTCATTTCACCAGCCTTCTTGAGTAATGTTTGACCATCTCAAGAAATATTACCGGTATCTGTTTCTATAGTTTTTATCTTAAAAGCCAACTGTATTAGTGTTTCAAAGCTGCATACCTCGTCTTTTGCAATGACGAATGTCTCAAGAAGTTGCTCCCCCGCCTTAGCTTGGATCATGTCATTACGAAGCTGAAAAAACAATAAAAGTCAGATAAGGAGGTAAGCTTGACCAAAATCATTCTCTCATCAAGTGCACTAACACGAGTATTAAACATGTAAGCAGCTGCTTTTTAAAGTTGGTGGTGTTGAACCCGATAGAAAGGTGAAAATAATTACTCAGAATGATAACCTTCTCACCTCTTCCTTTTCTTCATTTCCCACCTCTATTTCGAGGAAGTCAACATTGGGAGGGTCCTTCAGCCAGCCTTTCTGGGCCTTGAGATCTGGATGGAAGACTATGTAGCCATTTGCATTGATTGAAAATCCATAACCATTGGGTCCAAGCTGAAATATTTTCATAGGTCTCGATTAGCTTTGAATAACAATATCGACAAAACGTATGCTACATTTCAACAGTTTTTGCGCTCTATTTTTATATCATTCCATTTACACACTTTTCTGCCATTTTGCCATAATCAGACCACACATTGCCAAGAACGAGCCATATACAGCAATTAATGACCAATTTCATCGAGAGTGGGACTATAGAAACCGCAAGTAGTGTGTTACAATTGGTTTCTTACCTTTTCTATTGGAACATGGGCCTCCATCTCTTTCGTAGTGACATCAATACCCATCACACCCAAAATGGTCTGATTATTCTGAAAGTGAACAAGTATTGCCAAGAGTGAAATATCTGAAATGTCCTTGGAAACAGACTTTAGATGTCAGCATGATATGATTATCACTTGCAATTGTTTTTACATGTACGAAGATATTACACTAATTCTTCATGAATGAAAAATGTTTTCAGTACAGGTGTATACGTGATATTTACATCATTGAAAAGAATCTATTACAAAAAAAGTTTACTAGTATTGCAATGATTTTGCAAATGCTATACATACAGATGAATTGCTACCTCTGTCGTAGACTGGTAAGGTAACGGTGGTCATCATGCCCAAGCCCTACGGACAAGAAAATGATAAAAATTACATAATATTCCTAGAAATATAATAGAAGAATAGAATTCATTTTACCTCCAAACATTATTCATATTACGGCCTTCCTCGTCGTCAAATCTTATGGCTGTCAAGAGTCGCGCAGTGGTAAGACTGAGATTCGAAATTTACATCAACGCCTATCACCACGGAGGTCGTGGGTTCGACTACCTGTCGATAAACGTGTTTATCTGATACAGACAACGACTCTCTTTGACAATGAATTTAGTTCTTCAAATTGTTGTATCGAAAACAAGAATGCATTGAACCGAATGCTGGAAATCAAGATTTGAAACTCGAAGTTTTAATTGAATACTGGAAATTGTTGATGGAAACTATGAATTTTTTCAATAATTGCAACTCAAAAACAGAAACCTACAATTAAACAATGAAACCATCAGGCGGAATGAATACAATTGATTAGTGCACTAAACACAAGACTAACAAATCCACATCTCTGGCTGAAAACGGACATCGGTGCAATGATACTTTGATGCAGAAATCAATGTAGTTTATGCAACCATGAAAACAATTCCATTCCATTTCAGTTATAGTTTCTTCTGTTAATCATGCAACAGTCCATGCGATCGGGAAGAAAAATCGGCAGTTTATTAGTGTTAAGCATATGTTAGGGCAAGTAAAAGCGTAGCCTGTTTGCATATCATGCATGCCAAGTTTGATCGCATTTGCGGGAACGATAGCTGCACCGAGACACATGCAATCAATGTGCAGAACGCATCACGTCTTTAGATCGAAATAGAACATTTTATATTTGTGAAGAGATCAGATACTTGGGACCAGTTTCTTATCAGTACTCTCTAGATCTTTATCGAACTTTATCGATCCGTTTTTGAACAATTGTTTTCAATAACGCTGGCACTGACGAAACTTGGGAAGAGTTATGAATGACCAAAAATGCTGCGGGGTGTAGATCTGCGACATGTAAGGCATGCTTTATGTTATGTTTATGTGCTGACAACCTCTAATGTTTATAAACCCATTTTTTACAAATCACTGATAGAAACTTGGACATGTCATAACGGACCAAAACGTGCAGTGGTACATGTGCTACAAAGAATGTGTGCATCATGTAATATTTATGTGCTGACAAACGCAAATATTCTAAAGTTAATTTTCTTCGTAAATTACTTGTTGAGAAACTCGGTAGAATTATGAATGACCAACACATGCAGCGAAGTATGCAGACAGATGAGGCATGCTTTATACAATGTTTATGTGCTGACCACCGCTACAACAACAACAAAAAAAACAACAACACCTTATGTATTTTCGGATGGGAACTTACGGAGTTTCCTTTCTTTGAGGAATGATGCTGCATTTTCGGAAGCGTTAGGATAAGGGCACAAAAAAACGCCAACGCCGTAAAATGTACGCAGAAAAGCAATGAGAAATAGATGCGAGATTAGTATGGGAGTTATGTACAAAGTTTCAAGCAGAGTTGAATTCATGCAGTTTTTGCAACTAAGGTTTGGCATTCATCTTTGGGAACCAAAATAAATGTCAATTGAGTGAGTCTGGCAATAAAGTTGTCTTCAACTTAGTTTTGGACAGGTTGTCGTCTCGACCATTTGTAGACTGAGCTATTTAAGACGATGCATCTTTGCACTCAGTCAGAGAAGGAACAAAATATAAAACTTAGCGAGCATGCAAACATTATTTTCTATTGTAGTAAGTTACCAGTATCATATTTTCAGCAAGGATCCAAATGGTCATCGAGGATGTAGATGATGTGATTAATAAATTGTTTTTGGTGCTGTACATATAAAAACATTTCCGCCCAACACGACGTGTAAAGCATATTCAACCACTCGAAATAAAGATTGAGTGAGGTTCTTGACGTAAGACCATAGTCATTCTAGAACTCTTCAAAGGACTTGGTCGTTAATCAAGAGGCATATGTTTCACAGCACGAGTTTGGCAGCGTAAAAACGTTGTTTCACTCACAAATGTTCATAGTTTCGGGTCAACACAAGGTAAATGTAACATATCCGTATCACATCAAATGTCACATTAAAAATCATCTTCCGTCTCCTTGTTAGGTGTCAATTATGGAACAACTTTATAGATTACCAATGGAAATTCTATTTCAACTTCGATACATTCTCGATCATTACTAATGGTATAAGTTCATGTGTTAATGTTCCAGGCAACGTGGTATATGCTCTCACCATTTTATGTCCTTCTGAGAACGTACTTAAGAGAACACCATCTATCAAGCAAGTCACAGTTATCTGATCTACTGCTACATGCAAAACAAGTCTCTAGTTACATATTGGCCAATATAGCATTTGCCACAAGGAGCAGTTGTATCTCTATAGATCCTTATATCTCGAAAATAATAAATATTTAACTTGTCCAAAATAACTACTCAGTGTGTTTAAGAGAAACAGCATCGAAATAAAAGGAATTGGCCGTAGTAGAGTCTTTTTTTTAAGGAAATAGGTTAGGATAGACAAATTACCTTTCAAAGGCCCAATTCAGCCAAAATATTAAATTAGTACCAAAGTCGCCACAGGCCTGGGTACTTTTGGAAGGCTAACGTTTTCCTCTTATTAAAGGGAAAAGAATTATTAATAACTTCTTTTTTAGATTTGCATCCAAGATTTCGAAGAAAAGTGCTGATTTCAATATAAAGATTTTCGGTTTTCGTATACGACTGCTTCTTGTGACGTTTTGGCCGATAAAAACATCTTAATTTTGGATCAAATCAATAAATCTATAATAAAATCATCTCAAATCTGAAACGAAGAAATTTAATCAACTTTCATTCAAGATATGATGAGGCTTCTAAATTGAGCGTGTTTACCATCAACGCAGTTCTTCGTCAAAAGTAATTTCATTTTGTAAACCAATCCAAATAAAACTCTTGTAAGCTTCTTGGTTAAAAAATGGTTAAAAAATCTGAAAAGAAATCTATTACGAAATAAATGGAAATGGAAAATTTCCATAGAAATTTTCATAATAGTTATAAATAATTCAAAATATCTTGGCCATATAGAATCCATATCAAATCTATCAAAAACCTGTATGATTTCCTTTATAAAATGTGTATAGAAAAATCCTATATAGGACCTATGGAATCTCTATAGTATTCTATAGATTTTGTAAAGCCATATTCGTTTATGTTTCTGTAAAGAATTTTGTTGTTGTCTAGGATCCAATAACAGAGAAGGCTAGAACTGATAAGAAGTTCTATGCATTGTAGTTTATGACAAAACATTTGGCATTAATCATCAGGAAAGCTTCAACAAGGTAAGCATAGAGGGATAGACAAGAACGTGAAACATGTCATATGAAAAACTCAATCGGACATTTGAACAAAATAATGAGAAAAGAACTTGAGGCAACCGAAGAAATTCACTTCAAGTTAGAATTACAGGAACGAGAGACACGTCGGACAGATATGAGGGGCCAGAACTTGCAACATGGATTACCTTACCAGAACACACAAACTATGCACGAAGAATGGATTTTGAAAAGTACGGAGCAAATCATGAGGGTTTTAAAAACATGGACGATTTTATTATGGGCCAATTATGGGTTATAACATATGCCTTTCAAATGTGTGGTAATGATGGGTTATAACATTTGAAATATGGATTTGTCATTGGGTTATAACAGAAACATAAATCTACGTTGATGGTAATTCATAACGTTTAAAAAATTGGCAAATTGTTACGTGGAATTTGGACTGAATCTGTTCAGAACTTACTTTAGGATTTCTCTGAATTAGAAGAAACAGACAACTGCATGAGAAAGATAAACAGCACCAAATCTATAACAGTGATTAGTTTAAAGGACAGACAGAAAATCTGGGACTCGATATCCCTGAGTTGCTTTCTGTTTTAGCATTTGTGTTGGAATGGATACCTTCGTTTCGAATTGCCAACAAAATCGAATGGGTGCGTTCTCGAAAATGCTGAGGATTTTTGTCGGATAAATCAGGAAAAAGTTAGTGAAACGTTAAGAAGTCGGAAAAAGTCTCCTACTAGTTTGGGGTAGAGTACTCTATAGGCCATTGGTCTCTTGATGCGATTTAATTATTACAGTCACCAACAATGAGTTCACCACAAATTGTCGGCTACAGAAAATCGCATTGAATAATTCAAGATCGGCCGTAAACCGACAACTTTTGCCCTTCAACATTTGCCATTGGCAGGAATGGACTACACGAAATTTTAGAAAATCCCTTCAGTTTTCATTAGAAACAACAACTTTTTCAAGATTTATTTTTGATAATCTCAGTTATTCGCGAGTGTCTGTTTACAGTATGTCGTCATCACAAGAATAAAAAGGTTGCAACATTTCTGCTAAACTTGATAAACAAGTGGTCAGTCCAACTAGAAAGTTGGACTGAGTTCCTAAACTTGTGAACGCATTCAAACTGATTGCAGACTATTCTTGTAGGCACAGACCATTCCTGTAGTCAAAGCAAATGTAAGTATTGATCAAAACAATACCATTTTGGGGCTGGATAATACAGTAAAGCAAGAATGAAACAGCATATTCATTATACATTTAAATAAAGGTAAGATATTTTAGTGTCATCCTCCCATAGCAGGCCTTTGGGGTCGTTTCTTATAGACACTCACACAATTTGACGATTGACTCTATTTTTCGAACGATACAAAGGCTAGCTTTCGGAGGATGTGTTTGTTGTATTTGGTGCATGAAAATATATACCAATGACTCCAGAGAATAGCAACATTGATTTGAAGTGTGTTTTTAGATTTACGAAAAAATGTGAAGCTATATTCGGTTTCGAACTACATATTGTAATGGAATTGACAGTGCTCTAGACTATTTCACGGTTGCATTTGCTTGTTAGTAGTGTTTGCAAACCTGAAGAAATGAAAGAGTGATTGAACGAAAATGATCACACTCTATTCTATAAGGCAATCTAATGGTAAGAAACCCCCCCGTATCAGCTAAAGACAGAACGTGTTAAATAATTTTTAACACCATGCGCTCTTTATTATCAACTTGTATGAGCTGCCAAGATCATTTAATTTAATCTTGTGAATTCCGAGTTATTTTGCACAAAACAAAGTTCCTAGATTCGTAAGAAGAACTGAGGGTAAGAAGGCCAATAAGGGGGACATCACACTCTGTCTATATAATATGCAATGAAAATGTGGCTTGTTTTATAAAGAAAGCTGCAGTAATTTGAAACATTGGTGTGAATATTGCTTCATAATAAACTTGATAAATGTCGAAAAAAATATAAAGAAATAATGAAAGCATCCGTGAAGGACTCATCAAACAGGCCATATTTCTGAATCGGAGCAATGCTGGGCAGTCACATGCACTTTTTACAGGAGATTCTATCCGAAAATCCTTCTTTAGACAACGGTACAAGTAGACCTGCTTAACCAGAGCAAATTTGCATGGGTTCCAAGCTGACAACACAATCTACATAACGTACAATGTTTTCACTCAGGTTCTTTTTTAGTACATGAAATCCTCATGAGGTTCCCCAAAAGCCGACCGAGAATAAAGCACATGCTCATTGGGTGATCCTTGCAGATTCACACTAGCGAAAGGTTCTTGAGGTCTATACCCCAGGCTACATCTACTCTTTCTTCTAAAGTCGATTCGTCTACCGATAACAATAGTAGCGCAGGCTAATGTCAAGATAATTGTTACTACCAACAAGTACTTGCTGGGGTTCATGACCTGGCGGCAAATACTCCCGCTAGGGGTGGTGACCGGGCGACAAAGAATCAACAATCGCGTTAGCCTCTTATGATATAGATAACGAAGTGGTAAAAAATAGGACATGAAACCATTCTAGACAGAAGTTCACCGAGTCGAGTGTAGATAGCCTCTGAGTAAAATGAGTACAAACTGATGATAAAATGCATTTAAATCCCAGCAACCAGGTTACTGAACCTGATTATGAGCACACCACCACCAAGCATAGATATTTACACTATATACATTTTCACAAGAATCAATCAAATGATATCAAACTGATGATGCCTTTACTTACAAATGAATGTGAACTGCCCTGCATTTTGAAGAATTACGACAATGGTGAGCGCAGAATTATAACCTGTATTTAGAAAGTAAAACAGCAGCAGGGAAACCTGGAAATCATCAGTTGAGAAAATCTCTTTCTATCCGTATCATACTAGCACTCAGTTTCTCGTTAACATTTAGGTACACATAACAAAACGGTCTTTAAGCATAGCTGTGCTGAATGCGATGCAACTTCGGTATTTCATTAGCTTCAGCAACCAAACTCCGAATGCACGAATTTTGGTTTCTTGTAGCTTGCCCACTTTCAAGAAGAGAGAGATCTCATGAAGAGTTTTCCAAATTTGCCTGACTCCATCTATGCAATAATCTAGAAAAAATATAGCCGACATAAAGAGATGATCTATACCACCTAGTCCTACATGGAACGATCACTTACAGTGTGCTAAACGAACGATAACAAAGAGGCATGTCAAAGCAGAAAAACTGCAGCGGTTGCGAAACATTAACGACTCCTGATTCTGACTTCAAATTTGATAGTTAATTACAGTAGTCTAATGACAACTTTGATCGAGTTGAACTGACTGATCTTTTTTCTTATGAACTATATTAACCTGCACTAAAATATCTTAATTCCTGGACAGGACCTACGCATAAGACGAAAATAATAAAAATCACATTCCAAGTCGGCATGATTGCCTATGACTCAGATAACGACTTCGTCATAATCGATCTCATCGAGCCAGAATGCTGCACTGATCAAATTTGCTTTTACATTATTAGCTTTTCCTCAAGTGCTGACCACGTCACTATCATGTTGTTGTTTTGTAGTTTTGTTATGAAAAAAACACACGGGCAACACCTTGAACACAGCACCGACTATAATTTACAGTTGTGTATATACACAGCCTTCTACATTATCAGCACCTTTCGTCAATCGCTGACCACGTCACTATCATCATGTTATTTTGTAGTTTTGTTATTAAAAAAAGCTTTCATCAAAACAGCTGCCATTAAGTACCAACAGCAATTGCTGAATATAGTTTTTACGTGTTGGAAAATGTGAACCAAAATGTTGAAAGATTATCTGGGCGTATAAGTTCGAGGTAAACAGATTACCTTACCATTTGCTGTTTGATCGCTAAAAGTACAAATGTCATGCATTTTGGTAGAAGCTACCAGTACGAGTCTTCACTTCAACCCAAGGTTTGGAATTTGGGGTTAAACTTGAATGCATACCGGTTCATTTTCAGCAGACCGAAATGCACACAAAAAATATGCCTATGGATTAGACGCTTCAGCCATAGAAAGCACTAGGAATCCCGAAAGCAAGACTTGCCAACTGCATATAAAAGGTATGAAAAATGGAAGATCTCGAGATGATGAAGCAAGATGAATGTAACATAGAATGCCGTGGATGAGGACTATCAAACTAACTGCAACGATTCATTTATTGAGAAAGAAATGAAAACATGGTTCACTTGCAAGCCAGCTTCTTTTGTTCACAATCCGAAATTTCCATTTAAATTCGAGATTTTCCACGCAATTACGAAAATAAATTCCAATAACGCTTTTGTATAGACCGATAAACAAACACAATACATGCCAATTTTCGTTTCTAGTTACTGAAATACAACGGTCATGGTAATTGTTAAAAATTACTAGCGAAATATTTTGTTAACAATGCATATGTACATGAACGAACTACGAATTTAAGGAACACTTTTCCCTTCACAAAGCCCTGCCTATAAAGACCCAATACTTCTTCTAACGTTTGAAATAACACCATTTTACCATCATTGACATAAAAATGAAAAGTAGGTCAGGTCAGGTCTGGGTGTTTGAAATAACACCATTTTACCATCATTGACATAAAAATGAAAAGTAGGTCAGGTCAGGTCTGGGTGTTTGAAATAACTCCATTTTACCATCATTGACATAAAAATGAAAAGTAGGTCAGGTCAGGTCTGGGTGAGGGGTTCATTGCATTGAATAGTGTGAAAACTGCACAATGGCTAACAGTCTTTCTAGCAAAAACGAAGCATATATATCAGGTAAAAATGATCCTCAAAGTTGAGGTCAATCTAAGTTGTGCAGAGACATTTGTGTAGTATGTAAAATGAACAGAAGCATACACGTTCGAATGGAAAACATCATACGTGACTTGTGCACACGGTGTAAGTGAACATACAGATGGTGAATGACATTAGAACACTGAAGTGAAAAATTAAATTAAAAAGAAGAAGATAAATTTATTTCACATAAACATGTACTGGTACGCACATCACAATGTCACAAAACCATAGGATCACAGCAGTAATTTTCTCCCTTAATAGTATAAACATCAACAGTAATTATTTACGTGTATAACTGATATTTTCGCACAGTTTAATCTAGTCTTTTGGTTAAGACATGGGATATCATGCACGAAAGTAAATTATGTATGGTCCTTAGTGACTTGTTATTGAAATAATGCTAAGCAACTGCGGGTGTGTAAATATTTGGATCCGCATGTTTTAGGTGTCAAATATACGCCGGGTCTATACGTCAAGACTAAATTGGGTTTCAGATGCTTCCAGGCTGACAGAGTACCCTCAACTGACCTCTGCAGTGTCTAATAGTTGCCAGGAAATACTTTTCTTCACCCGAATCAATAGGGCTATGACCCCTAAGTACGAAAGTATGTGACAAATATTCAATGGTTTCTTGCAATCAATCATTAGCACTGAGACTGACGGGGTATGGGTACCCCTCGCCGCAGACATCACAAGGGAAGACACTTGTGACCTACTCTGGCGAAAGGAGTCTTTCTTATTTTCTGCCCAACTGGAGTTTTTTTCAACTTTCTGAAGATCTCACCATGGAAAAAAAACTGTAGGAAAACAGAGTGCATGGTGTAGCAATTACATAGACGTTAGATAACAACTTCAACGCAGGTTCGAATTTGAGAGGTAATTTGCACACACAGTAAGACTCAAATTTGAGGTGCATGCATTTTGAAATTCAATTGTTCACAAATTTCTGAATATGTATCGGACGATACATTTTATTTCCGACATCGTTCAGTTCCCAAAAATAACTATACCGTGCGTGTTGTTTTGTGTCATAACTACATCATGCACTTTGACAATTAAAGCGTGCTCCATAAAATACGCCGAGACCTTTTTTTCTTCAAAATGTCAAATCATCACATTTCGTCAACTGCTATTTTCTATTAAGTACGGGTCCTTTGAAGGCCGATTCACTTGCAATTTTGATAATTCCATTGCACGCACATTGCGCGCCTCTGCAACTTTGATAGGGATATGATTTTATCAAGGGACAAAACAACATACACAAAGGTATTTTATGAGGCAAACTCTATAGTACAGTGAACGTTGATGACATGGTTTTGTAAACGGGAAAAACAGGCATGCACGCGGATAAACAGGCCTGTCACAAGGTGTTGCTGCGGTTTTTATTTGAACACATCAGAGATTGGTTCTCATATTCTTCTATCATTTTCCCAAATCAAAATCAGCAAGCATTTTTTGTCAAGATAAAAACTAAACAAGAAATGGTTAGTAATGTAGAAAAAATGTTAGCTACTGTACTGTAACTATAATCACTCTTGTGACTGACCTGATATTGATGTATATTATAACATAAATTGTTAGGTGGGACCATATATCATACCGAATTTGCAGCCAACTTAATATTTGTCCATTTTATTGTGTTGCTGCTGTTAAGAGCCATAGGTCTACCCAAAACAGGCACATATTCCTTGCGAGCAAAACATACAAAAAAAGCCAACGTTATAAACAATAAGAAGAGAAGAGGAGATCATATCTAGAGACAGAGTGGAGGGATAGATCACAAGCTAACACATGGGCAACACCAAGAATGCTGCTCAGAAACCTTTCGAATCAACCATAATCATCACCATTTGTGAGAGTAAAGAGAAAATCACCAAAAAAACGGTGATGACTATGGATGACCCTTCGATCATGAGAAAATCAAAATGAAAGATTAGTAGTGTAAGTCGTTGATTATATCAGATGAACGTCCTGAAATTGGAAGGTATATCAATAGTGTAGAGAAACGTACGTTGGAAAGTTCTACAGTTTTGTTATGTTTAAGCGCAGTGCTTTCAGGCAGTTCAATTTTACAGGGGAGTTCAGACCAATTAAAGTCACCAGAAGTTATTTTAGTATGTTCATAATATTAGTGTTAGGAGTTCATGCTCATCTATTCTTAGGCAATCTAGAAAGTTCAGGTTTAACGTCAGGGAGTTAATGCTGGTTGTGTTGTATTAGTTATGCATAATTTGTAATAAACGGTCATTTAATTCCGCTCTACATACATGTTTTGCCCAACTCGACTAGCAGGTTCAAGCTAGAGTTACTTTTTTAAATTCTGTTAGTAGGTACAGGCCAGTTCAACAAGTTTAGGGTAATTAAATTCTGTTAGGGGTTTCAGGCAAATCTGAATAGAGCTACCAGCCTGGGCATCTGTGTATGGGTCGGCCCAACTTGCCCCATCTGCAACTTGGGCAAGAGCTTTCGGCCGAGATAAAATTTCAAGATATTCCTGCATACGAGAATAAAATCAATTAAACTAAGGCATCAGAATTCCTGAATTTCTTGTCTAAATGCTACGTAAACTGGAATTTAACATTTAATAACATTTTTATAAGGCAATGAGGGGGGGGGGGGTTCTCTACACTATCATGGGTGACCTGCAATATAGAAATTGTATATGAATAAAGCTAAAAAATAGTCAGAGTTAGCGCAAAATAGAGTAATGATATGTGAGGTGAGAAAAATGCTTTGTGCTCTCAGATGAAATCTGGAAATCTAAACTATGGTAGTTGGCCATAAGAACTGAACTGGTACTAATAGCCCTTATAGAGAAAGAGACCTTAGAATTGACTCCAAAAAGTGCAGATTTCTACTAAATGTACTTGTGAAAATAGACAAGACATCGACAAGTGCAGTGTTTGCCATAACCTTTTTCTTTCGTCAAAATTGAACTTTTTAAACTCATTAAAAAAGCGATTTGAGTGCAGCTTGTGAAACCCATGACAATTGGACACCATAGTACTAAAATATGTATAAGGACACATATTCTACTGAAAACCAAATACATCTCGGCAATATCAAGCTGTATTTCATTTGTCTGGGTTTATGATTTGACATTGAAACGTGCTGCTCACTTCGGAGTTCACACAGAAGTGTACTAACACTTCTAGTTGGTTATTCACTGATTAGTCAACTGTCCCAAATTTCAGTAAGAACACTAAACACTTATGCTCAGAGTTGCTGTTCCTGCAGTCATGTGTAGACACCTAAACAAGTGTTACGGAACAGAGCTAAATAACGACATACCAGGCAGTGGGGATTAATTGTAACTGAGTTATCGTAACACCAATATTGAACAATGGTTATCTTTATTAACAAACCGTGACAAAGTCTGAGAGTTACGACTCACATCAACTTGAGTACACATTTTCTATTGGTCACTAAAAATAACCATCATTGCTTAATCTATTGTTGAAAATCCAAACTCGACTTCAATTGTATACCTCCACGGCCTAGTAGTAGTGTCGTAAGCGCATCAAGGCAAAATGCACATGACCCAAAACTTGAATAGTCTGCACTGAAATAAAGAGACCAGGACATTTATATATATCACAATAACCAAAAGGATAGAGCAAACACTTAAACACTCGGCTATCATGCCTCAGATTTGTCTACCGTAAACCCACCACCTGAACAAAATGGTTGACGGCATGCTAGTCTCCATCGAGGACCGCCATTGGGAGCAATTAAGATGAGAGAATAAGATCAGGTTCACCGAATAACTCAAAAACATCTTAGGCGATTTTAAGTTTGCAATTGTGCAAAATCTGTTGAGATGATAATGTATTGTACATCGCTGTGTAGTTGTTAAGCGAAGTATGATTACTTTTATTAAACGTTCTCTTAACTATCATTAAAATCACTATTGATAAGGTCAGCCCAAGGGCGATATTTAAAAAAAAAACCGGACTGAATCAACTCCTTTTCCCGACTAGACTAGAAACTTGATGAAGCAACCTCTCCATCAGCAATGACGATAAGACACTTGGTACATTCGGGAAACACTCCTGCACCAGGTGTTCTTTTACCTGTTGCGCGAAAAGACACTTCGCATTTTTCAAACAAAATTAAAAAAACGTCAAAAACTTTTAGAAAATAGTTTACTATTAAATGGAAAAGGAGGAGAACAGACACATTGAAATATTAATTACGCTTTGTCATTTAAAAAAAATCCCACTCGGCTAATACCACCTCCATTATCTCTTCAAATGCACTTCCTTCCCAACATATTACACAAAAGCAAAGTTTCATCAAGAAAATGAAGCTTTCAGAAAGCATGAAAAATAGACCTGCCACGTACTCGTCATCCAATTTTTCAATTTAGCTTCATTTATTCAGATTTGTCTTTCATCTCAAAGAAGTACAAAGTGGATACCAGCATTGAAATGAGAGAGAATTAAACAAATGGAAACTTTGTCATTATTATCAAGCAATCAACACGGAGGTTATTCAACCGTGTAAAGTACCCCAGGTAATTGAATGAAAAAGGCAACGTTCTGCTTCCGATGCATGATCTCCCTTTGAAATGCAAGCTGGGATTGACGAGAGTAAATCTGGCGTAACATAATGCGTCACTTTGATCTGGAGTCTTATATGTTGTAGTGATGGTGGTGTGAACACATTTTACTTAAGAAGAGAATTTGAAGGCTAAGTTTATTGGACATACCCATGGACAATAGGGGCAAACTATCACTGCTACTTT
The DNA here is from genome assembly GCF_910592395.1 of Lineus longissimus. Lineage (NCBI taxonomy): Eukaryota > Metazoa > Nemertea > Pilidiophora > Heteronemertea > Lineidae > Lineus > Lineus longissimus. The sequence goes on from NC_088314.1 coordinate 4,091,166, forward strand.
CAAATCCAGTTCAAAGCAATAATCGCACGGGCCCCACATTTGGGTCTCCAATTTATAAGTTAAAAAAAACTGCTATACTGTTTTATTCAAACATATGTTTGAATTATCATAAATCCACGTAATCATATCATTTTTAACAAATACTGTCCTCGATCAACTCGATGTACAATACACGACGGCAAACGCTGAAACTACATCTATCTCATTTACTTCACTCCTGAATCTAACATTACAAAAATTACAGCTTATTAGCTGTGCATCAAGGACAATTATACAGCTAATTAACTGTTTATTCTGTACTGCTAGATTATTTGATGCTCCCAATGGATTCCTCTAATGAGAGTCTGACGTTCTACCACCAAAGCTTCGCAAGATTCGTAATATACCGTACCGAGAGCGCATCTGAATATATATTACTCCAATGGTAGTAGCGTGAACCTGCCAACACTAAGGGTCTGGCAACTACTGGCCCATAGTCCTTAAAAACAAAAGGTTGAAATTCAAAGTCTTACTCTTCGGTAAAAAATCGACCTACAATAGACAAAAAAAAGTGTCACTGAAAATCGAGGACATTGAGTATCAAACAGTCACTTTCCTCCCGCAGGAATTCGTGAACATCGAGAACTATTTCCAAAGCTTTTTCACACGGAGTATCAAACAGTCACTTTCCTCCAGCAGGAATCGTGACGAGTCGAGTAAAACTGGTTAATCAGAAGACACCAATCATGCTTCTTCAGCCAGGACAGCATCGTCATAATCGAGTACAGTGCTTGTGATTGACCAACACGCTGACGGAAATTCCAAAGTGCGGCTTGGGGAAAGTTTCCTACACTCAATATGCAACATCCCTTTGCTGCAATTACCTTTCATACAACTTCGTTTTTTAGAAACTTCTCAAAGCATCCCAGCTTGAAAATTTCGGGCAATAGCCACGTTCAGGTTCAGTGCATGTAAAGGAAAGTGAGTTTTGGTTGACTGTAGTATGCTGTGGAGTACATGATGTTCGAGACGGTCAGTTACATTTCTTTTGTCTAATTTAGGTTTTATTTTTTGTTTTCGGGTTGCCCAATGTTTGCTCTGTCAATAGAAAAGGTACGAAGATATATTTTAATCACCTTGTTAAAGGACATCATTTAAGATGGCTTTGGATCCCCAAAGTAACCAAAACAGTCAGAACCCTATTATTGATACGTCGTCTGAATCTGGACGAATCAGTCACCACAAAACACCGAGGTGATTTTGTTTTACTTAATCACAAATTAAAGTCCATGACACGAAGGTTAGCAGGTACCCTTTAATAAAGTGATTACTAAAATGGCAACAAATGATAATTCATTTAAATAGAACGTCCCTGAAAAAAATAGTCATGGTTGCATTCATGTGTCAATACAAATAAAAACTGCATGGAATGAGTAAACAAATTCACTGATAGGTATCAGCAAGAATCAGGCATTCTTAACCTGAATCATTTGTGGCAGAAGGATTTATGTCTGGTGTGATAGCTTGAAATATCCTAGGATAGAATATCCACGAAACAAAGGATTCTGCTAGCATGTACTTTCACTATCTGAGCTGTTGATCACCATTGTGTCTACAGAACCATATACCATTATCCACCGTCAGAAAACAATAGGTCCGAACACTTTTTCCAGGAAGCCTGTTTTCTGCTACACTTGCCTAAGGTCATCCACTAACAAGGATAACACTCATTGAATTGCAGATTCTTTAAGAGAAAATTGCATGTAAATGCCACAATAATGAAATATCATATCAAGCACAACTTGTCTTTCAACAACAATAGTGTTATTGTTAACACCAAATTTATCACGAGAAGGAATTAAAGAAGGGTTTCTATTCAAACGGAAATATTAAAAAATACTGGTAACACTGTATCCATATTGAACGCTGTGTTAGCATTTTTGCCAAGGCTTTCTGTCGACACTTGATGTGATTTTCCATAGAAGACTATTTGGTTGCATAGTCAAAGCATATTTGAAGAGAGGATTACAAACAAGGTTATGTTAACATCTGTAATGAATTGAGTTAGCACTGCTGATTCGTAATGAAACAGAGAAAATATGCAGAATGTCTGCCTCCGCATACTGATTCAATGGGTTTTTGGTCCATTTCATAATACGGCCATAATAGTTGACCTAAAGTGTATCATTCTGTAGCGTACACCTTTCTTAATATCATTGTTCACGAATGGCCATGCAAGTTTAATTTCCAGCAACAAAGAAAATCGGGGAAAAAAACTTGCGGGTCGTAGAAGAGAACTTTGGGGAGTCCAAGCACAATGTAAAATTTCAAGGAAGTCAATGAGCATGGAATTGAACAAGCATGGCCGTAAGTGTGATATAACAACCTCTAATTGTCAATTAAGACTCATCAGATTTGACACTTACTTGCACTTTTGTTCTAATGGCACCCATTGCAGGAATACGTGAAAAATAACCTGAAACAGGGTAAGAGAAAGTACAAAGTATGAATAAGACTGCTGGGACGCACTATGAAATCAAATGGGGTACTCACAACTGAAATTATATTTCAGAACTCACCACTATGTCAAACAGACAAACGAGAAATGCAAGAAAATTTAATCCATCAGTAGATAAGTTTGATCCTGATTTTACATTTAGTCGCCTAACATTCTGCACTTCATATTCTCCAAATAAAATATTAAAATGTAATTCCCTGAAACATCTACCCATGGACATTTTAAATTGGATCATATTCTCATTAGAACTCAAGTATTGTGTATCAAAGAGATATTACTTGCTAATAACCAACTTTGGGGAATTTATAGCATTTTTCTCCGTTGCGTACATTCAACGAAAATACTGTTGGTCCTTATCTTTTCAATTATACGAGGTCAGTTGAATGAAGACATAAAAAACCCTCTGCACTGCATTGCTCACAACTTCTGTAGCCCAATTAGTCCCTCCTTCCCCGACACTAGGCCTGAACCTCCTCGGAGCAATTTATTCATGTAGCAAGAATATGATACCTGGGGATAGTGACTTTTAAATAAAAGTAAAAAATCAGTACATGTGTTTGTTAAATCCAAAAGTTTTTCTCTTTCTTTGTAAATTCTTGGCTAAACATGGTGCATTCTCAAAGTTCTTGGTAAAACCTCGTCTGAAATTTCAGTTTTTTTACTAAAGGGCTCCCCCAGCATAATCTGGTCACGCTTCCGTACCTCTATTTGAACATGCCATCCACTTCACAGCAGCCAGTGGAGTGGCTGTTGGACCGACAGCGTATGTGAACACTCGAACCTGAAATGATGCAAAAGGATGAGACTGATAATGTCTATCAACAATAAGAATTTGTTCCGCAAATTAGGCCTAAATCGAAAATTTAATTCATTCTAACTGAGTCCAGTCTAGTAGTTCTAATGTGACTTGAAGAGATTTTTAAAGGGAAAATAGTACATGTATATAAGTATCGTCCTCGTTAAAAAAATCCGGTTGTGCCATCAGAGAATGTGCATTCTTTCTATCGTAAAAACATGCTTGCACTTCCGTCAAGGCTTCAATGATTTCCACCTTCCTTTGACAAGTAGCTACATCCATCGAGTGATACAGCTACCGAAACAGTTATGTAGTAACCAAAAGGTAAATTTAATAATATGGGGCCATATAATCCTCAAGAAAGTGACAAGAACGGGAGAGATGGCTTTTCTTATGTTACTTGGTAAAAGGACAGTAGGAGAGAGTGACGATGTATCACAGAATATAGATGGTAGGATATGAAAGGGATATGGTTCTAGCAGATCAAAAGTTTCATAGTCCACCGAGGGTTTTTTATTTAGTCACATATACAGGGCAAAATTCAAAAGAACGCAATTGGAAGATAGTATTCTTCACAGATCACCACAGATAAAAATGAAAAAGAAAAGAAAAGGAATTGTTCCCAGCCATTTACCTGAGAAAAACTCCTCAAGCACCAAAGTTTGGAAGTTTTGAACAAGATAATTGACTTCATGCATCCAATCGAGAGTCACCTCCATAGACAAAATCGCAAACATCTAAGAATTTGAAATTCGGACAGAAGGCTCCAAATGATACAGGATGGTTCTCATGCCACCACCACCTTAGGTGAGCAACTCGTGTTACCTTTGCATCATTACTTTTATGATTTTGTGCAGTCTGTAACCAATACAAATGAGAGTGCATGAAGACATGGAGAAAAGTCTACTATAAACCTCGTCAAACAGAGCAGAATCAGTTACGGGTCGTATAGTGCTCTTCAATGTTCTATATCTCCAGGGTTTTTCTGTTATGGAACGATTGTTCCAGAGAACACTCAACTCCTAAAATTCATGTATGTACCGTACTGGCCAGACGAAAAATCCCTTTTTCAAACAAGCTATTTTATGCACACACTACTACACATCTTACAAGTGGTGAGACTGTTGGTGATAGGCTGACATATTACGGGCATTGTAGGTCCAACAAAATAATTGACTGCCTTTTCTAGACCTGAATTCAGGGTCAAAGCTTGCATCTGAAACTCTATTCTATCCTGTGACATGACAGTAAGTACAATAATGATGTGTTTTGTGATTGTAATGTACAACAAGGGATGCTATCTTTGAACACTGTAGGCCAATGATTCTTAGATGGTAACCCTGGGTGATGTTATGAATGGGCAACATCACTTAGTGCTTTACGAACAATAGACCAAGCTATTGTAGTGTGTCATATAGCTAAGTTCATACACAACAGGTAAATAATCAAAGCAGAACATACAATATAGCATCCCTATTCTGAACAATAAGGTGTATTGCGTGCTTTGTATCTCAGTCAGGCTATTTTTGATCGACTCTTTCCAGAACCGGCTTGTGAGCAAACAGAGGGTTGAACCTGATGTGTCTGAGGAAAACACTGAATTCATCCACTCTGGTTCAAGGTGCATGCCCTACTCCACGCAGTGAATCAAAGACGGATCATTTCAGAATCCAGTGTATAGACGTATTTTGCCTTTAAGTGCAGAACACCGTGTCGTTTCTGTTGCAATGAGATAAACCTTCCTTCCACTCTCTTAACGATACCACCAATGCAACCTCCCTGGTAAGGTCCTAACTTTACTCTGAATCAATATAGACAATCAAGAGAGCATCTTGACCGGATCCAAAAAACAATACATTTTCAAGCTGTTTTTTCTGAACTGGGACACGTTACACTGATCAAGGGAGCGGCACTGGTGATTTCTAAAGTGAGTGAAACAGGCTGTCATTATTTGCAAGTGCCACCATCAATCTAACGTTTACCCTGGCATCTTTGCTGTTGTGAAGGTACGAAATCGAAGCATTCTGTAACATTACCAATCAATACAATGTTAATTTGAATCAAAAGTATTTGAAAAATGACATGCACCTTTTTAAGAATTTTATACCTGGTAACGAAGAAATTATCAAACTACGCCCATCACGATGTGCAGCTAATGTGTCAAGCATCTTTTCAGAAAAACCACAAAACGTTGACCTACTGCTTGACTAAGCCACTATTGTCTTATCGGCAAGCTTTGCAGGACAGGCCAAGGCTACCAGGGATGATTATCCCGAGATAAGTTGTACAGGAAAACATAACCTGAGAATCGTTTCTTGGCGCAACATTCCTGCAAAGGATATATTACCCCAAAGAGAAGTCGCCCTTCAAGTTATTTGCATAAAACAACATTCCTTGAATCTTACATCCATTTTTGGCCAGTTGTACTTCTTGAAGACGTCTTCTGGCATCTCTGTACCACCATCCGTCAACAGCATAATGACTTCATTGCACTGTGCTCCCTGACCCTTGACAGCTGTCTGACGGAACTAAAACACAAAAAAAATGTTAATGCTTAAGGACACAGACAGAAGAGGGTAAAAGGAACAGTGACTGTATTCAACATAATTAAACACAGTCAACAGGCCTCGTATTCAAGTTTTCCAACTATCCACGGAATTATCTAAACAACCATATGAAAATGCGACTACCACGTTGCTGGAATTCGATTGAAGACTGCGACACAGAAATATCCTGATCTTTGTAGCCAAGAGCCTCATAGCTAAGTGGTTAACACTGCTGGCTTACATGCATTAGGGCATGGGTTCGATGCCGGGCAGAACAAAGCGTTGCTTTCAAGGAACAAAAATTCCTGGCTCTCCACAACAAGAGGCTAAATATGAGATAAATTAATGAGGGTCGGTCGAATGAGACTTAAAGCTGTGGTCATTGAGAGTCTATATCATGCCAAGTAAGAGAACCCAATCAGCTCGACAGTAACCAATAGAGGATTTCTTACGTCCAGCAAAATTAAATAGGGTTACGACGCCGGTAACGATGATTATGGTGATGATGGTGGTCAATTTTTGGTTCCCTTTACTGGTCGAGTGCAAATGAGCACTTTTCAGCAGCTCTTTGAATTCCCAGAATATATTCTGGTAAGATAATGATGATAATTATATAACAGTGCTTTTAGCAACTTATGTACTTCACCATTGAAAGGCGCAGCTACAAAAATTATTAATAAATTATTGTTGCCTACCTTTTTAAATTGTTTAAATGCAAACTCAAGAGCTTTGTTGTAGCTAGCCATTTCTCCAGCCGCCAGTGAATCTATACGGACATTCAACAACTGAAATAAACGACACAAAGACTAAATATTTGGGGATATAGAGCATAAAATGTGGGATGGCGAGCGTGTAAATAAAGAACACCTGAACGGGACACCAAAACGACCCTGAAATGCCAGCATTCTTATCATAAGTTCTGCCTCTTTCACCGAGTAAATAACCTTTACGAGACATTATTTTCTAAGATTGGCAAATATGAATCAATTAGATTTTTGCGTGTGGAGGCTTTTTCAGACAGCAATTAGTCACCAAGTCACGCACACATAACACCTACGCATATCTTGGCGATATCTTTTCTGCAGGCGAGTCAATCATATACTTGAATAGATGAGACAGAATAATTAGATGACACCCAGGCTGTATCAGCAGATATAAGATCCATTAAAATAATGGGCGCTTTCAGCATTTGCTATCTGATATATATGTCCTAATTTATCATTAGAAATCATCCACATCCACTCCTATCTTGAAAAAAAGTCATTTTAACCAGTACAAATCCAACAAGCAAATCTAAATTTTAAATTTCATTGTATCCATTGGGAGCTCTCAGGCATTAAATCCAGACGTATCGATCATTTTGCTGATGCCATGATGCGTCTTCTACTAAGTTTTACTGGCAGCTCTTTGCTGCACTTTTTTTTTCTTATTCCGATAAATTTTGGTTGATTATGCCAAATGTTTAACTATCGGGGAAATTTGGAACATTTAAGGCAATAGCGATGATGTAAAAGCTGTAAAAGACAAAGTAAGTACGTTACTAGATCGAAAATCAAAACTCACCTGTTTATTTCTGTGGTTTGCCTGAACAAATGTATCAAAACATGATATGAAGTGGACTTCTTTGTTAAACTGTAACGAAAAAAAGAATGTACATATATTTATTCAGTACAGGCAAGAATTCCAACTTCTGGTTATTTGAAGAAAATTGTGATAGAACAGTACAAGTGGCTTTTTTTCCGTTGCCCCTATCACTGTCTCTCTGCTTGAAAACATTAATCTAGAGAGTACAAGGCGAGGTGTTGATGACAAGAACAAATCCGGAAAAACAGAAAGTGATAAATACAAAGCATAGCTACCCTACAAAGCAGTATTTGCCATGGTTTATGGTCGTTTCTAAGCATGCTATTCCGGCCCCAGAAATCCGCCTATCCCTGTAGCCGATTTGTCAAAGAGATTACCCTGCACCATCTAAGGTAATGATTAGAGACCTCGCAGTGGGAGAGACCATGATTTGCTATAAAAGGCAATTTGTTCACAAGCCGCAGGTGACACCCAACGGGCAGAGCAATTTGTAGCCCAGGTAATGATTAATGCAGCTCCAACGTCATGTGATATCGAGATATTCGGAAGAAAGGGGGACCAAAGCATGGCTCAGATTGCCGATTGGTGAATTTGAACCCTGTTGACTATATGTAGTCAGTATATTGGGCCATGATAATGACAATGATTTATTTAGCTTGTGTATCGTGTGACAGGGATAACAATTCAACCTTTTGAAATACATGTATGGGAAGGACTAAGCGGCCATTATTTCATTGGATACATCTGATGTCATATGATACAATATTGGATACAGCTTATGAAGTGTGGAAACAGTACAGCGTACTTACACCATCAATATGGCGAACGGTTTTAATACATTACATTTACCCAATACAAGAAAAACACCCATATTTGACTAAATACGGCCATAAGTGATTGCTTTGCAGGTTTCATTCATAGGCGTACTTACATAAGCAACATTGACAAAATCATTTTCTCCAAGTGTGTCCAGTAATGATTTAACAGCCACCTTCATCAGCTGTAGGGCTTGACCGTGGACACTCCCACTCCTGAAGCGAGAAACAAACGAAAGGTAAGCCTATCTACAATCACAAGTCTGGCTTAAAGCCCCTCTCCTCAAAGCACTGACTAAACAAGATGAACTAGGATGTATATTATGTACATTATACGCAGGACATGGACACAGATGATTGTCTCTCTTCAGTATATCGGTTCCCCCTCCATTTTTTAAGAACACATTTGCTCATACGTCTTCTAATCCAAGCCTTGAATCGAGTCAAGTCAACGTTATTCCATCATGGCAGTGTTCAACTAGTGCCCATCGCAACATAATTCACCGACTAACTGGAGTTTAATTGGAGTAAGAAGGGGATAGTTAACACGTGAGTATCACTTCCGCCAATCCATAATCAAATCCCGTCACATATGTTCCGGCGGGTGGTTAATCAGACTCCTAATAAGACATGTACATACAGCGATCATGAGCAGCAGCCCAATCAACCGCCTTGTCAGGAGTACGCAGCGGGATTCTTAAATTCGACGGAACATGACCGCAATGTGTCCACTATAAGGACACGCGCTAAGGACTGAATATAACAATCTGCTGTAGGGACGTGCGGATTTGCTTGCACTATTTGCGACACGTTTTCGAAAGGGACTTTCACATTGAGCCTATCCCTCGAAATGGCTTACGTAAAGGCTTCATTAGCATCTACATGATGACTGAAATATACGCCACTCTCGTCAAGCAAGAATTCAAGACTCTAGGAGGACTTGGATGACGCCAAAGTAAGAAAATATATTCTTGCGAAAAGTGGCGCTTTATGGAAAACAGCAGTTCCAGACATTAACACTGACGAAACCGCCATCCAACTTCAACATCTCCTGGCCGTTGGAATTTACGTGCATCACTTACGTGTCAATGAGAATGAGCATATCCTTTGGTGAGCTTGAACCTTGTGTGTACCTGAAACGAGTCAAAATGAACGAAGTTCATGTCCGCCTTTTGGCCTCTTCGGACAATACATTTTAGATGGTAAATGGCCTCACTATCATCAACACCAAGAGGGTGTATACAAAACCAAGACCTAAGACATAAGACCTAAGACCTAAGATCCCCGAAGTACAAAACTAAGACCCAGGTACAAAACTAAGATCCCCCGAGGTACAAAACTAAGACCCGGGGAGGCCAATTCCAAACTAAAATTTTGAAGAAAAAATATCAGAGTCTTAGTTTTGTACATCAGGGGATCTTAGTTTTGTACGTACAAAACTAAGATCCCCCGAGGTACAAAACTAAGACCCAATTCCAAACTAAAATTTTGAAGAAAAATATCAGAGTCTTAGTTTTGTACATCAGGGGATCTTAGTTTTGTACGTACAAAACTAAGATCCCCCGAGGTACAAAACTTAGATCCAATTCCAAACTGAAATTTTGAAGAAAAATATCAGAGTCTTAGTTTTGTACATCAGGGGATCTTAGTTTTGTACGTACAAAACTAAGATCCCCCGAGGTACAAAACTAAGACCCAATTCCAAACTAAAATTTTGAAGAAAAATATCAGAGTCTTAGTTTTGTACATCAGGGGATCTTAGTTTTGTACGTACAAAACTAAGATCCCCCGAGGTACAAAACTAAGACCCAATTCCAAACTGAAATTTTGAAGAAAAATATCAGAGTCTTAGTTTTGTACCTCGGGGATCTTAGTTTTGTACAAAACTAAGACCCAATTCCAAACTGAAATTTTGAAGAAAAATATCAGAGTCTTAGTTTTGTACATCAGGGGATCTTAGTTTCCAAATTCTGCCCCTCTTTCGAATTCATTTTGATGTAGTAATATCACCTTTGAGATGCATGCAGTTGCTCCATCTGAATAATACCTCCATATGCACTATGCAGGCACGACCGGTCATCACTCTAGCATATACTCTAGCATATACGGCCTCCATCCAGCTCCACAAAAAGTGGCGAAACCGGTGCAATACTCCTTTGAGTCATTCAGAGGAGCGCCGCCATCGGAAGAGTTGGAAAGAGTAAAATATGAACGTTTTCTTATCCATCAATTACATACTAACCGAGTCAAACAACGTTATTGCAATATAGGCAGAGAAGGAATTGGGTCTTAGTTTTGTACCTCGGGGGATCTTAGTTTTGTACGTACAAAACTAAGATCCCCTGATGTACAAAACTAAGACTCTGATATTTTTCTTCAAAATTTCAGTTTGGAATTGGATCTTAGTTTTGTACCTCGGGGATCTTAGTTTTGTACGTACAAAACTAAGATCCCCTGATGTACAAAACTAAGACTCTGATATTTTTCTTCAAAATTTTAGTTTGGAATTGGGTCTTAGTTTTGTACCTCGGGGGATCTTAGTTTTGTACGTACAAAACTAAGATCCCCTGATGTACAAAACTAAGACTCTGATATTTTTCTTCAAAATTTTAGTTTGGAATTGGCCTCCCCGGGTCTTAGTTTTGTACCTCGGGGGATCTTAGTTTTGTACCTGGGTCTTAGTTTTGTACTTCGGGGGATCTTAGGTCTTAGGTCTTATGTCTTGGTTTTGTATACACCCACACCAAGATTTGAAACCCGGCCCTGTAACTGCTGAGCAACGTTATGCCATGTCCAGTGTTCTCCGTGTGTAAAAGGAGTGTTAATATTCTTCCAAAATTGGCAATATGAAGCCAACCCTGAAGTGCATCCTCTCACTTCATCACCCTTTGAGCAACAAAAACGTATGCAAATCCCCCCGAGTTATAACATATCGTTGTTGAGCATTTTCCATGTTGCTTCGATCCTCAAGTATTTTACAAACAGATACAAAATCGTTGATGAATTGTTTCAAATGAAATCATTATGTATGTGCTCACAATATATCTTGTACTTTTCCCTTGGCAAACCGATGCAATATCTAGGCCAGACCAAGGCAATATACAGTATTGTAGATGGGATCGTTCAACACGAGATGAGAGGTCTGTGACAGGAGTATGAGGAATGCAATACAGAGGTGCTCTAGACTGCCTCTATTGTTGTACTATTCGAAATGCTGCAGATATTTTGACAGTCTTTGGATTAGGGCTTTGTAAAGGGAGCTCACATTGCAACCTTCTTACATACAGATAAATGGACTTGTAGTTTCTCCCCAGTAGTCAATGCAAAACATTCTTATATTGAGTAACACTATTTGCCTCTTTTAAAGAAAAACGTGCCATTAGGTTGCATGAAAGTGTCACCTTCTGGAGTGGTGCAAGCTTTTTCTGCTCCGTCACGAGGTATCTCACGAACTATAACCACCCCAGTTAATAACTTATGCATCGAGTATCTATTTCGCTAATCCCGACGTACAGATGCAGTATCTAGCGGGCGAAAAGAATCTCTTTAGCGACGGAATCAGTTATACTTTTTGCGCGCATTGAGCGGGAAATTAACCATTGCGATTTTCATATAATGGGGTCGCGATTCCCTCTTCTGATCACCACCAGCTGCAGTTTCGATTATATATCCAAACTAGAATCGCAATTACACACATATGGGGTAACTTACCAGGTTCTTCTTCGAACATCATACAGGTCAACACCTTCACCTCGCCATTTGCTTGCTGAAATGAAATGGAGTCAAATAGTTAAGGAAAACTGACAGGACAGCTAGCTGTGCCTACCCCACATTGAAAAGGACCGTAACCAAAACAATTACACAACTCTTCAAATGTTATACCCATATTTTCCCGAAATTAAATAGGTAGGAAAGTAAATGTATTGCACAGACAGTGTGGACGGACTTTTTTCTAGGAGGGTTAGGACTGCTTCACCAGTTACAACACATACATGTACCAGTACATAAACTAAGCCCTCTGGTGGGAAATATTTTGTACCCAGAATTTTCCACAGGGTGAAAATGTAGAATTGCAGTAAATTGTAGTTCTAGATTTTGAAACGATAAGTAAAGGTTTGATTCTACTAGGTTGTTTTCCGCTGCGATCGTCGACCGATTTCTGGGAAGCACGGTGACACAGTGGAACAGCGCCATACAGATCAGAAAACTTCGAGTTCAAGGCAGGACCAGTGCAACTCTAGCTCCGTACTTTCAACTGGCCAAAATTTCACGAATCCAAAAAATAAGTATGAAAATTTCAGTTGGTGAGTAACAGAAGTATCATCAGAGAACGCCAATCCAACTGTTTTGCATAAAATTTTGAATTACCAAATCACTACTGGGGTCGATCAGAGATTTAATCGCGGCGGAAAAAATCTACTCGTAAAATCAGAAGAGTTTCTATTGAATGTACCTCCTTATCCCTATTTACTTACCTTCATAATATGGTACATGCCAATATAAGCCTGTATCAGTACACAGATGAGGGAATGGGTTAAGTCTTTTATCAATAATGTTCACTCAGATTTAGTAACACCAGTCTATTTAGTGTGATGAAACCATCAGCATGATCTTAAAACTGTTTCAGCAGAGGCTTGTCCTGTAACTCGCGTAAGCTTATATGTACAGAGCAATAGCGCATAAAGTAAGTCACCAAGCAAAAAAAACATCCAACTGATTATGACACACTGATCTTCTAGGTTTTTTTTAGTCAAGAACGATTCTATTAGACCCAACGATTATGATAAAGCGTGGGAGCACAAAACAGAGCCTACTCGAGATGATATTAGGTTGAAATCGAGCAGGCAAGATGGAACATGTTCCTCTCAATGAGCCATATCGACCACTATATCAAGGCACGTTAACTTCCAGAGGTATTCCTTCCGCCTCTACCATACACCACCAGTCTTCTCTTATGGTGTAATGTAGATGTAGCGTAGTGAAGCCTAAAAACTGTGGATCCAAAGAGATCAGGGCATGGAATTTTGAAGCCCACTTGTAAGCTTACTTCTGTGCACATCCTACGTGCATTGCATAAACTCACTGACGTCTTCCTAAGAAGTGGTTTATTTGACCCAAAAACTGACTCAGATTGGCAACTACCGGTAAGAGATATTTTCTTGTGGGCAAACCAATCCGTTATTGATCCACCTCCGCCTCATCATTAGAGGTCATCGTTAAAGCCACTTAAAGCACCATTAATTAGTCTAGGGTATTATATTTCATTAATGGATGACTGGACCAATTACTGTCATGTTAGTTATAGATTTGAAGCAGAAAGCAGACTTCTCAATCAAGGGTAATTTCCTCCCACAAAACATTCTACTGCCTCGCCTATTCGAGCAAATTACGTTCAATTATTTAACCATCAAATGATAGTCATTTTAAGAGGTTCAAAGGAGCCGCATAACTTACTCATATACAATGCTGGCTACCACTCAATAAGGATTGTATTTCTGGATGAACTGGCATGGCTTTCACAAACTTCCTTGCTGTTCACAACACGTCCAATATATAAAATATTCGAGCGTCTGTTGGATGAGACGAACAGCCGTGGTCTCTCGTGTAACCAGAGCAGGTACAATATCCCACATAGGGGGACAGTAGTCTATAGTAGACTTCATACTAACATCGACCCCCACAAAAAACTTTTCAGTGTGGTTAATAGACCTGAATCTGCAATTTCAATTATGGTTTATTTCGCTGTTTACCTGGCAATGTTCTCATGAATCCCGCTTGACTGCCAAAGTATTGCCAAAGGAGTGATGGATCTTCTTTTCTGTTTGCCATCCATATCTCATCTAAGTGCGCCGACCATTTCAGGCCATTCAGAATTTTTGAATCTGAAAAAAGAGAAAAGGTAATTAGAATCGATCATCAAATAAAAGGTTTGGCTATACAATCATAGCCCCGATGCAGTTACAGCCTATCTGTACATTAACATCGATGTCATATCTCTACCCTGTGAAGTTAGATTCTAATACATTTTCGTAGTACAGGGTCTAACATATTTTTCAGTAAGTTATTGTGAGAGCTTTTTTCTCGATGTGTCTTATGAAACATGCAAATATTTTTTAACCTCACCTAGTTCGTAAAAGATTTTGCTTGCCTATTTTTCTTAACGATTTCACAGCGATCAGTTTTTTTTAAAATAGATAAAACAAACTTCAGAGTAAAATATTAGAGTCACACTTAAGTTTGATGAAATATTTTGCTTTATGATTATCAAGATGATGGTATTAACAGAGAGTAGAGGAACATTTGGCGTTTCAATGCACAAACACTTTTTTTCATTCTGATCAAACAACACGTTCTATATTCCCAAAGTACCATCTCTAAGTGGTATGAAACCTACTGGAAATAATTCGGCCTATTTTGATTAGATTACATTACCACCATTGGGTACGATTGGAGAACATTTGTATGCTATGCAAGACAGGAAAATCAATTCAAGTTTGAGAAAACTGGTGGAATGACACACAGAAATTGAGCTCTCGGGAAAGAATCAAATAGCCTGTCTCAGCTAACGACTCTGTACAAAAAAGGGCACAGGGCAATCAATATTGCCATCCTTTGAATAAGTCCTCAGGAATCATTCTTTTACCACAGAACAAACGATTAGAGATACCTCAGTTATTTCCCATTAACCTTCGGAGACGAAGGGGGGGGGGGGTAATGGCATTTGTCTAAAGGGTAATGAATAGTTTAAGGCAATATTCTCAAGACCACCATTAACAACTAACTGAAATTTGCACCTGGCCGTTGCTTTGTAGTTATTTTGCGCTCTTTTGCATCTGGCAAGGATTTGCCGCACCCTATTAATTGGAACCTACCACTTCATTACGGGCTTGTCGTTTCCGTTAAGTTACATTTTAACTGCATCATAAACATCACGTGGTAGAATTTTCACCGAAGCATCAATCACGGTGACTTTTGATTTACGGGCAATCAAGAAAACTAGTGGTGCATGGTTTTAATGATGGAACATGGTTGATTTGTAATCAAAAGGGTACACTAGCTAATGATCTTTCAGAATCATAAGAACAACTTGAATTTTGAAATTTTCCGCTGTGTAAAGTTTAGTTCTCGATCAGTCAAGATAAAATATTTAGGTTACCATTTTTTTCTACCCATGATCTGATTATAAATGAGATACTCATCAGTTAATATTACCTCCTTCATATATCTCCACTGGTATATGGACACTGGAGAAGTTTTCAGCCACTTTTTGCTTGAACTGCGGACTAAAAGTGAACCTTGTGTCATTAGCACTGACTTTCTTGGCAGCAACATACTCCACATCGGTGATCTGAAAAGCAGTTTTAATGGATTAATTGATTAATCTGCATCCTTTGGCAAGTCAAATGAGATAAGAATATAAAACATTGTTGACCGCACAAGCCACAGGAGGTCTCCTATAATAACTTAGCTCATTGAAACTAATGTTGTTCAACATTGTTGTTGAAACCAATGGCTAGATCGAGAGTCTGCTTTACAGAGTTAACCGTCAAAATATTTTTAAGATTGATTGTTAATCATGTAGATGGAGGGTTCGTGAGAAGGTATAGGTTACTTTGTCTTTGGTGAGTCGTGACAAATGCAGCCAGCAGATTTCTTTCTTACCTTTAATGAATCATTGGTTTTATGAGCTGCTGCAAATCTTTCTGCTGCTGCCACATTTTTCTGGAAAAAAAGACAAGAAGTTGGTTGTGAAGCAGCTACAGCCAGAAATGAACTTTCAAAAATATTGTTAACAGCCAGGTTAGATCTCATAAACAAACACCCTGGTCAACCTTTCCCTTTATTTCAACAACCATTGAGATGATCTGCAAAAGAACATAAAGGAATTTTCCGTAATGCTCATCATAAATTCATGCACGCTTCAACGCGTTTGCCCTTTCATGATCAGACAGTCCCTGCAAATGGTTGAAAAAACACGCTATTTCTTTCATTTACAATCCAAAAGACAAATATTTCCACTTAGTAGCAAGGCAGGCAGGTGTGTGCCTCAAAACCATAATGAGAAAAATCAGCTATTAACCTTTTACCCAAATCTCAATTTACAATTCCTAATGGGTCACTCGGAAAGAAGATACCAGTAAAAGAAAATATTGGCCATAGTAGCAATCGTTTTGTAGTGCACGGTGATGGGATTGTCAAGGAAGCCACGTGAAATATGAATCACCAAAAAAATCGCATGCACTTAACATCTGGACCCTTCCTTGGAATTAATCTCTGTTTAATGGACTTGTGTAACGTCAGACACACCTGGTGAAACTAAAAGGATTCTGATGAAAGAACTGGTAAAAAACATACGACAATCATCATTATAACTTCGATGTTTTTTCCTTCTTCTTCTCCATCTTCTTACACTCCGTGAAATAATGGATGATTGTCAAGAATGAAAACGGTTTTAACAAGGTGTAATTGCGAGACGAGTGAGAAGCACTTTGAAAACTTTTCGGATACTTATTTATGTCTGATCAGCTATGATTGCTGATAAAAAATTGTTTTGCACACGGATGATCTTCTATCTGAGCAGAGCCATTTTGTTTCAGAATAAACAAATAATTACCTTTGGAGAAAATTATCTCCATTATAGAATTTTCGAGACTTGATGATTCCGATGATGTCAACGACCATGTGACGACCCGTGCGTTTAGAAATATGTTTATACCTTGTACCAAGTCAAGTCTTGCTGTAAATTTCTCTTCAAATATATGGAACTACATGTATCTTCGAAACTATTTCTTCATTCTCTTCAGGGATTCACAAATCGCATGTAGATTAACAAGTAAAGGAAAGTATCTTTATTTCATTTTATGGTGATCATGGCCATACATTTCAGCCATAGTTATCCATACGGAACTATCGTCTTCATCATCCGAGGACTGGCCTATAGATTGAGACCAATAGACAGAAATGAGCAAGAATACATTCGTCTGAGATATTTTTACATTGCTTCCAACAACGTGAATCATTCTGCTGAAATGATCTACAAAATTCCAATCAAACTGCAGAATAAACTGAGATACTAAGATATGACTGCTATCCCTGGATACCCATTTAAGCAACCCACTCACGGTCTAAATCATCCGTTGAAGATATTCTGATGAGAAGCATAATTATCTTCAAGGTTACAGCCGAATTCACATTTACATCTAACTTCTTATCAAAATGTTCAAGTCTAATTTAAAAATAAAGTCTACCGAATTACGTAGACGAATACACCAGTTATACCATTGCAATAGGATTACTTATATAGCAATAGCTCTGTGGTTTTCTTGGAGTGGGAACGTTGCCACATCCATCTGCGCTTCTTGAACAATAGCAAATTCCAGCTACTGAGAAACGTGATCAGACTATCTGTTTGGCAGATGATTGAACCTGTTGAAGATTGAAATAATTGAAACGCCAGTGCGAAAAGGTGATGCAAAAGGTGGCTACTTTCATTTCGAGAGAACAGGCAAAAACCACTACGAGGCATGGAACACGCATTGCACAGCAAAGCTTCAATGCTTCACACTGGCATTTAACTCCGACCAGGTGAAACTTAGTTGTCGATATGTTAATAACTTAATCTTGATAAAAATGACACTTGACCACAATCTTGCAATAACATCTTATAAAATCAGCATCAGTATCTTATAAAATCAAACATCATAAATCCGCGTACAACTATTTTCTTTTTTTTTCTCATGAGACTTGAAATAATCATGCTTCGCTAAAGCAACCAAATGCATCTCATATCGAGAAACAAGATCACCTGGCTTTGTACTCTGAAGATGAGTGGGCTTCAAAAGCAAACTCGATTTAAAAAACTAGCATATTTAAAACTTCATCCTGAACTTACATAATGGCTTAAATAGAGTTAACCACAAAGGAAATAGAGGTAGGGCTAAAAAGGAGGAAAAATCGATGTGTTTACACATGCGCATGGCACTAAGAACTCTTATCATGAGTATACACAGCAACATTAACATCAACAAGGTTTTTGTGTGGTCCGTGTGCTTACGATATTCTCATCAGAAGATCTCGTCCTTCAACAAACGTGTGGGGAATTCGATAAAAAAGATTTACTGAAAAAGTGTGGTTTATGCGCACCACACCGGCAACCTATCAGCAAACGCGGTCGTTTTTCCACCATCAATCGGGTCTTCTGGTATCTGGAGGTGACAGGGCAATTTTCCAGAGATCTCTCCACGCATTAAGGTGCTGTCATTACCACTCAAATAATAGACATTGCCATTCTCCTAGAGACATATGTACTCGGCCTCGCAGTATTCAAGGAACCAAGTGAAATAGGCAATAGAGAACGATGATACAAACTCGTGCAATGGGCTCACGTTCAGCTGTGATTCTATCTGCCGTCATGATGGTTGTTATTATGTGTTTTATAGCACGTCATGGTTTTTGCCATGGCCCACTCGATCTTGCTGGCGATGCTCTTATTCAGAAGTGATTCTGATCTCCTGTTGGTTATTAGCAGTGTGTTGTAAAACATACGGTTGATGACATGACCAGTGAAATAACTTATGCACTCGGGCCATGTTGGTATTCAAGCAACCATGTGCAACGAGCAAGCAACAACACTAATGATAATTCCAACAGCTATATTTGGTAGTTGTGGATTTGAATCTACGTAGAGCTGTTAGTATATATGTGAGGTTTTTGTTGTTGATTGAGTGGCCCAGTTTTGATTATGCCTCAAAATATGTCAGTAAGGATTTCAGATTGCTATGCTTAATGGACACCCTATATCAAAATCAACTGTAACTATTACCAATTTCAAGGAGTGATCTTACCCCCAGCGGTATTAGAAAGATTGCAAGTGTTATGGACATGATATTGCTGTTCAGCCAGGCATATGTCATGAATCATGTCTCCGCCCTCCGAAATACCAATTTCACCTTGTAACAGGTAGTTAAAGCAGTATTTGCGACTGCTTGAGGGAGCCAGGTCAGAGATTAAGACCAACAGAACTGAAGGCAACTGTTAATTGTGCTTTATGGTAGACTTCTGTGCAGATTATGCCAGCATGTTTTATGGTCCCATTCAGACCTAATATGCTCTTATTACTAGATGAATGAAGAGAAGTGCTGATAAAACACAGGGAATAGTTGTTTTTCTGAATGGATCAGGCGACATTGCTGTGATTTCAGAGTAACGGACCCATCTTGATGACGAATCAAGAAGAAATTATGGGTATGAGTGAAGTCACACTAGGTAATAACTATGCTGCTGTTATATTGTAGTTATAGTAGACAGTACCCAAGTCGAATTCCCCGACACAATCTGTGTCTGTGAAGATGTATCAGACAGACTGATGAACAAAAGCTTGCCAACAATAACTGAACAACATATTGTAACACTAGCCAACAAACACCACTGCCACAAATGCACCACTTGGCAAATAATCCACCATGCGGTCTCGACTCTCTGAGCTAACAAAAACTAACATGCAATCCTTCAATGTATCCGGCTTCCCCGTGCTGCCATAACCGGTAAATGAATAGCTTGTCTGGAGTAGGGTAGGAAGAATGAAGCTATAGCTGAACGTGGGGTATTTTTGTTGAAGCAAAAATAGCAGAAGAAAGAAGAATAGAGTACTGCACTCCATTACTCTACTTCATCAAGTCATAATGCTGTTTGTTATCAATTTATTTTGAACCATCTTTGGTTAACGGGCCAGAGCAGTTAGTAGTTTAACATACTGTCACAGCTGTAGGTCTTTAACAGTTGCACACTCATTTATTAGTTCCATCTCCACAGCTTTAATCTATCCTGTGCTGCTGTCACCAGCAAGTGATTAGCCTGTAAGTAGCAGGGGTAGGTAGAAGTCAGAGAAACCCAGGGGCATGTTCTATGGTAGCAAGGATATCAAAGGAAAATAGCTTTCGATTAGAGTGAGTCAACTGCACTACACTGACCTAGGCGCTGTATCGTGACGGTTGTTCGTTTCTTTCTTTGTCATATTTACAGCTTTAGCTAAGGCATACCACCACAGTTTCATAGGTGAAAATTGAATTGTGTGTACTTGTATACTAAACTATTATAATAATCGTCTTGAATATTCAACAGCAAAATCAACAGCCAAAAAAAATCATTATTGCAGAGGAGCTGTTTACGAAATATCGTAATATCGTTGTGACAAGCTATCGGAACCAATCATTCACCCAAGAAAAACTCCAACCTTCTTGGAATATGCAGCTCAAGCAGAAACAAGTTATCGGCAAGTATCAAGCACTAACGTCCATCTAAATTGGTCTTGTCGGATGCAATACTGGTAACTATAAAGCCTCATGCTTCACTGAATGACACCACCATTGGACGAGTGGCATTGCCATGGGGTAATGTTAGTAATGCGTCAGTACTGATTGAGCTGGAAAAAATCGAAGATTCGGAAAGCATGGCCTTTAGAATATTTGCAGCCGAAATTGGCATGCATAAATTCGCGTTGAGAATGGTAATACGTCTGCTCAAGCTTGCCACTGGATCCTACAGAACTGTCTTGGAAATGCATAAGTGGATTGTTTCAGTTCTAGTATCATTCCGCTCATCGAGAGTTACAACACCAGAATCTGTGATCCCACCTTTTTTCTTCTGGGATTGATCATGATGGTTCCACAATTCAGTGATAAGGTCTTTTGTATTCTTACCTACAATTGATTGCACAGAGTGCAAAGAAATAAAAATGGATCGAGGTATTGTCTCTAACATTATCAATAAAAGTACAACGCCACGAACAGAACTCCAGAATACTCCAGAATGTATCATTCTGCACTTTATTAGCGTTACCCTCATTTGCGAGTTACAGATAGCCCAACGTACTTTACTTATTCACACCACAAAGTTGGCTTTCTTTAGTGATATGAGTGAAGAGTGAAATAATGGAATGAGATTTTGTCTAACATGGATGTCGCGAAAGTACAAATGATACAATGTGGCCTTAGGTATCTGCAACTAGTATAAAATTGACGTTAATGGATATTGCAAGCGTGGGAAGGTACCAGGGGCAAGAAGTTTCTGTGAGCTAGCTTATGTCCAAGTATACAAAGTAACAAGAAGGAACTGGGCTAGCGATTTGGCAAGCAACATCACTTGTTCCATTAACAGTTTCAAGACCAATTGACTCGAACATTACTTGCACCATAGGCCGAACAGCAACACCGCCCACTATTACCTACCACCACTACAACTACCACAGGAACCAGGCGACAAAGACAAGCAAAGCAAGCAAAATATTGAACGAGATTAACTGATGCGACGACGTTTAATACGTGACTGCTAACACAGTCCGTCATTCTGGGTCCGCTACTCAAAGACTCGTGGAGTAAACACCGGTGAGTGACGATACCAGAATCAAAGCAATCGATCAACATCCGAAATATCTGAACTCACAACCAGCTAACTGATATGTTGATTCTGATATCATATCGCGACTGTGCCACATCCGGGTGTTAAATGAATCTGTTTTGGCAGAGAAAATACATAAATTGAGCACCCTTCTGATATCCACTGCGACTTCATCTCCGAGATGGAATTACAGATATCTAGTTATATATTCCATTCAATTCAATCAACGAACGTTTTCATATTGGTATTCAACCTGCGTTTTTAAAATAAAATTCTGAATTTCAAATAAGGCATGTGCATAAGACGGATATAACAAAACATTATTCGTTTTCCAAGTCGTAGTCTGTCACCACGACTTGGAATACGACTTTATCATTTCCGCCTTATGCACAAGTCCGATCCGGAATTTGAAATATTATTGTGCAAACATCGTACTTCTTGGCGAATGATACTGAACTTCACCCCTCGAGTCTGAGTTCTGACCATGAAAGGTCTCGTGGTACGTGAGAGACGACACATGGTGTTATGAAGTTAAGTCGGTGCAGTCCGCTCGACGGCCAATGATAATACATTCGTCACATAACCCGATTGGTTTTTTCTCAAACACTTTGGAAGCAACTGCTATTACGTGTGGAGAGTACTCGTGGCTTCTTCAGGCCAAGATGGTACGCTTTAAGTACCATTCATTTAAATGATTCCAATACCTAAGTGGTTTTAGAGATCCTGCAGGGAGTGTGACTACACGTGTAACCACCAATTAAATCCCCGTTACACGAATGTATTCGTTTCATATCGCCAAGGCTCGTGTCTAAGCATACAATTATTTCAGAAGAGGCCAGAATGATATCTTGGAGTTATTCTTTAAATCCTCGGAGGTTGCTTTGAGTACATTAATTCTCTTTTTGATTGGATTATGAATCCACTCTGCTGAAAAATTCACTTTGTAAACCAGGATACAAAAGCGACACTTACTGTTGTTTGATCGATATTTCATTTTGAAGAAACAAACAACTGCCCTACATGGTTTCAACAGAGACACCATCTTGTCACACGTACATGATGATGATTATATCTTGACCACAGTTAGTGGGTGTTATGGGGTCAATGATCACGTCTTAAAGATGTATGAAGAGTAATGACCAAAGCCATATAGCACTGACAAGGCCCATTATGCCCGAGGGAGTCTGCCATGATCGAACCTTTTTACTGGACCATCTCCTCATGTGTTATTAATAACGTGTTCTTTCAAGGTGGCGTTGACCCCAGGGTGAGCATAGAAGTGATAAATGGAAAATGGAAGCGTGTCAGAATTCCTCATTCTTGGATGCACTGAAAGGGGAAATATTACGGGAGGGCGAATATTACGAGGCAGGCAGGAGCTAAAGGTTCAATTGGTAACCTCAAAATGATGAGAAGTTTCCAACAAGTGATAATCACCTTTTATACCTCACCCTCGGCGTGATATGTCATGGTCCAATATATTATGGAAGGTAATGCATAATCAGAGGGCTGTCATCAAGAGCTTTTAACAAGGGGGTCATGTCAAAATATTCCGTGAGCAGTATACGTGATGGGTGGTATAACAATGAAAGATCTCCGAAAATGAAACAAAAATATCGAAGTCGTCCTTCCCAAATGAGCACTACTTTAGCTAAAGTAGTCGACCACTAGAGAAACATTGACGTCTAATTCGTGTTTACTTGCGCAGTGCCACTCAAAATGTCAGTAGAATATCATTTAGTATGCCTGAGCTAATACATCAGAGGCAAAATACATTCGTTCAAAACAACAACATGATGACAGGCTCTCAAAATTAGCCTAAAAGCTTAACCCTCTAGGTACCAAAAAAACGCAAACAGGTTCCCTCAAGGTCGTTTGAACATATCCACTGGTCAAAAATTAAGCTGACTTTATCAGTATACATGTATTTGAAACTATTTTCATTGTCTCTCAAAGGTGCAAGGCAATTATTCATGGATAGAGGATAGAGGTTCAGTTTGAATTGAATGGGTTTAAGTATAATACAAGAATATATCACAACATATTCATACCTCTGAAATTAGTTTTCACCGTCGCTGATGATTAGACATGGGCGCTTCCTATATAGAAACTGCATACCTCCTTGATGACCACATGTCGTTTAGATGTCAACGGTAAGATTTTTAATCATGTGTCCAACACTTCAAGGTTCCAGGGCTGCCATTCTAAATCTCACTCAAGGCAAGGCCAAGCGTGTTAATTAGACTTTACAAGGAATTCAGAAATTCGAAGAATGATATTGAAAGGTTTTAAACTGACCAACAACTTTCGTTCTTCAACATCTGTTTCTGACAGCCTTGATTCTTAGCTATCGCTACTGCAGATCCTCGAATTGCGAACACAGATGAGTTTTCAACATGACAAGTACTGTAGTCGTCGCCTTCTTTAAAGATTCATCAGCCATAACATTGATCCTGGAACTAAACTCGATGTCGAATCTAAGTGGTAACTACGAACATCTGCCATTGGCAGCGTTTTCCGATTCTGCAATCCAGAGATGTCGATGGTGCGGAAGTGATGAGAAAGCCATTCCACCAACAAAATGGGCTTAATATCAATACCCGGACGTAAAAAGTCCCCATTTTACCATATGTTTCTGACAGGTTTTTCTGATTCGTTTTCGGATGATTTGATATGGAACTTGGTAATGACACTGTGGCTCATTGTATGAGCAATTCCCATCAATAAAACTGGCTTCGTAATGATATAAACGGAAAATAGGTTGCTAGGTTTTGGGAAGCTGCACTTTGAACAGTCTGACATCGATTACTTTTGTTAGGCGTTACCAATTCTCATAAGACGGCAAAGTATCCAGGGTAAAATGGATTCTATCGTGCACTTTTAATCTCTTGTGCATTGGTCTCTTTACTAACATATATAATCATTCGTTAACATACACTAGAAAAAAATTGACAATGATCCCTGCATAAGGCAGCTAAAATTGTATCAGTAGAACTCGACCTGGGCAAAGTGATACGACGTAGCAGTTTCTCTTCATTATTGATAATGTACCTGACATTTTGATCAGAATCATATAAGGGACACACCCACGCGACTCTCAATTTTGCTTGTTTAATCTGATTGACACCCACGGCACTGGGCTACAGAAAACAATCCAATTTCATATTTCGCCCAGCAGTTTTAACATGTCCTTCATGGCCTTTGTGTCGCTTATTTGAATTGATAATTTCATTATTGGCTCCAGCCACACATAAGCTGATTACGTTGAGAGACCTACTAACGTGTCGTGACACTTGCCATGTTTATTGACTATTTTGACTTTAACATCGGTTATGGTCTTTTTATCAGAATTAGTAATGAGCATAAAACAAAAAGTTTTATTGCAAAGTAAAAATGTAGCAAACCAGAGTCCCCGATGTTTCACATAAGTATTCACGACAATATCGAGTTGCCTTACACATCCTATGAAGGAATTTAGGGGGAGAGTATAGGCAAGTGTGACGAGGATCCAGATACGTTTTTGGACTACAATGGTGTCGTCCTACGCTTTTTCAGAATAAATCGGAACTCCACAACAAATCAGCTTAATACAAGGGCAATCCCATTTTCGCATTATTGTTGCGATACCTTAATTGAACTGCAGTAAAAAAACCACATCGTATCGGCCAGCAAGAAATCGATAAAAATGCCCTTCCACGACTGAATCAAATTCACAGCTGATGAAATTACCTCATTGAAACTGATTGATAGGGCTCGTTTGTTGTTAATGACACCGAACAAAATTGAAAATCTGAAAGAATGAAAGAATGAACCATTTGTTATTCAAAGCCTACGTTTCATTAGCAAGGCTATCAATCGTATGAGAAAATTTATCAGCATTTGAGTTTAGCTAGAGACTCAGTTGCTACTGTGCAGCATGCTATTATGACAGGCACATTTTCTCCTTGACATTTCAAATAAAATGGATTGAAATCTAACTATATGCAAATAAGTATATGCGTTCAATTCAACAAGAACTTGACGTGTATTATCTGAAATAGCCTTTTACATGCCACCAAGCTCCAGAGTCATTAGCCCTTTAAAATACCTGACTTCATCACATTGATGACAATTCACGAAAGGAATAAATCCCTAACGGCAATTTGTTACTGCTGTCATTACCTTTATTTACCCTTCCTGGCCTAGGCCCGACCAACCCCAATAAAAATCGCTTTTCTAATGACATCTTCGAACTGACAAACCCCATTCAAATCGATGACCTACATGTACCTCCTCCTCAGTAAAACTTTCAAATTTCGGATCGGACCTGTGCGTAAGGCGGAATTGATAAAGTCGTATTTCAGGTCGTGGTGATATCCTATGACTTGGATTACGACTTCGTTATATCCGCCTTAGGCACAAGTCAAATTTGGAATTTCAAATATTATTTAAAGATGCAGGAGGAATATCAATATGAAAAGGTTTGTGAATCAAATTAAATTGAATGTATCACGAGATAACTGCAGTTCAACTTCGTTTAAGTTTAAGTAGGATTTGAAGTCGGTAGGGGCAAAACTTCTCTTATCATCACGAATGTCGTCGTAATATATTTAGGATCCACAATACCCAAGAGTGACATCTCATCCACGACGTATTGATTCAGTGAACTGTTAAGCCAGGGAAACTCCCAACCAAAACAATGTTACAGTCTCACATGACACCGAAGCAAACTTCAGTCAGCAGTAGAGATTCCCAACAAACAATGTACCAAACTGCTAAAATCGACCTCGCAGTTCCAATTTCCTGGTATCGATAACGTCATGTCCTCGACAAATCTTCTATCAAGGAAAAAGTCATCGCTGGTTATTGGAATTTCGACATGTCTTCATAGGTAGAGTGATAGCTATCGATACTGCTCGCTTGGCTTGCATATATGGAAGGAGTATAGCGCTACAGCATGTCACCCCATGGATACTGTGCACTGAGGATGAGAATCGGCGTCTAGCTCGCGACAGGCACCATCGAGGGGTCTAGTGATGCACTGCGGTGACGTCAATGGCGATCATGATGAGACAGATTTGATACCATGATTACAGGGGCTGGATGATTGAAGCTATATTAAGCATTTTCTGACAACGATAGATCTGTTGGCAAAACTTTCTGTACAGGTTGATCGGATAGGAAAGAAACGATTAGCTGCCAAGGATAACCAAGTATATGTAGCACTGTATATGGTTTCACGTTGAATACATGCGACTCGTTGAACATGAACTCTGAGAATCTGACTTAATTGTACAATCTTGGTAAAACAGTCAGAACTACCAGAATCTTTAGCAGTCTATTCATTGATAAATCAAGTGCGTCCACCAACTCAACATTGTAGGAAGGACACTTACCTCAAGGAATTGCATCTTTCTATGTAAAAGTTTTTGCAAATCACTGGCTACTTGTTTGGCTATCCCCTCCCTGTCCACGCGAGTGAACCGAGCATAACTTTCAAATTTGTTATATTCCTGAAAAATATAAGATATTGGAAACTATTAGAAAACAATCAGAATATATTTTTCGAGTGAGATAAAATGTGGATAGAAAGAATAGAAGTTATCGTACCAGACCTCCCGCCAGAGAAGCAAGAAGTAAAGAGTATTTTCTTCAAATGTGGACAGATGAACTTGCTTCAACGAAATTTAGTCGTACACTGTATGCCACCTTACCAAGCACTGACCCCAACTGACAGTGCAGAGGTTGCGCTGGTCCATTTTCAGTTTTTCTAATTTAATTATGTAATCTTATTTCTAATTTCTAGTAACGATGGTGGTGGAATATCAACATGAAAAGATTCGTCAATCAAATTAAATCAAACATATCAATAGATAACTAAAATGTAATAACAATGAGAGTCGAGTAGGTCTGCAACATCGTAAATAACTTCAGCTGTGCCGCTTTCCCATGCTCACAAAGGGCTATATTAGAAGAAAAAAAACGATATCTAAAAACATTGATACAAAACTCAACTGCTTACATTCACCAATTTTTACTTTGAATTGCCATTCAAAAATAATATCAAATTACATTATGCTATAAATCTCATCAGAATTGACACCATTGACACAAAAGTCCAAATTAGTATTTATAAGAAATTCAATATTTCCGAACCGAAGATTGCCTTATCAAAAACAATTTGACATTTTTCAAATTTGTTTTGGCAGGATTACGATTCGAAACAAATTAGGATTGTCACTTTGTTCACTTCCATTATCTGAATTGGAGTTTATTTGTAATGAAATTTCAGCGCATAATGTGAAGAGTTCGAGGTGATGTGGACGGAAAAATTATAGAAGAGAAAAACTTCAATCATCGAGTATAAAAACACGGAGGTTTTGTCCACATCTTATCAATCTCTTGGCTACAGTCTAGAGGGTGTAAAGGCTAGACCCCTTTGTCAATATTCACATGAATTAGTCATGAGACAATCCGTTATGCAAGATAGCCAAGGAAACACATATATCTTCATGAAAACGAAGAAAAAACAAGGAAGTACAATCGCCTTTGTCGGCAAAGCTCGTAGCCAAATGTATGCAAACAATGGGAAGTAAAAAAAAAAAACAACCCGAAATCATTCTTTGTGCATCTTGTGACAGAGCATGGCTTCACCTTAACTGACTTTGTGCTGCTGGTTTCAACAAGAATATAAACAGAGTATAAAAACACAAAGGTTTTGTCCACATCTTATCAATCTCTTGGCTACAGTCTAGAGGGTGTAAAGGCCAGATCCCTTTGTCAATATTCACATGAATTAGTCATGAGACAATCCGTTATGCAAGATAGCCAAGGAAACACATACATCTTCATGAAAAAGAAGAAAAAACAAGGAAGTACAATCGCGCTTTGTCGGCAAAGCTCGTAGCCATATGTATGCAAACAATGGGAAGTAAAAAAAAAACAACCCGAAATCATTCTTTGTGCATCTTGTGACAGAGCATGGCTTCACCTTAACTGACTTTGTGCTGCTGGTTTCAACAAGAATATAAACAGAGTATAAAAACACAAAGGTTTTGTCCACATCTTATCAATCTCTTGGCTACAGTCTAGAGGGTGAAAAGGCCAGATCCCTTTGTCAATATTCACATGAATTAGTCATGAGACAATCCGTTATGCAAGATAGCCAAGGAAACACATACATCTTCATGAAAAAGAAGAAAAAACAAGGAAGTACAATCGCGCTTTGTCGGCAAAGCTCGTAGCCATATGTATGCAAACAATGGGAAGTAAAAAAAAACAACCCGAAATCATTCTTTGTGCATCTTGTGACAGAGCATGGCTTCACTTTAACTGACTTTGTGCTGCTGGTTTCAACAAGAAGATAAACAGAGAATGGCTGAAGAAACTAATATTATTGAATAAGAATTCAGGGATGAAAGAATGGCTGAATACGAATACAGAGGTTGAGGGAATGGTTGAACATGCAAGGTGATAACTCAAAACCGCATTTGACTAGAAGAGAAGTTAAAACGAATCCTGATATACATGAACATATTTGAGTCTTGGGATACCAAACATAACCTTAACGAACTGGGGAGTGGGATTTGACCAGTTGGTGAACAAAGACAAAAACTAAGTGACATCACATGGTTTGTTTGGTTGGACTATACTTTCAGCTTTTCAATATCAAATTTGATCGATTCTCCGGATCCAAAGCCATCAAACTGCCTATCTTAGTGACACAAATATTTTTACATAACTTAGTCACCCGATGTGCCAGTTTCATTTTCACCTGGCGCGTTCAGACAAGTCAGACCAGATAATATTGGCATTACTGATCACAATGTACTTCGGCAAACGCAGACAGACCAAATTAATTCAGACGTTTACCAATATCAGATTGCATGACGCGCACCGAGATTCCTCGACATTGATTCTCCGAAGATACAGGAAATAATTTGGCAGGTTTGCGCCAACACCTGATCTCTGCCTTTTGATGATAGATCAGGTGGCTTATTACTGCGATCACACAGCGTACGATCAGGCGATCCTCTTTGGATTAGCTGTCTTCATACCGAAGGAAATTAAATGTGACTTTGTTTCTTGGGAGTTGGAACAGGAAAATGTCTCCTGGGGTCAATCCTGCAATTTTTGGCAGTCTGATAGTGTTAGTCGAAGAATAAAGCGACTCTTTAGATTTTAACTTGCAATTTACAACACTTACAACCATTTTGTTCATAGTTTCCTCAAAATTTGTGATCATTTATCTAAACTTTATATTGTTTGAAGAAGAAAACGTCTCTTGTGAGTTGAAGTTACAATTTAAAGCACTAACAACCAGTCTATCATTCATTTTCCCTAACATTATTTGAACAATACGTACTTCTTGCTAGAAGTATAACGGATAAAATTCCTCTTGGAATTGAACGTGCAACTTTCAAACTAATGAACAGTGAAATTTGAGCTTTCGAAGAAAATTGTTGAACTGATAGCTGATTAGTTACATGTATCTCACTCCACACTCCCGTGACTATGCTCTCATCAAATATTATATCTCGTTCTATGGAGAATTCGGATCATCAGTTAGCCGTTTCAGGCCAGTTAAAGGTAAGTGATTATACGATCCTTTTGGAGAGTACCGTGAGGTAAAATTCATTTTTTAAATATAATCATCTCGTGTTCAGGTGATGGTTAAATGTTTTAGGACTTGAAAATCAAATCAGTTTATTCGGATTTTAAAAGTTACCAACGTTTGCCCAAAAACATTAAATTACATTGAATGAAGTTTTTTTTCAAGTTGCCACAATCCAAACACGGAACCTGTTATTGGTGCAAAAGAAAGAAGGAGTCTCAGACTTTCTTCTAAGAGTCGGAGAGTTCATCGAAAAATCTAAAACAAACACGACACAATTAAATAACTACACCATCACACCGAATCCCCTATTGGCCAAAACCGCATCCCTTCATTACTGGGAGACATTGTCGTGCCAGCTCGTACGCAGTTCAATTGTATTCCCACCAGGTAATCTCCTTGACATATTCTTTGCAACGAGAAAGATAGCATAACAAATCAATTTGTGATATTGGAGTAAACCGACGGGCAACTGTAACGCAATGATGAAGAAGTCTCTCTTCGCAAAAGTAGATTAAAGGTGTTGCGCAAGTTATACATCTTATAGAGATATCATGAAAAGGATGTTAAGCATTAGATTCTGCAAGGATGTCTTCTGAAGAGAGCTAAATATCCAAATAGCAATCACTCAGTTCGGATATATCCAAACATGCAAAAATCATTATTTGAAAAAATCTGCTGGGACACGGAATTGACAATGCCAGAAGATTGTCTAGAACACACCTACTGCTATATAAAAGCAGTTTTTCGAGTAGATAGGTTATATAGATAAGGCATTGACGTCATGATCGCAATTCCTGGGGTCTTATTGCTAAGTTCAGGCATCGCTGACACGCAGACTGCGCTTAAAAGCACGGGGTAGTTAAATATGCTTCCAATAAGTATGCTAATGCACTGAATATGATTTCAATAAAAACGAGGAAGGCTCGTACCTATTTTTCTAACTTTACACTGTACAGCCGGATATCAATTAGTATTGAAGAATAACTAAAGCTGGAGAGAGATTCCAAATACAGTGCTGGAGAATTTCTGAATTTAGACAGGTGCTGTAAATTAAGACCTTTTTTCTCATTATTTATGAGTCCAGATTCAGTAATCGAGAACGTCTGATATTGGTCATATGTTACAAATTATGATTTTCTTTTTCTAAGTCGGTCCAAAATCAGTATTGAAGAATTACTGAATTTAAATATCGATTCCAAATTCAGTGATGGAGAATGTCTTAAATTGAACACTTGTCTCAAACTGTGATCCTTCTTTTCTAAGTTCGCCCAAATTCAGTAATGGAGAATGTCTGAATTAAGACAAGGGTCTAGAATTATGATGACTGAACACCACCAACCAAATACCAAACGCGAAAGATGAAGTAGTTAGAAAATCATTCCATTAAACACGCTGTCGTATTTGAGTCTATTATTATACATGATAGCAAGAAGTCATATTTTCCTAACTATCCCTGGCCTTTCTACATCAAACTTTGTCTGACAGGCAAAGGAACTGCTCAAGGCTTAAAGTCCCCTGTATCAAGATAATGAATCTTGATATGAAATAATTACGGCTTGCTGTACACTATTTATAACACCATAACTCGATAGAGGCGGAAATTTTCAAACTTGGCCTGTGGGGACGAGCCATGAACTGTAGTTGTTCCTTCCCGAGACTTCAAACAGTATGAAGATTCTGATGAGAAGATTGTATTTAATAAGGTTCCTTCTTCTTGTGTCGCTGGCCTCGGGACTTTGCTTCATCAATACATGACATGGTGGGGCCTTATTTTTCCCGATGGCATATCCATGGTAAGCACAGTGTCCTTGAGCTTACATGTGGACGGCGCCAAACTGAGACTGCAACTTCTTAATCATGGATTTTTATTCACTACTAACCCAATAGAAAACTTCATTAATAACCCAGCTAAAAATCAGCCTTGGGAAAACATCTTGGGTACCATGGTTTGTTGCTGTTGTGTTGCGTGGTCTGTTGCTGTTGCGCTGCGTCTGGCTAGAAAATTAGACAATGTAATAGCATAGCTGAACAGCCCTATGAACCTTGTTATAACTATTTTTGTCAGGCTTATTAACCTTTCGTATTGCTATGACCACATGGGTCCATGTGAATATCATCTATCATATGCTTGATCGGTAGCGAAGGTCCTGGAATAACCCTTTCATGGAACTTGTCACGGTTCCCAATCGACACGACCGTATTGCATAGCGAATACATTTCCGGTCACAATAAAGACCAGGGGCCGTATTTACAAAGCCCTCGCATCTTTGCGACCCCGCAAATCTATTGTTCACCTGCATACACCCTATTGTTCACTGACTGTCGGACAAAAGATTAGCGTGGTCGAAAAGTTGCGAGGGCTTTGTAAATATGGCCCATCTTCTGTGACTTGTGAAATTGGGGGGTGTAAGGCGGGGATTAAGTCAGACGATTCTATTGTTGTCCGAACTGCTACTTTCATTCGATTGGACACTGCGATTATTTCTCCGCATTGTGCTCGACTCCGACATGCTTGACTTGTGACATGTGTTTAGTAACATTCTTGGAAATGATGGCATAAGTTTAGGCCTCCGACGTGGATGGCACGGTGGATTTCTAGAGGTTACGAGAACGATTATCTAATTTGATCCCTAATATAACACTGCTCAGTTTTGGGCGCCAGGCATTCCGTCAACTGCTTGGCGGTCGTGCTTTTCAAGACTGTCCTAACCTAGCGAAAATACACATCATTTCGGCTTTGTATAAACTCTGATTTCTCATTTGATGACATTTCTTTATTTATCAACTTTATCGCCGATTCATCTGTACCGTTCATACATTCAATGCACACCTATTTTTAACATTTGTGTTTTACATGTACTTGTTGAAACGATATATGAATCTATTTTGAGAGAATAAACGTCCTACATACTGAAATCATCATGTCATTTTATAATGTGTCCCACAGTGTCAAACTCTTCTATGGTGTACATGTACACATACAACAGTTGACATGTTTTCAGGATTTAGCTTTCAGGCATCAGGGACTTCTGAGACTAAACTTTAGCAGCTCATAAAAGGTTTTACCAATAGCGTTATGTGCCTCGTAAAAAAATAGCTGAAGTCTACGTACACCACTAATTCACATATGGCCCAACAAACAGTATATCATATGAGAGCATAGAGTTACCAGGTAGGCGTGTGTCACTTCCACTATTGAAGACCGTCATCTTTGACTCATCAAAGCGGGATTTTTTTCAATGATGGTCATGGTGTTGGGCATACATGTATTTTCAATTGCTGCATTTTTCTGATGTCAAAGCTTTCAACCACACAAAGAAATCCTTTGAAACTTCCACATGATTTCCCTGACATTTCACGACTTAGGAATATCTTACTCAAATGGCTTCGCTACATCATTTGACATTATCTATTCCAAGACTGGGGGTATTTTGGCAGAAGTCGTTTTTATAACTAAGAGAAACTAAATATTGAGCCTGAAGACTTCAGGTGGACAGCTTTTCCGTCTTGAATGCGATAAGCATGCAGTGCTTCAGTATGAATAGTTTCGATGTTATCAATAATGGTTAGCCAGTACCAACGAGCAAACGATTTACTGCAACAATGAAGGACACGTCAAATGTTCACAAAAGAACATCATACCGATAGTTGATTTAGATACATTATCCGTCGCGTGTTGACGGCTTGGCATATATCAGTGAAGATCCAATCATGTTTGTTTATAGAGAAAGACACCGTCGCATGAGGATGGATAGGATTGTTCGCTTTAGTTGTCGAGACTACAAGGCAAAGCCACACAATCATGATATTGAGGTTTTGGCCCAAGATTGCCTCAGCATTCACTTCCTCACTGGCCATTTTTACAGTTTTCCTCTAAATGACGAAGTAACCGCGCCCAGGCGACGCTCTTACATGTGAAGATAAGCGAAAACACACCAGGGTTGGGTTGTTCAAAAGAGGCTATGTTACTAATTTGACCTTTTGCGACTCAAAAGGCCTGCACTTCTTGATTTTCTTCCCCTATTCATGCATTTCATTTCCGTATTTATTTTAGGCGTAATTATAATCAGTGATAACAGAAATAACCATGACTCAAAATGATACTCAGAACATACCGAAGAGAAGACAACTGGAAAGGTTAAGGACATTTCAGTATGCGCGAAAGTGAAAAATATAGCTGATTTGTTACTATTTATTCTTTTCTGACACCCATGTGTCATCTCTGGTCTTATGTTGAGGAAATGATCTGACTTACAGAAGTAATGACTAGCACTGATGGCAAATGGGTGAGGCGTGACTAAAAAATTGCAACACTGGATCTGCAGATTATAGAGCAACACATCGGATAAAAACGCTAAAAGGTTTGTACGTGATGACAACAAGCTAAAATTGAGCATGAAATCTTTAATATCACATAAACCTTGTAAAAACTAAACTGCCATTTTATTTCTACAACTATTTTCTGAATCCTTCTTTAAGATATCTTCACCAGGCGAATCGACAGATTTAAACAATTCTGTTAATAACAGCGACAGCGAAAAGGTCAACAGTTTGCATCACCAAAAAAACGTTCTTAAGTGATGCGAAGTAAGATAAACTTCCTCTTAAAAAATCAATTGTTAGTAGCACGAGTGCAGTTTTTAAATCGAGATAAATGAAAACAGCAAGAAATAATTGATATTTAGGAAGTGAGAAGCTATATTGCGGATTAATTCAAGAACATGAATACATGATGATATGAGAGACTATAAAAAAAACTTGTCACTTGACGAGAGAGGACAAATCGGATAGGAATATGAGACATCGTAAACAACTTCATTGAACTCGAGAGCACAGCAGGTGTCGAGCGAGAGACAATTGCCCTAGGGTCAATTGCCCGAGTAATTCCCGGTGGCATACCTTTAACCCTATTTCTATCACGATAGCGGCAGCAAGCTCTTATCAAAGCACTGTCTAAATAACAAATTCTGTCCAAACCATCTCTCGTTGAGTTCACCTGGGGAGCTGGACAAACAAAATGTCGATTGATGAAGATTCAGCTATTGTTCACTATCGAGTATATGCGTGTTGTCGAATTTTATTCCACCATTCGAATGTCTCTTTGTCAACATCCGGTAAATGGTTTTTAGATATCTCACATGGGTGTCTCTGCATCAAGCATGTTTGTACTTCGATTTGCATGTCAATGTGCAAAGAATGTCAATTGCAAAACCCATTATCGGTGTTTGAAAGGAAGTGGCGCAGGTGGTGGATGCATATATACTCGAATAAATAGAAAACTTCATAAAGCAAGTTTATGGCAACAGCCTTGTAGGTCATGGTGGTACAAAATCCAGTAAATACAATTTGGCATTTATGTTTGGCATCTGAAACAACAGTGTGAAGAACAATGCCGCAAAATACCTACTGACTGTACGAAAACAACTTGATATTCAAGATACGCTAGATTCGCCCTATTAAAAATGGAAATAGAAACACTTCAGTTATCAACCACATTCGAAATTTTCCCCGACATCGGTTAGGGGTAAAACTTCGGAAGAAATTCATCAAGCAGATTTCTGATAAGCACTAACACTATTTAGTATGAAAATGACATTGCCGAGTTACAACACATTACTTTCTTATCTTGAAGATATATGGCTGCCTTGATCTCTTAGGAACCTGAAAGTCTTGGATGAAAATTTAAGACGTCACGTTTTCTATGACGTTAATAGGAGATTGATAGGCCATTCATTTAAGACGACTTCCGACGAATATCAGTCCGATTTCTGATAGCCATAACAAAATCATGAATGGAAATGAGGTTGCGGTTGTACGACATGTTTTATTCTTATCTTGCCCGCCTGATCTTTATGGTAGGACTGGCGAAAATCAAATATTAAGATGAGCTTTGATAAAGCCAGGCTGTTGTGGTGCCTGCAATTGTTGCCACTTTTCACTTGATGTTTTTCAGGATATATGTCAAGATTTTTCACCGAATCCTTCAACGAACAGTGCATAAGAGGTCCAGACGTAGCGGAATATGTGAGCTGTGCATTGGGCAGAGTGTAAATGGAACCAAGTAGTATGAATAAGACACCATATGGCGGTTTTCAGTCTAATTGTTCTTGACTAACAGGCAACCGAAAATTTTTACCTAACCAAAACCATCTACATATAATTGAATTTTTTTAGATAACAGTCACCTCAGCTACCTCAAGTCTAGACAAACATTGCAATGCATAGAACAATGGCTAGGCCCATAAAAGCCACATGTTACGAACTATTAATCTGATTTAGTAGACAGAAATTGATATTTCGTTGAATATTTTGGATTTCTCATGACAAAAGCGAACAAAAAGCCAATTAGGGGCCGTTCGTTTGGTACATGTAGGTACGCACAGTTCCTCGAGTTTTCAGTAATACCCGTAGAAAATGGTGGCGAACTTGATTGGACCAAGGCTCGGGAGTCACATCCTACATAACGGCATCTTCACAAAAACATTCCAGCTAAATTCCACCCAGTTAATACAACTCGGATTACCATAAATGTCCGTAAATGATGAATGTGCTAATGTCACCAAAACTTATCTGTGGCCCAAGTACCCCAGGGCTCCCGGTGGAATGGGAGATCATCATGTCCTCTCTATCGCCATTCAAAGAACGCTGCAGGAGCAAGCCTTACAATACGCGCACCATCATGGAGTATTGATCGATGAATCCAGCTCAGTTTTGCAGTGCTCAGAATAGTCTCCTATAATTGATTCATTGCAATCTGGATCTCGATTCAGCAGTCTCGTTTCTTCGAGCAGAGCCCTGATATGAGGTAGAGGCAATCTGACGGGAGGCGGGATGCAAATTTTGACAAAGGAATAACCGTCGTAACCATCGACCACATCTGTAGATCTTCATGTTTTATGTTCATGATGCAATGTAAATTCGATTGTGGCTATTTGCGACTGTGAGCCCATTCTAATCTCCTGCCTGATGGTAAATGATCAAATATCCAATTCCTATTTTATTGAAAACCCCAACCAATGTGTATAAATCTTCATCCAATCCAGATGTCCCCAAAGCCCCCATATGACCTGGAGGCCATGTAAGAGGAGGAAGTTACTGAGGAGGCAAACTTTGAAACGGGAAACACAAACCCAGAGATATAGGCAATGATGATTTTAATCCTTCTTATTTGAGGATCCAAGCGCGTATGGCCTCGCGACTTGTTGATAGTGGTCATTGAAGGTCATTTCTGGGATAGCTATGCTACTTGGTAGTTTTTTGTCAAAGGCGAGACCAATTCATACCAATAACAAGAAAAGAGAATAACCGCATGACCTATTGTTTATAATTTTCCAACAGCCACCACATGGATCTCTTCTCAGAAGAGGGACGACGCCATTTAACACATTCGACAAATTATTCAACCGCCCGCTGAGAAATACCATCTGCAATAGAAATGGCCATCCTTTCAATTAAATTCTGAGTGCAAAGCCAGATCCACTTGATGACTTCTAGTTTTGTGCCTTCCTTTGCAGCAGATGCTGTTCTCCCATTCTAGGAGTAGAGGCATTGTGACTAGACTTCAAAGTAGACGACTGACCACAGGGACATCAAAGTATAAACCAGACATTGGGTCATCGGATGCTGCACAAAGCGTATTGGCATGATTGGTATTAGCTAGGTGATAGACCTATCGTCTCATCTTTACTAGACGAAGCAGGCTAATGGATTCCTGAGAAATGACCATTTGCATGGTTCAGTCTGTCTTGTCAAATGCAGCGACCTACATATTCTATGCAGTTCTTCATCATTTTGACTGACTTTGCTAAACGCATAGAGTACATCACTGTAACACATAATCAGAACCACTTTTAGCTGGCTAGTTCAGTCTTTTACCATGATTTCTGATGAGAGTATTTTCAAAAAATAATTATGACTGAAGCAAAATGTTCCTCCAAAGGATTTAATTGACTGGACAAGTGAAATGGGCTTCTTCAATAATGCAATCGATCTCATGGCAGGCTCAAGTGGCCCTAAATGAACCACGTTGCCTCGCCTCCCACTTCAATGATCAGCTCACTCTTAAGGACGGCTTCGTCAGCATTATTACTCACCTCAAGGCTATATGGGGCGAAGTGGACCACAGATAGCCGAGCAACTCATAAAAAAGATCAGCCTACGCCTCAAGCAATGATAGGGTGGCTTCATCAGCAAAACCTCATCTCAAGGCCATATGGGGTAAAATGGGCTAGAGATTGCCGAGTCTTCCACTTGAAAGGTCCGTCTATCCCTCAAGCTATGATAATGTGGCTTCATCAACAAAACCTCATCTCAATGACATATGGGGTAAAATGGGCTAGAGATTGCCGAACAAAACCTCATCTCAATGACATATGGGGTAAAATGGGCTAGATATTGCCAAACAAAACCTCATCTCAATGACATATGGGGTAAAATGGGCTAGAGATTGCCGAACAAAACCTCATCTCAATGACATATGGGGTAAGATGGGCTAGAGATTGCCGAACAAAACCTCATCTCAATGACATATGGGGTAAAATGGGCTAGGGATTGCCAAACAAAACCTCATCTCAATGACATATGGGGTAAAATGGGCTAGAGATTGTTGAGTCTTCCACTTGAAAGGTCCGTCTATCCCTCAAGCTATGATAGGCTGCCTTCATCAGTGAGCATAACCTTATTTTAAATGGGACGGAATGGCTGCAGATCCCTGCGCCTCTCTCTTGAAAGGTCATTCAAAATCTGAAGCTTTTTCGAGACCATAGATAACAACCCTATTTTCAACCAAAGATCCGAACCCAACTAGAATTGCCAATCATTACCCCTGACCAAGAGACAAACTCCCTTAGCATTGGAACCAATCACAGTAATTCATTCCAAATCCCCTAGTACAGCCTGTCGAAATCCATCTCCACAAATTACTTTTGAATAGTACATTTGGCATTGTGGGCAATTTTCAATCTCGTCGTTAGGGGATGGTCATTTGCTAGATTAAATCTCGTGGATGTTGGTATCATCATTGTCGTATTGCAAATAAGTCTAGATTTCGTTACAAATCGAACTTGAATGGGAATACAGGTGCTGCACATGCACACAAAATATTGTTTTATTGCTCTATTCCACCAATTCACCAATGAGAAAAATTAATTGATTGTTTCAATTACTTTTTCGAACTTGGGTCCAAAATGCATATAACATATCGAAATATTAACTTTTACAATCCACACAGCAAGTATTTAATGAAATTTAACAGAGGCTAGAGTACATATGTATATGTCTACATACATGTATTCTTGAGTCAACAGCTGGTGAAATAAATCCATCGTACTGTGCTCGCAAATATGTAATCAAGTCCTCGCGAGTGCAATAAAACAGCGTACAAACTCGTCAACATGCAATGTCGTCATCATGTTTCTCTTTTATAAGCAATACGATTTCAATTCTTGAACGACATCATGTCCTGAGCAGACAAAACATGCAATAATCACACTAATGTACAAATTAGGCAAAATGAGATATCTCGTTCAAATCATATATTTCGTTGTGTGGGACACGTGATTCCTGGGTCTCACTTTTTTCGAATGAATGTTGATCGGAACTTGTTACGACTAAAGATGGCAGCGTTCATTTCAATGCATTTGCAGCCAGTTTGAAAGTGACTCTGATTCCTGATCAAGATAACATGATGGAAAGGACGGAAATAATCTACCTAGTAGCACAGCCGTTGGAAATGCATCATCGCATTGTTGGGACTTCCTTTGAGATGTAGCATGATACGTGCATTCTGACTGGTCAATACCTAATCCGAAGCTCTAAATAATTGCTTGAGGAAAGTAACCGATGCAGATTTATCATATTGGTACGGGTCGATCTAACTCCCAAGATACCAAATGAATCGAAGGCATAGAAATACTCGACGTACACGTAGGGCAGACTGAACGAAATGTCTTATTTACACCACGACTGGGCGACGTGTCCTGGTCAGAGAATGTAATGCTATACAATAAATGTTATGGCTAGCCACTCACGAAAATCTTCTTATTGTGATGTCACACATGATACTGCAAAGAGAAATACCACTGAGAGCCCGTTAGCAATACCGCAAGTGTGATTTTGCTGCCATCTTGGCATTATGGAGTCATAACTTGATGGGCAGGGATAGAAAGTAAACGCGCAAGGGAAAAACCAAACTACAAAACCTCGTTACTATTGATACAACATCAGGATGTCATGTCCCACATGATAATACAATCACAAAGACACTTCACTGAGGTCATTCGCCCCGGATGACTCTACAGACGTACATACGTCTAACCAATGATATACTGTACTAGTACTAGTATTCACCATGCCAATCATTCTGCGATGACACTAAAAATAGCACAGAGTTCATTTCCGCGGCAACCCTATAATTTGACGTTCCTGATTGCGAAGATTTTGCATGGAGATGGAGGGACATGAACGATGGTGGAATGCAGTAAAAACTTATGACAGTCAATAGCATGATAGTTTCTTGTGACAAAATTTAAATTCACTTTTTTCCCAGATTGTATCCAGCAAATCAGAGGTGTGTGTTTTTTTCATCTATCATATAAAATTGGTGCCGAATACTCTGAACACAGAATTACTTGGTTTGGAGCAGAATATATATTGTGATTTTTTTGGGTTGATATGTAGAATCCCTATCGAAAAGAGCAGAATAGCGAAATCAATCACAGTCCTTTATAGATATATTGCAGATGGCAATGGCTCATTTATCTCAAAATGGGAAGAAGCACTTCAACATAACTATAATCAGACAGTAACCTGAACGTCATTGGGCTGAAAATGTACTTTAGTTGGCTTCACCCTAACCTGATCAAAATCAGCCAAAAACTAACACAGAAACAGTACAGTTACCAACAACCAAGCCAAATTTAGACACGGATGTTTCAGTATTGTCAGACTCCCTGAGGCTATTCATTTAAGCATAAATTAATACATTCGACTTGTGAGAGAGCCGCCCCGGGTTCTTTGATTCTACGATTGTTGCCTTGTTTTCCTCTATTGAACAAAGATTGAGCGACATATTTGTTGATAGAAGTGGATACCAAGAGCAAATATCAAAAGGGGCAAACCTTTATTAATTTTAACCCTTTATTTTTTCTGAGAACTAAAAGTAATGCAAATAAATCATACCGCTGAAGGTCGAGTGATTGTCTACTGTCATTTTTCTAATAATACGAAGGTTGGGCAATACTTATGTCTCCGACTTCTACTTCAACTTTGGGAGTATCTTATAATGTACTCGATTGAATTTAATTGACGAACGTTTTCAGGTTCATATTTCACTTGCATCTTTACAATTATAGTAACATCCGAATCAGACCTGTGCATCGGGCGGATATAATGAAGTCGTATTCAAAGTCGTAGTGTTGTTTACGACTTCGTTATATCAGATTTATGCGCAGGTTCCATTTGCAATTCGAAATATTTTTGTAAAGTAGCAGGTGGAAGATCAGCATGAAAACGTTCGCCAGTCAAATTGAATCGAATATAACAAACACTGTGCCAGAAACATCTCGTAGGGAATGGTCACAGTATCCGGGAACGAGAACCAGTCTGGGTATGACAATAATGCAAGCAAAGACTGTCAATACGAGTATTACATGACAATGGGCTCTGGTGTTAAATTGCCAAGTGAACTGTTAAGACTGATTACTCAAATGAGATATATAAATCAACTTTAGTTCGAATCGGAAATATACCAAAGTTGGAAGTAGATGCTTGTGTCAAAAACTAATTTCGTTGCCTCCGACACGACTATTGCGCCGCTGGGTGTTCTAGTAAAGTCATTAAGAAGATTCGCTCAAAACATACATTCACCGATGGCCATCCCCATAAGAAATCTACAGAAAGGAATTTCATCTCACTAGACAATATGGTAAAGTATTTGTAATAAATTGGCAAAACGATGTACTGTTCCTCGCCACGCTCCAGGCTTCAACTTTCTTTTGTCATGCGGTGTGGAAATATTGATTTGCGGACGAGTAATGTATCACGTAGGAGCCAGACCCTGATCAGGAAACCATCCATAGTTCTCGCATGACAACCGATTAACTGGCTATTTAGTGATTTCCAGAATGTCCGGGGAGAGATTGAGAATATGCGATCACTGTGTCAGACACAGGGGACATGGTCGCAATGTCAAGATACAGATTAAAATGGGACTTTGAGGTTAACTGGCACTCTTAGAGAACGATCAAAACTTCTTGCATTATGTTTTACTGTGTCCGTCTGTTAGGTTTTAACAGTGCAATTCTGGGATATCAAGTGTATGGCTGCCGTCATTTTAGCGCTTATTTGACCACGCCCTGTGAATGATAAAGCAGCGACCAGATCGGGTTCGATTCCGAGGCCTTTGGATTGAGTGTTAGACATCATAACACACAATCAAGAAGGCGAAAGCCAAGACAAATGTAATATATCTCAGCACTGATCATCCTTTCTGCACTACCACATCCCCAGCAATCACATTTCACTGACGTGAACAATTGGGTACAGTAATTTCCGGCTTCTTTGATCTTACGAGCCAATGTCTTGTTAGAGCAAAGATAACTATTAATGAGCATGAACATTTGTAATTGGTCATTACCGGGTTTTCGTACCAACCAAAGGTTGTCATCATCACCATCATTGACATGTTTTTGATTAATAGAACTCCAGCTTCTTGATCTTATCCAGTCCATATCAGATTAACATGAGGCCTTGCTAATTTCCTCATGAGAGTTAATATACCCTGCTACCCTCCAGCATTCTGGAAAGCATCTCACAGAAGATTATAAGCCACCCCATGTAATTCTCATCTTAGTCTTCTGCATCAGGAGTGCATTCTCTCTATGATAAGGAACTTTTACATCCAATGAACCAGACGGTCTAAGTCGGCTTTGGTAACCAGTGCTGTAGCAGTATACAATATTTCATACACGTACATGTGACATGCTCTTGAGTCGTGCTCTTTATCACTTCTCCTAAGGTCAGTCGAGTTTCCGACAAAGTATCCAGCGCAAAGATATGCGTGCGCTGATTTACATAGCGTGCGTGGGTTACTTGTCATCAATGTTTGGCCTGGTATTTCATAGACCGTACATGTTTCATGCATAAAGAAAATGGCACGTGAAATATGAATATTTTCTTCTAC
The DNA here is from genome assembly GCF_910592395.1 of Lineus longissimus. Lineage (NCBI taxonomy): Eukaryota > Metazoa > Nemertea > Pilidiophora > Heteronemertea > Lineidae > Lineus > Lineus longissimus. Next base: position 4,134,575 of record NC_088314.1, read on the forward strand.
TCTCATCAAAGTAAAAACAGTAAATAGGTTTTGTTTGTGTACAGATACCCCCTCCAATGATTTCATAATCCCATACGTGTTACGCACTGTAGCATGTCAGTACATTACTGTACTTTAGTGCAGTAGCGCAGTTCCATTCATCATTTTCCTATCTTTCCAAGTTATGAAAGATGGCTGTATGGTCGCTTAGGGAACAGATACCACTCATTAATTACAGCTTTTCAATTTTAAAAACTCGTAACAACTACAAATGCGAACACTGCAGTGATAAAACAGTTGGCTCGAAAGAATAGAGTGCTCTTCTGAATCACAATAAACCGCCAAAAATGTTTTTTCACAAATCTGACACCATGCATTTTTGTGTGCATCTGCGCCTAAGGATTCATTAGTGATCGCATTAATTGTTTATGATGTACGCTTAACCTAATAAGAGGAGTAAATTACCAGGAATAACAAATTGCCTTCTGGTCCTGTCCAATTCATACTCCTTGTATGAAAGCCAAAACACCAATGTTGGCTGCGGCTAGTGTTTGCCAGATATAGAAGAAATACCGCAAATCAATGCATGTACGTCTAATCCGACTTTGACAGGTTCCAGTTTCTCCGTTCTGAAGCTAAAATATTCGCACTTAAGCAATAACGGGTGCCAACATCGATTTCTCGTGAAAAGGTACAAAGCAAAATTTGCAGTTCATAGTCCAATGTGAGCTTAGTTAATCCATCAGTTTGGTTGCGTCAGAACAAATTCCGAGGAAAAAAATGTTTGACACTTTATTTTACATCACCATTTTAAGCTGGAGCGGACCGTAAACGTTGGTTGTAACAATGCTACTTATGCTCAGCCTAAACTAGCCCTTATACATTATACACACCAAAAATATATATCCCTCGAATATTTTTGATAACACGTACGAATGCTCTATGTATGTCAAATGTCAAGCAATTGTGACCATTGCTCAATAGCATAGCCCTTGTCTAAGCCCAAAGCCCTTGCAATAAAGACAGAAAAAATCATCACTGTCACTCTCCGTATCGGCATCTTAACTAACCCAGTACATACCTTCTTTATTTACAAATCCCTTCCCACACCTAGCAGCTTTAGGACAAGTGTATATCACGTTCCAAAAACAAGATTCCTTTATTAAGACTCTTACAGAAGGTCTTTGATTTCTACCCGGGCTCAAGAAAACAATAGACGTGCTCCAGGAGATGCCAGAAAACAAAAGACCCACTCTAGACCTAAAGACGCATCAGAAGACACTACACTGAAAGTTAAGATACTTGTTTATCACGCTCATACAATATATTCCTGTTTTTGACTCGATTCTTCCATAGATTTTTGTAGAAAGGTTCTGGATTTCGCCATGTCATCCGATCACTAAGAGCTGCCCTTGAGATGCTGCTTTAAAATGGCCTGTGTATATGTAAGAGCTACTTCTCCTCCGACGTTTACCAAGAACTACAACAATGTGTACATAAGTAATGACCAAACTTATAATCATTCACAAAGCTTTTTAAGCTTTTTTGCTATGAATATTTCCAATAATATTTGCAGTCAATGAAATTGGAACCTTTTATTCTAGACTCACGCTTTCCACTTACATTCCCACAGGAGAATTCAGTTTCATCAACCCAGTGAGCAAGTCAATTCCTTCTGTCAAATGAAATGCGAATCGTTTCTTCTAATTTCTAGTAACAAGAATACCCCCAGGGAGCCTCTGGATAACTGGGATATACAGGGCCAGGATTGGAAGGAAATGTATCAAATATCTGATCTGAAAATCCGACAACCAGGAAAACCATCCCTGCACTGGCGATTTCCCTCTGGTCTTCCAAGGTTTTTATTTGGAAATAGTCCTAAAATAATCATAAATCACTGGATATTGCAATAAAATCGTTTACTGCAGTATTTCTACATTTTATCTATTAAGAATCTCAACTGATCAGATAGTCGTCTGAGCACCACCCTGTTCCAAAAGGTCAAATGAATTAGGCAAGAACATTATTTCTCTTCATGGTGTCTCTTAAGGCTTCACGATATCTTGTGGGCAGAAACCTTCCCTGAGAGCTAAAGTGGCTTAATGCACCGCTCTTACCTCACAAGTAGGTTCGCCATATCTCATCAACGAGCCACTGGCCACTCATCTATAGGTTAGAGATTCAAGACAAGATGTTTGCCCTCGGTAAAGCTTTTATTATCGCGAAAGAGCCGTGCTTCAACCAGGGGAATATTGCGACAAGAGTGGCTTGTTGCATATAGAGTTTTTGTTTGCATAACTGGATAATTTGTACTGACTGAAGGTGGGGATTGCTTCAAGATGGGGGAGGTCAAGATCAAGTGTTAGCTTGAAGGTTGTCCCAATGTCAAGTGTCAATATTGCTACCATATAGGTTTTAGGAACAGGGTTATCGTTAAACTTAGTTGACAGCTTTGAGCTTCAATAGTTTAAGATCTGATGTTTTTCAAAGGTAGAGAACAAGGCTATACCTTAACCGTCAGTGAAAAGACAATCGATCTTTACCGTTCAATATCTCAATCACCAACCCCAGGTGAGAGTCCCAAGATTAGCTATTCAGCTCCTTATTACCGAGGCAAATTAAACAGCAGAAAACTCAATTACCGCCACTAAACCCTCAAATCCAACCAACGTGATCAGAATCCACTGAATTTCCCTAAATGGCTTTTTGCTGATTGCTAAGCTAGGCTTGTTCAGATATCCTTATTTGACTTTGAGTTTTTTATGCTCAGGATCGGATTTAGAACCGTTAACAAAGTGATGAAGTCCATTAGGAGAATACCTGATGACTGTCAAGTTTGACTGAGACGCACCACTTATCATGTACTCTTGTTGCTTGAAATATTAGGCTTTGGCGAGAATAATTTAGGTACGACTGGATTGATTACTCCAAGGTTACACAGAAACAAATTGGGTCAGAGTTAAGACTTGGTTTTATCATGGAAAAAAAGACGACAAAGAAATTATGTTTCCTGCCAAATTCCTGTGAAACTGATTCCCCGTACAGAACCTGAAGTGTTGGCCCAGACAACATTACCATAACAAGACAAGGCCATCACCGGGAGGAAACGGATGATAGCCAGATGACGATAATCAGGAAACAATTTGTCTCTAGCTCAAGCCCTTGATCCTGCTGTTGGACAAATGATAATAGGAATATTAGGCAGGAATGGCCATTCTAGTTCAGATACAATGGTAACAACATCCTATATGGGCTCCTGAAAGATATCATGGAGCAGCTTTCACGACAATAGAAGACAAGAGTGGCCTAACAGCAACGCATTGCTGTGAATGACAACATATAATTCTTACTGTTTCGCCTTCTTGACGCTTACGAGCTCACCAACACTAGCCCATGTTGTATTTTGCGCGACATTTGCCAGTATGATGACATTGCACTGTGTCTTCTGTAATGAGTGCCAATCCTGAGAGGTTTTTCGGAAAATACGAAAACACCCTAAATGTTTTTTGAGATATTCTAAGACCTCGAAGAGTTTCTATCATGTGTTTTTCATCTCGGTGAGAAACCTCAAAGTGTGCATATTTCTGTTGAAAACGAAAAACTGAAACCCGTTAGGTTCTTCAAAACCCCAAAGACATTGAGGATGCTTATTACTATCTAAGAGTGCTCTGTACCAAAACCAATAACCTTACATAGCGAAAGTAAAATCCACCCAAAAGGCTTGCGTGCAATTAGCTAGCAACTAACAATGAATACATTCGCATCACTCTAAGCTGGCCTCAACACTGTGCTTTGATCTACACAATCTGGTGTAAACGTGTCTTCGTCAACCTGAACAGAATCAGCCTCCACCTCTAATGGAACAATCACTTTCGGTGAAGAGGTGGTGAAAAAACATCACCAGCGACATTAATGTGTATAATTGAAAAGCCCAGGGTGATAGCGACGACAATATATCCACGGGCATTTCCACTTGTTGCCTATTTATTACCAAATGATTACATTGCCATGGTAACGGTTGTGTCCTATGCTGTATCCATGGAGCCGCCATGCCGTCGTGGGTAGTTCTAAATAGCGGAATCAATCATTGATACGCCCGAGTGAATTTTTTGGTGGCTGCTGGCAATTAATATGACATATATTTGGAAGTTAACCTGATGGATGTGGATGAGCTAAATGCACAAATTGATTTCGAAGTCATTGATGTATTTCGTTTGTCACAATCAATAGCCGCACTGAATACTTCATGTGAAACCCCCAATAATCAATGACCGCAACGGATTGAAAAATCCATCAAAGTGTAAAAAATAGATATAATGGATTGTCTGGGATGTTGATTGATTGGTGGAGCGGCTGAAACGAAGGCTTTTCCATTACACGATGGTGCTTCATAACTGTCTCTTGTAAGTCAGGGATATTACCTGACAAGGCATCGTGCAGTACCCCATAAAGTTCATAAAAGGGTCAATTAAGTACATTAACTATATCGAAAGAAAAAACTTTAAGTAGTTTTGCAGCTGTAAGTTAGTTTATTGATGCTCTTTCAATTTATATATTGTAGCCCAAGGTTATTTTTATCTGATGAGGCGACGTATAGTACACTAAAAGGCCAATGAATGCGCTTAGCACAAAGGGAAAAAACAGTTTGATGTAGATTTCAGTGAAGCGTATATATGTATATAAATTAATATGACAGAGAATTGTCAGTGATCATAATACCAACATAATAGACATCCATCTAACTGCCCACCCAGAGTTCTGGTCCATTTGACGCATCACTGCTTCACCGATGGTGCATGCTGCAGGAGATGAAATCGGCCAAGCAATAAAATTGTAGAGAAGCCGCCTCTATATTTAGCATCACGGCCGGGAAATATCAGATACATCATGGACAAGAGAGATATTGTCATTAGAAAGCGAAAAGACAAAAAAGATCACGATCGAGGCCAACAAATCATTAAAATATCAAGTGTTAACGGCAGGGAACAAAATGGTTATGTGAACTGTTGACCCAAAATGCATTTCAACAATGAAAGAAACAACTTACCTGAACCAATTTATCTATCCCAGAATTCATGCGTACATAATCCGCCAAACTAAAATCCAAAGTGTCAGCCCATCTTCGAACCCTGCAAAGATAAAATCTTATATATTGTTACTGTTGCCTAATAATGAATCGCACAAAAATATGCAAATTGAAAATTTTGCAGAATTAGAAGGATGAAAAAATTTCTGATTACAATTTTTTTTTTAACTCGTTTTTTCTGCTTAAATTGAAGAAATATCGTCAGTCAATTTTTTTTTGAATTTTGAACTTAATTTTTGAATTTTGAACTGATGAAAAAATTCAACTCTGAAGGATGAAAAAAATTTTAAGTCCAAATATTATTTTCACTTGTTTCTTTTCTGCTCAAAATGAAGAAACATCATCAGCCCAAAAAAAATGTTGGCTTTGGAAATTTTTAAAAATTTTGAACTTATGAATAAGTTCAACAATTTTGGGGGAAAACCTAATCATGCATTTTGTCCCCGGATTTTCGACTTCACTAATGCGACCACCCCGGTAACGCGGCCATTCAACCTCGGTCCCATGAGTGGCCGTGTTACCGGGGTTCCACTGTAGTTTGTTTGTAGGTGTACGCACATTTGGCTGGCAACAAAAAACTTGCCGCACTTAATAGCCAATAAAAACAATAGCTCTCCTGAAGAGGACTTTATAGGGGCAGAATATACATGTATTTCTCATTAACGGTATTAACAGTGTCCCCGTAGCTATGATGGAATCGTATTACGTTTCTAATCAGCAACACTTAAGCTAGATCTAACACTTGTAAAAGGTCCCCCGGGCTAAAACTATCATAGAATTATTTCCAATTACTTTCCAGATCCAAACCCAAAATGAGGCACAAGGGACAGGAACACCGTGCATGATTAAGCGGTCAAATACCACATTCGCCACTAGGCTACCATTCAACTGACGTTGTTTATCTATGCAGCCGGTAACTGGTTCTTATGCTCGCGCAGACAGGAGTTTTTTATACTTGATACGTCAGGGATAACACAAAGTGTGACATACTCTAACATAAGCTAGGTATAAATACAGACTATACGTGTAGTATCATATCTTCAATACATGTACAAATTCACGAATACTGATGCTCACTAGATGTAGGTCACCTCTTTCCATTTTTACACGTTTCCGGATCGGACTTGTGCATAAGGTGGAAATAATAAATTCGTATTCCAAGTCGCAGTGATAGCCTACGACTTGAATAGCGAATTCGTTATAACTTATATCCACCTTACGCACAAGTCAAATTTGGAATTCAAACTATTACTGCAATATAATTATTACAAACGTTGGTCAATCAAAATGGATTGAATAATATATAACGAGGTAACTGCAATTACGTCTCAGAGACGAAGTCAGAATGGGAGTCTGAAGTGCGGGCAACATCTGTATTACTAAAATGTTACAGGCTATCGCTTAAGAGGGGTCCTTTAAGCCAGCTTTTGAAATAAAATGAACATCCTTGCTTAGTTGACCGACTTGTTATCATCAGTTAATAACGTCACAAAGAGAAAACAATATAGCTAAATGAAGCCACGTGTAAATAATTCATGAGAAATCCAGGGTAACTGGTAACATAATTTGCAAATAAACCACAAGGCTTTTTTTAATGTCGTTTATTTCTATTTTGATGGCAGTCAGTTAACAAAGGCACCCAATAAATTTCAATTCTATATCCACTAATTTATTCAACGGTTTACTGAAATAGCTGCTTTCAAAAGCGCCAAGGTCTTATTGTGTTTAATGTGTTATATGTAATATTCAGACACTTACAAATGAAAGAAACAACCATATATCATTTCAGATTGAATTTGTGAGCACTTCAATAACTGACTGGCTCGAAAGTAAATCCTATAGATAGAAGCCTATACTTGTGTAACAATTTGAAATGTCTTCTTACCTATTGTTCGATAGAGATCATGACTTCACGGATTACAGTGCATAAAAGGATCGTTTGTATTCCCTTACGCTCTCCCAGGTCATTTCAAACTTTTCAAATGTTCGAATTACTGATGACAAAAATATCAATTTGTTAGAGTGAAGCCATGGTCGGTATGTCGTAGAATTACTCGACCTTTGAAGAAATGACTTGCCCAAACATATCACTACTCATATCATGAAGGAATGATAATGAGATAATTATCAAGACATTGCTGAGGTAATGAAAAATTAACGTTCGCATTGCGCAATACCTCTATGCACGCCTCGTTGATTTATTAGTCATCAGTTAAAGTGTTATCTCCATGAAGTATGAGATCAATAGATTTATTGTTCTTCCATGTTGTGAAGTCGATAGGAATCTGGTTAGAGCGGCCTGGGGAAGTGACTAGATATTGGATCAGGAGCCATTTAGTGGTTTAAAAGTTCACGACCGATATTGAGCATCGTCACTTAAAGGTCAAAGAGTATTGCACAACAAGCATTAATAACAGAAGATTCTTTTTCTGGTACGGTTTCAACAAAAAAGTTATGTTCATGACTAGAAATTACTGCATTGTGTATCACGAGCAATTAACACCTTCTCGAATTACAAAAAAAACGTTACCCATTAAAGAGATTAAAAAAGACATCACGCCATAGGCAATTTTAAAAACCTCGTGCATTAAGAGATTGAAAAAAATGTGCGCCATGGGGGTTAAAAAACACGTCGTGGCAGAGCATACATCGCTCATCTTTCAACTTGGGGAATGGCACAATACAGCGCTGGGACAAGGGCGCTGTTTGTTATATCACTATGATCACATATGTACCGTAACCTCGAAAATATTATTCCTTCTTCTTTGTTCTAAGAAATGAGTGTCGATCAATGCAGTGTCAGGCCCAAAACCACACAGGTCCAGAACTGCACATAGGATCACAGCAGATGAAAAATAGTGCTTTGTTGAATAATGTTGCCACGACTACAGTGAGAACAGTTAGAATAGTGCATAAAATCACGGCCATAAACACAAAACCTGTCGCATCACATCATATCACATCTAAATTACAATTTAGAAAAATTGTTATAACAACATTTGCGGATTCCCGAATATATAGCACTACACTCCAGAGCAAAGTAGTTTCTAAGTTGATTAATGGTACTAGAGAGTCTACTAAACACGGCGTTGACTGAGCCTGATCATGACCACAGCTCCCAAGTGCGAGGCTCAATTGCACGACCATTGATTTCGCAGCCCATGAGGGCTTTCCTTGATATCTTAATTACAAGGAATGGACGAAATACTAGCCAGTTAATCTATTCTTCTACCCTCTTGTAACGATAATTACAGGAGTGTTGAGACAAAGCAGTTGTGAATGTGATACCTTGGTGGTTTAAGGTTCTCCGGGAAAACAGAATGAAAAAAACCATTTCCAAGAACAACAGAAAAGGATATCAACTCTGTGAAAGATCTAAACGGGTTCCTCTTAAAAGAGTTCACTTGTAAGCCCGTGAAAAACCATAACTTGAAAAACCTTTATTTCTAAGAATGGGCTGATGGTATGATTTGGTGTTCATGCTGATATGAAATATAAAGTTTTGTAGACCATTTCTGTAGACTTTCTGACTCTAAGTTGAGTCTGTTTTCCCTTTCATTTATTCGCAATACGACAAGGATGTTTTTGATTGTAGTAACTAGGAGGAGGATATCAACACACACCACACTACAAAAGAAACCTTCTGCCGATTGCCAAGAAATCATGTAATCATGGAATTTCGATGCTGAATCTAATGCTATGACGTCTGAAAAGGAACAGACGTAATTAGGGTGATCTACGGGTTTTACATGTAGAGGAGGTCCCTGGAACTTAATGGAATGACCATGTGGGGAGATTGTGCACAAGGTGAGTAGCAGAGTTGGGAACGGTGAATGAACGGGTTTGACTTGATCCAGTCAAACTGACGGCGCTGGAAGCAAGTTATCTAAAGCTTAAAATAGGCAGCTAAGAAAACCACTTGCAAAATACTCACTGCTTCTTGAAGCCAAAGAGCCTGAAAATATGTCACTGATTTATTATACAAGGATACAGTCATGAATGTTGTTGATTGGGGTTGGAAAGAGTAGCCTACAGTTGGATGATTTATATTGGTATCTGGTGTCAACTTCATACTTAATATCAAGGTACAACTGCCGGCCATCTCCATTTCAAACAAAGCATCGCTAAGCGCTACCTCCGAACAACCACCGTTGGTCAGTTCAGATCTAGAGTTGCAAAGCCATCTGGTCAGGGATGTCAGGCGATATAGAATTTTGCTCATGTCTCGCAAGGCTTTGACAAAAGTATTGTCATTCTGAGCATTACATCTTCAAAGGTAGCATGGTTTCCAATAGCCGCTGGCCATCCGACATTAGTTAGCATGGAAAGTAATCTCAAAAGGAGTCAATTTCAATGTAAGTAAGCAGTGATTGTGTAGACGGATGTAGCAGTCTTCAGTGAGTCACACTTCGTTGTCCTTTTTACCTCCTCGAGTTGTTCCGTAAACTGATACATCTCACAGTGGATATTATGTTTGTTATTTTCTAACATCAAACCTGCTTTCCTTCATACTTTTTGTCAGAAGATAAGAAATCTCTCACAAGGGATATACTGTACAATCACGTTTCAGGCCAGTATCTATTGATTCGGCACTCCCAATGATTGAAAATATGACAAGTACGTTATTAAACGCATTGGTCACAAATGGACGAAGCCCTTGCTTGGTCTCATTTCTGACATTTGTACACCAGACCTCTTTTTCTTTAATGGTTATTTGTCGAATGATAAGAATCATTCACAATGACAGTACAATGTATATACAGTATTCTTGTTTCAGGGCTGCCAGAGCATTCCAGGTAATGAAAAGATGATTTGACTGCTGAAACGTATTGGTAACGAGAGGACAATGCCTCCTGCTTGGTCTCACTCTTGACATTCAGGAACAAGATCATAGTCATGTCTGGCATCCAATGTTAATGACCACTTTGACAACTGGATCAGAAATGATCAAGTCTTCTAGTGTCCAGTACGATTGCTTGAACGGCAAGAGTCTCATTAATGTTACAGGAGATGTGCGAACACCTCATTCCGGATTCTTCTTTGCTCACAGGGGTAGAACGATAATGATGTAGCCAAACATTTTTTTTTCTGCAGGGGTTACCCGTACTTGTTTTTCTGCCAACAAAGATGGAATAAATATGCATGTGACCATTACAAACTTTTCTTTGTTCTTGCACATTTGTTGCATGGTGTGTACCACTATAATTTGAATTTTTGAAAGGACTTTGCAAAACCTGTTTAAAGGCATTCTGCAAGCCATCATCAGCGAGGTAAAATCGGCCATTTTTATTCTATTTGCTCCGAGTTATCCGGCATTGCTTCGTTATTACCTGCCAGCCGGGCTTACAGCTCTTATCCATCTAGCTTTGCAATTCAGATTTCAACCAGGTTCGAGGCACTTTAGACTATGAGCTATTTGGTTCTCGCTCGCGAGACAGAAAAACAGGGCTTTCAAGATTTGGATGGAATACAGTGATGCTTTGATCAGTTGGCCACGACAGATAGTGGGCTCTGTCCGTCTTGCTTTGCAATTGTAATCGCAAGTGAGGTTTGACGCACTTCAAGCTTTGAGCAATTCGTGGTCTGTCATGTTTGTACTTGAATACATTGCTTTGATCTCACAACTGCACCAGAGAGATCAGATGGATATGACAAGCACGGGTCTTACAGAAAATGGCCTCCTTGCTTTGCAGTTCTAATCATAACCCAAAGCTAGGTCTGAAGTACTCTAACTTTTGCGCCAGTCTTTGGATGTCAACTTACACGAACATATTCAGCAAACTTTGATCTCAGAATCCCGATAGAGAGAGATCAGTTGGCTGTGACAGACAGTAGACATACAGAAATTTTAACAGAACCAGATGACGTTACCCCTTGTCAAAAAATGGATAAAGATAAATACTTATTCTCAATTGACTATAACGCCAACCCTAATCAATGTGCGGTGGACACACAGTTAATGTATCCATACAGGGTTCGAATGCTTATTACTAGTTTTCACTTATCCGAATTGATTTTATGTCAGATGGAAACGGCAGCGCTGCTGATATCTCACCAATATATAGCCTCTTGCAAATGTGGCTACCCATGCATAGCATTGCCGGATCACACGATGATAGGGTGAACGCTAACCGTCCTCGCTATTGTTGCGACATGATTGAATGCATGCTGTGATCACATACTGTAATGCTGATGAACAATAATATCTCGAGTTTTTCTCGGCCGGGTGGAATTGGTAAGATATTTATGAAGACGAGGACAATGTGTGGGTAGTCGCGAGAAAGAACGAGGAGGAAGTAGTGATCGTTGCACGTTATGCAGTGCTCGGTGATGTAGTGTAAATTGATGCTGGTGCGTGTGTCAGACTAAAAGGCAGGGCCATCAAGGCAAGTACTGCCAAGATGAGGTTGACATCTTCCTTACTCCGTTCACAAGTGTACTCGCAACTGACCTCAATGATTCACTCCAGAAACGATCATAGACTATTCACCCCAATTTCACTTCAATGTTTCTTGGTTACTTTGTACCCTTAGACACGAAGTTTTTCCAGAATATGTTCTCATTATACTCCTTAATGTTGATGATGACGACGACGACTACGACGACAGACCACAATGGGTTAAAGAACCATGGCGCTTACTCAGAAGATGGTGCCTCTCATAGATTACCTGGCACTGATGATTGATGAATGAATATCTCGGAGACATTTCGCCGTAGCAATGAACTCAACTGGAGGAGCGATTTAATCGGACGGCCATATTCTAATCGGAGTGTGTACAGGATATTAGTCTGATAGTGTTTACCGTCAGTCTCGAGAGTTTGTTAGAGCAAAACAAAGGTTTGCTCTCTTCCTGTCTCTGGAGTGTCAAATTCATCAGTCGGAGACGAACAAAGATTATTAGTCCTTCCCAAGGATCCAGGAGGATGGTAAAGGATCTGCATTTATAGCAAAGACAAAGAATGCATCGGCCGACATCAATTTTTATAGTTCCCTTGGTTTTCAACCGAATCTCGTACGAACTTGATGCTGATGTAACGATCCAGTGTCGTTTGTTGCATCTCATTCTGTATTTGTGATGTAGGAACCGATTTCAATTCCACGCCAAATTGGTAAGTCCCTTCCGACTTGCTGGGTTTGGTTTCGGAGTATCTTTAACCAGATGTCTTGCCATACAAGACTAACGAGCGACACCAAACCAGGTTTTTTGGTCGGAGTGTTCCTTCCCCTAGTATAGTTGCCAGCTAAGGAGGCCAGACTCCCCAAAGTTGACATACACATTTCCTCCCAGGGTAAAAATGCCTGTCGATACCTCGATTTCCGAGCAAATCTCTGCCAATCGGAGTGTTTACAGGATATTAGTCTGAGAGTATTTACCATCTCCTTCAAGAGATTGTTTAAGAGCAACCTCAGTTTATATGAATATCCTACTCGTGTAATCGGAGAGGTCGTAGGAGACATTGGCTGAAGCACCAAGTTGAGTAAGAAAAGCCCAATAATACCTCTATCATAACCAAGAGGCTATGAAGCCTTCTATATTGCCACCGTGTCAATTAAATGAGCTGCATTGGCCACTCAAATTCGAAGCGTTTTACTGTTAACTGATTAATTGTTCACTGACGCTTACTAAACTGAATCGTATCCCATAATATGGAAGGAAATAACCTTATTATCTAATGGCGTGACATTCATGACAATGACTACACCCTGAGAACATCTCCGGAGAACATGTCTGCCCAACAGACGAGAAGAAGTGTCGATTCAGCAAAAGAATCCAATCGACCAAGGCCCCCGTGAGGACCAAGTCTAACCCTTCCATCGAGTCTTCTTCACAAGTTTCGACTGAGAGAAATGAAAACGATAGCAGTTGGCTAGTTCCTCCTCCCCATTGTATTTTAGCATTCGACCAGTAGTTGCTCGCAGTCCAAATAAGAAGAAAAAAAACGCCTCCTAACCGAGAGATCATGGTTTTTTGGCCCGTGCTGAAAAAAAATACCAGCGTTCATCAAGTAAGAGCGCCAGTAATCAGTTGATATATGGCCAAACTGATAATTGGGAAATTGGTTGACGACTTTCATTGTCGATCAATAGAATTCGAGTGGGTGATACCACAATTTAATACCAACTTTATGGAAATTGTAGCAACGTGTCTGACTAGATTAGCCCTGTTGATGTGATGTGAAAGTGAGACAGTTACCGATTTAAACATTCAAATGATGATTAAGTTATTTGCACTAACTTTTGCAAACTAGTAGCCTTCCTACAGGAAAGGCAATAGGTCACTTGCACTCACTGTCTATAACTTACAAGCATTCATACAATAAAAGGCCACTGGGCCTTTGCACTCCCCGTCTATTACTTTGAAATATTTATACAAGAAAGACAGCTGATCACTTGCACTCGCTTTCTATAACTTGGAAGCATTCATACAAGAAAGGCAGCTGGTCACTTGCACTCACTGTCTATAACTTCGAAGCATTCATACAAGAAAGGCAGCTGGTCACTTGCACTCACTGTCTATAACTTCGAAGCATTTATACAAGAAAGGCAGCTGGTCACTTGCACTCACTGTCTATAACTTCGAAGCATTCATACAAGAAAGGTAGCTGGTCACTTCCACTCATTATCTACTAATGAGAAGCCACCACCGTGTCCATACCCCAAATTTATAATCTCCTAACATTGCACTTCACACATTAGAACCATCACTTTTATTTTTCACTCGGAAGCATCAGCTTGCAAGACACGTCCACAAGTTGTTTTATGGCCCGAGTTTCTCAAGTGGAAAAGAGACTGTCGCTGTTAGTTTGTGTGCGATAAAGGTATCGCTTCGGAACAGATGGTGTTGACATGCAGTATGCATCAGCGAGGATGCAGTTCTCTGGTAAATTATTTTGATGCGGGCGTTTTAGGTGCGGAAGCTTTCACATTTTCTGATGCATTTTCGTAATAAAAGTATTTGCTTGTTTGTGTTCAGCGCTTTCTTCATGTGAGTAATTGGTCAAAAGGATGAGGATCGATAGTTTCCCCCATGCACATGTATTTACACATCGGAGGCGTGACTTGATATATATCTGAAGCTGATAGCAAGTTTCTGGCTCATTTGTTTCTATTAATCATATCAACGTAATCTTGGAACTGAAAATAAACCGATTTCTGACTAACGTCCTGTAAGACGATTTTTCCCATCCCGAGAGTGGTTCCTCTTAAATTTTTCAAATAAACGTAAGGGTATTGGGTCATTGCGAAAAACTGTAATTTTCAAATTTGGTGCAGGTATTTTCCTCTCATCTTCTTCTTTTCCTTATCGTGGTTAACAAGGCATTCCATTGTTTAAACAAAATATGCAAATTGTCTATTCAGATTCATACCAAAAAGGGTACAATGACCCCGAGAAAAGGACATCGATTATCTTCTAAAATAGAGAGCACTAATGGGAAGACCACTTCCCATTTGATATATTGGATCGACCAGGACAATCGAATCCAATCTTGGAAATGTTTTATCCAATTTCAGTGTAAGCCCCCATGCAGGACACAAAATGTAATCATTCGAAGTGTACCCTATGAAAAATGCATAAGATATCCGTGACAGTTTAGAATACAGATTACACGAGATCGTTTTTAAAGCCATTGTTGAATTGGACTGGATAATAAGATACTGGGATGTAAGAAATGCAGTAGAGAACGGTGTACTTCTAAGATTACCAAGTAAAATCCTCTTCACCTGTAGAAATAGCGCTCTGGTGTATCGTTAAGCGGTATGAACATGATGAAAAGCAGTAAAAGTAAAGTCATTTCGACTTTTTACTTGTAAAGATAGCGCTGTTGTTGAAAGTAAGTATAATAATGAAATGATAATTTAAATCATGGTGGCCGTATGGAAAGAATGGATTTTGTTGACTCACAAGGTTTTGAGATTACAGCATTTTCAGCAATACGCCTACACTCTCACAGAAGTGCTGCCTGGTAGGTAGGGTGGGGGTTGGACATCTTAGGTAAAGTTGAGAATGGACATTCCTCTCTCTCAGGCGGTGAAAGGGTAACCTATTGGACAGAAGTGCTGATGAAGAACAATTTGCTTTGCTTCTGATGTTAGCATTGTTAATGTTATCAACCTAATAAACTCCCAGCAACTACCGAACAATGCCGAAGATAGGGAAAATTGTTGAATGTTGAACCGAGTGTCAACGAGGACATTATCAGCTCGGTAAACAATATTTGGTGTTGACATTATTGGCTTTATCAACAACACTTGGCGATTAGTATGTGACTGTAACATGGTGTTATCATGCACAAGGAGTACAGGTGCTATCCTTGAGGAAATATTTGCCACTTACAGATCAATCTGATACAAACAAGCCAGTTTACATACTTAGATAATCCGCGCTATGTACCCACATTGCATTATTAGTATGAACCCACCCTCAAGCACTAATCGTGTTGCGATATATCAACTGTGGACAATATGTGGACAATACTAAAAGCATTTGATATCCTGATAAGTCTATCTTTCATCATCTAAAGATTCGAGGCTCTTGGGTTTTTTAATTGCATTCGGCGTGTAGATTTATGGCCCCGATGTATGTAATGCTAATGAGAATTGCTTAGTAACAGAAGACCCGAGGGCTCAATTTACACATTGTATGGAGTGGTAAATTCATTCTTTTTGTCACGGTCTCCTTGGCGATGTGATGGCTACTGTGCCTAATTATCAAGCTCATCCAAGTATCTGGGACAGCTAAATGATCGAAAGTGGGTCGTAACAGCCCAAATAGTTTAATGATTTGTAAATCTAGCTGACCGTGTGGTGAGACATTGGCCTACTGTTTGTCGGAGTCTCACAGAATGGGATAACATTGTCCTACTTCTGACCTGAATTCCGGGCCTGTCACCAGATTGGCATAGCATTGTCCTACTACTGCATCCCAAAGCATAAGATAACACAGTTCTTTTGGTACATCACATAAGAAGTTAAGCTCGCATTGTCCTGCTGTTGCCCTGCATTCCAAAGAATAAAAGACCACTGCCCAAAGCATCAGGAAATATCATCATTGGGAAGCATTGACCTACTTTCGGCCTGCATATCAGAGAATGAAATAACATTGGCCTTCTTTTGACCTTCATCCCAAAGCAACACTGCCATGAAGAAGCACTGTTCTACTCCTGGCCAGCACTCGTTTGAAATATCGAGAGGAGGAGTATATTGAAAATCACTGGTCATGTCAGGATGCAGACCTCATGGCATGAGCTGACACTGCCCAACTTGTGGCCTACACCTGGCCTACTTCTGTGCACTAAACAAGTCTGAGCATTGGTGGCAGCTGGGTTATTGTGTTTTAATGATTGCGGCAGAGGATGACCAAAGCTACAAATCAACCATTAAACACTTAGGATCAATATCACATGTACATTATGATACTATGGTACCAGACAGTGTGATTTAATGCTTGGCCGTCGGCGTCTACAATCTACAGTCAGGAAGTTGCAGAATACATGTAGCTAGTAAAAAAATATGTCACAACCATAACTTATTGAGCAGCTACCCGGTACGATTACTAATCCTGGGTTCAAATTAGCCCTCACACCCACAAGGCTTAACAGGATAAGGCTATTTGGGTAATCGAATCCTTGTTCTCAATTAGCCTGTCACAGCAGAGACAGCATACTGATTGGCCCATCAGCCCAATCAACTTAGAATCGATAATATCGACTGCCCAAAATCAGGCTCGCGTCGACTATTACTCTTCCCAGAATCACATTCAATATAGAGCTTCTTGCATTTTCTGGGTATAATCAGATTTTGGGCTCATTGCATTTTCGGATTAGCCAGTATCCTACACGACTAATAACTGTAAGCCATTGTGCACGGATAGATATATGAATTAATTCAAACTTAAGTCAGCTAAAGGCTAAAGGCGCAGCAAAATAAGCACAGAGTGTATCTGCCGTCTTCATTCATGCTGTGATACAGCACACCGTTATCATCATTTAATGACAGAAACTTCTGGCGTCAGCGAATATCTGCTTATTGCGAAAACGCCTCTATTTAATTTGAAAAGTTAATTCCTTGGTAATAATCATTTCATGGCAAACGCTCTTGGAATAATGAACCACTTTTTCAACCGAACAGAATCAAATTTCAATCGATTTCTTCTTCAAATGCAATACCAAACCAGAATCCCTTGAACGTGTCAACGCTGGTTGCTGGCTTCAGTCTTGACTAATATAATAAAGGCACAGCCTGGCGTTCAACGCTTCATTTCAAAATTATTAAATTCGCCAAGAGGATGCATTGAAATGTAATAATTTTTATTCGGCCATGTTGATTCAGACAAAGATAGAATGCTCTGAACGAGATTTGGACCGGATGGACTGATGAGCTCACTCGATCGATTTTCACTAACCCAAGGATAGAAACAAATTGATTCAAGGGTCAATCACCTTGAAGTAAACCATTGTAAACAGACAGTTTATATAGTGTTTAATCGTGGATCGAAGACACATTAAACACGTCCTGAAAAGGATCGATACAGAATAGCGTATCATTAGCGGTTTGTCTACAGTGTGCAAACGCCCATCAAAGGAGCTCTGTTAAATTGAGGGTTGGGAAGATCCGGCTTGTGGGTAAACATGGCAAACCTGTGTGATTAGCTTTCTGTAAATATGAGGCTTCTTTCCCTTTCATGAATTGGATGACTTAAGGGGCAGGTCAGAAAAATCGGTGGCGTCGATGATTAGAAAGTTTTGCATTTTGCTTCAGGCTACTTCAAGCGTTAATAAAGCTCCTTTCATTCCTTGGAGGCCATTTTGGCGAGAGCTGGAGATATGAGGTACAGAATGTGCGCAAGCGATGATTGGAACTTTTACATTTTGCTCCAAGCGCTCTAACCAAGATACCTCCCTTCATTTGCGGCCATCTTGGCTCTCCTCGAGACACAATCGCTTGATCAATTGACATCTAATGACGGGGGACAGCCAATATTGGTCAAGGGCATTAGAGGCTATAGCAGACAGGTTAATGGCGGAAGAACCATCACGTCGGTTTAGTTATAATGAAACTTGGTGTGTCAGTATTGGGAAGCAGTGCCAGTCCCTGTTTGGAGGGAATTTGTCAACAGTTTTTCATCCAACCAATTTTCTTATCAGTGTTTCGCAGAAATGGAGCAGCCAGCCTATTTGCATATCGGGGCGAATTCCAGTCAGCGGAAACTTATCTATATGCAGTTTTTCCTCAAACCAATTTTCTTACCTTTTTTTTTCGAATGCATATACGTGTACTGTAGTGCCGGGCGAATTCCAGTGATATTCTATAACTGGCCATGATTCGGCTCATCCATTAATTGCCTGCCTTTCCTGCCAATATCGACTAAAGGATTGATAGATATGTGATGAATTTGAAATTAGATCAATATGGACTTGTGGCGAGGAATATTCCAAGTGTATTGATTAGCGAATTAATCGTGTAAGCCCTGGCAGCAATGTTGCTTGGAATAGTGTGCATCTCGGTATGTGGTTGGTGAATTTATGCTTGGCGATAAAATAATTAGTTTATGGAGAATTTATGACCTTTAGCACATGTAGGGGTCGTTAAATAAATGTCATTTTTTGCTCAAAGGTGGTGCTATATAGTTGTAGCATTAAACGAATAGCCAGAGCTGTCAGTGATACTTCTCGGGACCGAAGACACTCTGTTACAAAGGAAAACGTGCAATGGTGCACGTGCAATCCTGCTCTGGTATCGTATGCACCGCAGACTTATTCTCAATACTAAATAGGAGCCACTAACCCGAGGTTGAGAGGGATAAATTTTAGATTAGAAAATAAACAAAGAAGACTGGCACTGCCCAATTAGTACCTGAAAAGATGTCGCGACCGGTTTCAGCACAGCACTCTTTCCAACATCCGATCGCACTATTTACTTCGCTTACACCAGAAGACAATTTCAGTACAGCTACAGAGCGAATAATCAATCCACAAAAAGCACGATTGCCTTGTTGCATGGCGCATTTCTTATATGTCCGCCATGGAGCACGGATGCAATCTAAGGAATTCTTACAAAAGATCTATTCAATCCATCTATCATCTGCAGCCTAATTGGTATCTTTAATAAAAAGGCACTGACTTCTGACTGTCTTCGGACTTTTAGTCTTTTCGGCCTTCTGGCCGACTCCAAGATAGCAACCGAGCAGTAACTTGGTCTGCCAAGCAGCTAATAGCATAAGTGACCAGAGAGGTGGACCTGGGTTCAGAACAAATTGGCTGAATTTAACCACTTTGATACTCAGGTCAATTCGAGGATGACAACAAATCGTCAAACCTTGTCTGCTGAGCTGCTGGTTGTGTAACAGGTTACAATAGAGGTCGACTTCATCATTCGCATAGGCTTCCCCTAAATTTGCTAAACCGATATTTTCGAAAGCAAATCCAAGGTAAGAAGGTCTTAATGAAATCCTAGTAAAAGCCTCAGTGCTGCGCTGATGACGCACAAGCCTCCGACTGAGATCGCAAACACTTTTTAACGTGCTATATACCAAGGGACTGCCTGTTTGTATGAAGGTGAGGGTTGAACTCATTGGGGCAAGATGGCTGGCTGTGCTGTAAGGTGATTGCCTAAAATAATAAGGCGGATTTGTTCACCTCTGCAACAACATCATTTCTCAAATGCCATTCCTTAGAACACCACTCGTCTCTGTTCAGTACATAGTGATATGTTCCATGGAGTCAGTTGTGAGTGGAGCAATCCCGTAAGGAATGATTCAGATAAACTACAAACAGTTCATCAAATGTTTATTGCTTTTTCGAAATTTATCACTCCATCGAGAGAGACAGACTTCAAATGAATCTGCTGCGCGACACATCGTTCTCCAACTGAACCATTTCGGGACAAATAAACGCTCATATTGTGTGCTTCTGCAAGACAAAGATTTGATGCATGGTTATATGATAAGATTAATCGGAATGCGAACCACCATTTCCAGTTAATCATATGTAGCCTACATATGTAGCCTTCGAGCAAGATCAACGATCAATCAATTCACAGCCACGGCTTCAGACTACAATGAAGATCTTACCAAAACTGAATATTACTGTTTACCTATCTAAAATTTGCAAGACATGAGTCCAAAACCACCTCACAACACTTGGGAAAATCATTATTAGTCATAGAAGTGATCAGCATTTATATATTAGTCTGCTGCTACATGAGGAGGCGCACGGAGGCGAATAGGCACTGTAGTGTGATTAGAAATGACTTCATTTTTGCATCGTACTCAGGCGTGTGTTTCAAAATAATGACACAAAATAAATGGTAATTTCACAGCACTTGACACAGATGGCTTGAGATAAACGTCTGTTGCAATGCAATTCTAGATTTTCCATTACTAATACACCAACTGCACACCAGACAAGTTTATACATTTTGTTGTATTATGCTTTCACAATAGGCCTTTACAGAATGCAGTTATCCGGCACGCAAATAAATGATTCACAGGTCATGCAGGGTGCATTAGTAAGATTGCAATGGAGAGTGTCTGTCAGCGACTGTGGCTGCGTAATATCAATATCATTATTAAGGTTAGGTGGAACAGTACAATTACTGCTCCTGCAGGCATAGAACCGGGGATAGGACTGTACCACCTACTACCTTATATTAAAGTTAAATTCAGATATTTGCCCGTAAACATGGCATTCAAATAAGTATAATGGTGCAAACATTACTTGTCCTTTTAAGGTCCCCTTGCCTGCGCAATGCCATATCACAAGGTATATTTTATTAACAAAATTGAAACGGTAATCTTGTCTTATGTAGTCCAGCCAGTAACCTGGGTGTGATGGCGTAATAAAATCGTTTAGTTTAACGACGTTGGCATTTATACGTGGACTTCCTTTGTGATAGCCATAACCATCAATTCATTACCTTAATTATGATATGATTATTACC
Organism: Lineus longissimus; assembly: GCF_910592395.1. Classification (NCBI taxonomy): domain Eukaryota; kingdom Metazoa; phylum Nemertea; class Pilidiophora; order Heteronemertea; family Lineidae; genus Lineus; species Lineus longissimus. Next base: position 4,155,580 of record NC_088314.1, read on the forward strand.
AAACGAATCTAACCAAGAATTATTTCACAGCAATTAGGGATTAATTGAGACCAATTAAGGCTTAATACCATCCCTTTCATGTGAGATCCACTGGCAGTGTGCACGCACACGAAGTGCTGTGACAACACAGATAATGTACTTGACAACCAGGATTCAGACATCCTCCCACTGCGGGCATTTGTATCTTTCTAAAAAAAACGAAATCTTTGTGAGAGTGTATTAGGCGTATTACGTGAACCAATCAAGAAATCTAAAATATATTAGCCGAGACATCAGAAGGTATAAACGAAATATCAAAATATGACTTTTATATCTTACCCACCTGGATGAGTATTTTTAGCTGAGCTAGGCAAACATATGAAGGTATATGCCTGCAGGTATTAGCAGCTTTCGCATGTGCTATGTGAGAATGCACTTACAACGAGCTATGTGTATACCTCGGCTAACCTACCAAGTTTTAACCCCCTTTTACCCATTTTGTGTTATTATAGATTCTGCTTGAGCTTGAATATCAGCACTGATTGTTAGGTGGCCAATATAACTTGCTGAAGTAAAGGAGTCGGAGGCAGATACTGTTCCTTGCTTTTCACGGAACTTTTCCAGATCTGATCAATAGCTCTTCAGACAAAGCTTTTGTCAAGGAAGCTGCTTCCACTCGGTAACAGAACGATTGATATTTTCTATTGTAGGCCACATTACAGCCTTTCTGTCTTTTCAATCAGATGCCTCACGATAGGCATTGACTGCATTATTGTCATTACCGGAATGAATGGAAAGTTCACAGCGCGCCATTACGCCAACTAACCAGCACATCGTAACGAGTAGGGTCACCCAACAAGTTAATTATACGGGAAATCATTAAAAACATGATAAAGTTTTTATCAAAATCTGCTTGATACAACTCATACACGTGTTGGAACAGAATTATTCGGCCTATTTCAATTTACCAGATGTCATAATGTCAAAATGTATACATATATGTACAAAGCATTATGATGGCCATGTGCTGTTGACATAAATGAGAGGACATGCAGGTACATGTACCCGATACCACACAATGCCAATACAGTCAATATGAACTGGACAATTAGGCCCACATCGATCACAGTACAAGGCTAAGCACTGTAGATATCACCAGCAGATGAGGTAATATTGGCTCTGGATCGGGATTTGAAGAAAAAAAAGATTTCATATACACTCTTAGAAATGAAAGTTTTTTCAAAACACCTAACTTTTCGGCCATTTTTAGCCAAAACAAAGGATGATCAGCGAAGTGAAGAATATTTAAATGTTGTCAGTATCTCAAAAGATGTTCCCAATTCACAGAAATTGTAATGATTTCTCACCTTGACTAGAGACAATTCCGTTATCGAAGGGATCAGATGTCAGCTTTACCTCATTTTTCGGACAGAAAAGAATTTTAAAGATTTTTCTATGATTATCTTACAATTTATTTCGTTCCTTATACACAACAATGGTTATAGTGACCCATCATAATATGCTGTCAAGGAAGGAGACCAAGGAGACGATATCTATCTCCCGTTTGACAAAACTTATGAAGTGAAAAACTCCATTATATATACAAATGAACCATCTATACCCAGGCTAGTCTGGTATGGTCAGATATCGAATTCCCTATATCGCTCAATATAACCCATACTTACATAACTGTTCCTATAGCTTCATAGATTATACAGCATACCAACAGGATACAAGATTTGAAGTGAAACACACATGGCAATAAGAGTCGACAACAACACATAAAATCACCGATTAAACATTTCCATTGGATAGAAATATGAAAATAAATGATACTCACTCGACAGGATTCGAAGGAAAAGCCATCAGATTAGATATTATTCCAAAAAATATTCCGCAAAACGCGAAACACAGCGTCGCTGTGAGCGCCATTTTCGACTTCTTGACGTTAACTGATGAACGAGGAATTCCCAACCTCGCTCCACGTAGACGGCACCACTCAGACAAGGGATTATCGATGCCGGTTCACGCGAGTCAATTTCTCGATAGCCGATCCAATGCTAGCTGTTTCTTCGGGATCTTTATATAGAAACTATTGATTTTGGATCTATGGGCGCAGTTGCCATGGCGCGCTCCGCTGGGTAGATTTGTGCTATGCCAGCTATCTGAGGGAGTTCAGGTGAGCATGCCTAGCTGTGCATGCCTGGCGGTTGCAGCTCTAACCCCCGAGAAGAGTGGACCACTCCTTCCCGGATTCCTGGAACAGATGTGACATTGTTTGTGTGGATGTCACTGAGGATTGCGTAACTTGATTCTCCATTATTTCGTCTCTAAACATATATACTGTCATGGACATACATCGAGTCGCCATAAGGGCACGTAAGCAACATTGTTAATCACCGATGCGTTAAATTGGGTACTATGGTAACGCCATTCTTTGTTTTTACCAAAAATAGCTGCAGCACTGCATACCGAGCGAGGCGGACGCAGTCCTGGCAATTAGAATAGAAGGTCAAAGTTTACGACCATATGGCTACAGCTGCTGCCCATGAGACAACACGTGAAACATTATCTTTATTCGGGCATGACAGTAAATTCCGCATAGCCAAACGGCCAAGAAAAGGGGAAATTGGTGTAGGAACTTGACACTGAAGGACGGTTTCTATTTTTGACAAGGCGGTTGAGCGCAATTTAGTAGCGAATCCATCTTCGATTAGGTCTATGCATGTACAGTACGGTGTCGTATAAAGACGAAACTGAGAAGCAGGGCTTTGCAATGCTTCTCCCCATCTCTCAGCCGTCCAACTCGCCACTAATCGGCTCTCTGTTTATTACTGAAGAACCGGTATTGACTCACCTGGCCCGAATCTCGAGCGCCACGTGCTGCTTTGAAAGGTACCACAACTGCTCAAGTGGTTGGCTGTTTGAGCTTACTATTTCCAGGGCGCCGTATCATACACCGCTAGGTATCATCAACCACTCACAGAATGAACAAGACCTCAATCTTGTACTGTAACATGAGACGACCATCCCTCGAGTGAAATTGAACTTCCTCAATTATCGTGTGACCCAAATCAAAGGGTCACAGGTGGCCCGACGGGACCTCATCGAGTTGGGTTGACCGAACGAACATCACTGCACTGGAACGAGCTGGGACGTCATACATCATGTTTCGATTTAATACTTTGGATATTTTCGGTTGGGTATTTTGACCCTCAATGTATTGACATAGATCAGCTTCTGGAGAAGTGCGGAGGCTACGCAGTCAACACCGTTCAGTATGGGGGATGTGTAGTTCGTAGTGGTCATGGGTTTATGGTTGTGGGTATATTTTGGTCGGTGAAGTAGTGCTTGGTCAGAATTTACCCGAAATATCTCGACCGATGGATATTATTGTCTCGAGCGATCGAGGTACGATATCTCGGGCGATCGACTTATTTATCTCTGCCTCAAGCGATCTGTCATAGGTTGGTTGTTATATTCTTTTAGGTCGTTGACTGACGAGTTAGGGTGAGCCATTACATTGTAGAATATTTTTAAATGAATGCCCGTATAAGCATAGAAAAATGGAAGTAATTGCCCCTGATGCTTCAGTGAAAATGTCCACCCGCAGCCCCGCAGTGTTGAGTAACTACTAGAATTTATGATGCCCTCGTGCCATTCAGAGGTGCTCCGCCGGACTAGTCGTCCTGCTTCTTGTTGGAATACTGTGCCGAAAATATAGAAATTAAAAGTCAATTTCAGCCGACGAGTTTATTTTGGACTGAATAACTGTTGAAAAACTTTTCTTAGCTCGGTGAAATCTTTGAAAATTGTTTCTGGTATAGCTACATGTATTACGTGAGGAGTATACTACCTTAAACAATAGAACATGTATCGTTGTTTAACCCAATAGAGTGTGAGACGAAATAAAGTAGTTTTGTGTCTGAAGAAAGGATATACTTTCCCGAAAAATCTTCCAAACATCTACATGTAATCATAGTTCAATGCACCATCTGCCGCAGATAAATAAAGTTGTAAAATATGCTGGGGCCAACATTTCTTTCAGCATTTAAAAGCTGGGTGTTTGCCTAATTAGGCGATGATTGCGTTTGAAAAAACGTCCATCTGCAGGTCTAGTGCTTTTTCTTTCATTTATCCCAACCTATATAAATTCCGCTTGCCAATCATTGGATGGCTGCGGGAATGACGCAGATTTAATCCGAAAGTTTTTACCCCTTTTTGGGCGATGAATCAGTGGCCTGTGTTGGCTGTTCAATTGCATGTGTTAGAAAATCGAAATGATGGATGTTTCACTTTGCACAGCAGTCCTCAGCTTTTTAAATGGACAGTTTATGTCAGTTATCGTGAAGACATCATCTCTAGAATTAAATGTTCCATTCGTATCCACCTTTCCATTATACTATTGCATAATTCGGGAATAGAAATGATGACTGCAAGCCTGCAAATAAAGAAGATTCAATCCTTTAGGCCATGCATATGTTTCAAGGCCATATAGCGTTAACTACATTGATTACATAGACTTGTATTAGCTTTTTCGTAAGAAAGCCATTACTTCTAGCGAAGAAATCCATAAAATGATACACATGATGTTATTTTATAAGCTGTCTCTGTAGATATATATGGTTGATTACCGGTGAAGTGCTAACCAGACAGATATACTTCTAACATACGTCGATGGATGACAGCGACATATTTGTCAGCGTTCCTAAAGAGTCCTAAAAATAAAGGCTGATAGAAGAAGCAGTATATTGACTAAGAGAAACCCAAGAGGCCAAAAAAGTCAAATAAGAGAGAAAGACGGAAACATTACATTTACTGCTATTAAATGCACACTGCTGTAAGATAAGGCGAAGTTGTCCGATGCGGTAAACAATCCACTTGATCGCCTGTTTAGTCTCTTAAAAGCTGGGAATTCTAAAAAGCTAAATATATCTGCGCGCTACAAAGGGAATTCTCACCAAGGTAATAGTGCTGTGACACATGATTTCGACGATATCGAAGCTGTTCCTCTCATCATCTTTAGGAACTGTTGCCGAAGTATCTCTTTTCGATGCTGCACCTTGCAGTCCGCTGGTGTGAGATCCGTGGTTGGTTTCAGTTGGTCTCGGTAGTCAACGCAGCAGTATCGCTTGTTGGCGAATCCGCAGCATAGACCGTACGGCTTGCAATCTACCGCTGGCTGCCAGTGGTAGGTTGCGTTGCAGTAGCTGGAGCAAACCTCGCCCAAAGCTGAAAGGGAAGCAGAGCTGCCTTATTCAATGATTTCCGATAGTAGGATGCCCCTCACCAACTCCAGGAGTTGGTGAGGGGCAGTTATGACCAAAGACGAAGTATCAAAATATACTGATTACCTTGTGTTGCCATTCCTAGGAGTGTGCCAAGAAAAAAGATCGGTCGTATTGTAGATGGTTCCATTCTCAGCCGCTGCAACCGTTTTGCAGATCCTCCTTAAATGACGGATCTGCGAAAATGTGTAAATTCTTTGAGGACGATATTGAACATTTTATATTAGTTCCGTACACGTTATGTACTAGAGTTTATTATGAATATAAGTGACACATCGATATACATGTTGTTACAGGGGCTTTACTTGGCTTTATCATAACATTCGTCAAAAGGAAAAACGGAGTAATTTCGCGATCTTGACCTTGTGGGGGCACCAGGGCATGTACTACGCCTTTCAAGACTAAATCTGACTGGTGACATTTTCAGATTAGTTTCAAAGTTGATTTTAGAAAAGACCAGCTGGGTATAAGTGCAAAAGTGAGCGGATTTCAGTTATCTTACGTTTTGTTACTGTATGCAGGCCTATGCGCTTAAAAGGTTAATGAGCAGGTCGAGTTCTAAGGTTAAACATGAACATAAAATGGTATTATCTTTACAGAACAGTATACTGGTAAAAAGTAAAGTACTGTTGCAATATTAGAATTGACTCCTGACGGCGTTCAAGTTCCTTTCTTCAACTGAAGATTTCGCTTACATGAATATTGGTTCATGAAAGACAAATAGGTAGAAGAAAAAGAAAATTTAAATGCAAACTTTGTCTGAGAAAAAGGTCAAAAAACGATACCTACGTATATTTTGACCAAGCGACAACGCCAGACACACGGTTGCTGCAAACGTTGATCTGGTTCGGCCTGGACTCAATGCTTTTCAGTACAACAAATTCGATGTCATTGTATCAATGCTATATAAATATAAATGTCCAAATACACAACTTATTCTAACGATATTTTCTGAATACATATCTCGTATGCTTTTATATGGTATTTCCATTAGCATCCGGGATACGACATTCCTGTCTGTTTATTCAAATAACAAAAAGTTTAATCCAAATTCACTCTCACTAGAACCCCGAGGCAATAGGCGCTTTAATTCGTGAGATATTCTTTCTAAATTGCAAAATATTCCCAACGATCAGGTGCGACGCATGATAATTGGGCCAAGGTCGTTTTTAGCAAATGAAATCCCAGTGCTTGATGGAGACAAGCATTTAACGGAACCCATCAGACTAGTAACTCAATTCTTATATCCAAATGGCCAGCTAATTTTTCATTGTAAATTTGTTTGATCACTTACCAGACGGTTCAAACTCAATGCTCATTTCACCAGTGAATCTGGGTCCAGTTGTTCAAAACATGTTAGCCAGTTTATAACCTGATCTTGTTCAGTTGAGTCTAATTGGAAGTCAATTGTTGGACTTAACTGAAAAGGATAACGCAACGTTGAAGTTATAGCGTAAAGTTGGTGGCCAAGCTACTTTTAGAACAGCCGGGCCCGACATCGTCACAGCAATAGTGTGCGGAGCTAGATTTGGGGCTATAGTAGACACGGGTTACACAAAAATAAAAATAACGCTGAGAATGATATTTAAATAAAATATTTATTTTAGAACAAACAAATGGTACATTAAAAAACAATATATATAAAATTTATAGCAGTTCAAATCAATAAGTTCCGTCGGTCCTACCGAAACATTACAGTTCTCCCGGTGTAGAATCTCACTTTAGCGACTTCAGCAGGCTATAAAACAAGAGCAGGCAGAAAGCACACAGCGTGCCTCGACAACGACACAATTTCTACCGAACTCCACGAAATGTCGTATAAAGACGACACCCGTTACCGGCGGTACTTCGACAAACAGTCGGACACTCTCCAAACAGCGGCAGCAATGCCAAGATCGACCAGCACTCAGCTAATCCAAAACGTCCTCGCACAAAGCCGGATTCGGTGGCAGAAATGCCAAAATAGATAGACCACCACACAGCTGGACCTCCAAGTCCTCACACACAGCAGGATTCGGTGGCAGCAATGCCAATACCGCTTCACAGCTAGTCTTTAAAGTCCTCGCACACAAAGAGATCCGGTGGCAGCAATGCCAAGACAGACCAGAGAAAAGCTGGTCTGAAACGCCCTCGCGCACGACAAGATTCGCTGGCAGCAATGCCAAGATAGACTATCACACACCCAGTTCTAAACGTCCCCGCAGGCAAAAAGATCCGGTGGCAGCAAAGCCAAGATAGACAAGTCGAAAAGATCCGGTGGCAGCAATGCCAAGACAGACCAGCACAAAGCTGGTCTAAAACGCCCCCGAGCAAAACAAGACCCGATTGCAGGAATGCCAAGATAGACCAGCACACAGCTAATTCTAAACGTCGCCGCAGGCAAAAAGATCCAATGGTGGCAAAGCCAAGATAGACAAGCCAAAGAGATCCGGTGGCAGCAATGCCAAGACAGACCAGCACAAAGCTGGTCTGAAACGCCCCCGAGCAAAACAAGATCCGATTGCAGGAATGCCAAGATAGACCAGCACACAGCTAGTCGAAAGGCCCTTGCACACAACAAGATCCGATTGCAGCAATGCCAAGATAGACCAGCACACAGCTAGTCTAAAGGCTCTTGCACACAACAAGATCAGATTGCAGCAATGCCAAGATAAACCAGCACACAACAGATTCCAAGCGTATCCACACACAGCCTTCTTCGTCGACGACATGTCGTAGTACACACAGCACCGTGCACCACTGCTGGAAGCCTTGGACTGCCTGTTCCAGCCAATACACATCAACACAAACAGTCCCAAATCAGTTACATAAGTCCCATTAATCGTTTCGATTGTCCCATTCATAAGGTCGATCTTTTGTCAAGGGGTTTTCCCCAACGCAAGCCCATTCCAAGCTACCCAATGGAGTGTGGCATAATGAATCACAATAGCCTAGACTCTGTTCGTTGACTTTAGGTAGTGTTCGAGGAACTATTATTGATGCCTCACCGCAACCCTGAAATATGACAGCAATTGTAGGCCTTGGTTTCAATCGTCGGCTGATTAGCGCATTATACTTCGAAACTCACTCTAGTGGGCTCACGTGAATGACAAAGTTTCAAAATGTCTAGCAGTATTCCACCTCTTTTATGAAACATTTTTCAATTTTTTTGAAAACGTGTTAGCCATAATTTGAAAACAAGTTAGCCGTAATTTCCGAAATAGAGACATTTGTTGAGTAAAAGCTATACTTGGTTAATTATATGCATAATTGGAATTTGTTGATAATCGGCGGTTATACGGACATGCGCTAGGAATGGCTGCGTCCTTTCCAACAGAGTATGCTTCGATGCGACATAGCATAGGTGATTTTTTTACCTTCCCCAAAAAAACATTTTTCTAGGTAATCCAGAAATACGATCCAGTTATTTTGGGGAAAAGTTCACTTAGATGTTTCATGCGTAACGTACCGTACCATAATTTTTTTTGATTCATTGTTATCAATGAATTATCACGAGTTGAAGTTGGGCAGTTTAACGCCACGCATGAGTATAGATCGACCTTTAAGGGATTAATACCGAACTGGAGGTATTGGTTGTCTCACCCAAACCGCGAGGATGGAGCAAAAATGTAGACCAAAACCGAGGCGTATAAAGTCGTATTAAAAGTCTTGGTGATAGCCTACGACATTGATAATTGTTTCGTTATATCCGTCTTATGCACAGGTCCAATTTGGAATTTGAAATATTATTTAAAGATGCAGGCGGAAACGTTCGTTCATTATGGCACCGGAACCAATACGTGTGCGTGTACTTGTATTTGTACATGCACAAAGTACTGTGAACTGTACATGAATCGATACGTGTATATTTACGTGTAGGTACCCAGAATGTCATCAACCATACTTTTAACTGACTCAATGCCTGTTGTTCTGTAAAGTACACTAACGAAAACTAATTGTGCAGGCAAAATAAAACATTAACTGACTTCCTCTTGAAAAACAACAATGAAAGTCGAAAGTTTTCCGTCCAACCGAGTTACATCGATATAACCATGGTAACTAAGAGTAGAGTGGTCGTTACGTGTCCGCGGTTTGATGGGCCCACTGTTCCCCATGAAAGTTTAATATATTGATTTTGGGAAGTTTTACATAGTTTCGAAGCGGGAGTCCATTGCCTCAAACAGGATCCCTCGAATCAACAGTTGCCTCTTTCGGAAGAATGGTGTAGCCGTTTTCAAAATGGAAGGGAATTTTGTGATATTTTCATTATTCGCTGTGATCTTTTTACAACAAGGTAGGTTACTTTCGTGATCAAAATGATGTGCTCTATAAACTGTTCCGGTATTTGATGCTACGTTAATTAAGGCAAATACCGGAATATGGAATGGCTTTTTTAAAGTTTAACGTTAGTTATATGCATAAAACCAATTTAAGTTGGTGCAACGGAAATGAAGCTGCCGGTATAGAGTGCTGAATCATTGAAAATCTACATTGCATGTACCATTTGGAAAAAAAACACCACAGTCATCAGATGGTCTTCATTTTCGAACAGAAAGCGTTAAGTTTTTGGGTGCAAAGTCAATGGGCTCGCATTTTTCATTTCAGTGTCCTCCTCGAATGCGTGCAGGATCAAAGACCTGAGTCCTTACCCTTGTGAAGACTGCCAATGTGAGAAGGGAGAAAATGCATGTGAGAAGTGCAGCGCCCCATGCGTGAGGTAAAGGGAGGATTCATCAGTACCTGTTATAACAGTCATGAGTTATGGCGTTGGCGACATGGCGGCACACCAAAAGTTGCACCCTACACTCTTGACAGGGGTGCAGGGCTTCAGTATAATTGGCAGTCACTGGTTAAGGTTCATTGCGGTTCCTCTCTTCCCCTATGGACATGATGGAAGCGTCAATTAATAAATGTTTTGATCTAGTTTTGTACTCGGGAAGGGCTAGTGTAAATGAACATTGAATTTCCAGTAAAATTATTCACTAGCCTTAATGCATATCCTCTACTGTTCGGCAAATGCAGCAGTAAAGGTACCGATCGGATTTCTGTTAAGCGCACTCCATGCAAATTTCCAATTTCGAGTGTTTATATATAAAAAAGCAATGGTAAATGCCTTGGCAGATATCCAATACCAGTATACACTTTGATATGCCCGGTCCAACAGCTTTTGCGCATGGAGGGTTTCAAAATATTCAGAAATCAATGTTTTTTGCAGTGTACTAATTTCACAATTTCATGTCCACTAATTTCACAATTGTTGATGTCTAATGGCGCACATAGTCCATTCTAGAAAGTATAGGCATTAATGATGGGACTTATTTATTTATAACGACGCATCTCGGGTTAGTGTTCAATAACGTATTATGTGAAGTATATGCATGGTGCAAGCTGATGGACGTTATTGACAGGGAACTCCCTCCTTCCGGGCAATTTTGCGAAAATGACACTTGCGCTTTTTTAGAAAATGGCTTTAAACCTAATATTGCTTGGGGAGAGACGAACATCTAATGGCCTAGAAACTGCCTTTCAACGCTGTCACACCGAACGCCCTTCTTATTCAGTTATCGAGAAATTCCCTGTGAGCATGGTCAGTGTATTGCAGACCAGTGTTCGTGTGACCCTTGTTGGGCTGGAGATGGATGTGATATGCAAGGTAGGTACACGTTCATCTCGATCCGAAATCCAGGGTAAGGTTCTATGTCAGCGTAAGTTCAATAATTTAGATGGCCGATGTTCTTTGTCATCGCCCGAGATTAACTGGTAAAACGCCGACATGACAAATTGACGTGATGCGCTTCGGGACATTTCAACGACCACACTTGAAATGGACAAGTCCTTCGAAAAATCAGATTTAGGATTTACTAAACATTTCAGGAAATCACTTTGTCTTGATAAGGAAAATGTTTAGAGGAGCTGCGAATTCGAAAATGGGAAACAAAACTTGGTATCCATAGTGCATTATGTATGTCTGGTCAGTGCTAACAGTCTTTTCTTTTTCTGGCAGAAAACAATTTCCCTCCGCAGTTCACGAAAGATATCTATGAATTCTTTCTGAAGCCTCCAGAGGAAACAACCCTTCAGTCCATCACGGCGTTTGACAATGATGAGACGAGGTGCTCAGCAGAAGACGAATGCCCATGCGCAGTTGTGAACTACGTCATCAAAAGTGGGAACGACGCAGCACTTTTTGTGATCAACGGAACCACTGGAGATCTCACCTACCATCCAGAGAATGGCTTCACTTCAGAAGCTAACCTGACCATAGCTGCTTTTAACCCTTTCGATCCTTTGCTTGAATCCTCAACAGAAGTTGTCATCAACTTCCAGGAGCAAGGACGGATGTCCCCACTGGCAGACGACACTGTACACGCTACTAATCGTCGTCTGCTTCAAGATCAAGAGACTATGGTGCCGGGGTTCGGAAGGGATGCTGCTGACTCGAACTCAGCGGCACCGAAGAGTAGGCACAAGAGAGCTGTGGTAACTATCCAACAGGTTCTTTCCCAGGTTTTAGGCCGGCTCTCATTCTTTAATTCTTTTAAGAAGTTCATCTGCTCTCTGGTATCAAGTGTTGTATTTTATTTCAACGCAATACGTGTACACACTAAAAGAGGCATAGAACTTCACTTGTCACATGTAAAACTCGATGAGGATTAGAAAGGTCATCAAAACATTGGTCACCGATGTCCTTTTTAAAAAATTTCGTTCCCTTTTTTTCATAGACTTTACCAACGGATGTCCAGTACACCTTTAAAAGAAGTGACGTTAGCAAGACAACTTGTAGCCTGGGCGATGGTATTCACTACTCCTTGGAAATCTTCATGCCAAAGGTCAAGTATAAGATAAAATGCGAATTGTTCACACCACGAGATGCGAATAATGATGCTATTTTCGTCCTGACTCCACCAACAACCACCATTGGGAAGAACTTCATGATCAGAGAAGCTTCGGTCCCGTGGAGGCTGAAAGCATATAATGGAGGAGATAGGGTAAATTTGAAAACATTATATAGCGCAATGTCGGTAGTCAAACGATTCTAATCTGTTGTAGACCTAAATATCAAAAACCATGTTTTTAAGTCAATCAAAATTGGTAAATTTACATACCTTGCAGGCATCATTCCGATAGGTTCTGACGAAACAGGAGTGAAGTTTGGCGACCAGTAGTGTTGGAGAAACTTTTCAAAGTTTCCACAATTGACATCAGTACGCTATTTGAAATATCTATTTCGTATATTGCTGCGTCATTGTGATCAGATTCAAGAGTTTGTACACGCGTAAGTGTACATGAGTTGTATAGGCAAAATATTGCAGTCCTCTGGACCAACTAAACCAACCTGGCTGACAAGAAATCGGCCGCAAACTTGCAATGTTCCCTTTGTAGTACGACCACGCTAAAATTGACCTCGGGATAGTGCAGAACTACAACAATGACACGACCCTCGGCACCAGCAGCAAGATTACATTCGATTTCTCTGCAGTAGTCACGAAGCAGGTAGTAAAGGACCAGTTGTACCACGTCTCTGCCGGCTGCTTATATCACGATAAGAAGAAAGTTTGGGTTGGGCAGGCCATGTGCAAAGGAGTTGTCGACAATAAGGAGGTGAGGTGGCAGGACGTTGTTGCCTTGATACTGCCATGGATGTAGAGCAAATATGCTCTACATTATAATATAATTGTCCCAATAATCCTAACAATATTATTGTGCAGACACACGTAGTTTATCAGTTCGAAAACTTTTGTCAGTTCAGTTGATTCGAAGTTGTCATTCGACGACTGTAATTCGCTCGCAAAGTTTAAATCCGAGTTGGAGTTGTGAATGATTCATAACTTCTGTAACATCTGTATCGGGTTGTTATGTTACTTAGTGTTTATAAAGACAACGAAGTTTGCAGCCGAGTATCGCCTCTGACATGGTGTCTAAAAAGATGTGCTGGTAAATAAATTGGTGATACTTCTCTGAGACAGCTTTTAGCAGCAATGGAATTTATTTTACGGAGATATACCCGTCACGTTTGCATTACGAGCATCGATTTGAGAGTTACTTCATATTTTTAAAGACCTTGTTCTTATCTCTTCTTTTTCAAGCCTAAAAGCACAACACCTCCTGCCTTTAAGATAGAAGGCCCCACCGAGGTCGCTAAGAATTCTCCCGTGGTCTGTACCATCAGCATGACTCTGTACGACATGTATAATGACGTCAGCTTACTAGTGGAACCAAACCCAGCTCCTGCTGCCATGATTAAACTTGTGAGGGTATCCGTGGCAAGCGTAGGTGAGTTGCACTCCCCCTCCCAGGCACGGACAGACAATAGACCACGCGTAGGCATATCAATGCATGTGATGACAGTAGATCGATAGCGTACGCATGGTACGCGGCTTGTGTTTCACTCTTTTTCTATCCTTTAATGTTGCATATCGAATTCTTAGTGTAATGCATTTCGGCGAACAGTATGCATTGTAGGGACTTACTGTGTAGTTGGTCCTTTATAGAGTATCGCGTACGCAAATAATGTATCTTGTCCTACTGATACATCAATATAAATATGGTAAGCTCTTACGTACGCTGGTGACGATTTTCATTAAAAATCCTAGAAAGTCGTGAAATAGCAGTATGAACAATACTGGGCTACACTAAATTTCAGCTTAGAATTTATGCATTGAATAATGACACCATCCCGATGATAATAATAAAAATGATAATGTTGACGTTATTCGTTACAGGGGCAAATTACGCTAGTGTTTTACTGGACAAGGCCAGCCTCAACGAACATCCTACCAATTCGACTATCATGTTGAGGCTGGGCAAAATCTTTAATACTGGTAAGTGGAAGAAAGGGAAAACCTTGGACTACAGAATAAATAAGAGTGGTGTACCTTAACCTTGCACTACAGAATAAATAAGATTGGTGTACCTTATTAGTTTTGGTGTACAAACGTACCGGTAATGGTATTCGTGTCCGAAAGTCTTTTCATTGTTACATGTGAGATGTTAGAGATTTCCCACGTTTTAAAGCGATAGTCTAACATAACACATTGCTCGTCTCGTGATAGGTTTTCGTCGAGGAGACACCAACGCAACGCAGAATACTATCAAGATCTCCGTTTACGGGTATCTGATGGACTCGGACGATGTGGTTATTGGAACCAAATACAGCATAAATGCTGCTGTCCAGGTGGATGATAAGAGGATATGGGTAGCAGAGAAGAAACTGACAGCAAAGGAGGCGAGCACTACGTCCTGTGTACGTAAATATAATATGTTTTATTTAGATATCCCACCTGCAATAACATTCTAAATTCCAAATTTCACCTGTGCATGAAACGGATTATAGCAAAGTCGTTTCAAGCCATCGATGTGCCTTGGAATACGACTTCAGTGTTTTCGCTTTATGCACAGGTCTGATATTTTGTGCATGACGGCAAAGCAAAAAAACCACTACTTTAATCTCATGATGCCACTTAGCATGTATTTCCGTAAAACGTAACACACCAGCTGCAGTCCAAAGATGCCCTCCTCATCAGGTTCTATAGTCATGAAAGGTACTTTTTTTACTTTTATATTTCCGGTAGACGACCAAACCGAGCTTCACCTGTTCTCTCTCACATGCTGAAGTAGTACCCGGAACTGTGATCGCTACTACTGTAAATATCACCACGCCACCCAGCAGTGTAGGCAACTACACATACCTTGCATGCATGCCGTACAATTCCACCAGCAAGATGGCCCTTGTCGACAAGATCTTTAAGCTGTCCTACATTGGATCCAACCATGCAGGTTTCGAGGCAGATTCTTCAGCAGCAGTCCTGACATCCGAGGTAAATATAACTACGAGTTGAGTTTGAATCATTAGACAACACATTATTTATCTGATTAATTACTAGTACAAAAATGTATTTGTTAAAACCCATCAAATTTGTGTTATTAGAAATCCTCTGGAATAAAACATTTACTTGAAGAACCAAGTTAATGAGCTTGAGATTTACGACTTACATGCATACAAATCCCTCAGGAATATGATTACGTGAGAATGCACCTGAAATCGACTTCAAATGCACTGGTCTTGATCCGTAAAGTAGTCGGGTCAATAAAGGAAAAAACTACCAGAAACCATTTAAAAAACCTTTTGCTGCAATTTTGTCCGGGTTTATCGTATATTGACCCGACTGTAGGGTCTAAGTGTATTCGTATAGCTTGTGAAACTTAACTCTAATATTAATTGTATTTTAAGGCCAATAATGATATCAATGACTGCGTTGAGTGGCCCCTTGGAACCATCCGTAACTCCGGCGAGAAATCTGGTAAAGCACACAATACGGTCCAGATCAGAATCCTAGCTAAACTGCTTTCCACCGATGATGATATACTTTGGGTGACCGTCGGAGTGAAGTATTGTGAGTCATGGTTATGGGTGGCACAGATTAGGTTCAATGTTGTCCAGGAATTGCCTTCATATGTTGAACCAAAGGTACGTACACAAACTGGTAAAACGTGTTGATACAGACTAGGAAAATAACTATGTTTTATAAGTACAAATGGAGCCCAAACCTTGCCCTTGATTTCACTTAATATATTTGTTACCATGATCCTACCCCTCGACGGTTGCAGCAGGAAATCATACCTTAATACATCGTCTTTCAGTTGATTAACTTTGTCGTCCGGAGCCCGATGCGCCGGGCTGACATCTACGAAAATGGTACATACGTCTACTGGCTAGATGTCCACATTCCGCCTGGAACCCAGTACAAACCACTCAAGATCGACATCGCTGGACCCTACTACGATAAAGCCCTCCTAGAAGTCTGTGTAGCAAAGATTATGCACGTCGGTGACAAAATCAAGGGCTTTAATGCTTCGAACTTCAATCCAGATTTCGTCTCCACTGGTGGGAACGATATCAACGACCGGGTTATATTTACATTGGGACAGCTATCGAATGTGGGGACGGAAGACGCGGACGAGTTCTGGATGTTAAATATTGTTCGGGTTCAGGTAAGGAAACCGTGCATTAGTTAGTTTGCCAAATATATGTTCGTATAACATGAATAAAGTGCGGCGACAGGTATCGACTCATCAATATACGCTTCACATCAGCGTCTCAGACCCCCCCTCCCACCATTTTGAGAGCACTTCGTTTGCTTTGGCCTACTGCTAAGCATAGTCTTAGTCCTACAGTTACGCATTTACAACGCTCACAATATCATTAAATTGACGAAAACCTGGTAAGCACAAATTCCTCCTTCTCCATACATGTTCCCTTCTACTTTATCATCTGACACTTACTCTAACGAAGCAAAGACAAACTTAGAGGCTTGCATTGGGTTTTAAGGTACCTGTTTAGGCAATTGAAATGAATGTACATGTATACGTATTGTATTTCAATTTGCCTTGATCAATTTTTCAGGTGGTGGTTTCTATGACTGTGCACAATACCTCAATTAACTATACCAAAACCAGCGCCTCGCCGTACTGCGTTGCTTTCGGATGTCGCTACGACGCCAAGAAGCTGTGGGTAGGGAGCACGTGCCTAGAGCGGGGCGACATTATGCCGGATATCGAAAAGGTCAGTCAAATTCATATGTTCTTCCGAAATTTATTCAAACAAATTCATCAGCTTCGCAGTTCAGATGGAACCCTGATGACATTAGACCAATAGAACTAAGGTGGGCCGGAGTGTAGTGATTCAACGCACCAGCGCAATGGAAATTGTCGTGTGGAGTATCTTTATATCAGTCTACACTATTTTACTGTTAAAGTTTATATGCAATGCCTATTTACATAATTTAAAAAATATCAAATTCAAGATCAAGTTCAGATTAATTTGAACGACCTTACCTAGTCTGTAGAATTGATAGTAATGCGGTTGTTTTTCTGTGGAATCCTGAGGGATCGTGCCGAGTAATTCTTTCTATGTTTGATCGATTCCTTTTTGCTAATCATAGTGAACTATGAACCATGTTTCATGATTCAGGGAGAACCAGAGCCAAAGGTCGAACAAGTGGAACTGAAAAGTTCGCCCAAAGTCAAATACGGCGAGGCGTTTGGCTACGAGATTGTCCTGCTGGTTCCCTATGGGACAACTGCCGTCTATACCGTGAGCTCCTTGACGTCAAGTGCCATCCTCAGTGTATGCAGGATTAGAATTAAAAAGCAGGGAAGCAATATCCCCTGTCTGCCAGAGGTTTCAAGATTGCCACGATATATGAGCTTTGTGAACCAAACCACAGTTGACATGGTTCAGCTAAACCTTGGAGCAGTCAGTAATATTGGTAAGCTATTTCTTCACAACGCAAGTGTGCAATGTTTATCCATTTTCAACACTAGTGAGCAGTGTTTATTGCCATTTGCATCACTTAGCAATGTTTATTGCCATTCGCACAACTAAGCAGTGTTTATTGCCGTTTGGAACATTAATAAGCGATATGTTTTGCAAATCGAATCACTGCTTATTGGCAATCGCTTATCTGGTATGTTTTTTTCTCAATTCACTGTAAGGAGTGCTCGGTGCAAAGATTATTACACTATTTGACGACTTGACTCTTCGTTTCTTAAGGTTACGACATTAAAACCAAGAACGACACCAAGATGAATACTGTGACCATCATTACTGCTGCCTACCTCAAACCAGAGTTGAAGGATGATCCGAATGGGGCTGCTGATACCAAACATTGGCTTGGTAACGCTATCAAGATATCAGACAAAAGAATCTGGATTATGTCGGCACCGAAGTCTCCAGACATGGCTGCTCCAGCGACTGTGAGTTAGATAGTGACCTAGCGTGTCCTCCCGACAACTTCTGAATTTGACGACACCAAGACAAAAACCCGGACGCGTATGAACTGAGTTATAACAGTAAACGTTTGCAATAGGGCCTCCTTATACATGTAGTTCTATTTCATAAGTTTTCTAATAGTATTGTTTTGTATCAATGCTCTGAAATATCAATCAGTTTATTGACAAATCACGTTATCCAAATGGGCATGATTCATCTCCTCCGGAAATTGGTGATTTCTTGGTGAATTTATTTTAGTCAGCACTGCGGTGTACAATCTTTAGATCGGTTTCGTCATCTATTTTCATCCTCTTGTCACAGGACTGGACCGCCACTTTTGTCACTGGGACTAGAAATGTCGGCGACAAAGTTGTGCTCGGTGGTTGTGTTGTGATGTTTGTCAAGATCGATATTCCCGCTGGAAAGTCGTCAGAATTCCAGGTTGATGTCTACACTGAAGAGAACCAGAAAGACAAAATATCCATCTGTGACTTCCGCTTGATATCAACTGGCTACAACTTACCATGCGTGAACGGAACCGGAACTAAATTGACAAAGGAGTCGGACAATGATAACAAGACTTTCCACAAGGCCAGCCTCGATCTGGGTTGGGTAAGCAACATGGTGGAGACTTCTGATACAGAGAGTGATGATAATCAGGTTTGTATGTTTGTTTGGACTCCTGAGAGGGAATTTTGACATTCCTCACTTCAGAATATCACAGAATTTTTACAGAATAATTGTAACCACCAGATGGAACATGATTTATTTTAACTAAATTATAAAATGGTGTCTGCTTTATCATTTTTCTTGAATCGATCCAAGTTGTCGAGTTCCCTCAGCTGTAGAAGATCACTCTTTCCTCCGAGTGCTCCCTAAGGAAGGTATGTGGTGTAAGGTATTGATTACCTTTTACTATCGTTACTATCGTGAAAGTTGTACACTGTGAAGAGGTTGATTTGAAAAAGGTAATCTTATTGGTTTTGATAAATTAGCCTGCCAATGAATATTTCGGAGCGTATCGTCTTCGATAGACACCCTCGAGTATCAAGATAGCGGCGATGCTGGGAAAAGATCGTCATCCTTATTTTCTCAAATAT
The DNA here is from genome assembly GCF_910592395.1 of Lineus longissimus. Classification (NCBI taxonomy): domain Eukaryota; kingdom Metazoa; phylum Nemertea; class Pilidiophora; order Heteronemertea; family Lineidae; genus Lineus; species Lineus longissimus. The sequence goes on from NC_088314.1 coordinate 4,174,698, forward strand.
TCTATGCCAGATGGTCTTGGAAGCAGTTTTGTGTGTGAAACGTGACCTGGAAACTGTATCAGGGGATAAGATCAAGGTAGCTGCCGCGGCGAAGTACGCAGATAAAGGGACCATAGTCGTAGGCTCCCCGGTGGAGATTGAAGTCACAGACACGTTACTGTACGATGAGGTTAGTGAGTACTGTTTTAAACCATTAGATTCAATTGTGTTACAACGTAGAAGAGGACATGAATAGCAACATTTTGCGAGGCTCAGCTTGACCTGGTTCCCTTTGCGATATCGTTCTTCGTTTGCAGACGGCATATCATGTTCTCATTTGTCCATTTGCTCGGCTGGTCCATAGCAAGTGTTGCCTAAGACATGTGAACGGGCAAGGATTGTTGGTTTTTCAGCCTTGAATGCTATTGATTTACTGGAGGCAATTACGCACAAAGCCACACCTAATGTACATTTATGCAACGATGCAAAAATCTCAAACCAAATAATCTTACTTGGAAGAAAACCATGAAATATTTTTTGGGTTGTGTTTCGACTCTTTACAGAAAGACCGGCATCAAACTGCCCGTCTCTACCCCCTGGACCACACCCCGACTGTAAATTTCAACAACCGTACAGTGTGGAGCATCAACATCACGTTGACCGAGATGACGGCTGTGTACAACATCATCATCGAGACTGTTCCTTCGGGCACGAAGGCCTTGGTCGCTATAGACCGGGTCCGTGCCCATTACTTTGGCATTGGAAACTGCGGGATCGATGATGTCGGATTTAAGACTATTCAAAACTCGTCCGTGGCTAAAACGACCCAGATCACCAACGTTAGTCTTACAACGTGGCCTGTAACTAATACACGTGAGTTTCAAACAGTGAAGTTTGATTTGATGCGTGTGATACTTTTATTTTCTGATAATGATTATTGTCACCCCGAGACTAACTTAAGTTTTACACTAAAAGTTCTTATACTAAACTTGGCACCGTGTCTTACCTTTTCGTTAGGCTGTTTATAGATCACGCCAGAAAACATTTACCTATATCCCAGACATTATATGATGCCTTCCAGTGACTTCTGCCCGCGATCAGTGGAGCACGCCACGCAAGAGCGACAGCACGTTGACAATATCTTTCGAAAGCGTCATCTGCGAAGACTCATCAGCTCTCAAGAACTCCCTTGTCAAGTTCCTAGTCAATGTCAGTCGCCTAGGAAAGGAAGTCGCAACATTCGAGAGACACTTCAAGAGGGACATTACAAAGAAGACTCCAAAACTGTCACTTAATATCAGCGTGCTAAACAATGCGACGGAGGCAGTCCGAAGCGGGTAAGTGGCTTCACATGGTTCCGAGGCATGTACAATGTATTAACCAACTGGAATAATTGTACAACTAAATGCACTGTTTTGTTTGGCGCTGTCGCAGCCTCAGAAAACCATGATAATCTCGTAGAATCATATTGGTCGTTGTTGATCTATCACTGATATGTATTAATTTCTTGATGATAAAGTGAAGCGTTCTGTGTTTTCCTTCCTGCAGTCAGACCCTCAGCGTAGAGGTCGCAGTGAACCACACAGCTGCCTCCAGCGCATGGGCAAAAACCGTTATCATCACGGTCCTGATTCCGCCATTCCTCAAATACATGAGTGTAATCACTTCCAAACCCAAAGCAGTAAATGGCACGGTTGTAACAGAAGGGATACAGTTTAAGGTAAGAATATTTCAGTGCACTCCTGGATGAGTTCGTAACTTCCAAAAGAAAAAATCAAAGTCTCTCTGTAATCTTAATAATCAAGGCTTTGACATCGCCACACCTTTCGTCAAGGCCAACATTATTAAGCCCCCCTCTTAGGAGGGGCTCTTAAGATACACGTGTGTGCGGGAGTATATAATGAATAATTAGAAATAAAGAGAGTAAATATTGTATATCCTACAAACAATTTTTTTTGGTATTTTTCTGAATTAACTCCGTTGAGTTTACCGATTTCTCCGCGATCTTCCGGTGGTGGTTGCTATCCCATTGGTTGAAATTAATTTAAATCTTCATGGGAATTCGCTACATCATATGCCTAAGAAATTGGCCAATTATATTAATGTTTTTATCAGAGAAATATCCGTCCTAAATAATGACAGAAAAGGGTGGTTTATTTCAATTTTGTGTCGACATGATCGAGGTCACGTGACATAAAAACAAAACAATCGCACACACCCGTCCAAAAAAGGCACTTTAAGAAAAACAAATACGTTTTTCCAGCTTAAAACCACACTGACGACTAAGTTATATTGGTCTACTGCCCAAATCTGAAGTATCAAATTGAATCACAAACTAGAACTAGCTCTATTTAGCTATAGTTGCGTGAAAAATTCGGGTGAGCGACGTACATTCTGTACCCTAGCGGCCAATAAATAAACTACTTTCAGCCGTCTGCTCCGGTCTCGTTAGGGAGTTTTTCCCAAATGTACGCGATGATGACGTGCCCCATTAACAGGACGTAACATCTATTTTAAAATGCGTTTCGAAAGTGAATGCATGAGGACAACCCATTTGTGTCGTATATCACTGGAAACGCCCGATTCCCGTGAATAAGGTCAATCACAATGTATTACATTACCAAAACAAAAATGTGTCGGAAGGAACTATATGGATGGTCCCATCGCACCCCCCCCTCCAGCAGTATGACACAGAAGGGCTAGTTGACTGTTCACCGGGGGGGTTTGGGGGGAGCTTCCCCCCCAACGCACTGGTAAAAACCTATGTCGACGGAGGGGGGTTTGGGGGGTGTCCCCCCATTGTAACAGCTGTAGTTGTTAGAGCTTGCACTTAACATATGCTCGTAGGGGGGTTCGGGGGAGCTCCCCCGACCTAAAGGGGGGCTCACTAAGTTCTTGACTTTACATATTAGGGAGTTTTCGCAAAGCCCCCGAATTATTAGGGCGAACGCCTACTTTACATGTATCTCAGGTTTCAACGTCCTAATGACGATGTCGAGAAATGGGATGGACGTTCACTTGGGCGCCTCGGGGATTTGCAAAAACTTTCTATCATTAGCAACATAACCCACCAAATAATTAACTCATTTCCAAATATTTGCATCTTGTTAGTACAAAATCGGGTCGAAATAACATTCAGGCAAGTCGCGCAGTCTGAAACAGAAAGACATTTCCACTGTAAAGACGAGGCTTCATTCTTTCAGATTCCATTGGTTTATTTTGTTGACACCTACAAATGGACGTTCAACTTGACAGTTGATCCGGACAAATTCTTCGAAAGAGGCACGCCAAACAAGACTGTCACTCTAATAGCCGATGCAGTATATAAGGGCAGGACGGCTACTTCCTACGCTACCGAAATGGCGTTTGCCAAATTTACGCTTGAGACAGAAGGTAGGCTAGGCTGAATGTCTGTGAGATGCGCCTATGCTAGGAAACTAACTAGTCATGAGATCTCAGCCAAACTTCATAACAAGTTTCGCTATTCGCTTCGTCACTTGACGACGTGTCTGGGCGATTCTTACTGCCTCTGTCAACTATCACACTCCGGACACTGCGTCGACGAAATTGTTGTGGCCAAAGTCTGTTTACAGGGGGTAAATGCGATAAGGTACTTGGTAACCTTGGTTTTGATGCAGTATTCAACTTATGGTTGAGTTTCTTCTTTCTTCTTTACTATTCAGAATGTAATGACATGCTTGGCTTGGAGGACAAGACCATAAAGGACTGTCAAATTTTCGCCTCGACATCCATTAGTAACAGCGCCCGATTTGTCCGTCTGAATACAGAATCCGGGTCGCAGGGCTGGCAGTTCCTAAACCGGGGACCAACTTTTGAAGGACTTGAGTTCATCCAGGTAAGGTATGGTTAACGAGCGAACATTAGATATCTAGTGGGGAATCCCACAAATTCGTCTGTTCGATAATGCGGAGACGTATACCTTGATATCTGATGAGTCAAGAACTGTCTCAGACCGATGTCCGATATTCAATATTTTGACAATTAATCAAGAAGGTCACTTGCCCTAAGTCGCTACTTTCTGTGAGAGACTCATGCAGCTTTCCAAAGAGAGTATCGCTGGATGGTCATCAGCCAGTACCGGTATATAGGTCGAAGTTTGTAATTTTTCTCTTCAACTCGTGAAATGATCCCAGTACTGGTACGGTACATTTTCTTTTATAGTTGTTCCCCGCTTCGTCTCATGAGGACAAAGTAACAACCGAAAGGATAGGATATATGATGACGCTGATTGTCCATATTGTTTCATCTTCAGATCAAAATCGGTAACCAGGCACTGATAACGGGTATCAGTATTCAGTCAGCAGCAAATGATTACAGTAGTTACCCTACTACATTTAGAGTTAAGTACAGTGAAGAGAGCATGTTTTGGCAAGATGTCATCAACAGCACTTCTGGGAAACCAAAGGTGAGCCAATTTCTTTAGCACGGAGAAAGTCACAGCCACTTTCTTTGCGTCCAAATACATGTAAACTCCAGCGACAAGTTCAATGATGCACATAGCAGCACTCTCTTCTATCTCGGTACTGATCATTTTCTCAAGCAGCCACCTCCATATCATCAGGATAGCGGATTTGAAACCATACCGCACCTCATTATCAAATGGAACATCTCCTTCAGTAACCATTCCTGCCCTTTCACAGTTGTTTACGGTAATACTGGGGGAAACTCAGGACGCTGCCGAGACAGCTTACATTGACCTGGGCGAGGACAGTTTCAAGGCGCGCTACGTCCGACTGATGCCCGTCTCCAACAGCAAGTCGTCCGATAGGTTTGTGATGCGAATGGAGCTCCATGGGTGTTTGACAACTGATGATGTCAATGCGACGGGTGAGTGTGGACTCGAGCGGCTTTGGTTGACCAAGAATCGCTCGCGCGCATCGTCTTTGGTAGGCAGAAGTTTCGTCCTAGTAATCTACTCCGACTTGTAACACTAAGTTGTGCTGCCCTTACACGACCGTTAGTTGGCTCCAGGACGACGGCTCCTAACGGGCGGTGGAGAAATGTATCCTCAAAGCCAAGTCAAGTTCTACAACATCATATCATGACAACCAGAATTAATAAATGGGCTCATGCTGCTTTAGTCATCGAATATGAAAATCTTTACCTCTATTTGCCTCATTTTACCCTTGTTGTCAGAGGTGTGCAAAGCCGATACTGCCATCACTTATCCATCAGACTATTACGAAAGAGGTTATATTGTTGACACCAGCACTTGCCATCTCTACGTCTGTGCCATTCCTGCAGCAGGGTAAGTCTAAAACCGTTGGGTTGGGCTGCCGCTTGCTATCGAGTAGACAAGACACGATTACACTCAGGACCCGGACTCAGGACCAAGTGGACCGGCCTCGTAGTCCCTACCTACCCCCAATAGGCAGATAGAGTGGAGTCTCAATAACATGTGGTCTTGTTCGTGATCAATCAGAGTGTGCACTAAAAGAGAAATGTGATTCAATAACAATATAACAATACCTCACCATGTAGCTGAAAACCGTTAAATTCATCTCCTGTCTTCAACTAAATTAAATTTGGGTTTTTACAATCTTCTTTACAGCCAACTACCCGTGTGCTCGTTCACTACAGACAAGGGAAAATCATGGAGTCGTAAGTTGTTTATGATTGAGGCTTGTTGATTGCGCTTCTTCACGATTATGACTCATTGGTGGTTGTGACGTATGTCGTTTTCTGCCAGGACGTGGATAGCTTGTTTGTGTAGACCACCAATTTTGAAGCCGTAGTCCAATAGATCCAGAAGGTTAGGTATTGAAATACAACTTTAATCTCGCCGTCTTATGTCGAAATAAAGTTGGAGTCGTAAATGTCGTGCAACCTCTCTGTTAATGATCTATGAGATCTAGAGTGTCGGCTTCTTACGAATTGACAGTAGGGTATCTTTATACCACCATCTTGATAATATCCCAATTGTTCCAGCAATTGACGACAGCGTCATCAACATCCACTGCCTAGAAAACGCCACAAAAAGATTGGTCGGTCTCAGCAAGAATCTCAAGAGTAGGGTCATGAGCAAGAATGGGGGTGAGACGTGGAACGCCCACCCGGATGCTGACTGCTCCAAGCTGAACCAGCAGGACTTGATCCGGTCAAAGCCCTTGTCGTATGAGAATTCATTCACGGATAAACCCGGAGACAGCCCAGAAAATTGGAATTGTCCGAGTTTGGATGTCAAATGGGGTGGTAAGCTTTGATATAAGCCGTTCCTGGTGTACTGTAAAATATTGTCAGACTACATGGCAACGAAACCAAACCCCGGCCAGCGAAGACCTCTTCATCACTTTTGTCGTTTGACAAGTCACTCTCGATTTGATGATAAGTCGGTGGTTCTTTGGAGTTGTTCTTGGTCTCAGTCAGCTAAATGCCTAAACTGGTCATGAAGGCACGTCCCCTCTAATTGGCACTCTTATGGTTGACGCGAGAGACAATCGGGTTACTTTTGGCTAGTGCCGCAGACAAAGTCACAACCTGCGAATTCGCCGTCACGTCTTTGATGCCGCAGAATTGTCCTACAAGGCCAGGATGTTGAAAAAAAATCGTGTTATCCTCATCGGTTACTTGACGTTATGTCTTTCAGTTAACCCCATTACATTTTTCACGTAAACGCAAACGACTCCAATAAAGCTAACGTAGCATTGAACAACCAAGTCCTGCTTCCTGCGATATCATTATCCTTGAAAGAATATCAATGATCTTCAAGTCTTATTAACTACGCATACCCATTTCTTCTTCAGTCACAAAGAATGGCCTGTATGTGAGTGAGAGTGGAAGCTGGTCGCAAACATGTGTCGCATCTTTCGGAGTACCGTGCAACTGATATGGATTTTTAACTTGTGTGTGACAATCCATCCAAAGTTGAAGCTGTCCATATAACGTATTAGCGGAACAGATTTATGAACTTATAGGAACTTACTCTCGCAGTGTTTGTGAACGGTACAAACTAATATGCTCTATGATTTTGTGTTTTGAATCGAATTAATTTCTTTATGTCCAAGTTCGGACTGTACCTTTGAATCCTATGTATTTTTCACTTTATGATCGTTAGTGTTAATTCCGTCCGCTGTTAATTTTATTGTGTGATATCACCATCATGTGTGAATAAAGGATACAGAAATCTCGTTTTTCGTGTTGGTCTTTTTCACAACGCGAACTTCTGACAACGTTGGGTACAATCATATCCCCCTATCACCAGTCTTCAGTCAGATAATGGATACCTCAGTTAGTTTCTATTCCGAAACACTGCATGAGATGACGGAGTTGAGTGACTGAGATATTGCTTCTTGCAAGGCACGAATTGGCCCATAACAAGAGTGTCGGTAATGGAGACGTTCTAGATCGTAATGTTATTCTTCTTGAACCTGGAGTGGAAGCTCCCGAGGCAACCGATTTAGTCACCCTGGGTTTAGTCCTTCAAGAGTGAATTGTCGAATCCGCTAGGTCCGTGTATAGGAGTATAGGAGGAGCGATGCAAGAAGTGGTGTTAGATTCAGTCACATCTCTGAAGTTCGTGATCGTCCACCTGACAATTGTTTGTGTCCTCGAGTAGGGTTTGCGACGAATGCTCTTGATCTGATCAAATAAGGGAAGACCAAGGCACAGCCATGCAGCCAAAGACACAACAGCCGTTTCTAGAAACAAGAAACAGGCTTATTTCTCCACCGATCCGATATGTGAGAAGACATTGGCACAACATTCTTGATCTGATCAAATAAGGGAAGACCAAGGCACAGCCATGCAGCCAAAGACACAACAGCCGTTTCTAGAAACAAGAAACAGGCTTATTTCTCCACCGATCCGATATGTGAGAAGACATTGGCACAACATTCTCAAGAGACTGGAGAATACTTCACGGATCAAATAAGAGAAGACAAAGGGACAACCATCGAAAGAAAAAGGTCAATTTCTCCACTGATCCGATATGAGAAGACAAAGGCAGAGCCATTTCTCTCCACTGACCCAATAAGAGAAGACAGGTGCACATCCATCCAAAGAAACGAGACAGGCCAACTTCTTCACGGATCCAAAAAGAGAAGACAAATGCACAGCAGACGACAAAGGAACAATCATTCAATAAGAAGCAGCTCTGATCAACGAGGTGAAGACAATGGTACAATCATCCAAAATAAGACACTGAACACTTTTACCAGAGCAGACAAAGGCACAACCTCTGAAAAAGACACGCATGAACCAATACATAGAGACAAAGGCACAACAATCCTTTGAAGACAAAAATACACAGCCAAACGAATTCAAGGACAAGAGACATATTTCTGATGTGATATTTACAGAATTTATTAGCAATGAATACATTCAATTCAACAAATTTATGAGCTACAAATTGAAAATTCTCATTATTGAAAAAGTGAAAGACATCAATTTAACTATGTTTAATTTAATACGAATATTCTTAAATATGAAATTTTCATACAATAACATTACAGGTCGAATTGTAACTGTCCCTAATGGAGAGGGTCCCCTGCTAACAGAGGTGACTGTTAAGGGAGGTTGCACTGTAATCTACAATGCCCAAGATACATACTGAGCAAAAGGAAATTATGACGAGCAGCTCACCCGGATTTGCTTTGCCCAATCAGGTGGAGCAGCAGCATACCCAAGTTCTTCTGCCTCCGGTTGCTCAGTGAAAGGCTTCTTAAGTATTTTTTGTACAGTTTCCAAGGTATCAAAATTGTCTTTCCGGACATCCTCTATCACAGCTTGGGCAATCCAATTCCTCAGGACGTACCTGGGATTATTTTTGTGCATAATTTCTGTTCTTGCATCATCCGTTATCTTGGAATTTTCAATTCTTTTCAGGTATTTTTCTGCCCACTTGGAGAATTTCTCATGAGAAGAGACCCTTTTCAATGCCCAGAGATCATCAGAGATCTTCCCCTCCCTCAGCTCATCTATTGTTACATCCCCCAACTGTCTGAATGTCATGGTGAAATCGGTTCTGGTTGTTTTCATCATATCTAACAAGGAATTGATCAGTTTTTCATCCTTGCTATCAGTACCCTGTAAGCCCAACTTACCCCCGAATACTTCCAAGAAAGCCTTATCATAATGCACCTGATAACCCCTCAGGATTCCATCAACCTGCCTGGTCTGTTTCTCACTGAGGACTGCCCGCATGACATGACCTAGTTTCTGCATATTAAAGAAGCCTACATCTGGCTGTTTCTTGTAGCTATACCTACCATCATCATCAGACGTGTTTGGGATGAAATCTGGATTGTACTCATCCAGGAAGCCAAACGGACCATAATCTATAGTTATACCTAACAAACTGAAATTATCTGTGTTCATGACTCCATGAGAAAAACCTACACTCTGCCACTGGGCCATCAGTTTCGCAGTACGCTCAACGACATCAGCCAAGAATGTCAGATATCTGTCTGAAGCCTCAGGGTCAATTTTGGGAAAGTATTCCTTGATTATATAGTCCACAACTTGCTTGAGAAGATTTTGTTCCCCACTGTAGGCTAGGATTTCAAGGGAGCCAATCCTAAACCAGGATTGAGCTAGTCTCAGCACCACTGCACAACGTTCGAACTTAGCACGGCCATTGTAGAACTGGTCTCTCATGATCACATCTTTGCTGATTACTAGGGATGCTGCCCTACTAGTTGGAACTCCTGAAAAATGAAAAAGTTACAGAAAGTTTTGATGGCAGGTTCTAACATGAGCACAGGGAAAGTCTGGTTGGTGTCTATTAGACAGTATTTTTCAGTTTTTAATGTGTCTTAAGTGGAGACTCAATGGCATTACTGTATTTCGAATTACCTAGATAGTACATTGCTTCGCTGCACAGAAACTCTCTCACTGATGACCTAATCACAGCCCTTCCATCAGCAGTCCTGGAGTATGGGGTCAAACCTGATCCTTTCAACTGCAGTTCCCATTTTTCACCCTTGCTGTTCTTGTATTCACCAATCATGATGGCTCGACCATCGCCTAGTTGTCCAGCCCAGTATCCAAATTGATGTCCACCATATCTGTGAGCCAGAGGGCTATACCCAGGCATTGTCAGCAACCCACTTACAAACTGCAAATGAAAGATATATGGGATGACCTATGTTAAGTTCTAGCAGATATTTGTAGGCCTATGCCACAGAACAGGTGTCATCCTTCTGGCATGACTTTAACTCATTCGGCATCAAAAACTGCCAATAATGGCAAAATGACAGACTGTCTTGAAACATACATTTCACTAAATGCTTGAATGACATGAAAGACGGTTTTGTCTTCTTTCTAATTTACATTGGCTGAGAAAGGCGTCGACCCTTGTGATCTCCTGAGATGATATTGATATGAAATGACAAGAAGAAACAAAGCAACAAGGAAAAGGAAAAGCAGGCAACAGTCAAATAGTGACGAAGATGACGCGATTAAGTCTACCTCCAGAAAATCCTTTGATCTCCCCACTTCGACATCAAGATCAAGAATGTCAACAAGAGCGTCAGCAGACGTGCCAGCAAGTTTTACTGCCGTCTTCATCGGAGTTGGGTCCGTCTTCGAAAACACAGCATTCCTGACTTGTCTCACATAGTTTTCATTTTCTGAATCAAGAGGAAAAACCTCAGAGAGTCTCTGGATTTCATTATTTTTGTGTTGGAGGGCAACTTTTTCAAACCACTTTTGGAGATTCGGAAACAACATTCTTCTGTACATGTCTTGGGCGGGTTCACTAGAAGTACATTTCTGAACGTTGTTTTCTATCGAACAAGACGCGTCGTCTGAATCATTAGGAATGTTAGAAAGTGTAAATTTCAGGAGAGCAAGAGCCGTTATTATGTACGCAGAGATTTTGGAAAACTGCCATGTTAACATTTTGGTACTTGTTGCGGTGTCAAAGCATGAAAAAGACCGATAAAATTTCACTACAATTTCTTTTTTTTTGAGAGTTTAATGGACTGACATAATTGTTTTATTGTCTGAACTGTTGACTTGTGAAATGATCTATGTTATTCCGAGAAAAGATAGCGAGAGTATTGAATATATAGTGGAAAAAAGAACACATTTAATGCGAAAAATTTCTTTAGTCGCTTCCCGCAATAGTGACAGTTGTGATAGCAAAGTACCAACCACTATTCTCGCGCATACATTGCACTGGTTTGTGCGTAAAAATGTACAATGGTTATGTTTAGCGTTGCTTGAGAGTTTAAGAATTAACACAAAAAGCTGATTATTTGTTCTGAGATTGTTTTGATTCCTGCTGTAATAATGTCAGTTTTGAAGGAAGCAATAGAAGAGAAACTTCGTGGGAAATTGGAACCAATCCACCTGGTAAATGACTCTGAAAACTACTGTAGAAACAAAAAGAAAAAAGAAACAGACTGAGACTCGCTTATTGCTCACCCTCACGTGACCCTGCTCACTATAGTCATTTATTATCAACTCGATCGCTCATACAGTCCATAAATCTGACTCTGCTGAGTTGCAACTAGTGGGACGCTTTTCTTTGGTTACCAACCTAATATTATGGTTTGACTATATATTTTTTCAGGAAATCGAGGATACCTCCGGTGGCTGTGGGGCAAGTTTTAGCGTCGTGATAGTGTCAAAAGAGTTTGCTGGAAAAGCTTTACTGCAGAGGCACCGGTATGTAAAAATACAGGAATATCATATTCCTCATGACAAACAGAATGCTTCCCATAAACAGAGAGAGCGCTTCATTGACAAATATGTTCATGTATAACTATAAGACAAACCGTGGTTTGATGCTGGAGATAGTGAATGCTTGACCACCTCCTATCATACTTTGCTCACCATCACATCTTTCTTTTCAGACTAGTGAATGAAATACTCGCAGAGGAAATAAAGTCCATCCATGCTTTCCAACAAAAGACATTAACTCCAGAACAGTGGCAAAAACAGCAGGACAAATAGATGCAATGTGATGATGGTCATGTGACATTTTTATATCAAGACTGTGATACCAGTGTGACATTCAAATTAATACGCCAGTAACAATCTGCTCTGGACTCTACGGAGTTTATTTAGTTTCATTATGGAACAAGAGGTTTTTAGTCTCAATATTCAAGTACATGTACTTTGCGATAGACAATTGCTATATCCAGATTATACGAGATATCTTTCATATGCATGTGTGTGGAATCTTCGACAATAAAAAACATATTTCACAGCATATTTTCTCTTGCAATTACTGTGTGAATCATTGATTGAGCACTGTTAACTCAGTCAGGAACAGTCACATCTTTCCAGGTGGAAGAACCTGTGTTGGGCAGGGCCTGCTGTCATTAAGATGTGACAGATCCTGGTAAATTTTACAGTTGGACATGGAAAGCTACTTTTGCATTCAATCACAAATGTACACATACCGACCTCCAGCAGTATACACAGCATCACTGACTTTCATGACTAGACCTTGTTACAGTCATTTGACATTCAAAGCCCGAAACTTCGAACAGAATGGACGGTGAAAAACATGAATGGGATAAGATTGTTTTTAATAGAAGAAAATTAGGATTCGTCACAAAATAAGTACTGGTGCTGAAGTTCTGCATTGTTTTTGTAATTGTGACCGATCACACAAAAGCCCTTTCACAGACGAATTAATGACTAGGCATCATAAACTATCATTGGCACAAACAATTCCTCAAGTCAACATAGATTACTGGTCTTGTTAGACAGTGTTTACAATCAAGGTATTGCCTCAAGTTCATCTTGCAAACTTGAAGTCCTCTGATTTTAAAAGTTCCTGGCTCAGTAATATATACACCGGATTTTATGAAATGGAACCACACTTGTCTCCGTGTCATGTTCGCGTCTGTAGTCCCATAAGTAGTTGTCCACAAGGATGGTGTTCAGCACAACATCAGACATGGAAGGATCTTTCTTCATCAGGTCTTTCAGCTTTTGCGTGAGGAGCTGTTGGTGAAAAAGATGAGTTAACCCTTTCACTGCCGGTAGCTTCTAATTTTTAGCTACCTCACCTGCCGGTAGGTTTCTTTGTTTTAACATGATTTTGAGTATGGATATTTCTCCACCCTGTAGAGAGAAAGCCTCTGGAGATAGAGCAAAACAATGTATATAAAAGTTGTTCAGTGTTGCCTAATCTTCAAAATGGGACCATAATTTGCCCTAATTTGCATACCGCCATCTTGAATTTATAATGAGGACGACAATTTTTTTGAAAAAACTATGTAATTGGCAAAACACAATATACACACTCTCATTATCGCTAATTTGTTCATCATTTACATCAAAGTCAGGATCTAAATCATCATCATCGACGAACTCCTCACCAGAGTCCGAATCGTTCACTTTATCCAGCTCATCAAGGACCTCAGACACAGTCAGTTTCTTCTTGGTCATTTTGGCTTCAAATTACTCGATAAACTTCCAAACATCGAAATATAAAACCCTCCGCCATATTTTGCTGAACCATCTATACTACCGCGCCATCTATCAAACTTTAAGCTAACCACGCTCAATAACGAAATTTCAATGGTTTTATAGTGTATGGATAATTGTCGCAGAAGTTTGCATAATTGGCGGGTACATTCCATGCACGGAAATAGTGCATTATTTTCCTCTTCTACATTTGCTCTACAGACTACTCTTGCATGTTTGGTCACCTCCTCCATATGCACTTGAGAAAAACTGAGAGCTTCTTTGCTTTTTAAAGTCTGTGAAAACATGTCTTTTTACCTCAGTTGCCCAAATGCTGCAGCCTCTAATTTCGACCTCGTCCCTGTCGCCAGTTTGAAACATAGCACCTGCAAAGGAAATTTATTTGTATATTGCTGATGTTTGCTTAGGGAAACTGTATGAAGTGGCATGCTGTGGGCCAGGCGCTTATTAAGGGAGTCTGGACTGCTAATACAGTCAGATTTATAATTTTTCCATTTTACATGTACATATGCGCAATTTGATGATGGGAGCGACATGTACTACTGTAGAGTGGAAGGTGACTGGGCAGCTAACAGCAGCATATCAATATTTCCACAAGTACAGTACAGGATTGGCAAAATACTCTACCCTAGCAACTTTCCTGTGATCAGGAAGTGCTCAGCTTCCAGTTCAACTGTAAACTCTGCCCTATGTACATGGATTATAGCTACTGGTGGATCTTCTCTTAATACTAACCTTTGTTTATTTTATTCATCAATGAACTGGAATACTTGAGAATACCAAAGTAATTCAAAATCTGTGGAATTCTGGAAATATGATAAGAAAAGAAATTGACAAACATGACTATTTCAGTCACTTCGTGCTTTCTCCCTTAATGTTGTAACTGGAAGTAATTGTACGATCATATCAGATACCTAGTTTAATAAATACCAACAAGCACTGGCTAACCTAATGTTGACATACCTATAGTCCGCAAACATCGTGATTGTATCTATATCATCAAATGTCCCAAGACCTTGACCCTCGAAGCAGCACCATATATCAGCTATTAGAATCTGCATCCTTTTAAAGATACCAACTGAAAGCATAGGAAAAGATTTCTCTTGAATATCAAGCTAATAACTGGGGAGGGGGTCTACATTTTTCAGTGGAACACAAGCTCTTCAGTTTGACATCGCTTAACTTTTATCAACACATTTACCAACATCATTTCCTCGTTCTGTGAATAAAGTCTTGGACAACACCTGTTTCAATAAAACATCTGTCATTCCAGAATGCATTGTGATTGAATATGATTACCAACACATGTGTTTTTAAAATTGCACCCAACAGCTGATTTATCAGTTGCACAATGTGACAGCAGATAAATGGAGATCAACATACCTTTTTGTCCTTGGAATGTGGTAACATCATAAAATGATGGAAAATCTGTGGGTACAGAATCGATCATCTGCCTGGCACTTTGGTTGCATTGTTTCAAGCAGTTTGTAAATTTACCATTATATTTCTGTAAAAAAAAAAACTTTTACAGATTGGGATGAAATTTAGAGATTTTTTCTCACTTTTTAACAGTCTGCCCCCCACCCCTTCCTCCCTTAGCAGCAGTGAAGTTTTTTCCTATAATCGGCTCCATTTCACGCCACATGCTGTAGGTTAGGAAAGGGACTATCAATCAAATATTCAAGAAAACCCCAGTGTATTTGACTGTTATTGGGAACAAAACACAGCAGTCTCAAATAAATTGAATTTACTCCTACCTCAACAAGACATTTTCCTGCCTGATGAAGACACTGGAGCCGCTCTTCAAACATTGGTATCTCATGTTCAGAATCTGAGCGGAAGATATGTGATAGCTGCTGTCTGGTTACATTGGCATAATATGAGGGACATGTGATTGGAATTCCCTCCTGAAAACAGAAGGAAGAAGACTGGCATAAAACATAATTACGTTTTGGAGACAATTCATCCACAAAACTGCAAAAGTTGACAATATTGAGACTCTTTTTTCAGCAGCACTAACAATGGACAGGACAATAGGTAGTCTGTAGTTCACAGCAATCTGTGAAATGATGCCGCTTATGCAATATCTACGCCAGGAGGGACAGTATCTAAAAGAGGCATCCTTTGAAAAGAACAAAACACTGTAATGAACACTTACATCAGAAGCCCTCCTCATTGCTGCACACATTGACCAATAGCCAGTAAATTCCTTGCCCTTGTACTTGACCACATACTTCTTACTTTGGTCCTCGGACCAGAAGGAGAAATTGAGAAGATCACATACAAATATCCTTAAATAGATCAACAAAAATAAAAATGTAATGTCACAATGACAATATGACACAAACATGCATTTATTTCTCCTTTTTTATGTATTAGACCCAAAGAGATCAGTATGCAACTCGAGCCCTGGTATGATTAATAGCAGTAGATGACCTAAGCCCCCCCCCCAGAGGTTTTTGAACCTTCTCCTGGCACTTACACAGAATAAAATCAGGAGTTCTTATAATAATATTGTAAACTATAGTTTGTTTAGCAAACATTTAGGAGATTAGACAGTAGGTCTGTACAAGGATCAGTCAGTCCAAGAACCTATTCTCTATGACCTATAGATATAGGCCTACTGACCACTCTACAGCAGCTTCATCCATGACTTTAGGATTTAGTTCATGTTCTTTAAAACTCTTGATTCCAAACTCCTTCCGTTTGAGGCTTTCCAGGAGCTGAAAAAAGAAAACATAGTAAGGCAAAATTGAAATTCTGTGTAGACCTGTACCTTATGTCTTAAGGGCATTGTAAAGGCATAGAAAGTACGAGACCAGTAATACCAATGTTTACTGTTTCCGCCAGGACATAACAGGCCTTTTCCAGATACACCACTTGTAATTGGGAAAACAGAAAGCCATGTCATTCACGGTCTCATCATGACATTCGCCACACAACGGGTCTAAAGACATTAAATTAGTCAAGTCGATATCCTTCTTTTTTGCTCCAAAGACATTAGGCTGCCGCCCCTACCAGGCCTACCCATTCTACCGGTCAAGTACTCTAGCCCCTTTGCATAGTTGCATGATCATCAAAACTTGATACAGATAT
This sequence comes from Lineus longissimus, assembly GCF_910592395.1. Lineage (NCBI taxonomy): Eukaryota > Metazoa > Nemertea > Pilidiophora > Heteronemertea > Lineidae > Lineus > Lineus longissimus. The sequence goes on from NC_088314.1 coordinate 4,191,180, forward strand.
GTAACAGGGAAATGCCCTTTGGACCTTTTCTGAGACACCCTGTAGCTAGTTGGTGGCGAGCTGGTAGGTGTCTGATTCAATAGTTTTGCTGACCTGAACTGCAACTTCTGCAACTCTGGCATAATCAATGGTAATGTCAGAGCTGTTTTCAGCAATAAACTGCCCAGCTTCTCTTGGGTATAACATAGTTTCGATATGAGTTCTGCTAAGTTCGGTCTGCTGGCTAATTGGATAATTGGGTCAAGGTCAGATTTCACCCTCGCTCCAAGAAGCAACAGAGTACGCAAAATGTAAATTGTTGTGGCCGTGAGAAAAGTCTATGTACATATTGTACTAAATTCAACCTCGTATCCATCCGTATTAACGCAACGACGTTCATGGCTATCGAAAAACTTTTGTCCTCGTCTAAACTAGTAAATTATCGTAAACATCTCCCCTCAGCTACCAAACCCAGTTAGCAAAGTCTTCTAGAATACATTAGGGACTCGAAGATTTTGCTATTCCGACAATATTTGGTGGGAGCTAGGAGAAATTTAGCGTGACAGCTCGGTAATTTTTCTATTATTATGATATAAATTTGTTGATGTGCCCCGCCCACATGTGATATCATCAGAGCCTGCTGGTGGTTCACCTGTTACTATAATTTGTAGTGCTCGGCCTTTAGGCCTACATTATGTGCATGCTGTGGAGAGAACAATATACATATGAGGAAGCCCCCCTCCCCCCCCCCCCCCCCCCCATCCCCCCTCCCCCGGCCCCGTTAGCTAGCCTACAGAGAGTTACTGTTGCCCTGTCACTGACTCGGAGACTCGACGCGGATGATGGGGGACCTATGTGCATCTCAAAAAGTGCTGGACTTGCGGTCATGCCAAAAAACTCAATTTAATTTAGCCTATTGCAGTGCTCAGGAAGTACCATTGAGCTATAATATAGGTTGCCCCCCGCCAGTTTTGTCACTGCTGGTGTTGTGTAACCATGGTAACACACTGACCCACTGTCGATCGACCCTTTGTTCCAGATGAAACGCATGACCAGTCAGTGCTCAAACTAACTTCATCGAAGTTGTCTGTTGATTCCCACTTGTAAAGATGACTTGCAACACTGTAGTGCTAGCTCTTTGGGTCAGCCCTGACCTGATGAAAGATCCTGGTGAGTATACTGTCCTTTCTACATCAGCACATGTATTTCTTTTCTGTGATTGTTTACTATTTAGCAGTCCCTCTGTCTGGGCTTTGAATTTGCAATATACAATGTAGCTGAGTTTGCTCAGTATTACATCCGAAGGGGGCACAGTCACAATAGATTTATATCTTCTAGGTGTGAAAATAACCTTTTTAAATGGTTACCCCCTCTATCTAAAACTTTCTACTTTAAATGCAGCATTCAATGAGGATCTTCTCAAGATTGGTACCATCTGTGTTGGTGAGGTGGCATCCCGTCATGACATCGATGTAGGCAAGGGTGATCGAAATGTTATAATTGTTGGCAAGGACAGTTCGTAAGTGTTTTTGAAAAAAGCTTATAAGGCTAGTCATTATCAAGTAGAAATTGAAACATTGCTATGTTGTGAGAATTGTTGCAAAAATTAATTTTGAAGAGTCGGTGGGATTGGTGGTCTCCTAGGTGATAAAACTTTAATAGTACAGAGAGAGAAACCAGTGAAAGAGTCTGGCCTCACCAGGTGACACAGCAGATTCTACAATTTAGATGTTTTGGGATAACTCCCATAAAATGCACAGAAAATTAGTGCAATATTCAAGTTGTGGTGAAATCAACTTATCTACTTTGTACTCTTCTTTCCAGCCATGTGAATATGCGTCTTTATGTCAGCCATGGACTTGTCACCATTGACATTTACTACATGCACGAAACAAAGAATGGCACCGACAAAGACATGAGTGTAAGTGGAGGCATTATAAAGGTTTTGGTCAGTGTCCATCTTTCATGTGGTTTGCATGTATACGAAGTTGTTGGCACAGCTCTGGCTAGTTTCCTGCAATTAACACAAGACTTTAACATCATCAACGTTGAAAGGTCATCAAAAATTCACAAAGCTCAAACCACCATTAACTCACGGACCCTGGGTTGAAAAGGAATGACTCATTCAAGTAGCTTCAAGTACATATTATATTATTAGTACCATATGTGTACTACCACTGATGCACCAAAGAGCAAATAATTGGTTGACCTGTTTACTTCGACTTTTGTACCCCAGTTGGGGGTTTGAAGATCCACAGGGCTCTCTTGATAGTGCATGGTGATGCATTCTGCCCCTGAGGGGAAGGGTAGCTGCACATTTATTCTTGCATAACCATACAAATTTGCTCTACCAACATCTATTCTCTTATTCTATATATATACTCATCAAATTTTTTTCAGTGACAAACTCCGAAGGAGTTGTATAAACTCTTGAATACGAGAATGATACGGGTGAACTTATGAAAGTGAGAATGCTTGAGATCATTCCCTTGGTTTCCCCGGATTTATCTTGGTTATGGCGCTTTGCAATTATTGTTTACTATTATTTATTTATTCATTCATTTATTGAAATAGAGATGTGGTGGCTGGTATTTAGTTGTAAGGGCATGCACCTGTTGATGAGAAAAAAAGCACATTCAAAGATTTAATGATGTACATTTATGATTTGCCAAAATGCATACAGTATTTCTTGCATCTTAACACTGCTTTAGTGTCTCCCGTCGCTCCACCATGCAGAAGAGGGACATGAAAATACCGTCCTTCCGTTGTGCAAATCGAAAACCAACCAAAAGGATGATTGAATCAATTTTTTATTTCAATTAATTTTTTTTCAGGAGAAAACTCCAAGCGAGTTATTGCATATTGCGGCATGCTGTCCAACAGCAGGAGTTGTTGCCTATGAACGAGTGAGAATTTCTAACCCCCAGCGTGACTTAACCAAAGCCAATTTCTTGAGACAAGCTAACCACTTTCCTGTGAAAGTGTATTCTCTTTGCATGTTGTAGAAAGGGCACAATCCTGGTGGTAGGGAGCAAGGTACATGTGGCGAACTGCAGAAACAATGACCCATGACTCATAGAAGCAGGAGAGTCCATTTCTCTTGGTCTTTTCAATACCCCTGACTACACATAGCATAAAACATAACAGCTCTGGGCAAGCATGGACAGATTTTCAAATGCTACACGATATCTCTTTTAAAATGTTCTCTAACCTTCATTTCTCCCATGGTGGCACTTCGTATTTTCCAGTTTCTTACCAACTCTGTATCTGTGTGAGGCATGGGCACCTGAACAACCCTTTTCATTTTAGGTTCCATGGGCAGATTTTCAAATACTACACGATATCTCTTTTAAAATGTTCTCTAACCTTCATTTCTCCCAAGGTGGCACTTCGTATTTTCCAGTTTCTTACCAACTCCGTATCTGTGTGAGGCATGGGCACCTGAACAACCCTTTTCATTTTAGGTTCCAAAGGTTAAAAGGTACTGCTGCAGACTTTGTAAAACTTCTTCAAAGCATAATTATTTCAGTTCTTTTTGCCCGCTTCTCAATAAGAAACACCTCAACATCACACCCTACATATTTACCCGTGGCGTAGCGGGATTAGTGCAGTGTCAGTGCTTGTTTACTGACGAAGTCACAACCAGAATTACTGGATAAGACTCAGACTGCTTTAAGATACTTTTATTGTCACCATTTTAAAACTTTCTTAGTTTCTTTATGAGAATAGATTAACTCAATATATTCCCTGTGTTTATTCCTCATAAGCTAGGTCACAATAGCCCTGTCGGCGTAAGGGTCACCAGTGATCTGCAAGCCCAAAGTTACCTAGGTTCTGCAAGCCTAAGCAAATATCTTGAAAGCTAACAATCAAAATTCATTGTGATCACTTTTCAGTTCATCACTGTGAATCTCACAAACAAGATAAAGGAATATCTCGGCAAGAAATGTGTGCGTTTCGAGAGGTTAGTTCTGGTTAAATGGCATGCTCAATAATTTTTCGGCTTTTAGGTCCAATACCATCACCATCAATGTCAAAATAGTGGTTGCGTTTATGACCCCCCTTATTCGGCCTAATAATATCAACCATGCTCCTCTACTGTTCTATTCTGGTAAAAGAAACATCATTCATGAGTCTAATTCGCTAGTCAAAGGCCTTTGCCAGACAATGACCTTGGAGCTGTAATGCACCCTTATCATCGTCTGGCGAATCATCAACGGGCACTGCCACTGGCATCCGTCAAAATTAAACAGGTGGTACAAAAGTGTCCGCAAATTGTTGTTATTCAGTCAACTTCCGGCTTAACAAGGTAGTTGTCAACGCAACTGCCTTTTTAATTAATTGTTTTGTTTCATTTCACAGTTAATCATTTCTACACAAGGCTCAATAATTTCTTTTGCTTTTCCTCTTTTTTCAGTTAATTTTTATTCAATGTCATGTTTCTTCTTATAATCTACTCGCACAAAGCCATTCATTTGCACTGTGGGTCCACCTATTGTCAGATTTCAGTTGATGGAGGAGGCACTGTCAGAGCACACGATCTTGAGCATACTCAGTCACAGGTTTGCACTTTGCCATTTGATGTATAGTTCACCGGCCGCTGTATCTGAATAGTGCCATTGTTTTGCAGTATGCAGTGGTGGATCCACAAATTGGGGAAAAGTGGGTACAGCCACGCTGCCCAGGGAAGACTGAGTGTGCAATATTGAGAAGAAGGGGATCTGTGTCCCCCAAAGAAATTTGGAAATTTAAGTGCCAAATGTGCACTTTCCAGTCATCTGAGAGCTGAAATATTAAATAGTCTTTGCTTCTTGGGGAGAGACACGCTAAAAAATTATTGCTGTCTGACGACATTTAGGTACCCTCCAAAAATGATGCAGGACCCTAGAAAATCCAATTTGTGAGGTTCTAAAGTGAGTCCTATGTAAGCTTATCCCTATTTGGCTTTTTTTTCTGGCAGCATGCAGACTCCCATTCGTCGGGGCGACACCGTATGGAGATACTTCTCAACGTCAGATGAACGTTTATGGGAAGCAAACTATGATGAACTTGTCTTTGAAAAGGACTCTAAATGGCAGAATATTCGAATTTATCACTCTCCTGAGTATGGCAACACTTTGCATCTGGACTTGGATGTCAGTAAGTATATATCGGAAATAAAGTTTTCGGGACAGTTGAAAATGACATACTCTGGCAACTGTGCAAAGTTTGATGTTAACAAGAGGACAGGTTGTCATGGCCGTCATAATCTTGATATTTTTGGATGCCTCATCATGAAAATGATCTGCATGGTGCAAATCATGTCTTTGCAGTGTTTGCTGAAGGTGACACCATCTACTCGGAAACGCTGTTGGGAGTTGGAAGTGAAAGACGTATGGACTACACTGACAAGGAGGTCCTGATTCTCGGCGGAGGGGATGGTGGCCTCATCCACCTCCTTAGGCAGGAGAATTGTAAAATGGTGACAATGTGTGAGGTAAGACGATTACTTAGTAACACAAAATAGATGATATAGTTTTGATTTTGATTTGTGTTATAAGCCAACCGATGATATAGCTGTTATGTCTGGCTTGTGGGTGTTACCTCTTTGCATCAAAGGCTTTTTACTTCCAGATTGATGAGGAGGTAATAAATGCGTGTCGCACTCATTTGCCTAAGGCGTGCTTCGACAGCATGGATGAATACGAGGGCCCTAACCATAAGATTATAATTGGCGATTGCGTAGAATTGCTTATTGATGACGTGGCGACTGGAAAGAAATATGATGTTGTCGTTAATGACTTGACAGAATTTCCGGTTGATATAAATGAAAGAGGTAAGGGAGTCCGGTAAACCTTGAGATTTTAAACCCATGATAGAACTAGGGTGAAATAAATGTGTTAGAAAATGTCCCCTATTTACGAGCACTGGCCCCACTTACTAAATTTGGTGAGTGGTGAGGGGGGTATCTTATGAAAAATTTATTTAGAGCAGATGCGTAGTCTTCTGTATTATTTTCCAGTCTGTGTTTATGACTTCAAAACTGCAGCGCTGATCATGGAGATGTCGCTGAAACTGCTTAAACCTGGTGGGAGGTACTTGGCAAGGGTAAGCAACATGTGAGATGTCTTTGCTGGCTGTGACTTTCCTTAACTTAATCAATTAAACTTAAGTTGAGAGTCTCAAACATTGATCTAATGGTGGCCTTTCTTGGCAGACACAGAACAAGTGTCTTTACAGAGAAGAATAAACCATCCTGAGAGACATATCATTGATATCACCCTTGCACATTTCAGAGGATTCTAATTTGAAATGAAAATTATTCCATGTTTTTTAGGGCAATTGCTGGGGTGCCAAAGACTACCATGAGCGCTTCATCACAGACGTGGAGAAACTTGGCTGTAAATGGATCAGACGTTACCGAAGAGTTCCATCCTTTGCTGAAGAGTATCCTTTTGTATGAAAAGTTACATAAAAATTAATTCATGGAAGATTCTGATGATTCAGCAGTTTTTCTATTGTTTTCTGAAAGTTCATACTGTGACATTCGAATATTATTCCAACTCTGAATGTTAGGGGGTTAAAGTAACCATAGTTGAATTGAAAAAAGCATTATCGATGTGTATTTTTCTTGACCTTTTCCACAGCTATGCACATTACGAAGTATGGATCCCAGAAATGGAAGAAAACCATACATCATGAGGGCCACGACGTCTGTCCGCGGGTGATCAACAGCTGTATGCACTGGGCTATTTATATTTGGTTGTGGTGTGAAGATGGAGACTTCGAGGTTATTTCTGAAAATGTACTCTCACCCAAAGAAGAAACATGATGACTCAAAGTGAGGTTGTGTGGGCTAACATATAGGATGTTATAAACTTGTAAGGAACTTGTTAAAGGCTGAGGTGAACCTGCACTATTCAATGGCTTAAACAGTAACTTTGTAATAGTTTTGCTAAAGCAGACAATGCACTATTTACTCTTTTACCGGCAATCATCACTGTAGCAACGATTTAGTGATTACCGGTGAGAACATTGTAGGCCCAGTTTTTTGTGAATTTTTCATCGTTTTTCTCAGCGGTTTTAATTCTGTAAATAAGATTTTACTCTATAGTCTCTAGTCATTCCGATAGGAGAGCTTGCTTTAATTGTTTAAACTTCCTCTGATATCACCAAATAAAGTAAATCGTCCCAAGTTACTACGGTAGGTCTAATATAACTTTACTCTTACCTTGATCAGTTTGATGATGGTATGCAACACCTAGGATTTGAAAAACCATACTATTTCAATACAAAACCTGCCTTGCAAGATCTTTTCTTGCAAAACCACCACATTACTTCCGAACCTGATCTTTGAGGACTCTAAGGTCATATCATCCACTGAGGACTGTTTAGTTGTCTCATTCCATAGAATTGGAAAGTAGCATTTTTGACAATTTTGTTAGCAATATTACAGGTTGCATTCATTCTGGCCTACCCTGTATAATGTACAATGGTTTTTATTATTTTCTTAAATCTTGACTTTTTCACTCAATTTTAAGTATGTGTTGAAAATAAAAAAGATCTTAAAAAAAATTTAGCCTCTTCATTTTATTAATTATCCAAGCTTTATAATTGAGATTTGCAGCAAATTATCAACAGAAATGGTGCTGGGACTCCAGTGGTATATAAGCAGGTTGTGACCCTGTCCTTGATCCCATTGTTAATTGTCCACTGTTTTCCGAGAGATTTCCCTCAGAACAATCCTGCTCTATAAGAGCAATGAACAAATAAGGAACCTTGTATACCCATACTCCATCAGATGGGTTGTGGTATGCCCCAACTGTTTCTAAGGATAGGCGTAGTTCTGCTCTGCTCGGAGACGGGAACTAAGTTGCAACTCTCCATTGATAGGCCTTCGGCCTACTCTGTCCAAAGACAGGGACGCTGTTGTGACTCTCAAGGATTGGCCATATAGACCTCCCATGAATGGACAGTGACATCGTTGTCGATCTCCATGGATTGGCTATGAAGCTCTGATCCCCAATGACGGGGACATGGTTGTGACTCTCCAGATTGGCTACAGGTCTACTCTGTCCAGAGAGTGGCATGGCTGTGACTCTTCAAGGGTATGCTACTGGCCTGCTCTGTCAAGATGGGGGACGTGGCTGTGAACTACCATGTACTGGCTACAAGTCTTCTATGTTCAGAGACGGAGACATCGTTGTGATTCTCCAATCTACCTTCTTGTCCATTGGCAGAAACATGGTGGTAAATCTCCATGGAGAGGCTATATAGCTCTCCTGAGACTGGGACATGGGTATGACTCTCCAGGGATTGGCTACAGGTCTATTCTGTTCAGAGACGGGTGTTCACAGACGGGGACATGGTTGTGACTCTCCAAGAATTGGCCATAGAGCTCTACCTTGTCCATGGACAGTGACATGGTTCTCGATCACTTATAAGCCCCCCTCTTAGGAGGGGCTCTTAAGATACACGTGTGTGCGGGAGTATATAATGTAAATGAAGTGAAATAAAGAGAGTAATTATTGTATATCCAACAAACAATTTTTTTTGGTTTTTCAAAATGGCGCTGAATAAATAAATCAGACCAGTTGTAGCGCTGAATTATAAATCAGACCAGTTGTAACAGGTTACGAGAACATCTAATTTAAATCTTCATGGGAATTCGCTACATATGCCTAAGAAATTGGCCAATTATATTGATATTTTTATTAGAGAAATATCCGTCATAAATAATGACAGAAAAGGTGGTTTTATATCAATTTTGTGTCGACATGGTCGAGGTCACGTGACATAAACAAAACAATCGCACACACCCGTCCAAAAAAGGCACTTTAAGAAAAACAAATACGTTTTCCCTGCTTAAAACCACACTGACGACTAAGTTATATTGGTCTACTGCCCAAATCTGAAGTATCAAATTGAATCACAAACTAGAACTAGCTCTATTCAGCTATCGTTGCGTGAAAAATTCGGGTGAGCGGCGTACATTCTGCACCCTAGCGGCCAATAAATAAACTACTTTCAGCCGGCTGCTCCGGTCTCGTTAGGGAGTTTTTCCCAAATGTACGCGATGATGACGTGCCCCATTAACAGGACGTAACATCTATTTTAAAATGCGTTTCCAAAGTGAATGCATGAGGACAATCCATTTAAGTGTCGTATATCACTGGAAACGCCCGATTCCCGTGAATAAGGACAATCACAATGTATTACATTACCAAAACAAAAATGTGTCGGAAGGAACTATATGGATGGTCCCATCGCACCCCCCCCCCCCCTCCAGCAGTATGACACAGAAGGGCTAGTTGACTGTCCACCGGGGGGGGGGGGGGGGGGGGGTTTGGGGGAGCTTCCCCCAACGCACTGGTAAAAACCTATGTCGACAGAGGGGGGTTTGGGGGGTGTCCCCCCATTGTAACAGCTGTAGTTGTTAGAGCTTGCACTTAACATATGCTCGTAGGGGGGTTCGGGGGAGCTCCCCGACCTAAAGGGGGGCTCACTAAGTCCTTGACTTTACATATTAAGACCCCCTTTAGGAGGGGCTCTTAAGATACACGTGTGTGCGGGAGTATATAATGTAAATGAAGTGAAATAAAGAGAGTAAATATTGTATATCCAACAAACAATTTTTTTTGGTATTTTTCTGAATTAACTCCGTTGAGTTTACCGATTTCTCCGCGATCTTCCGGTGGTGGTTGCTATCCCATTGGTTGAAATTAATTTAAATCTTCATGGGAATTCGCTACATCATATGCCTAAGAAATTGGCCAATTATATTAATATTTTTATCAGAGAAATATCCGTCCTAAATAATGACAGAAAAGGGTGGTTTATTTCAATTTTGTGTCGACATGATCGAGGTCACGTGACATAAAAACAAAACAATCGCACACACCCGTCCAAAAAAGGCACTTTAAGAAAAACAAATACGTTTTTCCAGCTTAAAACCACACTGACGACTAAGTTATATTGGTCTACTGCCCAAATCTGAAGTATCAAATTGAATCACAAACTAGAACTAGCTCTATTTAGCTATAGTTGCGTGAAAAATTCGGGTGAGCGACGTACATTCTGTACCCTAGCGGCCAATAATTAAACTACTTTCAGCCGTCTGCTCCGGTCTCGTTAGGGAGTTTTTCCCAAATGTACACGATGATGACGTGCCCCATTAACAGGACGTAACATCTATTTTAAAATGCGTTTCGAAAGTGAATGCATGAGGACAACCCATTTGTGTCGTATATCACTGGAAACGCCCGATTCCCGTGAATAAGGTCAATCACAATGTATTACATTACCAAAACAAAAATGTGTCGGAAGGAACTATATGGATGGTCCCATCGCACCCCCCCCCCCCTCCAGCAGTATGACACAGAAGGGCTAGTTGACTGTCCACCGGGGGGGTTTGGGGGGAGCTTCCCCCCAACGCACTGGTAAAAACCTATGTCGACGGAGGGGGTTTGGGGGGTGTCCCCCCATTGTAACAGCTGTAGTTGTTAGAGCTTGCACTTAACATATGCTCGTAGGGGGGTTCGGGGGAGCTCCCCCGACCTAAAGGGGGGCTCACTAAGTTCTTGACTTTACATATTAAGACCCCCTTTAGGAGGGGCTCTTAAGATACACGTGTGTGCGGGAGTATATAATGTAAATGAAGTGAAATAAAGAGAGTAAATATTGTATATCCAACAAACAATTTTTTTTGGTTTTTCAAAATGGCGCTGAATAAATAAATCAGACCAGTTGTAGCGCTGAATTATAAATCAGACCAGTTGTAACAGGTTACGAGAACATCTAATTTAAATCTTCATGGGAATTCGCTACATATGCCTAAGAAATTGGCCAATTATATTCATATTTTTATTAGAGAAATATCCGTCCTAAATAATGACAGAAAAGGGTGGTTTATTTCAGTTTTGTGTCGACATGGTCGAGGTCACGTGACATAAACAAAACAATCGCACACACCCGTCCAAAAAAGGCACTTTAAGAAAAACAAATACGTTTTTCCTGCTTAAAACCACACTGACGACTAAGTTATTTTAGTCTACTACCCAAATCTGAAGTATCAAAATGAACTAGTATTGGGCAATTCGCCTAACAGCAAATTGCAGACCATATCCCTGGTGAAAGTATTTTGTCATGTTGAGAAATTAGGTTTGCACCAGGATATAACCAGATAAATCAGAGGCAAATAACCCTGAATAACCAGCTGAATTAGGTTGTGACAGTAGGTGCATCATAAATACTAGAATTAGCGATGGTTCTGGGACTGCAAAAACTCAGCATATGGATGGTCAGAATCCAGCAGACAACAAGCAAATGTAATCTGAATCTCAACATCTTTCGTATCTTTTGATGAGTTTTCTGGTCGAGTGAGGGAAACCAGTTGGCCATCTGATATGGCTGGTGGGGATGAAAGCTCCCAATGTTGGGACGACCAATAATACATTGCATCTCCACAGTATTTATATTATAATACCTCCCTCCATGCACACATGGTTCTGCTGCCAATTTTTTCTTCAAATGATCTAGGTGTCAATCATGCACTTGTGGGTACTGGCACCACGTAGGTAACTTCTGATCTTATCTTAAGTGGCAGGTTTTTGGTGCTTTGTCCTGGTGCTCATTTTTAAGATGACAAAACACTATCACCAGGGATATGGTCTGCAATTGCTGTTAGGAAAGTCACAATCTGGGGACAAAAAATAAATGTGATTTAGGCTTCGCATTCCTTTGAAGTGTAGGTTGCAACATCCCAGGCCATTGATGCATGCATGGTCACAACATAGGGGCAACCGGGAATCATGGCAAGGATTTTTACAACCATTCTGTTGAGGTGTAGATTGTGATGCGAGGGAAGTGTCTTGATCTCTACATAAAATTCCTTCGACATGGTGCAACAAACCAGTCCAGTAGATATATACATACATGGTCATAGCATACGGCATCGAGACAACCAGTATGCAAGGTTACAGCCAGGCCCAAGGGGTATGACCGATCAGCACTAAGAGTAAAAACGTAAAATGCAATAATATCTTTTTAAACTAACTGCCACAGTAGGTTTATTTATTCAGTCTTTTTGAAGTAAAAGTATTACAGTGAAAAGAACGAAATACGGCTGGAATATTATACTGGTTTGTCTTCGGACGGCAAATTCAGCACTGCACCGATGTCAAGGTTAAGACGGTTATACGACTTTGCCTCATCAGCTCCTCGTGGTCAAGGCCCCTATATCCGTGACTGATGCGGTCGCAGAACAGAACAGATGCTGATCATCCCCGTCACTGCGTCAGGCTGTAAAACAGAGCGAGGAAATATTTTAACTTCACCAGAAGTTTTATAATAATAATAATAATAATAATAATAAGACACTGACTACCTGCTAATAGTCTATGAATTTCATTGTCATAATTCAGAACAAACACTTATCACCTTTGCTGACAATATTTTCAGAAGGTGTGTACATTCGTGTGTCCATTTACACTGCACGTGTATACGTGCTTTACTGTACATTTCTACAGGAGTGAGCAGGATGTACAGAAAAACGATCTCCAAAACTGTTGCTTTCAGCACTCGCGACACGTTAAGCGAGGTTTTAGCAATTATTTTCAGTGAAGGTATATCTCATGTGTAGAGTCTGGGTGATTTTGAGACATTCTTAGGTGTTTGAGGCGCACAGTTTGATGAAACTTGCCCGAATTCGTAATTTTTTGGATGAATGTATATCCGCCATTGCGGGGATCTGGAAACTTTCGGATGACAAGTTTGCCTCAAAAGATGGACGTGCTCCCTATAATCACCCAAACTAACAGCGAATATATATTCTTAAGATCCTTTTCTTGACCTCTGATGAGTTAATTTTGTCTGATGCAGTGTTTCAACACAAATTTGAGGGCGATTACAATCACGAAAAATTCACACTCACCCAGTCTAGAATGCGTAGACGAAATGTCTGTTGGCTCTTCAATGTAGCGGGTATCCTCCCACCTGTTCAGGTCGGGACAGATCAACGTTGAGCAACTTGCCTAATCGGTAAAAACGCGGGAGGCAGTGCTATTACCGGAACGGTTCAGAACCGGCGATTTTCATCAAAAATCACCCGAAAACTAAAAAAGTAAGCAACGGCTGCAAAAATAAAGTACACGTTGTTCGTTAGCAGGTTATGAAACGTAACCTAACCAAATTTCAGGTCGTTCCGTGCGGCAGTTTCGGAGATACGTGTCGAAAACCACATCCCTCGGGTCCTGGCGATCGGCTCAGTAAAAACAATAGACCATATCCACGGAGTTGTGGATATGGTCTAATTACAAACTAGAACTAGCTCTATTTAGCAAAAGTTGCGTGAAAAATTCGGGGGAGCGACATTCTGAACCCTAGCGGCCAATAATTAAACTTCTTTCAGCCGTCTGCTCCGGTCTCGTTAGGGAGTTTTTCCCAAATGTACGCGATGATGACGTGCCCCATTAACAGGACGTAACATCTATTTTAAAATGCGTTTCCAAAGTGAATGCATGAGGACAATCCATTTAATAAGTGTCGTATATCACTGGAAACGCCCGATTCCCGTGAATAAGGACAATCACAATGTATTACATTACCAAAACAAAAATGTGTCGGAAGGAACTATAATTACTATATGGATGGTCCCATCGCACCCCCCCCCCCCCTCCAGCAGTATGACACAGAAGGGCTAGTTGACTGTCCACCGGGGGGGGGGGGGGGTTGGGGGGAGCTTCCCCCCAACGCACTGGTAAAAACCTATGTCGACGGAGGGGGGTTTGGGGGGTGTCCCCCATTGTAAAAGCTGTAGTTGTTAGAGCTTGCACTTAACATATGCTCGTAGGGGGGTTCGGGGGAGCTCCCCCGACCTAAAGGGGGGCTCACTAAGTCCTTGACTTTACATATTAAGACCCCCTTTAGGAGGGGCTCTTAAGATACACGTGTGTGCGGGAGTATATAATGTAAATGAAGTGAAATAAAGAGAGTAAATATTGTATATCCAACAAACAATTTTTTTTGGTTTTTCAAAATGGCGCTGAATAAATAAATCAGACCAGTTGTAGCGCTGAATTATAAATCAGACCAGTTGTAACAGGTTACGAGAACATCTAATTTAAATCTTCATGGGAATTCGCTACATATGCCTAAGAAATTGGCCAATTATATTGATATTTTTATTAGAGAAATAACCTTCATAAATAATGACAGAAAAGGTGGTTTTATATCAATTTTGTGTCGACATGGTCGAGGTCACGTGACATAAACAAAACAATCGCACACACCCGTCCAAAAAAGGCACTTTAAGAAAAACAAATACGTTTTCCCTGCTTAAAACCACACTGACGACTAAGTTATATTGGTCTACTGCCCAAATCTGAAGTGTAACGGAAGTCGTTATGGGCCTTGCATGGTTAATGGTTATGTCATAATTTTGACCTGGTTTGCTTGGGCCTATAATTTGGTAATCTCCTGAGGTATTTTCAAGTGATGATCGTTGGTCTCCTTTGTGTTCTGGGCTAATGATTTTAGCTTCTTTTGTGTGGCTTACTTTGTAATAGGGTTGGTGAATTCTGGCTGTTACGGCAGGCATTGGTTCGTTGAGATGAGGTAATCTTTCTGTATAAAACTGGGCCCTAGCTTTGATCAGTGTCCATACCTAGCGCGCTTGCTACCAGACGGGTAGACCTTTTCTTTCTGTGATTTTGCTTGGTTCCTATGGCTGAGTAGAGCCTACATTTTTGTCTCATCTCTCTGAACCGCTGCATGGTGTGACACGCCCAATCTTCACCATGTATGTCATGTACATGGGAACGTTTGCTGACTTTTGGCTTTTCTTGTGAGTATAAACCCTCAAATTCCGAGTTCCGTATTTCTGCCATGTGACCTATAATTTTACCCCCTTCGTGTGCCTCTAGGGCTGGGTTTGTCAATATCCTGTTATGGCCAGACTGACCGGGTTTTCCTGAGGTTTCTCTTAGTTTGTTTGAGTTGGAACTTTGTGTGAAGAAGCTGGGCAAAGTTGCCCACAATTCCTGTCCGACATGTCATGATCATGTCACTTGTTTTATACTGGATTTTGATAGTGTTTAATCTTGTTCTGACTTCCCTGCTTGGCATAGGTTTTGAGTTACATAATCAGAAAGTGATTCCAGGTGATACAAGTTCTGGGGAATCTTAGTTCGGAGTGTTCCATGTCTTGGTTGGTGAACTGTTTTGGGCCACCCTGTATAGATTTACATTGGCTTTGGTTCATCTGACTGGTACTTTGATTAATAGGTGATTTCTCCTCCAATTAGATGTCGTTTTGACAGGGGAATTTAGGCTTCTGGGTTGTTGGTAGAACAAGTGTGGTGAGAAGGAATTTGGGTAACCTGGGGTCATATCTGGTTGGCCATGCAGTTTATTGGGTTGGATGAATGTGAAGTGAAATCTGGAATCTAGTTTGTTCATAATAAACATATTTTGGGTATATTCTAGCGCTTATAATTTATCGGTCAATGCACACCCCCACAAACTCTGGTTCTCGTCAACGCTGGTGAAGGTTCATTCATTTTGCCAGGGGTTGACGGGAACTCATTAACGACAATTCCATTCACAAACCCGGTCGCTACAATTGGCACCCGCGTGGTTTTCATTGGCCGGTAATACTTACTAATTGCTATCTATATTTCACTTTTTCTGCTTCCTGTGAGTTGTCACTGGGTCGTGACACTTGTTGGAGGGGGGAGGTAGCCTGTTTTTGGCTGACGTGTGTTTTTTTTTTGTTGTCAAGGTAATATTGCTGGTTTAAATGTATCATGGGAAACTTTTTGGAATTTCTGGTCAGTCTGGTGTGTCATGCTATGCGGTGGAGATGAGTGGATGAGACAATGTTATTCATTTGAAGTTTAGATTTAGTTTATTGCACGCTAGGTGTGGATCATCAGGAAAGCTCGGTGAGTGGCCAATTTTTTATTTTTATTTTGATATTTGTGTTAGCTTGAACATGGACCCATCTGGACGGGTAGACGAATTCCTGTCGCAGATTGGCACAGCCCTGCAGGGGATGCAGGAGGAGATGACGAATGTGATGGTTGGGCCACCACCGCCCGCAACTCCGGGTTCTTCTGGTCGGATGCGTTATTCGACTCCTTATGGGGCAACAGCTGAGTCCGATGACGAGCTGTTCCATAAGAAACCGGTGGTGTTACCGGATTGGTATAATAACGATGGTAAGACAGATTTCGAAGATTGGGTGGAAAGAGTGCGAATTGTGCAGAGGGTGAACCATTGGTCAGAGGAGCAGCTAATGAGTTTTGTGCCCTTGCGACTTAAGGACGATGCTTTTCGTGTTTACAAAGACATGCATGATTTTGAGAAATGTAATTTCGATACCTTTTGTGAAACTTTCAGGCTGCGGGGTTGCCCTGCTGATGTGAAGGTATTCAAGGCCAGACTGGCGGCGCGGCGTAAGCTTGAAACAGAGACTTACGTCCAATTGGCCGCAGACATCCGTCGTCTGGTCTTGAAGGCCTTTCCATCGGCAGGAGTGGCGATACGGGAAGAGATGGCGGTGGACTACTTTACTCAGGCACTAACCGATAGGGAAGTTCGGCTCCAGGTCAGGCGGGCCGACTGCGACACCTTGGACGATGCTTTGTCTAGGGCGCTGGCTGAGGAAAGTTTCCAAAGGGCCGAGAAACCTGGAGAGGCTAGGAAGGGTCCCCAGAAGGTGAACATGACGAGGCCGGGTGTCGCAGACGGACCGTCGGGACCTGGTATGCAGAAGCAGATAGACGCGCTTTCGAAAAAGCTAAATGACGCGCTGGTTGCTCTCGGTCAGATTAGTACAGCCCCTGGTAGGAGGGCTCGGCATTGTACGTATTGTGGTCGTGATGGTCATGAGATGGGTTTCTGTTTTAAAAGGAGACGTGACCAAGAACTTGAAGCTCAGCAACAGCAGGGACTGCCCACCCAAGGTAACACAAATCCTCAGTCAGGACCTTCTCAGGGGCCTCTGGGCCCTGGTTTTCATCCTGGTCCTAATCCTGGACCTAATCCTGGACCTGGTACGGGAAATCCACATTTTTAGATGGGGCTGGCTCTTCTGAACTGAACCCTGAGAGGGGTCAGCCTGAGGCTTTTGATTATGTGCGGGGGCAATCTGCACATGTTAGAATTTTGATGCATGGGGTAGAGTTCATGGCTTTGCTGGATACAGGTTCAACTTGTACAATTATTTCAGAAGATTTACATCAGAAAATGAATGTGTCTGGTGGGGCGCCTTTGATGCCATATGATATGGAAATTTTGAATGCATCTGGGGGTACCTTGCCAGTCTTAGGAGAAATTAATGCTAAGTTGGAGTTTCCAGATTTGCCAAGTCCTCGTCCTGGTAGACAGCATACTTTTGTAGGGCCAGTGGTAGTTGCCGCTGTGCCTGGGTTGTGTGTCTTGGGGATGGATTTTCTTTCACCAATGAAAGCTTCCCTGGATTTAGGACATAGATTGTTGCGATTGTTTTGTGGGTGTGTGCCCATTCATTATAACCAACCTGACTTGGCATTTTCTTGTTACAGGGTTTTTGTCGGGGAGACTACCACCATACCACCATCGTCGGAAGTTGTGTTGACTGGGAGAATTAGAAGAAGGGGCGCGCTGCGGTTGCAGGAGGGAATGATGGAAGGTGTGCATCATGGTTTTTCGTTGTCCGGAAACAGACCATTGGTGGCCAGGTCGGTGGTCTCCGTCGACAAGAACGCTGTACCAGTACGACTGATGAATGTTCACAAGGAACCATACATTTTGCAAAAAGGTCAGTGTATTGCTATATTACAACCTTTTGAGTCGCAGCAGGAGACTGATCTCAAGGTTGGTGAAACTGAAGATAAGTTGTCAGAACCTTTGCAGAAGTTGTATGAAGAGAGTCTTGGTGAACTTGATGAGGCACAGGCCGCTGATTTGTACAAGCTGTTGCTGAAGAATGAACATGTGTTTTCTAAGGGTGACATGGACTTGGGTCGTACAGATGTAGTCAGACATAGTATAGATACTGGGGATTCTCCTCCTTTGCGAGAACCAGTGCGCCGGTTACCTATTCATAAGTATGCTGAGGCTGAGAAATGTGTACAGGATATGTTGAAGCAGGGGGGTGATTGAGCCTTCAAGCTCTCCTTGGAGAAGTGGGGTAGTATTGGTGAAGAAAAAAGATGGCAGCACTAGGTTTTGTATTAATTACAAGAAACTGAATTCGGTCACCAAGTTTGACAGTTACCCTTTGCCCAATATTACTGATAACTTAGACGCTTTGAGAGGGGCCAAGTGGTTTTCAACTCTAGATTTAGCTTCCGCTTATTGGCAATGTGAAATGGATCCTGATTCGGCTGCTAAGACTGCCTTCTCAGTGGGACGCCATGGGCTATATCAGTTTACTAGGATGCCATTTGGACTTTGTGGGGCCCCAAGTACTTTTGAGCGTTTAATGGAGTTGGTTTTGGCTGGGTTGCAGTGGGAGATTGCCATAATTTATTTGGATGATGTGGTCATTTTTTCGTCAACATATTCTCAGCATCTTGCAGATATCCAGAAGGTGTTTGACCGTTTGGGAGCTGCCGGGTTGAAACTGAAGTGTAAGAAGTGTTTGCTGTGTAGACGTGAAGTGGAGTACCTTGGTCATGTGGTTGGTAGGGATGGAGTAAAGACATCTTGGTCCAAGATACAGAAGGTAAAAGAATGGCCGAGGCCTAAAACTGTCACCCAGCTGAAGAGTTTCTTGGGCCTTTGTGCGTATTATCGTCGTTTTGTGCTACGGTTTGGGGAGATTGCTACCCCGTTATATAAATTGACAAAGAAACAGGTGGATTGGGTATGGACAGCTGAGTGTGAACGTGCATTTGAATTGTTGAAGGAAAAGTTGTGTACCGCTCCGGTGTTAGCCTATCCTGATCCAAGGAAAGAGTTTATTTTGGATACGGATGCTAGTGGTCATAGTATCTCTGGAATCTTAGGACAGGTGAATGAGACTGGGGGTGAACAAGTTGTGGCTTATGGCAGCCGGGTTTTGTCGAAAGCTGAGAGAAACTACTCTGTCACACGCCGTGAACTGCTGGCGGTAGTTTATTTCATCAAGCAATTCCGACATTACCTGGTGGGGAAGGAGTTCGTACTGAGAACAGATCATGGTTCCTTACGCTGGCTGTTTAATTTTAAAGACCCAGAAGGTCAGGTTGCTCGCTGGTTGGAGTATTTGGCTTCATTCCGGTTTAAGATTATGCATAGGCCAGGTGAGAAGCATGTAAATGCGGACAGTTTAAGTAGATATCCCCTGGAGGAGGGTGAAGAGCATGAACATTCCATTAGTGAACCAATAAGTGACATTCAAGAATCAATTATAGAGGATCTGAGTACCCAGGTGGAAGCTGAGGAATGCACTCGTACATGTAGTTTAGCTAGCCCTGAGTCTGAGTTTTGTCGTGTTTTGAGAATAGATGTTGATGCTCCTGCAGGTATAGTGGAGGCGCAGAAAGCTGATGGTGACCTAAAGACTGTTCGGAAGTGGTTGGAAGCTGGAGAACGTCCGCCGAAATCGAAGTTGCTCCAGTTCTCATTCGCCCTTCGTCGTTGGTGGTCGGTGTTTGGTCAGTTAGAACTGAAGAATGATTTGGTTTACTACAGATGGGAGTCAATGAGAGAGAACAGTAGTGAACTTCGTGTAGTGGTTCCTGATAGTATGAAATTAGAAATTTTCCGATTGGGACACTCTGATAACACAGCTGGTCATTTTGGGGTGCATAAAACCCTAAGGCGTATACGTCAGACTTTCTATTTTACAGGCTTGGATGCGTTTGTGAAGGAGCAGATCAAGAAGTGCAGGACATGTGAGCGGCGTCGTAGTCCGATACCTCATAGGCGAGCACCTCTTCAGGACATGTTGGTTTGCAGACCGCTTGATAGGATTGGAATGGACATCGTTGGACCGTTTCCGGCTGGTAAAGATTACAATCGCGTGATTTTGGTCGTCCAGGACTATCTGACAAAGTGGGTAGAATTGTATCCTTTACCTTGTCAGGAGGCTGCTGTGGTAGCCAGAGTTTTAGTTGACAATTTCATCACTAGGTTCGGAATCCCATGGAGCTGGCATTCTGATAAAGGGCCTAATTTTGAGTCGAATCTTATGTCTGAGCTTGCTAAGATTTTAGGAATCTTGAAAACCCGAACTACGAGTTACCACCCACAAGGTGATGGTTTGGCAGAACGATATATGAGAACACTTTGCACGGCTTTGTCGAAGTTTGTTGATGATCATCAGAGAGACTGGGTGGAATACTTGCCAATGATTCAATATGCTTACAATTCTAGCGTCCAGGAGTCCACTGGTTTCACGCCTGCACGGTTGATGTTGGGACGAGAGATGGTGACGCCGTTGTCGTTCGTTGCTGGTAGACCACCTGGTGAGCCGTGTGATGACGTTGGTACTTACGCAGAGGATGTTGAGCAGAGAATGAGGTCGGCTTTTGACATGGTTGAGGAGAGTTTGGGTGCCGCACACAAGAGACAGAAAGTGGTGTACGATTCGAGGAAGCATGGGAAAAAGTTCGAGTTAGGAGATCGTGTTTGGTTGCATTCGCCGGCGGTCAAGCGTGGATTGAGTCGGAAGTTGCATAAGCCGTGGACTGGACCATTCGTGATAGTGAAAGTGCTATCAGACGTGAATTTTAAGATTCAGCTGGAGGGCGGACGCAAATCGTACGTAGTGCATTTCAATAGGCTAAAACCGTGTTACTCAGATCAAGTGGCGCCTGAGCAGTTGTCTCAGTCAAATACTGAGCAAGCGGCTGCTGCTGTTGAACCGCGTGATGTGACTGTGACTGTTCCAGAATCTGGGAGAGATGTACCAGGAGAAGTGGAGTGGCAGGATGATGCGATAGACTTTGACCCGGAGGATGTGGAAGTGGAAACCGAGCCTGTGGTTGTTGTGCCTGCGGTCTCGCCAATCCGTACTAGGAGGGGTCGGAAAATAGAACTGCCATTTCGATTTCGAAATGATTTTGTAATGAGATGCAGAAATTTCAGCCTTTCCAGGGTCAACCTTGAAGGGACGTGATGGAATCATAGTAATTTAGATAATTTCTGTCATTTTCCAGGTTTAGGAGATGAGATGGGAAACTGAAGAGCATATAGTAATTTTTCTGCTTGTTTTCCAGATGTGTCGTGATGTTTGGTGACTTTGTATTTGAACATGTTTTGATATTTTGTGCATTTTTGATGTCATGAGGGCATGACATTTTTAGAGGGAGGGGGGGTAGTTGTAACGGAAGTCGTTATGGGCCTTGCATGGTTAATGGTTATGTCATAATTTTGACCTGGTTTGCTTGGGCCTATAATTTGGTAATCTCCTGAGGTATTTTCAAGTGATGATCGTTGGTCTCCTTTGTGTTCTGGGCTAATGATTTTAGCTTCTTTTGTGTGGCTTACTTTGTAATAGGGTTGGTGAATTCTGGCTGTTACGGCAGGCATTGGTTCGTTGAGATGAGGTAATCTTTCTGTATAAAACTGGGCCCTAGCTTTGATCAGTGTCCATACCTAGCGCGCTTGCTACCAGACGGGTAGACCTTTTCTTTCTGTGATTTTGCTTGGTTCCTATGGCTGAGTAGAGCCTACATTTTTGTCTCATCTCTCTGAACCGCTGCATGGTGTGACACGCCCAATCTTCACCATGTATGTCATGTACATGGGAACGTTTGCTGACTTTTGGCTTTTCTTGTGAGTATAAACCCTCAAATTCCGAGTTCCGTATTTCTGCCATGTGACCTATAATTTTACCCCCTTCGTGTGCCTCTAGGGCTGGGTTTGTCAATATCCTGTTATGGCCAGACTGACCGGGTTTTCCTGAGGTTTCTCTTAGTTTGTTTGAGTTGGAACTTTGTGTGAAGAAGCTGGGCAAAGTTGCCCACAATTCCTGTCCGACATGTCATGATCATGTCACTTGTTTTATACTGGATTTTGATAGTGTTTAATCTTGTTCTGACTTCCCTGCTTGGCATAGGTTTTGAGTTACATAATCAGAAAGTGATTCCAGGTGATACAAGTTCTGGGGAATCTTAGTTCGGAGTGTTCCATGTCTTGGTTGGTGAACTGTTTTGGGCCACCCTGTATAGATTTACATTGGCTTTGGTTCATCTGACTGGTACTTTGATTAATAGGTGATTTCTCCTCCAATTAGATGTCGTTTTGACAGGGGAATTTAGGCTTCTGGGTTGTTGGTAGAACAAGTGTGGTGAGAAGGAATTTGGGTAACCTGGGGTCATATCTGGTTGGCCATGCAGTTTATTGGGTTGGATGAATGTGAAGTGAAATCTGGAATCTAGTTTGTTCATAATAAACATATTTTGGGTATATTCTAGCGCTTATAATTTATCGGTCAATGCACACCCCCACAAACTCTGGTTCTCGTCAACGCTGGTGAAGGTTCATTCATTTTGCCAGGGGTTGACGGGAACTCATTAACGACAATTCCATTCACAAGGACGGTCGTTACAGAAGTATCAAAATGAATCACAAACTAGAACTAGCTCTATTTAGCTATAGTTGCGTGAAAAATTCGGGTGAGCGGCGTACATTCTGCACCCTAGCGGCCAATAATTAAACTACTTTCAGCTGTCTGCTCCGGTCTCGTTAGGGAGTTTTTCCCAAATGTACGCGATGGTGACGTGCCCCATTAACAGGACGTAACGTCTATTTTAAAATGCGTTTCCAAAGTGAATGCATGAGGACAATCCATTTAAGTGTCGTATATCACTGGAAACGCCCGATTCCCGTGAATAAGGACAATCACAATGTATTACATTACCAAAACAAAAATGTGTCGGAAGGAACTATATGGATGGTCCCATCGCACCCCCCCCCCTCCAGCAGTATGACACAGAAGGGCTAGTTGACTGTCCACCCGGGGGGGGGGGGGGGGGTTGGGGGGAGCTTCCCCCCAACGCACTGGTAAAAACCTATGTCGACGGAGGGGGGATTGGGGGGTGTCCCCCCATTGTAACAGCTGTAGTTGTTAGAGCTTGCACTTAACATATGCTCGTAGGGGGGTTCGGGGGAGCTCCCCCGACCTAAAGGGGGGCTCACTAAGTCCTTGACTTTACATATTAAGACCCCCTTTAGGAGGGGCTCTTAAGATACACGTGTGTGCGGGAGTATATAATGTAAATGAAGTGAAATAAAGAGAGTAAATATTGTATATCCAACAAACAATTTTTTTTGGTTTTTCAAAATGGCGCTGAATAAATAAATCAGACCAGTTGTAGCGCTGAATTATAAATCAGACCAGTTGTAACAGGTTACGAGAACATCTAATTTAAATCTTCATGGGAATTCGCTACATATGCCTTAAAAATTGGTCAATTACATTAATATTTTTATTAGAGAAATATCCGTCCTAAATAATGACAGAAAAGGGTGGTTTTATATCAATTTTGTGTCGACATGGTCGAGGTCACGTGACATAAACAAAACAATCGCACAGACCCGTCCAAAAAAGGCACTTTAAGAAAAACAAATACGTTTTCCCTGCTTAAAACCACACTGACGACTAAGTTATATTGGTCTACTGCCCAAATCTGAAGTATCAAATTGAATTACAAACTAGAACTAGCTCTATTTAGCAAAAGTTGCGTGAAAAATTCGGGTGAGCGGCGTGCATTCTGCACCCTAGCGGCCAATAATTAAACTACTTTCAGCCGTCTGCTCCGGTCTCGTTAGGGAGTTTTTCCCAAATGTACGCGATGGTGACGTGCCCCATTAACAGGACGTAACATCTATTTTAAAATGCGTTTCCAAAGTGAATGCATGAGGACAATCCATTTAAGTGTCGTATATCACTGGAAACGCCCGATTCCCGTGAATAAGGACAATCACAATGTATTACATTACCAAAACAAAAATGTGTCGGAAGGAACTATAATTACTATATGGATGGTCCCATCGCACCCCCCCCCTCCAGCAGTATGACACAGAAGGGCTAGTTGACTGTCCACCGGGGGGGTTTGGGGGGAGCTTCCCCCCAACGCACTGGTAAAAACCTATGTCGACGGAGGGGGGTTTGGGGGGTGTCCCCCCATTGTAACAGCTGTAGTTGTTAGAGCTTGCACTTAACATATGCTCGTAGGGGGGTTCGGGGGAGCTCCCCCGACCTAAAGGGGGGCTCACTAAGTCCTTGACTTTACATATTAAACTCGAAGGCGCTTATGAACTCGTTGTGACAACATTATTGTCTGTTTTGAAAAAGATGAGCAATTTGACCAGCAAGTTGTCACAACCTGGTTGCTGCCAGTGAAGACAACCCGATCGTGCACGTGCTGCCATCTGTTGTCGATACCCTGTACCAGCGATGTCCTTGCTCCGCCATTGAAAATTAATTTGCTGGTTTGTGTAAGATGTTGTCCGCAAGTTGTACGAAGATTTCGTCAGTTTTATTGAGGGTAGGGCAAATGTTTCTTGTTGTGTTCATTCGTGAGAAACTGTAGGTGAACTGTGTAACGCAAAGTGGGTTCATTTGTGTCTAAACCGCATTCAATGCTTTCAAGTTCCCTGTACATTTTGTAGGCCTAGACTGGAGTAGATGCTGATGTCATACATTGTGACTGTCATATGCCATGGCAAGCAAATTGATCATTCATTCTATATTTGCAGGCGGGATGTGGCCCAAAGGGAGTCCGTGTCATACCAGCCCTGAATCAGGGTCTTTCTAGGGGTTATGCAAGTGACACAGGTAGGCATATAATATATTGTGCAATGATCTCGGGACTGACTAGATCATTACCTCTCCCCCTCCCCCCTCCAGCACTGCCAGTGCCACATGCTGCTGGCTCCTCAAGGCTCAATCAAGGCAGATTCAGGTAGACTGAAAACAGGTTTTATGGCCTCGTTGAAAAAAGCTGCAATAGGCCACATTGAGGGTGACGACAAGAGGGGCCATGTCTCTTACTCAAATGATAAGAGGGACTGACCAACTGAACTGTCTTGAGTGTGTGTCCATCATGAAATGCAGAAAACTAGCTTCTGCTCTTAGATTTCTAACTCCAGACTTTAAAGAACCTAAGGCTTATTCGGACTGACTGTTTGATCTCATATAATCCCACTTTCAGATACTGATGTTGTAGTGATAGGATCCGGTCCAGGAGGTTATGTAGCCGCCATCAAAGCTGCCCAACTTGGCATGAAGGTTCGTGTTGACTAATGAGGTTCTGAGCTGTACTTAGTCTGTCGGACATGTCCAAAGTTTCAAGCTGTTTTTAAAAACGTTTGGCTTTGGATGGTGAACCTCAACCACTTGTCAATGTCACTTTATTGATTTGGGACTTGACAAACCTGTCATGATCTTGGAAGTCTGATTCATCACACAGGAAAAGGCATGGTCATATCATCCGAATGGTTTAGACATTTAGGTAATTATCTTGTCATTTCTTTGTTTTCCAGACAGTATGTGTAGAGAAGGCTGACACACTTGGTGGGACCTGTCTTAATGTCGGCTGTATCCCTTCCAAAGCTTTACTCAATAATTCACATTTTTACCACATGGCTCATTCGAAGGATCTCGCCAACAGGGGCATTACATGTAAGTAATAACATTTCAATATTTGTCCATAGCCAGTTTTTTCTCCCACTCCAGATACTGAGATAGGGTTGAACTGTTGTCACATTGAACGACCAGAATGCAGGAATCAGAGCACGAACTTGATAAATCAGGCTGCCAACTTGGTAACAGAAATAAACAATCAGATGGACATACATAGTACATTAACTTGACAAAGCATACTGTGTTTGCAAAATGGTGTGTTTGGAAAATCTCCTATTCAATTTAAAAAAAATGAACGACTGAACATGGAGTTACTGTTATTTTCAGTTGACAACCTCACTTTGAACCTTGACAAAATGATGGAACAGAAAACAAAAGCTGTCAGTGGTTTAACTGGCGGAGTTGCACATCTTTTCAAACAAAACAAGGTGAGCACCCTTTAAGTGATTTTATCCAACTGGCAGAATGGTTTCAGTACCCTATTGTCTGTTCTAGTAGGTTCATGATGGTCATGGTAATTGTCAGTGAGGGGTGGGTACAAGGGGGTCATGTTGGTGGTTTTGAACAATTTTGACACATTCTGTGATTCTGTATGAACTTTGCAGGTAACACATATCCAAGGCCATGGCAAAGTCAGCGGACCAAATGAAGTGACAGTCTTGAAACAAGATGGGACAGAGGAGAAGGTGGCAGCAAAAAATATCCTTATTGCAACTGGTTCAGAAGTCACACCATTTCCAGGAATTGATGTAAGAAGCTTTTGCTGCAATTCTGTCCTCTGATAAGCTTTCCATTAGATCTTTTGCACCCAGATGGATCATAATTTCAAACTGATGTTAAAGACCAGCTCTTTGACTTTCTGTGTGTGAATGATGATAATACATTTAGTATGGTGCTTGGTTTTTTTTGCTGTTTTACAGCAACTTCAGTTGTTTCAAAACAATTTTCCTATCCTCCTTTCAGATTGATGAGGAGACAGTTGTGTCATCAACTGGGGCTTTGTCACTGAAGAAAGTCCCAGAGAAAATGATCGTCATCGGGGCTGGTGTCATTGGAGTTGAACTGGTGAGTCAATTCATCAGCTTGTACTTTGTAACTGAGGAAAGTTAGGAGAAAACGGTTGTACATGTATTTGGGGCTGGTCGAAATTAGTAAGCAGATTATTGTGTAGGGCATTTGATAGGTTGACTCCTTTGAGACGGGTCATTTGAGAGGAATGTATTGTTCAGTGATAAAGAAGTTGGATTTTTCAGAATGCCCTACCTTTATACATTGTACACATGGATAAGCGAAAGTAGATCTCAGACTTCCTTCTTCTTTGCTTTGATTGAGTATTTAACCTCGCCTACTCTTTTTTCAGGGCTCAGTGTGGAGCCGGCTTGGTTCAGAGGTCACCTGCATTGAATTCTTGGGCCATGTCGGTGGTATGGGCATCGATATGGAGATCGCTAAGAACTTCCAACGCGTTTTAACCAAACAAGGACTCAAATTCAAGCTGAACACCAAAGTCACGACTGCAGTTCGAGAGGGCTCAAATATCAAAATCAATTTCGAAAGCGTGAAAGATGGAAAGACAGATTCAGTTAGTATAGCCTAGGCCTCCGCATTGACTCCTTGGACTGTCAAGAATCCATTCACTTTTGCTTGACCGGTGATGAATGTAGTTCTAGGGTGTGTGAGATTTGACATGCTAGTAAAGTTGGAGCTTGAATCGGTTTCATAAAACCAGATTCGAAAGTCGACACCAAAAGTTTTGTAAATTTCTTAAACGCGTTAAATAATCATCGGAATTCATTGGCTATGTTTACAGACATGAACTGCCAAGATTAAAAATGGAGAAGATAAAGATTCAATACTCTTATGTTTTTGTTCTGTTTTGTTTACAGATAGATTGTGATACTCTCCTAGTCTGTATTGGACGGCGACCGTACACCGATCAGCTTGGTCTTGAAAGTGTTGGAATTACAACAAACCAGAGGGGACAGATACCAGTCAATTCAAGATTCCAGACGTCAGTGCCAAGGTAAGAGAAAGACAAAACTATCTTGCCCTGAAGATTTTCTAATAGCTCACATTATCAAAGCAGGGACTTGTGGTCATGGATTTTCTTGGCGTTGGCAAAATAAAGCAACATGTAGATCACCATACTGTGCTGTTAGGACCACTGGGCCCGGGCAACCAGCTGCTATCCGTAAAAAATGCATTTCTGAGGTATTAATCTATTCACACTAAGGAAATATACAAGTTTAATCATTTTGTTTCAGCGTGTATGCTATCGGTGATGTGATTGCTGGGCCCATGTTGGCGCACAAGGCTGAAGATGAAGGGATCATCTGTGTTGAGGGTATGTGTGGTGGTGTTCCCCACATCGACTACAACTGCGTGCCCTCCGTCATCTACACCCATCCTGAGGTTGCCTGGGTAGGCAAGACAGAGGAACAACTGAAGGAGGAGGGGGTACCGTACAAGGTTGGAAAGTTCCCGCTGGTGGCCAACAGTCGTGCTAAGACGAATTTCGATACTGACGGTTTAGTTAAAGTTCTAGGACATAAAGAGACAGATAGATTGTTAGGTTGCCATTTTATTGGATCAGTAAGTTTCATTTTTCATGTGTCTGTAGGACAAAACCTGGTACAACAAAGTGCAGACAAATTGCATGCCAAGGTCAAATGGCGGTCTCCCAAAAATGGACAGAATTGCCACTTTTGCAGCCTTGCCCTCAGAAATTTATCATTGCCATACTTTAATTTGAAACGGGACTAATATTTGATAGAATAAAGCAAAAGGACTACTCAGCTTGAATTTTTGTCTGCTCTGTCTTTCAAGATTTACCTGATTGATATTGATACGTCCAATTGCAGGTTGCTGGTGAACTCATCAATGAAGCCTGTTTAGCAATGGAATATGGGGCATCGTGTGAAGATGTTGCCCGAGTGTGTCATGCCCATCCGGTAAGTTCTTGGACTGACAAACATTGTTTGTCAGATTCTTATTGGAGTTGACACTGCAGCTGTGGTAGAATAAGGACATCCACGCAACGACAATCAATTTATCACCCTTTTGAAAGGAAATATCACCTGTTATGCTTGTCTTATATTCTATTTCTTTTGATTTTGCAGACTGTCTCAGAAGCGCTTAGGGAGGCTAATCTAATGGCATATTGTGGGAAAGCGATCAACTGTTGAACTGTATAGAAAAGCTATGAAATGATAGCATTGACTTTCATGGACTTGTGTACTTTCTATTTTATTCACAGATTTGGGAATTAGTTCAGGATTATCACTGATACAGCCTGAACTATTTCTTGTGATCGATGTGGCACTGTCGAAACATAATTGGCCCAAATTTTGTCATCAGATCCTCGGACAGTTTCTAATTAAAAAGGCTAATGTATAAACAAGCCTCTTGTTTTTGTGCTAAGGCTACACTCTGACATACATATACCTTCCATTTTTGAAGCCAAGTTAGGAATCTGCCATTTTGATTAGGTGGGTGACAGAGTTGCGATGGGCTGAGGTAAAAGGGGTACGCCATTCGTATTTAACTGTGGGTCAGGAATACATCTGTCCACACATTGGCAAGGTTGAAATATACATTTCCTGTTGCCTTGTTGCATGTACAGCTTTGAAAATCTTGTGTTGCATTAGCTGGCTTTGATAGGCTGGCAGTTCAGCCCATGAAGCTCTGCACTTACATGTAGTGTGCTCCATGTAAATGAAACGTTGGAGAACTTTTCAGATCGAGTGACAATCTGAAAAGATGTCAAACTTTAAAAAGTACTGGTATAGATACATGTATAAGAGCTTGGTGTGTTTAAATAGTATAGTGGCAAGTAAGCCAAAGTAGGCCTAATAATGACAAATCAGTGTTTCTCAATGTGTTAATCTTTGTAATATCATTGTACAATAAAATTGTATTGAATTGTTGACATCTGTGAATTTTAGTCAGTTATGTGGCTAGCTTTCACATTATTTCTGTCTTTTGGACTTTGCCACAACCAACCAGACAGACCAATTATGTCCTCTTCGGACGTTTAGCTCGTTTGGCTTACGACAGATGGCGACACTGAAAACTTCGTCTGCACTCTGACAGAAGTACCACGTCACATGAGTTCATTTACTTCCGGGTTTGCAAATTTGTTGTTTTCTAGCTGGAAAACAGTTTCAAAGTACCCATAAGTGTGGGGAATAATGTTTTCTCGCTTTAGAAACGTTGTAGCTAACGTTATGGGCGGGATAGCAGCCGTTCCTCACCACACTGAGATTGTGACAGACCCAGAAGGCATGGAGTTGAAGTACAGATACAACCGTCCAGAGTTCATGCAGTTGACTGATGATGAAGTACAGGTTTCTGCTGATCATCATACCAGGCCTGTGCTGGTACCAAGAGACATGTCGAAACTCTTGTGGCATTCAGGATATGCTGAGTAAGTGTGAAATAATTCTGCTGTTCGTCGATCAATCGGTAACCAAATGCCGGCTACTAGTCGGCCTATCCCGTTTTGTTGTGATTTAGATACAATCAGACTTCACCGTGATTTGGTTCATTCAAGCTAAACCGTGATTGTACAATTAATCCTGCTTTAATGTGATTCGGCAATCACGTTTTTGTGTGAATTTACACGATCATGTTTTTATGTGATATAAGCAATCTGGATAAAGCGTGACAAAGGAACAATCACGGTTTTTTGAGTTGGCCCTAGGCCTAACTGTTGTGTCAGAGGGAAGACAATGGGATTGGCGGCATGTTTTTTCCGAATGATGCCATTAGTCCTCATCATTTTGTACTTTTTACCTTAGAGTAACCCCTCTATGTTTTCACAATAGGCCCGCTGGGTTATGTGCAGCAGTTGTTGGCCCAAAATATGCCAAATAAATTTTAGAAGAAAAC
The DNA here is from genome assembly GCF_910592395.1 of Lineus longissimus. Lineage (NCBI taxonomy): Eukaryota > Metazoa > Nemertea > Pilidiophora > Heteronemertea > Lineidae > Lineus > Lineus longissimus. Next base: position 4,221,589 of record NC_088314.1, read on the forward strand.
TTTTTCATGGCTATCACTCTCTTTCATTTCAACTACATAATTGAGTGAGATAGTTGTCAGCCACAGAACTATTCATAGATCAGTTTGTATGTGAAGAAGAGGGAAATCCATTTGACCTAATTTCAAGGGCATTGATAGGCCTAAAGTCATGACAGTAGGATGTGAAAGTGCTTGGTGAAAAGAAACTTTATCACAAGACCAACTTTTCAAAACTGAAAGCTTTTTCCTTTCAAATTATCAAAATTAGTTTACACTGTTTCCCTACTTTATCATATTGGCTGTTTTAGCCTTATATAATTGTCAGGAAAGGGCTAATTGAATGGCATTGAGGTCAAGTCAGAATGCTGAATAGGCTGTGACTGTAGGCTACCATAGAATAGGAACTGGTCCAAATTGGAGACCCATATCATTATAAAGCACCAGCATATATAGGCCTGTGTCAATGATGTGATAAGTAACTGAGGGTTAAGGTCATGTTTTGCGGCGTCTGCATGACAGGATGGTCAATTTCATTCAAATTGAATCCATCTTTTTATTCAGAGTTATAAATGCTGGTAAAAGTTCGAAAAATGAGGACCAAGCTGGTCACACCATTCTTCATATCAAGAGAGACTGCTATTCACCCACAACCAGTGACACAGCTTCCATATCAAGTCCATTTGGTGCCGGTCCTCCCCCACTGCCAGGCAAACAAAGGCCAATAGTTGGAGAGAATTCCGATGCTGTGATTGAACACACCAAGCAGGTTATTGAAGTGAGTATGCCAATTAACTGGGGTCGCTGTTCTTTAAAGGAGGATGGAAGTAGCAAGAGTTAATGCCTGGTGGTGACTGGCGGTTTTGTCATGTACCTCTTTTTTCCATCCCCAGAAACACTCCCAGAGAACTACAATGTTTCCCAGTCTGACTTACAAATAAAAAAACGGTGTGCATGATTTGTGAAAATAGCCTTCTCTCTTTCAGGAAGATGAGTCTATTCATGCGCCTTACTTTGCCATATTTGACGGACATGCCGGAACCGGAGCTGCATTAACAGCTGTCAATCTCCTTCATCGGCATGTTGAGGTAAGTCTGTAATGTTCTACCGTAAACCTCTAATTTTTGCGGCCGTTGTATTTTTGCTGATTTTGCAACCAATAACTTGTTATGATCTTATTGATTTTTATCTTTTTTTCAGGAGAAACTTAGTGCTGTGAAACCACTGATTATGAAAAAGTATTTGGGTCAACAGATGAATGGTTCCTATGATGATTACAACAAATTTGGACCAGCTTCCAAAGAAATTACAATAGATAATCTCGTTATTGGTGCTTTAGAGACTGCCTTCCTTGACATGGTAAGAAATCACTTCTTTTTGTGGGCATAATATATTATTGTGTAAAATAAGTACTGGTTTAATGTTGAGCTCTGTATTGGAATAAAAAGTAAGGTAGGAATGGTTACAATGCATGTTTCAGTTATAATTTCTTTTATTTCGTTTTTCTGTAGGATGCTCAAATAGCCCGGGAAAGGACTACCTTCAAGATACCTGGTGGGTGCACAGCTCTAGTGGCTCTCTTCTTCCTTGGCAAACTCTATCTTGCGAATGCTGGAGATTCAAGGTATGTGCACAATGTATGATTTGAAAAGAACGTTTGCGAAATATAATGAAGTTGATATAATGCTTCAAACCATATGACCAAGGTGGACATCTGATTTTCAAAATTCTTTTTTTCAGAGCTGTGATCTGTCGAGGGCAAGAAGTGATAGAGATGTCGCATGACTTTACACCTATCTCAGAACGGAAACGTCTGCAATATTTAGTAAGTTTCCAGTCCAAGTCCTCAGAAATTTAAAAGTACCAGAGGAGCCTCATAGCACAATGGTTTTGAACAGTAGGGTTTGATTAGCAGCCAGATCCATCCATCTGAGAGAACTGGCCTTGGCGTCAACTACCGAAAATTCATCGTCTCTCACTTTAGCCATGAAGGGATAGGCATAATGTTGCCTTATGTTGATATTTACTTGTGTTTTTACTTTCAGGCCTACCTCCAGCCCGAACTCTTAGCTAATGAATTCACATATCTGGAATTTCCACGCAGGGTGCACAAGCGAGATGTTGGTAAACGTATGCTCTATAGAGATGCGGAAATGTCTGGCTGGTGAGGAGACATTTGAAATATGGCAATGCAAAAAAATTGAGTATTATCATGTTCTTCTATTCCAAAGAGCAGATATATAGTAATACATACTATTAGTACCGAGTTTCAGGAATTCCTATGCATAATAACTGCACTATTGTGTATAACTGCATTCCTAATTCCTGGGCCACTAGTAATTACAAACGACTTTAACAGCTGCTTGTCTTTTTTTAAGGGCATACAAAACAATAGCAGAGGATGACTTGAAATTCCCTCTCATCTTTGGTGAAGGGAAACGCGTAAGTTTTGATTATCATCTAGTATGTTCACTACGTTTTGCAAAATAGTATCAAGTCGTTATAACATTTAGCTGTTCAGGCAGATCTGTCATTCAACTGCTGGAAAGCATCGTGATCTACCCCAGATGAATCTCACGTTCTTGTGAATTGGTAGGGTTTCAGCCTTATATACCATAGATGTTCCAAACCCAGGTACTCTCCGTGTCATGGGGGAAACCTCTCCCTTCACCTGTATAGTGTATCCACATCTGGTTTCAACCTACCTAGCCTCCTATACCTAGTCCACATATCAAGACTAAATGCAACAAGACAGGTGTATTCACATTTCATTTTCCAATTTTGAATTGCAGATTGTGTCATATTCAGACATATACAACAGGTGCATTTTCTCTTTGTATCTGACTGAATAATTTGGATACACTGAGTGAAGATTATTAGGCTCGCGAAAATAAAGTTGTTTACAATATCAACGGTTTTGTGCGTTTTTGATCTTGTCCACCTGGCTCCAGCCTGTAGTCTCCCTTAATCCCTTTTGGTGATGGTGTTTTATGTGTTCCTTTCATTGTCATTTTCATCAGTCTACTTTTCAGTCGCGCGTTTTGGGGACGATAGGTGTGACCCGAGGCTTAGGCGACCATGATTTACAAGTGTATGACTCAAAGATACATGTCAAGCCATTCCTTTCACCAATACCTGAGGTAGGTTAGACTAGAATACTACAGGGATACATGTACAGTAGACGGCTTCAGTTTCTGATACAAGATCAAAATGGCCGCATTTTGAAAACGGATGTCCCGTGACCTGTTGTCAGAAAGGCGATGAAACTTACATGTACTGTCTTTGATGACGTCAACAAGAAAAAGATCACCTCATTCTTAGGCTCGTTCCCAGATAAAAATTTGAACCTCTCTTATATTGATAATTGCTCAGAGAATAATTTTGATGCTGTAAAAACTTTTATTTCAGGTTAAGGTGTTCGACCTGATGACGCAAGACCTAACAAGCGAGGATGTGATAGTTATGGCCTGTGATGGACTCTGGGATGTGATATCAAACCAAGAATGTGCAGATATTGTCAACCGAGCATTGTCACAGTCAAAGAGGGGAGATTTGAGCCGGTATGTTAGTCTCCTGAGTAATTCTTGCTATAAGATAAATAATTTGCTGATGCTGGCTCGACATCTTTGCTATACATACTCCTTTAAATTCAAACCTTGTTTGAAATTTAATAATTTCTCAATTATTGTTTCAGGTATACCTCTGTTGCTCAGGAATTGGTCGTTAGTGCCCGTGGTATGCCGAAAGCACGAAACTGGATAAAAGGGGAAGGTCAATTTGGGTCTGGGGACGATATCTCTGTATTGGTTATACCATTACTAAATTACAAACAAGGGGAACAGTCACGAGTAAATGCTGTGACACCATCCCAACCACAAAGTGACATTTCTAAAACTGCAGCAACTGGCGTTTCTAAAGCTCCAGAAAGAACTGATTCTTCTGAAGATATCTGGGTAAAAAAGAATGTTGCGGGGCCAACAGCTGGAGACACTGCTGGAACAGTTCACAATAGACCAGTTGATGCCAGGGCTGGTGCTGTAGGGGTAGTAGACATGACTCGTAATGTAAATGGATCAAAATTTTATGCAACAAAACCGCTTTCGGATGCAGGAGAGTTGAAAGACTCTGTATCGTGAGACTGGAAAGTTACCTTAGAAGTGAAAGATGACTGTTTTCAATTTCAATAGTGCCATGTAAAATGTTAATGGTGTTTGGCTGTGGAGGCTGTGCAGATGACATCACAAATAAAGTATAGATTTCAGATTTATGCCTTTCACCCACAAGAGAGGTAGTGCAGTGCGGAGACATTGATTGGAAACATGAGGAGCAGCACTTGTCTTCCAGTTGTAAAGTATTTCAGGGGAATGACATCCTTTAGGGGCATTTTAAGCCTTTATATTGTGGAATTGCCATGCATGTACGTGTAGTTGAGCACTTTGTTTATGGACTTGGGGGAGGGGAGGGACATGAAGTGCACTGCCTTCGATAATGAATCTGATGTGATACCTGTACTCGGGAGTGAGAGATTGATTGATATTTTACCTTCATTTGTAACCCAAGCGTTTTTAAATATTAATAAATTGATTATTTTGTGACATACATGTTTGTAGTGCATGGGTGCTGGCTCTGGTTGGGATTGTTACAGCCAATTATGTTTTATTCTATTGGTGCTACGCATAATAATATACAAATATGCACATATGTATTCCTCCAAGGATTTGAACAGAAAGTAGTTATTTAGTTCAGAAATTTCACAACTTTGGAAGAAATTGTATATGGTGGAATAAATATATTTCAAGTTGGCATAATTGCAGAGAATAGGTTGCTATCATTTGTAGGACAAGGTTGTCAAGTTTTAGGAAGAGAGTTTCTGTTGAGATGATAACAAGGACCGCAGAGACAAATTACATCTTTATACATCTTGTTAGATCCAGGTGCGTCTGCACTGCCAATAGAGACCCCTTTATGACAGCAGTGATATCAAATCGAAAGAAGATTGTTTTCCAAAGTATGATTCTAATATATTTGTACATGATTTCTTGGACATGTAGTGTATGAAGAATAAATTGTTAAGAGAATTTAAATTTGTGTTAGTTCTGTTCATGATATCCAATTCCTCGATCGACACGTGTAACAACGTGCGGGGGGGCAATTTACAAACTCTGTCCGTGATCACACTTTGGCCTTGAGGGGCACTGAGGAGTACATAGCAGAGAAGCCTGGTATCCTTTCCGTGATTCCTGGACCCCACTCTCTTTCTGTCATATATGAGGATATTGACGCAGCTTCTCATCTTCTAAAAGACTTTCAAGAAGTTCATCAATAAGGCTCTCACGATATCCCCGTCTTGGATATCGTCACTTTTGAAAGCACTGAGCTGCCAGAGGAGGACGTTAGCAATTGTCGTTGGGATGTACTTCCTGACGGTAGGATCTCCATGAGGCAGCTGAAAGACCATGCCGACTTTCCGGCGGTGAACATCAGTCATAAAGTCTCCTCATGCCGCCTTTCCGGCGGCGGTGAACGTGAGTCCTAGTCTTCTCCTTTCAAGGATGGACATACGGCCCAATGACGGTAGTCAGCATGCTTGCGGGCCGCAATCGTTTCACATTCTGTTGGTAGCTAGAGGACTAGATGATTGTAGTAAAATAATTCATCCAGGCATCCATAGGAACGACTTTAGAATTCCCGATCGGAAGTATAGGTCTAAGGGGCGAATGAATACCGAATAATGAACAAGTAGCCTAACCCTAACCCTAACCCTTTAAACCGATTCACAACTTATATAGTGCGGAGGAACATCCGATCGGTAATTCTAAAGTTTAGCCTAGAGAGTAATGATTGAATGGAAGAGACTGGTAAACGAGTCGAGGGTTGCTGTTCATTCTCCAGGCCGCACGTGCGTGCCGAGTCATGCAGTACCCGTGCGGCCTATACATGCTTCCCGAAATTGGTGGCTTGCATTGGAACTAACTTTTTCCCCTTGTCCGTCATCAAAGGCATTCAAGTGTGTTGGTCAACCATGACTATCTCCTTTGTCCCTCAACCATAAGGCGTAGTTTCCCCTTATGACATCACCATTTCGGACACTCAGCGCCCCACTTGCAGCAAGAGCCACTGCATGCAGTGCCATCTGTGGCGGGGGTTGAATTGAGTTAAGTCAGTCATTAGCTGAGTGGTTGGTCGTGGCCACAGTACTACTGCAGTGTCGCTGGATGTGACAGGCAAATGCATTTGAAAAGACAGGCTAAATGTGTACAACCCATCATGTGGTGTTAAAACCTTGCGGGTCAAGGTGGTATGGCATGAGTGAAAGCTTCCAGAGAAGTAATCTGAATGTGTATAAAATATTTGGACGGTTTACGTTCGGCGACCGCGACTCACTGGTCTCTGGACTGTATTCACGCTTTCATCTAAAATATATGGTAGTACAAAATGACTATTGACCAAACCTTTTGTAGGTTAAGAGTTAAGGCGTTAAGTTCTTACCACTTTCAAAAAACGAGACATCCCCTAACTCTCCACCGCATTATTTCAGATTCATTTTCTGAAATTTTACATTGCTTGCTTAGGTACAATGAAATTTAAATACCAATATACTGGGAATGCTGTGTTCGCACATCCCAGCCCTGACCATACATGTAGCAATCTGCAAAACTACTTTAAAGAAAACATTACTTGGTCTACTGGTGGCAAGGCAAACATCACGAACCATACCAGAAATGACCTCAATCTCAGCCGCAGGGCCCGAATCTCATGTTTGCTCTCGAATAATGGGACACCAGTTATCAATTGAGGTGTCACAGGCTTAATGGTCGTTTCCTTTGTAGTTTAACGCCTAGTAACAGAGATATAGGACAAGGGCCTACACTCTATGGGAATGCACAGCCAGGCTCGAATTCAAATAAGGTGAGATATCGTATTTTAAATTGTTTGATACTTACATGTTTATTGGTTTAAACATACTAAACAATTATTTTGGTGCGATAGGCCGATATTTCGGGCATACTGTACGTTCGCAACGTAGGTGTATTCAGGGAGTGCAGCCGTACAGATGCATCAAGAAATGGTTATTTGAAGGTAAGATAACCCACGCATTGCCCCCCTTATTATTACAGTGTGAAAGTTCATCCGTCGTGCAGTCATGACATACCTCATCCAACACCGCAACGTAGTAGCGCGTGTTTCACCATCCTGGCACCAGTGGTTTTCAATATACTCCGCCTGTATCTCAGGATTGAGTTTCACCTCTTTTCGATATACTAGTACGGTGAGTTGTAACAAATCGTTTGATCTCAAGGATCACGGCCACTCTGCTCAATTAGATGGCCGTATGTTGCCTTTTAATTGCCCCAGTTCCCATTGCGAGTTGGTTGCACGGGAATGCGATTTGACGGGGTATCGCATGAAGCGGGCCTTCACATATCGTAGTATCTTTACCATATTGCGGTATCGCGGCTTACCCAAAAGCATGAACAATTGAGCACTGAGAATTGTATCAGTTTTCCCTCATGTGACTCAACAAATCTTAAAACATGGCGGCTATAGCCTACTCGTCCCGTGGATGGCTCTCATCCCCTTAATAATTTATTTTTGATAGGCCGGATTGTTTTATTGCCTATGGCGAGTGTATGAGTGGGTACCTCTCAATAAAATATAAATCCCATATTTCAACAACAGAGCTTTTCACAGTTTTTCTCTTCCTGGCATATGACGCATATATTACAATTAGGGTACACTTGTCATAGCAGGAATCCGAAAACACAAACAATATGCATATTACCATTCACTCGATGCATATCATTATGCACTGACCCAAACGTCGAATCAGTGAAAGGTTGTTGCTGAGTTGGATCTATGTTATGACACACCAAACGATTTTGTAAGTACTTCTTTACAGCAAGTGACCGTCTTCGATGAAGTTTCTTTTTCGTGTTTTGAAACTGCTCCAATTTTCCGTATGACTGTTGAGTGGCGAACTTGAACTCATTCGGGACACAAAAAGGTGAAGTGACATGAGACACGGCGTTGTTGGTTGATGCAGTAACTCGCGGCTACATGTATGTACTTTCCTAGGGGCGGATCCAGGAATTTCCGCGGCGGCGGGCGGCGGCGGCAGTGGGTTTGTCGGATGTGCGAGAGCTTGGATGGACATACGCTACTCCTTCTCCATACAAGTCCCCCGCCTGTTACTCCTCTGGAACGACATTCTTGTTGTAGCCGCATAGACACGCCGTTGCGGTTGGTCTGCGGACTTCCGTTTCGGGGTTTGGGGTCTTGACATTTTTATAACGTGCATTATATGCCATTTCCGGCCATTATTAGGTTAGGAGCTGTCGTAAATATTACACGACACATGACTTAACTGCTGTTTCTGATGATGGTCCAGCTCCGGCGGAGTGACTCATTCTCCACTTGTCAAAGGTCTGAGTATGATGGAATGTCCTTTTTCTCCATACCAGTACACATGAAGAGATGTCGTATTTCTGATATTCACAACGCCGAAACACAATGGCCACTGAACAAACAAACGCCGATGGCGATGGCGATGGATTACACTGCTCAAACAACATGCTTGGAAGAGGCGTCTCTCAGGATTTAGGGAGATTTAGCGAAGTTCCCGTAATAACGCCAACATGAACGCCTATCAAATGTTTCGACATCCAGATCCTGGTGTCGCACAATGAGGTATAGGCATTGGCGTTGGCATTTCGGGGGATATTTGGAAACTCCCTATCCTTTCCCCGTGATGTAATTTGCGTTTTTCAGAGATACTTGTATACATTCAGCTGAAAACTAGAAATGCTTTCAGAAGTTTGCGGTCGAAAACCATAAACAGAGACAAGGTGTGAATCTGCTAAATCTCAGGTCCTTAGTGCGGCATTCCTCTTATGTATTCGTGGATCTGTACTTTACTTAAAAACAGTGAAGGTAGCGATCCAAAAGAAATTGTTCTTTGTTTGTCTTATTATAGTATATCATTGCCGCGGGAATCTGCCATTTATCCTATGTAAATCGTACTTTGTTCAACTTGGGCACTATCTGGATTTGAATTACAGATATCACTCTGTTAAGTTCGGTATGCTACAATATATATTCATCAAAAACCAATAGGTTTATCCGTCACAAACCTCAGCTTTTTAATTTCCTTACTTTTTTTAGGTACACACGATATCTAAGACTTCGGCGTAGTTCCCTCTACAGACTTATCATGAATCGAGCAACCTGCACTATGCTGTTTTTGCTGGTCGGACTGGTCATGACAGTCAACCTCTTGGCCTTGATGTACACCAAGGGCTCGCATATCCGAACAAGACTCTCAAAAGTTGGCATCGATAAACTTCGTCAGGCCATGGGGATTACTTCAGATGGCAACGGTCCAATCACAAACGATATAAACAATTACGAAGTGCGCATGCCCATAGTGTACACGCAGTATGACCTTGAAAATGTGACAATAACGCCCTTGAAGTCTCCTCGAATTCCTTGGATTATTCACCAGACATGGAAAGACTCCGTCATCCCTGCGTCTTATGTCGAAATGGTGAAAAGCTGGCGTAAGACACATCCTGATTGGCAGTATTGGTACTGGACGGACTCCGCTGCCCGGGAATTTCTCAAACAAAAGTATCCACGATTCTTGCCGATCTTTGACGGATACTCACGAAATATCCACCGTGCTGACGTCATCAGATATTTCATCCTGTACGAATATGGCGGATGGTATGCCGACCTTGACGTTGAGGCTTTGAAACCTTTAACAAATTTCACCTTTGCTCATAATTGCATTCTAAGCCATGAGCCTATGCTGCATACGATATTCGTCTGGAGGCGAGAGAGGCTTGCTTGCAATGCGCTCATGGCGTGCAGGCCCCACCACCCCTTCATGAAGCGCGTCATAGACAAACTCCCGGAATATTTCATAAGTGATAAAGTAAAAGACCCTGTCATTGGGAAAACTGGCCCCGTCATGCTGGATAACATTCTAACAGAATATCGCACGACGGTTAAAAATTACACGAATGCGGACACCGTATATTTAGCTCCCCCTGACATCTTCCTTCCAACTATGGACCCCATCCAAGTCAAATCCATCAGAACGATATGCAGCAATGATAATAAAGTCAAACAGTGGGAAAATAAGTTTAAAATGAGGGAGAACATCCTGAAAGAGTTATGTGCATTTATGGACGCGGGTGATCGATATCGGAATAAACCATTGACCATTTCTTACACGGATCATCACTGGATGCACGGCAATGGCGGAAACCCTAAAAAAGCCAAACACGTTTATGACATCATTGACAATATAGTTAATGCGCATCTTATGTTAGCGGATAAGAAACGTAGTTGAGGTAACAGAAAAGTTACGTAACTTGAAATGAATGTACTTATAATGAAGCTGGACGATGGCCTGTACGTCGGTACCTCAAAAAAGCCTGTGGTACAGTCAGTGGTATTAACAGGGAAGGTTACTGATATACTGCTGACTTGGTGATCATAAAACACAATACTGTTTGCAGCCCACCATGAATCAGAGGGTATTTCAACGAAATAAAACTAGCTTTACCAAGATTATACGTAACATAGTGTCAATAGGAATTAGGTTGTTGTGAACGCAATGAAATGGGTTTGACTCCGTCATCATTCGACAGACAGAACCCATTGTGGAAATTATCCTTTCATAAGCTGCCGGCCGGAGTCCATTATATTCAGCTAAGCCTCATTTAAATGATTACTTCAGTATGTTACGTCGTGATCTGGATAAAGGTTTTATTTCTCGAAAATACCCTTCGATTGTTCATAACAATGGTGGCCCATTGTAGAAGTTATCCTTTCATGAGCTGCCGGCTGGAGTCTAATCCATTTCATTATATTCAGCTAAGCCTCATTTAAATGATTACTTCAGTATGTTACGTCGTGATCCGGATAAAGATTTTATTTCTCGAAGATACCCTTCGATTGTTCATAACAATGGTGGCCCATTGTAGAAATTGGAGTCCAACCCAATTCATTGTATTCACCAGACCTCTATTCAAATGATTACAGTAGTACATTTATGTTACGTCGTAATATTCTGGGTAAAGAATTCATTTCTTGGAAATACCCTTTGATTGTACATAACAATGGTGGCCAATTGTAGTAATTATCCATTCATCAGCGGCCGGAGTCCAACCCAATTTCATTGTATTCACCAGACCCTCATTTAAATGACTACAGTAGTACATTTATGTTACGTCGTAATATTCTGGGTAAAGAATTTATTTCTTGGAAATACCCTTTGATTGTACATAACAATGGTGGCCCATCGTAGAAATTATCCATTTATCAGCGGCCGGAGTCCAACCCAATTTCATTGTATTCACCAGATCATCATTTAAACGATTACAGTAGTACATTTATGTTACGTCGTAATATTCTGGGTATATTTTGATAAAGGCCCTGATTCATAACCCAGGCTCATGTTGTTCAAATCAAGTTACATTTAATTTCAATTTATTTCTAGCTTGGCCTTTAATTAACGCCAACTTAGCTGTTAGTGGCTAATTTCATTTGAACAACCCGTTTTATCGTCTGTGGTTTCAGTGATTCCATACAGAGACGATGACTTTTCAATAGGGGAAAACACGGAAAAGCCTGTCCATCTATCGTTCAACATTCGCCTTGAGTTTGATCAAAATATATAAGTCGCTCGCCATTAAAAAATGTATGTATTTTTGGTTTGATTCAAGACAAATATGTGTTCGAATTTAGAAACTCAACCGGAAGATCTACAGACGCAGGGCGTTAGGCCTGGTTGCGGAAAATGGACACCGTCGATGGAAGCGAACGACTCGGAGGATGACCGTTTCAACTTATAATTAGCTGACTGGATATGGCTAAGTGCCCACCTTTTATATTCCGAAAGGGAATACAAGCTAACACGAATATGCAGTCATTTTATATCGGGGTTTTCCGATCCAGGCGGTTGCCGTAGCAACCGCGCCGAACAATTACGCTTAATTATCGGCGAGCATGCAGATAGCACAGAAATGTGTCACGCCCATTAGCAGTGTTGCGACGAACAGAGAAATATTGATTTAGCGATGCTATGGATGCTATGATACAGCTAGCGTGGAATGAATTCGTCGCAGCACTTGGCTACATTCATTGGCCACATTTATTTTATACATTTCGAATCGATTTCATGATTTGAGAAGGTGTGCATTGCAGGGTTTGACTGTTGTGCTTTTATGAACAAAATGGATCAATGGATGTAGCTGGTTCATAATTAATAAAAACTGAGTCAACTTGCAATTAATAGTTATCTGATAATATAAGGTGAGAGTAGAAACCGAGAGCGAGGCATTACCTCATTTGACATTTATTATCATAATGTCAGTGTAGAGTGTAATAACAGAGTGTTATGTATAGAAACATTCGTCAATGATGGGGGCGCGGGAGAGAGCAGCGTAAGGGGTCATTGGCTCCGATGAAGGTGTACCTATTCGGTACTGCCCGTTGCGAAAAGCCACAACCCACCGTTTTGACAGTGCAGTGTCTCCCTGATAGGGCCTAGGCTTATATACGGAGAGAGGATTAATTTTTTGAAGCTGTGATCCCATTCTCCTCGGAGTTATATCATGGCTGATATCTATTTCATGTACATTCGAGAAGTGCTCTGTGGGCCTTTCATGGTCGTTCAACCTGATATTGCCGTTTTTATGTTGGAATATTCCCAATTGTGATACATATTGAGGCCTTTCTTGCGCAGACATGGGAAATGAGACATCGTCAGCGCAAAACTCAGCGGATGTTACGCCGAATTCTGACTTTGTGGATTACTTATCGAACTACTCGATGGGTTCCCGTAGGTGGTCTTCGGCTTCTGCGTCAAGTATGCAGAATTCGCCGGTTACCCCTCCCGAACCTGATCTCAGTCACCTGAGCCAGGAGGAAAGGGCCCAAATAGCTGCTGTCATAGCAAGGGCCAAGGCTCTAGAAAGAGAGGAGGATGAACGGATCAGGTAAGAAAATGCTTTTGCTCTGACATGACTGCACATGCATCAGGCTCCCGCTACCATGGTTACTAGCAATGAGATACCCTTTATCAACAGCAAATTTAGCACTTTTGCAGTTTATTCACTGTTTCACAAAGGAATAGAGTTACTTTGTCAAAGAGGAGAAAAATTCCTAAGTCACTGATTCTGACAATCATTTTGCCTATCACAGGCTGTAATATTGCCTACGTCATGCCTTAAAGTCACTAGGGGCTGTTATGCAATAAAAATTCATGTTCATTATATTTGTATTTTCATTGTATTCATATAAACTATTTTTCCAAATATATTCATGAATTAATATCGATTTATTAGTATATGGGATTGTTTTTTTCGCTTTCTAAGAACATGGAAAAATGAGATAGGCAATGTGTTTAAGGGCGTGACGATATCAAAATATTGAAACTTCTCGGGAAGGAACACCCTGAGTCCGCTTGCTTCTAAGGTACAAATCATATATGTATATATATATATATCATTTTAAATCTTTATGATAACCTATCACCGCTATGCATGTTATAGCTACGGTACGTCATCCGAATACAAACTTTAGCGCATATGCGACTAGCCTTGTGATATGTCTTGGGGCAAAGCTATGATATTAGCTAAACATGGTATCCCAGCCACATCTCACTGATGCCCAGTTAATTATGTATCGATTTCCCCTTCGACCCAGGGCTACCGTGAAATATAACTATTTTCGCGTCTTGCTAAGACATTTGGACGTAAATCAATTACATAAACCATGTGCATATATGTATATTACATGGAGATTACACGTAGTGTTATTTCTAGGTTCGATGGTACAGAACAACAAGAGGCTAAACTGAGAAAACGTTTGGGCATGGTATAGCCAATGGCGCCGTTTACAGAAAATACCTTTCTTTTGGTGCAGGACATTCCAAAAACGAGCTCATTGGCGGCCCGACTCAAAAGTGCCTTGAGCGACTGGAGACCTGTATAGGATGTATAGGCTATGTCATGCATTTATTTGCAGTACTGACGGGAAGTCCTCTCGAATGACAGGTGGAGCGTGGTCTTCCTCACATGGGCAGCTCATTAGAGTTCGGGGATACGAGCATGTGCAACACGAACATCTGTATAGGTGAAGTCATGAACGCATGGCCTCATCACTCACATGTACAACACGAACATCTGTATAAGTAAAGTCATGAACGCATGGCCTCATCCTTTGCAACACAGCGAAGCATGGCTTCCTCCCTCACAAAACTCTTTGAAAATTATTGCAGTCTCGAGTTCCCATTGGGATTCTCGAGGCAGAGTAATTGTATAATTGTGTTCCCTTGACAACATAAGGTATCATTCATTATTGATATAATCATTTAGTCACGGTATCTCAGAATTGGCTCTATATTTTCCGAGGAAGACCATGAAATGATGACAGAAAGGCCGTTAGTGGATGCATCCCAGCAATCAATGCTTGCATAAATCTCGTGGCAAGGTCACTGATGTTACTTGTCGCAGTAATTTCCAATGGTCGTTTGACATAAGCAAATGCCGTGTATAAAGGGCAAATATGCAATTAATGATAATGATGATGATGGTCATCACCAGCGATGATGTTACTCCACCACCAAGGACGGGATCGGTACTTCTGTGTATATTGAAAATGATGATCCCATTGACCAATTGAATTGCATATCTCCCTGTATGGCAAGAGTCATGACTTGGCACAAACAAGAATTTCATGGTAAGGAAAACACGTTGAATTTGGCTATGCCTTTTTAACGTAAATGGAACTGGTTGGCGACAGTCCCCGTATATGTGCTTTGAATGGTCTTCCAACAAGAGCAACCACATTATCAATGAAATCAAAACAAAGGAACTAACGGTATAGTTAGATGCCTGGCATTGAACCAACCTCATTGTTAGTAGGGAACAGACACATAGACGATAGACAGCATGCAAACATGATTATTACGAACGACCCAAGGGAGCAATTTCGCATTAGATGCAATCACAATTTACTGTGATGACATGATAATGGTATCTGTGTGGCTAAGTGACCCCATACAGGTAATGTCGAGTGAGTCGATATACATTGTGTGCTCTTATGTTGACCTTGCACTGATGCTTTGGACGTGACGCCATACATTGGCCATTTCTTTCCTGTCAACATTACAGGCAGAGATCGCAGTGCAACCTATCCTATAATTCGAAGGCCGAGGCTTGTCGAAATGACGAGGACTGCAATATGAATTACATCTTATTAGGAAAATCTATTATACCTATTATGAGACATTGTGTGGGGTGAAGATGGCAGAAATCAACTTGGGGCCATCAAAAGAAGACGAAGACACACTCCTCAGAGTACAATCAAAGATCTAGTTGAGATGCTAGAGGGGAGAGGAGCAAGGCATTTGCCAGAGTCGTTACTCTCCTGGTGTTAAAGACAAGGCACGGCAAGGCAAGGCAAGGAACAACCTTACTTGGAACCCTTGTGCATATCACCAGTAAATAAAACATATTATAAATATTGGATAATTATAGATTGTTTTTCCAGCAAATTGTGGAGTTCGAAATAGTCAC
This sequence comes from Lineus longissimus, assembly GCF_910592395.1. NCBI lineage: Eukaryota > Metazoa > Nemertea > Pilidiophora > Heteronemertea > Lineidae > Lineus > Lineus longissimus. Next base: position 4,237,155 of record NC_088314.1, read on the forward strand.
ACTGCAGGTCGGCCAAAGCATTAAGCTGCTGTATTGATGGAAACGCGGTTTATTTGACGTGGTTACTGTTTAAGCAACTGTGCCAGTGAATGGTTCTGTTCTCGTGTTCCAGAGAAAGAAAAACAGCAAACAAACAATTTCCTCTTCCAGTTACCATGGCGACATGTCACAAGACCCCATATCCGCATTATGAGAGATTCGCATTGTGATATTAATACTATCTTGTCCTTTTTTACAGCCTGCTCATCCATGGGCAGCATCATTCTTCGCATACAACAATACATCCAGAACATTACACTTTCTTATAGCCAACGACCACAGGGAGAATACGTTTCTCCGTACGTCTCTTAGTGTTGGATCTTGTTTGACTTCCATTACCTCGAGTCCTCTGATTATTATCTGCAAAGTTGTCATGTCAACCAAAGGTGCTAAATGTATGCGGGCTGACAGTTACTAATGGGTCTCCACCATAGTTGTAGAATGACTAGAAATGGAGAAGTTGTCAATGCATTGCAAGAACTGCTGACAGAATGTCTCCATGGTACATGTAATGTGTAGTATGACCAGAAATAGAGATGTGGTCGATCACTGCATTGCAAGAACTACTGACAGTTCTATAATAGGAGGTCTCTGAGGACAGATGTAGTACGACTAGAAATGGAAGAGTGGTGAATATATTGCAAGAACTACCGATGATACTAATAATAGGTCTTCATAGTTCAGATGTGGTATGACTAGAATTGGAGGAGTAGTGGTCAGTGCATTGCAAGGAGTGCTTACAGTATCAACGATAGGTCTCCAAGTGACAGAATGTAAATTGTGCCATGGGTGGATACTACTGCCATCATGGAGGCTAAGACTTGAACCACATACTACCATCATGGAAGGACCGAATTGCTTGTACACTGAATTAATAGGTCTCCAATAAAAGCCAGAATGCAGATTGTGCCTTACAACTGCCATCATGGTAGCTAAGACAAGATGGCTTGTACCACATGCTACTATCGTGGAAGGACCGGATTGCTTGTACACGGCCGCAATACTGTGCAGTGCTTGCCTTGAAGCTACACACAACATGTCGAGTATGGTTCTGATTCGGTGTACTGGGACAAGGAGCACAGAATGCGGTCGATACCAGATATAGATCTCGGAGAAAGTAGCTTCGTTCATAATTCCGCTGAGGGGAGACATATCTCGTACGATTTTTCATAATGCAGTAGCTTTCCAGACCACCATTGGCAATTCATAAAAAATAAATTACAGAGGTATACAAAAAATTATAGATATTACAAAAAGTCATCAATGAATGGAGTAGTCCCTGGAGATGGAGGATGCTTCTGAGAAATAGCGAGGAACCACAAAAACGGAAAATATTGGGAGTGCACCTACAATATCAAAGCAGCTTCTGAAAGATATTCTATCCTTTGTCGTTAGCTATTCGTAACATGATATTGATATAAATCCTATATATAAGAATCTCCGCATCTGATCTGGTCTGGCAACCTCAGGGATTAAACTGACATGATAAAAGGGATGAATGCCTGTCACGGAATACGCCTGGTTCAAATCTAGTTCAGACGTGACGTTATTGGCAGTTTGGGCATCGCTTTGTTGGATTGGTGGCAGGATTTGGGCTTGGGGCGCGGTCCCTGGGAGAGGGGGGAGACAATTTTGTACGTCGGAGAGACTCGGTCAAGAGGACAATGGAACCAAACTGATGAGTTTTTTGAAGCTACTTGTGTCTGCAAGGGCTTTATGCTTTAAGTTAACTTCTTCATGTTGAATAATGCATACTTTGGATAAACGGCAGGAATATTTCCATATACTTTGCAAGCATATATCCTTTGTGAAATCGCTGGAACAAAACACCAGCACAAATAAGGCAGTGAAATATCTATAAAGCACTATGTTAGGACACATAATGCAGCGTATGACAGCTGATAACAGTTTGTCAAATTTCATTACAATAGCGTTGTCGTGTTAACAAATGTAAATATTTATCTACTAGAATTCTCGTCTCCGCAACCCGCCGAATTCTGTTTATTGGCGTACATCAGAATGCTAGCTCACAGACATATAAAGCAGATGACAGATATAACCATAGCAACGGAATTACAATTACCAACACATTTGTTTTCCGCCAGAATATGGCCCTTGGTGTTGGTTCCGATTGGGTGAGCTGTCCCCTTGAACGCCATCACCTCTGCAAGGCCTGCCCCCGGGTCGAATGGCAGCCACTTCACCAAGAATAATTCCTACTAAAAATAGGTGCCATGTCTTTGCCATAATAATTTGTTCTTCAAGAGCGATATCTGGACATTTTGTCCATTACCAAGGCATTACTCTTCATAAACGGCCAATTCGATGCTGGGTTTATTGCAAACTAAACGACGCTGTCTTCTGCAACAGTTTGATTTATGCGTGAAACTGCCCACATTCACGTTGGCTTTTGGTTAGTTGTTTAAGTGTCCGCTGATACAGTCTCAAATCGGTGCACTCCAATCATCAGAAACGTACTACGTTATTTTGCCCCTTACCCCGCGATCAAATAATTCAGGTCATGCCCAGCACACAGCCCATTGTCCTTAAACAAAGCCAGCTTGCACTTCGGCCTAAATTCCTATTGTTCTGCTGTCTTGTCGAAGGGTTCTCGGGGCAACTATTGACCCGACGTAACATCTCTGATGGGGGTCTTTAGGCCTTAATTACCGGCATGGGCAAATAGAGGTATTGCTCACTCCGCAATGCCGATCAACGAATGAGTGCTAACTATGGGCTCTTTCACAATAAAGCCGGGCAAAGCCAGAAATTGAAATTGACATTGCAGATTCATTTATCAATACAATATCTCTTAACCCTAGTTCCTAATATGTCAAATGTCATATATACAATGTTCTCTCAGGCTTAGCTACAGACTGGCTGTCAAAACTAGTCGATTTCATCCGTCATGTATACTGGTCCTTACTTCTTATCTTCCTGATAATATATTTGACATTTCCGCGCGGCAGTTGCTCCTTTGTGACGAGTGAAAGTGCGCATACGTTTGATAGATAGACCCAGCGTTGGAGTATGAATAAATGCAATGCTTTGAGCAGATTATTATTTTTATATTATTTGCTATTTATATCATGTCAGGTTCTCAGCAGATTCGGTTTTTTGTTGTATAGAAAACATCATCCGGAAGACCTATACATTAGACTTAGTTTGAAATCGATAAAATCGAACTCAGTGACGGTGAATTCAAGCAAAAACTACATAGTCAGGATGCTGGCATGAAATAAATTTGCCTTCTGGTCTTCTTGTCATTGTCTTTTTTTAATCAGTCTCACGGGTCAAATATGGTTCCAGATGATCCCTAGACTCCGATGTTATCACGGTCAACCCACAACAAGATGTTATGGTTTAGATAACTATATACCATTAGATCTATCGGACCACCGGGATAACTATCCTCGTAGCGTCTTGCAAAGTTATAAGCCGCTAGATGCGCAAAGTTAATTGGTTAATGCATTTTCTTACTGGTGTGTGCCCTGGTGACAATTCCGTCCGTATCTGCTGTTTCGATTTCAATAGGTGTGATCTTATCGATTGAAGCGCAATACAACATGCCCGGCGCTAATGAATCGTTTCTCCATCTCGGCGGCCTCAAACAACACTTTTCAAATATCATCTCAAACCTCGCCACAGGAGGCTCTCTACAAACACGTCCATAAAAGCAGAAGTTTCATTGTAGATCACCTGGTTACAAGGTAGAATCGATGGATTTGCCATAGGCTGATGGATTACCAATAGTTCTGTCTTATCTCTTTATGTCATTTGGCAAATATAGTATGTGATTTTTCCGACGCTTTTGTCACTTTCGTTGGCTTCGGGGTGGCTGAAGGCGGTTCCCATTAGATTTCTGTATGCGGATTTCAGTATTTTTAAAATGCTTTTCATGATTTGGAACGTTAATCACTTTAAAGACAAGTCACGGGTTATATAGGATGATATTGGATTTATTGAAATCGGGATTAATTCATCACTTCCCAGCAGATTTTCATCCATAGCGTCATTTTCTTACGTGCGCCTGCACTTTTTTTACAAAATGGCTGAACCTAATGTAGATGAAGTGGTATCAGCTTATTTGATTTCATGGGGAAATTAATTAACCGTCACTTAAGTGATTTTCTTTGTACTCAGCAGAGCGCTGTACATTTTCCATCATTTGCCAATCAACTTGCGCAATGGAATGTCTATTTGCACAGCACTTAAACTCGTTTAGGCTATTTATCAGTGGAATAAAAGGACGTTTGGCATCAACGACCCATCATCATCGTGCATTAAAGTGCGTCATAAATTGAAATTGGTGAAAAAAGTAATTAGTTTTGTGCAGATGATGCCGCGAGAATTGCGGTATGAAATACCTATTTGCACAGCACCTAAACTCGTTTTAGACAATTAGTTGAGTGCAACTAAAATAAAAGGACGTTGATCACCATAGACCAATAATCATGATGCTTTAAAGATCGCTTATGAATTTGAAATTGGTGAAATCATATCAGCTCAAATCTTCTCATTGGTATTGTCTTGATATTCTGTCCATGAAATGATTCTGTATTCATCCCATGTCCGGCAAGATTAACAACCATAGCCGCCCGCAAGATCGGTGCCCAGCAAATCATGTTGGCACTTAACCTCATGGCCGCTGGGAAAGCTAATTAAATTAGACTGCGATCCAGGCTCCTAAAGGGATAACTTAATAATCCCAAGAGTGGCTTGCTAATTCTGCTGCACACGGGATGCATGGGTTCGTACAGTTGAAGATGACGTGCCAGCACGCAATGCCTTGGGTGTGGCGTGTCAAATTAATATACCAGGTACGGGCCGCCGGAATCCTTTGTGGTTTGCTGTAATTGAGGGGTGAAAGGAACTGACCAGGAGTACCTTTCAACCCGCTTAATTTTACCAGCCCATACAGGATTCCGGCAAGCCTATTGCCAGTTTTCGGTGGTCCATAACCGGTATGTTCATTTACATCACCGTACTGTGATCTGGTGGTGGTAGTGTGGCTACTGTTGGCCAAGCTTCGGGACTTTTTCATGCTTCGTCGTCTCTTGTCATCTTATAGAATATTCATGACGCGATGACAACCTGAGGTACTTTTCTCAGCTATATATTTCCTCACATTGAATGCTAAGCTATCCAAGCATTCAATATCTTCGCTGGGACTCTCCTTCTCATGTCAGTCCATAGTTTCGGATAAATGTTGGTAATCGCGGCTGGTCTCGAAAGATCATTCACATATCGGTCATCCCGATCAAAGGCTGGCTCCCGGCCATCTAGTTTCTCATCTGACATGCGGCTTGAGTCACTTCACTGGCTTCAGAGCCGCCATTTGATATTTCCTGCCTGCTTTGTGGATGAGACAAGTGGCGAATGTTGTACTCGCATGGCAATGGCCGCCCGCCATTAAGTGCAAAAAGACGTTTTATCTAGCTTCTTCAAAGTTTCATTGAAATTTGGTCATTATAGAGTAAGCCTTGTCTAGATACAACATGGGGCTATGATTATGTAAAAAACTAAAAAATACTCTTTGATACCATGTTACCTAAAATGAAACATTTTCCTGATCTTCATCTGAAAAATAAATCAACCGTTCGTCCGATATTGGAGATCAGATAAATCACTCTTCTTTAGAAATTCTATACAGTTTACTCTTACCTTGTTCCGTGCATTTTTATTGATTGTTATCTTAAAAGAAATGCGCATTTTTGCGCATTTTTAAAGAATCTCCCAGGGCACCGAATCAATTCTGAAATCATATAATATAATTTTATAAAGATATCACAGACCAAAACAGATTATATTGGTCGCAGATTTTGATACGTCACGGTCCATATCATTGATCAGCATAATATGTTCTAACTTGTGATGTGTTGTTCAAAGCCAATGTGACATTTGTCTAGAAGGAGCGTAGGCGAACTGCGAAATGACACACCTTAGCAAACTATGTGATACTACAGGTATCTAACGAATATGGGCCGTTGTTCTTCGTGTCAAAGATCGTGGTTACGTCTATTCAGTGTGAGCAACCTCAAGCAGAAATCTCAAATCTATCCTCGAACATTATTCTATGCAGAATTTCAATGCAGTGTACGGTATTACGTAACTGTGCACAAAATGTGATAGCTTCAATATGACCCTCGTAGATGAAAAAAACCTTCTTTTACGTATTTTTCATGCGGTCCATCATTAAAAGCCGTTCCCATGATGCGGTAAGAAAGCCCCTAGACAAACTTCTTAAAAACTGACGGAACATCAGCATCAAAGTGCGCACAAAGCTCATCTCCCGTGAGCCAGCGATTGAAATTCTTAGTAAAGGTCACTGTGGCTGACATTAAGGACCTTTTCATCATTCATCCTGTATTGGTGCCTGGCCTGTGCATTTGCAATCATTTTGAGGTTAAATCTCCTATGCACATGGCATCCCACGCACACTTTTAAGGCCATATGTTTTCTTTTTCTGCCCAGAAATGAAGACGAGCATCAGATCTTAACCGCGTACATTACCTTTTCGATGTCTTATACTAAAAATGTTACTTCTCCTTGCCATTCTGCCTAAACCTTTGAATGCAAACTGCACCCACGGCTATCTGATAACACAATATCAGCATTCTTCGTAACATGTAATACCGGGGATGCAGAAAAGGGCAATATAATTTTCTTATTGGATGTGGTTTCACTCCATGATGGGGATTAAATTTTTACCGCGATTTGATGGAGAATACTTCAGTCGTGGGAGAGGGGGCGGCGGGACAGGGGGGGGGGGGGGGGGGCGGCGACAGCACTTCCTATGAACAATTAAGTATCAGTCTTTAAGGGATATGACGCTTAAGAATAAACAGAAGACACGACTAATGAATATTTAAGACTAAATTTGTTGTTATGTTGGGAAAATTGATCAGAACGAGTGTGGGTGGATAGTGATTTAGTCTCGTTGTCTCCGATATCAAGTGCAAACTTTGCAACTGCAAACTTGAGCAGACATCATTGCAGGAGACCACTTCTTCTCCATACGGCATGATAGTCTATCATGTTGTCTCCTTCCTCTTGTTGCAATTTGTCCGTTATCCAGGAGCTTACCGTGGCGAGAATGCTAGCTGGGATATCAAACAGATTGGGTGCGTCACTATGGAACCAAAGCTGAGATGTACAAAACGTGATTCTAGTTAGATTATACAGCATGCCGCACTGTGTCGTCATGTAACTCTAGCTAAGATGTACAACGAGTTGTAAGCGTCGGAGAACATTTTCAGAAAAATCCTTTTTAGAAACAAAACCTAATGTATGTTAAAAATAAGCTTTAAAACTTTTACTCTTAAGGCTATCCGCCCACACCAGTTCCTGTTTCAGCACGCAATACAGTTTCATTTGAAACATTTATGAGTCATGTCTCCAAAATGTTTCATCTCTCTGTAACATAGGCCAAAATCTATACTCCTGAATATTACATTGCCATCATCTAAACACAGGTTTAAATAATCTTGTATTCTGCCTTTTATAGATTTGTTCATATTTCTGATCAATAATATTGTTTTTAGGAATGTTCTGCTTCAACCTCGATCTCAATTGATATGATACATGTACTCAAAGCATCTATTAAAAAATAAAATATTGTTTTGATCAAAATGACTTTATCGACTTGCAAGCAAAGATTTCAGGAAAAAAAATTGTGTCAAGGCCATCCGCATTGAGCATTTTTTAAAGCGTTAAACATGAAGCCATTTTTCTGTTACATTGAAATGATCGTTTGTATTCAACTTCATTACAATCTGATGAGGTAACCATCCATATGGTGAAACACCAGTCATGTTGACTTTCTGACCAGTCAATATGACTGTTGTATCACCTTATGTAAAACATTTCAAAAAGGGCCTCTGTTGATTTCTTATTACTAGAACAGTAATTGTCAATTTCTAAAAGAATCTTACTTCAAAGTTCCATGACAAAATTTTTGCTTTTATTCATTTTGGAAAATGGAAGTCACTATGTAAACGTTTTGAAATAAACTTTCTACTGAGAGTGAAGCCCATTGAACTAAGCTCCCATGCTCCCATTATCGCCCAACTCCAATACAAGCACCATCGATAATGATCCTTCACGATATCTCATCGATATCCGGAGGGTATATCAAGAGGACGTTTCGCCAGCAGAGCAAAATCATTTCTTTGGCCCATCCATCATTAGATGTAAGCTGGCAATCAGTTGGACTGAAATTTCAGATTACTTCAATAATTTCACATCATGGCCGTGGGAGACTGCCTTGGGGCATAATCAGAAATTCACTCCAAATTTTGTCAAATCTGCCTGTGGATATTTTGGGGCATAGAAAATCACCGGTTTTATTCAATAAAATTAGTGTGTTCCAAATTAAATTTTCATCTTGATTGAAACAGTATTTCTAAGATTTGTCAGCATATCACAGATAATAACAAGTAAAGATCTAGGAAAGGGCACACTCTTCCGTAATTTTTTAGCATAAAAATAGGCCGTTGTCAAATAAACACCCATGAAAACCGATAGAGCATAATTATTCAAACCAATTCATCTTCACAAAATAATAAAATTGTTTGTTGTCGAGACAACTTCAAGTTAGTGAACAATACCTTCTTTGGCAAAACATGTGAGAACTTTTATGCAGGGAGCATATGCATACTAACATATAGTCAAGGTTAATTTTGTTTTGGGTGATGTCGTCGTTGTCTCATCAGTAATGAAGTACTTGTTGATGAAACGTGTCTGATTTCGTCGTTTCTTTGATCATCATTTCAGTAAAGTCTGGTTCTTGCTAATTGCGCACACAATGCTGTGATATGTTCATAACCGACAAAAGCGTATTTTTTTGTTTGTTTACATTTCCAAGAACAAAAATACCACAAATACGTTTTTGAAGCTGGTCAAGTGGTGGCTACTGTGTGAAACAGCCAGTTCGAGGGAACATGCCTTTGTTTAACCAATGATTGAATTGGTACCATTCATTGTTCCGTTGACAGTTGCAACAAAACAAAATGGAGACGCACACGCATTTGTGCAAAGTAAACAGACAACTCAAATCCTTGTTTTCAATATAAATATTCCAACCGGGCGATCCCACTCACGATTGGCTGCTCAGCTTTTTTTTGAAGTAGCTTTGACGGACGGATTTGTTACAAACCCATAATGCGTTCCTGTGAAACCATAACTTTCATTTTAGCAATACAAGTTACTTGCAGCAAAATGAGTGGTTTTTGAGAATTTAATGTTGGATGACGGTTTCCTCTTTTCTCTATACTGCATTGAAATATGCACTCCATGGAAGAAAACAAATATTATCGAGGTTCGTTGGTCAACAGGACTTCGATGCTCCTGTAAACCTGTGTGTACTGTTGAACTTGATAACAATGGCATAGCGATATATCAAATGCATTTTTAAAAGAGCATACTAAAATGTATATTTCGATGGCTAGTGTGGAATTTCAATGATCTTCGTCGTATTGATCAGCTAAGTGCTAGCATCTCCCCCGATCTTGCCTACCAATTTGACATCGGCCTTGTATCAAGCCTCACACATCAAAGCTTTCATACTCTAGCTTCCTGAGTTTCGTTGTCATTATGTGCACGGGCTGTCGACAGCTTTGACATGCTAAGAAAGGATGGTGAAATGTCAACCTGTGTTAGTCATGCACGATGGAGAGAAACGTGAAGGGTATCACATTCTTCAAGCCCTTGTTCACAAGATTTCATTGTTTATATTAGAAATAGGTGAAGGCCTCGTTTTGATCGATTTCTCCTCGGCAGCTACCTTTATGCAGCGTTAAAGAAATGATATCCCCCTCCAGGAGAAATTCGTATTACCAGAACGGCTTAATGGCCTAACATTAGCTGAGCATAGCTTTTTGTAATTGCTCACCTTTGTGTACAGAGTAAACGAATCGATTTTTTGATCATATTGCTGCCATGGAAGGCGAAATGGAATTTCATCAATAAGCTTACGTTGATACCATAGTAACAGGGGCAATCAGCATTCACCCTCTGACAAGGTCATTTTTTGTCACTAGCAACAGTTTGCTGCAGCTAACATTAGGTCAATAAGTTTTTCCATAGTTTGTAAGATGTTCTTTCTCTGGGCAATCGATTGTGATTAAGAGCTTTCCTGGCCAGTTCCGATTATCTTTTCAAAAGGAATTATGATAAGCGTATCGACATTTAGGGATGTTCATTTGATTGGAAAATTATCAACGAATTCCAGGTCATTGTGACCACAAAATCACTTGTACTTTGGTGATGCTATCTAGTTGGGGTTGCGCTTCCCTTTCCCAATATTCTCGAGCCCCACTGTGACCTACAAACTTTATTATGCAACTAGCAATTACACAAATGTAGCCGTTTGCTTCAGTGCGAGTGTAGAGCATTGACCTGTCATTTTATCTCAGCTATGGCTCCAGTGGACAGTATCTGAAGTCTTTCAGAAACAGTATGTTTCATCTTAGAGTAACCAGCTGGTTACTGCAAGGTTTCATCCTGATATAGCCCTAAAGGATGTGTTTCTAAATAGCATTGCAAACTGGATAAATCTCCATGGAAACTTTTACATTTTGATTAAACGAACGTCCAGCTAATGTCGTATATCCTCAAGTCTTCTGAAGAAGCGACACATCCTATACATTGATATTTACCTTGTAGGCAATGAGGGACAATAGACTAATGTATTATGAAAGTTTGTGTAGGAGTTCTTTGGCTCGAGCAAGGGTTTTGTGCAAACAACTCCATAGAAAATATGTTGTGAACTTGGTCCGAATATAAAATGAACTACTATCGGAATACATCACATAACCCTGAATTATGCGGTTTATATCTTCAACAGCTCTTTTGCATACATCTCCCACACTATATTTCATCCCATGCGTTACAAACAAGAATATAACTCCATTTCCCATGGCCGATTTGATTTCAAGTCATCTATTATTGAAGTATAAAATCTACATGTTCCGGGTATAATTATTTGAATAATATCCCAAAAGGAATGGGATGTTGGTAATTATTATTCGGGTGAGTAATGTACGTAGACGCCATTTGTCACAAGTATATATCGGTTTTTTTAGCGGTGGCGATTTCTCTTATTTGAGCCAAACACGGATCTTTAGCAAACTCTTCTGCAGATATCGGGGGCTGTATTAGTCAGATCAGAACCTTCTGTTGGGATGAATAGTACGCTGTGCAGGTTTCTAGAGGAAGCCAGATGTTCTGTCTTGAAGGAATGGCGAAAGCTGCTCTTGACAACAAATTGTATCTTTAATAGTATGAGTGATGACTTAGTGTTCTGCCCGTAATAGTGGTTCCAATATCATGGGCAAATGTACCTCTTTATGTGAATAGTTGCCCTGACGAAAAACTGTAGAGGCACCTAAAACGGTATTTGTCCAGACAGTGCAAACATTGTCAACAGTTCCGTCAATAGGCGGCTGCTGATAGTCACGTCTTACGGATTACTTTATAACGCCTTGATATGTTAGGGCAATAGATTTTAGCTTCGAGGAAGAAACCAGTCTAATGAGCTGACACTATGGCTACTACTGACGCACGTAATTGTTACCATACGTCTGTCATCCAGTTCCCAAAAATGACACATCGGATTTTCCTCTGTTGGAGAAATATTGTAGTTGGACCAACTGTTTAATAATAGAGTTTCATATTTAAGTATCATGCGTTCGTACACTTCAACTGGGCGGTTGTTGAAAGCAGTAGCCTGTGTTCTATACAGTCGTGTTACATTTCTTATTTGATTTGATACTGATCAATTTGCTATGCTTTTGTTTGCTCCTTGGCATGCCTTCCATCGGAACATATATTATGCGCAATGAGATTCAGTTATCTGTCTTGACATGAGAGGCTTTCAGAATTCATTTATGTTACAAGGGAGAAAGTTGGTGACGGGTATCAACCCCACTACGTTTTGTACACGAACTCACTCCCGTTATCTGTGCTGCACACCTCCATGACCTGATTGATAAATGCATAAGATGTACGCACTTCGACGTTACCGTGATCCTGGCATTACGTCTCGCTTTTCCTCCCTAAAGAAATGATCGATAATGTTTCCGGTACTTTGAGTTCTATAGTGTCTCTAATCATGCCTGCATCGTTACCTGTGTTTCACCATGTAGATCTTCTCAATAAGCACCTAGCTGTTCATACCCTTTTCTCATTAGGTTTCTATCGATTAGTTTGCAAGCAGTGGAGCTATGCAATGTAACCTACACATTCGTTGACAGCGTAATTGGGAAAGCAGGTGACAGAAGAACATTACTTAACGATGAAATGATATTTTCCGGCTTCCACAATATTCTCCAAGTCCTTTTTGTATAAATGACGGGATCCGATAAATCTGGGACAGTAGTTCAGCCAAGCTTAAGTGCGCTGTTAATGAGTTCTCGTAGGAAGATACCAAATTTTGGATTGGCCTTTCAAGATGGAATGGTAATGAAAATGGAAATGGAAACAAAAAAAACACATTCTTTATATTAAAGTATGTTGTTTAAGGAATACTGAAAGTATTTGTCATTTTGATACGAATTTACATACATCCCCAAACCTCAAATCGGTATCACGAGGGGAAAGTTTGATTATTCGAAACCCTCAGGTAGACTCTGTAAATTGGACACTGGAAACTTTCTGATAGGTCAGTCGCTGTAACGATTTATTAAGCCGGCAGCTTTTAAGACTTCGATACGAGTTGGTTGGTAAATTATATGGCATCAAACCACATCCAACGTCACCGACAGCCCCCGCATGTCTGTATTTATAAAACCGGTGCTTATTCTTTGGCGACAACGCCCAGTTATGACCCTAAATTACCAGTTGCATTACGAAAATGATGATGATTAATACAGTTACAGGTCGATATCTTCTTTTGTACTGTTTCTAGTCTTATACTTTGGCGCACAGTAAAAAAATATAATAATGGTATCACATTCGACGGGATTTTATCATTCTAGTCTATCAGAAAAGTGTCACATAATCCTTGATAAATCATAGAATTACCTTAGAGCCAGTCCCCTCTGAAGTCACGGGTTCGATTCCTGATAATGTAAACTCCTTACAATATGTGATAGGTTTAACTATGACACTCAGTCTGCATATTGGTCAAAATATGTCAGCAGATTACTCAAACAAAGGAAATGTTATACCGCTCTCCTTTAGTCTAGTGCAGGCATCAAACGCTTCAACGTTCCTTGCAAATTAGGAAAAAGTATTAAAGTTCGTGATGCGTTAGAAGGTCGATGCAAATTCGATACTTGTTTGAAAACTAGAAAGGCGCCCAGAGACCAATAGCGATTCTGAGCCAACTTCAAGTAACATTTTATGGGTTTTGGGCCAGGCGATCGATGTCAGTGGTAGGAAAAGACCATAGCCATAAAAATCTGTCCCAGATGACCATATGGCTATAACACTGGCTCCCATTAGCCAAGCCCGATTTGATTGCTGATTGATGAGCAATCAATACGCATCAATATTAGATCGATGGCCGCCATCCAAATCCCCACTCTGGCCACGTGCAATCTCAATGCATCCGGATGTGATTTATGTTCGTGGGTATTCGTTGGCGATTCGAGGCTATTCACCCGATATACTTCAATGTCAAAATGTAAATTGAAGGTGACCTGAGTTCTAGCTAGCATTTGTAGTTCTGTGCTGAATTTATGTTAAGCTGTTATCTGCTCAACTCCAAGCAGTCCTCAGCATTTAAGAACCATACGTCTGAGAGCAATACTAGCTCAACACTTAACAACTTGAGGTCTCAGTGAGGAAGCATAGACAGACCCTTCCCCACTTTTGTCATATCAACATTTCACTGAGAAAATATTTCCCAAAATTAAACATCTAGCAACTTCAGTCAAAATGCCTGTAGCCTCTTGTGCTTTGAGCGGAAAAGATTGTGATCCCTTAGAAAAGCTGTCTCTAGCCATGAGAATATGTTGGTAACCGTCAGTAGTTTCATGAACATAATACAAAATCAACTTACAAATACATACGCATAGGCATACGTTCATATACATCCGTACCCCGGGTCATCATGTGAACTGTTTAGTAACTGAGCACAAGCTCAAGCTTCTTTCATCATTGCCACTATTCAGGACCAATGGAAGGCAAAGGTTAGGCACTTTTCTGGGCTATTCTTCTCTTCAGTCACAAACACTCTACTCTGTATACGAGTAGGGACATACAGTGTTGAGTATCCGGCTGCCTGGCAACAGTGAGAACATGACTCGGCCCCGAAATGGATCCTGCTACATAATGAAACTCTTTGAGTCACCCTCGTAGCAGTATCAAATCAAACCTGTATTGACGTAGGTCCTGAGATGAGACCAGATGACTTACAGTGGCAGCCTGTAGCTTTGCAAACACACTCTGTTTGGCAAGGTTGAAAATGGGTCCCTCAAACTATCCAAGTGAACTCAATGGTAGCTGTGTTAGGTTTCTCATAGCTTCTTTCAATGCACAATGTGTTCGAGACAAATATTCGACAATCTCATCTTTCTTCACTCCAAACATGCCGAACACGAGTATGTAGTGACATACCGTCTGGAGCCACAGATTGGAGTATCTGCATGGCTGCCTGGCAACGAATTCACTATAGAGACCTCTTCTTCGACGCTTTGGAGGCAATGGACGATACATAGTAATAGTATTTACTTAGATAGCAGAATTTTATACACTAGTAGAAGCCTTTTCCGACTTCTTAACATTTTCCCTCACATTTTCCTGATTTATCCGACAAAATTCCGACATTGTCCGACTTGAAAAATACGAGGGCTTCCCAAAATAAGGCAATAAAGATCGAAGGCCTCGATCGTTGATTGATTGGTTGATACCTTATTTATAGTTCACTCGTTTTTCATATTTGCAGGGATTTAGAAAACGATTTCACAGATTTGACGCACAAGATTGAAAAGCGGTCGTCTATGTCCGATATCTCGTCAAAGGGTGGCGATGTCTGTCCTGTTTGTAACGAGGTGGAGGTAAAACATGGAATAGAAGGCGGACAGGCGAATATCTGTGCAGATTGTGAGAAAACTGTGTGCAAAGACTGTGGAACATTTCAGACCAATGTGCAATCAAAGGTGAGTAGAAGATATAAAGTTTATTATGTTGGACCGGGCACGGTAGCAACGACTGCCTGGTCCAGAGTTATACATGTAGTTGTGAGTTCTTGTTTTGTTTTTATTTGTCATGTGACGTGCTGTTTGTGTTGTTATGTCTCTGTGTATCTGTGTTGTGTAATATTCTGGATCCAAAGATGGAGGAAGGAAAACGTGCTGTTGGGTCGTAAATGCTTAAATATTTAAAAGTTGAATTTAAAAAGTAAAATGCCGTAATTTGATAATAGGCCTTCCTGTATGTTTGTTTCACTTGTCTATCAATTGCATAATTGATGGGCGTCAGTCTTATTTGAGATTGCCTTTATGTCACGGAAATGAATTGGATATGGGTTGAGACGTATACCGGTAAATGGCTATAAACTAATATTAGTGTAATCCGAAGACATCAATTTTCCAGTTCCAGTATAAGCACGGATATTGGCATATCAATACGGGGGCGGGGGGGGGGGGGGGGGGGGTGGCAGGTTCTTCCGTTCAGAGCCATCGTGTAATATGTCAAATCTCCAGTTGCCCTAATGTGTAATGACTGTATGTCAACATTTGGGAGTATAATAGCTTGTGCGATTCCAGCCTTTTCGAAAATACTGGAGGTCTCTCACAAATACTGATTGTGACGGAAGTCAAGCAAACCAATCACTGATTGGATGTACTGACGCATATGTTTCCGATTGGTAACTGTCGAAAACCGATTTCAAGTATTAGACACCATTTGAGTTGCGCCATATTTTGTCGCATCTACCGAAATCCTGAATCCGCTACAGCGCAGACCAACTTTTTGATTTTACCTGAAGCCAATCGCCTTCATAATAGAGTTATGTTGTTCAGTCGAAGACACCCTTTCGTATCGTGCCTTCCCATCCATTACGGACTCCAAATCATTACCGCGCCTTATCCCTTCGATCAATGATATCAAAAAGTCAACGATAATCAGTGGTACATGTTACCTTCTGTGGACACAGCGGGGTAATTAACTGTGCTGAGCTAAGTAATCGTGTGCTCATCCATCATTTGTGAAGAGATGCTCGATCTTGCTACGGCTTTCATTGTACATATAGATTGATTCAATTTTGCTGGGAATTCTGTCCTGTCCTGTAGTAGATTGCCTGGGAGATTTATGCACACTCTTGATGCTAATAGAAAACTTACATAAAGATAACGTTTTTGGCACTAATGATGTCAGTTATGGCGGATTTGCACTAAAGTTCGAGTGGATTCTGTCTGAGTCAAGTCTGCATACTTAGTTTGTCGTATTGATGTAGCTCACAAGTTAAGCGCTGTTGCAAAATTATGAATTTGCCACCTTGAAGGCGTATACAGTGCTGTCACGTATTAGATTTATGGACAGTCGTGGGGATGCAATCAGTAGGCCTAATAAGGCCCGATTTCGCAGCGCACTTTGGTTACTCTCCTCACGGCAAACGTCTGATGAGGTGTCTTCCATTATGACGAATCATGCACACCCACTAATTGCATATTGTTGTGCTGTTTTTCACTACACCATTTCCAGCGATCTGAATACGTTACTCTACCTGCATATTCGTTGGACACGACATTGGCTTGTAAACAATGTGGATGACAGGAGCGTTGGCGTGTAAATGATTCGGAAGCCATACACTATCCTGGACATTGTCCGGAAATTGGACTCAAAGGACCATGAACATGATCTGCCTACGAAGAGGATACTCTCACTATGGTGCCCGTGATTGCAACACCACAGAATATTCCATTCTCTACCAGCAGATCGAAGGATATTCTCTCTGCCAATATAATTTTCCATTCCACCATATGATCTTATGAAAAAGATGAAAAAATTTGTCGAACTTTTGTCGGATAAGCCAGGAAAAAGGTATAGAAACTGTTAAGAAGTCGGAAAAAGCCTCCTTCTATTGAATAGAATACGGAGTGTCCAATTGTGTGTCAGTTTCTATTGCATCACGTTCATTTGCCCTTGCTCATGTTGCTGATTGAGGCCTAACGACCCCCTCTTTTGTGATCAAGATTTGCCATGATAACCCTTCGATAAGACAGTAGAATATATAAATTCAGTCTTTGGTGCGAGCAGGCTTTGTTTGAAGACAATAGACTGTGTAATGGGCAAGGCCTTAATTCATTTGACTGTGGTAAGCTTGTGGTAAGCTTGATACGCATGCCATTCTACGTGCGTTTTAAAACCGACCCTCCAAGCACCTCAGTCCTCCCGTCCTTTATTTAGTGATGCCCCGTGAAAGATGGGGAGGGGGTATTTTTCTAGCCCTGGATAGTTATTTTGAGCATTGTAATAATATTCCCGGGAGGGTAACCATAGTCTCTTTTATATCTATTTCGTTGACAATTGGCGCAGCACGAAAAAAGCCTTGTTAAATACTAAAAGAAACCAAAGTATCGTCATTTCGTTGGTTTCGTTTCGTTGCTTAAAATCCAGTAAGTCGTACCGTCATGTACCAGTGTGGTTTTTGTTTAAATGTTGTTTCCTGTACGTACCTGTCATGTGAACCAGACGTAGCTTTCTTCCATGGATATAAAGATGTCAGGATGTATTAGTAATGAAGCAGTTTATTAAGATAATACATTATATATCCAATGCCAGTGTTGGTAACTGGTATTGGACACGGCTTGCAAGCGAAATCGAAATGTCTTCAACCTTGAGATTGATGATAGAACAGAATATACAGACGTCAAAGCACTGGATTGATGGCTCCTTCGATTATTCAAATCAAATGGAATGTTAAGCCTCTTTTACCGTGCTTTGAACTCTCGGGTATTTAACATCAGTTACACCTCTTTTACCCCATTTAGCATCGGCATTTGATCATTAATTCCATAAGTTGGGAAGCCCTAGTATTTTTTCACAGGTTTTCTAGAAATCAGACCTTTCAGGAAAAGTCGGATATTTGTCGGATAAATCAGGAAAAAGTTAAAGTAACCGTTAAGAAGTCGGAAAAAGCCTACTACTGGTGTTGTAATAGACAAAGCAGGTGTTTTCCTACTGTGTTTGCATCGAGCACACGCTTCGCGCTGTGATATAGGGAGTTTTCGGGAAGCCACCACGCGAATGCCTTTTCTGTTGATCGATCAGCAGGTGGAACGAAGGGATTGGCATTCGTATTAATGGGTTGGGGAGGTGCGTTCGCGAAAATTCCCTAGTATGAGTATACACCACGGCGGATAAATGTATACATTGTTAACTTTTACATCACAATAGAAACCAGGCTATCCTATACCAGTGTTTGAGGGATATAGTAGGAGATTAACCTACGATATGTGATGTCTGCAGGCTTCTCAAATTCAAAATTAACTACATTCTTTTGTCGGTTTCTATTGTGGCGTCACTTCCAACATGGGTAAAAATGTATTTTTAAAGAGTGAGCCAATGTCTTTATCCACCGCGTACTAAATCCTCTAGGTTCCCTCTTCCGACAGCCATGATGGAAACGATTGTGAATGTGTGACACATTGAGCTAGTGTGAGATCATGTACTAAATGCATGTAAACTGCATCTTATAGTCTGGAGTGTTAGTGTAGGTCCTACATGGTCGCCACTGCTTCCTGATGCTTCATCGCTCCCCTACAGCTTGTGTCAGAAGTAATTGAGTTCATAAATTGATTCATTTTCATTGACAATCTTAAGACAATAAGGCCAATTCCTGCACTCAGTTTTAAGATGTTTAAAGATGATGCAAGAAATCACTCATGTTTTCTTCCTTTTTTCACTGTCTGTTTGTCGCATGTGAAACAGGGGTCCAATTTCGAATTCATACCGTGTTCGTTCGGCCATATTGTATATAATTTTAAAAATTTAATGGTGGGTAATATCGTTGCAGTTGTTTGGTAGAAATAACTTGAAATAATCGAGGATATTGTCGCCATGTGTCGAGCATTGACAGTTTTTCAAAAGATGTCACTGGACAAACTTTCCTCCAAATGGACTAGTACAAATTCAAAGTTTTGGAGCTGATGTCCCTGGCCCCGTTTTTCATTATCTTATGGCCAGTAAAATGTCAATTACTTTTGACGCAGACATGAAATAAATTCCCCGCAACACACATGCAACGGACTTAAGTAACTCACTTCACCCACCCACAGCCACAGCCCAGTATCCCAAAGTTACAATTGGCTGAAGTCATCTCACCACCTCCACTGATGGCTTATTTTGAGTATCAATTGCATGCGACCAACACATCGAAGAGATCCCTTACAACTCAATCTCTGTAGGCCAACCATGGAGGTAAAACTTATAACTCCTTTGGGATGCCAAGTTGAGCCACAAGTGCATGTCCCGAGAACCCACATTCAAAATACCTTGCGGTTCCAGTCATTTTATGTTTCGTAGTTTTGGGTTTTGTTTGCGAGCTTGTTATAGTGAATTCTTTTCATTCCCTTTTTCGACAGCTTCAAGAGTGGCTTTGCATCATGTGCCATAAACGCAGGCATCTAGTTATGAGCTCGGGGCACTGGTTTCATGGGTTTAGACAACGACCTCATTTTGAGGCTATAGAGAATCTAGCCGTTTATAATAAGGTAAGACCCTTTGTCCAGCAGCACGCCGCATGACCCAGCTACGTTTTATCCGCCATGTTGGATCCGCAAAGCTCCTTGGGATGCAATGTACGTTTCACCGCTGCTTTCTCTACGCTCCTGTTTAGGTGTTTTTCCTTTGGCTTCTTGGCTCGTCTTACCTTGAGTATCATAGACTGTGTGGCCTTTTCAAGTTTTCCTTAGTGGCGTCAAGGTTTATTTCTTCATTTCACACTGCATGCTGACTGCCCGACTCGTTTTCTGGCACTCTAGGTCTGTTGTCCCCAGGTTTTCATCCTTAGTCCTGTTCAAAATCTGTTTTTTAACTTTCTCTTTTCACTCTAATTCTAGACTTCGTTGGCCTTCCTTTGTTTTCGCATGACGTTTTTGTGGTATTTAGATATATGGCTCTGGTGACAGTCTATGTTGTGGCCTTGTGTTGTGGTTTGACACCAGTGTTAGTGGCTTTCACTCGAACTATCTGTAGCTTACTAAACTTTGTGTTCACTAACGCATTTATCATTGTAATAATATTTATGTGTGTTTTTGAATGCATTTTGTATAATCATGGCTGTGGGATAGGGAGGCCTCGGTAAGATGTTGTTCACATCGCTCTAAAACTCGAGGATATTGTTTGGGATATCTTAAATGTAACGTGAGATAAAAACGAAATATTTATAGCTGTATGTACATGTACTTTGAAAAAAGTTTCTGTTGGTCGAAATTTTACGTTGTTTGGTCCTCTCTTTGTTCGTACACGGCGGTAGCATCTCACATTGAGTATGCGGCGCAGACGTGTTCAGTCGAAGGCGTCAGGGCGTTTCTCCTCAGTTTGTAAAAAAAATCCGTAAAAAATGTTTAAGGGTGGCAAATAATATTTTACATCCTGGTAATGACGGTAAATTTGTACTATTATGCCTAGCGGAATGTATACATTGTTGTCAATCTCGCAATTATAAGATTCTTCACAAATTGTGATGCAGACAGTCTGCCCTGTGGTTGAAAACAGAGTACTTCATCAAAAGCTTTATTTCGTATTGTCCAGTCATAGTGTAGCTCGCCGAGATAACAGTCCAACACTGATATTGCATGGTTATCGGTTTTTGCGCAATCGTGGCAAGTGTGCAGGACGTCGCCGGGGCGGACTACTAGAGGAAAGCTTGAAGCTAGGAATCCTCCTACTCTGTTGCCAGCAACGCAAGTTTCGGTTGCTTGCGACCGTCTTATTTCTAACCAACCCACTTCCAGAAGAGGATGTGAACTAACAAATACATGTACAAGTACAGAACTATTTTTCTGTAGGGTTTTTCGGAGTCGTCATAACCTTAGAATGAATCCTAGAGGTCTACAAGGGGTAATGCGTACTCTGTAAAAAAAAGTCGAATGTTTTTATGAGTGTTCTGGTCTGCAATGTAGCTACTGCAAGACAAAGGGTAAAGCTCGCCAACTCAAATCTACTTAGTATATTTCTTGTTTTGCTTTTCATTAGAACCTTACGCAAAACGACAAAAAAGGAAAAGAAGAAAATGGGAAGGTATATGCCTATATTATTTGGTCCATATAGAATCCCCCCTACCCTTCCCATCCATGAGAGTCCAATAACTGCACAGCCTTTTTCAACTGGTGATGCCAAAATTCTTAGGTCGAGGACGGACACTTGATTAGATGACACAGTGATACATAAATCACAGAATCATAAATTATTTCATCCCTCGCTTCAAGAGTAAGGTGTTATAACATAGACTAAATAACTTAATTTTTGGCATCATGCATATTAGGTTGTAGATTTAGAACACGATGTGATGCTCAGGATAGTTCAAGGCACAGACAGCAGTTTAGTAACATGCACAGTAGGTCTTTAGCAATAGATTACTAGTGCCGGTAGAAATAGCTAATACTTGTATTGCCATGTTATCGAGGTGTGGTAGTCATAGTTATTGCCTTATTTTGCTGCGTTGTGATTTTAGTTGAGATACACACAAAACACGTCATGTATAAAACATATGAAAGGATGACGGGCTTGATTGCTCTTCAAAACATCAGTATCTATATCAACGACCATCCAGGTGCGGCATGACGTCATATGCACTAGAATCTACAACATTTGCATAAATGCATTAAGTAAAGAGTAAAGCTATACACGTCAAACATGCAAATACAATTCGTCAAAAATGAACCCGCATCTTTGAGGAAACATGCATCAACCATGTTAGCATACGTAATGATATACACATGTGCGCTCGTGAGTTCACCCAGAAACAAATGAAATCGACTTGGTACTTGATTATTGCGAATTAAATGGCAGGAGAGAGGACTCCACGAGATGCCGCGATATACATGTCTCATCATACGAAAGGTAAATTGTTTCCTTGCAAGAGGTCAAGCGGGCATGGTGAAGGGTCACAATGGGTTCGGCTCCCTGGTATGATCTTCGTTATCATGGTTATTGGCTGATGATTGTATGAGAAGATACCTGTGTAATAATTGTTGGCTGTTTGGAGGTCACGTAGTTGGGTATATCAGATTTAATATCAGCGTTTTTATGTCTGTAATGCTAGTTGTAGAAACTCTGGAATCCGCCGTCTGCCAGTAATCATTACATTAGTAGGTCAGTTTAATGTTACAAACAGTTCAAGCAACATCATCTGTAGGACCAACGGTTTATGAAGTCCGTACTGAAAACGGGGAAAAAATACCAAAATATCTTCCCATTGGCTGTCATCATTGGCTTTGTTGTCCTTAAAGGGTTAACCTGATGTGTTCGGTCAGAAACGACTATGCTAGCCTATGTATTATTCAAATGGCTGATCACCTGCTTCATGCATTATGAAACGAAGCGTCTATACTGTCTCAACATATTAGCCACTCGAGTTGGCAACCTTGTCATGAAGAGAAGACTAAGTAGGGAAAGGCAACTCTCAAAGCTAATCGATTACTGGTGTTGGGGATTTTTTTCATCCCTGATGACAGGATTTCATCTCCTTCATTATGGCTCATGCTTTAGGTGAGCACTTCGTTATCTATCTTTCGTGTCGCTTAATTTTCTTTTGACCTCTCCTGGCTGGCTCTGGCCTCCTTGGTAATCACGAAAGCCCTATTGATAATTAGTTTTGTACATCACTTTGGAATCGTCTCGAAACCGACTTTCTAATTGCTTTGTGAAGCCCCAACGTTCAAAGTAACATTTGGTAGGGAATGCTTAACTTGATACCACGTGGTTTTAAGGCATACGACTAAAAAAAAATGAGAGACCGTCAAAAACAAACTCTGCATTAATTGAAGGGAGACCGCTCGTTTCAAAAGCTGTAGTTTATTAAATTTATTTTGTTTTTTTCTAACTTAAAAATATGTTTTCGCCATATTTTCGCGATTTACAATTGCTCACGAAATCCGCGAAATAAGACCCCCACGAAAATTTATGTTCTGTGTATTCTTATTACATCTGCCAGCCAATCCTTGATTGATTCATGATCACTTACGAGGAAAAAAAATTCCTTCGGCTGACAATTCTTTCGTCTACTATCTCACTGCATCACCAAACAGAATCATTTGCCCAATTTGTAAACTCATGTAACCCCACCACCAATACAGATCAAATACATTAAATCTCAAGGTCGTGTAA
The DNA here is from genome assembly GCF_910592395.1 of Lineus longissimus. Classification (NCBI taxonomy): domain Eukaryota; kingdom Metazoa; phylum Nemertea; class Pilidiophora; order Heteronemertea; family Lineidae; genus Lineus; species Lineus longissimus. The sequence goes on from NC_088314.1 coordinate 4,260,474, forward strand.
TCTTCTCCCCAAGATGGATACCGGCGGAATGATCAGCAAACATACAAGCCTTATTACTTTGATACAATGACAGAAGGCTAATACGAAATCATCAGCCTAAGAAAACATGGAGGGTGTTTGTACTGAGACGCCTCGTCCGTCAAAGAGATTATTAAAGTGTCTCTTAAAGCTGATATATCATCTTAACTCTTTGATTTATTTTCGAAATGGTTGGGACTCAGAATGTAATGGATATTTAGCTTGTTCCAAGACCAAGAGTCAAACGCATGAGCGGGTTCACCGATTCAATTCTCGGTCGGACTTGTCGGACCATTTTTCCCAAGAAAGAATACGTAAAACTGTACCTGATGAGGTAGGTTTCTTTAAAAGGGATGTGACCTTGCCGGTGCTCTGCTCTCATCTCAACAAATCAATTGCCTCTTAGAACTAAGTTACTAGTACATGTATGTTACTAACGTGCACTGCCTTCCAAAAAAATCTCGCATGTTTTTCCAAAAAAGCATTATTCACTAGCTTAAAGTTATTTTAACAATAAACAATGTTATTTGGTGAAACAAAAAGTTTAGATAATCATGTTATAGATGTTTTCATTTTGTGTCTTCAATGACGAAGGCCTATTTTTATCGAAAACACCCCTCTCTTTAACCTAAGTCCAATGTTTTAACAGAGAGCATTCTAACATGACACACCACTTGTCCTTAATAAGAGTTTGGTCATATGAAAGCTTAATTTATCAAATGTTTATGCCTCACTAGCAGTGCCTTTGTTCCTCTGATAGAACTGTGCAGTGGTGCTAATAAAATCAACAGGAACAAGAGGCAGACGAGATATGGATCTGTCCCACGTGACCTCGAGATCCACTCCTGTAACATATCAGAGATGACGGCTCCTTTTCACCAGATGATGAATGGACTTCTGGGTGTAAGATTTACCTAACGCTGAGACTGACAGGGGGTATCTGATGAATGTTGCAAGAGATAGTGCTCTGGGTGTATCTTCCCTGGGGATGGCCTAGTATACGGGATATGTGATATAAGCAATACCGCCTGGTTACAAACAATGTTTGCCACATAATCTTTTCCTAAAGAACACATATGAAAAAAACCCGGGACACTGTTTCACTACGTCAATACCTAGGATTGAACCAAGGTCACGTAATGGGAGGTGACGTGACTATAAACTCGTTGAAAAGTCTTCCTTGAAAATTTGACAGGATAATAGGCCTTCCGTGATCAAACCCTTGCTTCTAGGTCGTCAATACTACAGTATTCTTCAAGCCCTCAGAGCGATTTCAAGGTTCATCTAGATTTGCATAAACCCATTTCTAGTGATTATGGAGTGTCATCTTGCTCGCATACAAGCTTCGTGATGACCTTCGCATCGCCGTTGGGCTTCCTCAGACACCGCAGTCGGGTGATCCGTATATATTTACCTCAATTTAATTCACAATATTCGTCCGTGATTGTTCTGTATTGTCCAAGAAGACTCTGAAATACCTGTGATTTATCTCTAATCTTCTAAGAGTTTATGCAAAATCGTCAATTGCCTCTTAGAACTAAGTTACTAGTATGCACTGCTTTCCAAAAAAAATTCGCATGTTTTTCCAAAAAAAGCATTATTCACCAGCTTAAAGTAATCTTAACAATAAACAATGTTATTTGGTAAAACAAAAAGTTTAGATAATCATGTTATAGATGTTTTCACTTTGTGTTTTCAATGACGAAGGCCTATTTTTATCGAAAACACCCCTCTCTTTAACCTAAGTCCCATGTTTTAACAGAGAGCATTCTAACATGACACACCACTTGTCCTTAATAAGAGTTTGGTCATATGAAAGCTTAATTTATCAAATGTTTATGCCTCACTAGCAGTGCCTTTGTTCCTCTGATAGAACTGTGCAGTGGTGCTAATAAAATCCTAGATGGTTTCCTGGGGTAGGAAGATCACGGATAAATCACTCAGTCTGGTACTTCAGACTTTTCACAGTTCACACGTTTGGTACTGTCCCTTAAGTCGAGCAACGCTGAGAGAAGTTAATCCGTTAATGGTAACAGGGACGTTTTTGCTCGAAATGAGGTGGAAGCGCTTATCATTTGTAATTAGGCTTCACGAAAAGCAACCTTATGGAATTACTTGAAAGTTTCCTCGCTATACACATGTGGAGTGTCAAGTAAATCCAACCCATCCAATGTATTTAGTGGTTAATCCTTAGATGGCTATATACGTCCAAATGATGGATAGAGCAGGGACGGTTGACTGGGGATCTGCTCTGGACGGCCGATCACCGCTGATAGAGCCACCATTTATGTAACTGCCAAGGGGAAATGTACACTGTCAAATCGCCTGGCTACTTCTGTGATACAAGTGTGATTTATATGATATGTGTCTGGTTTAAGCTAATAGGCGTACTGTTGAGCTTTATAGAGAATGGTTTGCGAAGTGATACGGCTAGATGTGTTGGCCTCCACGTTATGTAAGAGGCAGACCGAAATAACATTGCAGAACAGGGTCTGCTTGTTCATTGGTAAGTTTTGTCGCATACGCAGGCGTTATCTCCCATTAGGCCCATTACACTGATAATGCCAGGTTAAGACAGCGACAGCGTCAGTGACAAACTTGTTTTGAACAACCAGGCCCTGAAATCGGCAACAGCCACATTTTTCTGCAAATACCTTCCAAAAAAATCTCACATGTCTTTCCAAAGAAAGCATTATTCACTAGCGTAAAGTTATTTTAACAATAAACAATGTTATTTGGCGAAACAAAAAGTTTAGATAATCATGTTATAGATGTTTTCACTTTGTGTTTTCAATGACGAAGTCCTATTTTTATCGAAATACCGCAACATGACACATGGGCATTCAGGACTTGCGTGTCTCGTTATAGGAGTGTGGGCCTAACGATTCAATAACTGTAAAGTGCCTTCGTTCGAAGATCATCGAAACGATTTTACCTCCACTCTGCGTGTCTTTAGCCCAGTCCCGTAGCCTCACTGGAATTGATTCTTTGCTCATTTCTGCGTTAAGCGAACGAAACGCCATCTCTGCTACCATGGTAACACACTCCCTTACTTGATCGACGAGGCAACAGGCTAAATCACTCGGAGTCGGGATTTTCAAAGTTATAAATTATAACTCAGTATTCAAAGACACCGATCATTAAATCTAAATCCGGATCATGGGTGGAAGTTAAGCGGAAGTATCGTAACATTTGCCAACTGCACCAGTGGGCGGGTACTTGGACCACTGGAACCAAGCAGTGACAACGGCAGCCGGAAAATGCTCCAGTTGAATCATACCTTGGCATCTCTTTTGCAAATATGCCCACTCTTTCATAAAATTTGCTGATGTTTGTCCACGTCGTATATACAGTGAAGTAGTCATCATTCATGATAGATGATGTTTATCGCGAATATAGGTACGCTCTAGCCTCTATTAGCCATGAGTGTTTTGCTTTCCCCTTCAGGATAGCTTTCGTGTTTCTATCGTCTACCGACAATCAAGTGAGGAGGTAATGCATTATGTTGCACGTTGTTGATACGTACTGAACTTGTACAGGATATTGAGGTGTCACACATCATCATTTAGTATGATTGTCAGTTATTGCGGTGGTTCTACGAACCCAATGTTGTAGCATGGTAATAATTGGTATTCTTGTATTGTCGGTTTGCACAGGTTATTTGGTGCAAATGTTTCACCATGTTTCACCTTGTCGAGAACGCCCCACGATTGTAACTGACTGGAGATTTCATGGTGTCGTACATGATTTTGAGTGGTGATGCTATGTTATCGGGAAGACAATGGACGGATATGCACAATTTCCACCAGCAGAATTAGATTTCAAAAGCCAGAAAAACCCTTCTTTATCAGTGCTGCCTTCTGAAACAAATTCCACTCGCGTAAATGATCACTGCCATACGTGTACTCATTATATACAATTGCTGTACTGCGTACTTCTTTTAACAAGAAGATTGCTTGATGATTTTGATATTTTTGTTTTCCTTTTACATTACTGTGATCAGTGATCGAGTTGCTTCAGTCCATAATCTGAACAACAGCAATTTGCATATATCACGCTCTTCTTTTAAATGCCAGAATGAAAAATGAGTCATCTTATGCACACTTTCAGTACTCGTTGTTAATGCTGTCCTTAATTCTATTGTCTATTGTCTTGTACAGCAATGCCTGTATCTTGGAACGCCTTCATCTTGAACATGTTGACCTTGATGACAATTCTGCTATTGACTATCTGTAAAAGAATAAAATTGAAATTGCGTATGATCTGAAATTTGATATTCGTTTGCAGATATTATATTTCTTGTTCAAGGCAAAGTGACATTATTCTTCGTAATGGTATGATTTACCCTTTCTATGATATCATTTTGATAATAAAGCCTTAAAACAAAATTACTGAATAGTCTTATTTAAAGTATTCACATTGAGTATCATCCGTTTAAATCACCTCTGACACACCTTTCCTTTTTATTCTAGCGCCCACCGTTGGAGAGAACGACGTCGCTTTCTCACTATGAAGAGTTCAAAGCAGTGGAAGCACGCCGCCAGACTAAGTCAAACCTACACCGCCAGGGGTCTCTGCCGTCATCTCTGGATGATGAGGACCAGTACGTGGTTGACAACCTATCGTTGGAACAGCTGCGGTTGTCTAGAGAACGCTCATTGGATGGTAGGTATACCAAGCCCGATAATGCAAAACGTATCGGTTTGAAGTAGATTTAATGTTCTTAATATTTAATTTGGGACCATTCCTTAATCACTTATTCTCAACTCTTCCGAACTTTTTTTTTCATCAAGGTCCTATTTTAAGGTATGTCTTGAGATCATTACGATATCAGTTAATCATTTGACGATATTATACGGTGCCACGAATGCCAAGAGTGTAGTTTGAATATTCATAATCATTCGCAATAAAAGGCTAAATGATCACCAAAAAATAGCTCCCATCATAACACGCCGCCATCAGAAGTTACTCCGCGCCGGCGCCGATAGCGGCTTTTCTCCTTGCTATTGCATAGTCGCTTATACTACTCACTTGTTCACTTTATTTATGGACGGAAACAAATTGCTCTTGATTATCTAGATTAGCAGGCGCGCCTGTGAATGAAAATAAGCTGCAAAACGGGTCTGTAACTGTTTAGTGCAGTGACAATTAGAAATTCTCATTCAAAAGGCAACTGCGGGATATAATATGCGAAGCCCCGTTATACAGATGGCTAATACGCACGACACTTAGCAGTAAAAACTCGTTTTTGATATTGAGCTGTTCGCATGTATTAGTAGTCTATTCTGGTTGTTCTACGCACATTTTAGCAACAAACGCAATTAGCGTAGACGATGGCCATCATCAAATTCCCAACTGAAAGATATATGTTATATTTGGTGGTTCTGAACTGCAATTTTCACTTACCAGCATCATGAGCTACTGAGCGGTATCTGTCACTGCTATCATTCTGCATTGCTTTCATTGTATGAAGAGGATATATAGGGCAGCACATCAACGTATGCTTTAAACGAACATGACTTACGTGCTTTGCGTGAAAGATCTTTAGATTTCCATTAATATTCTGAAGGAAATGTGCAAGTTTTACATGTAAGTAAAAACACGTGAATTATTACGGGACTTCCAAAGTTAGGATTTCCATACCGTCGGTGTTGTATCATGCATCTCAAGGCAATTAAGAAAGCAAACATCCTGTTCATCAAGGCATGATTACATGTAATCCTACCTTGTCTTGATTCCACCTTTGTCGAGCAATTGCCAGCGGATTTTGTCATCTCATCCGAAATGTAGAATAGAAACAGACAAGTTATCTCTGCTTCAACATAAACCGACTCCTTTATCGAAATCAATAAGAGGTATCATCTTCTAATGCGTCCGATCCTACTTAATTATGCGCTAAATGTAACAATATCGGATTCTTGATGTTACGACGTTTACAGCACATGTAACAAGTGGCTATGTCTCCTTGTGGATGGAATAACTTTGAGGGAAAATATCAGAAGAAGAAGTCCTATACGATTTCCGTTATCAAATGCATCTTTGTGAGGACGTTTTGTTGCCGTTTTCAACTAGTTTTCTGCATTTTCATTGTCGTTTGTCTATAAAAGGATAAAATCACACATATTCATGCAGTTTGATACTTTCCGTATCACAATATGATCCTTCCGAAAGGTATGGTAGAAGGACTTGTTAATGTCCGGTTGGATTCACCTTCCCTGTGACATATATATCATCGTTTGCTACGCCTCTAACGTGCTCTCACTGAGTCTTTCACCTTTTCAGATCCGTTTACACTCAGTCTGTAATAATGTCATCTTAAGGCAGTTTTGTGTAATGTGGATTAAAGGGTGGATAATAGTAGTCTAGATATTGGAGCCGTTTTCGGAACAAATTAATCCGATAAGATAATTGTTCAATTATTTAAAGCGTTTTCTATCTTTCAGATTCTGAATCAACTCGTTCATCGACAAATGAAGAGCGGATGAGCGTGAATGGGGATAGCAATGGCAGAAGAAGCCGACGGGACAACATGGAAGCGCAGGAGCGAGAGAAACGGTCAAAGTCCTTTGGAGGTGAGCGTGAAGCAGACTCGGCAAGAGAGAAACAGCATCGGCCAAAGTCGTTGAGTTTGACACGACAACATAGTTCTGAGGAACTTAGCCCAGAGCAGCCGCCACCATTACCAAAACCACGCGGGTCTCGAAGTCCCGATAAATCTCGCCAGAGATCACGTGACCCTAGATTGCAGGAAGATCGCCGCGCGAGAGAAGAGCAGGAATGGCGGACGACACGGGTAGAAAGGGAGGGAGGGAATGGTGATAGGCAGTGGCAGAACGATAGACAGAATGCTGAGAACGATAGACGGAGGGAACAACGGGGTGGAGATGACAGACATGGGGATCGAAGGGACCAGAGAGACTATCGGGAAAATACGGGTATTGGTCCGAGGCAGGGGGACTCTAAGGATTCACATGATGGAAGGGGTGATGTCAGGAAGCGGGATAGTCAGGGCAGGGACTATGTTAGCACAAAGGATACTAAAAACAATATGAATAACAATTCTAGAGATGTAAAAGTTGTATTGCCACCAAACGATGAAAGGGACCCCTATGATGATGAGGAAGAAGGGTTAAAGCTGACACCAAGACCTTCACCAGTTTCGCCAAAGTCGGATGACTATAGTGGGTCAACTATGCAGGATTTCAGTGCAGGATTCAAGCCAGTGTCTTCAATAGACATAAACCAGCGTGAAAGACAATACCTAGGCATGGATTCAGATACTGCTGATTCAAATAGTTTAAACGTGGCCGCATTTGCCGCAAGTATATCAATGAACACGGCGCAGTTGACAAATCTTAGTGTTTCACCAACAGAATTTCTGTTGTACCCCGGTGAGCAAGAGCACCATATTTCGGCTATCACGCCTTCCCCTGAGGACAGTCTAGGATCTCAAGACAGCCTAGAGGAGATATCGCCGTACTATGACGATTTAGAGGACTTGGAGTTGGCAGACCCAGCTGATAAGAATGTTGACTATCAGGGTACCCGGCGAGGGAAGGCGATGTGCAAACCACCGGCGACGGACTGGTCGCCAGTCATTGACCTTTCCCCCATACAAGATGTCTCCCCATCTATCGAGGAAGCAGAACAGGAGGACATGTTAGTAGCTCAGATCGAAGAGCAAGAGCTTCAAGACCAACTTGAGAGTGAACTTCAACCACTCTCTACTTTAAAACGCTACCAAAACTTTGAGGATATCTCCCAATTACAGGAGAGGATAAAAGAGTATGAAGAAGTCGAACACTTGGATTTAGCACAAATTGAGTCACTGACAGCAAGAGTTGAGAAGGAGAGCAAGATATATGAAGAAGAGGAGAGGTTGAGAATGACCTTAAACTTGAATGGTGGAAAGACTCAGAAGGAAAGACAACAGGAAGAACAAGCTAAGCAACAACTGGAGCAGCTACAGCTGCAGGTTCGTCATCTAACTGAACAACAAATTATGCAAACAAAGGTGCTTGAAAGGGGATCAGAAGAGAAGAAGGAAGAGGAAACGACGAAACTGAAGAGAGAAAAGGATGGGGGAAAGAAGGAGTCTGTTGTTGAAAAGAAGGAATCTGGTTCTGGCAGGAAATGTGGTATAGAAAACGAGGAACTGGGTGCAGATAAGAAGGGAGTTTGCAAAGAAAAGAGGCCAGGTGTAGAAAAGAAGGAATCAACTACAGAAGGGAAGGAATCTGGTACAGATAAAGACAACAAAGATCAAGAACTAACGAAATATAAGGAAGATTTATCTGAGCCAGAGAAAACTAAGAAAATTCATCGGACCCTACCCCAACCTCCCCCACCAGCTATGTTAAGTAGTGCTATATCCACCGCAAAGAATACTAGCACTGCCTTTTTCAAACAGTTCAGTAGTTATTTGAGCAGCAAACCGAAAGAAGAAACGAAAGTTGAAAAGGATAAAGTGGAGGAAAAGGAAAAAGAAACAAAAGAGCAAGGAAAGGAGAACCTAGAAGAAAAGGAGAAGGCGGAAAATGAGGAGAAAACGATTGAGGACCAGGTGACGCCGGATGCCAAGGACCCAAGGGAACGAAAGCAAAATCCAGAGACGAAGCCAAAGCCGGTGCCTGCTCCGAGAGACAGGGGCCAACCGGTGATTCAGATCACCGATACTGCCTCGGAGGATGGTGCTAAGAAATCGGATGCAGTCAAACCAAAGGAGCCAAAAACGAAACCGTCGCCGTTACACTTGGTGCATATGGACATGCAGGAGGACAATGCTTCACCTCACTACAGGGTAAGTAGATACTTAGGCCTGTTTTATTAAAATGCAACCTTGGCATCTCTTACTGTACAGATTTAAAAAAAGACATTTGAGAGCGATGAACTGACGAGTTCTGATATTCAATCAATTACCAAATACTCACCAGTTTTGGCTTCGAAAACTTGGAACGATTCTTTATCGCAACTTCAACTTCGGGACTCGTTCGTCTCCACGTGTAACTTCAATCACTATTTTTTCTATCCAAACATTCCGAACTACCAAACTCCAGTTTTAAACGCTATCCGTATTTCAATGTCGAACATAAGTTCACTTTAAGTTCAAATTCACACTTTTTTACAAAACTCGAAAGTCCAAAGTTCACGCGAAGGCCGAAATGGAATCGACCGCAATATTAGACCCTTGCGGAGGGTTCTCTCTAATAGAGGGCTTTGGTTTAATTTTGAGCCTTTTGGCTACAACATTTTATACAATACGAACACTATAACAATTGGCCATAACTACACAAGACCAAGCAACATGAAACATCTTTTTGTTTGGTGCTATTTTGATACTTTAAAATTATATAAGATCCGGAAACTAGGACACCTTGGCCCAGAATTTAACAACTTCTAGGAATTACAACGGACTCCCTCCCGCAAATATATCAGCCAAATGTAACGTTCTTTTCCCAAAATAAATCCCCAGCTAATCCAGACCACACAAATAATTTACAGACTTAGCTGTGCTATAACGTTGAATGTACAAGGGATGTCAACAACCCAAGTATCCCCGTGATTTACACTATCTATTATCACGGAAGTACTAAACAAATAACATTGTGGAATCTGAATCAACTGCAAAGTACTCTGGTATCTGACCCACAATTACATTCTATGCCGAGGAGAAACAAGTACGGGTCTATAGAAGGCCATTGTCTAAGCTGATAGACAGCAGTGAAGTACAACCTAACCAAGAATCAAGAATAAATTGCCCCAAACAAGCACGCCCACACAATGTAGGCAAGAGCTGACCTAAATTCCAAATCCAGGAAGCCAGGAAGTAGACGTCTCGCGCACACGTGACCAACTGGGAACAAGGTCGAGGTCACCAAAGTGACGGAACTAACCGAACATCAACGAAGTGTAAAAACACAAAACTCTCACATATACACTACTATACATCATGTACATACATGCACTCCGTCCAACTAACCTATAACATTGAACAACAAGTTCACGATATACAAAGAACTGGGCCTAAGTGTGGTGGAACCAGCTTAAACGCCAAGTCACGACACGCAAATCTATTCAAGATGGCGGCCGCAAAGGCGGGAAAATACTTCGTCAACAACACACCTGAGAAATGATAAACAAAGTCAAACAAACAACCTAAACATGCCTAGGCCTATGCCAACAAACCTTGGAGCGCTCCAAAGAATCTTGATAAGTCTATCCAAATCAAACTACCAACATTACGACGGGAAAGTTGAACGAAAGCAGATAAAACTCGGGTACAAACAAAAAACCAACCACCACACACAAGTCAGCAAGAATACGAATGGCCCCGAAACAAGGTCACACGACACGATTACGACTTCTTCTCGTTATTCATCTCGCAATCGCGAGACCTAAGATAATTCGTCTGCTATACTCTAATTTTGCTTGAACAAGCGAAGGCAAAGGCCCTCGGCTGTATATGATTATTTCACACAAAAAACGTTCAGGTTGAAAAAAGACCTTTACGATCACATATCATATGCCTTCAGTAATTGTCAGAAAAAAACTTTGATATTGTTATCATTAGCGTTAGGATGACATGACCTCTTTAGAAACTGTCTAGTCCTTGAAGATCTATTGCTACTAGTAGGACTTCGCTTGGCTCTCCGATCTGGTAATATTTGGTAAATTACATAATGATGGAAAAGAAGGAAATATCGCCTATCAGAATATCTCAGCTCGGTCTTCGTAAATATTCAATACTTCTTGATAACATGACAACAGATGGAGTTACAAGAGGCTGGATCGTTGCTGGTTGTATAATTTCACTTTGCTGTTGCAAATGTCTGGATGGTTAAATTACCTTGTTTACCTGATAACGTAATGCTATATAATAACCTATTAGCTTCTTCAAACCAGCACCAAATGTTTCGACGCTACATTCAATGCTAACATGCTTAGTGGTTTGGGTGCATAATCCCTGGAATCCAGGGACCGTCAGACATGCTCACACGCAATCTTTACCAGCGTTAGCTCATTGTTACAATCAATTTGGCTAATTGATGTAAAAGATGGATGGATATTTCATGAAAGGAATCATTTTCGATGTTCTGGCATGCTTAGACAGGATCCTTGCTGAATAAACAAATGCATTAGTTCCATTTGCTAATAAGATTTTCTCCCGCTATCGATTTTGAGTTAAGACGATTTCTCGAATTGAAATAACAGCAATTTGCAAAGGTTAAAGTTTGCCATAAGAGACCATCAATTTAACTCGATACTGATACCGACTCTTAGACATTGAAGAGAGATTCAGCATGAAATAGTACGAAGACATGCAAATGTTTTTGTTTTTTTTCATGTGGTGTCCCGAGTGGACGTTTCGGTCAATAACCTAGGAGTTGATGTTAAGGGATGCTCATCCTGAAAACAGAGTTGCTGATTTCAACAAGACGAATTGTTAACGATAATGGATTTTTACCGATGTGTACTAGACATTGCATTGTAACAACACACTAAATAGAAAAAAGTGTTTTTTGGTTAAACATTTAGCAGATATGAATTATCGTGTTTTTGAGTACGCGTTGTGTCCAATAAATGTCAACTTCACATCAAAAAGGCGCTGAAGAAAAATGAGAAAATAATAATTAAGTGCAGTTCAAGACCGCGGAAAATTCAATTAAGGACCTCCACCGCATAACATGAATTTCTATCATTATTCGCCGGAGCTGCCACTATTTCAAATTGTATGTCAGATGATGAAGTGAGTTTCGAAGCTATCTACATATTATGGTAATTCAGATTGGCAGTAAGGAGAAAATCAAAGACTTGTATCTGGGATATGTAAATTTTGGGCATGATTTCACTTGATAATCCAAGAGGAACGGTAGGATAAACGGCAAGTGTTTCGTTCGAAATATTGATAAGCGAGCCAGACTTTCTGTCTTAGATCTACACTATCGCCTCTGAGAGAGAGAAGAAAGATCATTCTGTCGATAGTTCCGAAGGCGCCTTACCCGCAGTGTCGCTAACTCATTTTTGGTTATCGCAAGATGTTTGCGCCACTCTCATTGGCTGTCCTCATTGTCAACTTAAATGCGATTTCAGGCCAGGGAACATCACGCTTGCAAAGTGGTACACTCTGTAGACTGCTCAGCCACTTACTTAGTAATCACAATCCCCATGTCCGGGATCTGAAATTACCCTATTCGCATACCAATGGTTTCTTATAAGAGCCCCATGATACCGACGACCAATCAGCTGGAATTGCTTCGTACCATGATGTATACGTGCTACTTTATCGATTCAAGTGAATCACTTGTTGCGTCAGGAGCAGTCATACCACCGACTGCCAACAAGTGTTAGTCATTGTAGAGTTTGGAAATATGATAACGCCTTCGCCAGTTTTGGGCATTTTTTATAACAAAGGATGACACCACGAGGTGGCTGGCTATCGGTCCTCCATTTCCATGTTATTAATACTTAAAGATTTTTTAACAAACCACTTTGCCATGTTTACTATGGTAGTCACTGCCTACGAAATGTTTTTCAAATAATGAGGCATCTATTTGTAATTTTCACACAATAAAAACATAAATGTGTGAAGGTATGTTCCAATGGTTAATTCATTACGTGCTGCACTCGTCAAATGGTAATCTACTTGTTTCGGGTATCAATGACGATATGAGTATGAGTAATGCTATCAATTAATAGACTTCATCAAGTATTGTCCCAACAGATAGTTATTTGAGAATCACCACGGGTGTTGTGTTAGTCATACTACAGAGTTCTATGAAAAATGAGATAGGTATGAATGAAACATTGTGGGACTTGGCGAATGCCGCAGATACATTTCGAAGCCAATCATGCAATTTCACATTGTGTATCAGTTATAGTAATGGCTGCTACTGTATCACTTACCATTCAGAAGTCCTTTTATGAATGGTAACTGTGTAAGCATACGGTTGGTTGGAATCTCCTATCGATATGACTGTTGCGGCGCCGACCAAGCGTCTGAAGTGCCTACGAGTTTTTCAGCTACTGCTGTTACTGCTGCTGTGTGTTTAATATATTAAAAGCAATGAATTAAAAACCGTCTCACTTTAACATGACTTTATACTTGTAGCATTTGAATATGCTTTCAGTTCAACCTCTTTGTTGCTGTTTCCAATAACATGCCATATCTGATAATATTTGTATCGTGAATTTGATCACAGTTGGTTCATGAAAGAGCCGCAGCAGATGCCAGGTTTTGAATTTTTAAACGGGGAGGTTAGGGTTTGGTTAAGGGGAAAAAAATTCCTTTTGATAAAATGAGAGAAACGACAAGGCTTGCTGATGTGGCAGAGGATTTCTATTGAAAGTTGATATTTGATATATGGGGTTACAGAAAGTGGCCAACACAATCTTAAACGATTACAACTACGTTTCAGTCATGATGACGGGACACAGTATCATTTATTTATCATTTCATTCACATAATAATCGTGTTCTGCACACTTATCACTGACCTTTTCGCTCAGCTATATCAATACATTTGTTGAGGAAAATACTGCCAGTGGTCTCAATTCATGGATGCATAAAAAACGAACATGGGAAAGTAGTCCCACGAGGCTACAATTAGCATTAATCTCCCTACTTTCATGCAACCATCACAAAGAAAGATAAAGAAATTTATGACTGCGGGCTGAACTCGTTTTGTAAGAAATCGTGCCTCAGAGAAATTATTTCATTGATGAGCAAGAACACTGCTCTTCCTTCATGTCTTGTTAGTCATCTTTTAGGAGAAATGTCAAATCGAGTTTTGACATCTTGGGATTCTTGTCTACTGGTAACCTCGTTTGAGGTTATCTCTAGTTCCCTGGCTCTAAATTATCATCAAAAAGAAATAAATAGAGTAGATTTGAAATCAAAGGGGTTTGTTCTATGAATAAATTGTAGATTTTTAACATATTTCCGTATTGACGTGGAGCAGGCATGGCGACTAGATGAACAAGGCTGGGAGAACGAAATCAGTGTTCCGATGGTATCAGAAACATGCTCATAGTCACATATTTTTCAGACCCTTTTTACATAACCTTCTTGTTTTCCCAGTATCAGTCGACATAAATGTTATAAAACAACAATGACTGTGCAGGGCGTAGGAAGCCATTAAATGTAATCGATGATCAGTTATGTATCACGATAATAGAGAAAGGATTGTGACGCTATAGGAATTGACAAAAAGGAATCATTTTTGCTTGGGGCAAATGATAGGTAGTTATAAGTGACATGAAAGAATGCGTTCAGAATATCATGCTCCTTACATACTCAAAATTGTTCTATCATGACTTAATATGGCCTTGAAGGTGCCCACATTCAGTTGACAGTCGTTTACATATGACAATTCCTATAAGTTTTTTTCTTCTACTTAACGACCTTTTACTGTCGCACGCAGTAGTAAATCAGCTACAAAATCTTCTTTCCACCATCCTCTGCTGACATTTTTCGTCATGTTAATCACACCAACGGTTATGACACGCACGTATCCTATGACAATCCTCTGACATATAAGCCTGATACTGATGTCCCTTAACGAATCGATCTCATTGGTAATCTGCTGCCTTCACTCGCAACTGACTCACCTAATCTCTCCCCATTTGCTGAAGGAGGCTACAGCAATGCCAGACCTAACTTTGTTTCTTCTTCACCTTCACCATAGACTTCCGTATATCAAGTACTATATTTCAGGCATTGCTGTTGGATTCTCCGTAATCTTACAGTGTCATCAGATTCAGGGAGGGTGGATTTCTGAATTTGAACCTGTGTCTCTAATGATGATTTTTTGCCAAGTCGGTCCAAAAGCAATATTGAAGAATGACTTAATTCGGACAGTGGTTCCAAATTTGAGTGATGGAGATGGCCTGTGGATGTGGATGGCATCGGTGTGGTAACTTCAATAATATGGCCCCTTCGTTTTTGTACAGGCGGTAACGCTGCTGGGATCCATTCCTTTGTTTACGATGGAAATCTCCTTATTACACGAGAATAACCTGGGCATTGTCACATATCTTCTTAACTTCTATTGTCTTCTTAACGATACAAATTAAGGATGATGTCAATGTGTGTATGCTATCGCGCCAATACAATGGCCTTCTTAACATAGAAGGTATGATATATCCCACCCACACACGAAATGCAATACTGCTGCATCGTATCAAATTTATCATTATGGCTTTTACGAGGAAATTGGCAATAGACACATGTCGACAAAACGGTTAACGTTGCCCATAGCTATTTATCATTTTATAATAAAATTGGATGCTAATGGATAGACCGCTTATTCATTACTGCTTTGGAAAAGAATGCTTTTTTATCTGAAAAGCTTTGGCTAACATTAAGGTTCATCAACCAGAATATTGGGAATTATTGGTACCAGATGGTTTGTTCTTGACGAATATCTGTAGTGAAAATATTTCGTACTCATTTTGTATTATGTGATTTTATTGGCCTAGTGTGGCAGTTTCGAAATTTAAGAGGTAAGGGTGTACCCTAATCAAGATATTCAATAGACACATGTCGACAAAACGGTTAACGTTGCCCATAGCTATTTATCATTTTATAATAAAATTGGATGCTAATGGATAGACCGCTTATTCATTACTGCTTTGGAAAAGAATGCTTTTTTATCTGAAAAGCTTTGGCTAACATTAAGGTTCATCAACCAGAATATTGGGAATTATTGGTACCAGATGGTTTGTTCTTGACGAATATCTGTAGTGAAAATATTTCGTACTCATTTTGTATTATGTGATTTTATTGGCCTAGTGTGGCAGTTTCGAAATTTAAGAGGTAAGGGTGTACCCTAATCAAGATATTCTATAATGCGTCTAAATATCTGAGTTACTGACGTTCTTTGTAACCATTCACTTGACAAGGACATTTATTCAAGGAGAACACTAAAACTGCTACACTTACTACAGTGTGCAGTCCTTTTGCGGTCCTTCGATTTGCTGACAGAAAATATTACAAATGTCAAAAAGAGTTAATTCCAATAAGAAACAATGTTGATCCCAAGAAATATTGATTTCGTAGGAGTATCTGATAACATGTTTAATGTCAACCATATCAATATTTCATACGGAGTGGCCAAAGAAATCACAGGTCTTATGGTAGTTTGGCGGCAGAACACAATGAAAACTTAAAGGATTGGCCTGTGATATGTTGTTGTTCTAACAGGGCTGAGCCATGCACTTTTGATACGCCCCAATGCACTGTTTGATATAGCACGTAGAGGGATCGACAACCCTACGAGCTTCAACGTATTTCACGACAATCAATACAGCCTGGCACAGCGAAACAGTTAGCTGGGAGACCGATACCAGTACAGATGGAACGAGCGTAGGGAAAGCAGGCGAACACATTACAGGGAGAGGGAATTGATCGTGAATTTGTAATGCGGTTTATGGCTTGATGCTGTAGTATACCTGCTGGATACTGCTGTTGGCTTCGCCGTTCACAGGGAACTTCCTTTACGCTTTCCGTGGGCTTGTGGTGTTTGTCAGCGCACCGGCTTTATCTCCGTTGCTTCCACGGATATCTGCTTGCTTTCCTTGGCGTGCAGTGTTGGCTTTTCTCGAATTACCATAAGGTTCCTAGAGCCTTGAGCTTAATCCAACTGGAGCTTGGTTCCACTGCTTTTGCTCATAGTCAGCGCAGATTGTTTCTTCTTTCGTGTCTGACTCTTTAGTAAAAAGCAGGCCGGGAGTATAGTGCATCAATACACACACACATCTCGCGCTTTGATTGGTTAATTCTGCGAGTTCAATCACCTTGGCTACGATTAGGTTAATAAAACGTTTAATTTGGATCATCTATTTGGCTCTTCGCGGATCCTTTTCTAAAAAAGTTTGTGTTCTATCAGTTGTCTATACGGATTTACCTGGATTTTATGGACGTTACATTTGCCGCCAGTTTAAACTTTTTCAAGGATACTTATTTGTCTTTAGTTATCGTACGGATATATGCGATAGCGTGTCTTTATCGTTGGAAGAAAAATTTGGTGGCTGAGCAAAATGGCCTTGTATCTTACAGGTTATGCGATCACCCATCACGCCTGAAAGTGCGCAGCAAATCAAACGAGATTACAAGGATTACGATAGAGTGGTAGAAGACGATGATGGTGGGTACTACTACCCATCGCCAGTGACCCCTCCAGATTGTCAACAGTCGCCTCCTAAACCCCAGTCCCCCTCGATGACGGACGAGTTGGACCCCCGCTGCCTCTCGGCCGGAGGGAGCCGCAGTAGGGGCGGCACCCCGGCACATTCGACGCCCTCCACGCCAGGATCCACCTGCTCTAGGGTAAGTTAGGTTTTAATTAATGATTCCATACCATCATTTGGAAATATCATGATTATTCTTTAAGTATTAAAACATTACGACATACTTCATCGAATGCTTACTCGTTTTGCAACAAAACTATTTTAACATGTTTTTCACGTTGCCCATGCACGTATATAGTGAGTGCAGATTTCAAGTTCTATGTTTCCACTCTCGGTATATACAAATCACCTGTCAAGATGTTCACCTATTCTCCTAAACACAGTTCAATCAGCGTTTCTCTTCTCGGTTTCCTTATATCTCTAAACAATCCATCCGTTCCTACCTACAGGGAAATCGCTACACTACTGCACTGACTGGATAAGCATAAGCCTTTACGCCTGCAGAACAGTTATAACCAGAGCAAAATGCAACCGAAAAATTCGGATGGGAATTTGTACATCATAACATATTGACTGTCAGAATATTTAGCCCCCCCCCCCCCCTCTCCTGCCAAAGCAAGGTGTTTCTCAGCAAATGCCGGCTCCTATCGAAAAGGTTGAAATAACATTAGCTGCGAGTCATCTTGACACTCTTGGTGTTGAAATTGCAATATTATCTACTGGTAATCATTTATAGGAACTTTCGGTATCATCTGATTGAAAGATGATCCAGGTATAGCTGATAGGACGAAGTCAGATTGGTGATTCTAGCTTGCTATGGCAATTAGTGCCGTACGACAATCTGATATCACTATCTTATTGAAAAAGCCATTCACTATCCTAACAATGTAACTGATACGGACAGTAGCCCAAGGGAGATTAGAATCATTTCTGTCCAGGGAGTAAGTCTATGTCTGAGATTATTCACGATACCAAAGTTATAATCTAGCCAAAGAACATGCTGTACACCAATCCACGGAAAGATTTATTGCAAAGATCAGTGTGATCAAGTTCAAATGGGGAAAAAAGCGTGTAGGAAGTGCGTAACATTAACTGCATTATCTTTGATGGGGTTTTGAAGAATTCAGCCTGTATCGGCTTCTGTGAAGTATTACCTCGATGAGAGTAACGTGATTTCAATGATGATACTGTCTGCTTTGTGTCTTCTAATGTCCACGGCTGTATAAAATTCGGTCACGGTCAGGTATGATTCAGTTAACAGTCAGCTGGACACCGTATCATTAGCAAAGCAACTTCATTGGTAGAGATGAAACCTACACGAAACCCTTAACGGAATGATGCTCTGTATCGATCTAGGCTAGAGTTAAGAGTGTCCGGCAATGTTACTAAAGTGTGACTTGCCCAAATGGACCCAGAGGCGTCATCGGGTCGATTGAATACGGCCATTGAGTGGTTTAGAGTCTATAACGGACATTTGGTAGACAAAACAATGCTCATTATAAGCGATAACCTTAGGGTGCTCGGCCTCCCTTATAAATAACCAGACTACATTCGATTCAGAGGACATAATCATGTATAGATAACCGTATCAATATTCGTGAATTATGTAAGAATACTTTTGGACAGTAAGGTGTAGATTCATGTCAATAATTGATGCATCTTCTATTGATGGTGAACGGCTTATAACAATTCGTCGTTGATGATGTCACTTTAACAAGCAATAGCTAATAGATTTGCTGAATGATCGAGCCCTGTAGAAAACTTAAATTGTCAAAAGGCTACCGTGTGTGTGTGTGTTGGTGGAAGTACACTCGAAATCTCATATTTCGTGCAAAACAAAACCTCTTTGCAACAGACGTCACCTTTGAGGCGGAGATGCACGTTCATGATTTGATGGTCATGCCTTTGGAAAAAAGCATGACTGTCCAATTTTTCCTTTCGTGACTTTGGGTTTACTTAAGAAGAAGAACTAAATGAAAAACTGAGAGAAAGATTGCGTTGAAAAGAAGAGCAAATTACCTTTCTTACTGCAGTAGTTTGTTGCTATTCGATATATTCGATATATCAAGAATCAAGAAAGGTGCGTCGAAAGCGGAAACGTGGAATTGTCTTTTTAAAACTGGGCAAAGCCGTAAAACTAACAGCAATTTACAATAGGAAAAATAACTTAATTAAACATGACATATTGGTATTCTATTCATTCATCTGCATTGATGTCTTTGGCCTCTGTTGTTCTCCTTGTATCATTATTGATCGTCAATATCACATTGATGAATAACCAATCATTCGGGACATGTTTGCTTAAGCATTACGGCCGCCGGATTGCCATTGGTGACTTGCTTGGACAAATTAAATAAACCCACGGCAAAGCGTAACTGTATGCGTTCGTAAACGTAGTGTGTGCCGTTTAGTTAATTCCGTTGGTCGGTGATTGAGTTCGATCATGATAACAAAAATGCATATATATGTTGTAAATGTCCTTTCATCAGCAGCCACAGCTTGTTACTTGACTGTAGATGGGTACTTTGAGTGACAATTAATGAGGATTGGACGGAGGATCATACTCATTATTGGTATGCAATTCGACAAGCCGACGTTGTTAGCTCAAAACTCTACGTCTATGGTTTCAGAGTAAAATTTATCCCTCTGCTGAAAATTACAAAAAGAGATAAAATTGGTTTTATTTGAATTACGTTTATTTAGCGGGCCCAAACTACCCCCACGAAACATGTTTTATGGAGATCGGTATTATCGAGCTTTGCCTTTTCAAGCTACTTAACTAAATGAGGCCACTGACCTTTGTGCCTAGCCACTTCGGAAGATCACGCAAGTACTCCACAAGCCGCAAATCTCAAATCATTTGCCTTGGAAAACGAGACAGTTTTCTCGCCGGCGGCAACCCCTGCACATTACTCCAAACACACAATTAAGCACGAACTGAGCACATATAATGCTTTGAGAAGTGCAGCCTTCAAAATACCAAAGTTCATATTTTCTTATATATATGATATTATGTTGCTTTGATCGTTCATCACATTTATTACTAAGGGTTCCATCTCATTTGTAAAATATCCAATGAGCAACTCATATAGACGTCGTGGTTATTTTTAAAACTGTAGTTGGCGTGTGAAAAATCATAAACGAGTTCAATGCTTTGTAGATTATTACGTGCTTCGATTTTCTATACCTTGTGAACAATGCACGTCCTGTTTTCCTCTCAATTTTTTTCCAACTGATTTCAATGTGATTTCACTCAGGGAACGATCGATGGAAATTGTATGAGATATTGGCAATAATTTTCCGAATTGTTCGGCGATATCGAATTTCTGACTTTCAAATTGGCATTTTGTTATATTTCCTGCATGAATTACTTCAAAGTACATCGAAGCATAAGCTTTCGTCAGCCGTTGTCATGTGATTGGCGATAAACGCCACCCTCGGTTCAAGTCACTGTTTTAAAAGTACTTATTCCATATTCAAATGAACGGATAGACGCCAGCCACTACCCATGTGTTTTTTTTCTCAGTGCAAAGTTGAGAAAGAGCCTGTTACAACTGAAGGGTTGATTTCATATCCATCCCCAATTCATCTCCAAGACGAAAACTCGTAATCATTTGCCTCACATGCCAACCACATCCTTCTATCAATCATTGGAAATCAGTTAGAGTCTTCCACACGGCAGAAGCAAGCTTTTCAAATATCGCCAGCGGCCATGTTCGATCATGTGAAAACCTTATATTGAAATTTGGCCTCTACTCGGCTCATAAATTCTACTGACAATTCAAATGTTTTTAGATGTTGTTGAAGGAAATCCATGCGGTATTCCGGAGAGCATTTTATTTGTTTAAGAAGTAGATATAACACAGACGTGTGGTCAATTTGGACGTACAGGGCCTTTTTGGTAATATAAACCGTTCTTCCCATTTCCCAGATTGCCCTAGATGGCCAGCAACATATCTGTCTTCTGCGAAGAATCAAAGTCAAGGTCGTCCCGATTAGGATTCGGAGATGCACGCCGTCCCATGTGGTATACAGACATGTACATGGTGTTCTTGGCAAATAATTACAAGACTTTTGCATTTATCCTCCCTCTGAAATCTGCTTCGTGATAACAATACAACTCTCAATCACCACAGCTTGATACCAATAGAGGTACTATCAGCCCCAATACCGTCTCACAAAATCACAACAGCTGATTATTGACTCTGAGTCCGATCGATAGGTCATGCTCTCTCATATCTTAATGGGATCAAGATTCTCGATTGCCTGAGTAAACAGACTCTAGAAGACACTCTGTGATGTCAAAGAAGGGCATTTTGCTCTTGAACTAAGCGTGGGTTCACTATGGGTAAATGGAATGGGCATGGTGGTGATTGGTGTGATATATAACGCCGTTTCGAATTGAGCGTATCTATCACTGTCTACTGGCGCAGTGCAGTTGACTGCTTTAATTAGTCCGATGGAATTGACACAAAGGTTATTGTGTACATATGGTATATTATCACAAGTTTCTTTTCGACGATCCTAGGCCACAGTAGGGAGACAAGGATTGCTTTAAAATTGAATAGAGCACGTCCAGTGTTTTTGAATAAATCTATTCCACGAGGAATATCATGTTCGTGAACATCTTCTTACCAGTATAGACATCAATAAGAAGCTATCACCATAATCGCAGTCAATATGACGTACTGTGAAGCCGACTACTAACATGGTGACGCTTCGTGGATTTAACAGTGTTTAATACAGTTTACTTCTTCCTGCACCATTACTCTTCTCTATAAATATCCCCTGCAAAGTCAAATCCATTTATGCGTGCCAGAACCAATATCGTTAATTAGCTATGATAATTAATTGGCAGAGTTAACCAAGTTAGTATATTGTTCGTGATGCATAGTGTCTGCAAGTGGTAAACCGTCAGGTTGTGGAAATGTACTGTGCAATTACCCTGCGGTTGATGTCAGATAGTGTGCAAGTTACAAGACTACGCCATCATCGCCTCTTTAGCATAGTTACCGTTCCCAACAGCCAGAGCAAACCATTGTTGATATCGGTTACCAGTGCCTCGAGTTCTGTTGCCACCAGACGAAGGGTGACATTCTGGCCAAATGAGAATACATTTGAATGCATTATTCATTTGCGAAATCAACGTATGAATTCCAAGCGGTGAGGCCAAAGCCAGAGTTCATTAGCTGTAGCTAAACAGCCTCGTGAATTCTGATTCCCTTAGTTAACTTCGTTAGCAATTCGAAAATGTGCTGTTCGTGGGCCTGATTCATTGAACTAGAGAGGAAACCGTAGTATTCGAATGACTATAAGACAACCTCGACTACTTCTCGTAGAGCTTTGTCGGAGTTGGTGACATTGTCACAATATGTCGCTTCTTCCTGATTATCTGATTCGCTTTTGTGTCCCTGCAGAGTTCTCCTCATCTAACACGATGGCCCTTAGATAGACAGCCACGGACAGGCAATGATCAATGACAATTAACAATGTGGCAGTGTGTCCAATAATTGTTTTGTTTGCATGACTGGTTGCAAACGGGTATTGGCTGCGAAATGATTATGGTAACCGGCGAATACAGATCATTTGGATTATGGTCACCACCTCATTGGGAAGAAGTTAATTTGTCCTGCTACATCCTATCTGGTCAGTTGCTATGAAGTATTGGGTAGTTGGTATAATATTTCATTGATAAATCTGGGATAAAATATATTGACCACTCGTGTTCCCCATGTCCTCCATGCACAAAAGGATGAGGCAACTCTAGAATTCTCACAAGTCTTACCATACAATGAATTGTTCATTAATTTGAAAAAGTCTCGACAACAGACGATTTTATTATTTACTTGGGTATTCAGAACTCCTGTCACAATATTTGCCGACCACTCCAAGAGATATGCGTGAATAATAACGCCATCAGTCGCCAGTAATACGGTTGCCCAGGCCACCATGGATTGTGCGCTTCCCGACAACCGAGGGACTTGGTTGGATAGGATGTGATGACTACAAAAGGAACTGCCAGGATATATATGGGTAATGATGCTCTTAATGTATTTGCATAGTCCATGAAATCTCCAATATATTTCAGTGGAATTAAGTACAGGGTGAGGCAATTCTAGAATTCTCACAAGTCTTACCATACACTGCATTGTTCATTAATTTGAAAAAGTCTCGACAACAGACAATTTTATTAATCCATGAAAATAAATTGTTTTATTAATTATTCTGTATTTGTTTTAGCATTTATGTATTTTATGGCAAAGGCCTAGTTTTATGCTAATAATGCATGAACTGCATCATTCCCATATCAATGTTTCAACACCACATTGAAGGTCACATTTCATTTCCTTAGTTGAGCACAGAAATCGCCAATCCGTGAGATGAACTTTGGCTAATGATATCATTTGCACCGCAAGGCGATAATGCGTTAGCAGGTATACGAAATGGGCGTCGTGATATTCACTCGGGTGTAATTTAGTGCTAATGGCCTTATAAACAGTCCATTGAAATCACCACGACAACAGCTTCCCTATGACTGCCTTGTGTTCAAGCAAGAGCCAGGTAGCTATGTCATGAAGACTGCCTGCTTCTTAAGCACTGAAACTTCCAAATTTATTATGCCCTCGGCCTCCCACCCAAATGGAGTCGGCAATCACGTTCCCATGAAGTTGATGACTGGTGTTCTGATTTTATAGGCATTTTTGTTGCGCAGTTGGCTAGGTTGATCTCGGCGATTGTTTGAGATTCCACAATACCTTTTATATCCAATTCATCATTATTCCAAAGGATGCTGAATGCATTATTATGCGATATATTGATAAACGTAACAGGAGAAAGAAGTCTGTGATGACCAGTGGCACTAAGTCATCGTCACTGGCCAATGGCTCGAGCCCATTAAGTCAGATAATGAGCCAGGGAGAACTACGTGACCAACGAAATCGATGCCGTGTTCAATATTTTTGCGTCTTGTGGGGTGTTCATCTGCTTCGTATTTTTTCTTACTTCATCTATATGTTTGTTTGAAATTCGTTGTATATGTCCAAAAAAGGACAACCTCCTTAAAATAGAAATGTTATATTCAATAACATTACCGGGTGGGAATTTTTCAATTCAGTTAATTGTACACACTGATTAAAAGCAAATTCCGTTGTTGGAATTAGATCTCGAACAAGACCCGTATGCCGAAAAAAGAACAAATCATTAATAAGCCGTATCAAAAAGAAAAGAAATCTTTCAAAGGTCAACTTCTTGACTGAAAGAAGCATTTCTGGCAAATGCATTCTGACAGAATGACATTTGAAAGTAGCTTAATAGGAACAGTGTGCGTCACAGGAGAATATGGATGTATGGGCAAGGAAAGGTAGCGAAGCGTTCTTGGCTTATGTGGTGAATCTTGTCTGTGACCTGAATGTGTCTCTTTGTCATTCCTTAGGTATTGTTCTCCGACGTTCTGCAACTTGTGAGCCCTTCTTCGCTTCCCCAGTGTCCGCAACATTTTCCAATATAGGTCCTTCTTCTGCTTTCGTTGACCTTTACAAAGTATTGTTGTTTTTATGCATTTCCAGGCTCAGTAATTGAATTAGGCCAGATTAAATGTCAGGCAAATAGCTTTACTGCGTGCGGCCTTACATCGCCATTTTGGACAGTACATTGTCTGTATATTCATGTGTAGTGCACACAACTAACCACACGCATACTGACACATCACCATAGGCTGGAGCGGACAACTCCTAATGGGTTTCCTTGATAATACCGTCCATCTCCTTTAAGAAATGCCAATGGATGGTCAACATGCAATTTTTTCTTTGGTTGCATGCGATGATTTAATGTACGTGACCATTAACAGCAGTGATTGCATGAGAAAATATTATTACGGCTAACAGTGTTGACACTTATAGTACGGCAGTCATCTCATGATGCTTCTCAGGAACTCTCCTCTCTCCTTACTATAAACACACGTTCACGACATACGCAATCATTCTATGTACCAATTCTACATTACTAGTGTATCCGCCCACCACTCCGAAGAATCAATATCTACATCCCCGGAAACCGGAGTGTGGTTTCAACTTATTGCCTTGCCTTGGCTGTTCCATACCGATAGAAAATTCCTCGCTGTGCTCAATTGAATTTGTCATCATAGCACACTGGCCCAGGTGATGGTTAACTCAATTTAACCTTAGATTGAGTACATTTATACCAGTTGTCGCAGAATTAAAGAAATAAGAAGCTTCAGCATTTGACTTCTCAAAGAGATTCACGTACTTCGAAATTATCCTCAGGTCATTCAAATCTTTCTCTCCAGAAGTCATTAGAAAGTAGACTGGAGTATAATCTCGTATTTCCAATCGGCTCTTTAAACGACCATTTGTGTTAAACCGGGCTCTAAAGAACCCATAAGGAGATTTTGATATGTGATATCACCGCCGACCAGGCACATTAGCAAAATCATTACGGATCAAATGTGAATCCATAATGAGGCCATGCGTTTCGCCATGTTGAAAGAATTTACCAAGCTTTAAGAAAGAGATTTAGAGGTTTATTTGTTTCATTATTACAATATGCGTATACGATATGATTGATGATATACTGTAGGGGACTTAGATCACGATGATGATTCTTCTCACCCGATCACTGATGTAAGCCCTGGTGGAATATTTTCTTTCGTCAAAACATCTGATTCAGAATTGAGAGCTCATCATTTGCATCTTTGATGTTCCATGAATATGGTGCGGTAAGATGACATCCTGACTCTGACCAGGAAGATGCTTTCCATAACTTATTCAAAAGGCTGAAGTGCACGACTGTGGTCAACTGCCTTTTTGGGGGGTCAGTAAAAATAATTACTACGTGGCTTTCTCCAGGTAAAAGGTTGGACATTGGTCAATACGCCTGTGTGAAGCATTTAACCTGGTTGTCCTGATACATTTCCTGTCAGCCTCTGTGAGTGTGGTTGTTTGCCGATTCTCTCATTAAGGAAAAATGACACTTCATCCCAGTAACACTAACATCAGTTGCACTAACACTTTCAATCATCTCTAACTCTACGAGCTAATGATGTGCATCAAGGTTTTTTCATCGCCACTATGGTCAACATTTCTATGATCTCAAACATTGACCACGAAATCTGTCCATCATTCCCATAAAAGTGAATTCTGCCATTTCATTGCAGAATCATGTGCTCGCATTAATCGCCAATAGGTCAGCTAGTTCGATATATCCGTCTCCCCCATAAAATGTACTTGTAACTGCTCAGCATCCGTTCAATATGCATGCTACGTATTAGATCTATATAATCCGGCAAAGGAATTCAGCTATCGTGACCTTTGAGCTTATTGTAGAAGGCAATACTGCTAAAAGCATTTAGCAATCTTGGTCACTGTCGTCGAAAATGGCCTAACGCTACAGGGATTAATGAGCATCGGATGCTGTGAGCTGGCTTCAGACTGACACTTAACGTGTTTGTGTTGTACTGCTATGCTTCGGGGAAGTGGATCTTTTAGCCGATGGGTTTCTTACGCCATTTGTGCTAACTGATCCCAGAAGGTGACACCGACACTCAGTGCCTGGAGTCCTGGGTATAGAGGAACGATATTTCGACATATTAACCGGTAAGTTGTTTAAATGTTTCCTTTGAACTTGTGTGCGGCTTGGGGTTGAGGGTATTTAGGTATTAACACTAGGCTAGGTTAAAAGACCTGCTAACTCTGTGTTACGTAATGACCCATTGTATTTTATCATTCCCTAGAAGGATGATGATGATAATGATGAGATGGGTTATGATGGTGTATGAATAAACCTGGGCGTGGAAACTCTCTAAAAGTGATCTCTCTGAGCAGCAGTGAGACGTGGACCATGAGATTAGACTGTGACAATAATCATTAGGCTTAGCTGGTTGGCAGAATATCCCCTGACTGATTACATCTGAAGGTAACACGTAACACAGGGGAGAGCTGATCGTCCATGATATCATGAGCGGCACAAACGAAATCCGACATGTCATTCCGATGGTTGAACCTGGGGATCGCCGAATGCACTAGCTGAGACTGCAGCAATATTCATAACCTTGGCTGGTTGACAGACCGACTGATTATGTGTGATTCATATTGTCAGTCATCGCAATCGATATCAGCAGATATGAAGGATTCATGAAGGAGTGCTTGCTGTGCTCTCATACATGAGCCTCCTGTGATCGAGTAAGATCGCAAATAAGAAAGGCGATACATATTCGCATGTATACACTCTACTTTATGTTTGGAAGGCAACGAGGATTTAACTTAAGATCAGCAGCACGTTCTACTTAATTTTTGGAAGGCAATGAGGATTTAACTTAAGATCAGCAACACGTTCTGCTTTATTTTGGAAGGCAATGGAAAACGTTATACGTTATGATACGTCTTCGTGTGTATCATCAGGAATCATAGCAGGTCCAAGATTTTCATTTCCTTATACGAGGTCTATCCTATCCTATTGTCCTATCGGGAATTCATAGCTTAGCAGTTTCGGATTGTACAAGGTCATGTGTATTGTGACATAAGTGATTCACAGCAGGTTCAAGATTGTTGGATCCGGATATAAGATAAGAATATTGGGTATTGCCGTATTTGAGTTTCAAAATCAGGTGCAAGATTGTTGAATCGGGATAGGCATCACTTTTCTTTGTCACTATTAAAGGCCAACTTCGATCATTACAGTGTGTTTGAAGTCAGGTTATATCAGGCTTTGAGTAGGTATAAGATATGCGATACAGATTAACATTGTAAGTGATAGTGTTGATCTTGTGAATCTTTATGAATAATCAGGAGCAAGTGTAAGATTTTTGGATCTGACTGGTAAACAAAACAAACCTATCCTGCGTTTGGAAGTATCAACCATCATCAAGGTTCTGGTATATATATGGGTTGATATAACAAACCAAAAGATTAAAATCGCGGGCATCAGCTACCGCCTGAGCAGCTGGGCATGTGCTGAGTTTTTAAAGCTATCACAAGCCATCATATCGGAAGTTGTTTTGGTTTATAGCGCATCTGCGTTGTTCAAAACATGTCAAATTATTCTCAGGGAACCAAATCATTACTTAGATAACCCCAGAGGCCAGTGGAAACTGTCTCTTCATATTATTGGATATTGGAAATTTACCACACTGCAGAAGAAAAGGCTGAACATCTTCTAGGATTGGTTGTGTCTCTGGCAACATCGAGTCATTGGATGCAGGGTGTATCGTACATGTATTCGTTTCTCGTCTATCTTTCGTACCGTGTTTCCTCCACTCTTGAGCTGATTGAAACTGCTCATCATGTTGGTGATGAAGGACTAATCGGATATGAACGGCTTCATCAAATACCTTGGGATTTCAGGAGTAAGGAACTGCGGGTCATATTTTGTAAGACGAATAGGGGTAACCACGAATAGGACATAATCCTCTTCCCAGTCCAACTCTTTACTCTAGAGTGACCATCGTATTTGGCTAATTGCAGCAAGAATATCGCTCTTAACGGAATGGTAGTGCATTGTACAGGTAATAGCATGATGTGTAAAGTTAACGAACTTGGTGCAGTACAGTATCATCGTTGTACTTGTGAACATTCCTCCAACGTCGCGAACTATATACCAATGTTTAGTTTCTCTAATCCTTAGTGGCAACTAATCACGAAAGATATCTTATTCATTCATATGATACTATAAACATTATTCTTCATATTGTATCGCAATCAATTAAATTGCATTTAGTAACACAAACATTTGGTTTCTCAGACTGAATACCTTTTTCCTACTCCCTAGCCTCGGGTATGGTTTCGGCGTTTACCTTTGCATGACTGTTATAGGTATCGGACTTCGATGTATGTACAATTTCATGATCATCGATTGTAGCTATCCTTAACTTCATGAAATAATCTACATCGATATCTTACTTGAAGCATTGAAGGCGATGAGGATTTATATTGGCATCCGCACACATTCTACTTTATGCTGGGAAGGCAATGGGAATTTAACTTAACATCAGGACCTGTTCTACTTTATGCTTGGAAGGCAGTGAGGATTTGACGTAACATCAGCACACATTCTACTTTATGCTTGGAAGGCAATGGGAATTTAACTTAACAACAGGACCTGTATGGACCTGTTCTACTTTATGCTTGGAAGGCAGTGAGGATTTGACGTAACATCAGCACACATACTACTTTATGCTTGGAAGGCAATGGGAATTTAACTTAACATCAGTAACCGTTCTACTTTATGCTTGGAAGGCAGTGAGGATTTGACGTAACATCAGCACACATACTACTTTATGCTTGGAAGGCAATGGGAATTTAACTTAACATCAGTAACCGTTCTAATTTATGCTTGGAAGGCAGTGAGGATTTGACGTAACATCAGCACACATTCTACTCATTTTTTGGAACTTGGTATCAGCAACACATCCTACTTCATCTCTGGAAGGCAATGAGGATTTAAATTGAGATCAGCAACGCATCCTACTTGAGAATAGACGAGATTTCATTTATTGCAAATGATCCATCATAGACACCGTAATTCTAACGGAGGATCAATGTTTCTATCATGACTGTGCTGTTCGGATAAAGGATTGCTTGAACATCAAAACAATCTTGACGCGTATCTGATCTAGGGATAAGGCAGTGCTTTCAAGTCATACTCCAGTTAGGTATAGTAATTTTACACTAAGTGCATTAAGCAACGTCATCTGAATCCCAACAGACAAATGCTGTGTAGTTTGACATTTAAGATGATTAATGTCGATATGCTTTCTTTTTTCTATTCTTTATGCTTATATCCGATAATACGATCTTTTATAAGGTGAATCGTCAACGGTATGGCGGCCATCTGCATCTTGGCTTGACGTACGTTTGAAGCATTTAACAGATACGAAAACCACCCACACACAAATATTGAAATAATGAAATAATGATTGTGTTGGAACATAGCTTGATCAATCTGTGCTCGCATACATCATCTACTTGGAAGAAGAACTAAAGTCATCATGCTCATTGGAAGATAGTTATGGTTGATTAACGGAATCCAGGGCTTAATCAAAGAAGATAGTAGACATTAGGCATTTGACTACCATTACCATTAGAGCAATTTTTGCTATTCCGAGGTCGTACAGTTAAAATAGTACGCTCTTTGAAATGGATGCTCCATTATCATCGTATCGGTTTATTGATCCCTTTGAAAGGGCACCTGCAAAAGAACAAAAAAAAAGTGAACTTTACAGAATCCACCCATTTTCCAAAATGGTTCACAATCGATGGTAATGGATTTGTAGTGGGCTAAGTGCCAACATAGTTACAGTAGTAAAATATGCTTTTTAGCTATTTCATCCGGGTATCGTCGAGGTGCATGTATGTAACGTTGATGCGGATTCGAGTTATACTACTAGCATAATGTTATGACTAGTAGGGCCTTCCCATACTTTTCTCTGTGATGCGTTATCTCGGAGTGCCGTGATGAACAGAAATGATGTTACCCTTAACGAACGTCATGAAACTCTGAGTCAATACAAACTCTGCATATAGGGTGTTACCACACTGTACGTAAGCTAAAGTTATACCAGTATCGCAATATAGCACGACACGACAATCGTTAAGCCAGCAGTAAATGTACTGTATCCTCAGTCAGAAGAGCACTCGACTCCCTTCCGTCTCCTTCGCACCCTCTTCTCGATGTAAAGCTTCATTATGGGTTTTGATATTGGCATATTAATGGGAAGACACCCGTTCGGCTGAATCTCTCACACATACCGGCGGGAGGCTTCACCATCTGACCGAGGCTTTAGAAGACAAATCCCGCATAGAGTTCAAAACGGCACTGATTGAGAGCTAGGTTTTCCCATAGCTCAAGCTCATGGGAAGATTAAAGTGATTGGGTTTCATCCGCGTGATCCCTTGCCATGCTTGCGGGGGTCATCTTATTGACCAACAGGCAGAATAAAGCTGCTACTAATTAATGGCCAGTATGAGACAGCGAATTGGTTTCTCTTAATTATAGCCTACTTTGTAGCAGGACTTGAAATGAAAAACGGGAATCGATATGGGTGTGGTATATCGTGCAATTACTGTTTGGATGGAACGCCAAATATCGAGCAAGAGGATGGTATAAGGGGAAGTGCATAAGGTCGTAACCTTCTAAAAGAACTTCAAAGTAAATTCATGACAATGCGTTTGTAAGGGTTATAAAGTATACATAGCTCCGATACGTCAATCGTATAGGCTGAAAAAAATGTCATGTGTACCTATTTTGAGAGCCAAACTTCCGGAGGGGTTCCCAATATCTTTACGTTAGTTGTAGGCGTTTAAGTATTATAAGTTCGATAGGCATTATAATTAAATGTAATGTCCTTGCGTAGGCGTTTACGATCATTTAGTGCTTACTATTAATTTTTTTCTGTGGTCGTATATTTCTGTGATCGTATATAGTCCTGCTAACATGGGCTTTTTTTTTTAATACAGAAAACAATACCTCCAGGACGAAACCTCTGGACTGGTAGTTGTTAGTATTTGCAAGTCAATGTCAATCAATTGAGATCTTGGCCTCGCTCACCAAAGTTTTAAGGGAAACCTCATCCTCAACCCCATGCATCTTACAGTTTCACCTGTACAGAATCTTACAACGAATCCTACCCTTCCGATGCTTCTCGTGACGTCCCTTCAAACCAACTGCAGGGTTCGGCATATACTAACATACGCTCCAGTCTTCTATCCCTGCACCTTAAACAGTTTCACCTGTAGAGTATCTTAAACAAACCCTAGTCTTCCACTGGATGAAGATGCGGCCACAAAGTCAATATTATTGGAATGACACCTGATGAAGATATCAATTAGAAATCAACTACCTTTCCGATCGAAGCGATTGGCTTATTCATCAATGATCAGGCGAAGGGATAGAAAGTCAGTGGGACTTCTCAAGTTCTCAGCTTCTTGAGTCTGTTCCATTTTAGTTTGATGCAAATCACTTTGCAATGCAATAACTGTGTAATATCAAATGATTGCCAACAACTGAATCTGATTAATGTTGAACACCATTTAGTCAATAGATAAATGGAACCGTTTTTTGGCTTTAAACTAGGAATTACAAGTGAATTGCCAATAAATGTCAATTGTCATCATTAACCTTGTGTGAGAACTTGGATTGATAGTCTACTACACTACCCATGCTTCTCATCATCATATGATAATGAATATACGGCAATGTGTTCACTTGAAGCTCATGTCGACAAGTTAGGGCTCCCGAATGATCAAAAGGGGTAAGGTTCTTTTTTCTTATTTCTTTATCACTAGTCGAAAGTCCTGCTAACATTCATATCAAATTTTGAAACGAGTGCAATATGTGTTGAGATACGCCGCAAATAGTGTGCCCTCGAGGCTATCATTTACGTTCGTGCTTTATCCTGCAACCATTACACAGCTTACGGAGACCCATTGGCTGGCAATCCATTCCAATCCTAATGCTTGTGGCTTGCAATGTCCCCTTGGCAATGCTACCACAGCCTGGATTGCCATACCATTTGAATGCACCACGGGGAGTATCAATTTGAGCGATCATTCTCGGGGGACATGGCGAAAATATGACGAGGATTTTACATGTGAGTGACTCGTGTTAATCATTGTCTCAATTGAGTACTCCGAAGCTGTTGTGATATGGGAACGAACGTAGTCATTATAACAAGCTCACCAGATGTTGAGATGGTATATAAGGCCAAATTTTCCTCTTGCATTTTTACCTTTGGGCCTGCTGGAAATGCCAGTGTAGATATGGGAGCAGGCTCTCTTCAACTGACATCCAAATGGTAAATGAGTGTCCAAACCATTGCATGAACCAACCCAAAGAGACACCCTGATAATTTGTAGGTAGTGTAGGGTTTCGGTAAGTTGCAACGAAGACTTTTTACTTCTGCAGGTTGTGGCATAGCAGTGAATATCACAATGAAGACTGTCGTATTAATAACACGCCATGATATAACATACATGTGTCCACTTTTGCTCCAATGAGATGTTGTTGGAAGGTAAACGTAATCCTTTTCCCGATGGCTAGGAAAAATGGATATTGGTTTCCGCGATTATTCAGGTTTCCAAGGTTTCCACTTGACACACATTGCGACGGTGTGGTTTTAGGAAAGTGGCTTTGTTAGTACAGCATTCGACTTGTGAATAGAATTTATCAGTAATGACTAATAAGTTTTCAGTATGTTTTGATAAATTGAGCAAAACGAATAAATACTTCGATGGGAGACAACAGATGAATTGCATTGTTAAAAAATGCACGTGCTTGATAGTACGAATGCAACCTTACGAACCAGCCATGCACACAAGTCTTAATCATAGTATTATATGACGTCCTTACCTTTACTCTAATGAGGCTGGTGGTAACAGACAACTTGATACTGGGACAAAATCTGACATAGCCTACATTTATTTAGTCTGAAATAGCCACACACATGCCTCTAAATTTCTTCTAATTGAATGATAATTCGTGGTCATGATACATATTTCTAATAATATTCTCCTCTGACCTGACCCTGATACACACAGAAATCATATAATTACTCAATTGCATTCATTCCACAAACCATACTCAGAGGATACAATGACCTATTCGGATTACGGTGTGCTAATTTCCGTTTTCTACCACAACACAATCACGATGGACCTGCTTTTTGTTCTGTTTGGATATCAATAATGTAGGTATGAATATGGCAGCAGCTCGATATTTCCCGTTTCAGTTTATGGTCATCCTGCTCGCTGGTACATTAAAGCTAGTACTTCTTCGTTATCATGTTTTCAGTGTTTGTTTCCTGCCGAGTTCCCGGTGCTCGCTGATTACCCCACAGCACCCTCAGGATATTTGCGTTGACATGAAATATGTTTATCATAGTTACGCTCCTACTGAAAATGGCTCATAATACATGTGTACACACTTTTGCTCCCAAACTATATAGTACCTAAATTCCAAGGGAGATGGCAGAATGATGTAGGGACTTCGACCTCCCTAGATTGCTCCAGATTGCAACTACTATAACGTTTACCAGCGTACCAGTAACTTCTACAAGAAATGAACATAAACCCAGACAAGATGATGTTAAACCTTTCTGAAAATCGTTTTTCATTAAAGCAAAAGAACAAAAACATTGAATACGAGTACATTGAGCCGTTAATGCCAGACACGCCAGACACGCCAGTATTTCAAACCTAAACCTAAGAACACAATATATTCTGTCGCCATGGTCACCGTGCCTCCATCCCATTTTCTAATCTTTTATAGTGTTGACACCTTTGCGACCAGAAAGCTGTCCGCTCGCCCAAAGGTATACTGGAGACGTTTTTCTTGCAAGAGACTGAATCAACTCTTTTGCATGTTCATTTTGGCGAAATTAGATTAATTTGTCTCATCAAACAGTCAGACACGTTATATTAACCCTTTCTACTCTCTGGAGACATTAAGGTATAGTTTTGATGAGGGGAAAGATCTTTTGATAACTACATGGGAAGCACTAGTGGAAACGCTGGAGAACAAACAGGAAGCACGCGTAATCAATATTGCCAAATATCCCCTTCAACCCTTTCTGGCTAATCTTGTGTTAGTCATTTGAGAACCGATCTTTATGACCGGCGCAGCCATTGCAACGATTTTAAGTGTCAGAATCTAGCACCAACAAGCCTAAAATGCCGATATCTTACTATAGTTATGTGGGTAATGGTGATACACCTATTTCAAGATTGCTACCAACCAAAGTCAACAAGGCATTTCCCCAAGGCTTTTGTTTTTGATTTCGCAATAATAGCGATTCTAGTCTTTTTCTGCCTAAGGTTGTGATCGCCATTTTCTTAGAAGTGACACCACGAGTTATAAGTCTTATCACGATCTCCTGCCAACTCTATTCCAGTTCGTGACCGTTGAACATCATTCCTAATTTCCCTAAGGTCTTGTCATATAATTGCAGGCTCTAGTCGCACTGTTTGATCGCACTTTATGTAGTGACTGGTATGTTCATACAAGGTTATTTCTGTATTTACAGGGTACAGACTCGCCTAACAGCCAAGGAGAGAAGAAAATCCGACGAAAGCTTCCGCCAATTCCTGCAGGAGTTCAACCAGCAACGGCTAAGAGTAAGGAGAAACAAACAAAACCGGTGCCGAATTCTCGAGACAAGGCTGGGATGATAGCAAGCAGAAATGGCGGGCCGAAAGCAGGAAATGCTCCCGAGGTCAGACGGTTACCAAGCCAACCTGGGACGGAGAACGGGAAGAAGGCACGCCCAGTTCCGCCGCCAAAACCGGATACTAGGTTACGAGCCATGAGTCAGGAACGTAGGCAGTCAGAGCCAAGTGGGGAAAGCCCACAGCGTGTAGAACGCCCGAGTAGTGCCCCTACCGTCGGAAGAACAAAACCACAAGTGCCCCCAAAACCCAAACCTAAGCCGGCTGGGGTCGTCAAACCCCAGGTACCTCAGAAATCCACTAGCAGCAAACCACAGGTGCCTCCAAAGCCAACCCGCGGAATAGTTCGTAAGGACGAAAAACAAGAAATAGTTGACATTTACGGCGTTCTTGTACCAAGGAAATTAAAAGACAAACACGACCAGATGCGAGATGAGTTAATTTTAGTGACGTTTTCGAGGAAGCGTCAAATTGAGGAGTATGAGGAAATAATGCGGTTAGAAAGACAGTTGGATGATATCCGTGCGCTTGAGGAGTTGCAGAGGGATGCGCTGCAAGAGAAGCTACGTCGCCACAGGGAGCAGATGGAGCGGATGCAACTGGAGGCCGCACGTCAGATGGAGCAGCAAGCCCTCGAAGCTGCGGCAAGGCGTCGGGCAGCAGTGGCAGCGGCCTCTGCGTCTCTACCACCAGGAACAGCTGTTGCCACGGTTCGGATGTCACCCCAAGCATCACCACGACGCGGTCGCCATAAGAGGCAAAACTCCGACCCAATTATGGCCAAGTTTAGCCCAATTGAGGAGTACAGGGACATGGAGAATGACTTTCAGTCTAGAACTGCTGAGGAAGCCTATGAACTTAGAAAAAGGCTAGAAATACAGTTAGAAATGTTGCAAAAAGGAATTTCCATTACGAACGCTAGTTTGTCTAAACCAGTCCCTCAGAGACGGTCGCAGTCAGCTAATAGGGCTATGACAGGTTCGAGATCGAATTCTCATATCAGGTCTCAATCAGCCACTCGAAATGAGAGGAATTCGAGGGCAACTGACAGGAATTCTAGGGGTCATTATATGCCTATGTCAAAGATGTCATCTCGTCTATCAAAATCCACTGAGTTTATTGGTGCAGATATTTATTCAGATATGCAAGTTCTATCCTCTAGCCAATCTGAACGGTCGTTACAAAAAGCCATGGAATCTCAAACTCTTAGTTTTCCCGTGCCTGGTGGTCTTCAGGAATATGACAGGTCACCTTCAAGATATTCAGATGATGGTTATGTGGACCAAGTGAAGCGTGACCAATTAGAGGCTGAACTCTTAAAAGCCAAACGTGCCTATGAATTTACTGCTGGCCTGTCGGGTGAAGACGTCCAGAGGTATCCGGAAGCTGCCGAACTCTGGCGATTAGAAGACGAAGAAATCCGCAGGCGCTATTACGATCCGAGTCCTTCCCAATCGCCCCACCCTATGCAATCATCAACAGGGAGCTTACCTTTGGGGATAATTCGGCCAATAGACGATACAGACTTTAGAAGTAGGCGAGACAGGTTTTTACAGAATACGGACCCTTCTCAAAGTGCTTTTATGCCTGTGTCTAAAAGTACTAAGCATGAGATATACAGTTCGTCGGAGTACATCGCCCACAAGGAAGGTACGGCAGCCTATGCAATGGGATTTGACCAATTTTACTCGGATCCTCGGGATCTTTCACCAAATGCTGCTTTCAATATAAGCAGGGACTCGGGAATATCTAGCAGTGCCATATTGGCGGATCCACAAAATCATAACTCAAACGTGGAAGCTATAACTGTGACGGAATATGCCTCGGACTATTCGCCGGTACCTAGTTCTACTGAGCCTGACGGAAGTCCGCAGACTGAATCTACACCAGCCATGCCGTTACTAGGCGACGTGAAACGAAAATCTCGTCTCATGGTTCACGAGATTAGCCGAAGTAGGCCAACATCTGGGGACTATGACAATTACTACTTCGAGGAAGGTACGAGTAAGCCCGGTAAGCATATGGTTTCATAATAAACCAGTTATTAGACCATGATTTTTTACAATTTTTATGGTTTTAATGTTAGTTGGTCAATTGCATTATGAATATGACTGAGTTTAAGTTGTATCCGTGAGATATCTTCCCTGTCGAAACAATTGATCATAGCTGGGGACATTTCAGAACATTTCAATTTTTGTCAGAACGCTTGATCCTAAATGGGGACATTTCAGTAAAGAAGACAATGTCACAATCAAACCGGTCTTGAAATGTATTTGAGGCATTCTAATCAAAGTCAATTGCCCCGATAAATGATTTTGACATACAAACATATATACCCATATAAGGAATACATTATGGGCAAATAATGCAACCAATTCTTTCTCTGTGTACAATATATGTTCTCTTGTAGTTACTTGGTAGTCTAGGTTTCATTGCTGCATGTGGTCACATAATTCTAGTACAGGGAACCTTACCCAAAAGGAGCCAAGAAATTAAGATATAAATTGAACATTATTGAAAAAAAAATGAAACACATGCTTAGATTGATGATTTATTCTATTGAGAGAGTAACTTCTTGTCATCAGTAAAAATGGATTTCTTCCTATTTATTCCAGATGGGTTCCATGAACTCCATCGGACGGAAAGTGACCAGAGTTTTGGTGATTCGGATGAACCTATTATGGATCATATGACTGAAGGAGGTGTCACAATATTAAAACGAAAACCCATCGCTAAAATACAGGTAAGGTATTATATTGTTATTCTATGTTTTTAAGCAGACTTTAAGGACCAACGTTTTTAAGCAGACTTTAAGGACGATCATACGACGACAAATACCGCCATTGACTGATTCCGATACACTCATAGAAGATACGCTGGTCGACGACCAACATTGCCATGCCATCGAAACATCAATAAAGCATTCAGTTTTAATTCAGATGAAATGTTCTACTTGTGGTCAAGATAAATTGATTATAGCCGATAATGATTAACGTACAGAAATAAACCCTACCAGCATCCGCCCAGGCCACGGTCCAATAGCCACTTCGATCAATTTATCTGACATGATACCGTTGTCTATAACATCAGCTATGATTACATCCTTGTAGCTAGGAAACTAATTTCCTTTGAATAAATCAGATATGTTATTAACCCATCAATATTGTTGACGTACCAAATTTGATGAAACAGCAGCCTGAAGAGGCATACGATACGACCTCGCCAACAGTGTCTTCGTTTGTGAATAGATATGATAGAAACTTGGCGGAATTACGTCTGGTGATGAGGTTTTCGCGGACATGAACAGGTTTCTGTGATTAATCTGCTGGCTTCTTAGTGATTTATTCTAAACCCTACGGACATCTTCCCTGTCAACTAACTCTAGACCTAAATCAGCATAACATTTCTCCATCATGCGCACACTTTGGTATGTTCTTCTTAGTCTTAGACTAGTTGAATAAATAACCTTCGTTGGGGGCGAGATCTGATTAGATCGCCTGAGTAAACACAATGGAGCATCATACTTGTTTATGGAATCCTGTGCTTAAACCTCTGGTGACCACAGTAATCTAATAAAGGACACTTTCTTCCGTTATATCTCCGGTTCATCCGGGAAATATCCGAAAACCCCGTGCAAATCGAAGGTAATTGCAAGTAACTCTTTTCCTATCAAAGGTACGATGTTTGCACGTAATCATGTTTTGTTAACCAATCGCATTACCTGAGGCGTCCAATCGGGAAAATGATGAAATTGAAAACGTCGTCACACCCGATAACAATTGACATGGGGAATTAATTTGCAATAACCATATCGAAGCTATTTTAAGGCTAAGGAAACCCATCATATTTCATACTACGTGACAAAAAAAAGATTACCGGCTGTGACTTTTTTATACTGCATCTTTTTCCTGCAAGTTCGTCAGTGACACAAACACGACAATTTGATTTTACCCTAGCTTGCTAATCTTTCGACCTTTTCTCGCAGCAGCCTGCCCAAAGGAAACCTCAACGCTATCGATTCCCGTACAAACGGATTCTCTTGACGAGGGACCCGAAGGATAGATCTGTTAAAGGTAATGGGTCGTTTCATCCCTTTAAGTATATATAGACAGTGGTTATTTCCAGTGATGTTTGATCTCACAATATCACCAGTTTATCCTTAACACGCTAAAATGTCACATCATATATATATGAAACATATATCCGTATACCATACATAGGATGTGACAACATCGAAAACCCAAACTTTCTCGTCGTCGCAATCATGACTTAAGTCAGCTTTATCATTTGTATCATTAAAGGTTAATGGCACCAGTTGATAGCAGCCTCGATGGTGCTCTTATACCGTCAGTTGGCGTTTGTTGTGAGGGGTACTTAATAGTACATTACACATTACACATACTAAAACGTGTGTGCCGTGATTGCCATGCTATCGTAACCGTATAACAGCCGCGGTTGATAGCATTTCGTGACAAGAGAAACCTGCTCAGAAGAATTTATCATGGTGCTTTCAGTACAGGAAGTAACTAATGAATGTCCCGGATCTAGCTCTTGGTGATTATGAAGGCGCAAATTATACCTTCAGTGTTCTATTTAGGGCCATTAATGAACATTCAGTAGTTGGCCATGGCAATACCATTAAAATATTGATATCTTGAATGAATGTACTATTTCATGCACTTGCTACATTATTCTGTTTAGTGCATCGGTACTTATCTTTTGGATTGAGTTGACAACCATAAATATGCATGATTGATCGAACTGAAGCCATGGGTATTGCCATTGAGTTCTCCGGTCGTACAGTTCAAACGCCGATGGAAATACATCTAGTTTACATTGACACTTATCTCCCTACAATCGTATCGCGCTGCGTATCATACAAGACCTCGTTTGTCCCGCACCTATGAAAAAAAAACCAGGAAGACACGTTTTGCTAAATTGTGTGTTGTCCAAATGACACGCAGGGTTAGCCGTATTGTCCTCGGTCAGATATACTGTGTCGATGAACCAAAGAAGCCGCCTTTCTCAAGCGCCCTCAACAGGTTTAACGCCGAATACTGTAAGTCAGCGACGCTGAGTACAGCAGTCAAATCAGGGCCGGGTCCTAAAATTTGTATAACCATGGATTTTTTGTTCTCTAGGTAATGGTCTCGGCATGAAGATAGTCGGTGGTAAATACATTCCTGGAACTAACAATGAAATTGGTGCCTTCGTAGCTGCTGTTTATCCCGAGGGTGTGGTTGACCAACTGCACGGCGAGTTACAAGAAGGTGAGTAGACGCTACCAGTCAGGAAGGGGAGGGATACCAATACATCAGATCTTGCCCAGCTATGATTTGTAGAGCAGGCAATATTTGTGCTAAAAAAGAGCCCCTTCTATTTTGTCCAAGAAATATTTTTCTCCTCTCAGTCGGCCGGTAACATTGGTGAAATGGACCAAAAAGAAAATATTAAAATCCGTGCACGGAGTCGTTCCAGAATGCCAGTTGTGTGTAAATAAAAGAACATGGATCCAGAGTGTGAATCTGCCCATATTCCAATAATATGTTGATATCACAATGATACTTAACAAACCTGCACTAAACGTTTTCCTGTTACAAGACATCGATATTCCTCGTCGTGATTATAGCGTCTAGTTAGCACGACCACAGAGGGTTTCTTGTGAGTGTCCGTCAGGCGTGGAATTGTTCCCGGGGCAGGACTGGTGGAGCGTGTTTCGCTCTATGGTCACTGGTTAATAGCCTCTCAATAACATGAGCAATCCCTGTCTCTTGATGGATTACGGCTCGGAGAAGGTCGATAACCGGCATTTGTCCTTGCTGTAACTGCTGCGTAAAAAAACGATTTTAAAGTATCAATTTTTCTGTTTTTAGGTGACCAAATTCTCGAGTGGAACGGTATAGATCTGTGTGGGAGAACATATGAAGAGGTCCAACAAATCATATCACAGCCTAATGGAGAAATAGAACTTGTTGTGAAGCCGTAAGTAGTTTATTACGATGTCAATAAAGTTTTCTATCACATACGGTCATTGTTACGAAAAGTGCTTTTTACCCAAAAAAGGGAGTATATAGCAGGCCTGAATAAACTGCAATGTTGCAGATTCCAATGCTATACACTTCACAACGTATTGTACTCCGGCCAAAGTACAATTTAAAAAATTACCTCAAAGTCCTTGATAAAAGATAATTGCTTGAACTAAATTTTGTTTTCATTGACCTTTCACCAAAAGAGCCAGATTTTCAAGTTTTACTTATTTATTGTAGGAGTTCCATGAGCATGTCCCACAGCAACAGCAAAACATCAACGAACTCAACTCTGAAATCAGAAAGCTGCCATTCGCTTTACGATAACATCGAATTTACAAGTGATACTGATGAATACGGTAAGTAGCTCATTTGCATAGTTAAAGTAGGTAAAGGTCAGCAAAGGGTCAAGGTCATAACATCATTAGATAAGCAGCCAATCAAAAAACTGTTACATTTATGGCAAGCACGCAGAGGGCCTATCATCACCCAGTGATTTCTTTAGTGCAGCTCTCTCTTAAAACGTAGGTTCCTCCTTCTTTCAATGAGAATATTTTCAGAAACCCTCCTTCATCCATTTGCCTTTTTATTCACAAAATGTCACCAATGATGCATATACGCCAAGATAATTGAAACATTCACGTTGTGGTATGGTACCAGTAATTGATATTCGCCGTACGAATGCTTTTGACATCACTATGGTAATTGCAACCTTTTAGATCATAGACAGAATACAAGCACTCCTAATGGTCAATACCACCAGACCACTGAAAATCAATTTGTAAAAATATTCTCGAACGACCATATTTCGTTCAAGCGTCATTGCTTCTCACTTGGAAGTAAAACGTAATCAAAGGTTATTGATGTTCGTTATAACAGTGTCTCGCACTTACCGCCCATGAGAAGTATATCAAATGTGCCCTTTCTCGTGGTTGATGTGGGTTTTTCGGGCTGGAGGATGGAGGAATATGATATCGCCCGAGGCTGTAGGCCAAATTGTCAATGTAATGATATACATGGACGG
Organism: Lineus longissimus; assembly: GCF_910592395.1. Classification (NCBI taxonomy): domain Eukaryota; kingdom Metazoa; phylum Nemertea; class Pilidiophora; order Heteronemertea; family Lineidae; genus Lineus; species Lineus longissimus. Next base: position 4,302,901 of record NC_088314.1, read on the forward strand.
AAAATAAACTTTGCATGGAAGGGAATTTGATGGGGTTTCCTGATTTTCACTTACGGAAGAAATTTTTTTTTGAACACCCAGTATAATGTAAGACAATTCAAAAACCAGCCATGTCTCAACACGAGACCATGATGAGCCTTATTACAAGATAATCATCCTGTAACCACAATAATTTAGACAAGAAAGCACTATTGCCCTTAGCGATTTGTCCCGCGGAACCAAAATGACAAGAGGTAATAAGAGAATAATGGCGAATTAGAGACAGGTGATTAGCGATGCTGACATTCTTAATAGGAAAATGAAACATAGCATGGTTGCTAGTCACTATATGCTTCTTGAAGGGGTATATATTGGTGAAATGTTACGGAAGTTCACCATTAGTTTCCACGTTCTTGTCAAAAAAAAATTTTGAATGTCAATACACCTTAATTATCATCGTAGGCCGAATTTCACAAGTGTGTTTCCACCTCGGTCGCCGGGGCAAAATTTCGCTCGCCCACCAGATATCTAATCATTACCACTTTATATGTGCAGAGAGGTGTATTACATTACTACACACGTACATTTCAGTGCAGCGTACACCCTCACCACAATCGATAGTTTGTGCTAGTTTCCATAGATTTTTTAGTAGGTATCCACTAGAGGCACGGTCACGAGGGGTCAATGTTTGGGAACCCATGCTGTAGAAAGTATAGTTTGACATGCATGAAATGTTGTCATGAGACAAGAGTGCGTTTCAGCAGCATTTATTGACGATCATTATGTCAACCAATGTCTTCATCAAAACAAAATAATAAAACTTAATTTAGGTTACCAATGTATCACCACTATGAACATTGATGAACTTGCATATCATAACAATAATGCACACACCGTTTTTCAGGCTTTTTCTAATTTTATTGTTTTGTGAAACCTTCAACATCTTGAAGTTTGCAAACAATGTATCTTTATACACATCAGCCCTACTCTGAAGAAAGTAGGCGTTCGATGCTCCTCAAATGAGCTTCTTTTTATGATTAAAAAATGTCAGGCATGGTAGACTCCGCCGATTGACAATGCAAACTTTGGTGCACTGCACCTCATGAAACTAATAGTGATGTCATCAGAACATTTCATTTTTTGGGTCGGCGCCTTGATGTGTGCCTGGACAGAATGCTGTGCTGTAACATCAGCTTATCAGTCAATTAGGTTATGAACTTTGTTATTGCTCAATGTACGAAATCCCTTCCGTGCGAATCAGTCTCGTTCAAAAACATCTGACGTCTGCGTCTACTTTGAATTACTGTGACCTTGAAGCGTCATTCACTTACAAAAATGATTGCTGCCGGATTTCCTAGTAAAAAAAATTAATATCCCTAAAGCATTAACTGATCACGTGGTTTTCATCTGGTAAAAACGCCTCATTATCAGCTAAGCCGATTTGAAAATGGTCGATATGCTCTGAGCTAAATCTTGTGAAAAAAGAGAAGCAGTTTCAATCATTAGTGATTGACGTCTGGGCTCGGGGGCACTAACCGCCTTTCACAAAGACAACGATCGACAAAAACTGTGTCATTGAGCATGCTTATCCCCAGCACATTCAAACATTTTCTAGTTTCTGAAACGCTCTCACTGTCTTCGTCTGGTCTCCGTAGATTCCTTCGTCGGTTCCCAACAAGGAATAGATCCCCAGGTGCTGGCCGCCCAGCTTGAAGGTATAAAAGAACGCATGTCCCCTGGATTGTCGCCAACAGCTCATCCGAGGCAAAATCCTCAGCAACAGCACCAGCAACAACAACAGCACCAGCAACAACAGCAGCACCAGCAACAACAGCAGCACCAGCAACAACAACAGCACCAGCAACAACAACAGCAGCAGCAGCAGCAGCAGCAGCAACAACAGCAGCAGCATCTACAGCATCATCCCCAGACCACGCAACAGCAAGCATTGCCACCCAATAAATCCCCTATCCGTACTATTTCTGCTGCTGCCAGTCACCAACAAGAGAACCACCTTACAAAGGTAAGAAGGGATATGAGGAATACACTTCAACCGTAATCATGTTTTTTTCAAGGCCGTGAAAAGTCAGAAACCGATCTAGAGGTACGTTGTTAATCAGTTGTTAGCAAACCGCTACTTTGTACCGTGGTGTGGTGTTTCTCGTTCCTTTGCTGAACCTAGAATAGGAGTACTTTAGAACGGCTAGATATGTAAACTTATTCTTTGGTGTTAGTACGTTAAGATATCACATTATCATACCACAGACAGCATGCCTCAATCACCTTTCCACTTGAATCTAACAGATCTAGTGAGATTGATCGCTTTTCTTATAGCCGTCTCCTTTATGGCTAACCACATACAGGCTGAGTATACCAGTGCTGGCTCTATAAATTTCATTAGAGTCTGATGTGGAACTGAGGGAATTTTATTCGGAATTTCTTGTAATGCTATTATCTTGTAACATTTTCAGACAATTTCGCCAGTTAAGGCGGTGGCCGACAAGTATGTTGGGGAGATACAGGTATGTAGATGTATAGTCAGGGTCAGTTTGATGTACCCATTACCATTATCAGACTGAGTGATAAGTTGTACTCAAGCCACGCTCAAACGTAGGTATATCCACGCTTATGCCTCTCCCAAAAATATATTCAGTGGGCCCGCTCAGCAGTAGATGTGTTCACGCCAACCCCGCCCGTCCCTACCCAAAAAATGGAAATTGTTACTGGGCCGCACTGGAGAATTCTTTTGATAAGCAAACCTTGCATTAGGCTCCCGTTATGTAGATTTGTGAAATATGATGGTCACCATTTTTCGCACTACTGCCAGTACTTCGAACCATTTCAACCGAATATCATTTATATTTTATAGGAAGAGTGTAAAGAGCCTCAAAACGCATTACTGGAGTGCTGTTTCTCTTTTCTGACTCCGATTGCGCTGATCATGACTGTAATGGTTTATAGGAGATGTCTTTTTCATTTGACAGCTCCAGTTCGATTATGATGATTATGATGAGTCATTCACTGTCCGCGTGATTAAGGCCCGCGACCTCGTCTCTAGGGAAGAAGGTGCTATACTTAATCCATATGTTAAGATGTTTTTGCTACCCGGACGAGGGTGAGTAATTTCAGAAAATTTGTTTGAATATGGAATGTTGAACCTCATTCTTTTATATAACTTTTTGAGTTTTTAGACTACTTTAGACTACTTTAGACTCAACAAAATGCAAATTTCAGTGGTTTTATTGTTTAGGGCTACACATTTTCCTCCATGCCTTTTGTTGAAATCCAACGATACATTGTAGCACATGTAAATGTCATCTATAAGCCCATAAGGCATCCAGAATAAATATATCCTGAGGCGACTATTAGTCGTGTAACTGACACCTAGCCGATCGATGCTCAGCCATAGTAAACAAGACAGATAAAAAGAAACCCCAAGTCATTTTGTCTTGACATCAGCGAGATGTAATTCGAGACAGAAAAAAACATCTGGATGAGATTTGCTGGCCGAATGTTCAATATTCATCCTGCGTATTAGGTTCCTAGCATCAGCCAGTGCTTCCCACCCTACGCCAATATGTAATATCACTGTCATTTCACTCACTAATCTAAATTTTGCATTCAGGTCAGACAACCGACGAAAGACCAAGTACATTCCTGACACGAATACTCCAGAATGGCATCATACCCTAGTCTTCATGACCCAACCACGAAAGGAGCTCAAGAAACGGAATCTCGAGATCACTGTCTGGAATTTCAGCCGAACGAATCCCCATGAACATCTAGGAGAAGTGTCAGTCGATCTGTCAGGTAGGACAGGTTAGGGCTGTCGTAGGGATGAGACCGAAGTTCGAAATAAATATCAGTGGTCGTAGGTTCAACGCCCGGTCGGTGCACACCTAACTGTGATGGAGAAGGTGTCTCTCTCTGACAGCATACGTTTCCTCTGTGGTCCTCGGTTTCCTCTGATGTCGCCTTATACTGTATAGGGAGTTTATATTGTCATTTTATATGTGCAGTTCCACCCCTCAACCTATGCTAAACTTGATTTTCGGAAATGTACACACAATTTTCTAGTGAGACAAAAGTTCAACATACACCATCTATTTGAATTTGGAAACACACACAGTTACATTTTGCCGTCACATCTTGGCATCACAACCTGATGAGAACAATTACACGTCGACTTTCACCTAGCTTCCAATCACCTTAGGCTGACCACAGCCACCACTTTCAAAGCTTTGAACTCTTCCGATTAGCCTATCGCAAACATACGACACTTTGAAGTGATGGGAAATCCTATCAATAGAGTGTAATTCACCATGACGTCCAACCACATTACTGGGCGCCATGCTTAGAATATGCTTGATCAAGTCAGAACCAGTGCGCATGCTCACTGATTTATCTAACGTGGTTGATGACCGGCTTGGTACGGTTCAAAGATGAATGCATCTGTGAATCCACTTTATGGTGTGATTCTGTGTGGAGTCTGCAAGCTATCCGACTCGATCCTTTCACTGGTGATATGATCGAAATGGATGCGATTCAGATTCTATTGATTTATTCTACACCAGAAGCTGTGTCTGAAGTGAAATCGATGAGTCTTGCCGCGGCAATTACCTCTTACCATACTTGGCTATCAGTTCCATACATGATCTGATATGATTTGGTAATGAATCAGAATGCATCTCTCGTACTCTCCAGTCCGGGCTTGTACTGGCAGCCAGAATGGCCAAACAATTGGAGGTGTGATTATCACAGGTCGTACAAATAGTCTGTCAACGATATACGAGTCTGCACTTTAAGAGAGTTATGTACCCATTTCCTTTAGTAACAGGGTCAGTGTCCCAACAGGTTTCAGCAGAAGAGCATACTCAATCCCGAGTGTATACAAATTGGTTTTTTTAAAGTGCCACACATCGCCTTCCTGGGGCATCTTGCAAAGACATAAGATCAAACGCGTTTTTTCTGGATTTTTTCACACCAACAAAGAACTGGCCACATTGTCACACGAAAGTTGTATGCTGCCATGTCACAAAAGGACATGATAGTGCAGCCCAAATAAAATGGGTGATGACGCTGTTCCATTAGCCCTATGTAAAAGTTTGATATTCCTTTTATACTCTTATCTTTTTATTTGACTTTGAAACTGATGGAAATTTTATATACTGATACATGTATATGTTTCCAGACCACCTTAATTAGCATTGTCCCTGGCACGAACAATTTCATGTGCATGTGTTCTGCAATCCCATAAAAAATGAAAGCTACAGGCTCCAGTCAGTAGTCCCTTGTCGATTGTTGACCTTTTGTTGTTTTGCGTGGTGTTGAGTCTTCAGGAGTCTCAATCCATTGAAGTCATAATCCCTTTATAAACAGGAACACCCCAGACGAGATCAAAGATAAAGAATCTCATATATCTAAGAAACGGTTTTATAATGGTGTTCATGATGCCTATATCAATGTGTTACAAAGAAGTTCACTTGTAAAGGTCCCCAAGAACATGATACATCCACCGAGCTTACAGAGAGTTCAAGTTTAATGCCGATGCTCAAAATCGTGCATGCCAGCAAATCAGCCAATATCACTACATGTACTTGGTCTGTGAATTGTACTCGACACTGCCTTCATGAGATTCCACCGTATGTTCGAAGATATATTGTAAATTACTGCCTCCTCTTATAGTGTGGCCGAGCAGAATATTTCTTAGTTTCGTATCCCCCTTCCTCCGACCAAAAAAACAATGTGTGCTGTGTGTATTGAAGGAAGGTTTACAATTTTGTTGCAGATGATAGTCGACTTGACAACAAGCCATACTGGTACCGCCTGAAAGAGTTAGTGGAGGGACCATCCTCTGATTACTCATTGTCCATCTCCGATTCTCCTAGCAAACGCTCAGACAGTTCCAGAAAGGCCAGCCAAGACCATTTAAACAAGAAATCTCCGACAAACAGAAACAACAATAACCCCCAAGAGCGAGAACCTTCACCACGACCAACCAAAAATAGAATGAACGCTGTAAGTTTGGTGTGCAAGAAAGTGTTGACGTCACAAAAAGAAGCTTGCAGAGTGTTGGCCATTTTTGTTGTTTGATCATTCACCATTCCTTATGACGTCATTGATTCACTTGCATGATATCAGCAGTTTTCTCGAAGTGTCATCAGTTCCAGTGCATGATGTGATAAGTTGATACGCATGAGGTGTTGGCTTTTAGAATTACATGACCAATACTTATTGAGTTCTAATATATTTGAGGGAACAGCAGTTTTTTGCACCGCTGGTTTTTCATTGCTTTGTTGTGACAAACAAATGATCATCCACGTTTTATGAGGTCAGTTACCATTGCAGAAGGAAGAACGAAGTACCTGCTTTGATCAATGTACATACACACTTTGTTCGAAGTACGATGCCCTGCTCTTGTATCAAGGGCAGATTGCTGTACTTCGAACTGAAAAAGCGAGTACTTTGTGATAAGCGTACGTACTAAGATTGAAAAACCTTCTTTTTCCTCTGTGATCTTTGACCCGTTTACATGTGTTTTCAATTATTTTTATTTTTATCGTGCTATTTTCGACTAATTTTCCTAGAGATAAATATTTTCATATTTCTATAAAGAGAGAAAAACTAGATGATACCTAATGGGTGCTATGTGACGTCATAAGGAGTGGTCAATTTTCTGATTAATTCCAGAATTAGTATAGGTGTGAGGTTTATTGACCCGGAACCTATTTACAAGATGATGGTTTCTATATTGGCATGATCAGCAAGACATTGAAAATGATGTCAGCGGTTGCATCCCTTCTTTGCCAAGAATACCCATGAAATCATGAGTTCTCTAAGCTAAGCCCTTTTGCCAACGTAAGAAACACCAAAAAACATCCAAAAACACAAAATAGCCAAGAAATTACTCATACATGTAGGACATTCGTACCTCAGGCCACACGTATATTCGTAACTCCTGACAATACGATAACTACAACATTTTCGCGAGCATTCTATTTTAAAAACTGAGACGAGTTTTTAATCGATCAAAATTTAGAAAAATAAGATAATGATTTCTTTACTTTATTTCTTGAATCAAAAAAAAAAGACCAAAAACGTAGGCAGCTCACAGTATCTTGGCCAATTTCAGCTTTTGAGATTTTTTTGGTGTTTCCAATTTGGGAACGACGGGCTGGTTAACAGTAATATTCAAGTACGGTGTAAACTGTTTTCGTGTCAAAGTCTTTGTTATGTTAAAGAAGTGTTCATGGTGATGATATTTCTTTAAAAATCTATTGATTTTTGGGGGAGGGGGTTGAATACACTCTTCTGAGTAAGGGATTTTTCAGTATTTAGATTTAGAGGGTTTAACATGTTAAATGCTGGCAGGTCAGTACCTGGATGACAATACGTTCTGTAAACCTGTTACAAGCGTCACTTCATGGATGTTCCCTTCACAGCATATGATAATGTACTCTTAAACTTCCGATTTCGTGTGTTCACCTTCCCCATCATTCTAAAATTTCAAAGGTATCCATAACAAACGTCCCCTCCCACATTTCCCTGTTTCTGCTCTATATGTTCCGAAATAATTGATGTGACTCAAAGACACAAGGGTAACATGAGAAGTGATTTTTTTTTCACGTATACCTTATTCAAGTAAACTGGGGGCACCATTCAAACTGCACCATTTGAGGTTGTTCTATATGATTTTTTTTAAATAGAATATATGTTATAGTACAGCACACTAGTCAAAACAGTTAGTTGCTTTCACAATGCAATCGCATAGATTTCACGCCTTTTATACATGACCTGGGTTTATTTAAACGAAGCTTACCCAATCATCAAAATTTTAAACTGGTTTTTTTAACTAATAGACATCCTGTTCGGCAAATTAGTTTCATTAATACCACCTGATCTCCCCAATAAGAATGCCAATTCGCGATCTTTTTGCAAATGATCATATCTACTCTGGTTGAAAAATCTTAATTTGCATTACCAGCCGAATTTGGTGAACTATTAACTTAAGAACGTGCTGTAGGTTTGCTTTATACTATTTCCGGGTGATGACGGTTTATGTCCTTATGCGATGTTTCAGAAATCAGTTGGTTGGAAGCAGTATTTTGGACTGCCATCACAAGACAACGAAATGTTCAACGTTCTAACCCTAGTGCTAAGTGGTGGCTGCTGTGGCAGAAGTGGCCGACTTGTAAGGACGGATTACATCGTTTAACACGCTTCTATAAGTGTGCAGATGCATCATTCCACACCAGCCCGTTTTTTTGCTTTGATTCAACAGCTCGACACCAGATGGCGTTAAAAGCAGGCGCCATTTCAGCCTCGCTTTTGAAAGTCACTGGTCTTGAGATTATTAGCATCATTTTTTGTATTCAATTAATTTCAAACTTCTAGTCGGTTGTCCTAAGTGTCTGCGAAGCATGTGAACTAATATTCCTATGCGGGCATGCCAACTAGTTTTCAATGTTGTAAAATTGACTCCAGTGACCTTTTGGTGTAATATAGCTCTCTGTGGTATGCAAATTATGTTCTCAACTGTTTGGCTTTAGTCTGATGCATTTTTCCCGATGACCGTGATGTCTTCTACTCTGCACGTTGTCATGTGTAGGTTCAGTAACCTTGTAGAAATGTGCCTGTTGACTGGTAGTGCTGATGTTGTACTCCTGAATAAATCATTTAAAAAGCTATTGAGTGAAACAATCACCATTGCTCTTAAAATAACTGATGTAGCCTACTTTCAGCATGCCCGCATGTGCTTTCGACTCTTGCCTAACCAAAACTCCTGAATCCATATTAACAACATTTTTTGAAACACCCGTATTACTGCTACACTCTTAAAGATAAAGGTTTTTAAGCTTTTGAAGTATTTAAAGGTTTTTCGGTCAACACTAATATCAACACCCTCGAGGTTTTTCAGCGAAATAAATAATAATTTCTAAAAATCTCAAAAACCATAAAGGGTTTTTCTCTCTATGGAAAATCCTCTAACGGTGCATTTTTGTTTTGATCGAAAAACCTTTAAGCGTTTCTCAAAAGCTAAATAATAAAAGATTTTCAAAATCTCAAAAACATTAACTACATGTATTTCTAAGAGTGTATTGCAATAGTGTTGTCCTTCTTGGGTTCTATCTGCTTCAGTGGATACGTTTCTTTCATCAACACGATCACTCGTGGTCTCGTGCAATATTGATAGGTGTCCAATAGGACAGTCTCCGTGGCACAAGATGTCACTTAATCCTGCGCAATGCTACACAGGATGAAGAATGACGTGGGATATCGTGATACATCGTAAGGTCTCGTCTCGTCTGGCTCAGCCCCGGTATAAACCACACAGCACTACGGCACAAGAATGTTCAGTGCCAAAATATGGCATGTCATGTTTTCGGTTTCTCTGTCTTCGAGTTATTATAGTCTCATAAGATTTGTAGTTGGGCCAGCTTTGCCCTGATGGCCAACAGATAAGATGTTCAGTTTTTTCTTCCTGTCCACCAAAACAGGTGCAACAACTTGCTGCGATGCTTTAAGGATCTGAACGATTGGCCAACAGATGTATTTCGTCTAGCTGCATCACTTCGCAAACGCACAGATGCATACATTAACCAATACAAGATGGTGTTCTACAACAACATAACGCAGTGACAGAACGCCAATGTACACAAATAACATAAAGGCAAATACGTCTTGAAAACAGTTGCATGTACTTTAAAGAAATCTTAAGGGAGTAAAGTGGATGCCGAGGCACTAAAAACACAACTACAAACCACTATCTATCTACTGATATGGATTGAAGTGTTTCGTCAGATACGACATAGAACTAATTACACTATGGAACCAACAGTCAATACGATGATAAATGAGAAGAAATTAATGAACAGATTTTTCGATAATTGTCGTTGTTCATAGACTGTTTACATGTGAAGCACTTCTTATCAACCAAAATGCTGGCAGTATAATAAATACATTCGGAATTGCGTAGTTCCATTTTTCATTCCTTAAATCGTCTCGCAGCGGTCGCGCAGGCCGAACTTTTTAATGTAAATTCCGCCTTAGTGGAGTGCACTCGGATTATAGTCCTCATAAATATCTAAATTCCTGTGCCAAAATCGATTTATTTTAATCGATGAAGATGATTCAGAGAATCCGGGACATGCAGGGATGCCATCTTTTGAGTCACGGTAACATCGGGTTCTGGAATCTGGATATATTGCTCATGTTTGAAATTGACATGTGATGCCAATTGCAAATAGGTCAGGCCTTCGTCGTTGTTTGAAAAAGATGGTGCCGATATGATGATAATTTTCATTTCAAATTAAATTTGGTTGCAAACGAGCATCAGGAAAAATACTTTGTAAAAGGAAAGATTACCACATCCTAATCTACGACTTTCCGAATTACCAGAAAAATGGCCCATTTGGGCAACATACTATAGTACTACCTATGTCGAAAACCTTGATAGGATGCTTATAAAATTCTTAGGTAAGATCTCAACGAAGAACCTTATAAGAATCATTTTGCGAATGTACATTAACATGTACATGGTACATTAACATGAACGTAGGAAACCTCATTTCTGGATTTTCGGCCTAGGTAGTAAATGTGCAAATGTCGCAATGTATGCTTACTTGCTCATAAACGTGATAAGTAAGATAATACAAATGCTATTTTCGATTTGGCTTCTTAAACATGAGCTGTATACTAGTATTAACCTACAATACATGTTTGTGCATTTTTATGAGCTAACTATCATTGTATTATATTACAGCTTTTCGGCCTCGGGAAGGCACCCACAGAGATGCTAGTGGATTTCTTTTATGTACTTGCATTTTATACACATTTTCTATCAGTTTTTATTATTACAAATTTGTGCATGGTTCTCTATTTTATTAATTAACATGTAACTTATATTATACAATTGGTACCAATGGGATGATAAATTGCATCATTTCATAGTCAGCCTTCAAAATAATGCACATGCATCACACAATATCCATATACACAGTATCCACATACACCAGCACACTTTAAAGGAATGTACGGGATGATGCATTTGGCTGCCTGCGACAAAGCTGTACCGAAGAATTAGATAAAAAGGACATTGAGGTAACATGTAACACATGACCACACACTATAGTTATAACTGTAAGTAAAGCGTGTGATCATTAAAAAAGGCTCGAAACGTTATTTGTTACCAGTGTTTCAGTTTGGAAATTTGGAAGCTAGACTTTTACTGTCTTTTCGGTTTGCTTTTTGTCTTTATCTTGAGCTGTGCGATTCAACCATATACACGTAAAAGAATCTGGATAGGAGCACTGATAAACACTTTTCATACATAAACATAAAAAACAAACATTAAAGCAAGATCTCATTGGTACTATGGATAACCTGTATCTCTCAGTCTCTAAATATCCTCTAGTTTCTCAGGTTGCAGGTCCTGTACTCTGTCGTCTATCCTTCTTCCCTAAGTCGCCTCTGGTATGTGCACGTAGCGTGGTAGGAGATGGGTGCGGAGGTACCATTCTGTCTAGCCAACAGAGGGAAAATAAGTCTCATTTACTTTGAGAAGATAGTGAAGATGTTTGTAGTCGATATCAGAAAGAGGCTAACAAATGGAAAAACCAGCAGCAGATCTACTATTTTAATACCAAAAGCGAGTGCCAAGATGAAACTCGTCTCTAGTATAAGATTTCATTTCCTGGTTTGGAGGGTCATTGTTGAGAGCATTATTGCTTCATATCAGCATACAGAATGTAGTTCGGAATACGGAATTGCAGACCTCTGTCTGAATGGGAAAACAGTGACAGTACTTCTATGCACCCAACTACTACCGCTAGTGCATGTCATGTAACAGTGAATATGGTGATGGGAAACTTTAGCTGCATAGTCTTTACAATTTGCACCTTTCTTTATCATTGGCAATTTGTTTCGTATTCTTCTGGCAAGCTTTGCTAAGTAAGGCACTTAAGCAAAATAAATTCGCTGTGCAGTGACATTCGTAGACACATACTTTATGAAAGGGAAGGAGTGTTCGATATAAGGCCTTATAGTCAGCTATCTGTTTATTCAACGTGTACTGATAAAGTGTCCTAGCTTATCAAATTTGTCAGTAGATCCTTTTTCTGAAAGGAGGGTACAGTATAGCTATTAAACTCGACACTCCTTCCCTTTCGGAAGTGAAAACAAACAGAAAACAACGTACATGTACATACCACATGCACACAGTTGCATACAATTTGCACAACAATACGTTTTAAAATGGATAGCTGGCCAATTAGAAAGTTTCAATGAAACTTTCAAATATTTTGAATGAGCAATCATACACAACACTTAACTTCAGACACACACCATCATAATTAAACGTCTTATTTTTCGCAAAGATTTGAGTTCTAAATAGTTTAGCTTAATTAAAGAAAAAAGGCTAAAGTTATACAATTTCCCATCATTTTGCAATTGGTTGTAAAGCATCATTTATTCGATTTCTTTCAGGCTGCTATGAACAAAGTTGACCGCCTTAGCCCCAAACCTCGTCGCAAGTCTCAAGGATACGAAACCGATGGTAAGCTTCGTAGTGTGTAGTAGATCACCTAGGTTCCTTTGAGAAAGATTAGATTGACACGAGGTAACAGTCCCTGGCATGGACCCAGTCACCGTCGTCAGATATTAGACCACGTGTGTTTAAATAGTTCCAGAACTAACGATGACGCCATTGAGGGGCGTACATATGCGGATCTCTATGTGACGTTCCCGAAGAAACTCGCAGTGCAAAGAATATTTTACTGGCTCACCAACTGGTGATAAATTTCGGTACCTCGTTGTACAAGCATTAAGTCTATATTATGCAATTATTCACGAAGGATTGATAATATCAATTGCGTTATTCGTCACAAAACTTTTGATATTTGTAAAGTTTCGTAGTGTTCAAGGACATTATGTGCATGAAAAATACACGTTTATCTGGATGCATGTTTATGTCTTTATTTCACAACATAGCTCATTCAACGATAATAGTTTAACTTGAAAAGGCTATGTTAGTGATTGTGTTCATTTTATTTACCGTTAGTACCTGGTTTCTTCCTTCTGCTGGGGTCTTTCCTCCACGAGGTTGTTTTGTTAAGTTCATAAAGCATTCTGCAGTGGTTAAAAAAGAATCTTTTCAACATTAACGGAAATATGACCACTCTTCAACAGAAATCCCCGCCTTAAGGATGGAAACTGGACACAATTGCATGTTTATTTCATGATTTTAAAAGCTATTTTATTTTCATCACTCTCCCCCACACTTCGATATACATTTTCAATATTTGCATGCTTTTACCCTCCCTTCCCCTTTCTACTTAGTTATCTTTAACATCTGGGGAACTTTTTCACTCTAAAGTAGAACAAAACATAGCCAAGTAAATAGATGAGTTTTTATATTGTTCGTAGCTCTGTGTTACAATCTTAGATAGTTATCTTGTCAGTTTTTATGATAGATTATGTGTAAAATAACAAAAACAACACATGTGGTAAATAATTCGGAGCTTTTATTGGTGTGTAAATATATACGCTGTGATCTTAGTGATACTGGTATGAATGAAGAGTTCATGAACATCTTACCGTAAAAACTTCATCGTACCTTTTTATAATAGCATTCTGTGATTATCAAAATGGATACGTCTAGTAAGTCAGTGGGATTAAATAAAACAGCGGTGTCGATGATAGCACGTTGTATTCGATTCTGAATATCATTGCTAAAAGTACTGATATCTCATATCGATAATAAGGCATGTCATTATTATTCAGCTCTGGTTCGGATTTCTCCACCATTCGATTTCTGCCACTTAAGTTTTATTTGTCTTATCCTGCTTACTATTGCTTCTTATGTCTATTATCCTATAGTTTATGATGCAATTTTGATATGACCCTGAAAATATATTTCTAAAAGATTTTGAATTGTGGCAAGGACTAATGGGTTTGTGTCCTACTTCTCGGAGAGAGCATGTGTTCTGTCGGTAACTTTATTGTCTGGAATTTGATAACTAACAAGATCGAAAATTAACTGCATGAAAAAATATTAGCCTGTTTGGTCGAAAAAATTAAAATGCATTTGTTTATTTAATTTATTTTTTAACATCGAAATAAATTTTAAACGTTTGCATGTTTTTTTATAAATTTCAATCTATCTTACCAAGCCACAGTCGCAGCCATGAAAATAGCACCTCTTTTCGCGAATGTACAAGGACTGCTGCATACAAGACTCAACCTCGCCTACAGGCACTTCGAATTTCATTCCTTGATTACAGATAGTGTACAAAGGTATGGAATGGAAGGCTGAGGACGAGGTTGGCGTTATGCAGGTAACCCAGTTAATTGTCATTCTCTTTATAAAAGGATTTTTATTATGAACCGATGCGACTCCTGATATATACATATCTTTAATTTTGGTATTATTGGTATTACAGTGGCATAACGGGGTTAGTCCCCTACATTAGATTTGATAATTGTGTTCATTCTGTGTGCAGAAACGTGCCAAAAGAAAATATTTAATTTTTTTCTGTTCTGATTGTCCTTAAGCTTTTATTGACCAATTAGATTTAAGTGTCTCATTTTACCTTCTCGTGTGTTAGAAATGCCACCTAGTGGCGCCGTATAAAAGTGCCTCCCCAATTACCATAGTAACGCTTATATTCCTCCCTAACCTGATCTGTTCGAAACCTGTTCTATTTTTCTCGGCAAGCAGCAACAAAATAGAATGGAATGAAAAGAAAATGGTAAGATATATTTCAGTGTATAGAAAATCTTTACGAAAACCAGACACACAGACATATCGGAAACTGATGGCCTGGAACACATTTTTTCTCCATCTCATTATGACTGCCCATGCCGTATCTTCTTTAGGCCCTACATAATCTATCAGCTACCCTTAACCCCTTACTACATCACATGCTTCTGTCGTTCAGTTGACATCTTACCGCCTTGAGCCTACGCTATCAAAGACTTTCTGCACACTGTATCACCATACATCCAGACACTCAGCACTCTTTAAGTCGATATGTGAGCTTGAAAGTCACGTGCAGCTGTCCATGCAGTCACCGTCATTTGTGAAATGTCATCTTGCCGCTTTCGTTTTGTTGTCAACCACGTTCTTAGTTGTACTCTTTCATTCATTTCCGAAATATGGTACTGCAATGAGTGTAAAACTGAGAACGAGGTTGACGACATAGGTCCGCATCTGTTATTATTCAGTTTGATGATGTGGTATTTGAAAATGTGAAGCATGCCCAAGCGACCAAGTATTTTTCAGACCATAATCCAAGAAATTATTCGATTTTAACACACACTTACTTTGCAGAGCTTGATGATACTGGCCTTGTTCGGTTATAGTATTGTTATATATCTTTAAAAGTGTGGTTTCTAGAATGCTTTACCTTCGAAAAAATATACATCAGATAGGATGGACGGACGCTACAAGTTACTTCCCTTAGTTAAGTGTTAGTGAACCGGTGTTCATTCCAAAGCACAATCTTCCTAGTTGTTGATATAATATCGCGTCTGCTACGATTTTCTTAACCTTCTTTGTTATTTTACAGTTTCTAGTCACCATGCCAATAATACAACAGAAGACAGCAACCTTTATAACAGCAAGCTCCTCCCCCAGTCTACCTCTGATGTTAATTCCAGTGACCTTGTTTCTAGTGGCAGCCAAAGTAGTATTTCTAGAAGTACGATATCACAGCCACCTGATTTTACAGGTAAACATTTAAGATTTACTGAGGGTTTTTTGTTACTGATTGATTGCTAAGGATCTGTTGATTCGGATGTCATCCTGCGCCTGTGCCACATCCGGGCCTGGAAGCCACCACTGTTTGCAAAACTTCACAACTACATGTATCTTTGTTTGTGACAATATTTCAAATAAAATGCACGTCTAGAAATTAATTGTACCTCTTTCCCTTCAGATTTAAGCACATCTACCTCAACTACTTCTTTCGAGCGTCTCTGCAGCGTCCAAAACAACTATCACATCCCTGTCCAGAAGAGCAGATCCAGCGGGTACATTTCCTTAGACCTTCCAGAAGAAATCCTCAGCCAGACCTCACCTTACGATATCCAGCCAATAAAGGATAGGGTCGGGCCGGGCCAGTTATTACTATCTGATATCATTGAGAAATACTCATGTGGAATAGAAGGTACATTGTTTCAGGTTATATGGACTTTGACTAGAACATTTTTGGTCATGTGTAATGGGCTAATATCTTATATAACCTGGCTGCAAGCAGGAGACCTGATTTTCACACTGGCATGTTCGGTGGAAATCTTATCTTTAGTCGAGCCACTTAGAAACGCAGTTATCACTATATGCTGCAGTATAGTGATCATGTCTTAATCTTCATAACTGCAAATGATATTTTTTTAGAACTTATGGGCATTTCTCATCATTTCAGTCGACGAAATCTTGAATGAAGTTGTGACCGGTGAAATTTTGATCCACATCCGGAAAGACCTTTCAATCAGCACACTTTCCCTTACTGTTGTCCAGTGTAGGAACATCGAAATATCACAGAAGTTGAAAGATAGCATCACGGGTAAGGATTCCTCTGTTAACAGTTTGAAACGAGGGAATATTTCGTATTTCGTATCAAAAGCTTCATTCGAGGGGTAGCTGCATCCATCTGTTCGTGCGAACTGCTGTTTAAATGGCTTATCAGACAATGCTACTTCGCTTAAAGGATAAACGTAGGACACGTTTTGGTCATGCTACGGTCGAAATTTAGGTCGAATTTTAGGTTCTTGTTACAGACTGCCCCTGGAATAAAAAATTTCTTCTATCACCCGAGAGATAAGTTTTCAATATGGTCTTGTGATATTTTCTTTCATAGGAGTTTACACGAAAGTATACCTTATGTGTGCTGATGAGAGAAGGGTGAAGTCAAAGAAGCGAAAAACGAAAGTCAAGAAATTTTGCTTGGAACCTTTCTTCCAGGAAAACTTTCTTTACAATGGTCTAGCAAATGGGCAACTTGTTCAGGTAACTAAGAGTATGCATAAGAAAGTTTCGACCAGTATCACTTTAACTACCGGAGGTTAACTCGCAGTGAATCCGTGACATGTCACGCTCAAACCTTTTTAGAAATGTGCCTTTTCCACTTAACGCTCAGAAAGAGGTTATGAGTAGCTAAGGAACGTCCATGTGATTTATGATCGAAGAGGCAACTTATCAACTTAACTTTTGTGTGCATCAAAGCGAGTGAATTTGCATCAGACGTGTTTCTATGTCTTTTTTAGATCTCAGTATGGACCGAAGGAAAATTATTCAGTGGCAACAGAAACATTGGCGAAACTCTCATCTACTTGGATGACGTCCATGACACTGACGACAGTGATAACTATGACATCATTGACACAACATCATGGTACAAACTCATGACGCCGAGCAACGAAACAAAATTAGCAGTACAAGGAAGCTTCGAAGTATGACGTCACTGTGACAATGCAGTACGTTGCTGTGATGTCAGTACTTTTGTATCCAATCAGGTGCCATTTGTATCGAACTTGACTGTGATTTACATTGTTGCGTTGTTAGTGGTGCAATGTGTCATACTAGCCATGAAAGAATTTTTAGGGATCAATCAGTTACATTTTGGTTGCAGCTTGTAATATGTTAATAATGAGCTCGCCTCTAATCGATATTTACATGAGGTTTGAATTTTATTTTGTTGAAAGCTGCTCAGTGGTTAGTCAAAAACGACGATAAGCCAAACAGCTTACTTTCCGGATAAAAGATTGTACTACAAAGTTTCCAACCTTAACGGCTTTTGTCTTGTCAAAGATGCGCCAAGTTGAAGCATCCATCTTGTCTATGATACAATTAAAAAGTATTTGGAAAAGAACAAGAAAATTGCAATCACGTGTAATACGTTCTGATCACACGTATTGTGCTGGATCGAAATCTTTAATGAAAACAAATAGTTATCCGAAAGCGATGGTCATAATGAAGTGTATAATAAAATGAACTTTTTTTAAATGATGACGATTCCTCCTTCCTAGACTTTCCTTTCTGGACCTCCTGTTAATATCTCCGAACTTGAATATACCTCCAGGGGCAACAACCTGATGGATTTATCCCGAGTCCTGAGCTATTAGCTGATGTGAGTTTCGCCTTGGAAGTATTACTTCCTCAATTACTGTGACTCCAGGAAGGAATGCTTTACATATTTGATACTTGATTGACAAATGTTTTTTTACCGAATGATCATTTCGATCATTCATTTCTTAAAACCATGAAAAAAATGTGTCAGTAACTGGGAAGAGAGGATTCACCTTTGGGTATACAACAATGTCAGTTTCTACTCCGAATACTACTCCTCACAGTGATGATAAAATATGTCCTTGGCACCCAGAACCAATTTGTTTGTATTCTGATTGTGCAGTGTTAACCGGACATGATACGTTGTCAAAAACATGAAAATAACCAAAGTAACACTTAAGAAGCAGTGCTTCGAATTGTCAGTTGTAGTCGAGATCGTGTAGAACTAACTGACCTTGTTCAAACCACTCTTGCGATAATATAGTGCTTTAGTATGACCATCTCCTTTCAAAAAGATGTGCCGAAATCATAATCATTTTGATGTTAGTCAATATCTGTTGGCAGGACCAGGGACTGACCCTTAGGCCGTTCCACTTTATTTCCCTCCTGCGCTATGTACCAATTAAAAATAAATATATTGCATCTAAAAGAATACTCAGTCGGGACCAACGTCGTTATTATCATAGGTTGAGGAATTTTTGAAGGAGAAGAGAAAAATCTAATTCACGATATGATAAATTAATAACGTTCACCAAGCACAAAATTCAGAAAATTTAACAGGGCATTTGAAGACTGTCATTAGACGTTATGTTCAATACCGTGTATGCATTTCGATATAAATCTATGATAATCCCACCGGCCGTGCCTCAAACATTTTCTTGTCAAACATTATATAACATAATGTTGCAGCCGTTATAGGGTGCATGAAATGTATCTGCTACATGTGTCTCTTGGACGTTTTATATGTTGTGGAGTAATCGTGCTATTAACTTGAAGGTTGTGTAATGCTAAATTGCACATTCAGAACCAATACCGAGATGTCGCCAAGTACCGAGACGATATTTGGTTGCTCGCCTGCAATGGAAGGAAATCGTTTGATCTTCTTCTTCAGTAAGTTCTAAATGTCCTCTTTGTAAAGGGTTTCCAAAATTAGTTATCCATTTTTTGGTGGAATGAAAGGTCACAACATCCCTTTACACATCACGAGCTGCGCCCAAACTCTGTTCAGTTAATCAGCTGTCACCATTTTATTCGTACAAGTCTATGAAAAGCGGGTCTACTACCGTAGATAGATATTCAATGTGAGAATGTTATTATCGCTGTTGTTGACTCGGTGCTCCGATTTTCTTTCAACTGATATGTTTACAGAGGTCGGATCCTCAACGAGACTTGTCATACTAAAAAAACTTATCCCGATAGGAGACAGAATTATTTCGATGTACGCCTCCTATTGGTCATTTTTTCACAGGTGTTTATAAGTTCGTACTATTTTTAAGTAAAAGATGATATATACCATACATGAAACATGTATGTGTACATAGTCACACACACCTTGCTTTGAATTGAATACATGGTCTAAAAATGCGGTTTTTAAAATCCCATATTAGGATTTGATATCAGGCTTAGAAAGGGTAAGAACGATATTTTGAACATGTGTTTCCCAATTTGGGTTTTTTTGTCTGAATGCTGGGCTCTTAATTATAGTGCAACGACATTGTATATCTCTATAAGAGGTGAAACTCTTACCATGTCCATAAAACTAGTAATGTTAGTTCAGCAAAACCGACCTGATAATTTGTTAAAGTGATTTTATCATGTTAATTCTGCTAAAATGGTACGGTGTAGCTGTGAGGAAAACAGTTAAGTCTACCTCCGCTTTGACCTTTTTGCGATAATGGGTGTGGTAAAAGTCTTAATGAGGATACGTCAAGACCCAAACTAATCATTATTCGGGGTGCGCGCGGACCGGGATCAGCTCAAGGACTACGTGTTCTGAATCATACTCGTCTAAACCAACATGCTGTTATACATAACTATGGCGATAAAATAAACCGTTGAAACCCCCCTCGACGAAAATCTCTGATTTACCACAGGATATAAATGAAATTATTATCAATACATTTTCTTCAGGTTTTTACTCTGCCCTTCCAAGACTAGCGTAACTTCTGTACATATAGATAGGCTGAAATTAAAAATTGATATTTTACTGTGATGATAATTCCGTTCTAACTGTAAATTACTATTGTTATTCCTATGGCATTCTGTTAACGTGTTTTTTTCACATTCATGTATATAGATGTAGTAAAAAGTGTATAGACTCCTGTGCAGTCGCGGAACTTGACTTATTGATGTCGAAGTTCTGTGACTGCCAACACTGGTCGCCATATCTGAAGTCTTGGAGTAACTACATTGAGACTGCAGCTCTATCCATTGCAAAGGGCCACGATGCTGACCTGGTTTACCAAGTATATTTGGGACCCAAGACCACGTTTATTGTCAGGTACCTCAGGTGGCACTGCTAGTAGTATACGTACACGACATTGGGAGGATACTAGTCTTGGACATTTTTTAGTTGTAACACTGGACCCAAGTAAAACATACTTGATGTGTCCGTCCAAAGCACGTTGAGCCTGTGGCTCTATCCGCCGTAAAGTGTCCTGATGCTCTCCTTCTGGAACAAGTGCCATACGCAGGGATATCTATTGCGTCTCATTCCAAGAGCACATTCATTGAGACTGGAGTTCTAACCATTGCAAAGGGCCCAGATGTCCCTCAGTGCCATGCCACTGTTTTAAATGGGATTTCAGGAACTTGCATGCATCTTTGTTTTTTTCAATTGCCTAGGTGTCTTACTACAGACGACCTGAAGCAAACGTAGGAATAGGAAACAAGTTTTATAGTTGGTTTGCGAGAATACCTTCTGCCATTTTGTTACTTCTCAACAGAATGGCCGTACGTGTTTTCACAAGTCATCCATGTCTTGCGCTTGCATTGTGTATATTTTTAATGAAAGGTGGTGCCAAGAGCGCTTCTTTGTATCTAGTTCCCCCACCGTTCGGAAAATCATATTAAAAAATATTTATTGCAAATAGGCTGATTTAGTTTAGCAATTTTCATAAAGTTTTGGTGCCAATGATTTTTTAATTATTCGATGTTATTCCTGATTCTTACCGAATTTATCACTTTTGTAGGTTTTGTGCGATCACGCGAGCCCGAGACTTGTATTCCCTCACTTGCGACATTCAATATATATTCTCGCCCGTACGAGATTTAAAAGATGTTGTGATTTTGCGGCGTCATGCCCACCTACTCTGTCATTGTAGAAACCTTTGAATGTAAATTATTGTTACTGAAGAGTAAATAATGCAACATAACTTATGTAAATGTCTTGATGATTATACAGTATTTTATTTATTAAATAATTGAAATTGATATATGTGAATGCCTGAGTTTATTTCTTTGCTCGGTGGAGGTACGGACAAGTTAGATTGATGGCGTGGAGATTCTACGATGCAATACCCATATTCAAGATAACAGCCATGGCTTATGAAGGATAAAACTGAGTAAACAGGTGAAGGTATAGAGGGTTCATACGCTCGAACTAAGGATTGTTGGTAAAACTCCATCGTTGTTTGACCTCAAGACCCTTAGATTGTGAGCCAGTGTAATAAGTAGAAAATGTCCACCGTGGAAAAGGTGACCGGCTCCATTGTATTCTGACGGATTAGGATAGAAGGTTATATAGAGGCGATGACCGTCAATAGCTCGGAGACTAAAGTGCATAATAGAATCCTTTGTTCCAATGACATTCTCTCCAAGGACAATTCAATCTTCTACACCTGAAAACCAAATCAGTTCATCACACGTTCTCGAACACAACCAACAGACTGCGCCGCCTGTTCACTATCACTTTCCCGGCCACCTCAGTTCGCTCTCCGCACTCACTCAACTGTCCAGACCAAGCCAATCAACTCGTTAGTGCAAAAACGTGACCCGCAGGACGGAGAGAGCAACACAACAAAAACCTCAACACGCGTAAAGGAAATTAAAGATGGACAAGATGTGGAATTTAATTTCTTTGTGCTCCACATTTTTCTTTATTCTTCAATCGGGTATTACTTTAGGATGTTCTGTTCCCTTTAGTCCAATTCCACCGACAATTAATGAGAAAGTTTTTCACAGCGACGTGGTCCTATCAGGGAAAGTTGTAGGCAAGCAACTGGACTTGCAAAGAAGCATGTTCGGATCGCCGGTTTACACTGCACATTTAAAAGTATATTGCATCTACAAAGGGGAAGCTACACCACAGAACCTTACAGTGTCAACTGTTGGTAAGTTTTTGTGTTTCATTTTGTTTTACACAGCATGATATCCGTTTTCATTTAAACGTTAAGCATGTCTTGACACAGTCTAGGTTGTGTCGCTAGTCGGTTTTTCCAGTTTATTCATCCCGTACTCAACAAATTAACCGCATATTGAAAGGGCTTTTTTGCTTGCTAAGAAGACGTGACATACATCACTTAGCATAAAAAGTACCAGGAGATAGTTAGTGCAGTTTATCCATAAAGACCATGTAGGCTGGTAGGCTAGTTAGGTTGGATTCTCAAATGATCTAATAATGTCAAATTTCCTTTCAAATAACAAGGCTTTGAAAATATGGCGAGAACGTTTTCCGTGAACTAATCATTGCCAGAAAACATGTGCTGTAAGATAACACTTGAAAAGTTGAACGCCTATGCCCATGCCCATGCTGGCATGTAGCAACATGATACAAGCAGGGCTACTACTATTATGCAACCATTGCTAAAGGAATGCGGCAGCGATTTTAAATATGTCAAACAAATTCCTCAGTTTTTCAATTTCCTTTGTCAGGAAAATAATGTAAATTGAGATCGCGGTTATGCCGCAGCGTAATTATCTTATTAACTGAATCATGATACCTACAGCATTCTCGCTGTTACCCATTTTAACTAAATGGGTAACACTGGACGCGGGTGGCATTTCCATAGCTCCTCAGATGGAACACATGCTGACATGGTCTCTTGTTATTGTTTTATTTCTTTCAAATGGAACTGTCCTACTCCTATACATTCTATAGGACCTATGGTTATGATGGAGTATTACAACCTGAAGAACTCGCGGCATTTTTTCAACACTTGAGGGCCACATCTTCGTGTACATAAATCAAATTGATCAACAATAGTGATCCAATTAATGAAAATGAACTAAAGAGCAGTAACTACTTACTAGGCATGTTATATCATTAATAGTGGATTGGCCACGATAGTAATCAGTTATGATTACAGCTATTGGGTGAATCACTGAGATGATTGCTATATTGAGAGCTCTCATCTGACCGGGCTCGTTCAGATGGCTCGATTGCAGCAAATGCCATTTATATCTTTATTCCCGTTAGAACGCAACAGTCATGCCTTCTCCCAATTGTCAGTTTGTACAAAAAAACGAGATCGTTTCCGCCCAGTGCAATGGATTAGTAGCATTATATCCAGCTACAGGTTGCTATTGTGGAGGGAAATGGTCAGTCAGAAGATGGTTTCCAGAAGAAGAAAAAAAACACCCAACCACTAAATGGGTAACACTGGACGCGGGTGGCAAAAAAACACCCACCGTTGTGAGAATCCTGACCAATGTCGAGATGACTCGGACAACGCTGGTCGAGATGACAGTATTTTTCGCTCTCAGATCAGGGTGTATGTGATTCGATTTGTGTACGTCATATTAAGAACGAAATCGAATCATTTGCTTTCGCATGTTACCAGAAGCTTCAACCCTGCGCTTGTAACATGCCGAGAACAGGTTATGGTATGTTGTTGTAGTTGCAATTCAACATCTTGCCTTTGATTTAAGCTCTCAAAGTCTTAGCAACCGGTGAAACTTGTTACAACAATCCCTATTGATAATAAGGCTAACTCAATAATAACATATGCAGGCATGTTACAAGGAAATCAAGGGTCGTGAACTGATGAACAAGGGTGATAACACTCTAGTCTGTTTAGGGCGAACGTCTCAGTGTTTTAGCTACCTTAAGGACTCCATCCATAGACTTCCAAGTTTCATAGCCTGCCGATATCCATTCATAGGTTGCCAATGTTTCTAGCATAAATAATGAATGACGGAACATCATTATCGAGCAATTTATGCAATTTGACCTTCAATCAAATCACGCATCGTGTAGACTCTCACGAACGCATTAGAAGGTTGACGAGGACACGTTATACTGCTGCATCATTGGCTTTACCTAACGATCTTACTCATCAAACGCTGTTGCTGATATAGCTGATATAGCTGATAAAATTTTGATGAATAAAATTACCCAGGTGTGACGACAAAAAAACACTTACTCTTATGTCTCATATCACATTACTACAGCTATCGAAAATAACCAGACATAAGAGTAAGTGTTTTTACATCGTCAAAAAATGCGCTGATTTAGATAGCAAGTAAACAACTTTAAAGCTTGTTAAATAAGGCGCTAAAAAATCATTGCATGAGGTAGTAGGCTGTCCTATATCTTTAATATTCTAATAATTGCCCGACTAAAAAGCATAAATTGAGTAATTGCCCAGCGCTTTGTCTAATTTGAGGCGGAAGTATCATGTGATTGAAATGGTGCCTGTGATGCCACCACAGACCTTGCGTTTTACCTCGTGGCTTGCAGGGGTTGTGAGACCTGTTTATTGCAGCGGGGGTGGATACATTAAGGGTCGATTTGTGGTGAAGTAAGTACCTGTGGTACCTGAGCTGCAAAAGAAGTAATTGCCTCGAATGATAAGATACTAAATACCTCGAACCAGAAATCAAGGTGTGTTTGTTCTGCAATGTTTCATTGATTAACATAAAGTTAGCAGCCAGTCAATCGGCAGATTCTAACCTCGCCTCAAAGTCACATTGTTGTACATACTAGTCTCAGGTAGCGTTACCAATTCTTAAGGTATGGCCAGTTGATTTGTAAACTATATCGCCTCGATCGTTTTGAGGTATCAAAGTCTATTGTTGCGTCACGTTCAACTTAAAATACTTGAATTCAATTAAAAGAAACAATTAATGCCATTCCAAGAATAAGACTGTCCACTCAGGAAGTGGAAGTAGTTATATCCTGGCACGCGACGATATTGGTACAATGAACTTATCGAACTTTTAAAACAATCTTTAATTGCTTCGAAAAGGGGAGAGAACGTGATTTCAAGGTGCAGATATTTTGATGAGTATATTTATCATCCGAATACTCATTGCTTTCGAACATATCCATCACAAGCAGAGTTTAAAGATACCTCAGACGTTTCTTGTGTGCCCCACACCATTGCGAGTCTTCGTCAGATGCTGCAGTGAGTGGTGACGTCAGCCGGTAGCCTTTAGCCTTCAAAGAAACTGCCATGAGAGTGCATTCCCGAGCTGAATGGGGGCTTAAGGAAATGGAGAGCCAGCTGTATAGTCGTTTTATTGGACCTAGTATGGTTCAGCGTCTCGTGGCACGTTGCTTTTGACCAAGTCATTCAATGACAAACTTCACTACTGGACATTGAAGAAGCATTGGTTGGGAGACCTTGTGATCCATTGCCTACATTGCGGCCAAACCCACAGCCTAGCCGAAGGCGCCTTCAATCTCTCTCCAATTAGACTTATCACCCTGCAACTCAGACGATAGCCAAGACTAACGTTATCAATCGCACCAATTGGGCAGAACTATCAGAGAGTAAGTGGGGAAATCAATTTGATAAATTCGTCTGTAAACATTTTGAAATAGGACCCAAGTGGGTCAAGTGATATGCATGATGAACCTTCGTCCATGGTCAATAACATCACTTAAAAACACAAGTTCATCTAAGGAAATGTTAACATGTTAAACCACACAGTTAAGCATCTCTCGTCTGATTAACAGTTTATAGTTCAAAGTAATGAGGTTGGTTCAAATCATATTCGAAGGAACTTTCTCCTCTCCCCGTCGCTGTAGACTACGGCCCCAGAAACCTAACACCGGGGAGTAACAGTCCAACCATTTGGATTCCTGAACTGGAAATAAAACCTCTACTCCACTCCCGTCGAATCGAACAACAAAAACAGATTTGATATCACGGCCTGTTGAACCATAAATCGTCACTTAACATTTCGGATGCTGTTCATCATGGGGCAAAATCAAGGTTCAGGGGACATAACCAAGGTTCAAGTTGATTAGAGCTTGTCGCGTGCCAGGAAAGAGAACTCGGTGGACTAATTACTACCCGGACGCAAACTTGATTAAATTTTATCAAAATCTTGCGGCTAAGTAAAGGACAGCAAGAAATAGGAAGAATGGATCTGATTCCCTGAGGATCTTTCCTTTTCTTTTTATGCACGTCTGGCATGATAGAAGGTTGGTCACTTGGTATCTTTGCACGACAGTCGATCGTGTATGTAGGTCTATATAGTAGATGTAGTTTGACCTGATAGTGCACAGTCTGTCACCTTCTCAACGACCCACATTCTCCGAATATTTTTTCACAAAGTAGTTTTTAATGAGGGCATTTACTTGTTGACATGTAAACTAAGTGCACAGGGTTGCCTGTGTTTTTTTGTTATTGTTTTTCTGATCTGACGGTGTAGATTATATGGTTGCTCTGGCTAAGAATTTTATGTAGTCATGCGAATATTGTTACCGATACGATGCTTTTGTTAATGTTTTTATAGGCCTAAATGATAACATTATTCATTACATAGAGTTGCATCCTTAGAACGACGGACACAAAAATGCCTACTTATATGAATAATCCTATGGATTCCTTCTCATGAGGTAGGGTTATTATGAAGATCGGGCGTAAGCGCAAGCCTAGCAGTAATTTCTTACAAACATGGCTTCGGGCAATTGTCGTGTCTGGATGGATCTTAGAGAGAAACAAGAGGTGCATGCAATGACCAAAAAAATTTAAAAGTTCGCCGTAGTTTTGCCTATCACCATTAGTGGAATGTGTCTGAATTTGTTTATTTCAAGCTTCACACGCTATCTGTCTTTACAAGTGGTTTCGGTGTCAGATTATTTTACACTATCTCTTGAAAAATAAACGGAGTGCCTCTGTTGATAAAAGGTCATATGAAAAGGTTCGTTGAAAGCAATTTCGGTGGTGTGTGCCCAGTATCTATACAATTTTCGGCTCCACACAGGCAGCCGAACATTGAACAGGTTGTCGTCACTTGTCTGAACTAGGTCATCAAACCCCTGTTTATTTCAATTCAGCAGGTGACCTCGCTTCAGCCATTACACTCGACTCGGTGAACTTCTGTCTAGAATGGTTTCATGTCCTATTTTTTACCACTTCGTTATCTATATCATAAGAGGCTAACGCGATTGTTGATTCTTTGTCGCCCGGTCACCACCCCCAGCGGGAGTATTTGCCGCCAGGTCATGAACCCCAGCAAGTGCTTGTTGGTAGCAACAATCATTTTGACATTAGCCTGCGCTACTATTGTTATCGGTGGCCTCGGAAGACTTCAGCGCACATCTGTGGGATTGTCGACCTACATCATCGAGCCTTAAAGCAGCCCTAGTACGCTCATACATATCAGCCACATCCAAACCATATGCCCATACTCCACTCCTCCCGGAAAAGAACCCCATCATGTCAGTCTCGGATGTGATATTCATTTTGAAACCTTCGAATGACTAAGAATAGCTGAACCAGACCCTGAAATGGTAGATGTCGTCCTGGGTAAGCCCCTTCGCCGATGGTTTACCCATAGCCAACGTACCTTACCCTTGGCACTACGTTTACCTTGCTAAGCTGATCAAATACACAAACGCTACGTCTTCTAAATGAAAGTTTGATGAGAAGCAGGTTCTTTTGACCTGTTAGCTAGTACTAAAAATGATTATTCAATGAACCAAACGAGCTAGCATTTTTCCCCAACCTTGGCCTTCTTTATAAACAAGGTGCAAGAAAAAAGCTTAATAAATTCCAGAAAAACCATCTACAAAATACCTGAGAGCGAAGGTTGAGTCACGTTAGCACACCTTTGAGACTATTTCTGTCAGATTTACAACTCGATAATTGACGAGGGGTCACATATGATCAGTTTATTTCTACGTTTTAGTAAAAAAAGTTTACATAAAGCACGAACTCTTCAACTACTACTACTACTACTACTACTACTACTACTACTACTACTGCTACATCTACTACTACTACTACTGCTACTGCTACATCTACTTCATGAACTAGTTAGAGTTATTTTATTCCGTTGTCAGGTGAGGGGGCATCCAGGGAGAGAGAGGGGTCACGGATAAAATAAATGAGGCACCTCTGTTGCCCCTTGTCAGATGCAAGAGGATTCTGCACTTAATGTAGCCTAATTATTTTGTCACATCAATTGTTATAAGCCTATGAATATGCTGAATACCATTTTGGTGGGTTAAGATACTGCAAATGAATGTCCCCATCGCTTTTGGGAAGCGTTACAGTCGTATAAGAAAGAGAAACGTCCTAAATGTAATTGATCAAGCAAAGCCTTTGAACCGAATCGGAGCATTCTGAACGGGTCGATGAAGATACATGTAAATACATCTCCATCCAATTCTTTAAAACATGACACATTTTCTTACGTTTTAACCACATGCAGGTGTCTAGCCTCGATAACCCTACACCTTACTTGCTTCTTTCGACATATTCAATTATGTCCGTAACCTTGCAGGATAAAACTTTTTTTCAACCTTGAAGATTCAACAGTGTA
The DNA here is from genome assembly GCF_910592395.1 of Lineus longissimus. Classification (NCBI taxonomy): domain Eukaryota; kingdom Metazoa; phylum Nemertea; class Pilidiophora; order Heteronemertea; family Lineidae; genus Lineus; species Lineus longissimus. Next base: position 4,331,663 of record NC_088314.1, read on the forward strand.
AACAGGCCAGTTAACGAGCTAGAGCCCAAAGGGGTGTGGACATATTTTTACGAGCCCCGCAAGCAAAATTTCTTCCCATGTGGTATGTTACCTTACGGACCTGAGACCTACTGTAAAGTGATTTAGATCGGGTCTGTGAAAAGAAGTACCAATGTGTTTGGCCTGTGATGGCACTGTTCGTCCTCATTCAATCAGTGCAGCTTCTTTTCTCATTCTCATAACCGTCTAGTTTATTGATGGCAGTAGATATTGCCACGGCACAATTGTATGCTATGCATCATATTCTGACGAGACGGGTGTGATATAGAATACGGCACATGCGGCATCTTTGTACCGAAAGCTGAAACCGTAAAATAATATCAACATGTTTTTGCAGACGGTCAGTTGTTTTTCTCCCAGCATACTGCATCCGGCAAGCATGTTCCACACTGACTAAGCAAATGTCACGATTAAAAACGTTACAACAACTTTGATGAGTTGAGTACTAGGATTAGTCGGAGCAATAACATAGCTATTAAAGTAACTGCAAATTATTTTATAGCTTACACCTGCGAATGTACTGAAAAACTTTGGTAGGAGGAGGATTCAATTCCTGTCCATATCAATTTCACCAGAGAGGTTTCGAAATAGTTTGCGATTTCATAGTGGATAGCAGGACGTTAGGGGCATGAGAAAATGGTTTATCATTGCCTAACAGGGCTGTATTGTATTTAAAGAACGCAATTCGATCTTTGATTATTCGACCAAATTGCACAAGAACATCGCATTTCAGGCATTTCATTTGCAAGGTCTGATATCTATACAAATTTTACCGGCATCTCGACAAATTCATTCTCGCGTGGCGAGGCCCTTCGCATCCTTTCCTCCTCTGCCAGCGCAGTGTCGCTGAACACTTACTGACACCGACACTGTGATCAAAACGCCATTTGCTTTTATTGAGGGTCTTCTTCTTCGGAGGGTAATGCAGTTAGGTTGATGGATCGCTTACCGATTGGATAAAAGTAAGAATAAATCACCCGGCTTCAGTGCTATGAAATATAAATTAATGTGTGGTCATGGTCGTACAAATTCCCGTCGAAATGGTGTGCACATTTAATCACCCTGCATCCACATGCACGTTGCTTAGTCCATGCTAACTTTGGTTCAATTTGCATACATGATGTCGTACATGGTGTATATTGATTCAGGACGAAGCTAGGTTGGAATTTCCCATGCTTATGTAAACACTGGCCAACAGTGGCTGAAGAATCTTGAACAGTCAGGAAGACCTTAGCAAAATGTTTATAGAATCATGTGGTAACTCGAGACGTTTCGTCAGGTGCGCACATCTCTGATCGTGTTCTCTCCCCTTAATATCTTCTTAAGTTCATTATGAGAACCACGATATTCAGAACATGTAGTAATGCTTTAATGTACTGGCGGCTGAAGTCAGCATAGGGTAGAATCGCATTCAAGCATCGTGCTGGTATCATACTGCACCTCATCAAAATCATGCAGACGTACACTCATGAATGCATGCATTAAATGCAGCTAGTGTTCCAGACATAGGCGCAAAATATAAGTGAAAGTATGAGAAATTGTACCAGAAGGGCCGTTATCAACTTAATAGCATAGGAACTATTACGTAGACTTAAGTGCGCACAGCCTAACAGAACGATATGTGATGGGTGCCATCTTCTCAGAGGGCACATTTTCGCCATACCTCATAAGCAAGATTTGAAAGCATAACAGAAAACCGTGCGGAGTTTCAGACCTAAGGACAGCGTTAGTAACATCACTTCAGGGGAAGGGAAAAGCAATAATTAAAGAGTTAAAAGCTGCGTTTATACGAAATTATACTGTAATCACTCGATCTTGGTATAATAAATAATTATGATCAGGAAAAAAAGATACATGTACGTCCGTGTTCGACGAGTACGAGTTTATAGCCGCATCATGAACTAATCATTTCATCTTACAACCCGTGAGTTATGTTTGATAATTCCTGGCAGCTTTTTCACAGTACCTTCTTGAGTATGTGACGTAGAGTTCAGGAGAGGTCACAAAAAGTGATAGAGTTTACCTACCTGGAATAGATAGAGTTCACACTGTTTATCATGAGTGTTTAGAAAAACGGCAACCTCAGGTGGTGGTTGCAACTACCGTTTATTTCGTAATTATTTAGTGCACAGCAATGACTGGTTGACGTAAACAGTGTTAGCCAATATGATACATGAAGTTGCTGACATTTTGCGATTCACCTCTAAGTATCCACCCCTTGGCCCTTTTTCATTGATAGGATACATGAAAATGACTCAACTGACCGCATCCCTATTTCTTACATGTAGACAAATCTGGTTACCGGGTACAGGCTAAGCCTTCGTCCTAGAAACGACTGGTATATCAGTTCCGTTAAAGGAAGGTGTTATTTCACCTACTGAAGCTATTCTATAACAAAAAGTATACCTATTCTCTTCCACAGGAGATCCCGGCAGCAACTGTCCTTCCATCCATCTGCGAGTCCGTCAGGAGTATATCCTCCTGCTCACCAGAACCGCAGACGGGAGATACGTCCCAACATACTTCCCGGAGGCGTTTACACATGGAACCATGACAGACGTTCTGAAGATGTGCGGGGTGCGATCACTGCACCCCACGCTCAGCCGTAGGTTTCTTTCTCTACTAAATCAGTTGAGGTTTCGCTTCTTATCGAATTGATAACATCCAATGTTCAACAAATCGTTGCCTTTTTAGATTCATTGATAGATCAGAAACCAACTGCCATCTATGAAGCTTAAGCTTAAAGTTGTCAGGCAGCCGTCCTCAAATCACTGGCTTTCTGTCGGGGAAGCCGATCGGTATTTTGTATATCATGAAGTTCTGATGAATGGAAAGGGGTCTGAAGCTCGCTCTCTGGATGTTCTTTAGAAATCAGCGATCTTTACTCATCTTATAGTGGTCACAAGACAGTTTTTAATAATATGTATCAAAGTGGTTGGGATCCGCGGACTTTTTGCTATTGAAACCTAGTCTTTAAGGTATCAATTCTTGCCATTATCTTCTAATTTTCCTCCATCAGGCGACGAGCGCATTTTGATGTCATGTGGCGCCGTTAGCCATGGGGACTGCATACCCCATGAACCTCATATCAAGCCACCTATAACAACACCACAACCTCAGATCGTTGCTCCAACAACGACACCTGCTGCAGAAGTGAAATTACAACCAAAAATGGAGCAAAAAAGTACCAAAATGCCTATGACAACTACAGGGAGAACGACAACATCCATGTTACCAACTGCGACAACCATGGAAGAAGTCGAAACTGCGACAACCGCGACGACAACGAAAACGAAATCGACGACGATGTCAGCACCCACAATGAAATCGGAAAAGTCGCCATCAAAGGAAAAGGAGCGGCAGAAGATGAATCGGAATTCGAAATATGAATCGAGCGATCCACGAGATGAGCCGAATGATGCTATGGGTATGACGGTCGAGGTGATGAGTGAGCCAGTCGCTACACAGACCAAGTCCAAGTCAGGTCAGTGTGCATTACTAGTATACTCAAGAATTAATGGAGGATATCGATAGAAAATAATCCTTCCCCTCCCTTGGCTCCCCATTTCCTCGCATTAAGACTATACCAAATTTTATCAGATGGCACAACTAAAAGCATTAAGACAAATATGTTGTCTTCATGTTTGTGACAATTGTCCTCAGACACGTCAGAACGTCTAAAAGTATCGAGGAGTGGGAAAAGTGACAATGGTGCTACCTTGCAACCAGTCTACACTACAAAGATCCCTGGTTACAAGAAATGATAGATAGCATACTCGATTGATATTCCGCTACTGTTATACGCACATTGATGAAAATGATTTTGCCTTTCAGAGGAGAAGAAAACCATTGAAAAGAAGGAAAAGCGGGAACCAGCCCTAGATGCCGTCGTGGACAGCAAAGGCTCTGCCGAAGCACTGCGAATATCGATTGCATGTGTTGTAATGACGCTGGTAGTGACACTATTAATGAAGCAATGAACGTTCTGTTTTGCTGATAGTGATTAGTTCTGACTTTTTTACAAGGCTTTGCGAGAAGCATACTTACTCGGGTATGGATATCATTTATGGGGTATCATATCTGTTTCTGGAGGCGAGGGAAAAAGACTAGAAAACATCATACATCTACATAAAGAAATACCCCTAGTTAAGGCTTGGTCCTGGGAGCCCTGCGTTGGGTATACTGGTAGAAAGGTACGGCCTGGGTTCTAGAGGACAACCAATCGAAAAACGGCAAGCCGTTATTGCTAGACATTGAAAATGTAGAATCTTGATATTCAAAACGGAGCAGGTACTGCCGTCTTTCCTCAGCTCCTCGCATATCTAGCAATTTATTCGAGATAACATAGAAGACTATGGGTAGTGTATATAAATTAATATCTCTTTAACATGTTTGTGGATGATGTAGTGAATCAACGAAAGGAGGACGCGTCTGAGCGAGGGGCCGCTCCTAGCGTCCGGGTCGACCAGAATTGATATTGATTGGTTTTTTACTTATTTTCAACAAACTGCAACAAATGATTATTTTACATACAACTGAAAAGGATAGAACACAGCACATACTGTTAGGGGACGTGCTATTATCTGTAAATAATTTTGAAATAAATTGTATTCGATACTCACTATTGTGATGCTACCGATGACAAAATGGACAAAATCTAAAACAATCGATACAACAATGCAACAATACAACAATTACATTGTAAACATTTCAAAAGAATGTATCGTCTGGGACAGATCGGCAAGTACACGTATCATTATTTCGTGTAACCTGGTGGACACTACGCGACTCATTTTACAACTGTCCCGCCATACTGTTATGCATGGGGACACTTAGTCATGTAGAACGGACCGAATCCCAACGACGGACCAGTTTACGAAGCATTCTCACAGCCTAACTTCGAATGAGATTTTACACATCGGGATAGTAAGAACGCCTTATGGTTATGCTAAGCAATGATTAGACGTGAACCAACGGCACCAATAATGCAGCCAATAGAAAATGTTGAACAACGTGAAGGCAAACGGAAACAAAAATCTCGACGCTAGTTCTACTTTTTCGGCAGGTGTCTTAGCCTTGTTGTTCTTCGGGGGAAATCTGAATTTGTCTCTTCTTTGATAAGTTTGACTGTCGGCCATTTCGACATCAGTATCAACCTGAAAGAAGAGAGTAGTCGTGACAGCACATGGTGGCCTGCAAAGGGAAACAGCTTCCCTCTCAAATAGCTCTACAGGAATTCTAAGTTTTATTCGACCATCAAGGACACACTTTTTCAGCAGGATGTTGCGTTGCTTTCAATCATGGCGCTAATGCATGGCCGACCACTTGCGACATCCCACTTGGTCAATTTCTGAAGATTCGGACACTTACCCGCGAAAGATTACCATTATCGTTTTTTCTGAGATTCCCCGCAGTAAGAACGGATGGATTCGCCAGGACATGATCAAATGCAGCCTGGAAAAAATTAAGGAAAATTTTTGACAGGAGTTGGTTCATGCCAGTACGGTACTGTAAATAAGGCTCAGCAGTCTAGTACTATCCGCTTATGTCTTGAATAATTTATCGTTTTATCGTACCCACCGCCTTTTTCTTCGCCTTCTTCTCTATCTTCCTTGTCATTACATTTGCCACCGCAAACTCCAACAGCGCGCCGAAGACGAAAACTAAACACGTCGACATCCACACATCAATAGCCTTGATGTAGGAGACCTTGGGCAGCCGGGTGTGGAGACCAGAGCTCTGGGTCGTGATAGTCAGCACCGTGATGAGGCCGAGGGAAATCCTCGCAGGCGTTGCGTTGATATCCAGCCAGAAGTTTACCCAAGAAAGAACGACGATCAGGATACTTGGGATGTAGGTCTGAATGATGTAGGTGCCGATATCACGCTCCATCGGGAAGACGAAACGTAGAACGCTGAAATTTCCTGGAAAACAGATACAAGTCCTTAACCCTCACTTGATCTATGTTTGGTAATGGTCAAATTTCATCCAATCTCCTTCAAACAGGACATAAAGATTAACCAACCTGTTGAGTACAGAATAAGTTCTGCATGTTGCTCCACGTGCTCCTTATCGATGATGAATTCCGGCAGCAGCATGTCTTCCTCGTAAGTGATGGAGTTATCGGACATGAAATCGTACATGAGGTCTCTGGACGAGTAGCCAACTGAAAGAGATCGAGAGTAGATCGAGCGGAGTATGCTCTATCTGCTCAAAGGAGATGGGCTACCAGCACCTTGTCATGGTCGTCTTGCGGATGAATATTTTCGACCATGAAACCGAAAGCAGTTATACCTGAGGTTACCTGAATGAGTAATCGTCAGTAGGAAGACGTTCGGTTGATAAATGATACTACATTGTAAGGATCTAAAGCGTCCTTCTCCTGTGTACAAGATTGTTGGAACTGTTCAATTTTCTCATTGTGAACACCGACCTTGGAATACCACTAGTCGATGGTCCCTTCCACCTCTCACACCAGAATCCTTCTTTTTATTGTTATATGTTTAGATTCACGTTTAAGGTAGTTACTTTTGACACATTACGAATTAGAAACCATACCAACAGTTAAGCCACCTGCAAAAGATGACTTTTCCAGGTAAATTTGAAGGTCCAGGGGAACTGCTACTGGTCTTTTAATGCTTCAAAATGAAAAAAGACAAGTCTCTAGCAATTATCGTATGATGTGTTTACTTACAACTTCCAATTACGACACTGCATCTTTGATTATCCATCGGGTAGTAGTATAGATGCATGTTGCATGATAGTATCAGGGAGAGTCTGTAAAATATAGAAAAATGCTTTTAATCATCTTTGAGAGATCCTCACGCGCCGCATCCCAATCTACTACCTATAAACGGGTTTCTCAGTACCTCCCTCCATTTTTCGAGGAACGGCAGAGAACAAAGGGACCACTTCCAGAACGTAGGTAAAGCTCTTTTGGATATGAGTCGCCAGATATTCCTGATGTTGGAGGCCCTGTATGCTACCTTGTCGACTTATTGTCATTCAAAAACAGGGTGCTCGTGGTGTGACGAGCTGCCGTTATCTTGTCCCACCAGGAGCACCCTCTGAAAGGGTTGAAACCTAATTGTATCCATGGTAAATCAACTTTATTTCATAGCATCCCTACACAGAAAAGGGTGCCAAGGCTACACCTTTGCCTGCCCCAAAGGGTGCCTTAGGCCTGAAGCACCCTTTCTGGCACCCCTGTTTTTTCAGGGATAAGAAAGTATGTATAGTACGTGTAAGGAGTACCTCTGACTTATCAATAACACGCCATCAGGATGCAGAGTTAGCAGATCATTCGGGACGGTCAGGTGATGATGGTATCCACTCTTGGCGTTGAGGAACACGGTATCTGGCCTCCACATCTGGTTCATCCGATGAAATCCAAGGGATACTGAGTCGCCGTAAGATTTGTTGAAAGCCAAGCGGTGGTCGCGCCATTTTTGTCGAAAGAAGATATCAATATTGTAATCCTGAAATAATCGAAGTTGGACAAATTTACTTCTTCCTGGTTTAAATGATTGACATAATCGTGTTCGGTAATCTTTCTTTCAAACCATTGCGATGTCCATTAGATGCTGAACGATAATACACGTGTCTTGCTTGACTATTCTTTCAAAATCTCCAAGTAATTCTACATGAGCTCAAGAACCTCAAGATATAGGCCTCCAGGCTCATCCGAACTCTCATGTAATGAATGTAGGGAGCATGACATGCATTGGCTTTTCAAAAATATTCGGAGCCCTCTCTTAGTTATCAACAGAGTCACGTTTTGCTTGTGTTACATTGGACACGAGATTAATTAATGGTTCCGAGTATCCAGCAAATTTCAAAGTGTCCATCAATAAATGACCAATTAAATGGGCAAAAGCAGCCAATAGAACGATTGCAGATTAAACATACCATGGTTTTATCGCTGATTGACGTAATAGAGTTGACATGGAACTGAGCCTGGATAGTAGTAGGTTTCCCTGAAAAAAGAACGACATGGCACTGTGAGACTGAAACGTACTCCTTTTTACCACTTTAATATACTGTGTAGATATATAATATTAAGCCAGTTGAAGTGCTTTTGTACAGAAGCGCTCGGTAGCTCAGTGGTCTGAGGCGCTGACCCAGTGATCTCTTTCACTCCGAGCGCTGGTTCGAATCCCACCGAAACCATACAACATTTAACGAATTATCTATTTGGCTAAATATTTTTTACACCTCGACATTCATTCAGACCACTCTTCGGTCATTTTCACTGTTACTATCGACCATTGCCCACGATGCGTTTTCAGACAATGCCGTAGCTGACACAGCTGCCTGGTACAGACTATAGATTTCACGCCATAAGTGAGTTTCAGAATAAGAAAATCGAACTCGATTGCTATTCGATCCTATTCAACCAACTCATTCCGATTCTACATTGCAATCACTGTGAGAAATCGTTGCTTTTTTAGATCTTAATAGGTGGCATCTTGTTTGGGCTACCCTGTAAAAAATGGCTATACCTAGCAAAGAATCAGGACGGACCGTCTTGTTGTAGGATGACAGGAGTTCGTCGATCATTATTTCGGACACCTGACTTGCCTCGCCATTTCCTGTACAGAAGCACGCTATAACGAGCCTGAAAACGGGAAAAAAGCTCTGAGAGACTAAGAGTCTGCCGATGATCACAAAAAAGCAACAAAAATTGATGTTGGATTGATCCGAAATATTAATAAGACAACATATCACAACATCCATATGGAAGATATTACGTCTGTATACCATACTATATCCTATATCCGTATTGACGTGGAACATTTGACCCTTGTGATCGAGAAAGGGCTCAGTTCTTAATAGCTCCCGGCACGTTGCACAGTATCGTCGCTCAAAATTCGTCCATCTCAGATTACAAGCTTATACCTCATCAGACAATTGCTGTCACTACATCGATCTAGTCGAGTGGTCGTACCTGACACCCTGAAGTGTTTTGGAAAAATCCTGCGCGAGTAAAGCGCGATCAATTCGTCCACCTCAAATAACAAGTTTATACCTCATCAGCCTGAGACAATTACTGTCACTACATCGATCTAGATGAGTGGTCGTACCTGACAACCTGAAGTGTTTTGGAAACATCCTGCGCGCGTAAAGCGCCATCAATAAATGTAGTCGATCCTCCTTTAAACTTCCGCTTTCGGTAGTTCCCACTCCATATTTATAGGTTGATGGTAACTGAGCGTTTTTATAAATTTTTCCAGCACCGTCTGACTCTGATAAACTGCACTTTTATGCTGCGGATTTAGAGCTGGTTAGGAAAGGTCACCCATCATCTTGATTTCGCAACGAGAACTTGTCCAAACGCACTAAATGCCCATATAATGGTAGAATAATAGGGAGACAGATGTCCAGAATTGAAACCTGTCACAATTTGTGAACATTCAGTGTCCTACGGACTAGTTCAAGTCGCTCCAAGATTTCTGTTTTTTTGCAGACGTATGGCTGACCTCAAATTACATGACCTTTGGGGGTATCCGCGAATGTCCCTAGACTACAACGGGGCCAAGCTGCCCATGACCGGAGCATTAGGCTTTTTGGGATGTATGTAGAATGGTTCATGACGGGGAACATCGATTTTCGTTTGAAGGACTCTTAACTAACCCTTGGTGGATGTTTGGCTGTAGACCACTACTTCGTCCCCAGGGCGTACGGGTCGAACCTATTATAATGGCTAAATTGGCTGATGCCAGAATACTAGCCATTTTCGGAGAAAATGACATTTTGGGGAAAAAAATTGAATATTCAAAAGCGTCCTTCTGTGATTTCCTGACAAAGTGTAGAGTTGGCACTGAGCTTACTTGTCATGAGTGCTCTCTGCGTTCACTTCAGTTTGCGAGACATTAATTACTTGTATAATGTGGCTGATGCTAATTCTTCATGCAAGCCCACAACTCCCTGATACTTAATTGCTATGACTGTGCCAGATAGCAAAATGTAGATCTTCTTTTGCGTTTTCAATTTCGTTATCAACATTTTAAAAAGTTTTGCGAGTGTCTTATTTTGGGGGATTTCGCGAATAACCTCAATTCGCGAAAAGAAAAACCCGGCGCGGAAACTGTTTTTATATCGATAAAATGGAAATATCGTAACGTGATACGTGTATACTTACGGCAATACACTGTCCTACACTGTCCAATTAGATGTAGTTGAAGCTTTCTGCCTGCATTCCAGCGTTATTGGGAACTCTCATTTTTTCCCACTGTATATTGTGATAATTCAACTCAAGTAGCAATCAATTTGGAAAAAAACTACTCCGGGGGGTTCTAGGCGCCTTTTGAGGGGCCTATAATTGCATCGAGGGAGTGCTTGTGAAATCATTAGCAAACTCACCATTGTGAATACTTGCAATTTTGGACGCCTAAATTCCTGGCTGAGAAAATGCATAACACAGGCCTTCATGCATTACTTGTTTCCATGTAGAAACTTCTGTCTCGCCAAAATATGATTCTTCTTAACAAAATTTTTAACAAACTTACCCTGGTAGGATGAACATCATTGTGTTTCAGATCTTGCAAAATTTTCTTTCCGTATATGCGTATCAAACTCTTGCTCACGTCATGCTGGTGTTACATGTACCGTCGGGATTGCAATAAGTTATTCCGAAACCGGGCGGCAATTCCTGCCCCTCAGATTGAAGCGAGTCTATTGAACCATGCTACATCTCCCCGTGACACTCGCCGACGGATATTTTTCGGAAATCGATGGATGTCGTGGCTGCCGGCCAGGTTTCGAACACAAAAACATATTGAACTTACCCGTAAGCGATAATATGAGATGTTTAAAAACTATATCTCGGCGGATAAATATGTTGGAAATTTTTCTTCAAAAAGTTAATACTCTATGGTAGTGTTGATATTTATTTTCAGTGTGTATGTTCATAATTGAAAAATCACAAATTCAATTTCAAATTTCAAATTTTGAACGAACATCTGGTGCCAGGTTTGATGTGAACATATACTGCGCACCTCCCTTTGCAAGACATTAAGATACGATCTTGGTGTGTAGGATCTATACACAACCTACTGCAACTGTACATACAGTTTAGGCAACTTAATTTCTACGAATAAAAAGTACCGGTACACGTGGAGTCAAATTTCCGAGTGTGATTACTTTCTGTATTGCGTGCAGTGAGGGTGTCATATTTCGCATGCGAGTTTGTGCCACGTTGAGGATGGGAGTATATGACTATCAAGAACAAAATCTCTCATCAATTAGATGCTGAATGATCTACGCGAAAGGGTCTGCTGACAGAAAGGTTTCAATATCGACTATTGGAGGTATGAAAGCGATGGAAGTCCCCCCCCCCCCTCCCCGTTTTAACAGTCCTACACAATTGTTCGCTGATGTTACCATGAGGTCCCGGATGTATCACAGGCACGTGAAGATATCAGAATCTACCGATCGATCAGACACCACAAAAGCCTACAAGCACGCATAGAACCTGTAAATATATTTGATATGTTGTATACGTGTATCAAATAATTGTTAATCTTCTCCTAAGAACAAAACATATTACCACAACACAAAAGAATTCCAAAAAATTTTATGGTAGTGTTTACGTAAAATAACAAAGATGGATAATGCATTTGTGGTAACCTCCTCAAACACGTCACCAGGATCAGTAAGGTGTGCATATTGGTGGCACCACCTCAGCCTGGAAACCGACTATAATTACATGCGTTTCTTTCTTTTCATCCCATTGGCGTTATTATTCGGATTAGTTGGCCTCGTTGGCAACACCCTCGCGTATATTGTCATTGGTTTAGAGAAACCATTCACCTCTACCTCTGTTTTATTAAGGGCGCTTGCATTTGTTGATAATTTGTATCTTGTATCATATATTTTCCATAGGACTCTAATGGGTATTGCTGAATATGGCAATTTTGAAGCATACTACGAAATTTACCACTTGTCGTATAGCTACGTATGGACTTTCCGCTGGTTTGTTAAGATGTCTTCTATATACGTGACCCTCTGCGTGGCAATGGAAAGATACATTGCCGTTTGCAAGCCGCTTAGGGCAGCGTCAATTTGTACCATAAAAAACGCCCAAATAACTGTCGTGTTAGTTATCTCTCTATCGTTTTTAACCCAAATACCAACAATTTTTGCCTACCAGACCAATTACATTCTTGATCCCTGCACTAACCGTGAACTCCCTGTTTGGGGCTACAACTTAAGGGTTCTTGATGATCCCATTTACACGGTTGGATACAGTGAAATCTTCAGTATGTTCCAAATGTCTATTATTCCGACCTCAGTACTCCTATTCTCCACAGTTTCCTTAATCTCGACATTGAAAAGAGCCGCGAATCGTGACTTATCAGTTGATGCTGAAAAACGCACATACAGCATGAAACCTATCACAAAACGGGTTATAGCCGTCGTGGTGATTTTTTTAGTCCTTGAAACTCCCATGAACACAATGCAGATAGTCTTTGTGTTGCATGATTTGGAAGTGTTTACGTTGCATAGGACTGTTTTTAATTCCCTCATTTTCGTGACGTATTTTCTTGGATTTGTCAACTGCGTTGTAAATTTTTACGTCTATTGTCTTACTGGACGGCGATTTCGAAAATCTTTTCTCCGAGTACTATCACCCACCAACATAAAAAGATCATTTACAAACTCGATGTCATCTAACTAGTCCTGAAAAGGTTCTCAGTCTCCTAGGAATTGGCGAAAATTGCTACTTAGTAATAGACGAAATTATCCAGATAAGGAACACCCGTGTTTTTTTAAATCACTACGTGTATTTTGAATTCAAATATAAAAAGGCCACAAGCGGAAAATTAGAACACGTATTCGACACTGTGGTCATGAAAGAGAGTCATGGCGTGGAAATCGTGTTCGTAAATTTTCGATTTGAATTTCAAAGTTTCACAGAGAGATATGTGAGGGTTCTCACAATTAGGACATATTCCGAAATTTACCTGTAAAGCTTTCTCTCCTCGATCGGTCCACTACATGACTCTATATGGAGTCGTTTTCCTTCTCGAATGAAATGACCTGAGTCACCTCATGTTGTTGTACAACGTACTGCGGGACGTTAGAGACAAATCAGCGACGTGACCTTAAGCCCGTAGCACACTAGTCGCCAACTTCGGCGTCCTGAACGCCTGAAAAATCCCTAGTCTGCTACGAATGGCGTCGGCGAACGCTACTTGCCGCCACTTGCCGCAACTAAACGCCATATATCTAACATGTTTGATTTTTGACGCGTGTCGCCGCGTTTGAACGCAACAAGAAGCCAGGTGTGCTACGGATTGCCGCCTGACCTGGCGTCGGCGGCGAGGCTATAGCCAATCAGCTTGCGTCTTGATGTCACATGATTTCAAAATGACAGCCTAAAGTGGCTGAAAAGACGCTACTGGACGCCAGTTCTGGGCAGGTGTGCTCTGACCGGGATCCACTGGCCGCCAACTTTGGCGTCGAAAGGCGTCAGCCGAACGCTTCTTGTCGCCAAAGTTGGCGGCTAGTGTGCTGCGGGCTTTAAACTGACCAACCTGGCTCCAAATTCTAGTCTCCCTTTAACTGCTTCATACCCGGAGGTCAATAGATTGGAGGTACTGATGAATGGATGAAATGCGATCCAGAATGAAGTCCATGTGTCTGGAGATCACGCTTCAGTCCCTAGTGGAATTTCCGTCCATCATTGAAAACGTTACTTAGCTTTAATGTTCTTTAGGGTGGTCAACTGCTGCGACCGAACTCCTTGGTCAACCGACAAACTTGGCAGTCAACTAACCAGCATGATTTTTCAGTTTACGAACTCAGTTGGTCAATTGACTAAGCCAGTTTGGCAGGTTCCAGTGGCTCGAGCAACCTGATCATTAACCATCAACCAGCTTGCTCGGTTAGTTCAAAGACTGCAGAAAGACTTTCTACAGTCTCAGCGTGCTTCGTTTTAGACCTACAGTATCAGAAGGTGATCTCGGAGTGGACCGTTTAGGCTACGACCAATAATATTTTTCTTGAAACAGATGCCTTCTTTTCCTTATATATGACTCTGGCATTGTTCAGGAGTCAAAAATAACACATTTTTCACAGATTTGGCTGTTTTATTAGCGACCATAATTAACATTCAAGAAGAAATAAGTTCACGGTTTTATATACAGTATGAACAACCTCGGACTGGAGTTGCGCAATGAAAACATCGACGTCAGTCACCACAGAGGTCCCGGGTTCGATTCCTGTTTGGTCCTGGTATACTCATGTGATTGAGACGGTACTCTCGTCGACAGGGTAGGTTTCCTCCTACAGAACAATGCACCAAAATGTTGTCTAAAGAACCAATAGTGAGCAAAGATTGCTCACGTTCCCTCAATTCAATCAATATTTTTAAGAATAACAAGAACATGAGACGATAGCTTAACATGTAACAATAACGAACGCAGCCTACCATTTATCTAAACTTGCACTTCTCTCAACCGAATTTGCTGATCAGTCAAAGTTTAAACAAACGTCAGGGGTCTTTTAAGGAGGAGTGCCTCGAGATAATGCCGAACCGGCGTAAAAAATGTTAATGTACCCCGTATCACAGTGTTTTATAAACAAGATATAGATGACTGTTGGAATCAGTCGTGACTTGACAATGGGTACTTCAAAGAAATAATAGGCCGAAGTACAGGTACGTGTACATCCGAAGACCTGCTCGTGCACATCTTCAGCCAAGTGCGCTTTCTCAACGGAGACTTAGTAACTAACACGAGACACTTCGCCTTTAATATATGGTATTGAGTATTTGCAAAGCCTCCGAAACCCAAGCGCAGGATGTCGAACAATGGGATTGGCGTTGGCGTTTCGATGGTTTGCGAAAACTCCTTTTTATGTCACCAAAGCGAAACAGCACAAGTGTGATTTCTCAAAAATCCTTCCGGAATTCAAATTCTTTTTATATTTCTACATGCCACACACATCGGCGAGACGATATAAGTGGTTGACAACGGTTAACACATCTTTAAACATGTTCAAATGTATTCACAACATACCCATACAAGGTTATGTACGTGCAATAAGTATGGTTGATGATGATCCTAAAAACGACATCTTGCATTACTAAAGCTGAAAAAGTACAAGTACACAGTATACTATACACGGTAAACAGTTGATATATCATATGATAACTTGATATTAATTGGTAGTTTGTGCGTTTTTAAGACCATCCTCTGATGACCTCTATTAGCTGAATAGATGTAGGTAGTTATATCCGTGCCTTTGATGTCCTCCTCAAGTCTTTGTGTATTTCCCTAATCAATTACATGTAATAAGATATCCTAGATTATCCAGTTTTCAATGCACTGTTGCTGCTCAACGATGCGCGATCGGGTGATTATAATGAAGGTGTCAACGGATAAGTCGTACTTTCCTGATCTTTCATTCTACCAAGAAGAAAATCAATGACGTAATAACCCTTTACTTTATAATTACTCGTTTTGTCTCACCCTGTGTAGCGTCACCCAAAGGGTCAGGAGACACTTAAAGGACAAGCTCTTCGTTGATCGAAAATTCAAATTGTTATGCTGTAGTTGTTTGCTAACCAACTGGCAGAATCGGAACGAACTACCTACGGGTCTCGAATCGTCGATCTCTCGGTCATGAGATGGGCGTCTTAACCACTATGTCACCAGCATTAGTGGTTAGTAATCACGTATACAAAACTTGGACTGACACAGCCAGCACTCAAATGCACAGATACCTCCAAAAAAATAACTCCAAAATTTACAATGTCGATTTCATTTTCAGCACAAACGTGGCTCTAATAAAAGAGATCGTGATCAGAGACCAGTGTCCAATGCCACGCAATTATGATTTGTCATGGCTTTCACGCCGTCATCCAATTACCAAAATTCACACACAGACTCGCCGCCGTGTCTTGACGTAGCAGGGCACTGGAATGCTTCCTGGAAGTGCCTCAACTGAGACACCAGCCCCGCCATCCTGGAACATAATTTTAGAGAAACAAGTCTATACACCATTTCCCAAAAAAGGCACTGTACGCAAAGCAAGCCTAAAACGGCTGGGAAAAGTAATGTTGTCAGTATTTCGCTTCAAATAGCTTGTTCTTGGTCATGCTTCATCCCATTCTCTGGTAAAGTATCTTAGATACTTTTGACATCGAGGTTTTACTTGATGAATATAACATTTTGTTCAAGTATTTCATCTTCTTTGCGAATTCACCAAAAATCAGAGTGTCATTACATCCAACATGATGACTGACTCACGAAAGTCAGTCATCATGCTGGATACGGTACCTACCTGAAACCCATCGGGAATGTTTGTTCTGGTGAATATTTGCTTTGGCATTCTCCCTGAAAGATGTTAAGTTAACAAACATCAAGTCCATTGGCAAGACAGGTCACGCAGACTATCTCGAGAAAAATAAAATGGTGTACTGTATCAAAATGTTTGGCAACGGTTAGCACAAGAGTAATCTTGCGCTGACATGAATTCGATCTGCGACAATACAAAACAACGACCAGGAAGAGGTTTGAACTAAGAGTCGAACTATCGTAAAACGAGCGCCACCGCGCCGTGCTCTATGAAATCGCGAGCGAAGTAATCCACTTTAAACACACATTGCTGATGACATACACTACCTGGACCAAGTTGATGAAGAAGAGCTGGTCTGGGGTGTATTTCAGAGAAGGCAGACCTAACTTCGATCGTTTATCTCTTTTTGTCCATTCCCGGTATGCCTAAAACAAACAAAATAGTGCAGTGGTCTCGTAGGGTACAACCATTATTTTCGCACATTGGCCACGCCTACAACAGTAATCAGTAATAAAACTTCATCTCTAAGAGATACCAAAGATGATTGTTATGTCCTTCGGATCATGATGCGAGATTCTAAGACGGCATCACTTGCCCGTAATGTAATACAATATCACTGTACGAACACAGTCATCTTGAATTTCACGTTGAAACCTAAGGAGCATAACCACGGGGAGTTTTTATGACTGAACCGTTCGTTTTTATTGCGAAATAGTAGGGAGTAGCCCTTGTCAGAATCTAGGCCAATTAGGCACTCTGAAACCGCATCAGGATAAGGATACACAGCCAAAACATTCGAAACGTCTTTAACAAGACTGACATATTCTCAAGCATTTCTTCACTTATAGAACATACCTCAAACGACCACTTTACCCCCGCTGCGTCAGATGTGACTTGTCCAAGTGGTAGCGTCTCTATTGGATGGTCAGCACCAAATGTGATACCGTCATACTCGGATGTCTTGTAGAAGTCTTGTAAGCATTTGATACTCTTTAGGAAGTGTTGCTGTGATGAGTTGGTGCCCCATTGAATGTTGTGAGGTCCCGCTAGAAAATGCAATAACGAGGCGTAGGCTACTCAATGCGGCCAATGAGTAATAATGATACAGACAAATGACTTAAGGGTTGACCATATGCACCACCATTTTGGCTAGAACTTGAAACCTTGACGCAATTAGAACCCCTCCAAAATTACGTGAATGCCCATTTAAAATTATGGTGCCTATGGTCAAGCCTTAAACTCTGATTCTTGTGTGATTATTGGGATCATACAAAAGAAGATTAAATTACTTACCATCGCTGTCAAAGGCATGGGCGAGTTCGTGGCCTATAATACTTCCAATACTGCCGTAGTTCATGTACCTAAAAAGAACGCGAAATACCGTTGACAAGTTATGGTCAAATTTGAACAGTTCTCTCCGGCATGTCTGGAGGAAAAAATGAGGCGAAACTGTTCATCATAAGCCCAGACTTTCATCTGCTCACTTCATGTGCAGAAAGGAGGAAACGTTTTTACAGGCAGTCACTTTCGTTGCAGCCAATTAGATATCGATGAGCAGTCAACTTCTCAGCTACTGGTGTATATAGATAAAATATCCAGTGAAATTGGCGACAAGTGGATATATGATATTGATCCGTATTATTTTCTCCATATGTGAATCTCATCTTCACTCACGTTGTCTTACTTACGGTATTGAGTCGTAGTTGTAGATGGGATCTTGAAGGATGCCGTTCGTGATTACTTAAGAATAAAAGAGAAATATTATCAATACACAATAATGTCCTCAGTGCCGCCCTAGTCCAGTACATGGTAGCAGAGCGTACTTCCTAAGTATGGGATCTTCTTTGAGAATACTTTGGAATCTACGTGCTCTTAGATGCGATTTCAGACAAATCCGCGAAAACTCGTTGGTCGCCGTGAATGGGGGTCTCGACTCCCTGGACGTGCGCCTGCTAATATCACCAAGAAATCACTTCATAAGCCAGAGCGAACGCAAAGAGTGTACCGCACATTGCCTATAAAAACACGGTTGCATACTTACTGATCTTTCCTGGGGCCTGATAAGCCTGGGGCGTAAGTGGATCTTCAACTCTGCAAGTAGAGTCACCAGATGACTACACTCTTAGAAATAAAGGTTTTCAGCTTTTCCAAAACCATTCATGGTTTTTCGGCCAACACAAATGTGAAAAACCCATATATGTAGAGGAGTTTACAATCGCACAAACCATATTGGTGTTTTCATTTCACCAAAAAAACCTCTATGGGGTGGATATTTGTGTTGGTCTTCATTTCTAAGAGTGTGTTATCATTGACAAGACTGTGGCATGGTGGTTTTGGCATCTGCATATACATGTATCCTATCTCTGTGACTTGCTTGAAAATCGAAGGCCAGCTCGTTTTCCTCTTGGACAGGAATTTAAATTTATGTCGCGTATAGTGTACAGACAAAAATTTTGATGAACGCTTTCAAACTCTGCTTGCTCATTGGATAAGCTGTGTGAAATACATAAAACCTACCCTGTATTCTTTGAGAGATCGACATTGGCCATAATTGCAGGGATGTAGTGGGAGGCTTGGAATCGTTCTGCCCGGATGTCATTTTCAAGATAGGTGGATTCAATGTTAACATCAAGCTATTAAGGAGCAAATAATGGGAAAACGATTAGAGAGTATTTACAATGTTAACTGTCTCTTCACTATACCCTACGGTAGATGATTTCCTCCTCTGTTTAGAAGGCGGCTCCCCTGGTATGTTAAAGAGGGTACATCCTCTCATGCGTTAGCTTTCATTTCTTGCAGGCCACTTATATATAAATCTGAGCCTGGTTGCTCAAAGAAGATTTTGTCACCAACGCTGGCGTTATCTCCTTCAGTTAAGCCCCAGTTAAGTTAACGCCAGCGTTAGTGACAACATTTCTTTGAAGAAGCAGGACTTGGCCTATAATATCTATATAAACAGTTTTGTGTTGTACTTACATTTTCATAAATCTTCTCTAGTTTTCTCTCATCAAGGACCCAGACAGGGGCACCCAGCATCGCTTTGATGTCTTTCATCTACAAGATCAACACAGCTGCACACTTTCTGATTAAAACTAAAACTACCGTGAATACCATTAGGACAATAAAGCGGTTCATGCCTCACGTACACATTCTGCAATCAGGGGGTTCATGTAAAAAAAATCGGGTTCAAGAACTTTCAACTTTTGATTGGGATCAACAAAAAAATTGGTTAACCTGGAGAAGATTCTTAAACAGTGAATTTAATTCAGGCTGTTTTAAGGTCTAAGTTTGGCGGAAATCTGTCCCTCTCCCGGAGTAGTAGAGTTTCCAATCTTGCCTGCTGACGGCAGTGCGTGTATATAGATTGGAGGAGCTTATGCCTTATACGGCTCGCTTATATATTTTTGGTATTATTCAGTACCTTTGCCCGGACGTCTTTCTTCGTTTCCCCATCAACCCACGTCATTTGGTCAAGACGAGTCAAAAAGGCCTCTCGGACATCTTCAACTATCTCACGAACCTACACGAAAAATAACGTTAAAGAAAATATGTCAATACCATCGCGGTCAAAACGAGGCTAATACATATCCATTATAAAAATCAACATTGTAGCCAAGGGTGTTTTAGAATAAATATCAACGCATTCGGTAATCTTCCTTTCTAGTGGTTCAGCTTCAATGAAAAAGTTGCTTCTCTCAAGTGCAAGGTGATAGGGGGCATCCTCCACCACTCCTGAGTTTTCGCAAATCCCCCGAAACGCCAACCCGAGCGCCTGTTCCATTGTTCGACATCGTTATCAAGAGCTCGAACAGTGGGATAGACGTACGCGTTGGCGTTTCAGGGGCTTTGTGAAAAATTACTATTGCTAATACACCAACCTGATTAAATTCTTGGAGGGATCGTTCATTAGCGTTGACCATTTCAGAAAGTAGCGCGAACCTCATCACTGTATCGATACGCTTTGTCAAACAGTACTCCCATCTTGATAACTTGCCAGGAGTAGTATCTTCATAAGAAAGAATTGCGAGATGAAAGACAACAGGCATCAGTGAACATCACTCCATTGGGGTTACTGAAATATGCACCCGTTACGCCCGAAATCGATTGGGAAGTGTTGGTGGCAACGCGCCCCAGGGTTCACGAGTAAAATGCCTGAGAGGTCACGGTAAATCCCTGAGAGGTCACGAATTACGTACCTCAAGAGGTCACGATTAAAATGCCTGAGCGGTCACGAGTAATGTGCTGAAGATACAATTTAAGGCAACGTTTTTCCAGTGGTTAAAAAGGGGAACCAGTAAAGGTGATGCTGTGGCCAAATCACTTAGGGCAAAAAGACCGCATTATCAATTGGTGTATATACTACATGTATATCTAATCTACTAGAAAGCATTTTGTTATTAATGGCTCATATTTAGTTCGAGGGCGTGGCAATGATACGCTACATTTGTGGTTTTCACACACGCTCAACAAAGCTCACTGACCTTGGTCAAGGAAACGCCGTTTCGCTCTGTCAAAGTCATCAGGCAAGGAATCAAGGAAAGGCTCGATTGATCTTAGGATAAGGAAATTTCGGAGATCCCTGTAAATATTTAAAACTTTGAATAAAATAAAGATGTTTGTACGTTTGTACGTAACATTACATGTATACACTTATATCATATGAATTAAAAACGTCCCGATCATACAAATTACTTAGTATATACTTTAAAAATATAGCAGCCACAACATCTAGTTTTTATCCGACTTTGTCATGCTTTTTTCTGCATTAATTTAGGACAATTAGTTTCTTACTTTTTTCTGGCCGTCTTGAGCAGTTGATTGAATTTCTCAAAGTATTCTCTCTGCATCACAATGACTGTTGTGTCATCCGTAATATCCGGGAAGCGATATCGTAGGAAGTCGCCCCATCGAATCTAAAGAATATAGATTAAAATAGCGGAATAATCGCCGCGATATGATACATGTAGCATTTGATATCCTAGTCAATGATATCAACACTAATATTTACCTCAGTCTACAAATAAGGACAAATCAAAATCTCACCAAAGGTTTGCTCCCTGCTGTGATTGGATGATTTGAAATCGATATCCTGGAGAACCAGGATTCAGAGCTTCTGATTGGACTATATTGGACTTTAAAATCCACAGACTGGTGGTTACAAAAGGTAGGTTCATTCTCTAACCTAAAGGGGAGGGCGCCACATTATGGTTTACCGAACTCTCCAATGTAAGCAAAAAATAGTTCTCACGGAAGGTGCATATTCCTGAAACTCTGATATCTTCATGAAGCTGAAGGTGTGTCCCTCAAATGTCTCGTTGTTGTTGTCGTGTGCGCTCTCATGGCCGTGCAGGTCGTGAATGAGCACGGTGTCGTTCGTGATGTGCTGTGGTGGGGAGGAGGATTCCTGCGAGATGAAGACAGCGTAATGCATTTGATTGCTCGGAAAATAGTCATCAGCGGGAGAAAAAATAGGTATCTATAAAAAGTTCAAGGAATACTGTAATATTCAAACAAAAGTTATAAGTAGAAAGAGGCAAACAAAAGCTCTGTAGCTGGACAAAACACCAATGAATAAGGCACGAAAAAGTCGGTTTTTAGGGACGCTTGGTTGCATTTACTCCCGAATTGTTACCTATCGCTGAAGCAGCAGAATAAAAAAAAAACTCACATCTTCACAAATTTTCTCTCCAATTCGTCTGATGCCTTCTATAAAGTCACGTGACGCTTGACTTCCGTTCTTTGCACCGAGGAGCTCGGCCATCTTGGTGAGGTAGTTCGTGTAGGCTACCTCGTTTCGATTCGGGATACATCCTTTGTTTGGCGTGAACTGTTGACAGAATAGAATCATAAAATGATAGAACGAACATTCACATTCTGATGGGACCACTACTCTAGAACGGGTTATTCATATTTAAATGTTCGAATATTGTTTACAAATTCATTGAAGTTCTCAATCTTGATGATATACAAATGTATGTTTCTCAAATAACTGGAAAGAAAATGTCTCAACAGATCACTCTAAGGTCATCTAAGATCCAAGTCATTCTGGTTCTCGTAAACTCCCTTAAGCTCCCTAATAATGCGACCCATCAACTTCAACCTAAAGTCAAATCTGATATGGAGGAAGCAACGTTAATAAATCTAAAAGGTGCTTGTTGTTTAAATTTTGAGTCGACTTATTTTGGGACAAACACAACGGAAGAGTCTCTCAACTAAACAAACGAGAATCTGACAGCAACTTATCCTATATTTTCCGAACAGGATGACCTTTTGATATAAGGAAATTAGAAATCTTTGTATATCATGAAGAGGCGACACGTAACGTTCAAATTTCAAAGTTCATGGTCGCCGTGTCGTGTATTACCAGAGTCGAATCGATTCTATTAACCCCAGAGCTCGGTGATCTTGCAGTAACGATTTGCATACAAGGCAGGGCAACCATCAAGAAACCTGCGTCCCTACAACTACACCACACTTCTGTGATTTTTTCATGAGAGGTTCGCATACAAGGCAACTATCAAGGAACACACGTCCATGTAACTACACCATAATAGAGAATCGAGATTGCTTAACAAACATGACAAATGGTATCAAAAAATGACACTTGGATGATGACAGGGCAACAGGAGGCCGCTCAGCACCATATGACATGCCATGCCAAGCGATGACGTGTTATTATGGTAAGAAGACGAAATTAATGGTCGGGCTTTTTTAGATTCTGACTTATCCGCGTTATTAACGATGTTGCTGGCTGAATGGATGCTGCTGAGGGAGAGGCAGCTGGCATTATTGCCGAGATTCACTGAGCGTACATAACAACAGGTCGGAGCCGATAGCAACTGAATTATTTGGCGAATGCATCGCCGAGTTGCATTGCACGGACTGGACATCCGACTTTTTGATGCAAAACTTGGCGAAAAGATGACTTGTTGACACAGTGAATTGTCGAGTTGCATTGCACGGATTGTACTTTTGACTTTTTGATGCAAAACTTGGTTGCTAAGATAAGGCGTAACATTGTATTTATTGGTAAATTCGCACTGGACGCAACCTTTCCTCACTGAGCAATAGACACCCACACGTACCCGGGGCTGATCACCATAACTCGACAATAAAAGAACGAACACCTTACTGACACAATGGCTCTTTTGTCCTTTAACAGGATATCTCGGTTGCCTCCCACGTCCGGATTAAAAGAGCAACCGATAACTGTATTGTTTTCCTCAATGTATCAGAACATTAGAATGGCACTATCAACGTGCTCCTGGGGACCGCCGGAAAAAAGCTAGTTCTTAGTGTTATTAAGTTCATCATGCAATGCATGTTATGACGTTATTTAGTGTTTTTCAGATTGATTTTGCCAAAGATACGTGGTTGGCCTATTGTGTGATCACAAATAGAAATGTTACACAGCCCTGGGCAGCCGGTGTCATAGTTCATCGGTTTTAGTTTACACCATGAAAGAGCATTTTAAAGGGTGGGCCTAACTATTAAAATAGTTTGGCCTACCCTTAGGATAATCTAGTGCTGTGAAAAACCACTATCTTTTTGTAAATGTGATCTGGTCCCATTCCTGAGTTCAACTGAGTACCTTTGGCAAGAACGATATAAAAAACATAATACTTACTTTTTTTTATTTTGGGTAGGCAAAAAAAATGATGAAATTCGCCGGTATCATACAAAACTCAAAACAGAATCCGTAGAGAACTGTCACCGTTTACACCTAACCTTTGCCGCCAGATAGATCTCGGAGTTGTTTTTTCCGGATTCTTGGTTGACTTGAGCCTGACAGGAACGTGACGGGGTTGGTAGATTGCCCGAGTAAAGAACCACCTTTATATCAATAACATATCAGAAATAGATAGCATTGAAAGGTATTTAAAATAGCTTTACTTTGTCAAATAAGTTTCGTCAGTTGTCTAATTTGAGCGCAGTGGTGAAGGAAACATTACTGTATATATTTTATTCGCTAATCACAGGAGCTGCTAGTCTGAAAATAAAACTGCGCAGCATACGTCATGAACTCACTCTCAACGGTTGTGTTTTCTGCCGTAACAGCTGTAAAAGCAGATAGCTCAAAGAGTGACAGCTATCTCTTTCTCATTGGGGATGCCATATACTTTTACAGCGTACCAACTATATTCGTCATGGGTCTGATTGGTAACACATTGGCTTTGCTTGCTATGAGCCTTCGTCATAACAGAGACAGTGTAATGTGTTTTTACTTTCAAGTGTTGGCCGTTTCCGATGTACTTTGCCTCGCATTTGCTTTCCTTCCGACGTGGGTCCTCGTGCTCCGCCCGGAGTGGATGCGAGAAGCTCCAAGGTTCTATTGCATCTCTATCATCTATCTTGGATTTTCTTTTTACGCGGCTTCGATGTGGTTAGTTGTTGTAATTGCCATTGACAGATTGATTGTCGTGCGGTTTCCGATCCAATCGAAATCCTGGTGCACCATGACGCGGGCACGGACACTCGCAGTAACGGCCTGCGTAGCACAGTTTGTCCTCTACGTCCCGACGTTGTGGCGACAACCTATGATAATCGAAGGTTCAATCTTCTGCGTGTTGCCAAACGCCCTACTGTGGTGCGAAATCCTATGGGAAATCATCAACTCATTCGTACCCGTGATCCTAACCATAGTCATCAATATTGTTATCCTTTACAGCCTACGAAAACATAGTAAAGAGACAAAACAATTGGCGATGGGATCAACCGAAGCTAATGACCACAGCAAAGATCGCGGTATGACCATGATGCTGGTCTTGGTAGCAACTTTCATGGTAATTTTGAATCTTCCCTGGACATTTGCAAACTTTACGTGGACATATTTTATTCCAGATTTGCGTGAGAAAGAGCCAGGTCTTGCTTACGTTATCAACGGGATCGTGGATGTTCCGGGAATGGCCAATAACGCCATTAATTTTTTCCTTTATTGTTTTGCTAGTAGATACTTTCGTGAAGATTTGAAACAGATATTCATCTTTAGGTACAAGTAGATAAGGGATATTCAACGACTTATTCTCATAGTGCAGCTTATTAAACCATACCCCAAAAAAACTGTGTTGGTTCGTCTCTCTTCAAGAGAAGTAGGATTTATAGTTTAAGTTCGTATTGTGCAATTAACGTTTCTGCTGAAAGCCATAATGGAAGGAAAATATGCAACTTGGAAAACTTGTCCTGAAAATACGAATTTGCACATCAGTTGATAGAGGTCAAGGTCTAACGACCCGAGATAAACTCATATTTTAAATTGATATGATCCTTTCATGTATACCTCAACCTGAAAAAGTCGTTAAAAAGTATATGGAGCTATCATACTGCGAAATGTCAGTATCTTGAAAAGAATCAATAGCTTCTTCGGAAAGGCCAATGACTTTTAAGGCTTCATTGCAACTCCATCATTATTTTATATCTAGCGGTCCAAGAATAGATCTTTTAGTACAAGTAAGAAAGGTCAACGGTTGAAAACTATTAGAAGCGTTTTTAGCTGAGAGTGCGACTTATTGTCGTGTTCTCATGCCAATCTCTGAAGAGAGGTGCTGTTAGCATTGTGGTGACGTCATGGTGGGATACAATCTGAAGTAACCATAAGCTGCATGCATATGCTGTTGTCGTTTGAGACCTATCCAACATATAATACGGACTGTTGGGATTGGCTGAAATAACGAGTTCTGAAATGAGAACACATCATTCATTGGTGCCGACGAGCTTCCGTGCGTATCCTCCGGATTTTTCTGTATCAAAATCCAAATCTGTATCAGCCTCGATTTTGATATTTTATCACCCAGTGATTTTTGGTAACGAATGAGCTCGGAACTAAAAATGGGAACGTTTTTGGGCTATCTATATGATACAAATAAGTATCTTATATCTATCAGTAATAATTGTACCAAAACAGGATAAATTTGCCTGCATTATACTGAATGAAGCAGGGCGATACGGCGCCATGATTTAGTTTTTGCTCCACCAGGCGCAATACCGGGGAACGATAAAAGGAAGGATACTTGGAGGTTGTACATGAATCATGGCTTTTCCTGTACTCTTCCCTGTATCCTGCCTGAGTTGATGTATCCTCCCCGTGGATATCACAATTAGAGGCAACCTTAATCAACGGTCACAATCACATTGCTATGCTTATGAACAGAAACAACGACGTAAAATGTCAGAAACGTCTTAGAGAAACAGTCGAACACAAGCTCTTACGTACAGCCTAATGCATGTATATTCAACGGTTGTTCGGTTCTGTAATATGTTACGCTATCGCGATCGCGTACGCATTCGCATAGAGAGCGTAACGTCACGCTTTAATTTCTTAGATTCGAAAAAAAAATTAGCTCTTTCCGGGGCACTATCTGAACTTTGAAATTATTATTCTGAACAAAATTATTTTTCATACTTCGATCTGCCTAATATGAGTTTTTAAGTAGTTATCACGTTCAAAAAATATATTCAAACTGATTTACGATGAATTCGTCCCGCTGTTGATGATAATGTTACATGAGTCGAACACTAGCTCTTGCGTACAGCCTAATGCATATATACTCAACGGTTGTTCGGTTCTGGAATATGTTTCACGATCGCGATAGCGTACGCATTCGCGCAGAGAGCGTAACGTTACGCTTTGATTTTTAGAGCCGAGAAAAAAAATCTTACTCTTTCCGGGCCAGTCATGTAAACACACTCTGAAATTCCTATCAGTTTTCAGCAAAGCATCGGGATTGATGGGTTTTTTTCTAAAAATCGTTGTCGTTCCAATAGATTAGTTGCCGCCGTACTTTCCAAACACACCCTCTTGCTCATGAAAAAATCAAGATGTCACATTAAGATGTAAACCTTCGTAAGACTTCCAAAATTACGAGTCAGAAATATTCAAGGAGGGATATACATGTATGCAGTACGATCAAATCATCCCGCTGTGAATGATTTTTTTCAAGAGTCGAACACGTGTGTAACTGCAGTGCATAAACTTCGCGGAATATCTTTGACAGTGCAAGTTCATGAAGCATCAGCGAAACGTCGTCCGCTTGAATCAAATCCTTCACCTTTGACCTTTCGCGGTACTTAGCGTGACATTTTCTCGATCCTTAACTGACGTCCTAAAATGCAGAGCGACTTGTCCGCGGCAGATGCTGTTTGCGTCATCAAGTGATTTGGTTCACGCAAGCGAACCGCCGATCACATGTTTCTTCGCGAAAATTCCAGCAACAGGCAATATGCTTTTACGCCTGATGCTAAGATTGTAATCGATGGATGTCAACCTTTTCAAACCACTCTAAACGACTAGTTTTAATAGCATTTAAAGGCGTGGTTCGTTCGTGTATAATGTTTATATGTGGGCCCGCTGATAGTAAGTAGAAAGGTAAATTGCAGTATTCTAGTAATATAAGTGTGATGAAAAATGTTGTGTACATGTATATCGATGTAAAGAACAACACTGTTGAACGATAAAAAGCATATTTGCACAATGGGAACAAAATTTCAAATATGCAAAGGTCAAAAATAATGAAGTTCACAAAACATGCCACACTTCACCTACTGGAAATTCAAAAGTATCTTTGTGCTCGCATGACGTGCGCTCTGTCCCGTAAGGTAAAGTCATGACGGGTATTGTTCGATATTGCTTTTTAGTACGCATGTTGAGTTCGTCGAGAGGTTTTTAAATCGAGCGATGGTTATTTTTCTAAATGGAGAGAAAATGATATGAGAAGAGAATACTGTACACAGTCGATGCAGATACTGATGTGTTGTAAATGTCATCATCAAAGATACATGTAGGAAAAGGCTCCATTTTTCAATTAAAAAGTAGTATATATATCTGTAGCAAATATCATCGTCTTTTGTCCTTCACTGTTAGAGCTTGGTAAAACGGGATTTTAAAGATTGATTGTAACATAGACGACTGCTGAGGTTGCCAAAGGGTAAAAGTCGTTATGCGAAAAGGGTACTTGCAATGTTATTTGTTCGGGGGAAATTTGAATTTATTATTGTGCACATACCTCGGGGTAACAAAAGTTGAAACCAAATTTGTAAAAGTGCTTTGTTTTTGGATAATGGGAAACCAGACTGAGAATGTTCTTTGATATGAAAGAATGGAAGAGCACATTTGATTGTTTTTATGACAATATAAGAAAATGGGCAACCAAATGAGAGTGTTCTTAGTATCAAATGAAAGGGAAGCGTTAATGAGCACCAAGTTGTATGAGAGGATGAGAAACCAGAGTTAGCATGTTCTTAGTCCTAAAAGAAAGGGAAGGGCTATAAAGTTTAAAATTAGCTGTAAGGGAATGGAATTGCAGTCTAGTTTTATGAGAACAGAAAACAGAAAGCCTCTTACAAGTTGTATATCTAAGATCATAGGAAAACGACATACTTTTCTTTCTAATATGACGCGTCTGATAATTCCCCGTCACTTTTTCAAAAAAAGATGCAATCGATGAAAAGTCTCAGCTCGGCTTTTATATGTTTTAGTCACCCAAGTAAATACAGATAAGGTTTCTATAAGCTGAAGCCCTGCAGTGTCATTGAGCCGCTTTTGTGTCATCGTACCGATCTTCATCGATAGCGAACCAGATAACACGCTAACGCTATAACGCTGGCGTAGTAGCTTTCGTCGCCTCGTGATGGAAATGTCACGATCACTTTCAGAGATCACCTGCTATTTTTTTCTTTATATTCATATTCACGACATTGTTATTGACATGTTGCTATCAATGTGTTGCATGTGTGTTGCATTGCGATTCCAGTTTCCAATCAAGTAGGAAGTGCAAGAGTGATAAAAGTGTTTTTCAGATAAATCTGGCGAAAGGTAGGCTACTTAGTTGACACCGTGTAAGAGCATTGGTCATCTAACCTGAGGATAATTTAGTGTTGTGCAACTGTACCACTATCTTTTTGTAAATGTGATCTGATCACATTCCTGATTTCAACTAAGTACCTTTGGCCAGTACAATATGAAAAACACTTTAAGGGAAAGTGTTGTGGGAATGTTACGTAAAGAACAAGATTCGGCTCTTATTTGTTGCGCAATGCTTCCTGTGCCAGGGTCTACCGGGTGATCAGTCAAGGTTCGTTTGACCCCATGGCTTTAATGCTTTTATGTGTTTGCTTTCTATTGCCAGCTTCATTGGGGCATGCGCTGCTGAGTACCATGCTTGTCTCCGAATTGGGTACTTTACAAGAACATTCCTCTTAGCTGAGACATGCAATGTATGCTTAATCATCATGGGTAACGGCCATACATTGCTGGTACGGTTATAAATGTACTGATTGAGCCGCTCATCTGTAATCATCTGAGTTCTACTGAAAAGTTTCTGGCTGGAGTCGGATAATACCGTTGTCGACATGAATCCCCAACTTAATTTATAACCTTTCGCCGCCTTGAAAATATCGGTAAGGCGGCTGAGACTGCCATCTTGAATTCGTCCCTGTGAAGATGGCGGAGCGTGTGGTCACCGCCATATCGGTTATTTTCGTATTCCTTCGAGCGTAAAATCAGAAACAGAGACAACTAAGATATATAGAATATCATGAAAACGTGTCTTGAATTCAAAGGACCCCCAAATGTGACAACAATGCACGTCCATGTCATCATTGATTATATACGCAACCTGCGGTCAATACAAGGAGCGGTAATTTGTAAAAGATGTTTCTTTTGTCTCTTGGGAATACCGAGAGGAAACAATGATTGGGAAATAAAAGCTTCGATAACAACGTGCGTGCTGCTGTTGCCGGGTTCAAAAGATCAGCGATCGATCGGTCGCTTTGGCCGGGAGATCATTTACTCGATCATTATTCGTAGGGTTTTGTCAAGGATATTTTGTCGGGAAATTCTGATCGAACCGCGGGGTTTTTTACCAGTCTATTTTCGTTCGATAAGAAAAATAAGTAGGTTTTTGAATGCTTGTCGACCTTTCATCACTTTGCATTAAAAGTTGAATAGACCAGTCATGGTACGAAAATATGGTAAACACCCGGCGATTTCATTCAAATCCTTGTTGAGTGTCGATTTCTGAACCTTTTTAAAAAAGTAGCAAAAGTGTCGACTTGGAGTCGGGGGGGGGGGGGGAGTACAGGATTTACAGGGTTTACATTGATCACTGAATAAACACAATGCTCAACTTCTGTTTCCGACTCCGACTTAAAAGCAACAGGACGAAAATTCACCTTCCCGTCGCAGCGAATGCCATGTTCAAACTAACAGGGAACACGATATTCGTTTGTCAGGTTTTCCAGCATTCGTCATTACCTAAGAAAACATCTGGTTCCTTGCAATTGCCTCGACAAGTCACGATTTCTGTGTACCTAATGAGCGGTGCCTCATTACCGCAAGGGCACGCTACTTGTTGAATACCAATCATGTTCTGGAGATGTGAGCTCACATAACTCCTCGCCAGTCAAGGTTTTCTTTACGAAAAGGCAAATCTTTCCTCAAGACAGGTTGAGGCAGGCCAGGGATGATGCTCATTCTGCAGTTATTGGCAAGTGCTGTTACGACTTCTAAATTTAATCATAGACTGATTTAGTTACTTGTTGGAAGAAAATGATAAAAACGCCCAAGATGAAGGAGACGCCAAAGCACGGCGAAACGTCTTAGGATCCTGGTAACCAGAGTCCGCGGTGATGCGCCTTACCTGTATGTATGGTCCTGTGACTTTGCCTAAATCAGGATCGCCGTGTAATGATTTTCCAGCGAAGAAAAATGGGTGAGATTCCATGTCGAAATGGGCAGCCCGTAGAGCACTCTCGAAACGCCAATTTCTCTGATCCCAGGTTTCTGAAAGATACGATGCAGGAAGACAGATATGAAGGTTATCGATCCTTGAAGGACGAGTCCCGTCATGTGGCGTGATGAAGGGGTAGGGCATGATAATTAAAAGGTCTTCCGCCGACAGTACGCTTTTTTGAAAATCCAACATGGATGACATCCGGGCGCAGGTCCTCTTTGTCGGATCGTAGACAACCTGTAATTAGGCAAAATACACCATTTGGCGTTCTCGGCTATCGACACTTTTAGCAATTCTTGGGTTGACCGAACAAGTTCCAGGGTGAGGTATGGGTGCAAAATGTCCCTGCATTTTCTAGAAACTACTTTCAATATAAATTTCATTGTTATTTTAAGTTGAACCAAACACATATATGATATTCATGTGACTCCTCTTCTCTCACAGTCGCCGTCGATCAGAATTTCTTTAAATGTAATGTGATTTTCGAATGCTTCATTTCCTGATTTTTACTTCAAACGGTCAATTATAGCATTTACCTGGAAATCATGATAACAGGGTACCTTGGAACGGATGCCACGTTGGCATGGTAACCATGATTAATCACGCTAATATAGGCAATCACAAACGACATCAGAATGACAATTAGGCAGAATTTGCATAGTCTTGCAATTTGCCCCAAATTCGCTTCAAGGGCAGGGATCAGGAAACTTTGGCACAAAATGCTATCAGTAAGTGTCTTTGCACAATTACTTTGAAATGGCTATATACAGTGGACAACTGATTTCCCTAGTAGCTGGGAAGAGATGTCTAACCTACCAGTCGATGGACGATGTTTTTATGGACGTGTGATTGACGCGCTGGGCCAAAACACCAATGTTCAGCAACACCGAATTGTCGGCGGAATGACCGATGAACTGAACATTGCATGCAGCCATCAGCAAAAAAATCTTACTTTCGTCATTAATACATTGCCCCGACAGGCTAGCTTTATTGTTTTGGTTCTGGGCGGCAGTTTGATTGACTTGTAGGCAAGCTGGTACCCTTCTAAAGTGGTTTGCTGGATTTGCTAATGATGCTGCCTTCGTGGCTTGATGATGATTCCGACAAGTGAGGTCGGAAGCAGTTACTAGTCTATATATTTCTAGACTGCGTCCGAGTTATATTATACACTCTCAGACTTCGCCTATTGAGTTGGTGTTAAGCAAGCACAGCCAACTCCGGGACCTTTACAGAATTTCCGGGTTCCATCTTCCGTCTGATCTCCAATTTCCTGCAACATGGTCTGGATGGTACCGTGAAGCGGCGATTGTTCTGCGATTCCCGAGAAGTGACAGGTCCTTGACGGCAAAGACAGGCTAGCGGCTCTGCGTGTTATTTGACCTGAATATCGAGTACGGCTTTTCCATATATTGTATACATAAAATACACTGTAAGGCGTATCGACAATCTGGTCAAAGATCCAATGACTGCATCACACATTCTCCATGCCCAGCGACTGATATGATAAACGTCGCTAATTCAATGACTTCTCGGTTTAGCGTAGGCTACTTTCCCACCGCGAGAACTCATGACGCACTCAGTGTAGAAGAATGATCCCATGCCTTTGAAGAGTGTTGACGCGGTCGATTTTTTGGTGAAGAATTGAAGTAACATGCACATTCCCAGTTCCAAGCATCCCTACTCACCATATTGACGAGTCAGTTTAATTTCGCGGATGGCATATTTTCGCCCCTACTTCTCCACAGCCCTCTGCAGAGACTCGTTTGTTGGCAAACACCGATAAACACACTTGCTGATGTTAATTTTCTTATACTCCGCGGGGAAGCAATGGTCAGATGTTCATTCACCCAAGATAACAAAGTGCTTTTTACCGTTTGAGCCGGCGTCAGTACAGTCGCCTCTCTGGTGACGCCAAACATATGTTACAATAAAAGCGCACCCGGTGCCGCTTACCCTCGCTAAACGTGTTACACCTGGAACTGAATGAAGACAGATTTCTCATAATTTTGCTTTCTATCAGGGAAAATTGCCAGGCAGTTGACATGGACAATGTGGCTGGCAAGAACCCACTAGTTACTGAGATAAAGACTGTAAAGGAAATCCATAAAGGCGCGAAGCGAGCAATTGCTTTATCCAGGGTTTGCTATACTGGTTAGAAATGATAGTCATTATTTGATAATGAGCGAGCGCTCTCCCAAGGAAAGGTTGGTTGGTAATTTGCGGTTCTGCTGCTCGATCAAACGAGTTAAAGGTCGTCTCTCTATGAAACGATCTTAAAAAATCGACATTTTCTGACTTTGCTTCTGATCCTATTGGTACATGAAACTTGTTCGCCCCTTACCTCACAGTTAAAAGAATTCAGGCCCATTACACGGTGTATTGTCTTTAGATAAAGCCCGCTCCCACCTAGGCCTAAATTCCCATTGTTCTACCGTCTTGTCATCGCGTTATCAGGGCAAATCTTTCAAACATCGACCCAGCGAAACAGCTTTCTTGGCGGTCGATAGGCCTAACCGGGCAAGGTCAAATAAACGTAGTCCGACGAGGCTGACGAAATCTCGAATTTACGAAATTGAAATCTTTGCATTTTGCGAATCAAAACGTTCCATATCCAACTCAATTCCCGTCTTTCTCATTGTGGGCGGGCGTGACCGATCTGACTCGATCCTGGGTCAGTTTTGATACCACTGGTCGGAAATAACGTCAGAGTGCGACCCCCTCCTACTAAGGGTCGGCGGACAATGATGTTATCATGTTATCACTGTCTTTTAATTAGATGAGACGGGGGATAATATCTGCAAGAGACCCTGAACGAGGACTGTCCGAGCGTATAGGCCTACTGTCGTCGCTTCCCAATGGTGCCATCCCCGAGTCAACAAACCCTGCTGTGGGAATGCCGGAGCAATCATTCCTCTGACGCCGAACAGGAACGATACTTACAAGATATTTTGGATTCATTGCCATCATCCTCAAAGGCGATAATCGTGTTCCATAATGTTCTGTCCATTCCTTTGATACATTGTCTCAACGTGATTCGTTCAGTTATTTTCTACGATCACACAAATATGGAGACGGTTAAGGGAGTCGTCAACAGTATTTATCGTTTTCACAAGCGTACAAACCGTATACGCTTGAGAGAGAGGGTCCCAGTCTGATGTGTTCTGTCTAGGAAAGTGGCCAAAATGTCCGGAATTGCACATGAGGATCTTGCTAAAAGCAAGTGTCATAACATGCAATGGCTGCTGTTTTTTTCTTCCATCGAGACTTTCTTAAGCATAGAGGTTGTCCTCCTAGACAATACATGTACATGCACATTGAGTAAACCCAGATGATAGAATGTTGGAAGTGGAAAGAGTTATGCACAGCCAATTTAATTTCACCTCGATCGTGAATACCTTTTTGGACATTTGGACCACTTACCAGCATACCGCAAAGACTGTTTGACCCCCAGACTTGAAAGTATAGTCAGGATCAACAGTATGATATTAAGGTAGAATTTTGTCCAAAATCTAGCAAACTTCAATTAAAACCAAAGTGTGTATTGCAATGGCAGGGTTTGATTTAATCATGGTGACCTCCGTAAATCTAATTCTGAAGCTAAAACAGTATCGCGGCCAATCTCCGGTTTTATAAAATAGCGGCATCAATCTTAAATGATTTGGTATCAAGGTGAAGATTATTTTGCTTTGGTACGGGGTTAAATAATTGATCAGAACGTGATAAACGGCGCATCTAGAAGCATCTGTCAACTCACCAGATAGCCTGACTGAAAAAAATGGAAGGTGGTTGCTATAACTTAGTAATTTGTAATTCATGAGATTTGCGAATAGATCGGTTACGACAAGTGCTTTAGCCTACTTTTTACATTTTCATCGCCCGAGAATGTACCTTCTCATTTCCTGTATAAAAGTCCAGCGCAGATCATTATATTTGGGCTGCAGAACATTGTTGACCCATCCAAAACTAGGGTTCTATTCAGAAACTTTTGCAGTATTGCTCGTGGGAAATTTGCTTTAAGTTCCGGGCATTGATGAAACCAGTTTTTCAGTGCGCCTGTCAACATAATTGCTCCCATATTATCTGATAATCCGATTGTCGCATAAATTCATGATGTCAATTGTTGGTAGCCCCGGACGATATAATGATGAGATTCCGAGATGAATATCTAGGCACCTACCATACGGATAATGAAGACGACGCGGTCTTATATTATTGCAGTTAAGTGCGTAAGGTACTCAGGAGATTGTATTCATTGAGTTTTCTCCAATTTTCACGCGACCGGTTTAAGATGTCCTAGGATAGACAGTTCATGGAAAAAAGGTATTCTAGTGTTATGCGCTTTAAGAACCATACTAAAATTCGCAAATACAATAAGTACATGATTTAGCGTGGATTAACAGCGAATTAAGTAACTACCTTTTTTTTAAAGCTTTATGCTTCATACCGCTCTCTGACAAAGAGCTGTGGTTTGAAACCTCGTCTCGCTCAAATACTTCCGCTTTATCCACCATAATTATGATAGGTGACCGTTAACCTTCGTTTTGCCGAGCGGGAAAGATATCGCATCGAATTGATTTTCTATTTTAATAAACGGATGGTAGAACTTACCTATATTTTGCCGCGGATGTATCCATCCTCCAATCTCACTTAGATGCCTCATCAAAACGTCCATAGTATCTTTATTACTCCGTCCATACACACATGAATGGTAGAACTCCTTTATCTTCCTTTCGGGCGAACTGATCGTATTTTTACGGACGGGAGCCTCGAGGATTTCCCTGACTCTTCGGTGGGCGCGCTGTGCCATGACATTCATCACCGTCCACGAGGCCTCTTTCGGTGGGGCGGGGTTAGCCTTTATCCAGCCACCACAGGAAAACTTATAAAAGTCTTCACATGGTTCAACGGATCGGTCCAAGTTTGCTCGGAGTCGCGCAGCATCCTTCAGGCACTGGGGTAGGTCACAGACCTCCAGCCTACTTGCCCTCTCCCGCGCAAGTGTTATTCCCAAGGCAATGCAACTGATGGCCAAGCAGACGACACCCAATCCTAACAAAATAAAACAAATCTTTCTCCGAAGCTTTTTGTTGCCCTGCTTGATCACCGTTGTGGACTTTTCGGAGTCGTTACGTTTCAGTTGATCATATTCCGCGTTCGGAAATGAGTTACTTTTTGTTGTCATCTTTGGTTTGAGTGATACCTAATCCTGGTGTAAAGCTCGCTGGAAGCAAACAACCATGTCTTTTGAAGAAATGGACACAGATCTTTCCAAAAGCAGTATAGACACAAGTGGAGACCAAAAGAATTCGACTAACATCAACGAAATCGTGGTACAATAATTATGGTAGCAAAATCGCCAAGAATCCAACACCTTCTGGTCAACGCATGGTTCGCAACACAAGTTGCAAGCTTGCCCTAAAGACCGACAGCAGAGCTAGAAATCCAGGCAACTCCTGCCCTTGGGTGTCATAGCGTGAACGACAAAAAAAGCATTTTCACCGCAGCTGGATTTCACCAGTGACGCAAAAACTACCAACTGATGGCAAATGTGCGGGAAGTGAAAAAGCTAGCACGCTTCGTGTCCATCGATGTTAGCGAGAATCCCCGCAGGAGAGATCACTATCCGTACAAATCGACCGCGCATTGCTCGATCTGCAGAGATCAGACTGCGCCCGTAGCTCTCCCAGCAACTCTCGAGCATTGAATGTCTCTTTAGTAACGCTGATGGCTGTTTTGAGTGACGCGGTAAGATCAGGCTCTGACAGCTACCGGCTTAAGCGCGTTCAACTGTTTGTGCTGTGGTGGATTGATTGGCGTATTTGGGTAGTTCAAGACAAAATCTAATTTGGAT
Source organism: Lineus longissimus (assembly GCF_910592395.1). Classification (NCBI taxonomy): domain Eukaryota; kingdom Metazoa; phylum Nemertea; class Pilidiophora; order Heteronemertea; family Lineidae; genus Lineus; species Lineus longissimus. Next base: position 4,368,584 of record NC_088314.1, read on the forward strand.
ATTCTCTTTTTATAGGCCTGAACCAATAAGGTGGCTTTTATGAGTGCGCGAATATGTGTTCTGACATTGAATACCAACTTCATTCATTCTCCCATTTGAGATCATATCGCCGACACTCATAGCCGTTTCAGATGCCTTCACAAGAGCGAGGAACAATCTTCCCGACATCTGTTCTGGGAAACTATGTTCTTGTTAAGTATTTTGAATTAGTTCGCACCTGTTAAAAACAAGTTTTAGAAATAGGCTGCTCGTTCGTTACGTCGTCGCTCGAAGGGGTTGCTGAACCTTCCTTATATATTGTCGTCGGGAACCGTTTGCCACTAAGCAGTTACCACTAAGCACTCGTACCAACGATTCATCCGATCGGGACACGATTATATGGATTTAGCAACCTCAACATGACCAAAGTGATGGTTTTCCGATGTTACGGCGTCATGGTTTCAATCGATATCTTCTCATGTATCACCCATTAGGCTGGGCTTAATGTCGTCACTGGGTCATTGATGGAACCTCCTCTCGGTGAGTCGCCTTTAGGGACAATTCATTCAGACCTCGGGTGTTATGAATAAAGACTAGTAAATGCTTTTACTGAAAACCATCTACACATTTACACCACCGTCACCAGGATTTTCTGTACGAACCTGAACCTAAAAGCAATTGCTAGTCGTTAATTATATCACACAATACCGCCGGTAGCTCTAGTTTATTATTCGCTGTAACATGTCATAATGTATATGTGAAAGGAAACTCTTTTCAAGAACGCATTTCGAACAAATACTGGATTTCCCGAGGTTGCCAGTGATTTGCTTAAGAAGCCAGTGAACTATAGATAAAAGAACGATGCCTCAAATCCATTTTAATGGTAATCTATTCCCTTTTACAAACGTATTAAGAGGTCATTGAATCGTCATTTAACAAGATTTTTATTTCATTAAAATATATTGCAAAACAACCTGGACCAGCCAAGTTACTGGGTACCACTTTCCTTTATCCTCGCACATAAAAGGACACAAGGCTTTTGATCACCCAATCATTTTAAGGGTTTTGTGTAGTGATTTTCGAGAGTGGAAACCTATAAGACTTAGACTTCAGACTTAAGATCAGAGAAGAAAACAAAATCTTCATATTAAAAGGACGGATACAATATGGCATATACAATACAATATGGCATAAAATATTATACAAAATATTAATATAGATCACAGAATACAAAAGTACATGATGGTGCACAATGTCAAATTAGATATGACCTGGACACAGAACAGGTACATGTACAAGTTAATTGCAGTAAGTGGGGTAGCCCTTTCTCCAGGATGTACCCTCTGCAGAGACGCTGTCCTGCCGTTCTCGTTATCAACATGATTGACGTTTTGTAATTCTGGACTTATGAAACAAGTTTGAAAATCCCTTCTTTGACTAGCCAGAAACCATACAGAAACCATATCACATGTGTGGACCAACTTAAGGACAGAATCCTTATTGACAAAAATATATGGCTATGTATTTAAAATATATTGTAGGACTAGTTTGAAAATATAACGCAATATTCAAGACCAGCTTGTGGACTACTGTCTACTTCTTGTCCAAATCCAAATAGGTGGGCAAAATGTCCTTGACCAGTCTGTGACAATGAAGCTTTAGTTGACAATGACACCATCCATGATCCTCAGTTTAGCTGTAGCTCCTGCCTTCTCACTCGTCAAAGTCATCACCTGGAATGAAGAAAACGAGTTCATTAAGTTAAATTAAAAACAACTTTCCTGACTAGCCAATGTACTGAATGTTTCATTATTTGTTTGCTACCTGAAGACAGTCAAGCCTAAGCCCCTTCAAAGAACTAGGTTACACAAGCAAGTTCCTTGATGATGAGATTGCCCCCAAAAAGTGGGATGTTTTTGGCCTACACATCTGCCAAAGACAACTGTACACAAATCCAACTGAAACCACAGAGTCACCTCAAAGGGTTTTTGTAGTATGGGTGTCAGAAGCTGAGTCCTTGTGTGTTGCCTATTCCAGGGCAAGCAAAGAGCCCATCCACGTGAACAAAAGCTTGTGGTGTATTCCTGTCTGAAGACGAGCCACAGGAAAAACCAAAGTGACATCCAACAGTACTGGCACACAAGATAAACTTAGTCACCAGATCTAAGGTGCCATGTTAGAAATGGTCTTGATATGTCAAACCACAAGACACCAAAGACAGAACAGGAAAACAAACATTTATAATATCTCACCTTCAATCCCTCATGATGCTGGAACATGAACCTAGGATACCGGAACGATGCATGTGCAATCAATGCTTCCTTGAACTCTTGTTGGATGGCTTTCTGCGACCACTTGCTGCGAAGCTTGTCAGAATTACGCTGAAAAATGGCATACATGAAGCAATGCGTATAATTAGTGAGTTGGAAGACTCCATGCATAGAAACCAACTTCAAGGACCAAGTTACCCTGCTCAACAATGTCTTGTCCCATGCTCTCATTATCTGTCAGAGCATCCAATAGAAAACAATAGAAAACGTTCACCTACCAGATCAGCGAGTTGGAAGACTCCACGGAAACCAACTTCAGGGTCCAGGTTGCCCAGATCAACAATGGCTTGTCCCATGCTCTCATTATCTGTCAGGGTATCCTTGTCGACGATGTGCAACACAATATACCTGCAAAATTGATTGAAACTTTTTAATGTAAGATTAGGCCAGGCTTTTTTAAAGAAAATTATAAAACACCTTGGTGGCAATGTAGCATTGTTTTCACTGTAAAATGCATTGGGCCTCATTTTGATCTCGGTGCATGTGGTTGTTTATTATTTACATACCTGTCGTTGAACTCTTCATATGGAACAGAAAACTCGAATGTCTCATCCCAGACAGGATTCAAGGTATCTGATTGGACCTGAAAATATGGCAAAAGTTACACTACTGAAAACCACCAAATTTTTGTAGACAGTTTCTTTTCTCAATTAGTTTCAAAATTGAGGGTCCTGGACCACATTTCAAGCTTCAAGAGACACTTTTCCAGGGTCATCTCAAGCCCTGGTAGTTCTGTTAAAAGGGGTACATGCCCATACCATTTGTCCTGAGCAATCAGTTCTGTAGTAGAGTGTAAGTTGGAAACATAGGACAGAAGGACAAAAAGATAGAGTGTGAATAGTTTCATCCACATTTTACTCCTAGAGAGTCAGCCCTAACAGCTTCTGGCTCCAGTACCCACTCAATTCATAGTAAATGTAATTCATAGTAAAAATTATCATCTAATACTACTGTTGTATTTTATGCTGAGTAAATCCATTTTCTAGCAATCAAAGACTCGGACATAAGAGCATGCCCTAAGGGAAACCCTACTACAACTAGTATGGGAACAGGAAGTTTGGTGAACACGCCTACAAGTTGAGTCTTCATAAAATACCTACTGTCCTAGTTTCAGCTTCAGGCTTTGAAAGGAATGACAGGTGAGATATAACTTGTGGATACACGTGCTATGAAAACATATACAATGTACTAGTAACAGTTCGGACAGTTTCCCTTGCTGTTCATGAGAGTGAATCGACTGATCAATATAGAATCTGTATACCACAAATCTCAGCGTTTTGTGAGACCAATACCAACAGGGTGGTACATACTTCTAGACTCAAACTCAACATTGGGCTATCATCAAAATTTATATTCCTTCAAACAATCAACAAACAACAGAGAGAGGAAGTGTGCACTAGTTCTGAATTTTAAAGCCACCCAGACGGTTATGCTTGCAAAAACCAATGTGGCCAAAACAAGGACTAATGTATTTTAAAAGGAAAGCGTGATACATCAGAAATATGGCGTTTTCGAAACTCTTACCTCAGTGACACCCAACTCAGTTTTCCCGGGGATGCTGACTTTCACATATGGATCAGCTTTCTTGTCGATGTCTCTTGGGACAAGATCTGATGCCCTGTGAACGGTAACCAGCAGGGTCTGAGGAAGACGATACTCCAGGCTTATCTCAATCTCACCACTTATGCTCATGTCAGTCTGAGAAGAAAAAAAGGTTTATTCATTTTTAAAATTTTGAATAGAATGTCACAAAATCTACCGATGTCAATCCTATTCAGGCACTATCTGTCACTTCAACACAACCTGGTAGTTCGACGCCCCGATTCACACATAAATGAACATAAATGAACTGTCAAATACAAAATCTGTAATGTTTCAACTCAGAAGTCAGATTACAAACCTCAAGTGCCAATGGAAACCAAGCACTGTAAATGGGGCGGTCAATGAAATCAGTGGTGGCCAGGTCCATGATAATCTCGCCCATGAAATCATCACTGCTCACTCTGTCCCAGTCCCAAACTTGTGCAACAACTTTTGTGTCATGCAGCTCTTCTTCTGTCAACTTGAAGGTGAAGACATCACCAAAGATAGGGTTGGTGGTCTTTTTTTCTGTGGATGTCCTTTTGATTCCTTCCTCCCACCTATCTGGGTGAAGCCAAACCTGAAAACAGTTGAGTATAAAAGCCTCCTTTTAAAATTCCAAATTCATGCATGTCATGCACATCAGAATGTGGTGAAATCGTCTCAAAGCTTGAAAACTGACAACGAAGGACTACCATGCTTACTACCCTTGGTGGCACATGGGCCTTCCATCATGATCATCCACTCATGTCCACTGGAGGAGAAGTATTGGTGCTGAATTCAAATGTTACTTGGCGACATGCAATTGGAATTCGTTTTCCTGTAATGCCAAAGGTCACATATATCAGGGATTCAAATGATGCCAAAGCAAACATGTACCTTGACAAATGGATCCGATCCATTTCCTCGCAGATCTTTGGCATTCAGTTCCCTGGCCTTGATCACTTTTACAAGCAGACGTTCCTCTTTTGCATCGTATTTTAACGACATCTGGAGCTCTCCTTGGATATCACTGGTTGTCTTCATCACCGACGGATCCAACTTCTTGAAAATCTGTTTCAGCAATACCATGTTTTCCTGACAAAAATTACAAATATTACGAGCAATCTAAACAAGGGTTTCAGATATGTCACACGAAGTGGACTCCTGCTGATGATGAAATTACTACTTAATAAAAAAAGAACATTCACACTAAAGTTTGGAAAAAGGCACGAAGTGTACATTTCCTGCAGCCACTAAAAAAGATAATGCATCACCAGCTGGATGAACAATACACAAGTCAGACTTTCACAAACTCGTGCCAACTCATGCGGTTTGTTGGCCACCGGCACTACCAACGCCCATGAGACATAAAATAAACGACTCTGATTCAGATAATGTATTACCTTCGTGTTAACATAAGGATCATTCCTCACTGGTTTCCTTCTCCTCTTGCTGGAAGACTTGGCTGTGATCACCCTTGACAACATCTTGATCTTTTCACTGTCAATCAACTTTTTCTTTTGAACATCACCTCCAGGACCTGCTTCCACATCATGAGGTGGCGAGGCCATAGCTGGAGCCGCAACCTGATTCTCAGTGCTTGCTGTTGTTCCCATGTCAATACATGTAGGGGTAATCTGAATAAAAGAATTGACAGAAGAACTACAACCAACAGTTAATCGAAGGACCTCAAAAGGAATCAACTGACTCTTAACGCGTTATAATGACTTACAAGCAGTTTCACTCACGCAACGAAGTAAAATGTTGATGAACTGTCCACCATGTTGTTTACGTTCACTACAAGCCTGTCATGTGACCCCATAATTTCAACCTCGGTTAGATGTGGAATGTGGAAAGTTTGACATGCTTTCACTCTAACTCACAAATAGCTCACTGACCTACATACCAGGTAAGACGTCGGTCACATGATCAGAAAATGTCAGCGACTATGGTTGAGAAAACGAGTGATCAAATTTTAGTTTTAGGCTTGATTAAATGCACGAAGGAAGGAAACTATGACGGTTGCAAGGATGTAATGTCAGAGATTAAAGAAACAGACAACTGGCAAACCCATTATTATGACAAGTCCGGTGATTCGATTGGTATTTTGGCTGCCAGATGGGGACAGACGAAAATACTGAAATATCTTTATGAAGACCATGGACTTTTCCTGGAGCTGTCAAACTTCGATGGTAAAAGACCACTTCACGAGGCAGCCCAGTTTGGTCACTTAGAGACCTTGAAGTTTCTCCTGTCAAGCGGGGTTGATGTCAATTGTTTAAAGCGAGCTGATTGGTAAGAATTATCGAGCAGTCTTGTAGAATCGGATGGTGGTCATCCTAGACCTAGGCATTATCTACCAGCGTTTATCTGCGTTCACAATGAGCTGATCACGTATCATCATGCACATTGCTTAAAGATCTACTGGAAATTTCATTTCATCATCTAATTGATATACACGTAGTTGCAGATTCTGGTGTTCACCCAAATGAATATCCCAAAGTCTTGAGGCATCTATCTCTTCTATGGTGAAAATCAGTTCGAAACCTTCAATTTTGTTTTTCAGGACTCCATTGATGTTGGCGTGCACTAAGAGTAACATTGATATTGTAAAAGAGCTCATAGAATGCAATGCTGACCTTCTCAGAAAGAACAAAGATGGATGGAATTGCTTCCATGTGGCCTGCAGGTAAGATAGGCTGCATACTTTCCATTAAAGACCTACTATGGTTGTTCAAAGAAATGAAAAATTGAACTTAAATTTGAAAATTTCTAAGTGTAAATTCATCCTCTTGAACTGCTGTTTCATCAGTGAAGTCTGTAATGATCAGTTTAATTTGACTTTGTATCAATTCTATTTTTATAGGATTTCTTGATACCAGTACTTTCTTTCAGTCTTCAACAGACCATTTTAATTTTAGCATCAAGTGCACTTTTATCTGTTGCAGAGAGGGTCATCCAGATATTTTGCATCTTTTGCTCAATAGCAATCCTAACATTGGCTGCACAGTCAGTAAAAATGGGCGGACACCTCTTCATACCGCAGGTAGGTAAGGCATCTATAATTATTTACCTATTCACTTCTCTTCATCCCTTGTGTGACATTTATCCATTTACACTGCCAATCGATCATACATGTAAATGAAGATAAGGGGGTTTATGACAGTCTGAACCAAACTTCTAACCTCCAACAAAACCACCTTTACCTAATTTGGTACCAATTTGAAACTGCAATAACATGCACTTTCTCTTCTCTAGCTCTGCAAGGCTGTAAAGATGCTGTAGAGGTTCTTCTGACCCAATGCAACTATGACTCAGATGATCAGGACAGTTGTGGTACCACACCATTCATGGATGCCATCAGAGCTGGATACACAGATGTTGCAAAACTCTTGGTGGAAAAACAAAAGGTTTGTTGGAGAAGCCATTGAGTTTACATTGATCTTACATTGAAATGCCAACTGGTACTGATGCACTCCTAGGTGGATAAACATGATAAAGGCTCAAGTGTCAGTTGACAATATCAAATGAGTTGATACATTATCCCAGAGGCCTATAGTGATTAAAACTTATTAGTTATAAAAAAGTTTTGAAATATTTTTGAGAAGCTGTGTGATTTGCTTTTTTCAGAAAAGTTTTGTGACTGTGAACAGAAAGAATTTAAGTCCATGCACTATCTTATTTGTCAGGTTGATATATCAATGAGAGACAACTTGCATCGTCAACCAGTCCACTTAGCTGCTGAATGTGGCCAGTTAGGATCTATGGAGTTCTTGGTACTTGAACATGGCATAGATCTGAACTCAAGAACTGACAATGGGACTACACCGCTTCATTTTGCTGCAAAAGAAGGCCATGAAAAGATGCTGGAACTTCTTTTAAAGCTTGGCTCTGATATCACTGCAGTGGATTACAAAAATCGAACAGGTGGGTTTAAGAAAGGAGAACCATCCATTTCAATAATCATGTGCAAAGAAATATCCAGATAAACTGGCGGCTGCCCTTAAAACTATGAAATGAGAACATGTCTTCCACACTGGTTCTTGGTGTAAGGTTTGATCTGTTGGGACTCAAATGCCTTATCTGAGGTGAGAAGTGGAATCTGCCTCGAAGCATCATTGTGGAACTATGGTGAAAATATTTTTTTCTTATTCATAAATTGTTTATTTTACCCTTTGCTTTGCTTTCCAGCACTTCATATGGCCAGTGGAGGACAATACGTGATGTGTGTTAAACTACTATTAAAGGCTGGTGCCATGGACACAATGGACTCTAATGGGCAATTTGCAAGAGACTTAGCAAGGAAACCAAATGTTAAAGACTGTTTCAATTACTCAAAGATTTCATGACAAAAACAAGGATTTTCCATCTTTCTAAATAATCATGAATTTATTCGAAGCAAGAGACATTTGCTCACGTTAGGAAAGCAGATGTGTGTGTATAGGAACATTATTGTAATAAAATAAATGATGAGGATAGACAATTTATTAGTTTAGTTTCTTTTGTCTTGCCAAGATAACCATCTGTGGGAAAACAAAATGCTTATTTGAGTAAGTTCTGGAAAGCAAACATTGATTACACCGACGAGATTCTTTCAGACCATGCCAACGCCAGTATACCAGGTTAGTATATAGAATGCCTGCTTTGGCAATTCGGGGGGGGGGGCATCTCAAAAGCCATATAAGAGAGACTATAATGTCATGATATGAGTGCTTCATTGGAGGAGTAGAAAACGTCCCCGTAGAAAAGGTGTCCGGCCCTATTGTATTGTATTTTGACGGATCATGGCAAGAATATAGGCGGTTCTATGAAAGGTCATGGCTGTCAATACATCGGATATTAATGGTTCTCCAGATTTTCTGTCGGAAAACGAATACGCGAAACTGAACTTGATGATGGGATCATTTAACCATCCGGGTATAAAAAGTGGTTTTCAATGTACTCCGCTTCTAGATATTTCGTCGATGTTTTTGTAATGAAGGAGTGAAAAAAAACTGAATATTGGGATGTCATTATAACCACACTTGATGATTTATATGATATCGAAAGTCGACCAACGGGTTGCGGATCATCCTCGAATACCCATACCGAACTTCAAGAATATTTTGCCTCCGTGCGTTTTCAAGAAGCTGAGCGATGTCAATACATTAAGGGTCAAGATGCGAATACCACCTGGCACCAGGGTTTTCGATATACTCCGCCTCTCGATATATTCGTTTTGCATGCGCCGACATATGAGTGAAAAGCCTGATCTCAGGATGCGAATACCAGGGTCATCCTCAGTCACAGTCATGTTTCTGAGCTGAGGTCAGTAAGTATATAAAGTTAAAGGCCCTGTAACACAGGATGGTTGCTGATTGGCTAAGACTAAAATCCGGGGTTCAAAACCTGTCTACTATATAGAACTTTGGAAGAACCTAGAATTACATTGGTGATATTTTTCAGATGAAAGAAGTTGAGCCGTGTAATGTTTCACAACCCGCTCCTGGCTCCCCTGCCGTTTGGCATTCATACTACATAGTACGCACATAAAACGTCCCCATGGGAGTAATGCCGCGAGAGTTCGTATAAAGACAAGCTGCGATCTGACGGCCGTCGGTGCCATAAGTAATCGCGTAGTTCCACTTTTTTAGCTCAGATGGCGCCAGCTGGGGTCCTGTCAAAATCATTGTCCCACCTGAGGCTGATGAGGAAACTTGCGAAACTCTACAGAGTGGCCCAGAAAGGTTTTCCCTTGCACAGTGTGAAAAATTACTTCGGAGCAATCCGCAACCGTTCATGTTTTGAAACGTACTGAACCTATAATGTGACCAGGCCAATAGGAAGGATAGAGGCCCAAGTCTGAGTGCCCTTAGCGGCTGGTCCTCGTGGCAGGTATCAGGTCACTGATCCAGTCAGTTGATCAGACATCAACACAAATATATTTTAGATATTAGGTTTATGATAATCTGCTTTTACATGAAAACATATGTACATCATCTAGCAGTTTAATAATTTAATTTGTACAGTGAAATGCATTAATGTGGATGTAAGATTAGGCCTACAGGCCAACAACGGTTGGGCTACTGCTTCATGTAGGCTATGCAGTTTATCTGAAGCACCATCATTGTGATACAAATAATAACAATAATCCCCCTTAGAACATACAAAGATGCAAACATCTCGTTTCTGTACAAAGCGATCTGACCAGAATATATACACCCTTTTGAAAGACCTTGGTCCGGACATCACAATTTCGGTGCGTCTTTTATTCAAGACAAATCCTACAAGGTGACACAAAAAAATCAATACTTTTGATTCGAGCTTGACAGATAACCAATAACGTCCAATTAAACTTAGAAATATGATCGTAAATGGTTACCGTGGTATTGCGCAATACGTTTATACCGGGTAATAGATCAAACTTGGGTGCTAAAGATCGCTCGTAATCTTTGGCTTCATGTGGCCGGAATTCGGTAAATTTTTGATGATATTATGGCGGGAGTTACTCATAATCAGAAGTATAAAATCGTTTTTGTGTCACCCAGTATTATATATTATATTAAGTCTTGTGAATGACGTTGCCAACAAGCATTTCCTAAAGCTATATACATGTATATAGGACTTAGGGACAATAAAATTATGAAAATTATGATTCCGAGTCTAAAGAGTCTCGCTGTGGTTTGATATTTTCAGAACCAAACATCCTCTCCTGGCCGATAATGTATTTGAGGGCCTCGCAAACATCGTCAACATATATGGTGGGTTTCCTCAACTCACTGTAAGCATTCGTATCAAAGTCCCTGTGGCCACGGTAAGTCGACCTCTGCTTCTCCGAGAGTTTCTCTTCCTTCTCTGGGTCGAACACCCCCGTCCCAACAAGAATCCCGTCAATCTTGCGCACCGTCTGCGTACTGAATATAGCCTCTGAGGGAACTGCGCGACATTTTGAAATGGCGATCTCGTTACGTAATCTCGTGATGTCAATCATCCCTCCCATTTCCTCGAACATTTGGAAGCTACGCCGCCGCTGTCGCTGCATGTACTGGTCGTAGAGATTGGCACCAACGATATCAACTTCGGCGTTGTCTCTGGAAAGGAAGATGAAAATTATGACTTTGATATGAACAAAGGATAAGTTACCTCCCTGGCAAAAGCGACCAGATGAAAGCTCTGAAAATAATCTTGTTTGACACCCGTCATAATAATGGATCCTACGAATCAAATGTTCGGGTGCTGAAGGAGGAAGATACTGATAGGCTATACCCGTCTGAAATCTTATAATCCACATAGGAATTTAACTAAACCTACCCAATAAAATAGAGTTTCATGATAGGCTCCTTGAAACCCATCTTCTTGGCTTGCATAGTGATGACATGTTCCGCATACCGATAAGTGATCTCGCTCGGTTTGCCCACCAGTGCCGTGTACTGCAGATCGTAACCCGTAATTTTCTGAAAGAGAAAAATCTCCATGCTCAATAAAAATGCATTCTCAAACCCAGTGGTTTTCAATATAGTTTCAAAATTGGACCAGGCTTGTGCTTGTGACTGTTCTGGTATTCCTGGGGCGCCACACAAATACTGGACTTCATCATTATCATTACTATGTAAACATGAATGAAGGGTTATCTGGTGTCGAAGTAATTGCATATATACCTTATAAAGACTTTCTAAACACACCAAAAAGGACCCGTTTCCGAACCGCGGCATGCAGGCCTCGGCCATGAAGACAAGGTCCATGTTACAGGCGAGGATTGGTAGATGCTTCTCGGGGAAGCCCTCTGGTGCCATGGTGGGGTAGCCATCTGTCACCAGCAAGTCGATTAACAGTTGTAGATGAGACTCCCATTTGTTTGGCTCGCCGAACATCACGATAGCTGAACGCAAACGAGAAAATAAATGAGGATGGTATAACTTTGGTCGCGCGTCCGATAACAGCTATATAAGATCTGTTAATAACTTATTGTCTCACAACATATGACTGTTAGGATACCTTAAACGTGTAGAAACATCGGCTGCCATTTGAAACTCGATTCAGGTAGACATACCTTCAACTCGCTTTACGTCTTCGTTCGCCTGGTATCCATTCGCCTAAAAAAATAGAAGAGGAAAGTTATCATTAGCTTAGATTGACAGTTGTTCACCCATTCCACCGGAAGATTCTCAAGACACCATGAAAAAACAATAAGAAGGCCCAGAGAGTCAATTTTAGCAAGGATCTAGTTTCTCCGCTGATTAGAATGTTGCTTTTCTCGTGTCCGCCAAAACAACGTCGCTACCGGGGTGCTCCAAATATGAAGATTTGATTTGTCCTTTACTCAAATTTACCAAATCATGATATATTAAACTTACCACTTTCTTCCTGTTGGCATGATCGACCATGTCCAATAATGGGAACCCCCTGATGATGTCATCAATGGTACATATGTTGGTGAAGCCAAGACTGAACAAGTGTCAAGGAAACGATAACTATCAAAGCTTTCAGAGTGATTTACATCGTTGACCTATCTTTGAATGTCCAAGGCCAGGTTCGATAGGAAATTAAAATTTATGACTGATTCAAGTTAACCTTGATCTATACCATCAAGAAACAAGTATCATGAAACGGTGACATAGCAATAGATCATGATGTTATGACACAAATTACAAATGTGCCAGTGACCTTCGACTAAGTGGGTGAAATGTAGGCTATGACCAAGTTGGAGTTCGTCCAACTGGGTAACTTCCTGAGTAAGCCCGGGGAGTAAGTTGGTTAAGGACATAGGCCCTAAACAACGGCGAAAACCAGGCTGAAAGCATTTTATTTTGATACACTTTCAAAAAAGAAATTCCATTCCCGTCGCATTTGTTTATGCCTACGATATCATACAAGCAAATGCATCTGAAAGTGCGTCCGCTACTAAATAGCTGACAGTGCGTCCGCTACTATATAGCTGACAGTGCGTCCGCTACTATATAGCTGATAGTGCGTCCGCTGCTAATGCATCCGCGGCTATATCTGATAATGCATTCGTTGCTATAGCTGATAATGCGTCCGCTGCTATAGCTGATAATGCGTACTGATATAATGCGTACGCTGCTACAGCTGATAATGCGTCCGCTGCTATAGCTGATAATGCGTACTGATATAATGCGTACGCTGCTACAGCTGATAATGCATCCGCTGCTATAGCTGATAATGCGTACTGATAATGCGTACGCTGCTATAGCTGATAATGCGTACTGATAATGCGTACGCTGCTACAGCTGATAATGCGTACTGATATAATGCGTACGCTGCTACAGCTGATAATGCGTACGCTTCTATAGCTGATTGTCCAGTGCGTCCGCTGCTGTCAGTGCCTTCTGCCTCTGGACAGGATACAGTCAAATACGTATCATTTTGCTGCTAATGCTCTAAGCCCATCGTCAACCATCGAACTTCTAGAAAATGATATTTACATAAACATAATGATTGACCAAACTATCTGACTTAATCGCTTGACATGTAATAAACAATTCCAGTAATCAGCTGATTGATGACGTCAACAGTGACCCGAATTGCCGTAGTTTTCTCCGTGCCTGGCCTGGGACACTCGTGTTGAGCGTGATCAGGTGAACCTTGACATTAACTCGTATTTCTCAATCTCTGCACAATTCTACCATTTAGCCTATTAACTGTCCAAAGGGCATTGTTTTTACATCTATTAACTTTGACTTCACAATGTCATACATGCCCCAGCCATGCACTGCCGGGATGCACTGTCGAATAGAATAGAATGTGCAAGTGAAACTTTCATTTGCTCTGGAAGCCAGTGTAGAAGTTTGAAATGTCCGAGGATAGGATGTCCGGGGAACAAAGGATTTCTTATGCGCTTTAATCTCTGAGCTACATGTATATATTGACGGACATGGCCTCTATAGAACCAGATTCAAAAATCCGTCAGAATACAATAGGGTCGGACACTTTTTCCAGGGGGATATTTTCTGCTTCTACAACTGTTAATCGAAAGCATTACTACCAAGCTTTCGGGTGCTTGTTCACCTTCCAATCTCTACAAAGGGCTTGTGAAAGTCAACATGATGAAACAGGCAGCTCAGTTGAACGAAGCAAACACTGAAATACTTGGCATTCTTTAATCTCAACTTGACAAAGGATACTCTGAGGCTATTTCCCTGATAGGGCCCTGTCCAAGGACCAGCGTGTATTTGTCATGGTAAGACTTGAACACTCGTAGAGGAGTCTGAGCGTGGATGACCTGGTCCCTGGTGATCTCGACCCCCAACCATTCGGACAGCGCCTTGGCCTTGTCCTCGTCTTTGTTGCAGCCGTTCGTGCAAAAGGCGATGGGCACCCTCGGGCTGTTGTCAGGGTTCAGGAGGTATGGCATCATGTCTTTAGCTGCTTGGAGAGGCTTGGAACCACGCGCGATGACACCGTCGATGTCAAACAGGACGCCATATCGAGGCTGGAAGAAACGACACGTTGATATGAAGGGATTTCGTTTACAGCCGTTTTGGGGGCCATGGCAGATGTCTGACTTGATGCTCTTATGGCGATAGGCAGAAGCAGTGGATCAAATGGGCCATCTTTGGGTGACTTATATGCACAGGGGCATTGGGTCTTTTTTGATTCACCACTAAATATGTTTCTCGTACTAGTGTGAATAGTTTTGACGTAGTGTGAGATGGGAGACACCCCTTTTGGCGACTTCGTGTAACTTTATCTTGCCTACCTAGCTGCTGCCAATAGAGTCGCTGAGGGGATATTAGTTCGTTATTTGTATTGCCTCCCACTACAACAGCAAAATATATAATTTATTAGTTACCGGAGCCTTACCTGATTTAGTTCTGGCTCCTGCTGCTCATCCCCGCTTTGCGCATTTTCAGTAAACACCGCGTCATCATCGCTCAGGAAATCGTCTGCATCTTCGCTGGCGCTAAGGCGCCGTTCCTCCCGAATTGTCCGGGGCGAGTCTCTAAAATGAGAAAATCATCAAACATGTCAATGTAAGGAGGAAGCAAAACGGTACAATCGCTTAAGATTTTGTGAGACTCCTATATCCTGATGGTCCTTCCGGGTGACAGGATGAGGCCGGTGCACTGCCTCCGGAGTATAGATTTTGTTCGCGCGAAGGACCTGACTGTGACGCCAGAGTGTATATGAATTTGGCTTCATGAGCCAAATTCTGGCTGGCCATCTCAATCAGGGGTGACACTACATACACATAATAAAAATAAACTTTACTAGTATAGACCTAGATATTTACCTTTTAGTTATTGCAAGAACATTATTACAAGACCGTTATTGAAGACCCGGGACAAACGTAATCTATCTAAATTGCGCAGAATATCATTTATATGATATAATACCACCGAGAGTTAAACAATACAGTAGGCCTACAATGACTTTAAATATGAGATAATAAGAGATAATTATACATACAGTATCTTTCCGCATGTTTTTAGTTTGATTTTCGGACTTATGGTAGGCGAAGACATCACTACTGCGATCAGCGTTGAGAGGAACGCAGGTAGAGTTGGGTGGTTGCGTTATAGCTCTTTTCTAAATGACCTATTCATGTTTGCTTCAGATGGGTAACCATAATTAGGCTGACAAAATAACCCAAGTCCCTGGATGACCTAATATTTACCATCAATCAAAAATCTATATTTCAATAAAACAATGGCCCCCAACAATCAATTAAGTTCAAAGCCCGATTTGGCGCAGGACTATTATTGTATTACTAGCGGGTACCTGTCCAGTACGGCCAATAGAAATATCCGTTATTGCCTATACAGGACCTTACTCTAAGATAGGACCATCGTGGCATAACCAGTGATTTTCAATGTACTCCGCCTATGGATATTTTGTAAAGAACGAATCAGTGAAAAAAGCCTGATCTCAGAATGATATAAGACCATCCTCGAACACCAGAGTCAGTCGTATGCTCCACCCCTCGCACACGTTGTCTAAGCTCGGTCATTAGTGCCGAGTGTTGCACTGAAGTTCAGGGTGGGGACACTATGCCCAGTCACCTTCCATCATCAAATTGTCATGAAAGGGATCAATTCAAAATCTGGCTGACTTAACGATTATAATACCGACTGGACCTGTGTGAGAGCTTTCCGTGCAGCGATAATCGTTGTGCGAAACGATGCTCTGTCAACGCGCGGCGCGGATTCGAGGGACGGCTCCTTAACGTCATTGGCCGGGTCGTTCTCGATGCCTATGCATGGTCCAAAGCGAAGATCTTTGGAAGCAGCTGGTAAAATTATAGTATTATTTTCCCACCATGCAAATATTCCTCAAAAAGCGATGATTTCTTGCCCGGTAAAAAGAATACGCGCTTATTATTATTCCTTTTGTTATTAGAATAGGCTTATTTGTAGTTGGCTAATCATGCTAAGTTGTGAGGGGGAAACTTACAACCATGCAGAAGGCGAGAATGCTGAGGCCTGTTCCAAGGTTCACAAATAAAATACCAGTTTAGGGGTTGGGAATCGAAAAAAATCTGTGTAGAGACGTAAAATAGTCGATGACTTACTTGGCGATCGACTTGAACTTCATCCCTGGACTTTCTTTCGCACAGCTGGTAATGTGAAAAAGCGAAAATTTATCGAATATTTTGTGACCTCGAAAGAGGACAATAGAATATCTTGTTATCTTCTATCTTGAAGTTTTATCACAAATCTGATTTTACCACTTCCCAATTTCTATTTATTCCCTTTGGTGCGCGGCGCATGTCAATCCCACGTGCTCCCTCGTGCTTTGATTGGCTGATTGAAATTAGGTTACCCTTCCAGATAGCTGAATAGGCAGTGTTTTAGAGAGAAACAATGTAGGTCATAGATTAGTACAGAATTAGGTAATACCTATTATTGTTTACCACTTTTAATCACGAGTGGTTTATTTGCTATTTGACAAAAACAGATTTATCTAAATAAGCAAACAATAATATGTTGAAAGGAAAAGCATACTCTATTTTTCACGAAAACAGATTTTAAAATTTCTTTCATATATTTTGAAGAACAATCAACTTGAACCTTATACAGTACAACCTCTCATTTATATGCGAACTTTAAATTAGTTAATTGGCATTTCTAGTGGAGGTAATATTAATTTGCCAACATTGATATAATTATGCAGGTTGTGTTAATTATGCAGGTTGTGTCGCACGCTATTACATAGGCAGCGTACATCATTATAGTAATACTCGTTATTAGAGCACAAGGGGACAAACAACTCAATGAACTGCAATTAATGTTCGCTTGAACCTTATACAGTACAACCTCTCATTTATATGCGAACTTTAAATTAGTTAATTGGCATTTCTAGTGGAGGTAATATTAATTTGCCAACATTGATATAATTATGCAGGTTGTGTTAATTATGCAGGTTGTGTCGCACGCTATTACATAGGCAGCGTACATCATTATAGTAATACTCGTTATTAGAGCACAAGGGGACAAACAACTCAATGAACTGCAATTAATGTTACAATATACAGTAGCTTGGCAATGTGATGCACAGTGAAGATAATTAAACATACATTCTGTTTTAATTAGGAGAGCAACGGATATTGAATTCACTCCACTCCAATTAACTGAACTTTGTGTCTAATTATGTTCATCAATTACGCAAACTTCACTCCTGTTAGGTCTAATCGACTACCTACGTGAACAAGGGAAGCCATTGTTTTTGTTTACTGTCCGTAATTGCGTGGTGATCGGACCAAAAAGTCACCATGGCCGTGTCCGCAATTCGGAGTAGAGAGGTGTCCGCCGTACCGAGGTTTTGGTTAAAGCAAATGACTCAGAAAAAATCGGGACTGAACGAACATGTCCGTAATGCGGTGTCCGTAATGAGGTGTCCGCCTGGCAGAGGTGTCCGCAAGGGGAGGTTCTACTGTATTCTTTTCTCGAAGACCCTTGAAGATAAGAAGCGAACTTCGACTTCTTGGACATGATATACAAGAAGGGAAAGCCCGGGGAAAGCAGGACTGGTGTAAAAGTTTTAAATGTCCTGATATGGTGTCAGGTGAACAAAAGATTCCATATGCGCCAGAGGCAGTCCGGTGACATAAACTTTTTGGGGGCATGATTCGGAAGAGGTAAATCCAGAATTTATAAAAGAAGATACGCATGCTGAATGTGCTACCTTGTGAAATGAAGAAACTGAAATCTTCCCAACGATAAGCTTGTTTGGGAGGGGACTAAAACCCGAAACGCGCGCGTTAAAACATCGTTCCCAAAACTTTGATAATTATCAAATTCAATAGAACAAATAAACATCTACTTCAAGTTCATAAGCGCCCACTTGAAACTGTTTGAAGAACAAGTTCGCCGAAAAAAAGCCAGCAGTTTACGTTAGATTTAAAAACACTCAATATCAAAGAGCACATCAGCTGATTTACACCACGAACCAAAATAAATTGATGGTGCCTTGATGCATCATCTTCATATTTATGCATATTCGATACATGTAGATAGACCTATAAATTACAAATGACTTCCTGCATATGATAAATATGAGCCGGAAAATGTCAAATCTGATTGATGTTTATCTATAGTGACGTCATCATACCACTTGTGGTAACAATGGCATGAAGTGTTTCCTTGAGCGATGACCTAAATTGCAAATAAGCGAATGTCCTCCAGTTTGTTGGGAGTAGGTCACCTTATGTCATCGATCCCCTTTCAAGGACGCCATGTAATGATACATTGATTGACCAATCGGATTCATCCACGGTGAGACACTGATTGATTAAATTGCTGCTACGTCACGGACGCCTTTAATTGATCCTGGATTGATTGAAATTGTTAAGAGTGCCACCTAACACGAACACCGCAACCACTTACAAAGTGTCCCTGACCTGACTTACGAAAATATTTACGAGTACCAAGTGAGGGTCAGATGACCATCTGTCAGAATTCTGTGTCGGCAACTGATTGCGGCTTCCATAGAAGTTACAAAGCATTTCCTGCAAGCATGTTCCTTCAGGCGAGACAACACAAGTTTTCCCATCTCCTCAAATGGAGGAGACAACAGTTAAGCAAAGTCCTCCATTCCCTACTGGAGGAGACAACTGAAGCAGATTGTCCATCCCCTACTGGAGGAGACAACTGAAACAGATTGTCCATCCCCTACTGGAAGAGACAAATGAAACCAGTCTTCCACCCCCTACTGGAGGTGACAACTGAGACAAGTCCTCCATCTCCTACTAGAAGAGACAACTGAAACAAGTCGTCCATCCCCTACTGGAGGAGACAACTGAAACAGATTGTCCATCCTCTACTGGAGGAGACAACTGAAACAGATTGTCCATCCCCTACTGGAGGAGACAACTGAAACAGATTGTCCATCCCCTACTGGAAGAGACAAATGAAACCAGTCTTCCACCCCCTACTGGAGGTGACAACTGAGACAAGTCCTCCATCTCCTACTGGAAGAGACAACTGAAACAAGTCGTCCATCCCCTACTGGAGTAGACAACTGAAACAGATTGTCCATCCTCTACTGGAGGAGACAACTGAAACAGATTGTCCATCCCCTACTGGTGGAGACAACTGGAGCAAGTCATCCTTACCCTACTGGAGGAGGGACAACTGTAATGAGATATACATGCCATACTGGAGGAGACAAATGAAAGAAGTCATCCATCCCCTGCTGGAGGAGACAATTATAGCAAATCCTCCATCCTCTACTGGAGGAGACAACTGAAACTAGTCATCCATCCCCTACTGGAGGAAACAAGGAAGTCCTCCATCACCTCCTGGAGACAAGTCCCTCCATCCCCTACTGGAGTAGATGTATGCGTCCAATTATAGAAAGTCCTCTATCCCCTGCTGGAGAAGACTTTTAAGCAAGCTGGAATTACACATATTTATCCAACAAAAACAAATCAGGGACACTCACATGCTACGTCACAGGACGTAGATATCACACAAAAAAACAAGTCTACTGTAAGAGCAGCAACCTCATTTATTGCATACAATATAACACAGGTAACAAACAATACATTGGGCAGACAAAACGCTCTGTCATGGAACACTTCCAAGGTTACTTCTATAACATTACAAGTGCCAACAGAGATGACACCATTGGTGACCATTTCAATTCAGCAAACCACAAGGGCCTAGAAGACGTCAACGAATTCATACATGCCCCCCCCCCCCCACAAGGAGGAACCTCAGACTCCGCAAAGAGTCGAACTGGATCCACAGCTCCTACTGGTCTTAATATCGTGGACAACACGTCCTGGTAGCATCAACTTTACTTTCTGCACCTCAATCATCTCTTATCCTAGAAGTGTTCACTGAACGACTCGCCTCCACTCCCTGAATCTGAGTCATCAGTACGAGTTGTGGCAGCACCTTTGTTTTGTCCATCATCAGTTTCCTAAGAATGGAAATAAAGAAATACAAATTTATTGCATTTATTTTCACTAGCTTTTGTTTATTGCACCTTTGATTAATAGAAACACTGAAATGCCAAACGCTTATGACTCATTGATCCTTTAAAACAATGAGCATCCACACTTTGTAGTATACCCTAGGTTGTTGTGTACTTGAATGAATATGTCATGCTCCTTGCCAAGGGTGACAGAAAATGTTTAACTTACCATCTCAGTTTCACTTTCTTCATCATCGTCCTCCAATTCTCCCTCAGACACGTCATTCATGGTGCCCTCATTCTCATCAGCATTGCTTACAGACTGAGACAAAATCTCCTCTCCCTGAAAGACATATCTTTATGTTTGAAATATGATGGGCTAGTTTTAGCTCCGAGGGCATTGAAGGAGCAGTATTCTTGTGACAGCCGTAAAAAAATTTGAAAAGAAATTTTACGTGAATTTGATTGTGTAATACATAGGTATTATACTCCATTATCACTGTTTAAATCTATGTTTTTATTATAAATGTCATTAGATGGTTGCTGTGTCGAAGCTCGAGACCACAAATCCAGACCTTTTGTGCCAGCGATAATCAACGAATGCAATGTGGTGACAAATTGAACCTACTTGGAGATCTCTATTCTTTAGATTGCCAACCCAGAAAGCTTCTGAGCAGTTGTTGACGGTTAGCATGGCTTTCACACGATAGACGAATGCCTCAAGACAGCGTTTCATAGCAGGTACTTGATTGGTCAGAGACACATCCTTCACTGTCTGCAAATGATTTAAACTTTTCATCAACACAAATTGAATAATGAGGAAGACCAAATTTCAATATTGTGAGTTAAACTGAAAAATAAACATTTTGCCCAAATCCAATTTTGCAGATCTGGAGAGTTAATCCTGTCTCCAAAGGGTTAAATGAGCTATATTCACTTACCTTAGAATGACTACAAATGTGATGAAGAGTCCTTGTACTCAATTGAAGATTCTTAAGTAAGCCTTGCACATCTGCGCAATGTGTCTTGAATACGCTGTCGAGAAGGGGCATCCCATTGCGCAGGAAAATCTCAATCAGCTGGCGGCCATACTGAAACAGTGGTCACAAACATAATCATTTTCTACAAGGTATGTCTATAGGGAGTTGAATCCGAGGCAGAAGTTTTAATTTCAATTCTAAAATGCCTTCAAAGCAGTGAATGATATTTATCATAACCCAGGATGGCCTTAGTTAAGTTACCAAGACCCCCATGAACACAGAATGAGGCTTAGGATTTTCCCTTTGAAATGATGTTGATGACTTATTACAAGTATATTAGTCTAAAAATACCCAGAAGCAAACTTTGATTTGCCCAATTTAGTTTACCAGCAAGAATTCACTCACCTTGAGGACTGACATGAGGTTGGACCTTCCATCAAATACCTGAAATAGACAAGGAGGAAATAATCTGAAGTGTCCTAAGTGGCAGTTACTGTAGGCTCTTACCGGTACTTAACCGGTGCGATAGAGTAGCAGAATGAAATGGATTTATAACTTTGTTCCGATAAAACGGAGCAAATCCGTTGAACGTACCTTGATGAGAGTAACCAGGATGTGGAAGACTCGCACACCCATATTCCATATGAGTAGCTTCTCAATCTTGACCTGAAGCAACAAAAGAATGACAAGTTCACATGTATTCAATTTGAATGAATCGCAATAGTCATTTTGATAGGCAACATGCCACAGCTAAACAGGAATCATATCATGTGTCCTTCCTTATAAGATGTGTGTATGACAAACATTTGAAGATCGGCAACCAAGTAGTTGAGGACTTCTGTTTCGGGGGCCAAGTAATATGAGATTCGACAAATTCACAACAGATAATGTACACTGCACTTTGTTATAGACTCGCCTACTCTTGAGTCTCCGGCGAAAGCGCAAGAGAACCATCATGACAAAACTTACTTCAGCCTTATTTGCTGTTTTGACACTGTCAATGGCCTTGACACAGTCGACTAGTTCGCTTAGCAATGTCCTGTAGTAGACAGCATATGAGTGTCTGGTCAGGGTCGAGTAGGTTTCTGAAGAGCCGTTCTTCTCACAGTTCTCAAGTTCCCGCATTCCGACAGATGCTATGTTCTCGATGCACTCTAATTTGGAATCCGAGTGAAGCAGGTACATCCTAAGGATAAAGGACAAAATAATAGAGTTGGTTTCCCCTGGGTCTCCAGTTTCTTTCTTCATTGCATTCCTAATCCCCTTATATTGTTTATAGAACTAATAAAAGCCCCAGCTGACACTCAATTCAGTGCTTTATTTTTGCTCATCAAGTCGACACTAAGCTTGCAAGTAAATTTCAATCATTAGTAGACTAACCTAATTAGTGTTCCTAATTGCTCGTTGAACTCTGCACCCTTTTCTCTCTCACCGTCAGCACCTAACCATTCCTGCTGGAGAAAACCCTTGCACAGGAGAGCTGAAATGAAAAATCACTTAGTATTACACTGCAAATCTACTTTGCTGAAATACCAAACTAAGGCCACGACAGGATGCATATCAATGTACAATGTAGATTTAAATCATTCGATATACTGAATACTGTTATGACTGCTTTGCCCAGCCTATCTTTATCGAGCAAGTGGAACTGATCAACCTTTGGCGTGGCACTTCACTTTAACTACCAACTCGGCTTTTTATACCCAGGCGGGGGTTTGATACTCACTTATTTTTTCTTCACATTCAGCTGCACCACATCGATCAGAGGTGACCTCCAAGAGTTTGAGTAACGTGACGGCACCTCGAATGTTAGGAATCTTGTTCGAGAATCTCTCAAAGTACATGAACGTCTGCCTGAAAATCAATTTCTTATTGAAGCCTGATTCCACGACAGCAGTTTACTGATGCTGTTTTGCCTCTTTCATAGGCTTCGTGGTCTGTCACAATTGCCAAGTCAATAACTTTTAATAAATTCATCCAAAGCCCGTGAAAGCCAGTTTCCCATGCAGGCTGATGCAGTGAAATCAGATTTTTACAGTGGCTGGTTTGCCTGCAGGGTAGGTGCTCAATGATGCCTGGTTGACTGATAAGTTTTTCGACATTGCATTTGATGTTGTCGATGACCAGAAATAGGAATGACATATGTCTTTCTCCACTTACTTGACTAGCTGTTTGAACGAGCTCTGTGTTGACGAATTCTTGTATCGCGCGGCTAAGATGGAGTAGGCTTCCTTTAGCAGTGGCATGTTCTCATTCACTGTGAAACCATTCCTGAAATAACCATGCTCGTGTGTAAGAACTTGGGTACTGTTCATCTCCGCACAACCACCCATGTCTGACTGAATATCCACCTGGCCAGTGAGATAAACATTTGCTAATAAACATGTGAAGCAGGCTTATTGTACACGCACCCCCCAACTAAATGTACTTCTCAAGAGATACCAGATAGGTAGCAGCCATTTTGAATGAATGATTTTTTGATTCTGTAAGAAATTCTCTGATCACTCACCATGACAATACTGAAAGAATCGTCTGAAACAGAAGGCGCATACATGAGCCCATGTACAGCGCCATCTCTGATCTGCTCCCTGGACCATCAACAACCCCGTCATTTCTAACCAGTAATTCCTGGAAAGGTCAGAACAAGAGCTCAAACATAGAATCTCTTATCATCAAAGAACTGTGTTTTTACTTGTTATTTCAACATTTTGTGGGAAGTTGTGCACATTTTCTTAGCCATCCTCCAGGGGCTGGCCCAGCATCATTGCCCGCCACTCCTCATTCAACCATGAGCTGCTCACCTCAAAAAATGCTGTTGTAGTTTCAAGTTGATCACAGAGTGTAGCCAGGAGCTTCACACCACCCTGGATGATGGCAACAGTTCCAAATGAGTCCAATTGGGTGAAGCAATGGTCCTTGCTTGACTTGGTCTGGAAGAGAGGAATTGGATGACATGGGTGTCATGCCCTGAAAACCGACAGCAACATCGTACTTATGGGTCTCTGTACTAAGATTGAATCGAGGAGGAGATCTGAATGAGCTGATTTATCTTGATGATAAATTGTGACTAGGCTAGGCTAACAACTGATTGCCAAAGCAGAAGAAGTACTGTCTGAACTCTTAAAACTTCAAGATAAGTTTTAGGTGTCTATAAACTCCTATAACTTCTAGATAAGTTTTAAATGCCTTTCACAACTTACTTTTAAGAAGGTCCGCCTCTTGGGGGCAGATGTCAGGAGCGCATGGTCTAGCTTCTCGCTCAGATCAACAAGTAGGTACTCAAGTTGCTCAGGCTGGAGTCTCTGGCTATTGATGCCATACTGCATAAAAAGGGATGATAAGTACAGTGAACAGATATTTCAATTTTTATTTCCAGCTTAAATTTACACAGCCTTGTTGGCCCAATCATCCAAGACTTGTTCTCGTTCAATTTTTCATCGGAAGAATTACTTATCTGTATTCTCAGCAGAATTTTCCACCTCAACTTTTTAAATGACATATCTTCAAATTGTAAACTTTTTATGACATGCGTATCAGGTGTGCCCCCGCCCCCCTTCCCAGCCAAGTTAAGCATATCATGTATTTCTACACTTCACCTTTTCAAGGAAATTCTCATCTAAGGAGTCTGTGACAATGGAATTTTCCTTCAGCATATTGAATACACTGATATCTAACTCCCTGAAGCAGAAAAGCATTGAAACTGAGAACATAAAAAGATGGTTTAAAGCTGACAGGTCAAATCGTGAAAATTCCAGAAATCAAACGGTTGCGATCTTAATTCAACATGTTTCAAAGAAAAAGGAGCCTGCTTTCTACCTGAAGTAATTCTTGTACTGATTCAGAACAATGGTACTCTTGGCATCAGGTTTCTGAGTGCTAGCCATTGTCTTGTTCACAGCCTGTGACTCCTACAACGGAAGAGAAAAAAGCCATGATGGAGGCACTTCAATCTTTCCATTCCAGCTATCAAATTTAGCACAAAGTGAGAGGAAAAAGTATGAAATATGCCTGAAGTTGGAAATTTGACATCCCTGTGTGATAGGGGATGATTTGTCTGGGCATACCTTATCTAACTGTGTCGAATCCTTACTGTTGTTCTCATCATCATCACTACCGTCCTTATCCCCAGCCTTTTTCCTGAAACACACAAGAGACATTACTGTTGTCTGTCACATGAATCGGGCTTGCTTTCCATGGTTTTTCTTTCTTTCAGACTCTTTTAAAATATATTCCGTCAGATTCTGTTGACCACAAAACTTCAACAATCACCAATTTTTTGAAGATTTTGCACAGATGCCCATGCATTTAAGTTCCATCTAGAAAGGGGTTGGAAAATTACCTTTTTCTTCCTTTGGGCTTCTTTTTACCGCCAACAGCAGTGACTGCAGGAGCACTGACCTCTTCATAGAAAGAAGCAGCAGTGGGCTGGAAGTTGGGGGTGGCTAGATCAAGGGAGAAACGGAACTAATCAGCACATCGTTCCTTGTTAACTCTTTCACTGCCAGATATTTTTTCGATAAATACCCCTAGTTTGCCAGGAATTGCTGTATTTTGACCATTTTTGTGAAATAAAAATGAAATAGAAATAAAGAAGATATACCAATGAAACATGTCTTATTTTCTTTGTCTATGCTTCCTCTTCATGAAACAATTCAATAATACTTTCTTTCTGAGTGGTATACATTGAAACATTCATCTGGACAAAGGGTAACTTTGCACTTTACACAAAAGTAGCGAGAATCGCGCCTTTTTCCCTTTTTTTGACATACTCTACATTTCTTCTGCTTATGCTTCTTTCCCTCCCCAGCAGGGAACATAGCCTTCTTGTGGACTTTAAACCCACCAATGAGCCTACCTTGGGGGTCATGAATGGGTGCTCTACGGGGTGGTTGGGGTGCTGGAGGGGGGTTCTCATCATCTGAGCTGGACGGCATTTCCTCATCAGTTTTGCATAATTCTTTGATTATTGATAGCTGAAAGTCCAGTAATGACAACTTGTCATTTGGGTTATTGTCATTGTAAATGACATGGGCATTGTGTAAGGACAGTTCTAACAAATATAATACAAGTTTCTTGGTCCACTTGATTGTTTTTCTCACAGAGGGGTAGTACGAAAGCATCTGGTCAATGCGGTCAACCCCATTCATATTCTCATTATAATCTATGACACACACAGGTTTGTTCACATTGGTACGAGCGCCACCCCTTCCCCTGATCTGAATTTCTCTCATTGCATTGTCATGCTTTGTACTTATAACTCTCACAGTTCGATTGTCCTGCCAAGCCATTATAAGGCAACGTCCATTGTCTCTGGCAATAGTATCTCCTTTCTGAAGAGCGTGTCCACGAGTCCCAGCTTCACGAATCTCCAGTGGCTCTCCACGGTTTTTCCTCAGTGTACCAACAACATAGGTGTTCCTATCAAGTAATGTTTCACTCAGAGCAACTGAATTATAAAAGTTATCCATATAGAGTGAGAAGAAGTGTCCCAGTAGTCTGCCACAAAGAGCCATTACTATCTCCCGAAGTGTGTTTCGAGTTCCATCATAGATCTGCAAGTTCCAGCAGTACGCTGTATGAGAGTCTGCAAGGATGTAACTCTTTATACCGTACTTGATTGGTTTCATAGGGTTATAAACCCTGAATGCTAGCCTCCCTTTCCAACGGAGCATACCTTCGTCTATGGATATGTGCTCATTCGGAGTGTAATAAGCACGAAACTTAGGAAGTAATGCGTCCAGGACAGGCCTTATTTTATAAAGCTTGTCTGCGTTGTCAGCAGGCATCGCTGCATTATCGTTGAAATGCAGGAACTTCATCAACAGCTGAAACCTGTTTCTAGACATAGTGTTATTGAAGAATGGGGTGGCGAGCACTTCATCAGTAGACCAGAACATAGATAACTCAGGCTTTTTCGTGATACCAGTCAGCATGAGCAACCCGAGTAGTTTTTTCAACTCATCCATAGTCATAGCATCCCACTTTCGAACTCGTGAATGAGGGGAGGGAATAGCATTCAGACCAGTGAAGTATTGATCTGCATACCTGTTTGTTTCATTTACGATACCTTCCAAGACATCGTCATCAAAAAACAGGCGGAAATGATCGAGTGGGTTATTCCCTAGGTTGCGTGCAGGCCCTCTAGGCCCAGGGTTCCCGTCACAGGGCTGCACCACTGGCTGACGTCCAGCAGGCCCAAATGGATTAGGGGGAAGAACTTGTGGTCTCCCTCTGCCTCTCCTGGCTCTTGCAGGTCCTCCACGATTCTGTTGGCCCCGGGCATGATTTGGTTGACCTCTACCTCGATTTTGTTGACCTTGGGCCCCTCTCCCCCTTCCTTGGTTCCCTCGTCGACCTCTACCTCGTCTACGTCCCCTGCCCTGTCCCCTAGGAGTAGCAACTGGTGCTAGAGGCCCACCATCACTATCTGAATCACCTGAGGCATTCCCTGCATCACTCCCGGAAGTGTCCATGCGGGCTGGACTATGGCCATGGCGTGCCCTTATTCTAGCACCACGGCGTACAGCCCCACGACCCCTAGCTGCATTAGTAGTAGTACTAGGCCCTGGTAAAGGTTCATTATCAACAGTGCTACCATCGTCACTATGTATATCTATATCTAAATCAGGCCTATTACTGCCGAGAGCATCGCCACTTTCACTGTCACTTTGATACACAGGCACATAGTCATTGTCTCTACCATTATCGTTATCAGAGTCAACATCTGGGCCACCAAAATCGCCATCAACAGACTCAACAGCTCTCTCACCTGTATCAAGGCCTTCCTCAACATCACAATCATATTCAGTGTCTGAATCATCGCCAAAAGGATCGCTTTCCGAACCAGAATCAGCGCAAATCTCAGCGACTTCTTCCACAGTGAAAGTTTTCCCTCTCCTGCCCGCCATTTTTGGCCAATGACGTCGCCTCGTAATGCTTACGCACACTTTCGATCGTCTGCTTGATGCCACATGAGTCATACATTGATTCTATGAGCTCAAATCGCCACGCCATCTGCTATAAGACCTTGAACTAAAAAAACGTTGATCGACGTCCTTTGGCAGTCAAGTGATTTATAGCAAAAACGTCGAACGACGTCCTTTGGCAGTCAAAGAGTTAAGCAAAAGGTCGTAAATGTCTATCTTTTCACAGCAAGTGATGCGAGTCACCTTTAAACAACATCATAATGCAATACAAATTTGATATTAATTGTGTATCAATCATAAGGTATGCTCACCTGCTAGGCACTTTTCCAGGACTTTTCTGAGTTCTGAGATATTCTGGAGCCGTATATTGACTTTCAGTCTCATCTCAGGATCTGGTTGGTTGGCAAAGGCATTCACAGTCTGTAATTGAAAGAGTTGACCTACTAATACATATACAACAATGTTTTTTTTAAGATTTGAAAAAAGTGAGTGAATAAACTCCGAAATTGACTATGCGTTCGGATTAGAGGTGGTCTGGTCTGGTCATCTTTGGTCCTTGAAGATGGAGCTCAAGTGTATCACACAATACATTAATATTTTAGCAATTTTATTTTTGCAAATCTCCATTGTTCGCGAAACTTGTGGAATAAAACACTCAAGAAAATTTGGTGGTTTTCGGCATTAATCTTACCTCTAACATCCAGTTGATAGCAAAGATCACACTAGCACAGATCACTTCCTTCTCTTGCTGGCTCAATGATTCCATCTTGTCGCTCAGGAGACTCTGTGGCATGATAATAGGACAACCCAAGGTCGCCTCAATTGGCTCAAGGTCACCACTATTGAGCCTGATTTGACTGAGGCGAAGCAGACGATAGATTGGAGCCAGGCATTGGGGAGAGCCAATACTGAAAGAGGACATGGCACGACACGATATTAGCTGACGACAGATCAGAGCCAGGCATTGGGAACAGCCGACACTGAAGGCAAAATGAGCAAATCACTTGACAGACTTATGAGAGGGAGGAATGCATGTATCCTCAAGTATCTACAACCATGGGTAGAGAAACTTATGTTACAGACCAGGGCAGGGCTGGGATAGGGCTTACCTGTTTTTGTCCTTTCCCTTCTCCATACTTGCCACTACAAGTGGTACCAGGTTGACTGCAATAGGATCTTCTATCTCATTATCCAGTGCGAACCTGTATTCTGTAGGCACAATACATTCACTGAAAATAGAAATGGGAGAAAATTGCTATAGATAATATGGCTTGGGAACATGTATAATGAGGAGACTTATTCAAACCATGAAATTAACCAGTTTTAAAAGTCAAGAAATTCATCATTGTAACAGTCGATTCAATTAACACCCCTCCCTTTTTTCATCAACTGGCGTCAGAATGACGTCATTTTTTACACAAAGATATCAATCTATAGTCCCCTTTTAAATTCTCCAATCGTAGACCTAACAAGAGGCCCAAGGGCCTGGCGCTCAGCTGAAATACATGGGTTAATGCAGGGGTACATGTTTATTGATATTTCATTCAACCATGAGAATGCGGCCTCTTGAGGTCTACAGCCAATGGCTTAAAATGGCAATTGGCAAAGTTGGTGTTAGTGTTAATTTTGGGAAAGTGTTGTAGTTCTTGAGCAGCCCTGAGAATGCATCATTTCCACAAACAAGGCTGTCTACCCTAAGATTACGCCTAATGTTCGTGTTGATCATAGCGTCATTCTGAAATATTGTCTTGTTGCTACATATAAGCCCCAAAATTTTTACAAAATTAACACCAAGACCAACTTTGAAGTCACGCAATGTGTCATAAATGGCTCCAGACTGATTTCACTGTCACAAGCCACACTCGCCAGACACTTTCCTTTATAGACACCTTTGCAAACACCATCATATCCAGCAAATACATTGTTTGGGGTTCTAACATTACCATGTACTAGTAATGTGACTAACATTACTACGTACTAGTAATGTGAACTGATTGGGGGTTGCAGAGAGGGCTTGTTTTGGTTTTTGTTACAATATTGAAACTGTTGATAGGTTCTTAAGCGCTGTTAAGAGGTTTGAATGAGTGGGAAGTCAGTCATTGAGACAAGATTTTATAAAAGAACTAGTTTTATTCAATATTGTGAAAAAGTTAAAAATGGTGATATCCTGGCCAGCAGGCAATTACAGTATGTACATAAATGATTGCAGTCAAAAGAAAAATAAACGGATTTAAGAACACAGGGCTCTTGGCATGTGAGTTGGACTAGAAATTGTTGAATTTGCATACTGTAACCCGGAAAATATTTGCGGCTGGTTATTTTCGCGGATTTGTAAAAAATCAATGAAAAACTTATATTTTGCGCTGATAAATTTTGCGAACACGAGATTGCTCTTCAGTTAACAAGAAAGAAAGATTATATTTCGCGCTGGTTATTTTTGCAGATTACTACCATGCGCAAAATCAGCAAAATTAAACAGCTCGCGAAAATTTCCAGGGTTACAGTAATTACATGTAGCAGAAAATTTTGTTAAAACTGTGGTTGCTTAAATTTTGAGATGATCTATTTATACATGAACACAATATAGGATACGTAAAATAAACTTAGAACATAATGAAACAATATACATATGTAGGTACATTATGACCAAAATTACAAACAATTACAAATATCTAGATTTTGCATCTGGTTATGCATGCGTATGAATTCATAATCATGTACATGTATGTGTTCATACGCATGTGTAACTTAATGGATCATAAGGACGTATTTGCGTCACAGTCCTTAGGAAAACATTAACATAACTTTGTATGTGATGAAATTAGTACAAGAATTAACAGAAATTACAATGTTTATATGCAAGATCATGTTATCTCTCCTGGGATAAAACTTCTGAAATGATCCCTATATCTATGAACATAAAGGATGCATAAAATAAACTTAGAACATAGAAAATAATACCTTCTTAAGAAGTATAAACAAACAATTACAAATGTCTACATTTTGTATCTGGTTAATATGCATGAGTATTAATGCATTCATAATCATACACGTATTTGTCTTATTTATTTGCATTTGTAAGAGTATACATAATGTGGATGTTTTTGCGGCACGGTCTTTAGACAATGTTAGAAGGGTACTGAAAATGAACATTTATGTAACTTAGTATGCAATCAAATCAGTATAAGATTTGTAAGAAATTACAATGTTTCATGATAATAAAAGGCTAAACACAATAGACTTTCAATTAGGAACATTCTGCTTGTATTCAAATTATAACTAAATAAATGCTTTTCGTTTCCAAAACTGAATGAAATTACTGCACAACCCGAAGGGCGCTTTTAGTGCTGGTTTACATATCATGTCAAACTGTGGTGCACCATTTTCTGGGAGGCTTTACCATAGGCCTGGATCATGTGCATTTGAAAATGAATTATGCAGTTTGACGAATTGGGTTCAAAATTTTAGAACAAGTCTGTCCACATTGTATGTTACTGATGGGATAGTTTCTAAATTCAAAATGAATTCCTCAATGTCGTCAGTCGTGACATCATTAGTTATGACTAGTCCCTCTTTCAGCAGAAAGTCAATCATGATCTGGTCTAGACCTGTGACAGCGATTCTTTCCTTGTCCTCTGCCATTAAGAGCAATTTTACCCGAATGTTTTGTGTTAACATTTTGGTTAACTGGCGCATGTCACAATTTCCACACTTTGTGGTGTGGTGGTCGGTTGTTGGCACAACATGTTTACAAGACAAGCATGCCTTTCTCATTGTTACAGAAACTTGCTGAACTGTGGCATTCTTCACTGTTGTGTTGGTGTCATCGAGATGTTGTTCCTCAATTATATCTTGTGATATATCAATCACCGTTATGTCAGTATGAACTTTGATAGCAGTTTCCGGGGTGGTTGTTAATGAGTTTTGGTCATTTGGTCATTTGGTCACTATTTCGAGTTTTGGTCGAAATAGTATACGGACAATTCACTGAACTGGTAGGTTTTTTCATTTTCAACCATAGGTATCAACTTTTCCCATAATGTTAACTTGGCACATCCGGTGTCATCTGCAACAAGTATGACTTTTGCATTTAGGCTTTGTCCTCGAACATCTTTGAGGCAGGTGTCTTCAAGTACTTTCACCACCTTCGCTGTGATGTTGAGCTGAAATATAATGACAATTAGTTGTTAGACATGAATGATGCCAAAGTGTCACAGGGTCATTTTGTTGGTAAGAGAAATGTTGTTCTTTATAGTTGTTGTGAGTGGAATGCTTTATTGCCTATCTGATTATAGTACATGTATGTGTGATGCATGATGGCATCTGAATTTATTTCAAGAATACACATACACTGAACATTGTGCAATGTATTCTATAGTGGGAATTAGGAGTCTGAAAGGTTGGTGTTTCATGTTGAAACTGTTGCTCTAAGTGGGAAATGGTTCTTGTCATGTTTAGCACTTCTAGTTTTCCAGTACGTAGATTATGCAGGAGGTGCTCTTCATCTTGATCAAGTACTTCACTATAAGTAGTACTAGCCTACATGTGGTATTGAGAAGTTATTAATTCATATATTGATTGGGTAATACATTAACTCAGCACCTACCCTTTGAGAAATCCTTTGGTTGTTCAGGGAGTTGAGCTTGATAGTGGGTGTGACTTTAACTTTCGGGGCTTTTGGTTTAAAGTTTAGAGGTTGCGTTTCAATAGACATTCTTGTTTGGTAGGTCACTTTTAAGTCATTTACTGAATCGTCTTTAAAACCTTTTGTAAGGGCAGCATCCCTCAGTTTGACTGGGCTTCTGCAAATGAAAGGAAAATGATGTAGACTTTATGTTATTGACATTAGAATGAGATTTGTAAGCACAAGTTAAAGCTATTGAATACTTGCTAACTTCCAAGTATTTGGGAGGTAAGCAATGGAGAATAATTTTTGGAGTTTGCCTGGAGAAATGTCCATAGTCAGGTTGCAAATCTAAAACAGTGGAGATAACATGGTGAATAATCAAATTGTTCCATGTCTATATATTAAGGACACCCTTGGGACTGGCAAATGGTGTCCTTAATTGAGAGGTGTCCTGATCACGGAGGTCAAATTCAATGGAAATGACCAATTTGGGACCAAAAGCAGTGTCCTTTATAGAGAGGTGTCCGCTAAGGGAGGTTCCACTGTATATGCATGCATGAAGAGAAGAATTAGCAAGGGTTAGGGTTGTATGTCGTCTAAACATAGGTAGGTGGACTTCACACAATACTAGTGCCTATAGCCAACCCTTAAATATGCAGGTGTACTTGGTAACAAGGTACCATATAGCACTTTATATCTATAGACTTCACAATGATGACACAGACATCAGCGTGTTCTTGTATGTCGTCTAAACATAGGTAGGTGGACTTCACACAATACTAAATGACAATGAGGTAGCCTACCATAAAGCAGGATGTCCTAGATATGCAGGTGTACTTGATTATAAGGTACCATGGAGCAGGTTATCTCAATGGACTTGACAATGATGACAGAGAGTTCGTGCAATTATCGCCAAATATTTTAATGGACAGGAGATGCAAAATAACGTTACAACGTAAATGGCGATAATATGCACCTTCAGCAGCAGGGTGTCCTCAATATCCAGGTGTAGGCCTAGGCCTATTCACAATGAATTCCACCAATACTACGCCACTAGTCACCCATTACACAGCTACTACCACATCAGAACCGTATGTACGTATAGCTACATACACGGCATGCACACCGCCAGCAGCCAGCCACACTGAGAAATCATTCATGCATTGGCCATCCGATGCGTTATTTCACGACCACTTCTCTGTCAAAATTCTCAAAAACAGGAGTACATTGCAATGACAATAACACTGCCACTTAGTCATGTACACTACAGTTACAATCAGTGCAACAATTTCGAGAAATCTTTGTTTACACTGTGTCCCTAACCATGAAAGCATAATGTCGTTTTGGCCGAAGTGCACCCGGCCCGCCATCTTCTCGGATTGCAACGACCTCATTCTAACGATGAAATTTCCACTTTAGCCGAGAAAATCTTACGGGATCGCAAGCCAAAAATTACAGCATATTGCTACGTAACGAATCTATGAGATTCATACTACAATATTACATTTCAAATAACAGTTCTCATGGCCAATGACAGTAAGAACATCAAGGGAAATATAGCGATATAAAACCCTCTTACCTTCACACAGCTGACCATGCTGCCAGATAACGGCGTGAGCTGGCGTCGTGCCAATGCGGCACTACTTTCCTTCAATGTGCGCTCCCAAGCTGTTATTTCGTGCAGAAAATGACAATAGAAACACACCAAATAGCTTTAGATCATTTATCGTTTATTACTAACACAATAACACGCATCTTACTCGAACGTACTGAAAGACCTATATCTTCTACCTGGGCTCACCTACCACATATCAATCCGCTTCCTCTGCACAATCCGGGAAAAGTTCAGAATTTAGACAGGTTTCCAAATTCGAACAGTTCAACGTTAAATTATAGAAACTACATCGCATTTCCGAACGTGTCCAATTTCTGACATTTCCCGACGTTTACGTCACTGGAATTTCTGAGGGAATGCCTCGAACCGCGAAATTCAAAACAGCTGGCAATGTGCCAACTTACACTTTTGCCCAATTACTGCCAACTGGTCACATAAATCAAAATAAATCTATTTTATATCAAAACCTGATTGTTATGCAGACCTCTTCAACTTTTTTTCAAGCTTCGAACTCCTGGCATAAAGCGACAAAAAATATTTTTGTAATTTACGCTTTTTGCCCCCTGGTGGGCTGAATTAGAGTCAAACCGGGCTAAATTTTTCTGTCAGCAGCATTTCAAAGGCTATTCTTCCCACTTGTTAAATTTGAAGTGCCTAGGCCTTACGGTTACAAAATGCCCAAAATGTCCACAGATGGATGGATGGATGGATGGCAGGAAGGACAGACGCCACTCGAATAGCTATTTGACTAGCTCTGCTGACTTTCGTCAGCTGAGCTAAAAACACTTACGGAGGATTTGTGCCTCGGATCATGTCGACAATGTAATGCGTCTCAAAATCT
Organism: Lineus longissimus; assembly: GCF_910592395.1. Classification (NCBI taxonomy): domain Eukaryota; kingdom Metazoa; phylum Nemertea; class Pilidiophora; order Heteronemertea; family Lineidae; genus Lineus; species Lineus longissimus. Next base: position 4,403,801 of record NC_088314.1, read on the forward strand.
TCAATTGCCCAATTTCCAATCCATGACTGTAACACAAATGAAAGAGTTTACTTTTTTTAGCATTTAGCATTTTGACAACTCTGATACAGTATTGTCAGGAGGCACATTTGAGGGAGCCGCATTAGAGAGGAATACTGGCCAAAAAATAGTTGCTTGACCAACAGTAGCCTGACCAAACAGTAGCCTGACCAAAAGGCTATGGGGCTCTGTAACGAAACTCTCTACGTCCGCCATTTTTGTACCAAAAAAGGCATGACTGTCTAGTGTACATCTCAAAAACTCCCAACACAGAAGAAGAAGGAGCCGTGGGGGTCTTGTGGCTAAGGTCTTCGATATCTACATTCACCTACCTCTACTTTTGGATTAAGAGACCCCTCCTGCATAATGAGAGAAAGTTCATCCAGGAAAAGTGCATGCACCTCGGGCATCTTAGCACAGCTAGCCTGGGCTAGCTTCAGCAAGTTGATCACTTGGGTGTATGCTTCTTCATTGATAGACTGCTCTCCATCAGCATCTGACTCATCTATAGAGGATTCAGGTCTGAAATAATTATATTCATATCTTTCAAGATTTGATAAAAATTATTCAATCACTCCAATGATATTGAGTTTTTACATTACTCTTTTCACAGTATTATCTACCGTCTCAAAGTGCTTTACAATCGCAAACATATTACTCAGTCTATCAAGGAACTTTCCTGGAGAACCAAGGGCAGCCACAATCTAACACACGCAAGGACATTTCAGGCCAGTTGAGAGTTACAAAGTGGCACTGGCCACTGACGCTCAAACATTCTGCCACCGCACTCCCCTGTTTCTCGAGTAAGACAAATACTGGTGGGGAAGAACACAAAATTATTATACATTAAGTTTGAGACGAATGTGCCTTTACCTGACGCGAGCTAAACTCTTGACCACCATGATCGTACCAATAACACCCATTCGCTTGTACCTGGTGGCCAAAAAGATGAAGATGGCAAAAATCTGAATTCCAACATTCGACATTTTATCAGTAATTCTTTAAACAGTCTAGTGCAATTTTTGAAGATCTTCCCTGATTCTTCCGTTCAATGACATCAGTTGAAGAACTATAACACTGCATCTCATTACAGAAGTGGCAATCCACATTTACTGGGGGATGTCAGGTTGCATGTTGCTATTAAGCACTCTTTTTTGTTCACCTCACCATTCCAACAAAAAAAGGCACTGGAATATAACTTGGGGCACAAGTTTTGTCTGTTCCTATTGAGCCGTCCACCACTAGCCAGAAAGCAGACGCCACTGTCTAATGTTGAGACGAGGAGCAACAAACTTTCTGAAGTAGAAGGGTAATCATGCTTTAGTTCACTTACTTTGGATTGATATTAGAGAGCTGTTTTCTTAAAATGATGAACATGTCATCCTGAAGTAAAAAGGGTTGAGGCTGGTGAAAACATTCAATGTCAGAGGGCATTACCCTAAATGTATGAGCAGTCTGCTTCCAAATCAGCTTTTATATAATTGATTTTTACGAATTTCGTATGATTTAGGCCTGTTTCTTGGTGGATCTTGTATGCGATTTTCATGAAACATCTTCTGAAAGGAACAAATGAAATATCTGAGATCTTTCAGTATGTATGAGCTAGTTTACCTGTAGAATGCCTCCCTCCTCTTGGTTCCTGAAGCCAAGTATACTCAATGTTGAATAAAGCTTTCTTATCTGAGATAGGGTAAGGTTATCCATGTAGTCAAGAAAACCCTAGAAAACAAGAACGATTACCACTACACTTACCGGTATATTATGATACTTACTACAGAGTGATATAATGTACAAACGAAAAGCAGTTTACATTTGTTCCCCACCCTTATCCAGAAACCAAAGTGTGCACTTTCTGTGCAAGACTTGGCCATGTTCATCTCTCCAATACCACTGGCCAAAACAGGACAAGTGACAACTCATACTATCAAGGATCCAATCCAAACACAAAAAAATCAGCTACATGTATGAAGTTACCTTTACAAACACTGCAAATGGGTGCATCTTCTCAAACTGTGACTCTACAAGATCAGCCAAGATATCGATCGAGGAGTCCGTCTCTCCCGGGTTACGGCGACCGATGTGGGTTACCAGATTACCGATAATCTCCTGGAAATAAGAATGCTACGATAAAATACGGTCCAGTCCAGTTTCTTTGTCAAACCAATCTCATCAGTGCTTAAACTGAACAGTCTCTGAGATGCCAATACTGACTGTTTTCAATTTGGATCAGTCGATCCTGCAGAAATCACCCAATTCCTTCCTCCCCACAAGGCAGTCCCACCCCTGTTAGCCTGTTAGAATCACAATAATAAAATGATCATAATAAAATGTCCAATGACAATCTGTTCTTACCTGTCTGCAATATGCATCAAACGAGATGAAAGCATGTTTGTACATGGCACAGGCAAAACCTCGCACAATACATTCAGGAGATCGCAGAAGAGCTTCGGCTATAGAAAGGATGGAGGCAAAGTGTTCTCGTAAGATCTGCAAACAAAATTGACACAATTAATGAGATTTTTAATAGATCTTCTACAAAATGACTGCCTAGTCGAAGAATTTAAATTTCCTTAGCATGAATAATGAAATGTTAACAGTTTCAATACTTGTTTGATAAAAAATCTTTGAACGAATTCTGAAGTCTCTGTATAAAATCAGGACACGGGAAACAACTGTTTCGTGAGTTGATTGATGTTCACAGTCAGATTGGATATTTGAACCTGCCTTGATCACAGTCAGATTGGATATTTGAACCTGTCTTGATCAGATATTTAAAATCAAACATCCACTTTATAAAGGGATGTCTCACCTGTGAATAGGAGTTGAAAGCAGCCTGCAAGAGCACCTCAGTGAACAGTCCTGACCTGACTTTATTTCGGAAGAGTGGCTCGATCACCTTTGTCCTCTGAGCAAACGAGTGGAGAATCAGAAGTGCAAATACATCGATCACTTGGTGGCCTCCTGCTGTGTTGACCTCTGTGATCACCTTGAACCAAACAATACGAATTAAACCTTGTCTGGCAGAAAACATTTCAAGTTTTTGACCAAACCAAGTTTTTAAGTGGATAACTAGGTCAGCAGATGATACTACATGCAAATTTATCTAGTCAAGCTTCCAAGTGCCATTCCCACAGGAGAAATCCCATGAGTTTCAAGGTGCACACCTACTGAAAGGATTGCAAATATGCATTGTTTCACCTTGGTCTGGAGAAAAACTGGTGTAATCCGTGCATGTTTTCTGTGCTTCTCCACAAAATAGCATAGAAAGACTCTGTGGTCTTGAAGACAGAGACTAACCTTGATCCAAGCATCCGCAACACTTTTCTGGAACCTGATTGACGATTTTATGGCGTCAAGAGTCAATGCCTCAATCGATCTATTCTCCTTCCCAACCGCCCCACGAGAAGCCCTCGCGCCTGCTGGGGTCGACGAGGAACTGGGGAAAAAACTTGGGGAGAAATCAAGGTTCTTTCTCAAACCAGTTATCACCTGAAAGAAATAATCAACAAATCAGAAAATTAACTCAGACTTTTTGGGCATCATGGTACATATCATCAAGCAAAATGTGGGATTGCAGCTTTTTTATGGTCTTATCACAGAAAATGGATATTATTGTTAGTGTAAGCCTAAAATATTTGTGGCAGAACAAACAAGTGCACGGAATTGCAAGACTAGAGTGCAAATCTTGAATAAATGAACACTGGTACATAGGCCAGTATCAACAGCATGCAACAACTGCCATGCAGTCAACTTGGAATACTCTGGACTGATACTTTCATCTGGGGCATCTTGGTTGTTGACCGACTGCATCAGGAACTTGACAGCTACTGGTAACGCATCTTGATCAATTGAGGGCAGGCTCTGGAGGACAGATGTACGCACTTCAGCCAGGACGTCAGATTTGAGGTATAAATTAGATAAAGCATCGAGGATAGGCACTGTCAGCTCACTGTTCTCACTCAATAAGTTCCTGGAAATAATGGGAAAGATGACACAGAATTATTGAGTAGCAGGTGGGAAATGAGGTAGCAGTAAAGTAGGCCTATTTGGGGCAACTATGATAATGACCTAAAACTTGGTAAATTCCCCCTTCCTCTGAACTCTGTTACTTGTCAATGGTCATGTTAGCATCAAATATGCCCTGATCAAGTTATAAATTATTCAAGACTGGTCCCTCCTTTGGTTTCTGGGGCAAGAGCTATTCTGGGAGCAGCTTTAGAGCAACCTTCAAGTTTCACTGAGAAAATACCATCAGAATGTTACTTACTTCAACTGCGTGCCAACATCAGCATGGTCTTTGTCCTCGACGATCTCAGGAAGGCACCCGATGATTTCTCTCTGCACCTCCAGCGATGTCACCTCAACCATCTCAAAGATTTTGGTCACCAGATCCTGCAGAGTATAACAGATACTGAAGATTAGTCAGAGACAGTTCTTTGAATGGGACAGGAGCTATGGCGCCTGTTTAAGTGACCAATATCTGCCGTAATGAAACCTTGTCTTCTTTGAATCAATCGACTTCCCAATATGCATTGCTTATTTTCACCTGGGTATGCAACAATGCAGTAGCCTAATGACAATCAGCGTCAAGAAGCATACAGCCGTAGTTTTGGCAGGTACCCCCCTATCAACATTCAGTTCTTAATTCACGAATTCTTCAATACGTGTCACGATGTTACATACCTGAGAATTTACTACGTTACCTAACCACCTCAGTTGATTCATGACCAGATGTGACATACTGATGTTCGTACAATCCCCTTGGCTGAATATAGCACTGAAATGAAGACAAACATCAAACAATTTTCTTCTTTTATGAATGCAAGAATAAATGATATTATATGATACTGTCCTTGTTAAAAGCCAAGAAATCTACAGAACGTTTTCAAGGCACTGCAAACCACTATATTTTCTTCGATCCAAACTTTTACGTAAATATTTTTCCCAGAGTTTACGCAAATTTCTGCAAACAGATTGATTCTCAAATGTTAAGTAAACTGTTTTGTACTTACTCTTCATCCTTGTCTGTCTCGACAAGTTTTTCAAGGAGGATGTTGATCAGTTTAGGTTGCAATTCATCCAGGCCCAGCAACAATCTGATCAGACTGTCCTGCTGACGACCATGGGCACTGCAAGGAAATAAAGAGTAACTTAGAGGAAAATATAACTTATAATTTTGTCCAGGTTCTTTTACGTTTTATCTTATTCTTGCCACTGCAGTACTCCTTATGGAATTATTGAAGAAAAAGTGGCAATCAGTACTGCTTGACAAAATCCACGACCAAACACAGGATATACTGATGTGTTGTCAGTCCTTCTCCTGGTATCAAAGAAATAGACCATGCTTACCTGGCCTCACATTCTACAGAAGTTACCATGGACATCAAACTCCACTTGAACCTGAAGAAAATAACGAGATGAATACGTTTTGCGATCTTTTTTGAAGGGACTTCATTGAAAGATTTCATTTGGACATTTGCCCATAACATCCAGATGGCTCGAGCAATTAGCTTTAAATCTGTCTGACTCATAGTTCCTTATAAGTCCAGTACCAAAGGGTAGCCAATATAAAAAAAGGTGTTTATTTATAGACTTTAGCAGAGAGAGCTGGAGTTGCAAGAGAGGTGCTGTCACAGGCAGCTTAGGACCTCACTGTCTGGAGAGATGTTATTATGCAGATGACATGGACATGTCAAGTTAGGAGAGAGTGAGTGGAGCGACTTTAGGAACCCTGCTCTTATTTGCACATCTACCTACCTAACAGGGCTATCAATATGCTTCTGTAAGCCTTCCATGAACTCCTCCACAACTTCTTCATAGTCAATTTCTTTCTTGAGTGCCGAGCTGACTTTCCTTTGGAACACAGCTTGACTCGCACCTGAAATATAAAGTTCTAGATGTCAATCACTCCTCATCATCACTACTCACCTTAATGGCAATACTATTAATTTGGAACAACATATGGAAAATTGACCACTTTTGTCTAATTTTGCTGCTTTTCGCGTGGTTGCATTCATAACTGAAGTTCATCATTTGATGAGAAAATAAATGTTTCATGTCAATGTCATTGAAAAATCCAACCCATGGCCACATACTTATTTCATTGGGTCTGTTCCCAGCTTTCAAGATGACACCTGCTTCTTTTATGACAGTTCCAAATGTAGAATTGTCCACGAGCGCTATGTCACCTCCTCCAGTAGGCCTAGCATCCTTCTTCTTCTTGCTCTGAGCACCTGAAGAAGAACGTTTCATAAGAAGATCTATCAAAGTCATCTTTTGTACATAATTTTACAACATTCATTTCATTTTCAACTTCATACCTGTCTTAACCATTCCATCCCCTGATTTTCTTTTCATAACTGGCATTCTTGACTCTTTCTCCTATTTTCCTTTCCTGCAAGAGTAACATTTGCATGTTAGTGCAAGTCAAGTGTAACTGACATGTGCGGTACGGTATTTATGGCACATCCTGCACAACCTGACTTTCTGAACAAGTGTCTTCTTTCATGTCTTTCCTACTATCACCATCAGTATTATCTATTTATTGACTTTGATGAAAATATTGTTGGTCATGAAACATCTAGCCCTAGGTCCCCTAGGCCCCTAGGCCCCTAGGCCTAGGCACTTTTTGTCTTTGAGCAAGGCACTTAACCCTAGTACGTGTACTTGCTTCTCTCCACCAAGGTCGAGTAAATGGGTACCTAGCTATCAGGTTGGCACACTATAAATGTTAGTCCTGAACGTTGTATAGCTCGAGCTCAGACCTGTAATACTCCCAGAGAGTAGAGCTTGAACTACGAATGTACAGGCCAATAGCTAGGGGTAAGAATGTGAAGCGCTTTGAGCGACCGAAAATAGTTTGAGTTGGATTTAGCGCCATATAACCTAATTATTATTAGTACAATAACGTGATACAGGTGTCACTACCGGGTGGCCATCATACACATGCGCGAATGACTCGACCTCATAAATGTCATATCGGGCAAAAAGATTTTACCTCAAATTTTGCCCAGTTCTTGAAGTTATGCGTCAAAATTGTTGTTTTCTTAGAATCACCGATGCATTGATGTATAGGATCGGAGAATGTATTAAATTAGATGAAAAACTGTGAGATAGCGTGAGTTTTATGACTTCATTTTCTTCACTTGACATGAACAATGGTGCCTTGGACTGGTGGAATCCAGGTCCAGGGTGGCCCAAAAAACATCCAGATAAAATTTGACAATGAACAGTAATTTCTTTGAAATATCCCTTAATTTAAGTTTATCTGCTCTTTCAGATCAAGTGACTGTGACAAAATGGTATAAGTCCTAGACATGATGACATCAATCCAAAGTTGGAAATGTGGCCTGTTCGTGACTGCCATCATCCTGCTCTTGATTAGGGGAGGAATTGCTTTTCCTGATGCAACAAGCCCGGAATTCAAACAAAGCATAAAAGATGAAAGTCTTTCTTCTTGGGAGAAATTTTCTGAATTTTTCCATAGTATTTTTAAGAAACCTGTTTTCGATTTCCACAACAGGGACAGGCGTTCGAGCCCTCGGCTTGATGTTAACCAGAAAAATGTCTCGGGTGGGTATAAAGCTGTTGGAATTAGTAATCATACAGAGGTCATCGATGCTTCAGGGCAGAACAATGATAGTGACATCAATCCAAAACCTGAACATAAACCTTTTGTTGTTTTTGGTGTCCATAGCGTAAACGCTACAGCTCCTGCAGCTGGTACTGAACTCGCTACCACGACGACTCTGCTGACTAGTCCGACGAATAGTGCCACAGTTTTAACAGAACCTGTGGTGCCTAGAGGAAACTCTAACGTAATTAATGAAGAACCAATGATTCCCCCTAATTCCTCCAAAATAGCAGAACTCGTGACCATGCAACGAACCCCAACATCGCCTAATGTAGTCTCAACTCGGAAGACACTTGCAATTAAGTTTACTACTCGAGTTCCTTCAGTTGACATCACTACAGAACAGGACAATACTGTTACTGAGTCACAGACTAGCCTAGAAGCTGAAGTAGCAGGAAAGCCTGAACCAACCGATAATCCAAGGTCTGAAAATGAAGTCAAACCTGAGCCTAAATCTTTGGGTAGCAGTCCGGAGCCAACAGCTGCAAAGGGAGCAGAACCAAAGCCTACCTCTACAATGGGAGCTGACCCAGAACCTAGCTCTGCAGCTGAAGCTGAACCCGAAGTGTTTGCGGCGACTCGGAAACCATTTGTTGAGCCAGTGCCTGTTTGGTATGAAGCAAAATTGGCATGGGGTCCCGCATGGGAGTTCCACATATATTTCGTTGGATTGGCTTTTGCAATTTTGGCTGTTTACTCCGTTGTGAGCATTTTACGACTGTGGCAAAAGAAGCAACTGTTAAGTCAGGGATTCTTCATTGCCGTCAATGTCGTACTTGCTATGATGGGAATATTCAGAGCTGTATATTTCTTGATTGATGGTTACAACTCGCACGAGGTATTCTCACCAGACGCTGTGGACTACTTCGTATACACTATAGGGTTCCCATTCCTAACTTCGGCATTTTGCATTTTATTCTTGGCACTGTTGCAGACAACTAAGGTACAGTTTATGTCACCACGAATTCAGAGCAGCCGTATCTTGGCAGTTGTTATTTCGGCCCACTTGATCTTGTCTGTTACAACAGATGCTGTCGTGGGAAGTATAGCATCCGCTCGCGCATTGATGTTTGTCTGTCAGTTAGTGTCAGTCATGTGGGGAATCTTATTGTTTGCTGGTTATTTCTACATCTTCAAAACTCTGTATTCTGCTGCTTTAAGACGACAGAAAGATCTCCTGAAACTGAGCCTTGGTAAATTGAGACTGCCTGGAATCAAGCCGATTCATAAACCACCCCGTCTGACACTTGGTCTCGGAGTTAAAGTCACTTTAGTGACAGCAATTACAGGTTTATTATACGCTGCGTTACAAATGTATGCCATGATTGGTGTTTATGGTGTGTTCTCAAAATCTATACCCGCTCCATGGCCATGGTGGTGTTTCAAATTTTCTTTGAGGATCCTGGAATTAGTGATGTGCTTTCTGATGAGTTACGTAGCCACGCAACCTTTTCGTTATCAGAAGCGTCCTAATCGCACAGTATGTGATTGCTTCTGCTGGGCGCCATGTCATGCTATCTGTGAGGGACAGGAATACGAGACGAAAGAAGATAGCATTTATTGGAATGAGATTCATGGTGTTTCTGTCAGCTACAGCCAGGAACTTGATCCTGGTGATCCGTCCCAAGTAACTGCCGCCAAATATATGGGATCTCCGGATGAGTCTATACCGCTAAGCAGTGAGGAAGAAGTAGCTTTACAGAAGTCAAGGTCAAATACAATCGATTCTGATTATGGGGACTTAGACTTGGGGAGTGGACCGATAGTCCTCAATCCACATGTTCTGTATCAGAGGAATCCTGAGCTTCTGTCTTTGAGGGAAGGGAGTCATAATGAAACAAAATTGGAAAATGAAACGAAATTGGATGAGCAAAGCCCAATCAAAATGCCACATTCCGTTAATTTGGAGGACAATCTGAATGGTGAGACTGATAATACGAAATTTGCATCTCAACAAAATGAAAATGTGCAGGAACAAAAAGCTGATACTCCAAATCGAAAAGTAGCGAACAGACCGTCTAGTTTGAAAGCATTTTTACCAAGATCGCCAATGAAAGGCAACTTTCCTTTTCTGCATTCAAAAGCAGAACAAGCTGGTTACAGTAACCTTGACAATAAAATTGACCCTAAGAAAGCTGCCCCTGTGAAACGGAGTGTAAGCGATGCAGCATCTTCGGTGAGAACAAAGAGTCACCAGGGCTCAAACTATCTGTCTCTGTCTGACCTTGAAGTTCATTCTGGTGTCCTTGACACTGCAGAGTGCAAAAGTCAAGGTCAGGAAATGATCCCAAAGAGTCCAACTATACTGGAGGAGTCGGAGGAAGGAAAGACAGATCAAAAAGGAAATATCAATGTTTGAAATGTAATCAGTTTTCATTTTGACATATCTTTTATTCAATTATCCCATAGCCTAGCTTTGATGAGTGTATTATAGGAATGTTGCAAAGGCTTGCTTTTATTACTGCATTTACCGGTAACTCTTTTACTCACCTAGACATTTTCACAGGAAAACAATGCTTGCTCTTTTTAACGATTTACCATCAGATAATTTCTGGTGTAGTCTTAAAAATCATGTTATTGTCTCTTTTAATGTTGTGATAATTCATGTGATCCTATAGTCATGATGATTGATACATGTAAAATAGTTACTGCATTGATGTTTTTGTATAAAAAATTTGATATTTTTTATTTTTACTGAGTTAAGTGCATTTTTCACAAATTAAAAAAAAGTTATTTGTTGTTGTTTGGGTAATGTATAAACTGCTTTAGGGGGTGCTAGTAGTTGTTAAAAAACTGCCGTGAATTTGAAAAACTATTTGTAGCACTAGGATCACTTAAAGATTTTTGCTTCTTGGAAATTGGAAAAAGGTGCCTTTACGAATTAATTTAGAAAGTCATGCACACATCTAGATGTCCTGTGAATTTTATAGGCAGATTATAATTTTGTTTGTTGTTGTCGCTGAGCACTATAGATAATTGTAAGTGCTACATTGTACTTATGATCTCTTTCCTTATATTAGTCCTGCCATATTCCTGTGATCTACATTCTAAATGATATTTCCTGCCATTCTGTTTTATTAAAATTACTGATTGGAATCATGCATGTTTAGGCAATGTCTGTAGGGCAATAATAAAGTGGTCCTATCCCAACTTAGCCTTCAAAAGACTGATTTGGGATGAATAAAAATTGTATCCAGGTGCCCCACAGAAACTCTCTCCATGCAACAAGCACATTGTAAGGGTACTTTGTAATGAGTTTCCATCACAGCTTACCACTATTGAGAGTCGTCGAGACATATTATTGAAGGAACAGGAGAGCCATCAGTAATTCTGACACCTTCAAAGTATGTCATATATTTTTCACAGCTGCTGTATTGATTTTATCTTTATATCACTTTTTATGATTGTATGTAAAATATGAAGAGAGTCGTCACTAAACAAGATATGCGACAGGCATCAGACCTTTTGGTGATAACTGTGTCTTATTTCACTATGAAACTCTTCATTCCTCCTAGAAAGCTATCCTGGTACTACAAGTATGTTGTCATTTGTTGTGTCGTAGTTACCAAAAGGGTCTCCACCTTGGATGTCTTTTCGCCAGGGGAAATTTTTGTCCCTTTTTTATAGGCATTGTGCATGTTGGCATAGTCTTGGTATCACAGAGCTTGTTGGACATCGTCATCTTTGTACTTGTTACTTTCTCACAATCAAAGTAAATAAAATATTTTCTGTTACTAATTTTCCTTTTGTCAGTTTTATTGTTCCTTCCACAATCGAATGAAAATGGACTTTTCCTGAGTAATCCTGGCTCCTGTAACTGGTTGGGGGCTACTGCTTACACCCAACCAATCTGGCCAGTCTAGCTGTATAGCTCTACCCTGTCCATCATTTAAATGAACATATGGGCATGAGAGATCCTTTATCATCAAAATCACACCGTACTGTAGCCCAGCTTGCAGCTGAAAACCCCTCCCATAATCAACAAACAAAATCTGTTTCTTTGCACAGTTCGTAATTTCCTGTCACTACCTTCAGGTTTGCAGTGAACCTGATCTATGTTCATCACATAAAATCAATGAGCAATCAATACTCCACGCAACCTCTAGGAAGATTTATTGACAGATAATTGTCTCTCAAATGTCCATCCAGGCACGCAATGTTTCTCTTGAAAATATTGAGTTACGAGCTGAGCGTCAACTAGGAGATCATTGGCTCTATACCCAATATTGGGCAATTGTCCAACCTTTCTCTGCAGTCGGTGTGTAATCAATTGGATAACAGACCACTTGTGACACCATCAACTGATTTTCTGTGCTCTCCATGTTGGGTACAAATCTGGACCTCTGATGTATACTGTCACCAAGACATATACCTGGTATATATAACCACAGGATGATATCTCCAGGTTGTGTTGCCCAACAGCTGGAGAAGATATTCTTGCATGTATTGGGGACAGGTGTAGCAAGGAAGGATTTCCATCTGAGAGGAGACTGTCCTCATTTTAGGCCAGGCGTCTTTAGGAACTGGAGGAGAACACCGAATGTGTTGTGCTCTTTGCATTGCACTATACATGTATCATGGACTTGGGAGAGGAGTGTCATAGATTAATGTGACTAGGTTTTACTCCAAGACACACGTGGAAGTGTCATGGGATATAGCATATATGATAACAGATTTATGCACAAATAAATGGACGGGAGGCATCCCCACCAGGGTTGAGGCTATCTTATTAGGGATCGAAGCCAATGATGTGACTGAGAGGGACATAAAGCTGGGAACTCAATCCAAAGTTATGACACCCAAGGTTGTGACTGGCGGGAAAATATACTAAGATTGAGACTGGCACGGCCATCAAGCCATGACTCTCAACCAAAGGTTGGGACTGACAGGGACATAAAGCTAGGATATCAATCCAGGCTGTGACTGCATTTATAGAGGCTTCAAGCTGGATCGAAGTTTCAAAACAAGGATGTGCAACTGTCTTTCGGTCACATCCAGCTCAAAAACAGGACAATCTTGCTTAGCAAGAGGGATACACTCAGGGCACCAAACGTTGCCACGAGACAGCCTTTAGCATTTTCAATTCAACACCCTCCATGATGAAACTGTATCGCACAGTGCACCATTAACTCACGATACGAGATTATCCTGGAGCGTCTTTTTCTGCAACAGCCGAGGTTGTGCCACCATCGCCTATCGATTTGTCAACCAGTATCGATTCCTCAGCATGTTATATAAATGCAGGACCACCGAATTATGAATTACAGGGAACACTGTGAGAAACATACTGGGAGATTCCAACGATTCTTTTCCACAACAGCAGAGCAGTGATTGAAATCCATATACCGGCTACAGGCCACAATGGAATTGAGGGGCGGAAGGAACGCAAAGAGTGACTACAACATCCAACTGCAATCCCGGCTCACCGCAATTTTCAATGCAAAACAAAATCTTAAAAATCAAAAATATAGACTCAAAAGTTTTATTCAGCATCATATAAAGCACAAGACATGGAATGGTCCTTCTTCCGGTCAAAATATTACAACAATCTTACATTACAGCAATTTACTAATGTCAGGACACACGATTTTCTCAGCACGGTTTTTGGAGGACGGTAATCAAAAGAGTGTATCAAGTTTTGATATGGTAAATTCCTGGATATAGCATTGTAAAACAATGATATAGATGATTTAGCGTATTCAACGCCAAAGTACCGTGTGGTTCTTGAAAGTGCTGAGCAATAAACACTTTTCAGTAGAGAGAATTCTGTTCGACACATTGACCACAACAATAACACCAACCGTCAATACTCAAAATAAGAAAATTAAAAAAGAAAAGCTTAAGTGTCGGGCCATAACTAGAGTTTGTGATTACAGATGCTTGCTATTCTTAATAACAAAGAAACTACCTCTTTCGGTACGATTACGATAGAAAAACTCAATAAGCAATTGATAATTCATCCAATTCAGTCTTGATTATACATGTATTTATTTGTTAAAAAGCCCCTACAAATCTTTGTAGGATATTATAAATCAGGAATCACAAGCTGCACTGTCTTCTCCACTTGGCATTTCATTAAAGAGAACCGTACAAATGATTTGTACCTGCTTTAACCAGAGTTTTTAAATTTCAAAGACATTGACTAAGCACTGAAAAACCTACTTGACAGGAACTTACAGCTAAAACAGCGATGAAAAGCTGTACGAATTTACCACACTAAGCTCCCAGACCTTGTTGATTCTTTGATTGGTTCTATTCAGGCAAAGATTCCCCTTTTAGAAATGATCAAGACAGACAATTTACAATGCAGCATGTCTGATTATTTACAATACAGAGAGGATAGCTTCCATCTTCTGGAGGATATCATCCTTCTTGTTTTCATTGCTTGCCTCATTCTCCAAATATTGAGACTTGTTCAATTTGCCAGCGACGAGCTTTTCAGCGAAGGTAACAGCCTGGTTGACTTGGTCACGATACAGCAGGTCGAGCTTCTGGATCTCGGCAATCTGGAGGAAAGAAGTTAGAAGCTCATTTTACAACTATCAGATGAAACGCAGACGACCTACTTAAACTCGAGAGTGAGTTAGAACCTTTCTTTAGAATCGAATAAGGGTGCAAGATTTCATACCTTCTCTCCAACATCGGCATTGTCTGCTTTCAATTTAGCCTGCAGGGCGCCAATCTGCTGTGTGAGATTCTTGTGGTCTGCATCGATCTTCTTACGGTTGGCATGGAAGCTTGTTGTGTCCTTGTTTGCCTTGTACTTGTTGATGGCATCAGCATAGCTCTGATAGAGAGCACTGCGTTTGTCATGGGTGCTCTGAACTTGCTCAACAGAACTTGTAACACGCATACGAGTCTCACTGACCTCATCCTGAAAGAAAAGTAATCTAAAATCTTTAAATCACAAACTTTTTTTAACATTTTCATGCAGGCACTATTACAAAAACACAATCAGATTGGCTATTCAAAGTATACTTCGATTTCAACTCCAAAAGGTTTTATCCAACTTTAGAACCGAGAACCCATACCAATGAAATAATTCCATTTCTCACCTGTGATCACACTAATGCCAACTGGCGTGGTGAAGCAAGGGTTTTACCCACTCAGCTAATGCAGCTTCCCCAACAAGTTTGAGATTATAACCTTACCTTAGTGATCGAGAAATCAAGCCTGACATAGATTATGACAGCAAAGAAGAGCAGGTAAAAAGCTGTGATAACAAGGAAAGGTTCCTGGAGAAGCATGTATTTCTGGAATGTGTAGTTCAGCTGGAAATAAGGAGGAACACATAAATTGACATGATCTAAACAACAAGTGAACAAAATAATCAATACCAATCATCAACAAGGTGCTCTATAAGAGCTTGCTATGTCTACGATATCTAGCCGTCAGTGTGTCATCCTATAATTGATTATATGAGCTACTTTAAGACATACAAATGTTATACAGACTGTGAACACTCCATTAGTAATAAGTCCCGACAGCTGAACCGGTGCGAAATAGAATCACACATGTATATGCTTTTATAATTAGCTGTAGAAGTCACTTTTCATGAATGAGAGACAACTGGCGTACCTTGATGTCCTGAATGTGTCCTTCAACCAAGTTCTTCTTGGTTGCAGTGACGACGGGGCGTCCAACGGTATCCAGGTAAGTGAAATGAAGCTCATCTTTTCCTCGCTCTGTTGGGAAGGGCGTCTTAAACTCCATATTTCTGCAATCAAAGTAAGATTTTCTTAAACTCGATGGTCTGACATTTCATTTTGTGGTGTCTTCTAAAGAAAGTTGAAGTTTGGTCATGAAAGTCATAAAATCATTTTTCAAAAAGCGTAAGGTTTACAATTACAGTATGTCCAATCAACAGAGGATCATTAAGTAATATTTCAGGGATAAAATGTTTACTTACTTGCAGCCTTCTGGAAGAATGACTTTCAGGGTAAACTCATCCACGACCATATCGTCATACACATGGTCAACAAACCTCATCTTCAACAGGTAATTGTCACCTGAAAAGAAACAAATTCCTCCAACAAGTTAAATGGAAGTCTCCTCTCTCTGACAAGCAGAATTGTCTTCTCAATGCTAGAATTCAAATGTTTCAGTAATGAGACGACAAATAGTTGAAAAAACACTAGAGTCTTTCAGACTCTCATACCCATAGTAATTTTAGCTTCATGAAAAATGTGGTCTTTGAAACTGAAGACGGTTGCTCCTGTAGTCGGATTCAAACAATTCTGAAAGCTTGGAAAGAGCTCAAAAGTAAAAAATAACAGGAATCAGGAATTGACACTAAATGAAAGAACTCACCATTGTTGTAAAGATATTCATAACTAGGGACGTTGTATCCAATGTAGTAGTGTGTTTTCCAGCCTCCGAACAGCGGAAACCTTGGCCTGAATTCAACTTCGACAGAATCGACAAGTTCCTTCAGGTTACTGGTAGAAATGTTGCCAATCTCATCACGGTAGTACACATCACGGGCAGATGACGGCAAAATAGTCTGGGAATAGAAGCAAATATGTTTTTAAAATGTGGTCCAACAAATCACTATTTGTTTCCATTTTGCATGCATTTTTAATTCCTCAGCCAATCAGATCAAGGTTCAGAATCAAGTTGCTCAGTTGGTAACTTGTAAGAGATAACGTTCAAGACTAAGGTCTAACTGATCAGTCTCAAGAAGCCAAGTCTACATGGCCTACTCATTAACACTTGACCAGACTACCCAGTATCAGTCTCATACAATCACTGCCAAGTCATTTTTGCAGTTGTTACATACCCTTTGCAGTTGTTACATACCCTATTTCTCTGGTAGGAATAAACTTACTTTAAAAGATTTGATTGATGATGCACCATCCTGGTTTCTCTGATAGTCATATCGTGAGAAGGATCCCTTCAGCTTGGCACCGGAATGATACATGTCAATGGTTTCCTCGACAGCGATGTTACCCCAGTGAGATACCTCAATCACACGAGTCATCTTGGTTATTGTCAAGAATGGAGTGTTGTTCTCATAATGCACCACCATTTCACCCTGCAAATTGTCGTTTAAATGCAGTTATTGTAGTGAATGAGCAAGAAGAAGGGTTTAAACCTCACTTCAAAAACTATAACAGGCACCAAAAATTCAAATGTACTTTTTTCAAGTTGATTTCCAGATTCTATGAAATTTTCCATACCTCAACAAAGCTATCCTTATTCTCGTACGGTCCATACGAGATGATGCTGTCAGTCAACGAAACTGGCTTTGTCTTGGTATAATTCTCAATGGTACTAGATGCAAGGTTAACTTTTGTAGTTTGGCTGTTGGTCTTGTACGGCGAGAAGAAGTACAGGTTACCACTGAACTGGACAAACTGTTTCTCAGCTTGGCTAATCTGTGAGGGGTACGGACGCTGGGTGTGAGTGAAGACAGCCTCAACGTCAACTGTGACAGATTTGCCAGCCTGGAGACTAGAGTATAGCTGAATCCTCCAGAACTGCTTTCCCCTATTAAACAAAGAAGGTTTAGAATGTTACTCTAGCTGCTCGAGATCACACTTTTGTTTTTCAACTACTTTTACAGCACAACGATACCCACAACAGAGACTGTTTGAATTTTATGCTTATTACCCATTGCCATTTATTTGACCTTCCATTGCGTAGCATAATACTTACAACTGATTGGCAACAGAAGTCTGGATGACTTTCAACTTTTCTTCTTCCTCTTTATCCTGAAAGTGAAATTGACGATAGTAATAACGGTTGTCTCAATAAAATCAAAACTGGAAAACCAAGCGACGCGTCAGCGATTCTGATGCATCGTCCTGAACTCGTACAGAAGAGAAAGTTAGCAAATGATGAGATTGAGATGCAGCAGTGGTCACGATAGTTGGAACCGGAGTTAAGTTGTGTCAATTTGTTGAAACCTTTATACGACTACTCAAGTTCTCATGCCATGCCAAGCCCCAGGCGCGGCCAAGGCAGGCACGACTATTAACGTCACGACGTCGAAGGTGACGCCACAAAACACGACTCAAAACAAACGACTGGACTGGACTCGTTTAAGCGTAGATAGGACAAGAGGCTGCCTGTGACCTTACCGTGGCACTCAATGTTGCCAGATTTCCTGCCAATGACGGATCGACCACGAAGAGGAAGGACTTCACTGCAGTGTTCCCATTATTTTTCAGGGTAATTGAAGAGGTTGTTTTTGCTAGATGACTGCTCAAGTCCACCGTTCTTTCAACCTTTGTATTTATCAAATTAGCGTCAATTGTATCTTGATTTGCGACGCAACATGATGCTAACAACACCAAGAATAGGGACCCAATGAAATAAAGGCGATCCATATTTCAATTTTGCAAGATTAGGATAGATTGTACGGCAAAATTAGCCGGTAATCAGCATAAAAATTGGCGACCGGAAGAAGAGGTCTCCCTGGCCTCGTTTTCAATACGGCCGCGTTGGCACTTTTATTTTCTCGGTAAATTTTAGAATCTCCCAGTCCACTTAATTTGTTTCATCGATATCCATGTGTCTAATGTAAACAATTGTTTTTCTGTTGGTCTATTCGGATTAAGTTAGCACAAAAGATGGCGCTCGCGCAGAGGTCAGCAGCAATGGTCTTCGGTTCTTAAGTCCTCCCTAATAGTAATAGGTGGCAGCATAGACATTTGACCTGCAACGCACCTGAAACGTATGGGGTCAACACCATGGGAGTAATGCCGCGAGAATTTGCACTGCATATAAAGATATGGGTCCTACTATAATCGTAGGTTGGAATAAGGAAAAGCTGTGACCGGCGACGGTCGTCAGTACCATTTTTGGGGTTCATGGAATAACTCGTCTCCCGTTTTCCCCCTAAAGAGGGGGAAAATTTCCACCCTAATATGGGTATTTTTTTTATTTTAAGTAATCGCGTAGTTCCATTCTCCACCCTTTTTTGTATAGACAGAAACAAAGCGTGCTATTCTTGGATCTGAAACTAAATTTATATAACATAATGGCAATGGAAAGTGACAGGGCGTGGTAGTAACCGGTCTTTAGACACCGAAGGTATACCGGGGGTTACCCTATATATATAAATAATTGCGCATTTGAACGATGCGGCGGACGTATTTGGAGACAAAAAAAATGTTTGATGACCAAAAATTAGGGAGGACGTGCGGCCGGTGCGCCCCCTTGGATCCGCGCCTGGCCACAACCAGACCTGATGATACAGCATCGGCCTATGCTGTCACAACCAGACCTGATAGACAGGAGATGCTGCCGGCACAACCAGACCTGATGAGATTGCAGAGACTGTCACAACCAGACCTGGCATGATAACAAATGCTGTTAAGCCCAGAGCCAAGGGCAGCACGAGCAGATCCACAACTACCTGATAATCCATCTCAAATCAGACCAATGAACGAGCTGAACCTGTAATGTCAGACCAGGCCAATAGGAAGGATAGAGGCCTTAGGCCATGGGAATGATTAATCGGGTTTACTGTCCGAGAGATTTAAAAAGATGATGAGACTTTTTCATTTTTTACAATTCATTATCGGTTTACAGCCCGATTTACTGGTCAAAACACGTGATTCGGCAAGTTCCAGTAAATTGAAATCGGGTCAGTCACCAACCCGTATGAGGCATTAAAAAAATGTCATTATCATGGTGAAGCCTCTATACCCTATCAATTCTTTGAAAAAAATTGAAGTAAGTTAACGCTCTGGACCCTTGCGGGAGGTGGACGGTAAACGGGATCAATAATTCCCATGGCCGAATTTGGTCTTCACTTGTCACAATCACATTTCGTCCTTGATCTACATATACCGTCTTGTCACAATCGCCTCCTTGCTATCCAAGGGACGACGGAAATTCGATATGGTGGCAGTTTTGCAGTAGATAACATTTAAATGCTGTAAAGCATTTGTTAGTGCAGGTTTGAACAGTTTGACTGCAGAAGACAAGCCAGTTTGGGGTTCCTTTTTGCACATCACAGGGAGAAGATGGGATTCTTGATGTTCAGGTTGGTGCGAGCAACTTGATCGGAAGCATTTCATGATTTCTGGCTTTAGGCCTGGTTAATCCATATGATGCTCTAGTTCATATGTCACCACAGATGACGAACAAAACAAACTCACAACAGCGTACTACATTTTATAGGAAATAAATGCCAGGTTATTTATTTGCGTATTCCCTAAAACATAAAATTCCGTGCCTGAAAATCGACCACAACTTTAGAAATCAACAAGACATATTTTTTAATCAAGTTTCAAAGGTGGCCCAGGAAGGACACAGAAATATTATTCTTCACTGTAGCAGCTTGGGTTGAACTGAAGATACATGTAAATCGGATCTAGTTGTGAAAAAAACAATCAATACACATGCATTACCAAAATTTCAAACTAAATAATCATTTCTGGTGGGTTTCATTTCGAGTAAAATATCATTGCTAAATATACACTGATAAGACCTCCCCTCATAGCAAAATGAAGTATTTACAAATTTTGGACCTAAGGCCGAGGTTACATCAAGTCACTTTGTCGTGCGTCAGGCAGCTTTTTTAGTTTTTTACTTCCCAATGCGGACAAAGACATACTGTGAAGAGGCCATTTACCCAGTTAAAGGGCGCCTGTACAAAAGCTTTTTATTACATGCAATAGGCCTATGCGAAACAGCTGACGCCAAAAAAACGGCTAATTGCATCTACACAGTCTCATGAGACCTGAAGAGGCATATGTGACCCGCCATGATGAAACAAGTCGCATGTCGCTCCGAGCTTGACAGGTTGAGGCGGACTGGTTGTTCATTTCACTGTTGTCTGCCTTGTGTGACATCAGAGAACATCAATTTCTTCTATTATGTTCTGGTGTCATTTTAGGCTCATCTTCTGTGCAACATGCAACTCATTTTATCGTGCTGGGTCACGTATATCAATCTCAGAAATTCCGAAGGAAACTCATTTTATTGCCCTCGACAAGGCATACTATACTTTAAAGGGACAACATAGGCAGCAGCAAGGCAGGCAAGATAAAGTTACACAAAGCCGCCAATAGGGGTCTCTCACATATGACAGTAGGCCAAATGAATCGCACTTGTACGAGAGATATATTCAGTGCCAAGTCTGACATGACCAGGGGCCTTTGCTGCATAAACTAGTTACTTGAAGATGGCCATATTAGCCCTCCTCCTGCCTATAGTCCCCCTTTAAACTGTGCAGTATCGGTTTCATTTTTTAAATTTATTGCGAACACTACCTTGAATAACATGAACATGTCAACTCAAATGCATAAAACCTAACTTTTGGCAGCAAACACGATATTTAATCTACTGCAAAATAAAAATTAGCAAATTCGTAACTTTCATATTATAAATACTGGTTCGTTAAGCATCTATTTTTTGTCTCAAATAACAAAATATTTTCAAGCATACAAACATTATTATAAAGACTGTTTATCTACAATCATCATATATTAAATTTTCTGGACATAAGCCCAAAGAGATTTCTTTCTATACCAAATGCTTTTTAACTCAAATGGCATCACATGAAAGGTTAACCTTCGATCAGCACAGCTCTTTGGTGGCAAAGTTTGTATTTCTCTGGAAAACCACAACTAATTGTTCCATTAATTTTGCATTAGGGGACATCTTTATCTTAAATTTTTAGAGATGTTTTTCTAAAATTATCTGGGTATTTAGTGTTGCAGCTGGAAGAAATCTGAAAAGGCAGGGTAGAATGGGGCTCAGTCAGAAAAAGGCAGGGTACAGCACCCTGCTTTAAATGGAAATGCATTGACTGCAGGGCACTAAAGAGAAAATTCTGGAAAAGGCAGGGTGCTGTGCCCTGCCAGAGTTTAGCCGACACACTAGTATTTGAGAGCACATTCAGCCAACAATATAGACAAACATCAGTTCTTCACACAGCAGCTAAGGCAACAAAAACACAGGGAAAAGATTAACAAATCTCGAATTGGTTTGTGGTAGTGGTTTAACCCATTCACAGGTGCTGCCATGGATAGACTTCGAATTTTTCAGAGTAACATTGGAAGTCATACTTGATTCTGGTGCCATCTGACTTCTGTGACCAAACAAATGTCAACTTTTGGAGGTCTTTAGTGAGACGATGAATTCTGTAACTCTGATCTGCTTGGCGCTAATGACATTACTGGAATGGGTATGGAAGCATTTAGCATTGGAGAGTCATTCACAACAAGTATCCGAGACGAAGTACTGTCATTAGATCCAAGGTAAACACTCTGTCCCTGTGGTACAGGGCTAACAGGACGGTGCTGTGTGTTTATCAATGCATTCGGTCGATTATTAGGACTTGCTGCAGGAACAATGCCGGGCACTGAGATCGTCCTCACTGAACTCGTACTAAGACCAGTTTTATGAGTTTGCGTCCAAGCAACTCCATCACTTGTACTCGAAACACCTTCCATTTTACTCAATATATCAAGCGAGAAACCTGCATTTTGTAATTGTTCAGAATTTTTTCCTCCAACAGCAAATGGAGCCTGCCCCTGGAGAGGCAACTTTAGAACACTCAGTCCCTGCTGTGGTGGCACTTTTTTGGGAGCAACACTTTTTGTTTGACCACGGCCACGTCCTTGGCCTGCAACACTAGGTCTAGGATTTGCAGATGGCCTTGGACAATCTTGACGATTGATTTGGTTCATCGTAGTAGCGGATGTTGTGCCTGTCCCCCGAACCACCTGGTCCATGAGAGTTCGACTGTTGGCTACTAGGGATGCCATCTGCTGAGGGGAGTAAGAACTGCTAGAACTTAACTGTGAATGTAACTGATCTATTGGTAGTTTTTCTGATAATGTTTTAGCAAGCACCGACAACACTGGTTCTCTGTCCTTCTTGCTGTAAGTCATGCGTCTTTCATTTTTCCTCCGATAATCTGAATCTGAATCACTGTCACTCAAAACTATGATTTCTTGATTTTTCGGTTGCACATTTGCATGAGAAGTCCTATTCTGAAACATGGCACTGTCATGGATTCCCTTATTAGGCACTGGTACATAGCGCTGCTGATTCTGCAATGCTTGGCGCATGAGAAGCTGATTAGAGGGAATTGTCTTCATACCAGGTATTTGCCCTTGTGTCGCAGTGTTATTTGCCGTTGAGCTATGTGTTTGCACAGCCATGTTCGATACCGTGGTAGGCTTGATACCAGCAATTTGTGCTGCCTGTAATACCGCATTGGCAGCGTACTGTTGGCTAGCAACACTCCTGGCTATGAGAACTTGCCCATCTTGGCCTGCTGCCTTCACCACAGCATTTTGCAACATACTGCGTATTCTTGCATCCACATTGCTGAACTGCGCATTTGCAGCACGCTGCTGAACCAAAGATTGCTGATTTTGTACCTGATGCAACATATCCTTAACCGTCTGCACTCTAGGACCAGTTCCTGGACTGGACTGATTTTTTGGAGACACTGGGTGATTAACATTTACTGACTGCGATGTCCGTTGAACCACTTTAGATGACACTGTTTGTTTCCAAATATGGTTCACTATATCAGATTCCGAGTTCATGTCTGTGACTGGATATGATCCAGCATATGCGATACCCACACCTTGCTGCTTTGGATTCCGTCCAGCACTCACAGGAACATTTCCATTTCTACTCGGCATTATAGCTGAACCACTCACTGGCGACTGAACCCAAGAAATATTAGATGAGTGAGTTGGTGTTACAGGCAATGGCTGTGGTGCTATTGTTATCGATCGACCGGCTTGTTGAGTTTGTGCAACACAGGTTGGTAGAGTCTGTGTGATGCTAACTGGTCGATTCGCAGCAATGTTCATCGACTGTATTTGTGCAGCAGACAATGGTACAGACAAGAGGCGAGTCTGAGGAACAGTTACAGGCTGCGGATTTACAACAGCGAAGGGCTGCGAATGGGCCACACTCATAGGAGGAGATTGCACAGTTGACATGCATGAAGCGAGATTCTGTATTTGGGCAGCATCGAAGTTAGCTGTACTTTGAGTTTGTGGAACATTCATTGCAACAACAGGCCGGGTCGGAGTAATACTAGGTGAAGCCTGGGTTAGAGTCACAACAGAATTTCCTGTGGCCACAGATTGCGAGATTAGGCTGCTTGAACTCGTAACTTCTCCCTCATCCGGCGAAGGTGTTCGAACCAATGGCTGAATTCCAACAATACGCTGACCTTGACCAAGGTTATAACGACTGTAGTTTTTTGAGTTCCAAATTTTATAGACTCTTCCTCCAGATGCGGTGTAAGTGACAGTCTGCCCAGCCGGAGATTTCAGCAGAACAATCTGCTGTTGAGCACCCTGACCTTGGAGAGCAACAAACTGAGTCCCCTCTGTAGTTGGACTAGGAGTGTCAGTACGATATGAAAGATTTGACGAGTTTTGATATACAGGGGCAATGGCACCATTCGAATCAGCGACTTGAACGACCCTCTCTCCAATACTCCTAGTGGGAGTCGTAACATTTGACGAGTTTTGATATACAGAGGCAACGACACCGCTCGAATCAGCTGATTGAACCACTCTCTGTCCAACAATACCAGCAGGAGCTGCAACAACTGGTTTTCTAAGGACAGACGAGGCCATTGTAACTACCGGGTGTCCAACTGAGTATGGCATGTCAACAGAGCCAGATTTGTCTGATCTGACCTCTTGGGGGGAAAGAAGCGTTGCAACCAAAGGGGTTTCTACACTCGTGCCTAAGCAAGTAGTAGGAGTTGGCACACTGAACTCATCAATCAGAGGAACGTATGGCACAACTGGAGGTGATAAAACCTGACCCTGATCAGCAGTGATCATCTGTTGCGTTGGTTTCCATGCATTTTGTAAAATCTTTGGCCGTCGTTTAGAACTATCCAATTTCTGAAAAGCTGATGTTGCCCGACTGACCATTACGCTGTCATTCACATTTTGTTTGGAACTCTCTGATGTTTTTACAGGTCTGGCAGTGCTCCATTTAGCCCTTGGATTAACATCCTCCTCTGGACACATTATTTTGTCACTGCTGTTCGACAGCTCCAAAGCCATTCCAGCTGGGACACACCCGCTAGAAAGGTGATTCCATCCACCAACCGCGCCCAATTCTACACCAGATGGCAGGAGTTTTTTAATTTTTTCAGCTTTATCTACACCGGCACTGGCATTATCAGTCTTTCTCCGTCTTTGTTGCACTTTCTTAACTGCTATAACAGAGGGGGAAACCACAGCCGCAGATACAGCAACAGATATTGCCACAACACTTTCAGGTCTTTTTATTTCAACAGCCGTTGGTGCAGCTTTGACAACATCTTCAGGCTCTACAAAGTGGACTGGAGGCAGCTTGGGCTCATCAGCTTCCTTTTTAACCTCCATAGGTTCTTGTTTGACAACACCACTACCGAACATACTTAGACACCGGTCACGCAGCTCGTCCCATGGTAACTCCGGGTTCAAGGTATCATCTCTCAAACGATCACAGATGCACAGGAGATCAAATAACAGTTTTTTATTGACACCAGGAACTACAACTCCGTGGAAATCATCCTCAATTTCCGTCTCTGGATCAGATTCTGCAGTACTAGACTCAGACTCATCAGTACAATACTCCTCATACTTGACAATTTTTCTTCTTCGCCCACGACCATGCTTTTCTGACCCTGAATCATCGTCAGAACCTTTGCGTTTCTCACTGCTCCTAGTTCGGCTGGATATATACTTTGACGATGCATTTCTCTTTTGACGACATGATCCTTCCCTTCCAGCTTGTTCATCTTCGTCCTTCACAGACTCAATCTCGGTGGCGCTCGAACAATCCTCCGTGACATTCTCAATAGAAGTAGAACTTTCAGTTACTTCTTCGACCTCATTCGTGGAAGGACTCTCATCAGTTTTCCCACCAGCACTAGTAGGCGTTTGTTCTCCAGGGGTTTCCGACCCTGCCATGATATTATTTTTACTCGAATTTTGCATTAACCACTGTTCAAAGCTGGCAGAAAAGCTCCCAGAGTTAGCACCCCCATGCGTAACAGTCTTTACTTCACCAGAAACAATTTCAGGGGCGTCCTCCACATCATCCCTCTGAAACACTGCGCAAGTGCCGTCAATCGGTTCATCGTCATCAACATCAATTTTAATGTCAGTTCTAACACCACCCCCAGTGGCCAAATTGTCTACACCATTCCGAGAGTCAACATTGCTCTCATCGGCAGTGTCAACAGTAATGTTTTTGCCATCACACTGACACACAATTTTCACTGAGGGATCAATTATGTTTTCTACTCTGTCCACCACCTGGATGGCATCAACTGACTTTCCTTCACAACCCAGGAGTTTTTCAGTTTTTGGCGAACAACACCCATGCTTTTTACACATGGGTAAACACTCCAGTTCATCATCCAAACCATTGGTGCTGCTGCTCTCATCTAATTTTTCCTTACAGGTCAAATCATCATTGATACCTCCATTCATGGTCAATGGTGAATCTGTGCTTTTTATGAATGTTTCTCCACTCGATGACGACTTCTGATTTGGCTGATCTAATATTCCAACAGCCGTCTCATCAGCAGTGTCTGGTTTCTTTTCCGTATGGTTATGTTGTTCTGTTTGCATAGGTTCATTCCCATGTTCTTTTTGAGAACTAGAATTGTCAGAGGGGTCACTTTTAACTAATGTCTTATCCGAGTCTGGTTCAGGCACTTTGTCAGTGTTTGGGTCAGGTTCTTTCAAAGATTTCGAAGCACCTTCTGATTGTTCAGCACTGGCTTTCACCTCCTTGGCATCTTTCCCCCCCTTGTCAGAGTCGACATCAGCTGTAATAATCGTGGAGGCAGATTCATCTGTCTCTGCATCACTGTCGGCATCCCTGCTCAAAACGTTGTGCAGCAAATCCACAAATTTGAACAACTCCTCTGATGGATCGAGAGAAAATGCTGTCAAAGTCAACAGCTGTCGAAGTTTCTTATGCTGCCGATACATTCCCGACAACAGATGGCATATGTGTATCAATGAGATTCGCAAGCCGCTTGGATTGAATTCAGCACCACCACTCTTGTAGAAGAGGAACTGCACTGCATCAGCTTTACAGGCTTGGACCAGGAATTCTGTGCACAGCTCAAGGAATTTGTCATCATACTGAAAAGTGGACAAGAAGAACCTTGTTTACAACTCAATCAATTTTTAAGTGCACTGTATCATACCCTCTTGCACCTGACCATCAGCAAATTAGTGGCTAGCAAATCAAATTTGACAATGCTTTTCAGTTTTGTCATTGAGAGAAAGGCAGCTATATACAAGAAGCCATGAGACATACATGTTGCCAAGTTATGACGCATTGAAAGCTGAAAGGTTATCAGCCTAGTTTTAGTGATCGAGTGAAAATTATTACCTTGTCAAAAAGTACTTCAGCAAAGAAAGTCATCTGCAGAGAATTTCGGGCCAATTTTGACATCTTTAGTACGCTCTGTATGAACGTTTCACGGTCTGGATCTTTCTCGAATTGCAGCTCAGCCCAGATTTTTAGGAGGCTCTGAAAGAAACAAATAAAGCAAGTTAAGGGCTACTCATGGAATTAAACTCGGTACGCCCTTGTGGCAATGCTGAGCTTGACCTTTGCTCCAGACTGCCATTTGCAGTGATTGCTTGATCTCAAATGCAAACGATCTCCTCGACTTTTGAGCAGTTCTCTGCTTTGAGAGACAGTACTAATTGCCTGAGCTGCTGACCTAGAATTCTACCTTTCCCTTGACAAAAATGTGTAAATCATATTAAATCTGGCACAGAAAGTACATGAGTTTCGCTATGATTTTAGATACTCACCTTTGTACAGCAGTAGTAGGAAGGCCTAAAGAGATCTTGTCCCAAGAATGTCTGTGCCAGGATTAATGCATCTTCTTTATACTCAGGCTGGTTTCTAACACAGTTGATGATGTCCACAGCAGTATGGCATGCAACCTTGGCACACTGAAATAGAAACAGACCTTTGAATGAGATTAGGAGATCCAGGGGGGTTGGTGGTGACACACAGAGTTTGACTTATTTCGTCTCACAATCTGCTCCTGTACTATGGCAAAAAATAATGTCCTCAACCATGTTTTTTTAATTCTATGTGAAGAAAACCATTTGAAACAATTCTTAGAAAGACAATTTCTTGGAGTAAATTACAAACTAAAACTAACCTTTTTGTGGAATTGATCCTTCATGCCCTGCTTTAGAAGCAAAACCAAATGCTTCTGAAGTATATCAACATCTTGCTGGAATATCTTGAGTCTAACCATCCATGAGGAGAGATTCAATGCATACTCGTCACACTTGCCGTCCATCAGCAGGGAAAGTCTCAGCCGCAATATGTCATGTGGGAGCGAATGCAGGTAGGCACCAACTGAAAGGGAAAAACTATTGATTCAAGATTTAACTCAACAAACAAGGCCCTGGAGCCACAAGAGTTCAATAAGACATCCATTAGGCAATGTTAGGAAGTGTAACTACCAATAGGCCCTTCTGACCTTGGTTGAACCGTTTGTTGCCTCAACTGAAGCGTCAAAGGCCCTTCTGACCTCGGTTGAACCGTTTGTTTTCTCACCCCAAGAGTTCAAAGAGAGAGAACACTGCACCTACCTTCAGCTTCATCGACGTCCTCATCTCCAACCATGATTTTAATCAACGTAGGCTCACTCCACTTGTTCTTGATCAAGTCATTCAGTAATGAAATCTCCTTGTGACCAAACTCCACCATCTTTGCCTCGCATTTCACCAAACCAGCTTGGAAGCTTTCCCGGACAGGGTCATCACTAGGGAGGTTCTCCCACTCCATGGAGAGGATAACACGGGCGCATGTCCTGAAATTCATTGCAAGTGTGATATACATGTATTGTTATTCAGACCAATTGTAATTTGCAAGCACAAAATAAACAGTAGAGACAGAGAATGATGGAAGTGAGGCTTCCTGCAGAACTTCAAGTACCACCGTTTCAATCAGAACAACACAAGTTCAAAACACTTGAATACCAGGTGAAAAAGTCTGTCTGTTTATAGGAGAATACCACAGACATACACTATGACATGCACAGAGCTTGCAAAAGGAAGTTGATAATTCGACTATTTCAGGGAGCGAAGGTGACTATGACTTGTGAAACCACATTTTTTTCAGTCAAAAGAGGGCATGAGGTTGCTTGCCTTCATCACAGGAGGGAAATGTCTGTGCTCACTTGACTAACTAAATATCTGAGTTGATGGCAAACATACTCACAAGAATAGTATATGAAACAACTCTTGGACTTCACCACATTCTTTTAAATACTGTCGATTTGAGGCCAGGTTTTCCCAGGCCAACTCAAGGCCTGAGATCTTGTCACCAACATCCTGACACTCTTCCTCAAGGAACTTGTTCAAGCGCTGAAAATAATCACATCACAATATCAGATAAAGTCAAACAAAACTGCAGTACCTATTCAGTTGCCGAATTCCGCTACGGAGACCATAGTGCTGAGGATCTTTTAAGAACTTCTTAGGCAGTTCTGTGATCTTTCAGTTATTTGCTATGGAAATTCACCAATGGCAATGCATCAATCACACCAAAACAAATCAAATGCGCACACTAAAGAGTCAGAACACTTCAGAAGGCCTAAACTGACTTCCTCACACCCGTCTCCGGTGGTCGTTTGAAGCCAAATTGAACCGCAATATTGGCTAAACGAACAAAAGAACATTTGGTACACGCACCTCGCAGTGTTATGTTTACTGCTGGTTTGTTGTGGTTTTCAACGGCTTCCACCGATTTGACATTGACTGGTCTGGTGCGAGGAAAACTAATGCAGAGAGTGCAATGCCACTTTGCACTGACTGCCGCGGCTGGCCGTTGTTACTGTTGGGCCCTGCCCTTGGCGGGGCCTTCCTTGGGACCACGACCATACCGTGCCTAGAGCAAAGACATCTGCGGTACACACCGTCGATATAAAAATGAGCACAGAGGCATCATTAACAGCCTGTACAAGAAGAAAAAATGCACACCTTTTTTCTTTGTAAATGCACTGAAGACACAGCACAACAGACAAGTCAAATGCTATGTTGATCAGCGCCATTTTGGATTTACATGATGACAAGAACCGGTTTGAAAGACGATTTTAAAACGCGAATTGCACGCTCCTCACCTCCCAAAATCGAACGCAGAAAATTTTGGTCTCTTCTTCATCTTTAACTTTTCTCACTTTACCGCCTATTAACTTCAGGTTTTTCACTAATTCGCAAATGCACATGGTAAACATTATTCTTGTGCATGTCGTCCATACAAGGCCGAGTCGACCGAAATTAGTCCAGGCGGCGGTGCATCATATAATTAAGGTTCGCTTATGATAGGAATCAAAAGCAAACTAGCCACATTATCATTTATATCATGACATTTTAAGTCATATGTGAGTGCCTTCCATGTTATGTATTCTTTAAGATCAGATGTTTTTAACTTGGAAAATGAAAGTTGGTCACAGCAAACTTCACCGCCTGACAAGCGCTGAAACCGTAGTTTTACAAACTGCCGATAGATGTCAGCACCTCACGGTCTGTTTTGGTAAGGCACGTGCGACAGTTTTGATGGGAATCAAAAGCAAACTAGCCACATCCCTTAGGCCTTGCAAGATCTCTGACAAAGGTTAGTACCATTGACATTGTTATGTTCATCATGAAGGAAGTCTTTTTGCAGGAGACACGTCAGCCTGTTTAGGTACACCTGCACTCTTCAGGCTTGTGCAAGGGATAGTCCAACCAGACCAAGTCTCCCGACTGTGCACGTTAGTGAGCAAGCGCTGAAACCGTAGTTTTACAAACTGCCGATAGACATCAGCACCTCACGGTCTGTTTTGATGAGGCACGTGTGACAGTTTTCTAATATAATTAAGGTTAGCTTATGATGGGAATCAAAGCGAACTAGCCACATTATCATTCATATTATGACATTTTAAGTCATATGTGAGTGCCTTCCTTGTTATGTATTCTTTAAGATCAGATGTTTTTAACTTGGAAAATGAAAGTTGGTCACAGCATGGAGGTATAATACCTCCATGGTCACAGCAAACTTCACCGCCTTGACAAGCGCTGAAACCGTAGTTTTACAAACTGCCGATAGATGTCAGCACCTCACGGTCTGTTTTGATAAGGCACGTGTGACAGTTTTGATGGGAATCAAAAGCAAACTAGCCACATCCCTTACAAGATCTCTGACAAAGGTTAGTACCATTGAGATTGTTATGTTCATCACGAAGGAAGTCTTTTTGCAGGAGACACGTCAGCCTGTTTAGGTACACCTGCACTCTTCAGGCTGACTGTGCACGTTAGTAAGCAAGCGTTGAAACCGTAGTTTTACAATCTGCCGATAGATATCAGCACCTCACGGTCTGTTTTTATATCAGGCACGTGTGACAGTTTTCTAATATAATTAAGGTTAGCTTATGATAGGAATCAAAAGCAAACTAGCCACATTGTCATTTATATTATGACATTTTAAGTCATATGTGAGTGCCTTCCATATTACGTATTCTTTAAGAGCAGATCTTTTTAACTTTGATAATGAACGTTCAAGGCAAACTTCACCGCCCGACAATCGCTGAAACCGTAGTTTCACAAACTGCCGATAGATGTCAGCACCTCACGGTCTGTTTTGATAATGCACGTGTGACAGTTTTCTAATAAAATAATTAAGGTTAGCTTATGATGAGAATCAAAAGCAATCTAGCCACATTATCATTTATATTATGACATTTTAAGTCATATGTGAGTGCCTTTCATGTTATGTATTCTTTAAGATCAGATGTTTTTAACTTGGAAAATGAAAGTTGGTCACAGCTTGGAGGAACTTTCATTTTCCAAGTTAAAAACATCTGATCTTAAAGAATACATAACATGGAAGGCACTCACATATGACTTAAAATGTCATAATATAAATGATAATGTGGCTAGTTTGCTTTTGATTCCCATCATAAGCCATTAAGCGAACCTTAATTATATTAGAAAACTGTCACACGTGTCTTATCAAAACAGACCGTGAGGTGCTGACATCTATCGGCAGTTGGTAACTATATCCCCCTCCCAACCACCAACTACTCGCCATCATTGACATTGCTAGCCAACTGCTTCTTCGACTTCGGTCAACTGCCATGATCGATGGCATCATCCTAACTATATACCCCCCCCCCCCCCCCCCACCAGCACCCGAGTCTTCTCGCTCACCAGCCCTTTTAACGAAGAGCTCCCTATCAAGGCCTGAGCCATCCTCATATTATTAGAAAACTATCAAAACAGACCGTGAGGTGCTGACATCTATCGGTAGTTTGTAAAACTAGTGAAGTCTGCTGTGACCTTGGAGGAACAGCAAACTTCACCGCCTGACAAGCGCTGAAACTGTAGTTTTACAAACTGCCGATAGATGTCAGCACCTCACGGTCTGTTTTGATAAGACACGTGTGACAGTTTTCTAATATAATTAAGGTTCGCTTATGATTGGAATCAAAAGCAAACTAGCCACATTATCATTTATACTATGACATTTTAAGTCATATGTGAGTGCCTTCCTTGTTTTTAACTTGGAAAATGAAGGTTGGTACCACAGCAAACTTCACCGCCCGACAATCGCTGAAACCGTAGTTTCACAAACTGCCGATAGATGTCAGCACCTCACGGTCCGTTTTGATAAGGCACGTGTGATAGTTTTCTATTATTTCCTCTTGTAAACATAAATCCGTCCCAAGAAATTGAAGAACTAGGCCTACTTAACCTTAAGTATCTTCGGAAATCGTTTTTCATTGAAAACTCAATGACTGCGACTAGACCTTGGTGTATGCATGGAGGTATCTTAATAATACCTCCATGGTGTATGTTTCAAATTTCGAAGATGTTTTGTTATCCGACTATCGAACCCAGTCATACTCATTGCTATGGATCATGATACTGTGGTCTGTTATCGGACAGGCTTTCACGGACTTCATATAGTTGTAGTTAATGACTTGAAATCCCCAGTCGTTTATGTTTCTATCTGGCTCTAAATTATATCTCAATTATATGTCAATTAAATTTCAGAAACATACAAGTTAGTGCTAAGATGTTGACTCCAGCATTTGAAATTAGTCAAACGGATGGATTCATCACCATCATCATTCATGCAAGATTTGCAAAGGTTAGTTGAAACTCTTGTGCCTCAGGAGAGCGGACCTGTGTTGGATGTCTCTGTTGCACTAAAGAGAGTAAGCTGCCCAAGCGCTCTGTTCAATCAGTTGCAATATCAACCAAACAACACAGTAGAATAAGACCCAGTTCATCATGCATGTAAAATATGTGTGTTCTAAACTAAAAGTATTTGTTTTTGTAGGTTGCAGAGACGGAGATATTCATTCAAGATGAAGAATTCAAATTCTATTCAAAACCATATTTCTTGAGGTAAGTTGGTCACTTGAATTGATAAAGAAAATCTTGGTGGTCTAGTGTTTATTCAATGTGCTCTCAAATTACCATTAACTGTAAACCGTGTTTCCAGTTTGGGAGAAAATTACATCATACCAGTAATGTTGAAGAGGCATGAAGCTAACACTAACAGGTCCTTTAGAGTTTTGCAGCCTCCCAAATGCATGCACATTGAAGTTATATTTTTCATGATTCTTCTCACTTTCTGAAAGACTTCTCTAAAGTCGATTGTACATGTATGCCGTTTCTTTTATCTTGACCAAGTAATATTTTACTCGCACAGACTGAACCTTCCTGGAAAACTTCTCGAGGATGGACGCGAGATGGCCAGATTTGATGTGGAGACAGGAACGCTCACTGCACGCATTCCTAAACAGACACCTGGAGAACATTTTAGGGGACTTGATATGATAACGAAATTGCTGGCACCAAAGGGGAACACCAATGCAAAGGCACCTCTAATTGAAGTCTTAGGTAAGTTTTAAGAACTTTGTCCTTCACAGGCTTGTCTGAATTTCTAACAACATTAGTGATATCAGAACGCAGTTATATCTATCACTGCATTTGTAGCTCACTCTGCAATAAATATCATCTCTTATTTTCAGATTCAACTGAAGATCCATCCACTGGAGGTGGTGAGGCCTTCAGAGATGAGGAGGAGGATTTTGATGAGGACTTTGACTGGCAAATTGAGCAGATTCCCTACAGTCTAGAAAAGGACCCAATTCTCGAAGAAAGTTACAAATATGGCTTTGCAAACCTCAGGAGTGGAGTATTCCTTAGATTGCAGGTGGGGGTGAATGCGATGTTAATTCATTGAAAATTTTCAATTTGAATCAGACATTCTGCAATTACGTAAATATGTTTTTGCAGTTATTAAAAACTCTATTAATACCCTGTTTCATCAGACTCGTATGTTTTAGGAAGTTACTTGACTTCATGGGTCACTGCCATGGTAGCAAGTTCCACAAAGTATGGCTAAATAAAAAAAGTTTGTCATCCAAATATTTGATAGTACATGTATGATACATGACATGAGGCACCTCGAGGAGGGGCTCAGCAGTCCAAGAGTTTCAACTATTTTGCTATAATGTCTTTTTTCCAGGATGAATTGTATGGTGTGATTGACCTGCTGGATCCAGACAAAACACCATCTCAAGAACGTACTGAAAGAAGACTTCGAGAGGAAGCTGATAAGTTTGATGGTGAATACTACTTGTGAGTAAAAAAGCACTTGTCAAAATTTGTCAACTTAGGTTTGTCTATCACAGAGCCTGCAAGATAACAGAAACCCTTGGAGTATGGTTTGGATGATTTTAAATAACTTTCCTCCTGCAGGGCTGACCTATTTGAAGATGATGCTATCCAGGAGATTCTGAGCTATGAACCTGTTTGGGTTGATGAATACAGACGAATCAAAAGTGGAGAGAATCCAGATAAGATTGGTGAGTTTTCAGATTTTGGATTTATGGAGTTGGCAAGTTTTTTCGATATTTGGAAACGTTGCCGTTTAGTCAAATTGAATTTCTTGCTGATCTATATTGCAATATTAGTGGTTTCTTTTCAGTCACGCTTTCTGAAGATGATCATCAGAAGATGAAAGAACTGCCAAATAAAGAATATATCCTTTTCAATCGTATTTCTATTTCGGCAGAAGTAGCCCTTTTCCTGGAAGAGTGGAATTGACCACCTTTAAAGAACATATAAGTTTTGAAAAGTTAGTTTAAAGTTGGTGATGTGAGTTCTTTTGGACAACTTGGCCCTGATCAGATGTGTTGTTGTTTCCTTAACCTTTTCCACACCTCCTCGATCATGACCAACAGGCTAGTGTACTCCTTGGCCTGGTGGACATCATATATGCCTATGCCTACGACAATAGAACAACAGAAG
The DNA here is from genome assembly GCF_910592395.1 of Lineus longissimus. Classification (NCBI taxonomy): domain Eukaryota; kingdom Metazoa; phylum Nemertea; class Pilidiophora; order Heteronemertea; family Lineidae; genus Lineus; species Lineus longissimus. The sequence continues at coordinate 4,438,745 of NC_088314.1, forward strand.
GGGAGAGTAATGTGGAGTCTGCCTGGACAGTCAGGAAACTTAGTGCAACACTATCATGGCTGGAGGTAGGTAAAAATTCAATGCTTTATTTACTGCCTGCTATAGAACATTTTCTGTAGATTTGCTCGGTTTTTGAGTGTGGAGGTATTCCCAATATTATGTAGAGGTGAAAAGTGCCATTCCTCCTTGATTAGTTTTCTCCAAAGATGTATCTTAAGTGGCGGTTCCCACTTAATGCTGTGAACATCAGAGTATAAACTACAGCCTTTTTACCCACAAATCAAATCACACTTTTGCTCAATTATACAACCAAATGCTCATCATCTTTCAGACTTTCACAAACCTAAAGATGGTGCTCCATTCATGTTTCCAACGTGCCCTTTCCTACCCACTTTATCGTCATTGGAAACTGAGCAAAAAGGTGCTGAGAGATACAGTCATGATATTCTCCATCGGTGAGTGTGTCTTGTGTTTCTCCGTCTGTTATTACCAGGTCGAAAATTATATAAAATTTGGCAAGGATCAAGTCATAGGTTGGGACCAAAATCACTGTCCCTAAAGGCGAGGGTGTTCCAACACTGGAACAGAGGTGTTCACCGAGGAAAGTTCAACTGTTCAAATAAAAATTTCAATCTGATTGTTTTCCAGGTAAGAGACGTCTGCTGAAGTGTCTCTTGGAGATTCATACTTGTCTGAACACATCCGACCCGTACTACATCCTGAATGATATCTATATCACAGACTACTGTATCTGGCTCCAGGGTGTAAGGTAATGTCAGCTTCTTTCTCATAATTCTAGTAAAAGTTCCCCATACACTCGAACAGGTCAGAAAACATTGTACCCTTATTACATTCTCATTGAGTAATCTCTGTATCACAGATACTGTATCTGGTATGAGTAGTCCAACTGCAGAATCACTTACTTTGGTAGAAAGCCCTTTGAGTAGTTTTGAGATATTCTGTATTTTCCTTTTCTCTGACTTGGCCCCACACTCTGTGACTCAGATATCTAGTATTCCAATGTCTGTGGCATGGTATCTTTACAGTGTTTATCATTTCAGTGAAAAACGTCTATCATCCCTTACAAGATCTCTGACAAAGGTTAGTACCATTGAGATTGTTATGTTCATCATGAAGGAAGTCTTTTTGCAGAAGACACGTCAGCCTGTTTAGGTACACCTGCACTCTTCAGGCTTGTGCAAGGGATAGTCCAACCAGACCAAGTCTCCTGACTGTGCACGTTAGTATGTGGAGACCACAAAAAGGACCACCGAGTTCCTGCCTGTAATCCTCCTTGAATGTTCATATCAGTGTGGAAAATAGATTTTCTGTACATTGCATCATTGTCAGTCTTAAGAATCAGAATAACTTCCCACTTCTGGTATACAACAAGGCCTACTTGTTTGAATCACCCTTTTGGTCAGTTTTTGATGAATCTTGTTTTTTCAGATAAAGGTTGAAAAAGAAGATGTCGGGCTTGAGCTCATTGAGCTTGAGGAGGCAGCTCAGCTAGTTCAAGAAGACGAACGACTACAAAACGAATTAAGTGCTGGAATATCCACTGTCTGCCTTGTGGACAAAAAGACGGGAAAGCCTGGAGCAGAAAAAAGTGTCAACATTGAAAAGTGTAGTGATATCTCTGCATCCAGAGAGGAAGCAGTGTGTACAAAACTTGGTGCTCTTTTGCTTGACAATGATACTACTATTCAAGGAGAGCTCGAAAGTAAAAGCAGCGAGGCGACATTGAAGGGAGAAATTTGTGAAAGTGGTGCAGATATTTCTGGCAATAAAACTGGCATGAATTGTAGTAGTAAGGGAACTGTGACATGTAACAGAGAACTTGCCGAAGGGATCAAGCACTTTGATGTCCAAAATTTGTTACATTGTCAGAATGACGCTGGAGTTAATATGCGCGATTCAGATGATGTTTCATCTGAGGACAGCGGTAGTGATTCTAGTTCTTGTGGTTCTTGTAGTGATGATGACTCTGATGAGGATGACGACTCATCAGCTTCAGAAGAGGGACTAGCCAATGTGGTGAATTCACCAAATCTGGGCACATCAAGTGACTTGACTGCAGATTCAGAAGTTAAGCAAAGACAAATGATCACAGTGATAGATTCTTCTGAGAAACCCCAATGCGGCTCGATCTAAGCTTTTTTACGCAGGTTGGGGCCATTTAGTTCAGCTTTTGATCCGATGACCATGCATTTGCTTTCATATTGCTACTTACTTACATTGTATTATATGAGTCAGTCGTTTTTGTGTCTCAGCTAAAGTTTTAGCAGGTTGCCTTACTGTACATTTACTTTGAATCTGAAAAAAACTTTTGTAATAAAATCATGTCTCGTGTTTTTCGTCCATCTGTGGCAAGTTATATGATTGTGTAGCATCCGCCTGTTCATCTGTAGTCAGCGTGGACAGATGAGAACGCTCTTGCACGGCCCAATGTCAGTCCATTCCATTTATTGTGCTGTTGGAGATATTAGGTTATCAGGTTACAGTAAGTGGCTTGGCTGGCTTTGAAAGGATTAATAAGGCCTTGGTAATAAAGTCAAGCTGAAAGTACAGTGGAACCTCTCTGTTAAAGACACTCTTAGAATGAAAAATGCCATCCTCAATTGAGGTGTCCTGATTGGAGAGGTCGAATTAATGGGAATGACTAATTTGGGACAAAATGCAGTGAATAATTTGAGGTCGAACTATTTTCTCATTACTGGTTTGCATTAGAACCAATTACTGTATACTAGATTTTCCTTTATCAATAATTAATCTACTGGTGACACAAAGACCTCAATACCACTATCTAATCATTCATACATTACCTTTGCCGGACTTTTATCACCAAGAAAAGCATTGGCAGAGACATTTGTGTGCCAAAATGGAGTCAGTTCAGTCATATCGTCTGCTCCAGGTCGCAGAGATCACTGTGGTCTTCCTTCTACTTTCCAATTTTCATGCAACTCTCTCCAAACGAGTGTTGCTAGTACCATGCCCTGTGGGCAGTCACATCTTACAAGCTAACTCCATTGCTGATGGTCTTCTTGCCCGTGGTCATGAAGTGTCAGCCATCTGGAACGTTAGAGGAAAATCCAAGGAGAGCGTCATGAACCCGAAGGTGTCCTTGTTGCGCTATGACACAGGCCATATTCCAGTCTTTGCAGATCCAGACTACGAACGAAAACTTCTTTCGATGGAGTTGGAGGGAGTAGACGCTTTTCCGATTTTGGAGGAACTGTCTGAGAGGGACATCAGTGAATGCAAAAGGATGCTTGGGAATAAGCAGTTGGAAGATGCCGTTATGAAAGGGATGTTCGACTTTGTTGTTGTGGATGGGATATACCGTTGTTTGGTGATTTTCCCCGATCGTATGAAAGTGCCTTTTGCAATATACATGTCATTCTTACCAGCAGACATGCCACATGCTGCCCTTCAGGGGCCACTGTTAGTCCACAGTCCTTTTGATAACATGTTCACAGACTGGGAAGATTCCTTCTACACTAAACTTATTAGAGTAGGCGTGACATTTCTGTTTTCGGAGCCTGATGTGTATGGTGAGTTTTCTAACAGGACTACTTCAGATATAATAAAGAATTTTTCCCTATGGTTGTACGATGTCAGCAGTGTATTTGAAACTCCACTGCCTGTCTCTCCAAATGTCATCCATGTCGGTGGTTTGAACACACGTGTTCCAAAGCCCTTGGAAGATGGCGAACTGAAGCATTTCATGGACTCTTCAAGGAATGGTGTCATCATTGTGTCATTTGGAAGTTTTGTGCATTATTTTCCCGATTGGCTGACTAATATACTGATCGACACCTTCAGTGGTCTTCCCTACGACATAGTCTGGAAGTTGAATAAAGACTCCATAACATCCGGACAATCGTTATCCAAGAATGTATTCGCGATTGATTGGATACCTCAAAATGACATCTTAGGTCACCCCAATACAAAACTCTTCATCACCCATTGTGGCAACAGTGGACAACATGAGGCTTTGTACAATCAAGTACCCATGTTAGGAATACCTCTGTTTGGCGACCAGGTATTCAATGCAAAAAGATTAGAATGGCTCCGCTTTGGTCTGTATTTGAGACCAAGAGACCTCAGTAAAGACAAGTTATCTGCTAAAATCAATGACATCCTTACGAACAAGACTATTTCGGAAGGCATTTCAAAAGCTTCCCATATCTTTCACGACCAGCTGATGCCACCAAAGGAAACTGCTGCCTACTGGATTGAGCATGTGATGCAGCATGGTGCTGGACACCTCAAAAGCGCCACCAATGAGTTGTCATGGTTTCAGATACTTATGTTTGATGTCCTGTTAGTGATGTGTTTAACAGTGTTCCTCACCGCTAATGTATTATATTGTTTTTGCCGGTGTTTTTTAATCAGATGCTACCGTCAAGGTGCCAAAAATAAACTAAAGACGTCTTAGTATACAGAAATGAGCAAGACCGAGGTTGGATATCTTGAATGCTGTCAGGATCATGTCTTCTTTTGCCCCATGTGAGCACAATGTCCCTTTCCATAAAGTCATATAGTTTTCAAATAAAAGTAAAAATAATTGTAGCTATATCTTTACAATGAATTAATAAAATTTTACTTTCTGAGTTCAAAATAATTTGTTTGACCTTTTTGATAGATTTTGAAAGTTTTTGGCATTTCTGAAGTAAATTCTTAGTCTGTTATCAATTCTTGCTGGTTAATACTTCACTTCAAATTTCGCGCCATTGGAACTTATCGTCGATTGGTAAGCGCGCACCTGCTCAATTGTCCGACCCCTCTACCAGCTATTGAATACCTGCTCAGTTCATTTTAGAATCGTCTTGCTTCGCGCATTATGTGACGATATTATACATATTTTCTCCCTAAATTACTCGTAATATAACTGCATCTTATTCTCCACTCTTGTGGTATGTATTGCTGCAACATCTTATCTTTATTTTCGTATAATTCTTAATGTAATTAGTGTCGTGTGGACTTAGAATTTTGAGTGCAAATGTTGGGAAAATTAGCACTTTTTCTTTTTGTGCGCAATCGCAATGGCGGACTTTGGGACGAAGACATATTCCCACTGCGCAGAGAGCAGTTCACGGTCGTCTTATGCTCCCCTAAAACACCAAACCAACCCATTTTGTGATCCAAATGATTCTCAATAAGGACTTCCTTTCCCTCGGGAATGATAAAAATCTTATTTCCAACGCTAAATGCCCTAAATTTATGTCCATGTGTGCTCCCATCACGCCCCAAAGTTCGCCCCGCCATTTTGCACAGCCCATTGCATTCGCGCAAGCTCAAGCGCAGTCGCAAATCATGTCCCCTCAGTCTGGACTCGGCCCCCGAAGGGAGCGGTCGCACGTCCCATAATGGTCCCTCTGACCTCTGCAAATCTGATTGAGTGAATGATGTATTCCTGGTCAGGGTGACGAGTGGCTTTAAATGATAAGGCCTAGCCTACCTCACAACAACACTGGACTGCCTTGTCAAACATCCATAACACCATGTCCAGCCCTACTTCTCATTCTGTGATCTGTCTCACTAAAGCCAAAGGGTGCCTACCCTGGCAGACATAGGCCATGACCTGATGTAGGCTACATTGTTAGAATAGATTATGCCTGATGACACTGACAATCATCATGATGCAGCTGAGTGATACTGATAGATGATGTGGAACTGGAAGAAGCCCAATGGCCGGGAGAACTATAGGCTACACCTACCTAGCAGTGCAGCGCAGGGCATTTTTTCAGTCACATCTATCTGCGGGTCGCATAGATTGTGATGTTTCATCAATCTTGATTGAAAGCTAGCCTAGGGCAAAGTATTGATAATATAATTAATTATAAGATCACTTACTTCAAGACTGAGTCAGAGTGCGCCTCTACAGCCATGAACATCAACTCGAGTATGGCGTCCCACCTGATGGCGGAGGACATGAGTGATGCCAGCTCCAATGAGAGTACACAGTTTGATGACACTGACCTGTTGAACTCGACTGTTCATGATGATGTCACAGCACAACTGGTTGCAGCAGGTAGGTGCAGTTATTCTGATCTGACCTGATAAAAAGCAGTTTTTGTATTGAGTTGGGTGCCAACCCCAAGCATGTAGGCCTTCCACATTGGTTGTTGGCAGTACTTGCCTTCACTCATTCCAGACCCCTAGACCTTGCGCAAAAGAGCCATCTGGAGATGTATTAATCCCAGATCAACACCACTTACCATACCTTATTACTTTTAGCTTGACTGATTTCAGGGTTCTGCTTGATCACTTACCAGCCTTGAGTTATACATTGCCTTCATTCACCCTTCCTCCTTTCAGGACCAATAGGTGTTGCAGCTGCCGCTGCGATTGCTACAGGAAAAAAGCGCAAGAGGCCACACTCTTTTGAGACGAATCCTTCAATCCGAAAGAGACAACAAACACGTCTGCTGAGGTATGAATGATGGATTCATCAATCAGTTGTAGAATCTCGGTGCTGTGCAGCATAATTGCCTAGCTGTCTACAATCATTTTTGTGTTGATTTAAATGGCTTGATGGTTCATCTAGTTTCTTTGTAAATGTAAGAACATGCCCCACTAAACATTAAGTACTTATGACTCTTGAAGTGAGTTGCCTTGGGTTGCAAGTATGCAAATGTGTGGGCTGTTAGGGTTTCTTTGTTTCCAGCTGAGAATATATTTCTATTTTTCAAAGTTTGATTATTTGTTGTCTTCAGGAAGTTGAAAGCCACAATTGATGAGTATACAACGCGTGTCGGCCAGCAAGCAATTGTGCTGAGTGTAACTCCTGGAAAACCCAGTCAGTCTTCAAATGCGTACAAATGTTTTGGATCTCAGCCATTGGAAACTGTTGTAAGTAGCCCACCCCATTTCAAATAATGTTATGCTACCCCAACCAGTGTCAGTTCATAACGTTCTGAATCTCCAGTCGTCAGTTTGAATGCCTGTCCGGAGCGCTGAGTAGCTCTGTGTTACAGCTTGATATTTTAGCTGGAATGATAATAATGTGAAGTGACTTGAGTGATGATATCACATAGGATTTTGTGCTATAGAACAAAAAGTATCATCATTTCAACCTATTTCTCCTCTTCAGATTCGTAATTGCCGAAATGTGATAATGCAAGATTTAGAGGCATCTCTATCGCAGCAGACTCCTCCGGCAGTGCCAGATAATCCAGCGTTACATGAACTACCGGCATTGATCATCGATGGTATACCAACGCCAGTTGATAAAATGACACAGGTGAGTTGGTACCAGTATGATCATAATGATCACTTACGTCTTCGTCCTGTGCTAAATAATAATGATTTCTAAAGTGCTGAGAGTAAAGATGTTTTATTTGTGAGCAAAGTTGAGAGCCAAATCAAATTGTTGCTCTTTAGTTCAAGATGCAATAGAAAGTATCATATTGAGCATTGGTAATAACCAGCACTTGCAAAAAAAAACTGTAAAAAGGTTTTGAACACTTCTTGTTTGTGTTTAACTATAAATATGATGTTATCTTTGAGACCATTTTCAGGTTTGACAAACTTCTGCTTTATATATGTTAAATCTCCCTACAGCAGTTTGAAAAAGTTTTTTTTGTTTCTGCTCACACTTAAAGTGAGGGGGTGTCTGCAATAGGAAAGATGAGCTTTGTCTCACCCTACAAATTTTCTTGAGTTGCCTGGACTCCCCTCCAAGGTTCTGCTTGCCTTGTTGCTCCTCTGGATTTTTTTCAGACAGTCCCATCAATTCATATCTTCTAGGCCCAGCTACGTAACTTCATCCCTCTGATGCTGAAGTACTCCACGGGCCGGGGGAAGCCTGGATGGGGAAAGGAGGAGTACCGTCCCTTGTGGTGGCCAAGTGATGTCCCGTGGGCTAATGTTCGAAGTGATGTCCGTTTGGATGAAACTAAACAGAAGGTATATTGATTTACATTTTGGTGCTTTAATAGACCATATTTGTTTCCTGTAGGCCCAACTACGTGCATTCATCCCAGAGATGCTGAAATACTCGACTGGACGATCGAAGCCAGGTTGGGGAAAGCCAGAGTGTCGGCCTGTTTGGTGGCCAAGTGACCTTCCCTGGGCTAATGTACGTAGTGATGTACGCACCGACGAGGATAAGAAGAAGGTAGACGCTGTAGTTGTAATTTGATTCTGGTGTCACAGGAAGGCTTTCCAGTTGCACTTTAGTATTGTTGGCTAGTTCTCGCTACTATGTATTATAAGTCCGGGTCTGTCGGATCCTCAAATGAAATACAGGGTAGTCTAATTTTAAAACCGTCCAACACAGAATATTTTTTCCAGTGTTCTTTCTTATTGAAAACTGGAAAGCCTTTTATAGTGCTGACCTGGTAGGAGTCCATTACATAACTTTCGTTCTGTCATTCTATTCTAATATTAATGTCGATAATGTGTTGATTTCCTCATTTCCTTTGTTTTGAATATTTTTTGTTCTGTATTGTAGATGTTTTTATGTCCAATTTTGGTATCAAAAATATGAAATTCCACAGGCAATTTACCTTGTTGATGGTTGATTTAGTGTACTGACTTTATTTTTTAATTTCAGTACTTTCTTTATCATTACAACAGTTAAAAACAAAGAGCCCTTGCCATGCAATATTTACATTTTCGTACTGTGATTGCACCAGATTAGTGACCAATATTAAAATGGCTTTTCCTGACACTTGTGTTGAGGAGTGCACGAATGATAAAAATCAGGACTAAAAACTACATGATAATCATTAAAACAAGAAAAGATCTATCAGGAAGTTTTTCCTAAATGGTAAGGAAAGGCCTGCGCATGAGCACTAAAAATTTAGTTCTCTGCCCCTGTCCTCAAACTGTACTAATCGATTATGACACATTTTCCCTTCAGGTTTCCTGGACCCATGCTTTGAGGACGATTGTGAAGAACTGTTACAAGCACCATGGCAGAGACGATCTGTTGCCTGAGTTTGAGGAGCACATGCAGTCACATCCTGGTCACTATGGGCAACCCACAATGGTTCAGACGATCAACAATCCCGATGGTACTGTCTCCATCATACAGATTGATACTGGTTCAGCGGGAAATGCTGTTGTCACGTTAGGAGATGGTACACAAGCTACAGTTGTACATGCGGTAAGTACAGTTTTAGCCAGATGGCCTCTCACATTAACATCATTATGTGATTCTTGACGGGAACACAAATTAACTTCGAGACCATTGACAGTATATATCAGCCATTACAATGCACTAAATGCTTATGAGTTTTATGCTCATCTTTGATATAAAATTCCTCCTTTTAGATACAACATAATGGTCAAACCCACGAGGCGAACCAAGCAGTGCAAACGCTAGCTGAGGTAGCAGCGAGTCAACAAGAGGTGGGAGTACACTCACAGACATTAGAGTTAAACTCAGATGCTGCAGCACATGCTGTAGCAACACTAGCAGAAGCTACTATAAATCAGGACGGCCAGATCATTTTAACAGGTGATGCATTAGGAGATGGAACAAATAGTAAGTATAGATGATTACTGGGGCTTAATGGTAAGCAGCATCGTGAACGAGACTGGGGAAAGCTTAAGTCAAAATTAACAACCCACGTAAAATCACTGTAGCGATGAAACTATTCCCAAGTCACTCCCCCCCCTCCCCCACACACACACTCCCAAATAACATGACCCCAGGAGGCAGAAAATAATTAGCTCTTGCTACTATCTTTAGATTTGTGATCATGCCATGGTTGGTTCACAGCTCTCTGTTGATGGTGCTGTTTTAATCAGGTGCTCTGATACTCGTCAAAATTGTATTACTCTGGTGCTCAGTGTATACTATTCTTCAAAGGGCTGATGGTATATTATTTTGTTTCAGTTGGCGATGGAAGAATGATGAAACTTTGTTTATCGAAAGATATATTCGGAAATGCAGGTGATCAAAAATTTGGTGAGTAATTGTCCGCCTATAAAAATAGTTCCTGGTTAAAGTATACCAAGCTCAAAGCGTCGCCATTCCACAGATCAGTCTAAATAGAAATGGCATCAAGTCTGTCTTGAATTTTGCAACAATTTTGTGTTGGCAAAGGACGTAAAGGGTTCCATAGTCATCAGATAGAAAGGCTACAAACCCACTTTAAAGACAAATAATAAGACTTATATCCTAAACCGTTTTATTTAATCTTTCCAGGTATGGTGACGATACCAGTATCAATGTACCAGACTGTTGTGACGAGTATAGCTCAGATGCAGGATGCGAATAATCAAAACATACAAATCGCCATGGCGCCAAAAATGGAAACAATGTCACATCCGGGAGGTGGTGGAGATGTTCCAGATGCGACACATGCTGTTGAAGTGATGACGGTTGAACAAACATAAACTTTAATGTTGTGTCAGACTTGTAAATGTGTGCCATAGATTCCCATTCAGGAACTTGTTGATGTTGTTGTGATCATTGAAATAGAGTTGAAAAGACAAATTATTGTCATTTTCCTAAACACTCAGCTACTGGTTTGGTCTACTTTTCTTTCCACCCTCTTGGTTTTTGGTTAGGCAACCAGTGCCTCAAGTACTGTACTGTATCAATGGGTTGGTAAGCACTATCTAGATGTAGATATTGTCATTTGATTTCATGAATGAGGGTGATTCAACTACCTTTCAATTTAAGCGGAGGTCACCTCTACATGACTTGATGGGAAAGCTGATTATTTGTCTTGACATTGTGTTTTGTGTGTTCACTGTCTGCATTTTGACACACGTGTCTGTCTGTTATCATAATAATGGCTGTACTAGTGCATGCACAGAATGCTAGTACTCTGTAATCATTGTACATTGATATTAATCTAATAAAGTAAATTTTATTGAAGTTTATTAACAACTTTTTTGTGTGAATTTTCTCTGGGAATAGACATTCGTTGAGACACAGGATACCAACAGCCATCTTGCCGGGTGGCTGGCCCTTTAAGAAGGGTTGAAACAATATTCTTTCCTTAGCCCCTAAGGGAGAGTAGAAGATATCCCATGCAATTGCCAGTCGGTACCTTTCCAACGAGCCCTTGCCTGCATTTGGCTATGACAATTGGGAGGCTGCACTTTGTAGAATATTTGAATGCGAGGCACCATCGCAGCCTCAAGTTTTTACCAATGGGTGAACCAGGAATAACATCAAAAGACATTTCCTAAGGTAACACACCCAGCAGATGAAAGAACCGAAGTGAAATGGTCCTAACTGTGCAATTTGAGAGAATGTAGCCTTTACTTGCATCCAAAATTTTGTACAGCACTTGAACATGCTGCTCCATATTCATTTCCACTTGGTATGACACATAGAACACAAGAGGAACCTGTACTTCCCTGGACAATCGAAAGACAAAGTCACCATCGATCAAAGTTGGTTCATGTCAGAGCCAGCTCTTGGAGCTGCGACAGACCAGGCTGTAGCCTTGTGACCACCTTGATCACAGCCCTATAGTCATCTCCACTTGATGTGACACCACAAATGCAAGAGGATCCTGTCTCTAGGAGATGCAACAGACCAGGCTGTAAAGCCTTCATTTTGGCGACAGTGATCACAGCCCTGACACGCAGATTGTAAGAGGATCCTGCTTACCTTGGAGTCCTTGGACAATCAAGAGACGAAGTCACAATCTATCCAAATTGGTTCATGTCTGATACATTGTAAATGGATTTCCGTCAGAATCTCTTGGAGCTGTAACTGATCAGACTGTAGCCTTTATGTTTGTCCGCAATGATCACAGCCATGTAGTCATTTCCACTTGATATGACACACAGATTAGAGGATCCTGCTTACCTTGGAGTCCTTGGACAATCAAGAGACAAAGTCACAATCCATCAAAATTGGTTCATGTCATAGAAATGGATTTCAGTCCGAATCCCCGCGGCCCTCGATCAGAGCTACAACAGACCAGACCCAACCTAGCCTTAACATTTGTCCGAAGTGATCACAGTCCTACAGTCAGCTCCCCTTGATGGGACGGCCATATCCTGGCCAATCAAGAGACAAAGTCACAATCAATCAAATTGGTTCCTATGATGACAGACCAGACTTCAGCAGCTCGCAATCTCTTTGCATTTCCCCTTCTTTACGACCTGCACAGATGCTTTTTCCGAACAAAGCAAAAATGACGAGACAGTTTCTTTTAATCTTTATTCTGTACCAATGACCATTATACTGTCTGTAAAACAATTGTAAATGCTGTCCCCCAAAATACATGTACTTGTTACCAGTAGATATAAACATCATGGCCTCGTCCAAACCGTTCATGCATTATCAAAAGCATGACATAAATGTGCATATGTCAGAACAGTGGTGCAGTTGCTCAGCACAGGTAATATACAATAATATACATGCATGGTCTGCTGTGACATTATAACAGTAGATAAAGGTATTGGTTTACCTTTACAATACAATAGAAACACCACCAACCTAATACATTGTTGGAGGGGAATATCAATGGAATGAAAATACTGTACACAATGTGAGGCCTTACACCCCTCAGTATTTGTTTGGCACATGTTACATGTACATTTTACTTATTATGGCACATTATTTCAATATCTGAGAAAACATCACAACCGTAAGAGTTTAGACTGTAAGTAACACACTCAATAATCACAGAGCTCCTTCTATAAAAGGTAAAGAAACAGAAATAAACAATGGTCATCACTCACTTATATGCAAAGGGTGATACAGGAATACATGCGAAAGTGTATAATACAGCTGGAAGACTTGTCTGTTTACATTTTGGATGCATTCATCGGGCCTAATCATGTTGTTTATCAGATGCCAAGACTTCAATCAAGGTTTTGTGAAAATTGTCTCAAAATCAAGTGACAAAAGTCATATCAAACCTGGCTACGAGTCTACTGGTATACTTTAAGTGGAATGTGACCAATTGGAAAGTTAAGCAGAAAATTGAAGTACAGGACATGATAATATTGTGTATCACAATCCTAAGTGAAATAATGCCTCCAGAGCACTTTGCACTGTTCACATAGTCAACGTTAACTACTAGGTCACTTTGTTCAACTTCCTCAATATTGGCTGTCGAAATAATTCTTGGATGTCCTCTAATGGTACGCCTTGAGTTTCTGGTACAAGAATGACCATGAATGTCAAGCCTATCATAGAGAAGACAGTATACAGCCAAAATGTCCCTGGAATGAAGAAAAGATAAGTATTAGTCCTGGCCTCCACACAGAGGGCAGGAGTAAAATTTAAAAAAATATTTTATAGCAGGTCCTTTTTCAGAAAAACTTGCAACTTTTAAAGTTTATTTTCATTCAAAGGTGCAACCAGGACATGTACATGTAATACATCATGATATTGGCATGAAACATTATTATGAAGTTTTTGGCACAAGTATGGTTCCAGTTTTTGAGTTCGGCCAGACGTTATAAGGGAACTCCACCACCTGAGAAGTTCATCTTCAAAGATGAAAACTGAGTGCACTGGTGAAACGAATGAAATGTAGCAAAAAAGCTTTACCCCTCACCACATTCTAGACAATGTCTTGGTCTTCAGTGTCTGATTGGGAAAGGAGGGCCTCCTCATCAGCATGCTCTGATTGGGGGTCTCCCTTCACACCACGGAACAAGCCCTGAACCTCTTCTAATGTTTTCCCTCTCGTCTCGGGAAGCAAGAATATCATGAATATCAAGCCTAGGAAGCTGATACCACTATATAACCAAAATGCACCTAAAAGCAAAACAAAAGCTGATTCACCAAACCAGATCACCAAAAAATCCCGGTACATACACGTGCATCAGATGTTCACCATGACATATTATTGGAGAACTGACATCGAAAGATGCAAGCCCTCAACAGAGACTGTATTGCTGCTGACAACCTTCAGTCATCATACAGATAAGTGATACAGGCTCTGCTTGACACTTGAATCTTCTTGACATCGGTCGGCAGTTGCATCATGAAAAACATCTACACTTAGTCAAGGGGGACAGAACTACTAGAATACCAGGAGAAGGATATGTGACCCATCACAGCGAATCCAGGCACATGTTGCACGGAAGATGAACCTAGTGACATCAGGAGATCATGGTAGAACTTATTAAAGTACTCAGAATTAAAAAAAGGCAGACAACAGTAAAATGAACAACCAGTCCATTTCAACCTGCCATGCTCATAGCTACAGCAGATGTGCCTGGTTTTCCTGTGACAGGTCACACATGCTAATGAGTCATGCAACAAAGATGAGGCAGATGTCTTCCTACCATATTTTGTTATTGTTTCCGTCAGTGTTAAAAACGTCATGGAAATAAGCAGGTTGAAAATCCAGTTTGTTGCAGTGGCAGCAGAGGCACCTGCGCTTCTCGCCCAGAGAGGATAGATCTCTGAATTGATTGTCCAAGGCATTGGACCCATCCCTTCAAGGAAGAAAACATAATTAGTAATATGACCTTGTATGAGAGGGTATTAAAAAATATGTTGCTATGGCTAAATTCAAAGCTAAGAGATTCATGGTGTCATCCCATGAATTTCATAACCTCACTGGCAGGCCACTTCTTAAGAGTCTCATCTGACATTTACTAGCACAATCTAAATGTAATACAGGATAGTCCTTTAAAATACCAATTAACTGACTAATCCTTTAATATGCTGATTAAAGGACTGCTACAGTTTCTCCCTACCTGGTGCAAAGAACATAAGATACAGAACAAGACCAAAAATTGCCATCCATGAATAAGGCGTTGGACAGTATTCATAGGCCCAGGTAAGAGGTGTTGGAAGACTAGTGTGATTGCACCGCCCGGCAGCTGACATGGTCATATCATCTGACATCACTGGAAGACAAGAGCCATTGGCTGGACCAGTGGAGGTGTCCAAGTAACAGTAACCACAAGAAAGAGAGGAGATGCATGGATCACAGTTTCTGAAGAAAAACAACAACATTTGAAACGACCTTAATAACAGATCTTAAACAGGTGAATTTTGTTCCCAGGGATGAATGAATGGATACTGCCCTATAGGGGTGTCACCTAGGCCTGTAGTACTAATGCTTTGCACAACATGTACTACTAGGACTTCCCCATCTGTCAAAATAGATTTGCTTGCTGGCGTTAGCTCTTTAAGAGTTCATTGGTTAGGCCCTTCAATGCAGAATAATCAGGTTCCTTTACCTCCAGCAGATTTTGAAAATATCTGTCATTATTTTCCTCTTTTTGTCTCGAGAGTGATGACCCTGTGCACAAGATCTGGCTGGTGCTTTTGAGTTATGGGTTGATAAATGTACATTTCCCACCATTTTTGGTGCACGAGCGCGTTTTCAATTCTCCACAAAATGGTGGATTGGCTGGAAATCACCTATCAACTTACTTATAATTATCACAAACTGAACCGGCTGCCACAGGATCATGATAGTCAATATCAGGAGCATGGAATGCAGCAAATTGGAATCCAACAGCCAATACAACGAGTCCAATCACAACACCTAGAGACAAAAGTCAAGATTCTTGTAAGTTGTAATTCAGACTCAGACTCAGACGTCAACAAGAGACTGGCTATGAACAGCATTTCAAGTACAACTTTAGATGAGAAATGGTCAAAAGTCTGGTTTGATCAAGCACCTTATCATGCTATGTCTCTTGATTAACCCATTCAAGAATCTTGCAGGAAGTAAAAATCACCTGCTTGGCTGGCAAGTGTCAGTGGCCGTCTACCAATCTTCTCCACTAGGTAAAGTCCAACAAATGTAAAGAGGAAATTGACAGCTGCCGTTAAAGCTGCATACCACACCGCCATTTCATCACTCTTCACGCCAGACATCTTGACGATGGAAGCACTGTAATACCTGAGGGGAAAAAGGTGGACAGGTATTATACATATAAAACAGGGCTGAATGTTACTTTTTTGGTCCTGGGGGAAGGGGGGCAGAACACAATTTTTCATCTATACTGGTTTTCAGTAGACCAGAACCTACCAGGAGAGTATTACAACACCAAGCCTATCCTATCAACTGACATCAGTCTTGATGGCAAGTGATGGTATAAACTCCTTACATGACTGTGTTGATGCCACCTATTTGTTGAAACATCTGAAGTCCGCAACCAAGAATCAGGGCTCTTCTCACTGCCTTGTCCCTCCACATATGGACAGCAATGTGGCTCTTCCCTGAAATGAGTCAGGCCCATAAATATAACTCGCCTATAAAAGGTAGCTAAACACAGGATCCCTACCCCTGCTGTCATTCCCCCAGTCCACTCTGTAGAGAGAGCTCTTCGTAATGAATTAGCAAGTTGTGAATGGATGAGTCACTGCTACTCGGTGGCAGCAATTCCTCACCTTTAAATTAAGTGTTGTAAAGCATTTCGTTTAACGATTACCAGAGACCTGGGACAATGAAGAAGCTTACCAGATGAATATGAAAGCTTACATAGCTTGAAACGTCATGAATTACAATGTTTTAGCCTGGCATTGCAGATTGAATGAGGGGACAACCTACCCATTTGTTCCCGCTCTCTTCTAGTCTCAATGAAACTTTGCTGGATGCTCTGAAGCTCATAGTTGACATTCCCTTCGTTTACGATTGTCCTCAAGACTTTGCGAGCATCATCATGTTTTTCCTTAGAGACCAACCATCTTGGGCTCTCGGGCATGAACCAGAAACCAATAAATTGGACAAATGCTGGGACAGCAGCCAGACCCAGCATATACCTGAAAAATATGAACATTGTAATAAATTTTTGAAGAAGATTGCAACCTACATGAAATTGAAATCAAACAATAGGTGCAGCTAGGCTGCAGTATAACGGGTTAAGACATTACATAGTGTTCTAAATTGATCTGTGCTGTATTAATGCACGCTGATAGGAAAATTAGCCAGCCACTGGTGAAGTATTTTATACAGACACTGCTTTGTAAATTTAACACTGATATGATACAATTATTAATAACCCTGCAGTAATTTGTAACTAGACACAGAAGCAATACCACTAGTTTTTTTTAGTGCTTCAAGGTTATAAAAATCATGATGAATGACAATTAGGGCAACCATTACTAACGTGGAAACATTATCAATAGATTAAGTGCAATTTTGTAGTCTGAGTTGGCTGCTATCATCTAATTACTGCACTATGCCATTCACCATCCTATACAAGGATGAAACTTTTTCACCAATTATGCTATATTGGACAACAATCTCACAGCATGTCAAACATGGTATGTACGTATGCAATCTGACGGCAAACAATGAATGAAAAAAACTGCATATTTAGATCATTGTCATCGATATCATTGCAATATTTGAAAATCTGGCTTTGTTCATGGGTTGTTTAAGTGCGCTCTGGAATGATCTTTCTTTATTGTTTTGAAAAACCATTGAAAAAGTTCAGTCTTGGGTCAATATAAAAAAATGTAAAGTTGCAAGAATTATCGAGTCAATGAATGAGTGAGTGTTGGTAATCAGGGAGTTCTAAAGAAGAGCACAACCCACTTACTTTGAAGAGAGAAAAGTTTTGGGTTTATTGTTCATCTATTCTAAAAACAAACTTAAAGGACTTCAACTACTGCTGACATACAGGATTTTTCTAGTACAAACATTTCAACTACCCTTACCTCCATCCATTTTCGGGGTCTCTGCTAAAAAGACCATCAACTACACTGGCAATGAACTGTCCACCAGTGACAAAAAGATTGTATAGAGTAACCATTCGACCACGGATCTCTGCAGGTGAAGTCTCTGCTATGTACATAGGAACTGTCATAGATGCAAGACCTGGAATCATGGATAGTCAAATATTTCCGATTTAAACTACACCCGCAAAAACATTTATTCACCAGCTTTATGATCTCATCCAAGTAATTCTATATAGACCTAGTCATTTTGAGAGTGTTCAAACACATAATTTTGTCATGAACTTCCTACTACCAAAAATATAACACATGCTTATTTTGCCACAACCCATTTTGAATACTTGCCTATTCCAGCTCCAACAATAAGTCTTCCAGCCAGTAACATGAACCGGTTATACGAAACCGCAAGAACAATCGAGCCAACTGTAAATATAAAACTGGCAGCAAGTGTTGTGGGTTTGCGGCCAAAATAGTTGTTTAAAACTCCACCGGCAATAGCGAAAATGGCAGCGGCTCCGATTGTGACACTTACGATTAGTTCTTGCCACAATGAATCAAGATTGAATTCCTGTTTTAAAAAAATCATTGCACCCGATATTACACCAGTGTCATAGCCGAACAGAAATCCACCAATGCTAGCAAAAAAGGCTAGAACGTAGATGAATCCTGGGGGGGATTGGTGGTCCTGTGATTTGTCCCAAACAGGTGCCCCGCCCCCTGGCCCTGGATCATCAGGATGGACAACGGAAGGGATGGAATCCTGCTTTTCACCATCACCGACATCATTGATTGCGGCATACCCTGGCTGAACATTTAAGGGAGGACTTTGTTCATCATCTTTGCCATTAGATTTCAGTAACGGAACTTTATCTGATTTTTTGGCAGCATTTTCATCAGTTGAAGAATCAGAAAAATTGCCTTGTTCCATCTTGCAAAAATTGGTTTTCAGCTTTGTGACAGAAGTACCGATGCGTAATTGGTCATGCGCAGTGAATGGGCACCTGTTCCATCCTAGTGTCCAGGCCACAAAATTTTGTTACTGTAGATTGCTATGTGTTATTTCTTCATTGTAAAAATATTAAGGCCTGGCTACAAGGTAGACCAGCTAGATGGCGCTGAAGAGTGTCATGGCGGAAGAGAGATGCAAACAAGCAAATTTTAGAAATCAATAATTGGATTTATCTATTTTTGTGCATGACAAAGAGTGTCTTGAGAGGTCCATAAAACTGTTCAAAATGTAAGGCTTCTGAACGAACGAAATATTCGACAGTTTGGTAACAAGTCGGATTTGAATAGGCCCTTGGCCTAACCCAAAGACAAAGTCATTACGATACATGATCATCACGACATCAGGGTACACTAGTGACTAGCTATGGTCATGTCTTCCCATGATCATGATGATACTGATAGGCCTGCGTCTCGTTTTACCAGACTTTAGTATGAAACTTGAACTGTCTCTGTCAACTATTCCTGGTATTTTTGGCTTCCTCAGCCTCGCCTTATGATGCCTACTTTGTTTAACTTTACTTTATCTTGCCTGCCTAGCTGCTGCCTATATTGTCCCTTTAAAGGGCATCTCTTGTACAAAAGGCCAATATTACGTGTACTACATTATAGGCTTGTGAGAAACAGAACCAGCTAAACAGCGTCGACACAGTATATCATGATAGGCCTATTGGATTCTTCTACTATGTGTATCCTGCTTCTGTGTTTCAAGCTTTTTGTGTTGTGATATTTCATACATGTTGACAACTTACAACATTGTCGTATGTTTTCAAAATATAAGTCCTGACTCTTTCCCTGCCTGTCTGTAGTTGTCATCTTTTCTCACGGGGCAGATCCAAGACTCAGATGAATTGGGTCGAGAGGGACTGTAGCCCTCAAATTTGTTTTTAATTTGAAATTTCATTGTCAATCTTCAATATTAAACGGAAAAAAAAGGTAGCCCCAAAGTTTCATAAGGGGACTCCTTGGATCCACCCCCAACTCCTTTTCTTAAATGTTTTCATTTATAACTATTTGTTATTATTTGCTTTATTTTTTGTTGCGGTTATAGGTAGACACACTCCAGTCTCTCCTATGCTGACCTATAGGTAGTTTTCTACGCTTTACTGTTTATTTCTTGAGGTGAGTAATTTCAGACTTCTTTAGTAACATTCTAGTTTTACTGGTATTCTAAAAACCCTGTCACAGCAAGTCTTGTTGTGCTCCTTTCCTCATTCCGTACCATAGGGTAAATAGATGGTGTGCTCTTTTGGCCATTTTACAACTCTGTGTAACTTTCAAAAATATGATCTGCTGGCACTTTTTTCTGCCTATACATGTATTTCATTTTTTTATATTTCATATTTCATTTCATTTTTCTGCCACCTTTCATTTTTTTCAACTTTTTAAAATATTTTCTTCCAGGTGCAATACTTGCCAGTTTCACCATGAGACCAGAATACGACAACGAGAAGCCACATAGCACTGGAAATTACCGTGGGAATTTCCGTGGAAATTATCATAATCGTCCATTTTACTACAACCGCCGGCCCTTCAGAGGTAAAATACGTCCAAATTACATACGAAATCAAGGAGGGTTTCGGGTCTTTAATAACAAATACGAGAAGCAGACAGACCGCCAGGAACGTTCCCGGACACGGAGTCGAAGTAGGGAGAGGAGTAGATCAAGGTCATCCTCATCAGAGCGAATTAATCAAAGAATGGTATGTTGTCTGGTATTATAGAACTTATCAGCACTTATGTATGGCCTGGAAGACAATCAGATACTCCTCTATTGACTGTAACAATTACATTTTATGTCAAAGGGAAATGTGAAATGATGCTAAATTATTTCGACGGTTTTCCGATCGCCTGGCTTCAGTGTAACATTGCCTATTTTCACCATCAGCTGTGTGCCTGTATGTGCCAGTCTGACTAAACTCTCTGTTGCTCTTCATCGCTAATGGGACTTACAAAAAAGTAGATAGATAAAATATTACCACTTCCTGCTTTCACAGAGATCTCGTCGCAGCTACAGTCGACATTCTGACAGAAGCGAGTCTTCATGCGAGGACAAGAGAAATCCTTCAGGGCAGCGAACATCATATGACCACCGAACACGTGATCATACTCCAGAGCACCAGAGGGGCAACAAGTAAGCTTTCTCACTTGGGACTGGTTAACATCATTAAATTTCCCTGGCCACAGAGTCAACAAGTTCTGGGATCTGCTAATAATGACTAAGATCAGTGACAACAGTACACTGTTTGTGTTCGATGTATTTTATAATGTAATATCTAGTACACTACTCCAGTCAAACACAAAATGACACCAATAATTATACGATAGCAGTGATATTGCATGTTAGCACTGTGTGTATACAGTTTGTATAGTGTCCAACCCCAAAGAGGTGGTTAAAGTAAATTAAATCTTAACTTTGTTCAACAGTCCCTGCCCTGACTGTATTGTATGCTTCACCTGAGGTACTGATTGCATTATATTGGTTTGTTTCAGGTCTGCCACCTCTCCAGATTCTGTTCCGTCACACAAGGGTTCTAACTCACCAAGGTCTCGCCATAGTGTGTCTGACAACAGAAATTCCCGCCATAGCCGGTCACGATCACGAGAAAGAGGTCCGAGTCGGTCGTCATCTCATGACTTTACATACAAACCACAAGTTGCTGGAAATGACCCGGATATTGGATCTAGCCCGACAATGAGTCGGCGTAGTGATTCATCAAGTGCTAGAAATTCAGGTGAACCTTCAGACCCCATGTCTTCCTATCGACTTCCGCGTGGATCTAGGATGCCAGAACAAACCAATCAGACTCAGGGTAAACTTGCTCATGACATGATGCTGGCTCATGGTGGTGCGTTGACTCTTGCTGGTCAGACTTTGCCTGTGGGGTCGATGTTTTTACTCGACTCTGCGCGCTCCACGAGCAGCAACTCGACAAATGCATGCAACTTAATGCAAAAGGTCAATATGGCCACAATTCTTTCCAGTTCACCGCAGAAGGCGGACATCCCTCGTAACTATGGTAACTACATGTCTCCCCCGCTATCGAGTCGGTATATGGAGGCAAATGCGGAATCATCTAGCCCTGATGTGACTGGTAGGGACCTTGACTTTCTAAGCATTTAGCTTTGTGACCCAAGCTTCTACTCCTTATTTGACATAAACTTTAAATATAACCCTGGGTATGGTTTCCTTTCTGTCCTGTTTTCTGTGGAAGTATTGGTCCATATCTTGTTCAGTTGGGAATGCAGCTCTTGTTTAATGAAGTCACCAGGTCTCTGGGACTTCAGTACAGCTTCTCTCAACTGTTTTCCCATGGCACAAGATGTGAATGAATACTTTCTTATGTACTTTCTGCTCATTGACAAATTTGGAATGATACCTTTAACTAATATCCGAGCAAAGACCAAATGGGGGTACAGTACCAAAAACAACTATTGACAATTGACTTCTAAATACTGGGCAAATTTACTTAAAATCCACATGTTCAACTAATGATGTGTGTGGAAAATCATATCAAGTCTATGTTCCATTTTCAAGAAAAATTAGTACAGAATATTCTGAAAAAGGTCTTGTGAGAATTTGTCAATTTGCAGAGAGGTGCATCTTGTGAATATTTCATGCATGCTGTCTGGTAGTGGTTAAGTTTAGTCTTAGGTTTGATTGCATGGCCTTCCACTATAGTATAGTCAGTAGATTTAGTACCGTACACTACAATCATTATAGACAAAGAGGATAGGGGACAATTTAAAACTTTGTCAAAAAGGTGCAACAAGGAATTAGGTGGAGATTCAATGTATACCAAACCCTTCTGGGTCGAGCTAAAATGTAGTCAAAAGCTGATCCCAGGCCAGAGTTTTGAAGGAAATTTAGCAAAACCTGAGAGGGTTTTGGTTTCTCCAGAAAGTCCTGACGTTGAGTCTTTTCAATTCTAAATAGAATCACCTAATCATTGATCTTATCATATCCCAGGAGAGTGTTGGTTGAGCTTACAAGAGCTTCTTGACCCAGAATGAGGCTTATTGCACTTTCCCTTTAAAATAATAATGTCTGCTATTGAGGCTTAAGTTATCATATTGTCCTCTCTCCTCTATTAGTTGATATAGCGCTTTATGGTGTACAACAGTCTTTAAGCCATTTGCATCTATTCCCCAGCCTTATCCAGGAACTTTTCCATAAAGCCAAGGAGCGCACGTACATTGTACTTGGCCATTTCAGTCAGAGTATACAGTGTGGCACTGGGTGGACCGAGAACCCACGACCTTCCAATATCAAGTTGAATGCTCTTCTTTCACTGTGCCGTCTTACTCCTATTATTTTCTATACATGATTGTGTAGTGAGTTTCATATACATGTTGCATGGCGATTCTTCTTACGTTCTAATTTTTTCTATGAAAAATGGCTTGTCGTACTCAGCTTTCTTGATAAAAAGTTAAAACAAGTCAAAACAATTAAAAGAAGGCATAAAAAGCTCAATTATAGTTAAACTCTAATCTTTTTTATCTCCCCTATGTAATCTAAATTTTCCTAGAGTTGGTAATAATCTGTTTTATATTCATTTTCAGTCCTTTCCAATGGTGATCACACAGACAAGGGGAAACATAGATTAGATTCTGGGTTACCTAGCCCCAGTCTGACCAGCAAGTTGAATGGTCTTGGTCCAGATAAGATCTCACAGATTCGCGAGAAAAAGGAAGAGATAGAACAGGTACGTTCAGATATCGATACTTTCAGATTGTGTTGCAATGGATTAAAACAGCCAAGCTGCGACAATGAAAAGTGCCCCTCCATTGAAATTTGAGAAATTTCTGGTGTGCCTCACAAATTGGAGAAATATGCGTCCTTCCGATCAATTCAATGATTACAATTCTATATAATTAAACCTAAAATTTCCATTTCAGGCTTACAAACAAGATTGCGAGACATTTGCAACTGTTGTGAAAATGCTGATCAGGTACGTCGAAGACCGACACAAAAATTGACTGGAACGACTTCACCTAAATCCCAGAAACATTTAACTACCTGACACTTGTTATATTTCTCCCCGGCACTGAACTTTATTTTCACATTCATACCACTTTTGACTCATTACTTTTCGATTCCAGTAAAGAGCCAAGTTTAGAAGATGCAATACAGCCGAGCCTTCGTCAGAACCTCCGAGACATTGGAGCACGGTGTATACAGGAGTTGCAGGATTACATCGACCAAGTCCGAAAAGATTCTGGCTTGAAATAATTTGAATTCTATGTATCGATGGAAATATAATAACGTTGCGTCCTGGTCCGAATCAATATTATGTCCCTCGTCAAGTAGTTAATTGATTTGCAGACTCAGCAAAATCGTGGTTTTCTGAAGGTCTCAGTGCAATGCCTTTTTCAATGCGAGATTAGTGCTGACTCGGCAGCTACCCCATAATTAATTTCAGCACATTTTCAAATAGAAATGTTCCACCGCATCACTGAGATCATTGCAAATGAAGAAAGCCCTCCTACATTGAGGAATGCGAGGTCAATCCTGAATCAAAATGTCCTAGCAGAAACTTTGTCTTCATGGTGTAAAATTGATCTGGGTCAGCTCTCCCTTATGCTGATAACTTGTGGTGCTCTTTTACTATGAGTTTCAAGTTGAAACCCTGTTAAAATGGCACATGACATTGCTATTGGGACCACACCATCAAGCATCAAAAGCAAGAATGATGCTTTATGATCCGTGGCATGACTAAGCAGCAAAGAATGCAATTTTCTGGACAGTACACGTCGAAGACTGAAGTACCAGAACAGAAAATGGTTATTTTAGCTCGGTTTCTAACTTTATTATTTATTCATGAGTTGGTCTAACCCTTTAAAAATGTTGAAAATCTGTTCTGTCTGAATACACTCGGACAAAGTCCTGTGAAGGTGTTAAAAAGGCGTCTGTTTGTATGAATTGTCAGTACTGAATAATATTCTTCATCTATTCAGGGTTGGAGAAACTGAGGAAACTTAGATGTCTTGTACAGAGAGATTATCTTTACTTCTTATAGCCCATAGTACTTAACATATATATACAGGCACTTTTATCTGACACAGTCAAGACTGATGAATTGGCACTTGACAGTTTGGGGGAAAATATCATGCAGTGGAAGCTCGTTTTGTGGACACCTCCGTTAGCAGGACAACCTCTGTATAAGGGACACTAAATTCGTCATTTATATTCAAAATGCCCTCCGCAGCCATGACTCCTCTTTCTCAAAGGACAGTGTTTGTCAGTCCAAAAGTTCTTATTAGAAAGGTTCTGCTGTATTGAAAGATGTGTGTATAAGTAAATGTGTTCATAGTATCCGCCTCTGGCTTGGCCAGTATTCATCCTAAAGCAAATTCAAATTCCCCAAATGCTTCAAGACCATGTGCTTGTGTTGTAAACCTGTTGAAATATCACTATTTCTCAAATCCCTCAGTGGGATGCGAATTAGTTTGTCCTATGTTTTCATACATAAAATCGCCTCCACATTGTGCACACTGTGTGCACTGAAAGTTTCATATTTGTTTTTGTGTTGTTTTATTGCATTTAAAGCATAATGACTGGATGATAAATACAGTAGACAACAAGACAAACAACGTGGTCTTTTGCTATACGTACCACACTTGGTATGCAAACTGATCTCTGCAGTATGCTACCTTTATTTGTACTCTGTAGTACAGCTAGATAATTTCTTTTTTTTTTCATTAGCTGTAGTCATTTCAGTTTTTAGCTCACCTCTTAGCAGAGGTGAGCTTATCCCATACCGTGGCGTCCGTCGTCCGTCGTCGTCGTCGTCGTCGTCGTCGTCGTCGTCGTCGTCGTCGTCGTCCGTCGTCGTCCGTCGTCCGTTAGCAGGGCACGTTTCGTAACTGTTAGAGCTATTGAGTTGAAACTTGGTACACATGTACCCTTATGTAATGACACCTTAGAGACCAAGTTTCGGTCCGATTCGTTTCATGGTTTGGCCACCAGGGGGCCAAACGTTAAAAGTGAAAATATGCAATATCTCCTTTAATAGTAGTCAGGAAATTTTGAAAAAAATATGGTAGGTACTTCTAGCAAAGGTGCATCATATATCCGCCGGGTTTTTGATTTGACCTCCTTTTCAAGGTCACAGAGGTCAAATGGTGTAAATTGGCCGTTAGGATGTAACGATGGCACGTTTCTAAACTGCAATGACTATTGATACCAAATTTGGTACACATTTACCCCTTAGTCAGGTGATCTTAGGGACCGAAGTTTGGTCCAGTTTGATTCACCACTTGACCACCAGGGGGCAAAATCCAAAAACCTTAAAAATGTGATTATTCCTTAACTTCTTGCCCGATTGCCACCAATTTGATATCATGGGTACATCTAACCACCATACAGTATATGTCACACAGGTTTTTAATTTGACCTTCTTGTCAAGGTCACAGAGGTCAAATGGCGTAAATTCGCCGTCAGGCCGTAACTATGGCACGTTTCTTAACTGCAATGACTATTGATCACAAATTAAGTACACATGTACCCCTTGGTCAGGTGATCTCAGGTACCGAAGTTTGGTGCGATCTGATTTGCCGTTTGGCCTCCAGGGAGGGGGCCAAATCCTAAATTCTTCAAAATGCCATTATTCCTAGTAATGACTTGGCCGATTGGCACCAATTTTATATCATAGGTACATCTAATTCTAACAACCATTCAATGTGTCACCCGGGTCTTCTTTGATTTGACCTACTTTTCAAGGTCACAGAGGTCGAATGTACTGTAAATTGGCCATTTTGGGGAAATTGTAATTGCTTGGACCTACATCAAACCTAACACTACATGACACAATACCATGCTCTTTATCCATCTTTCCACCACATGAGGTGAGCACAATGGCCCTGGCCATTTCATTTGGATAGATCACTGTATTTTTCATCTCTGTGTAAGCTGTTAGGGACAGGAAACTTGCAATCGCATCCTTTTCTTGGTCAGTTGTTGGGAAATAATTGTGTTTGTAATTGTGGTGCCTATAAATTTACATCCCACCAATGCCAGATGTGTGTTCAAAAAGAAAACCATTTGCCTCTAGTTGTATTCTAATGTCGAAAAAGCTGGAAAGAAGTTTCTGATTGATTTTGTATATCCGATGGACCTTTCTCCCTAGGAAGGAGAAATTCACAAACGTGTATACAGTTTGACTAGTTCAAGGATATAAGGCTTGGGGTATCTACAGTATTTTTCTCAATTTTGAAAAAAAACCTATCACAACGACTGAATGCTTGTAGATACCTGTAAATTATTTACATAATGCCTTATTATTTCTAGTGATATTTATTCAAGATTGAATGCCTGTTGTACAATTTTGTAACAAAAATGTATGTTGTGTGTAGAAACTCATCATGGACTGGCCCTCAAGTGGGTAATTCAAACCTGCAAACCTGCTAATCTAATTGTGGCTTGATTGTGCTAGACTTACACCTAGTTACATTGTAACATTTCACTTGTTAGATAATTTGTGTGTAGGAGTTCTGAGAAAATATTTTTGGTCTATTTTAGAAATGTGCTCTGTATCTCCGTTGGATGCTATGTTGATCAGAACCCTTTTCATTCAGATAGTTTTTCAGGCCATGGTCACCTGACTTATGTTATAAGAGTGATATCTCTTTGGAAATTCTCTATTGATTATAAAATGATTGCATATAAAACCAATGAAATTACTATTTAGGGAGTGTCTTTATTGATGCATTTATATTTAATCTTGCCAATTTTCATATTGAAGGAAAGATGCTTTATGAAATGTCTGTTGGATTTATTTTCTGCTGTCTGAAAAAAAATTTACCTAGACATCTTATTAACTATATGATGAAATGACAAAAAAGCTTACTTTTCCAACAAAGCTTTGTTTTTACTGTGCCATATGTGTTGACTCTGTGTACATTTGTTTTGTTTTCATGTAGTATGTTTCAATACAGGTTTTACCTGCCACAAACGTTTTTAACCGATTCTGATAAAACCATATTTCTGGACACCTTTCCAGATCATCTTTAACCCCCCCCCCCCCCCCCCCCCATCGTAACACAGCAAAGGTTGAGGTTGCAGCACTCGATGCAGCCCATTTTGGTCTGGATTGTAATTCCCAGAGTTCTGAGTACCAGTACCGGGTAATAATACATGTACGGTAAGGTGATACAATTATAGCCTCAGTGTGCAATGATGTGTACTACCAGCTGTTTTTAACACTGCTGGGACTATTATTGTACTGGCGCTAAAATTGTACCTCGTTACTTTACATGTACATTATATGTGTGAAAAATATGAGATTAGAACGAGAGATGTTGTCTTTTTGTTCAGCCTCTCATGACCCTGCACTGTTAATCGATGTCTTTTTCACGTGCTGTTTTATAATGTGTTGTGTGATTCTTGTGTATGTCTGTTTTAGCTGTGCAGTTACACTGCATTCTTGTAAACTTTCACTTTGGCCACATGTCATGTTTTCATGGTTTACAGGAGTTCCCAAAGGTTATGGTCAGATACCGTTGGAATAAAAGAACTTTTTAGAACTTTGAATGATAAAGAATTAATCAATGTTGAAGAAAGTCTTCAGTGTGATTCAAACCAGTTCTTTCTCCTTTGTGCATTGTAAAGTTTAACTTTCAATATTACATAACAAAATACTGTCCCATAATACAAAACATTTCCGGGAACTGATTTCCTCCATGACATCAAATTTCTTTTTTGGAAATTAAAAAAGCTATCTAAGCATCTTATGGTGGGCTGCATTATCTGTTCATTCAACTTCAGTGTGATGAACTAGTTCACAGCTTTAATCCTCAACTAGCTGTGTTGTCACCTTTTTGCCAGCTGTGTAGCTGTGCAGCTTTTGAGTGTGTTTTGTAAATGAATGTAGTCGGTAACAAATGCTTGATAAATTATGATTGTATATTTCAGATACCTGTAATGAAATTATATTATCATTCCATTCATACTTGACTAAGATTTAACTTCTTTCTTGTGACGGTTTTGATATAAGGTAAACTGGGGAAAGCTAGACCTTCCTTCACATTTCTCAACAGAGGTAAAAAAGGCAGGGGCTATCATTCCCTCATATTACCCTATTCAAGTGAGGGGGAAGCTGACCATAATTAGATTATCTTCTGTTCCCAATTCTCAAGTGTGTGATTAGAGAGCAATGGCAGGGGCTAATTCCCCCCCCCCCCCAATTTTACCTACATGTATTAACCAGTTATAAACAGCCAAGAAACTAATGGCTGGTGGACAAGCATTTGTGACATAGGTCCCCCAACGGTAGAAGGCATTGCTAATAAACCTGAGGACTGCCAACAACATCGACAGTCCAACCTTCTTGGGACCAGAACGTCACTTCTATCACAGACGATGTTCAGATGCATTTTCCTCAACTTCCACATTTATTTTAACAGTGCATGGAGTGTAGACCAGAACATCTATCTGGAAATATCCATGTATGCTAGGACAAGTAGAAGATGCCTTCCGAGTGGAGATGCTTAGTGTATGATGGAATTTGCATGGTCAGAAACTTCAATTCGTGCCGAACAAACCCAACGCTCACAAAAGAGCCCTTCGAGAAAAATCCTCAATGCCGGAAAAATCACCAACATGCATCTTCCTTGTAGATGCCAATTGGAACACCTTACACTATGTATCAGTGATGTCTTCTACCTAGACACATTCATCCATGTCTCTCTTTGCTCAACCAATCGGTCAACAAGTAAGAAAGACTAACGACATAATTAAAATCACCAATACTTTATTGATAAATGACCACAGGTTAGTATATTTTCCTGCAATGGTTTTTTACAATATTTTAAAACCAGTGCAGAATCAAGATAATGACCTAATCTTTTCAGCCTGTGTCTGAACATTTCATTGGACTGATTTGGGGCCTATGTAAGATCTCAAAGGGATGGGGGGGGGGGGAACAGTAGCCCCCTCCCCTGCTAATACGGCCCTGTAAGTCATGAAGTATGAAACCCCTGTTTTAGTTGTCAGTAGTACGAAGCTCAGTATTAGAGTACATGTACTTGGTCATCATTATCATTTTAACGTCAGAGAAATATTTACCCATTTGTAAAATAAAAACATAAAACGTACCTCCACCCTCAAATGGTAAGAACCTTTCAAATTCAAGAACATGCCGGAGCCTTTTTTCAACGTTACCCCAAAACCATGTAAATGTAAGGTCTTTTTAAAGACTGAAGACAAAATGACACAGGCATGCATGGATTTGAAAGGATTCAAATGAATTGAAAATGCCAAAGAAACCAAAATTAATTTTAAGTGTGTAAATGGTACAAATATCCGTTCAAAGCAACATGAAGCTTTTGAGATGAACAAGATAACAACTCAATGTGAAGAAAACTAAAGGGTTTTTGGGATTTCTAATGACCTTCAAAAGGATTAAATAACTAAAGATATCTTGCTAGAAATCCTCAACAAAACAATAGACTGTTCTCCATCGTGTATAGGTGAAGCATAATTTCCATTAGGAATTATTTGTCCTCAAGTTATTATCAAACAGTGTTTCAGTTTAGTATGTACTCAATCAAATAATCAACTGGACTAGAATGACATTGAGGGTTTGTTGATGTCTCTGAATTGAAATTCAGTGGAGTTTGTCTATGCTGTGACAGCGAGGGAGTTTGAGCACGGATGATGTACCATGTACATGTAAAGCTGTTGTCGTGGAACGTTGGGTCATTTCTTGCCAGATTTTTTAATGCCACCTGAACCTGAAATAGACAATAAACAATAGACATCCCGGTATGTACAATACTCAATACAAGAATGGACAGAATCCTCTCTAACAGCACAAGTATCCTTCAGGGGTACAGGTTTCCGCTTACAAATTGGCCTATATTGTATACACTACAGAGTTGCCAATGTCCAACATGCAGTTTACCTCAGTTCCCAACCCAATATTAAAAAATCTAAGCCAAGTTCATAGCCAGTCAAGTTTGGATACATTACAACTACTAGCCATATCTAAGGCATTGTAACACATACCCATTGGGCCTTTCTGGCTAGCTTTAGCCTTGGCTTCTTGCAATTTCTTCTGCTCTTCCCTCTGTTTTTGTTTCAAGGCTACATCATCCTGAAAAAAACAAAGCAGGGACAATAAGACCCGGGACTGTGTGTAAACTTCATTTAAAACTTGCATACCAATAAGAGCAAATCACCACATGAAGAGTGGAACCTCCCTGAGCAGACATCTCTATACATGTAATAAGGACACCTTCTCCATAAGGACAATAGTTCTAATTTGACCTCTCTCATCCTTGCCGGTAGTCAGTACCCCAAAATGCTTTTGGAGGCCACAAATTGGTGAATTACTACAGCATTTATTTATATTTTCCACATTGACATTGTGTTAGTATGCAGTTTGTTGAGGTTCCTCCTAGGAACCGGAAACAATTTGAGCCACAAGGGATAATTCAACTCACATCATCCATATCCTTTGGTCCTTTCTTTGGTTGCTTCAGTGGCTTCTTTTTACCACCTGTAAAAGAGAAATAATATTATTATATATGAACAAAAACCTAATAATATTGATATCAAGTATGACAGTGACACAAACAGCCAAATTTGTGGACTGCTTCATTTTTCCAAGTAATTGTAGCAGGTTACAAAACAAACCTCCTCGATGCATTGATGAATAGATGGTGTACGCCGCGCCTAACAAACAACCACTGCAGACAATCACAAAATCAAAACTGTCAAAACTGGTTTTGACTGCTTGTAGGTATGCACTGCACTACATTGTACTGCTACAATACACTAGTGGTAGTAGTGCATCGAGGTGATGAGGATGTAGTCGGCACGAAACTGGGAATTTTACTTTATATCAAGAGGAAGGTGACATTATTTTATTGCAGGTGGACGGACGATGTATTCTTTGTTTCTTTTAAAACATATATAGCTCATTTAAACCTGCCTTCTCTTCCAGACATGCTGATTTCTTTTGAGCACCGTTCCAAATGACAACAAAAATACACGCGTGAAAATAGCGGGAGTGACGTAGGCAGAGAAAAAGAAACGAACAACTTGTTGGACAGAGCTATTAAAATGTTGTCTTTTCAGTGTTTAGTTCAATTTTCTATACATAACTGGTAGTAAAATAAATGTAAAACTAATTATGTTGTACTAATAGTTTATTTTTTTGGTGTATTTTGAGAAAACTCTGATTTTATTGTCAAAATCTTCAAATAGAGGAGGTAGTAAAATTTAGGCCATCAAGTGCAAATCTTCCCACAATGCATCAAAAATCGTCCATATTTTGTCAACAATCAATCAGTGCAACAGAATTATCCACAAAAACACCCTCAAATAACGCTAAACTTTCCAAAAATCAATAGTTAAAGGGATTGGGCATGTAGAATATAAGAAAGTGAACCTAAATATTCTGAGTTTAGTGTGCAGATTGTCTGAACTGCGCGTGTGATAGAGTTGGAAAGTCAAAGTGCTTCATAACTCAAAACTGCAGGAGCTACCTCCACTCTTGCACTAGCTTGACTTCAGTCAATCAGTGTATGACTTCCCAATCCATTTGACAATCATTTCCGAAAGTACAAAAGTGGGGTTAGTTCTGGCAGATTGTCTAATCGATATGGCCAAATTCTGCATCTTGGTGTGCTCTTTATAAGAGGCAGGATCACAGTGAAAAGCTAAAACGTGAATGATGTTAGCCGCCTACCACTAGGCCTATTTCATATAGTAAAAAGTACAGGAAGCAAAGTGATATGTCTCTAGACGATTACTCAAAAAGTAAAGTGATTGGAAAGGGAAGTTATGGAGAAGTGTGGCTATCAAAACATAAAAAGGACAAAAAGCAGGTGACTTGAAAATGAAATGGATTTTTCAGCATCACAGACATAGATTCTTTTAAATAGACTCAGTGGGCTGTCTCAAATAGTGATCAATTGTTGACCTAGTTGGGCAAGTAATTTGTTAGTTAATTGCGTTTTCTATTCCCCAATTTGAATTTCATTTTGCTTTCTTTTGTGTTCTTGCAGTATGTTCTCAAGAAGATTGACCTTCACAATGCATCCAAGCGTGAACGAAAAGCCGCTGAACAGGAGTCAAAGTTACTGTCCCGCCTCAAGCATCCTAATATCGTGGCCTACAAAGACTCATTTGAGACGGGTGACGGGATTTTGTATATCGCTATGGGTTTTTGCGAGGGAGGGGATCTTTACAATAGGTTAAAAGAACAAAAAGGTATACCCCTGGAAGAGCGGCAAGTTGTGGAATGGTTCGTACAGATTGCAATGGCTCTTCAGGTAAGGATACATGATATTATATTCAGCGTTGACTTTCACTAGTTCAGTCTCGTTTTCTTGTAACAAACATTCAAACAAAACCATTTAAGTGTGAGCATGGTAGGACTGTGTGCGCTAACATCCTGTTTTTATATTTATTTCAGTATATGCATGAAAGAAATATTCTACACAGAGATTTAAAGACTCAGAATATATTCTTAACTAAAAGTAAAATAATCAAAGTGGGAGATTTAGGAATTGCTAGGTAAGTAGAATTGGCAAAATTGAATTTGGATCCAAGTTGATTCAGCAGCTGTTAAAATTGTTCCTCTGGAGGTGATAAAAATTTGCTGTTGGTTGAATTTTGATACCCACACTTTCCTTAGCGTCAGTGCCATACACTTTTGAATCAACTTGCAGGCTGTGTGTGAAGTCAACAGTGTGCATGAGAGGCCATCTTTACAAAAACACAAATACAAACATTTTAATCTGTGTTTTCCTGCTTTCAGAGTTTTGGAGACTTCCAGTGATATGGCCACAACGCTAATAGGGACACCTTACTATATGAGTCCAGAGTTATTTTCCAATAAACCATATAACCACAAGGTAAAATCTTCTATGAAATCTGAGTATCATGATTATTCTACATCGGTTAGTAAGTACGTTTTGTCGTTGAAATACAAGCTAAAAAAATTATGGTAATGATTTATGATTGATGTTTTCCTCCTTCCTCATATTTAGCCCTGTTTGGAAAGTATTCGAATACTTACTCTGTTCTATTTATTTCATTTAAAGTCTGATGTATGGGCATTGGGTTGCTGTGTGTATGAGATGGCTACCCTAAAACACGCATTCAACGCGAAAGATATGAACTCATTAGTGTACAGAATTCTCAGGGGAAAGGTAGGTTTACATTCAGATCAATATTTTCTTAGGGTGGGGGACCGTATTGTCGTTCTCTGACCCATTTTAACAGTGGTCCAGTGCTACATATTCTGTGTGAAATCAGCAAAAATCCACATGTCATATTCTCATGAAATAGACTATAGGCAAGACATTCACTTCACTATAAGGTTCTATAATGTCACCTCACCAGACATGCGCATTCGATGCCACCCCAACCTTGGAATTCTATATCATATTCTTCCAAGTGCATGGAATCCTCTTCACAATTGACAGATTTGAGCGCCAGTGCTGACAATGGAAAACCTATATCATTAGATAACTTCATTCCAATTATTTTCTGCCTCAGATTGAAAGTTCTTCCATTTTGGTAAGAATTGTCATATACAGTGGGAATTTCACCTGTATTTCACATTTAACCTAGACACTGTCATATAACCTAGTATGAATTTACATTGATGCCTAAGTTGGTAACTGCTAAATTTCTAGATAAGCTGAAGTCAGCTTATCAAAGTGACTAGGAAAATTGTCCAAGGCAAAGACTAGTTATATTACAACCGAATTGGCAATTAGATCCTGAGAAGTTGATTATAAGTTGCTTGAACTGTTTCTATAACCTACTGGTTTCCCTGGTTGTGGACTGGTAAAAAACCTGAACTCATATCTTCTGAAAACTAAAAATGATGTGGTCACCTTTCGCGTAGTTGTAATTTGGCTCATACTGTTATCTCTAGGCTTTCTTGAGGTGGCTTGGGCATTGGTGATATATCTCGTTGTCTGTCATATGGGAGGCAAATCTATCTCACATAACTTAACTAGCTACACAATATGACCCCTCCTTGCTAAAATCACCGAAATATGGTGAAAATATGGTCTGTTGAAGTTTGATGTTAATTTTTTTCATTCAGATATCATTTTTTATTTGCGTACCATAAAGAGCCCTCCTCCAACACAAAAAACAATCATTTTAAATCTTATTTCCAGATGCCCACCATGCCCAAATCCTACAGCCCAGAACTGCTGAACTTAATCAAGGCTATGTTACATCAGAACCCTGATAAGAGACCTAGTGTCAACAGAATACTCAGAGACCCCTACATCAAAAGAAACATTGCTATATTCTTAGAGGGAACTAAGAAGTAAGTACACACAGACCCTGTTCATATTCTTGCATTATATTGCTTAGCAATAGACCAGTCTTCTTCCCAGACTCTGTGTCTTGATGATAGAGGCCATTCCTTCTGAATCCTCTGAGAGCCTTGGAAAGCTTTTCATGCGGTGCCATAGGTAGTTGTTCCAGGACTGTCTACGGAACGGTACTTGACTAACTGTACATCATTTTAATCAGTTAAAACATTTCAACCCCTTATAATTTTGACCAACTTTTCTCTTCAGTCGCCGTAGTAGTGTATCAAGTGTGTCCAGTGCATCCAGTGTTTCAAGTAGTCGTCCATCCTCATCATCAGGGCGACCACCATCTTCAGGCCATCCAAGGTCACAACCAAGTAGCTCAGGATACGAGGAGCCAGATACAAATCGGTCGGATGTCTCCCGCATTTCAAGAGTTTCCAGTGCGTCACGAGTATCAAATCGTTCCGAGGCGTCCAATGTATCCAACCGGCCAAGTGCGCCAAGTCCTCAAGGACAGAGAGGTCACAGGTCTGCTAATGGGGGTCAGGGAGATGGAAGGCCGAGGTATTCCTCAGTTGGTGATGAACCAACTCCTAGTTCTTCAGCAAAGGTGGGTACCGTTGTTATGAGTAGTTACACCCTTTGTGTCACTTGGCAGATGAACACTCTCATTAATTAGCCCAGAAATTGGTGAGAAAAATATCTGACAAAGAACGAGTGTGAATAGATATGTTGCATTTGATATTTCATTTGGGTGCAGTCATCATCAATCCAGAGGCAAAAGTAATCAAACTGTCCAAGAATTCATGCTCACCACATTTCAATGTTGAGTAATTCTCTTGCAGACTCCTACACCGACTCCGGCCAAAGACGAACCGAGCCACAGACGACGTAGAAGGAAGGGGGTTAAAGATTCAGACTCTGAATCAGTGGCAAGTTCTGAAGCTGGCGAAGACTCAAGCCGAGTGTCCAAGGTGAAACAATGTTCAATTTGTTCTTTGCCAACAGATTTTGTATGGGGTTGATGTATTGAATGATGTACTTGCTGTGAAAAGGTTTGGCAGGTGTATCCTTCATGTACAGTTGATAACGAATGAAACTTTTCTATTCTGTGCTGGGGCCAGTTCTTATTGGTGTTGTCCTTCATTGAATGATGACCCATGGCAGGCATTTTGGGACATCATTCATTGTAGTCATAGTCCAATCAAAACTTGATCTTTCCAGGCCAAGTCTGCTTTGAAGCCAAGGCCCCTCCCGCCAAGACCGTCCAGTGCAGAATCAACCCCACAGCTCCGTGCCGCTAAAGTCACCGATGATTCCAGCTCAAGTTCGGTGACGAGTTCCAAAGATGACGTCAGCAAATCTGTAGGTGACACACCGAGGGTAGGTTGTGCTCAGGGCTAGAAAATTCCACCAAACGGTTACCGAATGTTGTGTGCACTGGATATATTTATTATACTGATACTGTAATACATGTAGTAGTACAGTTGTTATCTAACAAATTCATAGGCCTTCTTCTTCCTGGTGCAGTGAAGTGGTTAAAAAATTTCTATGAAAAATTTTCATTTCATGTTTTTTCGAGATCCTTGACTTAACAGTAGTAATCTTTAGTCACCAAAACTTGACCTGACCTGTTTGATGAAAAATTCATTGCTATTTTAAGCATATTTTTATCAAATGTATAAAAGTTTCAACAGGAATTTTCATGCCATTTGCAAAACCATTTTATTCTATTTTTGTTTCAAGTTCCTGTAGTTGTTCCATTTAATATCAATGTTGTGTTAATAATTTATTGAAAAACATTGGGCCAAAATAATAACAGCTATTAGTATTAAATAATAAGTGATCTTTTCCAATAAATGAAGGAATTTGAATCCATGTTGTCACAAGAGCGGGGGGTGAAACATTTTGGTCACCTGAAAGTTTTTAGTTGTCTTGAATTGCCAATGTTGCTGACAGCTCCTCACCAAAGGAACTTATCATTCAGAAGTTCAAGTTTAGATAGGCTCCAAGCAGGTTTGATTATCGAAATGTTCTCTAATTCAAAATATGATGTCTTGTTTTTGATACTAACCTGAGATAAACCAAATCATTTCAACAGCTGCTGGAAACGGTAGGATTGATGTTTTATAGCACTTTTGCAGAGAAAAGACATATGTCCTTGAATCATGAATGCAAAATGTTGTTATGCAGAAATAGATAGAGACCTTGTTAAGTAAAATCTTTGATTACATGCATTGTCATTCTGCATTCGTGATATCCCATTAGGACACCTTTCAAGTTTGAAGTTATGCAGTGAAAAAACACATCTTTTTTGTTTGTTTGTTGGAACCTTCCTGATTCCACTGATTTGTAGTTGCAGTTCATTCTTCTATACCTCGCCTGTTTATAGTAGCCTGGGATTTATCATATTGTGTTGTTGGTGTGTAGCCTCCGGGGGTGGAAGAAATGTGGAAATATGAGGGGAGGGTACCTTCCCACCCATCATACTTCCCTGCCACACTCCACCCTCTGGCTACTGGGTAAAATCATGAACGATAGGCTGGGCTATCAGCCTTTGTTAAACATCATTTCAAGATGGTAGCACTATGAGGAGGTTTTATTGTTGTGAAAGTAGCATCTCCCTTCAAGAAAAGACTTATCATAATGCACTTACTTCTTTTAATGTCTTTGGTGTTTTTGCACCTACGAAATGTCTTTGGCACCCTTTGCATGATAGTAGAGTTCAAAACAAGGTTATTATGTTCCTACCTGTTTGGTTGTGAATTTAGATAAATATGATTTGGTAGATGGGCCAGATTATAAAGTTTTATGTAGCTACTAAATAGATGTCAGTATCTTACATTACATGAGCAATATTTAGGTCTGTATAGTTGATATATCACCGAGGCAAACCAGATCCATTCTCAAGGCACATCAGTCACACCTTAAGACCTTATTTCACATGTCTTATTCCCGTTTCCACCTCCACTTTCATTTCAGAGCCGGCCTAATAGTGCAGCACGTGCACGTCGACGAGAGAGAAAAGAAACAGACACACCGAGGACACCTGTTGGGCCGCCTGGTAAGTAACATTTTCTTACTTTGTACCAATTTTTGTGTGGGTCACTGGTCTTCCTCAGATAAGTTTGGCAAAGGAAAAATACATTCGGAACTGAATTATGGAGAAGCGTGTTCAATGTCACTTTTGTTTCATCATGCATTGGATAGGTATGTTCTATTCTTTGGACTTTTAGAATGTTTAAGTTTGGTTCAAACAAGTCCAACTCCAAAACTGCCTCTTGCTCTTGATCATACATTTATATATGACTTCTGATTTCATACCAGTGGTCCTCCATCGGCCAAGAGTCAAATTTGATCAGTTTGATGGTATGCCCCCTGATCGCCATGGATATGAAGTTCCCGGTGGATCTAGACACCGGCGAACCAAGTCAGATTCAGAACCTTCGAAGGTAGCTGAAAAATAGAAAACAAACTGCTTGATAGGTGATAGCCTGCCCTTGTACTGTGCTGTGAACCGGGAAATTTTCACCAGTATATTTCTAATTTTATCATGGAATCTCATCTGGGATCAAATCACAAACATTATCTGAGCCATAATCAGTAAGCTCTGGCATGATAATGGAGATATCCAACCAATTACAGAATAATCAGAAATAAAATCTTGGAATTCCAAAAAAGTATTTTCAAGAAACGTTTCTCAGTTCACAGTTACGTAATACCAGGACTTCAAAATATGCTTTAGGTTCTTCAATATCATCATGATATTACCATTGTAAATATTCTTCAATTTTATTTAGCAGTAGTGCTTGTTCTTGTCGCTTGATAATAAGCTATCAGTAAATCTGCTGCTTGTAGGTGGAGCTGTATTATTACGCAAGGACGCACATAAATCGAAAGGTGCTGATGTAGTAGATAGCAAAGAAGCTGCCAGTAATGGAAAACTAGCCAGATCCCCCGAGAAAAAACAGGTGACTTTGCTGTTGTGTTCAGTGTATTTGAATTTGGATTTATTCAAGGCTGTCCTGGATTGTTTGATAACTGATCAGCAAGAATGTTCCAGTTTCTTAAATGACTCGTTAATTTGATTGTAATTACAGCAATGTAGAAAGGTCAAATTCGATTTTGAATTAATTTCATAACGTTGTGCCATTTCAGAAGGAAGCGATGCGTGTTGTTGAGGCGTCTAAAGCCCGTCCGATACGCCAGCCATCTCTACCCAACAGCAGCAGCAGCACGACAGAGTCTGACTCAGATCCTGAAGTGCCAGAGCCTGTTAAAAAGTGAGTGATCTGTTCAGTTTGCCTATTCTTCATCAGTTACCCATTTTGTCCATTTTTCAGCTATCAATTTTAAAAAGTTACAAATCATAAGTCATGTCAACTTTGAGATGGAAACTTGACATTATATAGTAGAAAAAGAAGCAGAGTAGTCATAACTACATGTAGTGACAAAAAGGATTTTTAATTCATTATACATGTACCTTCAGTTTTAAATGTGGCTTTTTTCATTAAGCTTTTGCATTGTTGTTTTGTTTTTAAGTTACATTCTGTTGTTCAATGTCGTTCTGTTCTTCAATCACCTTTCAGAAATAACCATGTACCTCCACAGCCCGATAGCAGGGACAACAATGCTCACCATCATAACCACCATAGGTATAGAAGTTAATAACAACTCCAGTGATCATTTGCTGTACATTGTACTAACTGGAAAATGTTTGTGTGCATTAAATTTTTGGTGATTTTCAAGAATGCACCATCAAGCGCACAAATTTCAACTCTATAATAGATTAACCATTAAATTTCGGCAGCAAATGATAAACTTAGTCTATCACCAAGTAAAAATAAGCAAATTCACCAATTTTACGGTTTACCGCATTGCATGTTTATGCCAACTAGAGTTTGTACTCTCTATTCTGAAAATCTGCCTTACCTTCGCTTTATGTTTAAGATTGGAGATCCAATGAGGAAGTCTAGCCTCTGATCACCTCCAGCAGTGATGAATTATGGCATCCAGCCTTCGATGTTACCATCATACCCGAGTAGATTGTCAGCACCACTATCAGCAGTGGTGAAGTTTTGCAGATACCTCATTGTGTAGCCAGTATACTGCTCTACCAACCTCTTACCCAGGTTTTTCTCTCATTTATCAGGCGGAATAAGGAGATGAACAATTTCATCACGCTCCTTGACACGACGCTTCGTCTCAACAAAGAGGAAGATCGATCACCTGACGAAGATGAGGATGATTCCGATATCGTCACTCCGAAACTCGAGCGTCAGATGTCGGCACCCACGCAGGAGTCCGGAGCAGTGGTTGGTAGGTATCAGCAACCTGCTGCTTCCATCCAACTACCTCTTGCAAAGGTGGAGTCGAAGACCAATTTCCCCTGTGCATTCTGCAGGTCTGTCCTTTGATGATCTGATGCCAGGAAATTTGACCAGAAACCAGCATGACTAAAGATGTAGCTTTGGGGAGCTACCGTTTTTGTATTGGCATCCGACTGAGGCTATGATCTGATAATGATCTGAATGAAGAAGAAGGAACTGACTGTCATGAAACACACGTCAGCATAATTGTGCGTTCATAGTTGTTAGAGTGCTGGGGTGATTATCATGGGTCACTTTCCTGAAAGAAATACAACTGTTCATCTTCATGTCCTTGAGCATGACACCTGAAATCCTAACCTACTTTGTTATAATAATCTGAACTGATTTCTATTGCAGTTTCTCCTCAGACGCTGGGTGCCACTGGAAGGCTAATGGAAAGAATTACAGCTCTGAGAAAGTAAGTTCTAAATCTGAAACAGAGGTGGGATGAATAACATTTTTTGAATAGTGAACAGATATTCAGTGATACTTTGCTGAATTTAGAGTGACTCATGCAGGAGAATTTGGCATCCCTCTGTTACTTCAAGTACTCCTCAACATTTATGCTGCAATACAGAAGAAACTAAGTCAAAAAACCCGATTGGTGGCTAACCGAAGTGGGATGCCAAAAAGGCTGATTTCGCCTTGGAGGAGGAAGAGCCAATGCTGAAGAAGAAGAAGTAGACTTTATTTGACTTGCCGCTACTTTTGTATTTCTTCATTACTCTAATTATAACTGTGTTTGTCTCCAGGGATTGTATCCGAGGGCTTGGTGTTGAGAAGATGAAGAAGGCTTATGACATCTTGGACAACATTGAAGGTGATGAACTTGAGGTAAGAAGCATTATATGTTTATGTGAATAAGAGGCAATACTTTGTACAAAAATTTAGGCATCCTTTGATGTTAGATCCATAGTCAAGGTTAAAAAGTGTTTTAAAGGCACTATTAGCAACTTAAAGTCCATGTTCGTTCTTCAAAACAGTCAAATTTTGTTGATTTTCACCTCGTCTAATTATTGGCACAGAGTGAATGAGATTTTTATAGAATTTCAATTCTCTATATTTTCAGCCCCAACTGATCCAACTCCTTGGTAAAGATCTGTTCGATGAATATGCTGGAAAAATATGGCAGCTGAAATTCTGTGAGGAGACAGCATTCGGACACGTTGGACTAAAATGATCACGATACTTTCAATACGGTCATTGAACTTTCTTATCAGCATGAGTAGCAATCCATACGTATGCAGTCTTGTTTTTGGATGTCTTTCCATGAATATAAGATCAGTACAATTAGCCTGATTGTTTTTTGAAATTCGCTGTCAAGAGAATGCTGTACATTAAGGCAATACTATGACTGACTGGCTTGTGATGGTCACAATGACCAGAAAGTCCAAAGTCTAGAAAGTATGAAGGAACATTCCATGTCACAGTATCTGGGTTCATTTGTACATTATTTATAATTTATATATCTTTGTGGTTTGACTCGGTCACTGCGTGTATATTTAGTATGCTGTAAATTTGAATCAACGTTCTATGTTACCCGAATTTAGCAGTATAAGGAGAGTTGTGCCAGTATAAGTGACACGCGTAGTTTGGTGCAACTTGTACTATTTTGTTGTCTTATGCCACTGCTGAAAAGATGTGTGAAAGTGTGCTGGTTTTGATTTTCACATTTTGCAGTATCAATCATGTTGGTAAATTACTATATGGTGATGTATTGGGAAACGTTTGTGATTAACTGCATATTTTTATGGGAACCAAACGCTGGGAAGAATTGTTCCAAATAGGTACCTAAATCTTGAGTGACAGGGAAACTCTTCCGTCCAATCGGCATTGAAAATATAGATAATATCAAAGAGTGGACCGTCCTCACAACATCTCAGCTGGTAACCCTATGATACGTCACAGGAATGAGTGAGGTTTAGAAACGACATACTTGATTTCTGTTTGTCCGAGTCAAACTCTCGCACTTTATTGAGACGCTTGTGTGACAAGAATAATGTGTATATTGGTGTCATCATCGCTTGTGTGTACATTTCATTGTTGAAGAAATTATAACTCTCATTCCAGATCGTAGATTTCTTAAGAATAAGAACATAGGATTTTAATTTAGATTTAGCTTCTGTATGAGAATAGGACTTATCATTATCATTTTGTTATTTTCTAAAAAGATGTTTATAGGAGTATTAATACTCCAATATCAGTTTTAACTTATTTAATCATTTGATAGTGCACGGTCACTCGGACTTTTAAAATTGCCATTTTTTGTAAAGTTGTCTTGTATCTACCAATCTCATCATCAATCATATCCAGTCTGTGATTTTAGTTACAATAAGCCGTCCCAAATA
Organism: Lineus longissimus; assembly: GCF_910592395.1. Lineage (NCBI taxonomy): Eukaryota > Metazoa > Nemertea > Pilidiophora > Heteronemertea > Lineidae > Lineus > Lineus longissimus. The sequence continues at coordinate 4,481,347 of NC_088314.1, forward strand.
ACAACTCAGATTTGTATTTTATTCTTTCACTTATAATATTTTGGATTTTTTTTCACCAATACAGTAGAATTTCTCTATTAAAGACACCTGCCTTTGGACCGATAACTGTCTTGGATGAAGAGTTGTCCTAATAAAAGAGGTCAAATTAAATGAAAATCCCCAATTCTGGACCAAAATTAGCATCCTTAAAGAGAGGGTTCAAACTAACGGAGGTGTCTGCTAAAGAAGGTTCCACTGCAGCATGTTTTATGAAATGTAAACTCTTCTGATGCGCCACATGTGGGTGCTTGTCAGTAGCAAAAAAGCTTTAAGCCATTTATCATGACAAAGCTTTGCACAATTGGGGATTGAAATCAGTGCTATCTCTCTGTGGCCTGGACTGCCAAATATTACAGCATCCATTACACATGTACTTAAAACGTTTCATTGATCTGTCGCCGTCCCTGTTCAAACTGAATATTACTTCATTTGTTCACAATATCCTTTATGCATATCAGTGAATGTGTTTGCCTCATTCACAATTTAAAATTTGATGAATGGAAGGGAGGACTGGTGATACCCTCAACAGCTGCAAAAGAAGTCAGGGCTATCAGTTATTCCTGAGCCAAATCTTCAGGATTGAATGGGGACCGTGTTAGTCAGCTGCCTCTAAGGCTTGTCGTTCACAGAGATAGACACTGTTCAGATATGGTTGGATCAAAATAATGTGACTGTAGTGCATTTCCTTGTTAAGTGAGCCTGGGGTTTCGTCATTTAGTGCCTGTACTAGTGTCAACTGTTCAAATGTCAGTGGACAAGTTGGTTGTTGTACATGTAATATAAGTGTATGGAACTGAATAATAAACCCATGACAAAAAACGATATTTTCCTAGTTCTTCTTCCTACACACAATACCGAGGTGAATATGCTTCTTCCCTCCTCAAATTGCTGGCTGTCAATGGCTGCAAAGTCTCTGCCTTCACTTGACTCGAGGTGAACTGTACCTCAGCTTGGTGTCCTGGTTGTGACATCTCTGCCTACACTTGTCTCAAGGTGTACTGTACCTCAGCTTGGTGTCCTGGTTGTGACATCTCTGCCTACACTTGTCTCAAGGAGTACTATACCTCAGCTTGGTGTCCTGGTTGTGACATCTCTGCCTAAACTTGTCTCAAGGAGTACTGTACCTCAGCTTGGTGTCCTGGTTGCGACACCTCTGCTTTCACTTGACTCTAGGTGAACTGTACCTCAGCTAGTCTGCCTACGCTTGTTTCAAGGCGTACTGTATCTCAGCTGGGTGTCCTGATTGTGAGTCCTCTGCCTTCACTTGTCTCGAGGCCTGCTCTATCCCACAGATCGCAAAATCTCTCTGACTCTCCCACCGTCTCTGGTAAAGAGGCAAACTGTTCCTAAGATTGTGACTGTCTCCACACTCTCACCATATGCAGAAGGTGCGATTCGGTCTGGTTGTTCCTGTCTTATCTGCCCCATCACGGTAAGAGAGATGAGACAATTACAACCAGATCAAATCAAACCAAGCAGCTCTACCTTGGCGCAATCATGAAAAGAGAGTTGGGACAGTCACAGCCATACCGAATCAGACCTGGCTGCACGACTCCTTGCCACACACTGACTGTGATGTCACGGGAGGGATGCCCTTACTTGATTGTCTCCTCTGTCTCGTCGTGTTGGCAAGATGATTCGGACCTGTCTGGACAATACTGAATCACACCTGGTTGCTGGGCTCTGTGCCACTAATTGTCTGTGATGTCTCATACAATACCTGAAGGGCGAGGTTAATTTGTACCACGCACCTGCCCTTACTTGCTCTTCTTGTGTGGATGTGTGGCTTGTGTGGATGTCTGTGACTGTTTCAACTGTGAAGTTGCAGGGTACGATTCAGGTCTGGTTGTGATTGAAACCGTATTGGCGACACAGTCCTTATCTAGTTTTGACTGTCTCATCTCTCTCACCACGTTGGCAAGATGGTGGTGCTGCCACTTCCGACTCCGTCAGCTTTTGACTGTCTCATCTCTCTCACACTGCAATGGCGACACAACAAGACCAAATCTGCCTGTACTTGCACGAGGCGTACTGTCTCGCAGATTGGTATCTTGGTTATGACTAATCGGTCTTTTCTTGTAATGATGCGAACTGTACATTAGATTGTCTCAGCTCTCTCACCATATGGGGAAGGTCCGATTTGGTCTGGAAGTGGCTGTCTCATCAGCCCTTATCGCGATGAAAGAGATGAGACAGTCACTGCAACCGACCGAATCCGGTCAAGCAGCTCTACCTTGTTGCTATCATGAAGAACTGGGACAGTCACAACCATACCGAATCAGACCTGGTTGCTGGGCTCTTTGCCACTGATTGTATGTGATGTCACATCCAATACTAAAGGACGATGTACCACACACCTGCCCTTACTTGGGCTGCAATGTACTGTTCTATTTATTGGTCTTCTTGTGGCTGTCTCAATAATTGTGACTGTTTCAACTGTGGAGCGGCCAGGTACGATACAGGTTTGCTAGTGACTGTCACCGTGTTGGCAACCCGGTCCTGATCTGGTTGTGACTGTTCGATTCGGTCTTATATTGACAGCCTCATTTTTCTCACGGTTTTGGCAACATGGGCAAACTGGGCCGATTCTGGGTGGTTGTGACTGCCTCAGATGTCTCTCCCTGTTGGTAACATGGTGGAGATACCGGGTCCCATTAGATCTCCCTCACCGCGTTGGCAAGATGGTAGCGCGCCGCTGCCAGTTCCCACTCCGTCTGGATGTGACTGTCTCCTCTCTTTCACCGCAATGGCAGCACCATCGGATAGATGAGACAGTCAGAAAAAGAAAATCGGACCTCAACCGGTCACCACCAGCCCGAGTTCTCTTACCATATTTGCAAGACGATGGAGATGCCAGGCACTCGTGTTTGCAACACGGTCCTGATCTGGTTGTGACTGTTTCATTAGTTTCGCTACAACGCCCCATTTAGTCTACTATTATGACAGTCTCAGTTTTCACGCGGTTTTGGCAAAACGGGCGAACTGCGAGACCAGATTCGGGGTGGTTGCGACTGCCTCAGACGTCTCTCTTTGTTGACAACAGGTACCATTCTATATGGTTTTCGTTAACTGTGATAGCAAGGTGGTGTGGCTGCTGGTTCCGACTCCGCCTGGTTATGACTGTCTTATTTCTCTCATCGCAAGAGAGACACAATGAAACAGCCATAATGAGACAAAATCTAACCTCAGCTGGTCAAAACCAGCCCGAATCTGGCTTCTCTTACTGTATTGGCAAGACGATTGCGCTGCCAGCTCCAATTCGGTATGGTCAACGACCAACTTATCTACCGATTTGGTTAGGTTGTGACCGTTTAATCTTCCCCAACATGCCACCATCGCAATGTGAGAGATGAGACAATATTTATCAAGTTGGTATATATTATCAAAATTGGTATCCTATATAGCTGTGACTCATCAGTCGCGTACTCTCAGATTTGTGTACTTTGTTGCGTCAACTCTGCTTTTACTAGCTACATGTATTGTACGAGGCTTACTGCATTTCAGATCGGTGTCCTGGTTGTGACTCAACTTTGCTTTCTGTTGTAACGAGGCGTACTGCACCTCAGCTTGGTGCTCTACTGAGTTGTGACATTTCTACCTTCACTTGTCTCAATGCATATTGTACATGTACCTCAGACTGGTGGCCTGGATGTGACAATTCTACCTTCATTTGTCTCACGGCGCATTGTATCTCAGTTAAATTGGTGTCCTGGTTGTGACTCCTCTGTTTTCACTAGTCTTGAGGCCTACTCAACCTGGGGTTCCGTTCCGTTCTCTTCTTTTCTGTTCTGCCATATTCAAGACGAGGGCTTTAGGGATGCCCTTGACATGCTTGGTAGTCACCAGTTTCAGTGTTTCGATAGACAGACAACTATGATACTTACACTCCAGATGCAGTGGACGGCCTCGTCCCTCGCGAATAGGCCGGCGAAATGAACTGCCCTGGGAGGCTGGAGGAGATGCCATTGACGACTCAATTTGGGGGACAATGAAACTTGTCCGGCATTCGTGTTTTCTTGCATTGAGGGAAATATAGAGTCATCGCCAAATGTTTTTTTACATTTTCCGCCTCTCGATATTTCAAACTTTGTATATGAAGTAGGCAGGGGCGGGGGAGGCAGGGAGGCGGGCAGTGCCCTCCCCCTACACTTCTGACGGAGTGTACCGGCCTCGTCCAGTCGCAACGTCGAGGAAAGACGACTTGGATGTCGAAATGGACTGTAGCCCCCCCCCCCCCCCCGCCCTACTGTCCGACATATCAGGAGGTCAACAATGCAACACTTTCGGGGGATTTGCGAAACCTCCCCAAGTATCGTTCTCCCGGGTTTTCCCGCGTTCTCAATGCAGAGTTCCAGGCGCGTGATGATATTAGAACTATATCAATATCAATATCAGGGGTCGATCAATCATCACAAAACCTTTATAAAACCTGAACATAAAATCCAAGATTTTAGGTTATGTGTGGTAATTGATTCTGGGCTGATCGATGGCTATGGCTACACTGTAGGATTGGAGCAGAAGAAATGCTATACTGTCACCGCTGTAGAAAAGAAAAACAGCATTTCGAGAATCCATGTTGAGAGAACTTCTGAGTTGTGCCTTGTATTTATTTGGGTGTACTGTAGATAGAGGAAAAATCTGCTCCACTCCTGTATTGTTTATGCAAAGGTGTCTTTATGTTAAAACTCACAATGGTAGTGGAAATGAACACACTTTACCAACTGATCACAACTTCCAAGAACAAGAATATGTGTTGTGGCCCCCAATCGTATACATTTACACCAGTGGAAGTACTATGCCATAGGTCTGGCAGTGGCGTTGGGATACCATGTAAATATTTGGTTTTCTTTATTGCGGAACAATGGAAACCAAGACAGATCGGCCCTGTGAAGATTCAGGAAACACCAGTAAACATGGTAAAGGGGTTCACTGACCAGTCTTCAACCAACCCAAATCCAGCACAGATGGATAGAAAATGAATACTGAATAATGGTAGATCTATATTTGTTATATCATGAGCCTAGGACTTGCAAGGGCCTATCAAATACCCTCAACTCGTGTCTAATTTGCATTGGGAATCATGAGAATAAGTCCCATGTCATTGCAAATTGGCTTAGGCGGCGGTAGTGCCATCTCGCGGAAAAACATGGAACTGAGAGTTTTGGACGAATATTTCAGTTCTTTTTTCTACCACGAAACGGCGCCACTCTCGCCCCAAGCATATTCACGAAAAAGGACCCAGAACGAATCTATATCATAATACTATAAGGCGGCTCGATAAAGTGCCATTTGGGGGTAGTGTTTCGTCTCGAAATTTTGCACGTTTGCAGGTGATATGTTATCCTGATGCAAAGTTATGTTTATTTTCGGAAATTTACTTCAGCGGAGCAGTAATGAGGGATTTTTAATCGGACACTGTCAATTCTCCTTACCACTCACAGAAGCCAAGCCATTGCTGTTTGGTTATGCAGGGGATTAATCAATTACCTGCACTCCCTGTGGGGTGACTAACACTACTTGTTGAATAGCTGGCTGCCGGCTGCAGGGGATGATTGGAACAGCCTGTTCCTGTTGACCTGCTGAACCAAGGTTAAAGCGAACTGGAACCGCCGAGCGATTTATTCAACTTTTCGACTTTCACCGCCCGAGAAAGTCGAGTTCAGATTTGTAGCTCCGCCCCCAGTGCCCGAGCATGCGCAGTTCAATTTGTTATTATTGAGAATCATGTGAGAATCACGTGAGTCATGCGATCTTTCATTCATGAATTTTCGTAGTAAATTCCATAGTAGTGACGTCACTGAATGATTGACAGCTAGGCGCCATGTTTCATTCATGCCTCGTTCTGATCACCCGATACGCGGGAAATGAAAACGAGGTCATACGAACTGGCTTGGCGGTTCCAGTTCGCTTAAATGTTATTTTCAATCCACGATTGCAGGTCACCTGATCTTCGAGATTTCGCGGGGAAAGAAATTGTTAACAAACGCATGTGTGCAGTTCAAATGTTAACAAAAATGTATTTTTGGTACTTTTGGTTGCTAGACTTGGGTTTTCCCGCAGTAAGGAGCTGGGGTCAAATTGGTGGGCTATTGTTTATGGGTGCTGTGTTAGCCAATGCTAGCCCTTGATTATAAAGGGATTTTCAAATGAAGGTTACCATGGTCTGTTTATGTGCTCACCATAGCTTTCAATACTTGATGTATCTGAAAGAGGCACTCGGAACTTGGCATGGACTTATCAAGGAACTGCTCACGGTGCTGAACTTTTAGCTTGCCTGTCGACTAAGTGCCTTGCCCGAGACATGTGAAGGGCTATCTGGGTTCTCCTTCTTCTCCGTATAAAAAGGCGCATATTGCTGACTAAGAGGGGCATATTCACATCATCCTCATTATCTCTATCAGACCAATTGATATACTTTTATGTGCACGCATACAGCACGCCACAGCTAGGTCCAAGTCTGTGGACAAATGGTTGGTTTAATTTGTCTCTTCGATATTGCTCCTTTGATATTGCATTAGATTTTCATTGCAATTCAATCTATTCAAGGTATAGCCCATTTGAACCTGCCTGCGCCACGGGTACAATGCTATTGCTAGTAATGAATAATGGTAGATCGATATTTGTTATATTATGAGCCTAGGACATGCAAGGGCCTATCAGATATCCTCAACCTCTGTATAATTTGCATTGGTTATAATCAGCCTATGAAACATGGGGAAAAGTCCCATGTCATTGCAAATTGGCTTAGGCGACGGTGGTGCTATCTCGCGGTAAAACATTGAACTGAAAGTTTTGGACGAATATTTCAGTTCCTTTTTCTACCACGAAACAGCGCCACTCTATAGCCTAGAAGCTAACTTAGTTGCATAGCATAACGCTGCAGAAAGATATCATATTCGACACGAAAGAGGAGCCAGAACGACAGCGACGGTCAAGTAAATAAGCAGAAAAAAATGTTTTGATACCAGTTCTCTGGAAAAAGTAAACAGCACTTCAATAGCTCAGTGAAGAGCTCAGTCCCACGCCCCCAATTCTACCACGTGTTCGGCATTGGCTTAAATTGCCCGCATAATTGGTTAATTGGTTAATTGATTGATTCCGTATTCTATCAAAACCACTCGTGCGTAAAACATGGAGGATCAGGAAAAAAAGATGCTGAGCGACGATGGAGACTTCACAAAAACAAAAGAATCTCCGAAAACGGCAGTTTATATATTCGACACGAAAGAGGAGCCAGAACGACAGCGATGGTCAAATAAAGTGGAGTTCGTTTTGACTTGCGTCGGATTTTCCGTTGGCCTAGGAAACGTTTGGAGGTTCCCCTATCTTTGCTACAAAAACGGCGGTGGTAAGTAGTGTCTCTTTAAAGGGGCCATCTCATCAACTTAGGTAGGTCAGGCATGTTATCCCATTACTCGATACTACACTCCCTGGGCAGCCCATTGCGTCATCCTAATTTGGTCTCCTTATGGTAAGGAACGAGGCCGGTCCATTGCGTCTGGAGTGTAGTATATACTTAACTTGGCTTGTGTTAGCCTAAATGAACATAATGGGTACTAATTACCATGTCTGTGGTCACTTATATATACTGCTACTAAAGTCCATTCGTAAATGTAATGTCCCCATCCGTTTTGGGCTCTGGGGTGCAAACTTAGAGGAAACCTATAGCGTAACGCTTATAAAAATGGAGAGTTTTGAACGGCCCGGTTAAAACCTAAGACAGAAATAAGAGCTCCCAATTGATAAATGTTTGCAGTTTAGAGTTTCCCTCAGGTAGTTGATTATGTAGCCAATGAGCTGCATTAGATGTAATCACCAATTTAGTCATTTTTACCACGTTCAGCTAGTCTAAATAAAGACTTGTGCCACAACTGGATCTCTTTAACTACTGGTGGGATTTACTTTATGTTATTTTTCCCCCTTTTCAGGCGCTTTTCTCATTCCGTATTTCATCAGCCTTGTATGTGCAGGAATACCAATCTTCTTCTTAGAGGTCGCCCTTGGGCAGTTCATGAGTCGAGGTGGATGGAAAGTCTGGAAAATATGCCCACTTTTTACAGGTAGATTCACCTTTCACTCTCCAAGCTCTGACCTCGGTCCAACAATGATCACCTTGATGTCCACTAGCCTACCAATAACCTTTTAGCTTTATGTCCACTTTTCGGGGGTGGTCTACCAATACTAAGCTTTTTAAAGGTAGCCTAGCCTACAAACCCTGCCTACCAATAACATTTCAGCTTTCCCTACTATTTAATTATTCGAAGTTGCTATGTACACGGCTTGTCTTATGAGTGTTGTGGACGCAACCGAACAAGTTAGTTGCATCCACAGCACAGGCGAATTAACATAACTGCGTCACAGTGAAAAGTTCTCATTCCTTTTCCGCAACTCGGTTACTTCTGCCTTCTTCCAGGCTACGTGGGGTTACCACGATTTGGTTACAAGGACGTAGTCAAAGCCGAAACATTTCTAAAGCTTTCTCCAATCTAACTGTTTCTTCACGCAAAGGCATCAGTATTAAATACAAATTTTCTAATTGCATGCAATTACAAAATTATAAATCTTTTCGCATGCTATGAATTAGCAATTTGCCATGATCGGACAATTTGGACAGCAAATATCTTCCCTAACCCCATTAAAATGATAGTTAACAACGGAACAAACAAAACGTTTAAATCGACTGCTTCTCAATAGACAGTCTTTAGGCACGAAATCGCGCATCCCCGACAAAAGTATTTCCGCTGAATGATACTAAATCATTCGATACACCACGTTAACAATATAATAACTAATTCAGTTATCATCTAATTACAAAGATTGCTGTCCAATAGTCATATATCGTGACTTTGCCTGGAAATATTGACGTGAGCTGGAGAAAGAAATGTCTTGTGTGTGGGGCTGAGTAATGTCCATGGACTACATTACTAGTATGTATCACTGGGATTCACACAAAATGCAGCATATAGTCGGAGGTGGAGCTTTATAATGAATATTAATATAAATGCTGTGAGAAGAAAAACAACTCTCTGTTGCTCTCACACCATGATGTGTATGGAAGCATGTGCTTGCTTGTACTCACATCAGAACTTATTTCATCCAATAAATTACTTTATGGAAACAATTTTTTTGTATTCAAATTCAATTTGAACCAGCAATTTTACTTATCAAACCATCAGTTTATTTCCAAACCAGGAAAAAATATGCAAAACCATTATTTGCATCCTATAAAAATATGCACCAGCTACAAACTTATGCTATGCATATAATTGTCTGACCAGCCACGGGCACCATGTGGGAAGTTAATCATTTGCCAACAATATTATATAAAACAATTGCCTTTTAAAAAATAGTGGCAAGGGCACTGTGCCTGCTTGGCATGAGGAATTCAGGGGGGGGGGATGTTTTGAAATTTGGTAAAATCAAAAACTTGTGTTATAGATGATCTACCTACAGTAGAAATATGAGCATCTCAGCTCAAAGGATGTATAGCTTAAAGGATTTGGGAGCTAGACCAGTTTTAAGTTTTTCAGAAAAAGCCACCTAGTGGGCAAACTAAGAATCACATCACACCCAAAATCGAACTCGACCTAGATTTTAGGGTTATATATAGATACATAGGAAAAATTAAAAGGATCCGTCAAAAACTGAAGACGCTAGAGCACTGCCAAGGGCACCAGTAAGCAATCTGCCATTTTCTTCAATTTGACCTAGTTTTCCCTAAAAACAAGGCCAAATCAAAAACCCGTAATACATATAATGTATCCTCAATAGATGTATCTGTGTTAAAAAATTGAGAACCCTAGCTCAAAGCATGAGTAACAAAACAGCCATTTTAGTTTTTTTACAAAAAGCCTCCTGATGGCCAAATCAGGAATCAAATTGCGCTCAAAATCGAACTTGAAAGTTTAATACAGGGACTTATTTGATGCAATACCAATGCAGTAACATGATTTTGTTTTTTATATAATAACAATGCAGTAACATAATGATGATGACTTTGATGCAATGATAACGATGATGATTTTAACCCTCCTGGTCGTGTTCAACAATCCAGAAGTGCCATCATTTTTCCATAAAGAAGGCATGTCGCTCGTGACAGCTGTGTGTCCACTTTCTGCATAGACTAATATGTCCGTTCCCTAGTGGTTGCCTAACCCTTTCCACACAGGTACCTGTCATCTTGCAAAACTTGAAAAAAAACTTTTTTCAAATTTCAGGAATAGGGGTTGCCAATTCCGTCATCGTCTTTCTCATGAATATCTATTACATCATGGTTCTCACGTGGGCTGCTTACTATTTTTACGTGGCAATGACGTACGCTGGAAGTGGAGATGTACCCTGGGCTCATTGTAACAATACCTGGAACAGTGACATGTGGGTATCAGTGTAGCCCCTACTGAATTGAATTTGAAAATTTACAAATGCACAATTTACACGCTAATGTACTAAATATAAATTTCCGCATTGCAGTTCTGTAGACTGATATACAAATACCTTAAATACCAAGTTTCAACAAATTTGTATGCATAATAACTGCACTACAGTATTGTGTATAACTGTATTTCTATTTTCCTGGACCACCAGTAATTACGAATGGTGTGCCCCTTTAAGACCAATGACAGCTACCACTGAAATTGTCTACTCTTGAATGAAGTTTAACTTTCCTTTTAAGGTGTGGTCGAGCTCCCTCGTACAACTGTACAATGGCCGATGGCCTTCTGAACAAAACATGCGGGGCAATCAAAGATGAAATCAAGAAACAATACGTCGAACCAAGTGTTGAGTTTTGGGAGTAAGTTTTCAGGCTCATCCGAACAGCTAACTTTTGTAAGTCACGCTGCTGAAAAAGATACCCTGTGGTCTGAAGTGTGTTTTGCTTAACAAATAAATATTGGTTGATTATGTACAGAGCTCAAATTGAATGAAATGAATTCATTTTGGACTAAACAAAGTGTTTTTAAAAGGGAGGGCATCATCCACTGCTAGCAAAGGTTAGAGGTTATACCACATATTTTATATTTCAGGAAAAGAATACTGAGAATATCGTCTGGTATACATGACTTGGGCAGTGTATTGCCAGGTCCAACTATATGTCTTCTAATCTGTTGGATACTGTGCTATGCCTGTATATGGAAAGGTGTCAAGTGGACTGGCAAGGTAATTAGGGTCATTTTGTTATTTTTTGCTTCTGTTTTAAACTCAATTAGAAACTTACGCTACCTGTGAAAAGGCCTTTTAAAATGGCCGAAATTAATTTTCGCAAGTTGTCAATCCTTGGTTCTCTCCAGGAGCCAACCAATGCCCTATTTTACTAGTAGCCAGCGATGTTAACAGCTAAGCTATGAGGTTCCTCCCTTCTTATTCCAGGTTGTCTACTTCACTGCCTTATTCCCATATGTAATCATCACGATCCTGTTAATACGTGGAGCAACACTAGATGGCGCCCTTGATGGTGTCATATTTTACCTTAAACCTGATTTCTCAGCCTTGACAAAGGGACAGGTAATTATGATTTAAACCATACTTGTGTACTACTTTCATCCCATAATCCAGGATACAGATTTGATCCTTATGCTGCAAAAAGATTATGATAGTGAAATAAGGCAAGAGAACTCCAAACTAGTAAATTGTGGACATTAAAAATTTGTTACAACAATTCTCATACGGTCAATGCTCATGTTCAATTTCAGGTTTGGATTGATGCAGGGACACAAATATTTTTTTCCTATGCAATTGGTCTTGGAGCACTAACAGCACTTGGAAGTTACAATAAATTCAACAATGACTGTTACAGGTGAGCAAAATTTTGGCGTAAACAGTATTTAAAGCAGTTTGTTCACAGAAAAAGTTAAGTTGGAATTTTAGAAGCTCTGGATTTCGAAAAACAGTAGAACTAGAACACAGTTTTGACCTAATATCAAGAAGCGAGGATGTCATGGACATCCAGCTGAGTATTGGGCATACGGACCTCTTGTTCAAGTGTAGACTTATGATAAACTGATGAAGAAAGACATGCCTCTGACAAATCTCTCTGAAAGTCTTTGGCTGTACATGCAATTCAATGTTAATAATTGATTTATACTTTTACAGCCAATGTGTCTTGATTGCTGTTATAAACAGCGGCACAAGCTTGTTTGCCGGGTTTGCTATCTTCACAATTCTTGGATTCATGGCCAAACAACAAGGTGTCCCTATCGAAGATGTGGCCAGTTCAGGTAGGTGTACCATCTACCAGTGTAATCAGTCCAATGCCATCCATCTACCAACTAGGCATGTTGCTTATCTTAAAAGCCAACCTAGTTAGATGGGGTTTTATATGGGGGGGGGGGGGGGGTGTCATTCTAAAGTAACGTGAATAATTGGTAGACTGATGTGCTTGCCTTTGGATGACCGGCATCCAATAGTTCTGTCAGTCTTTGTAAGAATATTAATGATTACAGTATTGACACATAGTTTTTTTCCAATTCTTTAAGGTCCAGGCCTTGCATTTATAGCTTACCCAAGAGCTGTTGCAGAGATGCCCTTGCCTCATCTATGGGCTGGACTCTTCTTCATCATGATCATTGTCTTAGGTCTCGACAGTCAGGTAAGGTCAACTTCCCTTGGAAGGTGGCCATGCTTCCAGCATTAATCATAATCATTAAATGGTTCAATATCATGAGGCAGGCTACACCAAAATAGCCAACAGTACACAAGAGTTCATATTTAAGAGGGGCATCAGGCGCAATCTTGGAATGGAGCTGCTTTTACAGCTTCTATATGACAAAGACAGTTGATAGCAACCTGTATTCAATGACTTATGCATACCAACTTTTAACCTTGATTCTTGTTTTTCAATTATTTTACAGTTTGTTGCATGTGAAGCCCTGGTCACAACTTGTGTAGATCTCGCCCCAAGTTTGCTCAAAAAATCACCGAAGCGTGAGATTTTCATGATTATTTACTTCGCCTTCTCATTCCTACTTGGAATCACCATGACAACTAATGTGAGTCAGTTTTCATTTCTCAAATTCTTTTCAGCGTTTTTCCTGAAATTGGAGGAGATAATTCTCCAGAGAATATTTCTCCTCCAGAGTGAGGTAACTATTCTTGCATGGCACTATGGGGTTGGGGTTACTGGCCCAGTGACTTCTGTCGGAGGCCAGAAGAACTAAGAAGAGACCATTATGCCTGTCCCTGTATTTGATTGACCACTGATTCACTCTTTCAGGGTGGCATGTATGTCTTCCAACTGTTTGACTATTACTCTGCCAGCGGATTCTGCCTTCTCTGGGTGTGTTTCTTTCAAGTCATTGCCATTGCCTGGGTTTATGGTGAGTTTCATCATCATCATCATCATCATCATCATCATCATCATCATCATCATCATCATCATCAAATAAATCTTACTTGCTCTTGACTCAATACTATCATGGTAGCTTCAGGAATGGCAAATTTTTCAAATCACTTTAAAATGAGTGTCTAATATTATATGATGGACTTTCCTAACATTGATTTGATTTTACTGTATCAAACTATCTTTCTTTATTGTTTTAGGTGGTCGACGTTTCTATGGTAACATAGAAGTGATGATTGGTTATCGAATTAATCCCTGGTTGTTGGTATGTTGGACTGTACTTGCACCCGTGGTTATGGCGGTAAGTTAAACTTTGTCATAATTGGTGGGAAAATATTTAAGGCTTTTACTCGATAACCCAAGTACCGGTATACAAGCTTTCTCGAGGATGGAATACAGTCATGGATTGAGTCATGCATCTACCCATTCTTGATAAACTAGGTATAACATTTTGATGAAGTAGAGCATCACATGACACCATGTGATTTATTGTTCAACGCGACTGTAGGTAAAGGATCACTTATTTTTATCATTGGATAAATTGTTCAATGATATTCTCTCCTTGCAGGGTGTGTTCATATTTAGTGCAGTCAAGTTTGAAGTTCTCACATACAATAAATACTACAAGTATCCACTATGGGCACAGTCTTTAGGAATCCTAATGGCTGTGGCATCCATGATACAAGTGCCTGTCTTCATCGTGGTGAATCTGCTCAAGGAAAAGGGATCATTTATGGAAGTGAGTTCTGTCACAATCTGGTCTATCATAACATTCAATGCCCAGTGTGGCCTGGAAAGTTACTCAACTGCCTATTGTTCGCGACAGATTTTCGTGATTTGGGGGACAAATGTGAAGTTGATTTAATACAATAACATAAGACTAAAAACAGCTGCCTCTTCATCCATTGTGTTTTCATTTTTATCTATTTACAATTTTTTGTGATGTCTTTTTCAGCGTCTCAGAGAAGCAACAACGCCACGCTTAAAAATCTCACAGTTGTCATCTCAAGAAACAAGAGGCCCAAAGGCCTAGTGCTCTGCTGATTTTTGTTGGGGAGGGGGGGCAAGGGGGAAAGATTTGTGTTTTTTTGAAGAATTTTTAAATTAGATCAAATAGCATGCTCAAAAAATATGCAGCAAAAGTTGATAGATGGATGGAAGGACAACTGGCATCTGAACCATTTTGCACTCTAAGCTAACCAAATTATGATTTTTGAAATAACATTTGAAGTAAATAAACTGCAATAACTCAAACTTGAGCGTCTCATCTTTTTTCAATCTTGGTCACATGTCACCCTGCCTTCAATGTGTAAGTACAAAATGAATTGCCCCTTACCCTAAGCCATTGCACATCCTTTGCCAGCCCTCTCTATTGTAGAGTACGTGCCTGAATTCAAAGCACAGTGAGATAGAATTTCTGCTAGGACCAGAACAATCCTGATATCCCAGGTATATGAGGTTCTCATGAGCTACTCAAAGTAGGCTACTTGAGATACATAAGTTGCCTCAATGGCCAAGTTTGGCCTGTCTTCTAGAGCACAGGGAGATGGATCTATACCAAAGCAGAAGGGTCCCGTTGTTGTCCTAGGCTCATTGCTGCATCCGGTCCATCCCAGGCACATGGGCTGTATTAGATACATCAAAAATTCAATTTGATTAATCTGCATTTTTCCATGTCTATTTACAGTTATCATTTTAGAGAGTTTTTAGTACATACCTCTGGCTTCGGACCTACTGAAAGGTCCGACTGATCACAGAATTATCATACATTTCCACAATGTCTTCCAAGACATGAAAGATAAATCTCATTGATATCAGGAAAAGTACGTCTCAGTTCGGTGACCCAATTGGGTGAAATGTCATGACTGATTACAGCCCGAAACGTTCATTTTAACACTGTCCTCCAAGAAACCAATACCAGGAAGTACATTTCAGTTCGGTGACTGGCATCTGATCAGGTAAAATGTCCGCACTGATCACAGGCTGCAGTTCATATTTCCACACTGTCTTCGCAGGAAACAAAGATAAATCTCATTGCGTTTTGATGCATTTCCCTGTCGATTCACTGACCGATCATTCACTTGCCACGTTTCCTACCCCGAGCACCGCCACCCCCACGACCTTTTTTCTTGCTCTTCCTCTTCTCCAAGCAGCGGGGACAGTACCATTCAGTCTCTTCATCAGGTTCCTCAGTAATGTCAACACAAGGCCTAAAGACAGAGAAGCTGCATTATATTCACACATTCAACTCAGTTATAACTTCACTAAACTGAATCTTAACTAAATCAAAATATTTAAAAACCTTTGTGATGACCGACTAGCAGCTAACCAACCAATCTCACCGAAACAAGCTATTAACAGGTCTCAAATTACTGACCTCCCTGTTGTGAGGCAGAGGCATTTAATACTCGGCCACAGAGACTGGTATAGCATCATAACTCACCAATGATACCAATCATCACAGTCGTCACAACCAATCATCGGACTGCCATCATCGGGCAAGGCACACGCTGGACAAATCCAGATTTTATTGCCTTCCTTATCCTGTAAAAAAGTAGTTCTTCTTATCGACCAGCACTCTTTTGAAATAGACAGGGGCTTGAATAAAACATTTCATTTCTTAACTTCTCATTTCATGAAAACTTTTATAGGGTTTTGTGAAAATGGACGTTATAAAGGAAGAGGAGCAATAAATAATTTCAGGCCAACAATTTCATAATTGAAACAGAATTTCTGTATAGGTACTCTAAACGACTCCAGCAACGCCTGCTATAACCTGCCATTCTAAACACAAAACGTTTCTATATTTCTTTTTGAATGAAGCCACTCAATCATAAGTAAGATTCTACCAGGTTGATCTGCATGGGGGAATTCAGAGGACAAAATGAGAGCCATGCCTTACTTTGAAGAATGAGAACTTACCAAGCTTGTCCCAACTGTCTCTGTCGTAAGTGTCATTTTCTTTGAGCCCCCAGTAGCAGCAGCAGCAGCCTTTGCAGAAATGACCGTTGATGAAAACACGGCTGGTTTGGCCGCTTTGCTCGCTTTCTTTGCGCTTCCCTTCTGACCGTACTTGGATGGAGGCATGGGAGGAATATCTGCAGGCGTCTGCTGAGCTTTTCCAGCTTTTCCTTTGGGTGTTTTTGGTGATGGCATGCCTTTTAGCTGGGCCTTTGTGAGGGGCTTTGAGGGGGGAGGTGGTGGTGGTGTAACCTTCTTTGGAGGGGATTTTTTAGGTTGAGGCTTCTTTCTGCCCCGAGGTGGTGTTGGTGGGGAGTCCGAGTCAGACTCAGATGATGTCGAGGATGGAGATGAGAGCTTTCTGCGAGGGGATGGTGATCTCCTGCGGGGCGATGGCGATGGGGATCTCCTGAATGGGGAATCCGAGGAGGAGCGACGTGAGGGTGAGCGAGATGGAGAGCGCCTGGGTGGAGAGGATGAGGGGGTGGGGGACTTTCTGAGGAGAGGAGAAGGAGACGAAGAAGAGGAATATGATCGAGCAGGGGACCTTGATGCAGAGCGTTTAACCAGATATGAATCTCGAGAGGAGTCATCTGACATAGATGGGGTTGATGGTCGCCTAGGAGGAGGTGAGGGGGAATGTCGAAAAGCAGCAGCTAATGCTTTAGCTTGAGGAGAGAGAACTGGGGGTGGTTTCTTGGCAGATCTTTTGTCGCCATGGGGATTTTGTTTCATGAACCTTGGCGGCGATGGAGAGGGTGGAGCACGTCGGGCAAAAGGAGATGGAGACCGGGAGGGAGAACGACGATACTGTGGTGAAGGAGAGCGAGAGGGAGAGTGGGATGGGGATCTAGATATGTAGGGGGAGAGTGAACGAGTACGAGGGGATTGGGACTGCACAGACGATGGGGTAGGGGAATGGTGTGAGGGTGGCAGTGGGGAGGGAGGAGGTGATGGACTAGGAGATCGCGAGGGAGAAGGGGAGTGAACTGGTGATGGCGTCCTCTGTCGAGGAGGTGTTGGGGGTGGAGGAGTTGGCACTCTCACTGGCTCCGGCTCAGGGGTGGGTGACCTTGGCTTCGGCGGTGGAATCTCATGGAGTGGTGCTGGTATATTTTTAATTACCCTAAAAGAAAAAAAATTTTGTATAATGTTTCAAGTTACCTAGCAGTATGTTTCGATGCCAACTTATGTATGTGTATGGGTATATGAGAAGTTGTGTAACATGGTACAAACACACACACATTGACAGCGAGAGTTGCCAGGTATTAGAAAATGACACTAGATTTAATCAAACCACTGGTGATTGTAAACTAAATATCTGTGAATGGATGGCAAACACTGAAGAGGAAGCCAGAAAGTAAATTGAATGACAAATCAATCAATCAATCAATCAAGATGCATCCATTATAATTTGTAGAGGGGTAACTGTTCAAGTAGCTCTTAGCTGCAGTTCTAATCAATACAAGCCACTCACAATCGAGGTATGTCTGGTTTATCATCCCGCTTCTTCTTCTTGGAGGATTCTGGTTGCCTGTTGATGACGGTGACAGTAGACGTGGATGGACTGCCATCCCCACCTCCACCGATCTTCAATGTGATCTTTGGAACAAATGCAAGCTGAAAGGATACGATAATTTCATTACAAGACCGAGTTCATCACATAATATGTCCGGCAAAATAAGCGCAAACATTCAAATCAATCGAGAAGACTAGGTCAGGAAGTTGTCAATTCAAATATGCATTATACAATAGGAAAAGGAACTTCCCATTGAAGCTTGGCCTATGGCCCTTCACGTAGGGCTGGAGCCCCTCGTTTCACTAGCTGTAATTCACTGAACCTTCTGCAAGCACGAGATGTCCAAGCAACCAGCCTTGACAGGAATGATCTAGACCTATACTGATAGACTTGTACCTTTCCAGCCTTCTTCTCCTGCTTCCTTCTTTTCCTCTCTTCCTTGTCTTTATCTTTATCCTTGTTTTTCTTCTTCTTCTCCTTATCTTTCTTCTTGTTTTTCTTGTGAGATTTGTCCTGGATGAAAAGAAAAATAAGTAAACAACCTGCTCACACAAAAACCCACCTTGAAACACGTGAATTCTGGTAGGTACACAGGATAAAAACTTGATTTGAACATATCGGATTCCAATACCTTCTACTAGATTGTAAACCTGGGATCATGGTCATCAACATGACTTACACTACACAGCAAGGGACATGAGTCCTACAAGCGGAACAATCCAAGGTTCAAAGAAAAGATTTTTTCAATAGCATGAAAATACCAAAGTGTTTTCTTGGAAATCTTCCCTACCTTGCCCACTCTGATGATTGTTGGTATATCAGTGCCAATGCCTATCTTGAGACGCTGTATCGGTGGTGGCATGTCCACCCTCTCTTCCTCAGAGCTGTCTGTGAACATAGGTTCTGCCTTCCGAGATGGCTGAACAGGAGGAGGCTGGGTTGGAGACATGT
The DNA here is from genome assembly GCF_910592395.1 of Lineus longissimus. Taxonomy (NCBI): domain Eukaryota; kingdom Metazoa; phylum Nemertea; class Pilidiophora; order Heteronemertea; family Lineidae; genus Lineus; species Lineus longissimus. Next base: position 4,500,153 of record NC_088314.1, read on the forward strand.
CAACCTTAAAAACAAATGGATTTTAAATTTTAACTGACAGAGAAACCAGGCATGTCCTCCAACATGTCCAAGGTGCATGCAAGGGTTATCAGACAAGTATCCAGGTTAACTAGTCAAAAGTCTCCACTGTAGGATTGAGTAGGACAGTCCACCACAATCGTGCTTACTTGCATTACCGGTACATGTATTTGTGATTGTTCATGGAACAAAATGCATATTTCTAAGAAAATGAACAGTTCTAAGAACATTTCAAACTGAAGGGTTAGCTCTGATAGTTACCCTTGGCAGTGGCCCAGCATGTCCTGGTGGAGATGGCATGGGTGATGTTTTTGGCGTCTCTGAGAAATCATACACGCTCAGCTTCTGCTCCGGCAATTTGGCAAACGTCGGTAACTTTGGTAGCGAATCAAACATACTCGGTGTCGTTTCCTCCCAGGATTTCTCCATCAGTTTATCTTTCAGTTTATCCTTCACAGCCTTTTTACCATTCTTCTTAGACTTGCCCTTTCTGCCCTCATCACCAGCAGGCTCATCCTCATCATCCTGAGAAGACAGAGTCTGCAACACCGAGGCAATCGAGTCCTCAATCGATACTCTACTATCACGGCCCTTGAATGATTGGAAATCCAACGGTTTAATAAGCGGTACTAACATTTCTTTAGACTTTGGTGTTGGAGGATTTGGAGGTTTTAGCGAACTGCCCACCTCTTTATGAGGAGTCTCCCTCTCCATGTCAGACACACCAGATTTATCGGAAACCAACATCGCAACCTCATCATCATCCTCACTATCCTCTTCTGAAAACGCAACCGTGCTGAAGTCCATGTTGAGAACATCGTCGATGGTTCCTGCAATGGATGCCAAACGCGCATCAGACGCTGCTTTATCAACTTTTTTATTTGGGTCAAAGTCAATAACCAAACCAGGTTCGGGTGAATCATCACCACCATAGGAACCAGTCTGTTCAAACCTCCTAACGGGCGACGGGACACTTTTCGGTGGCGATAGGCTGTGCATATCAGCCAATGCTGTCAGAGGCAATGAAGACGACTCACTTGGACCTTTCTTGTTGACAGTTAAGTCCATCGGCTCCTGTGAGTTAACATCTTCCTTGAGTTTCGGGCTTGTCCCACGTGGTGACCTGGACCGTGGAGACTTACCACCACGTGGCGACGACACTGTACGTACAGGTTTAGGGATGATCAAGGGAGAGGATAACCTGGGAGACCTTGGACGTTTATCACGTTCCACAGCTTTACTATGTGGAGATGGTGGTCGAGGATTTGACTTGGAAGAATCCTTCTTGTCCTTGCGATGACGATCTCTATCCTTTGAACTCTTTGATCTCTCCTTGCTCTCTGATCTCCTCTCCTTGCTATCCGACTTTCTATCCCTACTCTCAGATTTACTTTTCAGCCAATCTTTCTCCTTGTTCTCCTTCTCTTTTCCGTGTTCCCGGTCTTTCTTTTTATCTTTACTCCTTGAACCATCCCTATCCTTCGAACCATCCTTGTTTCTTGAACCATCCCTATCCTTTGAACCATCCTTACTCCTAGAACCGTCCTTGCTCCTGGATCCATCCTTGCTCCTGGAACCGTTCTTGCTCCTGGAACCATCCTTGCTCCTTGAACTGTCCTTGCTCCTGGAACCGTCCTTGCTCCTGGAACCATCCTTGCTCCTGGAACCATCCTTGCTCCTGGAACCATCCTTGCCCCTTGAACCATCCTTGCTTCTTGAACCATCCTTACTTCGTGACTTGTCCTTACTCCTTGACTTGTCCTTGCCATCGCGACGTTCCTTACTATCTTCACGCGGGCTTCCTGTATCATTCAAAGTTTCCAAGTGTTCAATACCGGACAAGAGAGCATCCAATCCTGCAGTACTAGAGCTGCCTCCACTAGGTCCCCTGCCAGGAAGTCTATAATCCCGCGAGGATGGCTTCAGTTGTCTTATCGTCTGTGGAGGAGTCCTGGAATCAGGTAGCTTGCCCATATTTCTGGTAGGGGTGAGTACGCCGTAGGCGGTCATTGCAACACTTGTCATCTCATACATGGAGTGACCAGCTTCATCAGGAAGATTGAAATTGATCCTGAAAGTTCATAAAAGTTTGTCAAACACGATAGGCACGGCACAAGTCAGGGGTGGCTCTGTGTTTCAAAATATTTTGCAATCAACAACTTTGAAATAGAATAACAGGAGATATCATACCCATGTTCACGAACAAGGTTATTTACAAACAAGTTCATCCACAACCTTGTATTCGCTCTGCAGGTGGAAGTTCATTTAGCTCTAACAAACCTGGTCACCAGTGGACATGTCCCCATGCAAACCATGTTCTAATGGTTGCAGATATGTCGATTTATGACCAGGTTGATAAGAGCCAGATCTATATTTGTCTAACTTGTTGGATCCCTGAATACCAGAACGGATTATTTGGCACCATTCAGTCAAAAGGAGAACAGTAGCTGACGTGACTTTTTGAGCAGATTTCAAGACCAGATTGAAATGAATAATGAAGAGAAACATCACCGCACGAATTCACTGATAGTCCAGGGTCGGGATGAATCTCTTTTATTTACCTACCTGGCTCTCTTGGCAGAAGGAAGTTCAGGGCTTGGATATGGACGCTTCTCAGAGAGAGACTTTGCAATGTCATGTTCACTGGATGATGTGGGCATTTCAGATTTTGGAGAACCAACGGGGCTCGCATCATCTTCATCTGGAGGTGAAATACACAATCACATGAGTGAAAACATAAGAAGAAATCTGTTTAAAGCACAAACTCTTTTTAAGGACTAAGACACTGTGATAAAGATTAGTCACTGACAGACACTGTGATATAGAGAAACAATAGAGAAACAGACAGGTGTTTCTCATGTCCTGGATTGTATACCAATACACACCTCCCCAATCTCGGTTGATCACTGGAAGATGCTCATGGATGTACTCGGGTCTGTGTCGCAGTTCTTTGCTCCCTGGTTTAGGAAAGTGTAGGTTGTCTGGTTTTGAGACTGGAAAGGCCACCTCATCTTTTGGATATGGAACATTCTCAGCAAAGTACTTGAGATATTCTTCCAATTCTCCCAGTGGAATTCCTTGGTGTGCAAATGCTAACGCAACATCATCCAGATTAGGATCAGTCCTACCAACTGAAATATTAAACAAAATACAGCCAAGATTAATTTGAAGGTTCAAATACAATACGATAGACAACTGCCTAATCATTATTGTGTTTCATATTTGTGTTTCACGACGTTGTTCAAAATGCCACGGTGATAACAAGGACAGGGGAAAACAATAGGTTGTGCAACTATTGTTACTGCAATCGTCCATGCATCACTGCATGCAAGATACATCACCATCGGGCATCTATTGACTATTGACCTATTAGCTATTCCGGGCCAGTATTCGATTTTTGGATGGAGGCTCGGAGTCGGACTAATAGCTGTGTGCACTTATTTGTTACTCACACTGTTCACTGTATCGATGTGTAGACTTCCCCAATTCTGTAACATATCTTTCCAAGATATCTGTAAGCATCTCAAGAGGGCTCGAGTGCACAGCATGCCAGCCGAGCTGTTGGCAGATTTGGGCAACAGCAACCCTTATCACATGCCGGCAATATTCTTCACTCATTTTGCTTTTTCTCGTATTCTACAGTTTCAAATTACATGAAATTTGGTGCACAATTGCCCCAAACATTACTGAAGCGAATGCACTACACAACACATCTATTTTATATATTCCAGATGTGTTTAACCGACAAAATATTTTGTTTTTATCAAAGATTTCCAGATTTGTCTACCATATTGGACGCGCATGCGCACTTCGGGAGATTTTCAGTTTTCTGATGCATTGTGGGAGAAATTCCATGATTTCCTTCCGTCTAGAAAAGATGTAGAATCTGTGACATTTCTTCCCAAACTTGTCGTTTATTGATCTAAATCCGTCCTGAATATACAATCGTCGACATTGATTTGTTGCAATAGTGCTCATCTTGTTTCAGAACATCTGGTACATCGAGGAAACGTCCATAGTTCGAGAAAAACGAGAAAGCATCACTGGTCACCAGGGACATCAAACAGTAACAGTACACTGTTGTGTACATTTTGTACACATAAAAGTGTGTGCATTGTTAGTTGCCAGAAATTCCAGGTTTCATGAACACTGGTTGTCATTCAACAACAAGGAAGTTAACTTAGTCTTGTCTACAATTTCAATTGTGGGAAAGGATTTTGTGCCTCGCATGCATTCAGCAATTGACATTCACATTGCTCGCCAGTAATATGAATTCAGAACTGAGGTGAATGAAAGTCCCATACTTGACAATATCTCATATCTGTTTACAAGAGTGACATTTCTTTGCATCCTACAGACATATTTGCAACATGGGATTCTTTGATAAATTACAAAAATGGCTTGGACTTTCTAAAAAGGAAGCAAACATACTGGTCATTGGATTGGACAATAGCGGAAAAACGACAATCATCAATCGTTTAAAACCGCGACAAGAACAGCGAGATGTTGTCCCAACTGTTGGCTTCAGCGTGGAAAAATTTCAGACCAGTACACTTGCTTTCACAGCATTTGACATGTCAGGGCAAGGACGATATCGCAATCTGTGGGAGCATTACTACAAGGAATGTCATGGAATTATCTTCGTGATCGCCAGCAACGATAAGATGCGAATGGTTGTGGCCAAGGATGAATTGGAGAGCTTACTAGCAAGTCCTGATATAAAGAAACGTCGCATTCCTATCCTGTTCTTTGCTAATAAGATGGATTTACGGGAATCATTGTCAAGTGTAAAGTGTTCTAATATTATGGGACTGGAAAACATCAGTGATAAGCCATGGCATATCTGTGCCAGTAATGCTTTGACTGGAGAAGGACTAGACTCTGGGTTTGATTGGTTAACAGATCAACTCAAAGCAGTTTTAAACCAACCAAAATAATGTCTGATGAATTGAGTTACATGCTATGATGACAAAAGGATACCAGCCATAACTTGGGCATGGGTCATTCATGAATTAATTTTCACCAGTATCTATCGGGAGTGATTGAGGTTTCGTTAATCGTATGGTTTTGCTACAAGTACATTTTGATTCAAATTTACAAGAGACTAAACACTGTGATACATGTAGGACTATTAACACAAGTGTGGTGAAAACTGGTTCATTTATTTATGAATGGCCTGCTCTATCTGATTGAGCAAATTTTGGATTCACTTTTGATAACATGTACTGGTAGTGGTAATTAGGACCAAGCTTTCAAGATTGTTCCCAGAACTTTAATTTCTTTGTGACACTGCTGAAACGTTACATGGGGTCATGGGCACATGTGCATTGAATCACTCTGTAGTCTATATTTACCCCAGTAAGTTTGAGTTTCAAGTGTAACATGCACCACATCATTGAAACTGATCATTACAAGTACGGTACTGTGACGTGTTCGATGTACATGTACATGTAAAAATCCAGTCTACTCTATGTATTAGTATTGTATTCTTTGTACCCGGTTCTACGTGTAGTGCTCTATTGTCGAACTGTTCCATCCTGAACATATTTCAATAAATGTTGATATTTGATGGATTTGTTGGTCTTGTTCAACTGTGGTAACCATGGCAATGCGTCTTGTTTAACTAGCAATGCCAAGTCCTGCATGTTATTCACATGCATTGAAACCCAATGACGGATAATTGACACTCCATGATTGACTAACGGCCGACAAGCACTCGAACTGGAACTGGAGATCCTTTACTATCATCCTTACAGAACATGTGTTCTATAACAGTAGTCAAATTAAAAGGATAGCCTGGTAGTTGACACTGCTGTCTCCCAGGTATTAGGGCCCGCAACAATCCAGGATCGTATTTCTGGATGAAGCAGCACTAAAATTCCTGGCTCTTCAGAACAAGTTTGAGACTTCATGAAGTCTGTCAGATGAGACCAAAAGCCGTGGTCCCTTGTACCGGAATAACTATGCCAGGGAAGTACATGTACATGTAAGACCCCACATAGGTGGACAGTAGACTGAAGTGGACTCCTTATACCTTGGGCATAAATCCAAAAGGGTTACAATGCCGGTAATGATTATGATGATGATGATGATGATTATGAAAATGACTAAACTAGTGAGCAAAGCACTCAACTGGGATTAGGAAACAAATAAACAGAAACAAAAATTTAATGAAAAATGAGCAAATTTATTATTATTCTTAAATTGCTATAATAATGGCTGAGAATCTACAATGATATGATTTCAGTAGTGAAGGTTGGTTTAGACAGAATATGTCTGGTCTATTTACAACATGTAAGTGACGGTAATACCCCTCTCCTAGGATCACCCTGTGGATGACATGTGCTGTCCTCATATCACGATACGGTGGTCAAATTCTATAGAAAGGACCACTTTGGGCCCTAAATCACTGTCCCTTATACACAGGTTGCACTTGTTTTAAATTTCATGATATTTGTGCTGAATATGACCCATTATTGATATAAAATTTAAATAACTTCTCAAGTTATGGTACAGTGTAGTAATATACGATGAAGATCTACCTACATGTTAACATTTGCTCAACATTATACTTGAGCAATACATCAATATCTATACTCCAGCAGCAAAAAATGGATAAAATTTACCACCCTGGGTGGTGAGCAAAACAAAGGCAGTAGAGTTTAAAATTATAATATTACTTCATAGACGGACTTAACCTGTGATGGCGCCATCTTTTGGACTGAAAATGAGGTCTTAGAAAACAATGAAACGATGCTAAGTCAGTGGGACAATGCTGACGCCATATCAATTGCTACACAGCTGCACTGATACAACATCATGTTTTGTCATTCAAGAGCACAATTTTGCCGTCCAATATGACAGCAATGACATCAACCTCATGCCAGGTATAGTAAAAGTAATGGGCCATTTCACTGAAAAACAGAATTCAGCATTTCACCAACAGATGTATAACTGTGCTGTCATCTACTTGGAACTCTCTAACTGCGCATTTTTGACAGGTGGCATTTTCTCACTTGTCTCTTCAACTAAGCTTTAAATAGTGATATTAATAGATAAACATGTATTGGAATATGTTACTGTACATGATTATAGAGCATCACTGTGCTCAAATTTTAACCAGACGGCCATTATCTATCTCAAGTCCAATACATTAGAGTGATATGCTTCCAAGATGTCAGCTGATATATAGGTCAATAATATTGGCCATCCTTGCTAAAGAAAACAACCCTAAAACCTTTATGGTAAAATATGAACAGTATGAAAACATGCACTGTACAAGTATATAACAGCTCCTCTCACAGAAGGAATGAATCGCCACGAATATCGGCGGCAGACATAAAAAGAGATATGATTTTAAAGATGCCTCGATACGAAACCTAGACATTGGTAGATTCTATCATTAACAACATAAAATGTAATAACATGAATATGTGCCAAGCAGTAAAACTATCAGTAAGACCTGATATCAGTCCTGATTTAAAAGAAGAAATTGATATTCGATAAAACTTACCAATACTGGGAAATGTCTTGTCAAGAGATGCTTGAGGTGTACATGTATAATCAAGTCACCACCCGATAAAAAAACAATCATTTTCATGATATGATTATCGCCACCTCAGGTATACTGACAAGACAACTCCAAACATCATACCAGTAAAATAACTAACAATGCAGTCACTAATTCAACCCGACATCATCACCTGCATCATCAGTCCCAAAGTCATCACATTATGCTCAATTCTAAGAGGCCTAAGTCCCTATTAAAGCCTTGTTTTCATCACAGTGGTACATGATGTTGCATCAAAGGGCCACTTTGAAACCTGATGGCAAACGTTCACTGTGAGGCCATTTAGAATCCTTGGTTCTCTAATCAAGGCTGATTAGACAACCAAGGACAGCCAGCTTGCTAATTCCTCAATTGAGAGTCAAAGAGGGAGTAAGAATGACGAAAGCTACACTGATAACACAAGTTCAAATATAAGAAAATATTGTTCCTCAAAACCCACACATAGATAATGAATACACAGGGAAGTCTGAGGTCTATATTTACACTATCATAAACTACTTAATATCACAGGTAGGTAAAGACCAGGATGAGAATTGGTGATTATCTGCTCATCTACAAGCCTGTCTCATTTTTTACGAATTACGAATCTAAGATATGAATCCCTCACAAAGTAATCAAAGGATATATATTTTCTCAAGTGGAGTTCAAATCTCAATCAAGCTCTTAAGAGAGAGAGGGATCACAAAAAGCTTCATCCTGACCTGTACCAAACATGTTATTCTAAATCCAGGCAATGTTCTGTAACCAGGCAAATGTTCTGTCATCAGTCAATGAAGGTGCTCTATAACAGTACGTGAGATACGTCTTGGCTAGGTGACGTGATGTGTGTGCGAGTGCCAGTGTTGACGTACCTTTAAAGGGGTGCGCCGTTCGTAAATACTGGTGGTCCAGGAAAGTGAAATGCAGTTATACACAATGCTGTAGTGCAGTTATTGTGAATACGAATAGCTGAACTTGAACGCTGATTTCACAAATAACAGCAATTTGAGGAGAAAAAAACTTCATCTGCAGGTGACGATGTCAGACTATCTTAGTTATTACTATGAAATCTTCCTGACTGTCATTTCGTAAAAAATATTTATCTGATTTTACATTCATGTTTGTTGATGGAGTCGAGATTAAATGCCAGCCCAACTGACAACACTCGGAGTGTTGTCAATCTGGCTGGTTTTTCAATCTGGATCTTTATGCATCTGTGGTTAGCGATGAATACTTCAATGGAATGGAAAATTTTATTGGAATGAATTTTTTACCCTCAAATAGTTTGGACACATTTTGGTGATTTTCCACACATTTCAACATGCCATGATTTTTTTTCGAAGAACTCTAAACAACGCACCAATTTCTCTATGTTGTGAGATGCCACCCATTCTGACCCCATCGTGGTTGCTATGGCAACCCATGCATGTAAACACATCACATGCCATGGGATCTACACAAGTATATATAATCATACATATAATATACACAGCAATAGAATCTTCTGAGAAAGGCAAAGTACCGTAGTTGAAAGAAACATGAAGGCACCGGAACATTCCACAGGGTGTACCAAAATACATTACATTTTTCAACAATCTGAATGCATATTTCTGATGTATCAACTTCTCTTCGATTACAGTGCAACGCACTTAAAACATTGCTTAGCTTGACTTCAAAGTCGTAACTTCCTATTTGCAAGATTTTGAATCACACCAAATTAGTTTTGTTGTCTGGAGTCAACAGATGGTAAGTTACAAGATACACTATGTCGGCTTGAATCTTAATATCGATAGTTTAACAATATCACAACTGATCACATGGTCGCCCCTTATATGACAAATTTAACAACCAAATTCATTAAATTTAAAAGATCATAATCAAGCTAAAATATGTAATCATTGACGATAAGGATACATAACATTGCAGTCGTTTTTAAAGAGGGGCGCTCAAGATAAAACTTTGGAAGGTGACAGCAATATGGTTTGAATGAACTGTTCTGAACCAGCAGATAAATTACTTCAAGCAAATAAAAACTTAACATTTCAAATGGAAGCAAAAATACATTAAGAAAAAAATCATACAATTTACAATTTCCGTGTCCCATTAGGCACATCAGTAACAGACAAGACCTAGGGTCACCTGTGGGCCAGTTCACACCTGGGTTAAGGGAACATGATGTAGGCGTGAAAAATGAGGAGTATTGGGTCACCCACACTTCACAGCTGAGAAAAACTTTTTCACAGGATTGCAAATTATCAGGTTTTGCAGAACGCAATGTTGTTGTGTTTACGATATGCTTTTCAATAGAACAGCATACATTTTAAGAGTTCAGTAACTTAGCGTTAATTTATCAGAGAAAAAACGTGACCATTATTTTACATGCAGAGCAGCTATTTACACAAATAAGTTAGACATGTCAGCCTTCTTGTACAGCCCAGTCGAAGCAGCAAATATGCCTAAAGCTACAAAAACTCTAAACTACAGCTCAGTCAAAGTCAACGTCAATTCAAATTCTCTCTTTAAAATGTTCACAATATGAACATTTTCTCCTGAACCTTAAAGGAGGACTAGTGGCAGATGATGCTTGGCCATCACTCATGTTGGTTACAGAGCTAATCTGTAGAGAGGGCCCTACAGATCCACAAGTGTACACAAGATGTTGGTAGTCTCGCACAGTTTACTAAAAGAAGTTGAAAATAAGAATGTTTTGATTACAATTCAACCCGTATCGGAGATCACAGTGTATTGCCTAAGAGTCCCGATATCCGATACTCCCTCAAGCGCACTAGACAAATGATTTTTATCACAGTGATGCACACTATTGCAAATAACTGCTTGACTGTGGTTGTCGTCCAAGGTGCCTGCCACAAGAATTGGTCATCACTGCGGTTCGCAATCAACATCAAATCAGCAATGACAGAACTTCCCTGCACACGGCGATCATTTCATCGCCCGTCACAATGATAAATACTGCACATTGTTGCAATAAAGTCAATTTGTCTGCAATGTGCTTTCGAGTCCCGATATCATGTACATCAGGACCCTAGATTTCAATTCACAGATATTCATGATTCGACCCCTGCCCCACCCCATCCCACCGTCAGTACATCGTTCCGTACTGTTTCATCTCTGCATAGTTTCCATACTGACTAGTTCTCTCGGGGGTGCGTCGTGTGAGGTTTGGAGAGCTGTGGCTGATCGGCCCATTGGGAACGGAGGTTGAGTGGCGCAGTGCAGGGGATTTGGGTACAAGTGACAGTGATGAGGACTTGCTTGGATCTCCACGTATGCTTAATCCGGGCGACTTCTGTGGTTCCCTTAAGGGTGTGGCAGGAGACTTGGAAGAATCTGAAAATATGAACACAAATTTTAGTAAGGAGCCACACTAGTGTTGTGGTTTGGGTCTCTGAATACAGGTGAGCGGTCATGAGCTCCCTGGTTTGACTCTAGGCAGATCTCTTTGTCTTACTTAGTCAAGGTGTATAACTCTTTAACGGTCTGAAGTGCTCACATTGTAGCGCTGACTTTGCAGCTTATCTGAGTTCAACTGAAATGTTTCAAGATGGGGGTTTCAGTGAAAAGGCAGATTTATCACAAACCGATGATATCGATGATATAAGCAAGGCAAAAGCATGGCATGATTCATGATTTGCGAACAAATTCTAAACGATGATTTTTTTTTCCAATTACGAAATAATATTTTTGTGAATGAAAATTATTGGGAAAACATCCCCTCAAATAAAACAAAGAAGCTTTACTGCTGCTAGCTTGGCCCTGGGTAGCGTAATGGGAGGGTTCTAGTAGCAGGATCAGACTGAATCAGATGGCAGTGCATCAATAGTATGGCCTGTTATCGACTGGCATTGATCACAGACAGGATGGTCACATACTCTAACAACTCTACTGCTGGTAGGAATCAAGACTGTACGGGTATGGTACTGTGGATCTCCAGCTTAACATTATTATGGGTTAATTTTCTCACTTACCGAGGAGCAAGCCCAAAGACCATAGCAGGATCAAGGCTGAGCGGAGAAATGAAGCAACGGAATACATCTAGATGTTGCAATAGTAGTGTTAATGTACTTACTGAATAAGACAGGGAATTCAGACTCACCAATTTGTGGCGGTGGTTGATTTGTTCGCCGGACTAACATTCGTACCGTTGAGCCGCCATTTTGTATGAGTTCTATTGCCTGGGCATGTGTCATACCGTTTGTATTGAAACTGTTGATTTCATAGATCTGGTCACCGACCTACAAATGAAATAATACGAAATACTCAACCACAGTTTATGAAGTGGAGAACAAAACAATGGTAATGATTGTTCATATGATAACTCTACTATAGTACAATAAAAATTGGTCAGTTCCAATCTCAGTTGGCCTGGCAAAGAGCATTCACTATCAGGCCTTCTTACACTTACCCGTAACCGCCGATCCAAGTCAGCAGCACCTCCTTCCGCGATGCGTAGAACATACAGCGGCATACAGTTAAACTCCTGGCCCCCTCGGATAGAGAAACCAAAACCTCGCGATCCACGGTGCAGCTCGACAAGGTAATATTCATCGTCTGGTGGGTCAGCACTCTGGAGGAGAAGGGACAGCTTTAAATATGGACGTATCAGAAGAACGGACCAAACTCAAAAACCTGAATGCAACTGTGAATATGCAATCCCTGTGTGCCTTTCATTCGTACATTTGCGTAAAGGAGTAGGAAGCCAATGAAGCTGTATTACTCTTGTTAATGTATGCTTGAAATGGCTTGATTACTTTTTTACAGTAGGACAGAGCGAGTTACAGTTATGGTTATAGTTATCAGATTACGGCCAACAGTAGTTGTCCTGCTGACCATGAGAGGTGCGAGTATGCTATGAGCTGCTGTCCATCTGAATGGGGTCTTTCAGATGCCCACTGGATCACAGCTTATTAACAGATGTAGAGAGCAAGGGGCTCATGAATCGAACCCGGCACTGGTCACTTCCAACGTGGGAACAATAACCATTTGGCCATTGAAGCTCTAGAAAGCACAGTGAACACAGTGCCTGAACATCGAAAACACTGTCTTCATTTATTTTGAAGACAGCTGCGGTAAGGTTCAAATTATACTGCCATCGATGGGACATCTTGAGCAATTACCTCGAAGCTGTGTCCTCTTCTTGGTGTAGTGTTGACGTATCTATCATGATACGGTGAATAGTCGGAGCGTCTCGATGAGATATCACTCTCACTGACAGCAGGGTAGGCCATGGCATTGATCATAGAGCCTTGAGAACTCTGGCGAATTAAAGGAAATCAGAATCAGAACAGACGCAATTGTCTCTTATGGCCTGATTCCACCTTGTCATTTTCCCAGTGTGGGCGCTACACTTCCCACCAAATGCTCTGGTGGGTGATTCGAATTACCAAATATCCACGGGGGGCGAGCAAAAAAGATAGAAAAGATAGTCTGCTTCTTTATGCCAGTGGATTAAAATCACAATTCACTGATTTCCACAAACCAACTTTCTTACCCCAATGCCAGCACCAATTTCTCTTGTTAACATTAGTTAGATATTATTTTAGAGCAAGATTATAAATGTTATAAATGTTGAATGATATGAAGGGAAATAGACTGGCACTCAAATTAACTTTAAAGTGGGGAAAGTTTATGTGGCAAAATTTTAAATGAGAAAAATAAAATTAATTACCCTTTGAGAAGCTGAGCTTGAGACATCATCTATGAAAAAAATAAGATTTTCAGAATCAAATAAGGGGAGATAGCAAAAATAAGATTAAAGCTGTATTGGGGATAAAATTTTGTCAAAATTGTTTGTCTGAAGCTAGTTAGTATATAGGTTCGATCTGAGAGTGTCACCAAGGCACATGGTACTACTGGAATGATTCTCTAGCATAATCAATTATTCAAAATGCCTAGAAAAAGATTGAGTAATATACGTTTCCTTTGACTACACAACATATTACTTGTTTCATTTCCCATGATGCAATACCTACCTTGCGGCGGCCCGATCGTCACGGTAACAGAGTACCCAGAATCCTTGATGAGGTTCACGATATCTTCATGGTGCATCCTCATAATATCCACATTATTCACAGCCAATATACGATCACCAACATGCAGACGACCACAGCGTTCTGCTGGACTTTTCTCGATGATACGTCCTGTAGGAGAAACAGTGGTCGGCAATGAGTGTAAGGGGGAACAAGGTGGGTTTGCCCACCAAACCAATGGCTAAACTGTGGCATCCTGTCACAATAGACCTGCTTATAATCTAGTCCTGAGATTAAGTCTTGAAACTTATTCTAGTTACATGCTATACCAGCAGGCCATTGGGTGACATCGTGATTCAAGACTCTCAAAGACCTACAAGTTTTTATAAGAACAACATATTTACCACAGTAATCTAGACTTAAATTTAAGATCCATCTGCATGCCACCCAAGAGATGATTAGTTTTCCCTGGCCTTGATAGCTTGACAATAGCAATCGTCACATGAAAGTAGAGATGCAAGCAGGAAGCCTGCAGACCCAGGCCAATGTGAAGCAGACATACAGAGAGGCACCAACACTCTTGAAGCAGAAATGACTGGAAGACGACCCCGGGAAATCACCACTACAGGACAGACCTGTTATGACTTCTTGGCAGAAGCAACCATCTACCACCTGAGAACATACCGTTTGTGTTCTATGTGGGCACCTGCAGAATGCCAATACTAGACAGCAGTGCTGAAACCAGTACACCATGATATATGATAGTAATTCTAGCCCACATACACCGATGTGACCACGAGCTGGGAGGACAAGTCACTTTATTTCCACAAAAGGACTGAAGATACAGCACAGGCAGGTTGAGTGCAGAAGAAGGATAGCTGCAAGCACATGGACTCTCAGAAAGCACCATCACCATGACATGATGAGCTTCAGTTTGTGTCAGCAAAGCAGTGGCCAGAAAAGAAACAAGCTGACTAGAACCTCCGTGATGTGTCAGGAATGCAGCATTAGTGCCAAGAAACTCTTGAGCTGTTCTCCTGGCGAGTTGCTTCAAGAGACCAGATCATTCAACTAACACCAAGACATGAAATACAGCCTCACCAATCCATGGCGAACACTTGTGTCCTGGCTGCAGTTTTTCACAATTTTCTTTTTCTATGTGAAACAGTGAAAGCAATTGGCCTGAATACATTGCCATAATGAATATTTTTACCCAGAGGGCTCAAACTTGGCGATGCAATGTCAAAAACAACATTTCAACTGACAAAGTCCAACAAGCAAAGAAGGAATGAAATCATGAAAGACAGAACTATCAACTATAATTTTTCTTAAATGGCAGCATCATTATCATGTACCTATTTCAAAACTTTTATTTAACACATTTTTCACAAGACGCTATACACTAAAATATCAAAATTTCATAATCATACTGACTTGGACACCTAATTCAATACATGCATGCTATTTTTACATGAAATTTACAAAACACAATTGTAAAATGGACATACTAACTGTATAAATACACAACATGAATAGCAACATGAGGTAAGGGAAAAAGCTGGGCCTAAAATCATCAATTGAAATCATTTGAAATTAATCAAATTTGAATCATGCTGTGAGTACATGTACACATTACATTGAAAAATACAGTCTTTTTTTATCATGCCGAATTCAGAAAGAAAGGCCATAAACGTGCTTGCAACTGGAATCTTTGACAATGTCTTGAAATCACTTCATTTATCAATTTCATTGCAGCATCACGACATAAACATGCTTTTATATGTTTAGAACATTAGTATATACTAGGAAGAGAGAGAAGTATCATGGCCAAAGAAGAGACTGCTTGAAATATTGCATGGTACATTCAAATTCATGCTGAATTAGTGTCCAATTAAAGGTAGTGATATCAACTAGAGAGTAAATGAAATTGTTTGCTTATTAGCATGAGCAGACCAGCTGCTGTGGGAATGGGCAGAGGCATACCAGCGACTAAAAGGATAGTTATCACGGGAATGAGGATGGCTAAAGCACTGGGATGAGCCCACATTTAGGCAGGCCCTTTACTTAAAATATGCCACTCGGCCAATGGTTTCCAATTGGCTACTGGCATGGGCCCCAATGTTCTTTATACAGGCTCCGTACTTTAAATGCGGCACTCAGTCAATGGCTTACAATCAGCTGACTGTGTGTAATTATATTCCATTATTGTAAGTATTGGATAGCTGTAACAATATTGACAATGAGAGATCAGACAAGACACGGCAAAGATTCAAAGTTTTCCAAAGCACTTGAACGTAAATGACTGTCTATCTTCGGCAACTAAAAGCAAAAAGGAGAAAGGAAATTGCACTTAGCTGGTGAAACGTACCAATGAACTCACCTATCGTCGAACCCGATTTCGTCACAGACGAAATAATCACAAAACCGAATCCTTCACTTTCACGGCGGGTGACCGTGACATCATAGGGGAATGCATCATTGAGGGTCTGGCTACGATATTGAGAATCTATGGAAGAGACAGAGCAGAGACTATGCAATGTTAGAAAACGGACTGAAGTGAAAATTATTGCTCTTAAAATCAATCACATTGCATTATCAACACCATAAACAATTCTAAAACCCCTTTGTTACAATGCATCTATTAGTCAAATGCATAAGGCCTCTTTTTGGCCAACCACAATGGTCTAAATATACTGCATTATGTCATTGTTGCAAACTGTATTGCAGATTACCATACTGAGTGTTATTATGCACTGGACCAAAAGATTGTCCATTGTAGCAAAATAGTCTAAATACTATCAGGTTTCCAGCTTAAATTATTGAAAAATTTCAAACTTAAGTAGGTCAGATGTCTGCTGACCACTGAGTATATTACCATTATTTGAATGTAGCCTCCTCTTAATGCCTAATGACACTCGTCCCGCTGATGCAGCACTTCCCATCAAGTGGACGACCTTGTGGTGTGAACAGCCAATCACAGCATGACCATCGACATATGTGATCTCATCTCCCGTCCTTAAGCGACCATCGACATCAGCAGCACCGCCTGGGACAATATGCCCCACTGAAACCTGGAGGTGGGAGTTTCAGTGTAAATCATTACTCTTCTCTACACATCAGTATGTGACAGCACATGCACCTCAACTACACATTTCAGTTTCAAAATTCTCATCTGGGACAGTGGTGCTCTAAATACAATCACATAATGCAGTTCATTTCACTGAGTAACTTCACTCAGATTCAGTGTGATTCGTAATTGCTGTACAAAGACAGCAGAATCATCAAGCTTTCAACAATTTTTCAATACTCTACCTATGTATCTCTACGCATGAATCTTACAATACCCGTTGATAACCACACCCTGCCATCTACAACGACATACTACGTGGAACCAGAGAGGTTAGTATCTATACCATATTAAGGTCTCTAAGGGGTGGGGTTATGGGTTACTTGAATAGAGGTCAATTTGCTTCTCATAGGAACTTCACTTCAAGAACTCTGTGTTTGTTTGTTAAACAAGCTAGTGTATTAAGGTGCATGAGTGGCAGACCAAGAATTACACAGTTGTTGAAAACATGGTTTTGTGAGAAACTGTTTGAGAGGTAGGCACCCTGATCACTTTCACAGTGTAAAGACATCTCCAAATTTCATTTTATTTGAATCAGGACAGGTTTCTATTATAATCTGTGATGTGCCATCCTTAGTCTGCCCCTCCTACGGTACTTACAGGTTAGGTCCAGGGTCAGGCAATACAATCTGCTCAAAAAACCTTCCTTTTCAAATAATTTTTGGTCATTTGTTATTTACATCAACACAGATCATTTTCCAGGATACCACTGACCTTGAAATTTTCCAGAGGTCAAAGGTGGAGTTATTTCTGCTGGGATCAACTGACTCGCTTCAATTGAAATGAATGCCTGACAACCCAAATAACGAACAGAAATACTTTTTTGAACAGATAGTAAGCTCACATGTAGGTATGTTATTCTGACAGAAAGACAATCCCTTACACCCAAGGTAAAAGGCGTCACACGAGGGGCGATCGCATAAAAAATGTTCTGTACCTTTGCGGGACCTACCTGAGACCCCTCTTCGGTGCCTCCGATAATACGAAACCCAAACCCACTATCATGCCTCCGTAGGAAAACAGTCGTCTCCCAGAACTCCGGCTCCCTCGTTGGACTTTTGTTCGAGTCTAATGACTGTCCTCGGCTGAGGGGATCAGACGTGGACGATGTGGATGGTATTCTTTGTATTCTGGTCATGTTACTTGGACTTGGAACTTCGTTTTCAAACGACGTGCTCTGTTTCTTTGTCTGTGGTGATCCGCTGAATTGAACAGCGGGCGCAGCAGATAAACTGTTTTGATTTCGATATGGATACGATGCCACAGGGTACGGATTTTCATTCTTTTGTGGCGATGGATAATTTTGATTTGATGGTGGAAACGATGTGGATGAACTAAGTTTCTGATTGTTTGAAGCACTAATGGAGTAAGGCGGATTGTAACTTTGCGATTGGTTGTATTCCGACTGAGGTCGATTCCTGTTGTGCAAATTGTCACTGTTTTGTCGGTATGGCACGTAAGACGTTGAGGAAGATGGTTGGTATGATCTGAATGATGATGTCGATGAGAGGGACGCAGGATGATGAGAAGGAACAGAATAGTCACCTGACCAATTAGGTGCAAATTCACTGGTCGGAGTTTTACTCCTCATATCCTGTGGATTAGGAGTTTTTGATCGATAAAGTTCAGGTCCCAGATTTCTCGAAGGCATATCCGGCCCAGGCGTCCGACTGCGGATTCTCTGGTTATCCTCTCGTGGTGAAAACCCACGATCACCACCTTCTGAGCGATAGTCTCTAAATTCTCCCCTGGGATCATAATCCTGCCGGCCGTAATAATTAGAATCACCATAATCCTGCCTTGTAGGACCGTCAGACCATGACGGCCGTGCTGGTCCAAAATTCTGGTTTCTATTATAGTCGTCGGGTCCCCGCGACCCAAATGAATCCTGGCGGGGGTAATCCGGATATCTTACACCAAAGTCAGCAGAAATATTATGTGGTAGTGGTTGAGTGTATTCCCTTGACATATTTAAGTTTGATGCCGACTGGCTATGTAGTGGCGTACCCAGTGGGCCATCCTCAACACTGCTTTCTCGTAACTGCGGAGCATAGGGTGGCTGTACCCTGATTTCTGTTTGCACATTAGCGCCCCCTATCAACAATCTTTCACCATTTCCAGGAGTGGGCGTTTTTGATGGTGAATCAAGTTCCGTTCGCAGTTGTGCCAGTGGAAGGGTTGGTGTTTTGGGCCTGTTATCTGCGGTCGGTGTTGGTGTATCCGGGGTGGGTGTCTTAGCTCGTATCGTTGAGGCACTATCACTGGATTTTTCTGGAAGGAAGAAAAACGAATTAGATGAAACGAAACAGATAAAAATCTTTCATGGGTCACAACACCTCTCTTTAAAGAGTCTATATGTTTCTGAAGATATCACTAGATGACTGTAATCCAGTTTCAAAGATGAGTCAGAGTCAGGCGTTGTAAAATTCATCTAAACCTCATCACTGACTTGATTGGCTCAACAGTGAATTAGACTGTAGCTTTATCAGCCCATCAGTGGTGACTAGAGATAGGACACCTGTTAGCTCTGCCTTAATTTCAGTACATAACGAACCCTGAACACAGTACATGTACACAGTTAAGTCGACATGATATTGAGGGCATCAGCTGCAACTTTGAGCTAATTATAGTCCAAATGCAAAGCATATGCAGTCATAAATTACCAAGAATATGAATGAAAAAATAAAATGCAAAATACCATAAAAGCTGGAACTGGAAGACTCAGTATTAATGTGCCAAATAATAGACCAAATGTCATTGCAAATGAAGTACCGGGTAAGTTAAACAAAACACACTACATGTATTGGCGGGAAAGAGTGTGGGGCTTTCTCATAGATAAGGAGTGCAATGTATGGTTTAGTAAGTGTAGAGCACCATCAGGCGTTTTCTCATTTTGAGTTTAAACCACCTGATGGTTATCTACACCCAGAAACCCAGACTCAGGTGACATACAGTTAGCCTGGTGTTCTACAAGCGCCTAGCACGTACGAACCTGACACACTAATAGACGAGTTATTACTCCGAGTCTCCTTGCCCGCCTCTTTTTTCTCCTCCTTCACAGAAGAGTTCTCGTCGCTCAGTTTCTCCTCGACTTCACCAACAGGTAGGACCCGAGTGGTGGAGGTTGCAGAAATAACGGGTTCAATTGTGAGGGAAGGTTTGGGAGCTGGTGTAGGTTTAGAGGGTAGGTCTTCACTGGCAGGGAGTGACTCACTGCCGGCTTCAATGGCTAGCAACAGACAAAACACGCACAACATGTAAAGCAGACGATCACAACAAACAAACAAATCAAAGAGAATGCTGTGTGTTGAAAGATTGCAGGCGCTGAAACTAGAGTATTCATGCACCCACATTCAAAAGCCATGCTCTTTTTTAATCCTTTTTCCCCCAAGTGATTTCTTCATCAGCAAGTTGAGGCATTCCTTCGGCATTCCTTTGTATTGTTACTTGATGATGAAGATTGCGCGATTCAAATTTCAACACACACATTTCAGGGAAGGTTGGTCATAGACACGCAAAACAGCAACAAAGCAAATTGTTATAATGGAAAAAAGAATTGTACTTCTTCTGTATCGTAAATCACATTTAGGTGCAGCAATAATGTCACAACCAAATTTGATAAAAAGTTGCAAAAATGCAAAATACACAATAACGATGAGGTGTAATTAAAGAAACCTTTGATTCAGTACAGACCTGCAGCACTTTGTGTTGGACTAGTGATGTTCTGAGGTGAGCCGTTAGACGGGGAGAAGAAATACTGTCCTGGTGCTGTGACTTGGCCACCCTGGCTTGGTAAGCGACCTTTCTCTAAGTCGGGAGAACCCTGTAAAAGGGAAGGTGAAACGATTGTTTTAGAAATATGCCGTGGGTACTCCCTACCGTTTGACCCTAATGACCCCAATACAGCAATAGTCACGACAGTGGCAGTGACACTACCTAGTTCCTCTGTGTGACCATATGCACCATAGGGGATTTAAATTTATTGTCTTTTGAGGGTAATTTAAGGGTTAACAGTCCTGAAAGGAAACCACTTAAATTCCCCAGTTTATTCATGCTATCAGAAAAGAAAGCTAAATCTTCAATTTGATATGTTTATAATCAAAGCAATTGACCCGTTTCAAGGCTAGGATCGGTACCAAGATTAATTGGTTTCCATGGCAACAGTAAATGATAACGGTAGTACATTTCTCTTTTGCTAAGGAGAGCTATGATCAATGCAGCGTTCATTAGTCAGAGTGTTAAAACAATTGCTTGCAGGTTGATTGTTTTATTCATCACCCCAAAAGTTGAATCACAATTTACAGACCAGACTGGGGTTTGAACCCACAACCCTGGTATTGAGAGTTGAACACCTCAACCAGTATCCCACCCCACTCCACAAAGAACACAGTCT
Organism: Lineus longissimus; assembly: GCF_910592395.1. NCBI lineage: Eukaryota > Metazoa > Nemertea > Pilidiophora > Heteronemertea > Lineidae > Lineus > Lineus longissimus. The sequence continues at coordinate 4,521,227 of NC_088314.1, forward strand.
TACATCCCTTCATGAGTTTACTTACCAATTTCAGAGAAGATTTCCTGGGTTTATTTATTGGGATTCCTGAAAGAAAATAAATAAATAATAATTAAACTGTTACATCCACACGACAGCTTGGCATCATACAAATCACGCACCATGTTTGGCGAATTCCCTGTCTTAAATTCATGATACGCTGGACTACTTCAAAAAATAAGCCAATTCTGTTACATTTTCAAAGCCAGGGATCATCAGAGTGTCCAGCCGAAGTGTGCTGATACACTGTCTGTATTCAAATGAGAAATCTAGCCAATTAATGACACCAATCCTAACAATTAATCAACAGGTTCACATACACAGCATAGCATACAACATCGGAGTTCCCTTGTACATTTATCTAGTCATGCTAGAGCTCATTAATGCCACACCTACTTTCGCAAAGCTGAACTGGCTGAACTTTAAGTGACAAATACGCTGTACTACGACAACAAAATCTGGGGGCTTTCCCAGAGTTTTAAAAGTGGCCTACCTCCTCTCTGGACCAGCAGCCTCGTCTCATCTCCTTTCGGGCATTCCTTGAGAACTTGTACCACCTGTGAATGCGTCATCTCCTTCACACGCACCTGATTAATCTCAACGAGAATATCGCTCTCCAGCAAGTTCTTACATCGGGGCTTATCCAGAATCTGTTTGACTTTTTGCCCGTACTGACTATCCGCTATTGTGAACCCAAAACCCATATTACCACGTACAATGTACACCGTCAGAATTTCTGGTTTTGTTACCGCCGCATTTAGAACGTCCGGTGGAGCACTTTGATTGGCCAAGTCCAACTGATTAACCCTGTCTAACAAGTCTGATTGCATATCCATAGAGGCACTAGTTATATCCGGCATAGATTTCACACTCCGTTGCGAGGAATTTAATACACCGTTCCGTAAGCCGAAATTCTTTTTCGAGAAAGTTGGCGTGTTCGCAACAGAGGAACTAGGTAGTGTCACTGCCACTGTCGTGACTATTTCTGTATTGGGGTCATTAGGGTCAAATGGTAAGGAGTACCCGCGGCATATTTCTAAAACGATCGTTTCACCTGGAGGTATCGACTGAAACATTGTCACTACATCCTGGTGCGTGAAGCCAAGAACACAAGTGTCATCAACGTGGACAAGAATATCACCTGGAAAGTTCAAGAGAATAGACTTTGAATTGGGCACCAGCCTCATAATAGACTGATGGTACAAGCAAACCTACAGCCACTGATATGTGCAGCTAACTTTCACTGGGGTATGGCACTGTTTTGACAGCTGTGTGACATCATTCTGCCCAAATTTTGACATCAATTTGATGCATACTCTAGTGAAATTCAGTGGGGCTTTAACTCTCTCAAATATGTTTACCTTGTCTTAATTTCCCATCTGCATAGGCTGGCCCATCAGGAACCACATTTTTGACTTGTAGGAAGTCTTCATCAGTGTCGTCACCGCCAACAATTGTGAATCCAAACCCCCTTGGACTTTTCATTAAGGTTGTCTTTAAGAACTGTCCCTTCAACTCGGAGGGATTTTTGGTAAAGAGAGCACGGCGATTGCTAGTGTTACTGTTATAGGCTGAAAGAGAAGAAATACACTGTTTCAAGGATTGATGAGGTACAACTCCACCGCACTGGAACAAATTTGCTATAATCAAACATTTCTGAACAATGTATTCAGCCAACAACTAGATATTAGTAGTGTCTTCAATGGCTCTAGGGATCTAATTCTGTATCAAAGGCAGTTGAGTTAATCATTTTTCCTCCTTGCCCTTTTTACGAGGGTAGTTCATAGGCAGTACCGCTGAAGAATAATGTGCTCCGTTACCTGGGGGCGATCCGCGACCATTTATCACTGAATCCTTCTTCGACCGCGGCAAACTACCAGTACCGCTCGTATCACTGCCCAACTCTGTAAGGAGAAAGAGGAGCAGAGAAAGTTAGATATTTTTATGGCGGTACCATTTGGCAAGTCTACACAACGCTGAGTCGTCTTTAATGCTGAAACGAGGATACCTTATAAAGGTTACCCAAACTAGCGCCATTTTGGGAATCAAAGAAACGAGTTAACCCAGAATAAATTGGCATGATGATTCCCTTATGAACTTCTAATGATCCTACCTGATTTGTCCCTTTTGGCGGCTAACACAGGATTTTCGTACTGAGTTCTTCTGTTAACATGGCTGAAAACACAAGCAGACGTTAGAACATCTGATCTGCTGGCAGTAAAGGTAGAGAAAACATGATCAGCATGTGAACTAGCAGAAACATTTTGAAACAAACACACTCAGCCTTCTTAGAATGTATCCAATACCAAACCCATAGCACCTCAAAGCACATCCAAACAGACAATGGCGGTCTCCAAGAGTGACATTTACAGCATATGTCCTAGAATTCATCCAGGCCAATTCTCAAGGAGTCTCACTGCATCATAATCTATGTACAGTCTCTGTTTGGTTCCAACATCAAGGATGGCACATAACTTCGCCTTCCTGTCAGTGGCAGTCAAGTGTCACATACTACATCATGCACATGATTGATTGCACAATAATGGATAAACTGATTTACTAAGGTAACTAAGGAGACACTCAATATCCAGTGCAGTAACTATGTGATTATGATGACCATTAGTGATAATTTTAATGAGAAGACAATCTCTCCAACAGTTTGCTTTGTCTTATCATATCATGATATGGTCAATATTCGATCGCCTCAAGCCTAGCCTACAGCCCCTCCAGCTATCGAACTCAATTTGTTCAGTCTAAGCCACAATTGGAAAAAGAAGTGACCATGTGATTAGTCCTTTTAATGAGAAGACTCTCTCTCCCTGACAGAATGACATTTAAGAATAAGACCTCCATTCAAATTGTATGAAATACAGAATCACTTACTCTATAAAATAAGTTCCGTAATGTGGGTCTTCCACCTTCTCCCACCCATAAGGTAACTCTGAAAAGATAGTAAAACTGCAATGACTTTTGGTACAAAAGTTTAACTCCACCGAACCATATCATTTTTAAATCCTTGGTACACCATATGCTGCAAAAACAGGAAATATGGCCATTAGATTGAAGCAGTATTGGAAAGGTACTTTCCGATAGTACTGAACAAGTGGCTTCAAAATAGTTCCCCAGAAACAGGAAACGTTTAAGACCTTTTCACAACCTGACAACTGACACCATCACCTCGAGAAAGGAACCCTAATTACGCTATCGCTGACACTGACTGAACAGTATGAATGTCAGGCTCCAATTTTAGCTCATAATGAGTTGATATATATGTTATGGCAGATGGAGTCCCATGGGTTTCTCAAATCACTGCGTGGTGAATTAGTTAGTTGAATTTGAATGCTGTGAGTCAGTCACTGGATATTCAGAGGAATATGTCAGAATCATATGACAGAAATAGGGTTAATATGATAATGTGAACACCAACTCCCCCTCAAGCAGTAACCGTTTCTTCTATTGTTTTTTCAGGTGTAATACGCCATCCATGATTAGTTGATACAGATCAAACAAGTCAATTTTTTCCCATTAAAGGATATCCCCTCGAGATCTTCTAAGATCCACTTTTATCTCCAACCACAACCCTAGGCAGAAAAAACTAATGTGTGAGCTCTCATTATGTTCTTTGAACAGTCATGCCACCACATACGGCTGCCAACAGCGTATTTGAACAGCAAATTAAGCATTAATGGGGATGAATTCATTCACCCAATTTTCTACAAATAGTCTTGAAGACGTACCAATATATATGTTGGAAATGAATCGGCCGCAAAGCCAGCTGGAAACCACATCACGCTCAAATTGAGGAATATCGTGACTTGAGGTATACTAAGTCACCATGCTTCCCAGAGACGCAAATCAATCTTAATTGGATACATGACATAATTAGAGTATGACATTAATAAATCCTCTGTGCTCAAAATAACAAAAATTTCTATTTCCATACGATTTTTTGCTGACGAATGTAAACCCATTCAAACTTCCCCCAAAGCAACCAGTTCCATGAGAAGAAATTGTGAAATGGCACACATGGTATTTTCTTTCCTAATCAGTGACGTAAATAATAACCCCCTGTGGGAAATTTGAATCTAAATCTGATAAATCTCACTAATTCATCCACCTGCTGTCATTATCTATTGCTGAAGCGATCCTTTTTTACCAAGCGATGCAATTTTTAAATTTCATTTTGATGGTTCGAATATCCGCCTCGTCGGCCAAAAATGACACTCATTCATCTCATCAATCAATCAGAGTAACCTGTCATAACCCATCAAGAAAAAAAAAATCTGATCTCCATTCCCATATTCATGTATCTTTGACAGTATCTGACTACAAGAATAGAAAGCTGAAAGTAGCTACGCTACATTTGTATAGTGGACATAGATGATGACAGGAGGTAATCCCCAGCCCTACTGGGACTTGGCTTTGAATGACGAACATTAAGTATGCTTAGCAGTTAACACAGATGATGCACCAGGGAACCCTCGTTAGAGTGCTGGAAGGGGAAAGAGACTGTCGAAATTATACTTCTGCTCTATTCGTGCTTGTGTTTACAACACAAAATGCTGTTCAATCAACAGAAATGGAGCATGTCATCCATGTTGATAGACATTTTGGTTAAAAATGAAAAATTCAGTGCGTTAAAGAAGTTGTAGAAGTAACTCAGTAGATGTATTTGGAATTCTGTGTTAAACAGCACCAAGTATAAGGAGAGACTGAAAAGTGACCAGGCTGTACTCGGCTTGGAAATATGAAAGTGGGCTATATGTTGAGAAGGATTTTCTTCAGGGGTGATAACAATGGTGATGAAAATGAGAGTAATTCTGTCATGTAACCAAATAAACATGCAGGAAATCCATGCAGAAATAAATGAAACACAGAAAGCATCCCTAGCATCAAGCAAGCGTACAACGTGCAACTATATGGCATCTCGGATGTGGTGATTGGATATGGCTTCATCCAGCCAACCAGCCAAAAATAAACTGTGGAGACCTCTGTCTAGCTATAAGTAAATCAAATGTGCAGGGTTGTGGGGGTAAATTAGGTAGAATCACTGGTGCCATGTCCCCATGTTAGGGAAAAATGGCAACCAATGGAAAATTATTCCAAAAATCTTTACCGGTACAACATCCAGACTTACCATGCGTTATCGTGATACTAGAACACAAAGAGATCGATGCCAAACGGTCTGCAACATGGCCAATATGAAACGGAACAAAAAATGACTAAGCCAAAAGCGATCGAATACGAAATGTTGTTACAACATCGGATCTCAGGAGTACTATCAAAAATGCAGGGAATTTCTGATGTAAATGAAATTTCATGACAACACCAATACACTGGAGCATTATGATCAAAATGCAAGAATTTAATATTATGTTCCCTGGGGACAGTTGGTGTGTGCAATATGAGATAAAATAAGTTAGGAGCATACGGGTAAATAAACGATTCTCGCTCATATCTGATATAAGACCGATGACCCTCAGGCATGGTCCTTTATGTCCATAAGTTAACATTTTACGGGACACGCTTAGGACCTGAGGTAACAAAAAGGAAAGTGAAGAAGACTAATTTGTTACCCCAGAACATACTGTTAATTCCTCTACAGTAGGTCGCTTATAGCATGGAAGGCAGACACTTTCAACATGCCTATGGGGAAGATCTCCTCGCCCCGAAATCATTAAGTAACCTGCGAATCTGATCAGGACACTAAGCCCTTGATACCAGATATATCGGATGACCTTTCCGATCGACTGACACATTGTCTAGGTTTGGTTAATCATGAGAAGTGACAATGTGATCGGTTGGGATTAGGACCCAATAGGATGCACTTACATTTGGATGAAGCGAGATTATGTTTGGCCTTGATGATCATGATAGAGACAGAAATTTGTGATAGACTGCGAGACACAGTGGATCTTCCCTTAGCAGACACATCTCTTAAAGGACACACACTGCACTTGATACTGAATTGGTTGCCCACAAAATTTGGGAAGTCTACAGTAGCCGACTGACAGGCAAGAGTACATCCATTGATTATTCACTGCATCATGCTAACATGCTAACTAGAAGTAATCACGTCTGATTACTGAGGCACAGCAAGAGAACATGCCAGTCGTGACATTACACAGGAATGAACATAACGAGGATGACATTTATAATATGAATTATATGGACTGATTGAGAGAGCAAAGAAACCCCCTCAACTGTGTGGTCTCAGAGGACACACCTAGATAACTTCTGCTGTTGCGGATGATGTGAAATTTTGAAGAAAATTCTTTAATGGTAAAAAATTGCATTAGGAATCAAACTTGTGCAAAATGTAAACAGACTTTTGCGGCTCCAACAAACACCCTTGATTTAGTCGCAATATATGCAACACTCTAAGTCTAATGTTAGAGACGTTGAACTCTTACCGTCCTCATCACAGTCAGCAGGCGTGGTCTTCTGGACGGACTGAAGGCGTGGATCTAACCAGTGGGTCGTCTCCGAATTGTGACTAGAAGAGAGAACATACAAACTGTAAGCCTTTCACAGGTTATTATTACAGTTAATCAAGTGTCAATTTCCAGGCGAGCCGTAGACCGAGAGGTTTCATTAACTGGCCAACACCTGGCCTTAGAGGATGATCCTTTAACTGCACCTTTGGCTTTGAAGAGGGCTGCACGGATCCTTGGTGCAGAATTCCATAAAACCAGTCCAATTTTGAACTCAAGCAAGCTTACGCAGTAGCTTTTATGGGCAATACTCAGCAAAGCGATTAGATTTCATCTAAAAGGAACTGCCCATTTTCAATTCCCCATAATAGTTATCTTTGCATCAGCACTTGTGTCAGATTCATCCTTTATTCTTGCAGTGAGGCAGACTACTGAACACAAGAAGAAAACACCAATTCTTCTTGAAAGTTTCACTCACTCAATATAATATGGATGGCCGTCTTCTGTGAGTGCCAACTCCCAGTTCGATGGCAGTGCACCAAGATCGTCATCTGCACCTTCCATGGACTTGGGTCGTGTTAATGGTGGAGGTGATGGGGACTTTAATGGTGACATCTCAACATGGGACCGGTTACGGCGCCGTTTGCCTTCAGATGATGGGTGGGCGCCGGGAAGCAGATTACCAGAAGAGTTAGTGCGACGGAATAACGGGGTGGCAGCATCTTTGGAAGGCTTCGGTGTGCCGTAGTGGTTACCTAGAAGAACAAGAGATACGAAGAAAGTGAGTTTGATCATGAATAACCAAACAAACTTAAAGACCAGTATTCAACACATGCACATCTGTGCATTATCCCATCCTCCCAATCTGATACCCCAAAGGGAGCCCAAATTTACTGGGATAACCCGATAACTTAACAGCAATGATACACGCCCTGTCAATGAATTTGTGAAATTTGATTTGCTGCCCACAGACTTGCAGAATCAGTTACTATAGTAACCACAATATCAACATTCCTTCAGCACGGTCTATTGCTTTATAACATCTGTAGTGGGGAAAAAAAATTATTTATCATCTTGTAATGTATACAGGTACATGATAATTTTTTCTTATTACTCAAGTCAGTTTGCAGATCTTATCTCCAAATCTTTGGCTCAAGCTCAGAATGAGAATGTATCGCTGACAAGAAAACTGAGCAGATATCCCACAGTTTATTTTGTCTAACCCCTGGTTGACATTCTACCACGACAGCCGATATCCGGCACGAGACGCTGATTGAAATTGACAGTGAGAACATGAGGCAATCACTGGGGTGGATCATGTCAGCAATGCCACGGATGATCACACAGTAATCGGACCACCATTTTGTTGCAAATGGGACAAAAATATCATCCAGCAGCTCATACTGAATACTACATGAACTATCAGTTAGTGATTATGTTGCAGGCAATTTGCTGTTGATGACTGCTGATCATGGTACCACTTTGTCATGGCCAGTTTTCTATTCTAAGGGTCAAACCATGTTTGTTGTGATTAATCAATTTGAAACCCCAGATTTATTTTGCAACGAAGGGGCATTGTGGTTTTGTGGCATCACATTCCACATTTTCATGACAATTTTGTGAAATTTATCGTGAAAAAGACTGTAGTAGGCCAAGAACCCTTATGGTGCCCAACCCTAGTGGCACGCAACACGCACTCGCACTCGCAAACGCGGCACTTCGTGGTCAATTTTATCATGAGATGGGCAATTATCGGCGATCCTGACACCATCAGAAATCAATGTAGATTAGACCCTTGATGGAACCGATTCTCTATAGGGAGGAAACAGATGGTCTCACTTTGAGCTTGGCTGACATCTGCTCCAAAACAGGCCATAAACAAAGTAATCTTTCAGGTGGTGTGACTGGTGTGAGAACAAGGCACTTCACGAGTACTCAAGACATCGCTCATCTCAACCAAAAATGGCTAAAGGAGAAGAGGCAACTCAAATCAACCAGTGAGGACCAAAGGCCAATACCAGCGTGTAATGAAATAAGCAATTATTGACATTCCTGATGCAATCTAAAACCAAGATTGATGGAAGAATTTTCTAATGTTTGCAACCAGTTGGATGCGACAGAAACATGAGACAGCAGTACTTCTTCAGCACTGACATGTTCAATTTGGCACTGAAAATTGCTCTTGAATCTTTTATGAAGGGTATATTTACACTGCAGGGATTATAATATCGATGAGTTTGCTCAGGCTAAGGTGCGGAAATGATGATCAGGTGACCAGCAATCTCCAATTGTAACCAAGAGAAATAGGACGAGGGAGCAAAGAAAAGATTTCGAGAGGGCTACTTACCATCATAAATACCACTTTCAAGCAGATTTCCACTTTTTTCCAGACTCATGAACTCATCCATGGAGAGGAAGGTATAGTCCATGCCATTGATTTCACCTGGACGAGGTGTTCGTGTTGTACCTGAAACATACAGAAGGAAAACACTTGGTGAGAATGATTTATGGGCAGAAATTATGAGATTTACAATTCTATTTTACCAGTTTTTGAGTGCGAGTGAGCCGTTCTAATTACTTAAAGTGAAGTCACTCCACCGGGATCGGCTAATCCTACAGCTTGATTGTCGATTGCTCCGTTGGGACTGACTTTCTTTCGTCACGTTCACCTTGCATTAAGTTGGTAATCAACACAAGATTAGAACACGCCATAGTTTCAGGTTGTACAGTAGAACTGTTAAGGACACCCTCAAGACTGAAAAGCGCTGTCCTTGATGGAGAGGTGTCCTGATTAGAGAGGTCAAACCGAATGGAAATAACCAATTTGGTTCCAAAACTAGTGCCCTTAGAGAGTGTTTCCTTAATAGAGAGGTGTCCACTAAGGGAGGTTCCAATAAACCATCATCTTCCCCGTCCTACAACACCAAAGGCTGATGATATTGGGAGGGTGAAGTCGGTCGTTGCTCTAGTTTCAGACCTCCCTCTTCCAGCCATACAACCACACACCGATGAACTCCATGAATAAATGATTGTGATAGAAGCGATCAACTGGCTGGTAATCTGCCTGACATCCTGTCTTCTCCTTCCTCAATTTTCCCGAGTGGTGCCTACTCTACAGAAGCCAAGTAAGGAGGAGGAGGAGGCAGAAAACATCTTAACCTTTAGAGAAGTGAAGCTTTTCTCGATAAAAGCAGACTGCTGTCTTTTTTTTAATACTTCCGAATAATATGTACACAACTCAACAGTAACCGGAATGAAAGAGTGGTAGTTTTTACACAACTGCACAAAAGGACAAGGATATCAACTTCGGATGGCGACAATAACGTATAAGTCAAGGTGCAGATAGTGAAAAAACTTATATTTGGGATGATGCTGCACGTAGCTTACCTGAGTTATCGAAGGTGTATGTTGCCATACAGACCTCCTCCTCGGGGTCCAGCAACGTATAAGAATCACTCCTCCCCATCGTAATTCCCGACAGTGATGGGAAACCGATCCCGGGAAGAATGTACTTTAAGCAATCTGATATGACCTTGATCATGTTGTAATCTGATGCCCTGAATCCAACCATTGGAAACGTCACATAGGTTCCTTACGATCGACAAATATTCCTTTTCTTGACAAAAACAGTGAAAATATCAGAAGTTTGCAAATTGCAATTCTGGTACGACGCAAGTATTTCTGAAACAGCCTGGATAATACGATGGTCAGTTGATCAACTGACTATCAGCAGCAAAGGGAAGCTTCTATATTCTGATCCTTGAGAAGCAGTGAGTTGATTGAAGCCTTGGGCCAGGATTGTCTTAAACCAGACAGTAAAGATAACTGATGTTTAATCCTATTAGCCAGTATTCCACAACTGTCAAAGACACACTTTTAAAAGTTCTGTTATAATTCCCTCAAAAGGTGAAAAAATAAAATCCTGGTTGGGAAAGAGAAAGAAAGAAGTAAAATGTGACAATATTTCAACAATATCAAGTGGATCTACTGCTTGTTGGTGGAACAATGTCAACCCTTGGAATATTGACTCCCTAAATCCATTTCCCTGATCACAACTTAGAAACCAAATCACACTGAAATCAATCCTCCTTCACAATCATTGAAATGGAATTGGGTATCACAACAACATTCTGCATAGCATGAAATTGATTTTGAGATTCGAATGCAATATGATTCCACCAGTATTGAGAATACAGTGGAACCCCGGTTGGCGACCACCTCAGTAACGCGACCACCCCGCCAACGCGACCACGATTCTCCGGTCCCGAATGGTTTCCTCTCTAATTACCATTAAGAGACCCCCGCTAAGACGACCACCCCGGTACCCCGACCGCGACCACTGGCTTGGCCGGTCCCAAACTGAAAATCAACCCCGCTAACCCGACCACCAGGCCTAATTGCCGTAATCGGTCGCGACCGCGGCATAGTAATTAGCACCTCGCTGCCAAGCTTTGTTGAGACGGGGACAATGGCCATGGGAATACATATGAAAACAAAAAATACAATGTGATTTTGCAGGTATGATCAATTGTATAAGTGTAAACGAATAAATAAACTTTCCTTTTCTAACGTTTTCATGGTTTGTTTTCATCAATGAGCCAGTTCAGTACCAGACATGCGCACTCAGCAGCAGCAAAATCATGTGATTTGCGTGATTTGCATATGAACTTATAATAAACGGCGGGTAGTTTGAAGACCACACTTATGAAAATAACAAGCTTGCGAGACGTTTGAATGTTTTATGATATGGAGAACTTGGTTGATTTACTACAGTATCATTTTATATTTCTTTAAATATTTTGACTGAAAATAGATTTGATTAAAACTGTAGCATTACTCAACTCATCATTCACGTGGAATCATACGACAAGTTTACTTCAATCGTCACAAACAGTCGGGTACATGGAGGATGATTCACCAAATTGCCCGCAAATGCGTCACGTCGGGCAGATAATGAAACTTTGTGGCTAAAATGAGTTACAAAATTACCTTTTCTAACTCATTCTGAGAATGTAACATGTAATTTTATCGACGAACTGTTCTTGCGAGGCATGGTAACAAAACTTTGGAGCGTGCATCATCTCAATCATGCAGCGTTGCTATGGTAGTACAGCGTACACACGCCATGCAGTCGGCAATTTTGGCGGGAAAAATAATCATGTATTTCGTCTGGGGATTCCCAACCTCGCTAACACGACCACCCCGGTAACGCGACCACTCCGACCACGGTCCCATGAGTGGTCGTGTTACCGGGGTTCCACTGTACATGTAAATGGGAATGATACAAAAAGCCAATCACAATTCAAATTTCGATCCATATACAGCAAAGCAAACTATTACTGAATAACGAAAACCTCCAACATCATTTCAAATCAGCACATTTTCTTGCCGCATGCCTCTTGGGACCCCTTGCCTGCAAAATAACATTGAAATTCAATTCCACTCCACAATGATTGGAATGGAATTAGGTGACACAAGCACTTGCTTTGATATTGATTTCGAGACTTCCATGCAAATTACTACCTAGCTTTGTGGTTTTGACTGCAAAGGTGCTTAAACAAAATCAGTGCAATCATGACTGAAATTCCATGACTCAATCGCGATGCTTGACTATGAATCCAGTAGCACTTTCTTCTTACGCTAAGCCCACAGCTCAGTGACAAGCCTTACACAGCTGATATCTCAAGTTCAATCTTTGATGGTATTCTGGAGGGTAATATTCATCTTAATGGAACTATCAGGGATGCTGATCTTTTAATCTCACTGATGATCGATTGTTGTACACCTACGAGTGAAACCAAGATATTTCTGTTCGGAAAGCATGATTTCTCTAGTCTTTACATTACAAGAACAGCTTGTATCAGATTCAATCAGTGTGTCATCGCTTGATCAATGGTTTGGCTTGGTTCATAAACTTCAGGGCGGCAAGCACTCTGCTGTGTCAAGGCAGACAGCACTCAGCTCATATTGACAAAACTGAGCAAGAAGGACATTGATTGAGTTGACAAACTAGTACATATTGAGCATCAGTAGATGCTCAAGTTCCCAGCCACTTTCCATATGACCCTCCATCTGTGTACTTCTCTATCAAAGTTAATCACCTACTGACTAATCACTATTGTCATGCCCTCTTCCATTACTTATTTCTTGCCGTACCTCCAGTGTCCCAAGAGGTTTGACCACAGATTGAACCACCGTATATGCTTCGATAGTCTACCTCAGCAATAAACACCACCTTCGTGTTGATTGATTGCCCAGTGTGAATGGCACCCACAAGCACAATGATGATAATCTAAATGTGTTTGATAGCGGAAATGATGAGATCCGATATCGAGGTTATGGAGGCAGCAGTCAGATTAAGGATGGATTTGGTGACCTCAGCGACAAGATCGACAGCCATATTAGAGAGGTGCGGAGATTCTAGCCAGAAGACACAACACATATGGCATGGTGACATTCTGCCTCTTCCACGCAAGTCTATTATGCAGTCAACCATCATGGATAAGACTGCAGAAGCACTTCTTGCCCAAGTGAAAATGCCACGTGAGGACATTGACGAGAGACATTTATGGCCAACAAAAGAGACACTGAAAAAACCGATGAATATACAAACTTGACAGCCACATATATGTAAAGGTGCAGCTCTCGATGATAGCTAGAAGACAAAGCGGCAAGTTGACATTCTGCTCACAGATTAGCAAGTCCTGGATACATTATGCAGTCAACCCTGATGGATGAGACTGCGGCATCACTTTCTATTCAAATGAGAATTGAAAGATAGTCACTGGCAAGATAAAAAACATTAATCTGACCAGATAACGAAATAATACAGGGATGACAAGCATATTAATCGACCCCATAGTTCCTAACACTCAGGAGCACTATGAACAAGCATCTACGATGCCTATTTTGGGTGGAAAGTAGTCTTGCCACGAATATTGGACAAAATGAATGATGATGGATGAGAAGCAGTTACGAGCTTTGTAAACATGGCCGCCCTAATGTGCTTCAATCATAATTTTTACCCGCAGGGCAATTGCCATCTCAATTCGTTTTATATTCTGAATTAGTAATAGGATAATGAGTTTCAAAGAGAATCGCTGCAATTTTTTGTGCTGCATGAACATCAAATTCCAATTACAGTTAGAAGTGCAGTCGAAATTGGAGCAGACTTGAAAATATTTTATTCATGAGGAAAACCTTCATCGCACCAAGGAACACTGGGTAAAAGAGTATAAAAGGGATGCCTACATCACACCAAAGAAATAATTGTATCATTTTTCATCGCTGTCCAGAAATAGCTCAAGATAACGAGGAATTTTCTGACACTTCCACTTCTTTTCTGAAACTTCTGGTTGTTTTATAGCTAACAAATGACTAATCGTGGAAAATAATGTGCATGCCTGCCTGTAGGGAGGAGACTCCTCAGCATAGCAATATGCAACTTTCATGCTGAATGGACTATTAATTTTTAAACAAGAACTACTCTGATGCAGAAGGTGTTTTTCCTAAAGAAGCAGTGCTCTTATGATGCAGCAACTTGAGCATTGTGCAAATTGAGCTCAATTGGATAATTTGGCTTTCAATGACTGGAATGAGAATGAGAATGAGAATGAGATCTGCCAGTGCCAAAACCCAAAACAGCAGCTAAAGCCTCAAGTCTCAGCTCACTCAATAACCAACCCACTCAAAAACCACACAAAAGAGAAAACTAGTAATGAATTTTTTCGTTGTTTGCAGAGTCTCCTTTTCACAGCAGCAACATGGATATGTGGCAGCGAATGAGAATCATCCAATCAGGCGCAGCGAGTGATGTTACGCTTGAGTAAAAACTGAACCCGCAGCAATCCAACTTTCATGTGATCCCCATACAAAACATGACAGAGACAAATGTCAAATAGATGTCTTGAGAAATGTGCCAGAACCCGAGAGGATGACCGACTGGATACTTCGTTGGAGACGGCAGTGCAGTTGAAATGATGTGGTACAAATATTCCTGTTTTAGTTTTTCATCAGATTGAATGATGCGAAAGTTATTGATATTTAAGGAGGTAAATGACAGATGAAAGTAGGTAACAAACCTTGAAGGCATTGTAATGACGTTTTGTTTTTTTCAGTTTAAGCGGGTGCATGGAGACGAGTATCGATCAAGACACATGATAAAGCAGTGCGACAATACCTCATGTCATCATGCAAAATATTCACACCACATCCCATCGAAATGAACAAATCCCTCAGAGATATCGCTACCTTTACTAGGCTTTAGCGATATCATGCTCATCCCCTGACTTAGTCAATCACATATCCGCATTTCTAGTGCACTACTTACATCACCAATACAATCATAAATTGGCTGCATTCTGCCAAGGATCAATGAATTCACATAATTCCTTCAACAGTTGCAAATATAGCCGCACTGCTGACAAGTTCCCCTACCGACTATTTCCAGATAATGGCCTGCGATGGGCTGCAGCAGCCTCAAACATAAAACAAGATTTCACGCCAGACCAAAGTGGCTGTTAGCCACTGATGGAGAATTCGTTATGGCACACAAAAGCTGACATTAGTCAATAGTAACAGTTGCTGGCTGAAGCTGAGATTAGCCACAAGGTCAGCCAATTAATGCAGGCTCATGCACACTGAGTACAAACCGGACATTTCATGTTATATTTTCTTATCTTTATAACACTTACAGGCATTGCCAGAGGATCAGGGGTGCAGCACACGCTTGTTTGGAAAAACATCTTAAAAATTGCCCAAGAAAATCCCTTAGCATGCCAAAATTCACCACCCCCTCTGGAAATTCTAGCTAGGGTAAATTTGGAGGGAAATCACGGAACCTTGCATGCCTTTCCGCCTCCAGGATTTGAGCGTTTATTAGCACAATCAAAGCTTCCCCTCAGAATTAGCTAACACAGAGGTAGCCAGGAAGCTACAGTTAGATTCTGGTGGTCACATTTCCCTGGTTGGCAAACCTGACTTGGTGAATTCATCCATCTCTTGGGGGATGCGGCAATGGTCTGCGTTATTCGATCTCAATCAAGGGCTCCCTGCAGAATGCAAGGCAGCTAGGTAAGAAAGAATGGATATTTTATTGGCACCAGATTTGATACAGTCAAGGGAAATTAACTGACACACTGATTTGTCGGACTAAGGGAAATTCGTTTTAGAGGTCAGTGAAAACATCATGCAGCAAGATAACATTTGATAAACATTGAGATTTGTCATCCCAAGGAGAGTGGGCCAGTACCATAACAACATACTCCAGAATGCTTTGTTTAGGGGTTAATAATCATGGCACACCATGAGTGGACGTGATAGAAGTTGCCACTCTCCAGGGCCATTTCCAACATGATCGTTCATAAAGGATTAGATCAATCATCAGCTCCCGGTGGTACAACATGTTTCCACCAGATACCCAAGGCTGATGTGATGAAAAGCTGTCCTCATCTAGAGAAGCTGACCAATGAATGCCAGGGCTGGACTGATACAGTCAACGCTGAAAGCCAGGAAGCTGTATCAGATAAGAAGGAGGCATTGATATGACACCTTGTTATAAGACGGGAGTCACATGAAAGATGGCATAATTATTGATACAGACACATTGTATGAGACACGCTGCTAGCGACAACTGGTTACATTGTTGTGTGGATTCGCTTTGATATTATTGCTCATAGACAATGACATAGACCAAACCAGGGAGCCACTGAGGATAAGTGGTTCAAACGCTTGTTTGCAGTCAGGAAGACCCTGGTTTGAATTCCAGTAAGCGTGAGACTCTGGGCAGGTCTCTTTTCATAACTTGTCTCACTTCCGCCAGTACCAGTCAGATGTGCTCAGTTTGTATAGCTGACTCATATTAGTTTCACTGAATGGTTTCAGGATAGACTGGGATTAAATTGTGAAGTCAGATGATAACCTCTACTATAGTTGATATCAGACTCCAACTTTAACTTTCAACTTGAACCAAACTCTATCACGTGACAAGTTAAACTTGAACCACCAAAAATCAATACAATACTTCTATTTCCTGAAACATAAGACGGAAATTGATATCGCAATTTGTATCGAATTGTCGCCTTTATTATGAAAATGGAAGCAACGCAGCTGATGACCACAGTATATTGACAGGCAAACAATAAAACCCAGACAAATGACAATTCAAAAATACCCTTGATTGTATCAGGTGAGTGTGAGCAAATTTCCAAATGGGTGCTACTGATTGGTGTTTTGACACTGGCCAATCAGAAAGCTTCTAACATCAGTCATGTCAGTGTAGTGGTGATTTACCACCACTATTTTGCTGGATGGAATATGAAACTCTCATCTGTATCACCTTCACAATCAACCAACATGATTGAGGCTAAATGGCAAGCCGTATCAGGCGACATTCGGACATGAAAACAACAGTCGGACTGATGACCAATCGCTTTTGGGGCCAGACGAGATGAGAATTCCACTGAGCATGGGCAACATTTCAACTAAAACAGGACTCTCCAGAAAATGATATCGAAATCAAGCATCTGTACAAAGTGCAAGATTTCTTCACAAAATGTTGAAATTAGATTTTGCCTCAACACACTCAATCACAATTCCAAATACGTGCACTTTTTGTAACTGCATCCAGAACCAATGAAAATGATTGGGAGTATTCGGATAACACATACCACAAGGCGTTTTGATACAAGAAACTGAAACCAAAAGACACAGAAGTCCCATAAAAACAACCCAAACACAGTTTCCATTCAGAGTTCAATCCTAAATAATTTCAGATATCCTTGTTCAGACTTTTAACAACGGTTGAGGCACATCCGAATTCGAAGCCTGTTCTAAAATCCAAACACATGAATCAGAAATTCAAATCGCGAGTGAATGGCATCTGCAGCAACTAAACCAATTTCAATGTAACCGCATCCAAAATAATTTTGAAATCCTCATCTCGGAGAATCTTAGAATGTATCCATACTATTGCCTTGCAGCCTTGCTAAGAACTCTAAACAAGACTGCACTGTATCTGAACCAGCCGAGTCGGAACACAGAACGCTTCTATTGATTTATTCCCGGAGCCCGTTTATACATACAGATCACATGGCTAGATGCTCGTTTTCGGTTTGGACGTCCGGTTTAACCTCCGACATGCCGCGGGAAATGGACTGTTTAGATTCATATTAAGAAGACGAAGAATAAATCCGTTACAATATGAAACCAGAAACAAATCGCTGCCACTGTGTGGACTCAGCAGAATCCAGCACCGGCAAGAACTTCTACAGCAACCACTACTATATCACATCCCTGGTTCAATGAAATCAAAATCTTTCCTTTTTGTTGATCATGCATCACAAATTCAATCAGATGCTTGTCAACACGCTCGAAGAAATGTGGAAAACTATTTTAAATAATTAAATAATTCAAAAAGACTTGACGCTGGATATTGATAAAATGCAACAGAACATACATTTTCCTTTTCAGTGTTGTTTTACTCTTGCTATAATGATTATGATAATAATAATCAAGAGATGCCTGAAATGAAATATTTTCCTCTTGAACTGGGTCATTTTACCTGAAAGAAAAAAAACTGTGTGGATCAAGGAGATTTGGTATTCGATGGGTGTATTGACCTTGAATTTCTCCACCGCTAGTTCAAGGATCATTAACTCATTCAAGAGATGCAGAACTAATACCAATAAATCTATCTCAAAACGTAAATAATGTATGTGAAAATAGAATCACGATAAAAATATGCCTCCACAGGACAGGGGGTGAAGCTCCAAACGTGGTCAGTGGAAACATGGTCAACATAAGCTGCGCTTAGACCACGAAATATTGGTGGACCAATTGCACTTACACCACCACATTGCCGCGACAAATTGGTTCGGCAATCCATTGCCGATACAAATTGCCCAGCGAATTTGTCCCACCAAGCTTGATGGTCCAAATTCGCCCGGCTTGTTGAAAGCTCGGCTTTGTCGTGGTGTAAGCGCAAATGGATCGGCAATTAGCTAGTTAGATGGTTCGGCTCCAGGTGGCGTTTTCGAAATGGCGCTTTCTGCTTATTGTTTGCGCGCCATCTGTAGCCGGATTTTATAACTAGCTGCAGCGCTGGTGTAAGCGCTTGGTGGATTTTCGATGGTGCGGCATTGGTTCCCGAACCAAGATTGGTGGTCATTTTCAGGTGGTGTAAGTGCGGCTATATAAAGCCACAGGAAACTTTGATTTAATTTTCATCAGTTAATACCTTAATTGCTTTACGCTGTCTGGCGGCATATACACTATCAGCAAAACATCAAAGGCTGATCATCGAAAGATTTCAATACCTGCTGGTTGTGATGGGGTGATCTCAGATGATCGGGTTAGGTTTTGATTTCATCTGTGGGGTTTCAACAGGGAATGTAATTGGTGACGAGCTGGCAGAGATGGCTAAATATGATTGCCAGTCCAGTTAAATATATAGATGGCAGGAGGTTCATAAAAACCAGGACTCCTGAAGCAATCAGGCTCTTGCATCAAGAAATTAGTTCTGAGAGCACCCCTCCAGCAAATCATATATTGGAGTTCGCTTCTACATAATGGAAACTAATATGTAGGTAAATTGATTAAATGCGAACACATCAACAATCATCAATCACAACCGTTAATGAAATTACATGAAAGGAGGCGTAGCAGCGAGATGCCATATTCAGATACTTTGCCGTAGTTTTCTTTTATCAATCGCATTTCAGGATCAAAGAATGTCATAAGTGGAGAGAATTTTACGGAAGGCAATGAACTTTACGGCTTTTATCAGACATGGTTCTGTACAGCTGGGTGACTGAGGCAACACAAGACCTATTTGTGATACCTTGGGTCAGATTAGGCACAAATATGATTCACCATTGAGTACATTTTCATGAACTGATACTTTAGTGAAAGTCATGTATTTAAGGTGAGAGTCTACAATCAATTCTTGCAGCAGTTGCAAATTTTTACGCAGGTCATGATACCTCCTGGAGAAAACGTTGCCTGGATGAATAGGATGACTTACAGATCAATACTGACGGAGCCCGATTAAAGGCAGTAACTCGGCTTGGTAGCAGAGAACATCAAAGAAGGGAGACAGACATGAAGTTGTTCCAATGTTGACAGTAAATGCTATCAGTTTTTTACAAAGAGATCATATGAAGACAAGTGCCAGGAAGAGCTGAGATATTTCTTTCTGCTCATAATGATGAATGCATCTATTGGACAATGACTACATTGTCAACCCTTGCCACCAAAAAGAAATTTATGCATAATCCCGATCGCATGACGGAAAACGAAGACATATACATACGCATCGGATTAATATCATGCTTTGTGTGTGATTCTTTTTTGTCCTCAAGCTTCTCCATTACAAATTTTACGATCTCTAAAGCTAAGCAGATTTAGAATCTGCCGAGATCTTGAGATAATGTGCCGGGAACAATCAGCTCAGTCACGCTGCCAAGAAGAAAACAAACCTATCAATTTGCGAGAAGGCAACAACTGACACGGTCAGAATGAATCGGTCCCCCCGGTAAGATGGAACCCACATTATGTGGCGATATATCTTAAATGACACAATTATCCAAAACGCACAGGCTGGAGACATTATTTGTCAATTTCAGCGCTGAAAGACGTTGGTGATTATTTCCTTGGATGTCCTTTGTTTGCGATAGAAAGTCTAATTGGGGTATTGCATGTGTAGCTAAGCCAACCTGGCCATCCACAAGATTATTCCGAACTCAAGGTGCTCTCCTGATGTAATAATGGCATTCTTTCTACCTTCAGACATGGTCAGAATGCGTAATTTGCCTTATCATAACCTCAGTAAAGATGCCAGATGGTTACCATAGAAATCGACTATTTTGAAAAATGTCATAGCTATACGTTTGTCTTTAGAACACTGGTCAGTTAGCTCTGTAACCGAGTTTGATGTGTATAAATGTCATTAGAGATATAGATCCACCTGCTCAGTATAAATGGCACAACATGTTGAGAAAAAAACTTTCATTAAGGAATCCCCCCCACCCCCCCCCCCGAAAAAAGACACTTTTCTAGTTCATATCACCAGTCAACAGTCGGAATGAAATGTCCCTTGAGGCCTTAAGCGCTAATGCTGCTGGGATAAATGCTGAATTAATGGTTCTGTTGTACAACAGCGGGAACCTATTTTAGGTAGATTAGCCTCCAAAATATTTTAATTCGAAAGCCAGAGTTTGTATTTCAAGAGGCCCTTCGAAAGTAGTCACGTACCCTTTCGAGATCTTTTTCCGATATCATTCCGATGAAACGGTTACTTTCTGTTTATAATTTATATGTCCTGATGTGATTTAGCAGACTGTACGTCATTGGCATTGCCTCTAGCAGCACTGAATGGTCGATGAAGATGCACGCCACCACACCAACAGTTTGTCGAAGGAATGCTCAGCCAAAGTGGCAGCACCTCACGGATGCCACGCATTCTCAGCCATGCAGCCAGTCAATAATGATATGAACATGTGATTACTTATTGTAGAGCAGACATGGTCATTATGCAAGATCATCGACAAATCACACATGGTATTAGGATTACGAAAAATTAAAATCTCACCATTAAAACTAGGGCATATTCATCCTTCCATGCAGATCTTAAAATTTTTTGACAGCATCATTTTACTATCATTTCAAGCTGTAATGGCCTTGGAGCCATAAATAATAAAATTATGCATACCGGCACAAGTCCCATTATCTAAAATGATTCATTTGACAGATTTCCAATAAAACAGTTTCCCCACCAACAGCACTGGTTCAATCACACCTCTAGTGTTGAAATTTCATAATAGATGGCTGCACTGAAAATGAATGTCCAGTTTTTGAACTGAGATTGTCTTCCGCTGAAAAATCAAGAGCTTTCCTGGGCTAGTAATTCAGTACGGACTCCTAATTAGTGCCCAACCATAGAATCAAACAAAAGTCCCCCCCCAAAAAAATATATTTTAAAAACAGCACCTGGTATGCAGTGCCTCATGCATGAGTCAATATCTGTGACCCGTAAGTGCACAAAAAATTAGATGTTGATTTTCTTTAATAAAATTACCACAATGTGGGTTACCAGGTTTTTGCGCACAGGACTTCAATTGAGAAAACTAAGGCTGAACTTTTAGACAACTTTTTTTAATGGAAGACCAACTCAATTGAGTTGACCTAGAAAACCAGACTCATGGAGAAACAATGATGATGATTATCTAATTCATTAGGAGTCTATATACTATTACGTGATGTTGACAGCTCTCCCAAGCAACAATGGACATTTATACTGGAAAATGGCCACATATCAGTTATTATATGATATGAATGACTATGATGGCCAATTAGTCCATGGAGCTTACGGCAAAACACAGAGAGAATTTCACTCTTTGGAATAACATATGTCCATCCCCAAAAATCAAAGAACAGAAATTGTGAACTACATGAAATAATATGAACTTTAAAATGACCTCCTTGAGAAATGAGCAAAGCATAAAATTTCAACATAGAAAAACTCTCGAATTCACAGCCAACCTGGCTGTATTTCTTGCCAGTACTACTTCAATCCATTATGAAAATATTGTTGTTCTCGAGAGATGAAGTCTAACACAGGTCTAGGCAGGCTGTCAAGAGGCCAATCTGAATATGGTATGTAAAGTGAAACAGAATTGGGCAATATCGAATAAGGTGTAGCGTAGTACTGCAAACTGCATGATAGTTTAGTAATGGCCGGACGTCACATGATTATAAGAGTTTGTTGAGCTAAAGATAATTAACGTAGAAGGATTACTTACATGGCACCGTCCGCATGTAGAGATTATCTCGGATTGTCTGCTGCAAATCATGATCGACGGAGCCCTTCTGAAACCGGGTGTTCAAATACTGTCGTAGGTCTTTTGGAAGTAATCCTATAAAGAAGAAGAGGGAGAATTTTTTGTCAAGTCCAAGTTCCTTATTTATCTGTATGGCACTTTAGAAGGGAAAGAAAGCTAAAAGGTCTTGTGTTCTCGGCACTGTATGAGTTGCAGATGCAGATAAGAACATTTTATTACAGCCAATACTGTTGATCTCAATCTGTATAAGCTCACATGTGCGAATCCAACTAGACACCATCTTCAAGATTCTTGAAACCTTTGTCAATATTCTATCACATTTTGCCTTTGGTTTCTTTACACTAGCTGCCCTAATTTCATTTTGCAAATAATAATGATAATTTTTCTGTGTCCTCGAGCTCTTGATAGATATAAGGTCACTGATAATGTGCATTTAACCCATGCTATATGAGGAAGGAATCATCTCAAAATGACTTTAAGTGCAGTATCATGGACACAGTTAAGACAGTCACATCTGGCTGCCCAGATTATCATCATTTAGTTGCAGGGGAAGGTGGCAGGTGCTTCGGCGGCATATGCATAAAGGGTCTAGGACTCCTCCTTGTGCTGTATAGAACCAAGCCTTTTTTAACACAGTGACATTATGCGTGGTTATTTTCAAAGATATCATCGAATAATGCCCCTGACATCTCTGCCATGTCTGTTGTAGCCTCAAGCAGTTGTCGTTGAGCGATAATGGGAAGAGATTATGACAAGAGTCGAATGTGGAAGAGGATCAGTGGTATTGTTTTGTTAAGATTACCATCGAAGCAATATAAAGGTTGGATGTGATCAATATAAAAATCTCATGTCCTGTTCTGAATAGGCGTTCTCATAATGATAATGATGAAATGGCATCTAAAGAACTATGCTGCATGGTCAAGACAGATTACCCAGTTTTCCCACGATTCATGATGCAGTCTTGATCATGTGGTTTCACCCAAAGTGTACAGGCGTTGATGTAAAAAAATGGCAATGCCAAATCGGTCAAGCTTTGCCAGAACAGGTATCAAATCCAATGGGTGGTTTTTACATTGGTAAACGTGGCCCATAATGACACAATGATGAGTCCACAAGTTGTTATATCATAACGCTATGATAACAACGGCTGTATGATTATCAAAACACCCACCAGCTGTTCCGGAAAGTTGTGCAAACAAAGCATGTTTCTATTAAGCACTCGCATGAATGTAATGAAATACAGCATTACAAATTTAATATACATGTACATGTACATGTAAGTTGACAAGCAATTAAATTCACTAATTTATCTCTTTACTGAGGAGCACTCATCCACTCCGTTTCAATTAGCAATGCAAATAACCTTCTAAGTAATTTGAAACAATTGCCACATTTTAAATCATGAGTGGTTGGCAGATTAGGAACTTATTTCAAATGTAAGCAGCTGACAGATCGAGGAACGGGTCAAGAACAGTTTCTTTCAAACATGTCCAATAATTTGGATTCATAGGGTTAATGATAGAGTGGATCGGGTGATCTAGTGATGAGCTGTATCAAAAGCCACTGTTTTATAGTTTTGGATTTAGACACTGAAATCAATAGTAAAGGTAATCAACTGACTTAAAGTGTTGTGCAATTTCAGTTGTGCGCTGTGATAGCAAAAAAAACAGAGTAAACCAAACCCACACATTTCTTCAGGCAGGAATTGGTGACTGGAGACTAATATGGAACCAATGTTACATGCATCATAGCCACTCTCATGACTGTGCATAATGAATCGCCCATCAAGTACCTAACTTAACTATCATCGATAAGAGCAAAAGTATCACACTGAATTCCCTGAACCACTCCAGAATATTCGATAGTCAGGATTGGTCCATAGAGGTGACATACACGTATATTATTCACAATCACATGCACTCTGTTCTAACTAAACTGCGTCCAAATGTATGAGAATCTCTCACCAGCTGATTCTGAAAGAAACCCTGATGAGAAAGTGCTTTCAGGTCAGCTGGAGGTGTATTCTCACCAACATTTATAGGAAGGACAAAGTTGGCTTGACCTTGAATGACTTACCCTGTACTATTTGTTTAAAACAATTAAAGGGAGCATTTAGGGATGTAGAGAGCATGTAGAAAGCTTGAAATGAAGCACGTTTTGGCAGTGATATACTGCTTAATTTGACCTCCTAAAAGGTGTGCACACTTCAAAAAGATGAAGGACAATACCGTACTAGGGGAGAGGGACCTGTAGGCTGTGTCACATGAGAGCAGAACCCTACATCCCTGCTCAAGTACTCTTCTCTTTCCACTTGAGAATATCACCCGCAGCAGTTGTAATAACCCTCTACATCATCACTGTGGCAAATGAATCATCAGAACACAGCAATGTCATCTCTCTTTTATTTCTAATCAAATTATCTACACACATGTTTCTAAGATTGCTAACTCCTATCTTGACTTGATTGTCGTAATAATACATGTAGTGTCTTATAATTTAAGGTACAGCCAGTGCCATTGCTGCCATTTTACATACAAGCTCGGAGAACATACTCAAGTCAAACTCAAAGGGGCAGAGTCACCATAACCTTCAGGATTCAAGATGGCGGTTCAGGACCACCAGGTGATTGAGCCATATGTCAGTTATTTTGAGCAATGTTTTATTAGCCTCAAGGCAGACAGCCCCCCCCCCCCATACCAACCTGGTCCTCAAGTCAAATCTAATTACAGCAGTGGAGGAAGATGATGAAGAACTATTGATCGAAACCAGGATGACGCAAATTTGGCGTAGAAGAAGACGACGACCATCACAGATTTGATGTTTCCCAATATTTTCATTGCAACTGCATCGACTGCTAAATTGATTTCAAACAATTCATATCGAAAGTGTGCCATCAGAGATTAAGATTTTTTGCTCCTACTGAACATTTCCCCACAAGGCCACAGCAAAGTAACCTAGTACTCAAAACAGACTGCCATTTTGAATCAAAAGATACCGATATCATTGTCATAGACATAGCCTTTGCAGTTGACTCTGACTGGAAGTAGAGTCCACACTCAAAGTCAAACTCCTCCCAGGGTGGTGGGCGAACATTCGAAATTCATGAGATGCACCTACATCATATCATACATGATAATGAAGTCAGTCATAACCGTGAGATCAGTTCAGGATTAGGTATGTGTTTGAAGCAGGAAAGCCTTCACAACTTTGAGGAGCCATCAAGAGAAATCATGATGAAATCACTGTACATGTACCAGTAACAGGATGTGTTAACGGACATAGCTAAATCGCACCAGAGCTATGCCATTTTATACTCAAAGATAATCTGGCTGGCGTCAACTTTGTCCTTTACATGGGAGATTCCAGGATGACTTAGTGATAACATGGATAAGGGAGCCAACCTGAATAACAGGCCATAGAAATCGACATGTGGCATCACAGCGATCCGTTGCTGTCGTTACAGATCATTGCTGGTGATGCAGGGCGCAGGATGCAGGGCACGGATATGGCTGGCAGGAGTGTCGACAAAAAAACCAAATTAATGGTCGCGATAGATCAGAATTATGCTGCAATAAATCGAATAATGGTGGCTATCAACTCCACCAACCAAAACCTTGCATTCCCTTTTACATGTGCATCTTATGTACATATTTAAAAACTGCAGTTTTCATACAACAAAACTCGCTGTTGATGCTTCACAACCTGCCTGCTCTTGAAAAGAAATAGCATTGCGGGACCTCTTTTGACACATGGTTTCTCAAATGAATAGGACATGACAGTACAAAGCTGACGAGATTAGCTGATCTTCTGATCAGTTTTTTTATGGGCCAATCCACAATGACCCACATTTAGCCCAGGGGGCCACTTACATGTAGGAAGAAAAAACAAATGTCAAAAGGTCAAGTTCACCGTGTACAATGGCGAGGGGCAAAAAGTCAGACAATTGCTAATGATAATTTATGATGGGTTTAGGTTGGCTGCTATTGTGTGGTTGTATGAATCGGAGATTCAAAAACTGAATGTATTGGTCAGTTGCCACAACGACATAGAGAAAACGAAGTTACTTTATCATCATCTAGAGGCAACCACATTGTGCTACATACATGTAGAAATTGTGTTGGTTGAGAGAAATATATGTGTATGAAATAATCAAAGGAACCACACTCATGCGAACAGAAGCCACACTAACGTGCTGACTACAGGTTTCCTCTCATTAAGATACTAGTACAAAACAATCAACATGAATATTTCAATAGGACCGAGTGGTAGACTCGCTCGGATCACATGTCTCTCTGTCAGACCTGATGATCAAACAAGATTGTGAGATATTGCTGTGTGTAGCCTGCTTCTTGTTAGGGCCCATGCTTCAGGGAGGCAACAATAGCAACCTGTCCTCAAATCAACGATGAGCAAACGTGCCACCATCATTCATGACCATCGTTGACGGAGGGACAACACAGGGCAATGAACAGGACGTGATGACATAAGCTCACCCAGTTGAGCTAACAACCCTATGGTAACAAAACTGATAGCCTACTAGCAGGTTGACATACTTTAAACCACTCATTAAATTTGCTGATCTGTGCAGTAAACTAACAGATTTATGATTGTAATAAGGTCCAATTATTGACATGTCATAGGAGGTAAATTCTAAAGATTTCTCGTAAAGTGACTACAAAAGAGACCCCATAGTAATCATGAATGCAAGTCCGGGACAGACAACAAGCATTTTAACACTGAACACAAAACGTTTACTGCCATATCATTTTATACGATAATCGGACACATGTGTTTATTTCTCAACATAACAACTTTTACCGCCAATAAGACAATCACAATAGGCATAATCCACCTGACCTTCTAAAAGACCAGGTTAAATCCCTTGGTTCAACCCGACCACTCAGGCCTAGTGTCATGGCCAAGTGTGCACCACAATTGCCATGCCTACAAAAATTTACTACCGGCATGAAATAAGCCTGGCGCCTATAAATGCAGTGAAGTACAGGTGTAAATTTATTTGATAATATTGTCGTATTGAAGTGTATAGGCCGAATAGATTGGTCTGGTCAGACGGACAATCCTGGCAGCACTATATATTGATGGAGTTACCCACTTCCAAATTCTGAATGCAACATAGGTGGAGCAACAGATGTGAAGTTCAAATTCATGGGAAGCGCCCCAACTGTTACTTGGCAACGGTTTGATGTAAAACTATTTTCGGATCTGAGAACAATGGAAATTTCACTATTCTAAAAATAAGACTTTTAAGAGCGTGGTAGACGATTTGGAGAGCACGAGACACCGGTTACATAGAAAGTGAACGAGGGTTGAAAAGCCAGCATCAGGACATAAGGCAGACGCTATTGTTCCTCCTGTATGGGAATTTATCATCGCGTCGTCGGGTACTAATTTGAAGTCACAATTCATCAGAGTTTTGTTGTCAGGATTTTTTAGGGGTGACACAGTTGACACAGCATGGCATTACTACCCTGATAGTAGTCACTTTCCAAAGGCAGAAAGAAAAAAAATTCAACCAGTTTACATGAAACCAACATATGCCATTTTAAAATTAACACTTTGATTGGATGAGATTGCTTGTCATACCATCATTCATTCTCCAGACTATTTCAAGCATTTGATTCCCGCCAAGGTGAATTTTATGTAGTTGGTTTTATGGATTGTGTGTCTGGACTATAGCACTGGCAGCAATTATCTGCCATACTTAAATCTCTGCATGGACAGCTCAGTGTGAACAGTTATTTCAGAACCCAACATTCATATTGATGTTTGACAAACATCAACATTGACATTATGTACAGCCATTGTGTCTGTTGGGGAATAAATGTATCGAGGCATTAGATCTGATACCTGACTGCCCTTACATGTATATACAACTTCTGACCGAGAAATTAAACAATAGTATTGTGTTTCCATCTGGAGTAATTCCATTTAAAAAGAATGTTACAATGTAATTGAAGAACAATGATAAGGTTTTGTTGCTTAATAATATATTGCATTTATATTTCGGCTATGTTGTTTTGATTGCCACTAGATTAGTGACTCAAGTCTGTTGTTTTTGAAGATGGCACAATGTTTATTAAATAAAACAAAGAGGTGAACATGCCAAATTGACTTTTGTGCAATCCTTGTGGCTGGTATTATTTTGTAATCTGTTACATGGCATTGTCTTGTTATACATGTAGCAACAGCGGTCAACAGTAAAAATGCCTGTTTTGTGGAAGAAAAGCTTACAAGTTACATTAACAATTTTACATCGAATCGATATCATATGACATAAAATATTAAAAATATCAGTTTCTTTTTGATACCCACCTTGCTTGACTGTTTTGATCATAACTGGTGAACCGTTCTGACTGACATGACCTAACCACGCCTCCGTATCCCTGAGTGTAAATCCAGCAACTTTCTGCCCATGAATCTCAATCACAACATCATCTGTGTGTAACTTCCCACTATGATAATTCACTTTATCTTGACGCAGTTCACCGATGAAGGAAAACATGCCACTGTCAGAGCCTCCCTTTACTTCAATGTTGAGACTACCATTCTCAATATTTGCGGCCACGATACTTTCTTTGATTCTGTTATTCCAATGTCTTGCATCTTTCTTTTGGGGGCTTTTTGTGGGCAGCGCTTGCTCCTGTGGCGGTTTGGTTCTATTAGAACTAAGCATCGTGCTATTTTGCCAATAACCCCTGTGTAATTCTAACCTTATGAAGCCCTACTGCACGTATCCATGTACACAGTGTGTGCACATATTTATTTACAGGTATAGGTACACCAAAATTTGCCCAGTGCATTTTTGGCAGGTACTGCACTGTAGGACAACCATCTCGGATATCCCCAAATAAGACCACACAGAAAACCAGAAATCGGCTACATCCCGTGATCAAATTATTCCTGGTGATGTCAAGATTATCCCGGACGTGTTTTTGTGAATATTTGATCACGATTAGGACAGTAATTTAACGTAAAACACGGCCAAAATCCCGTGATCATGCACACGGTTGTTTTCGTTAGCTCCCAACAATACGCATGCGCGCACTTCACTATCAACAGTTGGTCGTCCATTCCTGGAGTGTCGTAAAAAGGCCCCGCCCACTACATGACCACTCTCCAAGCGTCGTACATGGTGATGAATACAGGCCATCTCGGCCTAAGGTCTCATTAGGAAGGGTTTTTTTTATTCATGCGCGGCCAAGCCCTAACCGTAGTTCCTAAAATCATTGATTTCTCGGTCCTCACAGTTTGTCAGTGTTGATTCAGCAGTTGTTTTGGCAAAGACATGTTTTTTTGAGTT
Source organism: Lineus longissimus (assembly GCF_910592395.1). Lineage (NCBI taxonomy): Eukaryota > Metazoa > Nemertea > Pilidiophora > Heteronemertea > Lineidae > Lineus > Lineus longissimus. Next base: position 4,550,836 of record NC_088314.1, read on the forward strand.
TCTGAAACCTAGAGCGCTACTCAATAGGCAGTTAACAAGAAACTACGCATTTACTGTTGTTGCCGACGTATGTGTACACTGAACTTGGGACGTGCGTCGGCACCGTGTTGCAATGCCGTCCAGTGCCAGTTGGTGCGTTTTTCGCTGATTTGTGCAAAATTCAACATATCTCAAAAGTTCAATGGTTGACCCTCGTTTTTTTTTTGAATTTTGTGTAGCGTAACCAACTGTCTTTCATGGGAGAATGGTCACTGTAAGAATTATTCAGAAAAAATGTATAATATTTGGAGTTTTTCGTGATTGTCCGGCCCAATTGGCAATATTGCCATTTGGGATGGTGAACAGAGCTAGGAGCAAATGCGACGGTTATGATTTATTTAAAGAAATAAAATGCCCTATTTAACATCCTGCAGAATCAGGGGAATCGGGCGTTTCCAGTGATATACGACACAAATAGGTTGTCCTCATGCATTCACTTTGGAATGGAAACGCATTTTAAAATAGATCTTACGTACTGTTTAATGGGGCACGTCATCATCGCGTACATTTGGGAAAAAATCCCTAACGAGACCTTAAGACGTAATGACGACATTTTCATGAGCTCAGAAACTCAGTATTAATTTCAACTTAACCACGTAGCTATGAATACTTTTAATAATTTCCAAACAGAAATCTATATGAAATATGCAATATTGGTGAACAGAGCGCCGTTTAAAACAACAGTGCGTCATCGCTTTTAACTGTCCTAAATATCTGGTGAAAAGACAACTTGGATCATGTCACATCTAGTCGGGACAATTACAGATTACATGGCACTTCAATCTTGTAGAGACATGTTACACCCTGTAATGGAACACGACTGTGCGACAGACTCTGTCGTGGGATGGCACATCCAGGGAAGACCTCTCAGACCCTGAAGAAATAATTGTGTACCCGTGGAAGGGACCGAAGGATTCCTTAGACGCGACGTCAAAGTCGGAGAAAGACGCCACTTGATCTTCGCCTCAGATGACAACTCGGCCTACTCAAGAACGCGAAGACTTGGTACGCCGACGCGACATTCAAAGTTGTCAAGTCACCATTTACCATGGGAACACTGAATTCACCATGGTGAATCCCTGATCATTAAAATGCCACCTGCTTTTTGTCTTGTCTCGACTGGATGTGACATGATCCAGGTTGTCTTTTCTCCAGGATTCTAGTTTTGTGTAGCTGTCCATCTGACTGAGGAGAGCAGGAGATCAAAGTCATCCTTAATTACATAAAGAGACTACTCTGGACCAGACATTTAGGACAGTAATACCAGGTTCTGGTCAGTTTAAACGAAAGTCCTTCCTCCTAGCTCCCCTGTTGTGTACATACCAGGTCTCTGGTCCATTCCCTCCCTGTAGCTCCCCTGCCGTTGACCATCGGTACTACAAGAAACGAACACACGACGTACCCATGGGAGCAATGCGGGCCGAATTTGGGTGGTATATAAACAAGTTGACTGCATATTTATAGTTAGATAAGTCGCATCATACATGCTTAGACATGATGAATGACGGATCTGCGGTAGCTGGTTTGGGGTTCCAGCTGTAAATCGTCCCCCGCCCTAAAAACGGGCGATATTTTTGATTTTATTCAAAGTATAGTTCCAATTTCTTAGCTCAGGATGACTCTGAGGCACATGACAGTGACGACAACTTTGACGAATGTTTTATCATAATAGTTAACTACTGGCATCAGTATTAGTTTGCAGTCATTTCATCCATTATCATGCCATCCTGAGGAAATCAGGGGTTAATGGTCGCCGTGAACATTACCGCTCGCAGCTCGTCAGTGGCATGTCGTACATAGCTACTAAGAGTAACCACTTTTTGATATATGAAGAAGTTAGGCATGTGCCACAGCAACATGTATGGGATCAATGCCGAGGGATATGAAAGGTATTACACAAACCCTTGGGCTGCGCCTAGCCCAAAAGGTGATACAGTGAATCAGGGGGTACAGATTGGAGAAATCATTTTGTCCGTGTGCTGCGCCTGGAAAAAAAGCACGCTGAAAAACCCCACACGGATAAGATTTCACCATGGTGAACATGGTTAACTCTCATTTACCATGGTGAACACTGAATTCACCATGGTGAACACTGAATTCACCATGGTGAAGAAGTTAGGCATGTGCCACAGCAACATGTATGGGATCAATGCCGAGGGATATGAAAGGTATTACACAAACCCTTGGGCTGCGCCTAGCCCAAAAGGTGATACAGTGAATCAGGGGGTACAGCTTGGAGAAATCATTTTGTCCGTGTGCTGCGCCTGGAAAAAAAGCACGCTGAAAAACCCCACACGGATAAGATTTCACCATGGTGAACATGGTTAACTCTCATTTACCATGGTGAACACTGAATTCACCATGGTGTATCCCTGATCATTAAAATGCCACCTGATTTTTTGTCTTGTCCCGACTGGATGTGACATCATCCAGGTTGTCTTTCTCCAGGATTCTAGTTTTGTGTAGCTGTCCATCTGACTGAGGAGAGCAGGAGATCAAAGTCACCCTCAATTACATAAAGAGACTACTCTGGACCAGACATTTAGGACAGTTATACCTAGGTTCTGGTCCTTCCTCCCTAGCTCCCCTGTTGTGTATCTGAGGGTGGATGCAGGATTTGAATACCCCCCCCCCCCCCCTCCCAGCTGAGCTAATTACAGCTAGCGGAGGATAAAAATATGACATGCAAATAAGAAAGAAAGGTTTGAAATGCGAAATGAATTCATCGTCTGCGGCTATAGTTGGAACTGAGGTGGCAGGTCTTCAGTCTTCGCTCCAGTGACTGGGAGTATGAATTACACGACCAGGTTTTGATTTACAGATGGCAGATAAGAACTTATATTGAAAGGAAAGTCGTGTAACATTTACAAGTATGACTAGTATTTATGTCACTTGTATCTTAATGTCTCCTATTAATTGCCGATATGTCGGCAGTTTAAGATGACATCAGCACTAAGCATGCTAAGTTTTTATGCCTGCCCACTCCAGGTACGTCTAGTGCTCCTCATGCCTAGTCTATATTTTGGTCGTGAACTGCATTTAACAGGAGAGGTCGTTCCCCGGCGAACTCGGCCCGGCCCTTCTGAAATCAGCAGAAAAACCTTCAATTTTCTCCTGTATCGCCCAATGAATTATCTTCAAATTTAAAGGAAAGGTAGACTATGGTATACCAACTAAACGAGTGCAACTGATATTCACATATAAGAAGAAATTAAACCAAAAAAAAAATGTATAACCCAGGCAGAGTTGGTTTTTTACCCAGGTCGAGTTGGTCCGGGGCGAGGCCGAGCTGGTGGGCCGAGTTGGCGTTAGGCCGAGATGGCCCTGCACCATGGTGATCTTGTTGCCAAGTCTCACTCGACCTACTGTCTCTGCCACAGTTGTGACAACTTCAGCGGGTGCATGTAAATTGGACATTTTGCCCGGCGCCCGGGAGACTGATGACATGACATGACATATATCAAATATCAAATAGTTTATTGTTCCGTATAAAATAAATTTACATTGGATAGAGTTACAATAAACTTGGTGTAGTTAGATTGGAGAAAAAGAAGAGAGTGGTGTTATATAAGATCTGTCTTGGGAAATGTACCCATATTACATGAGTGCATGTGTGGAAGGAATACGTGTACATATATAGTAAAAAGCAAACAACCATAAAACAGATTATCTAAATGACATATTAAAATTGAGGTTGTGAGAGAATCGACCTTTCTTTTGAAACCATCATCACAAAATGAACTTAAATTTTATAATTGTTTTACCCTCGGAGTTTACAAATACAAGATAGAAGTATAAATCAGTTATAGATGATAAAAGGTTAACTCTGAGGTCAGCATATAGAGGACAGTCAAATAAAAAGTGGGATTCGTCTTCAGCAGCTGATGAACCGGATTTAAGGCAGGAGGAACACAAAGGTTCAGACCAAGGGGGGCTTCGAAATAAGATGTCTTCCCCTTTCTATTTGTAAAGAATGGTTGCTGATTCGAAGTCTAGTAAGAGATGTTAGGTCAGACCACTCCAAGACTGCAGGCCCAGATGACTGCTGTTGTGAATGTCATTGTCTTCCAGAAAATTGTAAGATGCCAGCTTAGACCAAGCCAGATTATAATGCATTTACTGGAATACCCTTTGGAAAAGTGTGTCTCAATTTCACCATGGTAAATCCACATTTCACCATGGTAAACTGACAGCACTTCACCATGGTAAATTGGGACACTGAAATATTTTACCTTGGGGAGCATGGTAAATTCTACATTCACCATGGTGAGCATGGTAAATCTGAGATCTTTTTCGTAAGAGTATGCATCAAGCCACCCCCCTCCCTCCCACTATATATCCCCCATCTCAATCTTTCCGGGGTAAACAATGTGTATGCAAGCAGTAATTGAAAAAAGCAGACAGTTGCTACAAAAATATTTATTACAAGATAAAGCACACACATGTCCGATGAAAATTCTTTTTTTAATCAAGCCAACAAAATTCCTGTTTGTTAGGTTTTTCGGCTAAGGTGGAGATTCATAGAAACAAGTGTTTTCAAGACAATGAAACTAATAAAATGGCACATATGATATAAACATTTTTTAATCCAACCAACAAAAGATTATTCTTAATGTTTGGTGCTACATTGACCTTGCCTGTGAAATCTCTACCTTGACCTTCTCTGTGAATAAACTGATTGTAAGAGAAATTTGGGATACTTTTTTTCAAAATCTTTATTTACCACTCAAAGAACCATTCCTGTTTGTTAGGTTTTTCGGCTAAGGTGGAGATTCATAGAAACAAGTGTTTTCAAGACAATGAAACTAATAAAATGGCACATATGATATTTCACAAACACAAACCACAACATGCATGGATGAATGGCTTACTCAGTGAATAGCTCTATCACTTTGAAGCACCTTTCTTTTCTTTCGTAACCCACTTGAAAAAATCACACTTCGCTTCTGGATTTTTAGCATGCCCATCTGGCCGATTACACACCCAGAACTGGCGTCCTTTATTCATACTGTCTTTCTTGACAGTTCTCAACAAGCATGGCTCCTTATGGCCTGAACACAAAGGAGCAGGGGGTGGTCCTTTGAAAATGTCCTTCCATAAGCTAGCACTGCCACTAGATTTACTTGACCCATTTCCAGATTTAACAACCAGATTGACAGACACTTTGGCTTGTTCAGCATGCGGGTTTGACGAAGCACTTTCAGATACAGAGGAGCTACAAATACTAGGTTTCATCTGAGAACCAGACAAGATTTGAGATTTTCGTACTGAGTCAGCAGACGACGTTGCTTCATTCACTGTTTTACTTTTTTGAGAGAACATAGAAAAAATACTTGTCTGTTTCCCAGATGATGAGGTATTGACCTTTGCTTTCTTTGAAGGCTGCACTTGAGTCAGTGATCCAGGTCTCTTTTTACCAAAAATGTCCAATGCAGTTCCAACAGTGGGAGCAGACTCACTTCTGGCACTATCCTTTCGAGGCGATGTAGTTTTTATTGGAGATTTCACAAGTGGTTTGGAACCCATCGAAAAAAAGTCCACTAACTTTTTCTGCTTTGCCGCAAACTGATGTAAATATTTGGTACAGATCGATGGTGGTTTCATTGCAGTTTCTAGTATGAGATCCAATTCTGCCCGGACTGGACAATGATCAGAACCCATCACCTCCGTCATAAGGTAACACTCTGTGAAGCTCTCCAAAACTAACGATTTATCACCCATTATTAAATCTATTCTAGTCCCATAGTTAAGTTTTCTTGCGCCTGTCATATTGCACCAACAGGTATATGCTTCTTCTTGGTTTGGATGAAAATATCTGAACGAATCCACAAATAAGCCTGGAGTAGTCCGAGCAAATTGACGCACATATTCTGCATGGTTTTCTCGAACTGCCTTTGTGATTGGTTTCCCTGATCTTGTACGTGGCAGCCTTTTTTTAACGTTTGATTTTGTACTGTCCTGACTGCTGCCACTGCTACTCACTGACTCCTGTGATTGGGTAACATTTGAGTTCTGTGACTGATGAACAGTATTTTCCTCTGCATTCTCCTTATGGATTCTGCACAGAAACTGATCAAGCCACTTACGAGCAGGTTTTGCCATGAATTCCTGAAGGAGAAAAAAAGGAAATTCAACTATTGAGACATAAGATTTATATCATAAACTATTTCTGAAACTTGAGAACTGCATTGTGACATCATTACGCCTACAACCGCAGGCTTAGAGAAATGAAGTTTTTGTTCAGTCAGTGGGAATTGATTGCCTTGGAGGTAGAATATTGGATTTCAAGCCCAGGTAGGAATTTCATCTTGCACGTTACATTTCAATGATAATAGTGTGCATCAAACATTTGACCCTGGGATAAAGAGTTCTATGCTCTAATGGAGTGGAACACACTGTGAATTTCAACACAGACAATGCATGATTTCTATGAGCAGAGCACATGCAGACTGAACGAAAAACTTACATCCTCTTCATCTGGATCGCCAACATCAATTGGTCGATGTGAGGTATTGATATCACCCAGAACTAGCACATGACTGAAAATACATATATAAAGTGAGTTGAGACACATGTTAAACAGGCTTTCTTTAAAAAAAATTATTTTCTATAAACAAAATTGAAAAAAAGAGGATGGGAAAATGGTCCCTGGCATCTTTCATTGCTTTGGAGAACACCGAGTGACTGTTACATTGATACTTACTGTCCTTCATTCACAAGAGCTTCAGCCCTGATCTGAACAAGTCTGTAGAACTCAAGTTTGAACTTTTGACGTTCTTCATTCTCTGGGGGGGCACGAGGACAATAAAGATTGATAAGCACCAGAAACTTGTCAGAACCTCTGGAAAAAAATGGATAGAAATCAGTTAAACAAATAAGTCATTTACCACACAGGTAGGATTAGCAGGAGAATGGTCATTTTTCCTCAATTTCATCCTGTTCCCTTGACAATAATCACTCTGTTCTCTAATTGAAGTTTTTAAATGTGATGCATTCCTCAGTGACTCTGACCAAATCATTGAGCTATTTTAGTATTCAATTCCAGTATATGCCATTTTAGGGGTAGTGTGTATCTGAAACAGATAGGAGTAAAATAGAGATTGTATTCATTGCACACCTCCCGTTTCTGATTGGCACGACAGGATTAAATTCAAACAGTTACAATGAGCCAATCAAGGAGTTGTGCCAACCACCAATTTTGATTTTCTCTGGGGGTAAAAGGTATTTTTGTATAGGAAATTACAATCTAGTGCTCTCTAACGATACAAACCTTATCTTGTGACGAGTGAGGATGCATCTTCCTTCATTGTCCAATGCCTGTAATTCCTCCTCGCTGAAGACAGTCTGGTCTCCATAGCAACCGATACCATCATCAATGTCTGCATTCAATAATCCTGTTAAGCCTTCTTCCGCACTCTCTGGAGTTGCACTATCTTTACAATAGATGGCAACACCTGAATAGCCTGATTTCCCCCGTGCGTAACTGTAGTACGAACTGTAGCCATCGACCAGTGCAGTATGTTCATCTAGTAAATCACCTGAAATGACATGTGATCATTAACACCAACTGGTACTATGAGAAATACAACAAAAGTTGTTCTTGCCATGCTGATCCACCGTCGTGAGGAGACTTCAGGACTGATATTCACCGCCGCTAAGTCGGCATGTTTCTTGTTTGAGATGGTCATGGCAGGTATTCCAGTCGTGACTGTTTGAGGAACTCTTGAGAGAAGGACAAACCAGCGTGACCAACAACACGTTCTTTGTTCGGTGTGTAACATTCACGTCCATGACGCCGATTTGAAAGGACACCTTTGGCTTTGTCGGGCTCGAATGGAGAGGACGTCAGGCTTTTTGCCGCTTTGGCCACTGCGGACAAATCTATGTACCCAACAAAATAACACGGTCTTCCCTTACGCGAGCTAAACAAGCCATGGTCGTGCAGCTCTGGTTTGGGCTTGTCATTTGACATCAAGGATCAATGATCCGATAATGGGTTAACTTCTAAAATGTGCTAAAACTGTACACTGAATTTCTATTTTCGGACAACACGAAAAGTATGAAATGAAACATACGCGTTATCTTGGTCTCTTGAAGACAAATTATATCAGAATCGAATGAGTCTAATAACTGCTTCACTGATTCCTTTGCGGCACGGATGCCATTAATATTCCAGGTCAAGATCTTCATTGCTTTTTGGGGAGAAGTGAATAAAAGGCAGATAAAAGTTCCCCTTTGCTAAACTGTTTCGGTGGCTGCAATTTGACGATTATTTACAGACATTGCAGAATTAGCCAATCAGAAGTTCGGTTATAAAACGTTTCTATCGCCTCGTAACCGGGTCGCCATTTTTAAAGCGGCAAATTTTGTGTGGCGATTGTCAATTTCCGTGTCAATTTCCCGGAATTGCATCATGACGTCCTTTGTAAGTGATCCTCGAACTCTAACAAAAGAAAAATTGAAATCTGAACTTGCTAAACACAGTGTTCCTTTACCCCATAAAGACAGCAGAAAGGATGTTTACTGTTAGCGCCGTTTCATCGGGTTATTGTTTAATGTTACATTGTGTGTAGCATCTTTAATTGTTATCGCTGCTGCGGATTTCGGACCAGAAAAAACGTGTTAAAGTGAAAGCCGAAATTCGTGTTACAGCGAAAGAAATGTCAAGAAATCTGCTAGTCAACACAAGAAGGCGTTTTATTAAATAGTTATATGGGAAGATCTTAGTTTTCGTTATCGGCTGGTCCCAGTATACCTGAGAAGTATACATGGTAACACGAATAAAAGGTGTTTTTGTGAATGGAAAACTTCTCGAACTTTAAGATCATGACGTCTCAGTTCCGTTTCGTACAGTCAAGACACTCGTCAGCCTCGTAGGTGATACTGTGCAGCATCTGCTACGCATGGTGTCCCAGTTCTGTTTCGTACCATCAAGAATCTGTTTCGTACCATCAATAATCTCCAGTGTTGCAGAAGAAAAACTTTCTGTCATGACGTCCCACTCACGTTGCGGACGGCCACTCAGATCTACAGTGGCCATGGAGAGCTATCTAAAGGAGAAAGCAGCACAACTTCGAAGATCATTGGGTCAACTTAAAGGCAGGGTGACACGAAAGGCCAGGGTATTGGAAGAAGGTGTACCTGTTATGACAGCGGCGCAGATAGAGGTCGCTCAAGATGAGTTGACGGATGCCATGGTGAGATATGGGGATCAACATGAAAACTTTTGTAAAATTGCATCCGACGAGGAAAGGGGGGAAGCATCGGCTGTGTATTTTGAAGTGGGACAGCAAGTGAAGTTTAACTTGGATGTCGGAGAAAGACAGAAGGCTTACTTGTTACGTCAACGAAATGCACAGAGGACCGGGGAAGTGGTCAGGCCTAAGCAGAAGGAACAAAGCTATGTTCCAATTCCTAACCAAGTCGGAGGGAGCTTGAAGATGAAAGTAGCAACCCATAAGTCACTGCCTAAGGTATCCCAGGGAAAAGTAACTGCCAGGGAGGAGATTGAAAATGCAAAAAGACAACTACAGATGCTGGAGGAAAGGACTGCTCGATTGAAGATTGAGGAGTTAGAACGTGAGATTGTGCATAAGGAGCATGAAATGAAAGCACTTGAAGTCAAACGAAAGACTGTAAAATGTAAACCTGTAGAATTGTGTCCTGAGGCTAATGCCTTTGTGCCTCAATGCAGTCCTGCACTTAGAGATACTAGTGGGTACAGAGCTAATGGAGCAGTGAAAATAGAAAAGGGTGGGGACTGGAGTAACCAGAGCCCGATGGTAGCAGCTCAAGGCAACATGTACCAGAGCCCGATGGTAGCCGCCCAAGGCAGCAGGTACCAGAGCCCGATGGTAGCAGCTCAAGGCAACATGTACCAGAGCCCGATGGTAGCCGCCCAAGGTAGCAAGTACCAGAGTCCAATGGCAGATGCCTATAGCGACAGTTATCAAAGCCCAATGGTGAATCCCTACAACGATGTGTACCCGAGTCAAAGGGTAGATGCCTACGACAATATGTACCGGAGCCCAATGGTAGCCCCACAGAGCGACACGATCTGGAACCCAATGGTAGCCGCCCAAAATGACAGGCATCAAGAACCGATGGTAGCTACGCAGGATGGTAGCCAATTCTTAGCCATTGCCAAGACGCTTGAAAAGATTACTTCACACGCTGAGTTACCTCCACCAGAGCCAATAAAGTTTGATGGAACTGCCTCGGAGTACGTGAAGTTTAAGAGATCGTTCGATTTGAGGGTCGGTGGTAAAAATTTCTCTGAGGGATTTAAGTTGGCACAGCTTTTGCAGCTCACTCAAGGGAATGCACATAAGGCCATCAGTTTGTGTGACGGAGCTATAGATGGGTACCAAAAGGCCTTGGGCATACTCAATGATAGGTTCGGGAGACCATACCAGATTGTAAAGTCATGCATTGAGAAAGTCACCAATGGGGAGAGAATAAATCGAAACTCCAAGGAAATGCTCGCATTCTCAGATCAACTCACTAGTGCATATGACACGCTCTGTGATCAAGATTTACTCAAGGAAGCCGATACGCAGATGACCTTGAAAGCGATCTTCGACAGATTCCCAGTAGCCCTCCAAGAAAGGTGGGTTAGGAAGGTGATAAGTTTAGAAGACGAAGGGAAATTTCCACGACTGGCGGATATGGTGCAGTTTGTTAAGGTGCAGGCAAGGACGTCAACACATGTTGTGTTTGAAGTGACACCGCCAGCGAGAACCACAACCAACATCGTAAAGCAACATCACGATAAAGTAAAGCGGGATCAGGCAGCTACGCAGAAGCCGAAGGTTACTACACTGTCTACCCAGCTTGAGAAACCAAGGAACTCTGCCAACTATACAGGAGCTAGAAAATCGGGGAATAAGGCAGGGGTTAATGCCGCCACAGAGGACATGCACTACAAACGCATCTGTCGGTTTTGTAAGGCTGAGGATCATGGAATTTGGGCGTGCAGCAACTTTGAAAAGGAAGACTTGGACGCTCGAAGAAGATTTGTCCGTAACAATAGGCTTTGTTATTGTTGCCTAGGAAGGCACATGGTCAGATCCTGTACCCGGAAGAAGAAATGCCCGAAGTGTGACCAGGACCATCATGTCCTCTTACACTTGGAGAAGACATCTAAGCCGCCGAAGAAAGAGGACATTGGGTCCTTGCAGAGTGTTAAGCCGAAGAGTATGGTTCTCTTGAAGGTGATTCCTGTCAGAATAGCAGCCCAAAATGGAGAGTCAACCACGACATTGGCCCTCTTGGACTCTGGATCAAGTGCAACGCTTATGACACGTAAGCTTGCTGCCAAGATTGGGATTGAAGGAGAGCCAGAGACGATTAGCATAAACACGGTGCTGGCGAGTGGTAAGGAGCAGGAAGTCTCAATTTGTGAGTGTACACTGCAGCCTATTGGGACTGATGAGCCATCTATCCCTGTGAATCGCGCCAACATCGTCGAGGAGTTGCACATCGATAGGAAATATCACCCCAACACATTGGACTTATCAGATTGGGAGCATCTCAAAGAGCTAGATCTGTCGACGCAAGTAGATGAGGAGTCGGTGTCAATCCTGATCGGCGAGGATGTCCCAAGGGCACACATGGTACTTGAAAGCTGTTATGGAACAGAGCCTCACGTGCAACCTTACGCTGTCAGGACTCCGTTGGCTTGGTGCGTGGCGGGACCAATTCATGAGGAATCAGCAAAAGGGGTGGAGATCAATCTTTTGGCGGTAGCAGAGAAGGCAGAGGATACTGAGGTCATCAATCAATGCTGCAGGACGGATGAAGTCGACGACGAGGTTGTGGCGGGCAAAAGCGAGGTGGAGATGAACCAATTGGAACAGCATAACCAGAAGTTGGAGGAAGCTGTTAGTTCACTGTGGCAAACCGAGAAGCATGGATTCATAAATGAAGATGTGAAGATGATGTCGTTCGAGGATCGAAAGGCTCTACACCTGCTTGACACGAGGACCAAGTTGGTAAATGGACACTATGAGATTGGCCTACTTTGGAGGAGTGAGCCACCTGCTCTGGTTGACAATAGAATGGTCGCTGCAAAAAGACTCGAGTATCTTAGAAAACGCTTTGTGAAGGAGCCAGCCTTTGCTGAGATGTATTGCAAAGCTATGGGTGTCTACTTTGATAACGATTACGCACGAGTAATGACAGACGAAGAGGCAGCTTCTGTATCGGCGAAGACATGGTATCTACCTCATCATGGTGTGGCGAATGAAAATAAACCAGGGAAGCTGCGTGTAGTATTTGACGCTGCGGCTTCGTTCAAAGGAACTTCGTTAAATCAAGAGCTACTTCAAGGCCCGGATCAAAGTAACAGCTTGATTGGAGTTTTACTGAGGTTCCGCGAGCACCAGATCGCTGTAACAGCTGACGTGGAGGCCATGTTTTTAAGATTTAAAGTGCCCCCCGTAGATTGCCAAGCATTGAGATTCCTCTGGTGGCGGAATGGACTCGATGAACACCCTGTAACCTGCCAGATGACTAGCCACATATTTGGGGCAACAGACAGCCCGAGCGCCTGTACATACGGAATGAGGAAATGTGCCGAGGACTTTGGAAGCCAATTTGATCAAGGAGTGGTGGACGCAGTAACCCGCAGTTTTTATGTAGATGATTTCCTGCAGTCAGTTGCCGAAGTCAGTGTTTGCATCATGCTATCAATACAGATGATCTGTCTGTTATCGAAGGGAAGCCTAAAGCTGACGAAGTTCATGTCAAACTCACCCGAAGTAATGGCGGCATTACCAGGCGAGGTCAAGGCATCAGGATTCGTCAATCTGAGTCTGGAGTCTACTGCAACAGAGAGAGCATTGGGAGTCAGGTGGAATGTCAGGAAGGACTCGCTTGGTCTGCAGGTCTCCGGGATCAGTAAGGGTGGTGCAAAGAGCAACACGAGGAGGGAATGTCTAGCGGCCGTAAGCTCTATTTATGATCCTCTAGGCTTTGTTGGACCTGTTACCCTAGTTGCTAAACGTATACTGCAAATGAGTTGTAAGCAACGGTTGGCCTGGGACGATGAGCTGCCTGAAGAACTGATGAAGGCTTGGGAAGGATGGAAAGCGACCCTGCCAGCATTGACTCAGATTTCGTTGCCGAGATGGTACTTTACTTCCGAGATGGAGGGACGCTATGAATTGCATCACTTTGCCGACGCGTCGGAAGGCGGGTATGGAACGGTATCTTACCTACGCAAGGTGTACGATACGGAAGAGGGCGACGAAGTTGAGTGTGCCTTTGTAATGGCAAAGACCAGGACAGCTCCACTCCAGTTTGTATCGATACCGCGATTGGAACTGCAGGCAGCAGTGGTTGCAGTAAGAATGGACGGATTGCTTCGGAGGGAACTTGATTTGCCGGTTGATGAAAGCTTCTACTGGACTGATTCCAAGATCACTCTGTCGTACGTCTGCAGCGAGAACAGGAGATTCAAGACTTATGTAGCTAATCGGGTTGCAGAGATCCGAGACTCCTCTACCCCCTCTCAGTGGCGACATATCCCTGGGAAAGAAAATCCTGCGGATGAGGCTTCGAGAGGACAAACTGTTGCAGCCTTTTTGAAGAACGAGAGATGGTTTGCCGGTCCGGAATTCCTGTCAAAGCCAGGGGCTAGCTGGTCAACATTGGCGACTGAAGAGGTCATGGAAGTTGACAAGAATGACCCAGAAGTGAAGACGGAGAAGATTATAGCCACACTGACTGAACCTGCAACCAATGGCTTGTCTCAGTTAATCTCAAGAAGTTCATCTTGGACAGCACTTCGACGGCGAGTAGCAGTGTTACTGAAGTTTGTCAGTTACCTTCAGTCAAAGAAGAAAGACAGCGGAGTCCAGTTCGAGAAGAAGATCACACCGTCTGATCTTGACGAAGCTAGTAAGGCCATTATGAGGTGCGTCCAGAGAGAGGTTTATGCTAGGGACATAGATGCTATAAGGAAGAAGGACGGAGTTAGCAGTTCGAGTTCGCTTGCATCACTGAACCCGTTGTTAGTTGATGGCGTACTACGAGTTGGAGGGAGAATTTCCAGAGCACCGATTACCTTTGATAGCAAACATCCAATGATAGTACCAAAGGGACACCATGCTGGGACGTTGCTCATTGCTCATTTTCATGAGGCAACAGCACATGCGGGCCAAGAGCATGTCTTGTCTAGGATTAGGCAAACCTTCTGGCTTGTAAATGCGAGGAGAGAAGTACGCAAGATCTTGAAGAGATGCATTGGATGCAGAAAACGCAATGCCATACGGATGAACCAACTCATGGCTGACCTACCTGCTGTCAGACTTGTCACATATGAGCCTCCGTTCACCAATACCGGAGTTGATTATTTTGGGCCGATGCTCATCAAGGCCGGACGATCGTCTGTGAAACGCTGGGGAGTACTTTTCACCTGTCTAAACGTGAGGGCGGTACACTTGGAAATTTCCAATTCCATGGATCTCAGCTCGTTTCTAAATGCCTTCAGAAGGTTCAGCGGTCGACGTGGGGATCCGAAGCAAGTATGGTCCGATAATGGGACGAACTTCGTCGGCGGTGAACGTGAGTTGCGGGAAGCGATTATGGGTTGGAATCAGGAGCAAATACAGAAGGAGCTTTGTCAGCGTGGTACAGAGTGGCATTTCCAGCCCCCCTTGGCTCCCCATATGTCAGGGGTCTGGGAAAGTCTCGTTAAGTCAGTTAAGCGAGGGTTGAAAGCAGTCCTAGGCGATAGAATGGTCAGCGATGAAGTTCTGGTAACCACTCACGTTGAGGTTGAGAAGATCGTGAATAGTCGGCCAATATGCAGAGCTAGCGATGATCCTGACGACGAAGAAGTGTTGACTCCCAATCACTTCTTGCTACAGCGAGGTTCCCTGACTTTGCCTCCTGGGGTGTTCTTCGACACAGATCTGTATCATCGAAAGCAATGGCGGAAGGTGCAGATGTTGGCCAACCAGTTCTGGCAGCGATGGATCAGAGAATACCTTCCTACGCTGCAGAAGCGCACCAAATGGGTTAGACGACGACGAAATGCGGAAGTGGGTGACTTGGTCCTAGTCACGGATGATATGTTAGTCCGAGGTCATTGGCCCATGGGAGTGATCATCAAGACTTTTGCCGGAGAGGATGGAGCAGTTCGAGTAGTTGAAGTCAAGACCAGCAGCAGTACTGTCTTGAGGCGCCCGATACACAAACTGTGTATGCTGGAAGAGAGCTGTTCTGGAACTGGCGATGTCGACAATGAACGAGATACAAAGGACGAAGAATTACGTTAGTTGCGCGGGGGAGTATTGGGTGTTATCGCATTTCAATGATGAGCATAATAGCACGGATGTATAGCACCTTTTCTGTGTTCCGCGCGCACATGTGATAACCTTAACGCGATTGTATATGTCGGCATTTTGGGTGCAAGTTGTGTTCATTTTTGGTGTGGTAGTTTTTGGGTTGTTTGGTAGATGCGCTATTGGCATTATCTTAAAAATTCTTTACCTTGCACAACTGTTCTTGGTCTGCCGATATACTGCAATCCTGTCTGGTTATTCTACTGGTTAGTTAATCATTCTAAGGAATATTCTGATTCTTGTTCGATTGGATACTGCTATTGTGAGTGCAGTTTAATAGCTTAGTGGTGCGGCACTAAGTACCTTTGCATCCGTTTCAAGAATGGTTTCATTACTGTTTGTTTATCGCATCAGGCTACACCCATCATAGTTTTTGTTGTTGTTGAGCATGATCATATTCATGCCCTCTTCCGTGTTTTTTTTTTTTGGTTATTCGGGTGCGTGCGATTCATTCAGTTCTGAGACTAGGGTTGGAGGTGCATTGGAAGTGACGCCGTATACTAGTGCGTTTGGATCTAAAGTGTCAATCGTTGTACACTTTCTGTTCTCTTTTTCTCATTGTCAAGGGCTAGACAATGAATATTGGACTACTCTGCTGGTAATTTGGCAGACCTACCGAGATTTGGACACTACTGCTTTAGTCTGACTTTGGTTATGATAAGTTGTCGGAAGATTCCGCTCGTGAAGTTTAAGTTCTGAGTTATTAACATGACTTTGGTGTTTTTGCGTAAATTGGTACTCTTAGTAACGGCTTGTGCCTGGTATGGTTCGACCTACTGGAAATACTTCGGTCTCCCATGGGGGGAGTATGTTAGCGCCGTTTCATCGGGTTATTGTTTAATGTTACATTGTGTGTAGCATCTTTAATTGTTATCGCTGCTGCGGATTTCGGACCAGAAAAAACGTGTTAAAGTGAAAGCCGAAATTCGTGTTACAGCGAAAGAAATGTCAAGAAATCTGCTAGTCAACACAAGAAGGCGTTTTATTAAATAGTTATATGGGAAGATCTTAGTTTTCGTTATCGGCTGGTCCCAGTATACCTGAGAAGTATACATTTACGTTGAATTGTACCGGGAGCATTTGAGCCCCAGATCCGAATCCGGTAAAAAGTTTGCACATGGCATGCATGGTGAACAACTGACCTCGTTTTCAAGTGACGAAGAGGAAGGATTCGGTGATTCTCCTCGAAGAAAGGTGTGTTACTTTTTGTATAAATGCTCCTTTGGCTTTGACTTGTAATCCCTTTTAGTTTTTAATTAGTAAGTGCAAAGCACAAGAAGCAGAGATCATCATGTTCTATTCTAAACAACGAAATCATTCAATCTTATTCCAATGACTCCCAGTCTCACCAGTGACTCAGTGGTGACACCACTCACTTTCAGTCACTATGGATCATGCACACTCGCCACAGGCCCCTCAAGCCGGTTACCGGAAAAATGCTTCGCGAAATGAAAACCTTCCATTTCAACGGGGCAGTCTGAGTTTGTCTAGTGTGAGAGAGAGCAGCACTCACTGCACTGAGACAAGTATATTGGTCTAATTGAATTTACCCCTATCATTTCCTAATATAACATGAAGGAGGTACATTTTATTTTTAGTTGTATTGTGTTCATCCTTGGATTCTGAGCATTTTGACCAGGAATTGAAATTAACCTATGAATTTCTAATTTCGTTGCTGTTGTCCTTTCCTGGAATTAAATCTGTATGAAACACTGCAGACTAATTAAGTGTTTAGTCTTCAGTTTTACTCTAAATCAACTCCTCCCGACTTTCAAATTACCCTTCATAATTTGTTTTTCAGCGGAAGCCAGGGAGTATTGGTCGATCAAACATGGTTGTTATTCCGAATTCAGACATAACTGATGTCACAACATTATCTGATACAGAACTTTTTACTACCCTTAAAAAAATGGGTGCGACAGTTGGACCGATTCAAGGTGAGACTGAAAAATTACTCTTGTTTCAAGGGTTCAATCAATTTATTCCTAAAATAATGCTGTAAATCTTTATTGCATTTTGATGAAACGTTTTATATGAACTGAAAGTCGAAATATTTAAAAAAAAACAATGCTAGGGAGTATTAAGTAACGAATATTGTGTCAATGAGGTATTTCATAGATTGGCTGTGACGCAGTGAACTGGTACCTAGTCACAATACTTTGCTTGAGAGATAGTGGAACAAAGCCGGACCAACAGATTTGTTCTTAACTTCTTTGTGGTCGTATCCCTGTTGGCCTTGATCAATTTTAAATGTTTTACAGATACAACGCGGGCAGTTTATCAGAGAAAGCTGCAGTATCTCCTTGCCAATGGAGGTGCTGATAAAAACGTTATAAGACAGGAGGAAGAGGAAGAAGAGGAGGAAGACGATGATTACAGTGATCAAGGTAAATCTCATCAACTTCACATAATTTCTTCTCAACTAAGGTTTTGTTAAAATTCGCCAGCCATGATAACAACCTTTGAAATGCAAACCTAATTTGTCACTTTAAAATATTGAATCAAGGAAAGGTGATATTACCAAATGGCATTTCAGGTCAGTCCAGGACAAATCCACCAATTTTTTGTTTTGATAATAAATAGAGTGTTCCGGTTGATTAGCCTAGTTAGACTGTGGTTGAAATGGAAGTAGGGAATTGCTACATGTACTAGAGCTGGAATATCATATAAGAATATGGGTTAGATTGGAAGATAAGTATGATAGATGTATGTATTGTATTTATACATCTACTGATTGTGTGATGGAAGCTGAATCAATTGACTTACATACATGGGCTGAAGGTGAAAAGTATACCTGGAAATTCCAGTTTCATGGTACGGCTAATGGAGAAAAGTTGAAGGGGATTAGGGTATTCTGAACAGGTGTGAAAAAAAAGAGTCTGTTGGTCTTGTCCGAAGGCTAATAATTACTATCTGACCCGTTTTTGCACTTTTTATCATGCAGCGAATGAGTGATGGGATTTTATTATAGTGTACTCACAGAAATGGGTTGTGTCAGTATGGATTTCTTCAGCTCATATCTGCAATGTTGGAAGTTTAGGTTTCCTTCATAGGGAGAGGGGCAATTAGGTTGAGAATGTATTCATAGCTAAGGAATGAAGATGAAAATATTAAGCATGTGATAAAACCAAGCTCTCTAATAAAGCCTTCAGGGCTTTGGTGCTATCAGTTTGAAGTGTTTTCAGTCCTGCTGATATAAAGGGCAAATTCATGAATGGCACGATGTGTAAATTAACACTTTTAGTAATGCAAATATTCAACTCCTTTGCAGAAGAAGATACACAGATCTTAAATGAAAAGGATGCAGCCACTGAGTTGTAAGTATTGTATAGTCTGCCAGTCCCTTCTGAAAGAACAAGGCTCTTGTTAATGAAAATGTGTGTGAATTGTCTTGCTAAACTTCACTGCAGATCAACTAGTTTTATTAATATTCCAAAACAGCATAGAGCTCCAAATATATTGATTTAAGCACTGAGGTAAACTCGGATGTTATTAGGTCATATTGGACAAATTGTACATTGCCCTTGTACGTTTTTCCACTTAAAATAGTTACAGACCATTTCTTACTGAATACACAATGTCAATTTCAGGGATAGTAGTTATGTGAGACGAAGGCCTGCCCCATCACAAGTCACATCTCAGCGGACAGTAAAGGTCACCAATGTAGTCAAGTAAGAATGACTTTCTATTACTTTTCAAAGTCTATTATATTTATCCCTCAGGGCCCAGTTGCTCAGTCGGGGTTGGACACAAATGATAATATTAGCTCAAATGGGCATATCTCCTTCAGTAAATTTGATTTGCAGTAGTAGCATTAGGAACTAACGACAGCATGCATGAGGACTTAAAACCAGTGTTACTGAGCACTTGGACAATGTTTTCACAGAACATCTCAACTGCAGTCCTTTCACAATGTTCAACTTATTTTCCTACCAGGTTTTATTATGTAAATTCATCAGTATTGTGTGTCACTCCTTATGTCTTCTTCTTCACTGCTGATAAAGACTGCCTTAAAATTGCTCATTTTCATTTCACTTCAGCAATCAAGGCAGTAAAACAGAAAAAGTTGAAACAGAGAAAGTCACTAGAAAAGGTACAGACGGAAAGTTGGAAACAAACGAGAAAGTTACAACCACATCCACAGTCGACGGTAAAATGGTCACAAATACCAGCGTCTCGACGAAAAAGAAGGGCATGGCATTATGGATCCAAGTGTGCATCTTTGCTGCTGTAGCGTTGGTGATCTTCATCATTATCACAACCATGGAACCGTCCCCCAGTAATCCTGTATCTGGGACTTCACACTAAAAATGCATAATCTCGGGACACTTTTTGAACTTTCGTGTATTCATATTTAAGGCTTTATATGAATCTTCTTCCAAGTATCTTTTCACACTGCCTCTAATTTAAAGAAAGTTATTCATGTTCTGGAGTGATTATTTCATCATTTTTTGTTTTTGGTGGACATATTGGAAGTCCACAAAGAGGATACTGGAAGTGCATAATGGTCAAGTTCATCTGGCAAATGAAGAGGTTAAAAAACCACAATTCCTCTTTATCTTTTCCTCTGAGAATTAAATGGCGTCATATGGCAGTTAAGTTAGCTATAAATGCAGGGTGTGCCCTTCTTGAGTCTGTTGCAAGCCTTCACTAGGGCTTTAAAACATATCGTCACCACTGCTTTTTGCTGCTTTTTGATATCATTGGATATATGTATCAATGTAAGTTGAAAACACCTTATATTTTTTGTAATGATGATAAGAATGCATGAGTAGGATTTTGAAGTGCTTGGCTCTATATTGAATATATACATTTAGAATAGTATATTCAGTTTATAGTCAGTCCATAAAGAGGTCAAAATACAGACATTTATATCCAGAATGAGTTGTTGATAACTGCCCTAAACCATGTATGCAAATGTGTTCATCTTAAAAGTGAAGAGTCGAAAAGTAAACGTCCTGGTTTTCGTGATGAATATTTACAAAAAATATGTGCTGAATTTTCTGCTGCCAATTTCTCACTTTTGTATTTAGAAAAGTTTTTTGTCAATTTGTAATGTTGTTGCTGGATTTTTTGTATGATTTCCAAAATATGTTGAAAAGGGCCTTGAAGCCAGTCCTCCATTTTCATATTTAGGATACTTGAAGTTGTACAGTAAAGCCAAAGTAATGCCCTGCAGATTGAATTGTAATAAATAATAAGACTTATTCATTCTTCCTTTGTTGATTAAAATTTTGTTAGAAATTTCTCAGATGAAAAATGCCTTGTTCTCTTTTGTCTCGGTGTTCTCTTCGTGATGTATGTCCTTGCCGCAGTAGAGCCACTAGCTAAATATGACCTAAGTGAACAATGGCCACCTCCAAATGGTACACCCCTTGCAAAATCCACATGGAGCAGTTTCCTGCTATTCTGCGCAACTTTTCCCCAGCGCGCGCTTCGTTAGAGCATGACGTCCTGTCTCTATCCAACACATGACGTTGCACAGGGGACCAACACAGCATCAAGTGCTAGGTCTTGACGTAGGTTCCAACACTCCATCACAGTTTTAAGAGATCATGCGAAGATGTTCAACTTCACAAATGGTCACACAGTCAAGCTGATGACCTGTCCGCACTCGCCAAGTCCGTACCTCCAACTTAAGTCGACTATTGGACCCTGATGTTTTAATGTTTGCTTTATATATGAACAATAGACGGTCTATAAGAACAATGGACAGTCATGCTCGGAATTTCAATGTTGATGTCCAAGATATCAGTATCAGAATGAGTATGATGTACGATGTCTTCAAAGTTGCCAAGAGATGGACACCGACAAGGTGGGCATGGGCTAGATCATTGTGATTGAATGGCGTACCAAGTAGTCATTTTTGCAACATTAAGATATTAGTCTTCCTCTGGACTTGTCATTGGCTCAGCTACTTTTTCACAGGGGACTCAAGGGAACATGCTATAAATGGGAGCCGAGATTAAAACAGGCTGGACTCGGACCCCTCTGCAGCTGCAGCTGCATTGCCTGTGGCAACACGCTCTTGTTAAGGTCAGGAGGTGAAGACAAGCACAAATGATTGATTGTGGATGCAGAATGAATTGACTACCGTAAGTGCAGCACACAGTTTATCATCATGTTCGGAAACAGATAATCATATCTAAATAAGCAAAGAAAACATGTACATGTAAGGCACTCATGACACCAAAGACACTCACGTTGTCCAATCTAACATCTCACAATTTTCTGAAATACATTCACAGTGTTGTATTTGCACAGGTTACAAACGTAATAAGTCCTGAATTTGCCTTCTAACGTCCGGATCCTTTATTCTAACACTGCTTCACAAAATTATACACACCAAAGTCATAATTGATAAAATAGTTCGTCGGGATGACGATTCGTGCACGTGATTATAAAATACTCGGGAGACTGGAATAACTCTCTATCGCTCTCTTCTCTCTCTCTCTCTCTCTCTCTCTCTAGAAGGCAAATTCAGGACTTATTACGTTTGTAACCTGTGCAAATACAACAACAGCCTTGCCTCATCTGGGCCGACTACCTTGGACTGAGCTGACATCTCACTGTGCTCTGGACGACATGCACACCAAGGCCTACTGCATTAGAATGAGCTATCATCTCACCATGCTTGTGAAGACAGGTACAACCTAGCGGTCCCTTCTATACTGCAGGCACAAGGGCCTACCCTAACGAAAAAGATCTTGAATCACCGTAGTAAAATCTGAATTCGCCATGGTCAATTCAACATTTCGCCGTCGTAAAATCAGAATTGTAACAGCTACTGTCATCAGCTTGGTTGTGACAGCGTCTAGAACGAGTGAAGCCGCCTGGTAACTATTCAGATCTTGGACATTGTAGCCGATTGGTTGTGACATGGTCTCGTCAGGGAGACATACAAGACATAATGCCCTCCCAAATCAAATAATTTCTTGATCCCTTAGGAAAAAAGTGTCTCAATTTCACCATGGTAAATTGGGAAATATTTTAACATGGTGAGCATGGTAAATTCTACATTCACAATGGTGAGCATGGTAAACTCCGATTTTACCATTGTGAATCCGAGATCTTTTTCGTAAGGGTCATCTCCATCCAAACCAATTCACCGACTTAACGTTGTCCTCTTTTAAGGCAACGAAATATTTAAAGCAGATGCAACGACAGGATTCTAATGACAGAATACATGTACAGGACACAACTTTTTTATTCATAAAACATAGACTCTTTTCGACAACAAACAGACATAAGAATTTTGGCAGGCGTTTTCAAAATAACAATGAATACAACTTAACCTGTAAAAACGGCCATAGCAATGTTGCCAGAGAGTGTACTGAGTCTCTGCTGGCTGTGCCATGCCCCATTCACTATGCGTACTCTGTCTGATCATGGAGGTATTATTAAGACAATACCTCCATGGTCTGATCTAGATGTGTACTCTCCCAACGTAGTGCACCTTGTTTCTACAGGGTGGCCCTATTGTCTCCTCCCTTAGGAAAAATGTGTCTCATTTTCACATGGTGAATACCTGATCATTTTCATAAAGGGATTGCATAAAATCCGAGCTCGATAGCAAAGATTACTTCGGAGCAATCCTCAATCCGCGTTCATGTTTTGAAACATACTGAACCTATAATGTGACCAGGTCAATAGGAAGGATAGAGGCCCAAGTCTGAGTGCCCTTTATGTCGTTTTACTCATCGGCGTGATATCGGTCCGATATCGGCGAAGTTGTGCCAAGAATACGATGGGCCTGGAGACTATAGAGCCGCTCTGGAATTTGGTCTAACCTTAGAGTAACCCAGTGTAGTTACTCTAAGGTCTAACATTATTTGATCCGATAAGGGTAACCTTTCGTTATTCTCCACACGCTCCGAGAGATGGTGGGAACGGTGTCAAACGAGTTTGTGTTTCGCAATTAAAATTGATAGCTTAACTATTACTGGCTTCCTGCCCACACACAAAGATAACTTTGTATTGTCAATGGACAAGATTGTGACAAGTTGAGACCAGCAGGGGCATTTTACCCATTATTTTTAAACTTGCTTTCTCAACGTCCGTGGGTACTCCCGGGGTTTATACTTGTATGTGGAGGGGTAATCGGGGGGGGGGGGGGGGGGGGGAGGTAATGCCTGCGAGAGGACAGAGGGCCATTGCAGGCTGTTTCGCGTTTTAGAGGGCCTGAAACATGGCAGATGGGATAAACAGTCAAAAACACGGCCCCGTGACGGGCCGTGTCGCCTGTCGGCGTGTGTCAAATTCTGACATGTCTCATGAAAACGCTAATAAGATAATTTAGAATCATTGGAACTTTTTCAAATTCACTTATGACATTGACAAGATATAGTACTACACTTCTGCAAAGTTTGATGAAACTCCCAGCATTGATTTTTTTTTAAATCACGAAAATGTATGTATACAGAATGTGCACGGACCCTATCGCAGATTTAATTGCGTCCGGAGCCCGCTCCTGGCTCCCCTACCGTTGGCCAGCCATACTACATAGTACGCACATGAAACGTCCACACAGGAGTAATGCAGCGAGAATTTGTACTGCATATAAGGGTCCTACCCAGTAAGTTAAGTTCGGAGCAAAGAGACGCTGTGGCCGGCAACGGTCGGCAGTACCATGTTTGGGGTTCATGGAATAATTCGTCCCCCGTTCCCCTCCTAACAAGGGGGATAATTTCCACCTCACAATGAGGCAATTTTTAATTTTAAGCAATCGCGTAGTTCCACTTTTTTAGCTCAGATGGCGCCAACTGAGGTCCTGTCAAAATCATTGGCCTACCTGAGGCTGATGAGGAAACTCACGAAACTCTACAGGATGGCCCAGAAAGGTTTTGATCCCTTGCACAGTAGAATTCTATTGTGTGTGTATATTGTGTGAGAGAAATTAATTCTGGGCCACCCTGTAGTACATAAACTTGTCACCCTGTTCAAAGATATCGGAGCGAAAGTGAAAAACGAGGACACTTCTGTTTTCCACCGCAACGGGCCTGTGTATTTTACCGTCGCTCTATATTGTTACCTGCAGAAATGACTTTCGGCCAATGAGACAGTAGTGCACAATATCTCTTCTGGATGTGCACTCCCCTTCATTGCTCGCCATGTTGCCAGGGAGTATACCAAGTCTTTGCTGGATGTGCCATGCCCCTTCACTATGCGTACTCTGCATGTCTGATCTAGATGTGTACTCTCCCAACGTAGTGCACCCTGTTTCTACAGGGTGGACCTTGTCTCCACGCTTAAGAAAACTGTGTCTCATTTTCACATGGTGAATACTGATCATTTTCATCAAGGGATTGCATGAAATCAGAACACCAGACCTGAAGAGACAGCAAATACTGCAAACAACCATACCATAACATGCTGCCACAACCAGACCTCATAATACAGCATATGCTGTCACAACCAGCCCTGATAGACAGGAGACGCTGGCACAACCAGACCTGATGAGATTGCAGATACTGTCACAACCAGACCTGACGAGATAACAATGCTGTTACACCCAGAGCCAGGGGCAGCACGAGCAGATCTATCTGAAAGCAGACCAATGAACGAGCTCGATAGCAAAGATTACTTCGGAGCAATCCTCAACCGTTCATTTTTTGAAACATACTGAACCTGTAATGAGGCCCTAAGTGCCCTTTGGCCATGGGAATGATTAATCCGGTTTACCGTCTGAGAGATTTGAAAAGATGATGAGGTTTTTTTTCACATTTTTATTATTCAGTATCGAATTACAGTCTGATTTACTTGTCAAAACACGCGATTCGGCAACTTCCAGTAAACGGAAATCGGGTCAGTCATCAACATGAGTCATCAAGTTTTTATTGTGTTTTTCAATCAGTTTAGGTAAAGATGAATGCGGTGGCCCATAGAGGACATGCGTTTATTTTCAATATAATAGAAAATTTTTCTTTTTACAATGCGTTTTTTTTTTCTCTCGAATTACAACCGCCGTCGGATTTATTTCTCACCGCCGAAAAAATAATTTCCACCGCCGGGTAAAAAATAATAATTCCCACCACCGCGGTGGAAATAATATCCACCGCGGGAGCTAATTCGTTATTGACACCGGGTGGATATTATTTCCACCGCGGTGGATATTATTTCCACCGCGGTGGTGGGAATTATTATTTTTTACCCGGCGGTGGAAATTATTTTTTCGGCGGTGAGAAATAAATCCGACGGCGGTTGTAATTCGAGAGAAAAAAAACGCATTGTAAAAAGAAAATTTTCTATTATATTGAAAATAAACGCATGTCCTCTATGGGCCACCGTAGATGAACCACTGAAAAGATTGTTGGAATAAACAAAATAATGGCAACAATAAAATGAATAACTTTTTGAATAATAATGAAAAATTTTTGAGTACACTCTGAACCCATGCGAGAGGTGGACGGTGAACCGGATTAATCAATCCCATGCCCTTAGGCCCCCTACTGTTAACACAGTAGTTGCAGCCATCCTGAATCTAATGGCCTTATACTCTCTTTAAACTCAGCCCGGGTTAAATCTTGATATCAGATGCAAAAAACTTGGTGGTCAAGATGTACAGGTCCTGCATGAGAAGCAATAAACAATCAAAGACATTTGTGAAGGACTCTATGATTTGAGGGACTATCTTTCACGTTACACCACCCATGCACTATGTACACAATGCGCAGCTGTGTACGGTCTCATTAGGGAAGTTTTTTATATTCATGCGCGGCCAAGCCCTAACCGTAGTTCCTAAAATCATTCATTTCTTGGTCCTCACAGTATGCCAGTGTTGATTTGGTGTATCGCCATTTCGCCTACAATCATTTCGCCTACAGCCATTTCGCCTACAATCATTTCGCCTACAGCCATTTCGCCTATAACCATTTCGCCTATTAGCCATTTCGCCTACTAGCCATTTCGCCTACTTGTCAATTCGCTTACTAGCCATTTTGCCAACTTGTCTTTTCGCCTACTAGCCACTTCGCCTACTTTTACTGCTATTTTTGTTTTTTTATGAATTGGAAGGAAACTAGGACTTTCTGGATATTTGTATTGAACAGAGGTGGTTTGAGGCAAATTTTTAGCTGGCAGATAGGAGTACGGTCACTATACATTAGCAGAAAATTAGTTAGTTTGCTTTTGTTGTGTGACACACTTTATAGTGATCCAATTAATCCAGTAATTAATCCAGTAACCAAATTAGAGCTTGAACAACAACAAATTAGTGTATGATGATGGGACTCTAAGAGGGAAATGGCATACAATCCCTCTATGATGGGACTCTAAAAGGGAAATGGGATACAATCCACTGCTACAGTAGGCCCACATAGGACCAAACATATATTTTTGACAGATACCAAATAAATGTGGTGGATTTGCAAATCCTCTGCAACAGTAGGTATAAGGCCTGATAACTTATATTTTTTACTGATACTGGTATCAATATGGAGGATTTAAAACAAATATATTCAGAATTATGTGAAATGGCATTTTCTGTATGTAGGCGAAATGGCAGTAGGCAAAATGGCGAGTAGGCGAAATAGCGGGTAGGCGAAATGGCAGGTAGACGAAATGGCAAGTAGGCGAAATGAGAAATAGGCGAAATGGCAGGTAGGCGAAATGGCTGTAGGCGAAATGACGGTAGGCGAAATGGCATGTTTGGTTGGCGAAATGGCTGTAGGCGAAATGATTGTAGGCGAAATGGCGATAAACCGTTGATTTAGCAGTTGTTTTGGCAAAGACATGTTTTTTTGAGTTTTTAAAACCTGAAGCACTACTCAAATAGGCGGCTAACAAGAAACTACGCAATTTTACAGTTGTTGCCGACGTATGTGTA
Source organism: Lineus longissimus (assembly GCF_910592395.1). Classification (NCBI taxonomy): domain Eukaryota; kingdom Metazoa; phylum Nemertea; class Pilidiophora; order Heteronemertea; family Lineidae; genus Lineus; species Lineus longissimus. The sequence continues at coordinate 4,578,049 of NC_088314.1, forward strand.
CATTGAACTTTGGATGTGCGTCGGCCCCGTGTTAAAATGCCGTCCAGTGCCATTTGGTGCGTTTATTGCTGATTTGTGGAAAATTCAACATATCTCAAAAGTTCAAGGGTTGACCCTCGATTTTTTTTTTTTTGTGTAGCGTAAGCAACTCTCTTTCACGGGAGAATGGTCACTGTAAAAATTATTCAAGAAATGTATAATATTTGGGGTTTTTAGTGATTGTCCGACCTAATTGGCAATATTGCCTTTTGGGATGGTGAACAGATCAGAGCTAGGAGCAAATGCGACGCTTATGATTTATTTAAAGAAAATAAAATGCCTGATTTAACATCCTGCAGAATCAGGGGAATCGGGGGTTTCCAGTGATATACGACACAAATGGGTTTTCCTCATGCAATCACTTTCGAAACGCATTTTAAAATAGTTAATGTTAATGGGGCACGGCATCATCGCGTACATTTGGGAAAAACTCCCTTACGAGACCTACGCCATGGTCATCCCCATCTATTAATAGACTTCAGCCCCAGTGACGTAGTTACGACAAATCCCAAAACGAGCCCGTACCACGGAATTGTGGGACGAAGGATGATCAGCCAACAAGCATCGCCAACAAGCATGGCTCCCGCACGCTAGAAGTGGGATGGGTTTCACTATAAACTTTTAAGTGCTCATGAATAAACTGTTCAAAGTTCATTAGTTTGCAAGATAATAAACATAGGTACGTATAGAAATCTGTGAAGTATCATTATTTCGTGTTCACATGCCAGAAAAAATGAATCAAAGTGGAATCACTGTTCAATGCACATATCAGTATCGCGTGCATGCATGTGTTCGAGACAAGACCACAATTGATTTTTTAAGCCTTTTAGCAGTTAAATTGTCAATGTTTGACCGCGACGCATCAAAGAACGCGTGGTGTTGTGAATCTGAAATTTAGATTATGTTATTCCGGACAGTCGGGCAAGTAAATGGTGAAAAATAAAATGGTGATTGACCACGGAAATTTTTTTTTAATCGACAAATTAGACAGACTTTGATATTTCCACTCTTTTCAGCCAACTGGCAGAAAAAACTCAAAACACGCCCCCTATTACCCAATTAGCAAAATTCGAAATTAATTTTTTCATCAAATAATTTCTTTATATCTGTAGACTTGCCACAACAAATATTTTTTCAATACCTCTCCAAATATGTACTTGAGAGTAAAAAACATGCCCTCGTCTAATAGATAGGCCTGGACCCTCCAACCTATGAATATTCATTAGTGGTCTTGTCTCAATGAAGGTACATTTCAGGGGTTAACATTTTGAGATTTTTTTCAAACTAATGTACATGACATCCCACAACTCTCCAACAAAGGAAAGTCATATCTTGACATTTTTGGAGAAATGAGAGACATTTCAAAGAGTGGTACAACTGTGCCAAAGCGACGAAAGAGGACAAAATCGACAAAAAGTCATGATTTTGCACCCAACAGCACCAAATTCAAAGACCTGCCCTGGCCAGAATAAGCAAGCTATGGAGCTGAAACTTAAGGATGTGATTTAGGAATATCTTTGCTGCTTAGGGCACAACTTTCAGAATCAAGGCCTAAGTAGTTTCAAAGAAATTACAAAATGAATGGCAACACAACAAGACTTGTAAAAATGAAACCGAACTTAGACCGGGGTTAGGTTGACTCTTATTTGGGTCAAATTAAGTTTTTTTCTCATTATTTTAGCTTGTTTTGACCTTAAATCATCAGCAATACAATATTCTAAATGAATTAGAGTGATTTGAGCACATTCAAATTTTTCACTATATTGACCCAAAATGTAGTGTAAATAGAGACAAGACCACAATTGATTTTTTAAGCCTTTTAGCAGTTAAATTGTCAATGTTTGACCGCGACGCATCAAAGAACGCGTGGTGTTGTGAATCTGAAATTTAGATTATGTTATTCCGGACAGTCGGGCAAGTAAATGGTGAAAAATAAAATGGTGATTGACCACGGAAATTTTTTTTTAATCGACAAATTAGACAGACTTTGATATTTCCACTCTTTTCAGCCAACTGGCAGAAAAAACTCAAAACACGCCCCCTATTACCCAATTAGCAAAATTCGAAATTAATTTTTTCATCAAATAATTTCTTTATATCTGTAGACTTGCCACAACAAATATTTTTTCAATACCTCTCCAAATATGTACTTGAGAGTAAAAAACATGCCCTCGTCTAATAGATAGGCCTGGACCCTCCAACCTATGAATATTCATTAGTGGTCTTGTCTCGTTCCGCGCTAATTACCGATTAGCGCCATCTTAAGATTGCGCTGCGCATTCTTAGGATCGTTTAATTGCGCGGCAATCTCGAGATCGCGCAAGGGTGAGCGTGCGCTTTTTGCCGATTGCGCATTTTAGAGATGATGATACTTTTACATGTTCAGCTTTGCATTGCCATTGGTAGCTTTATTTTTCACCTAATTTTTTGCTACACCAACAGTCGCATTACTGTCATGTGACTGTCTATGGGATGCTGAAAGTAAATTAATTTAATACCGGCCAAAGTTGACTGTCGAGTGGTTGATTTGTATTTGTACCTCAGGCCATACCTCAGGCCATGGAGGTATTATTAAGATAACTGCAGGCCATGGAGGTATTATTAAGATACCTCCATGCTCAGGCATTCGTTTGAGAAGGGAGACACTTAGGCCTACATGTAAGGTTTTATGTTATCTTCTCATTATAAATACTGTTTTATATTTCAGGTTATCCCCTAACACAGCTTACTGATGGACATCCAACCTGAGAGCAATGCTTTTGAAAATTAATGATTGATAAAGTACATTTGGTTGTAATCTTGCATCCGGATTTACTTAATGAATAAAGAGATACATCTATAACTAAGATTTTATTATACGTTTATAATTATTTTATTTATAATAACATCCCAATAGTATTTACATTTCCTTGATATATATGATTACACAATACAATGTTTATGATATTTACACTTACAGTCGCACAATATTGTCATGGAACTTAGTTTATTCACCAATTAATGATAATTGATAATTGGTAATTGGTAATTATATGTAAATTAGCGTTCTGTCATAGTGATCATTTCACCAAAAATTATCAATGAATATTAATCATGATAATTAGTAAGTGCTAAAATTGGCTTGTGTCAAGTCAAATATGAACATATCATCATCTCAGAAGCCTAATTAGCAGTGGTAGGTAATTAATGCAGCCATGCCTTTGATAATGTGAACAGATCTCACTATGACACTTTGACCAATATTTTATACTGACCATCATCTCAGAAGCTGCTAAGGCGGCCATGCCTTTAATAATGTGAACAGATCTCACTATGACACTTTGACCAATATTTTATACTGACCATCATCTCAGAAGCCGCTAAGGCGGCCATGCCTTTAATAATGTGAACAGATCTCACTATGACACTTTGACCAATATTTACTGACCATCATCACCAGACCCCCCAACTCCCTTGCGCGATCTCGAGATTGCCGCGCAATTATAGGATCCTAAGAATGCGCAGCGCAATCTTAAGATAGCGCAGATCGGTAAAATGCGCGGAACACATGCATGGGTAAAGCCATGCATGTCTACAGACACTCGACAATATTAAAGAGATTGAATCGTCTTACAACCGAGCGCAGTAGTGACATCTGTAGCGAAATTACAAACTACTGTGTGACGTCACTAGTTCCATATAAGGAAGCTTATTTACATAACTTTACAACTTTTTGTGGCCTAACTGCAGAATAGCCGGGACAGTAGTAGCTCTGTACATTATGTACACTCTGTCCCTCTGTACATTATGTACACATTCCTATCATTTAGCACAGAGTGTCCCGGCTATTCTGCAGTTGCTCCGATAAAACCAATAAACAGCGTTATATCGGATGTTAGTTTGAAATTCAAAAATCGGGCTTCGTAAGGACACTTTCGGGACCCGTTAAATGCTACATGCAAAATCTGGGGTCGCCAGCCATTCGGTATGGGAGATATGAGCAAACAAACACACAAACTTTTCTCAAATTTAGTAAGGATTCCATGGTAAACAAACATTGCCTGTGAAAAGCGGTGAAAAGGATCGTTTCAATATGGCCGAAATTTATTTTCGCAGGGTGTCTATAGTGAATTATTGCGCCTTTCCAATGTTGACTCAAATTTGACCCAAGGAACAGCTGTCCACGTCCGCGCGCATTGAATCTTTCCACGCGGAACAATGCACTATAGATTCATGCACTTGATTGGGAATAACGTTTACGAAGACGTCGCATCACGTCACCATACAGTAATGTAAAACCGTCGAGCTGCAATGCATTGTGACATGACGACAGCCAACACTATGTAAACGTTGTTCCCAATCAAGTGCATGAATCTGTAGTAAAGCAGTTCCTGGAGGTAGGATCTATCGCTTGATGCTGATAATCGATTTTTCCGACGTCACGCTGATGGCACTTGACTACCATGCAAATGTGATGAGAATTGGAAATGACGTCACGTCTTAATAATAATAACGGGGTGATGTGAACTCGGATCTTGGTGTGCAGGCAGGAAAGATCTTGAAACTTTGTACCCGCAGGTCAGGTGACCTCTGACACTGAATTTTGGTCCGATCTGATTCTTGACTTGGCCAATGGCCAGGTGGGCCATGCAACAGCGGAAACCTAAAAAGTGTTATATTTCTTTTATGAGGTACTCATTTTCGGTAAAAATTTTTATGGTAGGTTCTCCTACCAAGGATACATCACATATCCTACAAGTTTCTGATTTGACCTAATTTTCGAGGTCAGAGAGGTCAAATTGCGTAAATTAGCCATTTGAGTGTAACTATGGCACGTTTCTTAACCGCTGAAGCTATGAACTTGAAAATCTGGTACTCATGACTCCCTACATCGTGTAACCTCGGACATCGAATTTCGATTTGATCTGATTCTCAACTTGACCACCAGGAGGCAAAAACTAAAAAACCTAAAAAGTGCAATATCTCGCTTGTCAGTGACTTGTTTTTTCGATGATATTTTTATGGTAGGTACTCCAAGCAACGATACATCACATGTCATACCGACTTTGGTTTGACCTGTATACTGTACATAAAGAATTTTTTTCACCAGGATGATTTCCTAACCACCAAATATCTAGACGGTGAGCACAATGGCCCCTGGCCGTTTCATTTATTCCATAAATTCAACAAAAAAATTATGAGCGCGCAGCAGAAAAGCTGAAGGCTTTCTGAGAAGCGCTACTGCGGTTTAACATGTATGCGTATCCAGTAAGGTCACCACTTTTTTCTACCAGTTTTCATTGCAAGAAACTGTTTTAGGAAAAACTAGCAACTGTGCTGTCTGTTTAACACCCTGTGCGATTTTTCTATAGATCCAATCCATAATAATCAAATAAAAAGGTTATTCATTTATGGCTTATGGCCAATCCCATTACCATTTTATCTTGGCTCATTACATCTGACACCTTTGTTTGGTTATCTTAGGCAACAATAGACTCTGTCAACCTTGAAAGAAAGTTTGGGCATGTTACATAAAACCACTACCTGTCACATTTTATATTCCAATGCTTGATTCAAGCATGCAGTGCAGGCAGAACATTCGTTCTAGCAGGGTGTACATACATGGTTCTTCCAAAAAGAACTATCTCCAATTTTGACTAATTTCAACATTCTGAAATAGCAAAATTATCGTTGTATAGCATCAATGTTCTTAAAGGTGGGTATCACCGTGACTGAATCTTGACATTATCTCGTTTTACAGGCAAAAGAGATTTTGGAAGAAAGCACAACTTTTCTTTGGTTTTTTTGGCGGGAAAATGCACTGCCTTGTGACCCAATATGCAGGTTTCAATACAGAGATCACTTGCAGATCTGAGGACAATACATTCAAAAACTTTTAACTTGTTTAAATGACTGAAGACGCTTTTGTTTAGAAATGAATTGACTTTTTGAGAGGTATCTGGCCTATTTAATGTAATCCACGCTCGTTCCGCATAACAATGGCTTACTCGCATAGGAGACATCTATGGGCCAAAAAACAACTAAATTTTCAACCTGGTCTCCAATACTAAATTACTGCAATAGCCTTGGCAATGTTGATCACCATTGACGACGCTTGGAGAATGATTTGGCAGCTGTGTGCGGGGTTGAAAGATTTTCCAGCTTTCGCACAATAGAGCATGGCGTAATTTATGCCCGTCGAGTTCTGATCAGTATTGATAATATTCCTGATTAACTTGAAAAGTAAATGTGGCTTTTAACTGTTTTAATTTTCATGGTGACTACTCAAAGATACAGATGTTTATCTGACCTCCTTTTCAAGGTCACAGATGTCAAATGGGGTCAATTTACTTTTACTACTCTGGGTGTACATTGTATGTAGATAATATCCTACTCAAGAATTTCAAGAGATGAAAAAACAATACAAAAGAAAGAAAGAAGTGCACATACGTCTAGGGAAACCCTGAATGAAAATGAGAAATTTATTTCAGCCATCATTTTTAGGTGCTAATTTCATGACTTCTTGTAGAATTGCCGTTATTATGTATCTGTGCCAATTTATCTTTACAGATGCTTCAAACCCTCTCGGCAATTGCAACTGAAGGATCTTCTATGATTTGCAAGGGTATGTATACCATTAGGTTATGATATGCCCGATCAGTCAATAGGGTGCCAAGCTGTCAAATGGCTAAATATACAGAAATTGTATGCGCATGCACAACATGACTCCACAACCTCTATGATATTCTGATTTGGGTTGAAAAGCTATTCAAATTTATCCCCACTGAATTGTGTTCAGTGAAAGCATGAAAAATTAAATGATTTTCTAATAAGCTGAATGGAGAGAGACCTTCCCTCTCAGAACCCTTCTTTATCAGACTTTTACTGGTTCTAAGAAGGGGAAAACAGCTTGCTCAAATTATTTATGCAATCTGGCCACCACAGAACTTTTTCATGGTGTCCACTTCTTGGTCAAAACAGAAGAATCCCACCTATCTGGTCATGCGTCAGGAGGCCATGTTGGAAGCTGTGATGCAATCTGATTGGTTCCTAATGTGGATATACCATGAACAACCCACATTTATTTCCATAAATACAAAGGAATAAGGTCAACCTCTCTCAAAGGAAGGCAAATAATTTAAAAATTGAGAGATATAATTCAACTATAATTTTTAGGAATTTAGTGTAAGTAATGATTATACTGTACTAGTAGTGCTGTAATTACACATTTGTGCCAATTTGTGATTTCAGATGACACAACCTTGTCGGCAATTGCATTCGAAGATTCTCGTTTGATTTCCAAGAAGAAGGGTAGGTATACTCGTCTGACTTGTCAAAAGAGGTGCCACTGTCAAATCTGTGTTATCGTTGGTAAAATAAACCTGTAACTTGACTCCCACAGGGCCTCAAGGCAGTGAAAAAAATTACAGACTAATAATCTGCGAGATATATGGAAAAAGAATGAAACGATTTATTTTGGCGTAAAGAATGCACATTACGAAACACATCTAACTGTTATCCCCATTGCAACTTTATTATGCTAAGAGATCAAAGATATTAAAACTTTCAACTTATTTATATTTTGCATATTCAAAATAAAACATTTTTACCCAAAGAAATGTTTATAAAATGCAGTAATATATTCGGTGCAAACATCATATAGCCACTACTAAATCATATTTTGGTCAATGTAATTAAAAGAAAATTAAATGAATTGACAGTGACACTTCTAATTTTCTATCTGCAAATCGGGCAGTTATTCAAAAGGTGTAACCATAGTAAGATGTTGTGTGGGTGTGTGTGTGTCTGTGTGAGATGGGATTGAAAAAGGGTGTGGGAGGTCTTGGGGGGAGGAGGGACTCTAGTCACTGTAGTGAGTGCTGGAAGTGTGACTGTTGTGCTAGTTTTGTAGCTATTGTTGTTTAGTTGTTAAGAGTAATTATCGTAGTTATCTAGCTAGTATAGTTGTTAGAGTAGTTATCGTAGTTATCTAGTTAGTGTAGTTGTTATTCGTGTTTCCTGCTTATCATCTATTTTAACCTATTCAGCTTTCAGTTGTCCAGGCCAGGCCAGGTGACCATTGACGATGATAGATCGGGTTCGATTCAAGCTATACGCTTGGTGTATTTGGTTATCGTGACCGGCGACTTGAGTCTATCTCATCTCTCGTCCAAAGCGCGGTGGCTGGGTCCCAGGCATGCTTGCCACTTTGTTCCACGGTCCACATCTAAGTTTCGACGGTGATGACATGGACTTAGGTTCAAGGAACGTGATCCCCTTGAGTCATTGTGGTTGATTGATGGGGGCAATAGACGGTTGCGTGTCGCTAGTCATTCAATTGGTCCCCTTGTTTTAGAGTGTTGGCGGGATAAGTCTTACGACTGTTAACAATAGTAAGCAATAGCTGGCCAGCGATCCCCTACCTGATCTCGAGGGGGATGGAATGACTGGGGAATAGGCCTGTTGTTAACCTGCGGAATTTCGTCGGACGAAATGTCAGGCGTGTCCGTGTGGGACTTGTGCTAAACCAGTTTAGTACATATGACGAAGACATTGGGCTCTTTGAATAACAACAGTGTCCTTGACCTCCTTGTGCCTCACAAAGCTAATAATATACACCCCCTGAAATCGACAAGACGGCGATGAAGAAGGAGAGCCGGCCTCCAGCTTGTCAGCCGAGAAGACACTGGATGGACCCCAAGGATATGTTGCTGCCAATGTTAGAGCCATACAGGGTAAGCATCACTTAGTCCTCAGTTACATCTGGATTAAAAGAAACATTACAAAGATGTTAAAATTACTCCAAAAAGAGTGAAATGTGTAGTATGGGCGTTAATACGTATCAAAACAGAGGGCATGCACACTAGCTTGTTCCTGTCTTGATTATCTTCTAATTACAAGAAAGAGCAGGGACATTCATCCGTGAAAGGCACGTTACTACAATACACGGCAAGGATTGCACTTTTCAAATCGAATTGCATGCGCATTAGGCAAGTGTGGTGCAGCCATTTCGAAAGTGGAGTAGCCAATTCGTGTTCCGGAGAGTGCTCTCTGGAAAACAGTTTTAAATCAGATTCACTGTGAAGGCAGCATGCAGTAGAAACTCGCAGAAATTAGATAAACCCCTCAACAAAAAATATGATTCTTTTTAGGCAGCCCGAGCCAACATTGTACAAGGGCCACAAGGACAAGGGACACAAGGACAAGGGACACAAGGATAAGGGACACAAAAGACGATGTTGCAGTCTACAGGGTGAGCATCACTTAGTCCTGGTTGATATTATATCTCCTCATGAAACAAACTTTCCAACCAGTCGTTAAGGAGGGGAAAAAAAATCACTTTTCATGTCTCCGCAACCTGGTGGCCAAGTCATGAACTTTTATCCCCGAGTGAGACCACCTAAACGAGAGTGCTCAAGTAACAGCAAAATGGGCATCTTGATTAGTTGGACAAATCATGAGCTACATCTTATGTATGGTTATTAGCAATATCAGACATAAGCATGGATATAAAAAGGAGGGTTTAGAGGAGGATGCAAGCATTGGTAACTTTACTCTTTTATTCAAAATCCTCACTTTCATTGTCACATGCTTGCAGTGACATCGTGGTCATTGTTATGTTATCAGTCAAAACCAAACAAACGTCGAGCGTTCTTACTTTTATAGAGGTAGCCAACTTGAGAATTTTCTTCGTAGAACAAAGTTGGTTTTAAAGCTGAAATTTCGATCTGAACATTGACGACCAAAGAATAGAAGTCAATCAAAGAAAAATGATTAAAAAAGAAGTAGAACTTGAAGGGCGTCATTGAAATTGATGTCAACTTATACTTAGGAATCATCCCAAATAGACTGAAGCCAAAATAATTTGTTTCTTTCCTGTGAACCCTCTACCCCCTTATTATTACTAAAAACTGAAGCCTCAGTCTTCAACAAATGAAATTGGCCAGGAATCATGACGATTTATGCCTGTCAAAGAGTGTGGCTGATCAGCATTTTTCCACAGGAAAAAAAACGTCAACCAATGACGTTTTAGAAAATGAAACGACCAGGGCCATTGTGCTGACCTGTCGACATGGAACAAAATGGACTCGTACATGATGGGTGCTTTGAATTCATTGATGATTTTTTAACCTTTGCCCCTGGTGGCCACATTTGGAATCAAATCTGGACTGTAGTTTGTCGTTTGGGTGGGAAAATTTGCCAAGAGGCATCTTTTCCCCTTAATAATTAATGTGGTGGCAATACGCTGAATAAAAATGGCCCTCTCCACATCGAACTTTGGTTAAGAGATGTGCTATAGTGACATTCATTGACAACAGGTACATATAGAGCCCCAACTGATGCCGGTGCATAAGATTAAAATTGCAACATTGTTGATATCGTAAGATGTTGAAGTTGAAGTCCTGCTGAAAGAAAGGCAAATTGATAGGACAGATTATGTTAATTTTGAACTAACATCAATGTATAGTTACGCCGCTCGTTAAAAATTCCAAGGAAGGCCAATCGAAATGTTGCTCCAATAATAGCTTGTCAACCGAAGTCAACTCCATTTGGCAAAGCACAAAAAACAGAAAATTTAGAAAAAAACCTGACCACTTTCATTGAAAACAGTAAAGCCGGAAAGTTTGGCAAAAACAAAACTTGACACTGAAAGTGATGACCATCTCCCCAAATGAATAAAAAATATTTAGTTTCTTTTGGCTTCAATCTATGTAGAGAATACCGTGTATTGAATAAATGTTTTTACTGTTTTCTAGGCTATGCAGATGACTGGAGATGATGGCTGTTGAGTTGACCCAATGACTTCCACCACGATCTACGATGCGTACTGAAGCAAGAACGACTCTCAAAGACCCAGAAAGCAACAGATTCCAACACTTCGCCCCATGATAAGATGCCTTCATACCCATCCATCGACAATTTGGGGAAGACAGCCTTATTGACCTTCATGGGGATCTTCCTGGCAGATGTTGTATGAGGAAGGATTCAAAGCGTATACAGTAAGATAAAGTGGTGTACATAAAATTCAATATTATGATTCGCCCTAAAGCTGTTTTCCAGTAAAAAGATATTTCCTTTGCTCTGGGTTGTGTTTAATGGCATTCTGAAGATTGCGTCTGAAAAAAAGGCTGTGCTAATCTTCATTGCATTCCTGCAGTTAGGCACTACTGAACTAAAACCTCTTGAAAAGGCGTGGTCATAAATGTCTTTGGACAGGCAAGCAGTAATTCAATCGAAATGGCTCAAGATTTAGTGTTGGTAAACAATGGATTGACCTTGATATTTTGTTTTCCAGCCATGCTTGGATGAGGGCCTGAGAGTCGTGTAGATTCAATGGATGGAATCGTCTCGCTCAGGGATATCGGCGGTGGACACTTACATCGTGTGTCATTCGAATAGACTTTAATGACAATCGAAATGATGCTCTAAGGGGACTCTGATGACTCTAAGGACATAGAGCCCTTCTCGTTATGTAATGTGACGCCATATCAAGCAGCCACCATGGAGCCAGCTCATCTCTTACATATGGAAGGATGCCATCTCATAAGGTAACAATATAAAAAAATCTATTTCTACTTTCTATGTCATTGGATTGCTTTGGTGTAGCCTTTAGCCTTATTTAGGGATTGTGAACAATTAAAAATGTTGTAAAAGAGAAAACTTCTTAGATTGATCAGACCTCTGATATTGAGAAGTTTGCAGCTTATATCTGACCTCAAGGAGGGACAGATTTGTGTCTGTTGTTGATCGAAGCAGTGCTGAGAGTCCTGATGATATTTTTGGAAAGTTCACCACATTTGTAAAAATTACCAGAAATTTGAGAATTTGAAGTAATTTGATCCCTCCTTTGAAGTTTTCTCAAAATTTTCAGTGTTGTACATGATCCCTTTTGATCTTAAGAAATGTAGAAAAAACAATGCACCTTCACCGCATCATTTCTAATTGTCTGCAGACCGGTGAACCTGCCACTGCCAGCAATGAGAAGATAAGGGATTCTTCCGCTAACACAATAACGATATAACTATTTTTAGAGTTATCGCATCAAATCATGTATTTCAGGTTTAGAAAACATATGCTATTTCACCGCCAACATTATTTTTGGCTCCCCATAGGTAGGGTGTAGGACACCCTACCATAAAATTTAAGGATACATCACATATCATACAGGTTTTTGATTGACCTGATTTTTAAGGTCACAGAGGTCAAATGGCGTAAATTGGCCGTTTGAGTGTAACTATGGCACGTTTCTTAACCGCAAAAGCTATGAACTTGAAATTTGTTACAAATGACTCCCTACGTCGTATAATCGCTTACACCGAATATGGTCGGATCTGATTCTCGACTTGGCAACCAGGGGACCAAAACTAAAAAAGGTAAAAGGTGCAATATCTCGCTTATTAGTGATTTGTTTTCGATGATATTTTTATGGCAGGTTCTCCTAGTAAGGATACATCACATATCCTATGGGTGTTTGATCTGACCTAGTTTTCAAGGTCACAGAATTGGCTGTTTGAGTGTACCGCTAAAGCTATGAACTTGAAATTTGGTGCACATGACTCCCTATCACATGTTACCTCTGACACTAATTTTTGATCCGATCTGATTCTTGACTTGGCCACCAGGAGGCCGAAACAAAAAAGGTAACAAGTGCAATATCTCGCTTATTAGTGACTTGTTTTCGATGATTTTTTTGTGGTAGGTACTCCAAGCAACGATACATCACATGTCATACCGACTTTGGTTTGACTTATACCATGTAGCATGTTTCTTAACCAGGATGAATTCCTAACAACCAAATATCTAGACAATGAGCACAATGGCCCCTGGCCATTTCATTTTCCAATTGTAATTACACCAAACAAAACCATAAAAAATGGTAGCGTTAGTGTTAGCGGAATGATCTCTTATCGTCTCTAATGTAATTTCAAGGCCTAACACGACCTTTGTTTAATGTGGCTGTGTCACTGCTGCTGCCATATGCGGTCCTTCAGTGCTTAGCGTTAGTGTTAGCGGAATGATCTCTTATCGTCTCTAATGTAATTTCAAGGCCTAACACGACCTTTGTTTAATGTGGCTGTGTCACTGCTGCTGCCATATGCGGTCCTTCAGTGCTTGCTCCATAGACTGTGCAGGCCTTTCAATTGCATAGTTTTCATACCATTTGACGATGTAAGAGGCCACCACATGTCCACCTAAGTAGGTCTGAAAAAACTCAAAATGCGGGAAGGTAAAGTTTTCAAATCACTCTCCAGAAAGGGAACCACTTTGCTGGCCATAGAAATTTTTCTGGATTTACAATGAAAACTGTAGTTGAAAGTGATCTTTTGTCATCTTTTGTAGTAGCTGTCCGTCAGCAGGCCACGTTTCATAACTGCCTGGTCTATGAATCGGTCCATAAACTTCGCACTGGGCAAGATCTCCTTCCAGACCAAATTTTGCTTCGATCTAATTCTTAGTTTGGCCACCAAGGGGCAAAATTTGAAAACACAAAAAGCGGTCTAACTCTTAAGAAATAGTCAGATTCTCAAGAAATTTCTGTTGTGTGTGTAACTGAGGAAGAGACATAATGTATCAGAAGGGTTTTATATTTGATCTACTTTCAAGGTCACGGTGTCAAGGTTCGAAATTCCAATGTTTCGTCCTTTGGTAGGGCACATTTTGTAACCACTTGGCCTTTGAACATACTGTGTGGAGACGCTATTTAGCCAGTTGAAGGGCACCTGTACAAAAGGCCTTTATTACGTGCAACAGGCCTATGTCAGCATGTGAAACAGATGCACCAAAACAGGCTAAATAGTGTCTACACAGTGTACAACAAAAGGCAAGCTCTCCTTCCAGACTGAATTTTGGTTCCATTGGCCACGGGGAGGGGGAATGTAAAAAACACAAAACCAGCTACTTCTCCTTGACAATGGTCAAATTCTCGCTTCTTTGTATCTGATGATGAAACATATTTTTCCAGTCAGGCTTTGATTTGATTGACCTCCTTGTCAAGGTCACCAAGGTCAAAGAACTCAGAGATGAACACTTTTGTCCATCAGCAGGGCGAGTTTTTTAACCACTGAGTGGGGCCTTTGAACCTGAAACTATGCACAATAGGAAAGATCTCCTTCCCAAGCAAATTTTTGGTCTAATATGGTTCTTAGGCTTACATGTCTGGCATTCAAACTTGAGGAAACCCCTCTCTATTCGTGAAAATCATCACTTGGCCACTGATGGCAAACTTTGATTACCTCTTCTTCTTGACATCACATATCAAATAATGACCCTTCACTGTAGGAACCCAGGTGAGCACATGGACCACTTCATGCTGTGTTTGAGATATTCATTTGTGAGGTTAAGGTTTGAATGGTAACAAAAAACAACAACTTTATTGACATATATATGATTACAGTCGCCTAAGGTATAGAATATTGCTCAAAAGTTCTTCTGTCACGCCCTACACTCCCGGGGCAGTCCATTACTTCAATTCATCCTAATTGGATCCCGGATCCCATCTCTTGGATCTACTGATGTGTTCTCAGTATAAGCAACCAGATTTTCTGAGATTGGCTCATTTGATGACATTGTGGAAAGAAGAGCAGCTCATTGATGATGTAACATGGAACATTTGAATGCCCCCCTCCCCCCTCTTACCAACTGCAGTTAATTTTAGGGCAACTCACTGAGTAACCCGTGCATTGGGCTGAGATTGCAAACAATTCCCCAATCATCAAATCTAATCATAAGTTTTGCATTTGCGTACATTTTGCATTTAAAATATTTTTTTACCTCATGGTAACGAAATGGATAAAGTTGTTGCTTTATTATTTCTGTACTGATCTTAACCTCACTATTGTGGAAACTAATGCATTCTAGTGCATCATATATTTTTCTGATGATGGTGTGTACCTACAAATATAATATTATGTTGTCTGTTTCTTTTCAGGAGATGAGCCATCCCACAGAAGGGAGGAGGATGTTGCTAAGCCAGCACATCTCTACCATGCTCCCGTCGCCGTCAAGGAGTTTTGTCACCATAGGCCTTACCCTTTTATTGCAATATCTGATTGAAAGGTGATTTGATAAAAATCCTGATAATTTATTTTCTGATTGCGATAAGGCAATTATTTGCCTTCTTTCGGGCAATGACAAACTCTTGCCATGGCTCAAAATCGTATAATTTTAAAGAAGAGTTAAGAAAATGAAGGGAGGGTGTAATAAGGTAACCAGGGGGAACCAGGGCCTGTCACAAGCCCAGAAATTATTTTCAAGCAAGATTGATAAGGAAAATCAAATTGTGGAGGGGATGATCTGGCTAACAGGACAGCCAACTGGGTATTACTTGGCACCCAAACAAAACATTCACAATAGCCTAGGGTAAGGTACTTTGGGACCCTACCCGCTGCTTCAGATTTGTTTCAAGGAAAAAATATCTTTCTGCTTTAAAAATCACCTAATTCATCAGATATTGTATTTGATTATGTCCATCACATGAGACATGGGGTTCACATGACAATCGCTTTGCTCTAACCCCAGGCAAAGCGAATGAACATGTGTGTCTTGATGGAACTGTAGGCCTTTTTACTGTTTCTTGATCTCTTCAGTACCACAGAATCCACTGGCATTTAAACACCACCTGGGCCCAGGCGCCAAAGATCCTTTGTATCATTGGCTGGCTCAGTTGCTCAGTGTCTTTCATACTTTCATACTAGAGACAACTGACCAACAACACAAATTTAGTGAATTTTTATTTCCTCGTCACTTTTTAATCAATACCCGTGAACAAAAAAATCTCGGGATACAAAACATCTTTTCACCAATTTAACTGATAAGCTTTATAAATAAAACAATTGTTTTAAAATAGTCAATATTAAGATATTAAACTATTAAAATAGAAATGTGTCAATAAAACTATTGTTTTATTGAAACTTATCAGAAAAAGACTGGTTCTTGATCCTACCTATAGCGGTCTCACAGGAAAGAATCTTAGCCTTTTTCTTTGTTTCGATTCAAGAAGACTTTCATTGCAAGAGCATAATTATCATGTTCTGCAGGTTATGAAAGATATCATTTTGCCCCATCAAGAACATTTTTATTGGACTTGGTACTGAATGATTTGAGAAAAGTGTAACGTCAACTTGTAAGACGTTTTATATTGTCATATACATGTATGTTTGTAATTATATTTGTAATGCATGTAAATCTTGTAAGTAAAATAAAAGAGATCTAAGACTCAACTTGAAAAAAAACCCTGGCAGACCAACATCCAGTCTTGCCAGTTCAAAGCTACCTCTTTTGTCATACAAATACATGTCACCTCTGCTCCTTTTGTCATGCTAATTGGCAGTTCCTGGCCATGAGAAATGTGGTTCTTTTGTTATTCAAATTGGACCCTAAACCTGTTTAGTCATGGATTAATGAGAGCAGTGACCTAACCTATTGTTCGCTGAACATGGCTCTCCTGAAGTCATACACAATAGGTTTTAATACATGTACAATAGCTAAAAGTTGTATAGAATGTATAGGGACATAATAAATGTATGCAGAGGTTAAGTACCAGCTCATTGTTGGAATTATTGAGTCATCTCCTGTAAGATCTCTATTCAGCAGTGTCTTTTTTGGACATTTTAAAGGAGGAGAACATGTGTGATAGTACAATTATCTCCATGTCTCGTCCTTTAATGGGCGTTGGAGTGGCACAGTGACTATGATCGATGTAATGTACATGTATGAAGTCATTATGGTCGGAAGCGCTGTGCCTGTCACCTGTGTGATGGAGTTTACGACTCACTCTAATTGCGTAGGTTTTCTCCCGTTGAAACGGTTTTCCTCCTACTTTTCGAGTTGCCATGTGAGAATAATTCTTGGAATGTGCAACAATAAATAATTGTCAAAAGAAAATGATTTAAATTTGCTTTTCTCCTTTACTTGCCTGGTGGTGCTGCGACACTTCAACTAGTATTGTTTTAAATATGGTAATGCATTTAAACCAACAAACTGGTGACCCAATGATGGGATGTTCAGCGTGTGATACACTGAATGGGTTATCACTAGTATGAATCCAAATCTATCAGATGACCACAGTCGTTGTATGTACATTGAATTCACATTGAATGGTTTACGATCATTAGTGTGAATCCATATTTCTCAGATCACCTAAATTACTTTCACATTGAATGGTTTTTCACCAGTATGATTATGAATTCATATCACCAAGTGCAGATGGCCACAATCATTTGAGTTCACATTGATTTGAATGGTTTATCTTGTCAAGATGCTACAGGTCCTGAGAAGCAATAAACAATCAAAGATATTTGTGAAGGACTCCGATTTGAGGGACTATTTTTTACTTTACACCACCCATGCACTATGTACACAATGTGCAGGTGGTGCACGCTGTGGTCATCCCCATCTATTAATAGAGTTCAGCCCCAGTGATCCCCATCTATTAATAGAGTTCAGCCACAGTGACGTATTTACGACAGATCCCAAAACGAGACCGTACCACAGAATTGGGAGACCAGGGATGATCAGCCAACAAGCGCTTGGAGGTGGGTTTTAAATTTCCCGGGCCACAGACCAATTTTGTCCTTCTTATCGTTGGCTATAAATCACCGAAACGCATTAGTTTCTAGGAACAAATTATAAATGGGAATTGTTATATGTCGATCTAGTGATTTGATGATGCAGTACGATTAATATTGGTTGATCCTTAGAGGCGTGTGTAATTTTGGTCCGCAGACTCACCCTTTCTCATCCACCCCCGAAAATGACAACATGGCTGTCTTTGAAAAACGGAAGTCCATCAAACTCTCACTTGATGACACTGTGCCGCTTCAGTGTATGATAGAACTTGCTCAAAATGTCAAGGATCATACAGTTAGTTATACTCTTCAATCTAAATGTCACTTCGGTGGCCCCTAAATTTCTGATTGTGTATAAATTTATATGAAATCATTCTCATACTAAACTCACTAGACTAGCCTAACAGTAACTCAGCTCAGGTGGAATACTGACTCCGTGACTGACACTAGGCCTTCTCGTCTACTGCCTACACTGTTACTGTATGTCTGATCTTCATGTGTCATGGTTGAAGACGTGTGATGATTAAAACTTTTAAGTAAGCCTGTCTCCATCGTTTGTGGTTGAGTATTATTATCTTGTCTGTGAGCAGACTATTGTCATTTGTAAGAAACCACAGCAGTCCGTCATGGTAGTTGAGCTAAATCAAATGTAAGGGAAAATATTTGTGGTGTGATGGGAAAGGATTTTACTCTAATGTGTTTCTTCTCCAGGAATATGTTATACGAGTACAGCGTGGACCCCTTTCAGAAAACAACTGGACAGTTACAAAACGCTATAGTGACTTTGTGGCCTTGGATGCCATCTTGAGAGTATCAGGAATAGACCTGCCGCTGCCTCCAAAGAAAGTCTTTGGAAATATGGAGAGAGAGTTCATAGCAGAAAGAAAAACAGGATTACAGGTACGAAGAGTTAAAATAATTACAATATGATCTTGTGAATATATGTACTTGATGCAATAGCAAAAAAATTGCCTCTTTGAGTTAAAAAATCAATTGGATCATCCAGGCTGCGTGTCATTTTTGCTCCCCTCATTCATCTCTAAGCACAGGACTTCTTGCGGCTTCAAAGACTTGGTTGGTCAAAATACATTTTTGATGGCGCTCTCTGTTTATTGACAACCTCTTTCTCTCCGCAGGTCTATCTCAATACCCTCGTTTCAAATCCATTTCTTGCACCCACCGTTGAGGTAAAGAAGTTTCTGGACCCTCGCAATTATTCAGTCAACTTACAAGGTAAGACCAGATCAAAAAAAAATTAAAGATTCACATCTGATGTGAGGGGACATCGCAGTGATTATGATCTTGTCATGATGAATTGTGTGGGCACCTAAAGTCGTGTTTCCCTCAGTTTGTCAGTTTGTTGTTAAATGTCTTTATTTCATTGTTTCAGAGGTGGCTTTGCAGCATGTTTCCATGTATTTCCGATCAGAACAAGGATGGGAAGTGGTAGAGCCTTTACCAGACTTTGGTAAGCACGTTTGTTATCATGTAAAAGGTCAAATCAATTGCCAACAGTCTTTAACATTTATCACTGATTGTGTTGACCGAGGTTGTAAAACCTGATGTCACCTCAAAATTCCACAATCATTGGCCCATATCTAACAAGTGTATGATTGATATGAATTTAATTATCTTCATAACATTTCCATGATGAAAACTGAAATTTGACCCTACATGTAGTAATTGACCTTGAACACCATAACACAAGCATCCGCGCAGTGGTCAGTTTTAAGGCATTTGGTGAAGATGCCACTTTGGCACCATGCAAGTGCAGTTAGTTGTCCTTCTTCACAAACCAGTAGCTCTCCAGTGGTTTTAGGGGGAAAGACTGATGAAGAGAGAGATTGATCACTCCTCAATTAAATAATTCTCTTCTTTAGGGTGGAGAGTGCGTAAACAATACTTCATGGTGCGACCACCTGGACAGCCTAAATCTCTAGAGGTGATGCATTGGGTAAGATATCTGTTCGGGTTGTGTTCAGAGCTCGACATTACAAAGGGTATTTTTAAGTTACCATTTTGATTTTGCACTTAAGTTTTGATAGAGCACATTCATTTCAAAAACAGGCTTGCATGATGACACATGAAACCAGAAGGATTTTTCTTAAACTCACAAATATCTCTTCCATTTCAGACTGGGTTCGGTCCTGATCAATACATTCCAGTAAAAGAACTTGCTGCCATCATGAAGATACTGCCAACATTACAAGTGAGTTTTAAAATTCCTTCAAGATGGATGCTTTGCCTTCAATTTAATAGGAAAATTCTGTAAAGACATCAAAGGTCAATCAGTGGTGGGAGGACATGTCAGTTGAAGAATGTTCTATTCTCAGGGTCTTGCAGTCTTTAATATTGCAGATTGTTCTGTCACAGCGAAATCATCTTCTATGGGGAACTCTAACCCCAGTTAAGTGATGAAAAGATTATAAATGCGAAGTGAATATTTTTTGTTCCACATCATACAGACTTTGTGCATGTCTTTTACAAATGAACTGATTGTCAACAAATTCAGTCTTCAAAGATTTGACATATCCATTTTCAGCATCCCTACATTTGTCCAATATCACATGCTGCTGCCACTGAAAATGGAGGAATGACAATCCGACCATTCAGAGAAAAAGGAACTTTAAAAGATCATATCTATAAGGTAGGAGAGGGATTGTCTCTAGTATCCTACAGAAGGTCTGAAATAGTCATAGAAATTTGGAAAATGTCTGAAAATCATATAAAAGGTCATGATGATTTCCAAGAGAGAGTGGCCTGCCAAAGAGCACAAGATAACAATGTTGACATTACCTGTACCATGCTGCTCCTCTCTCCTCAGTAATATTGTCACTTCTTTTGCAGGCCAAACCAAAAATGCCATATCTGAGGAAGTATGGGAAACAAAAAGCTAATAATACTCCACAGTTGTTAGAGATCAAAACATATGGAAGACACATCCTGGAGGCTGTTAAGTTCTTACAAGAAAAAGGTGTGCCATATGGTAGGTGTTGGGGTAATGATTACTTTTCATGCTTCCAGGACATTGGGGACTGTGTCGAGTGTATTTATACATTGTAGTAGCGAGGCTGGAGCCCATGTGTTTTTTAGGCTAAATTTATTTTCAAGCTGAATTTAATCCTTCAGTTTGATCAGTTCAATGTTGCAGAATTGCTGATTTTCCAATTTGAGTTCAACTGGAGTAGATGATCTTTGAGCTGTTCCATGCTCTCTAACTTTCTGCTGCTGATTATCCTATTTCTCAAGTTCCTTTCTGACGAAAAGAAACCTTGCTCAAACTCGAGGCACTTTCACATAAAACATACTGAGATTTCAAAGGGCAGCTATAAACTCCCATTGAAACCCAAGCAGTTATGGGCCTATAACCTCTCGATCATGAGGTGGATGCCCTTCTTCCATAGTTAATTCATCTCTTTGTCCTACTTTCAGGTCATCTTCATTCAGGCAATGTGATAATTGAAAATGGTCATTGTTTATTGTTAGACGTTGAAAACTCATTACTTGGTCTCCCTCCAATTCACAGACATCATATTGCAAACTTCAAGAAGATCCAGGTTAGTATTGTCGGTTGCCAATCTAAATCCTTATCAGTGTTGATGAAATGTTGAGATTTATGCTACTGAGGTTGTGCAGATGACTTCATCACAAAAAAACACACCATAAAATGTATGACACTGACCCACGTGGTGCACGATGCAACAATACCGAAGTGAATTGTTTTATCATCAACAAGGACATCACTTTAAAGCCTCTATAGCCTCTCTGAGTGACTGAGTGCAATTGACTTTGACCAAAAGGATGTAGGATCAAATCCTACAGAGATTTTGGGAGTATTCGTTTTAGCAAGTACGTGTAGTTTCTGCTTTTAACATTTCAAGGCTTTTATCTGAATTAAAATTTGGATTTAGTTATATTCCTAATATATTCTTCTCGTTCAATTTTTCCAGACATTTGAGAGTATTGATGTGTTCAACTTTGGTCACCTGCTGTATGAGATGGCTTTTGGTGAACCATTGACAACTGCTACGTTAGATTTCCTTCCTCCCACATGCCCTCCACAGCTAAGTAAGTTATAGTTGTCTTCTAGCTTGGCTCTTGGTGGTTGGTCAGATTGCATCCGTGGCGAGTGACCCTTGCATCTATACCCAGTGACTCGGACTTCAGTAGATTTTTGTGATCACTAGTTAAATTC
Source organism: Lineus longissimus (assembly GCF_910592395.1). Taxonomy (NCBI): domain Eukaryota; kingdom Metazoa; phylum Nemertea; class Pilidiophora; order Heteronemertea; family Lineidae; genus Lineus; species Lineus longissimus. Next base: position 4,599,829 of record NC_088314.1, read on the forward strand.
AATGGTCTGGTGGAGGAGACCATCATAAGCTGATGATAACTTGGATGGGGTATTCAGCTTGCCTTTGCCATAGACAGGTGCAGTCTCTGTTTTAATGTTTCCTCAAAGGTTGAGGCAGTCCAAGTAAGGACCTTGTCTATCAAATTCACAATGTTTGGATTGTTAGTCTGACACCCTAACAACAAGAACATCTTTTAGAATTGCTGTACCATCACATGGGGTGACTTTGAACGGTGGGGTAACTTTGAACACCCCACGCCCCACATCCCTCCCCAAGAAAGATTTGTTGTGATGAAAAACATCTGTAGTCGAGTGTTCAAAGTTACCTCACTGTTACCCCAAGTTGAACTTGGTTATGGCCGAGCAGTTCCAGCTGTTATGGTTGTTTCATTTCTCTGATGGTATTTTGCAGAAGACGTCCTGGAATCAATACTTACACCTGACTCATGTAAGAACGGCTTGCCGGTGATAACAGACCTTTTAGCAAATCCGTAAGTGTTGCAAGCTGCTGTTAATTCTCAACATTTTCATTAAGATTTCCGTCTGTGGCTGGTGGTACCAGGCCCTCCTTTAGCAACAGGGTTAATCTACATAATGTTTTATAAATCATTCAGATAGCTCTTGCAACTGCTTTGGCTGTTCTACTTGTGCACTGATTTGGAGGTGTGATGAAATTGGTCCAATTGGATTATGAGTAAAAAAGATCTTATAAAAACTAAAAAGTCAAGAAGTATCCTGTATTTTCATTTCAGTTTATTCAGTGATGTGTACCTGTCTCCCTCAGAGAAGCCAGTGCTTAAAATTCCGAGTAAATTGAAAGAGGTTCTGAGATCATCCAAAGAGGAGACAGAGAAGAGACTTCGTGAAGATCAGAAACTGGTGAGAATTATCTTTAGCAAGCTAGACCGTGGCTCAGACCACTGAATATATCTTAGCTTGCCACTCCAATAAATGACACCCTCCAACTGCATTTTTGGTCAATGGAAAAACATGTTGGCAAGAACAATATGGGGCAGAGGGATGTAGAAACACCAGCGCATTTCCGATTGGACTGTAAAAGGACGAATCAGACGAGGTCCAATCATAGCAGTCATCAATGCTGCTAAATGGTGCAGCGTTGTGACTAATGTTTGAAAGTAAGATCAGCGCCTGGCACCTCGGGTACAACTTCAGGTCTGTGGATGCCTTCATGTGACAGAGAGGGCAAATCTCAACCAAATACGTTTACTTCTGCCAGTTCGGTGGCGCCCCCACGACTGCAGGTTGTGGGTCTGAGATATTGATTGTCATCTTGCTTCTGTTTCCATCTTCAGATCAGTCAAGTCAAGCGGCGATCAAAAGCTCAAGCATATCACGCAGAAGAGGAGAAGAAAAATAGAAAGAAAAAGCGCTCATCTAAGGTATCCTGTTTATTACCCAAAAACACTTGAAGACTTGATGGTTCAGTATCCAGTAATGCTGCATTATACTATTAGCCGGCAAATTTTTATGCCTGTTTATTACAGAGCTATTAAGGAAAATTTCTGAAAAAATAAAATTTTCCAATTTATATTTTTGCAGTTTGCGAAATTTCATTAACATAATTTCGTTTTGTAACTTCATAAAACCTGCAATATGTGGATTATTTCATCTTCAGAAATTTCACAGCACTATCAGTGAAACGGATGGCAGCAGTACAACAACAACCCCTCCAACGTCGCCAACGCCATCTACACCTACGTCGCCAATGTCCCCGACATCGCCAGGTGAGTCAAGGACTGCAAAAATATTTGTCGTTTTGAATTATTCTATCTCCATCTTAAAAGAAAGGACATGATACAGTGTCAGGTTTTCTGGACTACCTGACACCCTTGAACCGTTTAGCGTCATTTGACTTGACTCGGAGTAGCGCCCTTGGTGTTAGCAAATCCATCGCCTTATGCTTACTTGTTGTGTCTACAAGCAGCTGTCATGTTGAGAATGGACCATCAGCAGATCCTTTCTCTTCTATTTGTTTGTCACCGTGTGCACGAGTGAATCAGTACTGTTGCACTCCGTGAAGTGTCCAGTACACTTTGCAGGCTTATTCATTCACTGCAATTGCACTGGAAAACAAGTCAAGTTTCACCTTGCCTGATTAGAACCGTACAATTGTTCCTCAATGCGCCTCCATGTTTTCCTCCATTTCCTCAAAATTCCCAAGAAAAAACAAATTTGATGTACCCATTTTGTCACCGCACTCTCAAGCACGAATGTTAATTATTCAAACACATTTGTTGGAGCAGCATCCTGGACGATTTTTGGGAGAAAATGTGTTTTTTTAAAGTAAAATAAGGAGGTCCGTTGAGGAACAAAAAGCAGCTGAAGCCTCCTGATCATGCAAGGTGACTTGTGATACAACTTTCTCATGCTATGTTCTGTACTAATTTCTAGACGAGACAAGTTGAAGCAAATGAATGGACAATCGACATGTAAGATTTAATAGATCTCTGAGCATTCTACTCCCTCAACAAATATCAGTTGAATGCAGTGATTTCTTTCTATCACTCAGAAAGGTGGCATGAAGTTGCTGTTGTAATATAGAATATCTAGACTTTGAAGTGGGAAGATATATTTTGTTGGAAATACAGTTCTTGCCCTGTGTTTGTTAGTATAGCCAATTTTCTCAATGGATGGGAATGAGATGCATTGGACTTTGACAAAGCTTGTACCCCTTTCTTACCTTCATTCCTCCAAAACATTTCTTGCATGCCTTAATACCAATCACCACAAGGTAACACTATTACTCTGCTTCATTACCCGGCTAATCCAGAAACATTTGTTACAAGCATCATAAAATGAATAGACTTGCTTGGTCAACAAATGCAGTAGCATGAACGTTTGCAAATTCTTCTTCTCACTTCAATGGTCAATAGCATGGTTGGATGCAATTTGCAGTTTCAGGTTGAGTTAATAGAGGTTGATTTTCTTGTCACAATCCTTGCTTTGAAAAGCAGCAGTTTGGGCTGCACTCTTCCATTTAAATGAGATTACAGAAGGTCAGTAACCAGAAAAGTGGAAGTTTCTGACACATGTACTGTGGAGTGGGTGGTAGAATTGTCCATAGGTGGACACAGTTTAGATATCTGCTCTAGCCTTCTGCTTTGTGTGTCTCCTGGAATTCCTTTTAAGAGGACAGAATGTATGGTGTCATCCAACCACTGAGTTCTTATAACATCCCAGTCTCTCTTGACAATGCATACTGTGGCCTGGCCTCGCTGCCCCATGCTGAAATTTGGGTGATGATTTTTGGCAATTCAGAGCAGATTTTGTTTTGTGCTTGGGCTGTTTTGAGATGTTATAGTTTCTCAGCTGAGTCCAAAAAATTTTCAGTGTTCGAGGTCTTACAACTCAGCACCATCATAATCATCAGCAACCAAGAGCACATGGACTACAAAGTGGGATTATGTCCTTTGACATCAACAAAGTTATTGCCAAACCTCGGTCTTTTACACAGGATTGATGAGGCAGAACATGTCTTCTGTTGTACTATGTGCTATTTCTGTGTTGTTGATTGCCTGTGTTTATTTTTATTTGCTGAGGGGTAGAAGATTCTGCCCACTATGTGAAACTGGGGACCATGACCACTATTTTTTCTCTGGCTTTCAAGATGTTTTATTCCTTTATCAAAAAGAACGAAGGGATGAACTTGGTCAAAATTGTCAAAAAATATATTCAGGAAGAAGTATAAATCTTGTCATAAGTAGTGGTTTTAGTCGCAATTTCACATTCTAGGCATACCTGTGAACGTATTGTGTAACTTTTGCTTTATCACACAAATACTCTAGTTTCACTGATATAAGACTGCTTCATTAATTACTATGGGCAAGTCGAAACATGGCCTCATGACCATAGACAACTTGGTGTCGCCAACCCATTGACATTGTCTATTCAGATTTGAATTTTTTCAATGGCGTCTTACCACCATGCACGTCGTAATATCACATCACAAGTTTCTTGAATATTCAGAAATGACCTTAGATAAGTCAAATTAGAGTATTTCAGCTTGTGCCTATTGTATCATCTTCTTAAATTTCCGGATCTATCTGAGCCCGATCAGGGCTTCCAACTGGGATATATGTGGATGGAAGATTTAGGTGTGAAGGCAAACTATAACATTTTATTGTAAAAATAGCTTGGTATAGTGAGGCCCTGCTTGTATACCTTAGGTTAAGTGATGTTGTATGAAGATTGGTGGTGGGTGCATGTTGTCAAAATAAATCATGTAACTATCATTAATAACTTCCATAACACCAAATCAATATCACTCACCCGACACCTTTTCAACTGGGGTCCAACCAGTACTGGCAGCAGGTGACCACACATAGTCGAGATGTACGATTCGTCAACATTTTCTTCATAACATAATTGAATGATTCAATATAACAGGTTCATGTTGTCTTGGTGTCTCAAATCAACTTTTTACAAAGCAAATGGTGGTTTTCGACCACTGCTACAACGTGTTATGAATTGTTGCTGATCTATTAGAGTCAAAATCGAGGCCATATCAAATTCAAAGCTCACCCAAAAGTGACATGATGCTGCAATTCTCTATCTCACTACTTTCAGGTCCATCTGCTCCGACTCCGCCACCACCTCCACCAATAGGAGGTGCGCCCCCACCTCCGCCTCCACTGCCACAAGCAGCACAGACATCACCGGCGCCACCCGCAGCCTCTGGTGCAAGAGGTGCTCTTCTTGGCTCTATCAGTGGATTCAACAAAGGAGGGCTCAAAAAGACTGTCACTGTTGATAAAAGTGGGCCAAAGATTTGAGGAGGCTCTTTAGGAACGACTAGGTCATTGGACTGATAGCTTTGTTATAGGAAAAGCAGAGGCCAATTGCTGAGAGGCCTTTTTCTCGTAGATCATCTTTTTGACATTGTTTGGGCTTGATTGCACTGTGGCTTGTCATAATGTTCAAATATCAGTGACTATTTTGTGAATGACTGGCGCAGCACGGCACCTCTTGGTGTTTTAATGAGACATATCCAGGAAAAGGAAATAGTGAAAGAAGTGATGTTAGGTGCTAGGATTTGATATGAACTTGCTATCAAATACATTAGTGCCAAATTGACTCTATTCTTGGTTCAGATGGCGGACCAGAGGTATAGCTTCGAATGTGTTGTGCTGTAAATATTTCCTGGTTTACCGTGCATCCGTTTCAAGTTTAAGGGGGAATATAGGCACGAGCTAGCTGTCCATCAGGACTTTGTACAGTTGACAAGTATACTGTGATTGTGGTTGATTCAGCGATACTTATATTCCTTCGTAACTTAATTAGACCTATTTGGCTCCTGCCTATAGGCTCCCTTGTGTAAACGGATGGACATGGACAGGGCCTTTTTTGTAGGCTGTGATGTTCAACCAACAGTAATGAGTGTTGGTCTACATGCTAATAACATATCCGTGCTTTCACTCCTCAATAAAGGGTAGAATTTGGTTTTCTTTGCGTTCTAGTATCTGTAATAGTATATGCTTGTTTCAAAATACTCTGATTCTGCATATAATGAAGTGAAACTGACTGGTTTGAAGTCTCATTTTCCCACAGACCAGTTTCAAAGTATGAACCAACTCATGAAAAGAAAATAATTTTTTCTTGGGCCTTAGATACATGTAGGCTGGACATCTGAGTCGTTGTCATTACTGTCGTAGGCATCATGACTCTGTTTCTTGCCTTTATGATGCAAAGGCCCGAAGAATAACCCTTTTTGCAACTGGTCTCGGGGAGAATTTATGCTAGAAACAGACCAGTCAAGATGGCTGTGTGTTGTATATTGAGAAACAACAGCTTTTCTCCTGTTAGTTTGTCCCGGGGTCATTGGGCTCCGTTGAGCGTGGAACAAAATATCTTTCTTAGATTTCAGCATAAGAGTGTCCATGATTTGGCTTTAGTCTTGCTTTCATGTTATGTTACACTGTTACAATCATGGTCAAGAATTATAATTGTACAAAACCTGTTGATTGGTAAAATGTATATTGATAAATTTTATCATTAGATGTTGTTTATTTTTATGAAAGATGAAAATATTTTTATGAAATCTTAGGCGTATCAAGCATGGTATTGAAGCGGTATTATTCTGTTTGCTGTAAATATTACCAACTTTATGAGTTAAGGGTGTCAATCTATTGAGCATTTACCGGTTGAATCCTCGCAAACTTGAGTACACGTTTGGCGCTTCTTAGTTTACACGTAGGATCCCATTTTGTTATTCTCAAATATCCAATATAGGCCCGACCTGGTAAGGAGAAAGGGTACATGTACACATGTGATAGAATATATCTCAAATATACAGCCTAAACTTTTCAACCACCAAATTATTGTGACCGAGTACAGCAAGATCAGTTATATATTGCCAGACGGAAATAGAGTAACTTAGTGCCACCTGATGTAAGTTATTGAGCAAAGGGATTAGAAAAATGTATGTAATGGAAAATGCATTTATCTCTGCCAATTCTTTTGGCTACCAAATCGTTCATGCTGTAAAGCCATTGAGAATCTCTGCATCATTCTGTAAGGTGTAGGTATTTAAAAAAAGACACTTGCTCCATTTCCATTTTGTGGTGAATGTGACTCATTTTGCTGTCCTGGGTGGTGTCCAACTATCAGAACCGGCTAAAATAAACTATTTCACAATAATTACTTCTTTATTTGTTTGATGAGTCATCTAAAAATTTGTAATGGTAAAAAATTAAATGAAAAGGAAGTATGGTGCATCATGTTCACAGCCAACAAAAACTGACCTAAGACTTGAATTTTCTCAATTGACATAGCACACTTTATTGTTGTCCTGGCAACTGGTTGTTCTCATTGACATTGTGATAATGTCCCCCTCCCCCCCCCCCCCCCCAGGTTGTATTGTCCAATGTATGGTGGTGGAGTGTAAAATGGCATATAGCTGGGATATTGTGGGTTCAGTGCTGACAAGACCACCATTTATCTCTTTGGCCTACGTCAAGGAGACAGAAACATTATTACCTAACCCCAGTGCCATTGAGAAGTCAATCAAATACTACCAGGACATGGTACTAGTTGGCCTGTTGCAGACAAAACTTAGTTGTTCTGAGTAAGTTCATAGAGTAGGCTGCTGCTAATGCAAGACGAGAAGTTGCTTGTGACTAGGCCCCAATAATGGGCGATATGAATAAAGACTAGCAAATGCTTTTACTTCAATTTTGTACAGAAAGGCCAAGTGTAAATGTACATGTCTCAGTGGACCAGTTGGTGTTTGATCTGTCATGTTTTTGTGGTGGTTGTGACAAGGTGCTGACTTCATCATCTTCTATGACGTAAGCAAATATGATAATCTCCTGAATAAACTGGTTGTGACGTCTCATCTCAATCGGTGACAATCTGGTTGGCTATGAAATTGACATGACAGATTTATCAGTGGGCACTCTACTGGAAGTGACAATGGAGATGACAGGGATAGTCTACCTTTGAAATACGTTGCATTGAAAATGTATTCAGACACACATCGGACAGGCTGATACCATATTATGTGACCCGTCACAGCAAAACCAGGTGCATGTCACACAGAAGACGGTGAGTCTAAATGACACCAGGAGATAACGGAAGAAATTGATGTGCTTATATTTCGCAAAAGGCAGACAATAGAGAAATGGACAAACAGTCCGTCTCAACCTGCCGAGCTCAGAGTGACATGCGCCTGGTTTTGAGTCACATATTATGGTGAACAGTCAGGGCCGGTGTAGAAGTTTAAAATGTCCTAGGATAAAATGTCCGGGAACAAAGGATTCTATTATGCGCTTCAATCTCTGAGCTATTGACGGTCAGGGTCTCTATAGAACCATATTGCAGAATGCAATAGGGCCGGACACTTTTTCCAGGGGGGGACACTTTTTACTTTAACACCGGGTTTACAGTTGACCATCCTCGCCATGCCAAGTGGCAATCATTCCCGCTTCCAAATTTTAGCCGTCCCCAAATGCATTCTCCAAACGTCGTCAATGGTGATCAATCAGATCATCGTCGCCAAGTCTCGATTCGCATTTTAGAATAACCAGTCCAACGAACCAATCAGCGTGTAGCCTTGGAGAATGGCGTATCCCATGATGTAGTCAATAGTCTATTTCGGGGCAATTTATTCAACTAGAGGCAATTAGTGGGGTTTTTTTGCATAAAAAGGCAACTTCTATGAACTTCATATTTATTTAAAAGAGTTGTTTTATGATATTTACTGGAAATTTTGAGTTTCACTGAAACGATTTTGTTACATGACGAGATGTACACTATCTCCTTTACCTGGAACACATTTTCACGATGTTTGGAGGCAGAGTCAGTAAGGTGTGCGGTTTGATTGCGTGGAAATGACGTCAAACTTGCTCGTATGCTAATGAGCCTGAAACCAATGAACGAGCCCTTGATTGGTCACGTGATACTTGTGGTACTTGTCCCTTTAAATAACGGAGACGGTCTGCAAATTGTGTCCGTATTTCACGAATATTTATCTGAAAACAATAATTCCTTCACCTGAAGGTGCACGCGGACCTTTTCAAAAGTACTGGCGTGTTGTTTTTCGCCGAAAATTGGTCAAACGTCCTTGTAGCAGCTTGGAAAGGGCGTTATTTTGTGCTCCGGGTGAGTTTTCAATATAAATATCATGGCCGCCTCCTCCAGCATGTCAAGTCGAACTCTTCCTGGCCTTTCCAAAATATGATAATAAATCATGCGAATGTATATATCAGCTTCCCAAAATCAATGTCATTTGCCAAGTGTTGATCTTCACGTTCTCAGTAGTAAGATGCTCCTTGCATATGACTGGGCTCCTTCGATGAAGGTCAGGTGTGTCTGATAGTATTTCAAGTGACATGACAGACCCGAGACCGATCTGAGACCAAGACAAGACCGTCACCGAGTGACCGAGTCATTGACTACCTACTGCATTGATTGTGACTGAAGTCTGAAATGGCCCCGTCTCTGACAGACAGTGTCCAGTGAGTGACACTGACATGACATGAGTACCAGTAATAGTGAGTTACACTAACGGACTGACCGAGTATACACACTTTCTCGAGTATGCGGTCCCGTCCTCCGTTTTTAAAGGACAACGCTGTATGCATGGTATGGTTAGGTGTCTTTTCCAAGGACACAGAGTTTAAACAACAAGAATCAAACTTGAGAACCTGAAACAACCATGGAGCAGACAGTTTTTGTTAATTTGGAACATCAGACTTCTTGTTACTGTTGTTGAGTAAACAGCATGACAGACTATCAGTAGTATCAGACTTCTTGTTACTGTTGTTGAGTAAACAGCATGACAGACTATCAGTAGTATCAGACTTCTTGTTACTGTTGTTGAGTAAACAGCATGACAGACTATCAGTGGCATGATTGAAGATGGGTGTCCGTCTGCCAGGCCAGCAAACCCCTGAATTGATTATCTATCGGCATTGAAGGAGAGTATCACATGGTATCCTTCTTGTTTCCATGGTAACGCAAGTGAAAGTCTTTCCCCTGATGCATTATAGGATTTTGTCAGAATTTGGTGCATGTAGGTGATCTGTATTGATTTCTGAGGTGGTGGATACTCGATAGCAATATGGGCAATTATATGTGTTTATCTGGTGAAGTTTGAGACTCCCGTGAATTTGACAGACATTTTTTGCCTTTTGAAACAACACAGGATTACAATTTTAGTTCAGAAATAGAATTTATAGAACAGAATGTCATGTTTCGTTAGGTTAATGTGGAGTAGCACAGTGGTTGGAGCACGATTAAAGCTGTTACTCTGGTTTTAGAGCATCACAGTGTTCTCCACACCCTTTAAAAAAGGGATGCCCCACCCCCTTACTGGCCAGTGGGTCCGATTTCCACCCCCTTTAAAAATGGCCGCCCTCTTAAAAAACAATTTATTTGGAAAATGACCTCCTAAATCGTTTTATCCACCTTAAAATGCTATATTATGACCCCAAATGCAAAATGCTTCTGAAATCCTTGAAATCTACAAACGGTGTCACCACTGATGCATGAAGATGCCCCATTACTCATCATTTCTGACTGCAGTCCGGGTGGTATTGATAATTCGTGATTGTGCCAGTTTAGTTTAATTTGGGATTCACAAGTATGGAAACAATCTAAAGATCCATTTCCTATTTGTGTAGAAAAAAAGACAATACCCACCTGCATTTGTATTCTATTGTTATTTTTGACTGCTTGATATGATATTGATTGTCTGTGCACCGCTGAGAAAATCTTACAGATTGCGTTACTTATTGTGTCTGGCTTCATCTCGCTCGAACAATTCTGTCATTATGATGAATGCAGTGATGTCACGGCTTATGTTGGCGCCCCTGGCTTCTTCATTAGGATGCACGCCGGCGGTGTTCTCCCTGATTGCCTGTCATTATGCGGTAGAGATAGGACTGTTGCCAGAGATGAGCTACATGAACCTGTTATTAAAAAACGTGGAATAGAATAGAAATTAATTTTCCTCTCTGTTAGTGGGTATGCAGTATTGGGAACTGTTAGATTAGATTTTTGCATATCTATACAGTATACTTTCTCTTGCGATTAACATTAGTCAGTGATGGATACATGAGCGATCCAAGGGGAGGAGGGTTTCAACAGGATTGAATTTGTAAGGGGGGTGCACAAAACAACCATACTCGGACAACCTTACTAGTCAGCAGTTGTGGGTGTCATCTGTCCTCTATTGTCACCTGCAAGTATTGAACCCCCCATAAAAATAATCCATCATCGGCTGGTACAAGTATTCAGTTGAAAAAACCTTGTTATGACATGTATGATGGATTTATGGGTGAGTTGATACAATTTCCGAGCAAAGGATTTATTATAAATAATGTAGTGTAATAGAAGACAGGTGATTGGTCGCTGTAATAAGATTTCTGCATCGTTTCATGTTGGCTGCCGAACAAAATCAGTTGGAATAAAGATGAGTTATAAGATTAATGAAGAAGGCTGAGTGTGTATTCTGCATAGTAGTTGTCTAAAGAATTATATCCTTTGATACCACCTGACCCTTAAATGGAAAGAGTGAGACAGACCCTCCCGTTGAACTTCTTCAGCATTCAGAGTTGTTTTAGTAAAGAATTCAGCTATCCAAGAGATGTCTGCAACAGAGGTTTGTGGTCTCGGTGATGTAATTTGGCCAGCCCAGTATTCCTCTCTGTTCATCATCAAGAGAGGCAGGTCTGCAGCACATGACTATGAGCTGGAGTTTGATCTCCGGCTCCAAATTCACATCGGGCAGATTCTCTTAAATACCTGCTCCTTCATGCTGCCCGTAGGAGCCAGGTTGGGTCAGATGTGTTTCTGTTGAAGGAAAAGAGTTCAGTTGAGTCAACCACTGACCATGCTGTTGCATAAGTGTATATGATTCCCTCCTACATTACAGGGTGCCTCAAGGGTCCACGGCCAAGTCCAAAAAGAACTTACTCCTTGTTGCTAGTTTTGCAGTTTAGTTCAGAAGCAGGTGACTCTCCTGCTTATGATGTCTGTCTATCAGAAAGATGGATGAAACTGTCATTGAAGTAAGGTTTCGAGTTAATCACACGTGAACTTTCCATAAGAAAAGGTGATTGCTTGTTTATTGAATATATCAAATTACTCTCTTTGCAGGTCTCTAACACTGTAGACTCTTGATTCCCTTGTGTTGGTAAGTCAACTTCCTTATTAATCTTTTTTGACAATTTTCAATGAAATCCTTCTTCATGTTTTGAGAGATTCTGGTCTTATGCAAGTATAGCTTATACTACTAGTATCACTCTGCAACCATTTTGTTTCAGAATAATTTGCCCTTACTGGTGCTACCATCTGCAATCTAAGGTTTGAACTAGAGCTTTTAAAAATTATGCTTGGTGTCTTACCACTGATCAATAGGAATACATTGTTGCTTAAAATTGTGGACAAGTTTACGTGTACTGCCATCTACCACCCTAGTGGTATCGAATGATTCGTTTGAGTGGTTGACTTCTATTACCTTTCCATTCACTGGTGTTGTGAATCTGGTAGTTGGAAGATATCGAATGCCACAAGCAGGAGTTGATTTCAGTGTCCTTGGTTGTACTCCAAATTTCCAAAAGATGAAATTACTGAGATATCCCTCGACTTGAAGTAGAATAAGCAGTGGTAGGCCTACCCACTTCTGTTGAAAGCAGTGTAGAAGGGCGCAGTGCCCGGCGTGCCTCTCTTGAAGTGCTCTATACTATAGTCTCCCTTTAAGGAAATCTTTCAAGGAAATGATTGATGGTTCACCACTTGTTTCAGGTGCTATCTTGTGCTTAGCATCTTCCTCATTCTGACTGATACCCTTCCTGTTATCTAGACGCTGTAGAATCAATAATAAAGTACAGTAGTATTCAAGTTTCATCACTGGCGTGAATTGATCAAATTTTCAGCAGGTATTAATATTATCTCAGTCCAGGTAGCTCGGGAGAACTGCGCATTGGAAATCAGAGATTTCATATTGTTAGTTATTTTCAATAATACACGACCAGGGAAGAGTTGATTGGTAAAAATGAGACATTATTCTCGCTGCTCTTCGTGGCATTCATGCCTACGGCGGACAAATCAAAATTTGATTGGTAACCATGGAAACACATTTCTTGTTTCCATTTTTGATCGGTTCTGGAATCATTGATTTTATTCCCATCTCCAAATGGGGATACCATTGGCTGTGAGACTGTGGGGTGATGTAATGTATTCAGAGGGTCTCTAGAACTACCTCAGTGGAAGGGGATGCCTTTGTGGAGGGGTGACAGCTGGGCAAGCTCTCTGACCTGCCCCTGCTCCCTTTAAAGATCCAGACGTACAACCTTCCATCAATGAAGAGTAATTCTAAGAGTGGCTAATCAGACAGTGGGTTACTGTCCGAATTAACTGATGTACACACAATCAGAAAACTGATACAAATATCACTCTTATGTCAAGCCCAGTGACCGTGTTGTGCTGATCAATATTGATATTGATTCTTAAACCATCACATGCCCATGTCACATTGTCAAATGGCTCATCAGGTTGGAGTGTAGAACCCACAACCTTGTGATTATGAACCTGGGCTCCTATCACTGTGCCACTGATTTCCTTTGATTTTGATGTTGTTCGGACTCATTTCCAGTGGGAATCAGTGATTTGAAATTAACAACCAAACAAAATAGACTGTCCCTCAACTAAAACCACAATTTGCCCTCCTAATTTAATTTACTGACCAGGTCACACAAATCCCTGTAGCAGCAGTATTATTTGCTAATGGAATAATGAGTGCGTTACTGTGAGAATTTTTGAATGTGTATGTTTCCTGATAGGCAACCATTACTATTCCTTGTGTTTCTATGGCAACCAGCCCTGATTCAGTAGAGCTCATCCTTGTGCATTGGTTGGATTTGAACGTTGAGTGTCTGGTGCTGGAATTACATACGGGCTATGTAGATAGGGGGTCTTGGACAAAATGTGGGCGACGATAACGCGATTGGCGTAATGTCATTTCCGTATGCTTAAAATAAAGAAAGATACAGACCATAATGACATGACATGCCACATTGTTTCATATTCTCATTAGGTTTTAGTAAATAAGATGACTGTCAATATGATTATGTTGCCACCTGATTGGTTGAACTAAAAAGTTTGCATAGCAAACACCTGGACTGATATAGAGGTCACCGGCTTTGGTTACAACTGCCTTGTTTACTCCAAAAGCAACTACCCTGTACTTCATCATCATGGTTTCTCGAAAAGCAACTGCCTCTGTTGGCTTCAAAAGTCTCTGTTGATGCTTCAAAAGTCACTGTTGATGCTTCAAATTCAAAATTCACTGTTGAAGTGGCTTCCAAGTCTGTAATACTCATTCTGAACCATCCGAGGTACTCCGTCCGTAACCTCACCACATGGTGTAACAGAGTCCGGGTCGGGGTGGGTTACTGAGAGTGCCTTGGGTAAATTCAAGCCCTGCACTCTCACACATCCTAGTCATGTGGTTGCAAATCTCAAGCCAACACAGAAAGATTTAAGCCACTAAGACGTATTAGGATGTGACAAAACTTGATAAGTATCGATCTATCAGACTGTCAGTTGTGGCCGATTGTAAGGCTGGAGGAGGAAGAAGACACTACAGATTTATATCTTGTCATCACAGTACAAAGTGTTACAAAGGTAACAAATGTATTGGGTAATCCCCAACAAAGATCAATATTCCATTTGCTAAAGAAGTTAAGTTCAGTGGTAGAGTCGATGATCAAGTCAAACAACGATGCGCTAGCTCCCCTATTGTGAGTGAACCAAACCAGTTCATTGATCCCAAGAATCGCTTACAGAATTGCCGGCGTCATCTGGAGTTGGCTGTCTCCATTGGAATTGTTTCCAAAAAGCAGCGTTCTTCTGGTGTTATTGCAATTTACTTGTCAAATTCTCTACATGGAGTGTTTTGGATGATAACTGGCAGAATAGCGTTAGACTTAGTGGTGTCTTGGTGTGTGTAAGGTGAGATTGAATTATTATGTCATGTAAATGGCAAATTGCTGTGGCTCCAGAGTGGTGAAGAATGTATTGTATATTTTGCTTTGCAGATCAAGAAGACCTAGTCATTCTCGAAATGACTTTGAACCACAGTACCTTTGTTTCAGCTTTCTCCTTGCTGCTGATGCATCAACAACCCCACTCTCCATCTTGGCCCAGTTGATTCTTTGTATCAGCTTTCTCCTTGCTGCTGAAGCATCAACAACTCCACACTCCATCTTGGGCTAGTTGATTCATTGTTTCAGCTTCTTGCTTGCTGTTGAAGCATCATCAACTCCACACTCCATCTTGGGCCAGTTGATTCATCGTTTCAGCTTTCTGCTGGCTGCTGATGCATCAACAACCCCACTCTCCATCTTGGCCCACTTGATTCATTGTTTCAGCTTCTTGCTTGCTGCTGATGCATCAACAACTCCACTCTTCATCTTGGGCCAGTTGATTCATCGTTTCAGCTTTCTGCTTGCTGCTATGCATCAACAACCCCACTCTCCATCTTGGCCCAGTTGATTCATTGTTTCAGCTTCTTGCTTGCTGCTGATGCATCAACAACTCCACACTCCATCTTGGGTTAGTTGATTCATTGTTTCAGCTTCTTGCTTGCTGCTGATGCATCAACAGCTCCACACTCCATCTTGGGCTAGTTGATTCATTGTTTCAGCTTCTTGCTTGCTGCTGATGCATCAACAACTCCACTGTCCATCTTGGTCCAGTTGATTCATTGTTTCAGCTTCTTGCTTGCTGCTGATGCATCAACAACTCCACTGTCCATCTTGGTCTAGTTGATTCATTGTTTCAGCTTCTTGCTTGCTGCTGATGCATCAACAGCTCCACACTCCATCTTGGACTAGTTGATTCATTGTTTCAGCTTCTTGCTTGCTGCTGATGCATCAACAACTCCACACTCCATCTTGGGCTAGTTGATTCATTGTTTCAGCTTCTTGCTTGCTGCTGATGCATCAACAACTCCACTATCCATCTTGGGTTAGTTGATACATTGTTTCAGCTTTCTGCTGGCTGCTGATGCATCAGCAACTCCACACTCCATCTTGGACCAGTTGATTCATCATTTCAGCTTTCTGCTGGCTGCTGATACCTGAACCTACAAACAGGAGCTTTAAAAAAAGTGCCATTAGTCACGAACTTACCGCATAATGTCACAATCAGATGAATGAGGCATCAGAATGACAACCACTCATGAATAATTGCCACCTTGCATGCTGTCAGTTAGCATCAACATCATCATCTCATGCATGTCATGGGTCAGCGCCATATTCCAAGCCAGAGGAAATGAAGGAAAAACATTACTCTATGATTTATTGATTATCCGATCTCGTCTCTGATGATGTATATGGTAATTTTTGTCCAGTGGTGTGTTTCGTTATCAATTTGAAATGCGCTGAGTGGTGAAATATTGCTTTTGGTCAGATAGGTTAAGGTTAGGAATAGTGTTCTTTGGTGTTCAGCATGACTTTGGAATGGCTAGGCCAAGGTCATTTCGCCCTTGAGCACCATTTTTTGAATGTGAGCATTTTTGACCTACTTCCTGGGCACTGGGTGGCCATTTTTGAAAGCCTTATTTTGTTCGTATCTCATGAACGCTAATATATATGAGCCAGAATCGTGAAATTTTTACTGTGGATACTTCTGATGAGACATAAACGAGGAGCCAAGAAGCGATTGCCTTTGTGATGGAATTGCTTAATAGTCTTTCCGTAGCGTACCTTCGCTGTTCTGGTTGAAGTAAAATGTTAGTCCTCCCACACTTTGGATGAATGTCCAACACCAAATGTCATGATCCCTCCATGTACAACCATGTAGGCGTTGGTTATCCTGGCGTTCCTTGTGACCGTCTGCCATGGTGTAATCATCGATTGAACAGCATCTGTCAGGGTAGCACGCAAATAATCAGTGGGTGAAAGTAATTAGGGAATGTTCCCTGTGGACCTTCTGGAAGTGCTATTATAAGATATAGGCAGCGTAGCATCTTCACAGGTGTGACATGGTTCCTTTGGGAGCACTTGGTGTGGCGACTGATAGCATACCAACTGTGTTGTTGCTGGTGTTGCGTCAAGAAATGAATCGGCTGCAATTCAGACACCGGCTAACATCGAATTCAATTCTCACATTAAATTCATTTTGGGATTTCCTGATCAAAGCCGGTATTTCCCCGACTCGAGATCATCTGTTTCCAAGTGCCATCTTTTTTTAGACCCTACAAACCCTACTTTCAAAATGAGGGCTGTTCTGCCGAGTAGGTGATGAGAAACTGCTGGAAGTTTGCTCCTTGGAAGAAGTGTCTCGTTGTTTCATACCTGCTCATTATGATTGCACTTTGCTGTTTCTGAAGGTGAAAGCTGCTTGCTGATTAAAGCTTTGAACAAGTAAAAAGTTCCTTTGGGTGGAAACAGTTGTTGAAAAGTATAGAATTCTTTAGATCATTTGGTGCATCAAGGTTCAAGGAGTCTACGTGATCTTTCCAACTCTTGGATACCTTGAAAAGTAAACTCTTATGGATGAAAACATGTATTGTATTGGCAGGCTGCATTCTGTTTTCAACTGATGATAGCTATTGTGGCCATTTTGTTATTTAAGTCGCGGGCCTTGCTTCTACATTTTGAGGCAACTGGTCACAAATCATACCCGCCAAATGAAATTTTGAAGTTTCACACTCTTATGATAGTCTATGAATGTTTACCCATAATACATACAGAGTGGGGGCGCTCTCTCAGCGTGATAGGAACCAGAGGTAGTTTATGGCCTTGTGCAGTCTCACACAGGTTGAAGGACTGAACAATCTCGGTTACCTTACAGATTTGCGAGTCAGAGGATCTAAACGAGAGCATCTTCGATTACCTGTTGAATTTGAAGCTGTTGTTTGCCTCTACCATTCTTTTCTACTATAGACTAGACTGGCAGTGGCTGCTTGACTGGTGCATTGTGCATTGTGCATTGTGCATTGTGCATCTACCAACTCGTACTACTTCTAACATTCCTTCAGTATCCCACCTTCTGCTGTAACCAACACTGAATGCTGAATATATTAGGTAGACTCAAAGATGATGAATGATTCCCATGCTTCTTCCTTTGATGAATCTCCCTTCAAGGGAAAAATATAGATGTTATGTTTTTTGAAGAGAAAATAAAGGACTGTAGTTTAGGCAAGGACTTTTAAAAAGCACTTTCGTAGAGAACAGTGAGTGGCGCTGACAATGGAAAGATGCTATCCAAATCAGGACCCACTTGCAGGCAATCGACCACTGTTTCACACACATTTGACTAGATCTTGATGGTTCTATAGCCCTGCATCGATACTTAACTGAAAATATCAGTCAACCAAGATTCTTGTAGCTATACCTTGTGCCTCAATCTTTTAGCACTCATCAAATCTTCGCAGCCAGCCTTTCATTCTGAAGACAAAACTTATGCTCATTAGTAGAACCTGGTATTGACTGATGAGCACTGCTTGTCTATCACTGGCTTCCCCAGGCTGTGGTGGATAGTTAGCAAAGCCTAGCCGTGTTTTTCTTATGGTCTCAAACTTTCATACTCGAAAACGTTAGGCCCTATGATCGAATTTTCCGCGTCTTGCTCAAAGTAATTGCTTTAAACCACAGTGTGTTAAGTCAGTGTGGATATGACATGATCTAGTACGTGTAAAAGAGCCAGGTATTAACTTGCTACTGTTACTCTCTTGCCTCCAACCTTTCAGAAATATCCCTTAGTCTTCTGTTTCCAACAAATTCCCTGAAGGCTCCCGCACTTGTTGGTTGCAGAGAAGACTTCAACAGAACAATCAAACACTACTGGCCTTCCGCTTACCTGGATCCTTACATACACGCCTTGCGGATGATTGCACCTTCTTTCCGTTTCATACCACACACTAGTCATATGTGTATGAGAGAACAATTTCTTATGCACTTTCTCATACCCCTTGTTCCTTTCCATCTTTGTAGGATACATACCGGGTACCTATCATCTCCACTGTGTACAGAACAGCACTGTAAAGAAACTGTACATCAAATACATTAAAACGGTAAGTAAATCTTCTTCAGTTTAGTTGAACTTTCAACTTATTCACACAGTCTCTTCAAAATGAATTCTTGTGTTCATTAACTAAGGAACAACCACATTGAATGTTTCAGTGATATCTTGAAGCTTCTCTACAAAAAAGCCAAAATCTCAAAATTGTGGCAACCTTCATTCTCAAATATATCAAATATTTTTTAAATGTTGATTACTTAGACCAACAATAAATTTTAAAACTATTTATTCTTGCTTTGACGAATCAACAGTATTTCTAAGACTGCCGCTGACTGGTAAGACTTTTGAAACAACTGCAATAAAGAATTTTCTCCTTTGGATGTTAAAAATGATACCCAACTTGTTGATCTGTTGTTCTCCCTTCATATTGTAGAATAGCATCCAGGGGTGTTATATCTCCCCATTCCACCTACTGACATTGAACTAGATAAAGCGGCTTGCCTTGCTTGCACTTGGGTTTCCAGGTGCCTCTTGATATCAATACCATTTAATGTTATTTCAGATCAAGAAACATGATGTTCTATTACTTTCACTACTTGCTGTTTCACTTTTAGTTTGTGCTGTCTTACTGCACAACAGAGCGAGTACATCAAACTGGTAGACAAGCCATAAACAACTGTTGATGCTATCCTCTTCTTCACAGTCCAAGAAGTACATCTGAATATGCAGAAGAAGAAGAGGAAGAGTTGCATGAGGTTGTAGAATTGGGCTAGGATGGCTAATCCTCCCCTCCCCATCATCACTGATATTGTGATAACCTACCTGCCCCAAAACTTCCCAACTTGCCAACTTGCACGTACTGACCGTAATGGTGGTTCATCCTTTGTGATCAGTACATTCGTGCATGTCATGGTATTCTAATCGCGTTTATAATTTCAGCTAAGATTTTGAAAGTGCAAAGGTCTCAATGGGCATCACACATCCTTACTTATTCATCATATTCCTCTCCATAAAACAAGCCAGAACTTGCCAATCCAAAGATATTTTGCTCATCTCTATGATGAAAAACAATCCCTCCAAAGAACAGCTAATGAATGTTCCATCATATTCATATAGCGAGTAATTTCCTGAATCAGAGCTGCTCAGAAATCTTTTATGTTTATTACACTGGTGAAGGGTTATCTTTGAAGAATATCTCGAGATGTCTAGGACATCCATTAGACTGCATGGAGACAGACTGTGGGCTGAAAGGCCAAAAGCAGCTCGGCATGTAAGCGACTTCTAGTAAGGGTATGGTCCAGATCAGGGAAATGATTGGACATCATTTTCGCCTAGAGACAGTCCGAGAGCTGCATCTGCACGAGTGACTGATTTAGATCAGGCGATTGACTGTCTTGACCTCCTTGTCATCATTGGCTGAATGTAAGACCAATGGCTGCAGATTCAGATCAGGCAATTGGTTTTCTCTTTACTCTTTATTATCATGGAGGTTCAGTGACAGACTTTCTTGCTGTTTCCAGCATTATTGGATGAAAGTAACAACAATGTTTCTATTGCTCTATCAGTTTCATTTCAGTAACCCAGAGGCACAACCAAAGAAACGTACTTGGAAAATATGCTGGTGTCACCTCTCTCTTGATCTTCAAAAGTGTTGCAGACTCTTGACTTGAAAGTTAGACAGCATTGTAAGCTGTTGCTATACTGAGTAATATCCAGTGTCCAAGGACTGAATCTACGGTTCTGGATCCATCAAGATTGTGGATGTTTTCCATGTAACCAAGACTTCAAAGATGGCCATTATCTCTGCCATCATGTCCAGCAGTTCCCCACGTGACTTTGATGCTCTCCTGATTGCAAGTGATTGGCCAGGTTTCTTGGGAATGGCTAGATCTCATCAGTGTGCCACATTCTTTCATTAGCGGCAAGGCTTCTTTGCGATCCGCAATCATCCCGGCTATCATTGCTTTTATGGCCTGTGGTTGATCCGTGGACATACGTGAACGCCCACCACAATCTTAGGCGATCACTTTTAAACATGAGCTGGCCATAGATGAGTTCCAATGGCAGTTTCAAACACTGTTTGTGTCATCCCTTTTTAAATGAGGCCGAGCTCAACCACGGCAGTATTGCGTGATGACAAATATTGTGTGAATTATTGGTAATTTTGATGGATAATGGTCTGTGCTTGTATACAGAGGATAAAACCAACTATGTCAATCTGTTCATATTCCGAGCTGACTTTGGTTGGACTGACTATGTGTATATTATCTGTTATAATCATTGAAGTGTTAGGTATTTGATGCTTCCAACAGGATGGCATTTTATCCTTGATATTGTGAGTGGTGTCTGCGCACAGAGATGGGTATGGTGTAAGATGAAAATATGCCTCGAACTTTGATTTGGTGATGGTACCAAATCCTTTTTGACATTTGGAATCCATATTCTCCTTTCTTGTCATGGAATAAGCGTGAGAAAGTAACAGACAAAGTCCTTGAGGCAGGCAGAGGAAGACCCATCTTCCATATCTCAGGTTATTGCTGGAAAGCTCTCAAGACCATTTTGAAGTTCCTCCAGGATGGTTATGTGGCTCCATATGAATGGCATGGAGTGGTACCAGGGCTGCAGATGTATCGTGAGAGGATTGCAAATAGGTATTCTGCTTGAGGCTCTATTCTGAAGGGCCTGAACTTCTTACTGTGGGTCTGTTGTGGTTGCTTGGGGAAGTTTGCATTGGTTGCCAGTAGGTGGTATAACTGTACGGTTCTTGTAGTACCGTACACATATTCATCACGAACAGGAAGAAACTTGGTAATGTTGTTTGCATGTCAAGCAATGTATGTCGAGATGGTATTCTCAAAGCTAGCAGGCCATCAGGTTGGTTATACTAATCTCTAATTACAACAACTTAAGTGTTCTAGCGCTCTAGAAGCTCCTTGAAAGTCTATCTGGAATGAGTAAGAGGTGAGCCCCACACCTTCATCTAAGGCATGCATCCATCTTCACCTCAATGTACTTCAGTATCCCCAGTGATGCTGCAATAACAAAACTAGTTTTAATTGATGTTATGAATTATGAACTAAGCTCAAGTATGCCTTCTGATCATGTATAGAGCATTTGTTGTCGGTCAAAATTCAAAATAAATTGAAATTCAACTGATGTCTGGGTTTCTGGGTTGATGTTTATATCCTCTCCAAGGAATGCACTGTCAGTCTGAAGTGTCAACTACAGCCCTGGGCGCTCCCTTTGTGTCCATTTGTGCTTTTGTGCTTCTCGGTACCTGGTGAAAATATCCAAGGAATTCTGGTATGCTCAGTAGGAGGCTTTGTTGTCGGCTTTACTTATTTGTCTCTGTCTCACTAGTTTTGTTATCTACCTTGTAAAAGTACATGTCTGGATGTTTGTTTTCCACAGTATTTCTTCTCAACCAAATTGAAACGTTACTTGTACTTTATAGAAATCTAAGTAACTGTATGGTGGTTTGTTTTTGTGTTACTTGGTGTGCAGCGTCAACTACTTGTAAGTTCCGTTGCGGCTTTTTGTCTGATACTCAGTGTTGTCCAGAGATCTTTTTCTGCGGTGATTCTTTGTCTTAGCAAGTTCTAAATCGTACTGTTTGTCTCGTAGTCCATCATCATCCAAATCCTAAGTTCACTGTAAACTATAAAACATTTGCTTACATATCATGCAGTGGTTAGCTCTCTTTGCTGGATGTCAACTCCTTATACAACAACAGATATATTTCAACAGTTCCTGTGTGGTACATTGCCCTTGGTGGGTTCAATCCAGTACCATAACTTATCTGTGAAATTCCATGATGTCTGTAGAACACAGATATTACTCTCATCTGCTTGACGACGCAAGAACTTGGCAACGTTTCTTCGTTAGTGCAGGCCCAGTATGCAGAATGCTGGAGGGAAACAAAGGATCGTAGGCACTAGAGAAGAGTGTGTGGGTGTTCTCCTTTACATGGAACTCCTTCCCAGCTAGCAGGCCTGGATGGCAGTGCTATTGATCACTTCATCAGCATACCTTATATGGTTACAATGAAGATGCTGTCAAAACATAGGTTCCCATAGGAATACTGCTGTATTCCAATTTCACTCTTTTTATGTGACAGTTGCTAGGCCTTGTATTTCCTTACATATCAGCAATTTGTCTTTGAATATCTTTGTTTGCTGCTAACTTAAGAAAGTCAAAACTTGAATGATAAGTTTTTGTATACCAGGAAGTGATAGATCACGGTGCCAAAGGTTGGCAAATTTGCTGATTCCTGCTTCGTTGTCGTCTTGGAAGGAGTCTGCTGAAGATCAGGATTCTTGAAATGAATCTGCTCAAGATCAGGATTACTGCTTTCATGTCTGCTTGCAAGAAACCTGCTGAAGATCAAGATTCCTGCTTCGTTGTCTTCTTAAAAGGAACCTGCTGAAGATCAGGATTCCTGCTTCAGTATCTCCTTGAAAGGAACCTGAGCAGATCAAAGATGTGTGCTTCATTGTCTGCCCGAAAGGAGCTTGCTGAACAAGGAACTGCTCAACCATAATGGTGCTGACTAAAAACCTCAGGTGTATGCCTGCATTGAACAAATCATTATCATCATCATCAGCATTGAACCATTGGGTAGCCTACCGTCTGTAGGTTTGCTGTTTTTGGCATCATTCACTTATCAGAGAAATAAGATGGTTGTGATTGAAGGTGATGGCAAAATATAATGACATGACACTTGTGATATGATTTATTCCTTCAACAAGTGTTTATTGGGTAGGTGTACACAACACACTCTAGCTTCTTCAACCTTTGCCCCAACCTTGGTTTATCAGTCCTGCTTATTTACATCTGCAGGTATGATCTACCACTACTCTAGTCAGCAGCTCCAGAGTCCTTACAGCATTAATATTCAGCCATGAGGAGGAAAGGTTGCGTAGTTTCATCTATAATTCATATTTATCACATGTTGACTTTGTTGCACTTTTGAACATATCATATCTTTATCAGCCAGTTACGATACTGTCAGCCAGTGAGAAAAGCTCTGCGTCTCTTTGCTGACGTGTTTTTCACTGGACTCTTATCAGCGCTGTGCATAACTGACATAAGTCACTTGTTAAGATGAAGGGTCAGACTTACCTCAGGCAGGTCAAATCAGTTGAAGCTGTTTGGACTGGTTTCGATACACAATCAATGAGAAATCGATAATAGGTAAATACTGCATCAGATAATCAAGTCATTGTAAATGTATTGTTCACATCAAATTGCCTAATTGATTAATCGATGGTGATTATGTTCCTCAGTGCATTATTGAAGATTGGTATTGTCAGCACCCGCCATGGTGTATTCTCATATCTGATATCGGACATCAAGTGTCTGGTTGAGATTGCGTTGCTTTGGACCTCATAAACGCCTGATTTAGTTTGCTCCACTCAATAGCTAACGCCTTGTTCATCAAGTTCCCTTTGTTTGCTCACAAGAGTTTATGGCATGCGACACAGAAAGATAATTTTGTCCCAGTTTAAACCGCTAGGCCATCGGGATTGATAGGTACCCATTTAGGTGGGAATTTTGGACCTGTAAGACAGGATGGAGTTCCCAAAAAGAATTCTGTTTGCCGCAACTGAACTTCCAGCTAAGCCATTGTACTCCAACGGTGTCTTTTGCACTATATTAGTCCTGCAAGAAATCAATTTTCCCCGCACAGCCCATGGTGTTTTGCTAAGAGAGTGGTTGCCAGATTGCGGAGCCAATCAGTCATACAGCTTGCCTGACATCCAATAAATTTGATTTTTATTTCTTGCTTATCAGAGGCTGTCGATTGAGCTGTGTGGAATGTTCAAGTTTCTATTGAGTAGCAAATGTGAGGTTGTGGCAGCCAATGTGTTTTGTTGAGATGAATTCATAACTTCAGCTCTTGACTCGTGATATTTTTTATGATTTAAGATCTAAATGGAGATAATTTAGACATCTCATTGGTCGGAATGTCACGTGTCACATGTCACTTCAGTGTGGTCATGGTCATTCTTCATCTTGTAGTGGTACATTCAAATAAGTGAAATCCTTATTTGCCCACTCTGACTATCCTCCCCGTTCCGTATTATTCACACCATAAAGAAGCAATCCCTTCCTTCAAGCCAAGAATTCCAGTACGCTGAGACTTTGCCAGATTTGCATATGTGTGATGCAATTTATTTGGCCAGAACAGTCAACACGGTTCTGCCAAAGCAAACGGAGAACTCGTCTAATAATGGAATAATGGAAAGGGAATGAGATCAAGCAAATCGTGACTGTGTTCCCATTGCCTACAGGACAAATCGCAGATTGGTTGCAGAATTGCTTTTATTTTCAGATTGTTTGCTCATCTTGTGCGAGCTGATGACATCCGTGTTGGTTGCTATGTTTGCACTTTTCAGATTTTTTTGGCCGTGCAACATTTCTCTGGTCTTTTAACCATAAGTTAACAGTGTTGAAAAATCGATATGAGAATAAGATGGCTTGTAAGATTTTGATATTTGCATTTCTCAGAGATTTAGCATGCAAATTGTCAGGTTCACAGCAACAGCTGTTTATCACAATTGTCACTTTGCGATAATGGATTGCAGTAGCAGTTATCGTCAGCTGTAACAAGTGTTTGATCTGCTCTCGTTCTTAAGATGTCAAACAACATTTTGGGAATTCCAAATATTTCCCCCAAGATTTCTTGAAAAGGGCAAGGTCTTATCAGAATTATGGACCTTGCGGCAAGATGAACTGGAACGACACACCCTGACCTCCCAACGAAAATGGCCCATGCTGTTGATCTGTTCGGCTTTGTTGGTTGATTTTTTCGAAATGGATACAATAAGGAAGCCCAGTCCTGATTGCCAAGCCACCCCAATACTCGCTTATGACTCAGATGATATTCTATGCATGGATTCAATTCAGACTCAAAATATTTAATCTTTCTCGAATCAGATTTATTCATTATTTTAGCTAGTTGTACCATGATTAATTCCTCCTCTGCGCCAGCTACCAAACGCATTAAAAACATTAATGAATAGGCGTTCTGGTGTAGTGGCTGTCTGCTCCTATGCTAGCTAGTTATCACCGGGTAGTCATGGAGACTGAGAAGTCTATAGGGGTAATGTATATAAGTTGAGTTGCATTGGCGTTCCAAGCCAAGCTATATACATGCATGCTCTTTCTATCTTTACAAAGAATCCCTTCGCTGCGTACTTCTTCGTTTAGTTTGTCGATGTGATGTTCATTCCAAGATGGAATTAAAACACTTGTTTCTCCAGCATATCAAATCCACCTTGTCCATATCTGTCATTTTGTCTTTCATTTGCAGTTTTGTTGGCAGTCTAAATACCCAGTAAGTGCTTATCAATTGCTTGTCAATCTCGGGATCTTATTTCAACTGATATATCAGCTTTTAGGTCATCCTGAGATCGCTTCCCCTCACAGCTGACCATTGGCACAGTCTTGTAGTCCTATATGACAGACTTGTCGCAAAGTTGCTACATCAGCTTCTGATCATGTTTGTTTTCAAAGTTGGTTGGTCATTTTTGGGACTTTTACCTTCAGAAGAGTAACTGCTATCATGGACAATCCCCTTCTATCACTGGGTGTATAGGTTGAGTATCATATGGAACTCCTTCACATTGACGTAACATCTTGACACGAAACCTTGATGTCATTTTTTTCCAAAGGCATTTTGCCACTTTCTTGCTTCATCTACATAAGGCTTCCGTTCTCCTTTTTCCATCAATAAAGAAATAATATCAATGTTCCCAACTAATAGATGGTAAATTTTGATCTATTCTTGTTTGCCCATAACCCATAATCACAGAAATCCCATGAGCTTTCCATTCATGGGTTTCTATAGCAACTGACAGATTCTCCAGCTAGGGTATTTCTCCTGAGTGTCAACATTAGTCTTGCTGGTTGGTGTGGTGAAGTGGTTGGATACCTTCTGTGAGATACAGGAAAATTCGTCCCCGGATAATTCGTCCCCGGAAAATTCGTCCCCGCAAATTCGTCCCCAGATAATTCGTCCCCAAGGAAAATTCGTCCCCGGAAAATTCGTCCCGGAGGATAATTCGTCCCCGAGGATAATTCGTCCCCGGAAAATTTGTCCCCGAGGATAATTCGTCCCTGGAAAGTTCGTCCCCGAGGATAATTCGTCCCCAGAATATTTTACAAAGTTGAAAGTTGGGGGTTACAGGAAATATATAGAATATATATAGAATATTTTACAAAGTTGAAAGTTTCTGACTTTACTTTAGTCTTGTTGAATGGACTGTAGTAATAACTACTACTTTCGATTTTTCTCATTCAGTGTAACACCTCTCTTTACTACCATACAGCTAGTTACCTCCCCCACTATTTTTATAGTAGGTAGAAGTAGGCAGGCGAAATATTTTATTGAAGAATTTTGAGCTTTTCTTTCATTTTGACCAGTAAAAATACTTATTTGAAAAAAAAAAATTATTTCCCCTGCCTACCTCTACCTACTATGAAAAGAGTGGAGTAGGTAACTAGCTAGTAGGGTAGTAAAGAGAGATATAATGAATGAGAAAAGTCGAAAGTAGTAAGTAGTAGTTATTACTAGAAAGTAATGTCAGAAACTTTCAATTGTTGTTTGATTTTCCGGGGACGAATTATCTTCGAGGACAAATTTCCCAGGGACGAATTATCCTAGGGGACATATTTTCCGGGGACGAAATTTTCCTCGGGGACGAATTTTCCAGGGACGAATTATCCTCGGGGACGAATTCTCCAGGGACGTATTATCCTCGGGGACGAATTATCCGGGGACGAATTTTCCTAGGGGACGAATTTTCCGGGGACAAGTTTTCCGGGGACGAATTTTCCGGGGACGAATTTTCCTAGAGCCGTGAGATACGTATTCAGGCTCGGTGCTTATCGTCCATTAAGCTGTTGTACTCCCGGGTATTTTTGAAATCTAAGGGTGTCGTATTGAATAACACTAACAGCAGCTACCACCTGTTCTAAACTACACTATGTTTGATCTATTAAGGGCAGTGAAGTCTCTCGATAAAGGTGTCGATCATGAACACATTTCATCCCTTGTGATCTTAGGTGGTTGACTTTACTTCAGATCCTCATCCTTTCAGTGAGTCATGATTGAATCCTTCTGCTAGTTGAATGGTTCCTATTCAGTAAGATAGGATTTGAACATCTGAAATCCTCTGCCATAATGCTTTTCAGGGTCGGCAATATTCCTTGCAGTATTGACGATGCGCCTTAGTCGTTCGATTATCCTTGATTCAAAAGCTAAGCGCTGTGGGTGGGTGTAATGTTGGTTAAGTAATTGACCAATGTCACTGCATAATGTATAGTGTCGCCATGCGTAAGTGTCTGCTCGGGGGCATGACATGGAATACAGATTGGTTTCGCCATTGCACCCTTCCCTGATAACAAGTTCGCCGCAGTTCAATCATGGTAAAATATAGTATTAGCGGTTGGGAGATTTGTAGAAATTGCAGTGATTGAGATAATCAGCCGAGTTCCAATCTGGGGTTGATTTCAGCTCTTCACCACGGATTTTAGAAGTGGGGTTTCTGGTTTTTCAAAGAGGACAAAAGTTAAGAGCATTCAGGCTGCTTCAGTCAGTTTGTGAGTGAAAGAAGAGAGCATTTTTGTGTGCCTTCCTTCTGTGTTTCAAGTTTCCAAGATTGCCGTATTTCCAAACATGATAATTGATATGATAGCAGCACGAAATCTGAAAGGATCACGTCGCATCAATGATAATGAAATAATGTCGTCTTTGCCCTGACCATGTCCACCACTGATTTGAATCTGATCGTCTCTGAACCGAGTAACTGAACAAGCGATCATTTTCTCTCTGACACCTTTGGGCTGATTAGATTAACCAAGGCAAGATGCCTCAAGCAGTATTGATTGGATATAAATATTGGCAAAGGTCACTTCATTTTTACCTTGTTCAACTTTTTTGAGTGGATAGAACTAAACTTTATACTTAGTTGGAGTTTGACATTGACATTTTAGGAGAGTTTTTTAAACCTAGGTTGTTGATAAGTGATATGTATATCAGGGCACCCATTTTAGAGCCATTTTGGCATCAGAATATGGAGAATGTGGAAGATTTTTGGAGAGCTCGGACACAATGACTGAACATATTTCTGCTTAAATGACATTTTACAGCTAATTTTGATAATAAACCCTAAAGCCTCTGAAGCATTGATTGGTGACTCTAACATGACGAAGTGGTGTATCAACTCCCTACAGAAATCTATTTCCTGGCCGTCATGATAAGAAAGCTTGCTGTACTTTTGTGTTAAGTAGCTTATGAGTGGAAAATCGGTAATTTGATTTGACTGTGCTCCATAATTTGCCATTGTCGATTTGTTGAGTCTTTTCCAAAGTGCTGTATTAAAGGAGGGTTCAGAAAAGTTGGAATGACAGTCGCAGTGACTTCCTCCAGCAAAAGGGGGCATTAAAGTGGGACTGTGTGCAAAAAGTAACATCATCTTAATGTAATGAACAATATTTTACAGACAGCTAACAATACACCAAATGACTGTCAAAGTTATCGTCAGGTGAGGTTCCTTGAACCTGGTTACTCTGGCCTCTGTTGGTCTTCAAGAGCATATGTTGTGCCTGTGTATTCTCATAGAGTCGGTGATTGTCTTGAAAATGAGTTTGTTTTTATTGATCAAAAAGCTGCTCAACATTGCTGGCCCCTGATTCGATTCAGTTCGATCATCTCGCAAAATACCAATCATTCTTGCTATTACCATCATTTCATAAACGTGTATGTGATTATATAATTTGTCAAACAATAGCGCAACTCACTGGTGTCGGGTTTGAGATGATTAGGAGACATTTCTGAGATGGTTTTATGTCACTTCTGATTAGAGTTTTGTTATTCTGATGTCATTGGAGCTGTTGTCCTGGCGACGACTCTTTAGATTGCTTGAAACATATTGGATTATTGGGTTGTGGTAAAGTAATTGCGGGAAAGAATTTGTGTCACGCCCTAACCCAGGGTTGGCAGGAATGTGGATGAGGTATGGGGTGGATTTCATTGCGCCAAGACTCTTGCTACTGACTTCCTTCATTCAAATAGAAATATTGTGTTTAGCAAATATTTTGACTTGGTGCTGCGACTGCATGGGCAAGTCCCAACGGCGCTGGATCCAGGACATGCGACATGACATCATGTGATTGGTATTTGAGGATATCATACCATACATAATGACACCTTGCGTCGATAGTGAAGTGGTTTCAGTATCAAATATTGGCCAATCATAATGGTCTAACTGCACTTAACGGCTCAAACTCTGAGACTGCAGTTGAGGTCAAAATCTGCTACCTAGCTGTTCTCCCCTTTCTTGTGAGCTCTGAGTCGGGGCCAGATGCCCCTCCTTGATGTTATATATTGTCATGGATAGACAGTATTCTCGAACACCCCCTCTCCCAGATCAGATCGTTTCCGCCACGGATTCTGATACGATGAATATAGCCTAAATGATGAGCTCTATGCATCAGGCAAGATTTCCATGGCAACAGAATTAACATTATTTGTTGGGAAGAGGTGCCTCGTTGTTATGCGGGAGGATAGTCAAGATAAACCGAAAAATGACAGTGCTTGGTGAAGTTTCTTCCTATTTTCTTACCATTCTGGGTTTGGATTTGAAAATGATTAGATTTGCCTGATGGTATTGAAGAACGCAGTTAAGGCTTGTGGTTTTCGCTGAAAAGTTTGAAATTAGGGCCGTATTTACTTGGGTAGGCCTTGTGATTCTTTGAGGCTTCGTTGCTCTGAGTTTTGCTTTCAGGATACTTTGGAGACGGATGAAAGTCTATTACCACATTTGCAGGTGTTCTTGTGTGAGTACCGTATTTTCCGGCGTATGACCCGCGGCTTTTTGCCCTCAAACAGGCCCAAAAAGTGGGGGTGCGGGTAATACAAAGGTGCGGGTCTTGCGTGGATTCTGAGAGGGATAAGCCCCAACCCCAAAGAAAAAAAAGGGGACCAAACTGGTTACTTGATAAGGATTTATGTCCATCGTTTTCGCATTGTTTTCAACCAATATTTCCGCCATGATCGCATAGTTTGTGATGTCTCCGCTAGGGAAAATAGTTACGGCCATGCTGGAATTGATCCACTTTGGTTAACAATTAAAAAAAACATGGCGGTTCTAGGATGTCAACATCAATGAATGGCTTACTATTTTTGGAGAATGCGGGTCTTGGAGCAGTGCGGGTCATAATCAGGTGCGGGTCTTGCGTGGCTTTAGGTAATGGTCAAAGGGGGTGCGGGTCATAGGGCAGTGCGGGGGATAATCCGGAAAATACGGTACAGTGTCATATCCCCCCCCTCCCACCCCGTTATACAGTTCTGTACTGGACACTTTACCTGAATGTTGCGACATCTTTTTCAGTGCATGGTTTTAACATCATCATCATTAGCAGGTGTTGAATCACCACCAGTGTTATTTACCAACAGAATCCAACTTACAACATTCCATTTTATCATCAACCACCATCTCCAGAAAAAAAAACAATGCCCACAATATCAGGTGCGTTATTTCATTACCAGACTCATAAATGAATTCCTATTGATCATCAATGTTTCTCTTTGTTTATTTGCAGGTTTAGACTAAATGTGTCGGGAGATCGATGCAAACAGCTGCACAGTTTCCTCTTTGATGTAATGTAAGTACGCATTTCTTATCGAAATTTATCACAGAAGCTTCTTTCATAGAGGAATAGACATGGTTAAGTAATTCCAGTTATTGGTTCTGAAGTCGCAGCACCACTTAAAAGTCCAACAATAGCACCAATACCAGCAATTAATGGCGAAAATGCAGAAGCCCTGGATGTGCGCAAGATAAAATATTGAGTTGAAAAGCAATTTTAGATTTTGTCTGTTTGTTTATTTCGTTGCATTTCAGTTGAAGAAACTATTTGTCTGTATTATAGTGCATCCCATTTGACATACATGTACTGCTATATGATTGTTTTCTGGAATTTGATTAAGAGTTACATTTGCCTACTTTCTTCATCTAATCATATTTCTCATTATCGAATCCAGTAGTTCTACTTTCTTGTTTCGCATAAAAAAGACTGCTACGGAATCACCAATTTGGTTAAAGAAATGGCAGACAGGACTCGCCTGAGAAGAGCTGCTGTCTATTAAAAATATCTGCAGAGGGGAGAGAATTTGTGCTCATATTGTGAAAGAGCAGCTGCTGAAATGTATTCTCACAACAGCGCGTTCATTTGATCCTGCATCCTTGTCTCGGCAATCTGCTAGGCTAGCGAGCAACCCTCGACAGATATCTTATGGGTTGAGCCCCTGGAAAAGATTGGTTCAACTATTTCATCTCCCGTCCGTCACTCGGCCAGATTTGATGATGAGATTCCTTCCTTTGTACCAAAGGGAGGCAAGGAGAAGTTTCTTGTCCGGGACGCTGGCTGCTTAATGGGCAATGTGATATATTCCAGGGCCTGAAATTGGTGTTATCGTGACATGATTTGATTATGGAATGAATGAGCTTGCAGATTGTTGTCAGTTATTGGACAGCTTTGACTTCTTCTACTGTTCTCTTGGGAAGTATGTCAATGTTGCATACAACATTTAAGTGCAACAACACATTCTTAAATTCTAGAATATGAGGGCTCAGACTATAATGTTCATGATAGCAAACGGAATGGTTTTGAAAGTGCTTCTCTTGTTTACATATACTCTTGATGGTGATCGAGAGTTTTCATTGAAGTGGGTGAAAAGTAATCGTTGAAACTGAAGGAGGAGAGTCAACACCAGGTGACCTAAAAATGGTGAAATATCAGTCAGTTCATTGACCCCCAGTCCATATCTATTGAAAAACCTGTTATCTTTCTAGTGTGAGCTGTCTCTCACACATCTTCCAAAACCAATCAGTCACTTTAGACTTCTGCCAGATCATTCCCATTTGAAGTAGTGATGTATGTTTACGATTAGATGCAGCTGAGGACAGGCTATATAACCAACCATGCTCTGATTTGCACCAATAGCAGATGTCTTTATTGGGCCCCTGTGGAAAGCTCTATGGTTGTGCCTCATCAGACAAGCCATGACCAACCAAGCTCTAACTTGCACCAAGAGAGGATATCTTTCTGTTTTGGGGCACCCTGCGGAGACCTCTCTGTTTGTGCTTCATCAGACATACCATGGCCAACCAAGCTCTGATTTACACCCTGAAAGGATATCGTGTGGGGGCCACCCTTTGGAAACTTCTCTGGTTGCAGCACATCAGACGTGCCTTGACCAACCAAGCTCTGACTTGCACTAAGAGAGGATATCTTTCTTTTTTGTGCAACCCTGTGGGAACTTCTCAGGTTGCACCTCATCAGACATGCCATAACCCAAAAAGCTCTGAGGATATCTTTTATGGGCCACCCTGTGGAAACCTCTCTGGTTACGCCTCATCAGTTAGGTTATAACCAACTAAGCTCGGATGGGAATATTATTGTGAGATAAATGAGACCAATAGAACTTACCTGCAGGGTTTTATCCCAATCATTCTGGCTATTTTGAGCCTCGCTTAATGATTAGTGGGTGATGACTGGATTTGTGAAGATCAGGTGTCAGTGGGTAGGATTTGATCCATTACTCCCGGTTTTATCGGTTATCGATCATTTATTTTAGTTATATTGTGCGGAAATAGAAAATCAGTTGACGAGCGCAAACGTTAAAAATGTTGAAAAAGTTTTGGTGAAGTGCAGGAACGGAACTTGCCCACAGTTTGGTAACTCTCTGCACATTTATTATGGCAAGCCTCTGCTATAAAACTTGCTTAACTGCTGTGTATTGTGAAGCATCTCCACCTCTCAAGGGTGCAGTTCGTTGCATGTCACAGGTTTGTTTGTATGTTCTTCCGACATATCAAACCAAATCTTTCCTGTTCTGCTAAAGTCGATGATTTTGTCTTTGCCAAGATTTGACGACTTGCCACCCATTCTCCATCAGAATCAATCATATCCGTTAAAGAGTGGGTCCCTTGTGCCTAAAAACACTGATGGCATTAAATGTGACATTTTCTGAAATTTCCAATATTGACAACGCAATCTGCATATTGTCATATTTTGATGGCGTGCTTTAAATAGACGTGACATTTAAACCTTTCTAGAGGCAAATCTAGTCATTGATTTTAAGACAAATTTATCACGAAGGTTTGATTTGGGGACTGTCAATAGTTGCTGTGTTATACTTGAAGCCAGTTTTTCAGTGATTCTATGTTATAAAACATATAGTAATGTATATATTGCCATATGAGACTATTGAATTTAGTGTAGACTTGATAATTTTGAAAAATCACTAATCTCTCATATATTGCTTGATGCAGGCTATCAATATGCTGTATTTCTAAATGAAAGGTAAGAGAGAAAGGCTAAAGGTCACCTACCTCCTATGGCAGGCATTTGGATCACGTCTAGACTAGATATTAGGAATGATACAAAGGCCTGCTGGAGGAGGATGGAAGTCTCAGATTGTGTTGTTCTCTGAGAGAGCATGATTTTAATCAGAGGGGTTTCAGTCTCAGTTTCACAGGAATGCCGCCTCGACCAATTTTCATCCTCTCCAAGCTTCCACAAAGGGTGTTACCTGTCTCCCGCTATGCCTGTTGACAAATGGTTGTAGCTGCCGTAGCCTAGATTTAGTTCATGTTCTCCAGCCAGTTAAATACAAACTCGGGGGGGGGGGGCCTCAGCCATTTGTTTTGTTGGCCCCAGTTGACCAAAACGAAGATTCATCTTTATTACTGTCTCCTGACTTTTTATCCGTGGATTCTGTTGATGGTGTAGTAGTCATGTAATTTGGTTGAAAACTTTTATAATGTATCATCTTGTATCGCTCCCTCTGGTACTGTCATTTCATTATCATGCATCCTGACGTAGCTGCATGTACTCTGTAGCATCCTAAGTGAGTGACCCTCTTACGATTCAGCAATGCAGCAACCTTTATCAGTATAGTTGGATTGAAGGGAGGGGATTGCATGATGGATCCCACTGTGTTGTTTTTTAGTTGATGACATTATTGTCAGTAAACAAAAACAAATGTCCTAGCTCCACGCAAAGATCTCCGAGCCAAAGTGGATGGAGTGGCAGACGCGTTGTTGCTGGCAGAAGTTGCGAAACGGCGTCAACGTAAATCATCCAAGAAAGTATCCTGAAGACTGAATGAGTTGACTGTTGGTGTTGATCACTTCTGCCTTGACTCCGAAAATGTGTACAAAAGTTAAAGTGATCTTTTTGATGAAGATGAAGAGAATGGATCTGGTGTCTGGATGAAGATAAAGCCTCATGTTCTAATGGTGAGACAGTGATGGAGTGGTTTTACCATTGTTGCGGGTAAAAATTTCACCACAGCCACGACATGAATTATTCAATGTTTGGTCAGCAATAAATCAGTGCAGCGGTGTTGCACAAATGTGACGCCACGATGCTGTGAATTACGCTGGATAAACATGGTGGCGTAACTAATACAAGCGCAGAGCACTCCCACCCTGCCATTGAGGCAATTTGGAGCTGGGCTTGTTCAAATTCTCTGCTATGCTTCTGGCATCAGCAGCAGAAATGATGTAACAGTTAGCTTTTTCCTGCTTTGGGATTAAAAAGAAAGGTTGCAAGTGATTCCCTTGAAATATCTAATTTTAAATGGCAAGTCACTGACACATGATGCCTTAGATTATCAATCCCAATGGTTCTCTCGATGGTGCAACTAATGTCCTAAGAATATTGGTCACTCCAACTGCACCAGCAAGATAAAGGTAAAAAGGTCACCAATAATGGCATTTGGGCTCAGATTTGTATCGATAAGCTGCTTTGAACCTTTGATTTATGTTCATAGTTAGTGTTGTGTGGACATTCCCTCAACCCAAATCACACCAATCCCAAACATTTACAAATGATACACTCGATATTTGCATTTCAAATTCCGACTCCCTCTTGACGGTTATTCATGCGTTGGTGTCCCAGGAGTGGCATTGCATTCTGTTACATTTCGTTTGCATTTGGTATATAGGAGGCAGCAATGGGTGAAGGATGAAGTCAGATGGGGACTTCCAAACAGATCAACCCAATGTTGCTTGCCAAACTATATTACAAGAGGTAGATCATGTTAGGCGTCGTACCATTGCTTAGGCCATCTTTCATGAAATTGCCCATTCTGCAACTGCAAACACTCATTCCTCGAAAAGAGATGGTGCTAAGTAGCACAAGTGTTTTTAAGCATTTCACATTGAGAAAGGTGATCATCTGCCTGCTATGTTTTCAAGTTGCCTGTCAAGCTATTTATCATCTCTGACAAAAATCTGTTGGGGAGTAATTAACTGAGAACATTAATCACATGATCTTTCTTTAAAGATTATGCGAAGTGGCACAAATAAAGTTTAATTGGAGCAAGATCCCTGATGGAATTAAGATGGTCGATTGACTGTTACTAAAATCATTTGGGAAGTCTTTGTAATCTAAGTTTAAAATGATACAGTTCTCTTCCGACAGTGACACGGCTAGTTCAACTTAATACTGAAACACACAAACAAGTATTTCAAACCTTGAGCAAGGTAAAGGACACCAATAGCACCAGGCTAATGCTAAAAAGATAGAAGGCTAGCTAAAATGAGAGATGAATCCAGGGTTGTTCAAACTCTGCTCCATGTAGTCCCTGTCATTGCCATTCGTCAGACTTAGAGTTAATGAGCAATTCGATTATGATCTAGGGTTGTAGCACAAGTGGGAACAAAACATGTTGTTGATGGTTTCTTTGAAGAGATATGAGTTGCTTGCAGGAGAGCTATGATGGTTTTGTTGTTAAAAAATCCTTTGACCCGCGGAAATTATTTTATGCGGAAGAGTGGAAGCAAGTGTTAGCAACACCAAAATATCACGGTTTACAGCATTTGAAAAACAAAACGGTTGTTTACTTGCAGAAGTCTGAAGGTCATTCACCGGTCAATGATACTGAAATCACTAATAAAAAAGGACCATTCGTAAGTCAGGGCGACGTTTATGGCTCAACGTTCCTGGTCTCCATCAAAACCTTGGGGCATCAATATGCAACGGATCTGTATATTTGCCATGTCTTCATCAGCCATGATGGCTGAGATTGTATTCGATTTCCTCGTTCCTAGAATGATGTCTGTGAGGCAATAGATGTCAGAGCGTTGTCCTTGTAGTGGGGTTGTTGTTTGCTCTACTGATGGATTCTATTGGGTCAGATAATTGGGTTTAGTTTGCAGCGGAAAGTCACAAAGCCGATGTCTACGGCTGGGTTGGCTTGAGAGGTTGTAGTTGTGATTTAGCATAAATGCATTAGCTATCAGAATTCGATATGTTTTTAAACAAGGTTGACAGGAATGAGTTGATCACAGAAACACTTTGGTGCATGACATGATTCGTTTGCTTAGTGTCTTACGGAGAATAGGCGATGAAAATTCCTTCTTGCTGGCTTGATATTGATTTGCCTCAATTGGAACTTTTAAGAAAATTATACATGTTTTTCCATCTGCTAACTAGAGACTTCATAATTCATGTTTTAGCAGTACTTATCTGGTGCACTGAACATGGAGCAGTAGAGGTGATGTTGTGCTTAGTTTAACCTTCAAGTGTACCCTCGTCATTCCTTAACTTGATTATAAATTTATAAGAGTGAAAATTATTCCTGTGAGAGGCTGCACAGGCTATATTTAGCAGCTAATTTCATAGCATGCTTTATGAAATTACGAGCATTTAGAATTAACCAGAATCATACTTGACATTTATGTTCGTATCATGGTTTGTTTTAATGGTCGTCAGGACACCTCGGCGTCCGCTCAGACATGCCGGAAATAGCTAATGTTTTGCCCTTGCTGTATCTGCCGCATGACTTGGCGTGTTATAGCAGAACAAATGGCGGCATACTGGGCGAGCTGCTGCGGGGCAAAAGATCTGAAACATTCCTTTCTTGAATTATATGAGTGTGTTATGGCAACACATGACAAACCGAACTGGACCCAAAATCAAAACATGCCATTACATTATTGATGAGAAGAATATTCAGAAAAGTCCAAGGTTGAATTTAAAGCTATGCTATATTCAGTGATAACTGAAAAAGTTGGTTATGGTAGGGGAGGGGAAGTGGGTTGTCTTAATTTCCTTCTGTATTCAGAAAGGAACTGGGTAGCTCAAAAGTAATACCCTCTGAAATTTTCCTGGTTTACATTATTGCATTATGCTCGTGGCAGACTCAGAGACAGATGGATTGCTGTAAGATGAAAGAGAGTTCTTTGCTAAACCTGCCAAGAATCGTGTAGGCAGAGCATTGTACTTGTAAAAAATCTGTCTGAAATCATCCTTCCTCAAAGGAGGAAAAAAGCTGCTACAAGTTTTGCTACAATGTGTAAGGCGTCGCTGGTATTTATTATAGACAGACAATAAACTCTGCAGTGAAACCTCCAGAAGAAGACGTCATATATAATGGAGATTTGTCCCTTGGGAAGATACAATAACTCCATCTCCTGTTTCCCCCTTCTAATCCAGACGCCTGCTTGCATGTTCGGACAGTTTATTTGATAAAACGGGTGTTCGCACGAGGAAGGTTCTATTGTATTCTGAATATGCACATGTACAGTTTGATCCATGTAGACCTGAGTTCAGGTATGCCATCTAGTAAACCATTGTGTTGTGAAGACGCGTTCCCTTTGACATTTTGAGCCAACCCAAGATCTTGTTACAGGTAGTTGGTATTTGTGTGTGTGTTATTGAAGCCGCCTTGCTTAGCGAGCAGTCGCCTCTTTCCATTTGAATGAGATGTGTGCTGGGAAAACATGGCAAAGTTATGCAGCTTCCTCACATTCAAATTCGGCCGCAATTAACTTCAATCTGCCACTTGATAATTTTGTGATGGCAATTTTGGTCTTAGATAATTGTGTTGTGGCTGTTCAATCATTCTAATTCAATAACAGTTTGATGAGAATGAACCAAATTTGCACGATTAGTGTTAGCTGAAGTCTGCTTGGCTGTAGCCAACAAGCGACTAGGAGTATCACTTCTCCTGGACAAGATAAGATGCTGAGCCATCTTAGGTTGACTTCCAAGGCAAGCCTTGTACTATTTATATTCTTTGGTCAAGGGAAGCAATGTAGGGTGAGGTGTGAAAGAAATATTCTCACCTGAAGAAGGTATCATCACCCATCGGGATGTTTCACTTACTCCTCTGAAGCCAATCTCTGACATGGGCTAACAGATTCTTCCCAGTGTGTTCACCAGACTCTTACTTTTTTCACAACTCAAATAGTTCTTGTTTTAAAAAGTAATGATGCTGTTGCTTTGCAAAAATTGGTGATCAGGGGTATTCTGTGGGTACGTGTTTGGCATTCTTCAAGAAAGTGAGTGTGTTTAAGGCCAATTTTAGTACTTTAGTACTTTCCTTTTGATGAAGTAGGTGATTCTCCACTTGCATCAAAGAAACCATGTAAGATGCACTTTCTTGCTTCAAGTTTATAAAGGTTGCGATGGGATTGAACTTAAAAACCGATCCATCTACCTGTCAGTAAACTTGAATTTGGTTGTTTTCGCTGACTAGCCCTGCCAATCACCAGTTCGAAGTTTTTACCACTTCAAGTATTGGAGAAGCCTTCAAAGATGCCTATGAAATTTGAGCTTGTCAACAACGTAGTCTGCACGTTCCTTCTTAACGGCCATTTCTTCCTGGCTCTTGCCTGCTCCAGCCGACTAAATCTTTGTTGGCAGCTGTCATATTATCACTTCTGTCCGAGACTGAACCAATCTTTAATATTGACCAATCACTGCCTTATGTTTGTCGAAGTCCTTGTGTGTTGCCAACACGTCCTCTCATCGCCCCGGTATGAATATTTCATGACCACTCTTGAAGGAATCCATGTCATTCGATATACCTTGACTCCAATCATTCATATAGAACCTATTACATATCAAGCCTGCTGTGATTGTATTGCCTGTTGGCGCCAACTCTCAGAGGACGGGCTGTATGGAGTGGGAGGGCTGTGGGCAGTGTTGCTAGCTATGCCATTGTGGAACAGTTACCTTTCAATCAGATACATGGCGTAGCAGATAACTTTGATCGCATTTCTCAGTCAACGATCAGAGTTCGAAAATGTTGCCTGTACATGACGTCAGCAACATCAATGATTGAGTCACTGATAGTTTATGATATGCCTTAAATTCACTGATCTGTCAGACATGCTTTGAAAACCATCGAAATTCACAGCAAGAAGTACATGCAGACTCATCCAAATCCGGTCATATGTTCGTACCGTAATCATCTTTGTAAGAGTCTAAATCTTGTTCCTTCCCATTCTCATCAGTCACTTAAGGTTAATCACTATAACTTTGTTACTGTCCGGAAAACGTACATACACATCCTTTACTCTCTACTCCCCCATTCATTTCAATTTGTTCTGACCTTTACCAGCCCGGCTGCCTATAGTCAGGTGCTAAAGGTCGCTTCACTGCCTACACAGGCTTGTGACGTTCACTTCTGCCTACTCTAATGGGCTCAGAAGTTTTTGTTGCCGTTTCCAGCAAAGCAAAAATTTGCAGCCCTCCAGTTTTCCTCCTTTACTGTGACCTTTTAATGCAGGTGGCTGTTTCTGAAACTCCTGCAGCCGGTCGTACATGTACTTGACCTTTACCATTCTTGAGAGAAGTTTGATGCCTGGTGTCGAATGCCCTGGATTCACTGATGTCATTACTTTGATGACAAACTGGGAGCTGCCAGGCCTAATTACTCTAACATCAGTGATGACCAGTAACACTCCTAGAGCTTTCCAACTTATCCTTACTGTCAGCTTGTTGGTCTGTCTTTGATGTAACCGATAATGCCATGAAGAGTGAACGGCGACACTAACTCTAACTTTTAGGATGAAAAATATGCATCATATCTCCCTGATAAAGGAGTTTCTCAAGCTGAAATAGAATTCTTTGGACTTGCCATGTGCTTGGTGGTAAGAATATGACTCGGGTTTCGAAAACCCATTGGAATGGGGGGGGGGGGGGTGTTCAGCATGGTTTCTCCTGGTTGAGTCAGCTTGGCAGACTCTTGCTTCATCATGGCAGCCCAACAAGCTGCTTATAGTACCGGTAGTTCAAAATTCCTCACACTACATTCGTAAACCCTAGATGGGGCCATTGGCACGTCATTAGGGCCAGTTATTGGGAGAGTGTGCAGCTGCAGGGTCTTACCGTCTCAAAGGCTTGTGTGTAAAGATACATATAGTTATAACATCCAGCTACTGATAATACTTATCTTTCATGTTCATAAATGACCTACTGATTGAGCACGTTAGTTCTTCCTTTGTTGAGCATGAATATGGTCGCAAGCTCTGCGTGAACTGTGATGGAATAAATTATGCTGAGCGCTAAACAAGTGAGAGATGATGAAAAATTAATTTCGTATTCTCTCCTACAGGGGCTAATTGTCTATTTTTAGCTTGGCTGTATTTATTTGCATGGTATTGCGAGCATTGAACTGGTATGTGTGTGCAGTCAGTGAGTGGGATAATAAAGTCATTCGATCTGCTTCATAATTTGAAAGGAATAACTGGTGATAAAGAAATCTGGCTACTGGCATCGTGATCAGCTGATGTGCTTTTGGTAAGTATGATGAGAAGCATTCGCCTTACCTGAATCTGAAGGCTGTTACCTTACCTGGATGAGAAGGACATAAATGTGCTCCATCATCTGTGTTCATGTGTGTTTTGTTACTAGGATGTGAGTCTCTCAGCATCCACATTCAAACTCAGTGAAAGCTTACTTCTTGATTATCAATTTGAACAAGCTCTTGTGCTGAGTGAGCTAGAAATTGGCTCCTCTAATCTCAGATTCTCATCAGGTCTTAATGGGTTAATTAGAAAAAGATGAGTCGACTTCCTCCGCCCACTTTGTTAGAGAAGTATTGGATAGGTCACAGGTGAGCAGACATCGACTCCGAAGACCTCCTATGTTTCATTGATCATATTCCTTCTTTAAAAAGGATGCTTGCATGTTAATTTGGGCAGATTCTATTAACAGTCATTTGAGAAGGGATCAATGATCGTCTCCTTGCAGGGTATCTTTGTAACAGTAAGTAGCCTGGGTTGAGGAGCATTTAAGATGCACAGTTGCGTGATGGTTTGATTGTTGTAGAGTCACGTAGAAAGCAGGTTTACTTTGATCCCTGCAGTTTCTACTCGTGACTCTCAAGGCTCCTCCTTGGACTCGATGTGATCAGCAAACGTACTGTTGATTCAAGAACCAGCCTTTCTGACTTCACAATTATCAACCAGCTGACTCTCACTCTTGGCCAAGCAGAGAAGTGATATATTTTATTTATTCCATTGGTACTGTGGTGTGACTTACCGCAGTGGCGGATCCAGGGGTTGGGAACACCCTTTATCGTCCTTATTTGAGTTAATCTTTGGTTGACCTGGAGTTTGGTAAGTTACCCCCCAAAACCTCTATCTCAAAGGCGCCTCCCTTTCTCAGGCTTCTAGATCTGTCCCTGCAGAACCCATGCAGTTTATCCCATCCCAGATGATGTCAGTGGCAAGGGGTATCT
This sequence comes from Lineus longissimus, assembly GCF_910592395.1. Classification (NCBI taxonomy): domain Eukaryota; kingdom Metazoa; phylum Nemertea; class Pilidiophora; order Heteronemertea; family Lineidae; genus Lineus; species Lineus longissimus. The sequence continues at coordinate 4,641,875 of NC_088314.1, forward strand.
ATTGATTGGGTGTAACTATAACTACCTGTGAAAATGTTCCACATCCTTACCTTTAGAAGATAAATTTGTTATGTTTCGATCAGTATTCTGTGCTACTGATCGTTCAGATTTGTATTGACATTTGATGTCGAACAGGCCGGATGGCAATCAGCTCTTTGCAATTATGGTTGATGAGCAAAAGACACCTTGGCCATAAATCATTCAGTTGAACTGTCAGATGACTGCAATCAATGAATGCCAGAGAAGTGCAAAATGAATGTGGCCTGTCTAGGGGATAATGACTGACGTCAAGCTTTTGTTCAATTTCAAGATGACTGTGAATTCTTGGCAGAAGTTGATAACGCAGGTCAGGAGTTGGTCGAGATGTGATGATTTCTAGGAAACTTCTGTCCGAAAAAGCCATTGATTTAATGAAAACAAGCCCATAACAAGCTGATAAAACATAAAATGTGACAGACTTCAGGTTTCCTCCTTGCCAGTTGACAAGGTTTGTATGTAGATCAGTCAACTTCGATGGCTATAGAAGGCTCACAGATTTTGTCTGAATCGCGATTTGGACCGACATGTTCAGCTGAATTCAATCTCGCCAAATGTGTTGTCACTTAATCAGGTAGGTCCTATTCACCACATTTGATTAGATTAAGTATTGATTATGGTTTTCCTCTAATCAATGAAAATTAAATCAGATCTAAAATTGTGTCTGTCAGAGATGTTCAGACTAATACACTGCTGATAATAGATCATCAAAATTCTGTTATCTATAAAGCCCAGCTGTAGCGATTTACGACAGGCTTACACATTATGCCTGGAGTCATATATTGTCACCCGGCAGTGATTCCCTGCCTTTAGAGAAGATGTGTCTTGCTTGGTCATAATTTTCCCTCAGACACAGAAGACATCCTCAATTAGCAGTACTTCCAGGGTAGCTTACTGTTAAGGAAAATCCTTGCCACAACACTGATGATGGTCGGGGAGGAGGATGTCAATGTAGAACATCTTGTCCATTGGTGCTGCTGTTTCAGAAGAAATGAAAGTTCAGCTATTTGAGAAGATCTCAGAATTATGTGCAAGCAAGTATGGTGGTAACTCCACAGGGTTTTCATTGTGGGTCTTTTGTTCATCTCCTGAATGACCATCAGATTGTAAATCACACGCTACCACCTCGGCTAACCAAGTTATTGATGTAGACCAGTTTCCCTGGGTAGCAAAGATTGACCTTATTGGATAGCCTGGAACTAATGTCACAAGGCCGTGGAATAAACAGACACCCATAAATGAATGATACTTGGTCTTATTCATCCCATGACGCTGGCATAATTTATCGGCTAGATAAGTTGCCCTGGCCTTGCACTGGTTGAAAGCTAAACTCCTTAGGCATGATCTCCTCTGCTCTGGGACTGCAGAGGTGTGGTGGCTGTAAATCATGACTTGTATCCTGGTCTGATTCAAGGATGAAGCAAGGCAGTTGCTCTCATCTTTGACAATTCCATTTTGAATTGAAAAAATTAGCAGTTCATTGGTGATTGAGACATCATTTAAACATCAATCCATCCCTCCTTGGCCTCTCCCTTTGGGAAAAAGGTTTCAGATTTTGTTTAAAGGCAGAAGTAGAACTTCTCAATAGAAATTTCAATCAAAAAAAGGGGATTTGTTTGAATGCAGTTCTTTCTTGACAATTCACTGTAATGGTTATCATTTCTGAGAACGTTCCTCCATAGATTTTGAGGCAATTTATGGCAGTATTGCTGTCGTCTCTGCATATCTGAATGACGTATGTCTCCTTTCTGCCAGTTGCTTGATCACAAGTGCCATCAAGGGAATTCTGATGTAGGAAATAGCTTCGGTTAATGACAGTCTAAGGCATCAGTCAGATGTGAGTAGGAGAGGAAAGTTCTGATCTCATGAATGAACTTCTTGCAGCAGATGTCTCAGCACTGGCAGAACACACCAAATACCATTGTTCATCCTCTAAAAAAACAAAAAGTGTCATTTCTTCCTCCAAACCAAAGAAAGGCTGTCCATTCTTCCTCTAAACCAAAGAAACACCATCATTTCTTCCTCAAAGGCAAAGAATGGCTGTCCCTTCTTCCTCTAACCAGAGAAACAGTGTAATTTCAGATAATAGGAATACGAATTTGAATCATGAGCAGGATAGGATGGCGATTTTTAGACAATTGCTTAGACAGAATTATAGACTTGTGTGGCCTAATTCAAAACCTGAGTCCTAGTATGCCATGAATCATTCACATCAGAATCAATAAGGAATACAGCCAAATTCTTATTCCCTACAGAACTGTCAGATGCGGATGACTTGGATATAAGTCCCATTGGTTTTAGTGACTCAGTATTGTTGTATTGAGCATTAGATTACGAGTAAGAGTACGGAAAAAATCCTAAAAAATGTTCTGTAGAAAAACATACAGTACAGCACATGTAATGAACTGGGCACTGTTTGTCAATGACTAAACAGTTCCGAGAGGTTAACAGTACTTTGAAAGAGCTGGCTCATTTTACAAACATGTCGTGTCACACCTTGAGATGTTTTCCTGATCATGCATTCCTGGGACTCCCTTCCTTTTTAGCTCACCTCTTAGCAGAGGTGAGCTTATCCCATACCGTGGCGTCCGTCGTCCGTCGTCGTCGTCGTCGTCGTCGTCGTCCGTCGTCGTCCGTCGTCCGTTAGCAGGGCACGTTTCGTAACTGTTAGAGCTATTGAGTTGAAACTTGGTACACATGTACCCTTATGTAATGACACCTTGGAGACCAAGTTTCGGTCCGATTCGTTTCATGGTTTGGCCACCAGGGGGCCAAACGTTAAAAGTGAAAATATGCAATATCTCCCTTAATAGTAGTCGGGAAATTTTGAAAAAAATATGGTAGGTACTTCTAGCAAAGGTGCATCATATATCCTCCAGGTTTTTGATTTGACCTCCTTTTCAAGGTCACAGAGGTCAAATGGTGTAAATTGGCCGTTAGGATGTAACGATGGCACGTTTCTAAACTGCAATGACTATTGATACCAAATTTGGTACACATTTACCCCTTAGTCAGGTGATCTCAGGGACCGAAGTTTGGTCCAATATGATTCACCACTTGACCACCAGGGGGCAAAATCCAAAAACCTTAAAAATGTGATTATTCCTTAACTTCTTGCCCGATTGCCACCAATTTGATATCATGGGTACATCTAACCACCATACAGTATATGTCACACAGGTTTTTAATTTGACCTTCTTGTCAAGGTCACAGAGGTCAAATGGCGTAAATTCGCCGTCAGGCCGTAACTATGGCACGTTTCTTAACTGCAATGACTATTGATCACAAATTAAGTACACAATGTACCCCTTGGTCAGGTGATCTCAGGTACCGAAGTTTGGTGCAATCTGATTTGCCGTTTGGCCTCCAGGGAGGGGGCCAAATCCTAAATTCTTCAAAATGCCATTATTCCTAGTAATGACTTGCCCGATTGGCACCAATTTTATATCATAGGTACATCTAATTCTAACAACCATTCAATGTGTCACCCGGGTCTTCTTTGATTTGACCTACTTTTCAAGGTCACAGAGGTCGAATGTACTGTAAATTGGCCATTTTGGGGAAATTGTAATTGCTTGGACCTACATCAAACCTAACACTACATGACACAATACCATGCTCTTTATCCATCTTTCCTCCACATGAGGTGAGCACAATGGCCCTGGCCATTTCATTCTCTGTGTGACTTGTCATGTCTTAGGACGGCTATTCATCCTCATGAATGTCGCTATTTAATTTGATTTAAGCATCCAGCGAAATGTTGGCTGAATATCAATTGAGTGCAAAGGAGGTGACGATGCTTTGATGTGTGTTTGGCTCACTGGGCTCATAATGTAACGAAGGATTACGGGACGGGGTGCCAGCTTGTTGCAAACATGGTCCCAGGGCTGAAGTTTCCATCTGTAATGATCCTATCCTTGCAAAAGCTGGTATGAACATGAAATAATTTTGGTGGCAGCTGGTTGAGTAAGATGGCATTAAATGAAGTTGTTACATGGTGATATAAGCAAATCCCCCAAACTTATATCATTGTCTGACCTCCTGATGACAAAGTTGAACATTGTGTTAAGTGTTCACATAGCCATTTCGGGGGATTTGCAAAAACTCCCCAGATATCGATCTTATTCTTGACTGGGTGCAGCACCCAATGAAACAGTGGTCGCATTGCCAATATTTCGAACCATAAACCCGGCTTGCTTATTGCTGTTCCATATACCACTAAGGCATAATGATAGCGCGCCAACAATCCTGTGAACTGCTGGCAGCCATTTCTATGGATCAATCTCAGCTCTTAATGGAAGTACCCGTGTTGCGGTAAGATTGCCATTGCGCTCCGATCGACACGCAGTGATCATGGTTGATGAGAGCTGTAGATGTCTGAACCTCATGGCATGTACACTCAAGGCTAAAGAACCCCAATCTTGCAACATTGTCCATGAAGTTGCCATGGTCTTGCGCATATTTAGAAGGATAAAAGTTGTGATTTATAGACGCCCTGTTGGTAACGTTGTGTACTACTGAATCTTGCCCACCATGCTCCTACCTGTAGTATCCCTTTAACGCAAGATGTCTTATCTCTTGTCACTGTTTTGTCTTTTGATGAAATACATAGTACAGTTTATCATGTCTTTACTCCATGCCCAAGGCATACATGATCTGAAAAGGTCACCTTCTCACAGCAACTTTTTAACATGCCCACATGCATGACATACACATGTGATGTGTACATGAACATGTATACAAACCTGAGCCGTATGTAAAATGATGTGTTCTTATCCCGTGATCAATATCTACGAAAACAGTATCTATCTAAATGTGAGCGTTTGACATTTAAGATGCTCAGTTGTCCAACTTTTTTCTTTTCAGAAAATAGGTATGGAAATTATAGATTCTGTATGAGTGCGATGAATCATAACCTATTTAATATTCACCAATAAAATAGTCATCATATTTCCAAAATTTTGTTGTGCTTTTTTTTGTTACGGTGACACACCCTGCAGAATGCATGTGTTCTTGGGTGGTACATGTTCGCACATGATATGGAAGAAACAATACATTTGTCGAACGATTGTTCTGTTGTTGCAAAGGAGTATAAATCAAGATTAACAAACACTAAATGTGATTCGTTTCTCGTCGCACATAGTCACACCAATGCATTCATACATCTGGTGTTCCTAGGGACTGATCTACTGCAGGATGAATGGTGACTGTGTCCTACAGCTACAGCAGTCGGTAGTCGGGAGATAGTAGACAACCCACAACTGCGATCAGTCCTTCTTTATCGTGCTTGACCACCTAACTTTGTCATGGTTTCATTCACCCATGATATAATGTAATGATGCTTCTTCTTGCGGCCCTGTACAGCAATCTAAGCTGAAAGTGATCCATGTCTTACGCCTCATGTAGGATAATTTATCATGACACCACTCTCCTAATGTACTCACAAAAATTTGACACATGCCCAAGCTCATCATGTCTGATGGTTAAACTTAAAAATAGTCTACGGCAGGTTAATTTTTACAGTGGGGAAATGTCGCCAACATTGTCTCCCCTCTCTTTGAGTGGTGATATTACTACCTTAAGGTGGTTTACGGAGAAGAAATGATTCAGTTTGTTGCCATGGCACCGGTGCAGTCTCCCGCTTTACATTGATTAGGCCGTGCATAATGATCAGTGCCATGTAATTATGGCGGCGGTTTAAGCGCTGGCGATGTCAATTTCAATCGCCATCACGACTGCATCCTTCAATCCTAACGTTGGTACGAAGTATGCACCTTTAAAAACCTAACATCTCCCCGTGGATTAGCATCCAGAAGTGAATGAGCGTCATAACGATTTACATAGAGCGCCTGGGTACCAGGGTGTCTTGCAAAGGATGCTGGGAAGGAGGATCTAGCCATCAGAGACGGTTAGAATAGTCTGGTCCTTATTTCGTTGCTAATTGCGGTAGGATTGTTCCTCGACCGCCAAGTTGTACATAGAATGTCTTGGACATCATCACTGTGTGTTAATTGACCATCGAACTTGGGGATTATGTCTTTGGCGGGTTGATATCACCCCGCATACATTACCGCCTTGTTATGAGTGGGAGTAGACGCTGTCTCTAGTATTGATGTGACATTTCGCTGTACATTGATCATCTACGAGGAAATATATTTGGATCAATATATTGGTCATGTAATGTAGGAGCTGTGTGGAGCAATTTGTGCTATGGTCATGGAGTATTCTCCTCGTATGCGCTCTGGAATTCTCTGAGGCAAACAGTTGACATTTTCACGTCTGGATATTTTAGAGAGGTGCACTTTGGTATCGAAAACAGGGATGTTTTTGATGTGATAGCTCCTGCTAGTGAAGGCTATGTAGCACGTAGGACTATAATATTGGACATTTTGGATATGTACTCGCTGACATACGACTGGCGTATAGGCAGCACGGTCGCCATGGATATCTAATAAGGGCTATTCATACAATTCTGAAGATCTGTGATCCGGTGATTCCAGGCCAGCGAAAATCTAACGACCTCTTAACGTTCCTGGATTCCTCTGGGCAGTTTCTACTTTCTGCTAAATGTGAGTTTAACCTTTTCATTTTGAGTTGGACAGGGTTGAATCGTGTGTAATGACTTCACTCCGTTTGATGGCTTGACTGTCAAATCCTGCTGATCGGCAAATTTGGTCCATTTAAAAAATGTACAGTATAAGAAAGCATGATGATAAATCCTCATTGGGATTGCCTCCCACAACCATTTTTCCCACTGCTTCATCTGATTGAAAATAAAATCTCTCTTAATGTAAGGAAGGTAATGCTTTATTTAGTAAATGGATGACACAATCTGAAACTAATCCTAAATGTATAAATATCGTAATCATTCTATCGTCGATCCCAGAAATACCCCATTGGTCCTAAGAATATTCACCAAAAACTGAAAATACCCCGATAAAGCTAGAAATAGCATGCATGTCTGTCCTGCCTCCACTTTACAGAAGAAAATTGTTGGTCATGCCTTGGCTGAAAACGTGATGGAACGCTTTCCTCTCTGAGATAAGCTGTTTGTGTATGATAATCGCCATTCCTAGAAAAGAAACTTAATCATGACATCACACTTTTGGAACCAATTGCTGTATCGGCAAAAGTGAATCCTGTCTTATGAGAAAGGCATCTGTACACGAATGGTCTGATTTTAAAATAGTATATTTTTCTGAACAGTAGTCATCGTTGCTGAATCTTAAACCAATGTGATAATTGGAAATGCTTTTGAATTATTCCGTGATAGTGGTTGTTGTGTGGGTGTTAGATCTATGGATTGAAGAAGTAGGACTGGCCAGTTATATAAGATGTCACATGACGTCACTGGTTCTATCTTCGCATTGTGATGTCACAAATCTTGTTTGTTTTATGGTGTGCTCGGGAGAGTCAGGAAATGATGTGCTTTTAGCAGAGCGATCAGGAAAGTAGGGGATACAGTTATGGAAGAAGTTACATCAAGATGTCAGTCAGTCGATTGATACAATGACTGATGACGTGTTTGCCGAATGTGCTCATTATTACAAATACCGCCCATAATCAAGATGCACTTTCATGAACACAGCTATATTTAAACCATAGATATCATATCAAAAAAGAATTTAAAGAGATTTTTGTAATAGGTCTAGCTGGCATAGAACTTTTACGTCAATGTTGACCTACATGTAATTCGGACGATATTGCGTCAAGTTTTCAACATGTCTTGTTCATGGCTGACATATCTCACGGTGATTATCATCTGAGAGCACCGATAGAGTTGATTTAGCTGAGCATACTTTAAATAGCTTTCCTGTTCTAAAAATAGACTTAGATTGTTCATAGGCCTGTGTCAATGTGGCCTATTCAATATGGATATATGGGCTTTGAGCCAGTGACGTCAATGGGCCAGTGCTAAGTGACCTGTGGTCCTGTATGAGTCGAGGATCTCGTAATTGTCCGGGGCATACCTACATATACGCTGTTGTATACACCAGTTATGTAGTAGGAATCCTCTATCTGCCTGCACAGACCATCTGGCTCTGCAGCTATAAATATTACTAATCCTGTATGTACAGTCATACATGCTTCGATTATTTTCACTTCATGTGAGTAACTTTGGAGTATATAGATCAAGTGCACATCAAGAAGGGAGTGGAAAAGGTTTGTACTTATTGTGCCGGCTTTGGGTTTTAAAAATGCCGAATTTCTTGATGCCCTTGGGTTAAGTCTTCATAGTCATACTTAGACTATGCCTTAAACTGCAGCTTTCAATGCATTGTTGGGGTGTGTGGGCCTGATGATCAGTGAGGGCTTGTACTTGATTACTTCATAAAAGAATGTGGGTGTGCTCCGCATCAGATGTTGTATCTGGTTACGCCTGTGAGAGTGATAGTGCATCTTAGCTACCAAGTTATTAAGTCGTATCATTTCAAGTTTATACCGCACATTTAAATGGAGAATACAGCCATTGCAGTCAGGATGGCCATGGTGCTGCTTAAAAATGTATAAAGTCGGGATTGCATCGTGACCTTTCTGTTTATATAATCAGGACATTGTCCTACATATGTAATTAAACAGGAACCTATTGGCTGCATATTCGTATACTGGTGACATTAGAAGTTCTACTGCAGTACAGTAACTGTCTTCGTTATGGTGTATTGAGTCAGACATTATTGAAATTAGCAATTATGTAACTAGGACAGCAAGAAAATTGATTCAGAATGCCAGTTTGAAGAGGCCTCTTGCATTCATCATTGGTCGGGGTATGATTTCTGCCCTGCCATCGTCTCAGAATCTCATGCCTGGTCCAGACACTCTGATGGAATAATATATAATGTCTGGAGAGCAAGTTGACCCTTTCGTTGTACAATATGGGACCTGCATTGGCACTTGCGCACAATGCAAAGTTCAACCTTTTAGAAACAGCATGCTTTTGGTACAATTAAACTGCATAGGTTCTGTGATATCATATGATTTAATACCTATGACTTATACTAGATTTGAATTTGTGACTGTTATTTGTATTTGTACTTATAGATAACTTATTTGCTGGGTATACAGGAGTGCTTTATTTCATTCATTGCTATTCAAGAGGGCATTTGTCAAGTTTGGCATTTCTTCAAACATACAGTTACAAAAGAACTATCACAAAACCAAACTGCTTGATCCACTTTCATATTTGCAATTTACCCAAATAGGCCTATTTTCGATATTGAGTTATACTAGAAGATGCTCAAAATGCAGGAGTAAGTGTCTGAGTATGTTTCCCTTTACTCTAGATTAAAAAACTAATTCAAGGCTTGGGGGGAGCTGTCGACATTTCTGCTTGATTAAACTATTCAATAACCCATACACCGCTTAATTCCACACACCGATTGGTTTAACTTGGACGCATACATGTAATTAGGCCCTTGGATCAAGTCGTATATACTGAGACCTGCGGTCCATACCTCACCACGACATGTCTTCAGTTTTATGCAGTTATAACCCAACGTATGTGACTACCTGTTAGTTTAGAACTAGAAGTGATGCCCGGTGGTAATGGGAAGATCAGAGACTGAAGTACCAATCACCATTGATGGCATCTCAATCCTAATTGGTAAAAAAGTGTTGCCCTAGACATGGGAATTAAGTCACTTCTTGACAATAGGTCACAGGTTATATGGTTATAATATATTCATGATTATTACTATTTGTTACAGTCGTATTCATACCAGTATTAAAGGTTGTCATGGCATAAAGCTCCAGGGTGAACTGCTCACCTTCTGCAGTTTCAAAGGCGGCTAGTTATAGCTGCCAGTTTGAAATCAATATTAACCCGTTGAGAACTCGAGCATACTTCGAGAAATATGCTCAAAATATCCAATCCGCATCAAAAAATATCAATTGTAACACAAAATAACCATGTTTTCAATTTCTACGGATATCTGTAAAAGTGACGAGCTACAATTTTGACAAATCTGTTGGGCTTTGATTGAAAGTCAGAGAGAAAATCACATTTTTGCGGCAAAATCTGATGATCACCAGTATATTGGGTTTCACAAGGTCAAAGATTGATTGGATGAGATATAGATAACTTGATATAGCCTCATTAGAACCATTTTATCATGACATAACTTATGTAAAAACACTGAAGTGCGCCTGTCGTGACTGGCCCATCCGTTGATTGGTCAACTAATAGATTCATGATGTAATCTAATGTGTGTGGTGGGCTGTGGTCGGCCAATTACAAATATTGTCATACATGGTCGTCAGTGGATGGCTGCACCGTATACATCTGTTATCATACATTTGACATAGGTGTCCAGGACATCAGGCAAGTTCGTGTTTTGAGGTACATGTAAGAACTGCATTTTTTCAATGGATTATTAAAGACCCTTCCCCTCCCCGAGATGTGTCCTTCTTTCTAGTTCTGCTGGAAACAGTGGTCAGTTGTACCAAGATCAGTGTCATCTCTAGCTTTAGTTTTGAACCCTCAGTCCTGTGCCAAATTGTCAGATACTCAATCGATCAAGTAACAACTCAGTGACATTAATGAAGTCTACTATATCGGCGTCAGATCAGAATCATGGAAGGGATGTGTGCGTGTGGGCGTCAGTTAACTGGTCCATCGTTGACGTCATTCCTTCTTCCAGATGACTTGTCAAAGCATTCCCACTTGAATTGTTCCATTGTGAAGGAGATAGGTCAGATATGATGATCATGAGACTTGAGTCAGAGGATTGATCAGGAACTGACCAGGAAGGTAGAGCTCTTAAAGAGGAAGGTAGATCATCCAACCAAGGAAACTCGGCTGACGGATTAGACAAATTTATGGAAAATGTCAGAAAAGTGTCGATCTGAATATAGACTCATTGACTCCTCTTTATCTGTGCAAAACTGCAAGTGCAAATGAAAGTTCCTTGGGCAATTTGGCAATCAAGATGATCAGCCTTTTGGTATGTGACCTATGGCTTGGATGCCAGCTGAGTGGGTGACTCGGGTCATAAAGGCCACTTGATTAGCTACAGACCCCACTGCCATAATCACATACTGCCTGAGTATCACTATTCAAGCAAACATCATCTTGATAATGTGGCGAACGCCACTTCCATACGCGGGCATAAGTAGCCCATCATAGCACAGCAGTTATTGATGGCGTGTTACCATGGATATGGATTTGCCAATGGCGAAAACACGGCAGGCGAAGATTTTCTTGCTGATTGCAACCCTTGAACGAAGTGTTCCTTAGGAACCAAGCCAACTTGATGTGCTTTTGGGTTTCCTTGGTAGCTGACATTACATGCTGTCGTTACTTGGCTATGTTCTAATTACATTTTTCTTCAGTAGTGGATGAGACCAACAGGTAAATCAGCAAGGACACCAAGCCGTGAATCCCTTTACCCGAGTTGCAGTCATTTCCTATAGTAGAGCTTAAACCAACATAGCTTACCTTTAACATTCTTAACATTGCTTCCTTCTTTCTCTCTGCAGGCTACATGTGTGAGCAACCACTGACGGTGTGAAGATGAACCAACACCCAGATGGAAGTCCCAGCCCCCAGTTCACGCTCTCCAACAAGGAGTTGCGTGAACTTATGGAGACCCGCGGTGCGGAAGCGGTCACCAAAATTCAAACAGATTTTGGCGGCACGCATGAATTATGTAAACGGCTATTCAGTTCACCAGCTGAAGGTAAGTGGTGTCCTAATATAAAGATAATGCTGCTTGCATGATAGGAAAAAAAACCCTTGTTGATACTTTGATTACAGTGATAATCTAGCGTGTATGAACCCTCAATTACAACAGCAATAACCCGCAGACTACCAGCATCAGTTTCACTGTTTAAATATCACCCTTTCGGCCTGATACCTTCCTGCTCTCGGGTCCTTTATCAAAACGCTCATTTCACAAATTCCATTTGACCATTCGGTTGTGCTGATCAGTCAGGTTGATTGTATTAGAACATAGTGACCACAGATACTGTCTATTTCCATGATTGCCAATTAACATTCGTCGCAGAGTCCAGGGAGAATAGATTGCAGTGCTATTCATGCACACTTCCCCGATATTGAATTTGGCGGCCATTTTGTTGGCAACCGTGCGAGTTTCATCCATAAAGCTTTTGGTTGAATATTCTTGTAAAAATCAATGTAAAAATCTTTTATGTTGTTATCAATTCAGAGTCGGCACATCCTTAATGACCCCCACTCTGACTACAAATTAGCTGATAAATTACTGTAATTTAATGATATCTTTGATTTAGCCAAATTGACTAAAATATAAATTTCAAACTGATTAACCACTTTATTCATTTTGTTGACCTCAGTATTGTAATTTGGTATCTAAAGCATTCTCGAACCTCGATCTTTCCAGGCATAAGTGAAGACGCAACCGACCAACAAAACCGATTGCTATTCTACGGATCGAACGTTATACCACCCAAACCACCCAAAACGTTCCTGCAGTTAGTCTGGGAAGCATTACAGGATATTACTCTCATCATCCTTATAGTAGCAGCTATCATCTCATTAGGATTATCATTTTATAGACCACCATCAAATTCATGTAAGTATAAGTTTTTAGATATTTTCCCCTTATAACTAACAAATAACTAATGAAATATCAATGATATACCTGTGCTTGTTGCACCATGCTTACAAGCAGCATGTTATTTGCTGGCTATACATACTTTCCCCAAGCATACCATGATGATATCTGTCTCATTTCATTGTGACATTTCCCATGATGGATTTCAAAGCAATAGGATTAGCAGATGTGTCAAGATGTTTCAAGTATCCCAATGACCTTTAAAAGGTTGTTGTCTTTTGGATTAAGTCTGGACGACCCAACTAAACATGGATATTCTGCTTGATATCTTGACTGCACCAACTGGACTATCCAATGGGAACTGCAGCAATGACTGGACTATCCAATGGGTTGGATTATACAATGGACTGGACAATACAATGGATACTGTATTGGAATTCTGTCACAAGTGGATGTTATTCTGTCACGGAGTACATGAAATTGTCATCACTCAAGAGGATAACAGTAAAACTCTGATATAGTAGGACCACTCTCAATTCCCCTGTTCTGGATATTTTCGATGTAACAGGTGATAGTGTAGCATCGCCAATAGTAAGGATTCATGGATGGAGGGAATCTGCAACATGGAAATCCACATTCCTTCCAGTGGATTATGAACCTGAGGTGATGCGGAGCCTTAATACTTCAAGGAAAATTATGATTTTACCCAGTCGGGACATGCAAACTGTATCTCAAGCCAGTTCATGATATGATGATTTAAGTTAAGGTTCTCTACCTTTCAAATTAGTAGAGTTCTTTATAACTTTTGACCTTTCAAATAAGTAGAGTTATTGGAAATTTTTCCATGTATGTCATGTATTCCCCTCCAAAAGTGTGTGAATCTTCCCTGTACCTAATATTCGACATTTTCCCTCTAATTGCGTCAAAATAGCGGAGGCAAGAAAGGCGGATGGTGAGTAGGGCGTCTGCAGGGCCGTCCGATGTATTCCTCAGTGCCTCTGACAGTTGTCAACATTTCCTTAAATTTTGTTTCTTTGAAATGATGTAGGCTTCACAGCGTATCTAGAAAATGTCAAGTAAAGATTACAAAAGATAGATTTGAGCGGTGGTAACTTGTGGTGTTTGAAAAGCGTTGGTAGATGCTCATCTTACTTCGGTTAGTCCAACCCTTCCTCAACGCTGGCGACCGGCCATTATTATCTGAGACTCTTCACCAACTGTCAGAACCACCACCACTCTTCATTCTTCAACCATGTCGAGCAGAATTTCTTTTCGTTCAGTGCGGTTGTCAGATTTGTTGCAATGGTTGTGGACATGTACGTAGATACATGAGGACTTCCATGTTCTCACATTGACGATCCGCAATGAGATGTGGACAAAGCAATACTTAATATTTACCCACCACACACTTCAGACAAATGATAGGCTTCATCATTCTAATCAAATAAGTCTGTTTAAACTGGAGATATAGTCTTGTATCATTAATTTGAAGCATGTTTTCTTGGTGCGCTGTGGATCACCCTTTGACTTTGTCAGTGTCTTCATGATCGTTTAAGCCTAAATGTATAGTATTTTACTGTTCCGTAAACCTAGATACTTTTGTTGGCTGTTAGTTTCTGCTGATGCCTATGAAAAAAATTGTAGCAGTCATCATTCTGTGATGAGAAAAAACCTTTAGGAAAAGAAGTAGTATGAAAGAAACCGTGAAAATATGTGGGTTCACACTGCACTGCACTGTAATAGTAGGCCTACCAAACTGTTATCAAGCTTTTAGTGTACTGAAATCTTCTTTTTTAGCTTAATTGAAGTATTCCCATGTATTTATCATATGATTTATGTACAAGATTATCTTTCATTTATTTGCTAGTGCATCAATTTGTTGTGACACCCCACCCTTGTAAAGAAGTTCTCATTTATATTTCACCAGCTTGCTATTGCTATTCATCAGAAACGAGTGATAACAAATGGGCTGGTTCAAAATTGCTGGTAATCTGTCAGTTGAGAATATTCGCAATATTCTGGTAAAAGTTTACCATCAGACTTGACTTTTGACATGGTACGATGCCAGTGCATGTGCATTGCCAGTGCATGTGCATACATGCAGTGTTGGTCGTCGCCCTATTCCAAAAAATTGACTTCATTCCATGCGTGTGTGGAGTTCTATCATTGGAATACGGAATTGATTTTTTCTGAAGGGCAAGCCTTGAACATGTTGCGAGAAGCTATGCATAATTCATCATTGTTGAGTATGCATTGTCGAGTTTGACTTGACAAGTCTTCCTGAACTGCTGCTGTACTGATTAGCTGTGGGTCCAATTAAAATAATCATCAGTGGCCTATTATGATAATGTTGAGTAAAAATCTATCATGTGCTACTCTGTTTCATGATATCCTTTTGATTTATTTACATTTTCACAGAGTCTGATTTCCCGGTGTGATAGTTTTCAACAAAACTTATGTTATCTGAAGAACTTGGCCATGTCTCATGAAGTAAATGTGCTCCTTGATTTGACCTCCTTCCTCATTTCAGCCTATTTTACTTGCTTTATACTTACTTTTATTTGCTTCCTATCATGCTTTTTGTAGCCAAAGAAGAACAAGGTGCATCACAAGTTTGCTTTTAAAATCGTCTGTCTTTGTTGAATTCCTCCCTTTGCACGTCTGCTGCAGAAAGATACTGTTCAATCAGATTGGCATACAAATGTCTAAAAACCTAAGGCTCATGAGAATCAAAGGAGTAGTGTTTCAATGATGATACCAGTCCAAAAGTAATGAAGTTTACTTTGTTACAGAGGGCCATCAGTATAGGTAAATCATTTGGTGCATCCTTTATTCTGTAGAGTGATGCAGCTACCACTATATAGTGCAACAAGAATGAAGTTATGTTTTCCTCGACTCATGTTAAATGAACCAGACATGGTATTGAATTGAAAAATCTGATGCTGCCAGTATCATGTTCGGTATCTTTCTGTCTCAGATAATCTAATCAATCCCCTGCTCTTCACTGAATAACATTTGATAATCCTATACTTTCTATGTTGTTGTGTGTTCAACTCTTGTCTATCATTTCTACAGAAGTTTCCCAAGGATTGAATTCTGATTGTTTGAACTCGACTATGGGAACTGTCTTAACTTTCACCTGTCCCAATCTCCCACAGCAACTTTCAGGTCAAGTTAACCCACTCTCTCCATCTCTTATGTCACCACCTTGTGGCAACATTGGTCTTTCACACAAAAACCGATTTTGCACCAAAAATCACTTGTCTGGGATGATATATAGATAATGGGTATGTAGCGCTCGCAACAACCGATATTTGAGGGTGAGACCTGCAGATGTGCTCACATGCAATGGAAATATCTCCTTTGAGGTGGTAATCTCTGATGCATGCTACAAGAATTGGTGATTGCTGCAACCTGTGATATGTCAAAGCATTCCCCCACTGGTTGGTACAGCGCCCTTCTTAGTAAAAAAGCCAGGCATATGATTTATATCACTCTATCATAACATAAGGAATGGCAGTACATTTTCTATGTCAGTGTGACATATTTGTTGCATCGTGCTCAGTATCGGTGCATATACGATCAGATGCCCACATATGCCTGGATGTCAGTGACTCGGTAACAGGTGTGTTGAACTTGTAATACATATTTCTCCATAATTATCAAATAACATACAACATCATATATAAATAAATTATGGAATAATCAATACCTGTGTGTTCTCGGCAGATTGCATTTAGTGCCTTCTATTTAGATCTATCTCTGTCTTTAGTTTACAAACCATTAATTGTTAGGCTTTGCCCAAAACTCTCAGGTCATTACGACCTGATCCAGGTCATCTTCGTCATTACATTTCAATACAGGGTGAAAAGGGCCTTCGCTGGGGATTGGATGCTGGCTTGGCATTGATTCCAATCCAAAAATTTACGATTGCTGCTGCTGCTGCTGCTGCTGCTGCTGCTGATGATGATGATGATGATGAATACCTGTGTATTCAGGAATACTGCTTTGCACAGTCTGCCTTGAGTAACAATTCTTCACAATTTGCATATAGGGTTCTTCCCTCGTGCCCCAGCATTTCAAATAGTTCGTAGAACAGACCTTGACCTATTTGTGTTTCCTTGTTGCAGTGGGTGCTGACGATACTGAATCTGAGGCCGGCTGGATAGAGGGTGTTGCCATCTTGGTCGCTGTCGCTGTGGTTGTCTTAGTCACAGCTTTCAATGATTGGAGGAAAGAGAAGCAGTTCCGTGGTCTGCAGAGCAAAATCGAGGGCGAGCACAAAATTGCTGTCATCAGAGGAGGAAATGTGCTCCAGTTGCCAGTATCGGACATTCTGGTTGGGGACATCTGCCAAATCAAATATGGTAAGTTTGTGGTGCAGTTGCTTGTTTCAAACATTCTGGTTGGGGTAATTTGCCAAATCAGATATATATGGTAAAGTTGGGTTCGACAGATTTTAAGAGCGGACAAATGATATGAAAAAAAAATTCCTCTTGGAATCAAACAATTTCATGGAGACAATGTGCTAAGTTTGGCCACTGAAGCTGTTGTGTGACATGGTTATTCTTTCATTCGAATTCTCAACTTCTGTTTACATTTTCCAGGTGATCTTCTCCCAGCAGACGGCATCGTCATTCAGAGCAATGACTTGAAGATCGACGAGAGTTCGCTGACTGGTGAATCTGACCATGTCAAGAAGGGAGAAAACATGGATCCCATTCTCCTGTCAGGTAATCAGGGGTGCACTTATTCAACCCAGGCTTGAGTAGACGACAACGATCGCCCCCCTCTTTCTTTACTTGAGCAGATGACATACATGAACATATGAACATTGCCAACTTCTTTACTTGAGCAGACACCATCAATTGCTCACTTTAAATCTTTACTTGAACAGACGAAATCTATGCCCACTTTACTTGTGCAGATGACATCCATTGCCCACTGCTTTACTTGAGCACAATTATACCTCTCTCTTCCAGGCACGCATGTGATGGAAGGAAGTGCCAAGATGTTGGTGACTGCAGTCGGCCTCAACTCGCAGACTGGTATCATCTTTGCGTTGCTCGGAGCATCCCACGGAGACGAGGAGAAGGATGACAAGAAGAAGAAGAAAAAGAAAACTGACGAAGGTGGAGGTGAGATTCTTGGCTTCTGCTTTCATTGTGATTTCTTTGGTCAGGTTATCTCTCCAACAGTGGGGCTCAAATCAGCTTCCTTGTGACATTGATATATACACTTTGATCAGGCTACCCTGGTTTTCTGAATCTATTCTACAATATGAATGGCTTCAGCCATTGTTAGTATCTTTTTGGCTCTACATCTCACATGCTTTTGAATTACAGCATAAGTGTACCATTGGTAGAGAGATGCCTGGCCCTTAGTCAGCACTTATTTTACATTCCCCAACTCATGCCGAGTTGTTGAGGAATATGCATGGCAAACCATTGATTTCTTGACAGTTTATCTTTTGCTGTGATTATTCGATGTAACAGCTTATGTCTTTATGCAATGGACGCAATTCTGGATGTGACCTAAGCTATTCCTCGAAGCTGACATACGTCAGTGATCCTCCCGGTATTCCATACCTTCTCCAATAAAAGACTAATTCCTACTTTCCATCCATTTCCCTTGTGACCTTTATCTTTTATCAAGTGATGAATACTGTACCGGTACATCTACTTCCCTGTTGTATTCCGTCCCAATGTATTCTATCAAGTTGACTATCCTGCAGTACTGGATGTGACCTTCTCCAATAAAAGACTCTCTCCTACTTTCCATCTATTTCCCTTGCGACTTATATCTTCTATCAAGTGACAAGCTCGATACGTCTACCTCCCTGTTGTATTCCCTATGTATTCTATCAAGTTGGCTATCCTGAAATTCGGATGTACAATATCATTTCTTTCATTTCCTCTGTTAATTTTGTCCCCAAATTGAATCCTAAAGGAGACATTGACATATACTTGGGACAATATCCATTGGTTAGTAGGTCGCCACAAGTATTCTAGGAGAGCTTACTCTGGTTTTTCTCGTGAACTTGACGTTGGCGAGAACGGAAGGTTGTATTGCTCTTTATGATTCTTCAAGCAAAATACATTCATTACAAAAAAAGATATCTCCTTTTTGGACTCGCTCCTCATTTTGTGCATGAGATATTGAAATATTTCCCCCTCAACTACCCAACAATGCATGCAGAGCAATATGTCACGTTGACTTTAGTTGTCGGTAATTTTCCGTGTCACTGGCAACCAATTCGTATGAATAAATGAGATTAAATTGACAATATAATAACCAGTAAATCACACACATGCTTGGTAAGTTAAACATTCAATAGAGCAGCTTTCGATCAGCCTGCCCTGGTTTTCTGAATGATATCTGCGCTATGAATGGCTCGGGCCATTTATTTACAAAGTGGAGGTTTTCAGGCCTTTGTAAGTTGACAGTAGGCCTGTGACTGTTGTTTATCCTTCTTATTCTCAGTGTGAGTTGGCATTATTGCTCATTATTGGAGTTGGCATTATCGAAGGTCAATCCAGGGAACTGCTCAATTGCCAGTTAAACCTTCGAAATGCGAGGCTGGGGAAAGTGTCAAGACATTGAGTGATATGAATAAAGACTAGCAAATGCTTTTACTTCAATTTTGTACAGAAAGGCCCAGTGTAAATGTACATGGAGTTTTAGATAAAAGCATTTGCTTGTCTTTATTCATATCACCCATTATCTCGAGCTCAGACTTTTGGGGCATTTGAAGTAATTGAGAAAGACTTCGCAGGAGTATGCCACCTGATATTAGTTGAGAGGACCAGCAAAACTCCTGCCGCTGATACGTAGCTCCGACTGTCACTTGGGGGTGGAATTGTGTAAAAGGGACATTGTGACATCGATTTTGTCTGAGCTCTGACGTCATTTTTGCTGTACTTTTTGGCACATACCCTAAAAACTAATGCAGCTCTTTGCTTGGCCTGAAAAACACCTGATTGAGCATGAGAGCTGATGACACAGCATGCCTCACATTACAGTGCGAACCCTTACATCATGGATGTCAAGCATTAATCATGCAATAACCCCATCAATTGGTGAAAAACAAGCAGATTGGTGTTATTGGTTTTATTACCAGACTCTGATTGACGTCAACCGTTCACTGATTGTACTGCCGAACAAACAATGTAGACACTGATTGGGTCATCGCGCTGTTACATGCAGTACTAGGTTGAGTTGGAAAGTCTGGTTAACCCATGTACAACATCCAAAATTATCTCGGACCATATGTCTCTTTGATATAAACCTAGTTAGGACTAAGTTTCAAGTTCATAGCAAGCATTTGCTTACTCTGGCTTTCTTTGGCTGGTGACAAGTTTCTGTGGGGTGTGTCCCCCCAGATATTGTTATGATTGATGGTGTTCCAAAATGGCAATCATTCATGATGATTTTGGTCTTCTTTATGCAGGATATCCCATGGACAGTTGACTGGAGTGATAAATGACTTTTGGAATATCTGTCCTGTTTCAAGATGAACGCAGCCTTTAGTAATCTTTTCATGCGCTCAGTGGTTCTTATCTTTTTATGAACTCAGCAGTTCTTATGACTCTGTGTCAGTGTTTAGCGGAGCGTGCCTTGTCCGTGATCAAATGTGTTGCTGCATCCTTTGGGGTTTGAGGAGAAATAACACAATCTCCTTCAATCTCCGGCAATGACAAACACTTCATCCATGTCTTGAGATGAAAAAATATCCTCCACAGGAGTGTTGGACTTGTCGTCACCATGATATTGCTTTTCAAATTGTTCACCTTTGACCTGTCTCAGTTTTGTATCTTCAACACTGGAAGAACAACTAATCGAAAAAATCGTTTCCGTGGTTACTCAGTGCCAGGTATTGGTAAAGTGGCTTCACTAGCCTGATGGACTATTGAAAAGTGACACATTCGACCTCTCTCAGATGACAACTAACTAATGCCATAGACTAGAGTACTTAGTTGGCCTTTCAGTCCCCTTGGACATAGCTGGGTACAATCACTTAAACAGTACCCTTTCAACACTAACGACCTCTCCTTTACCCTTTAATTCTGAACCTAACACTATTGCTAGCCTGGCTGTAGCTCATGCTCCTCTGCTAAGAGGCAGGTCTCATAGAAATAATGTCTAACACTTGTGTCCAGCAGCATTGAGTATGCATCATAATTAAGCTAATTACAATTTCATTATTAGCATGTTCATTTAATTATTTTATGCATTTAATGATACAGAACTGGCAAACCAGTCCCATCTTCACGGGCCACGTGACTTCTGCGCTGAAAGCAGATTGTGAATTGCTGCAGAAATGGTTCCGAATTCCCAAAGTCTGGTTTTCAGTTCTGTGCATGGTAATATTATGCACTCATCATTTTAGAGATGCTTGTATTTATCGCTTTTGTACTAACTGCTTGTTATTATTATTTCTTTCATTGCTTGCCTCACCCAGGACAAAGCGTACCATGTAAGTAGTACACACATTTAGTCAACATAGTTACACCTAATATTTTTTTGATATTATTGTCATCTTATGCTCAGTGGACTTGATATGTTGACCTTTAGCCCATTATGGCAGAGACATCTCATGCATTTATTTGGAGATGCGCCTTGATTTTTTCCCCGACATGTTTGGTTTCGGGATGTCTGTTGGAAGTTTTCTGGGATCAAAGTAATTGGTACACTTTGGGACAAAAATTTTATCTGAATGTGCAGTGGTTAGTGAGTTTGACTAGTCCGAACACTGATGGGTCAATTATATCAAGTTCAGTCGAGCCAATTAAGTATTTACTTGTTAATAGGTGATGATATGCTATGTAATGTGCTTTTTGATTTCTGGTAGCCTGCGACAATCAGGAAATGACCCATTTTGGTGAAGGAATAGATAGTGCATCGCCTATTGGTCTAATGCTGGACTACATAACCCTTGGCTTATTTCCCTTAGTTCTTCTGTTCTTTGATCTTACATTCGAAAACATTAAAACATGACACATGAACAATACAGACCCAAAACATTTTTGTTTTCTTATTAATTTTTTAAAATGGCATCAAATTAAGTTTGAATTCTACTTCGTTTGCTTCCTTAGCTTGCTGAAATCATACTACGTCCCTTAATTTAGGTTTTGGTATCTTGAGTTTATTTTGGGGCTCTTAAATAAATGGGTCATCAACTGCAGTGTACATGTATTTATTATATGATTGTGACTGTCTGTGCTGTTGTCTAAATCGTTGAAAAGGTAAAAATTTGTCAAATTTTATGTGGTCAGATTAGTCTCAATTTAAGCTAAAATATCAGATAGATTCTTGCAGTTGAAATGAATGTTGAAGACAGTGAGAAACATTGAACTTGGTATAAATGACGAGGCTTGAATAAAATGGGAAATAACTGTGTTCATCCAATGAAATAAAAGTTTATTTTCTCATTGTAGAAAGAGTTAGATCCTTTTCAAACTATCTCCACCCTCCCTGCTTCTTTAGTTCTTTGACGCTCAACCTGGATGTGGCGACAACGTGCACGCAACAGCTGCCTGAAACAGCCTGTTAAGGATCATTTTGAAGACAACTATAAAGATGTCAAGAAATCGCTGTGCCTTTATCATTTTTACGGCAAAAGTTTAATTGTTTTGAAGTCAAAAGAAATATGCTGCCTTTCATCGTTTGGAGGCAACTTGCAACAGTCATGACAATCGAGACACACTGTATATTGAAGTATAAAGAAATTGAATCACACTGAATCTATCAGAATCATGTCATTATTCCAAGTCTGTTGCCATGGAAGCCCTTTCAGACTTGTTGCTATGGAACCCGATATTCTCTAATTCACTGTTTGAACTTTCAAACCTTTAATTTTTTGCATGAAGAAAATGTCACCTTGAATAATTGTAGATTTATTTGATTTAAGGTTCCAAAGCGTATTTGTTTATTGAGTTTTCCCCAAGCATGACTCATGCAGAAATCTCCAATAACATGGAAATATGAATATCCCTGAATTTGTTATTCAGTTTGTTATTGAGTTATGGTAAAGTTGATTAAGTTTTCCTTATGAATATTTGATAAATCTGAACAAGGTTGCTGTTGATTTTCAGGTGCTCATTGCCCTTATTTACATTTGCTAGTTGCTTCATTTTGCAACGTGTTCAGGCGTAGATAGAGCCCAGAACCCCTGACAACATTTTGATGTTATGTGAAGCATTTTAGAAACCCGATTTTGGCCAAATTTATTGCGAGACAGTGAGGGTGTTGGGTCGTACAATTTGCATAGTTGAAACCTGCCAGGTCACATTATTTGATTTTATTCACAATTTCATTTTGATGCTTTTCCAGTCATATAAAGTTCTGCAAGAATAACATAATGAAATATTGAGAGGATGATTTTTAAAAGCATATCAAAGCTGTCTCGAACATATTTTTTTACTATCATATTGCACACAGTATCTTTTATTCTAAATTACTCAAACTTCTTTTCAATCAATCTGACAAGCTCAATTTATTAAAGATCACATGAAAAACAAAGTCCTGGAAGTGTAAGGATGGTGTTTGAGCCACCGTTCAAGGATCAGACCATGGGAGTATTGGTGCATGTTCAGTTGATGATAAAAGCATCATCTGGTCTGACCCACCTCCCCACCTTATGACCTTGACCTATCAACTATGAAGATTACATTTATCCTATTCCACTTACTTCACATGAGATCATATTTACCATCACCAATGTCGTTCACACCAAAATGTGTCCTTGAACTGTCATCATTACCTTTGACCAATAAACTATGAAGATTACATCCCATTCCACACACGCATATGATCATAGTCACCTTCACCAATGACCTTGACCCAAAAAATTGACTTGAACTGTCCGACTGGACGATATTTGACCTTAAAACCTGACCCCAACATTCATACTGATGCAACTGATGAAGAAATTCCATAAGAATGATCTTAGCGTAATATGGATTTTTAATATTGTGGCCAAAACCTTTCAGTTATTTTTTTGTCTGTTCATATATTGTGTTTGAAACAGTCCAAGCTTTGTTGTGGTTTTGTCTAGTCCCGGTACACACTGTGGTTGTCAAAGTCTGTTGATTTCAGGAAAGAACTCAAATCTTGTCCCCAGGTAGGCAAGCGACATGTCTTGAATGCACTGTATGTCCAGTGGTCGAATGATGCCCAAGGTTTTAGAGTTCTTTTCTAAGTGATTGGACTTTCAGCTTAAGTTTTAAACTGGAAAAGTTTCATCAACAAAAAGGGTCATTTTCTCCAATTGTTACAGAATACTAGAAATCACCAGAAAGCACAAACAAGACACTAAGTGCAGATTATTTTGGAGAAACCTTGTTGCATGTGTATACTTGTCACTAGTATCAGTCTAGTCTAGAATTCAAATGAACAATATTGTGATTTTTAGCTCGTGAAGTCCTTGAGTCTTATGTCCGATTCTTGATTAATTTAAATGAGATTGAAAGGAGAATTTAGATTTCGTTGCAATACCAATTTATTTTGCCTTACTAATTGCATTTGGTATTAAGCATGAGACCCACGAATGAATTAAGCAGTTATGTTATAATCCTTTTCATTCTGCATGAATTTTTGAACTTGTACAAGTAACATACAGATTGACAGAAAAGTAGAGAAAAAATTAGTTGTCATATTATTCTCGTAACAATTTTGATATCACACCCTTCACCCCTAAATCTTTAGCATGGACTTCTCCATTCGAATTATTGGTTCAGTCCATGTAAGGTTTGTAGGGGCGCAGAAGTGGATAACTGATAAATGTTGTCGCTGCTTTGTGCACAGAAAATGTATCTGAGTTTAGCTCGATCCATTTAGTCATTTCTCTTTTTTCTTTTATTAGTACTTTCTAGCGAAGTTGACACAAAACCTGGTGGGTGTCTTGGAAAGGGATGTTATTAATACACTATTAGTAATCTTTTAGTTTCTTGTAACCTGTGCATGTTGCACTCTCCGCACTTTTAACACTCTGTTCATGCCAGCCTCACTCTCATTGCACATGACCTTGAGACTTGACCTTTGGTAGACGCTAACCTTGTTTGTGGCACATCATTGTTAATGAGGCATCCGTCACACATCTCGTGACCATGTTTTGTCAGTCAAAACACAACGAAAATTGCTTGAGTTGAAAATTGCAGAATTTTTGTTGTGTCTGTTTGTGGCTTTTTTGCATCGATTCACGTGGTAGGAAACTCCTGCATGAATAATTTGTGTTTTTGAAGAAAAAAAAGTTGACCAAGTGATGAGTTTTGCAATATCTTCAAGGCTGTCGAGGTGAGGTTGGTACTTCGGTAGATTGGCTGTGCACCCCTCTATTGCATGGAGACTTACATTGCATGATTAATGCAACTAACCCTGGTGGAGGTGTTGAATTGAAAAATGCTCTGTTGATATTAACCACTGTATTTTTTTACTGAATTAACTTACTTAAGAAGCATTAGACTATGAAAATGCTTGCTGTCATCTTCATCAGCTACATAGTCTAGTCAGCACTGTCTTCTGTATGGCGACAGTGTTCCATGCTAATTGTTAACACATCTCTCTAGGCCTAGTATTATAAATTTTGTCCCTGAAAGCTTTAGGATAAATCATAGCTACATGTAATACGATGCTTGCAAAATTTCTTGTTGAGTACCTCTCCAAACTGCCTTATCAAATTCTCTTCTTACCCCTTGTTTGAAGTCATCAAAGTCCTGTTGAGACAATTATCAGTATCAGTTCACCATCTCCAGAACTATCTGGTATGTCCATCTTCGTCGTTGTGGAGTGAGCTAATACATTTTTCTCAATCTTCCACTTCGTTGTCACAGATGACATACTCTGTGTCAGTTTTTTCAGGCAGAATGCCTCTGCCCCAGTTTAGATACTGCAAGTGCAAGAAATGCAGCCATGTTAACGATTGAACAGTCCAAATGCGCAAAGATCCATTAGGCTTATGAAATCTGTCGGTCCGAGACCAAGTTGTCCACACAAATTTCAAATCATTTCTTTCTCCCGGTCTCCTGATTTGGATCGAGTTTAACTAGCCAAGGTCCTGAAGATCATATTATTCAAACCTCATCCCCATTGAGGATCACGTGTGTTTTGCCAAATAGAATTTCCCCTTTTAATAGTCACTTGTGTGTTAGGATGAATTGATTATTTTCTTTCTCTGAACACATTTTGTCCAATTTTCGCTCTTCTTTTTCGACTCGACAGAGTCGATATTTTTTGAGTTGAGTGCTGGTAGTTTTGTAATAAGTTGCTGTGTGAGTGTTTGCCATATTACTAGATGTGCCTCGTCGTAACAGTGTTGATCACTGGAAGAATGGAGGTGATTGTGTTGTTGCCCCTACCGGATCCTGGGCATGAGGTTAATGTCAAGGTCAGATATGGTCTCAAAGTCATGTGATGAACATTTGGGGAGGCTGGCCTATACTAGGTTTAAATAACAGACTGACTTTAGACTTCCATCTTACATGTAGAGTGTTTGACTGAGTGATTTGTCTGTAAAGTCAGGAATTGAAAGTAACTCTTGGTAATATGTACAAATAAATTGGCCAGATCAAACATTTTTGAGAACTTCCTGAATCTGGTGTGAAATAGTAGAAAACTTTCAGCCTTAGATAGTTACCAGACTCTAAAGTCTGTAGATTTCTAACCTTATAAAAAACCTGAATAGTATCCATTAGAGATCGATGAGGGAAAGTGTCACAAATGTGCAGTTATAGAGTTTCTGTACAGAGGGCGCTACTTGTGTATGGTACATCAAAAAGTGTACATGGCCATGTGGAGAATGGTTGTGTACATTTTCTGATGCAAACCTGTACAGCCGACATTACCAAACTCTAGTAAATGGACGACTGACACTAACTCATGCTCCTCCTCGGGCATCCTACACTGTGTCATTCTCGCGGTCTGCTGGAGCTAGCATCCCTAAATGTCGCTTGCTGTTATATTAGCTGGCAATGATTGTGAATGCTTGGAGAACACATGACTTTAATAATAGTGACCGCTTTTTAGGGAAAATTTGATGTACCTGGTGTTCCCTTTGCGTGCTGTGAAAAGCATCCTGAGCGTGATTAATGTTCAGAACGCTCATATCTGCCATGCCAGGTGTTGTGCATGAGTAAAGGGTTACTTCCGACCAGTACAGGAATAGATTCATTTGGATTGAGACTGTGATACTGAACTGGACTGGTGTTGCATGCCTATTGCGCCATGCAAACGAGGAATTTGAGTTGTTCAATGGAGCCATTACTGCATGACGAGTGATTGCAATACCAATCAACGGCCGCATTTCGACCGCAATTGTCATGTGTCATGGCTCCATCGCAGGTCATGGCAACCAAAATTGTTTGTTTGCGCAGCGCTTATGAGACCTAGTTCTAAACTTTTAAACCTAGTGCTAGACCTTGTAGCCTTATACTAACCAATTGAGTGATGGTTTTGGTTCCTGCACGTTTTTACTTGCGCTGGTTGCACAAAATAATCATTGCATTATTCTTTTCTATAACACTCGGAACAATGCTTGTAATCAACTCAAGGTTGTTTTAAAATTAATGTCACAAGACATTTTCACTGGGAAAGGAACACTTGTTGTCATCATACGGAACTGTGTGTTATTTGTGGAAAAAATTCTCCCAAGTCCTTCACTTCATTGATAAGAACATGATTGTTCATTAGAGTACCTTAAAAGCACATGGCAATTTCATATATCTGAATAAGATTTTCGTATGATGCCAACAGAATGTTGTTGCATGGACCATTGTCGGCTCACGTCATCATTGGGCTTTTAGTGTAACGTAAGATTCCACTAGGACGTACCTTTGGGCTTCCAAAGTAGATTACATCTCTTGCTCACTCATTAGGGCTTTTGGTGTATCCGAGAACTTCACTGGAAATTTAAAAAATCTGCTCACCACATGATGGCTTTCATTGTTTATATACTGTATCGAAGCTTTTAAGCGGGTTGTTTTGTAACATACCAAATAGAGAATAAGCTGCTTGAAGAACCTAATTGAAGGCTGCTGTTTGAGTAACCTCTCTTGCAGATAGTTGTTGGTTGGCTTTGCAGCCAAAATAACCGCCAAATTAGCTGGAATAATAATCATTGTAGATTTTGTAAACATGTTGATTTGCACTGAAATGATGCTAACCCTTAGGCCATTTCAACATTTGTAAACATTTAACTCGGGTTTCCTTCTAAGATTGATAATCTTTGATCTTTTCAGCCAGTTGCGTCCCAGGATAACCCATGATTTTGATACATCTGTAAAATGTTTCTTTTCATTTCCACCAGATTCTGATGCTGGGAGTTACCGTCAGACGGGCAACTCTCACACCCCCGAAGTGAAGGCCAACACTAATGCATCCACTGATGAGATTGATGTGAAGGTGGTCGATAACAAGAAAGAGGGTGCGGAAGAGGAGGGAGAAGAGAATGCAGAGGGCGAGAAACCCAAGAAGGCGAGCGGCTTGGCCCGCAAAGAGAAATCTGTACTCCAGGCAAAACTTACAAAGCTGGCTATCCAAATTGGATATGCAGGTAAAGGCAGTGGGCGCTAAAAGAAAAACTAAAATCCAAGATTAGAGTTAGGATTTCTAAGCTGGCTGCTGATTATTAAAGGAAGATCAGTGGCCCAGTGCTAAGAGCCCCAAGCTTGAAATCAGGAGCAAGTGGGTTTGATTTCAGAAGGCCCACAATTGTGTAATCGCTGTCTTTGAACAAGACACTTCACCCTACTTCTCCCAACCCCAGGGACGTAGCTCCTAAATGGGGACATGGAAGCAAATGGGTAAAACTGTTGGAGACAAATTAGTGACATTTTGCTCCCGTCTTCAGGCCTGCTGTCACCCAGGAGTATCAGTGGATCCCAGTTTTGACTGTAGAGTTTACTTGCGATAGACAGCATCCAATTCAGGTGCTACAGTCTGGGACAGGCTCCTGCATAATGAACTTCATCACGCTACAGCCGGACGTTATATTTGTGCTATTTTCTCTTTTTCAGGCACTGGAGTGGCTGTATTAACTGTGGTGATCCTGATCTTACGTTTCTCTATCACAACGTTTGTTGTGGACAAAATGCCTTGGGATGCATATTATATTCAGCACTTTGTGAAATTCTTCATTATTGGTGTGACTGTGTTAGTAGTAGCTGTGCCTGAAGGTCTTCCACTTGCTGTTACGTTAGCCTTGGCTTATTCTGTCAGGGTGAGTATTCAAATGAATCTCCTCATTTTAAAGTAAACCCTTGACTCAATCCAAGGTTATCCTCGGGCTCTTGGTTGTTGAGCTTTAGCATATGGAGCCTTCTAAAAGCTGCCAACCAATGTCAGTTGTCTAGATAATTGTCTGCATGTTCAGTCATCTGAATTTTCTCTTTCAGAAAATGATGCATGACAATAATCTGGTACGACATCTTGATGCTTGTGAAACGATGGGAAATGCCACAGCGATCTGTTCAGACAAGACTGGAACGTTGACCACAAACAGAATGACTGTGGTACAGAGCTATATTGGAGGTAAAGTTTGATTTAACTTGCTTCTTCGTGTAGCTATTTTAATTGGTCTTTTATGGACATAGTTGCAACCAGAATCCAAGGATCCTATATAGTGAGAGGTTTGCTTTGCAAAGGATACATGTAAGTCAGTGCTCATCACAATCTACCCTCCCTTGGGTAATGCTGTGCTGTTGTGAGAATGTTAGTTTGTTTTGAAGGTATGATCATATCATAATCTACTGGCTTTCAGGGACGCACCATAAAACGACACCGGCATTCTCCAGTATTCCTGCGGACATCCAACAACTGCTTATTAGATCCATAGCAATAAATAGTGGATACACATCAAGAGTAGTGGTAAGTTTTAAGAGATCAAAACCTCTTCCATCAGGGTCAGTGCTATCAGCTATATCGTCACAGTGGGAGAGTTGTCACCAGTAGAGTGACTTCTCATTTACCAACCAACTGGCTGCATCGAAACGAGCTGCGGGCCTCGAACTTGTGTTAGTGAGGTGGCTGCCTTAACCAGTCCGTCATCAGAATTGGTTGATCACTTATCGGACAGTCAGTGATAATGTTAACGTCGATGAGTCAACTTTGTGTTGAATTACAACTTGGTATGGTGATTCAAATTGCTTTTGATTCTTTCATTCCAGAAACAAGATGCCGGTGAGCCCAAACAACTTGGCAACAAGACAGAATGCGCCTTGATCGGGTTTGTCATGGACCTCGGCCAGAATATCGATGCCATTCGCGAGGAAATCCCAGAGGAAAAACTATACAAAGTCTACACATTCAACTCAGTTAGGAAATCCATGAGCACAGTGATACAATTAGAGGGTGGCAACTTTAGATTATTTACCAAAGGAGCTTCGGAAATAGTCCTCAAAAAGTAAGTGTGTGTTGTAATCTAGCCGAGATTAAATATGACTTGTCCTGTCAGCTGGGTTCCAGGTGCTCCAGCTTTTCTCTCAAGAGGGATATCAAAAGAACTCCCCAATGACATGTTAAGCAAAGAATTGCCTATTATGGGATGCAAAGCTACTTACATATATTTTGAGAAAGAAATCAGAAAAGATTAATTTGAATGTTCGGTTTGCAGGTGCAAGTTTATCTTGGGCAGTGATGGCAAACCGCACCCTTTCACTGCTGAAGATTCAGATGAGATAGTATGCAATGTGATTGAACCAATGGCCTGTGATGGACTCCGTACCATCTGTGTCGCCTACAAGGACTTTGTCAAAGGTAGGTCTGAAACCGAATCTGGCAATCAACCAGGCATTGAATTGTGTCCTGGTGTTTATTACCTGATGATATACAAGAATGTTAAATGCTAAATTAAGATAAAGTTTTGAAGAAGATTTCATCAGTCTGTGGAAGGACACGTCATGAATATTCATGTTATCAGCGTTACCTGTTTTCTTCCTTGAAGTGTCCATAATCTTCATTGCTTTTATGTTGCAGGTCCAGCACAAATAAATGATGCTCATTTTGATGCAGAGCCTGACTGGGAGAATGAGGCTGACATCGTGACTGGTTTGACAGCCTTGTGTATTACAGGCATAGAAGATCCTGTGCGACCAGAAGTAAGTCTGATATTTTTCAAAATGTTTTGAATATATACTCTGATATGAACAGCAGTAGAGTTTATCTTCCAACTATACTCTTTAACCCAGTCTTTCTTGAAACGTCCAGTTATCCATTTATTTTGCTAAAACACGTGTGCGTTATTTTCAGGTCCCTAATGCAATCAAGAAGTGCCAGACCTCCGGTATCACCGTACGTATGGTCACTGGTGACAACATCAACACCGCCCGATCAATCGCCACCAAGTGTGGTATCCTCAATCCAGGGGATGACTTCTTAGTCTTAGATGGAAAGGAATTCAATAGGAGAATACGAGATGAAACGGAAGAAGTAAGTTGTTAGATAAACATGATTGTGTAATGAAAATTTGGAAGAAAGTTCGCTCAATTTAGAATAGTGAAATTTTCCTCTCGGTGAAGAAGCCAAAGGTATAAACACCGCTGCCATATCAGCTGTTTTATGTGGTAGATTACACAACCATCAAAAGAAATTGAGGACGATTTCCTTATCACGAAATGACTGTCAACTTCATCCCTTTAAGCATCCAATAGAGGCCATGCATTCTAACTCAACATGCTCTATACTGATAATGTCATCCTCGTACCCATTTCAGATTCAACAAGAACTCTTAGATAATATATGGCCTCGACTGCGAGTGTTAGCTAGGTCGTCACCGCAAGACAAGTATAATTTAGTGAAAGGCATTATTGACAGTAAAGTGAATGCAAACCGAGAAGTCGTAGCAGTAACGGGTGATGGTACCAATGATGGACCCGCATTGAAAAAAGCTGATGTAGGATTTGCCATGGTAGGTAGTGCCTTGGTAACACGTCATTTCTCCTCACTGGACTATATTCCTCTGTAATCTAGCTATTCACAACTTGATTAGAGAATTATTAAGAAGAAACACAGTTGGATGAGACTTAAAGCCTTGATTATTTGTACCTGAGTGTCTTTGCCGGGCAAGTAAAATATGGACCCCATGGGTTTAAACCTGTTGCAAACTAAACTTTCCCGAAGAGGAATATGATGCCTAAATGATGATGATGATACGTCACTAACTGTTTTCCTTCATATTTCAGGGCATTGCTGGTACAGATGTAGCAAAGGAGGCATCTGATATCATTCTCACTGATGATAACTTCACTAGTATAGTCAAAGCTGTCATGTGGGGCCGCAACGTCTACGACAGCATTGCAAAATTCTTACAGTTCCAGCTTACTGTAAATATTGTAGCAGTGATAGTTGCCTTCCTTGGGGCCTGTGTCATCACAGTAAGTACTGTTAAGAGAATCCTTGTACTTCTAACTACAGCAAGACATTCAGTAATAAATGCCCCAAGTGAGAAATATTTGAAGCTTGTCATGTCAAGGGCACCTCTTTGGGTGAAGGCAGTCTCATTACACCAAGAACGCCAATTGGTGCCCTTCAATAAACAGAATCCTGGATACCGTAGAGGTAGTTTATAATGATGTCTACTGGGCCCTGGGCTGTTGTGTTGCTCCACTGCTGGGTGTTTCTGCCCTTCTAGGCCTCTAGACGTCGTGGTTTACATGGTTCTTGACTTGATGGGAAGTAACTTTCACATAGAATTGCTAATGCCTTTTCTCCTATTTGTTTCCAGGACAGCCCACTGAAAGCAATCCAAATGTTGTGGGTGAACTTAATTATGGACACGTTAGCATCTCTAGCACTTGCAACGGAACTTCCCTCGGAGGAATTATTAGAGAGGAAACCATACGGAAGGACGAAACCACTAATATCTAGAACTATGATGAAAAATATTCTTGGTCATACTATTTATCAGATGATAGTTATTTTTGTTCTTCTTTTTTTAGGTAAGTTTAAACTTGTTGCAAATGCGCCAAGTTTTAAGGGAAATGAAGGATGAAGTCAATTTTAACATTTGATGAGCCGCAGGAATGAGGAATAGATAGTTTGTTATGATTTCTCTAGATGATTGCAAATAAACGTCTGGACAAAATATTCTCGTCGAGCTCCCCTTCCGGCTGATAATGTTTGAGACGCGCATCTTCTAAGTATACACCGTATAGCCCTAGGGAAAAAAGCTCACCCATTCAGATAAAACTTGTATTCCAAGAATATCTTGGAGCACGAGCACTTTTGAACATTTTATTCCCAGTTCTGGAAAAACCCTTTTAAAAATATGAATTTCTTTCATTCATTTATTAATCAGCAGGTGAAATTGTCTTCTCTTTTCCTCCTAGGTGACCAATTTTTTGATATAGACAGTGGTCGAAAGGCAAGGCTCCATTCAGCTCCTTCTCAGCACTTCACTATCATCTTTAATACATTTGTAATGATGACACTTTTCAATGAAATCAACGCACGAAAGATTCACGGACAACGTAACGTCTTCTCAGGATTACAAAGGAATATAGTGTTTATTGGTATTTGGTTGGGCACATTTGGTTCTCAGGTAGGTAGACTAGTGATTTTCTTCTTATTTATGCTCACTGATGAAATGTATTCCAAATCTAGGATCGCAACCCGAATTTTGTTGTAACAGCCTTTAAGAACCAACATACTGACCAATCTTTGCAGAAACTTCAAGTGGATTTTCAAACATTGTTGATGACTATGTCGATATCGAAGCTATTCGTAGGTAATCTCAAAATTTGAATGGTATGGAATACCTATAAATGCCTAGAGTGTAACTCATGGAGGCATGCAGATGAAACATCTTGGATGCTTGATATTGTAATGACCATTTCTCTTGTATCAGTATCTCCTGTATTCTCTTCAGATTATAATTGTTCAACTTGGAGGAGTAGCCTTCTCAACAGCCGGTCTCACATTAGATCAGTGGATGTGGTGCCTCTTCTTCGGTGTGGGAGTGCTGGTCTGGGGACAGGTAAACAACACCTTTCATTTTGAGATATTTTAACCATACAAAGACTGAATTGTTCAGCCAATCAACTAGCTTTTGCAGTTGTATACCTTTTAACAACTTTGAATATCGGTTATGCAGTTAGAGATATCTTGGTAAATTTTCACAGACCTTATGATTTCCTTGAGGACCCTGCTCTCGATATTTACAGATTTGCTTCTTCGATTGCTCTACCATGCCAAATTGATTGTTCCAAGTCGTAAGGGGTTAAAATGATCTCCACACTGTTCTGTTTTCAGCTCGTGACATCAATACCAACCCATAAACTGCCTCACAACTTGAGTTGGGGCTCAGGAACAGCCGAGGAGATCGACCGGATGGAAGAAAACCTTGAGGATGCACCAGTCGATGGGGTGGACCAGGATATGGGTCGACGCAGCGGCCAGATCCTGTGGGTGCGAGGGCTGACCCGACTGCAGCACCAGGTAAAGCATGTAGACTGCACGAGATTTCTGTTAGCCAGGCCATGTGTATGTGTGGTGTGGATGTTGTAGCGCTGTTGTGCTAGTTTGTAGGGTGTAAGTAGTCTTGCTAGCTGTGATTGAGCTTCCTTGGACAGCAGATGATGAGGCCAGGCCAAGGTAAGGTTTTTCTGCTGACATTGCTGTTGTGGCCAAATCATCCTCATTCATGTTGTATGCACACTTTCATCACATGCATCATGATAGACATTTTCTCATCGCTTGCTATTGGTTTGGAGGTTTTGGACAAAATTTGGATGTGGTTTTGAAAAGTTTCTTTAGAGCATGGTGGATTTTTAAAAAGCTTTGGTGTTTTGGATACGGTTTTTCTTCTTTTTGGTGTTTATCTACTTGATGTTTGAATTTCAGACAATGAGAATTACTTCTTTTAGTAAGATTTTGCATTTTGATTTCAAAATATCTGTCAACAATTGAATATTTTTGAAAGGAATTTATCACATTTTATGATGTCATATGTAAGTTATGTGCATTGCTTTTGCAATGATTGAAGAATTTAGGATCGGGGAAATGATGGGATCGAAAGGTTGTCTGCTTACTCAAGATGTTTGCATCACTCTATGGAATTCTATTTGGCCATCATGCATTTAGTTCAATGAGCATTGGGGTCTTTTTACCCAAAGGTGAATAAGCCCATTCGTTCTTTGCTTTGGATCAAACTGTGTGTACAGAGCAAGATTGTACATATTTCCATATCATCTTCATCTCAAGCACACTCTGTCTGTGGCATGATAGCGATTCCTATAATACACAATAAAGTAGAATCTGTCTTAGACGACAAACTTGTCAAATGGGATATAGAAAAGTAGGTTTTGTGTTCAATATGCTAATTATAACTATCCGTCAAAAAATATGGCCCTGAGGTATATCTTTGTTTAGACTGATGAGTTACAATTTCTCCTTTAGATTTTTGAGACAATATCGTTGTATTTTCAGATGAAGTTTGTTGAATCAATATTATTTATTGACATTTGGCAGTATCAGGGATTGTTGTTGATAACGTTAATGTAAAAAAGTGTTCAGATCATTGAGTTCAGTTGGTTTGCATCTTGCACTGTATCTGTTGTATATACCACAAACTGTAATGTAAACCTGAACATTTTCACTGGCTGGTTAATTTTGCTGATACCTTGATAATAAATAGTGCAAAATCATTCTCTCAAATGGATAACCGAAAGTGTTGACCGTCTGTTTGACATCTGCCAAAATAAAAAAGCCTTAAATCCGTGAAAATATTTAGGTTTACAGATGTCAGTGTCAGCCATGACAAGTGTTCTGTATATAATTTCCATGATGTCTTATTCTGCATTCCAAACGCATGGTACATGTAGTGTCAGTGCCAAACATACAGTACATCAGCTTGCTGCCTTCAAAACCCATGACACATATCAGTACTTCAAACTATTACAATATCCTGCATTCACATATTACGCAAATCCTTCATACATTACGCTTGGAATGTTTGTGTCAATCGTGTTAACGGTTTTATTGATTGATATACTCATTTACAAACAATTACGCGCTTATTCATGACCCACTGTCGACATCCCGGATCACTTGATGTATATTGATGATAGGCAAGAATACATGATGCATTCGTTGATCTCCACACATCATTGTCAGTGTTCTACACATCCACATGCACATGATGTGTTATAGTCTGTGTATTGGATTCATTACATACACAACACATACACATACACATGATGTATTATAGTCCTTGTGTTGGATGTATAAATGTAATGCATGGAAGTCACTAATTTATGTTATGTATTCACTGATTTATTTTCTGGTAACTGGGATTGAGAAATATGCAACATAAAGTTTTAAACAACAAGAAAAATTTCAATGTTCATGCAACAAGAATTGGTCTATTTAAACATGTTAGAAGTCTGATGTTATCATTTGAATGTGTGGTGATGACTCGCTCAAGTTCATCGTGATAGGGAAATGGTGCTGCTTAATAGATTTCAAATGGAGATGCTGAATCATTTACCATTTAGTTCCTAGGCTTAGAAATTCATGCCCTATTTTCACAACTATTGACAACTTTTTAAGAAATTTTGTTATTACTGTTGGGTCACAATAGTGTTGTATTGATGAGCAGGATTAAAGACAATCTATTAATCAGGTTTATGGTTTTGTTTGGGCAACTTTATCTCATTTGTGAAAACTGGTCGAATTTTTGAGATAGAAGATACATGTAAGTTGCTGTTGTCAATGGTTGTGGAATGCATGAATTAGATGAACTTCACCAAAACTGTGGACTGTAGTAAACTAATTGAGGGGAGGTCATGTAACTCTTGAGGAGATTGTATTTAGCTTAGAGCTAGCACTCAAACCCTGCTCAATCTTGTTTCTTCAAATCTAAGTTAGTTACTTGTATAGGGTAGGGCATTACATTTTCCACACTGTTTGACAAACAGGACTTCTTTAGGGTTAGACACCCCCAATATCATTTCAACTTTGTCCCATCTTTCAACACATCATTTCAGTACATTGCTCTCTCATCCTTATCTTTTGTATATTCTCTCTTTTTGTACACCATTGACAGTATCTGCATACAAGTACCATTAGCCTGTAAGGACTGATCTCTTGACTGAAAGCTTTGCCGAATTTAAGCCTTCAAAATGGCAATAATACACACAATGTGTCGATAATTTGTCGTCTGATGGTCGTTACTGATGCTTCAAACATTTTATTCTTGGTAATGTTCAAATCAGGAAGATTGGTACCTGTGCCTGTCCTCCTCTGACTGCTGATATTATGGGGTTGATTTCTGAAATGTAGCTGTAAATTATTGTGATGATCAGCCCTTACAGGCAGGGTTCCCTTGCATTTGACACAAAGACATTTACATACCTATATGACATGTCTCTAGCTACGACAAACGCATCAATGAACCCTTTTCTCCCCAACTGACATTTTTGAGCCCTCATGTCTGTATCAGCCCAGCTGCGCGTTTTCCAATCTCTGCACAACAATGGATTCGTCACGCACTCTGAGAGGGTCCCTTTCCTCGAGACTAAGCCGCTTTTTCACAAAATGGATATTTTACGTGCGTTGGGCGTGCGTCAAGAGCCGTGCAGTGGTGAGTTGACGTTTTATCACATGTCGATGTTCTGATCTTTCTCTCTGCGCTACATACTCTATGCATGTATTCGATGTACGACAGGGTTTCAGATAGTCAAGTGGCAGTGTGGAACTATGATATTCCACAACCAAAAACATATTTCTATCGTCCTGGAAGTGCTGTCTCCCAAGTCCTAAAACATTCCGTATTCGTCCCGCAGAACAAGTGTCCTGGAATGAGACTCTAAGTCACTGAACATAGTTATTGAGTCCCTCTCTGGGTCAATTCATTTAACACCTAAGAACTATTCTCAAATTTTTCAAGTTGGGATTGCAGTTCTCTTAGGTGAGGGAAGTTATCTGAAACTCTGGTACTATATATTATATATCATGATGGTGGCAGTCGATGAATCCACTGTTGTCTAGATGGCTGGCGCTAGCGCTTCTTGCTCCGTATTTGATGTGCCTTCCCATCTGTACCTCTCTGAATAGCCACTAGGTGGCATCTGTGTTCTCCTCATACATGTTTGAGCTCTGAGCCGAAGTTATAACCCAAACAGTCCCTGCATGCCACAATTCTAAAGCCCCAAATTAATTCCTCTAAGAATATGCATTCCACATAAAACAAAACATTTCCATGGAAACCTGGCCTATGATCTATCTGAAAAGGCAAAATCTCCTGTCTTCTCCTCCTAGTATAGTCTTCTAGTTTACCCCCCCCCCCCTCCCCCATATTCAAACTCCAGATTGAGTTAATATCTTCTCTCTATTGTGTACCTCTCACTTCTGCTGTTCCTGATTACGTTGGATCTATCTCCGGTTGATACTGATGCTTCATTACTCAACCTACTGATATAAACGTTCCAACTCATTATGAAGTTTCCAAGAGCTGACGTCTGTTTCTTACATCACCCCCTCCCCACCCACCCCGGCTCAGATCATACAGTAAACACCTTCCTTCCTATTTCTTACCAAAAACATGGATAATATTTTGCCAAGTTGTAACCTTTCCTCCTCGTGGAGATCTCTTCTACAGATGAAAGAGTTTGCACACTATTTCAAGATTCCTAGCAATCTTGGTAGTTCGACTTGGCAAAATCTACCAAAGTTCTAGTATCTCTACTTCAAGTCTAGTTGCTTGCACCATATACCTTTTCAGGAAAAATTCACAATATGTATTACAGCTCGCAACTTACCACAGCAGCAAATCTGAAATCGCCAACTTTGCCTATCCCTTGCAGTTATGAATACTTAGCTATTATTTCTTGTAAAAGATGTACAAATACTTAGGGAATAAAAACCCAAGTTGCCACCAGCACTGTAAGGAGGTTTTCTTTGAAAGTTTTTGAAGAGCTGGAGAAAAACATATTCTAAGCTTTAATGTATCGTCTTGTTTGTACTGTAAATCTGACATTGTAAGACTTGTATAATCCAAACGAGTTACCTTGAAACATTTAGCAGTGTGCTGAAAACAGGTCTCATAATG
This sequence comes from Lineus longissimus, assembly GCF_910592395.1. Classification (NCBI taxonomy): domain Eukaryota; kingdom Metazoa; phylum Nemertea; class Pilidiophora; order Heteronemertea; family Lineidae; genus Lineus; species Lineus longissimus. Next base: position 4,680,479 of record NC_088314.1, read on the forward strand.
TCTGATTTACAGTAGCTCAACATCCCGCTATGATTTTGGGGTGTTGATATGCCCAGGTTCACAAGCTCATCAAGTTTTTCAAAGCAAACTTCTATGTAAATTTTGTGGATCCTTGGGTGTTTTGTGAATGTGTGTAAATCCTGCGCTTTGGTTGTCATCCGTCCGACACCCCAGCACTTGCCCGTCATAGTGTGTACAGTGTTTGAAGTCAAGTCATAACACTAACAAGATCAACAAAATGGGAGACTGCTTGGTTATTTGTTGAAGGTAAGTCTGCCTTTATTTGTATTGTAGGAAGTGCCCATCCAATTGTTCACTGCGTAGATTTTAGAATGCACTGAGACTTGCTACACTACAGAATGTACATGGATTAGAATGTTTCTGGCCTCCTCATCTTTGTTGTTGTTGCTGCTCTTTTGTGTGGTCTGGTCGGGACAACATAATCTTATCTCACCACCTGACTTCATGAGACTTCAGGGTCTTTGACTATGAGGAGTCCATCAGAACCTACTGGCTGAGTTCTCGCCACTCTGAATGTTATTGTGCAGTTATCTGTGGTGAAACATAGGATCAGATGAACTCCCCTCGGTTCAGTTTGGATCTTTGCCCCTCATAGTCTGCTCAGAATGTCTTAAGACACCTGGACGTCCAGGCTGCCCTGGAGATGTGAAGCTGGCCTTCCAATTTGAGGAGGGGTCCGTGTTTGTGTTACCGTTATGATGAAGATGATTAGGTAACATCATTGCCCTGCATGGATTAGGCCCCTCTTGTCAATCTTGGAGACAATGAAAAGATGTGGAGTTTCCTCCACAGTGACCTCTGGGTAACGCTTTAAACACAAGGTATGTCACAGAATTTGGGAGTTCCCCGTTGATCTTGAGATTTCATGTAGCTTCGTTCCCACCATGGCTTTGAGGTTGTCTATTGGAGAAATATGATTGTGATCTCGGCATGGTATATTATCCCAGTTCCACAGCTGTCTGTTGGAGGAAGAGCGCAGTTCCGTGGTCCAGTTGCTCCCTGGAACAAGGCAGTTTTCAATAGATTCCATGAGGTCCCTCCCCAAAGCTTGGTTGGCACATCTGTTTCATGCATCCAGTTGTTTCCGATTTGGGCCCCGTGGTCCTGCTGTAAGACATGCTCTGGGGTTTCCTAAACTTCCTGGTAGGGACATGACTGTAATCTGGTTTCTCTTGAAGTCAACCTCTATCCTTTGATAGTACTATTAGAGTAAGTCTGCATGATCAAGCATGTGCTGGTATCTAGTAATGGGTATCTAGAATTGTATGATGTCTCAAGCCAGTAGATGTAGTCTAGTCACAAGTCTTGTGTGTTCAGTCTCGCTACTCGCCGCTTGATAAATGAAATTGTTGTCGTCATGTCCATGTACAGTCAACTTATCTCCTATGTGGGTAAGAATTTACACCACATGGTCAAATTCTTACGCTAGTGCCATAGATTACGTCATCGTTAGACTTTGTCTGATCTGTGGCTATCTCCTCTGTGCTCATGTTCTGTGTCTGTATAAGATGTTAACAGGTCCATGTATGATAAGTGATAAAAAATTGAGCACTTGCATGTTTCGATGCACTTTTCGTTTGTTGATCATCATTAACATTGATCATATAACTCAGTACTGACTGACTATTTGAGTAAATATATCCTTGACATATACCAAACTAATTTTCCCTAAAACTAATTCTAGTGGTGGAAGTGAACGCGATTAGTTTTGCTCGTTTGCTGCTTTTTTCATGAAACAGCTTTTGTACTGTTGACATCCGATGCATTTTAACTTTTTGCCCATCCTTCTCGGTTTTCGATTGCTCAGCACACACGCTTCTTGTTGACGCTATCGAGTGTTAGCATACTTCTGATATTCTATTCTCAAACTTTCCTCTGCTAACTGTGGCTTATTGACAATCTCTGCTATCTTAATATGAAATAGAACAGTCATGCATACATACACATGCACAAACTGATGAGTTTTTGAAGCAAACACGAACATCGCTTGTTGTAGGTGCATCGGTGTAGCAAGTTGTTAAGGTGAACAAACTCTGATTTCTATGTTCTACCAAGAAAAGTACAGCTGCAGCACCACTTAGCAATCACTATTGTTGGGGTCTTGATTGTCCTTGAACAAAATCAGGGTTTCTTTTATCTGATATCAATATCAGACTAAGAAAAACACCTTGCAGAATGCTGAAATCACCATCCCTGCAAGTGACAAATTGGTCTACCCAACAATGCCCCTGATAGGTCTCCGTGGTGTGTGTGCTGTGTGATCAAACATGTCTAGCTCAAGATTAGATTAATAAACTCCATTTACGAAGTAGAAACCTCCCGCAGTTAACTCATAACTCAAATCCTTTTTCAAATCCTTTTTTTCTCGGTGTCTTTGTTACATTTGCTTAACCTGATTTAGTTGATGAGTTTGTTTTGCACCTATACTAACAATGCTTGATATTTTCGTCTCACAGCTGCGAGTGGTGCGGGCGTTTAAGAGTACATTGGAAGACCTGGAGGAGAAGCGTAGTGTACACAGCTTTCACAGCTTACACAGTCTTCGCAGCTCGCGGAGCCAAAGCCACAAACCTCTCTCCGACGAATTGTACCCTATGGACTATACGAAATCCGCATCGTCTGACCACAATGGCTCCTATTTGCGCACCTCCAACAAGGAGAGCGCCATGAAAAATAAGAGTCGTTCCGTAGAAAACGTGCCCCTCATGGAGGAACCAAGTCAGGCGTCGCCGTGTAACACATCTAGAACCTTGAGTTCTAGTAATATCAATGCAAACGTACACGAGACAACCATTTAGTGGTTTTAGAGCATTGTTTGGTGTCTAGTGTCACCTTGTGGCCCCGGTTGACCCAGACCATTATAGTGTATAGACTGATGCAGTTAATTGTGGAGTTGGGACTTTACCAGTGGTGCTGTCCAGTTGTCTCTCTCTCTAGATGTATAAGGTACACTGAGCTTGCACACCATGCTAGTCCAAGTGATATTTTTCTCACAGCTTATCGCACCAGATTATGATATTGTATGCAAATTACCCTGTGCAATCGATGGTATTTTCGACTCTCTGTGTAGACTTATATTGGCGACATCTGACCAGCTCTGTGTTTATGTCAGTAAGAAAATCAAAATTGAATGCTGGAATTGCATTGTATATAGGACCTGGTAAGGCATTATAATTTGATGTTGATTGTCACACTATAACCTACAATATAATAAACCTACGATATATTTGATATTTTTATACTGGACTCGGTGTCGCCACACCTGTTTGTATCCGAAACACTGCACAGTTTTGTAATGTATTCTTAAGACTATTTAACTGCTTACCTACTCTGATTTGGGCACTGCTTCTCTGTGTGTATCAATATCAAATCTATAACTACAGTAAACAATGTGAACTATGTTGCAAGAGCTAACTGGAGATAGGCATTGATGTTATCAGTCACTGAGTCGAGTTTGGTCGTGGAAGTCTGTAAATTTTGTATTGAAATTTGTAAAAGTTGTATTTGTGAATTATATCCAGTGGTCTATTTATATATAATATGATATTATAAATACTACATATATACTGCCGTTATATAATGTACATACTAGCTTGGTTGTTATAAGCATTCCCTCCGCACCAGTCACATGACAGTGTTATGTATGATTTTCATAGCTGTTTTCCTGCATGTCCCTATGTTTGGTTATATTGTATCTTGCACAATTTGGTATGATATTCTGATTTGGAACAAGTATGATGAAAGGCAATTATCGACTTGGTTATGGATTCTGAGTTCTGGGTTCTGATCATTCAGGAAAATGTTGAATGAAGTTGTACCGAGAAACAGATGTCTGCAAAAGTGTCCTGTGAACCTTTGGGTGATGATCCAATACTTTAAACAAATCTTCATTTGGTTGGTTATTTTCTGGGGTAATTAGCTTTCCTTCTCATATTTTGGGTTGAGGTGTTAAGGTACATGGCTCATCAGCTTGGTCAAGACGAGGTTTTATGTGGCTTAGACGTGAAATGTTATTGGTTTAGGAAAACAATAGGTCGTCCTGTGGGGTTGAGACTTGCCTAAAAGATATTTTGGTGATGAAACCATGCCTTATATATAGTTTACCTTCTATATTATATTTTTCTGTTCCATTCCATTCCACCCATTTTTGTTCGCTTTTTCCTCCACTTTTTCTTGACATTGTTCACCCTGTTGACTTGCAGTCCACACTTTATTTTGTGCGTTGTGTGCTACAATGTGGTGTGCATGATCGTGTGGTGTCTGTAGCGTGTGGCTAAGGTTTTTAGCCATGGCATGCAATGATAGCCTGATTTTGGATTGCATAACGGCCCGAATGAATATTATTACTGATGATGTTGCATTTGGTGAATATATTGTTGATCTATTGATACTCAGAAGTATTAGATTGTAGGATATATACATATAGATACAAACATCAATTAGTTTAAAGATGTTTAAACTTGATCTAAGGCGAATTTCTGGCTCTCATTTAAAGATTGCTAATGTCTTCAGTTTGTCATCTGTCATGTTACCCCTTTGACAATTTAATTCTTTGTCAACAATGTTACAAATTGTAACAGTGTTGTATCAGTGCATCACAAGAGAATGAATGGAAATCATCACTTTCTTGCAATAATAAGGGTAGTAGGAGGAATCAAGTTACGCTAACTATCAATTGCTAGACTAAATGGTAGTGGGCTAATACCAGGATTGTTTGACTATAATCTATCCATCTAAATGGTAGCTGGGCCCCTGCATGCTGTAACAATGCTTTGGGAATTCCCTTAACCTATGTGATGACCCCTTGTAAAGAAATTTGTTTGAAGTTTGCAACATGAAACATGACCCTCATTGATTGTGGTGGTGGTCCCATTTGGATAAACATCCCCAGTATATACTAATTTGGTGTGCTGTGTTGCACTCTCTGGTTCTCTTGGCAGAGAAATAAAGGTCATTTGCATGCTGGTTCTAAGTGTTAGCCAGATGGAGGTGATAGCATGTGCTTTATTTGAATATGAAGAATGCTATACGAACTCACCATGGCTTGCTTGAAAGGATAAGAAATGTGGGTTCGGACTTTATTTCTTTGTTTTAAGGACCAAAGTGCTGTCCCAAGAAGAACTATGTGGACCTGCTCGATCAGTCACTAATAATCAAGCTTGTACTAATTGATGTACATATTTAATACAACATGGTCTATTCTCGTTGATTTGTGATGTCATTTGTCTTATGCCTTGTTTTGTTCTTCTCTGTTTTCAGATTCGTGTAGTAAACGCTTTCCGCATGGGCTTAGATTCACGCTACGACAGCATAGAAAAACGTAGCCTCTCCTCTGTTCACTCACTTCAGAACTTAGCCAGAATGTACAAAAAATCGCCCACCCCTGCTGCTGAAAACGCAGAAACCGTGTGCTGAATGAGAGGTCTTGAAGGGCAAACTAGGTCAGGGTCATCTAGTTGTGACCTTGAAACAGTAACCATGAAAAGACCAAAAGGTCATTGATGCAGTGACCTTGAAGAGACAACAGTGTCAGGTTGACTTTATTTGACCTTGAATAATGGTCAAGGTTAAGGATTTACACCTCTATCCACATTGCCGAGGACAGTATTAACCTGTGCTTGTGGCTGAGCTGTAACCTCTAGACTTAGACGTAGAAAGGACATGTAGTTGTAAGACATGAGCACTGTGTACAGGGAAGGGATTTAGTCTAAATGCAATGGTTTAGTCATGCAAATTTTTCATTGTTGACGATTGTTTTGCCATGTGGGTGTTACTCCATTTTGGCTGTCATAATTTTCACATTTCACTTGTTGATTCGCTGTTCAGGTGTTACTGTTTGTTTTCATAACCACGGGTGTGGTTTTTCATTGGTCATGTTCAGTTCTTGTGCACCTTGAAAATAGGTTTCTGAAATCCCAAGTTTTTCAGAGAAATCGAGACTCAAGTTAGGATTGTGATGTGAGAAACTTTGGATTCGGAAACTGATTAGCCAGGATGCTGTTATCATCTCATGATCATGGATATCATTGATCATCTTAATTGAATGCAAAATTGAATGGATAATTAGATAGTGTAAAATAGCCAGACCCTATATAATATACAATTTCTAAAGACAGTCAATCTGTTATGATATATGTTGTCGTCAGTTGAATAGGAATTAGTTGTTGATATGAATATCTTGTGTATGATATAATCAGCCAACACAATGCTCCCAACTTTCACTAGATGGCGCTTTCACTTGTCTGTGCTGTCACCTTCCTAGCTCGATCGTCTCTTCTGCCTCGCCTCTGTTTTTCATTTTCTGTCTTTCAGTGTATTATTTTTCCACCTCCGTCTCATTATCTTTCCGTTTCTGGCGACTTTAGACCATTTCTGGTCTTGCAGTGGCTGTCCAAATAAAAGATATTCTCTTCGCATAGGCACCAGTCAACCTTTGGGCAATAAAATAGCATGATGTTCACCTCTCTGTGAGGTTGTATCATGTCCTTTATACATTGTGTTTAACAAAGGTCTGGGAGAGCCGTTCTGCACAAAAACAGATATCTCAGTATCGAAAAGTCTGTATTGCCTCATGGTTTAATGGTCAATTTATTTGAAGATACAATGTTTGAATAGCCACTCTCTCTTATAATCTTCATGTTTGACTGGTCCTATAACCATGTAGAGTTCAAGCTTTTATTTGCTGAACTTGTATATAGTATGCTGCATCTGTAGATGAATTTATTCTCTAACACTCCGATCATGAACACTTCGGTCTACTTGCAGTACCTTGTGCGTTTTGGCAGGAATCTTTCTCTCCAACTCTCTAATCATGAGCATTTCAGGCTAGTTTTAGAACCTGCCCATAGTATGCTGCGTCTTGGCAGGAATCTTTCTCTCTGATTCTATAATCATGACCACTTCAGTCTAGTTGCAGTACCTGCTTACATTATAGTGGACCTTGGGAGGACAATTCCTCTTTAGAGAATCTTAGCAGACAAGACTGGAAAGCTTGACCAGTTGCCAGGTTGCGTCTGGTCTAAATTCTCGTGCAAGGACATCGGAATTGTCATCGACAGAAGTTGGAACAAAATCTTTAGACTGTTGACTTTATACTTGGTGAACTGTTTTGGACCAGTCAGACATTGAGGAGAGAACCATTTGATAAACACTATCCTTGATGAGCCACTGATTTCATATCCAGGTTTGTCAAGCTTAGTGTACATTTCTGTACATTTAACATAAACTGTAAAGATTGGTACAGTTATCCAGTAAATTTCAGTCCGGTATCTTTCAGTTGCTTTAAAAATGTATCTGCAAAAAAATATGCACTGTCGTAAAAGTTTCCAAACTGAATTGATATGATTACTTTTCATGACTTTGAGGAGGGATTTTTGCTCTCATCCTATCATTCAGCCTCATCAATGCACACCTTATACCAGGCTGCAGTTTACTAGAAAATGGCAACATAAAGCAGTGATTTTTAGCATCTTATTGTTGTCAGTTAAAGCCGTAATTCTGATCCATTCCATCCTTTGACTAGTTTCTCCTTCAGACTAGTTTGTGAATCGATTTGTTTGAAACTTGAAGTTATGCTGTTTCTGTTCACATCAGGGCAGTTTGTTAATGAGAGAGTTGTTGGACACTGTGATATCCATAGTTCAACTCCCAACACAGGGCACGATTTACCGCAAAAAGTGTCTCGGTAGCATGGAACTCAACCCAGGGCCCTCAAATTTGAAATTGTTTAGCGTAGAATTTCAGGACTCCTGAGATTTTGGCAAAACTTTGGTTTGTCTCCCTTAATTGTCTCAAGAAAGTTTAGGTTGAGTCTTCAGAATGTAATGGATCAGTGATCGGTAATTTGAAGTACCAGTTAAATGAATTATTGAAAATTGTGGTTTGGTTTTGATAGAAGTTCTGTAGAATAATACTGCGTGATTGAAATATACCTATTCTTGAATCATTTAGTTGCACATATACATAGTTATAAATAAATATGGGAGTACCTAGGCCTATGTAGATTTTTGATCTTCGGTAGCTTGTGTGAAGCTGGAATGTTGATATTGTAAAAAGTACTACACGCAGATTAATTGTGCGTTTTCTTTGAATTTGAAACCAGTGCTTGGTGATTTGTAAACATATTGTGATTTCATTGTGGTGAACATAGTAGAGACATATTATGCAGGTCTTTCCCATTTTGATGTATGTCAAGTTCATGCAGGACTCGAGAGAGAGGCATTGTCATAGTCCCTCGCAGGAACGCCGCATAACGAAAGAGGGCGCTGCATTGGACATGCCTAAGATATTGGTTATAAAGGTTATATTAGGTTGGACATTGACTGTTATTTAGGACACCTTGGTTTTTGGGCAGCTTTTTGGGTTGTTTGGTTGCCAAAAAGGATAGAAATTGTCGATACCATTTCATCAGATTAGTGATTTGTGAGGCATCTGTAAAACTTCTGATCCTCATGCATATGGACAATTTCAGATTAAATTGCCATCTTATAATGATAACAAATAATCTTCTCTACACCATGATTTGTCAGTGATGGTCGTTTACAGGCAGACGACATGGTCTGTGTAATTGACTGACAAATTTTACACCAAAAAGACTGCTTCTTACACCAATAACTCCACCTATCTTTGAAGTTCTATATTGAATTGATGAATTTGATGTTGAAAACATGGAACAACTTTGCTGCCAAAAATGAAGGTGATTCAAGCAGGCGTTACCCAAAGGGCAGGTGGGTTTTTCTTGTGGCAGAAAAACATCAAAATGAGGTACAAGGGTGAGATTTGAATTCTGGCAGTTGGTGACTGAGTAACAGGTAATGACAGGCATTATTGAGGCCAGAGGGAAGTCAGTTCGTGATTGACTACCAGATGCAAAAGTCTATTTCAAAACATTGTCTGCCAAACTTTTTAAAAAGATGCCAAAATCTTCATCGCCGTGAATGGTTGGTGCTGGGAATCGTACTCACTCCAAAAAGAGCCATGAGAATCAATGTTTTTACCTCGACAAGTACCTCACAAGTCCACGGCGTCCGTGTAAACCTTCATTTAGCTTTTGTATTATAATTAAGGTTTTGTTCAAGTAACTGTTCAATGCCATGAATGTTTTTTTATGAAATAAACTTTTTAACATCTGAATTGGTTATTTACTAACTCTTTTTGTGACACTCTCATTCCCCAGTCTCTATTGTATTCCCTATCTTCTTTGGGGTGTAGTTTACAGATGCAGTGATGTCCGGAATTAAGCTTACCTGTCTTTCTCATTACGATTATTTTTCACTGTTTCACCTTGACTAGGGCTGTAACATCTGTACATTATTGCCAGTGATATGCAGGCCCTTCAGTTCTAGTCAGGGTGGTTTCATTCGCGACTATTATTTGTTGTTTTTATTTGTATCTTGCTAAAATACAGTTTTCAAAGGTGGTGGATTTCACTCCCTTGGGCTAATGGAACCTTGAAGTCCGGTCTTTGGATGTTTCAATCATATCCAGTACCCTCTAATGTCTTTTGCTGTTGCAGTCCATTTATCTAACTTGAGAGCAGATGAGATTGCCTCAACAATTGTAACGCTAGTGATAATTTGCTTCAACAATTGTAAATAAATATCACTGTCGACATTTTTTCGATTTCTATGTCACTGTTCATGAAAATTGCTTTGTGGATCAATCAAGAATTTGTTTCAGGATTCCATTTTCACAGATTTATGATGTCTAGTGTATCATCATCTGTATTCTATCCCCCCCCCCCCCCCCACCGCAAAATGTTTGTACTGCCAACATTCAAGTACAGTCTGTGTCTCATTGTGCTTGTTGACATCTTTGTCAAGTTCTCTAGGTGCCAAGTATATTGGTGCCGTCAGTGCTTGGTCACTCTAAAGTGCCAAGAACTCTTATGTTATCGATCGTAGGTTCACAATATTTCAGCGCCATTTCACTATGCATTGGGAAATCGCCGCAAAGGAATCCGAAAAATTGTTAAAGCGTTGGATACAAAAGAGATATTTTTGCGATCAAGAGTCGGAGAAAATTGAATAAAAATGTTGCCATCAAGTCGTCAGTATTGTGCTTTGAGTTACGCAGTGGTATTGTGATGGACATCTTCGCCAAGCAGTTTGTGGATGGATGATATTTTGTGACTAACAGGAATGATGCTCTGCCCATCTCATATACATTGTGACTTCTAGAATTAAGGTAAACCTTTGGGATGTTGTACTTTTTGAACGCACAGGTGTGAACAAATTTCAAGGGTATACTGGATTTTTATGTTTTGTTTAATTCATTTGTTGGAGAGGAGGCTCAAAGCTCTTGCAGTTTCTCACTCAAATTGTTTATATTTGCCAACGGTGTTTTTTCGTGTAAATTAGAACACATATTGCTTTAAATCTTAACTTGAGTAACATAACCAATTCAACAGCTAACCAGTGTTTCCTGATGTGATTGCACTCGCGAGCAACCCAGTGTGATTGCACTCGCGAGCAAAACAAGTTCCACTTGATATATTTCTCAATGCCTGTTAAACTTAATGCACAAGGTAGTGTTTTTAATTTCTCTGCATGATAGCTTACTAATGGTTGTGGTGTTGCATGTTGTCATTGTCACTGTTAGCACATGTGCACATTTTGCATTCATTCTCTTCAACCACTGAATATTAGGTCACTTTTTATTTATCTCTTGGATTACAGGGATTAACTATTGGAATGCCTGGCCAGTTGGTCATCCAAGCTGTCGATCTTTCATGCCGTCAAAATGTTTTAAATTGATAAAAAATTACAACTTTTGGTATACTGTTTGGAATACTGTCATTATAAATCTAAAATGACATTAGTGTTATTTTGCTCCAAAAATCAATCTCTATCATAAAGGGTTGATGATGCAAAGTAGGCCCCCATTTCATTGAAAAATTTGAACTTTATATTCAACATGTGCTTAAGCTCTCCCTCATCCAAGTAATATGATAAAAGTGGCCAGTTGTGTGTTATTCTTGTTGCGTAATTTTTTTGACGTTCCACTTGTCTGATTCGTTGTTCATTTTTCTTTCAGACGCGTGTAGTAAACGCTTTCCGCATGGGTTTAGAATCACGTTACGACAACATAGACAAACGTAGCCTCTCCTCTGTGCACTCGCTCCAAAACCTGGGACGGTTAATGTACAAAAAACCATCGGTGGCGACCCCCTCAACCCAGCAGGAGCACCCTGAGACCGCGCTTTGAGCGCCACTAACAGATTGTCAGTAGAGGAGTACAGCTGAGGGTTGTGCAAGACTATGGATTACTGTGCAGTGCCAGAGGTTTCTGTTAAGATCGTAAAAGACATTTTTGAGCATGAGAAAAAAGTTAATGGAAAAGTGCTGGCAGAATTCTGCACGCACAGGAAGGAATATTACCTTCTTGCATAAGTATAAGGAACGAAGTGTGCATCTATGAAAATGGTAAATAGATTGAAATGATGAAGAATCACAGGCCTGATTTGGCCTGGGATGTTTTGTAAAATGTGTTAGGCCAGTTAGAACAAATTTATAAAAGTTGCGGGCGTAACGAAAACGGTCGCAGTAAAGACTCCAAACTGGTCAGTGTGACCAAAGAATTTCACAGGATCTGATGATAACGTGTATATATTGTGTGTATGTCCTGTCTAGATGCACTATATACATGCGCAGCACTCACTATGTATATATAAGTGTTATTCTTTCTCTCTTCTTCTCTGGCTCTTTGTGTCACACCATGCTCCAGCATGTGTTTGCTGAAGACACCGCTTGGTGTGTTGAGGTGGCCTTGATCTCTGAGCACCATCCTGGCCCGATGTCCAACATTCCCACCTTGATAAGTAGCATTTCTGAGAGTGTATGGCTGTGAACTTGAGGCCAAGAGCTCGAGGCCTTGTGTTTCAAGGTTCTGAGCACTGGCTGCATCTAATCTTACGGTAGCCCAACTGTCGAAATGACTGAATTCAAAGAAGTACGAATTCATGCTCTTGATGTTGTATGATGTCCTTCTGATCCTAAATGCAATAACTTGATCAGTAAAAGGCTGTTGTAAATACAAAAGCAGAACATTTGAAATTTGAGTGTTGGTGTGGCTTAATATGGGTCGAGGAAGCCCCGACCAAGTGGTGTTTCAAAAACTGCTCAGTTCCTGCATAATCTCATGATTTTATTAGGTTCGTGTTATGAACTTTTGTAGCCCCCTTGACACCATCATTGTATGACAGGCCATCTATAACCATATTCAGGGATCTTGCTCACCTCTTCACAAGCACAGGGACCATGTGGGCAGTATCATGCTCAAGTGTCCCAGCACATTGCAGTCTCCCACAGTCACAAACCAGGCGACCTTGCAGGCCTTGTAGCTTAGATGAATGTATTAGATCAATGTGGAATGCTAGATTAGTGTGTATTGGCAGCACTAGAAACATGTTAATCCTGCACTGAGGGCCTCTCAACTGGCTGGTACTGCTTCTGAAGAAAATATGACCATTAGATGACTCCCAACTTGTTTGTTTTTACACCGGCTTTTTTCACTTGCATGAGTAGTCTTTTAGGTACGCAACTCGGCTTCATTTACACTTAATAATCTGCATTGAATCTCCGTCACAGTGACTTCAGGATTGTGGCAACATATCCTATTATATGGATAGCATGTCATGTATGAATCAATGGTACCAGGGAGAGACCTACAAAACAGAAAGTGCATTAGACTGTCTTGTGTCTGTACATACTACTCTGACATGTCTTGCACGTCTTCTTTTTGGATACGTCTTGGCCTTAAACGATAAAATGAATATAGGGAGCAGTAGAGCTAGTTGAGAACCTCCAGAATCTTCATGACTTGTATTCAAATTAAAACCTGTAAATATTGAGTATTGTTTTCACAGCGACTAGGACCAAGACGCAGGTGCAAGCCCTGTAGATAATGTACAAATACTCTGGTCCTAATCAGTGTGAAAAATCCACTTCAATGCACTTCTTTTCTTCACATTTGTACTGTATGCAGAGGATAGGGCTGTTGTAGAATTAGGTCCCTAAATCTAGATTATTGTCATCTCTCAAAATCTGTACATGTAGGATAGATATATATTCTGGCAATTAACCCTTTAAAGATTGGGGCTTCCGGTTTTAACCATTCATACAAAAATATCTCTAAATTCAGATGCTGAAGAACATTTCTATAAACTAGCTTACGATGGATATGCCTCGGTCTTTAAAGGGTTAAAATATTACATAAGCAGTTTGGTCATGTGTGAGACAAATACATTTTATCATATAGTAATGCATAGTTGGCACACCAGTTGAATTTGTCAGCAAAACAATGGTTCATTCTTGGTTTAATAAAACTTTGGGGTTTTCAGGAAGAAAGGCAAATGCCACTGTGGAATCTTCGAAGAATTTCTCACATTGTAGAGATTAAAAGCATGGTCATCCTTAGAAATTCAATGTGTCTATCACTGGAAGCCATTTTATATTAACTGGAGAATGTACAGTTGCCGGGTGTTTCTGTGGCTCAGATGTGATGCATGTGCTCTAGTACATGCCCTTGTGTAATCAGTCTGTAAATATCTTATCGAGTTACGTAAATACTGTGGTCAAATTTAACTGGTGTCCCTGTGGTTAGTGTTATTTTATTTTATCCTATGCAATGGTGTAACCCGGAGGTAGTGATGATGCATGTTGATTTCAACCAAATAAAAACAGGTGGGGACTTTAAAACAACTGTTCAAACTTCGTTAGTCATGAAATTTCAAGTACCGGTAATATCATAAGTGTCCCGAAAAGTGAGAATTTGTGAAATATTTCTCGACACATTGGTTTGTTACCGACTCTCCCTGTCACGACCTTGGGTTTATTCATTCTATGTAAAGTATATTTCAGCCTAACTGGAACCAAATCTGCAATGCATTACCTGTAAGATATGTACAGGCCTTGATCCCAGTTAGGTTGGACAAAACAACAAGAACTAGTGATAGAAGGAGCAGTGTACCTATTGGGATATGTATATATGACTTGTACATCTTTATATGATTATTTTCTATGCTAAGTTATAACAAGTATAAAGTGTATATTCTCTCCATTGTAGCAAGTTTAATGAGCTTAAGTGTCTCAGTAGATTATGATCTTGATGAATTTGAGTTCAAGTGAAATTATTGTCAACGTTAATTATAGTTGAATAGAGGTGAACCTTCGTCTTTAAATTCACATAACAGATTTGCCGCCGTATATTTAGTCCTCAGCACAACTGTTATGGTTTACTGTATAGAATGCATGTGATTATGATAAAGTAATTAAGAGGATAGTTTATAGTTAATGATGTTATGTAGTTCTTAGCCGCTTTGTTATCTATGTGTGTCTAGGGGCAATCCTGCCGTCTTCAGATTCATCTTTTGTCAACATCTTCAAAGTTTTACTGAGAGTTTTTTTGAGAAATAAGTGAAATTTGACTAATTATCCCAAAGCCAGTCAATAGAAATGAACACTCTGATTACAGAGAGGCCCATCTCCACATTATCGTTTGTCGCCCCGATTTGCAATTTGACGCTTGACTTCCGCATGCAGTGGACTTGCAGTGGATATTGATTGGTCGAAAAGAGTACAAAACTGGCATCAACTTAGGACATTTTTTGGAAAGAGTTGCCCATCAATGATCGTATCAGCTGGTTTCATGGTAAGAGAACTTTTTTTTCAGTCATCTAAAACACATGCATATAAGTATTCACAGGGTCCCATGTTTTTATGTGAAGAGTAAAATTCAGTTGTTGTGACCTTTAAGTATGATGTGGCACTTTTGTTTACTTCTGTGAGTTTTTCAATGCATACTGTAAATTGCTGCTGTATATTTTACCGTGAGATGTTCTGTTGGGACCTGAATTGTTACAAATGTTTGAGAAATAGATGATTGCCACAGAAATATGATCTTCAAGATGGCCGCTTAGGCAGTAACCATAGCAACCCCAGGTCTCTACCTCCTAATATCCTCGTAAAACCATTGAAGATGTTGACATTTTCGCTTCATCGTATTGATTCTATGCCCATGAATTACAAATTGCGTGTTCATAAATACCGATTACGTGTTTTCATATTTGTAAAATACGATCCCAGTGTAAGAATCTTACTGTTGTCACGTCGATGGTTGGTAGATGAACTAGTTTCTTACCCAGGTTGACAGGTTGTGTATCTGGACATTTAAATGTATTTCTTACATCACAAGTTCTACTAGAGATATGTGTAGTTGAAATATACAAATAAATGAACTTTTGATATATGCATATTACAATCTGTGCATGTCACGTGATATGCATTTTGTGTAATATGTGTTACATGACACTTGATATATACATATTATGTGCAAATATGTAATTCATGTATGATGAATACATATTCTGAACATGTTGTATTCAATATGTATAATTTGTGTGAAAATTCTCATGTGTATAGTTGAAATCATCTTCAACCTACTATTTGCATATGTGTGATGCACCCTGAAAAGAACATTCTGCTCGAGTGGGACAGATAAGATTCAGTGAGGCCTAAATGCGTATCAAGTTTAATGGATATTTCATCAAAATACTTTAGAAATGACGAAGTCGGGTCATAGGAAACTGTTATCTAGAGGTGGTCCTAGTGAACTTGGGGTAAATCAACTGTAGTTCATGAACAAGTTGCTGTTGTGTTGATAATTATCAGTACCTTTAGTTCCTGGGTGAACTGAAATTGATGAGCAGTGGAAAAAGTTGTCATTTGAAATTAACAAAGTAGCAGTTTTGCTTCGAGTTTAAGTGACCTACTTCTGGTTCGAGGGCCCCTTGTGTTGCGGTATGCAGCATCTGTATTGGAAACGGTTCAAGAAACCATGGCAAAAGCTTTTAAACCCCATTCAGTTGTCAATAATTTGAAGTATGTTGGACTGATTCTCCCCCTGTGCTCCCAATTGAAACCTTCATCATAATTTCAAACTCATCTATTAAACTTTAGAGTGCTTGGGACATTTTCAGAGGAGGTTAAATGTGCTACATTGTGTTCCCATGATATGACTTAGTGAATGATGTCATCTGAACTCATCTGATCTAGTTTGGTTTGGTACTGTGTTAATGGCTTATTATTCAAATCTACGCTTGACATTGTGTGGTATTCGCCTTTTTCCTGATCAATATGAAGTCATCTGGAAAGAGGCGAATTGACACACACGGCTCAGTACTTCTTCGAAATGACCCACCAATTATTACAGTGTAGTAGTCCATTTGCTTTTTGTGCAGAATGCAACATAGTGAAGATTGGCCAGTCAATCTTTTGATTACTGTAAAAACATTCTAATTCATAATTTACAGCGAAATCTGTCTTTGATATGTTACGGGTGAGGGCCTCATCACCAAGCTGATAAAAACAAAAAAGGCAAAACGATAAAAGCAAAAATAAAACGGCTCTTAAAATGTCCTGAGATCTCAATGGGTTTATTTACTCGATGTTTATCATAAGGGTTTATTCCATTATCATTGGCATGTGCATCTAATTATATCTGTAGATAGAACTGCATATTAAAGATAATAGGAATATGACTTAGACATGCAAGATTTTCATTTCTGCTGTTCATGGTTTTACCTTTCATTTGGAAGTATGACAAGTATTTCACCCCCACTGTATCACATTTTGAGTGGCTGAGAAATTTGCCCCTATTCAGCGATATTTATAAAAAATTGTGATTTACTGATGGCACGTAACTCCTTTCCTTAAAATGTAATCGAATGAAATTTGAAATTCAGTTTATAAACTGAATCTATCCCTAGAACAATACTTGAGAATTATTGCTAAAAGAGAGTGTGTTGGTCACCAATGTTTAGGTTGCTGATAGGATTTATTTGGGATTTGTTGATGTCAAAAAAGCAAATATCGGGAAAAAAGAATTCCTACTTTGACTGTGGCAGAGGCTCCTTCACTTGAAAATTTATGGTAAAATATTTGTCATAACTTACTGGACAGTAATTAATCGTTTCGAACATTATTTTATGGTAAAACTTGCCTAGACAGTTAATTGTTTATTCAGATATCTTTCTTTGATTAAACCATTCTAAATTGTGAATATATTATATAGAGTATGTATTAATTGAAAATGTAGAGAAAAATGGAATGTTATATCCTGTAATATATAAAAATTCTAGATTTTTCCTATTAAGACTAAATTATAAATACATATATCATGAATGTAATCAGGTAGCCTGTGAACTAAGTCTTTTTCTATAGGAAGATGTATATTATTTTACTCTGAAGGTGTGTACATTAAACGAGGAATGTCTCAAAAAAATCTGGGCCTGCAATTAAGAACTTAACAGAGTGTCTCTATGGTGGGCTGTTCTTCGATGTTTCAGAACATTTTCTCATTCTGCAACTCTTTGCGCATAAAATTGTGTGTATATCTGCAGCGCCACCTGTACAAGAACTCTGTTTACTGCATTAGTGCCGGCCTGGCATTGTCTCGAGATACTCCGCCTTTAATAACCATGGTCATTCTACTTGTGTTCGCAGTGTACATGATGTAGTATTTATTTATCAATAAGAGAGAACTGGACATAAACAGAGCATTTCTGGACAATTCATGGGGTGAACCAACAAAGATTCTGAATAGATTTTTCAACTCTATATCTTTTAAAAACAATAGAATACCAGTTACGATCACAATTTTCAAAATTTCATCAAAGAATGAAAGTAATCAATCTCGAAAGCTAACGCCATCAGGAGTGTACTCTCTGGCATAAAGTTTTGCAATATTCGCTTCACACAGCCAAGAAAACTAGGCTTCTTTTCAATTGATTTTATTTTACAATTTAGAGGTGTCCAAAGCAACAACCAGAAAGTGACAAATATTTCCAGAAATGATCCGTAATCTCCAGTTTTGTTGGGCCATGTCTTCAGGAATAAGAGACACTAGCAATATGAGAGTATAGGATATGAGTGTAGATAAGTGATTGAGAACGGTATACAGGATGGGAAATACAATACAACTGTTCCATTAAGGCCTTTAGAGAGATGTCCTAATAACAGAGGTCAGGACCAAAATCGGTGTCCCGAATAGAGGGTGTCCTGCTTACTGAGGCATCTGCTAAGGGAGATTTCTCTGTATTGATGGAAGGTGAGTAAAAACCAGGCAAATTCAGAACTTAAGTGATATTAGCCTGTATATTACTGCAGTGTAAAGTCGACCAGGAGATGTTCTGACTTCCGACATGTATTCTGATGTGGAAAACCAGAAGCAGGAAGTAGCAGGAAGGGGTGGGCGTTTGTGGTGAGGGGTATAGGGGTGTCTGTTGACTATGCTTTTAAGAGAGACTGGCACCATGCCTAGTCTCTCTAATAACACAGTCAACAGACAACCATGCCGTCCCGAGCTTCGCGCGATATGGACCATTCTGGGAAAACTCAATGAGGAAGGTATGCTCATTAGCATAATCTATTATTAGCCCCTTCTCGAGGTAATCTTGCGCATTGTTGCTTCTGCTCACATACATCGTGCTGGAAAACGTACAAAGAAAGTCTGGCATGCGCCAGGCTATATGCTGGCCGCGTGAGACTACTATGTTTCGCCAGCTTCGCTATTTTGCCGCTACGCGGCGCATTGGGTCCTTGCGTCCAGTCGTGTGCCTGGCAGCACCTGAACGGTTTTACAGTATGGGGGGCATTGTATTCCATTGAGAACCAGAAAAGTAATGGGGAAAATGACTGGAGTTCATGTCCAGTTTGATAAATGCTCATTTTGATATTCACCTTCAATTAATACAGAAGTAAGTGTTAAAATCAAACATAAACGGTTCATTACGGCCAACATTGAACTGATAGTGTTGTGAAGGCTAGGACTCCTTGTTGGTTTTTCCGTGCGCTGCGCTGTGCTGCTGGCTGACAATGTCGATGAGTAGGGCAAAGATGCACCTGGTTGTCTGATTGTCCCACAGACGAAATACTTGATTTCTGGAAAGACCTTGGAAATCGGCAATTCGGCAAATGATTTCTGATTGCGAGTTTCTGATCCACACCAAGCCGACCTGGCTCACAGTGTCAACATTTAATTGGATTAGATATGTAACCTGTTTTCCTTAATTCTTATTTTTACTTTAAGTACGGTGATGATTACGAACGAGACGTTCTGTTCCGATATTATTATCATGTTCATGCGATGAATGGTTTTTACGACTGAATAAAATTTTTAACATCCAGAAGTCATTGTTGTACCTTTGCATCGGTGGCAGTCGAATTGAAGACGATTCACTCGTCCTCCCATTGAGACCCTGTCACAACCAATCTGATGACAGTAGCTGTTACAATGAATGTCCCAGATCTGAATACATGTAGTAGTTACCAGCTGGCTTCACTCGTCCTAGACCCTGTCACAACCAAGCTTGATGAGACAGTAGCTATCACAGTTGTGATTTCACCATGCTAAATGTACGGTGAATCCAAGATATCTATCGTTCGGGTAGGCCCTTGTGCATGTGGTATAGAAGAGACGGCCAGGTCTTCACAAGTACAGAGATAATCAACAGGCGCTGGATTTGGGTTGGTGGACATACAATGCACAGCTAGTAAGTTGTCCCCATTCCCCGAAATCTAGACTGGGCAGATCTGGGACAATTTGAGCCGTCTCAGTTTGTTGTGTTCCACGACAAATGGAACGATTTTTTTTCATGGTATCCCCCCACCACCACCACTACCCCTATGGCGTAGCCAGGGGGCAAAAACAGCCTTCAACTTGCAATGACCTTGGAGGTTGTGATCACTACTTGTATGGATCACATTGATAACATGCAACAGGTGTTCCACAGGGCGAGGCCTGGTCCAGCCATGCCACTGTTGAAAGGACAAATCTGGGCTTCATCTTGCACAAACAATACAGGTATGCAAGGCAGGAGGGGCTCTTAAGGTAGATTTCCGGAAATGCTATTTTAATTAGTTTTTCCAGAGAACTGGCAGCAACTATTACTAACTTGTTTAAAGGCTCTCTTGCACAAACCATGTACAGGCGCGGAGCATATTTTGCAGGTATACTACACCTTATATGCAGCAACGACAATTTCTGCCCATTTTTATCTTATTTATAACTTCTGCAGCTCCAATCCTATCTATAGTGATGGCAAGATCATTTATACAGCAACTATTACCAACTAGTTTAAAGACAGTCTTGCACAAACCATTTACAGGCGCGGAGCATATTTTGCTGGTATTCTACACCTAAAATGCAGTAACAACATTTTTATCTTATTACTTCTGCCCATTTTCATCATATTACTTCTGCAGCGTCAATCCTATAGAGTCATGCTGTACAATTAAGCAAACAAGATGGTACTTATTGCAGTTTTTAATTCCGATAATAACTAAATTTACAATGCATATCTTTTTCAATCAGCGGCATGGCTAGCTTTTAGATCTTTAGGGGGCAAAATAACACTTCTTCAAATTTTTCTACCGAAATCGTGGTCAAAAACAAACTTTTTGGTGACGTCTGGAGGGGGGGGGCGGGCATTTGCCCTCTTCCGCTAGCTATGCCCCCGACAATGCTAGAACTTGTAGAAATGCAGCACATGGTGCTCATGGTGGATTAGAATCACATAAACTATCCTCAAATGAGCCATTGAATGTAACATGTAACAAGCAACACTACTTTACAATGGACGTGAAAGAGTTAAAAGTTTGACAGGAACGCCACATAACTATCAGGTACTGGTGACAATCAGACTGGCGATGTCTTACAACGTCATAAATGGTTACATAATATATTTATTTTTTATCAAGTTGGGTACTTTTTCTTTGGCTCGGGGCTTTCCTGGCAGCACTTAATTGGCTCTTTAACAGCGTCTTGGCTCTTGGCTCTCAGATTAGGGCATCCCGCGGATATTCCATTCTACAATCTTTACTCCAATAACCAGATTTACAACTTTTTAGATCACATACTACAGAGCACAAACTACACAGTTTAGGTTTTAAAGGGCCTGCTCATGGTAAAGTAGAATCACAGAAACTATCCTCAAATGAGCCATTGAATGTGACATGTAACAAGCAACACTAATTTACAAAGGATGTGAAAGAGTTCACCGTTTGACGGAATGCCACATAACTATCGGGTAATCGCCCTCTGAACTGGTGACAATCGGACTGGCCTGAAATTCTCATTATCGTCCACTCCTCAATAAAATCCAACTAAAATGGGGTCATTGTATACAGTGGTACTGTATTACCCCGATGAGAAGCAAGTACGTCCCCCACTCTCAGCCAAGATATTTGTACGTGGACCGGTTTGACTACGGGCTGAAGTTGACGATGTACTCCTGACGGAGCCATTGGGTTCTTCGCCCGCTCATTGACCAAGGTGTGGTGACCTGGAGACAGTGACCGGGTTAGCACTAGCTGGTCGAAGGACATATTCTAATGCGTCCATTCGCAACTTCTCATCTTTCAGGTACAACCTATTCACGT
Source organism: Lineus longissimus (assembly GCF_910592395.1). Lineage (NCBI taxonomy): Eukaryota > Metazoa > Nemertea > Pilidiophora > Heteronemertea > Lineidae > Lineus > Lineus longissimus. The sequence goes on from NC_088314.1 coordinate 4,701,937, forward strand.
GGACCAAGTCTTACCCAGAACCTCCCCTTACGTAGCGTGGGGTACCAACCCACCGCAGATTCAAGAGATGTGTGCGTGGTAACCAGATATCCTACACCACCCCCAGATCTCAGAACTGGTTGTGATGCTGCCCATTCGCAATAGGTTTAACCGCCGTCATGCCCCTTTGATTTTGCCATTCAACGCCACCATCGGGACACAGGCCTCAAATTGAGGGATGGGCGACAATGATTATTTCAGACCAATCAGAATGTCACAAGCCCAGAGCGAAATCACCAGACAGTTATATGGAGTTACACCAAAAGGCTGACCCCTCACTTCATTTGTAAATAGGTGTTGGATATTTTTGTCACATTTAATGGACCCAGTCCAACAATCTCTGGAGGGACCTTCAGTGCGGCAAATCGAATAGGTTTTTAAAAGTGAAAACAAAAAGGTCACTACACAGTAACTAAAGAATACCAGGTGTGGATATTGGGACACCCTAATCCTAGAGCCAAGAGCCGCGATAACCGTCGTTTTTTTTATAGTACAGATAGGCAGAGTACCGCTATCTCATTACTTGAATTGGCAGATTTCAATCAAGAATTTACAAATTTGAGCAATATCATGCCTTTTTAAAACAATTATGATTGAACTATTTGCGCAAGGCTACATGATACGGCAGGAATGACAACAAGTGCGATTGTACACGGTATATGAAGTGCAGACTCATGTACACTGTACTTGCCCTATTGTATTGACGGCATAACAAGAGTACAATAAAAAATCCTGGCATGGTAGACTGTGAACCATATGGCTATCAAGGTGGTGATTTCTTACAATGTCATAAATGATTACATAATAAATTAATTTTTTATCAAGTAGGGTACCTGTAGGCTTAGGATTCCCAAAGTTTCATTAGTCTAAACATTTTCTTTGGCTCGGGGCTTTCCTGGCAGCACTCAATTGGCTCTTTAACAGCGTCTTGGCTCTTGGCTCTCAGATTAGGGCATCCCGCAGATATTCCATTCTACAATCTTTACTACAATAACCAGATTTACAACTTTTTAGATCACATACTACAGAGCACAAACCACACAGTTTAGGTTTTAAAGGGCCTGCTCATGGTAAAGTAGAATCACAGAAACTATCCTCAAATGAGCCATTGAATGTGACATGTAACAAGCAACACTAATTTACAAAGGATGTGAAAGAGTTCACCGTTTGACGGAATGCCACATAACTATCGGGTAATCGCCCTCTGAACTGGTGACAATCGGACTGGCCTGAAATTCTCATTATCGTCCACTCCTCAATAAAATCCAACTAAAATGGGGTCATTGTATACAGTGGTACTGTATTACCCCGATGAGAAGCAAGTACGTCCCCCACTCTCAGCCAAGATATTTGTACGTGGACCGGTTTGACTACGGGCTGAAGTTGACGATGTACTCCTGACGGAGCCATTGGGTTCTTCGCCCGCTCATTGACCAAGGTGTGGTGACCTGGAGACAGTGACCGGGTTAGCACTAGCTGGTCGAAGGACATATTCTAATGCGTCCATTCGCAACTTCTCATCTTTCAGGTACAACCTATTCACGTGGACCAAGTCTTACCCAGAACCTCCCCTTACGTAGCGTGGGGTACCAACCCACCGCAGATTCAAGAGATGTGTGCGTGGTAACCAGATATCCTACACCACCCCCAGATCTCAGAACTGGTTGTGATGCTGCCCATTCGCAATAGGTTTAACCGCCGTCATGCCCCTTTGATTTTGCCATTCAACGCCACCATCGGGACACAGGCCTCAAATTGAGGGATGGGCGACAATGATTATTTCAGACCAATCAGAATGTCACAAGCCCAGAGCGAAATCACCAGACAGTTATATGGAGTTACACCAAAAGGCTGACCCCTCACTTCATTTGTAAATAGGTGTTGGATATTTTTGTCACATTTAATGGACCCAGTCCAACAATCTCTGGAGGGACCTTCAGTGCGGCAAATCGAATAGGTTTTTAAAAGTGAAAACAAAAAGGTCACTACACAGTAACTAAAGAATACCAGGTGTGGATATTGGGACACCCTAATCCTAGAGCCAAGAGCCGCGATAACCGTCGTTTTTTATATAGTACAGATTGGCAGAGTACCGCTATCTCATTACTTGAATTGGCAGATTTCAATCAAGAATTTACAAATTTGAGCAATATCATGCCTTTTTAAAACATGATCATGATGGCTTTGTAAACTGAAAACAAATGGGTCACTCACACTGCCTTAAGTTACTGTGGCAAACAAAATGACACTTGTTCCATTGTACAATCCTTACTCCAATCTTTTCAAATCACATACTACAGAGCACAAACTACAGTTATAGACCTAAAGCAGGCCCAGGGGCTTTAGTCCTAACTTGAAAAAAGGTCCTTCTCAGCTGAAAAATTGAATGTCCAAATATTGTTTGTGCTGTCTTTCAGAATATTCTTCATGCTCAGGATGTTGTGTCCAAACTTTACCATCCGAGGATCTACTGGTGAACCAAAGCTGAAATAATGATAACAACTGATTAAGAGTGAAAGAAAATGAGGGTTACCCATTCAATTGAAAGGTGTCCATCAATCATGATGTTTTCAAGATGTTGTACCGAAAGATCGTCATATCGAATACTCAAATTACTTTTGTGGCATTATCACGGGAGACTGGTTGTGACTTTGTCCTTGAATTTTTCATGGCAGGAAATTAGAATCATGTACCACAGACTATCCTTCCGTGCAACAATGTCATCATTAGGATGATAGTTGCAGTCACAGAAGGGTATCCTGAGCTTGCCTAGGCCTCAGCCAGATCAGCCATATTTAGACCTATACCACAAAACACAAGTTCTGCTATAAACAATCAACAAACCGTTGTATATAGTCAAAGACGCCTGGACATCACTGGGCAATCTTGCATCAACATTGTAGATTCCCTTATCTTTGTCTTCAGTAAGATATTGCTGCAGTCCACTGATCCCAGCTGAGAGCATTGGTAGTGGTGTTGGAGGGCCAACCCTCCCCATCTGGATTGGTCTTAGCTTGTTAACCAGGAGGACGATTGTGCGGTATCAGTCTTGATCACCTGTGCTATTTTCCAGTCTAGTTCATGAGGTGTTGGTTGCTGGAAAGACCAATAGTATTCATTTAATTTAGAGTTTTGAATGACCAATCCTCGATTTCCGTTTCTCTGAAATTTTGAAAGGTCATCCTCTCCTCCCTTGGTTTTTTTATTTCTGAAGATAAAATCAAAACTCAGCCACCTTGTAAATTTGGGACAATTCAAATTCCAATTTAATACCGCAAGGGAGTCTTGGCCATAGCCAAATTCCTTTTAATCTTCTACAAACATTGTGTAACTTGGCACAACCTACATTTTACCACCAGGACTTCTTGACTGCATCCAAAATTAAGGTCTTATGGTCTGGTGTCATAACTTTCAACGCCAGTCTTTCCAAAAAAGCAACCTCAGCGTTTCTATTCATAAAGCTGGGTGGAGTTAAACAAGATAGACAGTGACCTGCCACAGGTCTCATGCCAACTTTAAGGTTCAAACGATGGGCCTCTGGAGTTCAAGCAACTAATCCACAGAAGCTCTGGTACATATGTTGATGTGTCGTCTTCCCAACCTGCTGTCACTGTCTCACAAAGTGCAATGATTTGAAGCCCTAACTAGCACACATCACAGGCAAATGGAATAATTTCAAAATGCATGCTTACAGCAGAGGGTACCTGTACTTGTCACTAAACCACCTGTCCTTTTACTGTGTGGTGCAGTCTCTCTTGGACAACCTCAGGGACAAAGTTCATATTTATTCAAACTGAAAACTCTTAATACATTTAAAAACTTACAGGAAAAGCCTTCAGTTTCCAATGGATCCATCTTCAGTCCTGCCATTGGTGACTTTGGCAACATGATAGGGATTGTCAATAATCTTAGCTTGGTTCAGCCCCAGCTCTTGTTCACAGCAGGCATTCCAGGGGTGACAAGTGTCTCCGAGCATCCATGCAACGTGATGGTTTCTCCAGGCCCCCGTGACACCCAAGCCCAATGATCTTGAAACCATGCTGAAAAACAACACGAACCATTTAAATAATCATAAATTTGTTGACAATTTTACATAAAAATTCGGACACTTTGACATCTGGAAGCATCCATCCTATCATCGACTGGCTACTGATATCTCATCCTAGCAATTGCTAGGTAATTGCCTAGCTGTGGTGGTTACCTCGTAGATATGTTCCCAGGCGGCACAACCCTAATTTCTGTCCCTGTTGATAATCTTTCACTATCACAAGTCCAATTATCACTATATGAGCAGTTTTCACCTAAGATCACAAGCAAGCACTTTTTAAACTGCAGAATTACAGCAGAATGAATGTCACAAAACAAAGAGACAGGTAACTTCACGGCACACAGGCCTCCACCTCCTTTGATGGACAGTTTGCCTGCATACTTGAGCCACGCCAAACCAAAGTGCTCCATCTACCTGATCAAGTAGGTTGCTGAATCTCCCTTGGACAGCCTTCGTGGGAACCATGCCCTCTGTGATCTTGCTATTAGGCTGAAAAGAAACATCAAGATTTATCATAATTAATGCAGGCTATTACCGCATGCAAGAGTCTTTGATATCTCGCTAAGCGTACATCCTTTGATTGACTGCTTTCCAATCTCCTCTGTTTGAACATCATCCTCATTGTCTTGCCATGGGAGAGGGTTTGAGCCCTGTTGGTATCCTTTTCTGATACGGCCAGTGGTTAGCCACTAGCTTGATAAATTAAGTGGGTACAGATTGCCTCCTCGCCACGCACTTGGCATGTAAGAAAGGAATATAGCAAGTAAGGAGCATCTCATATAGCAAGTCTGGCTGGCCCATTCTTTATGGGTAACACAATTAACTTTTTCTAAAGTTGTTTATTACATCATCAAATATCATGCAGATTCCACACCAACCTTGTATCCCAAGACAGATTCTTCTCGCAACAACATTTCCATTTCAAATGGTATTGTGGTCAGCAAAACCCAGCCAATGTCGCAGCAAAGAACTGTGGTCCTTGGTAAATTTTGTTAACGGGCCATGGCTTGTCAGTAGAATGACGATGCCATACCAAATCTGAATGCCTTCATCTCCTTCCCTGTTAATGTGGGTCATCAGGTGGAGGGGCTGAAAAAGATAATGGCTCTCACTTAACTTTTGATTCTGAATGGTAAATTCTCCATGGCACTCGCGGCAAATGGTAACCCCAAAGTTATGGGCCTGGCTGCCTTATTCTAATTATACAGCCCCAGTTCTTAGGCTCCGGATCCAGGTGTGCATTGCCAGGAGCTCCGCAATCACTCTGGCAGGGTTGCTATGCCTAAAATAAGCTGAGGAAAATTTGTCCTGGGCAAGGGACAAATTGCTGTTGAGAGGCCTCTACCTCCACAGCACTTTTTTCAAGAAATGCTTTGGAGGCAAAATCCTGAATTTTGAGGCCCGAAAACTAACAGTGAGTAGCTTTCCACATCAAGTTCTTCTGCCAAAGATTAAGCTTTATAAAATCAGAAGAGTCATTTAACACCAACAGCTTTGAAGTAAAGAATTTCAAGATTGAGGTCCAAGGCCAAGTTTTATGTTTCAAAGGACACATATCGAACTCTGTGAATTAAGAAGCAGTCATCCCTCCAGTCCACATACCAGAGTTTCTGGTTGTTTATGATCACAATGACAAGGATATTGTGGGTTCAACTCTCACATAATCTGCGCCACCTCATCTCGTCCTTGAGCAAGGCACCTTATACTTCATTGTGTCGCCCAAAGATTGAGGACACTCAAAAATCTCTGTCAATGTAAACCTATGTCAACTCATCCTGATATTTTGATGAGGAGACCCTAGGCTTCTACTGATCAGCACATCTGGGAAATTTTTAACTATGGAAGCACAAAAAGGGCCTTGTCCAATCCCAGTTTGATTATGAATCACTGTATGAAATATCAGGTGGGCCAAATTTGGTATTTATTGTAAATTGTCAGTCAGGTACTCATCTGGAAATACTGTTTTTTTCAGTTGAGTGATCCCTTCTTGGCTTTGTTGCTCTCCAGGCTGGGAACGACCTTCCTCTAAGCAAAGCTTCCTCCGCAACTGTGCTTTCAGGCAACAATGGGCATCACCAATAAACTTGATCGTTTCATTGCTATAATCAAGAAGATGGAAGAATATTTACAATGGGTAGTCTTGTTTAATACATCCAAGACCTTTTCAACTTTTCCTTCGACCAAGCTCATTCCTGAAGACTAGTGTCAGACATTTTTAAGAATAGCACAATACTCAACATCTTCATCTTCATCTTGGGTAGGTGAACATTGGGGACTTAGCCCTAAATCTTGTGAAAGTAAAAATCTGGCAAGGGGGGTCTGAGCATGGGGTCCCCCAGAAACATATGGGCCACATATTTTTTCCTGACATCTGGATTCCAATAAATACACTAGGCTGTAAAACCTTTGCCTATGCTGCTGCTTGAATATAGATGGTTCGCGAAAATATTCAATATCAGCCATTTTTTTCACAGGAACTTGAGGAAGCGCAAGTTTTACAACGACAATTGACATCACCCTTGTCGAAAGAGTAGTTCTTCTAAATAGCTTTTAAAAGTGCGACCTCAAAAGAATTGTCTTCCTCTAAATAATAAGAAATATAGGCTTCCAAGTCTATTTCCACATGGATGGGCAGTATTTTAACGTGGATGGAGGGATAAGCTACAGAGCATCACAATGCACTGAACTGAATAGTGAATGCACTGAATGATGCACACATGATGCACATATGATGCACAGACATTCAAGTTTTTTAAGAGTTTTCAGCTGCGAATTTCAAATGCCACACCTACATTCTCGCCTCAAAATCGACGAAAAACAGAATAGAAATACGAATGTTAACTGCTTACCAATGGTTATTCTGTGTGTTAATTCCTGAATAGTTTACTTATCCAATTCGATCTACAATTTCCAGGAGGCGAGATGCCATTTCAGCCACAAGACGGCCACGAGAAAAACGAAACGTGTCACGGGATAAGCTCGCGAAAAACCGTTGTAAACGGCAGATTTCAACCTGAAAATCAAAAGGAACGACTTACAATGACGAACAACAAGTTATATTCACTAGTTATCAAGTTTGGAGCTGTCAAACCAGGCTGATTTATGATCGAAAACGACCATGAAATCATCATCACTGTTGCGCGAAACAATGTATTCATCTATATCAAGAACTTGCCGTCGTTCGAAGTTACCGTTTTCAAAAATCCCTTGTATATGATATCGTACAAATACTTTTTCACAGTATTTGTTCCTATAGATGTAGAAATTCACAAAGAACCTCAAAATAAGTATTATTGGTGCTAATTCACAAGGATGATGAAGGATTTGATCGGTGTTTCGCGGCCGATTTTTGCTCCGAGCATGTGACGCGACCTGGCGCATTGCGCATTTCGAGAAAAAAACATCACGCTAACTTCTCCGACGGAAAAAATAGGGAACAAGTTGACTAAAATGAAAATGAATGGGCCTGTTATGGACACGAGATCATAAACAAGAATTCGGACATAAAACTTCTGTTATTTACCCGACAAAAACTGTCTTTGAGGACCAAAAATAACCACGAAATGTCAAAAGTTTCCGAAATGTATATCGTCTGCGTCCACGGCGTGCAGGCGTGCGGGCGTCACGTGATAGCAATGACGCGATGTCGTTGGTTGGAAACAACCAAATATGGTCCTCAAATTTGGCGGGGTATTGGGTCCACAAACCAACCCTCAAAATGGCGTTTTTTGGCTTTACAAACCACGTATGGGTCCTGAAACTGACTATGAATTTAAGATGATAATATCTCTGGCAAAGAACGCTGCAATGACCCTGTTTTTTTTTGTTTTGTGAGAGTTCATTCACCCCTACCCCCCTACCCCCAAACCTCATTGGGCGGGTCCATTTTCCCTTTCCGTTGCAGATGCGAAAGCTATAAAATGGGATAGGAGCCGTATCGGCTTTCCTTCGGCAGCAGATGGAAAAGCCATAAAATGGGATAGGAGCCGTCACGGCGCCATTGTTTATAGCACATCCAGAAAGAACATCTGCATCTAGGGGTTGTCAAGCGGGGTCGGGGTAGTGCGGTGCATAGGCCTACTCAGGGATTGTTTCATGATATCTTTTAAAGTCATTACATCAAAACCAGGCGAAAAGATATATAAATATATAAATACGCAGCCCTATTGAACGAAGGACAAGAGAGGAAGACATTGTAACAATCTTACTCGGCCACAATTGTTCGGTACTATCGCAACCTTACTGTCTCAGAAAAGAAGGAGTATTGCCTCAAATGACTGACATGGAGACATTTTCACAACCTACCTCTTTCAGAATTGTAAGACATGCGATTGAAATCTGCGCCTTCGCCTTGCAATAACAGAATAAGGTTTGTATAGACTACAAAGGATCATGGCCAGAAACAAAAATATATCGTCACAACCGAGCTTTCCAGTGTATACTGTTGCCTTCCTATACAGAATGTCTCTGAAATGGATCTGCTGGTTGGCACACCGTTGCAAGCTGGTTGGCATACCGTTGCAATCGTTCGATGTTTCTCTCTAATTATTCTTGCAGTCTTAGACTGTCTCGTCCCGAATAAGCCCCATCTCGTCAGGCTCATGAGCTGCCATCATCTTTTGCCGTATGGTCCAGAAAATATATCCATAGTGCCTTGTTCAACAAGGGCTCAACATGTGAACATCCTCACAATCGATGCCTCTCGCATCATTGAGACATGCTGTCCACTTTGCTATGTACAGGACATATCAGAAAGGATCGACAAGGCTTTCAAAACCAAGGACCTGACATGGAGAAATCATCACAACCTAGCTCTCTCGCACCAGTTGTAGACGTTTTAATATTCCTTGCTATATACAGTCCTGGTCCATCTTTTTCTGTCCCCATATTCGTCGCCTGCTTGTCCACATTACCAATCTCTTAGAAGCCAGCCAGTGTGTCGGGAAGCTAAGATCCCAGCTATTTCTTGATCTTGCGGTGGTATGTTGGGACTTGTCTCCTCGAGGTCCATCTATGTCTGTCCCCATAATTATCGCCTGCTTGTTATCCCCGTGACCAATCTCTCAATGAGACAGCCAGTGTGCCAGGGAACTAAGAACCGAGTTGCTCCTTTATCTCGTGGCAGTATCTTGGGACTTGTCTCCTCGAGTCTGTCCACAGTTTCGTCGCCTGCTTGTCCACATGACCAATCTCTCAAGGAGCCAGCCAGTGTGGCAGGGAACTTTGGAACGAGATGCTCCTTGCTGTGGTATGTTTTGACTCGTCTCCTCGATGTCTTTCTATGTCTGTCCTCATATTCGTCGCCTGCTTCTAGTCACAACTGTGTTTTTGGGACGTCTCTTGAGCAGGAATGGGGCTACTAACACATTGTGCTCTTAAAGACAGCCACAACCCTGACGGTGAAGTCCCTGGATGTGACCCAAGATATAGTGCCACAATCAAGTCAGATCCACATAGCATCTTGTCCCAGATGTGCCATAAGCTATGGAGACAGAATCAAGTCAAGTCAGATCTACACACACAAGGGAGAATGATTTTTGATGAATTATCACCAATGTAATGAGGGGACATATAAAATTTACACTTTTTGTAGAATCGCTTGCCAATCTAATGCTGCCAGCTGGTTAGTGCCCTAGGATCAACTGGGGATGATGTTTCACTGTAATATACTGTTCATACTGGAGAAAAAACATTCTCATGTGCCAGTTTGTCCTCTCTTCTCAACTGTTGATGCTGCTTACTGTTATGTATTCATATTGAAGAAATACCATTCTAATGCCACAGGCAGTCTCTGTCCAGACAAAAGTCATATATGTGGTGTTGCTGTGCGACTGACATGTTCATACGGAAGAACTGCAGGGCAATTACTATTCAAAACATGTATTTGTATGATTTATTACTTGCAAAATTTACACTTCATGCAATATCATTGAACCGACTAGAATGCATATGCGAACGAGAGAGATCAAAATACATTTCATTGATAATCAAAAAAAGTCCTGCATGGTGTGGAACTAATTTTGCCCCCTGGAGAATTATTCCTACCACAAAATAACGTTCGTTGAGGAGTGTAGCATCAAACATGATGATCCCCACCCACCCTGACCCACATCGACTGACCCCACCTGGAGCATATGATATCAGGTATTGACTGGATATCAATTCATGTGTGATACAGCACCCTCTGAGTATAAAGCAATGTTTTATCACTGTATGCGCAAAGCCCCTAAATCTTGGCTCTGGTCATACTTTCATGTTCATCCTAGGAGAAGTAACCCCAGAGAAACACGCCAAAGACCAAAGCCATCACTGCACTGACGTCGACGAACGTCTTCCATTTTGGATTCTCCATCACGGCTAAATTCCGTAACTTCTCCTCCATTTTGGATTTGTCTTCCTCTCAAATGTCATCCTCTTCTTCCTGTAAACCGCACACCAAGTTCCAGGCTTTTCTCAGTTTATATGTTGGACGAGCCTCTGCAAAAACGAAATCGAAAACAGGAGAGTTACTCAAGTTCGCAATATCATAAAGCAATAATGCTGTAAAGAAGCTACTGTACAGTGCTGAGAACGATAGGGTACTTGATGGAAAACATTTAGCAATGCGGGCTATTGTTACACGGACTATCAGCCCTAGGACTACTCTCCCTTGCACACCGGCAATTGTTGCCATTTGAACTGCGCACGTTACAGTTTTATTTCCCGCGAATTCTCAAAGATCACAAGACCTGCTAACGTGGATTGGATATAACATCGGTACTGCGCACGTGCGTTTGTTTACAGTTTCATTTCCCGCGAAATCTCAAAGATCACATGACCTGCTAACGCGGATGGATATAACATCGACAAATTCAAGATGTCAGCCTCCATGGCTGGACGTGCCCTTTTAAAAAGATCACGTTTATTACAAAATTCCCTTCAAAGTTGGTATTTTTGGTTTGATATATGATATCCTTGGTAATCTACTGTCTTTGTTCCATGAGTAGGAGGCCGGAGATATCGTATTTCCTCAGTATTGTTGAAAAATGTTTGATATTGACATTTTCTCACAATTTCTGCTCTGTCGCCAGTGTCGGTGTCACTGTCACTGTGCACTGCCAGTGCCACTGTGTTGTGTTGTGTACATGTACTCATTCTCTCGTGACTTGGAGACATGTATGTTATTGTTTGTGCACCTTACCTTAACATGAAATGAATAAGGTGCTCTGCCAATGAAAGCTGAACTTACGTTTCATGATAACAAGGCTATCAGGCACTCCTTATCACTATCAGTCTCTGAATCTGTCGTCTGGTGGTATAATAATAGAAGCCCTTACACCAGGCGGAGGAAGCCACTGCTGGCCACAACCAACAAGCAGCAAGCAAAAGGCCGCATGGTGACACACATCATGTTCTTTTGTTCGTTGTGCCTATATTTAGGTTTGTTTGGACAAGCAGTGGCTTCCTCCGCCTGGTGTAAATAAAAGTGTCTTACTATACTATTTCAAGTCATGCTTGATGAAAATTTTGTTGTTTCTTTGCAGACTGCCAGACATGCCACTTTAGTTCAACAGTCAGAGTGCTTAGGGCAGCTTCAAATGAATCAAACAGAAGAGGTTTACCGTATGTTTTAACTATCCCTTCTTCCCGAAGTGTTTGTTCTTATGAGCCAGTCCGTTGCTTGGTTTGATTGGTTTGTTGTTAAATTGAGTGTTGACAAACTTAGATCAAACATAGAACATGGAACAAAGGTCAAACATAGAACAAAGGTCAAACATAGAACAACTGAGTTCAACCTTTGGTATCATGCACAAAAATTTAGTAACATTTGTTGTTTCAGGAACCTATCGATTACTGTCAGCGATGATGGAGCTACAATAATGTGCTGGCATCCTGAACAACCTACACCATATGAACACACAAAGGTAGGCTGGTTTCTTGATCATTTTCCAAGAAGTCCTTAGTGATCCACTCACAGCAATAATAGCAATTACAATACTTTATTCGATATAACTTACAAGTATACAAAGGTTACTTTCAAAGTACATCACCCCTTATCATTGTTTCTTTTTCAGCCCATCATCAGAAAAGAGAGTGATATCACAGAGGTAGGTGTTAGCAACTGATGTAAGCGAGGATTATGGCATTGATAGATAGTTTCAAAGGGAAAATTTGGCAAGATTGTGTGTTTGTTTCGGGCAGGGAAGTTGGAGGATGTTTAGTGTTTGACAAATATGTATGTAAATATATGAGGGAGAGAGATCATCTTTCACCTGGTTTGACACTGTGAGCATGAAATTTTCAATCAAGATATTCCAGCTTTGCACACGTTGATTGATCTTTGTTTTCTCCTCTTTAGGGTGATTCTGTGCTGAAAGTTCAACTGCTTCATCAGGATGAACACAGATACGAACCAGACGGCCCAAGAAAGTTTGAGCTGATGAATATGTTTTTCACAACTAAGCACAGATGGTTTCCTCCGTAAGTACCATGAGCCTTCATGTTGACTGTCAGTTTGTGGTCTTTTTTTGGCAACCAGTCTAGAATCTGTTATATTCTGTGTGTTTTGCTGAAATGTCCATTCTGTATGTTGAGCAGCATTTCCCAAAAAAGAGCAGAGTTTGAGAAAAGGAGCCTGTGACTTGGTCTTGATGACAAAGGACAAAAGATACTTTCACAATTTACAGAACTTTCTGAATTTTTTCTTTCTCTTTTCAGGGGTTCTAAAGCAAAAAAGCGCAAAGCTCCATTCCCCCGTTCTAGAGAGAGTATATGAGACTCTGTATTAAGACCAAATCTGAACAGAAAAAAGAGAACATCCAGTCTGCTTTTCTGATGTTCAGGAGGAGAACAGTGTTTATGTCTTGAAGAATCATCAGTTGGCATTGTGTGTGTTGTTTGCTCATTAGAAGTACATGAAAGTGTTTAATAGATACCAGTCCTGTAAACTAAATAAATTTGTATCTAAGTATTGAGAGAGATGTGTCTTCCTTCCATTATCTGTAGTTTCTGACTATTTCCAGTTTTTCTTCAAGTTCAAAAATCTTTCAGAAAAGCCATTCATTTGGGACTGGTGACAACACATTCACATCAGTTGTGACTGGCTGTGACAGAGTAGGTTGTTACTACAATTTGCTTCATTGTAACATCACCCTACCTTGAGACCAGTTGTGTTTGCATGTTGTATGAAAGGGAACTGGTTGTGACGAAAAATTCGATTCCATTAGGTTGGTTGTGACAGAAAATCGATCCCTTGTGCAGGTTTAGTGTGTCTGGGCTCTTGTCAGTTTGGGATGTTGGTCACAACCACACTACTCTTGTCATATTCTGCTGGTTGAGACATTTATCTTTTGTCATTGATAACTTGTTATTAGTCCAGACGTTGATAAGCTCGCTTTCTTGTGAACAGAGCCCCAAGAACCTCTGTTGCTTTCCTCCCAGCACCGAAAATTATCACATAACCTGTATGACCAGCAATAAAAGCAAGGACCATTAAAATACTACCAGAAAAAAGAATCCATGTGTAGACCTTGGGAATGGTGTCCACCAATCTTCCTACTAAATTTGTATGTGCAACGTCTCCTAATGCCCAGCAAGCATATATTAGATAGACAAGTTCCTTTACCCTCCCAATAATGTCTGAAACCCAACATATCAGACTTGGAGATTTCCCTGACAGGCCTATGGCGAGAAGGATACAACCAATGCAAAATGGTAACAGATGTTTCCCACTGCATACAAGAAAGGTTGTGCCCAGAATGTTGCACATCACCATGAGAAACAAGGAGACCGACGCCCCGAACCGTCTCTGGAAGTAGATCCCAATCAGAGCCCAGGCTACGTACGTCGCCGTGAAGAGGGTCGTCAACAAGGTCGCATCCTTCTTGTCAAGATCCATGGAGGTGAGCACGTACGTCTCCAGGTAACTCTCAATGGACAATGTCGTCTGCCCGTCTCCAACAAACTGAATGATGGCGGCAATCCCGAAGAAAAAACACACGTTAAATGTATTTATTGGCTGTTTTGTTATCCTCAGTTCATTTGGTTCTTCCTTTAGGAAACATGGCCCGATGCGAAGTGCAAGGAAGAAGACGATTGTCCCTATGATTGCTACAGGTGTCCCCACAATTGAACACAACTTGAACAGACTCCATTTTATCTGAACGACATCGGGAACATAGACAACTTCGACGTGTTCATGATGGAGAAGACTAGCATTCTTGTGGTAGATTGTAGTATTTATAGGTTCCGTGAGATTTTGGATGCGGGTGCTGTTGTCGCCGTGGAACCGGACTTTCGCTTGGTCCCTGACGTCTTCGTCGGTAAAGGGATAGGACAAGGGCGGACTAATCAGGAACCCTAAATACATCCCAAATGTCAACAGGTAGAGAGGAGTCGCTTTATGTTGTCTCCAGAGGGCTGCTATGGAGATTGTTCCACCTAGAAATAGATGATTATATTACCAAAAGGGTCGTGACAAATGCGACATTTAAGGACTGTCATTCATTGGTTCTATCGAACGATAGAACCGATCAGTTTGTCAATGATACTTGACCCTTGCGGATGTGTATCCGGCAACGTTGGTTGTGATGTCACTACTATTAGGGACGGGCTGCAGATGACGAAGTGTATGCACGAAGGTTGGTTCGTTCTGTTCTTAGTATTGGGAGCTTTGAACAGCTTCTTGACTGACTTTAAATGGAATGTGCTCACTATTGGCACGGGTGTCGGACTCGAACTATCAATGTCATGATATGCTTTGTCTTACCTGCCCAAACAACTGCCGTGGAAGCTCCTTGCGCAAAAGTAACTGCGCAGAGACCGAAGATGCTCTGACAGAAAGGGAGGGCGAATAGGGAGGCGGCGTACAACCAGGAGACGATGAGGACAAGAACATGAAGCAGACGATATGGGAAGCGGCTTAGTGCGGCCATCACGCCCACACCCATGCACATGCCCAGGGCCTTGCCGGTGAATATCCATGAGATGGTCCCAGAGTCGGTGCCTATCAGGTGTTCAAGATCGAGAAGGATACTGCCTAACATCACTGGGAGGATGCCCTGTAAGTAGTAGCGAGGAGATTGTTATGACTCATTGCTTTCACTATATACTCCAAAAATGGTACTGCCCACAAAAAAAACTAAAATGCTTGGAAAAAAGTTGTCCGTATATCTATCCTAATGGCTCGTTATTGGTCATGCTTTGTTCCAATTTATATATATAGCAAGTAAGTACTGTATTTTTTGGGAGTAAATGAGAGAAACACCAAAGATCAGAGTCCCATTTTCTCTTGAAATAGAACGCAGACTAAAACAGCACCTACCGTGCCGAGATTCAGGAGGCAGTAAAGCCCGGTAAAGACGCACTTCTCCGCATGTCGTTCGCCGTCCGGTTGATCGGACGGAACCCCTTCATCCTCCACGTCCTCCACCAGGTCGATTCCGTGAGAGAAATCTTTGACATTGTCGCGGTCGAGCTCTTCCCGTTTCACCTCAACTTTGATTTTAGCTTCCTTTTCACCGAAGAGGTAGTTCTTTTCGTCTAAAATTGTTTCCTTCATCTTCTGAAAGTCCAACAACATTATATGAGTCCATCAAGCTTTTAACCCTTATTTGGTTCTGATATTATCTCCAGACGACGTCGGTCTTGCCGCATTCTATTGCACACTCCGGACGCAGTGGACCTGCCCCATCCCTCCCCTCAATGAAGGGAGACATCAGTATGAGGCAGCCCCTTGTTAGTTCTCTCAACGTTCAAACAACACAAACGTCATCTTCAGGGTGATGAAGGAACTGAAGGGGAGTGCTCAAAATAATTGGGGTCGTTTTGGTCACTTTTGTCACTTTTCAACCAGAAAAAAAATTATTGAGCTATCTCTTATTGTTTTAAACCTTCTCGACTTTCGGATCCGTATCGCAAAGGTTCAGAAATTAGAAAGGCCCAAAGTGCTTCAAATTTCAAATTTAATAGCGAAAACAAATTAGCCATATAGTGATAGTCTACAAGTGATAAAACTTACCATTTTCTTTTTGTCTTCCTCAATGATGTGACCATATCGTTTACACACAAATATTTGTCCTAATCCTGCTCATCCATTTTGGCATTTCCATCCCCTCCCAATGATAAACTGAATGATCCACAGATTATACGTGAATAATCAATGGTTCAAGGGGACTTGAATTTCGCAGGTGTTCCGGGGAAGGTACCCCCCTCCCTACTACAATAATGAGTAATATACTAGATTGAAGATGCATGTTTATGTTTCATCATCCTCATTGAGATTTTTGGGGGCCTTTTTCAGTGATACCGAGGGTCTTTGCCTCCTGCTTCCTCCGAGCTATGACCCTGCAACTTCAGCTTCCAGTACGTGTATGCTCCTGCGAGTGACTGTAAGTTCTTTCCTCAGACCCCTGTGTGATGAGGTCTTCCGTGTTCTATGCACTGGCCCAAGCTTCACTATCTTCCATTAGGAGTTTGGCGGTTTATTGATCATTTTGCTGACTTACATAATGAAGCGTGTCTCTGTTCTCCGACACTACAGGCAACGCCTATTCATACTTTTTGTCATTTCCATGATAATTCACACATTTCGACACGTTTCACCCTTGCTAAAACTATGGGTTAATGACCATCCCACAATGGGTTAATGACCAGCCACGTGTGGAATTTAAATTTCCCGCGTTAGGTTTTCGCGCGCCGCCGCGAAACACTTACCTCGTATCCAATTATATTTTTCGAGACCCATATCTCGGTTGTACACGCGCACTGTACATTGATTTCTAAAACCGAGGTCGAAATAGCAGTAACGACAACAAACATGTCTGCCTTTGCAAAAAAGAAATCTAAGAAACCAATTGATGTAAGTTTCTGTGATAATTGATGTGTCAATTTTCATATTAACCCGGTCATGTTCTTTTCTATATATGTCTGATTCGGTTCGTTGTTTTTTCTGCAGCCCCTGAATAAGAGGATCCCTGAAAATCCGAAGTATAAAGATGTCCAAGCCGTTGTCGATACAGGTGCGTGCACACTTCCATTCATTTTGTACACAGTTTCACACAATCATATTTCGCCAGGTCCCTATGTATTGCCTGGTGGTCTTTGATCTTCTTTGCTCTAAATCTTGAAGGTGACTCCGCTAAACCTCTGTTAGTGTGTAAATAGCGGAGATATTGGATGGACAAGGACAAGAATAAGAGTTGACCAGCAGAGAGACTCGGAGAGACACTGGTCGTCCAGACTAGAGGCAGAGGCCCGGAGGGGGCTAAACTTTAGAATCCCCGATCGGAAATGACGTAGTTTGATCGCATTCAACTATAAATCCACTGAACAGTGGTGCTTGGTTAGTCAACCGATGACCTTTTTTTGGGGTGTGATCGGGGATTCTAAACTCGTTCCCCGGAGGGATGCCTGGGCTAGGCTGGGCCTGGGGTTCGAGCTGATGCGATGATCCTGTCCTTTTGGCAAACATTGAGTACGCCAACCATCGCGCTCGACACAAACATGAAATGAATAGTTTTTGTTGTACTATGTGTACTGTCTTGTCAGATGGGAAAAACCCCTGGCCCTGGCGACCTCGTGGTCAACTTGGTCTGTCGGACGCACTTCATGGCTCCTCCTGTCGATTTTTAGTGTCTTATCGACTCCCTTTCATCTGTGTACTAGATCCATGGTCACCTGCAAAACTATTGACTGTTAAATTTTACAATCCCGATCAGAAATAACGTAGTTTGAACGCATTCCACTATCATGTATATAAATCCATTGAATGGACTTTATTTCGTCAATCAATATTTTCCAAATATCTTTCCAGGATCAAGTGTCAGCAAGTATATGAGGAAGGTGGAAGAGATCAGACAAAGTAAGTCCTTAATCTGGTGATCTTCCTTATTTTGTATGAAGATTTTAGTAAACCAGCTGCACTGACTGTATGGTATGGCAGTGAATGACTGATGTTAAAAACGATCACACATTTGAAACTTCACCCCATGCACAGAGACAGTAGGTCTAAAATTGACATTGAAATCAACCCAAAGAAATCAAGTTGCTTCCTCGATCAGCCATTTACTCTCAGAGTTCTCAGAGCAAGGAATGCATAAAAACAACTAAGTCCTATTGCGCTCTGGAGTTGGTAAATCTCTGCCTGAGCTTAGCCCATGGTCACGCTGAGCAGTCCTATGAGAATTAAACCAGCCACCCCTCAAACACTTGTGCTACTTTATTCATTGCAGATTGCAGTGATGAGTTTTTTGTTGCATGCACCTGCAGTGATCCCTACAAACTAAAGATTTTGTCACATATGCAATTGTGACTCTGCATTAAAAATCACTAGTGTACGTTTTGTTTCAATACGGTGTCAAATCTGAATCACTAAGGAAAAGCTTGGCTTATCATTGAACCTTGGATGCCCTTCAAAAAAGTTAAAGAGCTTCATGTTGTTTTTCACAACACATTTTTTGCGAGCAAACAACTGAGCACCTAGTGTGTGATGTACAGTTGTAAACAAGCTTTTTTGATGTCGCACATTGAAATTCTCATGAAGCTGTGTCAACTATCACATGTTTGATCAAAGGCTTGTAGGTAGTTCCAATCCCTTCTGTATATTTGACCTGCTTGCCTAGAAAAATACATTGATACATTTTGAGATCTACTGCTATGCCTTGATACACCAAGTTCTTGTCTTTTGGTAGGTTCATTTTGAGCTTGTCATTTGTGGGAAATTCAAGCCTTCACTTCTGTAAACTCAAACATCTTTACGTCCATGAGAAGAGATCAGATAATTAATGAGAAATTCGTATCATTAAATCAATAATTACAGGGCTAAAATGTTATTCTAAAAATAGAGTTGTCATTACATGAATATTAAATGAAAGCATGCAAAAAGGGTTTGTTGCAGCCCTAACTGTTAATGATTTATTCATGGCTCAATCAGTGCCAGGCTACTGTACCAGCACGTGCATGGGCATGTTTACAGCAGGTCCTTTGAATTGTTGTTACAATGTTTACTGCACGTACAACGTTTTGTCAGACAGGACGTCATTTGTTAATGTGATGTATAAAAAAGCTCTGTCAGTTTCATAAAAAATTGTAAAAAAAGTGTAAACAACGAATTGGCGACACAAACAGCATGAACAGCGTACATTTATACATAGCTTGGCCAGAGTTGCAGGCTTTGTTTACTACTATTTTTGATGACTAAAAATATCCCCCCCCGGCCCCAGATAAACTGTAGTGGTCTATGATATTGTCTGTGATCTATCGTATGCTAACGTGTTTGAACCTCAAACCTATTTCATGATTGCTAAGCCCCTCTCTCAATCAACCATGTAATAAATTTCTATTATGGCCACATTGAAAATTAATTTACCGAGTCAATAACTTCTGATGTCATTGTGCCGTAAATTAAATTTACCACCAATGAAAGTAAAATTCATTTCTCGAGTGTAAATTCCACTGCTTAGCAACGGTGTACACTGTCGCACGTTAAAACGTTACCAGTCGAATGTCTATTTGGTGGTAAAAGGATTAGTGGGGACACTTTTAATAGCCTAGTTAAAGATCAGTCATGTAAACCAGTGCCTTAGGAACGGCCGAACATTTCCAATACCACTATCGACTTTTCCGATTCTCTGTCAGAAGTTTTGATCATCTTTTGAAAATAGACAGGAATTGCATTTTGTCGTGTCTGTGTTGGTGTGACATTTTAATTGCTGGACTCATTCCTGCATTAGTTTAGGACGAGGCATTCTGTGAAGATAATCCATATCTCTTTACTTGGGTTTCATTTCTTTTGTGGATAAAAAGCAATATCTCTTGGATGCTGTTCCAAAATAATTCTAAATCACTTTTTAGCAGACACATGGTAGATTATTCTGAATCTGATCAGTTTTCTGTTATGATTCTCTATTGTCCTTGTGGACAGAACTCATTCTGGATACAATAAGTCTGCTAAGACTGCTCACCTACCACTAGCCAGGCTGCCAAACTTGGGAATATCGACATTTGGACTATCCTGAGGGATTCATTTCAATGTGAACTGAGCTGTGACAGATTTGTCTGGTCTTTTGAACTAGTGGAGCGATACGCTGTGCTGGACAAAATAGTGATAGCAATGTCGTACCGTGTTTTACCACTAACTAAATATCCTCTTGGTCGGAAGCCATTCCCGACGAGGGAGCCTCGGAGGGACTTGGGCGAGATATTGAGGGCATGCACATTGAAGGCAGCTGAAGGTATAGTAATCTGACATGGTGGGAACCTGTATCTTTTAATCTAGACTTGCTTCTAAAGTTGGCTGACATCTTTCCTAGATAATGTTTATGCTATAAAAGTCGGTGGTGAGAGTTGTGGAAACCTAAAAAGATCGGATTGCCAGGCTGCTAGTGGACTTCATGTGAGAATGATGTCAAGTCCAACTAAATTGTGCTACCGGTAGTCCTGGCAGGACCTTGATTCCTGTCTTGGAAAATGTGTCCCAAGCCTGCAAGATCTTCTAATGGGTTGACTTCTTCAGCCATTTTCCTAATCAATAACTGGACATAACCCGTCCATTACATGAAATAATTGCCTCGTTCTCATGTTTGTCTATAAAATTGCTTCTTGTTTGGTTGTTTGTTGGGCTGATTGAACATTGACATTGGCGATTTGGCAAACAAAATGTGTAGTACCGTACCCGGCTAATTTCATGTTGACGTTTGGTATTTCACTGAATATGTTAAGTTCTAACCTAACAATAAAACACAGTGAGAAAAAAACGAAAATGTATAGATGAAACTCTTTTAAAGTTTAATTTAGTACTTTGTATTCAATCATTAAACCCCATAAAAAATTTCTGGTGGTTATATGAAAAATAAATTGTGTTCTCCAAGAAGGAAGTTCGCATTATTGAGGATTTATGGGGATTGGCCAAGAAATTTTGAAACCTCAGGAGACCAATTTGCACCGTAATCTTTAAACTCCAAAGGAATGCACTTGGTACATGTAATGTATGCAGATGGAACTTGTACAAGAACTTCTATCTAAGTTTTGTGGGATTAACTAAGCATACTATAGTACCATCTCACTCACTGTATTATCCATTTGTACTTATATATTTGTCTTTCCAGATTACAGATACAGAAAAGATGAAGTGTTCAAACGGATGAAACCTACCACATTTGTTCAACTGGTGAGCCTTTGTGTTTTCTCTAGACAGTTTTTATGCAGAAAGTGTCTTTCAAACTAACAAACTAAAGTTAGATAAGAATATTGCATTTGCATGGTACATGGTTGCTTTTTTGGTCTGGAGGTAAATATGAAAACTAAGGTCTGGTATTTGAAGCCAGAAAAGATGTGAAAGAACGTTGCATGATCTTTTTATAATCTAATTAGTTGAAGTTTGCATGTCATTCTTTGTTGCAGATGATTCAGGTTGCCGAGATCAATGCATTGGATAATGAAGTTGATGAGAATTTCCCTCCAGGTATGTAGCATGGCTTGTGACTCCGAATTAAGCAGGTGACTATTCTGGGTTATAGACACCGTCAAGTGACGTGTGACCTGCAGTCGAGTCCTAGTTCATGTCAAAGTGTCACTTTCTTGCCGGTTGTCAAATTCTTGGATTAAGATGTGAAGTTTGGGAATCTGAACCTTTAGGACATGGCAACAATTCCTTCTAATGAGATACCAATGGTTGTGCACAGCAAATTTGGACCTGCGAATAACAGCAAGGCTAAGAGTGACTTTTTGAGGTTGACTGTAGGTAAATCATGAAAATCTAAACTCTAAATCCAGCTAAACCAAAACCAGAACAGAAAAAAGGTAAGGTAGCACTACTTGTGTGCTGGAGACGTGAAGAAATATGATGTTTGTGCAGAAAAATTTAAAGTGTTGTTTTTTTGTCGATTTTTGAGTGTCACATACATTTCTGCTATACTTCATCTCTGCGTTTTCACAGTCGTGGTAACTGTATTGCATATCACTGCATGTTTCCTATACATACTGCATGATCATTCTGTGATGCTATGAAATTAGACCTAAACTCTTAAGTGCCATGCTATCATCATCATATCATACTGAGCTTATTGACATTGTATCTCTGGGTAGAAAAGAGTAAATTGCCTTCTTGCTCAAAGTTTGTAGCAACCTTTATACTAGCGTAAAGTCTTGCTAGTTGCCTTACCAGTGGCTTCTAAGGCACCTCTAAGATTTAGCTTTTCGTCTGAATATACATATACATGCCAACCCCATAGCCTGAATCTCCATCGCCTGCAATTTTCTGAAAATTTGATATCTTCCTCCAGATGGCACTGGCGATACCATGCGACCAGACACAGCAGATACAGCATTACCAGATATGACCGGTAACGGCCATGACACTGCCGAGAATGGGAAGGAGGACGACCACAGCCCGGCACCATCCTTGGCCCTCACTGAGGGAGATTATGGCGCTACTCCTTCCAACATGAATACTGCTAGGTCTACTCTGCAAAGGTGAGTTGACATCTGTGTTGTTGTGATTCGTATCTGTTGTATTAAAAAATGTCGGCTTGAAGAGAACTGTTATAATGCCCAGTCAAGTCAAGAATGACCGACTATGCCAGGGTACTTTACAATAAGCCAGAGAAATGTTTCTTCAGGAGGATCTTAAAGTAGGAATATAAATGGCTACCCAGATGAAAGGGGGCTTGAAATCTTTCAAAATTCTGATAAGCCATATTTCTACATGGCAAAGTGACTTGACGACATTTTTCAGAATTTCCTATTAAACAAATTTCCTGATTTTTTGAAGGCGAACTGAAACATCACTGCAGAGGTAAGAGTGTTCATTGACACTGAATGAAATGTTACAACGTGGCACTGGATTTATGGGCGCACTGAATTTATGGGAACACTTCTATTCTGCACTCACAAACAGTTTACGCTAGTATGGAACAATCTTCTAATGTATCATTGTACTTCTTTTCAGTGTAATGCGAGGTGTAGGCGAGTTAGATGTAAACCGACCAAATACTCCTAAAATGCTTATAGATGAGACTAGGCCATATCTACTCCTGGATCTGAGGGATCGGGACGAATATGATGAATGCCATCTCATTACAGGTGAGGCCAACTGAGCATCATTTTCTGACAGCATTATGTATCCCCTAGCTGTCCATTCGTTCATGTCTGTGATAGGTTGGTGGGGGGGGGGGGGGGGCATATGCCTTGCTGTGTTTTTCTCTTCATGTCCTTTATAACATGATGGATAACCTTTAACATTGTTGCTTTCTATTTCCAGCATTGAATTATCCACATGCCATGCTGTCAAGATCGGTAAATTTTGAAACAAAAGATATGCTGGCTTATGTATCCTTACAATCAACATTATAGCAGTGAAATACCACTGCTCCTCTGTCCTCAAGAAAGGGGTTTTCATAATAGTAAATCTCACAATTTCACTAAGTGAGATGGCCACAAATGAATGTGGGTTTTCAGTATATTACACCAACAGGTGATGTTTCCTTGACCTTGCCCCAGAAAAATCAACCAGGAAAAATCATCCTAGTTTATGACGAAGATGAGAAGATAGGACCTAAAGCTGCAAGCACCCTGGTCGAACGAGGATATGATAATTTGTTTATGCTCTCTGGAGGTAAGACCAGTTGGACAAGTTTACTACATAAAACGGCTGTGCTGGTATTTTATGTCACTTTTGTTTCATAGTTTTGTTGCAAATCTTCTTTGTAAGTGTTTGCTGTGCACTTGGAGTTGATATTCTCCATGGAGTATTCCTCCTCAAAGGCAAGATGATCATCTTTTACTTGCCACTTTGTGGCCCAACAAGCTCCTTAGAGCAATTTTAAAAAGCCCTACTGTATTGTAGATCTTCATCAACTTATCTGGTAGTGTTCTCCCCATAACTTGCCAAATGTATTCTGTTGTTTTGCATTGCAGGCTTGAAGGTGGCCTATAAACTCTTCCCCCGTGGCCTCATCACTGGAACCGTCCCTGTCAGTATTTCACCCCTGAAGAAAGGAGCAGTCAGGGAGCGAGCCTCGCAGACAGAATTCTCTTACGATGACCTGGATACATTGAATTCACAATTAGATACTGCACTGGATGACCGCAGCACTGGAAGTAAGTCAACATTTGGTACTTTTTGTATTCAAAATCCCTCCACTTGTAATCAGACCGATGCAAAAGCCTGAATATGGCTGCTTTTGTTTCTTTAAGCCTCCCATTTAATCCATTCCTTTCATTTTCTAAATGTTGTCTGTTCCTATCTTTCCAGGTCGTTTGAGCAAGGCCTCAACCTCAGCCAGCCGTACTGCATCTCAGATGACCAGCAGGAGTGTTGCATCATCCATGACAGGCAGTATCACCGGCAGAGCTCCATTCAAATGATTCGCAGCACGGCCATACGATCACGAACTGCTCAGGGTGTAATTGGGGGTTTTGGTCTCTTTGGATTGGCAGTCTCAGACTGGAGTTGTGACATTACAAACTTTTTTCAGTGACTAGTGACGCATAGTTGTTGACATCATGTGGCATTTATGAGAGATATGATTGTGGAGGCACACCCAAGCAAAAGTTTGTAGTAGAAAGATTTCATTCATGGTATTAACTCTTGACTACCCACATTTTACCATCTTGATGTATCAACGGTTAACATTCACAAATTTACTTGCTCATTATCACAAGCCCATCACCCTTGAAGCTTCATGATGCAAATTGATTTCCTGTTATACAGTCTTGTATAGTTTCGTCATTATCGTAGAAGTGGCTGAGAATTCTCATTGGTTCAGAAATCACTCATGGTTTGAATGAGTGGTTGTGACCCTTGAGATCGATATTTAATAGTCGTTAAAGAGGTTGGTTGTTTTTTAAATGTCCTGTTTCCTTACGAAGAGCAATCGCGTGTGATACTGCTAACTCTTTTTAACAGTATTATCATCTTGTTAAGCTGTTGGTTGATCTTCCTTGGTTTCTGAGTGCTGTCTTCCATAATTGTTTCACTGATTATTTCTCAATAAGAAATGCGACTGTCCTTTACCACTGGAAAAACTGTCCTCCCAGTAGATTGGTGTTATAAGATTTTTCATCCTGTCGGGTGGGTTCCACAACGTTTGGGTGATTCAAGTATTGATGCCAATTCTCTGGGCCAGGTGTATGTCATGGATGTCGTGGCTCTGATTTATTTCCAGGTTAGAGCCTGATTCATGAATGATCACTGCCACAGAAATTGCAATGAACTAAAGCTACTTGAGATTTTGACAATTTTTTTGGATTTGCAAAGCACAATGCTGTTTATAATGTGATGTTTTGATGTGCTGTTTGACACCGTGTTGTGTTAACTTTATCAATTTCTAGTGTCAGCTGTCTGACTTTCTGTTACTTAATCACTTCATGACAGATATGATATATATCCTTCAAATGATTAACCCTATTGAATAATAGTTTGGCATTCACTGATTTCTGAAACCATTATTGACAAGAACTAACCCCACAATCAAGCCTTCTGATTGGCTCATCTCTAATGCATGCAGAATTCAGCTGATTTGATTGGGCAATCCACTGGAATTAAACCCTTTTTTCTTTTGGAAATTACTGAATGTTGTGAAAATTACATAGTTATTGTACATGGTTTACTTGTCACATAGTTGTATCACATGAAGCTGGTCTTTTTGTGATGGGGGGGGGACCTTTGAGATTGTCCAGTAGTAATCCATCCACTTTCATTAATCAACTTGGCCTGATATGAAATGTCATGTGCATGTACCACTACCTGATGTAACTGTTACTAATACAATGCATTTCATGTGTCAATTTCTACTTAGTATCTCCCTCCATATTAGACAAACGAATATTTGTTATCGTTATATATGATTGGAGTGGCTGTTAAATTGCTGCAGTACAAAGCTGTAATTCTTGAATATGTAGGATTGTTAAAAGATAGTCAAATTTCAGTTGGGTTTATAGTACTTGTGTACTTATTTTCATACATTAGTCTCAACAGATTTCTTTGCTGTTTTGTATTCATGGCAGGAAAATGGTTCACTGCTGAATGAGATTATGGATACTTATCAAAAAGTTGCAGGACAAAATGCTGTATAAATAAAAGTAGAGATTTTGTAAGAAATGATGTGTGTTCGACACTTTATTTTATGTATGATTCTCAAATGACTGTTGATAGAATTTTGTACAGTGTAGAACCAGTGTAGAACCAGTGTAGGTGTTTCAATTGTTGTCATTATTGAATGTCAGTTCAACAATAGTGTAATTTGATAATGTCTGTGCCAATTCTCTGTAAATGATCTCCTTGATTGCATCCTACCTGTATGTGTTCACTTCAAAACTGTCGAGAACTAACTATAGAGTAAGTCCTACCTGCATGTGTTCTTGCACATCCCAATCTCTCCAAATGTAGATTTTTGAATGACTCAAAATGTCTGTGATATTGTGGCATTTCTGTATGGTTCTAACATCCTTGTAGCACTAACATTAACAACCTTCTGACATCATTGTCATTTAGTGAAATGCTAATGTACATACTGGGCAGAATCTGCTGTGGCCATCTGTGTAAAACAGCATATAAAGTCAGAGAGTTGTCCCCTATCGCTTTAGGAAGTGGACTGATCGGGTATCAAACCCACAACCTTATTTCAAATATCAGTCATACCTCTGTGCCACTCTAAAAGCCAATATTTTGGTCAAATAAGTCAAATGCAAAATTCCTTCTCTTGAATCATTTTGGTTTACTGAATGTTAAATGCTTGTGCCCAGTGTCCCATCTCTATCCCCTTAATTCCTTGACATTTAGTGACACTTGACATGTACTGTAAGTTCTATGAAGAGTAACTTGTTGCAGGCAGTGACCCATGAAAAATATTCTGTTAGTTACATATTTGTGAGGTGTCCTTAAACAAGTGAGTAGTACATGTTATGCGTTATCAGAAAATTGTGGTGAAATGGCTTCTTTCTGATGTCGAACGCAGACATTCACTGAGTAATGAAGCGTGCTGCCTATTTTCAGATTTTATCACCAAGGTGTGGCACTCTATTGTGTATTTATGTTTGGTGTGGAGCTGTGCTCTTAACACTATATTCAGTGCATAATTGAATGCATTAATGTAGAGATAGCAGTGTATAAGTTTTATTGTATCAAAGCTGGAATAAAACATCGCTACACATACATATTCTTTCATCATTTGAAGCAATTTACAGCAAGTGTTGTACAGAGAATTAGAGAAACTTTCTCAAAGCTCGAGTGAAGGAAGAAGAGAGAGGTTGGAATGCTCCTTCACGTGATCTGTATGCGCTCTTTTGAACATTTTTCATTTGAGGTGGAAGACAGTGGTCACAGCTAACAACCAGAGTACATCACACACTGTCCGCCAGAGAAAGTAGGAACAGTTGCCACAAGAGCGACCATCACCTGATGTCACATTAACCTGATCCATCTCCCATTACACCAGTCAGTATCAGCAGGATGACACATTCAGACAGACCAATCTGCAATGTCACAACCTGATCCATTTCCCATTACACCAGTCCGTATCACCAGGATGACACATTCAGACAGACCAATCTGCAATGTCACAACCTGATCCGTCTCCCATTGCACCAGTCAGTATCACCAGGATGACACCTTCAGACAGACCAACGGTGTAGAAGTTTAGAATGTCCCGGGATAGAATGTCCGGAGAGCGAAGGATTCTCTTAGCTTTGGCGGGAATGTCTTCTGGTTGTCTGCAGTGACCATTGGCCCCCATATCATTTCTCTGCTAGGAGAGTCCCTTGGTTGTGTGCTGTGACTGTTGTCGCTGTCTCTCTACTGGTAGACAGTGTTCACTGTCTTCTGGTTGTCTGCAGTGACCATTGGCTCCCATATCATTTCTCTGCTAGGAGAGTCCCTTGGTTGTGTGCTGTGACTGTTGTCCCTGTCTCTCTACTGGTAGACAGTGTTCACTGTCTTTTGGTTGTCTGCAGTGACCATTGACCCCCATTGCGGCCGGAAATGGTGAATGTGTTCGACAAATAGCGTATCATTCAATTTGATCGTGTGGCCTATGCAGTTCCAACATCCTACACTGGAGACCTATATCCATTCTTTGCCAGGAGGACAGTTCCCTACACTGGATGTCTGCTGTGACTGTTGTTGGTGTCTCTCTACTGGTAGACATTGTTCACTGTCTTCTGGTTGTCTGCAGTGACCATTGGCTCCCATATCATTTCTCTCCTAGGACAGTCCCCTGGTTGTGTGCTGTAACTGTTGTCCCTGTCTCTCTACTGGTAGACAGTGTTCACTGTCTTCTAGTTGTCTGTAGTGACCATTGGCTCCCATATCATTTCTCTGCTAGGACAGTCCCCTGGTTGTGTGCTGTGACTGTTGTCCCTGTCTCTCTACTGGTAGACAGTGTTCACTGTCTTCTAGTTGTCTGCAGTGACCATTGGCTCCCATATCATTTCTCTGCTAGGACAGTCCCCTGGCTGTGTGCTGTGACTGATGTCCCTGTCTCTCTACTGGTAGACAGTGTTCACTGTCTTCTAGTTGTCTGCAGTGACCATTGGCTCCCATATCATTTCTCTGCTAGGAAAGTCCCCTGGTTGTGTGCTGTGACTGTTGTCTCTGTCTCCCTACTGGTAGACAGTGTTCACTGTCTTCTGGTTGTCTGCAGTGACCATTGGCTCCCATATCATTTCTCTGCTAGGAAAGTCCCCTGGTTGTGTGCTGTGACTGTTGTCTCTGTCTCCCTACTGGTAGACAGTGTTCGCTGTCTTCTGGTATTCTGCAGTGACCATTGGCTCCCATATCATTTCTCTGCTAGGACAGTCCCCTGGTTGTGTGCTGTGACTGTTGTCTCTGTCTCCCTACTGGTAGACAGTGTTCGCTGTCTTCTGGTTGTCTGCAATGACCATTGGCCCCCATATCATTTCTCTGCTAGGACAGTCCCCTGGTTGTGTGCTGTGACTGTTGTCCCTGTCTCTCCACTGGTAGACAGTGTTCACTGTCTTCTGGTTTTCTGCAGTGACCATTGGCCCCCATATCATTTCTCTGCTAGGACAGTCCCCTGGCTGTGTGCTGTGACTGATGTCCCTGTCTCTCTACTGGTAGACAGTGTTCACTGTCTTCTAGTTGTCTGCAGTGACAATTGACCCCCATATCATTTCTCTGCTAGGACAGTCCCCTGGTTGTGTGCTGTGACTGTTGTTCCTGTCTCTCTACTGGTAGACAGTGTTCACTGTCTCCTGGTTGTCTGCAGTGACCATTGGCCCCCAATATCATTTCTCTGCTGGGAGAGTCCCCTGGTTGTGTGCTGTGACTGTTGTCGCTGTCTCTCTACTGGTAGACAGTGTTTACTGTCTTCTGGTTGTCTGCAGTGACCATTGGCCCCCAATATAATTTCTCTGCTAGGAAAGTCCCCTGGTTGTGTGCTGTGGCTGTTGTCGCTGTCTCTCTACTTGTAGACAGTGTTCACTGTCTTCTGGTTGTCTGCAGTGACCATTGGCCCCCATATCAATTCTCTGCTAGGACAGTCCCCTGGTTGTGTGCTGTGACTGTTGTCGCGGTCTCTCTACTGGTAGACAGTGTTCACTGTCTTCTGGTTGTCTGCAGTGACCATTGGCCCCCATATCAATTCTCTGCTAGGACAGTCCCCTGGTTGTGTGCTGTGACTGTTGTCGCGGTCTCTTTACTGGTAGACAGTGTTTACTGTCTTCTGGTTGTCTGCAGTGACCATTGGCCCCCAATATCATTTCTCTGCTAGGAAAGTCCCCTGGTTGTGTGATGTGGCTGTTGTCGCTGACTCTCTACTTGTAGACAGTGTTCACTGTCTTCTGGTTGTCTGCAGTGACCATTAGCCCCCATATCAATTATCTGCTAGGACAGTCCCCTGGTTGTGTGCTGTGACTGTTGTCGCGGTCTCTCTACTGGTAGACAGTGTTCACTGTCTTCTGGTTGTCTGCAGTGACCATTGGCCCCCATATAATTTCTCTGCTAGGAGAGTCCCTTGGTTGTGTGCTGTGACTGTTGTTCCTGTCTCTCTACTGGTAGACAGTGTTCACTGTCTTTTGGTTGTCTGCAATGACCAGTGACCCCCATTGCAGCCGGAAATGGTGAATGTGTTCGACAAATAGCGTATCATTCAATTTGATCGTGTGGCCTATGCAGTTCCAACATCCTACACTGGAGACCTATATCCATTCTTTGCTAGGACAGTTCCCTGTACTGGATGTCTGCTGTGACTGTTGTTGGTGTCTCTCTACTGGTAGACATTGTTCACTGCCTTCTGGTTGTCTGCAGTGACCATTGGCTCCCATATCATTTCTCTCCAAGGACAGTCCCCTGGTTGTGTGCTGTGACTGTTGTCCCTGTCTCTCTACTGGTAGACAGTGTTCACTGTCTTCTAGTTGTCTGTAGTGACCATTGGCTCCCATATAATTTCTCTCCTAGGACAGTCCCCTGGTTGTGTGCTGTGACTGTTGTCCCCGTCTCTCTACTGGTAGACAGTGTTCACTGTCTTCTAGTTGTCTGCAGTGACCATTGGCTCCCATATCATTTCTCTGCTAGGACAGTCCCCTGGTTGTGTGCTGTGACTGTTGTCCCTGTCTCTCTACTGGTAGACAGTGTTCACTGTCTTCTAGTTGTCTGTAGTGACCATTGGCTCCCATATCATTTCTCTGCTAGGACAGTCCCCTGGTTGTGTGCTGTGACTGTTGTCCCTGTCTCTCTACTGGTAGACAGTGTTCACTGTCTTCTAGTTGTCTGTAGTGACCATTGGCTCCCATATCATTTCTCTGCTAGGACAGTCCCCTGGTTGTGTGCTGTGACTGTTGTCCCTGTCTCTCTACTGGTAGACAGTGTTCACTGTCTTCTAGTTGTCTGCAGTGACCATTGGCTCCCATATCATTTCTCTGCTAGGACAGTCCCCTGGTTGTGTGCTGTGACTGTTGTTGGTGTCTCTCTACTTGTAGACAGTGTTCACTGTCTTCTAGTTGTCTGTAGTGACCATTGGCTCCCATATCATTTCTCTGCTAGGACAGTCCCCTGGTTGTGTGCTGTGACTGTTGTCCCTGTCTCTCTACTGGTAGACAGTGTTCACTGTCTTCTAGTTGTCTGTAGTGACCATTGGCTCCCATATCATTTCTCTGCTAGGACAGTCCCCTGGTTGTATGCTGTGACTGTTGTCCCTGTCCGTCTACTGGTAGACAGTGTTCACTGTCTTCTGGTTGTCTGCAGTGACCATTGGCTCCCATATCATTTCTCTGCTAGGACAGTTCCCTGGTTGTCTGCTGTGACTGTTGTCTCCATCTCTCTGCTAGGACAGTGTTCACCGTCTTATAGCTGTCTGTTGGTACCATTGTGTCTGGTCTTTCTAATGGGACGGTTCTCCTTTTCTAATGTCCGCGGTCCTCTTGGCTGCCCAGACAGTATCTACTGCATGTCATCTGGTTTTTCAGCTGTGACCATTGTCCCCCATTTCTCTGCTGGGCCAGTGTCCACTGTCCTCTGTACTACCGAAGGAGTAGTTAAGAGGTTTCAGGTATTGAGATTTCACAGATCTCATGTGATTATTGCAGTCATTTCTGAATTTGCAAGGCCAGTTATATTGCACCGAGTCACTGTCAAGGGTGATTGGACTAAAGCAGAATCATGAAGCAATACCATCAGACAGCAATGTAGCTCATTCTACTGAAGAACAAGGAAGTTGCAAAGTTCGGCCAATAGCACTACTTGAATTCAAATCCTGGTAGCTGGCCAGCTGACAGTTTGTATCATTGCATGACGATCTGGCAGCTGACAGCAACAGAAAGAGCTGCTAATTGGTCTTCAACCTTTCTGGATAAAGACATTAGTACCTTTATTTCAAGGCCATTGCCTTTAGTAAAAAGAAAAGACTTTAAAATGCAACATCTACAATGACATTATTTTTATCCTTCATATGTATTTTCATTCATAAGTATCATAACAGCACATTACACAGTTTTCTCAAATCAAAACTGGTAGACAGGATACCTTTTTAGTACTTTACAGTTAACAGTACAGATAAAGGCAAATGTGGATTCTGTCAGTGTCAGGCTGGGATGGGGGTTATTTCACAATCTGAATTCAGCACCAGAGTTCTACACACCCTAATATAAATATGAGGAGAATCAGAGGTTAATAGGTTAATACTATCAGACATTAATTTGAATTTCCAAAAAGACCATTGCTGATCACTAAAGCACACAAGCCATCACCATATCAAAACTCTAAGAGCATCTCAAAGGGTCACTTTACAGTCCTCGTGCTTCAGGACAAGAACTCCATGAAGCTATCCGACACTCCCTGGTTCAATTTTAAAGACCATCATGTTGCTTAACCACATCAGGTTCTGCACTGATTACATGAAAACATAATCCTGATCGTCTGACCAATAAGCCATATGTGAATACTACAGGCTCCGCTGATAAAGATCCCTTCTGAGTGTAACCTTACGCTCCAGTTGATGAAAATGCCATGCTTGATGTGATAACCCACCAAGTGGTTTTCTTGAGTGAGAAATAGTTATATGCTGAGTTATGTCTTTCAGGCATGGAAGCGAAAGTGTCACACAGGATGGATATAAAACAGCCGAGCATACAGTTATTCCATATACACAAACAATCATCTTGCAGTTCGATAAGAATCCTAATTACACTAAATAATTCCTCATACACTTGCATAAAGTGTCTGTGTATGTAGTGATAGGACATTGTCCACTGATCGTTTCGTTATTTCGTCAGTCTTATTTGAATTCTTGAACAATCGTGCTTTCTTGCCTTCCAGCCCAAATATAACTGTCACCTGAAAGGGAAGAAAAGATAAAGGTTTAGATAAATATAAGCGCCAACAGTAAGTGGCAGTTTTTTGTCTCCTCAGATGAGTCATGTTTGTAGTACTCTGTTGGTTTACTGCATTGCCTATAGATTTCCTAAGAGGGCCTATTCAAGAAAAACCGTGATCGCTTTTCCTCCCCAAATGCAGAGAGACAACTCACCTGGCTAATCAGATCATCAACTGAAGATGGAGACGAACCCACTGGATTCTGAAGGAAGCATGTTGCTTGAGTTCCCTTGGCTCCCTTCAGGGGCTTTGTGCCAACAAGTTCCACATTCACAAATTTTGTAGCATTTCGGCCATTCGGTTCAAACTTCGTGCCATTGTTCCTATCGAGATGGGCGTATAATGTTTTTGAATGCAGGGAGAGGGCATCGGAGACTGTGACACTAGCATCTTGATTTGTCCTATCAGAGGAGAGGGTGTACTTCAGGGCGCGGATATTGAATAATGATCCAACCTGTAGGTCAAAAGAAAAATACATAATCTGAGTAAAAGTTACATAGATTTGAGACAACCATTACAACATGTTCTGCTTCTTGTTTGAGATTTGAGTTGATAATACATTATTGCACCATCCTTTGCTGCATCTGTATGTGCCTCAGGTTCCAAATTTATCTTGTGTAGCACCATGGCACAGACAACTCATCTACACAGCACAGAGTTTTTGCATGCCACTCCGGTTATGAGCAAACAATGGAAGTAAAGCAACTTGGGTTGCAAACAAGCGTGACATTGTTGGGAATCGAACCCATGACCATTCAATCATGAGGTCAAGACCTTAACCACTCGACCACAACAAACCTCCAGATAAGTTTACTAGTCTTACCTGTCTATTCAATTCTTGCATCGTTATGGGGAAGTCACCCTTGGGGTTCTCCAGCAGGACAGTGCCTTTCATAGATACTTTGTCCAACACCTCCACGTTGACAAACCGACACACAGGTTGTACCCCACTGTCACCAGAGTCCATGTTGTCACTGTTGCTGCCCCTTCTCACAAATGTCAAATCTAAGCCATCATTTTTTATCTGAAAATATATACGGAACAATTGTTATGAGAAGTTTTGACAAAAAGAAGGATTGTGTTGGGAGAGCACATGCTCCTTTGTCATGACGTTCCCATTTTAAGACTGGCAAGATCAAGAAATAAAGCCTGAACTAACCTTCATAGATTCCTGAATAATGACCGATGCTCCTCTAGCAACTGGATACTTCTCCATGGGCTGCTTGATAGTTTGGAAGATAAAATCGGAGAACTCCTCACAGACTTTCACAAGATTCCCAGTGGCCTTATAGAACACCGTGATATTATCCATCGGCACGAGTTTGGCCTTCTTTCTCAGTTTCTGTACCCTGTTGATGATCTCTCTTGCTATGCCTTCATCCAGCATCGACTGGTCTGGCGTGACGTCAAGGAGGACTAAGATCTGCAGAGGACAACAAGAAAGTTATACACCCTCCCAATAATTCATAGGCTACATTGGAACAAAAATGTTGACGTCACAACAATCAAGACTGGTGATTGACAACTAATTTCACCTCTGTACTAATCGTAGGATAATTCAGACAGACCGATCCTAGCACAGCTACTACACTCAGCCACTTTATAAGAGAGGAAACATTTTGCGGCACAAATAACATCAAACTTACATCGTCATCCGAATGGGCTTCATAATGACTCGGAGTTCCATCCTTGTCTGCATCGAAGCCATAAATAACACGCAGGTCCTCGGACACAAGGGTGTGGCCAAGGACGGTAATCTCTCCCGTCATTTGAAACTCTGTCAGCTGCCCATCAGTCAACTCTCGGATACCTCCCATGACTTTCTTGAATTCGCCCTTCAAGCGTCCACCAAGGACCTTGTGATCTGGTTCAGCACGGAGTTGAACACCATACTTCTCCTTGTCATTGCTAATGGTCAGTTGCTTGATGTTTAATTCCTTAAGTCAAAGAAGAATAAGCAAAAACTTAGTTATGGACGCGGTTTTCAACAGGTGTCTTCATGGAGGGAACTTGGAAAAGCTGTGAGCTGCCTCGCTGGTAGAAAAACAATAATTTGGAGTTGACTTCACGGACACCCCAATATCCACATTTTTCCATTTTTCAATCAAGATCACTGCATTGAGAAATTTCTCACCTCTTTGATGTATGTCTCCAGTGATTTGACATCGTTTAACACGCTGGGATCTTTATGGATGACCACAACCTCTTTGAGTGGATACTTGACTGGCAGTGTCTTCCTGTCTCTGACAATACGACCCAACTCAATGACTGCCTGCATCTTTGAGACTGCAGACTCAATGTGAGTGTCGATGAGTGTCTCCCTGGGTTCGGGTAACATCAGGAAATGTATGCTAGCTGTCTCCTGGTCTTTCATTGACTCCGGATCCATCACCATCTTCAGTCTCTGGTACATGTGCTCGGTCAAGAATGGGATGAATGGAGCCTGAAATCAGACAGATGAATTAGTTGGATTGAAAGAATCTTGAATGGTAAGGGCCGAGTCATTTAATGACAAGAAGTAACAAATAAGATTATGCCCAACAGCCTCCAACAGATTAATTTTACTCACCATAACCTTGGTCATGGAGAAAAGGACACTGAACAATGACTCCAATGCTTTGTGGCAATCTGCAATCCCAGAATCACCCTGCAACAGAAAAGTTCAGTTTAGGAATAAAGAAGAGGAAAACAAGAAAGTTTGCAACTATGCACTATGATTTTAATCACACCATTCCCCATTAATCCTTTGGTTCTGCAATGGTAGCTGATCATGTACGTCCTGAAGACAAAACCATGCTTTTGACAGAACAATCCATCACAAGAGTACAAGTCAAGTTCAATTCACGATTTAGCAATTCTGTTTGGAGTATCAAATGAATGAGACAGACAGCCCTACACCTACCTTCAGCCTCTTCCGATTCATCCTGACATACCAGTTGGTCAGCTGATCGACGAACTTCACCAACCTAGGGACGACTGTGTACAGCCTGTAGGCTGCCATCTCCTTCTTGACAAACTTGATCAGAGACTGGGTGAACGAAAGCAACCACCTGTCCATGTAATTTTCAGATGTTTTTATCTCGCTCTCGTTGTAGACAAACTGCACTCCCTCTTCCTATGGGTTAGAAAATGAACAAGATCAGTGCAGAAATATCAGAAGGGCTGCTTTACAATTTGAATAGGTCCAATTGAAACATTCTCCTTGCTGTATGGTAGGTTGTGGATCTTGGGGAATTGCCTCTACCACCCCCTCTGGGTCTCCATTCTTTGTCGATTGCACAAGACACTCTGATGCAAGTTCTCAACATGAGGGCAACTTAGGAGAAATTCAAGACACTGTTCTCCACTAGTATCCATGGTAAACATTAACCCTCGCAATTTACTGCAAAACAATTACTTACAATTTCCAGTCTTTTTATGTTCTGCAGTAAGAATCTGTAAGCATTGTACCAGGGCAAGAACACATCTTTCACTATGTCACGCACTCCCTCCTCTTTGAATCTCAAACTCTCCGCTCTAACAACTGGAGAGTTGATCAGGTACATTCTGCAAGAATTAACAACTAAATGTAGTCTAGCTGACCTTTGTGCACAGCAAATAAATGAATAAATTGAGGACAAATATTGCAAACAATTGAACTGGAAGAGTTGCATCAGTCAGGCTTCAAAATCTGTTCCAGACATCTATGAAACATGCGTTGATCCCTGGCCTGCACTATTGCCTCCCAATAGCCTAGAAATGTCTATGAAGTCCACTTGAAAATAGATTTGAATAGTATCATTGTTTACAATGATATCTTCACACAGATTGACACGTACCTGAGTGCATCAGCTCCAAACTTGTGGACCACTTCCATTGGGTCAGGATAATTCTTCTTTCTCTTACTCATCTTCTGACCATCACTGGAAAATTGAGCAACATTGTATGGTTGAGATGACTGAAGGAAACCTAGAAGGCATTATTCCACAGTACATAGCTTCGGCAACAAGTTTGAGGTCATCGCTTTTGGAATAATCTCAACCAGTGCATTTTCCCTAAGCTTAACCTAGTGCCCAAGAGGCCCGCCTGACGCTCAGCTTCAAGACAATGCATTGGCATTCCTGTTATCAGTTGCTTTGATTGCCTAGCTGAAGATCAGATTTGGTGATTAGTATTATCCTTACCTTGCCAATACCATGCCATTGACAATGAGATTTTTGAATGGTGGTTTGCCAAACAGAGCTGTTGACAGCACAAGTAGGGTGTAGAACCTGCAAATAAGAATTATGAGTTAGTAAGTGTTGTTCCAAGACTGAGTACCAGTAATCATGGATTCGTTTCTTGTAGAAACATTCAAGTAGAGGGACGAATGAAACAGACTGTGAAATATGCACTTTCAAACAATGCAACTTACCATCCTCTTGTCTGGTCCAAGCCCTCAGCAATGAAATCTGCAGGGAAACAATCCTCAAACTCCTTCTTGTTCTCAAAGGGATAGTGGACCTGGGCGTAGGGCATGCTGCCACTCTCAAACCAGCAGTCAAACACCTCGGACACTCGCTTCAGTTGCCCTTTGCCACAGCGCGATGGAATGGTTAGCTGGTCAACACTGGAGAACGAAGAAAACGTTAACATAGCATACCTGTAGGTGGAGTTACTTTTTATTTTTATTTGTTGTATTTGTTGTAGTTGCAAAGGATAACTGGATAATAGAGGAGACTTGAAATTGCAATTGTTGAAAGTTGCCAAAAGACACTTACAACTCTCTATGAAGGTCCTTTACTGGCTGCCCAGTCAGTTCTTCCAGTTCTTTTATGGAGCCAATGCACACGACCTCCTCACCATCATCGCTCACCCACAGTGGGATAGGTGTTCCCCAGTATCTGTTACGTGATATCGCCCAATCACGCGCGTCACGTAACCAATTGGCAAAGCGTTTCTCTTTGACGAATCCAGGTACCCTGCAATGGAAATCAAACAATGTCAATTTTCATAAAACAAAGTATGATTCTGTGCTTTCTCGGGTGTAAAGCATTTAAGAGGGGGCGAAAGTGGTTTTATAGCAGGCTTACCAGTAGGTCTGCTGGTTGTTTTCTAAGAGTAGCTTGTTCATGTGCTCAACCCTGACAAACCAGCTAGGCACAGCCTTGTAGATGAGAGGCGTCTCAGACCTCCAGCAAAAGGGGTAGCTATGCTTGATGGACCCCTGGTGGACTAGACGACCATTCTCCTTCAGCCACTTCATGATGTGCTTGTCGGCATCCTGAAATTGATAAATGCCAGAGAACATTTTTCAGCAGGAATTACCGGTAATAAAGATTCCAACTCGAACTCCAGTCAATCTGATTTTAACCAACATATCTATCTTCATTTCTATATTATAATAATTGAAACTCGTGTAATTTCCATTTATCAACTATTCTTAGACATTCCTTACCTTTACATACATTCCCTTGAAGTGCGTAACATCCTCGGTAAATCGTCCACTTGGATCTACTGGACACACCATATTCATGTCCTTGGTGATGATGCCGTTTGCCAAGCTCACGCGGTAATCATCCTCGCCAAAGTATGGTGCCTGGTGGACCACACCAGTACCACTCTCCTCCGTCACATACCCATCGATGAGGACCTGGAATGCTCCACGCTCCTTCTTCAGGCTTTCGAAGTATGGGAAGAGAGGTTTGTATGTCTTGCCTTTCAAGGTCTTTCCCAAGAATCTAAAGAAGACAACAGATAATGCAATAACTCATTAAAATTCCACACCCACTGTCTTGAGAAGCAGACAGTGGGCTTTGTACATTGTGCACAATCATAATGTTATGATCTCAACAAAATAGATTTGTCACAAGTTCTACTATCAAACTCCAGTCACTTGGTTAAGACCCTTCTGGCGTTAGCGAATACTTGCTTTAATGTAGCACAAATTCCACACCACACTGTCTTGTAAAGCAGATAGTGGGCTTGGTACATTGTGCACAGTCACAAAGTTATGATCTCAACAAAATAGATTTGTCACAAGTTCTACTATCAAACTCCAGTCACTGGGTTAAGACCCTTCTGGCGTTAGCGAATACTTGCTTTAATGTAGCACAAATTCCACACCACACTGTCTTGTAAAGCAGACAGTGGGCTTGGTACATTGTGCACAGTCATAAAGTTAGTTATGATCTCAACAAAATAGATTTGTTACAAGTTCTACTATCAAACTCCAGTCACTGGGTTAAGACCCTTCTGGCGTTAGCGAATACTTGCTTTAATGTAGCACAAATTCCACACCACACTGTCTTGTAAAGCAGACAGTGGGCTTGGTACATTGTACACACTCATAATGTTATGATCTCAACAAAATAGATTTGTCACAAGTTCTACTATCAAACTCCAGTCACTGGGTTAAGACCCTTCTGGCGTTAGCGAATACTTGTTTTAATGTAGCACAAATTCCACACCACACTGTCTTGTAAAGCAGACAGTGGGCTTGGTACATTGTGCACAGTCATAATGTTATGATCTCAACAAAATAGATTTGTCACAAGTTCTACTATCAAACTCCAGTCACTGGGTTAATACCCTTCCGGCGTTAGCGGATACTTGTTTTAATGTTGCACAAATTCCACACCCACTACCCTGTGAAAGCAGGCAGTGGGCTTGGTACATTGCGCATGTTTAAGTACAGGAGGATGTCACAGGTTCTACTATAAAGCTCCAGGATAAACCCTTCTGGTGTGAACAAATACTTCCTTTGATCTCCCACACATTCTACACCCAATATCTGGCTGTTAGAGAGAACAGGCTTTACTTTGCACAAAGTTTTTTTCTAGCCACTAAAAAGGTTGCATCATACAAAGCCCATCTTACCTATCTAAAATAGTATATTCTTCAGGAGTTTTAAACAAGGCTACCAGTCTTGCTTCCATCATGATGTACAATTTCTGGTTGGAGTTGTCTGAAAAGACAGCAATATTTATAATGTTCAGATTTCCTGCACAACAAGTTGACAAGTATTTACCACAATGATTTTAACGACTCACCGATACTTTAACAACTAATGTTTCGAATTTGAAAGAAGCCACTTTCCAAGAAATGCCATTCCACTTTCTCCACTCATGTAAATTCAAACCCAAAAAGTGCTGCAAGTTTCTTCATTTACCCCAACATTCCCAACTGAACACAACTTTCTTATCAAGGGTTACAATTCATAGCCTCATTTTTGAGACATGAGGCCAACTCACCTTTAACTTTGACGTACATCAACTCGGGGTTAACACAGAGTGCTAGATTACTGGGTAATGTCCAAGGCGTGGTTGTCCACGCTATCATGGACACTTCAGGTGACTCATCCAGGGGGAAGCTGATAATCACTGAAAAAACATTTATCTTATAACTTGATCTAGTATCGAAACTCAAGTAAAAGGAAGTTCAGTTTTATGATTTTTTAATAGGACAAGGAAATCACTGTAAAGAGACTTCCCTATTAAGGTCACAATCAGGATGGTCAATATCAGGTAATAAAGCCCTCCCAGAGCTTCCTACCATCATTTGTCACAAGTTCTACTATACAACTCCAGTCACAGTGGGCTTGGTACAGTCATAAAGTTATACAATATTTACCAGCAGGATCGACAACATCCTTGTAGTCCTGGCCCGCTTCAAAGTTGGACAGTGGGGTATTACAAGCTGTTGAGAATGGCATTACCTGAAAACATCAAAACAATATGGCTCAGCATTAGTCAAGCATTCCTATTAAAACATCAACTCCCAAAATGTGAAAACATTCAATACTCGCTGTCCAGAATGACTGGATCATCCTTCTTACCTTGAAGCCACGGTAGACGAGACCTTTATCAAACAGCTGTTTGAAGTTCCACCATATGGATTCCATGAACCACGGATACATTGTCTTGTAGTCATTCTTGAAATCGATCCATCGACCAAGTCTCGACACTATTTCCTGAAAGACAACCACAATGAAATGACCAAAAAGAATGGACAAGCCAGTCAAATTCAATAGCAAAAGACAAGGAAAATGGCTTCACCTTCATCTTCTTCAATCAAATATATTGTCAACATTTTGAGTTTTCAACTGATAGTGTGGCAATACTGTTGACCAGAATATTGTTGGGTAATCTACTTTTCAGCTTCTTACATGTAGCTATCAAATTACAGCCTAGTATATGTGTGTCAGGTCTTGTTAAGGTCAAATATTAGTGAATGAATTCAATCAAATTATTGGCATTTGCTACGCATGAAGCTAACTCACCTCCCACTCCCTGGCGTATCTCATGACAATCTTTCTACACTCGGCATTGTACTGATCTATACCCATCTTGGCTACATCAGCCGGACCTTTGATGCCCAATGTCTTGTCGATTTCATATTCCTAAAATAAGAATGATTTATATCATATGGATGTATACTAATACTGAAGAACTAAGTATTGAACAACCAAAATATGTCCTCACACAGACATCATTTCATCAACTAATGTGCCAATGACAAATACTAGCACAAACAGTACAATTTGGTATTGAGCATGATTTTCAAGGGCGCTGTGCTCAAGCATCAGAAAAAACTTCTACTATATGATAACTTTTTTGAAAAACCAGGCCTTACCACAGGCAGCCCATGGCAATCCCATCCAAAGCGTCTTTCTACATGGAATCCACTTTGATGAGCCCAGCGTGTGACAATATCTTTGATGGTACCAGCCAGGATGTGGCCATAATGAGGCAAACCAGTGGCAAATGGAGGTCCATCATAAAATGTGTACCTGTCAAGTGAAGAAAAAATCTAGGAGTAGTATCGGTGTTTTTTTAATATGAAGTATAAGGAGGAATTGAGATTGAACTGCAGGGGAGGGGCCTACCTTGGTTTATTCTTCGACTGT
This sequence comes from Lineus longissimus, assembly GCF_910592395.1. Taxonomy (NCBI): domain Eukaryota; kingdom Metazoa; phylum Nemertea; class Pilidiophora; order Heteronemertea; family Lineidae; genus Lineus; species Lineus longissimus. The sequence continues at coordinate 4,743,694 of NC_088314.1, forward strand.
TTCAAGCAGGATTGGAATGCATCAAGCTTCTTCCACAATGCCTGTATCTTTTCCTCCTCATCAGGGAAACTGATATTGTCTGGTACGTTTTGATGATCCATCTTCTGAAAATAAAGGAACATTAAACATTTAAGATTAAAGAAGGCAATTTAAATTTCACCATTTCAGACTATCGGTCTACAAATTCCTCCAAGTTGGTCAACGTGGTCATCAGTCAATGGGCCTAGTGATGACTTGATGAGAGATATTTCTAGGCGGTATCGCAGTTGCCAATTAAAAGCCAAAATGAACCAGCTGCTAACGAAGGTATGCCTGGTATGGTACTTGACCAAGTTAACTTGTACCAGGCGGAGGCTTTTGAATACCACAACAAACCAGCAAACAAAAGACTGCGTAGTCACATAGGTCCTCTGTTGTGTCTGTACCGAAGTGTGTATAAAGCTATGCCTCTATTCTGAATGACCACCTCTGTGTCTGATGGTCCACGATCCGGAGGCCTAATTACTACTAATACTAGCATGGCTAAACTACACACATTTCGGAAAAGTTGATTTCCTTGGCATTGCATCACTTAATTTTAAAGTCCATTGCACCATTATTGAGAATATTTCTCTGGTTTCTGGTGTTGATATACAAAACACACACAAAATGTACACTGCACATAACATAGGCCTACATTTTAATGCACATACTCTACTCATTGACTCAACACTGGCTCAGTCAGTGCAGTGGCCGATGATGATGTACAAATCAGCTTTTTTGAAACCAACATAGAACCACAAATAACCAACTAAGTCGTTAGGCAAGGTTGACCTAGATTGCTGCCATATAGAACATAGGTTTTATTGGGTTGATAATGGTAATCAGGACATAATCGTAGTATTTTTGTGATATTTTGAGTGAAACTAACATGTATTGCATGTGGCTTCTCACACAGCGATTTGTTACATCCTCGATGTACACTTCGATCATGGGATGTTGGAGTTCATAGTAATAACAGGTGACGCCACCATTAGTTCTGATGATGTCCGCAAGTGGAATACCAGTAGGCCTATTATCTTGAATAAATAAACAATCATGGTATTATCTCGTCCAGGAAGACAAGAGACCTGATCGATTTGCCTTGAGTGAGGGGTGAAATTTTGGGGACGAAGTGTCGGTCTAAGCGGATCGAGGCTAATTCGTAGTTCTCACATTATGAACTAATGGTGGCGCCACCTGTTATTTCTGGTAGAACTCCGACATCCCTCGAAGTGTACATCGAGGATGTCACAAATCGCCTTCTCACGCAATCGCCGGTACATTCTCCAAGCGCCGTCAATGGTATTCATTATCGATAAGCCTCACTCGACCTACTGTCTCTGCTACAGTTGTGACAATTTCAGCGGGTGCATGTAAATTGGACATTTGCCCCGGCGCCCGGGAGATTGTTGTCGGCAATATCTGGATAGATAAGCTGCAGTACATTTCTACTCCGAATTTTTTCAACTATACTGATACCAACGTGCTAAAAAAATTATTGCGAATATATTTTACCTATTTTAAAAATATTTATGATACATTTAAAGGCTTGAAGTGTGTGCTCAAGGGATTTTACTGAAGGCCAAATTAATATACGGCTGCAGTCTCCATTTACTTCCGGTTACACGCTGGTATATTTTTGCAGACTTCTAAATATTTTTGTCTTCTTATCAACTCACTTTTCTTGACTGTTCTGATGTTTTTCAAGCATCAAAGATGACAAATGGTACTTAGACATTATTTTCTTTAAATTCTTAGCATTTTTACATTCATACATGTGTGATAAAGATGTAAGTAAGGCCCTAATAATTGGAGACATTTCATTGTTGATATTTTCATGTGTATCATCAATGTACACTGACACTGCCACTGGCACTGAGCTCTGTAAATGAATGAATGAATACATGTCTCAAAGTGAATGTGGAACTTCATCTAACTGACGTCACATGATGGTTCCTGGTCTGAAGCGGGTGTACGTTGCAGGTTCCTCGGCTTAACCATTCATTTGATCTTCATTTCAGTCTACTCCTTTGATGGCCTCGTGGTCTTTGGACTCCTATTAATATGCACATGTGCTTACATGCAGAGGGTGCCACGATTAAAGAAATGGTTCCTATCAGAAAAGAAGGGATTTCAAGGTGTATTTTATAAAGGTATGTTTTAAAATTCTATCTTAACGAATGTTTGAGTCATAGATATGGTTACCTGGTACATATTCAAAGACTGCAGGAATGTCATCCAATTTCAGCGAGATTATAAATACTACAGTTTCTAAAGTACATGTATCCCAGAGTCCCTGTCTTCAGGTGTCATCAGAAAAATGAATTTGCATAGAATCAGGTAAAAGAGCAGACTGCACGAACTACAAGGAAATGTACATTTTAATACTATAAGGTGCTTTCATCAATGAACTCTCCAGGTTTACCTTAAATGTTTTTGAAGTAAGTAAACCTTCGTATGAATACCATAATTATCACTTTTTTCTTTCGTTTCAGCTGCTGTGATAGGAACTCGATTACACATCCCTGTGGCATTAATCTGCATCATAATGGCTATATATGTATTAGTCATCAAATAAGGATTTACATTGCAATGTGCTGTACAAATTGTAAATATCGATCATTCATTATATCATGGACAAAACTGATCAAGGTTGATCATCTGAATGTTTTGAGATGGGTTGGATATGTTGCAAGGTGATACAAGGATGTTCATAATCATATTCAGCTGGAATTGAAGTGAACAAATTACAATTGAATTTTGGAGTAGATCTCAATGTAAGCACCAGGCAGTAGGAGTTACAAAAATATTGGTTTGGGTTTATTTCTATCAGAATCTCCATTTAAATATTGTAACACTGTGTAATATGGCATTTTGAGCAATAGTGTAGTTTCATATACTGTAATAACAAGCAAGTGGCAATCTTACATGAAGAGGATTCATACACGTACCAGTACATTTTGATAGGTGTGTAAGCATAGCTGTAGAGCCATCTACAGTGGAACTCTGGCAGGACATTAGTGCCTGCCTGCTACTCCTCCTCTGATGTTTGCATCCAGTCGAACTGGAGTTATCCTTGTGTCACAATCACATCAGAAGTTATTAATACTATCTAGCATAGAATATTTACTTGATTATCATGCTGTCCAACACACAACTGGTCTGTTACTAAGAATGGGTGTATTGATACTTATGCCAGATTGGTATTCAAATATAATTATCTGTTTTCTACTCATCGCCTTCCGTTCTTATTTATTTTCACTGATGGTTAGTTAGTCACAGGCCGTGCATTATAACTGTTGTATGGAGTCTGTATGCATAATTTGGAATTTATGCACTTGTTAGCCGTTAGGTCAGCTGGCCCGAGGTGCCTGTGGAAGGTCATACCCTCCACAGCTTCAGAAGGCCATGCTCTCCACTATCACTAAGTCAGCCACATCTGGAGTGTGGCGACAACCTTCACTGACATGCTTGATGTAGACTGTCCCCATTCTTTGTGCCGTAACCCTCAAACACGAGGGAAGTAATGGTCATATGGGTATACAGCATGTTTGCTATGCACATGACCACATCAAGGTGCATAACAACAGATCATATTGACAGCTTCAGAATTCACCAGCCTTTTGATAATATGGACCACTATACTATATTATTGTTTTATTCTCCTGTAGTAACATGACCGAACTGCAGCAACTGCTGGGAACAGACTATCAACCAGGGAACACAGTCACACTGGTTCATCAAACTGCCACAGGTGGAATATCTTTGGTTCCTTTCCCCTGACAATCTCATCTGACACAACTGAGCTCAGTAGTACTGTTGCCCGGACAGTCACTTGAACTTTTTGAATCTCTGAAATAATGGAGATAAAAACAAGAATTCTTTTGGCACTGAATGCTTTATTCTACGAGTTTAAAAAGTGTGATGACATTTTCAGTGCTTTCTTTGACATTATTCATTCTCTCATCTACATTTACATACTCTACATTCTCCTAGGAGAATCAATTTTCCATTTATTTCCATCAAGAATTTTCCACATTTTTGACCTCGTAATCCGAATGCAGATGGGTCTTAATTCAAACTTCCCTTGACAGTATAAATTGCTGACACACATTGGCAATTATCAAGGAAAGTTTTTGAATTTGGTGTATTCTTGTCTCATATTTGCAAGAATGCAAATATATGTTATATTTTCACAGGTTACAAAAGTAAGAAGTCCTGAATTTGCCTTCTAACGTCCGGATCCTTTATTCTAAAACTGTTTTTCACAAGATTTAACACGCCAAAGTCATAGTTGATAAAGTAGTTTGTCGGGATGACAATTCGTGCAGAGTTAGGCAGTCATTACAGTTTTATGCAGTCTCCCGAGTCTTTCTAGTCATGTGCACGAATCGTCATCCCGACGAACTACTTTATTAACTATGACTTTGGCGTTTTAAATCTTGTGAAACAGTTTTAGAAGAAAGGATCCGGACATTAGAAGGCAAATTCAGGACTTCTTACTTTTGTAACCTGTGAAAATATAACATAAAGGATAAGTGATTCTAAAGGGCGTTTCTCTATTTACAAAGGTTGGGATACAGGCTGGGAATGTCCAAACCCTACATATTTCATTTCAAATGAACTAACTCCTTGACACTCATTTTGGTCAGTTATTATAATATCGGTGGTCAGGTGGCAAACATGGCCAAGCTCAAAACAATTGGCAGGTTTTGCAACCCTTACGAAGAGCTTCCAATAATGAAGTACCAAGTATGTGAATTCACTTTATGCACCCTTTCTTTAAAATTCCTACTTCGTTGTTCATAGGAGTGCAAAAGCTGCCAAATTGGGACCACCAAAACAGGTAGAAATCCATTAAGCATCGCCTCTGCGAAAAATTCCAGAATATTGGATCATGCCTGCCTCAGTAACAAAAAAATTACCTACATGATGGACTTTGAACACAATTTTGAAATCAGAAGGTAAAACCTTCAAGATTTTGTGGGTAATTTTCATAAAAAATACCCTTACAACGGTTTTAAAAATCCTATGTCCTACGATGAGAGGTGGTCCCTATATCAATGAGGTGAACATACTCATCCAATAACACTGCCATTTATTTTGAAATTCTACTAACTTCAGTATAATACTCAGCTGTCCACCCGATAAGACAACACTAGGATATGATAATGAACAACCACATATAGATAGTTTCAAATAGATATGATAGATAAGACGACGAAGGAGAACAAAAAGTTGATCATAATTTTCCTCATTCAGCAATTATATACATTAATGATCTCAAGGACGCAATAATATATTCAATCTTCATACAGTTCAAGAAATGTTACAAGAGCAGACGACGAATCAGCAAGCTTGACTGCTATTGGCACCAAAGAATGGTGCTTGTTCTCAGAATAATCACTGTTCTGTTCTCATAATGTTTACATTTTAAAGAAAACAACAACAAGGCACTCTCAGCCTCTGTAACAAGAGTTCAACCACTGAGGTGCTGATCTTGGAACAGTTCATTTTCTGATCTTAAACAAAACTGCCCTTCCCTCCATATGAAAGGTTACAACAAGCTCGTAACTTAGCATTTCATCATACCAGCAACCATAATACTATTTTCAATATTGAACGAGACAAATAAGGGTGGTTTCAGCATTCCACAATTATCGCTCAATGATCCATAACATATTGGTGGCAGGAAGTCGTATATGACTTTCAAAATCGGCAACCCAGAGAGGTAGTTTGCATGACTTAAAATAACATCCTGATTTTAAAATCAACAGGAAAATGTCAATATATGTCATTATACACCCACTAACCAAAGAAAAAAATTTATACAAAATCATTAGCCCAGATCTGGAAGGATTCCATCTTGCTATACATATATAATTGATGAACCTCTGACAGTCTGTGGCACACCGTATTGAGACCCAGATATGATTAGCACATCTAAAACAGCGGTCTGTGAACATTAGGTAGAAATTCATGAATCTTAACATGATTTTTAATACCAAGGAAGATACAATTTAAAATAGACTTTCCCTCCAAGAGAAATCCACAGAGTTTTCTAAAAGAGCAGAACTTAAATCAAAGTCTTTGATTACATCCAGTAGTTTATATAATTAATTTTACATAAAAACAACTTCATTCATTTTCTTCTTGGAAGAATTCCGGATCTTTTGATACCAGTAGTTCAAACAGTGTCCTGAATGAGGCACCACATGTCTAGGGGTGAGTTTGCCAATCTTTTCAAGATAAGACCCAAAGTATTTTCCTAATCAGACGTTTATTTCTCACAAAAATAACGGATCAGAAATCAACAACTCTCCTATTAGGAAATCCAATTTAAGCCTTCTGGATAAGTTGATAAATGACTTTATTCAATCAATTCTGTGACCTTTTGTTCTTTTAAGTTCAAAACACTGTTGAAGCAACTGTTCCCATTGGCCATTATACACCATTCACTGCAGTCTGCCTGTGAAGACTAACGTCCATTTCACAACCTAGCAACACATCCACTTTTAATGATGCATGGCTTTCTTGCGTCGCTTTTCCAGCATAGGATTTTTGCTGTCCTGAATTGTTTTAAGGCGGACCTGGTCATAGTCGACTCGCATGGTCGCTAGGGCGCTGGCCATCTCATCCTGAAAGACAAAACAAAAATTTGAAATTTGTCGTTGCTGATATTTCTGTTATTATTTCACAAGAAATGAATGATATGAACTATATAGATGAAATACTCATTCATCTGGAGACTGAACAACAATGCGAGTTTAGAAGACAAGGCTGTAGTTTACATATGCATGTTACACAGAGGGTCAGAGCAATCATAGGCAGGAGATCAAATGACACCTGTCATGGTTTGAACTTATCATATCAGATCAATGTTTGAATACAAGTTGTCAGTTTTCGTACCTGGACGTCCACCCACATATCCTCCTCCTCTTTCAACACTTGCACCGAGCAGAGCGGAGTTTGTGGCACTGTCGCATGTTGCTGAAAAAAACACAAAATTCGAGTTGTAAGTTTCAATAGTTTTGGTGATTTAGACTCGTAAATTGACTAGCAAATGCACAATGACATACAAATACAACAACAAAAGATGTTTCTGATACACCATTACAATACAAAAGCTTCTCATCTGCCAGATTATGTTCATCACGGGTGATCTACTCTTACATGATACCGGAATTTGTGATGTGGCCATACGTGAAATCAATACGGACACGTCATACAGGTGCAAAATTTGCATTTGTTAGAACGATTTTGAAGATGCAGAACTTACACAAATCCAGTTATTTCTCATTACTTCTTTAATGGTCAATCTTTCATCCGGGTTGATCTTCAATAAACCTTTGATCAGATCTTTCGCTGAAAAATAAGAGTGCGCTGATCAGCTTTTGCCACAATCAATTTGTGTAATGCAGAAATTGGTGTTCCCGTGTCCACTTTATTTTCATTATGATAACTTCCCCACTCTCAGTGTACCAAGACGGCCCAACAAAATGCTCACCTTGCTGTGAAACATGTCTCCATTCAGCCTTGGGGAAATCATATGTTCCGTTTCTAATCCTCTTCTTCATCCCCGGTGAGATCGCTAAGCCGTGATTACTGTAGAACGGTGGATAGCCACATAATCTGAAACAAATCATCAGTAACAATAACATCATCATCATCATTTTCTTGGCCTCTTGGTTCTTGTATGATGACATAGCTTGGTCTTTTAATACAGCCTATCAGAAATCCAACATGTAGAAGATCAAAGCTCACTTTTCAGCTGGCTTAGGGCCTTTATGTATCTGCACGCAATCATGGATTAGCACTCGAGTGAAATAAAATTTCAAGCTGGAATTCAGCCACTGAGATCAAAGGGTATGCCAAACCTTTAAAAATCAAGACTTGATCATGGCTAAACAACAAGGTTCTCTGTGCTGTGAACAGAACTATTGAAGATTTGGACATGTTCTTTATTTCATACTTACAATATATACATGATAACTCCTAATGACCACATGTCACATGATTTATCATATTTCTCAGGTCCTAATACTTCTGGGGCTGAAACAGACAGAGGTTACAGTTAGTATTCACTCAAATAGATGGCAGCAGGGATAAGTTGACTGAATACTTCCGAGCATCGAATACTGCCTAATATGGTTGACAAACTACGGATGGAAGAAGTTCATGACAGCTTAAAATAGAAATTTAATTGAACTCAAAAAGCTCCTCCCACCATTTCATTACTTATCTATTCTGAAGCCTCGTCACTCGCCATGAGGTGACAATAAGAGTTGATAGAAAACGCCTCCTCTTGCTTGACGACACAGCATCATGATCATGCCCATATGATGATGTCCTCGACTTACCTACATAATACGGCGTATAACATGGGGTTTGTAATGACTTATGTGCCTGGATTTCTTTAGCAAACCCAAAATCTGTTAACTTCAGGATCCCATCGTCACCAGGCTTAGTGTAAAGTAAGTTCTCTGGCTGCAATACACAAACAAAAGTTGAGGTACAGAGACTGACATAGAAACACAAACTTAGTCCTTTCGTTTCTCAAAGAACCCCTCCAAGAAGGCTGCAGTTTTTCTTCACATTCACATCACGTTTCCCCCAAATTGTATGCAAACAGCTAAAGAGGGAAGTCAATTCACTTGAACCGAAAGCAGGAAATGCAATGTCCCATTCCGTTGTAGTATCTAGAACCCAAAAAGGGAAATACCTCATAGTACTCGAGGCTCATGCTGGGAAAACAAGGGAATGGGAATATTCAATACTTCCTGGTATACTGGTATTGGGTCAATGATTTCTTCTTGACAACACAAAATGAATTAATACTTAATGAACCGGTTTAAAACTACTGCCAGAATCTCGTTAGTTGACTTGACACCCATTCCAGTTCACTCCTGGTTGGAGAGAAGCATGTAGGGTAAGACGTCTTGCTCAAGGACAATGGACATTAGAAAGCAGAAAGTTGACTTTTATTAACTTGCACAGCATGAACTGAAAGCATGCACTGAAACAATTTTGGAATGAATGTCATACTTTTCACTTTCAGCCCAAATTTACTACAATCAAGATTGAGATGAGTGCAAGCTAGATAAAACAGGTCATCAATGTTCTACATGTATATGTAATAGTGACCTATTTTTTCAAGAATACCCATTAAATCGTCCCATGGTCATCGCCGTCAAAATTCTTATTCATTCATGAAATTTCAGTTGAATGTGGTTTTCAGCCCTTGGCCAAGAACAGAGTTATTTTGATCAGGAATAGAATAGGACTTTATTTATAAACTTGTGACTCAATGTTTAAAGATTTCACAGTCACACCTAATAATCACTACTTTCAACGAACACCAAATATTCACCGGTGATTCATATAGCCTCGAGATCTTATGCGAAAACAGCTTTGTTAATTAACTCACATATTGTATTTGAACTTTTGTAAGTCACCTTACCAGACCACAAAGGACCCATAGTTTCAATGAGTTGATCTCATAATGGTGTTAAATCAATAATCATTCGGAAGAGAAAAACAGCAATATTTACTCACAGTCTCATGGACTATCAAATTCAGAAAGGGTTTTCATTGAAGAATTCCGAAACTCCTCCTCAGATGAAGAGAAGCTGTCTTCAGATGACATTAGGTTTGCTTCAGATGAAAAAAAAGCCTCTGACGACATAACGTCTGCTTAAAATGTCACCAAACATGCAGACTTGAGGAGCAAATGATTACTTTTATCAATTTAAAAATCTAGCTTTCGTGTTCGACATCTTTGTAACAAGATACACTGATATTTTCCACAACCTCAAAAGGCGTGGGAATCAAAGATCAAGAAAAAGAAATTGACATGCTGAAAATATCACAGATCAAGAAGCTATCGACGCCTTAATACAATGCAGCCATTAGATTATCAACGACAACCATCCTAAGATGTGTAGGCATGGCAACCGCAAATCAAATCAGGTGCACATGCGAGATGACGAGAAAAATCAGGCCACAAATAAAGGGGGAAGAGAATAATTACTTAGCTGTCCTGTTTAAACAGCAAGAAGGTGAAAGTTTGCAGTTTTGCATGAAAAATAGGTTCATGCCATTTTCACTTTGTTGATAAATCACTGGAGAGCATTCATCACAACATTGCAGTCGATCTTGATGCTGTTCTCATTATGCTTTTACAGATTTTGATGAGTGTGATCATACATAAAGTAAAGGAGTGTGATCAGACATGAATAGAGTAAAGGAGAGTGATCAGACCCCAGCTTCCCCGTTCTTACCTTGAGGTCTCTGTGTGCAATATCCAGCGAGTGTAAATAATCAATGGCTTTGGCTATGTCGGTAATAATGGCTGCTGCCTCTGGAAAAAGACACAACAAAGAATGAAGTCAAATGCTTCGAATTAACAAAATTGAGCAATAAACAGTACAGTTGTAGTACATGTATTTGTACACATCGTCACTTGATTTCACCTCCAGATTTAAGTTTTGAAATGAAACATTTCCTCCAACTCCCTGCAACATCTATCACTCAGATAGGAAAATTAAAATTAAGCTACTTTTGAACGTACATTTAAAATAGAAGCTAGAAACCTGATCACGGTTACCACTGACGCAATCCGCATAATTTTTCAGGGTCACTGACAAGTCAACAACAGGTTGGTGATGGTGATTCATCCATCAGATAGCGTCACCTTGATAGCATCTGTTGATGCAATTCACATCAGATAGAGGATGATGCAGTTTGAGTTTGAGTAAATACAGTTCAAGGGAGGATAACTAATCAGGTCTGCAGATTCTGAGGCTGAAAATTCAACAAGAGTTGTATCCACAAGCACTACATAGTTCATGAGTTGAGTAATATCCATTGGAAGAGTGGCCATCAAATCCTCGATAACCGATTATACCTACCTCTTTCTGTGAAAGCTGCATCTGCTCGTTCCTGTATCCTTGTGAATAATTCACCACCCTCCATACTGGAAAGAGAAAGAAGACGAGCCTGTAATACCAACAGAATGGCTGAACTCCTAAGCCTTTGGGTTGCTCAGTTTAAGTGCCAAGAAAGTTGCCAGGGTTTAGGCTACAAAGATCAGTCATCGTAGCTCACTTAACTGCACTCAGATATTTTGAGAAGACCTAAGTTACATATAGATGATCAAATGGTGACTTTTTTTTGCATGTTCCTGTTTTGGCTGGGTACATCAAAGACTTTGGTAGTTATGGCCAACCAGCGATGATTTTCACAGGAAAACAGTACAAAATCTCATGCTAATTGTATATCATTCCATTGTGATGGTTCTGGTGCCATCACTTATACACCTTGGCTACAATATACCAGATGTCGACATACTTCATTGCCATATGGATCACCAACTGTAACAGTTACTGAATTCCACACACATATATTTCTGCGCATCATTGCCATATGTCATGTCTAGATCGAAACAAAACATGATCAGTGCATAAATCAATATGCGAATAACAAGATCATTAAATTCAATTCAATAAAGGGTCGCCAATTCCAGGCCCAACGCTTATTACCTGCATGGCATCCTGAAGTATAGGCAGGCTGCCTTATTAATTGAACCCTTCATGAGAACTGCAATTTGCTTTACTACCATATCGACTGACTGAATCAATAAATGACATTAACGCTATGAAGACTACGGCACACCAATGAGCCGCAAAATTATCAACGGCACGATGATTTATAGTTTCATGGTAATTGCTGCTACAGAAATCCAAATCCATAGAGTATCTCTTCTATCTTGGGTCAGCTCACTGATGATCAATCAGAAAACATATTTTATGGGTGAGCTAACTGGTGAATACGCCAACAGCATGATCAATGACATTCAAACTGATATCTAGCTGTACACCATATTGCTGATGCGAGGACTGCTAATCGTAGTCCGAGGAACACTAATGAGATGTAGAACGCATATCAAGTGTGCTACAAGCCATATTGATCACAAAGATAAGAGTCCAGGGAAATTAATTCCGCAATCGATTCTTGTTCTTTCTCCAGATTCAAATCTGCCAAACTGCTACACCTACCATTCCATAACAACAAGTAGACATCTTTGCCCTCCATGGATATTTTCATAAACTTGTACTATATTCACAATATGTCTGCAGGTCGATGCCCTCCAATGGAGGTCCACCTCTCGTCTTGCTTTCGGAACATCCCGTAAAACCTGAAAGTAAGCAAAGATTCAATGATAAAGACAAAGCTATCGCAGTGCCTTATTATGCTTTGAGAGGGCAATCAATTGAAAACAAGGGGATTAGGAAGCAATAACAGTTGGCAGGGGAGTTGTTAGGCAATGCATCAGAAAATGTACACAAACATTCTACCAACTGTTTGTGGAGACTTTGTCGATGTATATGTAAATCTGGCCTGGCTCAACCAGCCCCTTAATAAATGTACATATAGTAGGTATCTACAACCCACTGATTCATTTGTGTAGTTACATGTATCAACACGATCAGTTTCATCATTGGTAATGGCATGTTCATCTCTAGAGCCAATTTGTAAGCTAATTTATTGCAAGTTTGACTAATAATCATAGCAATTTATCAGCTGGAATTATGATACAATATCAGATGCATGACAGGTTGTGGGGACAAGTGCAAGATAAAGCAAACACAGTGTAAGCCTAACGTGAGGTGGTACAGAATTCCAATTCCGTGGTATAAGAAAATCTGACATATGAAATAGTTTCTGATTTAAGTATAGTTCTAGAAACTCATCTGGAGTGCAATTTAACAAAGGTCAATCTTCAAAATCACTTCTTTCTTTTTAATCACTTTTCCCTTCTTCTCATTATCCCCAAATGCGGCATGAGAATCCTCTAACCAGAGGAGGTTGTTGTCATGGACAAGCAGTATCAGCCATTAATAAGTTGGATAGCATGACAATTGACAAATACCCTTCTTACCCTGGACAAACTTCCAACCCTGGGCAAGCATGATGGGGTAATTACTAATCAATGACAGCCATGAATCACCATGGCGACGTGATTGATTATATCATATAGAAAATTAGGCCAGAGACCATAACCAGACTGAGAGGAATGGACAAAATGCACAGGAAAAAAATTTAGAATGACATCAAGTCTATTTATCAAAAAACAAATATGTGTCATAAACTATGTTTGCCAAAGAATGTGTCAACAGGAACCAGGATATAGTTTCTCCCAAAAATGATAAATACCAACTCACAACATATTTTTAAAATCATTATACCTTATTCAAACCCAACATTCAGGAAGATAATCAATATTGAAATCAATTTGTTTACAAACACCAAAGTTTCATCACAATCATTTTAGTGACTGACGTCTGTTGAAATATCTGATCCAGATTTCTTATAATGATTCAAACAGAAGCCAGAAACATCCACTGTTAAATGTATGTTGGAATGCTTCCTTCAAGTACAGTGTACTTCACATATTGAACAACTCCTGGGAGGCAATCACTCACCTGATTACCGCCAACAGGGCTGTTCAACATTTGAACTATGCAGGTGTGGAAATCGATCAATAAACATTGAACTTATCAATGATGAGCTGAATGCCCAATTCCATACTGGTGGAAAAAACATCGGTAAGATACAACTCTTCACTGAGTATCTGGGATGTTCTATTGATCATTACAACTACATGGCAGACATTATGGAACAGTGTTTTGAAGCACTGAATAGTGGCTCGGGTACTGGTAGTCACTGTATTGGGTCTTCGACCGTCAAGTTCAGTTCAATGTGCCCTCCTCGGGAGACCTTAGGGTAACCAGAATCTGGTCAAATACTGAAATAGCTGCAAAAAATATCAGGTTTAAACCTACTGGTAGCCAGCCGCATGGCATGGTCAATGGTGCAACTCTTACTCACTGACACGGACTGTCACTGTCACCATGCCCGAACAACAACAACAGCAAACAAAAGAGTAACTCCCCAGCAGCATCGCAGCCCAAGCGCCGAGAGATGAGGCAGGCCTGGGGCCAGGGACAGGCCTTCTGACTGCAAGACTCGCAAAACTTCTCATGATTTCGCATTCCACTGTATCATCACAATCAATTGTCCAATCACACAAAAACCTAGTACACACATTGCACTGTATCCCCATGTACATACATACATGCAAGGTCATAGTGTAAAATGTACACCGAAGTGTAGTGTATGTGGCCTACCTTGAGGGCGAACTTTTCACCCGTAGCTTTGGAGAAGCATTCTACTACTTTCCCATTTATTCCAAGGCCTAGAACTGTTCCTGATATATTGAATTCATCAGTAATTGGGTTCTTTCTCGGTCGCAATGCTCGGTGTGAGCTATCCATTATTTTATGATAGTTTTCAACACGATGATGAAATAAATTCTTGTTCGAGGAAGTGAGAATCGTCACTGCCTGAGATACGTCATCACTTTTTGTTACGCAAAGCTAAAAATAGCCGCAACAGGTGCTTGTTAGTCATCATACCTGGAGAGGGCGCCAGCTGACGTTGGTCCATATTTTAACCCATTAGGAACCAACTCAATTTGTTTGTGGCAAAAAGAAAGGGCCAGGTAGGGGGAGTTGGTTGCCAATGTCAACGTCACATATAAAAGAGACCCAATCCTAATTTCTGATTAGCAACTTCAGCCATATCAGGGACTGCAGATCGACGTGGAGATTCAAGAAGAATGGGGGGGGGGGGGGGGGGAGGGACTGTAGAAGACATATACAGAAATGAAACAAGAATCCTATAACTCCAACCTCATTTATTTGAATGATTGCACATAATATTTGCCACATTGATCATTAAGCTCTACTCTTCCTAGCCTACATGCGAGCAGGAGTCTATATGAGTCCCATTTAGCCAACATAACTTTTCCCCTAGAATGAAGTTTGAAATCTGTTTAAATTTAAACCCGCATTTTGAAACAGCAGAAACTGTCAAGATTTACACCATCAAACCTTGAACACAAAAGTGTTCTCTCCTTTAAAACATATGGACTTTTTTCACACTAAAAAATATCAGCCCAAAGACAACTGGAATTTTAGGCATGAGAAATCTGAGATAAAAAATATAACATTTAACAAGCATTTTCATAATTTCAATACAAAACAAAGACATCTGCTCACATATAATTTGCAAACATCATGCAAATACGGTATGTGTGAACTCTCCAATACACAAGAAATGTGTACAAGTATAGCCACAGGTATGTATTAGGACTCGCCTGCAACAGGTTTTAAATTAAAGTTCATTTGTACATCTATGTACATTCTGTGCATCATATTCCCATAATCTCTCTTGTTTTAAACACTTTGTCTTACTCTCTTTCATGATCTAGTTAAGACTGTCTATAAATCTAGCCTCAAAATATTCATTTCGCACCAATCCGAAGTTTATATGCTTCATTTAGTCTATTGTTTTCCAACAACATTTTCTGTTAGTCAACTGTCATTCAAATCGATGGCATCCATTCATGTTCCTGATTGTCCAATCCAGGAATGATTGCCGTCCGTGTCAGGCCGAAAAATTTATCTGGTTTTAACTTCTTTTTGTGTGCAGTGAATTTCCATCCCATGTGACTGGCGCAATGTCGACACTGTAATATTGTCCAGGCATAGCTGAAAGGTAGATTGACAACTGGTGAGAAATGAGTCATAAAGGCAACGTTTAGCACAAAACGGACAAGTTACAGGCAAACTAGACTTCACAAATTCAGCAAGCTGGAAAAATCCCTGTATCCAGTATTTAAGATGAAATGTTCTTGCCAGAGTAAATACTATTCTGAATCGGACTGAAAACAAGAACGCAACACTCACCCTGGGAACCAACTATGTTCTGTTGATGGTCGACCGATAAATGTGAGACCTTGAGCCTTGAATACTGTAAGAGTTTCATGAACATAACCACCAGGATTGACAAACGTCCCCATCGGGCCCTCCAACGACAGCGTGAACACATCATTCTTGTTGGCGATGTGATGGCCACACTCTCGACAACAGAGTTTAGTACACTGAAAATGGGAGTGGAAATGGGATGACTTCAGTTATCAAGGTTAAAGCTGAGTATTTGTCACAGTAAATGCTGGACTCCTTCTCCTGGGAGTATTTCTCCTTCAAGGCTGGATGAGTCTTTGCAACCTATTGACATATACTTTTGGGCCATGACGTAATCAATGAATCTCGCCTTCAACTCCAAGCATTGTATCACACAAAGTCATACCCACCTTCTGCATGATGCTTAATTCACATCTTAATCTTTGTACAGCATTGTCAATTTGGAGCAGTCGTAACTTCATGCTGTCATCTAGCGGCAGGTTGCCAGCCACCCAGAATGAAAACTCGACTGGATCTTGTGGCATCCGGTCACCCTGGATAGTATCATTCCAACTTGTGAGTTCATTCTTCATACTTTCCATAAGGTAAATCTGCAATGCAGTAAAATCTTGTATGTGTCGACTGGCGTTTGAGCAAATTCAAGATTAAGGCTAAAAATTGCCCCGACTACCAACGACATGAAAACAATGTAGTCAGGAGCAGATGTTTGAAAGATGATTGAGTGTGCATTTCTGTAAGAACGTAAAAAGTTACAACAGAGGAAGGTCTATCTCAACATTAGTACCAGAAATATATTTACCACATCGTACTGTCGGTACACCCATGGCGGCCACCAGGTCACATCTGCTGCAGTAAATCGATCAATCTTCCGCCGCTTCGTTGAAGATGGGTACGTGAAATAATTGCCACTTCTATTGACAGCTACTGACTGGACAACTTCCCTCTTCTTTACCGGCTCCAAAAAGCAACACTTGCATTGCGACTGTGGACGAGCACCAAACAAACACTCTGATAACACCTTTTCTGGGAGGATTCGGACCTGTGCCATGACAACCCTGGAACACATTTAAACAATACTAGGTGGAGTACTAAGATAACCAATCATGACTGCCGGGCGCCTGTAACATGAATGGAATTTCAAAGGTTTGAGGTCTGCAGGTATCTTGTTCAATTGCATCTGGTGGTTAGTCACCAGCCAGAAAACATACATCTTGACCTTCCAATGTACCCTAACTGATATACGATTTTGAAGCCTGATTGCTCTGAAAGTGAAAATTCGTCTCGTATCCTCAACTTACCCATCAGTCTGTCTCCTTGTCTCCATGACTCGAAACCTCTGCCGGCCGATAGCCTTCATCTTAACTTCTGAGATTCCTGTGGCATCATCCGAGTCTTCTTTCAGAGATAAAATCTCAGCTGTGGTACCAATGTTCGCTAACGTTGGGACGAAGTCATCACTGAGGTACCTGAGTTGAACAAAGAGTGACGGACAGTGTATAGTAGTGTCCCTTAATCAAGATAGGTACATTCATCTCAGTCACATACGTCTTCTCTCAATCTGGACAGGAAGATAAAACCAAAGAAAACGTGGATGTTTTTTTCATATGCTGGAGACAGTAATCACAGTATAAAGGTGTTCAATGTAACTCACTATATACACAACAACTAGCAACTTGTCCTACCTTGAATTGACTAAACCAAATGTCTTGTCAGTGTTGACACAGTGCCTAATCATGGAGACAATCTGTTGCTGGAATATGTGTAAAGGTAACGTCTGCCCAGGGACCAGCACCACACCAGGTAAACTCAGCAGGGGTAGACTTTGGTAAGAGTCGTCATCGTGGATTGTACGTCCATGGAGTTCTTCTAAATCTGAGCCCAGGTACTGGGAAACAGAAGAGAATATTAAAGGGCAAGAAAAGCCTGGCAGCTGCAGTTGTCTGTGGACAGTGCAGCATTAGGAGGGTAGTGGTACAGAGTGGAAGATTTGAAGGAGTTGTAATCCTATGCAAAAGATATGTATTGTAAGTCTGTGTGGATGTTTTTGTATTTCCGTATATTTGACACATTATAGGGATTTACCATACCTCTTGGCCCAACTCCCCAATAATTATACTTACTGAGTGTGCAGCTGGTAATGACCTGTCATAATTAACTTCACTCCCTCTTCGTTCCTTCTTCTTTTTCTTTTCATCTTTATCACTTTTCTTCTTAGATTCATCACCTCCTGCTTCTGCATTACCTTCTGCCATGTCTGTAGGTGGAAAGTCTTGGGGCTCTTCTTCCAACTCTATCTCATCATCATCATCTTCATCCCCTAGCAAATTATTTGAGATAGTAAAGAACATGTATATTCTGCACAGTTCAACAACATTTTTTCCTACATCACTTTTGTTTTGCGCTTAGGCATACGTCATTTTTTAAAAAGTCAGCAAAATCCTGGATGTCAGACACTGCGATGCCAATGGTCACAGATCTTCACTGCTGTACCGACGGCCCTACTCAAGGGGACTGCCGTGGTTTTTGTTTCCACTTCCAGAGACTGCATACCACAGAATACACAGAACTATCAACATTACCGACAATGTTGTATTCAGGTAGAGGCTAAATGAAATGAACATTTACATCCCTGATCACTTAGTACGAACTTATGGCCACATGTCCTCCAGGCGGCGTTGTGATCCATTTTCTGCACTGCCCGCCAATGCAATGAATGTGCATATGCACTCATCATCCAGCTCTGGGACTGGGGATTTTCTATGATGAAGGACACTTTTCTCAACAATGCGAAGGAAACATCACAAGATGCATGCATGAAAACAAAGCTTGGATAATGTACTAATCGAACAAAATAAACTCATTGTACAACACTGACCACTATCATCAGAATTATGCCCACCATCTAACTCAAAACCCAAAAGAGGCAACATGTCATCTTCGGCCATTTTGATTGTTTTTATGGGGACGCCCAAACTGACGTCATTTTATCCCGATTGACCAATGACAATCGAGCCCGTGTCCGAAGGAAATCCCTGCAAATTGGTGTTTCTTCAACATGCATTATCAATGTACACCGTTCTAGAATGATGTCACTAGGAATCACCAAGGAGCAATACTATAGAGGGTGTCACAATAAACATGGCAAAATACTTACTATGACTATTGATATTGAAAACAATTTCACTTTTGTAAACGAGAAAACAGTGAGAATATGCATGCAACTGGCATTGAGTTAATCTTCCTCTCTGTCATTGAACTATGGCACGAAACGACGAAGTATTAGGTGGTATCTGGAAGTATAGCCAGATGGTCTGGACTTGGGAGCTGAATAAGTGTTATTCAAATGTTTTCCATCTTGCTCTCGAAGTCTAAAAGTTCAAAATTCCTCAGTAAAATAAGGCTGGAGGGTGATACAATCTCAAAGTCTTGGGTTTCAAGACTATCTAATGGTGATTGCTTTTGACCTTTGGATATGGTCCGTAATTAGTAGGACCTCCGGAACGGAGTATTAGCTAGACTGATGTTACAACAGCCACTTCCCCTTTAAAAAATTATCGGAATTCCCTCTCCCATGTATTCTATTTTTAGCAACACACGTTCGTTATGTTGTGGTGATTCGAGCAAGATAGCCTGTTCTGAAAGCTGTCATGAAGTACAAACGACACAAAGTTTGATGTTCCAATAAGTTTCTTGATCATGCTGGTTCTCTTTTTTGTTTGATTCAAATTGAGTACAACGGCAATAGTGTTTCAGGTAATGTGAAAACTTTGATACTACCGATTTCCTGTTTTTTACCTTGATATAGGTTGTTTGAAATGATCTTTGAACTCCTAAAAAGTTCAGATTGTCAGGCTAGTATTACTATTAGCCTAGGCCTATACATCAGTACCATTGTACCCTTTTTAGTCTTGTTAATGTACAAAATAATGTGTACTGTAATGTTTAACTTTCAGTCCAGTAGTTGTCACTCATACTGTACCACGCCCGGGTGGCGGGGTGGGGGTTGGGCCGGGGTACCGGGTTGGCCTGGAGGTGGGGAGATAGTGAAACTAAAAGGGCCGGGATCTTCTTCTTCAATCTTCTTCCATTTGATCTGAGACCGAAGCTGAGGATAAAAAAAAGTTTCAAAGTTTGGGGGAAAGAAGGATGGCTTATGAGAGATCGGAACTGCCGCCACCTTTTACAGTTACATAACACTGTAACAGTATGACTGCATTCATGATTCATGCTATAAAACTTGTGGTTTTCAGAACTGCTGCAATGAACTACAGCAGCCTCCTCTTCCACCTGGCATGTGTCAATGTTGTCTTCCTCACCGTCCCCATTCTTGCCGGAGAAGATTTCTACAATTTGCTGGGCGTGACCCGTGGTGCCAATACAAAAGAAATAAAGAAGGCATTCAGAAAGATGGCGCTAAAGTACCATCCAGATAAAAATAAGAAGGACCCAGAAGCAGAGAAGAAGTTTGTGGAAATCGCCAAAGGTAATTGAACACTTACATTTTACTAGACAAGTCTGAGCCAGCACCCTTGATGATCGTTTTGAGAATCAGTGTTATAAGGAGTCGCAAGAATGATATTATGAATTTAAACAAACTAGTGTAAAAACTAAATGGTCACAAAGAATACACAAAATTTTTAATTGACGTTTTTTCTTACGATTTCAGCATATGAGACCCTAGTTGATCCTGAGAAGAGGAAAATATACGACAGATATGGTGAACAGGGTCTAAAGGACAATCAAAATGGTGGCGGGGGCTCACCGTTTGGAGACTTCAATTTTGATGATTTCTTTAAAGGTTTTGATTCATTCCATGATAAGCAACACCAAGAACATCATAAAAACTTTGGTGGATTTAATTTTGAGGATATTTTTGGAGATGACAGTAATGGTGATGGGTTTGGTAGCTTCGACTCTTTCTTCGGAGACCATGATAGTGGCTCAGACAGTGATGGATTTGGACCATCTCTTGATGACATGTTTGGTTTCGAATCTCATCAAAAAAAGCAACATGTGCGTACAGAAAAATATATGAGTAATAATGGTAGGTACCACATTTCTCAACATTTGCTATTTCACTCGATTTTTTACCTGGAAATTTCGGCACCAAAACATAGCTGATGAAAAATAGAAATTTCATGCCAGGGTTATCATAATATCATCCATTTTAAAGCTGAGCTGAATATTGGGAATTCCCCTCGAATGATGCAACTAAGAGCAAATGAATTATTTCATATAGTAAGCACTGACATGACTGACAAGTTGGTTTTTTAGCGGTAACTTAGAATATGTATGCATAACAAATTCCTTTTCAACAACGCCTGAGAACAAAGTGATATATAATTTTGCTGATTCTTTTACACTTCTTTGATCAAAGGCTGTGAATTTCTGCTTTGCTCCTCTGACTTTGGAGGAAAGTTTAGTAGGTTTAGGACTAAAAGAGGATCATTTTGAATTATCAGACTTGATAAATGTTTGATTTCTCTTAGCACAATCCTCAGGAACTAGTAGCGATGCTTCTAGTGGTGGGTCAGGTAATATTGTCGTTCTGTGTTTATAATCTAGATTCACATTTATAAGGTCAGTTGATTTTAAGGCGTAAACAAACCTGGCACAAGCATACTCTGCAGTGACATTGTGACTGTAGCTAAATTGAAGGGTGATCTTTGGATGAATTTGTTCCTGTAAAACATCAATGTTGAAAAACAATGCAAGAACCAAATATTTTCAACTATCAAGAATCTGGAGTATGTGTCAGCTTCTGTATATATTAGTGATGCAGTCATTGTAACTTTGCACCATAAAACTCATGATAAAACTTGACAGCATTATTGACACACCTGTGCCTGAACTAGCCAATAGAACAAAGCCTTGTCATTCCATTCTGGATGCTTATTATCAGTGTGTGCCACCTGTTACTGAAACCAACCTGTGCAATGTATTGATGTCAGAAGATAATAAAAATCAATTCTCTTGCTGTGGGTTGGGAATAAATTGGCTACTAGTGGGCATTTTTTTAAATGAGCACATTCTAAATTGTATATTTTCATTTCATGTTAAACTTGTCACACTGCTAAAGTAATGTATTATGTGCAGCTTGATAAATTTCATTGCGAGCAATATTTAGAATAAGGACACAGGTATACATTCAAGAAAAACCACTGCCATTTGCAAGGGAAAGTAATTACGTGAAACAGTATTAGGTGTTCAGACTTTATAAATTTCCCTCAAGGCTTGAAGGTTAACCTATATTAATCAAGTATCTGAGTCATTTATTCTTTGCTATGCCTGAAGGTATTTGATGAACAGGCCTAATCCAGATTTTGATATTGATTTTCAATAAAGCCATGTACTATCATGTGCAATATGAGCTTCATTTACAATAGGCCCTAAGGAATATGTAAGGTGAACATCAGCATTGAATTGAATGATAATCTATCACAATGATCGGCTGGTGGAAGTAAAGCCAGAAGTACTCCCGATTTTGTTTTTTTCAAATGAAGATTTTCAACTTAAAATCCCTTTATAACTCGAGCGCTAGGTATCAAACTTCATAAGACACCCATTTATTTACAATCCCTTTCGTTTCAGGGCGCTGCCGAACGGTGACCAAGAGAGTGGGCAACACTGTGATGACACATACAGAGTGTAGTTAGGGAAACAACAGACATCAACCTTTGTTGGACTGAGGACATTTGAAGAGGCTTTCCAAGTGTTGAAAACCATACATCAACACCTGTTGATAAATTGATTTTTATAAAATTTAAAAAATGATCACATCTCATTGTAAAATGGTTAAAGATTTACAAGATTTTCATATGTTTTTTTAGTTTTTTCTTCTGGATTTTTGTAGTATTTTTCTCCAAAGTTGCCTTGGTGCTCAAAGTTTGATCGGTCGTGGTGGTAAACGGATGAATTTCATATGTAATCGAGTTGTACATACTTATTGTAAATAATGTTAGAATTCTGATAAGTTGAGTGGTCATGTTCAGTCACCATACACAGCTGTGTTGGTGATGTACATGTATCCGTACATTGAATACGCGAAACCTGGAAGTATTCCTGGACATTAATTTTGTTAACGCGAAAAATGTAAAAAAAGGTCAAGAACATTTCGGGGTTTCCAAGAACAGAAACTGATGGTTTTGAATGGACTCCCCATTGGGTTGTCCATTGGGTAACCCACCGGTGATTCTCCCACGTTCAAAACTTTTCACACTGCCAGTTTTCATACGTGTCCTGTCTGAAAATTGATTAGTTTAACTCATTACAACATAGCAGCTGTGTGTGCAGTGGATCATGTTCATGCCATCAATCAGAAAGGTACGCATGTATTGACTGGTCCACATACATTTGTTTACAGTGTACAATATCTCTGTTCTTGAATTTCACTCTGTTTATATGCTCCTTTAGTGCAAGGAGCATGTGGATGGTCCTGGTTTACAAGGACGGGTATATGATCAGTTAGCATCCATGTTTTTAAAGCCTTGAGGATCTTAGTTTCCAAATGGTGTCACAACTGTTGTTCAATAGTTATATGGATTATTGTCAACAATGTACTTAAAGAGCTGACGCATTGTCCTCTGTTATGGTTACCAATCACAACAATGATCATGTTGCAGAATCAATTATCTTTTAAAGTTGCTCTCTCGATATGGCGCAGTGGTTGGGGCTTAAAATGTGTTTATGAAACTATTGAAATATTGAATGAGGTGTATTGTAGAATATTCTAGAAAATCATTGTCAAAAGTTGTTAATAAAATTGATGTGAAGGGGATTTGAATTTCAGTTGAAACCGTCTAATGAGGACACCCTTGGCATTGAGAATGCTGTCCTATCTACAGAGGTGTCCTGATTTCAGCAGCGAAATGAAGTTCAAGAAATCCTCCACAGAGCAGTTGGTCTTTATCTCCGCCATGGAGTATAGTCCCCCGGTTGGTAATATGCAAATTCATTTTTAATATGTAATTATTAGTCATGATAAATTATGTAACATATCATAAGAATTGCTCAATAAATGTGCTATTTTGCCCTTCAGCAGTTCTTTCTACAGCTGCTCTGGTGTCACAGCTTATTTTAAACACCGGTACCAAGAGCATTTTGTAATTCATTCTTGTTGACATATTGTATAAGACAGATTTGTAAAGTGTGTTGAAAATTATTTGACCATTTTTGTGTCTCACTAAGAAAAATGTGAGATATGTCTGAGTTACACTGTAAGTGGAATACTCATTGGAGGTGAAATTGATTTGGGAGGTTATTGAAAGATACCAAAATGGTCAAATAGAGTTTTGTCCTAAGAAACTTAGTTTTGGTCTAGTTTTTCAAGTTTTTGTTCAGTAACTTAAAAATAGATTTGGCAAATACACCGGATAGTGGCAGAATACTTTTACAGCTTTGTGCGAGAGAAACTATGTATAGATCTGAATTTGAATCTGGTTCTTAGTGTTTCTGGTCAATGACTGTTACATCTTGTGTGACAGTGCTTGGCATTTGAACGAGTTTGGTGCTCTTTTGTATCAGATCTTTGGCAATATAGGCAGGAACTATTTGGACCAGATATAAGGTGACACACAATTCCTGATAGGTGTCTGTATTGTCTCATAGTGCATTGGCTCTATTAACACTTGTACAAGGAATGTCCTGGCTCCATTTAACTCATTAACTGCAATATATATGTCACATGAAGACCAACAAATTTTCCCAAGGTTCCTGCCTATTATAGCCCTCATCAACGATATTTTAGAAAGCAAACACTAATTATATTTATCATTGACTACTTCGGTTTTCTGTTCTTTTGTTCCCATCAGGGATTTTCCCTGAACAAGAATGCTCTTTTCGACACCTGCATTCTCAATCTCCTGAAACCTACTGGCCTGGAAGAGAGGACGACTTGTGGCAATTGAGACGTCTTTATGCACTGTTCTTGTAGACTGGACAGTGTGACAAGATGGTTTCTATGAAAGATCAAGCCCAACAAATAACATCCTGGGTGTCGATAATGTGGTGGGCAATTGATAACACCTCTGTATGTGCTGTCCTCGTAAAGGGACAGATTGTGACTATTATACGCCTATGGAAGGACAAGCAGAACAATAACCTGGGTATAGAAATGATAGAGGAGGGCGATTGAAACGTCTGGATGAGCTTTGCCAGTATACCTCTCATGGAAGGACAAGCAGAACAATTGATACCATGGTCTATAAAGGATCAAAGACAATTGTGGTGGACTGGGGTTTAGTTCCGAATTTAGCCATAGGGGCTCCAGTATCGTCAGACTGTCGTTAGAGAAGACAGATTGTGACAAAATGCGTCCTATGAAAGGACATGGCAAAACGCATGATAACATGGGTACAGAAATGATAATACGGAGGGCAGTTCAGACGTCTGTATGTGGTTGTCTCGTAGAGAGGACAGAATGTGACAATGTGTCCTGTGCGTAGAGGAAGGACAAGCAGATACATATTGGGCTTTAGATCTGTAGTTGGCCATAGCGGCGCCAGTAACGACGGATTGTGACAAACGGGTGTGCAATATGGTCCTATGCCAGGGTCCTATGGAAGGACAAGCAGGACATATTATAACCTTGGTATAGAAATGATAAGCTGAAATACGGTCAGTCAATGGAGAACTAGAACTGCTGTAAGACAATTGGACCAATCACACCATCAGGGTATAAATGTTACAATCAGAGACATCACAAGAGGGAGAGACAGGACACCCACTGCCCATGCTCTGATTGCAACAGTGCATCAAACAGTAAGGTAATTACCTTAATTGCCTGGCCCTAATTGCCTGGCCCTAATTGCCTGCTCAAAATGTCATCTTTTAGAGACAACTCCGAACACCCTCATTTGATTGGCTTGTTTATTGTTTTGTGATTAGAGACACTTTTGTATAAAAGGTGTTGGGCCGGAATTCTTCATTGATGGTTTGCAGACTTTCATGACAACCCGCTTCCGAAAATAAGAGACTCTTTATTCCGAATCTTCGTGTGACCGGCAAGAATAGGAAGGTAAATATTGCTCCACCATAACAAGTTTCTGACATCAAAATCACACTGTCGCATCCATTTCTTACCCCTAAACGTATTTTGACATGTTCTAGATTATTTTAAATGTTCAAACCCGGAAAAGGTGTGCATAACTTATATACTGCAGGCAAGCCAGTTTGAAAAAGTTATTCATATATTCCCGGCTTTTTATTTTCAGATGGCAAGTTTAAGTACGGAGGCAGTCTTCCAATCCACCCCAGAGAAAGGACAGATTGTCAGGTATGGAACATTGATATTCAACTTAAAGATTCAATTTCTTGAATAGGGTAATTCTTATGTCCTTGTCTCAAATGAAGCAGTGACCCTTAAAACTGCCCATAAGACACTGTTTTGCCTTCTCCTCCTTTTGAGTGAAGCCCTTACTACCTATTTGGATTTGTGTACCACCGTCACAAAGACCCCTAACGCCGCTCATCCACTTCTTACGGTTCCTTATGGTTTCCAGCGCCGATCCTTACCGGTCCTCAATCTCTTTTTCTTGTCTATTCAGAAACGACGCCATCATCGAAGTGGCCAATGTCCTCGCCATGATGTCTCGCGTGCGCGGTGACGGATTATACAGAACTTCGCCCGAGGACAAGAAAACGACTGGTCCGACCACCACGCTGAATCCGAGGAAACCGGGCCAGCGAAAGATGGTGAAAGAACAACGTCTCGACCACACGTATTCCAAGTCGCAAAGACCCTCCTCGTTGATGTCCAGTTTCCGTAAACCTAGGAACCTTGGAAGGGAATTCCTAATCGGGGATGATGATCCGAGGGAGAGGACGTATGAGGAGACCAAAGACACGGCACAACCAAGAGATGGCGCCGCTGTTTCAACATGGGATTCGGATCCTTGCTTTCCGAGCGACTCCCGTCCCGACCCGACTGATGTCATCACCAGTTACTCAACTTCATCATCGTTACAAGACCTACTTGACGCTGTCAACAAGTTATCACGTGCTAGGACAAGCCCATCAGTGCCGTTATACGCTAAGAAACCGTCTCCAAAAAGACGCCGAACACCGAAACACACAGTAGTCAATGACCTACCCAACGACGTCTCAGCGGAGGAGCGTCTTCGCCAAGTGTCGCCTGTCAAATTTACCGAGAGGGAATCCGTGATCTTCAAACCGAAGACGAGACAGCAATGTGACGTCTGCCTCAAGATGCTGTCCACAAGATCGACCCTCGCCGTCCACAAGAGAATCCACTCCGGAGCTATGCCGTATGCTTGCTCATTCTGCGGGAAGAAATTCCGGGACTTTTCAAGCTATACAAAACACGATCGAATCCATACAGGGGCACGGCCTTATTCCTGTGATGTTTGCGGACAGGGCTTCTCTCAGAGTGGAAACCTTAAACGCCATGCTTTGAAACTGCATCCGGGACGCACCGGACACTTGTAAGAGACAGTAATTGTACCATTCTTAGAGAGAGTAGTTTAATACTATTCTAAGCGACAGTGTTCCTGAGAGACAGCGGCTGTTTAGAGACAATCTGCTTTTATTGGTTGTGACGGATGTGACGAATTGACTTTGATCAGAGTTCTCTTAGACAATGCAGCGAACATTATGAATCTATGACCTATGTTATATGATTGGGGAAGGTCCCTTCGAAAATAAGCGTGTTGCATTTTTTGATATGGCCACCGCGCCCGCTTTTATGAAGTTTCGGCAGAGAGGTTGTGCGATGCGATGCTGTGTTGATATTGTAAACACTTAATTTGTTGGTATTGAAATAAATCATTTTGTGACATTCAATTAATCCATTGTTGTTCTCTTCGGTAAAATCGAACGATGCAACCATCCCCGAAGCTTTCTTTCCCAATGGTCCTTCTTAAAAGAAGCAAGCGTCGGATGAATGCACACCCCCTAACTGTCCCAATCTATATTCGTCGTTCCCGTGGGCCACCGCTTGAGTTATTGGCTAAACGACTGATATGGATAAGATCTTATTGAATAAATATACAGTATAATACAAAATACACGAAGTTTACATGATAGAGACACAATTCGATATTAGTACATGTACATGTATTCATCTGACTGGCTCTAACTGTCTATTGTGAGGAAACATTGAAATATGGGGATCATCCAGAAACGTTACACCAGTGAAACAGGAACACGTCCTCCCTGCAAAGATTGTCCTACACTTAGTTCAGCGACAGGTTAAAATGCATGGTTGTTGTGACTAATGTCCTGGATGACATCCCGTTACTGTGAGGACACATTCAAATATCCTCTCGATCTTCCAAACCCTTATCTTGTAATCGGTTTTCCCAATCCAGACCCCATAATGAGTTTTCCGATTGTAAATACAGTCATTCTTTACCCTGATATAAAGTTCAAGGTTACTATCATTCATGATCCTGAGCCGAATTCGCTGGACATAGTTTCTTCATCAAGTTCGTTTTGATTCTTCCAGCAAAGGATGACGCTCCACACCCAACGGATAACCAAAGAAGAACGGTCGTGATGGGATGCGCATGCTCATACTTGGCATCAAACATGGCGTGGCGAGAGGAGGGTAGGGGTGAAAATGAGGCAAAAGTAGAGTTTGGCACGCAGGGAGCTGACAACTGCTACCATGGCAACTGGGGAATGTCCAGGACCGATTTAAAGCCGGTGTGTGTCTCAGAAACGGGTTGTCTTTTTTATCCACACGGGACGACGCAGTGGACAAGTTCAAATTGAGCGGGAAAATGTTTGTGAACGAACTGCTTGTTGAAGAAGTTGGTGATGTTGAGAAGTCAAGGTGTGAAGTCAAACTCGGAAGAGTGGAGCTGAAACGGTCCGAAGGCGTGGCCGTCGTTGGAGGTGGTCGCGTGGTTTCGCTCGGAGACCTTGATTTCTTTCTGGTTTGTTGATCGTTTTCTGTAAATGAGAAATGGGCAGTAAAATCAGTTAATCATCGCCAGTTGTTGTCATAAAAAGAAAACGATGACATGGGATAGTGTTCTCCAATTTTACCTAATCAAACACTCCATAACAATTTGGGTAAGGTATGCTTCATCGAAATATGTTCATGGGGACCAGCGCACTCCAATTGTCGCGATATCTACATATACCTACTATACAGGATATCAGTACATATAGGTTTTCTTAAAAAAGAATTCAAGAAATAAACTTACTTCTGTCTTCCAACACCCGCTTTTTTGAAGAGCTTTCATTACCGGGAATGAACGTGTTTTCGGCCATCTTAGTTTCTGGTGACTTACGGTTGTCCGGTGTTGAAGCGGGTGACGGCGAATCATTGTCAACTTTATCAACATCGATTTCATCATCTTCTGTGTCGTCTACGCGCCTCTGCAAAAAGAATTTATGTAGGGCTATAAATACAACAGATAACCATGACTTGAACAAGCAGTCTAAGCCTTAACGATCTCAAGACAGGATGAGCAATCTTACAGTTCTAAACTAAAGCGAAAACGGTGAGGGGCGCCTCTGATGGACAGGCCCCTTGGCGGGGAACCGTCTCAGCAACAGATGTGCCGTTTAGGTCGCAAAGTTTTCGGGTTTGATAAGTTTTATTCTTTGTAGCTCGTTTAGGTTGGTACGATGGGAAATTTTCATTTCTTGATGCAAGAAAAGTATTTTGTGTCATTCCTACCCGTTCATCATTTTCCTGACTTCCGCCATCTAAAGAATGGTCCTCTCTCATTGAAGCTATCCGATGTAGAGACATAAGGCTCTGATTGGTTATGACGTCACCAATAGCACCACGTGACAGGAGCGGATCTTGATCCCAGCACGGCAGATGACTTGGCATCTCGTTTTTGATGTCTGGGAGTTTTCGTGAGGCAGATGGACAAACCTGAACACGGATAGTATGATGAGAACAGGAACATAAATAACAAATATTCTTCTAATCCTTATCTAAAGAATAGCAAACGAATTTCTGCTTTAAAAAGTTTTCGCTGGTGAGCACAAATGATCGTCCTGAATTGGCTACCCATCCAGCCGGATGGCGTCAGTCGCGTAGTTATGTTCTCCGGCTGGCAACATCAACCGATCTAAACATCTTGCAAATAATGAAAGCAACAGTAAAAGGAGATAATTTTCTTACCCGTTTTGGTTTA
This sequence comes from Lineus longissimus, assembly GCF_910592395.1. Classification (NCBI taxonomy): domain Eukaryota; kingdom Metazoa; phylum Nemertea; class Pilidiophora; order Heteronemertea; family Lineidae; genus Lineus; species Lineus longissimus. The sequence continues at coordinate 4,773,662 of NC_088314.1, forward strand.
CTTCCACCAATGGCACCAGGCTTGATGGAACCCGTCTCGTAGAATCTCGTCAGTATTTTGCTGACACACCCATGAGAGACGAGAAGTTGACGAGAAATGTCACATGGTCTGACGCCAAGAAGTGCCAACTCCACGATCCGTCTGCGAACATGATCCGGAAGAGGCCGACCATTTACGAAGACACCTCCCAACTGATTGACACCAGTTTGGCCTGAAATTCAACAAGATCACAATAAGCTTTTAGGTTATGGAACATTGTAACAGTAATCAGTGTCCCTCAGTAAGGGTGAGTCCCAAAAAATACCCCGAATTATCCCTATACCATTCATCTCGGTAACTTACCTGTATGCGGCATTTTCGGTGGTCACAAAGAGCTGCCCTCACAAAATATTGTCTTCTCCTCCTTGTCAGTTTGTACCAATAAGATAGCTTTTCTCATCCAACTTTCAAGTCTGCTATTTGCTCCGGGTTCAACTCGTAAATATCGTCGAGGTGACTCGGTGTCCGACTGTCGCTGTCAACTGGCCCTCTACGCCAAGTATCACCAGCCTGTCCGTCTCACGGACTAAATCACCTCAACCGTGCGTGACGGGTCTGTAAAACATGAAAGATAATTGTTCATAATTAGTAAGCATTAACCGCTACATGGTCACAATAGTATAAATATCTCTCGGACAAAGACCGTGGGTGGCCGGACCACGCAAGTTTGGTCTTTTCCAGTGTCGGAGACGATTTGTCCGCGAGCGAACAATACCTGGAGCAGAGAGGTGGAGATGAGAGGTTAAGATAAAGACCATGAATTCAGTCGCGGATGTGTTAATTTGTTCGCTTAATCAGGTTGATCTGGGATTTTCTAAAAGGTGGTGAAGGAGAAAAAGGGATTTCAATAGGGATGCTTGAGAAGTATCCATAGCATATTGTTGGTGGATCTGATATTAGGACGTCATGCGGTGCGGACCGTGATTTACGGGGATCGGGGCGTGTGGCCGAAATCGGACAGTCATCATCGATTTGATGGTTTGCACGCCATGGACATGCGATCGATGATATGATAAATGTAGGTTCGTAGACTAACTAATTCCTGTGTATAAGGTATAACGAATTTAAAAGTCTTCTTTTTTTACTAAGAAGACGACATTTTCAAAACCTTCAAAATTATAAGACTGGGTCTTGCACAACATTTCACTTCGCCGGCCAATCCTAATAAAAGGCCGCGTTCATGAGTTAAAAGCGATTCAAGGTTCTGATGATAATGCGCTCAGTCACCAAATACTCCTCCTCCCCGTACAGACGAAGACGAATGTTCTCACTAAAGAGGGCAATGACCCTGGCGTTTACTGAGAAGAAACTTCGTATGAAATGTGAAAGTAATTTCCATCTAAGAAACACCGTAAGCCATTTCCAACAAATCACCAAGCCTGACCTATAAAATCATTTACCGTCGTATTAACCAACGCTCCACCTGCAAAATAATTGCAGGAAGGCGTGATTGCCACATTACAAATGACCCTCGACGGTCGTCACGACATGGGATGTTTAGGCGCGTTTCAGATCACGAGGAAGACGAATCTCGAGCCAGTTTGAAGAATTATCGCGCGAGGGTATAGAAATCATTATCAAGTTTGACTGAAGGATACATGGTATCATAAGCAAACTTGCCATAACTTGTGCTTACATTTCAAATTGTCAAAACTTCAATTTTCAGAGGGTTAATTCAGAAGCATAATAATGGCGTTGTGAAGAAGTGCTCATGACGCCAAGTTTGGGTACGTAATGGGTTGCTCTCCTTCGAAGACAATGGTAATTCGCTCTCACACGAATAGACAATGTATGAAGACCGGTCGCCAAGACCATGTGCCACAGACAATAAGCCTCATTTTACGGTGTTATAAACACTCATCTTTCGTGTGAAGAGGTAAAGACTCGGTGAGAGCACACTTGAGACTCTGGCTGCGATCCCGTGACGCTACGGCTTGTGATCATGGCGCCGTGGCCAAGACCGAATCGGCAACCAAGACGGACTGTCGGAAGAAGTTGCACCCACGACCTTTTACGGTTTTACATCACGGAACTGTGGTACCAGCGGTTTTATTTTAAATACTCACGCGGGAGGCGCGTTTTTCTTGCGCCCTGATGGCGACTTAAGCTGTTTCAAAAGTACATGTTTGGGGGAATTTATTGCCAAAGAGACAGACAAGAACTCACTGACTGACTCTGCTGATAGATAGTTCGAGACCAGATTTTAGTTGTTTTGTTCTGCAATACATGTATCACCTAATTTGAAATCGGTAGAGATTTTACAACTGACACTGATTTCAAATACTTGAGACCCTTGGACTAATTGTGCCCTTGAAGAGTTTACTGAGCTAATTTACGCAGCTGTTGGCCGGTGTTACCGCCTGGTCAGTTGTCCCGCCCTGGAACGTGAGAGCGGGGAGAACGGGCTGCCATTGGTGTTCATGGGATCTCAATTCCCTCTTGATGTCAGGGTGGACCGGGTGGCGCCTGCCGCCACTGTCAACGGGACCGCCCGGTTATCTCTGTGGCATAAAGGATTCTATTGTTGTGCGATATTGATTAATCATAATATCATTTGCCGGTATGTTAATCGACGCATTATGCTAACCAAGAGCTGGGGCAGCCATGACAAACCGTTGACAGCAGACTATGGATGGTACCTGCACAATCGTTAGAGTCATTGATATCTGTAACTTATTTAAAGCAATGTTTATTAGGGGATACATGCACTCCCTGAAATCTTAGAGTAATCAGCTGGTTACTCTAATAAGGTGAAAACAGTTCCATAGCTAGATATCAGGGCGGGACAGTTTCGATAAAAAATCTATGATTGCTGAAAGAATGTCACAAAAATATCTAAGTCGCTGACAGAATCCGGGGAAAATGGGGTATTAGAATACCACCAACGCTTTAAACTCGACAAAACTACTTCAACGCTTGTAGTGACAGCATGGCCCAATGTCACAATATTATGTATTTGATGAACAAATTAAACTGGCTCGTGTCGCTGTCGCTTTGGAGACAATATTTAATAACTTTTGATAAGTTAATTCAGACTTTACTGGAGTACGGTCTTGTATCATGACTCAAGGCCAATTAGTGGAACCAGGCCGCTCACGTTTAATTATTTATACTAAACAGGGTCCTTGTTGATTACAGTTTGACAACTGACGTCACATTTCCGGAGACTGTATGGAGTGGCTTCACAAAAACGGTATTTGCCCAATCGTGATATTGGCAAGTTTAGGGCGTGTGGAATATTGCCAAAATGAATGGTATTCCAACGAGTCCTTTTCTGCCGTTTTCGCACGTAATCTAAAGAAAATGAGTGACATTACCTGAATATCGCGCAGAAATAGATATAATCCTCACAAGTCAACAATGACCCGACACCAAAATGCCGTTCTCACAATCAGACTAACAGGACTGACAAAAAGTGGAATAGGGTTGCGTTTTATCTTCTTCTGTAAAAAAAATGTCTGACCCAACATCACTTCGTGTTTGCATCTATTTCTAAAGAAGCTTGAATTGGTGTCAAAACCAAAATGAAAACCCAAACTGTCCAGAACGTATTTCCTTCAAGGGACGTGTCCGAAACGAGGACAAACTTTTTTCTCGTCCACAAACGTCTCGCTCAATTTGTGTGAGTGTTGACTTCTCATTCCAAACCTCGAAATCTTGAATTGTCTCAAAACCCCTCCATGGCACCAAAGAGAGACCCAAACCATAACCCGTGTCAAAATCTTGCATTTGACCTTTATACGACTGTTCTTCACAGTGTAGTTAATCAATAGGCCCCAATGGACACAAGCGTCCTTATGAAGGACTTTAAGATACATATTTGACTTTCATGGTGCCACACTTAAAACTACCTGCCTAAAATATGCGAAATGTTTTTAAAACTTCAGAGGCTATTCTCTCGACGTATAGGTTCGATCAGCAACGTCGTCAGAACAACAATGAATGCATCCTCGTATAACCAATGGTTTTTAATATACTCCGCCTCTCGATATTTCAAACATTGATTCTCTGAGGCTGCAATCAATGTGCATTATATTCTTCATAAAAGAATTATCAGATGTGCAAAGACATAGAGTATCTTCAAGATATTAGAAGCTTAAAAATCAGATGAACATGATCGCAAGGGACCCCTGAAATACATATAACACTGATGCAAGATGAATCATTTTTTAACATGATTTCTGATTTCTGATTCAATATTGGTCAAAAATGACACTTTTATCGTTATGGGTCTGGTTAAGAGTTAAAGTCATTGAAATTTGAAAGACTCCAGTTTCGTCCATGCAGGAAACGGAAGTTCTCGCTCTCATTTCTTTGTTTTCGCTTGATTTCGACTATCTCAAAAGTAACATGTTATTTCTATCGCGCATTCCCAACTTCCCTATACGCTAGGCATGATGTCGTGCCTATTTTGGCGTTTCCGGGAGCGTTCGTGGCCGGAGTAAGAGTTAGAATGGACGTAAGGTGATCGAGAGGAGCTTGTAACCTAACCTTGATATTTATGACAAAAACAGTTTCTCTTGAAAATAAAGTGCATTGAATGACGTCACGAATTATGATTATCGTCTCATTATCACAAGGTCTGGCATGCAGTTAGCAGGCTGTAACTTATGTTCTCAATATTTTCCGATGAAATTAAACCTTTCGTTGTTCCTTTTCTTACAGGCTACTATATTGCTGGCGGTACAGCATGGTATACATTCCTTACTCCGTTCGTTAAATGAGTGAACATTGAACTTGAATTATATTCTTATTCTGTAAATAAATGTACGTACTGAGTATAAATTTCAGCAATGCCATTGTGTAAACTGATACACATATATTATACAAATGCCAAGTTTAGCGAAACAAGACAACAGAAACGTTTATTTCTATGCTTCTGACCAAGAAAATTATATGAACACGAAGGTCTTTAAAACTGATCGTCAGTATTGGTTGCTCAACTTCATTCAATAAATATGTAGAAACTGACAGAAGAAATTGAAAAGAAAAAGAGGAATTGCTTTCATAAAACAAACTTACCTTGTAACTAGCCTTTGTTTGTGACGTCTGCCAAACTGATATGCGGAACGCCGAGATAGCGTAGCACCCGGAACCAGCGTTGCGTGGAATGTGACACCAGAACGGTGACGCTTATCCCTATCATACCCCTGCTTTGTCCCTAGGTTCTTCCTATCAGATTCAACCAGACCACAACCCTTTACACGTGGTACAAACGAGTCAAGCACCTGCTTTAGTGACGTCATAATCACTTTCGACCAATCGGATTGCGTCGTTTGTAATTTGTCAGGAAATTGACAGGTGGATATTTTGCTTGGTGGAGAAAATGTTGCCGATTTGTAATGATGGTGGAAAGTTGCGAGTAATTAATTAAAACAGTTAATGTCGTTATGGGGGAAAGGTGATCACGGGTTTCAAGACAGATTATTAATGACTGAGGCAAGATGATATTTTGCAAATAAATTTATATGATAATGATGTTAACCCTCCAACACTGAAAGTGTTTAGCGAGTTGTTTGCAGGATACAAGAAGTCCATGGGATTTTTCATGGGGTATTCATCTTTTAGTTCTAGCAAGAACAAAGTATGAATGAATGTTACATCACATACTGAATACAAGTTTTATATTAAATTTCAAAAATTCTCTTCTCTTCTTTTCGACGGCAAAAGCTTCAATACACCATCACGTCGTGCATGTATTGTGGACAGGGAAGTCGGGATAAATCACAAATTCCGGAAAAACCAGATAATATTGACAGAACGATACACTAAAATTTGAATTACGGCGCATTGTTTCTCGTGGGCATGTGTATAGGCAAGACCCATTGGCGCCTCCCTGTATCCAGAGTGTCACACGAGGGATGCGCTCCCATACTTCGCCCGGGGTCCTCAGCCTCCCTAGGTAACCTTATACGGCGCCACGACTCGACTCTACAGTCAGAAAACCACGACTTCATATTTATTCAAATTCTATGAGTCCGTCCCCTTTGTTCTCTCGTCGCTAATGAACTAAGCACTGCAGACTCTGTGAAAGATACCGAACTATTGCTTTTTACCTTCTGCGGCGATGATTGTTTATTATTAATAACTTGTAAATAATCTTGTGAAAAGTTATTAAATCAAGTGGATGATGAACCAGCCATCATGTTGCGATGAGAAATTGACCTCGGTATATATTGGGGATAAAAATTTGTATCTGCCGACCATGGTCGCTGGTCGGATATTACCAAATGCCTCCCCCGATGTGCATGATACGCAATGTGGAGATCGGCATTATAGCAGATTTCATTAATAGGCGATTCAGCCAACACCAGCCGACGGTGATGATAATGTTCTTACGCTGCTGAACTCTAAAATATCACCGCATTGAACCATTAAACATTTAAACCCATAGCCGAGATAGCTTACTGGAAAAAACCTACCAAGTAATGGATGCACCGTGTCAAGACGATACGCGCCCTATAACAATCACGGCCCAGAACCCGTAGTAATTTCATTTTCATCAGTATTTCCACCTGCCCCGCTGGAAACAAGCGGAGCCGTTTCCTGCGCTGCGTAATAAACTCATCCGATACTGGGGCCATTTATTTTGCGGACAATTTAACAGGCGCGCGGCAATTCGCCCTCCATCCGATGATTCGGGTATCGCATGCTAGTTTAACCTTGCCTTCATTTCCGAAGAGCGGGAAGCTATGCAGGTGAAGCCTTCTCCTTCCTCATCGTCAGCTCCCGTCACGCACGTGGAGTGCAACTCCTTAACATTCTCCGAGATGTGGCCTATTATTCACCAGACGCTTGCAGGAAAGGGCGTTACTTTCTACGATTGAGCAGAAGGCGAATTCTCAAGTGTGTGTGTGTGGGGGGGGGGGGGGGAGGGGGTATGGACGCCAATACGAACCTTTTATTATTTACCAAAGCGCTTCCCAACCTGGTAAAGTCACAGTGTACGAATTGTACCAATATACTGTACAAAATAAATGAAAGTCATCCATACCGAAACACGTTTATTCCATTGTCAAAGTGTAAATTCCATAGGTTTGTATAATTTTTATGTCAATATATGTACGTGCAACAGATCACCAATGTAACAAGACAAACATGATGGCCAATATATACAGGTACAATTTTGTATAAGCTTTACGTTAACAAAACCGACACCTTGAAGGAAAACGTCTTCAGAAGCAGTTCATAGTGTTACATGATATGAGACTTGAATATTTATTTACTAAGACTACTAACAAGTTTGTCCGTAATAGGTACTAACCCGTACCCCAGCCTTCTCCTTCTTTTCGAGTCATCCTGAGTCATGCACTTCTAACGAAAAAACAAATATCATACATGAATGATAATTATGCGAAACAAGATTATTAAATAAAACAGCAGAAATTAATACCGCTAACTAGAAAATCTATTGCTTACAGCTCAATATCTCAGTTGTAATATTGATGAGCCATGCAGGTCACACAACTGATCGAAGTCTCAACCTTGTTCATCGATATTTGCTCCTGAGAACATCACAACACGACACCAATACAGATGAGATCTGAATATTTAACAACAAGTTGGTCCGTATCCGTAACCCGCAACCCATTCCCTTCCTATCATTGCATCGTCGTGTGAAAATATAAAAAATGCTCTGTTAATGAAAAGCCATGTATTATACCCTCATGCTTATGTTGTAGAGTCGTCAATTTCAAATCACTTATTTCAAATTGAGATAGCGCTTTGATTTCGATGACTCTTGAGATCACCTGCCTAAAAATATTAAATTGTATATCACTATCAGGTCTAGAGGGGCCAAGAAGTGGGTCTCTCATGTTGCATAATAATAATTCAATCCTCCGGCTAGAAGTTCTATTGCTAACAGCTGGATGTAAACAACCACTGGAGCCAGGATGATCGGCGACGGATAATCGAGATTACCGTTTGTATGGTGCAATATAAGGGTGTCGACCTTTACTGATGATACCAACCCTAGAGCATCTTGGCACCAGTGGTATTCATAATACTCCGCCTATCGAGGTATAGTAGTATCAAAAACCTGAATCTAAGAAGATGCAGGGGCATAAACTGGGGAAATGATTCTCGATCCAGGGTGCATGGGCAATCATTAGCATAGTGTAACATGATAACGAGTCAAGTATAAACCAGAATGACAATCTTTACTCTCTTTACTGTAGAAAAGACAACTGAAGTGGTGGAATACTCAAATGAACATGTTTGTCTTGATGTGACAATCGAATGTACTACAGTGATAAAACACTTGAGATCAACGGAGATATACTGGAATGCATAATCAACGGCAGTTTCTTTGGATTTTATATTGCGGTATCGATCATCCAAAGACCATAATCAATCTTCAACTGGTCCTATACTAGCGATATCTTGCTCATCTTCGTTCTCCATTGCGATATGGATACTGTGGCTGGCACCCGGAACCTGAAGCGTGGACCCGCGAAGCATTCCTTCTCTGAAACATTGAGGGCAACGGTTAAGCATGATTTTAGTATTGGCTTGACTTATAGTCGAGCCAGCTTCAAAACGCTTTGTTCACTACATACAAATAAAAACACAAGGTCAAAATATACATTCGAGTGTTCCTATAAACAGCTACAAACACGCATGGTAAATGTATTTACCAAATGCGGCAGGGTTTTATGTTTTATACTTACGCGACTTCTCCATTCTCTACTGGCAAATCGCTCATGTCGTTCATCAGAATTGAACTACCAAATATGTATGGCTTGAGCTCCGCCGAGAACGCCTTGGCCATCTTTGTCTGGTTAGGACTGTGCCGCACGCCCTGGAGCCAAGGCCAGAACATGAGCAGACAGCTCGACATGATGAAAGCACCGGCGAGATAGAAGGAGTTGGAGTAGTCGTGGGTGATGTCGTAGACCCAACCTGCAATCGAACGACATTTATACATCTCAAAGGAGAGTATAACATTAAACAAAGCTACAATGTAACAGCAATTTTGGCAGATTGAAAAAGGCTTTCGTTGGTATCATTATGTGGACACGAGACGCCGGTCTTGAAAGGCTGCGCAACAGAATCATCTTGACGATTTTACCTTGCTGAGACGGACAGTCACATCATCCTGAAAGAGTTTTCCAGTAGTACTTCTCAAGCAGGTGTGAACATCGTCCGTTTGTTGATCAGCCAAATGTCAGCCCTTACTTTGACTTACCCGCTATTGGAGCACCAAGGGAGAATCCGAACGCACTGGACAGCATCACATAACCATAAGCAGCGGTCAGAAGACGAAGGCCCACAAACTGCTGCAGAACAATCAAGATGAGCCCACCATATGGAGCAATGAGGAATCCTATCACAGATGAAAATCCCAGGACACCGGCAAAAGACAGGGTCGTTGGATATGTAGCGGCAAATATTCCACTGAGGAACAGGCAAGTCAAATACAAAGTCAATATATCTACTTTCTCATACTGTCCGCCAAGGCCTTGGGCGATTCTTCCAACAACGTTAAATATTCCTAGCAACGATATCACAAGATAGCTTTCACTTTTAGTGAGTCCGATCCTCTCTTCAGCGAATGCAGTTATGTGGACATATATAATTGAAAGGCCGCAGGTTAAGAGAAAAATATGACATAAGAGCATGACGTAATTAAATTTCTTAAACATCCCCAACTGGACGATTTTAGCCCGTTTGACCTCAGCCGTTTGGTGGTCTCCGGCGACAGGCGGCTTGCGGATCAAGACCCCCACCACGCAGAGATTCAAATAGATTCCAGCTATAATGAACATGGAACCTCTCCAGCCGAAGTGTTCGATGCTGGCGGTCATAATATATGCCATGGCGAAGTTTCCCGAACCTCCCCCACACATCATGATGCCATTGGCTAAAACCCTCCAAGTGTCGAAATAGTGAGAGACGATCGTTGAGCCTGGGATGTATGCTATACCACTTCCGATTGCTGGAAAGAAACACGAACGAAGGATTAGAGAAGTATTTCACTTCGCATCCTTTCTATTTCATGACGCCAACTCTATACGTCCGTCGGTTTGAATTAGGCAGGATTCGAAGAACGAAATACGATAGTGTCATAAAGTCCTGCGGGGAAATCATTTAGGTGACACTCGTAAACCAGCCTTTATACTCAGTACATGTATACCTTATAGCATAAGAACTCTTCAAAAGCCGTGGTCGATTAAGTAGAATGACATGTACATATTTCATTTTCAACTCTTGGTAAGGGTTGCGAAACCTCTCTTCATGCATGACACTGTTATAAAAATAGAGCGCCGTCAGCCTTAGCCGTCAGCATGTGTTATTCAAATATTCTTTTCCATATCGGATGAAAGGTTTTTATCATTTGTATTACCAACAACTGAACCTTTGCCGTTCATGCTTATACTTACGCGTGATGATACCAAATGTAATCAGGAGGACATAGACATTTGGGGCGAAGACTGTGGCAACCATTCCAATTGCGGCAAAAAGGCTTCCTACTATCACAGTAATGCGGTAACCAAATCTGTTGGTCATGATGCTACTGAGAGGACCTAACGGACAAGAGAAGAAATACTGCACTTATTCAAAGCAAGAAAATCGGGCAGCTCGGGAGGATTAGGCATCTGATTTGTTGTCGCTCAAGTGGCGACGTCACATAATACTGCAAGATGCGATTGTGAGGGGAACTTTAAGTTGAAGCGGACCAATAAAAGATCCTATTGTACAATGGTCTACGGTCTAGGCTTCTGTAGCTCAACACCCTGTACTACAATCTGCGGAAGATATAGGACTATTAAAACGAGGGGAATGAAATTACTTCCACACTGGAATTTCCTCCGAATTAGCATGAGATTCAGGTCACCCATTGTAACTGTTTGGCGTTGGCGACCGCAATGTCAAGTGTCGAGACAATGATCATGTTCTCGTCTGGTGAAAGTACAAGTAGTATCTTTTTTAAATGTTCAATACGAATGGCAAGTTTTTACATACTGTAATAACTTGACATTCGAGGAACGAGCCATGACATGAACATAGGACACGTAGGACACATAGGACACTGGTTTTTAGAATGAGCCCACGCCCCTATGCGTATACACTCCCGGGACAATCCACTGTTCCATCCTAATTGGCTCTCGTTAGGGTGAGGGATGAGGCCGGTCTACTGCGTCCGGAGTGTAATTGATGCGATGTACTGTATTTGAGAGTAAGGATGTGGTCAACTTACCTGCAGCACACATGACGCCGATATTAAGTGATCCAATCCAGGAGATGAGACCACTCCCAGACTCAAATTCCTCCATCCAGGCAACATAGTAAATACTGACAGTGAAACATGTCCCTGTCGTGATGAACAGCGTGGTGAACCCGCACAGGAGGATGACCAAGCTGTAGGAAGGCACCTGCCGTAATAACTTTTCAAACATTCCGGCCAGCTACCATCAGCAGGCGGCATGGGGTGTCACATTGAGATCATTTTATCAAAATGATGAACCTGAAAAAAAGCAGATAGAAGACTCCCCATCGTTCACTGTAGTCACATCACATAAAAAGGGTCTATATATTGTCACGTTATGTGTCCTGTGTCGTTCCATAAGATTTCATAATTTTTCCATGACAAATAAACGACCCGCATAGTCTCTGGCTGCCAGGTTGGCTGCGTCTGATGAAGACCTAATGGCCATTACAGTGATTATTTCCAAGCTTTGCTGGGCTGGCGGGTAGGGTGAACTGGTGAAATGGGGGAATGACTCATGTAGAACCCGGAATTTAGTATTGTGGTTGAGGACAAGAGAGGGGGTAAAAAGGGCCAACTCTTGAAGGAGGTGGTGAAAAATCGTGGGTGAGAAATTCCATTCAGGCCTTCTGACCCCCCCCCTGTTTCACCCACAATATTAAATGGTCCTGTGATTCGGCCAAATTGGTTTTATGGTAGAATAAAAAAAGGCAAATAAGAAAATACTGAACTTACATGGCTACAATCTCGCATACTGTCGTCCATTTTTACACTGAACAGTATACCAGTATAGCGAGAGAGTATATGTTGGAGAATGTGGCGCCAAGCTGATCAATAGAGAACTGAACAACTGAACAGCGATTGAATGTGGAGCTAGTGTTTGGTTTATATGCAAAGTGCTTAGTTCAAGGACGCATAGTGTTCCGGGCTAGCAGACGACAGAAAAGTAACGTGATGACGCGCATCTTCGACTCGTCCCCAGAAATCATGGCAGCATTCGTCTTTTCACGGCAATAAGGCCTTGGGTCAGGTTAGAGGGGTGAATTTGGACATTGGGACCGCCCAATCCAGTGGTCGTGGTCTGGGTACCAGTGTGGTCGTGTTACCGGGGCCTTGTAATGGTAATTAGAGAGGAAACCATTCGAGACCTGCGATTCTTGGTCATCGTAGCGGGGTGGTTGCGTTACCGGGATGGTCGCCGACCGGGGTTCCACTGTACAAGCATCATAATCTGACTTGGTCCAAGCTAGCATCTCACAATTTTCTGGAAGACATTCACAGCCTTGTCTCTCCCGCAGCAGTCACATGGGCCTGCTGTCTTGGACTGATCTAACAGATGACATGCACACCAGGGCCTGCTGCCTTAGGCTGAGCTATCATCTCACCATGCTTGTGAAGACAGTTCCAACGTACTTGACCGTCTCTTCTATACCGCAGGCACAAGGGCCTAACGAAAAATATCTTGGATTCGCCGTCGTAAAATCAGAATTGTAACAGCTACTGTCATCAGCTTGGTTTTGACAGTGTCTAGGACGAGTGAAGCCGCCTGGTAACTACTATTCAGATCTTGGACATTGTAGCAGCTACTGTCATCTGATTGGTTGTGACATGGTCTCTGCAGGGAGACATACAAGACATATGCCTTCCCAAATCAAAGAATTGCTCGATGTGAATTTGGTCAGACTTTTTCCATCGCAGAGATCCGTGTTCCTATTCACTTTGACCTAGTGCTATATTCAGGACAACTCCTCCCAAGGGACAGTATATTGCCATTTGTCAGTCCCAATGTGTTCAACTGCATTGCAATCATTACTATTGTCTTATTTCTTTATGTCTTATATATCATAATGTAACTTGCCATATCAGGACCTTTTTTGGTAATGTAAGATCCCCTGTAAGATGTAGGAGTTCTTTGCATGGTCATTGTGTGGAGGGGCAAAGCACATGACTGGTCAGCACCAAAACAAACTTCTTCGAAATAGTCTAATCTGTAAGGTCCAATGGGAAGACCATTAGCTTTTGCCAACTGGACATCCGCTGCAGTTGAAGCCAGAAAACATGAACTCAAGGCTGAATTACAGCACAATCAAAAATATTTATTGCAATACGATATAAATGATAAACATGCATTCACTTTATTAGAGACACAATTTACCAATCTTTAAAATATTGTACATGAATTTACAAAAATATAATGCCTTTAATGAAAGAGAATATAGTTGTTGGTCTGCATTCTTGTTAAATATCAGTGTGAAAATGAAATGAGACTGTTGAGTAGCTGAACTTTATACCAGTGGTTTTCATTCAATAAATGTTTCATTGTTAATTTGTTATATGTCTATGGGTTTTAGTGTCGATCCAACGACTTCACCAATTGGTCTGCGAAAAACATTCACAATGGGCATGAAGGAACTGAACACAAAATCTTATAAATGCAAACTGTTGCCAACAATGAATCTCAATCAGACCGGTTGGAGTTCGGGAACGAAATTAGAATCCATACCTATTCCAGGTACGTTGACCTAGGTCCCAGGTTGGACTACATATCATTGAGAAAGCAAATCAAATATCAAGGACTTTTGGTTAATGCTGTTAGATAACAAAACACATCCATTGACACAGATTGAAGATTTTTGTGCAAACCACTGGCACACTGACATAAAGTGATCAGGAGAAGAAGGCTCTACCATTAACAGCAGGGCAAACTTCAAATTATATAATCATCACATAAATCAAAAAATTATGCCAGTTCATAAGAACAGTGACAATTCATTAAGGTCACAGTTACTGAATAAAGTGTTTCCGTACAAATAAATATATTACAATACAGGGGTCAAAAATTTTGTTAACAACTGACAGAGACAGGCGTTTTAGTGAGCCCCAGATCGACTAGTGGCTGGTGAGGTATGAATGCACTTCATCTAAGCGTAGTACAGTGATAATCTAGCTTGATAGAGTGAAAGAGTGCATGGGCAAGCCAAATCAAACCTTCAAAAGTTACTCAGCATATTTTATATTATTTGTCTCGCTCTCTTCCACCTCAAACACATAGTGCTCAAATTATTCCCTTTTACCTGAGTATTAATGAAATGTTTGTGTCACCCAACTGAGAAGCAGATGGTCCTGTAATAAAGACATAGGTCCATTAGATTAAATGCTACGTCGATTGACGATTCACCAACTGATCAAAAACACGCGTCCATCTCGGCGGGTTTGGATGTCTAAATACTGCGTCCACAGCTGCTTGTGGAGTCTGTTCTCCATCCTGAGGAGCAAGGTTGCTATCTGAACTGTCTGTCTGGTCGGAATCATGGTCATCATCTGCAACAAGGAAAGGATCAACCATTTAATGGACAGTTTTGTGCAAAAATGGCTATAACAGTAGAACTCCCTCATGAGATAAAAATGAGCAATATGATCTTCATGTATCAGTGCTACACAACAGAAATTTCCCCATAAAGCCAATGAAATCGCCCTGTATAAGCATCCAACTGGCAGTCCGTTTTTAGAGAAGTGTGAACAAACCATCATCATTCCCACTGGCACTGCTTCCATCCTCAAAGTCTTCGTCATCAAGCAACTCCACCTCTACATCATCGTCATCATCGTCGTCGTCATCATCATCATCCTCTTCGTCATCATCCTCCATCTCTTCCTCCTCATCTTCTTCTTCAACCTGTGAAGACGACAAAATATTTTCAGGGAATAATGCATGGAGATTTTCTCAGTACAGTCTGTTAGGATTAACTTTTTTGTTGATTCTGCATGCATTATTGTGTATTCCTACACCCACTGCTTCAAGCTGACATCAACGGTTACCTGAGGTTTCATGCCAACAGCAGATCTTTCCTGGGCTCTCTAAAAAGGTATACAGGCACAAAAGGAAGAGCCAGGAATTCAAGTTCTAGAAACCAACACCTTCTCAAAACAGGTCTTCTTTCGCAGATTTGAACTCAAGCAAACGAGACACGTTACCTGGTCATCTTCCTCATCCCTAAGCTGACCAACTTCATACAGACGACACACGCTCTCTTCCGATAGCGTGTCCGGTGACTTCACATTCTGGAAATACAAAGACAACAGTTACTGGGATTTGTTACGAGTTGGCACTGCAGTCAATTCAGAAACCATGTGACACAATAGGTGAGCACTTTTGTATGACTACAGTGATATTTTGCAAAGGGACTAATATATCTAATGGCAACTCCCCAAGCTATCTAAAATGTTTCGGTACTACCTCCACAACAGCCAGGTAACAGTCCGACTGATCCGTACACAGATCTATCACATTCTTCTTCACATCGATCGTCGCAATGTTTGTGTAGTCTGTGGCGTCGAAGGTTCTGAACGACGAGCCAAGTGGACTTCTTTCTTTCCCATCTTCAAGATCGTCAAACTCTTCCATTGGAAAGTTAGCTGTAAGAAAGGAAGGCAATACTAGAATTGTCTGACTTTTCTAAAATCTCCTGTTTTCCAAGTATCAAATACGAAAATTGGCATCCATGCAAGAAATGATTAAATGCTAGCAGGTCTGAGCCGTTTAAATCAAAAACCGGGAAAAAGACTGAGAACTTGCCTCCATATATGACTGTGCCTGCATTGTTGAACATGATCTGGCACTGATCCAAAGCTGGCACCGTCCGCAGTAAAGCGAATGAACGCATGTCCCACTGAAACTGGGTTAAGGAGGTAACAGAGAAAGTTTGGAGTACTGACAAAAATATATCTTGTATGACTAAAGACGATCAGTAAGTAATCACAGTTACTAGACTGAAGAGAATATCATCCGGATCACACAATCAACAACCCAATCCAAATGTAGATGTGACTATCTCCGAAATCGTTGTTTTGGGAAAAATGAATTATAACTTTTGAAAGGATACGACTTCGGTGTTGATGACTATCTCCAGCCCCATTGGATGAAACTGTCCACTGATATCAGGGTTGAACTTGTCGAACTTATGCACCAGTCTTCGACTCCGTACATCCCATAATAAGCCATCCGACAAGACAAGATCATCACATGGACTGAACGTTGCACGATTCCGCATATAATTATTCGATTTATCAGGGTCGTGAAATTGGACAATTTTTGCCCCTGTTTGAACATCGTAGATTTGAGCAGCATCATTCTTCGTTCCGATAATTCTGTCCTGAGAAAGTTTGCTGAATTCTGTGTAGTTATCGTCATCAAATGCATACCTATAAGTGATGAAAAAAACAAATTAGAATGAAACATATAAACCATACTTGGACATCAGGGCATGTGAAAAGAGCTCCGACTCCACTCAGTCTCCAAATTGGCTTTAAAAAAAAAAGCAAGATTTCAAGTAGTCAAAAAAGAGTGAATCAAACAACACTGGCTAATCACAATGCTCCACTCTAAGAGAAAAGAAGTTTCAAACTTACTTGAGAACGATTTCTTGACCTAATGACCACAACGCTGACTGAGGTGTCCCCCATGATGATGATGTTAGCACCAGTTTACCATCCTGAAATTGAGGAAATTGAAAATCCTGTCATTTGATTTGAGGATAATTTAGATCTCTGCAGCTATGAAGTGGAACTCTCCAGGATAACCGATTCTGTTAACAAAAACAGACTGACTGTCTAGTATTCATCTTAAAAATTCTCAGAACCGGAATCAACAAGCGACGGCCGACTTACCTTGGATGGTTGGCAGTGAGATAGCGGTGAGTTGTGACAGATGGCATATGTATGCTCCTCAGCTGTCTGGACGTTATAGAGTTTCAGTTCTCCTGCGTAAGTACCCAGGATGAGATATTGCTCACAAGCCTGCAAAGATAAGTTTAAAACATAAGGATCCTAAAAACCCACACCATTTGCATGATTATTTTGCCCACAAACGGACAAGGCACTCTTCACATGTCTCAATTTTTCTTTTTCAGCATTCATCCTCAGTGTCAGTATAAACTTATGTTTTACATCTTACTACTGACGAACTGTTCAGAATTGTTTTAACTGACAGCTATCCATGGCTTCTAGAGTCGTTATGAATAGTTTCCATGTTGCAATAGATAAAGACTGCATAATCTTTCAAGGAAAAAAATGCACCAAGACCTGATTAAAACTTACAGAAAATGCACAACAAGAGAAGCACCCATCTTCCTCAGTATCACGGTATGTCCTGATTGGCCGGAATCGACTGTATAGATATTTCCTGTCCCACTTGGCCCCGTGTGGGCCACCGTATAACGGATCAACAGAACGTTGGAAGAGTCTTGATGTGATATTATAGGGTGCCGTTTTCCTGTGCATTGATATTGGACACCTATGTGGCTCTAGTAAAGAGAACCGAGGACACGTTACCATTGGATTGACGCACAGGGAATGTTGCTTTCTCAAGTACTCAGTCACTATCTTGTCTAACGTGATCGACGGTTTGCTACGTTTGAGGACAGGGGTGGCTGGTGTTGATTCCATTTTCTCTCTCATGATCTTATGGATAGGATTAGGCGCCTAGAAAGTGGGATGAAAAAGATTATAGTCCGTTTCATAAGAAAACTGCACCAAAAGCCTAAAATGGCTGATGACATTTTCGGTACTTGGCTGTTAATGGCTTGTTCTTCGTGATGTATTGTCAAGTTTTTTACAGCCTCATAATCTCCCTTTATGAGTTCTCAACATTGGTGTCACAGAGTAAAATTCTTTCTACAGGGACGACTGGAACGGCCTTGCTGAATTGATCATTGTGCAATTTCTTACCTTCTGAGGAGTCTGTACTTTGGGATGGATAACATTAACTTTGATTGAGCTAGAAGTTCCAGGTGTGGTGGGTTCTTTCCGAGACCCTGAGGACGTCCCAGCAACCGGTGTCCCACCGTGTGACAAGGAACTCATACTATGTCCCATTGGACTACTCATCTGCCTCATCAATGCCTTGGGTGTGGAATAAATGCAAGGATTTTCAGGAAGCACAGGAGTTGGTGCAATCTTTGGCAAGTTTGCCTCGGTCTGTAACGCTTGAGCAGACGTCACTAAACCCCTTTCAGTCAGATGATCGTACATCAGCTGTAATAGTTCCTTGTCATCGTATGTGATCTTTGTTTGAGCAACAATGTCAGCCTGAAAGTTATGTTGGGAAAAGTAAAAAACAGAATTGTCATCTTTACAATCGCAGATGTGCACTTGATTAAACAAGAGATGAAGGAAATCTAACTGCAGCTGAACTTAAGATCAACTAGGTTTAAGCTAATCTTACCACCTTTCATCCACAGCCCAGTGACAGATTATGCTAGTTCAATCAAATAAGATCGGACTCTGTATAACTTTTCTCTCCCCAGATGATGGAATAATGCTTTTGATAAGAGAACCAGCTTATTAATACATCCAGCAGTACACTGCCGATACATCCTGAACAAACTTGCCTTCCTAATCTTTTCCAACGACGCATCATAATTTGCGCTGTTTGACCGCCCAGAGACTCGCTCAATCAATTCTGTAGCATATTTACAGAACTTAAGATGTTCGAGTCTCTTGTCTTGAAGAACTGGTTCCTTCATTAGCATCTGCAGCTGCCCGTTGTTGAACAATGACAGCTTGCCGATGATCTGCTTCACCTTCTCGTCACGGGACAAACCGAGTAGAGCACGGCATGCCAACGCTCGTATCGAATCAGCTTCGGTGATAGGAGTTTTTATCATCAGTAACTTTAGGAGCACCTGTAAGTGTGAGTTATTTTCAAATTAGACGGGCCTTTCAGTCACATGATTAGGGACACACACTGCTTTCCCAACTTCGGGCTTATTCGAAAAACCATTTGATTGCATTCACAATTAACTTCTGTCTTCTTGCATGAACACATGATTCGCTTGATTTGTGATGTCATAAGAGGTGTTTAGAAGCAGATTTAACCTTTTTAACATTCTAGAAAACACTTCTGAGGGGGGGGGGCAGTGAAAAGAAACTCAAACAAATTTTTAGTTCGACAGACTCACCATGATGCCATTATTTGAGCGTACACAATCCCACATTTTAGCAATGATGTCATCAGTTCTTCCCAGCGTTCTCTTCTTGGCACTTCCTGTCATGAAGCGCACTACGTTGCCACCAATCTGAATGAATGAGAATAAATTGAAAGAAACATCCCAGATGCAAAAACATTGCTGAACAGCAACACTGTATTGTAATTCGCTACATTTTCGTGGGTGTTTTTCGCAAGAATGAAATTGCAAATAATCTTTCCTGATTGGAGAAACTGAAAGACATTTCGTAATCCGCCAAAATAACAAGAGGCCCAAGGGCCTGGCGCTTAGGTGAAATGCATGGGTCAATGTACACAACATGGAAAGTACCTGATAGGTCACTTTAACTTAGACACTGTTATTTCTCCTGCACTCACCCTGGACAGTGGTCCACACACACAGTTAATGATCACATTCAATGCTGATCTCTGTACGTCAGAATCCAGAAAAACCTCGCCTTCAGCAACCCCCAGCAGAATGCTAATAGCTGGAGTCATGGTGTTCTCAGGAAGGGGTATGGAATCGCACAACTGGACCTGAGTTTTTGGACTAACCGTACAGACAGCCAAAGCATCAAGTGCGCTTCTAATAGTCTCTGCCCTGAAACGTTTATTAAAATATAATCAAAGAAATTCGTCACCTTGGTATGTGGTATTTGGATCACTCATTTCAAACTCTAGACTAATAGTTTCTAACTTAACATCATTGACAGTTATGACATTTCTTTATAAATAAGTTCCACAGGGGCACGAGCTCAACAAGGTTACAGGAAATTGGTCTAATATTTCATCTCACAAGGCCATATTTCCATAATCATGCATGTATTTAGTTTCAATTCATCTGGATCATCAAATTCTAGTCAAAGCGGAAGCCCCATTATTTTTCACTTTAAACTTACACGTGTCGCTCATAGTTTGGCCCTCTGAAAATCAAATATCAAACAGAAAGGTGTATTGTGGCGAAGAAAATAATGTATTGTAATTCATGAATTGGCCAGGTGCATAGTGCAGAAATAACCAAATAGTTCAGGTGCATCATGCAGCAACAAAATTGAAGTAAAATAACCACCGAGGACAAATATACTGACTATATTGCAGAACAGGACAATTCTTTTGTCCATAACATTGGACAGAAATTGGATTGGGACCTTTCCTAAGAAAATATTGCCCGTACCACATGTGATAAAACTGTTCGCTGGTCTATAGGTTTATTTCAGAAATTTTGCTAAAAAAGTAGAGAGTAATGTGCGGTAACAACATAAACTGACAGGAAACATGTGTGCAGATTTTGAGGAAACATGCACGAAATATTCATCTTACTTTCCTGTGTATTGTGTCCACTCATCGGCTATGGCAATCAAGCGTAGAAGCAACGTAATGCCGTCGAGTTTGATGAAATCAGACACGGGTTTCCAGTGCATTCTAAGTGGAAGACATTCTAATAATAACTCTGTGTAGTCCAAAAGGACATCTGGAGAATGCTGAGCAGACTGGAATACAAAAAAGACACTTGAATTACCTTTAAGATAAATATGGCACACGTCAATCACTTGAGAATTTATTGAGATATGAACCTCAGAACACAGCATTTTTTAAAGGTTTTCTTTAATAATGATTCAATTCATCATAACAGCCTCCACACAGCTTAAAAACAATGTAGAAAGATCATTAGACTTAATATATGATCATTTCTAGAAGAAAAGTTTTCTTGTTCATTTCCAATCTTCTCTCTTTTCTCCATATGCGACTAGTACTACTTTTGACAAAACAGGTCACATACGGCTCAAGAAGTCTTGAACTGACCTTATAGGCAGGTATTTCAGCAGGTATCGGAGAACCCCCTTCTCTCCTGGCATGAGAGCGCCGCAACTCATCCGTCTTAATGACTAAATGAGCCTCGAAGTATTTCTTGAGCCCAACACAAACGTGCCTTGCAGCTTGACGACTCACAAACACCTCATCCTCTGACATCTGGGGGTCAGTCTCATCAGTACTCAAGATCTTAAGGGTACTCATCTGAAAATAAGATGTCAGTACAATTTGAACCCCATAGACAGGAGGACAGGAGTCTGGTCCAGCAGTAGTTATATGGGTGGTAATCACAAAAAATTTCTGCTATTGTCCATGAACTTTCCCGTCTATTGAGCCTTGCCCACTATCAGCCAAAAACCTTATCACAAACTTAGTAACATTATACCACATACAGCAGACGAGAATAGACGTAGGTTACACATACCACATTGAACATTCGACGGAGGCCATCTTGAGCATCGAACAGGTTGAGAATGACACGGAATTGAAATGAAGCACTGAAGAACATGGTGGCATGGCAACGACCCGACTGGTGAGAACATTCCAACAGCCAGAGGACATAGTTGACTAGATCGCTGAGGATGTGCTCTGGTAACAAACAAACCTGGAAGTAGAGACGAATAAATGAATATCTATGATACGGCATTTCATGATTCCCATTTCTTACAACAATGGCTTTAAATCATGAATTAAAGGAGAATAAAAAGATTTGTTCTCCCCCATCGAGAAGATGTGTTGGCCCTAAAATAACCATATCAGACTTCTAAATGCCTTAATATTACATCTCAAAACATGTAAATTACTATTCAGACAGTCGACTGAGGGGCGTTATTTCCAGCCAAGGGGATATGATGAAATACATACCCTCTCCATTGCATCCTCAAAGTAGGCCAGATAATAGAGGCAGAGAGACACGCCTGTGGCAGCCATGGAAGGTCGGTAAACTCCCAGCAGACGCTGCACACCTTCTGACTGGATGAACTTGATGGCAAACTTCTTGTGGCAGAGAAGAGATGCAAGGAACTGAAATTGATTGAAGAAAATGTCACTTACTTATTAGTTTTAAAAACAATTTACACGTTCTTTATCATGATACATTCATGTAAGGAGTTGCTGTCTTTTTCCTTGTATATAATCTATGTTGCTTGACGCTTAGTAGGTATGAACCATCATAATCTTCAAGAACTGCATCCTCTTTGCAAACCTTCAAGACTGACAAAGCAAAGCAGGTTATTCCCCCCCCCCCCCCAAGTATCAGTGTGGGAAAACGATTGTTACAAGGCATAGGTCAGAGGCCAGACACTTCGCCTCCAAACAACCCTCAAGAGAGATTCAGTACATACCCTCAAACCATCAAATGCAAGTCGAATATCTTTATTCTTCTTGAGATCGATGAGGTTATAGATCAGGCTTATTGCATCACATTCAAACATGGAGCTAAGCAGCTGAAACATTGAGAAAATAATCATCCATTCACTGCAAAAAAATATGAAGAATTTCTGAATACATGATTCGAGAAGATCTCCGCATTGTGTATCATGCAAAAACAACACTTTGCAGAAACATACCAGCTCAGATGGTCTTTGTCATTTAATACTTCTTCCTATTTGAGACATGATCTCTGTTTTCAAAATGATTCAGTCAACACAGGTCTAAGCCTACATGTAATGCCTAGGTGATTTTCAGTTGCCATTAATATCTCTGGTTGTCCAAAGTTCTCGGCGATATTTTTCTAGTCATCTTCAGAACATTATTAAGTTATCGAAAACTGATACATTGTATGCAGGCACATTGATGTTACCTCTTGATATTCACCCATAGGGGCAAGATACTGAACAATTAGCCTCATCCTCATGTCGATTGACAATGGCTCCATACAGTGCGAGCCAATCACATACGGCTGCATCTCGGCCCAACTGCTGCTGTTTTCATTTGCTACAAGTGTAAAAAGAAAGAAAAGCGATTTAATATGCCAAGCCCAAGAACAGAAGATCAACTTTTATACAGATTATAATCATAAACTCATGAATTCCATTTTCCAAGTGCTGTATTGCAAAATGGACAGAATATTCTGCAACTACTAACAAATACATGGACAATATAATCTTACAACTGACTGTACGCCAAACTGTGAATGAAAAAGCACCGACTAAAGACTGTGAAATTCGACAACACAAACACTGAGACTCGGAGTGACCACACTCAAAATAAAAGATACAACATCAAAAAGTACATACAGAAGCTACCTCGCCGCACCCTACTCTTTTCAGGGCTGGTGCCAACATCTGATTTCTGTGGTAATATTCGCAAGTGTCTTGGTGCATCTCCACTCCCCACCTCCCTCTCCATCCCATCCTTCCCTATTCCAGCAAATGGTCGCCCTAGCGCTGCGTTCATCTCATTCTGCTTCTCCTCCCATAGCTTGTGAAGACGGGCTATCATGATTGGTACCTACAAGTTGAAATAGAAACTTGACTTCTTTTTCCAAAGTAGTCTAGAAATACTCTGGTGATATCCTCCTACCAAGGCAATATCCTCCTTCCTAGGCAAAATCTACAACTCTACAACTACAAATCTACAAATCTACAACTTGCCATGGAACCACGATTCTCATTCAAACACAAATGATCTCATGTTCTCAATAGCCCTTAACACTCATCCTAAAATAGCTCAGAAAGTTCATCATGACGACCAAAATAATGTCCACGGTCTAGTCCTAAATCGTTGACTGTTACGTCATGAGTGGGAAGTGTTATTTACTCTCGAAATGCAAAGTCAGGAATGCAGTTATTTGACTTACCAGCCTGGCATTGCTCTCCCTGAAACTTGCTGCAATATCTTGGACTTCCATCGCACCAGGCAGTAACCCTGTGGCGTACGATCGGAGTGGTTCATCAGCGACTTCAGCCCAGTGGAGCAGACGACGGACAATCTCATCCTGAAACGTCAAGAAGTGAATAAAGATGTTTTTTTAGGAAGATTTTGCCCCAACCTGTGTCATCATTGTGTAACCTCTTGTTGCAGCCAGAATTGATATCTGCCATCTTGGATAAGCAGCATGAGACATCAAGGTATCAAGATCTTATGCCAGCTTTGAGCTCACGCCTATGATACCGTACTCACATTTTCATTGAAAACGACGGAAGTCTCGAGTCCAGGCAAGATGTCGAGTAATATACGACAAGCGGCTGTCTGCAACGCTTCTTGGTCTCTGGGACACAGCAAGTATGTATTCACAATCTGAGGAAAGAAGGATTGTGCATAGTTTTAGTCAAGCAGTATAACATGGGCAAGCACATTAATCTGCCTACTCACTTTCCAACAGCATTACATTGGCCTTAGTTTATGATAGTATGACAAATACAAACTAGTAGAATTGGAACCCCCCCTTTAATATGCTTTTTTGCACAGTTAATCTCGGATTCTTTGAAAACAGCTCACAGTTATTCCTTCACTTACCTTATTCATGAAGTCATCATTTTTGAATAGGCACTTTAACAAGTGTCCAAGACCACATTTTGGATCGGCCCTTCCTGAAAAGCAAAGGAATATTGTCACCTACAGCACATTTGAACCGTTGAAAAGCCTATAAAGGCACAACCAACACAAGCATCAAGCCACAAGCATCCTCCAACTTCTCTTTCCAAGCGTCGGCTGGTGCAGAGGGTACAATTCTTCGAGTCTTCACATGAGTTGTATACCTACCAGGATGGCGATCATCAAAAGGATCTGGATCCATCTTAAAGTATGCCTCAGTTTCTTTTTCAATCAATTCTGCCAGTCTGAAATAGAAATTTTGTGGAATGATTGGAATGCTCATCTAAATATAAAATCTTTTTGTATTGAATGATGACCTGAAATATTTTCATCATAAATCCAGACCAAAGGTGTGTGAAAGCGCTTTTCCATGAGATATGTCCAGGTCAATCTTACTAAAAGTTACTTTCAACTGAATTGTCAGCTGGGTAAAAACCTACCTAGTCAGTACTGGAATGGGACTGATCCCTATACCGTTGTTCTCTTGAGTCCACTGCTCCAGCAGAGAATTCAACTCAGTAGTAGAATCTACAGCCGCCATGATGATAGATGCAATTAAACACCTTTCAATATCTCTGGAATAACGATGGACTTGCCAGGTTAGTATTTTACTTTTTGGTCACAGGGGGTTTGGGGCATTGGGGTCAGGGCGTATTGGGTAGGCAGATTCCAATAAGATAGCATAGCATGGCAACACACTTCGACAACAATGCATAGCATCCGATATGTCATGTATGTACAGAACAGTATACATACACATACGCGCACACTGCATGCATGATACACTGCCTTGAGCATTCAGACTCTCAGCAAATACAGAAAATCAACTCAGACAATGACAATAACACATTACTCAAGAACGTGTATAAGAGCAACATAAGGGCTAACCATTTATGATTTATTTCTTTGAAATAGTGGTGAAATCACACGAAACTAAAATTAAAATGAGAAAAACGTGCAATGTTTGTAATTTAGTCAAACTGTTCTGCAGCAGCAGAAACAAAGCAAACCGATTGGATGAAAATCCGTTCAGCGCCATCTATTGATCAATTTGCGGCACCAATTTCAAGCAAGGATTTGACAAAGCCGGTCGAGGGGTTTCTGTATTCTCATCTTCTAAGGTAAAATTCCGCAAAGTAATTAGTCTGATTTCTATATATTGGAATGCAAACTGTTAAGAATATTATCTAGATCCATTTGAATGCGTTAGTTCAATTTTTCCTTGGATAGTTTGTGCGAAATTGGAGTGCAGAGTTATTGTTGTCTCCTATCTTCGAGCCTAATTGCGGTGTAGAAAATGGCGTCGTTGTGAAAAAGTGAAAGGCAACATGCCTATCAATTTATTCGATAAAAAATATATGTCAGTTTGAAACCGTGGGGTAAAAAATCACGAAAAATCCTACAGACTGTTTCCTTTATTTTCATAATTTTTCTGTAATTTTTAAAGCGGTAGTTTTTGTACAATAAATTAATGAAATATTGAGGTATTTATGCAGATGCTTTAGCCTAGCTATTTTCCAATCCACCCCAACTTGACAAGAACTGGAAGTGGAATTAAACTGGATTGGTTTTCCAGTACAATGAACTAATCAAGCTGAGTCAAGTGCAGAGAATACTGCAACTGGTATCTTTATTTAAATATCATTGTACATGTATTTTATTGCTGGTACTGATTGCAGCAGCCAGCACTTGGAAGTTGATGTGATATTTGTACTGAGAACGGAGTAAAGTTAGAGATATCAAATCTCGAGAATTTGATTTGGTTTTACCAACCAAGTCATGAAGATGAAGTGTCTTTCTATTTAGGCAGGGCAATAAGAGAACGTTAGGGAACACAGCAAGGTGCCATGCCCTTCAAACTTGACTTTGACTGAAACACTCCTAACGTTGCAGATTTGTGCACTGATTGCTGGATATGTGATTGGTTTATTTTGACGCAGGGAGAAAAGAATATATCTTAATAATTAGACAGCTGATCTTGTATTCTAGTTCACCGTATACGTAGAGAATCATGGGTCGTAAGCGCAAGGCTGATGCTGATGTCCCAGCTGCAGTTGAAGAGGACGAGGTATGTTGTTACCCAACTTCTTAGAAATGTGAATATCGATTTCATTGTGATGGTTGAAAGTGATTGTAATTAGAATTTAGATTGTGAAAAATGTGCAAACTGCAATTTCTTCTTATTTTCTGCACCCGAACAATAGAAAGATCAGATATTTCTAACCTGGTATTGTTTGGGACACTCTCCATGCATGCAAGGAGTGTGTTCTCGAACTCATCTACCGAATATTCTGAAACATAAATAGAAAGAATTATAGAAACAATATATTTTCCATTTTCAGCCTGTAGAAGATGCCCCAGCTGCTGAGGAGGAATCAGCTGAAGATGAGGATGCTACAGATGATAATGAAGATGCTGGAAAGGTACAGCTTCAGGTTCATATTGCAACAAATCAAGTGGGGTCCGCATCCATCTGAGTTGTCCTATGCTGTCCTTAATAGGGAGATGTTCTTATTTATATTACAGAAGTGAAATTGAATGGAAATGACCAATTTAGGACCAAAAGTCTCTAATAGTAATAAAGACAGTCTCCTACCACCAGGGGTGTCCGCTAAGGGAGGTTCTCTTGTATTTACATTAAGATTGTTTTTTGAAACTTTCCCTAATTTTCATTTCGGGTGAAAAAGTTTCATCCTGAAACCATTCGTTATTTCAATCTTATATCAATGAAATCTTACTTCTTGCTTTGTAGGATGGTGCTGGCGATGCCCCTGTTGTAAAGAGAGGACGTGGAAGACCACCAAAGGCGGGTGGTCCTGCCAAACCTAAGGCTGCAGTGTCTGTGAGTAATTTTCTTTTTTGCGCTTCATAAGTAGAAACCTTGATAAATCTGGTTTTATTAATCATAACGAATAGGGGTTTGTTTTTTTGAGATTCACACAGTATTTTGAATTCCTATGAACGTAATCAAAATCAGTGAAAAAATGTACAACATATGTGTGCCCTGAATTAGCAATGGTGTTTTTCATGTAAACAATATTGTTAATTTTGCAATATAGTTTTCTTCTTTTTCATTCAGGTCAAGTCAGCTGATGGGCCCAAGAGAGGTCGTGGTCGCCCAAGGAAAGCGGTGAGTGGAGTCTAGCAGTGTTTTACGCATGGTACCTGTAACCCGGATATTTTCATGGCCTATCTATATATTCCTGGTTGTCTAGTGGCATGAAACCAGTGGCTGAAACATAGCCGATAAAAAAAATCTTTAAAACTGCCATGGCGCATTTAGTCTTCCCGATTCATTTTCCTTTGCTGAAGAAAATAGAGAGGAAGTTTGACGTAGTTTGCAGTCGTGACATGTCTTATTTAGGATACTTAAATTGGAGCTATTTAAAGCTCTTGATGTGATTATCGTGATAAATTTGGATAGCCCCAGAAATATTCCGGGTTACAGGTAACTTACAGTCTAACTGCTAACATTAGGGTAGAAATTATTCAACCAGTACCCCTCTCCCAGTAGGCCCAATTGGAGTTTTATAATGTTAAGAACTCCTGATTATGTTTCTCTGAATGGATTTGTAGGGTTTAGGTGTCGTTAGGATGCAGCCAATCCAGTTCCTGCAACCTTTCTTTCTTCCATTCCAAACTGCAGATTGAACGGTTAACATATACAACGATGACCTCCGGCAGACCCAGTCGCAGATCAGATCGTGTCCGGGAAGATAGCAGTCCCACCGTAGTTTACCGCGGCTCGCATAGCAGTTCCGTTCCCTCTGGTAGCGCATTGGAGCTAAGACGTCTCACCGTGGAACAGAAACGTTTAAATCTCGAGCATGAGCGGTTTGCTCTCGAGCAAGAACGCCTGGAAATGGACAGCAAAAACTGGGACATGTTGCAAGAGACTTTGTCACATATCGCACAAAGCCTTGGAAAGGATGGAGTGCCCAAAAATAAGAGCGAATAAATTTTGACGTCATACTGTTTTCACCAACATGGACATTTACTTCTTGTCGACATTTGTCTTGTGGCCGTTGTTGTGCAGTCCTGTTAGTCACTGGACATTTTAAGTTTCATTTGCCGTTGTTGACATTTGAGAGAAGCTTTTCTTTGCTTACCATTGCTTTTTATGCACCAAGACTGGCAAGAGGATGAGGTGTTTGCACTGAGAAGGAATTTCCTCACATTTTGAAACAACTGAAGCCAGAACCTTCTTTTTGTCAGTCTTGATTCCTTGAGTGAAAGAATAAACCTCTGCACAAATATTTCTTTAGTCTTAGCATCTAAGTTTTTTCTTGTCCATTATTCACTGACATTCATGTCCATGTAGCTTTCAAGTTGTGGTTCCATTTTCAAGCATATTGAGTCCTTGGTGTTTACTGAGATTATTTTCATCTAAGATACAGTTTGCCAGTGTACATTACACTTTGTACTGTTCTTGTCTCAAAGTGCATACCTCAATTTACATTGTCAACAAATCACTCTATCAAGTATAATGTTTTTTTAAACTCTCCAAAAATTTCTTTTGGGTTTGCTTTTTTGTGAGGAGACTTCATTTGGTTTCCATTGTTGAAACTATGTGACAGAAATTATTATATATCACATAGTTTGTATGAATGAAATAAATAAAAAATGTTCATGTAGCTCAAGTGAGTCTGATGAAATCATGAGGATTAACTCTGATCTACTTAACTTATCAAATGGCAGCAATAAAAATTCATTCATTTACATCTTATCAATATTCATTCATCCATTGTATTCATCAAAATAATTTGCAGCTGTACAATTCCAGTAATCAGTAGTTCGTATTTTTGAGTCATTAACCATTCATTGTAAGAAAAAGTTCATTCACAGTTTTTGCGGCCTTTGACTGCCTTGTAAATTGTGCTATTGGTTATTTTCTAACTGCAAAAAACACTGCCAACTGGGCTGAATAATGTCAAAATACTGTAATTCCGAGACAAAAAAGTTCTTCCCAGGTTTAATTTGTTTTGTAACTTTCCGAGCAGCGGGCTTAAATGTGCAATGACACTGCAATATTGTTTGAGAATAGATCTAACACATAGAACCTTACCTTTTATAAAGATGTTTTTGTTGGATTTGTGGGCAGGATATTGTATTGTAAACTCCTCGTCGAAACTGAAGAAGAAGATGAACAGGCTACATAAAAACATTCTGTATTTTTCACTGCTTGCTCTGCATTTATTATCAGCAAGAATTAAAAACAGGTTGCGAGTTAGATCTTGCCAGTAAGGTCGATAGCTGATAAGAATATTACACTTACAACCAAAATCCTTGCTTGTGTTGCCAACCCATTCCATCCCTGTTACAAATCCAAAGTTAGACCTTCTGTGAGATTCAATTATTTAATAGACCTTTAGATGTTTTAGATCATGTCATATACCATTGTTGTTGTATAAGTGGAATCCTAAATGTTTTATCCAATGTTTCTAGGAGCTATTCAGAATCTTTTATGAATAAACTTTTATTCGAAACTGATTTGTTTTCTTCTGATTGAAAAGTTTTGTAAATGGCCTGGTGCCCTTGCATGTAGATTCGAATCGTGAGATCCTTTTGATATTATAGATTTGTATGTCAGTGTTGGGAAGTAGCCATAGACCTTGTGCCAAAGAATGGATCTCGAGCACTTTAAAAACGGTAGACCACCAGCAGGACCAGTCATTCTAATCTTACTTTTTAACATCCCCAAAGCTTGCATACCAGTAGTACAGAACAAACTCTCTCAGATGAGAACCAAGCGTCTATGTACTTGTATGTTCCATTATGAGGTGCTTGGCTACAAACCTGGAAAATTATTTGTGTGGAATTGGCTGGCATGAACTCCCTCTCTTGTAAAACTCGGGATTCCCAGCACCACAAGGGAGATGAAGGTTCCCAAAAAAGTTTTCCGAAGTTGTGAAAACAGCCAAGAAGTTAAAAAAGACTACTTCAAGGCAAATCGATTCCTGCAAGCCCATACCTGCTACTAAAATGACCCACAAGGTATGATACTTGTACTTTATTGAACCTTGTATGTTATGTAACATTAAGTATTCCCAACGCATATTCTGTCCAATCTTTAAAATGAGCTTTTACTTCATAAAAATGTGCTTAAGTATTCTGAATATTCTTGTTTTCAGGGTGGTAGTGGCGCTAAGCCAAAGAGTGGCAAAGGACGTGGCCGACCAAAGAAGAGTGCCTAAAACTTTAAACACTGGAGACCACTTGTGAGAGAGCGCCTGGTTGATTTGGGACTTCACTGATTAATAAACCTGTGGTGTTTGTTAAAAAAAGGTCCAAGGAAATCAATTTATATGTTTTTGGTTTGAATGGATATTGTTCATATTGAAGCAAGGTCAAGACCTATTGGCATTGTCATCTTGTTAGGCTTCATGGCCAAGGCTTGGTTCTTTGCTATGTTATGCTCTGTTGGTTGTTTCTTCCAAATCCTACCGATTGTATCTTTTAAAAAGTTTTCAGTGCAGAACAGGCTTTGATAAAATGTTTCATAGTGGGTTCAACGGAGCAGCAATTTCTGTTCAAATCTAATTTTTTCCAACAATTTAGTTAAAGCCAGAAACAGCTTTGTAATTTCTTTGACCTAATCAGTATCTGCAAATTGGGAGATGGATTGTTCAGGGGCAGATCCAAGAATCGGTTAAAAAGGAGCGGGCAACCCTGCCCTTACTCAATATAATTCCATCGTCAAATTGAAAATATTTCTTTAATCTTCATGGTGAATTTTAAAGACTTTCTGCAATAGTGGGGGCCTGGGCTAGAGAAGCCCCCCTTGGATTCATTCCTGTCGTTTATCTTTTCAACTCATGCCATCAACATATTGTAGATACTTTCATGTCGTACCAAATACAGCGTAGTGTTTTCGCCAAGGTGTCTCGTACAACCCAGGGAAATTTGTAAGTCGAATCATAATCATATACAGTATGTGTGTTAAAAGGTTTTTACTGTTTTTAGGTCTAATCCGGCATTCCAAGTTGTGCAGACGTCTTGCCAAAAATTTTCCGACCTGCCATTCCTTGGTTCAGGCTCTTTAGAGGGATTCCTCAGAAAGGGTTGCTGGTACCAGTCCATACGCAACATGCTAGAGTTTTGATCAAAAGTTCTTGAAAATTTCCCGCCTATTTTGAAAATGCACAATTTGGATTGTCTTTTGATGTAGGTGACAATAATTAGACATATCTGTTGTGTGTGCATGTATTTGTTTTCATATATTCATGTCCTTGCAATAGAAAGGTTTAAAATTCTTTTAAGAAGGCCCGGTGATGTCTTTAAACTGCTTCCATGCAATAACATGCTCGTACTAATGTTAACCAGGACATTTTTTATCTAAAGACACTGCCATTGAGAGTTTCTTTGTGAAAGTCTTCACCAGTCATGCATTGGTCTCATGGACCAGACATCTGTATTTCATATCACCTTCTATATATAACGTGTATAGATCTAGTATCACCTTGTTTTGCCTTATTTCTTGTATCAACAGCTTTTTGTTTTACTATCTGTTTACATCCATGTATCCAAAAGTTTTATCACTACCAGTGTTAGGATTGACAGCTGGACTACTGCCAAAGTTTTCAAACAGTGTCATGACGTACACTTTGAGAAAAGTTTTAGACTTCCCTCGTATGTGAAGTCCTTTCTGCAGCCTTGTTGTTAAGTTCTACTATTAGGTTATCAAGTAACTCATAAAAGATTAGGCAGCTAAAGTATCGAAACTTAAGGCTAAGACAAGTCAAGCGTCGAGGATAGTCATCAAATGCTTCTTTCAACTTTAATCAAAAATTTGATCTTATTTTTCCTTGTGTTTAGATTATATGCTTCCAATATTATTATCGTTAGCAAAGTTTTATTCTTCTTTTATCAGGCTTTGGAGCTGTTTTCCATGCGATCGATTACATTTTTATCCTTTTCTCAAGCGTTTTAGAGCTGTTCTCCTTGCAATGGATTAATACAGTTTAATCCTTCTTTTATCATACTTTGAGAGCCGTTCTCCCTTGCAATGTAATATATCATTGTAAAATCCTATCACGCAATACAACAGGATAAGACTAGATTGTGAGGATGTTAACTCTTTATTAACTGTTGTTTTAGCCCCTTGAATCATCATGTAACTTGGTATGGTTATCACAATAAATATATTGATTTTTTTTGGTACATGAGACTTCCTGCTATTTCATTGAAAGGAAACAGCAACTTGTTCTGAAGTATGTAACTTTTTGCATGTTCTGTGTGCAGATTTATACATGTTCAGGCAAGTTTTTTATGATGTGTTTCTGGAGACATTATGAGGAACATAATGTATTGAAGACACTTGACTGTGTCACAATCAAACATATCCAGTATGTGATCAGCTGTACACTGTGAGGCACTGAGGATCCAAGACGACTAGACAATGTCAGTCAGGCCTTGGAGAACAACCTCCTGTCTTTTGGCACACGCTGAGTTGACCACTTCATCCAATACATCTTGTCCTTGTCAGAGAACAACCTACTGTCTTTTGGCACACCCTGATATACCACTTCATCCAATACATCTAGTCCTTGTTGGAGAACAGCCTACTGTCTGTTGGGACACCACGAACAGCTAAGTCTCTATCCAGTACTTTTAACCTCTAAGTCTTGACAAGAGTCTATTGTCCGCCCAAACACCCATAAAAGTCTTGGCAAGGGATTATCGGTGTCTTGCCAAAATAAGTCTTTCGTCTTGTATGCATATCTCGGAAAGGATCCTAAATAAAGCAAGTGGCTGTAAAAAAGAAGGTTACATTGCATTAATCTTTGACTTGCGGTGGGACAAGAGACTGAGTCAAAACAAAATGAGTGAATGCAAAAAAGAAGAAACTGAAAGACAACAAAGTGAAACAGAAATATACGAGGAGGACACTTTTTAGGATGTGTAAGATAGAAAAGCTTTGTTGACGATGCCCACCCCCTACCACGTTGTGACTCTGCAGAAATGTTCACAGATAAAGTGTACGAGAGGTCTATTTCTCATCGGGTGAGGTAGTTCCCCGCCGTCGCCCCAAGCTTATTCCGCCGGAGGAGCGTACCAGTGAGCGGGGCCATTTCTTGTCAAATGGTCTGGAACTTGCTGCAATGTTTTAATAAATATTTTCATCGTTAATGGTGGTGCATGGTGGTTGCGCTGGGGCGTCTTTCAGAGTTGCGCGCTGGGGGCACGGGTGGGGCTATCCGTCATTGGTTTAACCCTCGAGCTTTAAAAACAGTTCTTTCCTTATTCCACTATGATAGTAGACATTTCCTTTTCCTGCTCAGCTCCCGCACTGCAACTCCTAAGGCCTTACCAGAAAAAAATTGCTGCCTTTCCCTCACCAACTTAAAAATCAGAGAGTTTTTCGTCCTCCCAGTCCTCCATCTCCATGTTCACCACGACAATATCATCAGCTGGCTTACTGGCTTGGTGCAGTGCTCCCCAGCGGTAGAAAGTGGACCTGAGAGTTTTGGTCGAAGATTTCAGTTCCATTTTCTGCCGCGAGACAGCGCCACAGTCGCCTAAGCCAATTTCACTGTGGTCCCGTAATCGATTGGTTTTCATGCCTTTGGAAGGTTATCTGGATCACCTATGATTTGATAGAGCCCTCACAATCTGTCATCGGTGTGGTCAAATTGCAAATGCCAGAGGGAATGCAGAAAACCAAGAAAGGCTAATATTCTTGCTGAAAATATTAACATTTTTATTGAAATAATTCATCTTATAGGACACAGTATTGTGATTTAAATGGAAAGAAATTTCTGCGCTATAAAACACTTTTTTTCCAAAGTAAACTCCTTTCCAGACCACCCAAAGCAAAATATACTGTAATGTCTCTATCTTTGGCAGGGTAACTCACTGAGACCCTCCTTCAACCCAAACATAAGAATTATCAATGGCAGTTTCAAGACTCAACACATGAGATACATTTTTTTTATCATAATAATGTGCATTTATACCATCACTCTTGTGTTTTACTCTACAGTTTGGCTATTGATGTAACACATACAGAACAGAGCATCCTCCAGCCATACATGTATAAGGCTTTTCTATACTGTAATGTCTCTATCTTTGGCAGGGTAACTCACTGAGACCCTCCTTCAACCTGAACATAAGAATTATCAATGGCAGTTTCAAGACTCAACACATGAGATACATTTTTTTCATCATAATAATGTGCATTTATACCATCACTCTTGTGTTTTACTCTACAGTTTGGCTATTGATGTAACACATACAGAACAGAGCATCCTCCAGCCATACATGTATAAGGCTTTTCTATAAGACATGGAGTGACCAATCTTTCCTCAGCTTTTCTGCACTAAGCTTCAAACAGAAAATGACACATCATACAGATAGGTTTGACCCGCATGTAGACCAAATCATCTCAACTAAACAAAATCCATGGTTTTCCCAAAAATCAATTTACATTCCAACCAAACAATCTCTTTTATCATAATTTGCCAAATTAATAAAAAAACATTGTTTACACAAAATGAAAATTTGTTACAAACTTCTGCAACTGTGGCTGACCGCATCCTCTAGCCCTTTTTTTTAATTCGCTCAACTAGACACAAGAGACTGAAGTACAGCAAATAAAGGAATATTTCACAAAATTAACAATATACTAGTATATGGAATATGTATGTATATGTATTGAACCAGTGTACCAGATATTTTGATATCTCAAACCCTTAAACTTTTCTTTCAGTAAACTACTTTTCCGAATTTCTCGGTTACACAACCAGGTTCCAATACAATTGATTTCTGCATTCAAAAACATCAAACAACTCTGAACAAACTCCCTCACACCATTTATAACACATTTCCTGGTACTTTATTTCTGGCAGGTCAAACTAAACACTTTGAATGATTGCGGCTGGTCACGATTTAGCACAATAAAATTTTACCACATAATCAGAAGGGCACATTTGCATCCCTCACAGAAATTAAGACAGTAGTAAGAAGAAAATCAAATCAGAAAATTATATACAGGATTCTATCAAACTGCAAAGCCACCACCACTACTACATGAATCTGATCAAACATATTAGAATTTGTTCAATGCCCATCATTACAAACTTGAACAGGACTTTGTTCTTAAAATTTAGATGCAACTTAACTAAGTTTTAAACTCTCAGATATTCAATAATTGGGCCATTTTTGCCAAGATTACCCTTGCATGTTCCAGAGTGAGTAAGTCACCCACAGGCCAAGCAAACTTTCAACCTAATTTCAGAAATCTTTCTTGCATAACCCAGCCAGAGTAGCCAAATGAAACACTTCACCCAGGCATGTACACCTCAATAACATCTGAGCCCGAGTAGCGTTTCTTCCCTCCACTAACACTGCTCCGAGAACTCATTCTCGATCTGGGGCGTCCTGAGTCAGTACTACCAGGAGATTCTGTAGCTGTTGGATCAACATTTCGGGCGTATCCCGACTGGACGAGGTGCTTGTTGATGTAGATATCTTCTTCGTTTTCAGTGTCGTAGAGATCAAGCCGCAACACACCATTAAGGTTCCTGAAAAGACACTTTGCCGCAATAAATAGCTATTGATATATATTTTTAAGATACCGCACTGAGTAAATTCTGTGAATAGGTGGATTTCTTATTGATTTGACCTTTATTTACAAGTAGGTTGTTTATTTTTTGCACAATGTACTTTTGAGATATCATTTTGGTCAGACATGTAAAGTGAGCATATCATAAAACATATCTTACTTGCTAATGACATGAGCAAATAACCGCTTGCCATCCACCAACTTCTGAAAGTAGTCCCTGAAATTTGGAATTGGTCACTTAGCAAGTTGGTTGACATACATTTTACCAAGTCAAATTTTACATAGTTGGAAATAACTTTTGAAACAAAATTATATAATTAAGTTAGATTGTAGAATGTTTCTTCAAAAGGCAAGAAAAATGATGCCAACTCAGCTGCTGGGGCTTAAAGGGTCAAGTACCCAAAACTTTTAATAAGACTTCATACCTTGACTCCTTTGACCAAGCAAGGCCATCAATGGGTTCCACATTGGAGAGGAAACACTCTATAGCTTGGAATGGCATATGGAGGAACTGGGGTTCCATGAGTCGCACTCTGTCTTCTGATATCCATTCAGAGTTACCAAAGTCAACATAGAACACCTGGAAATGATTGGGATATATTAT
Organism: Lineus longissimus; assembly: GCF_910592395.1. Taxonomy (NCBI): domain Eukaryota; kingdom Metazoa; phylum Nemertea; class Pilidiophora; order Heteronemertea; family Lineidae; genus Lineus; species Lineus longissimus. The sequence continues at coordinate 4,810,413 of NC_088314.1, forward strand.
ATCAAAATGGTATACAGAGCCATAAATTCATCTCTTTTCCTTCAAAGTTTTGCAAGATATTGTAAAATTACTGGGCAAAGTTTACCTTCATCTTGAATCTTACCTCGACAGTACGACTGTCAGTGTCGGCATCCAATACTTTAGCTCTGTACCACGAAGTGTCCTCGCTGAACTGTGCAGCTATTATCTCACCAGGGGCCAAGCCCATCAGCTGTCTGTCTCGTCTAATGATCTTACAATAATGCTCGCTGAAACACAAGACAAAGTATGATTAAAGTAACCAAGGAAACTTTCCTCAGGCATGTGTGAGGCTAAATGAGGACCTGTTCTTGCCCTAGGCACTTTTTAAGAATGATAATCAGCCAGTCTTCACAGAAATCAATTGGGGGTTTGTAGGTTGCTAAAAGGCGCTCATTTTGAATCCCATTGATCCAAGATGGCCGCCCCGCAGCCATACGATATTGGATTGGCCTGAAAAATCAATATGGACCTGCCCAGCCCCCACACCTCAATCCCACATTAATATGAAACCCATCTGCTGATCCATCTATGAGTGAATGCCTCAGTATATTGCACAAACTTGCTAACAAGGGCAAACCTATATCTTTAAAGAACTCAGTGGATAATTCAATGGAAAATCAATACTTACTTCAAAGATTCAGACATCATTTCCAAAGTTTCTCGGTGACTACTTGGTAGATGAGAACTGCCTTCATAACCTTCTGCAAAAAACCCATCAATTGTTAGCCTGTTCAACCACATTTCATGCATTTCTGTTAGTGTTATGCTTTGAACTCTCTGTATCCAACTGTAAGTTAATGAGCCCCTTTTTATGGTCCCTTACGTGCCAAGACTTGATATTATTTTGAGGTACTTTATAAAGAAAATTTAGAAAAATCGCTCTAATCTCTCTGTAGGTCAGTTTGCAGTATGCCATGATGAAAACATACCATCGTCCTTTTCACGATTCAAGAAAGACTGAGTGCCGCATGGGAAGTTGACGTAGAATCGGCCAGGATTAAAGATGGCACTGACAGCAACTGGCATCCAATTGTCTTCATCTGGCACTTGAATGGTGTCCGTGTCGATGAGGCAATATGCCTCACCCTTTTCTCCAGCGCGATAACCTGCAGAATAGATAGTAATATTAACACTTTATGGCCTATGTCAGAATTACTGGGCCAGTGTGGCGTGTAGCAAGAAATTGCAATGATATAGACACCACGTCCGGGGGGAACAGAATGAACTATATCTCATATCGACTGATCCCTTCATGAAGATGAGAGGGTGACTGGAAGAACATTACTTGAATACACATACCTGTAAAAGCTACTTTTCATTGAATATGAAAATGGATTATAATACAGCAGTGCAACAAGTTTGAAGAAAGATTTGGCGACTCAAATTACTCTGAAGTTAATTTCAGGACTTCATACAGGATCCCACGACTTTTTTAAGGTCTGGAAAATACAGGAGGGTTTTAACAGTGAGTCAAGCTTACCATTATCTGAAGGGTCTACATGGGCAAAAAGACATCTGTCTCCCCTCACACATCCTGCCTTCGTCTTCCCATAGAACTTGCATGGGCGCTGGCTATTTTCACTCTCTGCAATCACAAAACAGGGCAAAAATGTTTTAAAACAGCATTATATTGAATTTCCCAAGGAGTGGTTGTCATTACCCTCTTTCTTATTTGACTTTATAACTCGCAACACAAAGAAGAAAGTGCCTTCATGAAATTGATATTAATTTTGATCCCCTGACATGGGCGCCGCACTTGTAGCAAGCCTGTTAGCTGCTGAAGTTGTCAAATTCTCGATTCTGACCACATCAACCAGAAACACATAGAGAGAATCATCAATCTGAACAGTTTTTTCAGTTCTCCCATCCATCACTAGATGGTACCATCACAACTCATGCTTCCTGCGCCGGCGCCAACATTTTCCGGAGACATCACCTGTACAAACACAATTAATTGGAACAAAATAAATACAGAATATCATCTTTCATTATAAGCTGCAACAGCAGCAATGTGCAGGCTCTCAGTACTAGGCTGGTGATACGCAAACAAAATATTAACCAATCACACTGAAAATTGCAAAAAAAGTAGAGACATGGTAAATAAGTGTACCTCTATTTTGCTTGACCAACAGTAATTACATACGGCATACCCATTTAATAATGTTTTAATGGTGTGTCTGATTTGAGATTGCCAGTACAAGAACGGGGAAGTTTCCAGTTTCTGATTAGCAATGATTGTTCATCCCTCCCCCCACCCTGTCTTGAATCTCGGTGTACCGAGATCATGGTGCATCTAATACAAACATTGGTTGATGGTATTGGCTTCCTCATCTTGCAGTCAACCTCACGCATCCATTATACATCCTATGCAAGGGACTGGTGGTTCTCTCAAGTTTTCAGTAGAACATGGCTGCATAACTGAACTAAAGAATGATATCCTGGTTTCCCTTACAAACCAGGGTCGGGCCAGGTTCATGGCTACAAAGGTGACCGGTTGATAATTTCATTAAGAGCATGATATCATGACCATCCATCTCGTCTGCTCAAGGCAAAGAGACGTCCCAAGATAATCTCAAAACACCCGTTCTGTCCATGAACAGAATGCATTAATCTGGTACAAACAGTCAGTTGGCACGGCTCATTCCATTGGCACCACACTCCCATGATGAGTGTCAACAACTCAAACGCCTTAAGTAAACTTCTTTGTCATGTATTATGGATGGTTGCAATCAAGAGTGGGTTGCAATTTTTAAGCTCGACCATCACCCATAGAGGAGGATGGCTAGTGCAATGATTTTTATAAGGTGTTTTACATTCCAGATGACAAGATCATTTAAACACTTCACTGAATGATGTTCCGGAAGATTTGCATGTTTGCCATGGTTTTTGATGGCGTCATTTGTAGCAATGACATAATGACATGCATATTGCAACATTCATCATAGTGCACTGCGCCATAATGTCACGAGACAAGTACTTTGGGCCATTGTTGCGTAAATGAACACGCACTCGGCCGAAATGAGGTGATAAACCTAACAGGCTCTACCTGGAAACCCAAGGAATAGAGCTTGGAGTCACGCCCACACTTAACATCTATAACAACTTTTATTGCTAAACTTCCTTGTACAACCTCACCAATCATCAACGTTATCAAGGGTAATCACATCGTATCACACTATCAACAATGTTTCTTGATTAATATTTCATTTAATTAGAACACTTCACACGCCCATGTCCACGACAAAAACAACTGCTTAATTGGTCGGTTCTCCCATGGCCATGAAGGAATAGGAATCATTACAAATGATGAAGAAACCCGTTATATGGAAGTTGCCTTTTCATCTTTTTTCCCACAGTTTCTAGTTGGTACCACTTACCTCACACACAAAAATTCCTCAAAAAGTGCTTTAGTCAACTCACAGGACAACTATTTTTTATACTCTGCTTCATTCATGACGTCAGTGGTCAACATCATCATTCTCTACCGGGTCAACAACAGACTTGGTGGCGATAGCGATGAACAAATGTCACATAGTTTCATCCAATGCCATTTGGGAAAATGGTGCAGGCGTTTCAAAATATAACTTCTGACGTCAACGCTTTTGATCTCACACTTTGACATAATACCAATTTCAGATTGGAACAGGCCAACACGTCACTAATTACTAATTGCACTGAATGGATAAATGCGATCCCACCTCTCGATCAAAATTGAGCACAGATTGCTGTTTATGATGCCTGATCGCAATAACGCATGACTAATTCATCAAAACCGACAATGAATGCAATATTGTGAGAACTGAATGTTTGTGACATTATTGGTCATTAAAAGGGGTAATATGAAGTAAAATGATGAGGCAATTAGGATTGCTCATAACTGCCACAGACTTTATCTGCCAGGGCATCAGAAATAACGACTTTGAGTTGACCAACTAGCCTTTGGTTAAAAACTGCGACAAAATTGTGCTGCTTTTACTCAATTAGAAATCATGCATTGGAACAAGTGCACTTGCCTGAAAAGGCTTGAAACTGGAAACACAGATTCTGGCATTAAGGTACTCATAACTGACTGAAACTGTTGGGTTAACACTTGTTTAACTGTGCTAATAAAGTAACTCAACCTGAGGAAATAAAACTGTGTGCTCTGATGGTTTGGCAAACAAAGGAAAGTACAGCAGCATATTTTTCTATTTGTTTTCCAAGGACGTGTCAGGTTTAATGAGTAATGAAACACATGATTATGTCGACACATATCTGGTAGGATTCTGATATAATAATTAAGGAAACCAGAGCTGGAAAAGCGGAAGTAATTTAATAATTCATTTGATACAATTCTGCATTGAATATAAATCTGATATGTTTGGGACTCTCCTTGGAATAAATGGTATAAATATACGAATTAACATTAATGAAGTGGACATGAAGCAGGAGAATTGATGAGACGTGGGCATGCGGATATATGTTTACAATGGTAGGATTCCAGTTTGGGCGACAGCAGCAGTTAGGGCAATGCCACAGCTTTTGACTTCTCCTGGGCTGTTAAATAATTCTCTGCTAGGGTTACCCTTGGCACCTATGATACATGCTGACCTGAGTATCAGACAGGTGTCACAGAAGTCAGCGAACAAAATCTGTCATGTCCTCTTCATCTGCAGATGGGTCGATCTGTTGAGGAAGCTTCCACTGTACATTCACAGAAATATCCTGGAATCCCTAGGGGCACATTCAGGATCTGGGAAAACAGGGGACGCGCACTGCATTTCTCATTAAAATGCATGCAGTGTTCCAGAATTTCATGGTCAATTTAAAAGATTTTCTAGGGTGGCGTGCATCCTTGGATTTGGGCCTGATCCCAGTGCTAACCCTGCGGTAATTTTGCTGATCCAAATCACTGCACATTTGCAATGTCTCATATCATGACTTATGTTATGCATATCGCATTTCAAGTACCACTTGTACAACATCAATTGAACTCGGTTAATCCAAAGTTATCACAATAACTCCTGCATGCACCCGCATAAATGTTTCAGCTTAGTCATAGTCACGGTTTATGCGTTGGGGACCAGGATGGTACTTTACCTAAGCTGGCAAATTAGGAAATAGCGTCTCCAAGGCAATGTCACAAGTGTGTGCCAGCCTGACATTAAAATAAATTCAGCACCATTTCTCGATTAATTTTATAATTGCCAAACAATGTGGAATTGACCAAAATTGATCGGCTGACTACTTTGATTTTCAATCAAGACTGGTTAAACCATCAGGGCTTCAGTTTACCCTAATAAGTCAGGCGCTGGTTCAAAAAAGGCATTCTCTGAAGTTAAAAAGAATTTTGGGGGGATATTGTGGCTCCCTGGTGGCACTGTTTTAAATAGCCCTGCAGGGAAGACAGTGTCGGATATCCCCATTGGAAAACATTTCCTATCAGATCATATAAGGTGTGCAAACAGGTGCACTAGAGTCAGACCACAATGAGGATGGATCGAGATCGCATCGAATCAGACTGACATGTTTTTTCAGCAGAGCATGCGATATTCCTATCATACGCCCCTGAGTGTTTCTATGTTTGGCTCACCAATATCGAACAAAAATGGAAACAGATTGAATGATATTGGACTATTTGCAATTATGGGACACCACCCAGCAATTATCCAGCAGTACCTGTCTGAATGGGATTGACGAATAAGGTGAGGTCATTGCAATTGGCTGCAGTATTGACCCATTACCCCTATATAACAAAGGACGTTCTTTATGTCTGTATAGCAGGGTATGTACACAGTCGTTCTTCATGTCCGTATAGCAGGGTATGTACACAGTGGGTATGTGCTATATGTTGTACTTTTCTGAGTATTAGTGTCATTCTTGGTCATGAGGTCACGAGGTCAACTGGCATCCTTCCATTGATCATAAGCAAGCAGTTGCATCAATTCTTTCGGAAGCAAAATGTGCAAAAAAACATCATAGTTGGGCTTCAAAATCCTTCTCAAACATAAGGGGCATTTACATGCACTGCTAAAAAACACATTCCAATTCGATCGGATCCATCAGCTTCGAGTTCATAGTGATTTAATTCCAGGCAACACAAAGATTTTTGGGCTATCATGAAAAAGATGCCAAAACATACTCAGCCGGTAATTATTATTACTGCATATTTGTAACCACAAAGCTGGAGTCAACACAGCAGTATAATGATATTGTTCCAAGAGCGGACATGTTGGCACACTTTCCACTGTGACAACAAACAACCTAAACAGAATCATCAATAATGACTCATATTGTTGGGAGGTAAATTTACAAGGTATTGAGGTAGAAATGAACGAGTTGAGAGGAAAATCAACTGCATAATGGCCGATACATGACAACCACTTCTCATAAAAGTGAGAGATGGGAAATTTATATCAAAAGTTCCACAGATTTCCATATCTAAAGTTGACACAGCTTTGCCACTTTTCAGACATTTCCAGATCTGGGTGGACAAGTCCAAGATAAAACTGTGTGTGCATGGTCTCATACCCATGCACATCGATCAGTTCATGAGGGACGAGGTTCAATCGCCAGTGGGAAAAATCATTGATAACTGATGCACCACAGTCGAATCATACCAGGCCAACTAACCCACTTGAGTGTAGGGTGCAAACTACTTTATCCCCTGCCGCCACACCCACACAATGACTTAATAACAATAATGCTGCCATCGATCCTGCAAAGCATTTTCATTGCATACCTGAGAAAATCACATCTGTTTTTCAGCGCAAAGATATTAGTCCCATACTTATATCACAATAGTAATGGTTCAAGTGGAGAATGGTAAGCAACAATAAGCACAACTTGCGCAAGCATGTTGGAAATGCTTAAAAACTCAATGCAGAGCCACACCGGTTTTTTTATTTTCCTCCCTTTCATCAGTTCTTGTTGCTATTATCATTACCTGACCAAAGTTAACACATTTCTCACACTCTAGTAGGTTTTAATTAGAGGGGCATCTGAGTCCACGGTCAACACCAGTACAGGACAGTTCAGAGCAAGTTCGGCTCATTAGCATCTGAAGCTGAGCTATAAAACTTGGCTATCAATTCAGCCAAACACCCATCCAAATTTTACAGCAATTACTATGAGGTGCTGAATATTTTATGTTGCGGCACAAAGCGATGATTTCTACTTTTACTGCATGCACTAGCAAATTTTCAATCATCAATCATTTACATGTGGGATGTCAGTTGCAGACCGCTGACCACAATTAGTTAATCCATTTAACCCCCTGGAAACCAGCCATTTTTCTTTTTTATTGGAGTGACCTGCAATAACTATTGTTTGAAACAAAAATATCTCCCTTGCAGGGCATAAATCACATCTGGCGTATAGACATAATTTCACAGCAACCCTTGACACCAAAACATCTGCATACCCCTGACAAAGACATATCAGTTTAAAGAAAATTCTTGTATACAAAAATGACTTTATTTTACAATAATGGATATATAAATAATATTTTAAGCTTTTTAAACTACAATAAGAAAAAGACATTATTAAAACTTCGAACTACTGATACTGATGCACCACAGCCAGAAAAAATAACGATGACTGCAGATTTTTACATGAGTAACACTCAATAGAAACTTCAGTCATTTTTCAAAGCCCATCATCAATCTCATACAATACAAAATCTACTTTAATCTATATAAAATTGTAAAGCAGATAAAGGTCCGACAAACACTTTATAATGCTGGATGGCCAGACTGCTGGTGACAGATGTCACACGGCATGTCATATGTCACCATATCAACCAGAATATTTCACACCCCGGGCAATCTAGTTAGATCTGGTTTCAAAGTCTCTCTATCCTGAAACACAACAACAACTGTACCATTGGTCACAGTGGACTGCAGCTGCCAACTTTCAAAGGTCATTGAGGGGAGAGTGGTCACTTGCAGCATTCGTGACGGCAACAGCACTTTAGCGTGGTGGAACCCATTGGAATTTCGCCAAAATTGGTTATCAGGAGTCAGGTTTTTATATGGGACTTCAGGACAGGTACCCTTCTTCTGTCATTCCCAGAGGGTCTTGATACAAGACCTCTTTTGAATAAGTAAAGGCACCTGTGTACGGTCACTAAAAGAAGGAAAGTTGGGAACACGGCAAAAAGAACAATCACTTCATCACAAACCATACTGTTTGTGACAAGAACCAACTGCACCCGTCCCCAGAGGATCCCAACCCTGACTATGGAGCAGTCCGCCGTATCTGGAATATCTAATAAATATCTACTTAAACAAAATTTGAGGGAATAACAAAAATAGTGTTGTGAAGAGAGAATGAATTGGTTTGCAGTAATAAAAGAATCCAAGTAGACAGCAGTCACAAAAAATATCCATCTTGGCATCACAAGTTATCATAATGGGGTGATTGCATCCTCCACAGATACCACAACAGGACTACTCCCCACAGCTTTGGCAGTAACTTCACTTGTAAAAACTGACTCTGATTGTTTTTTTTCAAAATGTATTGGCAACAGCTCCGGTATATATCCTGAATTTTCGTGACCATGAACTGGACAGTGTCTTGAGTGTCTCTTGACGGATTGTGCAAGGTGGCAGGAATCCCTTGGAGAGGAATGGCGGAGAGCCTTACCATTCATGTAGCTATAGTCAGCAGATTTTGTACGACGTAATGGTGTATGATTTGGAAGACGGACTGAACTGGATGGGTATCTTGGTGGACGCAAAATGTTTTGAACATTAGTCACTTGTTGTAGCTCTTTCTGCCTCATGTAGGAGTCAGCAGAAATAACAGACTGGACGGTGGAGTCTGAAATAGTTTTTTGTACAGGGCAGTGATGAGGTGGAGAGTTTAATCCCGATACAATTGAAATGTTTGAAAGAACTGTTGAATTTGATGCCTGCAATGTGGCTGGTTTTTTGTCTGAGAAATTGTGATCGGACTCTGTTGAGACCATGGTAACGAGAGTTGCAGATGATAGATCTGGTTTCATCCTTTTGGTTCGATTATCGAGCGTGGCATCCACAGATGGAATGCTTTCTTGTTGAGTTGCTCGTGCATGGTGATCGCTTCCACCAAATGCTTCCGCTAGGGAGCGTGATCGTACAAATCTGTGGAGGACTTGTTTAAATTGTGATGTGCGGCCACCATGTATCATGGCATTCAGTAATGACTTGACCAACATGAAAGGAATGAAGAATAAATACAATGCATCCGCATTGATGTCGTGCCAGAGACAATCCTTACAGTATAAAAGTGTGTAGACAAAAAATGGCAGGTAAAATACACAACTTGCTATCATATCGATTCGAACCAGGGTGACGACTTTCATTGTTTTTTTCAAATCTGTTCGCTGGCGCCCGAAACGTTTTGCCCACCAAGCCTTACTTCTGGCCGTAATACTGATCTTTACGTGCAAGCCAAACATGAACACGATGCAGGTTACAAAGATGCTGGTGACCATGACAAAGTAGGCAGACGGATAGTAATGAAAGAACATGCACCTTTTCCCCAATGTCCACTCGTTACTATCATAATCATTGTTGTTCCAGCCATTCAAAGGACAAAATCCGATTATGAAGCTGAAATTCCATAGAAATATCATATAGATTATCACTAGTTTCTTGTCCATGTAACTCTGACACTGGAGTGGGTATAGCAGGCGGAAAAAACAATCAGCAGTAAGAAGAAGGAGAGTGAACACAGACGCCATCAACGATGTGAAAAACAAGCACTCGCCGACGAAACAATTCACCAGTGCACGTTCAACGTCCACGTAAATAAAAACAGTTTTTATCACAGCGTATAATCCTGCTATGGAATCTGAAACGCACAAACTACGCACAAATATCAATGTTGCACTTTTCCCACCCGTTGCAAACTTCGATATCGCCAAAACGGTGCAATTTGCAATGATCACAAGTACTCCAAGTATGCACATATAAATCACTGCCAAATGCTCCAGACTTTCTACTTTTCTGCTGAAAACCTCTGACACTGTTACATTTTTTAAACTGGTCCCATTGTGCCAAACCGAAGTATTTCCATATCCAGTCAAATTTGCATCAGAAAAGGCTGTGAAGTTTACAATTGCATTCGTTGTAAGAATATTAGCTACCTCCGTACTGTTTGGCCCAGTGATATCCACACCCAGTAATCCAGATGAGTTTGTTCCCGTGACACTCCCCGTATTCATGGGTAAGACCGCACATCAGGTTATTACCCCATAAATCGAGAGAGTGTTCAGTTTTAGACATATTCTATAATGTCCGTCTTCTCCCATTAACGTGCTATCATATACAACATGTTAACATCAATGTGAGAAAAGGCAGTCCTCATCCTTGAGATACAAAAAAATGATGATCAGTTGCCATTGAATATTGACATTCAAATCCTAAAAGGTCTTAGCTCCATTCAAATCTTCTAACTTTCTGAATAATTTTACATGGAATAAATCTGCTTAATCACATGTTCACACACTGCACTTCTCCTGAAACTTGATAGAGAACTTTACAGTTTCTGTTAACAACAATCACTGATAAAATCCAAAGATCTGCAAGTACACTGCCACAATTTTCCATCATGCGCTGCAACGTGAGTGGGCCAAAACTCCTTTTCGGAGCATTTCGTTGAAAACTAGAAAGAATTTCAAGACCGTTGGTGAAAATCCATTTGTGTGAGTGATTTGATCAAATGTGTAATGTACAATGACCAGTTGACATCAGCGACATGGCTCTTGAATATTCCGATGATATTGACAACCCTGTGCAATCGACAGGTGCACAGATCCTTCATTAATTCATGTCGAACAATTTTGAAAAAAATCAAATCCAGTTACACACTTGTAAGAAATGCATTAATTCTAATCAAGTCCTCGATGTGATTTGATCAGGGGTGATGAGGTATAGCTGTACAAATCTGTAGTTTCAATTTCCAGTGGTCCCTTCCCATACAAGTAACATTATGAACCACTCCGGGTTATGTATCCATCCTTCAGCTAGATATTGAATATTTGTTTATTTCATCAACCTATTACCTGAACAATGTGTCTAGTGGTGTCCTCAGTTCAATGTCATCAGGTCCCTAATGTTCAAGAGGAAGTTATGATTACGATGACTATCAGATTTAGAAGTTTTTAAAACTTGTGCCGGTACTACATAAAGCTGGCACCTTTTGTTCCTTATCCTCAATATCTGCCAAGTCAACTGATTTTACAGTAGCAATGAGAGATTACTGCCACATGTATATACATCAACACTCGTCCAATTATCGGACCAATCACCAGCCAACATGACCATCACGAGGCACAATAAACAACCTGATCCACGGGCACAATTAATTCCAAATGAAATAACAGGAGACCTCGCCTCTTTGAAAGGTCATCACCTGATGCAGTGGACACCCATTCAATATAAAACACCCAATGTCAATGTCCACGGTCCACAAAGTCATAAGCACTTAACGAATTTACGAATCTCCGCATGGTGAAAATCATATCAACATCATTAGACTTATGTCGATTCCTGAATTTTAGTCTAGCGGGTGATAAATCTCATTAATCCCGACACAATGTCCAGTATTCCTGATTCTATTCCCAGTGGTCAATGCAGTCTGGCACATTCAATAACAGTCATACCAGCACTCTTTACTTGCAATATGCCACAGACCTGAGTTATGTGAACCTGATATGTGGAACCAGCCAACAGCGTGACAATAGTGGACTGACTAGAGCACAGGTTGCCGGTGAAGTGATGAATCGGACACAGGTTGCTGGTGGAGTGATCGATGATCCACAGAGATGAAACACAAAGCCGCACAATACTCAATTTGTAAGTTCTCAAGCACATGGTCAAAACTGTTGGAAATAATATCATCATATGATATCATGAATCTGGAATGGAGTCGAGGTTAAAATGGTCAAATACGCTACCTAACACCTTTAACTGACATCACAGTCACACATTCAATTCGTCAGGATTATGTTCAAAGTGCAGCTGAGGTCAATTTTCATATATTGTCAGTTTTTTTATAAGTCACAACCAGATGCAAGCTGCTGCAAAATATTCTCCATGATATTGATTGCTTTGGCAAATTGAGCAAAATATAAGTATTGTCAGGTGATCACAACATGACGGGCCATATTTCATTTTTGATGGTAATTAATTCTGAGTCGTTACTGTAACCGATGCACAGGGCAGTATACATTGTTAAAATCAAACCAACAGAGTAAAGATAAACACTTCAGTTTATAATTCAAGAAATGATTTTGAAGTTAAACTTGTCTTTATTTTCCGGGAGGGTAGGGAGAGGGAGACTACATGTATCAAAGTATCTGTTTTCCAGTCCACCCCAACTTTATCTGCCATCATATTTTTTTACACTGAAGGGAGTTGAGGGATCAAATAACGAAATTGCTTTCATTGGCTTCAATGGATTTTGAGACTAATGGTTTACGATCCACCACCAGCAAGGCAATTACAGTAGGGAAGTCAGCTAATTGTCTCGCATCGACAATGTGTATATAAAGGTACCGCCTTCGCTAAATCCGTCTCCACCCTGACTGATATTTGCATCAGATTTTTACACTGCAGCTATACTGTGATGAGGAAATAAAAGCTTTGTTGACTAATGGATGAAGCTATATGGACTCGGGACAAATTCTCTAAGTCAATACAAATTACAGCGCAGGATGTTCATGCTGCCATGGACTAAAATCACAGTGAGTCCGAGGACTGGATCGAAAAGTATTGAGTCGAGAGCTGAGCGTCAACTTGGACATCATTAGTTCCATTAACAATACTGGGCGATTGTAAAGTAAAGTAGGATGAAACCGGAAACCCCGGAGGAAACTGACGCTGTCAAAGAGAGTAGCCCTAATCACATCGGTGAACCGACTACCTCAGAGATGACAGGTGCTGATATTTCACCTGCACCACTCAGACAGCCCTGCCCTGATGAAGAGACCACTCCTTGTGCTTTAGAATGCAAGCCCCACCAAAGCTCACAATCAGGCGGACATTGTTGATTCGATACAGGATATTAATTCTTAGTAGTACAATATCGTAGATGCACCAGTAAACTTGGAAGTTGAAAAGTAGATATCACCAGACAGACAGAAAGCTTGCAGTCTGTATTGATGATCATGAAGATGCAAATACAATCTTGTCAAGTTCAGCTGGAAGGCAGTAACATTATCAGGCTGTAGATGACAGCAACCTGTTGCAGATGTATCTGAACTAGATCACTGGCCCGGAAATAGCCCCACATGCCAATCTTATCCCCATTGTTAAACACATCCCTGCGGTATCAAACTGACCATAGAAATCTCCTGAAATATGAGATGGGAGTATGGGGACTAAAAGTTTTTCTCAAAACTAGTTGGTCCAGCCCATTTCAGAGGTTGTAGTGTAGCATTATTAAAGACCAATGGGTACGAGACTTCACAACCCCAGCTGCTATTCTGCCACCTCATACTTGGATATCACATAAAAGCATGAAATGAACAGTGCATCCCTTCGATGATACTATGAGTACAACATTTAAGTCATAAATTTGCAAGGTTTGCATGTTAATATTGTGACAATAAATTATCTGAAAACCAGCTTGGGGACTTCACAAGCAGTTCATTAGAACTCTACACGAGATTAATTCTAAGGAACGATTACTTCCAACTCAACAGTAAATTTATAGCCAATCATATTTTTTACATCGATTCCCCATTACAAAATGTTTTAAATTGATGCCAGCGCAGTATCACATCACTGCTTTTCATTTTTTGCTGCAATTTTTAACATTCCTGATTCATTGGCAATGCTTCAGAACACAAAATGCAGTGCATTGTGACGACATATCTCATGTTTTGCTAAAGAAGACAAACATCATCAACCGAAATCTATACATGCATTGATTGCGTCCATCTTAAGACAATCAGACATGCCATCACTATAGATAACCACACATCATTAAGAGAATACTCTACATCAACGATATATAGCTACATGTAAGTCCACTCACAAGCAGTAACGAACATATTGGGATAAATATGGAGAGAGACGAGTGAAGCTTAGCTATCTGACATTTGGAGAAACAATACATCCTTTACATTCAATGAAAAATGCTTCTCTGAAAAGACTATTTGTTAGTGAGGCTGTCAAGGTAATGAGAGTGGGAGATCATTAGTCAGCGTGGATCGTTGGTCATTAGTCACGACAATACAATTCATTTAAAATCAAGTACCAGCTTCAGGACAAGATGGACATGCTCACAGTAAGAGGTGTGGCCATACAAACGTTGCACAAATATATATATTGTCAACGCTCGTGAAGGCGAAAATATTTTTTTCTCTGCAGCAAGGTCTTTTCATGACACATTCCAGTCAATTACTGATGGGTGCTGTCAACATTAGGTGTGAATAGTATTCCACCTATGATGTAAATGTGAATTAGCATGTGCAGGCATATCATAAAACTTGCAGATTGACCAAGAAGGCCTTTTTTATCAACTGATTAGCTTGACCTTGTAGAACCACCCTCCTAGGTATAACGAGCTCGAGGACACCACCCTCTCATAGCAGCAGTAATCACTGATTTTATTTGTCCATATGCGAGGACAAGTCAATGACATTTTTATTGACTGCCTGTATTGAAGAAAATCAAAAGTTTGTGTACCTTGTAAAGGCAAAGAGTGCGAAATCATTGCGTATTAAACCTCAATAACCTTGACAACTGTATGAAAAACAAACAGTATCAATATCAAGTTAAAGTTTACGTGGAGTTATTGACTTCACTTCACAGAACATTTTTCATAATTAAAATACCTGAGCTCCGAAAACTGGTGTAGGAAACAAATATTCTAGGAAGGCCAAACCACGCCAATGATGAGGAGAATCAAAATATTTATCTGGTCAACACGGCAGATGAGAAAACGTGTCCTCTTTCAGCTGAATATCTACTCATTACAGTTAACATCCATCATGGTATGAGACCAGAGCAAACAACACTCGAAGAGCTGTTCAATAAATTACTGATGGCACATTTCCCATCCAGGAGGGCTGTTTTCATGGTACCAAACCAACCATGACCTGACCACACCAAATCAGATAGCTCACAACGTCATGAATGACATCAACTCGGAAATACATACCGAAATTAGACCACAGTGCTTATGATTTCAATGATAGGTGATATACTGAAGTGATGTTAAACCATGTCACCTGATGCAACATTATAGTTGACATTGAGTGCATTGTTGTTATGTCAAATGGAAAACAAGATCAATTCAGATCAGAGCAGCACCGAAGGGTTAAAAGACTCATACTGACCAAGTGAGAATACTCAGTGGAAGAGTCAACATTTCATCAATCAAAACATCACCATATCCATGACAACCCAACCTTCACAATGACAACACAAAATAATTCCGTCTTCTGTAGATATAATTGAGGGGGGAAATCACTGCTATTGGGAGGAAATGGAATATGGCTCAATGCCTGCGGGGTATTTGCGTAATTTTGATTTGGTCTCAGGTTAATATGTACTTGTACTCCTCTGAAGAATGCCATCGGGTATTGTGTCTTATTGGGCTATGAGCTGATTATCTGGTGCAATGGAACGGCCTTTTAGAGCCTTATATGACCAAAGTAAATGGAAATGCACTTTCAGAGCATACTAGATTCATCAGAGGTACATGTATTCAGGTGACCAATGGGCCCTATTTATTATTGGCAAGACTCTGAGAGCAAAGAATAGTGACATCTAGTGAGTGTAGCACGAACTGTTTTACCCCACTGCCCAGGAATTTGCTACAAGTCATGAATATAAACTAGCTGATACAAACAGAAAATAATTCTTAACAAAAAATAACTGACTTTCTTCCTCAGCTAAATCAAAACAAACTTACTGTTTTGTATACACAAAATATTCATACATGTGCCTGGCATGAAAGCATACAAAGCTGAGGCCATTAGCATCATTTTTACACGCTAACATCACTGTACATCTTCTGGTGCCTGAGATGTTTATTAATAAGTTCGGAGAGATTATGATTAAAGAAGTACTCACTGTATCCAGTAAGGGCCACACTAGCGTCATCGACATCTACCATCAAGCTGTTGCGTTCTGACAGGTAGTCCTCTTCCATCGGGTCCCAGTTTTTCAGCTTCTCTACCTCATCAGCATCTTCATACTCATCTCCTGTACCTGAAAGGTAAGATAATGGAAAATTTAAAAAGCACAAGATATACAGTGTCTCACTGCAAAGGACTCTAATCATAATCTTAATTTTAATCTTAATTTTCCAACGCTACTTGCACTTTAACTTTAAAACTTGGCCTCATTCCTGATGATGAAGATATCTCACCATTCTCCACTAAATGGGCTACAGCAAAGTTCTTCTCGACCAGGAGGGTATTAATCCATGTCTCATCAGTCAGGTCCAGGATGGCTAAGGGGATTGGCTCGGTGACTCTGGAAAGAGGCATATTTCATAAGAATATTAAGATGTCAAGGATACTGTACACCCCATAACATGTGTAACAGCTAATATATTTACAAGAGGGATACTGTAGGGAACTTTAGGGGCACGAAAATGCTCAACAAAATGGTTTCATCATTGGAAAATTTGATACGAAATGGAAGTGCTTTTTGAATACGTATTTCATACACTTGGTATTCATTTTAAAGATGCACCCAGTAAAACATTTTCAACATGTCTACCGCAACTTTTCCAACTCTTTCATCAGTCATGAGACTAGCTTAACTGGTAATTTCAAAAACCATTCAAATTTAGCTGAAATGATTAAATGTACTAACACTTCACCATCCTCAATAACATAACCAAGGAAACTCTTTTCAAATCCCGTCTTCATCTCAAACACACTTGTCGCACTTTCACTCCAGCGTCCATTGATGCCTGTTGGTCGGACATTGGCCAGCGTACAGTGCACAGCCTGCACAGGAATGTTCCAGAATCGGTGTGTAAGAGGATAAACCTTAGATCCAGGCACCCACTCAATGTTTCCGAAGTCAAAGTAGAGTACGCGGACCTCATATTTCTCCTCCTGTTCTTTAGGCTGGCGGAGCCGCTGCCTGTTCGTACCGGCGCGTCGAACCCCTTTGATTACTTTGCGGATTTCCAGTACCGAGGCACGATAGTACGTGTTATCTTTTGTGAAACAAGCACAGCAGAGACTCTTAACTGTCGGGGTGTACTGGTCCTCAAAGTATCGCCCCATCATACTTTTCATGTAACCCTTGTATTCGTGATTCAAGTCCTTGTTGAGTTGGTCAAGGATTTCACTCGTTCTTTGATCAACCAGATGAACGTAGAAGTCGCCAGGATTGTTGATGTGGGACATCATGAACTGGATGTATCCATTCCGGGGAATCTGCAATTCACGTTTTTTCAATTCTTCCGATGGAGCACCAAACGACAGAGTGAGCCATCCATCCGGGGCCCCTTCATCCAAACCACCTTCCGGCGATGAGGCACACTTACTTAATTCTTCGAGTTTTTCGCTAATTGGACTTTTTGGTTCCTCGCCAGAAAGTTTCATTTCATGACTTGCCTCACGAGAGTCATCTTCACCAGCCAACGCCTCATCCAGCAGATTATCCAAGGAACCGTCTGCCTGCGTGTTTTTCCATTCATCAGTACTAGGTGTGTTCGAACGTTCATTGTTACTGTCACTGCTCTGCACTTTCACAGCACCCTTCTGAAGATCGTTAAGTGGCTGAGATTGTCCTTTGGCACCAGATTCACCAACATCAAATGCTGGCACAGAACTACCACGGCTAACTGACTGCACCAAAGAAGCCTCAGAATTGTTCATTTTAGGCGACATGGATTTCACTGCCTCTAAAAAATCAGCCGGCCCAGGATCCCCACCGACGTTGTCAACACCTAAAAAAGTCTTAGCAATTTCCGAATTGCTTACAGGTCTTGCAACATTGTGCGCAACAAGGTAGTTGGAGAATGTTGAGTCTGCACCAGGGATTTTGAGGTCAAGTAGTAAGACGGGGCAGCCCGGTTCAGTTGATAGGATTCCTGTCAGCGTTGTGGTGTTGTAAGCGTAGAGCATGTGTGATGCCATCATCCACTTATGTTCATCCAACGGCAAGACCTGATGACAGAAAGGTTATTCAAATTTTAGGGAGAAACCCACTTTTTTTGTCAGCAAGAGCTCTCTATCAAAACTCTTTAAAGAACTCTGAATCAGAGGTCGGCAGAAGTTAAAATTTTTTTTTCCAGATTTTGCATCAGGTTACGAATACCTTGGTTACGGGTTGGTTACTAATCAACGTGCATGCATAACCTGATGCAAATCTGGGCAATTTGTAAGATTCCTTGGCATACAATGTATCAATCACCAGCCTTTACAGAAAACATAAACTGGACATTAACAAGAGAATTCCAGTACTTCAAAGTGAGCCTAACTACCAATACACTACAATATTTATATTGCACAACAACTTACTCTGGCTAAGGCACAACAGAATGCCTGCACCGGCATCTGACTGAATTCAGGGGTTAACTGCCAAAGACGGTTCTCTGATATCTTTTCCTGGTTTCCATAGTCTATGTACATGACTTCCACAACAAACCTGTCAACTGGACTGATGTGAGGTCCGGAGGATTGATCTGAAAGAATACGTGTACCACATAGATTGGAGATTTGGAACGATCATGATCGACATCTTTTATTAGAATGTCCACTGGTAAATAGAAATTGTATCCCACAACTCTAGCCAATAACTCCCATAAAGAGTCAGTAGATCAGCAAAGGCAACTAAGGGTTGAAAAGTTATCAGTACTCAGACTAATATTCAAGAGTTGTAAAATGCTGAATTAAAAGTATGCCAATGGCACAATTTTGGTTTAACCGTATTCATACTCATGTACCTATTTCAGACTGACACTCGTGAATTGACACATTCTGATCGGGCGTAACACCAACAATCTTCGCCCGGTACCACATGTCGTCCTGGGTGAATCGAGCAGCGCAGACCGTCCCCACTTTGGGTTCAGAGCCAAGGCCATTCTTATTGAGAATTTTACCATAATAAACCCTGGAAATGAAGTCAATTACTTTAAACAGAGGCAAACAGAAACGTACAGTATGATATTGGACAACCCAACAATCATCAGTTTAAAATGTATTTTGTCAAGATTTGATAAACAGTAAGTAAGTGCAGTGTATTTCTGGGAAAGGTTGCCTATAGCCATACTTCAATTTTAACTAAGAGTTTTAAGTAACAAGTACCTCATTTCAATGGAGACAGAAGTCTAACTTTTATAGGTCTAGTTTTTGAGAGGTGTCTTTATAGAAAGTAGAAGGGTAATAGGCCTACTCGAACTTGATTTAGTTTTTAAAAACTACAGTGCAAATTCTGTACTGCACAGAGCCAGAATCTTGTCCTCAACTTCATCATTTTGGCCAAGATACATGTACTTACGACATTGCCTCAAGGAGTGAGTCAGGCTCAGCCCCTGCAGGCCTCACCCAGAACATGGACGGTGTCACCACTTCAAGAAGAACCACGTTCACCTCATCACCATCCTGAAACGTCAGGCTAGGAATATTTGGCCCCAAACCGTAATCTGGGTTGAAACTGGAGGTAGCTGACGCATTTCCAGTACTCTTCAATGACACACAGCTCCGAGACATCTTCTGAGTGCGGGGTCCTAATCCGCTGGAGGCACTGGCTTGGCTAATATCAGATGCGGCAATACTTCCCCCCTTCCCAGCTGACAAAGCCTCCTTGACTTGGTTCACTGCTTCCAAAGCATCCCTGCGTATATTCAGAGAATCCATGATCATGTTTATTGACGCTTCCTTCCCAGAGATATTACGCTTTTCCCGTCTGAATCTGCGTGTTCCGAATGGTGGTGGCAAAACCAAAGGTTCCTCATTGCTTTGATAACTAGGTGGGGTAGATGGTCTCTGCTCAACTGGTTTTGCCAGCGACTCAGGTGATGATTCCACTGTTGACGCAGGGGTTGCTAGGTATTGACTAGGGTCCGATACTACAGGCTCAAACTGCTGCCCAGTTTCAGGCACTGCAGAGTGAGTTTGAAATGCAGGTCCTGTTAGATTAGGGAGATCTGTCGTCACTTTAGCCTGATCTAATTCAGGTTCTGGCAATTCTGTCTCAGGTCTTGTGTATTGTTCTTTAGGTATTTGAGGCTCTCCCTCTGAAGCCATAGCACCCACTGGCAGTGGTTCAGTAGATCTTGTTTCAGCACCTTCATTACAACGTTCAATATCTTTTTTTGGCTGCTCTCTAACATACTGCTCATCTTTAATGTTCAGTTCGGCTTTTTTGCAAGTCAAATCCTCGCTTTTAACTTCTGGGTCATCGGAATCTATCTGGCCTCCATGTTTTCTTCCAGATGATTCTTTTGAGTACTTGGCACTTGGTTGGGCACTTCCTTTAGAACCCGTATCTGGCGAGTTGCGGTCTAGCGAGTCATGGTCTGGCGTAGGGGACAACAAGGAGTTATTCCTGGATCCAGTTCTACCTAGGTCATCACCAGGGAGTTCATCTTCATCCTCATCACATTCAGAACTTTCTGAGCCTCCTAAAAATACACATAACATAAAAATACTTTAATTGTAATTTTTTCAGTAATTTATGAAGCTCATTTACTGGCAATGAAGCTGTAATAAAAGTTGACCGTTACAAGCATTGGTTTTAGAGTGCTGCACTTTAGAAGTAAATTGTTAAGGTCACAGCCAGTGCTTCATTATACTTTTGGCTTGTCCGCCTTCTTATCAATATCATGAAACATAAGACAGAGACACAAACAAAATATAAGTTACCATCTTCCCCTGGAAGTGAGGCCTTGATCAGAAAGAGCGTGTTGAGATGTTCTTCCAACGACTGCATCGTCGACCTGTATTTCGTCTGGAACTTGCTCTTGTCTGATACAGATGTGAGGTTCTGTGCCACAGAGTTTGCCTGAAAACAGGAGACAAGGTGACACATTCTACCAGAAATCGATTAGCGTCACCTTATCAGATTGAATGATAAGGTGACGGCTGTCACAATTCATCCCATTCACTGTAAAGCTGGACCTAGATGCAGGTTCTTTATGGCTAGAACTCCTCCCTCAAGGCTGCCAGTTCGGCATTTTGTCAGGATTTGGCTTTGTGGTAGAGGCAAAGGTCATTCTCTCCAATTCCACAAAGATTGGGTCGACCACAATGGAGGATTGGTTCCAAGAAAACATACCTCTCTGACGACTCCATCAAGAAACTGCACAATTTCATCTCGGTGCTCTTGGATAGTTGTCAGCTTTTCTTGGACGCGCTGCTTCAGCTTAGTCCTAGACATCTTGGATCACATTCCTTTGACCTTTAAGGACTGGAACAACATCAACATGATATTTCATAGACCCAAATAAGAGCATACAGTATACAGTTTCAGAGCTGCACATTACTGCAATTTATGGGAATGTGTGACGTCACTAAACTCTAAAGTATTCATCGTTTTCACTCAACAAATATCCACGTTAGAGCCATCTTTTTTTGTCTTCCAGCTTCGTTTCAGGAGGCTACCCCTTAGGCCTACTTTTTTTTTGGTGATTTTGCTGTAGCCTGTTGACAATCAAATGTCGCCTAGATCGAGGCCAGTCGACCTTTTGCATTGATGGCAATGATGCTGACTTGACCATCTGCAGTCAAATCTGTGGCATGCCAGCAATAAATTGGCCATCATGCAGCTGGTAGGCCTAGTAGGCGGTAGGCTTCTTGAACAAGATCCTATTGCTATGTAAGAAAACAGGCAATATATAGACTATTTGACATTCCAGCACACATGAACGAACCGCTGCCAGATGCATTCAAAACACTTCATAAATGACAATGACAACCAAGTCAAATGCATACTACATGCACAGTGCATGCTGCCTATGCAGATCACTGACACTGATCAGTTTTTCAAATGCAAAAAACTGCATCCAAATCGGAGGAATATAACAGCTTAATCAATTCAAAATTTCTTTTTACTGGCATTCATTGGCTAGAATGATATATAAAGACAATACATACAAGATTTGGGCACTGTAGCGATTTTGTTGACTTTATAAACAGTCGAAATCTGAACTGTCAAATTTTGTTTATCTCGCAAGAAAAGCACGTGTAGTGACTCCACTTAACGACGCCAGGTGGCAACGTAAAAAGGAAAAACAGTGACTCAACTTAACGACGCAGGGTGGCGCCGCAAAATGGAAAAGCACGTGCAAGTGACTCCACTTAACGACGCCAGGTGGCAACGCAAAATGGAAAATCACGTGCAGTGACTCTAGGGACATTTTTTGTATTCATGCGCGGTCAAGCCCTAACCGTAGTTCCTAAAATCATTGATTTCTCGGTCCTTACAGTACGTCAGTGTTGATTTAGTAGTTGTTTTGGCAAAGAAATGTTTTTTGGAGTTTCTAAAACCTAAAGCGCTACTCAATAGGCGGCTAACAAGAAACTACGCATTTACTGTTGTTGGCGACGTATGTGTACACTGAACTTGGGATGTGCGTCGGCCCCGTGTTGAAATGCCGTCCAGTGCCAGTCGCTGATTTGTGCAAAATTCAACATATCTCAAAAGTTCAATGGTTGACCCTCGATTTTTTTTATTTTTGTGTAGCGTAACCAACTGTCTTTCATGGGGGAATGGTCACTGTAAGAATTATTCAGGAAGAAATGTATAATATTTGGGGTTTTTCGTGATTGTCCGGCCCAATTGGCAATATTGCCATTTGGGATGGTGAACAGAGCTAGGAGCAAATGCGACGCTTATGGTTTATTTAAAGAAATAAAATGCCCGATTTAACATCTTGCAGAATCAGGGGAATCGGGCGTTTCCAGTGACATACGACACAAATGGGTTGTCCTCATGCAATCACTTTGGAAATGCATTTTAAAATAGATGTTACGTCCTGTTAATGGGGCACGTCATCATCACGTACATTTGGGAAAAACTCCCTAACGAGACCTTAACGACGCCAGGTGGCAACGCAAAATGGAAAAGAGACAAGACCACAATTGATTTTTTAAGCCTTTTAGCAGTTAAATTGTCAATGTTTGACCGCGACGCATCAACAAACGCGTCAAGTAGTGAAACTGAAATTCGGATATGATATACGGGTTAGTCTTGCGAGTAACTGGTGCGATGGAAATTGGTGATTGACCACGGAAATTTTTTTATAATCGACAAATTAGACAGACTTTGATATTTCCACTGTTTTCAGCCAACTGGCAGAAAAAACTCAAAACACGCCCCCTATTACCCAATTAGCAAAATTCGAAATTAATTTTTTCATCAAATAATTTCTTTATATCTGTAGACTTGCCACAGCAAATATTTTTTCAATACCTCTCCAAATATGTACTTGAGAGTAAAAAACATGCACTCGTCTAATTGATAGGCCTCGACCTCCAACCTATGAATATTCATTAGTGGTCTTGTCTCAAAAGCACGTGCAGTGACTCTACTTAACGACGCCAGGTGGCAACGCAAAATGGAAAGCACGTGCAGTGATTCTACTTAACGACGCCAGGTGGCGCCGCAAAATCGGTTTCCGTATCCGGTGTTTTGCGGCTAAATTTTCATGCTCTTTTTTTTAGTAATTTTGCGTTAAAAAAGTATAATAGCAAGGCGAGGACCTGTAGTTTCTAAAGCAAACGCATTCTCGTTTGTTTGAACTGACCAAATGCATTCATTATTTTGCTCAGAGATATTAATTTATGAGGACATTCTCAAGCTTTATCTCTTTCAATTTTCCTTCAGCAAGTCATCAGTCAAGAGGCCACACCAATCTTGAAAAAATTGTTGTTAGAATTCAGGACATCTCCCCTCAATTTTTGACAGAATTCGGGACCATGAAGGTTGTGACAAGTCTCCAAAGTCGATGTATCAAATAGAATAAGAAGTACCTCGGTGCGCTTCGATTTTGATAATATGCTTGGCCAGAAACAATTTATCTGGCCCAAGACTGGGCTGACATGCTCCAGCCAAGACAGACAGTCAAGATGAATCTCCATCTTCTGATTTAAAAATGAAACTTTCCAATGTACATCGGTAGAGAAGAACAATAACTCGATTTAGCATAAATTCATTTTCTTTTTAATACAAAGTAAACTACACAATGTAATACATTATTTTCAATCCAAATCTTACAAGAATCATTATATAACTCAAAATATGTAACAAGCACACACACAAAGTTTTGCCAAGTTTTAGACCAAGTAAACAATGTACATTACCTCCAATAGAAAGCTCCATGTGCTCAAGGTGCAGTGTATTATTTTCTTAACGATTATTTGTTGGCCATCCAGTATTAGATGACCAGGTATGCCTACACTTTTTAAAGCAAATTTATTTTACAGTAGGTCAATTTTTTCTCTTCAGAAGTAGCGTCGATTTTTTACAACAATTTTCATCCACACACATATTTTACAGTGTATGAATTTCAAGCATAGAGATACCATTTTCAACATTTCTCTCCATTTTTTAAAATCTTTAGAGTGTCAGTGGGATACAAGCAGAGGCTAATGAATGGACGGATTAATTAAATAATAACAAAATATGATACAAACTATAACTACTATATACATGATAAACATTGTGTGTAAAAGACTTGGTAACTGGATGGAATTTCTATACACAAGAACATGACAATCGTAAATTCAAGTTTTCAAATAGCTGTATTGTTCAGTTCATTGGTATAAAACAGAATTGTTATAATCATCGCCCTCTCTCCATCAAGGCCAGATCAAGTAACATCACTTTTGAAAGTCTTCCATTTGTAACAATGAACATACTCTTGGCACACAATGTACGAATTCTCTAATCCTCCTGAGGTTTCCGGCAGAATGGGCAGTAGCCTTTTTGGAGGACAAGCAACTCGTAGTCATCAGTGTGGAATAGCTGAAGGGAGAAATAAAATATTAGATGTAACTCAACAATCAGACCACAAGGCTACAAGACAAGTGTATGACTTCAGAGGCCTTGTGACAACAGAACTATGAATCCTGTTTGTTCCTCTTGCAGTGTCAGTTTCAAGTTCCCCTTGAGATTGGAATTTCAGATATTCTGATGACCTTTATAATAATTATATCCATTCAAGAAGCATTCTTTTGATACATACCTTATTACAGGATGTACACTTTGTGATGGAAACATCAGGCATCAGTGTTTTGAAGTATTGGAATCTGAGCGGTTTGTTCCATCGGAGGACTATCACATCCTGCCTGTTCATGGCTTGAAGGACTGAGCGGTTCACTGTGACTGGGACAAACTCATTCCTATCTTGTTGCTGAAAATCAACAGACGAAAATCAAACCTAGAGAGAATGAAACAAAACTGCAGCCTGTTTTTGAAGTCACAAATTGACATCATCCATACATCTTGTTCAGGGGTTGCCCTGGAGTTTTAATACAAATCATTACATTGCACAATTAACTGGAAGTGACCAGTACCATATATTCTCGACCCATATTCATAAATATCTACACTGACTGACAGATTGATTGCATTGGTTACCTCAAAAGTCATGAGCCTCGCTGTGAAAGGATCATCTTCATCAGCCATCTCCTCATCCATCGCAAGAGACTGGACATCTGTGCAAAGGTCAAGGACATACTCTGTGAAATGTATCTAATCAAAGCCTACAAGACAGAATTGCACCCAGTGCAATGACACCTCTAGTTGTTCCAAAAGACTGTCTTCGAGCAAAGATGTCAGCTGACATTCATAAACAAGTACCCGCTCACTCAACAGCAGCTGCGGGTTAGTTGCATATCATTACTTTTTTTGCAAAGGATACTGCCTCCTCTACGATTTTCCTTCCAGTTGTCTGTCTTTTCCTTGGTGTTACTTGGAGCCTCATAATCAATCAACTGGACAGCCTCCTCATCTGTGACACCCTCTTGGAGGACGAATTCCACCAGCGGGAGAACCTCTGAAATATGATGAAAACAAATTAAAACTTAAGCATTTGCACTTTAAGTCTTCAGAATTCTTCACTGCATTTGCCAGGAAAATCTGGCCACAAAAATGTTCCAAAGGTTGGAGAATCTGAAATGTTGATAACATCTGTAGTTTCACATTTCCCATGGCACAAAAAGGAGTCTTCCACACTGCTAGTCTATCAATATCTTCTCAGTACTCATTCAATCTACTTACCAAACGAGACAAACGAATGGACGAATGGTTGTTTGCAGTTGATGCACTGGTTCCCCTGGTTGTTGAGAAGTGGGTTGGTTGTGGAGCAGCGGTAACACATTGGAAGCATTTCCTATAAATCAAGGAGAAAGACATCAATAAAACACCATCATCCAGAATGGTAATACGAGAAGTGGAACAGGGAGAATCTGAAATCAAACAGCTGCAACATTTTAATTCAAACAGTTGTAAATCACATACAAAAATGTATAAGATATTTGCTGTTCAAATTACTGTTCAATCTTCTCACTATGTTTACATAGCTTTTGACTTACCTCTGCATCGTGGAACGGTTTTGATCTGATAGTGATACTGCCAAGGTCAATCGTATCCTGGAATCTGGGTGGGATCCTCAGCGCCTGAAGCTTCTCAAACGCATACCGGGCCAACTTGTATGCGCCGAGATTCTTACTCTGCTTGGCAAGGGCATATAATGTTCCACTGTGTTAGTGTCAAGGAAAGTGAAGAAAAGAGATGATACATTCGGATTGAAAGCTGAGGCTGATCTGAAACTATGCGGAGGACACTTGGCTGCAATGTACGTGGTCCGAACAAACCCATATCTCAGCTTTTTATTAACAACAAGGACAAGTTTTACCAGGAACAGAGTAGACACTCTTTAGAGTCTACAAATTGATTCTGTGTGTAAAGAACATATCAGTTTCAAAAGGCAAACTTGTTTTTTATTCATCTCCTCTCCTATTTTAAGCCTACCAAGTTGATATAAAAGGATACACTTTAGATATTCCGTGTGGTGTGTCTTTGATCATTGCATGGAGAAGATATCTTGACATGTTGAACAAAGCTTCTGGAAGATGAGATGTGAATGGTTCATCCTGCAACAAAATAAAGGAAGACATTTTTGAGTGAATATCACACCAAAAGACAAGACACTATTTTCGAAATAAATGAAACGTCAAAACATGTCTACCGTCATATACACAAAATTAAAAAATAGTGAAAATTTTACTTTTTTTAGAAATTTTTGCAAAGTGCAAATATAAGGTAGATACAGCATATCATTGTTGCAAATTGTTCCCACTTTAACTTACAGTGTATCTCTGTATAGAATGGTACACATAGTACATCTCAGCTCTTCGTTGGTAGTCGTGGAATTTCTCCAACATCTCAGCCTTCTTTTCAACTTTTTCTAAATGGAAGAATGAACAGAATAGATTCATTTCGTTTTTACCTGAATCCGCTCATAAAACAAGACAAATTTGGTGTATAAAGCAAACAAAATCTGTGGGTACATATAGTGAGATTCTATCCCAAGGTGCAATTCAAACACGCAACGGCCATTTTTTCAGATTGTAAAACCCGATACCTGAAAACACGCTAACATTACCTGGTATTTCTGATGCTTCTGTATAAGAAAAAAAGAATGGGAACTTCACAGAGAGTGACCAATCGGATTCTGCTCATGATGACTTTTTTACTCATTCAACATCCTGGTCTTAAAACTCTGTCTGTGCAGGCCTCCACCCCCATTGAACAGGCCAGCAGAATGGCACATAACCTAAATCAATGCACTGGTCTCTTGAAGCTAAACAGACCCATGATTGTTTTTCTAAACATGTTTGATCATCTCATCAGTCCAAATATATGCAAAGAGAAGATATGTCAGAGCAGTTTTTCAAAGGATTTACCTACCCTAGTAATCTTACAAACCCATAGAATGAGGAATACAACACAATAGTGATGTATCTGAACCTCTTCCGAACAGTCAAGAAGAAGAAGAAGAAATCCTAACCTGTTGCAAGCTCCAAACACTGCATGGATAACTTCCAGAAGTAATACCCAGCATCATTGAAGCGACTCTCCCACACAGCATTGTGGGTCAACTGTTCCAACACCTTCACTGCTTCATCTTGCATACCGGCCTTGTGGAAGGCTAAAAAGAACGATAAAGATATTTTGTCAGTGTTAGCTTCAATCAAAGACACAAACACTGATGGCTGAAACTTTATCTGAACTTTATCAAATGAAACAATAGTTACAGCAGCCCTGAAAACAACAAGAACCAATCACAGTGATAAAATACCTTGTTGTGCTTCCTCAAACCTATCATTCTCTGCCAGCCACTGAGCATAAGGGACGTAGACGTCATTCCTAAATTCTGGATGTTTCTCTGCAAGGTGGAAGGCTTCATCCCAATGCCTTGCTTCAACATGTAACACCAAGAGAGCCTTTGAGTCACCCATCTTGGCATAGCATTCAGCGGCATAGGCATATTGTCCCATTTTCTTCAGGTGTAGTGCGGATTTGTTCAGTGCCTCGCGGTCAGCCTTGTCTAATTTTCTAGCAACATCGATCAACCTGGAAAGAGATTAACAATCAATGTAAGGCATCAAAAGAAATGGCAAAGACAGAAAGCCTCTTTAAACTTCAGATAATGTTTATTTCATGTTCAAATGCAATCATGAACTTACATTTCAGACCAACCATGGTCACCAATGATGTCAATAGCCTTGATGTATTCGCCGGCAGAAATGTACATCTCAGCAGCAGCTTTTGGTTCATTGATGTTCTTGGCCCAGTCGGCCTGCTTGGTGATCAGCATCTTCTTGTCATGGGGGTCACCAGATCCAATGAATTCCTGCAAAGGAGAAGCATGATGACCTAGGAAGTGGATTGACAAGCCCAAACTAAAGTGTGGGAGACAGAGCCTATAGAAGCATGAAGGACAGCACAGTTAGCTTTGCAACAATAACCAAGGATTGTGTGAAGTTGGAGGCCTCTTCACCTATTGCCTCTAGGGTCCTAGGTACAGTCCTACTGATCACCAAACATTGTAATATGCTGCTTGATATCTCAGTTGATGTTCAGTCTGAGAGTCAGAATCTCTGCACAAACTGCTTACCTTAGCATACTCAAACATCCTGAGGTCAGTGTACATGTTGAGTGCCTTGCTATCCTGGTCACATCTCTTGTAGAGCTTAGCAGCTTCACTGAACTTGCCCTGGTAGGCGTAGACATCACCCAGGAAGACCATGTTTTCCTGCTCACCACGCTTCTTGCGATCCTGAAAGCAGAAGAAAGTGACACCAGTTTTGAGACTACTTCATGAAATCATTGAAATCACATGTCATGTGTGCTGTTCTGACTATCCAGTTTGGCAGTGTGAAACTTACAGTAATAAGGCCTAAGATTAAAGTCTTCTCACCTCAATTGAGTGAATCAGTTCAAGATAGCGGAGATCCTTGATGCGGACGAATGCCCTCTTAGCGACTTCCAGGCTGAGACCTTCCAACGCTTCATGGGCAAGAGCTTCCCAGTCACCATCTGTAACACCAAGGCAGGCGACCTGATATGCATTCCTGAAGATAAAAAGGTCCAAAAGTGAGCTGAGGCAATGGTATTCAGAATATATCATCAGGTTGAAATAAGATAAAACAGGCGCTTCGACTGGTCCTGCCAAGGCCAAAATAACTAATAGAAAAATCTCATTTCAATACTCCAATGGTAGAAAATCCTTGAATTACTCTAACCACGCAGCCTCTATACTCACTTGTAATTCTTCTTCTCCAGGTACTGGTACATGGGAGCAGACTGCGGTACCTCCACTGATGACATCGTGTAGATATGCAGACAGAAAATCTTAGAGCCGGTGAACCCAACTACAAAGCCCTGCAAAGACAATTTCATCCTCTATTTTACTACAACCAACTCCCAGTGGTAATAACACCACCTTTGCATGTCCATTGGTCCATGGATGGTCAACTTTGGCCCCAAAATATGAATGCATTTGATGATTCAGTGGCCTAGAGAACACCAGTTGGGCCTGCGCTAGTTTATTGTCATATGATTTGAGACTGTATTTGCACAAGCCAGAGTAAAGAAGAGGAAGATATTACCACATCAATTTCCTGCAAGGAAAACAAACCAAGCACAGTGCATTTCCCAAAACACTCGTTTTTCAAACAAAAAATTTCTCGAGGTCAAATTAAACAAACATAAATCATAACAAAAACGTGATAATGATAACAATAAAAAAATCGGATATAACAAATAAAAGAAGAATGCACAAATTCCATTTAAAATGTTGATTGTGTCACATAATCAAATTTAGGACACTCTAAGACTGTGAATGATGGAAGACAACAACATGAAGAAATCAGGGTTCCTTGTGCCTGCGCCCAATGTCATGTGCCAAGACATTGGAAGCAACCACTAAACCCAGCAGCAGACAAGCGAGTTTTGTTGCTTGGTGGAATGAAATGTAATCAGCTTGATTTGACGATCCTAACAGTTCGAAAACAGAAGCATACATGTAATAGCTAAAAGGTCATCCAGCAACATAAAACTCAGTCTGCAGGGTTAAGAACCCCAGGTTTCCTCAGTGTTGTCTTGTCTGCAAGTCCTCAGTCTTTTGTTTTGTTTCTGTTGACAACTTACACACTTATCGAGGGCAATATCATCAAGACTGGGATCATATCCATCTGGTTGCTGAAATGGGCCATTACATCACCAACGCATCAAGACAAAGTCATATAACTGATAACAAAGCTTACTGCTAAAACCAAATACCGTTGGAATCAATTTTATGTATCAATTTGATAAAATATTCTTGGCTGGACTTCAAACTGCTGGAGTTATTTATGGTTGAACAAACATGATCTTGCTACAGGATCTAGCAGAAAACTTGAAAATTAGCAAATTTGACAAATTTTAGCTTCACGAACATTACAGATTTTCAGTAAGGTATTATCCGCTAACATCTAGCATCTGTATCTCATAGAAAGAGTCACAAGCATATTTTCAAATATCTTTTACCTGAAGTTTCTGTTGATGTACAGGGAATACACTGGCCTTGATGTTCAGTAGGCCACCACCACTGAAGCACAGCATGTCATCGTTGTGGGTGTTCCAAGCAACACTGTTCGCATTCGGCTCCTGAAACATGAAAGTTGTACACTTAGTTTAGTCACATTTAATGGCAGTATGGTTCTTGAATATTCAGTTGACAAACATATGGGGAGAGGCGAATCAAGAATTGGACTTTGGGATCAATACGGCAACATTTTTCCTCTCGCCCGAAGCTAATTTAGTGCATATCTTACCTGGAACATGAGCTCTTTGGTACCCAGATCATAGACTAGACACGTGTTGTGTTCGTCAACTACGGCCAGCTTGTCTCTCACACAACTCATGTCGAGACAGCGGATGGATGTATTCTGCTTGAGTAGTGTGATCGGGAATGGGTTGTCGATGAAGATCTTCAGGATCTGGAAAACATATCATAACATAGGATTTCTTAATTTCTTAAAACAAAGCACTGCCTCCAGTACAAATAAGGTGATTCCTCACATTCACTTAACATGAGTTATGACTTCAGTTATGCCAGATTTGGAGGAAAAACATTTCGTTTTCCACGAGTTCCTACCTGTCCATTCTTGAGCCCCACAAGCAAGCCCTCACGGCCACTGGGTCCTCCGATCACCTTGATGTACCTAATAAGAGACTCCATCACCCACTCTCTCTCCTTAACACCCTGGAAATTCAAACTCTGCAGACGACGTTCCTGCAATGAAAAAATTTGATAAAATGTGTTGACAGTTGATGGATACTGAAATCTGAAACCTAATTCACACAATTTTTCCATAGGGGCAAACGTCACAAGATTATTACATTATAATTACATTTAGAGGGGAAAATGAAAACTGCCATGGTATCCACCTTTTAGCTGTCAGCAAAAACCCCCCCAAAGAGACCAGTGACCAATTCAGTCGAAATAACTCAAGCTATGAAAGCAACTCTGCCCGCTGAATGAGCCGGATTCTGTTCCTCACCTGACAGAGAATGATATTCTGCGAGCAGACGACCAGAAGATTACATTCGTATTTCTTGTTGATCTTCTCTTTGACCTTGTAATGCATGTCAGCCGAGTCCTCCGAGTACAGCTCATAGATGACTATGCGGTCTGGCAGTTGAACCTAGAAACAATGAGTTGACAAGACTTACATAGTCATTTTGTGTTTTGTGTACTCATGACGAGTACAACATTGCAGCCAAACTGTGCAGCCCAAAATAAAAGCTAAAGAATAAATACACTGGAACTGCACTTCTTTTCATTACTCTAGTCACAGTAAGTATATATATAACAACCTAGAAACTTCTGATCGGATTTGAGACTGTGGGCTATTTACATTTGTCAGGCCATTCCAACAAGAAACTCTGTCCTGGTTCATGGCGTCTGCCATTCTCATCGCATGACATCACAAGATGGTCTTTTCTATCATACCAACTTCAACAATACCAATGTAAACCAAGTAAATGCACAGATCAAAACATCATATTTGACAAAATTCTGACTTACTGCAAGTCGGTGCCTGTATATGGCAATCTTTTTGACGAGATCTCGGCACTTGATACGGACTGAAAGATAATTATCAGAGAAGGTTACACGAAATCCTTAATTACACCGATGAGTTTCAAGTTGGTACCTTTGTTATTAGTCAGTAAGGTACAAAAGTTATATCTTAGAGAGATAATTCAATTGCAAAGTAATACATCTTACTGGAGGCTGGCAGTTCAAATTTTGCTTCACATCTACAGTAAAAAGAGAAAACCTACTTCTAATGTTATAAGAAAAGACTGATTCAATGTCGAACTTGTAAACTGCAACATAAACTTTCAACAAAACTGGAACACAATTCTGCGAAATTCAGAAAAAAGGAAAAATTTATCCAACATTAATTGTGGCAACATGAATTTTGACCTTTTTCTGCAACTGTATCATCACAATGATCAAGGATGTTCTCACAGCTGCCGCTGTAATTGTCCCACCTAGACCGTGGACGATTATGGACTAAACGCTTCAGGTTTAGCGGAGACGCTTTGGCCTCCATCGCGTGACACTGACGCTTCATCCTGATATCCTGCCAATCTAATGAAGCAATTATGAGAAGAAAGGGACAGCAACGTTTGTAGTGAACTGAGCACTCGTACATTGGTGAAAGGGTGTACATGTAAGTAGGCATCTTAAGTGAAACGTTTGGTGGTTCACGGCCTGTAAATCAACAGAAGTGTTAAGGAAGACAGCAGACAGGGTAGTCAACAGATACAAAGTAATATTGGTATCCAGTGGAAAATTGAAAGGACACAAGGAGGTCAATATGAAGAAGATTTGTACAGAGAGAATGGGCCAACTTACTACTCCTACCATTGGAACTATTTTTTTTACACTTTGGAACAGAAGGCAGGAAATTAAGAATCTGGTTTTATACCTTTTTGTTCTGTGATGAGATGTTGTATGATGACATCTGTCATGTTGTCTCGGAAGGCGTAGCGATCTTTATACAAGCCATGGACGGTACTGAAGATCAGCTGGTAGTAGGCGATAGTTCCGTCTTGACATCCAACAGCCTGGAGAAAAACGTTTCAACAAATTCAACCCAAAGCATAGGAACTGTTTACGAAATCCTGAGTAATGTATGGCACCAAAGGCCTCCTAACCATTTCACCATGAGAGACTGAAGTTTCGATCCAGGGCGTCAAGACACATGATATGATAGACCGAAATTCTGGTCAAATGCTGTCATGACCCAATGTACTCTGAAGCATTAAAAATAGCAGTTCCCAGATCTACTCATGAATGAGAAACTGTCACAGAATATAAGATGATTGTGTTGAAATGTATTCCGCACATGCAAACAATGACCAACTCACCACATAATTTGAATCCGGCTTGACTTTACACGTCCAGACCCATGAGTTCTGTTCACCGATTGTGCCAAGCTTGACTCCCTCCTTTGTGTGCAGGTTACACTTCTTATCAGATCCTCCAACCACCACATATTCTCCTTTAGAGAACCAACTGACACGACACGGGTCATAGCCAAGAGGTCTGTCCTTGCCAATCTGAAAAATACATGCATGATTAAATGATGACTGATCAGCTCTGTGAAATCTGTAGTTAACTTACCAGGACCATCACTAGACAAGATGTAACTACCTGTTAAGCCAAAGAAACATCCCGCGCTATCTCTCATCTTCTACAAGGATCAATATTACTGTATTTTTAGAGGAAAAATTGCCTACTCATCCTTTAGTCAGCCTGTTTGCCATTTACAAAAGACAAGTCCAACAGAGTTAGATTTTTATACACAGGTACTTACTTGTTTGCCTGAGAGTTGATAGAAGCTCAGCTTTTGTCCCCAGTCAGCAACAGCAAGAACATCATATGCTTCCTCCCTGAAATCAGTCAAGAAAAAACTTTACCAAAGTCACCTTGGTTACAATGTTTCATTTCTATAATGAATTACGTATGAGCCTCATTTTGACTACAGAAGTTGTAGTGAGACAAATACAAATCTTAGATTTAGTATCGATATTGTATGCACAGGACATAACATCAAAATCTACAGCAGTTTTGGCAGAAAAATACTTCTTTCTAGTAATGAATATAGACTATCACCTCGAAGGATTTCAGCAAGCATCCTTTATCTGATATGTTTCAAGATCTATAAGCATTCATTGACCATTAAAATAAGATACCATATAATGAACTACCTGCAGTGTAAATGAATTTGAAGTTATCTACCAGTAGCTCTAATTTATATCATTTGTTAGTATGGGTAAGAATTCAACTATTTTCTAAGCCATGAAGAACCATTATGGCCCATACAGCCAAATCTAAAGGAGCCCTTAATCTGTTGTTTTATCTGCTTAGCTGTTTATAACTCAGTTGTTACTTGAAAAAGACTTGCTAGTGGGCTATTTTTGTGCTAACGTAGGACGCTAAGGTAATAAGAACACTTTAGCTTTTTCCTAACTTGAAACAACATAATTGAGAACTGTTTTTGATGAAGGCCTTTAGCTGACGACACATCCAAGGACAAGGTGGCCATGAACTAGAAAATATGCCCTCTATTTTTACTGTGAAAAACAAGGAAACAAGCCAATTTAAAAACTCCTACATGAAATAATATGCAGAATCATGTGATGGGTTTTGCTATCAAAATTCACACCACACAAAATCAAATACACTGTAGAAATGCTGATAGTCAGTCGACTTGTCACTTCTCAAAACAACCAGTGATTCAGTGTGAACGGACAGCATTGTAACAAGAAAAAACACAACCTCATTTTAGAAAGGAGATCAAAGCAGAAGAGATGACTGATATTTGAAATTTTTCTTTCCACATCTAAACAGGTCATCCTGTGGCATAGTGCATTGTGATAAGAGTGCCAGACTCATAATTAGGAAGTTGTGGATTTGTCCCTTGAAAGGACCACTGCTGTTATAATGCTACACTACAGCCCAGTTATTTGACTGATCTGTTCACTCTATATGATCTAGATGTGATGATATGCAGATAATTATGAGTGGTGGCAAACTAATTTGTGCATTATGTGTGGAGATAACTATCCAGCATCATACCCCATCGGAAATTTTCCTTGGTTTCTAGAAATGGCATAAGCACAGGGGTCTTAAATTCAAACTACATCTTACATGTAGATATAGTTACTTAATTATAGTTCCTGGCCACATCAATTAAGCAAGCCTCATTAACTGGGTCATCATGGATAACAGATGATGTTGTCAACAACAATCAGATTGACCATAAATTAGAGGGCACTTTCTTATATCGCAATTCCAAATGAACATTATTACCGTACACAATGCCTGCTGGGATTTCTCTTTATTGGCAATTGTAACTATTCTAGTATATATCTATTAACGGTATTTCAAAAAGCAACTGATTGATCAAAACCAGACACATGGATCTGAATCTATATTTAACTTCAAACCATGCAACTGTTTCTAACAAAACTCGCAATTCCAAACCTACCTGGATGGATTCCATTCTAATGACCATATAGGAGAAAGTGCACCACCGGGTCGTTCGATTTTGACTTTCTCTTCACCGGTCTAAAATTGATTATGGAGAAAAAGAAAAATGTAACACCTGCACATGCATGATCATGACGACTGGCATACCAATGAATGAATGAACGTTCTCTCCTCTTTCAGTTTCCCACTGACCCACTCTGATTTGGTGATAGTAAATTCGGACCAGACTAGTTACAGACAGTAGAGTTAACTTGATACCAATTGTTAATAGAGATGGATATCATGAATATTCAGGTTGGCTTTCAGAAGCACAAAAAGTAGGTTTTAAACCATGTATAAGTGACAGTTCAGTTAGATGTCGCAACTTTTACAGCATGTAGTACCAATAGCAGCTCAACTGATAACTAATTCTATGCTGATGGGAAAAGTTGCAACACCGCAAATTTGGTGAAAACCACACTCACACAGGATCAAATGAAACACATGAACATGTACTACTAACCTTGCTCCTGATGCTAACAACTCCGTTGAACAAACCTAGGGCTAAGTACTGGCCATCATTGGTCCAGCTACATGCTGTCACTCTCGCTGGAGTTTTGTGTTTTGAGACGGATTTCTGCTCGGCTGACCACAGACCTGAAAGAGCATAAGAAGTCAGACCAACTGGAAAACAACCTCACACCCCTCCGTTAGCAGGATGTAAATGGAAAAATTTAATTGAAGTTAATCTGAATGACCAAGCAAGGATGTTGGCAACTAATGGGCTTCAAGCACCAACAGCAAGAATCTACAATTCTGAAGCAGAGGCAACTTACCAAAATCTGTACAAGCACAACTTGCTAGAGCAGCAGTGGTAGGATTGTAGGCTAAACACTGAATTGCATCATTATGTCTGAAAAGTGAGTAAATGATAATAGAAAATATTCTTAAGGATAAAATGTAATGTCAGATGAAAGTATACAATCTCCTGGCTTGTAAAGATTTGTTTCCATTTCATAAAGGTTATCATGGTTTCTCTTCACTTTAAGAAGTTGTTAATCACATTTTCTGAATTAAAACTTACGTGTATTTCAAAATGCCTTCTAATTTGCTTGTCCAAATGATGACACTCTTATCAGCTGATCCCGAGGCAAATCTCTTTCCATCTTTAGCATATGTCACGCAGTAGACTGTATCTTTATGACCCTTGAGAGGCTGGATGAGGGTGCCATCATTTGTGTCATAAACCAATACTCTGTTGCCAGCGGCAACTATCAGCTGGCTTCCATCAGGTCGAAAGCACAAGTCCCAAATGCTGGAAATTGAAGAGATAGCTTTAGGATTGAAAAATGCAGATATATAACATGACCCAATCAGCCATTGCTCATCTCACCTGACAGGAGTGGTACAATGGTGTAAAGATTTTACTTCAGACATGAAATAACATAAACAAGTGTGACATGCACTGCAAATATTCACGGCAAAGACTGAGGTCTCCCCTTCCCTCTGCCCATCCCAAGGCAAAAACAACAAATTCAAGAGTTTGACACAACGAACGTCAAAGAACAAACACAGTCTCGAGTCTGATTTTGGGAAAGGAAGGGCGAATACTGAAGTTGCCAACAAACCAGTTCCCACCATCAGAAGTAAGCCTACACAATAGCATGACTGAAGGAGATGCAATCAAAGGAAATAGTTGATTTGCCATTCATTGGTTTTTTTTGGAGGTACCCTGTACATTTCCCAGTGCATTTTAGCATGCATTCCACAGACACAGAGATACGTCAAACTTCACTCGTCAAATACAACAAATCGGTAGGCTGTATCGTAACTTTTGGAGTTCTGGCGAAATCGATATTGATCCATTAATTATTTCCATCACTTAAGATAACTACCACTGCTCTACTTTGTCCCTATCTTGGACTTTATCAACCCAAGTCGGCACAGCTCTCATTTTTTGTTTGGAATTCGCAAACGACGATTATCGCCTCCAATAGCATTGATTGACTGGAGACGAAACGCTAGTTATAGTTTGAGAAATCCACGCTGGTGGCAGCACGTTACGGTGGCCAATTAACCCTTTACAATATACGTCTCTAGTCCCTCTGCAGTTACTCGGATATAAATCCCTCTATAACCCATTTGCTAAAGGGGAAAGATGTTTCCTAGCTCTCCAAATTACGGGGATTGAGGGTAAATGGTGGAAGTTTAGGCCTGAAATAAGAGGATTGGAATTTGTCGGACCTCGTCCTACATGACCATGTGCTAATCAGTGTTAGGTTCTCTTGATGGTGATGCAGCGATATCCTCCACTTAAAGATTGTCATAAAGCAGGCTTCCTTCTAATAAATGTCTTCAAAACAGCAGATATCGTGAGGCTGGTGGATTTTTTTAAAGGGGGTTAATTAAAGTAAAAAGTAATCATATTCAGGTGTGGTTTTTATTCAGAACGATTGTTCTTGTCAATTTAAATCGCAC
The DNA here is from genome assembly GCF_910592395.1 of Lineus longissimus. Classification (NCBI taxonomy): domain Eukaryota; kingdom Metazoa; phylum Nemertea; class Pilidiophora; order Heteronemertea; family Lineidae; genus Lineus; species Lineus longissimus. The sequence continues at coordinate 4,848,900 of NC_088314.1, forward strand.
AGACTGACTACACAAAGAATTTTTTAAAGGAAATTTCGACTTCTATTCACACAATTGGAAATTTTTAAAATCAAGTTCAATTTTTGAACAAACAAACCTTGCCTTTAAGGCTTAAATAGGAGGCTCTGGTAATAAATAAACCGGTTTTTAAAGGTGACCTTTTATACACAAGACAATAATAATAGGAAGCACTCACATAAGGAAGCTTGTCATCTAATTATGATAAGGTGGAGTTGAAGCAACAGCTAACAACAGAAAGACATATATGCTTTTTCTAAAACGAGTGATCCACAGAATACACTGAATGACTAGCAATCATAAATAGTTTGCAACATGCGAGAAAGTCCAAAAAGAACAGAAAAACAGGATTGTAAAGACTTACTAATTTTTCATTTTCGTACTAGTTTCCATTAAGTGAGAACTTGCAGCACAATATGAGAAGTTATCTTAAGAAATGGAGGGTCATCCAGAAAGTATAACATTTAGTCATCAAGAAACAATCCTTTCTGTTCTTCACCAAAATATTGAGCCTTTTCAAAGAGAAATTCGCATCAGAAAGTCTTGCATTATTTAGATGAACAGTATTCCTTAGCAATGAAAGGAGATTCCACTCACAATCAGATGGTCCAAATGAGCTTCTTCAACTATAACAAATCTGAACATTTTTAAACAAAGGGTCGGTTTTTATCCTTATACAACACTTTGTACCTAAATTTGTAAACTGAGATCAACTTTCAAAGCCTGGTTGTGAGTGACGAAAATGTTCTTCGGCACTGAATCAGTTACACTGCATCCGAATCTGCATTCCGCACTCGATTGAGCCTTGCTTCCAAAGTTTGATAATCACAGCTTCCCCGGTCCAAGGTTTTGATTCCTCGGCCGTAACTGCTTCCACCTCTCATGATTAACCCAAAATCATCTGGGTTCATACGCCCATGGTCCGCTGTGACATTGACAAGCTGGATCATGTCCCCAGGCTGAAATGAAAAGGAAACACTTTAGGAAATCAGACGCCTTCACCAAAAAGTTTGTGAAATGCAATTCAAGAAGCAATTCTTTCTAGAATTCAAGTGACCACTGATGTGACCTTTCCTCTGCGTTGCCCGATTTCCTTGTTCAGTTAGATCTTGTGCTACCAGCTCAATATTTTTTTGAATATTCATCTCTCTCACTGTTTTGGCTATAATTATAATAAACATTGTAGCATACGTTCAATGATTCTGCCTCAGTCCTATGGTCATCAAATACAAGGACATCAACAGTGAAACCATCACTTGCATCACGCAGGTCCTGAGGAACATCCTCTTCATTAAAACCATATGACTGACTGAAACAGTGAAAGATAGATCAGGATGTTTTTAAGTGAAAAAACACAGACATATTTAACAAGGGAGAGTGCAGTCAAAACTCTGGGACAGTTGTTTTGTTCTTTTCATATTGGAGTTTGGGAGTTTGAAAGTTACATGGTGAGCTGCTTAATCAGCCCTACAACCTGAGCATTTCCCTACGGTAGAGTATAAATGCATGTAAAGAGACCTGCATAGAGTCTCCCATTGGCAGTGGGGATCAAATCAGAGACCGCATGACCACTAGCCAGAGACCCTAGACCACCGCTGCTCCTGGTCCGCTACCAACCGTAGAGTCGTACAACTATAACACTTGTTCACAAAAGCACAAAAGAAATTTACTTTTCCATTGAGAAAAGTATTCCTTACCATCCACTCGATAACTTTGTGCCATCCCACACACGAAGAGCTGCTCTCTCTGCATTGATTATTTTAACAGCCACCACCTGAAAAGAGGATCACAAATCTAATGTCAAGAATTGCTGCCATTTTCTCCAACACTGACAAGATGTGTCGCTGTTGTACAAACTGATGCTGAGATATGTACAGATCATGGTTGAAAAAGTCACTTAATGGTAGTTACTTAGTGACCAAAATAATCACATTGCTTGAATGATAGTTTTATATGTTGGCATACAGTAAAAGCTACATTTCACTACCGGCATTTGTTTTATGAAATGCGGTTGAGAATAAAAGGAGACTTCGATAATTGTGCTAGTGCCAACCATTTCCCAATCAAGTACGTACCTGACAGCTGATGTCAACGTAAGTCCCATGCCTGACGTTTTGGATGGTCGCTTCTAACGTAAGACGAGGTGCCAACTTCCTAAGCTTCGCAACCTTAAGAAAAGAATTGGTAGGTACAAGGATGTTATGAAAAAGACTTGTAGCTGGGTCATCATCAACAAAGATTTTAAACTTAAACAGGTACTTTTATTAAACTACCTCGTCTCCATGTGTTCAACTAACATGATCAATGGAACCTTTGGGTCCAGAGGTTAGCCTAGCCATCAAAAACAGGGCATAGTGATAACTTGAGGTTGTCTGCTGGCCCATTAGGTTAAAAGGGCATCGGAGAGCAATCATAACCTAATGTCTTACCCTTCTGTGGTCCTTAGCTGTGAGATTAAAATGCTCGCTAGTTGAGATCGGTGGATCACCATTCTTGGGGAATACCAGACCTGCCCAGCCAGGACTAGACTGTCCATATACCATACCACCATGCTTGACGAGCTGTAAGTTGACAGATAAATATCAATTCAGTAAACCATTCAAATCTAAAGGGTGAGATTTTTCAAATGATTGACACAATTTTACTGCAGTTTCACCTCGAACCCTCAATGCTCATATAGACTTTAACCCACTCGCCAAGTAGCTCTTACAAGAACAGCTCAAATTTTTATCCCTTGAACAACTTTTTTCAAAATCACATCAAAACATAGACTTAAAATATATGGACCAACACTGAAAACTACTGAGTAGAACATCCTTCCAATTCTGTGCATGAGACAGCACCTCCCAAAAAAACCTTACCCCACCCTCACCCTGAAGGAAACACTGCACCGACAATTACCTTGATTCTGTGTAGACGTAAAACATCTCCAATTGATGTTACTTTTGGTAACACTTCAGGACTTCTGCCAAACAAACAACATCTAAAGCCGTTGACTTGTTCTTGTTGGAAGGACTCGTCACTGAGAACAACCACCATGATGTAGTCTGAAACCAAACAAACAAAAACTGGAACTGTCATCTTGATACACAAGACTTCGAGATTGCAACGTCACCTTTCTATTATGGCATCATTTGCTGTGACACGTGTGATGATGTCATCTGCACAACCCTTATAGCCTGCAACTAAAAGCAGAAGAGTCATCATATAAACTGAGTACAGGGACCTTGATTCCCTAGGCTGGTCATTTTCATTTGGTTTACATGTAACTGTTGTCATCGAGGTCATCAGGATCACTTGCTATGGGCAGAGCATCCACCAGTCCCAAAGGTTCGCATTAGGAAAAAGATGCAAAGAAAAAATATACTAAGAAAAACTTGAAACATACCCATTCCTGAAGTCCTCGTTGGTGGTTTGAAATACTCGACCACACCATAGACATTGACTCTTTCCTCAGCTTTCTTGGGTGGAGATGATGCTGGGTCAGGTGGAATGTGCTTCGAAAGGTCAGCTAGAGTTGGATACTGGTAATTAATAGCCGGAGGAGACACCTTTTGAGCTTGGTCAGGACTTGTTTGTTTCGTAGGCCTTAGCGAGGTCGAGATGGAGGATGAAGTTGATGCTGAAGCTTTATCACCCATAAGACGTCCTTGTCTCGGAGGTATTGGCTTAGGAACCAATGAAGAAGCTACATTCATCTTCTGACTACGCGTTGCCACAGCCAAAGTGGAGGTTGAGGCTATAGCAGCCCCAGGCAATGTGTTTTTGGAAGTGGAATTCGACTGCAACTTTTTGCTTCCAGTTGAGCAAACACTCACAGTCTTTGAATGAGTGGAATCTGATGATGCAGGTCCTGCAACAGTCTGTTTGTTTCTTGACTTCTTCCCAGAACTGCCTTTGGAAGACAGAGATGATGGGAATTTTTCCATGTTAGCACAATCTGCTGGCTCTGTAGCCCTCGAAGAAGAGGCAATCACTGAAACATCTCTGTCAAAATTTTGATTGTATCTTGTCACCTTCGAGTGTTTAACAAATGTTGCTTTTGTTGAATTGAATGGCAGTGGTCTTTTCAATGTTTGTGACACAGGCTTTGAAGGAGGTGTGGGCTCATCTAAAGTTCTCTTACTGACATAAGACTTGGATGCAGAAGCTTTTGAGGAATTATCACCCAGCGAAATTCTTTTCCCACTGGGACTTGTTGCTGTCGCTTCTCTTGTACGTCCACCAGACATGGTACGAGAACCGGATGGCACAATTTTGTCAAATGTTCGATTATCAGCTCGACTTGAAGACACACCAGAGAAGACAAGAGAAGACTGCCCCGATACCTGTCTTCCAGAAGTTCTACTACTTCCGAGTTTGCCCAAAGTGTTCCTCTTCCCGACAAGCTTAGTGCTTGCTATTTTTGAAACAATCCCTTTGGATCTGGCCGAGTCTTTTTTTTCAGATTTTTGCAGTTTGCAGACACGTGAACTTTCCAACCTCTTCACTGAAACTTTTGGATGACTTGCTCGTTTCACCCTGGTACCAGCAGTGGTTTTAACAGAGTACTTAATCTTTCTTTGAAGTCTTTTAAGCCGCAACTGTTGAATATTTTGCTTTTTATTAGACCCTTTGGCCCTGTTCGTAGAGCCACTTCTTAAATAATAACAGTGTTCTGAACTTATTGTTTGTTCTGGTCTAGAAGTAATTATCTTTGCATCTTTTTCGATTTTTCGTCTCTTAGTTGTACTAGTTTTTCTCCAGTCAGAAACCTTCCTTTTCTGGCTGAGAGCCATGGCTGGATCCTGAAAAGATAAGAAAAATAAACATTATATTTAAAACCGAATAGTAGTAGTCATTTCCAGCATACGGTAAATGCTTGAGAGTTTAAAAAAATGTTTTTTTTTATTGGATGAACATGTGAATGTACATACCGGGTATATACAAGCCTGAATCCATTTCCACCACTGAAGCCTCCCCAAAAGAACAGAATTCTTCAATTCACAACTAACACAACTCGACAAAGCTTGCATTCAAATGATCTTCAGGCAGATACAGTAAAGTGTAGATAAGATATTTCAACATAATATCAAAACCGGACTAGATTACTCACCCCAAACACAAAACATGGCAGAGGCCATTTTTAATCTAACGAATTTAAATTCCTTTCTCGAATTCGAGGCGCAGACAGGAAGTGTGACTTCCTGGTCACAGTATCCAATTCCAATTAAAGTAAACAGCTGAAATTGAGGCAGTTCTATTTTCCAGCCAATCCAGGAATAAATTGATTGAAAGGGAGTGGCGCTTGATGACGTGGACCAAAGCCAATCACCGAGACATTCTTTCCAAAGTCAAGGAATGGGGTCATATTTTCCCCACCTCTTAGTCTTAAACAATTTTGTAAGGGAACCTTACTTAAACCGGAAATCACTCCAGAATTTATTGACTGTATTGCACAACTACATATATATGCATCAACCACAAAGTATTCTATCTAAACAACCGGAAATACCCCATCCCAAGAGAGTAATTATGTTTTTTCTCTTTAGCCTACTTATAAATTGGATGCTGTAAAGTAATCGTCTGATTTTCTTGTCTTCCATTCAAGTGGTTTCTCGTTAGTGATTTAAAAATTTAAAAACAAAATCTTTCGTAAACTGTAATCATCGGCTGCAACAAAAAAATCTTTCACAAATAATCCAGCTGTTTTTTCGAGATTTTTCATGTCGTCATAGATAAAAATAGCAATAATGATGATGAATAATTTCAGACACATATGTGTAGCCACCAATTGATTGTTGTTTTTCCTGAAATAATTGATACTTGTTGAACTTGGCGAAAAAGATGAGAGCGGAAACCTGAATGGAGAATCTTTTGGAAAGGCTTTTAACTCGGCACCACACATGCAAATGAATTTTTGCTCCTTCAGAAAATATCGAGAAAACAGGCCAAATCTGACAAACCAAATGATAATGTGAAGCCTGCAAACCTGGCAACCAGATAAAACAAGAAGTGCTGGTCAGCTGTGATAACGATGACATTGCCAATCTCCAATGCTGACTGCCATGACTGAAGTCAGCGACAGTGATGCAAAGGGTTTTACTAGTAAAAAATTCACTTAAGTTGCGGCTTCCCCATGGTGCCAAACTAAACCTCAACTGGTGCCCAACTGTAGTAGTGGCATATGCAATAAATATGATATGACTGAACAAAAAAAGAATTCAGGAGAACAGGAGTAAGGCGACTCGCTCGTGGTGGACAATGACATCGCATCTGGTGGAGGTGGCCCATCACAGCCAAAACAAACTTCGATATAGGCACAATGAACAAATGAAAGAAGGTGAGGTATGCAACTATACAATCTTTTGTTTGGTGCTGATTGTTGTAGCCCTCAACGCCAATGGCTTCCTCCGACTGGCTGGTGCAAAAGAGGAATTAGAAGGAGTTTGTTTTTGCGCTGACCAGTTATAATGCGTTTCACCTTGAACAAAGGATCACCGTGTCTCTTGGCATTGTCCGAAGTCGGCTTCGGCCTTCTGATGTGTTCTGAGTGTGTTCATTTGATTTGTTTTGGCGCTAATGCCCGATTCGTCTTCTTCAAAAAGGCCTAGGCCAGTGTCATGGTCAATTCACATTGCTAAACTGATGAACTTGAAATGAATGCAAAACACGAAGTTCACAGCACCTACAAAGAGTGAGCATGATGATGGCATGAATATGAAAATGTGGCAGTGGATGATGTCTCAGTTAGGCCTATTGTGTTTTTTGTATACCTTTTTGATACACACTGTATACTGTCCATTGGCATACAGAAATTGTGAGCGTTCAATTTAGTATTTGTGAGCGAAATAAGATACTATGATTTCCAGGTAATGAACATATTGCAATATAAGTTTAGTTAGAGTCAATTGGTTACTAAATTTACGAAAAATAACAGTGGTTAACTTGATTTAAATTGAAAAACAAACCTACAATAATCAATCCGTTGCAATTTTTGTTTACGACGACGCCCTCTATTGCATTTGGATGTTCTTTAACAAATATAACAAAATTATCAACATAAAATCAAACAATTCTTGTTACTCGCTAAAGTGAACTTTAAGATTTAAAAAGAAATTATGATGTAAATTTTAGTTATATCAAACATTGGTTGATTTTTTCTTTGTGCTGTTTATTGAGGTTTTTGTATTCAATCAGCTGATAAATTGCTACATCAGATGAAAGATTATCCAAAGGAAAACCAAGCATGGCCAACTGTGGCAGCCGAAGTGCTCAAAACTCCTTATTTTACCAAGCAATAGAAGCTGTCCTGGGTGGCTGGACAGCACTGCAGGTGTATATCTAATTAAACTACCCTCTGAGTTTTGATATATGGGATAGTCCGAAACAAGATTGCCCAAGATGCTCAACAGAATTGGGGCTTTTTAAATTTGATACTGGGTGTGTCCCAAAAAAGCGCATGCCAGAATGAGATTGATCACATTTAGGCCTATATCGATCTTCATTCAACCTGATTAAGTGATTGAATTTTGTCAAGTTAAGAACAGTCCAAGTCCATCAAAACGTTTTGAAGTATAACCGTCCTGCCCAAGTCCTAAATGGTGAAGTATTCAAGTAGTGGGTGGGTTGGTTCACTGTTGTTGGATATGATGAACTTATGAAGTAGTATCGTAGCTGTGTAGGCCTAGGCGTAAAATGAGTACAAAGTGAATGGTTGGTTTCCTCCTGTTGGTGCACACAGTGTCAACTATTTATTTCAGACAGTGAAGCTCCTTCCTAATCCTATAATGGCCACTCATGATTTGTATGCTCCTGCTGATGTTATATTATAATTTCCATATTCAGCTTGCTGTTCAACATGGCTTTGGTGGCCTCCACAGTGAGGAGAAAGCTCGGTGGATGGTTGCTGTGATAGAACAGTGGTTCCTCGAAAACAGTAAGAATCAGTTTGATTTCGTTTTGGTACTGTTGCTATGGCTCCCAAAAATGATATATTAGACTTGCAGAACAACAACACTGTTCTGTGGAGAAACAATTCACCCCTTGACGAATAATTTTAATCCTACTCAAACGACTTTATAATGAGTGAATCTCATTTCAAAAGATACTCGCCACTTCATGTTTTTACTTGTTTCTTTTCCAGATGGAATAGAGACCTATGAACTTGAGGACTTTATTGCTGAAATTATGACTTCAGAATTTGATACTGTTACTGATGACAACAGTATACCAGAGGTAATTCTCAAATAAGGAATTCAAAATTCAGACATTTAAGTCATTCATCACCTGAAGACACTGGATCTGTCAAGAAATTTGTGAATAATTATAAACCATAGTTCTAAGTCAACCATCCATATAAGATATTCTAAGATAAAGAATCTTGAATTAATAATTTCTCTGTTAATTATTCTTTGTTGTGTTCTCTCCAGGTTGCAAAATCGATCTGTGGGTATTTCCGTCTGTATCAAGATGGCAAGGGGGATGAGATCAGGAGCCAGCTGCCACAACTACCGAAAGCGAATCTAGATCTGTGCAAGCAAGATGTGTGTCACGATGAAGACATGGATGTAAGTGGCAAACCTACTATTTGAAAGACATCCCTGTCCTTTCCCCCCCTCACCTGAAGCTCACTGCAGAACAGAACTACATAACTACAGATTTGTTCCCAAAAAGTGTCAATGAAAATTGTGAAATATAACTTATCATTTATTGAATCTAGGTTCCTCAAGCTTTCGAATCACATTTGTGAATTGGTAGCATTTGATTTGTTCACTTGCCTTAATAACACTGTAACTGATGTTCTTATTCCTTGTGTCTTGCAATTCTCTCCATCGCCATCATTTTCATCCTCTTCAACTTCTCTCCTGTCTCCAGGAAAGTCCAGACCCCAGTGAGGTTGCAAATCATATGCAGCATTTACATTTGAATCACAGCAATACTGGGCAGCCGACTCCTCCTGGTGATGATGGTGAGTACCAACCCTTTCTCTGACAGAAGACATTTTTTATAAGGACACTGTCATCCTGAATTATCAAGGTCTCCCGTTGCAATCCCATTCGGCTCTTAGTCACACTCCCTCCCTGAAGAGAGAAGATCCAAGTAGAGGAGTGATTGTAGCCTTTGATTGGTCAAGGTGAACAATCCTGACACTGACAAATGCTGTCTGTAATGTAGGGATGTCATGATGATTGAGTTCGACTGGAAGAGAAAAGTACACATCGAGAAAATCTGTGCTCAGTGTCACCTAGACCTAAAATTAGGATTTAAAATATCAATTTTTTGTAGATATCTTAATAGAATATCCTTTAATTTCAGACATGGGGGAAGATAAACCGGATCAAAAGCCAGAGGAGGATGACGGGTGGCAATGTGTTAAACGCAAAGGCAAAAACAGATGATAATCGGACATTCAGCTTTAATTTATGAACCTTGACTTAGCGTTGCTGTGCTTTTACTGTTAAGAATGCCTATCAGAGAGAAGATAGGAAGAGCTCTGAATGTTATGTGGATCATTGATGCCCTCTGTATCCTGACCTCTGTCTACAACTTTTGGAAGTTTTCTGTAGGTGCAGAATGTAACCATAGGGTTGTGAGAATGATACTGAATAATACATTATAGACAATGATATAATCGAGTGACACGTATGAATATTTGTCCCTATGTCTGCAGTAGTCCTTCCTACACCAAAACAAGAATTTACAAGCCAAAGCATGTTTTGTGGTAAGTTGAAATTCTATATCTGCATATCTTGTAGATTTTTGTTTCAGTTTATCAATGTTTCACATTTGAATATGGAAAAGTATTTAAAAAGTGCAATATGACTTCAAGTCAGGATCAAATTGAGTTTGGCTATTGTGGTCACTACTCTCTTTGTTTTGGAAGGGGTAGAACTACTGCAGACAACTGATTTGTTTAAAAGGTTTATATCTTGGGTCACTACAGATATATCCTGTCATTACTTTATTAACTCTATATTGTTATGGAACTGCCCAGTTGTTCGCTGAATTAAGAATTTTAGTAAATGCTATGAATACATATTTTCAAAATTTGTTTTTAATGTTACCAAGAATAGAGAAGACTAAAGGCCTTCCTCCCCTTTCCCATCTCATGCTGCTTATCCCACAAAATCCTTTATCACTTCATACCACAACTTTCCAAAGTTCCAAGTTCAAAAGCTTTTTACATGATAGGCAGTGTAGAATTTGTTGTAGAGTGGTGGAAGGCCTTAGTATACATATTCTTGGTCATTAATGTTGGAACACTGAGCTTATGGTCAACTGACTAGCCTGAACATCTTCAGGGACCATGCACTAGATGATGGGAACCTACATCTAACTTTGGCAAGCAAACTTCATATCAATTCATCATAAGAATGGCGGCAAAATTACTCTGAAAATTGCAGTCAAATACTCCAAAGCGTTATTCTTGCCATTTCCGTTCCAAAGGTTTGTGATACGTAGTGTTGATGGGGAAAAGACAATCCTTATCTGGTGTGAATAAGAAGACAACAAGTCATTTGTTAACTTTCATGGCTTTAATCTAGCGTACATAGTTTATGTATGCATATATGGCATGGATATACTGTAAACCGCTTCATTTCAATGAGCCTAATATTTTCATGAGAGGCGTACAGGGCATGAAAATGTTTAACCTGAAGCTTTTTTCATTGGAAAATACACCCATTCACAGTAACAGATGGAAGCAAAATCAGAAAAGGATGTTTTTGTTAAAATGAAGTGATTTACAGTCAATGACAGGAAACTTTTGAGACAGAATGCCGTTTCCAGCTATATGCACTTAGCTAGTCCAATGAAACTCCACAAGGTCCTACTCAGTCTTTTGTCTGTTATTTCACTGCAGTGATAAAGCTTTTCTGATAGTAAACAATAACAGCATGATATACGAAATACAGAATTCGTCCTTAGAGGGCAACCGTACCTTATGAACAGCTGTAGAATGCCACAGGCATGATAGATATATCCGAGCACTGCAAACTCAGCTAGCATCTGAAAGGACTAGGGCAACACCAAACTGCTTTCTGTGGATGTGGACATAAGAAATGCATTATTAAAATTGACATGTGTCAGTTGTTTGAGCAGCTGGACTAGGTCCTTCCTCATTGAGGGCCATAACCTCAAATCTGTAAGGTGCACCAGGGGCAAGTTTTATCAATCGTCGTGACGCGTAATCGGCATCCTGGAACTGCGTCTGCCGGGCAGTTGGGTTCAGTGTGTTGATGACACGGATCTTGTACCTTGTTAGACGATTCTTGGCATTGAAATCGACTGGATTGATGTCCCAGGTCAGAATGGCAATGTGTTCGTCAGCCTTGGTTGTGCAGTCCACTTTGACGTCGACTGGTACACTGGGCTCACCTGTGCAGGAAATTGACTTACGGTATTAGTGCTTTGAAAAAAGTATTGAACACAAATGAAGTTATAGTGAACTCTCTGAAATCAAGCTAGTTCATTGCAAAGTCAAATCAGGAGTGTGTACTCCTGTGATAAGATAGATTCATGTATCATGGTCTGAAAGCGGGAAACTATCACAGTTTCCTTGTTCAACAGGCTTTGTGGAAAGTTGCAATTGCCAAGCAAATAACTTGCATCTGAATTAATCAAAACACCTGTTGTAACTGCACAGTTTCCTGCATTCACTGGCGGTTCCCGCTGTACAGGGTACTGGACGATTCTTTAAAGGATCCACTGAGAGACTAGACTTAAATGAAATTACAGTGCCTATTCACTGTTGATATAAAACATGTACAGTATTTTGGCTTTGGGAGACATGATAAAATCAATTGCCAAAATAATGGAGGATTTACATCTTGTTGTGGCTGTCTTTGTTGTTGTCTGCTTCATATTCTTTACCAAACCCACCTTTCACTCTGAGAATACTGTGCTCTGAAGTCTGTTCTTCGCCGACTGTGATCTGACACTGGTAGTCGCCAGCATCCTCCTTCTTGACGTTGTCAATCCTCAGTTGATTCCCGGGGAGAATCTTGAAACGACCGTCGCTGGAAAAGTCCTTCCCATCTTTCGTCCAAGTGACCTTTCCGCCTTCGAAGTTCTCAGGGTTCTGCCGTGCCTGGCATGGTAGAGTGACAGTTTTTCCTTGCTTTCCTCTCACTGTGGCATGTTCTTCAAAATATGTTTTACCTGAAATGACACATGACGTTCTTCAAATAAATCTTAGGGCTTGTGTCATAGCAGCACTTGAGCACGATATTGATCATTCCTTTGAGAATTACTTCACATTTATATTTGTTAAAATAGGGTTTTTCATTATTTCAACACCAAAAAGTTACGAAAATCCTCTCACTTCGTCACAAATATGAACAGGGTTCAGAGACTGCTGACTCTAATTTTCGATGAATAGGAGGACAAGGCAATCTGTGTCAGAGGTTAATCAAATCGAAATGGATAAATTGGAGTCCCTCTTCCGGCATTGATAAGCACATTACATGGCAATTGCAGTTCATTGATAATGTCATGTCAGCTCAGATACTCAGTATATCATGACAATTTTGACCTCACAATAGGTGGCCTGATTAAGATAACTACATGTACTGTTGATTTAGGCACGATTTTAAGTTCAATAATGGAAATGATGCCTTTCAGCCCCAACTTTGACTTTGTTGACCATTTTGTGCTTAATCCAAAGAAAGAATTCTTGTTTCACACACAAATTTTCATATTTTCATTTCCAAACCACACTTTGACAGTAAACTAACAACAGGAATGAGTTTTTCAAAGCAAGATTTGCTTGAATTCATCTTGCTATTACCTCAGTTGGACTTCAGTTCTAATGTGTCAATAAAGGAAAAGAAGATGCTCTCAGAAATCTGAAACTAAAGGCCAGCAATGTAAAACTTACCATGTGATGATACGGCCCATACACTCACCACCAGAAGAATGTACAACCACATCGTGATTTCAAAATACAAGTTATCTACAAAATAAACAGAAAAAAATCTGAGATTCCTCCGTGCCAAAATAAAGGTCATCCCGAAAGCAATTTTCAACCAACCCGAGTGTATCGAAAAGACGATCAGTGTTCACAAATGGGGTGCACAAGAAAAGAATGCAACCTGCATCAACACCAATGAGGATGGCTCGTTTGAAAAGTGATGACAACTCTGCAACTTGTTCATTTTTATAATTTCATTAACCGTTGATTGGTCAAGATGCTGATCACCGAGTATGCCACTGTCAACTCAAAGACCATGTTTTCACACCTTTAGTTTGAGAACTCAGCCTGAGTCCTATAAATCAACACGATGAAAGGATCTTCATGCTTCAAGGGTTGAACTGCACTGAATTCTGATGTGTTCAAGGCAGATGCATTTGTGAGGACTAATACTTGATAGTTCAAGATGGATCAGAGAGCATACAGCTGGGCAAAGGTCAACTTGGGCCTATTAAATTGAGCCCTCAAGGAGAAGACCAAATATTTACACACCAATATAGATGTTTGAAAATGACTGTATTCCTCTGTTAATAGTGCAGCACTGGACAGGGTCAAAAGACATAATGTCTTATTCCCAAATCCCTTTGAGACCCTGATGTGGAAAATCAAATTGGAATGGTCCATATCGCATGATATGATTTCATGAAATCATTTCGTCATGATGATCCAGGAACCAGAAAGAGGAGGCATTCACTGCATTTCTCATAAAAATTCCTGGTGTGTTCCAGTATTTCATCAGGTCTACCAGAATTTTATGCCTAACCAGATATTATGATATGAAAAGTGAACTTCGTTTGCTTCAAAAGTGCTTTAAAGGTTGTACTTACCACTAGGTCCTTTCTTCTGTTGTTGGTATTGCAGATGTTGCAAACTCAACTGGCCAAAAATTAAAATAAATCAGGTTTTTCAGGCAAAGAGCAATTGGTCATTTTCTCGCAATTACATATTTGGGTCAAATCGTTTGTGAGTATGATATAAACAATCTTGCTAATTTTGGGAAAATTTGCTTCAAACTTGTTCATCTGAATCCCACGCAATTTTGATATCAATGCTGAAGTGAGTGCTGTTGGATAATTGTTGACAAAATACACCAGATAATCGGACCTTAGATTTGAAAATCAGTTGCTCACTGGAGTGGGAATGGTTTACATGCAGGTTCCCAAAGTGTGGTTTCAACCAGCAGTGAAATATACAGACGTAATATCTATACAAAGCCTGTAAAATCAGCTTTACATGGAGTGGAATCAGACATTTAAAAACGTTGTAAAAGTGAGACAGTCTATTTCATGTAGGAATCAAGAGAGACAACCACTATGAAGATGATACAAGGACAATCACATCCAAGAAGTGCATGGAATTCTCTTCCATTTGAGAGCACAGCCTACTGACACCCATCTCTAATTTGACTGGATTCATACCCAAAAGACAAAGACTGTGGACATGATAATCCAGGGACATGTCCTTTGTCACCATACCAAGGGACACCATGGTTTAAAGACATACTGTAAACTTGGTTAGGAGCCATCCTGTTGCCTCTAATATCTCCAGGTATATGCTGGCTCTTGACAGATTGTAACACAAGTTGTGTAGGCTCCTGAGATTTGACAGCACTGCATAAAGTTTGTCTCCGGATCCAAGGGAGGGTTAGCCTGGACACCAGGTTGTTATCCATAATCATCAGTGAGAGATGATTGTTTAGGTTCATTTGTTGTCGACATGACATTTACACAATTATACTCCACCAGGCATAATTATTCTGGAGTATTCTTTGGTATTTGTGTTAATAATATTGACTTTTTTTCTCAGTTCTTGCTTTTATCACGTTTAGGCATCCTAATGTTACCAAATCAAATTGTTGCAGTGCAAGGTCAAATGGGATGATGGTTATTTAAGCAGAAAACCATCTCGTAGAATCAGGCTTCACCCTTCAGTTCAGTACAGAAGTGATGGTTGATGTTTGGTCATTTCAAAATAGTGTAACAAGATGATATTTCAAAATATGATTTTATTTCTATTTACATACTTATAACATTTTAAGAACCAACAATCAATGCGGACTAAAGAACATATAAATAAATCATGTATATACATGCTATTGTACACATTCCTAACAATTTATCAAAATCTTGTAAGATTAGCTTCAAGTTGTTTGAACTTGGAGTAAATTTCTATTTAACACAGGGAGTAATTCTATAGTAATGGAAACTTGGAGTAATTTCTATATGGAATTCTGGATTACACCTGCACGGAAAGGAGTTGACAAGAAAGGTTGTGACTGATTAAACCAATAATGGACGGAAGGTACAATTAGTTTATGTTGCACCACAAATCTTGACAAATATGGAAAAATGTAATGATAATGGTCTGACTTAAGATTTCTAAGTCTATTTGACTCCTTATACTCTGCAGTCACATCTATAAAAGCCATTGATTCACAAACCATCATTGTCATCATCCCAAGCCATTAATAAAGAAGACATTGACCCCATGGGCTTGGCAGGGAAGGCTGAGGATGGCCTAGAATCCACCTCCGACTTAACATGCTTAGATGGTTCTGGCCTTGAGTCTTGAGCATCAAAGTTTTCAACCCTTGACCTCTTAGACCAGGCTGGAGAATGATGCCTTCTATGCTCAAGAGATTTTTTACTCTTCTTATGTCCCCGTTTCTTTTTCTTTTCCTCCTGTACAAGTTCTCGGCGACTGTCTGCACTTGTGGAACTATCAAGACTATGCCCACCGGGTGTCCCATCAATGGATGGACGGGCAACTCGAATAACCGGGACAGACAAGTCAGGACGTGCCTGAGCGTCCGCCTCGTCATCAAGACAGTCAATATCAGTTGTAACTGCAGAGTCAATGTTTACGAAGCCATGTTTTTGTGGTTTTGATTCAAGAATGTCCTTGAATAACGGATCGTTGATCACGTCATCGTCTTGCACCTTATCTGGAGCTTTGAACGTCTTTATCGTATCCTCATGAAACTCTTTCTCAAAATCACCAATCCAGCTCCCTTGGTAACTCTCTGACTTAAACACACTTATATTGCTATCGACATCAGTAAATTTGATATCACTGCCAAGTTTACTACTCTCTATTTCTTTCAAATTTGGCACAGGAGTCAAGCCTGCAGTTGAAAGGTCGAGATCTCTTTCCCATGCCAACTGTTCTACCGCTGATGCGAGACCAGCACTTGGCATCCCGTTAAGGGATGACCCGGTCGACGCCCGTCTTGAATTAATATAATGAATTCTAGGTGTCGTCAAGAACTCTTTCCCGTCACTGTCCATAGCTGTGGACAATTCCAAATTTCTATCACTACCGGGAAACTCGAATGGCGTCTTGTGACCTTTCTTCTTATGTTCACGAAGTAGCCTCTTCACTTCCACTAGAGCAAGCTGAAAGTACAATGCAATGCATCGGTTAGCAAAAGCAGGCAACAAAATTTGAATGAGCATATTTAATAGAACTTACTTGAACATAAGAAGAGGAATGGAAACACTCAAATATTGCAGTTCTACTTGTTCCCACAAGAAATCCCCATTAAACCTGAAAATGACAACCGGAGCGGCTTTAGTTTAGCTTATATGAATATTTGAACTGAATTCTTTGACATAACATATTATTTACCTTCCAATTAATTATTGCTCCCTTTCGTTGTTTTGCCTTCGTCTTGTTGGATGTCTTTATGACCATTAACCCTCTGTGTTCCTGGTCCTCTTGGCCAACAGCATAATCTCCACGGAAATCTTTTGGTGGCTTTCCGAGTTTCACTGAGTACTCGAATAATAATTGCTTGAGTTGTTTCCGGGAGTAGCTTCTTTCAAGATTTACAATGATCTGTGCTTTCTGAAATGGAGATATTTAGAGATGATTCAATGGAATCCATCTGCTCCTTTTCACTGAGGTCTCGAAGCGGATAAGATTGTTGGCAATGTCTCTGGAGCTGAGGAGAATTGTGTTGACACCATGAAGAAGAGAGAGACTGTCTGTATGTTTTCACCTACCTGTCTCTTCCACTCTTTCTCTGACCTGTCAATGACTTGTTGATACGTGTTGCCCATCATGGCTATCAACATGTTCAGCAGGAGAATTGGCACTAACACCATGAAGAAAAAGAAGACGATCTTGGTCAAGGTAGCATACCGTGTGTAGCCAAACTCTTCATACTGTGGAAGAAGCAAAACCATTAGTAAGAAGTTGTTCATTACGTGGACTCTTTCCCTTAACATTCTTTGGTAATCAGCATCATTTTGCCCTGTTGTTTGAAATTACGCCGGCATTAGCATCTACCAGAAATGAAAAATCAACAAAATGTTGGGTACTCTGGCTATATACTTGATTGCAAGTATATATTAATCTATACTTGGTGATAGTAATATATATACAAGGCGTCGTTGTGCCACAGCGCTTTATTCAATCAGATCATGGAATGTCACTCAAATCAAAATATCTGAATCGTTGTGCAAACCAAATTACTAACAAATTACTACAAAATCAACCATATTTAGTCTGAATAGTAGCGTACAATGCATATATGATATGTGATATGTATTCAAAGCAGGAAACATTTCAATTTGCATCCAGAGGTCAAGTTATTTACACAAGGTTCGTTGTGAGAACATGTCAGAGTAAATATGGTTTTAACGTAATAAGACAAAGTCACAGAACACCAAAAGAATAAGGTATAATCTGGCAAGGATTCCACCAGCAGGCATTTCCCCCAATTGTATTTATAACTCCCCAATTCATGTTGTTTTAGGATGATATCGGTATCCCTGATGTTTTTTTCAAGTATCTATGTTCAAGTCCCCTCGAATGATCAAAGGAGTTTCGAGAACTCGGGGAATAGGAATTTATGTTTGTTGAAGACAAAGAAAGGAAATGTAAAACAAATGTGCTATGCAAAGTTTAGAGATGCTGGAACAAAGCAGTTGTGTACTCTGCTCAAACAGAAAACAGATCAACCGGTAACCAAGGTAACAGAGGTGCTAACCAAGGCAACTAGGTGGCAATCAAGGCAACAGAACTGGTAACCAAGGCAGCAAAACATAAACAAGTTGCAATAGCCAAACTGAGGTAGACGTTCACCTTGATACCCATGTCTCCTTTTGACATCTAAAGTCAAAGAAATTAAAACCATATTTACTCAAATAAATTTCAATGCAGTTTTTTGGTTCTTTAATGAATTGTGTGCTACTATCAAACATATATCAAAGTGAAATAGAAGCTGTAATCTCAGGTCTCTAAAACTTGAAGAAGTTTATCTATGTTGCCATTTACATACCCAAAAGATGGGGATGAAAATGAGGTTGATCAAATAATAGGGCGGTTATTTAGTTCCCTTGGCCTTGCAAAAAAGGCATTCGTATATCATGCTTTTCAATTATGACAGTCAGTTCACAGTTTGTCGTACATCAGAAAAGGATCGCTGAGTCCTGCGGTCAGTGAGTGAATTATCGAAAGTTTGAGTCAATTATGTCTGTTGGATGAAGTCAATTTACGTGCAGGTATGACCTACCTTGAACTCCCCTAATGTCATCTGGAAGAGCGTCATCAACGTATCGAGGATTGTCTTAAACGTTGTGATACTTTCATTATCAATGTCTTTAAACAGGAAGAAGAAACCTAAAACAAGAGCAATGGCAAAGGTTAAAGGGGGGCTAAGGAAAATACAAATACACAAAGCCGTAGTGCTGAGTTATTATGCATGCAAATTTGCTTAAACTCTGAAAGAATAGTATCTGTATATCTGTCTGCTCAATGGCATTGTTGAAATTCGTATTCAGTATTTATTTACACAAACAGACCCAAATTTTTTAAGGCTGTTGCCTTGTTTTGAGATGATGCGGAGCGGGCAGTTATCGTTTATAGAATTCCTGTGTAAAAAGCCCTACAGATGATGACACTACAGTATAGAAAGGAGTTAAAAGTTTGGCCATGAAAAAAAGTATTAGACAATGACATCAGTTGTTAGTCAGTAACACCAATGGTTAGTTCAGCGGGCTGTGTGTTACCATACTTTATAATAACTAATGACTAAACTATTACACAAGCACTATCACGGAACAATGATTCATGACTTTTTAACAATCAACAAAGTCCTGAATTGAAACCGCCGTCCACCCTCCCGACCATATATGATAGTCATCTCATTACTCACCTTGTGCAAAACAAATGAGTATTACTAAGTATATGATGGCAAAGCGTACCAAATCCCCACGTAACATCTTATAAATCATGGTAACAAAGGGTCCATACAGTCGGATACCCCTAGAAGAAAAGGGTGGGTTAGATGTTAGTAAGGGAAAGGTGTTTAAGATAATTGGTTTGGGTTAGTATCTAATGCTCTACCTAGACTTCCTACACTGTATTTCACAAAAAAATGGCACTTCATGCAAAAATATAACATTTTCTTCAAATATTGGATTAAACCTGAGTGCCAGTTTCTCCTGAAATAGACTATAAACCTGTTCAGTACGACACCCACCACCAAAGTTTGACTGGGGCTCATGAAGGGAATTGGCAATGCCTTGGTCATGCAAAAACCATAAACACACAAAACCTAATGAAAGGAGACAATAGTATCTTTTGTATTATGTATGATGATCAATGTCATCTGGCTGCAAATTAAATATTGACGTTGAGGAGATGACCCCAACTTTGCTCTATTGAATTGGTTTTCTTAACTGAAAATCGATCATGTTAACTGATGACCTTTAGCAGATGCAATAATTCCTTCATCAATTCCAGTAATCTAGGAATAGAAAGCAAAATCTTATCCAAACTTAGCAGACATCAAATAAGATGACCAGACGTCAGATTTTGCGAGCAGACGTCAGATTTGTTTTCATACCAAAGGTAAAGCTTGTAACGAATACCAAGGTGATCAATAGAAACTTAACAAGGTCATTCATGAGCATTTCGTAGAAGATTACCACAAATGTACCAACATAGGTCGATCCCCTGAAATTGATATTGAGCGAGATAGTGTCAATCAAAGGGATAAACAAATCTATGGGTGACAAAATTGTGTCGACAGTCACGCATTCAACCTATCACCAGGATAGAATGGCTGGGGCGGGGGGGGGGGGGGGGGGGCAGTCATTACACACGACATCATTAAAAAATTGACAAGGGACCCTATTGCAAAACAAATCCCTTGATTACTTTAGAAGAAGGCACTGTTGATGTTAAAATATTCCAAACATTAGGCACTCATTTGTTTGTGTCAAACCTCAACCCACGTGCGCAAAATGGTGAGGAAGTTAGTGGACAACTACATCACAATCATTCGTGCTTGATTCCTACCGCAGGTAAATTGAATAAAGAAGACACCAAAGACAATGAGGAACATCAATAGATCTCTTTTGGCCATGAGATAAAACATGACAACAAATGGACCAAGGATATGAACAGCTCTGCAAGCATAAGACAGTATGAGAGTTTAACGTAAAAAAAGTGACACTCTGTTATTTGGACACCCTTTTTCATTTGGGACAATGATTTTGGTCTCAAATTAGTTGTTTAATCTAATCAATTTTGCTTCTTACACAGAGCACTTTGATTGAGGTCAGTATCAGTGTCTGGCGCCGCCGCCGCCGGCATCTTTTTCTCTGAATCCTCCATCAGCGCCTGAACACAACAGAAAGGGTAGACCCCACATATTTCTTACCTTGCAAAGTAGAGGAAGAATATCCATGATCCGGGTAAGGTGATGGTCAGCAGGACCTCTTCGTGCCAGACTAGTCCAAAGAACCGTAGGGGTACGCATGCCAAGATGAGGAGACAAGAGAAAATGAAGATTGTTTTGGCTGGAGCACTTTTCTGGAGAGAGAAGAGAAACATGTCTGAGACTAGATTCAACATGCATCCCATGGCGGTCAAATATTGAAGCCAGCTGTTTGGACCTCGCCTCTAAGTTGAGTCAGCTTTAAGCAGTGCCATGACCCACCACATGTGAGAGCTAATTTTAAACTTGCTGCACGGACATTTGGTTCAATTGTCATGAGTTGCGAACTGGCAGCAGCTTTCTCATTTAAGGATTGTGTCCAAAATAACACTTCCTTGAAACCTCAGGCTCCTTTATTGTATGATCTGAGCTATCTCGCTCAGATCACAACAAGACCTTTCAAAATCATGAAAACTGAAAGGATGAATGTTGGGATACTTACCAAGTTCTTTGCAAAGCCTGCTATACCCTGAGATTTTATCTCACTGATTTGAAGTAGAAATTTGACAGCACACGTGACAACGACAAATATTTCCATCATCCACCGGATCTGAAATAAAATAGATCAAAAGGATCAAAACTTGAACCTCTCAAATGTTACAATAAGTTCCACTAAACAGGACCAAGGGGGCATATGAGAAGTACAATCACTTACTGTAGGCAGAAGTTTTGGAAGATGTCTTTTTTTGTGATTCTCTACCTTTTACTGCAGAATTTTACATTTTGCATGTGTCTTTTTGCTATACTTTGGGAGCCGCGCTGCAAAATGCGTATATAGTTACATGTTGCACTTGTTGATTTCACAGATCAGATCAGACTGAAAAGGCTGCAAAATTAAATCTCACAGTACTTACAATATGTTCAGTATTTGCCGCTCCAAGTAGCTGGTTGGATCCGCGAGGGCGGAGGTAAACGGCTGTACTGAGTATGATCAGGTAGATAATGTGGAAGATCAGCTGTTCAAAGAAGCGCCTCTGCAATATAAGATGTTAAGTTGCTAAATGGAATCATTTGAAATGAATAACCAAATTTTCGAAAATCACTGGATTATATGGATCACACCATAATTGGGCAACTAAATATCATACCCGTAACCACCAACTTAACAAAAATTTGGAAATCATTTACTGATAGATCAGTCAGGAGAAATCAGCACATATATTGAAATATCAATGTCAATGTTGTCAATGTCTTACCCTCGCAAAATATTTCCATTTGTCATCAAGGAGTTGACTAATAACACCACCGTCCAACATTTGTAAATGTTCATCTGTTTTTCCTTCAATGATGAACATTAGGGCGGATTTCCAATCTGCAAGATGTTAGGATATCTTTTAGAATGCAGGAGTCATGAAGGTGTAGTGCAGAGACTGCACTGATCAATCTCTCATCTTTGGTATTTCCTCCGGTAATATAAGGATACGAAATCATATAAGTCTTGATCTTTGAATTTCTTGTTAAGAAGTTATATGGAGATATGTCAATTCAACAAATTGACTGCACGTAATAACCTGACTCCCTTATGAACTAAGTCAACGAGTTTAGATTTGGCAACCCGGCCCGCTCACTATAGACATAAACTCAGATTCACGTTGTCATTGGCCCCTGTGGCCCCCCCTAAACAACCTCTGATGGCCTCTCACTGATGACCTCTGGCATTAGTTCTTCCTTTCAGTTACAGGAAGCCGCTCCTACTTTACATCCTCTAAAACTTGGGGCCACTTACTTGTGCTGCCATCTGGTCCTATAGTGTCTAGAGCAGTTAAAGGGTACGTTGAGCAAGTTATGTTGCTATATCGCCAGATTTCCTGAAAAAGAAGCAGTCTGAAGGTCATGGGGGTGAAGGTCATGGGGGTGGTCGAGGTAAAACATACATAACCCAACTGGACCTTTCTAATCCTAATACAGAGATGGGCTCTGATGAATTCCTTGACATGAACTGAACGATTGTATAAGGGAGGTCTCAAAGAAAACACAAATTTACAGCCACCATTTATGAATGACCGGGGGGGGGGGCTGGATTTACTTACAATACTACTAAGTTCTATTATTTCTTGGAAGATCTTCTGTCTGCCTAGTTTACTGGCGAGGGTGAGGGGTGTCAGACCTGCTGCGTTCTTGATATACGTGTTGGCAGTCTTGATAGGGTGTCGCACTGCATGTCTGTACATATTCTGAAAGAAACCAATACAGAACATTGAGCCAATGGACAAATTAACACCTGAAATGCTTTCAAAGGTTCGTGAATGGGTTAAAGTTTTAATGAAAATCTATGACAATGATAAACTACATTGATTGTGGTTAACACTATCAATGTTCTGTAACAAAGTGATTGTATTATTTTGCTCACTGATCAATGGTCCATGTCTACTCAATCTTTATTGACAGCAGGTGGTCCAAGTCGGTTATTTCAAATCAACATTGAACTGATACACAGAAGCTTTAGAAATAAAAGATAAAGGATGAAATATGGATTTTTAGATTATTGCATCCGTGCTTTTCACAAGGTCCAATAAAATGTGCATTTAAGCGCTTTTTACCTTTCGAGCACAGATTGTAAACTTTAAAGTCTATCTGTTTTCCAGGATGTGACCCTCAGGAAAAGTACATTCTCTTTAAACATTTGAATGCAACCCCCTTCCCAAATCTCTGCCGGTCCCCACTGAATGGGGTTAGTTACTGGTGTTGGTCTGGGACTCTGAGGAGTCAGGGTCGCTACTCAAGTTTCTCACTTAAAAGGGTCAGGGGATTGGGTTAAATAATCCTTGTCATAACATGACCATGATGAACAAAGAATGTCAATTTCATCAATTAAACATCTTTTTAGAATGATGTCTAGACACCAAATAGATATTATCACAATATTTTCTCCGAGTCCTTCCAAGGGTTAAACAATGTACATGCAGTCCTTTGGGGTCACTAATTTCAGCATGTTACATTAGGAAGTTTACTGAACTGTACATGATGGAAGGATGAATATGTAAGTGCCGATTTTATTGCCGCCTTGCACAACTCGTTCAATGACCACATCATTAACTTTTCACCTTGCAGATATTGCTGCACGGCACCGGTAATGCATCTTTCGTGTGTTTTCTAAGGGCAATATTTGTACACCATATCACTGGGCCATTCAGACTGCCGTCGCCATGGTAAGCTTGAGGCGAAATGGGTAAATTGGCCAAACCGCGATGGCGAAATCATTGATCACGCTTCATGAGTGTCACGACTTCTTTCTTATACGTTTGGACATAAAGTCACACTGTGGTTTCGATTAACCCAACGGTTACTGGGCAATACTTATGCAGAAAACACTATTATGTCAGACAGATGCAATGCTATTTAAACAATGTTCTCAAATTGGTTCAGATTTCTCTTTGGCACATTGATGTCTAAAATCTGCTGGACACACTTCCAAATTTGAGAAAAAGAGTCTCATTGACTGCAAGACTGCCATTACATTGACTACAAGACTACATTCACCATAGACTCAAGCAAGCCTGTTCTCACCCTGACTGCAATACTGCAATTATCTTGACTGCAATACTGCAACAACATTGACTGCAAGACTGCAGCTACATTAACTGCAAGACTGCAATCACCTGATTCACGGCAACACGGCAATACAAGTTGTCATCTCGACTGCCGGACTGCTATAATTTTTTCTCCAAGATTGCCAAACTAATGAGGCAAATACTTCCCGCTGATTGCAAATAACAGTGATATTTTCAAAGTAAATACCCACGCACACCCTGTAATTTCCTTTTATTTGCTTCCATGACGGTTTCCATCATCATGACGATATATCATATTTGACAAGCTACCATGAGGTGATTAGATTGCAGTGGACTACACGGTGGACTTAAGCCAATATCAGAATGTCATATTCTGACAAGGACCTGTGGGCCATGAGTAAAAAGAGTGCAGTGTCGTTAGAAAGTTTTCGATAAGAGTACAAACTGAAATACTCTTGTTTCACCAATTAAAGCCCAGTTGATTATTTACTCTGGAATTGAAACCATCTTGGTGTCGCCAACCAATTGTCTCTTCAGTGTATGTACTCCCTTCTTGAATAGACAGGTAGAACTGGAGTAATTTGACTTAATGAGACTCCAACCTAACTTCATTAATTACACATTAACAGCCAATCTTAGAATATCACACTCCTAAGTACATCCTTGCCAAGACGCAGTCAACCTTATCAGGTTTGTGTCAGTTTCCCAATCAAAAAGACATCTTCCGGTATGTTATTTGCTCATTTCAACATTGAATCATTCAATAAATATATTCAGAAGGAAAGATAACACAAATTCTCATGCATCCGAATTAGATAGATATGGCCGGGCTATTTCCAACATCATTGTGAATGATAGCATCATGTCTGGCAAAAGAGACATAACTTACCACCTGATTGTGTATGACAACCATATGTAGCACCGTATTTCCGAAAGTATCCTGAAGATTTGGATCCGCACCATTGTCAATGAGATAGTTAAAGATCTCCTCCCGGCCACTGGAAGCAGCAAATGCCAGAGGGTACTCCCCAAAGTATGCATAGCCTGAAAATAGCAAATTGAGAAATAAAACTACACTCTGGCCTCCCAAAATGTGGCTGGGGAACTCAAGGAACTGCTCGAACACTTGAGCCATTCAGGCAGATATTCATTTATTACTCCTGGCTTCAGGCAACTGCAGAGTTATGTGTCTTGCTCAATAATACTTGATCATAATATGTTTCTTCTGGGAAAATTTCTTCACAAAACAATTACCTACCTTCATAATCAGTCGATGCTGTATTGCTTAATAATGCCTTCTGATCCTCTGGCAAGAAAAATCGTCCTGTAGCCCTCTGGTTTACTTTAGCACCATTCAATACAAGTAGTTTAACCCCCTCTACGTTTCCCGTCACTATAGCTATATGGAGGCTCGATTCACCTGTAAAGGTTATAATGACAAACGCTTTTCAAACTTTTGGCCTTCTGACTGAAATGTGGCTAGAGCAATATTTTTGGGAAAAACAGTTTATTGACTCTGTAAAATGATTTGTGAACATTGCCTGTTTCAGTTGGCAGCCAACCCGCGACTTCTCTCACATTGGTACCTATGTAAGTGGCAATCTCAGAGGACTCAATTCTTGAGAAATTGGCTTTGTGAATATTGCCAGCTTGAATGCACTTGAACTAAAAGGAGGCATATTGTTTGAGTTTGGCAGGCAATCCATGACGTCTGGCATCTTGTCTCCATGGTACCAATGAAAATCAAACCTGAATGATTTCTATCGGTCACTTTTCACTTACCCCAGATTGATAAAGGTCTTTATTTGTGCTCAGTGATGTATAATTGATTAGGAGATTTCTCAATATAGAAGCATTTAGAGAGAACTCGAGATTGATATACAGCAAGCTCATTCAGTCTCAATAGAAATCACTGGGAGCATTTGTGAAAACAGTAAGAAATGCCCACGGTCTTGGAGACTGCAGTAGGATTTGAATGATATTAGAACTACAACCTGCTCAACATCAAAACACCTACCATAATACTCGTCCCCTTCGTATATGTCCAAAGTAAGTTTTGGATAAAAACTGAGCAATAACTTGGCAATTTCCAAATGTGCTGGACTGTCCATAAGAAAACACAAATGGCACACCGTCTCTCCAACACCACCCCGTTTGTTGATATCCCAGCATGCTTCATGATCCTCGAATTTGTTGAATTTGTCATCTTTGTACTCTGCGAGGACCTGTTCATCTGAGCGTGGATCAACCTCGGAATTGCCCTGAAAAAGGACCATTCAAGAATGAGAAAAGACAGGTTTATGAATGACGAAAGGTTTGTGCAAATTTTGAGAAATGGAAAGAAGGATTTCTTCACCAGCAGTAACAGATAAGGTCCAAAGAGAATTGCTGATGGTCATGTCAAATAATGCTTGTTATTTCATTCTATGTGGTCTCTTTGGAATATTGTCTTAATTAGGACCCCATGCCGTTTCCCAAGCACAGACATTGCAGGTATTAGGTATAATTGCAAGTAAGTAAGTCACTTGGGCAATGGCTATTGCGGATTTAACAAACAACTTAAGGTATTTGATTTGCACAATGCAGGAAAGGGTCTTGAAAAAATAGGTTAGGCCTAACAAACTTCAATATTGGTATAAAGTATAAAGGGCGGAAATACAGCTTATCAACAGAGGTTGAAATAACAAATATATGAGTTTCTTCTTGAATTCAATCTTATGTACGTGTTGACGAAATCTTCAACGCAAAGTTTGCTTAAAAATTAAATCCATATGGACTTTTTTTGGCCCTAATTTAGTGTCATAAAGATTAGCACCAATTTAATGGTCCACGTCCATGTCCAAGAGCAAATAATTGCTTATTAAAGGGCCTACTTGAAAGAAAATCCCAACACATTTTAAAACACAGTTCTTCATCTATGTCCCTCACGCATGTCAATTTGCGCTTCGAAACCACTTTGGGGTTTCATGACTACCAGAATCAACAGGTGGTTTCTTCAACATAAACACTCTTATCGGTAGTATTTCAAAGCTGAATAATTTCTACTGTTTTTGGAAAAGTTTGCCAGTCCATGGCCCATATATACACTGACCTTAAAAAAATGGAGAACATTCCAGTTGTCATGAGCATCAAGTCATAATTGCCTCAAACCATCAAGGCTTTCGATTAACATGATTTATCAGTTATATCTCAACCTTTGATTACAAATCGCATACCTTATTCCCAGTCTGTCACTAAGCTTGCCTGAGAACTAGTACATAATATGTATGGTAATGGTGACCTCGGATTATATGATATCTTTGATACATATATATACCTTCATCGTTACTATAGATCATAAGGTTTGTCACATTGTGACAAGGAATAACTGTGTAATGTCTTTGAAGATACTGTAGGGCATTGTTCATAACTGCATTTCTACTTTCCTGACCCACAATTAAATATTAACGGCGTACTCCTTCAAGCATCCCCCTTAAGTGTTTGATAGGGTTAATTAGGTGCTCAAAAATTTGCCTGAGCTTCGAAATCCAATATGACATTTTTCCTTTTTCACTCATAGTTATAGTGCAAAAGAACTTAATAAAACTATTGCCGTGTTTAAATAAATTTCGAACTTAGCTTGTCAGTAAATACAAGAGCCTTACGCGACTTCCGGATATTGGCAGTGTCAGACAATTTCTCTTGATAAATAGTTGCCATAACCACCTGCCATGGCAACTATGGTAGGTGCCTGTGTTGGCATTACTACAGCATGAAATATTTGGTTGTTGAGTCTTTTTTTCAGTTATGTTGAGATTTTTTTCTGAAAAGGACATTTGAAGAAGAAAATCAACAATCAGATTATTTGCTAGACTGTCTGAGGCAGAGGACTTTAAAAAATGTTTTAAATAAAAAAGATTCTGATGGTTTACATCACCTGACCACCAGGGGACCTAATCCCAAAACCTGCTATTAGTATTATTTCTTTCCTACTGTTCAGCTAGATTGGCATAAATGTTATATCATGAGTGCATCAAAGGACAACACATAATATGTCACCCAGGTATTCAATTTGACCTCTTTCAATTTCACACTGCATATCAAGTGCATATTCAACAAGCCGAGTGTGCACACCGGCCCCTGGCAGTATCATACATCATGCCACAGTTACAACCCTACCAATGTCATTTCATGAATGTGAATATCAAGATACAATGTACAAGGTTGACTTTCATCGCTATATTTACAATTGTCTTTACATAATGCAAGTACAATGGGCCTGGTACCAAGTACGATGCCTTTGCTGAAGGCTAAATCATTTGGGTTGCAAAATGCACTTGAGTTGTTGGATCAATTCTCCGAGTGTTGACAAAGCTCTCTAACTGTTGACCAAGCAGTTGTCAAACACCAATAACTACTCTAATGTGTGTGACAATTTGTGGACACTGAAACGGCTGGATCATTTTTGGACCATTTGTCCCATTTCTGCTGAGGAGAGCATAAGTAGAATATGTTGTTAAAGATAAAAATACATGTACTTGTTAATTATTGTCCAATTTGATGATGGAAAAATGATTCCGGTATTGGATAAGCCTACATAACATAAACAACTGGATGATACTTACATTGCTCACCAAATAGACATTTGACATGCTAAAAGATATGTTGAGACTTCATCTGAATAAGTAAGCCAAGCCCCAGTGAAGGTAAAATGCACATTGTTTTTCATTTTGGCCAGATCAGGTCATATTGGGATTGCATGTATTGGGAAGGTACAAGGAATATCTTGTTTTGTCTGATTTGAAGAACGAGGCAGTTCAAGTAAGTGACTTGCCCAAGGTCATACATGAAAGCCATTAGTCTGTGTTGGGTATGAAATACAGACATTCGGATCAAAAACTATTTTCTTACTCTCAAATTTATGAACTTACAGGTTTACAACATTTACTGAATAGACTGTGTCATTTCAAAAAGATTCATACCTGCATATATCCTCTCTATTTAGCAGCAATGTGAAAAAGATGAAACTTATCAAATCTAAAGCATGATTTAAACAAATTTCTTTGGTTAAAAATGATGGCACCAAATGTATTCACAACCTAACTTCCATTTAGAATTACAAATGCAGTCGCATAGCTGAGGGTTTATCCAAAGGAGAGTTGATGAAATGGATTTAAACAACAGGCCCAAGGGCCTGGTGCTCAGCTGAGATACCGGTGGAACTTTTATCTCAAATCAAAAGTATAATGGCAAAATGGCTATAAACAAGAGGCCCAAGGGTCTGGTGCTCAGCTGTGATATCGGTGGAACTTTTATCTCAAATCAAAAGTATATGACAAAATGGCTATAAACAAGAGGCCCAAGGGTCTGGTGCTCAGCTGTGATATCGGTGGAACTTTTATCTCAAATCAAAAGTATATGACAAAATGGCTATAAACAAGAGGCCCAAGGGTCTGGTGCTCAGCTGTGATATCGATGGAACTTTTATCTCAAATCAAAAGTACATGTATATGACTAAATGGCTATAAACAAGAGACCAAGGGTCTGGTGCTCAGCTGTGACATCGGTAGAACTTTTATCTCAAATCAAAAGTATATGACAAAATGGCTATAAACAAGAGGCCCAAGCTGAGATAGAGAGTCAACATTTATTTCAATTATTCATGAAATGTAAAAACTTAAGGTGAAAAGAGTGAGAATAACACCTCACCTCCATTCTAGCTCTAAGTCTTGATCGCCATCGCACCCACTTTGCCTTAGTCAGATGTTCTCCTTTTCCTCGATTGTACAAGAAGTGTACAATTTCCTCCCGAATCATCTGCTTGGCCGTATCAGGTCCGTGATCCGTATATGCTTCGACCAGTTTTCCCCCACGGTTTA
Organism: Lineus longissimus; assembly: GCF_910592395.1. Taxonomy (NCBI): domain Eukaryota; kingdom Metazoa; phylum Nemertea; class Pilidiophora; order Heteronemertea; family Lineidae; genus Lineus; species Lineus longissimus. Next base: position 4,878,969 of record NC_088314.1, read on the forward strand.
AATCCATGTACTGGTACATGGGATTCTCCGCTGCCTCCTTGTTTTGTTGCTTCCATGCTGTATCATTGTTGACAATATCTTTCGTCCACGGCAGACGACAGGAGCAAAGGCAACCAGGTGAGGTACATTTACACAACATAGTTCCCATGTTTTAAAAACTGACTAGAAAACTAAAGAATTGTCACAATGTATGTATGTCACTCTAGGAAGTACAATCATTGTAGTCCTTATCAACATGATTTTGATATCCATTGAATTATTTAAGGAAGAAATTCTGAAAATAAATAAAATAATGCAACTATACCAGGTGAGATACATTCATGATGAAATATACTGGACATAAATGCTGCAAAGTAAAAGATATAACTAATACTGAAATGACTACTCGGGTAATTGGTTGCTTGATTTACTTTGCTCTCAAGTCAGCCAAATGAAGAGGCCCTTAGGCCTACCCAGAGACAATCTACACCAGAAAAATTTGGGTAAAGTGTTCTGATATAGGCCAATATTTAAAAAAGGCAAGAGATATAGATTCAGATTCAAGGAAGATAAGAAGACAATTTACAAAAAAATTCTGAATTCAATGGTGTGAGCAGAGCGAGATGGAATTTAAAGGCAGTCCTATATCAAATAAGCAACACACATGTAAGAATACGAGAGATCCTACCTTATTCATCAAAATGCTAGTAGCCTATATTTACGGTACCTTATTCCTCTAAGCATGTAGACTATACCGGAATTGTTTAATGAACGCGAATATAATACATATACAGTCCACTACATTAGTTCGACAGGCGCATACTTGGAAGTTTATCTGCTTATAATAAACTTCTTACATAATTGCTTTATTACCTTGTCCCATGAATAAGAAAGAATTAGTATTAGTATAGTCTCTGCAGTATTTAAGGATTTCTTATTGTTATGACCCGCCAAAAAAGAATCACCATGCTATCACAAGAATATGGAAAGAGCAATAGAGGCGTTGCCTTGCCAACATATCAATATCTGCCGTCCAACCTCGTCTTCAGGCTTGGTTGCTTCCTGGTGTCGGGACTGGAAGAGTTTCCCAAATAGATTTGGTTTTCCTCTTTATTGGCTATTTGCTTTATTTTCTGAAATAAATGATGAAAATGAAAAAACAATGTTCATGGTAGCGTTTCACAATATTGCCAAATGTAAGAAAAATCTGAACGTTACAACTGCCTGTAGTACCGTTCCGTTACCAGCCTAATACTGGTGCTGCCATCTGAGCTAAGAGAGAGGAACTACCCAACATCTTAAAATTAGACCCCCATACGTTTCAGGTACGTTGCAGGTCAAATGTTTATGCTGCCATCTATTAGTCAAGACAATAACTAGTAAATTGGACACCGGAACTGTAGGGAAGTACCAACATGGCGGTCGCTTTGAGCCCAGAAGACCCTTCTTCTTTTTCTAGGCCTGAAATATGGTCCCTATCTGGCCTTCACTTGAATCTTGCAATAGATTTTGCAACAAAAACATTAGGAGGAAGTGCTGACATAAGTATTGTTAAAGCACAGGACGCAGGTGATGCAGATAACTCGGTTGTAAGTGAACTGAAAGTGAAAGTGAAACAAACCCGTTGCCCTTGGTCTTAAGTTACAGTTATCTCATGACACATAACATATATATAAATAATATATAAATATTAAAACCCTTTGGGGAGGGCACAGTCACGTGACTTTCACAGTCATTTAGTTATCTGTTAGTTACTTTGGGGGGGTCAGAACATTTCTTAATTTTGTATCATTGGCTGTTTAACGGAGATGATTTAAGAGTTTTTTTTGTCTTTTCAGATTCTTGACACGAGGGATTTGAATATCAGTAGGGTCTACGAGAAAGAGTCCGGCCAAGATCTGAGGTATTCTGTTGAAGAACCGTACAGTTCTTTCGGTTCGAAACTAGAGATACAGCTGCCTGCTCTCGTGGACAGAAGGTGAGGGACTTAATAATCAGTACACTCTTAGGTGAAACCTTCCTTCCTATTTTTAAAGTCCATATTGACCATAACATGAGTTACAGGGCATTATAACATGTTTGGTATGAGAAATAACTCATTGTGGAATGGATTTCACATTGCTAATACTTATAGTGAACTTCAAAATATTTTAAGTTTCAGAAGTAAAATTTAAGTTTGGGCTTTGATATTTCACAGAATGATTTCATTGATATGTTCTTTTCAGCACAACAATAACAATCGACTACAAGACATCACCATCTTGTACTGCTCTTCAATGGCTGACACCAGAGCAGACCGCAGGCAAAAGGCAGCCTTATCTCTTCAGCCAGTGCCAGGCTATTCATGCAAGGAGCCTGGTGCCTTGCCAGGATTCCCCAGCAGTAAAATTCCCATACACGGCAAATGTAAGAATGTGTTTCCATTTAACCCAATGAGAAACTATAGGCCAGAGCTAGGGCGGCCAGATTAGTAGTTTCCAGGTGACTAGTATGCACAGTTTGGGGCAAGTGTTGTGTTTGATTAACCAGTACTTATATTCCTCATACAGCAAGAATAGTTTTGAATTACTGTGAGATAGGAGACCCTCATTGGCGCCTTCGTGTAACTTACTTAATCTGACATACCTTTTCCTGTCTAGAGTCTCTCTTTGAAGGACTGATGACTTGCATGATCTGTTGCCATTTCGTCTTAAATTTCTATATCATCACACCATTGTTGTATCCATCACTTTTGAAAATACTAGTTTATCTATTCTTCAGATAACAGCCCCAGTTGAACTAGAGGTTTTGATGAGTGCCTTGAAAGATGGCACGTTTGAATTGAGCGAAGATGGTACACAGAAGATCCACAAGTTTAACCAGCCTGTACCCATTCCCAGTTACCTTATAGCAATTGTTGCTGGTGCTTTGGAATCAAGGTAAGAATGAATGGTAACAGTATATTTTCTCAGTTTTCAATGAATTTTTGCACTTTACTATTTTTCTAAGCTGCTTAAACATTTAATTAGGTTTTCAAATGTTTCCAAGACTTAAAAATGTTTGATACTAGTTCTCAATTGCTTTGATGTAAAGTGTCTAAACTAATTTATTATTTTAACGTTTTCCTCCCAAATCACAAAAAAACGGTTTACAGTTTTCTCGCTGTGTGTCACCTTCAAACAGCAATTGGACCCAAGTTTCATAAGTATTAGTTATTTTGTCTTTGCAATAACCTTTGCCAATCTTTGTCATGAAAAATATTCTTATTTCAGAGATATTGGCCCCAGAACAAAAGTTTGGTCTGAAAAGGAGTTTGTAGATAAAGCTGCCTATGAATTTGAGGAGGTAATTTCTCAGCGAAAAAAGTAACTTTTGCCCTGAAATATGTAAAAACAAATTATACATTAAGATCTCCAAAAGATCTGACGACTGATTGTTTTGATTCTTTCTGTTTTTATCATGTTTCATCAAGGCATACATGAGGTACGTTCAAGCCCATTTTAAATCTTTTTAATTGCCGAAGTTTGTTAACATGTCTTTCCTAAAGATTTGGCCCAAAATTTTTTATAGCTATATAGGGCAACAACAAACAAGACTGTTAGTTTTCATATAAATTTCTTACCTCCCTTAAATTCAGACCAAAACTATGCTCCAAACAGCTGAGGACCTCCTTGGACCATATGTGTGGCAGAGGTATGACCTCTTAGTGCTTCCACCGTCTTTCCCCTATGGAGGAATGGAGAATCCATGTCTGACGTTTGTGACTCCGACACTCTTGGTGAGTGACCTCTATTTATAGATTATTTCTGTAGGGTACTTCTGAATCAGCTCTTGAAATTCTTTCTACTTTACCATCTCAAAGTACTACATGTTCAGTATTGAAAAGATTGTTGTTGTTTAAGAATATCATAGACAATGATATTAAAGTTTGGTATCACAATGTGATCATTTCTGATTCCAGGCCGGTGATCGTTCCCTTGCAGATGTAGTTGCACACGAGATTAGCCACAGTTGGACTGGAAACCTGGTCACGAACAAAAACTGGGAACATTTTTGGTGAGCTGAAAGTGCTGTAATCTTTAAGGACTTTTTAGAATTTTTGTATGAGATGAAAATCAACTCATTCAATCCGTTCATGAATGACCGAGGTGAGGATTAAACCCATCGTGTGAACTACACGTTGAGACTGAGCGTACCCACCTAAGAAGTTACATTTAAACATCTCCATCTAAGTTGAATGAGGGTCATAGCAGGTTCATAGAAAGATTATTGGGACAATGCAGGGAGAATGTCATCGTCATTTCTCTGCACTTATGGGCTGGAATGATAAACAATATGAAGTAAGTTCCACATACCTTACCAAATATGTTTTTGATGATGTTCAATCATTCTGTTGTATTCAGGCTGAATGAAGGCCACACTGTCTTTGTTGAAAGGAAGATTCTTGGCCGCTTGTATGGGGAAGAACACCGTCACTTCTCGGCCATAAACAAATGGAAAGACCTCATCGATGAAGTAAGTAGTTTGCTTATAATTATGTGCTCTCTTGGCAATGGGGTTTATATATCGTGAAATGTAGAAGGTGAGCGATGGTGATGAAATTACAAATGAACAAATGTGAACAGTCGCGAACATTACCCGGTTTACAGTACTTTAAAATCTTGTAGGTTGACAGACGAGGTGATGATAGTCCATTGACCCATCTCGTTCCTGACTTGAAGGGTGTTGACCCTGATGATGCCTTCTCTTGTGTGCCATACGAAAAAGGATCGACCCTCCTTTTTTATTTGGAACAAAAAGTCGGAGGTGCTGGTAGGTAGAAAAACAACTTCTTGTCCATTCCTTTTGCCAGACTGTGATCTAAGGGTCATTCCTGTTGTCTAAACATGTTCTGCTGTCATCCTCAGTTGCTTGCTGCGTATACTTGTATCTCGGAGCTAGCAGTCGAGTTGGAGCTGAGGTCAGCTAAGACATTATATATGCTCTTTAAACTATTTTGAGCGATTTTTTGTCTGACAGTCTAAAAATGCACTTGTTATGTAGTACAGTCGTTTTAAAGGCAGTAGTGAACGATCTTGCAAAAAGCTATACCCTGACAAAGCCCTCCTGGTAAGGTTTGGAATGTCTCTATTTTCAGAAACTTTTGAGGCGTTCCTACGAGCCTACATTGAGCAATTCAAGTATAAGGCCCTGACCACTGAAGATTGGAAGAAATTCCTCTTCTCATTCTTTCAGGACAAGGTGAGGTTGGTTTTGATCAGTGTGTATCCATAGGCAGTAATAATTCCTCATGCTCTCACAGCTCACTCTTAAGGCAGAAATGATGGGAGAAAAGATAGACAAAAGAGCTAGGGGGCGAATAGAACATAGTTTGTTGGGCCATTATTAAGCCAACTTTTGAAAACGTCAGTGTTTTGAGAGAGTTTCAGGTGCTTGGGGATACCAGTCCACAGCACAAGATGCAGTGGATGAGATACCACACTTTCGGTCGTAATGTCCAAATGCAACTCGTAAGGATCTCTCTACTACATGAATACTGTTTTAATCCTTTTTAGGTTGAAGCCGGTGTGTTTGATGATGTGGACTGGGAAGCTTGGTTCCATAGACCAGGGATGCCACCAAAAAGACCAAAGTAAGTCACAAGACATATCATCAAACACTCTCAAAGCCATGTCGTTTGAGATCATGTTAGAGGGTCCACTGAAAATACTTGTTATGTACACCCCTCCAGACAGCTGGCATCTGAGAACCCCTCTGTCTGCTTAATTACGTTTAGTTGACATAGTGTGTTAAAGTGAATTTTGTAAGAGCAATACAATACCATTCTGCACCTCTGTTGGCATCAAAGTAGTTGATGCATCATCAAGTCATAACGCAAGTGTCTGAATTGAACCCGATAACAGTCCTGTTGTTCACGATCTATGATTATCCTATGATCGTTTTTGTCCAGCTTTGACACATCATTGGCTGACATCTGTACTGCCCTCTGTCGGAGATGGAGCGATGCTGATGATAACGCCTTGGATCAGTTCATCCAATCGGACATCACTAGAATGTCTTCAAAGCAAGTTACAGAGTTCCTTTCGCTGCTGCTGCTCGAGGTGAGGCTAGGATCTGTTATTGTGTGACTTGTAGGGTTAGAATCCGAAATTGCTTTACCTTTCAGTTGCCTTGGCTTATTCAGGTTGGTGGGCCAGCTTGGAATTAACCGCAACCTATTACATGTACATTTAGTATTGTTTTCTTTATTCATAAATGCCAATTGGCCAATCTAACAGTGTCCATGTTCGTTTCCAGCCCGCATTATCTCTGTCAAAAATGGTGAAATTGAAGGAGGTTTATAAGCTAAATGAAAGGAACAACTCGGAAATCAAATTCAGATGGTTGCGTCTCGGTCTGAGGGCTCATTACGCCGATGCCATAGCTCCAGCAATGCAGTTTGTTACTGAACAAGGAAGGATGAAGTTTGTGAGGCCGCTCTATAGGTAAATATTGGTTGTTTATATTGACTGAATCCGTAAGTGTTCAAAGCAGGCACACACATCACGGTGGTGATTAAAATCAATTTACTGGCTACGGGCTGCCATAGACTCACCGGAATCCTTTGTGGCTGGTTGAATTGAGCAGCCAAATGAACTGAGAGAAGTGCCTTTGACCCCTTTAAAAGTCTTTGGTGGTTCTTTTTCAGGGATCTCTATGCGTGGGACAGGTCGAAAGAAATGGCCGTCAGAAACTTCATGCTTCATCGTCATGAAATGCACAATATCAGTGCTGAGATGGTGGCAAAAGACTTGCAAGTAAATGAATAACTGCGATTGGATTTTCAAGAAAACGTCCTGGCGATAAGAAATACCGACATTTAGACACCAAAACATCCTACTGTTTATAAGACTTTGAGCAGAAGACATCAAACGGAATTTCCCAATATGCCTACCAAGGCTTCCATATTTTATTCATGGCTGGGTCATGAATGGGAAGACTTGATTTATTTTCATTGGATACAGGTGCTTATTCCATCACATAGCTGAACTGACATATGAATCATGAAGAACTCAGTTGGTAATAGTGATAAACGTTTTTGAAGACCAAGCAGTTATTCTGATAATTTTGTAGGCTGTACCGCTTAGCAGTGAGCATCACACTCTCAGTTGGTAATAGTGATAAACATTTTTGAAGACCAAGCAGTTATTCTGATAATTTTGTAGGCTGTACCGCTTAGCAGTGAGCATCACACTCTCAGTTGGTAATAGTGATAAACATTTTTGAAGACCAAGCAGTTATTCTGATAATTCTGTAGGCTGTACCGCTTAGCAGTGAGCATCACACTCTCAGTTGGTAATAGTGATAAACATTTTTAAAGACCAAGCAGTTATTCTGATAATTCTGTAGGCTGTACCGCTTAGCAGTGAGCATCACACTCTCAGTTGGTAATAGTGATAAACATTTTTGAAGACCAAGCAGTTATTCTGATAATTCTGTAGGCTGTACCGCTTAGCAGTGAGCATCACACTCAAGACGGAGTATTTTACCTAGAGTAGAAGAAAAATGTGCTATGTTAGAATGTAATAGCTTTGGTTTAAACCACATCTGTCCAAATGCGGAATTGGATGGCACGTGCAGATGCCACTTTCGGCAGAATTGAGAGAAAAGGAATGCGATTTCGTTTGCAGAATCCAGATCACAATGAGTGGCATTAAAATGGCCAAAAGCAGATTAGAACCCTTCACTGTTGCGTTTTGGTATTTGAGATCTTATCGTAAGTCCAACTCCATACCAGTCGCTACCCATCTTCAAAAGTTTCCAGAATTTGAGCTTCTTGGATGATAAAATTTCATCATGATATTTGCCTCAACGCCTGATCACCAATTCTACTGTTTTATGATTGCTAGAATATTGCTCAAACAGATGCTTACATTGTGTATTCCTAGACCGATGAACCACAGGTAACCACTAGTTAGTATTAGTATTATTAATAAAAATAAACTATTTGTGAAAAAATATAGCCTTTGTTCTTGTTTTTTGGACATATCATTTTCTTTTGTCAACATATGCTGTCAGGTATACATGTATGGTCTCATTGACCAGCTTTGCGGGTAAGATTGGCTGGTTATTTGTCAATAATTGGGGATTTCCTCAGTAAATCACTGGCTTTCCATGCATTAGTAGCCTGGCATACGAAGGAAGACATAATCCTACTGTGCCAAGGAAGCACATTTGCAACGTTCACCATAATGATGATGATGTGACTTCTATAGTGCCTATTCCAATGTGGATTCATCGCTCGAAGTGCTTCCTATTATTACCCCAACTTTACTCAAGCTTAACTCTGTGGGCACAAATGTGTAAGAAGTCTTGAATTCATCTATGAAGACAAAGCTGTAGCTCGGGCATGAAATGAAATGGAAGTTTGTTGTAAGTTATATACACATTTATTCCATAAATAATTTTAAATACACGAATCTGTAAATGTAAACTGACAATCTGAAAATAGTCCCACTTGCCCAGTTTTAAGATACCATATATGCCCACGAAGTTCATCTCCAGTTAATAGAGACCATGCCATGAAAATACAATGAAAATGTATGATAATGATCTTCACAATGTGTGCGGCAAATAGGAAAACCTGGAAGTGAGCTTAATGTGCAAATATCATACAATTTCAGCATATTACTTTGTAACATCTCTCCAGTGTCTTTTGAGTGCAAGTCAAATCCATGAACTGCGTTCTTTTTACATTTTCTTCTCCGCATATGTAGCTGACACTCTTGCTAGTCCATGTTTCGCTTCTCTTACAAATGTTTCAAGTTGGATCTTGTCGACATCACCTCCTGCTGGGTGCTGGTCAAAGTGGTCTATTCCTAACGTTTGTAGTGCTGTAAAAGGTTTGAGACAAAATAAATATAAATGATGTACTGTTTAAAAATGTATACAAAAGCATAATTTCACAAAACTCAAAATAAAATGGCTGAGTATAATTGCGGGTTCAATCACAGTTATATCCTAATCCAGCCCTGTTAAAGATATTAAGTTATTACAGTGATAAAGTGCAGATAATTTACATCTGTTCTAGAAGTTATTTACCTTCTCTGTATTGTCGAAGGGTAATGGAACCCCGACCAGTAGGATCCAGCATCCCGAAAACCGATGTGATATTTGATTCATCAAATAAACAGGGAGGATCAATATTGGCACTTTTGGCAGTATTCAGAAGTTCCAGTCGCTCAATCAGATACTGCTTGGGATTTTCTGCAATAAGGAATAGACTTTATTAGCAATATATGAAGAAAGAAATAACAAAATCAAAACTGAATCAATTGCTAAGCTGCATCAACAATTCTTTATGTTTCAGGAATGAAGATAGGGAGGAACACTACAGTACACATTGCATGCAGCGCCAGCCGTGCCAGCGCCCATGCATGCCATGTGAGTGGCAAAGAAAGAGTAGGCCTAGTTATTTTTAGTGAAACTGACGAACTGTCACACATTGAGCCTTTGATTTTGTGACTTTCCCAATCATAAAGTAAACAAATAATGCAATATACCTGGTCTAGCGTATATCAACTGTGAAGTAAGGTTATTGAAAAGATCTAGAACTTTGTGTTTTTTGAGATAATCTCGTGAATCTTGGCACCTTGGCCAGGTTTCTCTGTCAGCTGAAGTGTTCGCCATGTTTGTTGTCGTTGGTAACGTGGAGCTGAATTCAGTGCTGCCATCTAACAGTTGGTGGTGAAACTCAGATAAATGTTTCCAGTTTTCATACAATATCGAGCAGAAAAAGTAGTAAAATCAAACAAATTCTGCATTGAATACGAGATAACGTTGATTCACGGGCAGAAATCTATAATTTTTGCCCTGCAAAAGGGACACTCACTAATTTACAACGGGTGATTGGGATCGTTGAGACATGTGTTACATCTAAAACTGGTGTAACAAATCAGAGCAGCAAAATGGCTTCTAAGTTCAAGAAAATGTGATTGTTTTGTAAAAAAACCTCTACTGAGGCAGTTTTGTTGATAAAATATCTGTTAAATTATGGCTAACGTTGAAGAGGACAATTCGGCGGCCCTGGTGACCTTTAAATCCCAGGTATACATCTTGTAGTTGGCATGAAAAGCGTGATTTTTTGTGGAAAACACTTGCATACCAAATAACCAATGCCACAGTCTCGGCACAGTGCAGGCTGCTGACTGCCGGGGAGGGGGTTGGAGGTGGTGCCTAGTATAGGCCTAGTAATGACTATAGTGGGATGAAGAATTCTTGACTTCATAAATCATTTTTTGCAGGTTGCAGTCAGTATTAAGATGGTTCCTCAGATGTCTAAAGATCAGCAGTCCCAGGCTTGGCAATTCTGGCAAGAGGTTTCAAAACATCTTCATAAAATAATCATTGGTGCATTAGGACATTCTTCTGAAAAAACAATCTTGGGGACAGATGAGTGTGTTGATGAACAAACCGATCCGGAGACTGTATTGGTGTCTGTTAACAATGACTTGAGCACAGAAACATGTATTGTTTCAAAACCCCAAAGTCAGCCCTTGAGATCAATTGGAATGGAAACGGAAATTGAGAAGTCGCAATCAATTGAAGGTCTCAGTGTTGTTTTATCAAATGAACTGAACAGTATTGACACCATTATGCCTGGTATTGGCCAAGTTGAAAAGATGACTGACTCTAGTGTGAAGGAAATCAACATTGTAATTGAAGCTAGTTCTTTGGAATCACATACTCGTGATATGTATGAGACTGTGATTGTTCAACCTCCTAAGAGAGAAAAACGTCCAACAAAGACTAAATCTGGTGCCGAGAGTGGGAGGGTTAAAAGGAATAAAGCCACCAAGACTTTGAGCAGGCCTACTGCCAAAGCCAAATCGGAGGGTAAAATAAAAGTTGCTCGGGGAAAGAAAGGTGCCAATTTACAAGCGAATGCTATTTCTAGTCAAGGTGAACAAGAGGGGAACAGTGTCCTTGCTGCCATTCATGAGGCTAATAAAACTTTAAAGGTTGGAACAGCTGAAGTCAGCGAAACTATGGACTGCGAGTCATCGGACAATGACGAGGAGAATCCTGTGACTGGAAAAGTCTCCAAAAAGAATTTGGGGAGCCAGGGACGAAGTGCATGTGAATATTGTGGAAAGACCTTTTCAAACAACTCTGGTCTGCATGGTAAGTTTTAACCACTCTGCACTGGCACATTTTGTGACATATTGTTGAAGTTACGGTTGACCATTGTCTGGTGCAATGTGGTCATGAAACCATACAGTCAAATGCATGGCCCAGTGCACCTATATTTTGCTCAACATCCTTGATTCCTTAAAAAGTCATAAATCTTTAAAAGGTCTGTGTACAGCTTAAAATTGATTTGATTTGATTCATTTTAATTTCAGTCCATCTACGTGTCCACACAGGAGAGAAACCATACTTGTGTTCAATCTGTAATAAGGGCTTCACCACAAAATGTAACGTTAGACGTCACGAGGCGACGCATGCTGGCCTCAAGCCATTTCAGTGTGAAGAATGCCAGAAATACTTCACTGAGAAGAAAAGCCTTAAAGTTCATATGCGTATTCATACAGGAGAAAGACCATATAGGTGAGTAGAACTATGTAAGATCCACTGGAAAATCTATATTTTCATGTTAAGACGTTGTCAAAACTTTAAGAAAGTAGCGTGGAGTTATCAATCCCCTTTCTTGTTGGCAGGTGTGACGTTTGTGGCCGAACCTTTGCCCAAGTGGGAATCCTCCGAACTCACATGCACCTTCATACAGGCTTCAAGGGTCACTTGTGTGACCACTGTGGGAAGTCCTTTAGGCAGAAGACCAACCTGCGTAGTCACTTGCTGCGCCACGCCAACAAACGTCAGTTCAAGTGCGAGACTTGCCCGGCTTCATTCATTTGTGCAGGTAATATCAAGAGGGATGACTGCTATTTCTGTTCCTTTTGGGAAAAACAAATGTGGCCTGCATACTTTTGCTGAGTTTCTCGAAAATTTCTGTGTGTCCAACAGCCAAACTGGGATGAATCGTCACAAACTAACATTAAATGCTCTTGAAACTGATTAGGCAAACCTGTGATTTGTCTAGAATGTTCAAATTCTGCAGCAACAGGTCAGCACCACAGTGACCCACAAATTAATTGAAAATGTGTTCTTTTCATTTGGTCCTGATGAATTTACTGTATTTCTTCTCTCTATTTCAGCTGATTTAAAGCGTCACTGCCAGAAACACACTGGGGAAAGGCCATTCTTGTGTTGGTTGTGCCCAAAGACATTCACCCGACTTCAATATCTTAAGGAGCATATCAATCAGCACACAGGAAGCAAACCGTATTGTTGTAAAAAATGTAACGCAGCTTTCCCAGACTTATCGTCGGTGCATAAACATATGAAGAAAGAACACAACTTGAAAAAGCAGCCTCCCGCACGGAGTCTGACGGTTGCTGCAGATGAGGGTGTGTTGAGACCAAAACTTTTCTCGGAACCGTTCTATGTGCAGATTACGGACGGAAGCCCAATAGAGCCTGGAACTCTAGTCACTGTTACTGATGCGTCTGGATTGCCGACGCAGCAAAAGGATTTTGCCTTGGCTGATACGGCATATGCTTCTGAGGAACAGGAAGTTAAATTGTCTGTGATGAATATTACCCAGCCACCTAGCTCGCAAACATTTGAGAGTACCACAAATACGGATATTATGTATCTACCTATACAAGATGTGGCAAAAACCGAGATAGTTTATGACAATTCTGATATGGTTGCTAGTGATGTGACAGTTGATTTCTCGGCAATCAGTTTGTTGGCGTCGGCTTCTGCTCAAGCCGATCCTGCTACAGAGATTCAAAATGATTTCTAGAGACGGAATCATACCTTTTCTCAAAGGTCTGCACAGCTGATATTAGATTATGAAGTGAAGAGTTTTATTGTCTTGAGCTGCATGAGGTTAAACTGAATACAAGGATCAAAGAAATAAAATTGCTGTTCGGCTCTCCAACTATTTTTTATCCGTTTTTGGAGCTGGCTTCATGTCTCATCAGGTCTCGCAACTTGCCTAATACATGTCACATCCTCTGCCTTAGTCCAATCTAGCTAAAGTGTCCAGCGACCAAATCTGACCTGACTGCTCCATCGTCTTGCCAACATGGTGAGTGAGATAAGACAGTCACAACCTGATTAAATTGGACATGGTGATGTTGCCAAGTTGCCAACACATTGAGACAGTCACAACCAGACCGAATCGGCCAACGCAGCACCACCGTCTTGTCAACACAGTGAGAGAGTTGAGACAGTCACAACCAGACCGAATCGGGCATCGCAGCACCACCGTCATGTCAACATAGTGAGAGAGTTGAGACAGTCGCAACCAGACCGAATCGGGCCTCGCAGCACCACCGTTTTGTCAACACAGTGAGAGAGTTGAGACAGTCACAACCAGACCGAATCGGCCCTCGCAGCACCGCCGTCTTGTCAACACAGTGACAGAGTTGAGACAGTCACAACCAGACCGAATCGAGCGTGGCAGCTCCGCCGTCTGCTACATAAGAAGAAAGGGAGTTGAGACAGTCACAACCAGACTGAATTGGATCTGACACCGCCAGCGTATCCTGCTCATCAACTCTTTCACTGTGTCGCCAACACGGTTGTTTAGCCATGTTCCCCCTGGTCTAGCTGAAGTAGTCTCACCATGAGAATGCCATACGCGGGGAAAGGGGACATAGCTGCTGCAAACGGTTACTTTTACAACCGAGACCCTTTACAGTCGCTCAGTTGAGTCCGCAGGAGGACTCTAGAATCTCCGCCAACGATGAAGCCGTCCAGTACACCTACATTGTGCAAATGCCCAGCTATCTGCATGTAGCAATAGCATGTCAGTCCGCAGTCCCAAATGCCGGCTTCCTTTAGCTACTGATAGAAAAACTAGTAAACTGGACACAACTATGTGCAGGCAGCAAGCCATCAGAATAGGATTGAATTCTTGATGCGACAGTCACAATTTCACCGAATCGAACTTGGACACTCCACCGTCTTACCAACACGGTGGGAGAGATGAGACAGTCACAATCAAACCGAATCGGGCTGGAAGGCCCACCGCGTACTGCTTACTCAATTAGAGATATGAGGCCTAGGAGTACAAGGTCTCGTTGAGAAAGTCACTACTAGACGGAATCGGACCTGGCAGCTGGTTTTGCCAACACGGTGAAGCGATTAGACAGTCACAACCGGACTAAAAGGGGACCTGGCAGCCCACGACGAGACAAAATATAGTTGCATACAAAAACGGGACTAAATGGAACCTTGTAGAGCGCCACCGTGTGGCCAACACGATGAGAGAGTTGAGACATTCACAGCCAAGCCGAATTGTCCACTGCAGCCCCATCGCTTTGACTTTTGGTCGGAGTCGAGACAGTCACCATCAGACCGATTGGGACCACCGTCTTTCCGAATGGTGTGAGAGATGAGACCATAACCCGAACAACCACTTCGAATCTTGCCCATATACGGTCGGAGCCAAGACAGTCGCACACCGAATCGGACGTGGCCGCTCCACCGTGTTGCTAAACCGATGGGAGAGATCAGACCGTGACTATTTGACCGAATTGGACCTAGAAGCTCCGCCGTGTTGCCCACACGGTGAAAGAGTCGAGACAGTAACCACCAGGCCGAATTGGCTTTGACTGTGCCATTTCTTGCCCATTCGAAGACAGTCACAGTCGGACAGAAAGCTGCTCTATCTTGTTGTAAACACGGTGTGAGAGACAGTCGCAACCGGTGGTGCTCAACCGTCTTGCCAACATAGTGAGAAATATGAGATAGCCAGAGTCAAATTTAATCGGAACTTGCAGTATCACCAACTTGCCAACACGCTGAGACAGTCGAGACAGTAATCGGGAAGCCGTCTTGTCCATATGAGGTGAGAGTTGAGACAGTCACAGCCAGACCAAGTTACACCTCGGCGTGCCACCATACTGCCCATGCTGGAACTTTCTCAACAATCTCACCGTGTCGGACAGCCAGTAGTCTCACCGTGAGAATGCCTCAGGCAGACGAAGTAGACATGGCTGATATACAACTTTGGAACCTGTCAGAGTCTGCAGGCAGACTCTAGGATCTCTCCATGCGTCGATCCTTTCCATGTGGAACGATGCGTACCCACACGGTGATCGAGAGGGACACTCACAACCAGGCCGAGTCGGCTCTGACAGCGCCATCGTCTTGCCAATACGGTGAGAGTCGAGAGAATCACAACTAGACCGAGTACCCCGCCACCCAACATGATCAGATAACCAGCTAATGGAGGGCAGAATACTAGAAGTATTACACATGTACGGAAGCTACAACTGGGTCATTTATTCTCCGAAATTGAACCCTGGGAAACCAAGAATAAAGAAACAACTCTATTTTTTACCATAACACACTTTATCTTAAATAGAATATAACATATTTTCTGGTTGGGATATTGTCTTTGTGCCTACCTGGTTGCGAGACAGCCTGATTGTGCCGATAAGCCTGTTGTGCCATAAGACCTGGTAGCCTCGATGGCTAACTGGTGATGAAGGTGTTTGTGACATTGTCTCTGAGAATATGGACCATCTGCAATAAGCCACCCTGAGCTTCAGGAACCTTCACTCGACACTTATCGAGCTTATTTGAGGGGGGGGGGGGGGGGGCATACAACTGACCCTGTATTGGCCTGCAATAGTTGAGTCGGGAGACTTGGCCCCACAATAAGCCTAGTGATATGTTTTTTGTCATACGTAAAAGGTCTTGCCACATTCCTTTATCGGTATATTCGCAGGACCTGAACTCCTGCTACACTTGACAGGTGTAACAGTTATCGTTGTCCCCCGAGAATTTTTTTCGACTCTATCGCTCGATGACTAATTTAGGTGCATGAATATATAGACAATGACCTATGATTAAAAGCGTTTAAATTTTCGTTCTTATAGAAAAAATTCTGTCACACCGACAAGGCTAGCCTCCGCACAGCGCGCCTGCCGAGTAAACTACCACCAGTGGCACATGATTTCTTCCAGAATGTGCCCTTGAGGCCGGTTTGTTGTGGCGTCGTTCCCCTCTGCATTTGATTGCTCCTCGAAGGCCCTTGAATGGACGGCTTTCTGAGCAACAATCAAAACACGGACAAACGACTCTTTGATGATGGTCCTCCCTTCCTGTCTCTATCCCCCAATCTTGAGATTCTCGATCACTTGACGACCTGGTTGACGACTTGGCTCCCGAGGCAATCCATTAGTCATAATAATCATGATCTTCCTATGAACATGTACGATGCCGATCTACTGCAGCCGGAGTGTATTGGCCGGTCCGAAGACGACTGTGTCAAAGGACAAAAGTCTTTCGGTGGTAAAAAAGTGACGGTTGCACGGTCTGATTATCACGTTTGTGTCAACTTTCGTTGCTGGCGGGTACATGGTGAAAAACGCTTGCCCAGCGTTATAATAAGTTGCATTCTGGAAGTTTACAAAAGCGGCGTCTAGATTGTAAAACATATTTTTTAGCTTTTTCGAATTCGTCAGATGCTTGAGTATAATGGGATCAAAAATGAGGAAAAGAGTCATCAATAGAGTCAGCGTTTTTTGATAGAATCAGCGCTTTTCGGAGTATTTTTCGCGTCTGTAGCTTTCAAGGGGGAGTATATCTATAGGCATGAACTAGGGGTAGAACTGGTAATCGACAATCTTGACTCATGCACAGTTAGGGGACTGGGTTGAATTAGATTCAGCGCCTGCTGCCTGTAGTCTTCCTTTAACCCACCTTCTTCAATCCGCCGACCCTATACCTCATCAAATACACTCAAACGCAGCGCATTCGGCCTCTCCGTCAACTCTAGAGACTCTCTTATCTGGGTTGACAACAGCTTCTCGCAGTGATCTACACACGGTCATACCGATGGTGCATAGCAAATGAGGCACATCAAGGGAGTCCAGTGGTTCTTACTGGCTCACCAACATCCTTGTCTGAAAGAGCAAATGGTAACGGGTAAGGCAATGGTGGGGAAAAGTGGTTCTGACTTTGCTTGAAACGCATGGAACGCGGTGTTTTGGGCATATCAAATACATCTGAGACACAAACCCGTTTTCGCATTGGACACTACGTTCGAGACACTTTCAGAATGGTTGTGACATTGGCTTCGGTTGCAAAGTTTTGGCTGTGACATGATAATTTGACCAAAAAAACCTAAAAGTTACATCCGAGTGTTTTAGGATGGGAGAATATTTATGACTCGAAGTGACTGATTAACGGTTCAGCACAGAGCGAACAACAATGCATTGTTTAATCGCTCAGTGTACCAATTTGTACAATATTTACTCAGGCCCTGTCCCGTAGAACAGTAGGACTGGATTTTAAGAACGGTGTATGTAAGTGATTCGAGCGACGGGTTGTAGCCGGGATTGCAGTCGTATGGCATACAGAAAAAAACGTTGCTTAACGAATAATTGTTACATACAGTTTGCATCGATACATCAAAGGCCAGGTGATTGTGACAGACCCAGGAATGGTAACACCTCGACGTGGGCTCGGTGTGGATATAATGGTTACATCGGGGTTCATGTGTTCCACCCAAGACGTGAGGCCATCCTCGACGGAAACCGCGCGAACAGAAAGCCCTAAAGGTGCGGGTGGACAATGATGTTGGTTACTACATGTCTTTACTAGCGTGAACCAGAGACTATAAGAATATAATAGTAACATGATATAAAAGATATATAAAATAATAGAAAGACACTGTCTGAACCCGATATAAATCGACTTCACCGTTTTGTACCGTTTTAGAAAGTTTTGTCTTTCATATGTTGTATGTGCCTAAATATGTCACAACCTAGAAATCTCCCACGTTTGGACAAAGCATATATAGTTTTGATGTGTCCTTAGTTATAGGTTTGATATGTCCTGCTGGTTCGTGCATTCTTTGTGTTCTAACCTAGTCTGTCCTGATATAGTTAGACTGTGATTCAGTTCGATAGAACAGCATGGTAGCTACGGGACCACAGCAATCCAACAAAAGCAGACGACAGCTGACAAACCATGCCATCAGCCCTTTCAAAGGATTCCAGGGGAACCATCAGAGTCATTCATGACATTGAGAATGCTGTGTCGTCTGATAGGGATTTAACTTCAACCTAAATTGACCAGAAACAGCTGTGCAATATCATAAGGAGGTAATATTAATGATCTTGATGGGTTGAGTTCAGACGAAATTTTATATATCGTCTGTGTGTTTTTGAATAGTTGATTGTGATGCGAGGGCAGGTGATGGGCTGTTGACAGGTGTAGCCAACCATGCCTTGCCCTCCAATGACTTCAAAATGTTCAGAACCGGCAAAAGAGAAAGCTTGGTATGAAAAGATATTAAGCACGAATTGCTAATATTTGTATTGATGTTGTACGCGCTTGTATCAGGGGACAATTTCATGGGTTTTTTCTCTCTATTTTACATACAATTTTGGTGCATGGAACTCTTACAATGTAAAATTTGTTCAAGTGAGCCTATAATACAGACAGAGTGATGAATATAACACATTGTGTAGCGCCTCAGTTATCATTTGAGTGGCTAGGGAATGCGACTCGAGGCAAGTAGAGCTACCTGTTGAAACGGCGACAGCATATCTAGCCGTATGGCTTTACAATGTACATGTATCATAATCCGGATGACATCACCACAACCACAAAAAGACACAGAGTACATCCATTTTCATCGCTCAACTGCCCCGAAAGTGCCCTATAAACCTATGGCAACGCGTTATTTGCTTGGACCAATCTTGGGAGAAAGGTCTATAGTCTAGCATCACGGACTCATGCTTATCTGGTCA
Organism: Lineus longissimus; assembly: GCF_910592395.1. Taxonomy (NCBI): domain Eukaryota; kingdom Metazoa; phylum Nemertea; class Pilidiophora; order Heteronemertea; family Lineidae; genus Lineus; species Lineus longissimus. The sequence goes on from NC_088314.1 coordinate 4,897,751, forward strand.
GTCCCTAAATGTATTGTTATCAGGTCTATATGGGTGCATAAAACCTATACAGATACTGAAATATCAAAATGAAAAAGGATGCTGGCCCATTATATGACCAGTGCTTTGTAGACGCCGCCGGTTGACGCCTTTGGGAAAGGTTTATTCAATCACTTTGTGCCGCGTCACCTAGTTACCGGATTTGAAAAAGAAACTATAACTTGTTCTCAAAATGAAGACTCATAAAAACATGACAAACCAATGAAAGGCATGTTCTGGCTATGAGTGAATGTAAAACTATCAGTGTCCCTTTCTTACATTATATGTCTTTGTCCTCCATGGCCGGGTTAAGTACTGTAAAAACTCTTACCTGGGCACCGCGTGTTGAAAGGACAGATTCTGAGGACAACTGTCTTATAATCCCTTCAGGCTTGAAAAGGCATAAGAGAGTTGAGATCAGGGACTTATTACGGATCCTTATATATATATACGGATAGAAATGTACACAAAATTCGTCCTCCGTTTACAGAGTTTTGCCGTATACGTACAGAGACCCTTGATACGACGGTAGATCGGTATGCCGATTATAAATGATATCACCAATAAGATGACTGTAATAAACCTAAACTAATACATGCATTGTCAGCTGAGAGTCGGTGGCAGCATTGCAATATCATGAATAAGTGGATTATTTGATTAATTCACCGAATGAGATTTAAAAGAAAGATGATGCAACTAAACAGAAACGGGGTCGGAGGATGGTTTTTTTTGTCACGTGTTATGATAACGCCGAAAAGTGCGCACCGGTATAAGAATTTGACCAATTTGAATGGAATGCCAGATAAGCAGTCGATACTATACCAATTAAAATGTCACAACCAACTTGTTGGCGAAATCGACACTTGAGCCCTTTATTCCGTGTCATTACCTTGACACATCAAGAGCAAAACATTGATTATTGTCCACTTACCCGTCTCCATGATATTCCATCCATCAAGTTATCGTCTGCGAACCTTTCGTCTGCTGCGCGTCCAGTAGCAACAGATTCTGCACCAGCAGACGTGCCACGTCGTTTGGTGCGCGGACCCTCCCATTTCAATTGCATTTGCCTGATCTGATATTAGATAGCTTTTATAAACTAAATATGAAAAGCTAACACCAGCATTCGGCTTTTTATGGACGAGTCTATGAAGGGGTGGTGGAGTTGGGGACAAATATGATGAGTCCGTTTTTTTCTGTGTAACTTTTTTTATAAGAGAAGTTGTGAGTTTTTTTCACAATAATCACTGTTGCTCATCACATATCCTTTCTTGGTTGGTTACTTTTTGCCGAAAATATTGCAAAATATCGAAAATTTTACACTATTGACCCCCCCGATCACGAATAAACTCGTCAATAAGCTGTTGTTGAAGATATTCCACATGTTGCGCGGATTTATTGTGAAGATTCACAATTGATACAGTCCATGTCATTGTGGTCATTGTCAGGATGTTTTCAAAGGACGCTTTAATGGACGGACGCAACGTATTAATAGCCCGCACAAATGTTGGTTGGATCGCCGCTCGCCAATTGTAAAACCAGACACGGAATTAATAATGAAATATTGGATACTATACTATCAAATTGGGGTCTCATATCGCACCAATACGCAGTATGGGTCCCTCTTACCGCAGTGAGAATGCACTAATGACGTATGATACACATACTAGTATAATAATCTTTCGTGTACTAAGTTTGGGCGACCATTTGTATCAGTAATTATTAGGTTCACTTCACACTTTTTAATTCAAATTGAAGTGGGCGAAGTATTTTTACAACAGATGAATGATATATGCATACAATGTACTTTTGGACTCCGTATACACGTATCTATTTAAATTGTACTTCTTCAGTTATGATCATTTAGACCATGTATCTAACATTATATACTTACTTTCAGCATATAATGGACAATGAAAGACGCTTTTTCAGGGGGACATTCAAGACTACAATTAGATTCGAGAGTTAGTCGCTAATCCTTAAGTTTGACGACAAAACTGAAAGATGAATGTAAACACAAAAATTAAAAACGCAGCAGCCAGCGAAAAATGAATTTGTTATCTTATATATTAACTTGATATATGATATACGATACACCAGCAATGAGAGGGTAACGTAAGCTTAATTGAGAAAGATAGTACAACAAAGCGCAGGAGAACATTGACATCAGTTTAATTGTAAGGAGGGGGTGCCATTCTTGCTGCTGCTATAAGGTGTTACACGATTCCATAGCTCAGAACTCATTTTCCTCTCCTAATGAAGAATTGTGGTAACACCTTGAATCTGTGCCATCCAGGGTGTGATTATTATTGTCAAGACTCATGTCATGAGGCGGAATAGCGGCCGAGATTTATCACCTTCGAGTCTGGGCGGATCAGATCAATACTCTATTGTCATACCATGGTAACATTTGCTGGAAAGTGACGCAAATTATCAATATCAGACAATGGATGATGGTTTCGAATATCCCCTGGCGGCAGCTTTGCAACATGACAATGGTAAGAAAGCCTGTGACGCTGGCGACAGATGCAGCGGGCTTCTCTTGTTTAGGCGCCAACAGCGGACGATAGGAGATGTACGTGGCGTTCGATCGATCAGTCAAACATCTTCCTCACGACTTCTTGAAGAACAACGCCCACCGCCAATTCAGATAATTTCGAAATGGCCCGGTTACTACACATAACTACTTTATCTACATTATCCTCCAGCGCAGCAATCATTGAAAACGGTCAAAACATTTTCTTGACATCTAATTCTGATTCATTTTTTATTTTGGAGCCCTGAGCAATTTTGTTGCCACCACGGGAAATCGGTTGACTAATGTATAGGCAAGGCCGGTAATGCCGGCATCAGGGACCAATGTGATTCTATGCTCAGATAACACAGGTTCAAATACAAGTAACACACTTGATGTGGCATTGAATTAAATAGACAACATCTCTCGAACAGTTTACAAAAGTTTCCATGTACTAAATTTCAATGACGACGAGATAAACAGGAATACGCGCAATGCGCTTTTAAAACGTCTGTCAACAGCTGCTGACAAATGCACGCTGTGTGACCTTACCCTGCATGCTTTATCATTCTGCAGTCAGGAAATTTGGTTACTGATCTGCAGCAGTCTTAAAGACTCTGTTTGAAGAATTAAACATCGAAGTTAGCAATACATATGTATACGACCTGAAAAGGATCACCTCAATACAAATTTATATCACTGCAACTTGTAGCATTCCGAATCAAGCTCACCACTGTAACTAGAATATACATGTAAGATTCACGTGTCACAAATCCATCCAATAGCATTTCTGACATTTGTTGCATCAATCAGCAGGAGACGTGTCGTTTTCAATTCATCTTTCCCAGTTGGACACCTCGCAGGAGGAATGCAACATCTGTACTTCTGTCACGCATTCTTCAATGATATTCAGAGAAAACGCATAATATGTCAATCCAAATAATCGGGGCTACTTTACATATCATAAATGTATATCTCCGCCTCTTCTTATCGGTAGTAACATAGCAAGAATTGAACGTCTCGTGAAATCCACGAGACGATTTCTTTTTATCTTTTCACGAATTTCTCATACTTTCTGCGGAATCTTCTGTAGCTTAGATAACCGTTTAGTTTCGATGTCTATCAAGGTTTTTTGAACTGTATCCTGTCTGAATGCCCGCCAATCCACAGTGTGCTGAAGGCTGTCTTGTAGCGACGCATCGCTGGGGTAAGGGCATAGCTGAAATTGGATTGTGATATTCTTAAATGGGTCGTCTTAAATGCAACACGTTTGCTATGGCGACGAAAGGCAAGGATGGACACGTGGTAGTCGAGGTAACGCTAATTCACATGTTAGTGCTACAATACATCAAAAATAGATCATGCTTGATAAATTAGAGAGCTAACATTGGCATTAGCGTTGTTACATTTACAAAACGTCGGACGAGGCATTCAAAATTTACTCATCACCCCGTTTGTAGCTGGTGCAGGAACAACATAACGCACGATTTTTTGTGCTCGTTGGAATTTCGTTTCATCCATTGTGTCGCACGATTGTATCCTAAAAAAGGAAAGCAATGATGTCATACTCGCTGGCTTACCTCCTGTTGTAACCGCTGCTTCAAATCTGTAGAAGCGTTGTGAAGATAAAACTGTTTGTCAATGAGAATACACTCAGCACCGTTACTGACCACGCATAGACTTGGCTGGGCACCCAATAGAAGTTGACTGACGCCCTGAACAAAAAAAAGAACGCTTGTTATCTGTATGGCATCTGTAGATAGTGAATGGATGCAAAGGAAAAGTTCGGAATTAATTTTGTGACAGCAGCCCAGGTCCACCCCGAGGTCCACCAAAGGAAACGTCTACTAGCTTATACACAAGTATTTTTTGGCGGCGAAGTATGCATTAAAACGTTATCTGATGATTTACATTCATCAGAGGTTACCTTTGATTGGTTATCTGTAGAATAACTCATCATACATTGTGGATCCACTGCCAGGATAAGATGCGATTCGAATGAAAAAAAGAATTGACAACTGTTTAAAGGAAGACGACTTGCAGTTTTACCGAATGCGACAACAACAACAACTTACGAATACTTGTCCCTTTGTCAGAGTATGAAGATGAACATATTGTGGGTTGAGATCAGCTTCCGTCATGTCCTTAGTTTCCTGAAATTGAACGTCAGGAAAATAAGAATATCGAAATGTATTAAAATAACTTTTTCCAATGACAACAATACTCGCATTTTCCTATGTGAAGAAAAAACAATCCGGAAACCAAAAAGTACAGGTGTGACTGCTTATGAGTTTAATTCGCAAATTTGCTCTTTGAAATTCAAACGTCATATTGTGCAAGAGTTAGGGGTTATCCGTGCAATGTTGTCCGAGGGATTTGAGATGACTTTGTTTGGATGTTATCATAAAAGCAACCCATATCAAAAATTGAAATGCTGAAATAAAATGTATGTATCATGGTTCGAAATGCAATGTTAAGAGGCAACGATGATTGGTGCCAACAACCTCGCAAGCAAAGTGTGACAAAACATGCGTGCACCCACTTTCTAGTAACAAGACGATATACTAACCACTGGGTATGGGGACGGGGTAGGTGACGGGGTGTATGGCGAAGTTGGAAGCTATGAAACCAAAATTAAAAGATCTTTAGATATAGAAAAGATGGACGGAAGGTAGGATATTGAGAAAACATATTGGAATGCTCAATCATAACTCTGTGACGGGTATGATTTTCAAAGCACCATCTAAGCCTCTGGCCCTGAAACACAGGTGAAAGTTAATAGTGTGTTATTTTTTTCTAATTAGACAGCAAACGAGAGTACATAGTTGAATTGACAATGGCAGTCGGGTATAACTTCATAACTGCAACAGCATATGGACCTGCTTACCTTCAGATTGAAGCTGGCATCAATGTCGTCGGTTATTGTTCGGATCGTCTGCTTGAACCCCATCATTTCCTTGGTGATTTCGTCGTCCGCATCTAAAATGATACCTCATATATACTATAACTGTACTTTACACCCAACTAATATCATAGCATCCATGCCATCAACATACTCATCCCCTTGTATCAAGGTGTTTGATTAGAAAGTGACAATAGTCTGATTCCCAGGATAGGCAAGGAGTAAGCCAAATCTCCACGTTAATAAACGTACATGTATAAAGGTTATATTTTCAACAAAAATTTTTTCAATCTTCTTTTTTTCTTTTCAGGTCAATGACTTGTAGGATGACTTTACCATCTTCTTCCGATGACTGTCCTCCTGGGGACGTATTCACTCGTCTTGTTGTTCTTTTCTTTCCCTTTGGAGAAGGCGAGGATCTCATCGAATGAGATACCCTGAATGACCCTGACGGAACCGACTTAATTCTTTTCTTGAACTTTAACCCCACACTGGAGCTTGTCACGTGCGCTTGCGTCTGACTTCGGAACATTCCATTCGACTCGGCAATAGTTGGAAGTATCGTCTGCTTGTGGCGGATGTATTTCTCCGATGTCTCGCCCTGGGGTGTCGTGAGCGAGAACGCGGGGGTTGTTGACGTCAACCCGATCAGACGGATTTGAGGGAGAGATTTTGATTCAAACTCAAAGATCTCAGTCGGCTGCCGCATCGGTATTTTAATCTCAGACAGAATAAATTTTCGGTCCATTACGACCCGGTCCTTCTCCTCTCTTATCTCTTTAGCGGTTTTGATCTCGGGTTGCTCCTTTGACCCCGGGTTGGGGGAACCCGAGCGCGGAACCTCGAACGGGCTTACTTTCTTTAGTCTCTTTAGCACATTCAGACTACCCTGAAACAGTGGAAGTGAAACGTTACCAATGACCATTTTAAGTCAAAAACATTGAAACTAGTTTTGTCAACTGATTCAAGCACACTCACGCCTGATGATGGTATACTCACTGATTTCACAATGTATATCCAATTGGAGTAATTACTGTCTTTCACCAGCACTTCGCCCTCCCTGGAAAAAGTTAGAATCGATCATTAGGCCATTGGAGGTATGCCTAAAAAAGCAAACAAATTACAAGCAAGACGCGAACACATCATCGTACTATCATCTTGTCGTATCACCATCATGTTAAACCAAACGGCTTACGTAGCGTATAACTATCTCTACAAACCATCTGTCTGCACTGCTGACTTACTTGAAGTAATTGAAAATACATTTCTTTGGGTTCTCGTTCATTATTTCGACAGGCCATCCTCTCAGGAATCCAATGCTGTTGATGAAGTCATTGTGATCAGGGTCGTTGATGTTCTTCACGCCACCATCCATGAATATGCGATGGAAGTCCTGAAAGGGGAGAAGTTAGGTACACGCTTTTTGTGCTTTGGAATGGAAATTGGCGGCACAATCTATTGCACTGACAACCATGCAGCCTGATTCTTTTTGGTAATATATGTCATGATATGCGTACGATGCTAACTACTTATACTCACTGTACCGTATCTATGGGGATGACGATTGGGAAAAGTTGGAGATGTACAAGGTCTGCCTATTTTTAGGCCTATAAAGTTAAGATTGTATCTTTGGATAAGTATTGGTAAACTATGGTCGTGGTATTTCTTCCGTTTGTCAGGTTCTAGGCATTATTTGCTGAAAGGCTCCACTTGTTGGAATCTACCAACACTGCCACGCCATCTACTCCAAAAACATAGTGATGCAATTTTTTCTGTGATTGACTTACGTCTATCGATATACAAAGTAACTCCAATGTTTCCTTGGCTATCACACTTGACTGTCGGGTCGTTCGGTTGATAATAGCAAGCTCCTGTGAAAGACATTCTGGACTTCAAATATCTCGGATTTGATACATCAATTATTATATATGAGAGTACAGAACCGCTGAGAACTGCTGGGGTTCTTCCCTTTGAATGGGCATGTTGGACTTCTTCGCATAGTTGCTGATTTTACCAAACACTAATCAAGCTCTTGTAATTTAAGTACCGATATCTCACCTTACCGGCAATGTTTTCTACAAGGCACGAGTTGCTTCGATAACTGTACCAGTACCTTGCTGACGAAGACACTGACGAATGGACAAGAGAGTTCCCTTTGTAAAACCTTTGATATTTCAAAAGATAACTTACACCGAATGTCATTCCTTTTGAGAGGTAAGCAACTGGGCGGGCATACTTGTTTTCTTTGTCCATTATCATCACAACAACTGCAAACATAAAATACATGTACAGTCAAAGGAATTTCGAATCGAACCAAAATTAGATGACGGGAAGGTTTGTTTGGAAACGGTTCTTTTCATCAAAACTACGATCGAGACAATCAAATCTGTGAAATTAGAATATAAAATCGCAATGGATACATGCACATGCATGTTTATGTACAGATAAATGGATTTTTATCCATTTAAGTTCAAAACTTCGTAAAATGAAAGGGCCCTATACCTGAACCAGAAAGTATAAAATAGAAGCCAGTTGCTGGATGGCCCTGCCTGACTACGATCCGTTTTGCGCCATACTTGTAATAGACACCATTCTCTGCAATGAGGCGCTGCATTCGAACGGGGTACTCTGATATGGACTTGATATTCCGTAGAGCTATCTGTACCTAAACAGGGAAGGAAATCGACGTGAGATAGCTTTACAAAGACTTATTTATTCGAAAGTATGTCTCAAAGACTCGGTCCTGGAAACCAGACCTTATGTGGTTTGGGCCTCAACCATTCTTGAGGACGCTGGATCGGAAGTTGTTTTTTCCTTCAATGACAACACGGAGGTTCTGCCACTCTGCAGCAAGAAATTGATCCGAAATATTGATTCGAAAAAAATGCTTCAATCTAAATTGTAAATTCCATAACAGGCTAGCTGTCGGGAACTTCTCTTTGAAGTGACCAAAAATACGATTTTTGTTTTGTGGGGAAATGCTTACGTTGTATAAATCCCTATCCGTCCTTTCCTCTGGAGGCTTTGATAATATTTTTTTAGTTTCATCAGGGATGCGAAGCTGAAATTTCAGAAATAAAACGAGAGTTAACACATGTTAATTGTACGTATTTGTGAGGTATGTTCACTTTGGGAAGATAAGTGGCCAGAGCGCCGGGCTCATAATTAGGCTCCGGCGGTCGTGTGTTCCACTCTCGGAGAGATCACTTCTGTTTTGTCTTTGAGTCCTCGAGCAAGACACTTAGCCATACTTAGTACTTGTCTCTCTCCACCCCAGTGTATAGTTAGTGCTGTTAAAGACATACCTGTTGGTTAGCTTTGAACTTGGTCGGATCAAAAAGGAGTCCGATTTCGTCGTCAGCCTCATCCTCGTAATCTCGGAAGGTCAGTTGTTGAATGAACGGGGTCAACTCATCGTCCTCACGAAACCTGAAAGATTGGGTTCATAAAATTGAGAAAAATATACAGTGAGCTGGCAGTGAAAACCGATCAAGGTATAGACCAATAACTATCAGTGGATGACCTTCCTACACAATCTTTGAAGAGCACATGCCCCTGCCTTATACCTCCATAAATTCCTTACCGTAACTTCGGTCAGTCAAGTCGAATCATTGTCAGAAAAAAATAAAAGAAACAATCTTTCATTTTTGACCTTATACGGTGAAGTGTGGTCTTTGAAAATGATACATGACAGTCTTGTGAATTCCTGTTTTTATCTTGAAAAAAGTAGCATCAGGAGACTCACCTGAGAGAGTAAGCGTGAATGAGGCGGGAACAACCCATTGTCAATCGGACAATGGATCTGAACCGCACTTTCGCCCGCTCCTGTAAATGAAGGCAAATATGCCAGTAGCTGATTAGAAATGCTTTACTTTTTACTCCTGTCTACGTTAACCGCTACGTTAAGTGATCGGAAGACTTCCTTCTTAAAAGCTAAGTCGAGTTAGGGGCAGACAATAATCCGAAGCAAATATCAACAAATCTTCTGTTTCATCAGTAAACAAGATTGTCTAGTTTAACTCTCAGTATCTATTACCTCATCACTGCATTTCCATCTCTAACTTCCTCGTCTAATTGTTTACTTGTGTGTTGTGTATTTCCTAAAAGACGCCCAACAGGCAATCACAACAGGAACACGACACAAGACAAAGATACAAGGTATATAGGAGAACAACACGGATAATTAACTAGAACAGGTATGGAGTATAGACACAGTTGAGGGAAGATTTGAAGGAGAGAGACATATTGCCACTTTACTGTAACGCTAGGAATTTCCCACCCCGCGAAAAGTCTTCTTATAGAAAAAAGATGGTATATTGTCAGCGTTAGTAACCATATCAATTGGAGAGGAAAGAAGAGATTATTTAGGGGTTAGGAGGAATCTGAGGGATCAACACTTAACGTAAAATGTTATCTTCAAGGAAAGTTTGCTGAAGCTGTTAAGGTTCCAGTCAAGTTGATGTGTTAAGTTCTAAAATCATTTGGTATAGGAAAACCAGGGCAGGTTATGTTTCGATTGCAACGAGACGTGTGATTGTTAGGGAGCAAGATGATATGGTCATCAAACACCAAAAGGACGGGGTATAGTTGTTAATAGCAAACCACATGACATACTTCTTTCGATAAGCCACGCTGTTCATTTCCCCCTTGCATGTGTTTTATGATAGCAAGAGCTTTACCAAATTGGCGAATCTTTCTATAAATCTGGAAAGGAGTGATAGAATTGCAGATGCTGAACTAGTTGTATATAACTGTTGGAATAGACATCACATTGCATTGCACGGTGGAACTTAACGATTGTGAAATGGTAAAGCGGAATGTGTGCCAAAGTACAGATTGCAGTTACAACACATTTCACAGGAAGATCACATATCCTAAACGCACACGTTATATACAACATATCTAAAAGCTCTCTGATAGACTATACAACACGACATTTCACTTTCGGTACATTGATTTGATTACCAAGCACCCGAATGGTTCTTCAACCAAGATATAGTGCGTAGCCCTTCTTGAGTATCGGTTTGGCTGCTGTACATAAAACAAAACGAAACGCAGTCAGGCAAGGAAGGAAATATTTAAAGGTCGTATCACAGCATCGTTCATGAGAGCGATTGCTGTTGCCGCCAAATAAGGACGCTGATCCAGTAGACAAGGCAGTGACCCTTGTCCTGTCTTGTCATTTATTATTACGAAACATGAAGGCAACTGTCGGAACTTTTAGGGGACATTCATGATCTATACAGTCCTCATAATAGTGATCATAAACCGTTGCAACAATACAAAGTCGTTAAAGCTTCTGTTATTGACATTAGATGTCACCAAGAACAAATAAAGATAAGTCTTTAATGTCATGTTATGTAAGCAAAATCTTATGGACTGGCAAATCATGCAACGAGATTCAAATTCAAATACCGCTAGGTGATTGGTAAACACCGGGGTTAGATTGTAAACAGTGCCGGCCAAGTGTTGGCTTCTGTTGGTAAACAAGAACCCTAACTTTGATAGTATCTCAAGGAAAAAGTAGGGGTTTTCAGGTTTTGGGCATACATTGTATCTTTAAGCACACAAACGATTTTGCTTCTGAAACCATTTGATTGCACTGAAGAACTGTAAACAGTGTATAATGCACTGTGCCTTGTTTTGGCGACAGCTGTTATGGTTTAGCAACCATGCCGTACGGTTTAGTACCCATATGCATTTGTTCAAACTCTCAAACAACAGCTTTTTCTGATTAACCGATATTATAAGTAGGCCTACATCAAGTCTTTTATTAAAAACTAAAATTCTAACCATTTCTCTCAGCAGCGTGAACCAAGACCTTGATATCATGATATATATTTAGATTTGTATTTGCCAAACGTAATCCGTAAGTAAACTTGGAAAAGTCAATATTTTTCGACTACCATTAAAAGTTCACTGAATTTCTTTGCCTGTGTACATACTTTATTTCCAAAAACAAATATTGTAGGTCGTGGCCATTAGAGTGTCTAATCCCCGAACACTAATGTAGAAAAATTGCATGCCAATCTTCATTGCACACAGCATTAGAATAGTAAAAACAAATGTCTGAGTAAACGGCTCAACGGTGACTTTCGGCGTGTTCGATTCTACCATTATTTGACGATACCATTTGCTTCGGGCTTTAAAGTGAGCCTTGGCCATTTTGACCCTCAGGTTTTAGACTCCACAACCCCGACCCAGACTCAGTTACATTAGGGGAGGCTATGGAGATAAAGAGTACCTCTTTTAGGCCAGAAGGGCTTCGTTTCGTGGGAGCATTTCGGTCAATTTTGCATCCTGAAACGAACGAATCTATTGGCTCGTTAGCGAAAGTGATCTATGTCACCACCGATGAAAGAGTGAAAATTGGCCCAGCACTATCACTTGCGAAGAACCACTTCGCACAAAGCCAACTACGGATGCAATCTATATCTACTGTTGTAATGAAATGTAGATTTGTTTTACCAGTTCACCTCGAAACAACATACTTTCTTTGATCGTCCTTCGTCGTGAACTCAATATTCCTTTTATCAATATCAGGCATCAAATCTACCATGAATAATTAATTAACCAAAGAAATCTTTGTTTACGTTGCAGAATTGGTGGTATCACCAAGCACTATGATAGATTTTCTCAACGGCATCTGATAATTGCTCGAAAACAGTAGCTACATGGCTGTAGTTGTCGGAAACCTTTGTGGTAAACTTTATCCGTAAACGCTGAAGAGCTGTACTTGTCGAAGTAAATGTTTTTAACGAAAAAAATAGTTTGGTTTTAAAGGTCAGATCCGTGTACATGTGGTCAGCGCTCAGAAACAGCGCAGGAGAGGTCTTCATTTGCCAGCGCGATGAAACTCGGCATGTTCTTATTCTGCCCTCAGTGCAGTGCTGTGGAAATGTGTAATCAATACGTTTCTACATCAATGTTTGATACAGCGTTGTAATTCAAAATAAATAGTCAATTCAACATATACTATTCTAGCACTTCTCAATTTAAATGGCAACTCTTTGAACGAAGCGCAACATATTCGCTCTTACCCGACTTCTCCTCCTTCCAATCATCAGACGACCGCTTTCGCTCGATTCTGACGTCACAGATGCTAAGGAACCACGTGATCGACTTGAGTGCATCTTCTGCCAATCACTGCCACGCCTCACATCCAAGAGTTTTTCTGTAGCATTTGATGTTTGTCGCCTGAGGTTGCTGGGGGTTGACCGGGTTATCGGATGCGCTGGATCCGTTCGCATCTTTTCTGCTGAGGTCATCGGTAATGATTTGGAAATGCTAGGACGGCTGAACGTCCTCGTCGCCATCTCACCTGAGGAAGAAATAAACTTTGGACCCCGACTGACTCATAATAAAAACTGGCTTAAAACCAATGCTGAAAACTCCCGAAACTTTAAGTAAAATATACATTTACCTGTTAACGTACATGAATCAAAAAGCGTGTGTCTTAAGCGACTTCTTAAAATGATGATACGTAATATATATGGGAGTGGGGCTCTGATATTCTGCGGTTGGTGCATGCCGTCTGCCGATAAGAAAAAAAATATCGTAGACTACTTATTATATTGATAAAAAAGAACACTCACCTATTGAAAGTTTGTGACAGTATCAGTAACTGGCAAAATATTCCAGGAGTATCCTCGCAATAGCATCAAAATATCCTCGGTCGTGGATAAGTACTGGCGAAGATGACCCGTCAGACTTCCCGCCGTGTGTTTCCAAAGCCCTTTACATTTTTGAAGGTATACGTGTGGGGAATCTCTGTTCAAGACACGACTACGACTGAACACCTTATAATTTCCAAGGGAAATCTTCAAATGCCCAGCTCGAAGGGAACTTTACAATGCGCGTCCTTGGGGTAACAAAGCCGTAGACTAACTCGTCCTTCCTTACTTATTAGGACTGTCGTTAACAGAAATTTGACGTTTAGTGTCCGAGTAAATGCTGTTCCGTTCTACATTCGACGACCTCCCGATCGGAAGCCCCGCTGAGCAGCCTAATCACGTAATCGTAAACTGGTAAAAGTTACATGAAGTGTAAATACATGTAGTTTGGTTTGATCACAGAAAGGGAAAAACGAAGACAAACACGAAATAAAATATCCTCTGCTTAAACGGAGCGGATGATTGCGGCGATCGTTCACTACGAACCTCTGAAGATGGCGTTGAAGTCTCGGGGCGACAAGCAACATTCAGCCAGCGACAAAGACAAGGTTATCCATACATTGTGGTAATTGATGCATCCAGTCCTCATGGGGTACTGCGTCTTTCGCCCTTCTATGATATGGAAGAAATATGGAGGAGTAGACGGACTTATACCAGTGATACTGATATTAAGCTAGCATGCGGCGTTGTATTACTACACGAATTTGTTTGTACTGCTGTGTCAATCCACAAAATGCCTTCAGTATCGGTCAATCATTGCACATTAAGTCAATGCCAGCAAGAATACTTTATCATAATAGTAAGCATTTCACGCAAGGCAAACAAAGGTTGTTGATAAAATATGCCTGCCAGTTTTTTTTCACAACATGAGTTCTGACGAAGAGGTTCGATCACGGACCTGCATACATGTGTACCTGTATTTAAGTGTCCGTGGTTGAATGAATTATTAGTGAGAAAACACTAAATACTGTATCCCCAATAAGGTGAGTCGTGGACTTAGGCATACGCGCTGCACATGATATCATAATAGACATCTCCATTCGTCAATTAATCCAATCATTTCGCCACTGTATCCTTGGTCAACAAATCGAATATTGAAACCCACGAAAACTCGTGCTTCCGAGAAAGATGGTAGACAAAAGAATTTTTCGACACCGCTATGTTCGAAATGGTTTTCTCAAAACTCAACTTTCGACTCTGCATCCAAGGTACAATACGGTGCGGGTACGGCAGAGAAACTCCGCAATTTTCGATTGGAAATCTACTCCTTTTAGGAAGAACATAATTTTAATACCACTGCTTAGTCCTTTATGGTAGCACATTGTAGAAAGTGACTTTTTAATCAGATAAGCAGGATGTATTACACCATGCGAACTGATTAATCTTGAATGGTAGCGGATTATTGATTGTGATATCTTGTCACTTGTAGTGCAAGTGACTCGGCTTGGTGAATTGCGGTAGGTTTTCGTTTGGGTGAAGGACTAACAGCTGCACCCTGTACAGTCCAGCTCATAGATACCATCCTGAGCAAGTTAAAAGAAATATTTCATCATCAAACATAATATTTTATTACCTGATTTCTCACAAAATAGTTCTTGCATAAGTTGAAAGCAATAACAAATGGATTGAAAGGTGAGTTAGATTGGGCTCTACTGAATTTTGTCACTCAAAGCTCGAAATAAGCCATCGGCCAAAAGTCTAAAACTATTTGTCCCCAGAGGTCAACAAAAGGAAATCATTCTTTCTGTTGGTGTTGCCAGGCTGTTGGTAAAGTCACATCCTTTGAAAGCATTTAATTTTAGTTGATAATGAAGAGAACATGCAAACGATTAGTAATGTCAAATGACGGCAAGCAAAATGTTTTTCTCCTTTTAAGCTTCCTCCGCCCCTGCGACTGTCTCGTCTTCTGGCATCAGATCATCGACACTCTCTCCAGCCATCAGGCGTTTCTCCATCTGGATGAGGAGTCCCACACCATCAACAACCATCTGAACTTGTTGTACCTCAGAGCTGCCTAGGCGATCTAAGTTTGATATATCAAAAGTGCCATCTGTTGACGCTGTGTCAACGCCACCTGTACCACGCTTCTGGAGACGAAGTGCTGCAAGGATTTTGTCAAATCTTGAATCTGCGCTGATCTTCGGAAGCTTGACATGAACACCGGCGCGCAATCCTGTTCCCAGGTTGCTCGGACAAGTGAGGATGTAGCCAAGGTGTTCACTCCACATGAACTGGTAACCTTCTCCTTTGATAGAATCCTCTACTTTCTTTAGACCGTCACAGAAACGATTGAAGACATTCTTTATGTTGCCACCTTTCTCCATGGAAATGACCCGCAAATGGTCCTCCTCGTTAATCCACACCAAAAAGTTCTTGTTCTCGTTGTGCCAGATTCCACGAGCGTCAGGCCAATCTCTTGCCATCCCAGCACAGGTCAGGAGCGGAGACACTGGTTTGTCGAAGAGGAAGTGGTCATCTATGAGCTGTTCCTGCTCCGCATCCGTCATCTTGTTCAGCGGGTAGTACTTGCCTTTGAGTGGCCCGTCTAGAGCTGATAAAGCTACTACGGAGATTCTCTCAACTTCCCGGCGCTCAAATCTGTTGCAGATTGGTGGGAGGGCAAACCCTCTTATACTTCGTCCAGTCCGGACACGAGAAGATAGCACAAATTCTTCATCCAATTCACCTCCCTTTAGATGTGAAGGGTCAAGGTCGGTGCAGTGGACCTTATCAGGGGTGTAACCGTTATGTCGTCTCTCAATTACTGGGTCAAAAATCTCTGCAAATTTGGAATAGCTGTCTTCATCTCCAGCTACGAGGCCTACGGTGAAGATGAACGGGTGCCCTGGGTTGTCTACACCTGTTTGGATGCAGTCGTAGATCACACAGCCCTTGTTGGTCATACGACTCTCAATACGATTGAAGATGTTTTTTGTGAGACACTTGGCCATCCAGTTACTGTGCTTGGACAGATCAGGGTAGTTGCTGTTCATCAGAGGAGCGCGCTTGTCGATTGCCCATGGTTCCCTCATAGCAGCTACTTTTGGAAGATGCTTGGCAATAAGTTTCTGGATGTCGCCACCCTTTTCTAGTTCTTTTTCCATCTTGATCAGTAACTTTACACCGTTAACAACCATCTGGACTTGGGCTACCTCAGACGAACCCAAGCGGTCAAGGTTCGAGATGTCAAAGACTCCACCCTCCGCTGCAGTATCAACGCCTCCTGTGCCCCTCTTCTGAAGCCGCAACCCCAGCAAGATGTCTTCAAATCTGCTGTGTTTGGCCATGTGTGGTAGCTTGACATGAACACCAGCACGGAGTCCAGTCCCGAGGTTCGACGGACATGTCAAAATGAATCCGAGATGTTCATTCCACATGAACTCCTTGCCATGACTGTTGATGCCATCTTCAAAGCTCTTAAGCCCTTCGCAGAATCGCTTAAAAACTGTTTTCATTTTGCCTCCTAGCTCCATTGAGATCACTCTTGCGTGATCCTCCTCGTTAATCCACACCAAAAAGTTCTTGTTCTCGTTGTGCCAGATTCCACGAGCGTCAGGCCAATCTCTTGCCATCCCAGCACATGTCAGAAGCGGAGACACTGGTTTGTCGAAGAGGAAATGGTCATCTATAAGCTGTTGCTGTTCTGCATCTGTCATCTTTGACAGTGGGTAGTACGTCCCTTTTAATGGACCAGATAGTGTGGACAGCGCTTCTCGTAGAATTCTTTCAACCTCTCTTCTCTCGCCTCTGGTGTTGTGTGGTGGGAGACTGTAACCACGGATACTGCGACCGGTTCGGACACGACAGGACAAGACGTAATTACTATCGAGATCGTCTCCTCCTTCCAGATTTTTGAAATCGAGATCAGTCTTGTGGAGGGCGGACTTCTGATACCCATTGTGACGTTTCTCGATTATGGGGTCCAAAAGGTCAGCGAATACCTCATAGGTCTCCTCATCCCCAGCCACACAACCTAAAATTACAGCAATAGCTTTGATGTCATACTTCTTGTTTTAGTGACAACTATGTTACGGAGCTACTATGTTACGTTCTGACAAAGATTTACAGTTAATTATTCCACCAAGGGCAAGTCTTGTTATTTGTATGATTGATTTTTGAACAATGATAAAAGAACACCAACTCACCAACAGTGAAGATGAACGGATGTCCAGGGTTGTCGACACCAGTCTGGATCACTTTATCAAAGGTGAAACCGCTTGAGGTCTCTTTATTCTTTAACTTGTGATAAATAGCTGGAGTGAGACACTTGGCCATCCAGTTGTTGTGCTTGGTCAGGTCTGGGTAGCTCTCTTCAGGTCGCCTAACGTAGCCTTGGCAGGGAACAAGATGGTCGATATTCTCCCCTGAAATGTTCAAGGCAATGAAATTTGATTTGTTGTTTATTGTTCATTATACGTTTGAAATTGTGATGTGAAGTAGTGTCCTGTCATTCGAATCAATCATGACGATATCCATCTACGCACAACTTACCCTTTTCTAGTGCTTTTTCCATCTGGACCATCAGTTCTACACCAACGATGACAAGCTGCACCAATTCGACCTCTGATTTACCAAGCCGATCCAAATTGGAAATATCAAACACCCCGTCAGTGGCCTCAGTGTCAACACCCCCGGTTCCTCTCTTCTGAAGATGAAGACGTTCTAGAATTGCCTCGAAGCGTGAATCCTTGCAGAGATTAGGACAGCTAAGATGGACGCCAGCCCTGAGACCAGTGCCGAGGTTACTAGGGCAGGTCAGAATATACCCAAGGTGTTTGTTCCACTGAAACTCAAAGCCCTGGTCTTTGATTGCTGTCTCGATCATACCGATGCCATCGCAGAATCTCTGGAACACTCCCCTCATGTTTCCTCCTTTCTCCATGGAGATGAAACGACTGTGGTCCTCCTCATTTACCCAGACTAAAAAGTTCTTGTCATCGTTGTGCCAGATTCCACGAGCGTCAGGCCAGTCTCGTGCCATCCCAGCACATGTCAGAAGTGGAGATACAGGCTTATCAAACAGAAAATGTTCATCAATGAGCTTCTCTTGTTCTTCATCAGTCATCTTGTTCAAAGGGTAATACTTCCCTAGGAGAAAAAAAATTGATTCTGTAGTTTACATCGTGCTTTACGAACGACAATGTCACAACCACAGTCCTGATTATGCAGGCACTAATGAGATGCTCTACATTTCATCAGCTACAGACGATTACTGCGAAGAGGTTGTCCAACAGATGTATTCTATGAGTGACTAAGACACACGATCTCTTCGGCATGCTGAGACAACAAGATAATGAACATTTCATTATTAGATTAATGAATCCCGCTACTGCAGGGCACAAACTAAACGGGGAACGTATGCAAACTGGTTTTCGTATGGTCCGTCGTATTTCATTAATTACCTCGGAATTTTCCAGAAAATGTGTCAAGAGCCTTTATCAGGATCTGCTCCACATCTCTTCTTTCTGCACAACTACAATGGGGAGGCAGCGAGTAGCCCCGGATACTGCGACCTGTCCGCACACGGCAGGACCAGACATATTTAGGATCCAGACCTTCACCGCCAGTCAGTTTGTTGAAGTCTAAATCGGTAGGGTGCAGTGCGTCTTTCGCGTATCCATTGTGACGGTGGTAGATCACCTCATCAAACAGAGCGGATAATGTTTCGTAGGATTCTTCGTCTCCAGCCACACAGCCTGAAATAATAAAAATGTCATGCCTACTTCTTGAGGGCTGAATTGCGAGATGCAGCCTTTGTATCCTTTGAAAATTTTAATCAGGACAGAATCATTTAAAAATCTTTTTCTCAGGATGCTGAACAAACACTAGCCCCTGACCCGATCTTGCTTTGATCTATAAGAGTCCTAGACTCTATAGAATAAGCTCCATAGTGGCATCATCACCAAGAAACACACAGACGGGAATCAAAATTGTGATTGTGCCAAACCCACTGCAAGGCATTGATATTAGAACGTCAAACTGATCCAAAATACCAGTACTGGCCTCCAAGACCCTGAATCTAAAACTTACCAACAGTAAATATGAATGGGTGACCTGGGTTGTCCACCCCAGTCTGAATAGCCTTGTCCATGGTGAAACCACTTGCAGTTTTCTTGTCCTTCAGTTCGTCATAAATCTTCATGTTCAGACACTTGCTCATCCAGTTATTATGATGGGTAAGGTCGGGAAAATTACCAAGCCTGCAACTTGCGATTGATCATAGACATTAAAGCAATGACCGAGTAATGCTTTTAGGATTCTGTTCAGAATACTGTAATTGTCCTCACTATCCCGCAGCACAGTAGCGACAGTCTATACTGGTAGTTGTACAAGACTCAGTCCTGGGGCTACAGTTCCCTCAGCGAGTTGCTGCACATAATGTCGGTCACTAACACGATCAATTTGACCCGTTCATGCGTTTAGACCTCTTTTAAGGGTCATGCCATGATGTCAGGTTCCCTATTATAAAATGAACCCGGTCTTCAGATTCTAAATACATACCCAGCAATTGGTACACTCCCTTCCTCTCTGACACTATCATTATGGGAGGACACCAGAACAGTTGGAGGAACATTCGGTTTTCTAGGCACATCACACCCACAGTCCTTGTCAGATGAGCTGGAAGACAAGACCATGTTAAGAGCAATCCTGCAAAACATAAACTAGGTAATTTGAAAAGCTTAAATATTAAACTAGTTCCAACAATATGTTAAAGGGACAATATAGGCAGCAGCTAGGCAGGCAAGATAAAGTTACACAAATCCAATAGGGTCCTTCAAATCTCACAGTAGGCCGAAATGATTCACGCTTTCAAGCCTGACATGACAAAGGGCCCTTACTGTGTAGACTAGTCACTTGAAGTTGGCCAAATTAGCCCCTCTCCTGCTGCCTTTAGTCCCCCTTTAAGCACACATTCTACTGGAGGCGCTTTCAGCTAAGGTCCTCAGTCAATATAAGGGAGAACTTAGCTGGGGAACAGCTTGTTCTATGAGGCCAGAAAGGCCAAGAAAGGAGGAGGCATGGTCTAAACGTGGACAAACGATGGTCGTGTCGACGTGGAGACCTATTTCATCAAGTCGCACAAATAGCAATATACCAAGATGACGACAACGGAGACGACCCGAGAAACGCACAAAACACACTTCTGAGGTGCATGTTGCTAGTAGTGCTAGCAGCTTCGTCAAACCTGGACATCGCCCTCGTTTGAGAGCACCGAGCCGAAACCAAAACGGGCGGCCACCATCCGCCAGCACTGGCCAGCCGTTCTCGACCACCAACTGCGAAGGCGGAGATGCCGGAGAAGCATAAAACAGGAAAACCGCAGCCGACGCCAACATTCAACAAATCGGTGACGGACGAGCCTCGAAATTCACCAAAGGATAAACCTGGTAAGACATCGGCTGATCCTTTATAAACAATGACCCAGTCGCACTTGAATTCAGAAGTTCAGTTAAGCCAACATGTGAGCATGTGTGATAGCCTTCTATCATCATTCTGAGACATCAGAGTTAATCGGTCCATTACCTCCCCTTGGTGTATTGGGAGTCCGGGTCGGCGGAGTGGATGGCTTGAGGGTCAAGATGTCTATTACATGCATCTCCCTGACATTGTGAACTCTACTCCATAACTTTTTGATAAACTATCATCTCCATGACATTGTGAACTTACTCCATAACTGTAGTTTGTTTTCTTGAATACTGTTTCTTGATTACGAACTGTATAAATGATACTAAAGACGACATTATCCTCATAGTAATAGGAGGACTACGCCTTGTGAAATTATTCCGGAATTTTTTCTGCTTCGAACTTTTTACTCCAAGAAGTCCAAGGTTTAAAGTTCTTCCAGTCATTTGAAAAAAAATTTCAAACATCAACACTTTATCTCCGAATGCCTTTCCCAGGTTGACCACTTGGACCTTCAAATCGATTGCATTATTTTCCCATCTATTTTAAACATCGATAATGAACGATCTGAAAATGTGCCGCAGTGCAGTGGGTTATCGATAAGTCAAAGTTCCATGAGGTATGGAACAAGTGTCAAAGCTTGATTCTTCTTCTTCTAAATCTTCTTATACATGTTTTTCTTTCTCAAAATTCGTCGACCCGAGAGAGAATATAAATATCGGTTTGATAATATTATCGATACTATCTTACCATTGTAACCTCACGGAAAATCCTTTTAATTTGAAGACACCGAAGGCAATAAATGGGCACTGCTTTAGTTCCCCGAACTTACCGTAATGGGTAATAAAGTTTTAAATCTTAAATGGGTGTGAATCTAATGTAGGCTATACAATTGTGGGACGCACAATAAGAGTACATTAATTCTTACAGGTCTATCGATTAATCATTTTTTACTCTCAGACATGGCTATTGGTAAATTTAAATACCTTTTGAGAGCAAGTTTTTGTAAGAATCAGGCGGATTTCAAATACATGTATATACATTATGAAACTTACCCCTTTCCTCCTGAGCCTTTTTTGCCCATGCAAACTGGAAGGAGCAACGAAACAAAACACAATACAGTGATGATGATGCTATACATGTACTTTGCTATACTAGGCCTAATCTAATCATCATAATGAGTCATTCCAGCAGGACGTCATTTACGGTTTACTGACACACTGTCATTCTCTTTCCATCTCCTGCAATGGGATGTGGGATAATCCATTCCAAGGCCGTTGCCGGTGTAACATCTGTGGTTGTTCCCCATGTTTCAGTGTTTCCAAACAATAGGCAGCTAGAGACCATGACTTTTCAATGGGGGGGATACACAGAAAAACTCATCAATCTATTTTTGAGCGTTCCCAAACAATGAGGGGAAACACTCAAAAACAGAAACACTCAAAAACATTACACCGGCGTTGGTCGTTTTAGCATTGGTCTTGATCTCGATCTCGAGTAGGACTGATTCTTCAGGCTCTCCCACCGGGCGGCCATCCAATACAATGTTACATCCATGCACGCTATGCATGTCATTTCTTGCATTTGCCATGTCATGCATTTTCAAATTTTTAGCCTAATTGTACTATACTAATTACTATTGGCCTAGGCCTATTTATAGTTTGGGTCGAGTTCTATTTTTCCATTTACAAAAAAGGCCTACCAATTCTTTTTCCATGGATCTTCTTACCGTTTGAAGCCCCTGCACCCATTGCGAAAGCGATCTGAACAGTAACTGTCAACTGCTTCTATAAAAAAACTTTCTTTGTTCTAAAAAATTGGGAAAAATGATATTTGGTCAATTTGAAATTCGGCGGGCGAAAACTTTGCAGCCACGCCTCGCAACAACAATGAACAAAGCCCGTCGTGCGCACGAGTTTTTTGGTGACGTGAC
This sequence comes from Lineus longissimus, assembly GCF_910592395.1. NCBI lineage: Eukaryota > Metazoa > Nemertea > Pilidiophora > Heteronemertea > Lineidae > Lineus > Lineus longissimus. The sequence goes on from NC_088314.1 coordinate 4,920,196, forward strand.
GCAACCTCTGACATCATGAAACTTCACGACACAGTTAAAGGGCAAGTGCACCCGTGTGATGTTGCAGTTTCTTGTCATGCATGGCCACAATCCTTTTCTTTAATTTTCTACCAAAATCCACAAGTGCACATCTGAAAGAGATCATTTATTTCCGATTACTACCAGTACAAATTGAAGAGATGTATTTTGGTTAAAGATCGTTTTATTAACATTTAGTATATTCTTACAATCATATATCCATTTCAACGACAGGCTACATTTGAATATACAAAGGATGAATCCACATTCATGCCGTCAATTTATGCGACAGGAGATAGTATCAAACAATAGGCCTACATGGCTCAAATAATTTTATAAGAATACCACCTACAATCCATATGACCTATCGAAAATATATGATATTTTCGTTCTGAAAATACTATCAAAATTATACTACAGGATTGCCACTTTCAGAAGTGAAAGTGCGGTCTAAGGCAATTTCAGTAGAAAACAACATTGCACATACTTTTTCAAAATAGGGCTAAGACTCTATCTGAAAATAAAACACTCATCATTGTAAATGGTCCACTGACCACTTTCCACCAATGCTGTACTTCATTTAAGCAAAATGCAAGAGGAGGAGTAGGCGGGTGACCCTTGTATGTGAATACAACTACAGCTGGATGGGCAATAATGTAATACTATTCATCATGGGAGCAAATTAAGTGGACATTTAAGATCCCGAAAACTACTTTCGAACCCTTATGAAATTATAAAAGGGTCACACGGGCAATCACAGATTTCATCAATTCATCTTACCTATATATTACAACAACAAGTAGCCTTTCACAGGTTTTGGAGGGGGAGAAGCTACATTTTATAGAAATCTCTGTATTTTCATGATATCAGAAACCAGGCGAACAAAAAAAGCTTTTCACTATAAGAATTGGCGTTGGGCCTACGCTTACACCAGGTTCGCTCCTAACGACTCTCCCATGCCTCATGCCTCATCCATTACTCAGAATTGGTCTAATAAGGACAAACTCACAACCAAAACGCAGGGATAAGATCACTTTAAGCGTTCGACAGACAACCCTGTCATTATAAAAAACAGTAATTAAGGACTACTGTATTTGCATAAAATATGTTTCAAGCAGCAAATGAAGTAGAAAATACAGCAGCATCCGACCCTCAGGTTCATTTAGACTGAATCGGGGTCAAGGCCATTGCCGGTTTTCTTTCATACATGGGCATTTAGCGTACTACGATTTGTCAAGCATAATCAGATCAAAAATTGCTTTGCTAAAGAAAGTAAAACTTCCATTGAGTTTCATAGTAACAAATCTAATCCTGGTTGAATCCTTGTCTATTTTCTCTAATATCTTATTGTCATCATCACTTCCGGGCTCTAGAGCTCTCACTTACTGCGTTAGAGTAAAAGTTTTGAGTTAGCGACGTCACAGGTTTTAGAGTTATCACACGGCGATCGTACAAAAAGGCAATAAATACCAGTCCAAAAAGAAAAAAGTCGTTGCAACAACTTTGCACGTCCAAACATCCATGCACATCACGTGTAGAAAATACCGATCTCGGCGGCTAGAAAAAAAATCACACTTTGCCATTATTAGTCCATTTAGATCCACCTTAACTCGACGAGGCGGGTCAATCTTTACACATACATGCAACTAAGTACCAACTGGCATAAAACTTAAATGATACAAGCCCCCGGAAGCACTAGTAATGACATCATTCTATATGCTGCATTTGATTGATTCAAGCAATGAGAATTAGTGCCGTTTCATCGATTTAAACGGGCTATATTTTACACTCACTATCATGTTTTGGGTTGGCGGCAACACCCTTGGCTGCTCTGATGTGAATATATTGTCTTAATATATATATTGTGTCTTTTATCTCCACATCAGAAAAGAAAAAGGGCTTTAGGGGATTGTACCCAACAGATAACACTTACACACACAAGACATTATAGCCCATGCTTCGTCCCCACTGATTACGATATCAGACATCCTTGTTTTGTCCCCAATATCACGGTAGCGGACTCCTCGCCCTCTGCCATCACACTGTTCTTCTGTCCCGCAGGAAACTCAATGATATCACCCGGATGAAGCCTAATCCTCTTGCCGTAGAGTTCGGCCACAACAGTGCCATCAACAAGGCCAATCCGCCGAACCTCCTCGGTGTTCTGAACAGGAAGTCCCCGTTCAGGCACAACGATATGAGTACCACAGCTATACGCCTGCATGCGAAATTTCTTTTGCATAGCTTCAGCATTACATTCACCTTCTACACCCACGTTCCATTTTTCTATTTTTACAGTGTGCTTTATGACATATTTTGGTTCTTTCTTCTTTTCTTTCCCTTTACCGTTTTTATCAGCAGTTGTCGTGGCGTTTATTTCTGTAGACGCTTGATGGAAGCGGTCGGGCAGGGATCGGGCAGGACTCGCAACACAGGATTTATCAACGCCATGATGCTGATGGTGGTGACGGTCACGTTTATGATGGTGCTTTTCACCCTTCCCCTCTAACCCCTTTCCTGTCAGCAGATCTTCGAAACTTTTATGATAGCTTTGTCGTTTTAACGGGCTATCGTCTGGCAGGAGTAAATTGATATTCTCACAACTTTTGTTTGGGTACGCATTCACTTCGTTCGTCACATCCCGCCCTGGGCGGTGACTGCGCATGTTATATCCACCCTTAAGGTTTTCACAACTCTTATTCGGACTAGAATGTTTCTCGGTCCGAGAGCGAAAATCCTCACAGCTTTTCACCGTTTTCATATCTCTATTCTTCAGCTTCTTTTGGGCTCGATTTAATTCAGCCAACTTTTTCAAGTTATAATGTCGTTTTGATTTGTTTTTTTCTGTGTCAAAATCTACTCTGACCCTGACCCTTCTTTTCGGGCTTTCACCGGTATCACTGGTACAACCGTCCGCCTCTGAACTGACAGCAGTCTCATCCTTACTTCCCCGCGAGTCCCCCCGCATCGGTGGGCCATACTCCTTCCTTCTCGCACCTCCGCTGCCTGGGTTGTCAAAACTGCTCTTTCGAAGGATGCCCGGAGCATGCTCATGATTCGCTTCCAAATGGTGTTTCTCCATGGTTACCGCTCGAGACTATGATAGAGTCGCCTGAAACGAGAAAATAAAAAGAAATGTGTATTTTACCATCAGCTAACACTGAAAACAGTTTCCGGTTTGGAGGTGAGATAGCAAGGATGCACTCTCGAATCGTCGCGTGTGCAGATGACCAATCAGGGGCAGGTTCTACAGGGGTCATTGCGCACGCGTATGCTATAGAACGGACGTCTGCACGGATGGAGGACATTGTTTCAGCCTTGAGCCTGGCTTTCCGTAAAACCATGCAGGAAAGTCACATGGCAGTGTACATGGGTTGTCTGTTTGGCCGGGCTAGCGAGTTTAGGAAGACTGACCAACGAACCTCTTGTTGGCGCTACAGTGCAGTGAATTAGCCTTGAGAGACGGACTTTTGTATTTTTCACCTCGATCGGATGCTGAGAGAAAGTTGTGTTATTATACCAACAATTGTTGATTTTCTCGCCTCCTGTTTACCCTCACTGAAAGAAATCTTGTAATATTATTCGTTATTGCAAGGTTGCCCACTACTTGGACAGGTCGAGGATTGTTCTCGAGGGGTTCTACCTTCACATCTGGACGCAACGATCAACGTCGACCCTGTCTTGCACCAAACGCTACCTAACCTCAGCAGTCATACGGTATACAGCAGTTATCCTGCCAGCGTTATCCATATAAATTAACCAAGCTGCAGTTATGAGCTAATAAAGCACGCCTGTTGTATAATGTGACCATATTCTGACTGGTAATGTCAGACGTCCCAAGCGAGTTGATCTACGATAATGAGAAGGCTGATTGCACAGCCTTTCATCCATCATCACCGAGGTCCTATATGGTCACATGGTGTGAGTTGAGCAAAGGACGGACTGGAATGGCTGGTCAAGAAAATCACGAAATTGCACTGATGACAAAACGAACCAGGATCATCCCCTGCCGACTGGATACAAATTTACCGTGCAAGATAGAAAATTATAAATAAAAGGATATCTTCCACACAACTTAGCCACCGTACGTAAGGGAATAGATACCATTGGTGGTGATTTCCTCAAGATGCCCAATTAAGCCTTACACGTAGGAAGAAGACCGGGGAACAAGACGACCGCGGCCCAGCCTTGTCGAGTATGATAGACAAATACAATTTTTGCATTCACAGGAATTCCTTTCATTCGGGAATACGCGCCCTACGCAAAAAAAGCGATATGAAATTCTGATCCAACTTGCCCTGTCTGGCAATCTCCTAACAATCAGCCGATATGTCCGGAAAGAACAACATGTTCAGGAACTGCAATAATAGATAATGAATACAAGATTACCGTATCTTTTTCTAGAGGCAGTTGTTGGTGAGTGATAATAACTCCAGGCGAATTCTTTCGTCGTTGTATCTGAGTATTCAACGGCAAGCCAAGTACGTGTACTAGTTTCGAAGATAATTATACCAATAAACGGATAACTATAGGCCCTATTTCGTCCATATCGACAAAAACTCACCGATTATCTCATTTACTTTATGTTTAAGAGCGAATGAAGCCAACGGTGGCCCGGAGCTAAAATCGAAATTGTTACTGACACGTAGGCCTATTGTCTAAACACTCGTCACGGTTTTACCATTCATGGTTAATCCGAATTTTTGTTGTTGATGCAATTCCCAGTCACAACAGCAAATTGCAGGAATATTTCCATCACATTCACGAGATGGTAGACTGTGTCGTATCTATGGCAACGTGGCAAACATTTAGGTAAATCATTTCGAGTGTGGTTACAAACGATTGCACAGCGTTACTGGGTTCAGTGTGTTCAATACTTTACTGTTTACTCGATCCGGCTGATCTGTGCCCTTCCAAAGACAAACCGATATATGCGACCTGGAATCATTTGATTTGCATTCCTTATCAAAGAAAGTGCTTGGTTGGGAACAGACAAGAGTTCACTTGTAATGAGATGCCAAAGTGGTGAAGTGGAGTGGGAAAGGTACTGCGAATGGAGAGGGAGAGGGCATTGATGTATGATTGCGAAAGCGGGTTGGAAAGAATGATTTACACTCATGACATGACATTATCTGCCGAGATTATAAAAATATAATAGATTCCGGCGCTCTTCCACGCTGTCCATCGATTGTTCAATGATTCTGTAAGCTATATTCTTCTTGTCGAATTATTTGGTAATGTATATGCCGACCCCCTCATCGACCCATGTCCACCACTCGCCCTGATTGATAGGGGTGACTGTGCTCAGAATTACACCACTCCGCGGACGCAGTGGACCAGCCTCGTTCCGATGGAAAGACGATCTGGATGATTATCATTTCTACGATCATCATACTGAACTTCCAGCGGTATTGCTCCGTAAGGCGGTTTAATTGCTTTTTTTATGTTGACTATTATGCTCAGTTTGGAATCTGACTCTTCCTTTTGGCGATTCCAAGTAACTTACTATGACCTACCTAGCCCTTGTCTAGTCTCCATATAACCTGGATGACCACATCACTCCAAAACATCATGCACTTTCTCACCGGGCCAAGTCACTGTATACACCTGATAAACACGTTTCTTGCGTTGATTCTGTTAGGTTTCCGGTCACGTCTTACCAATGTACATCAGTGATTGATGTGATGTGGCTGTGATCGAGAATGTTAATTCATGCTGCCTATTTGATAAGAGAACAGACCACTGTTAAGCAGACGGAGATTTAGCCTTCTCTTTGGTACACTTTCAGCATCAGCAACAGCTTTGTAACTTTGGTCGTAAATCGGCAAGACAGATCGATGATGAATGGAAATAATGCCAAAATCGTCTGTGAGACATGTTTCTTGCACATACTTTCATTCATCGAATAAATCTTGCAGGCACCGTATTGCCAATATGCATGATTTCGATACGTCTGGCTTTGATGGGAAATCACATGATGATCAGCGAGCGCGCAGATCAATAACTGGTGCAACTGGTGGATTTGTTGCTGGAGGGACGTGTAACCTGATCATATTGAAGAATGTCAATACTTCCTGACAACTGAGACAAAAATCAATCACCAATGGTGCAACAGCTTGAAGAGCAAGTGGTGATCGACCTACTTTCAACAGGCCGTGAAGCTAATAGACACGCCAAGGAGGGAAGCGGAAGTGCGTCGCATTAGAGATCTTCGGTAACATTATGCATGAAGTGTAAAATATCATGCCGACTAACTGGCGGTGAACATCAATCCTAAAGTCTCCTCCTGGATGGACAATACGCACAACGACGGTAGATCGGCATGGTAAAATATAGACCCTATGAATGTCAACATCAAGACGTCGCTATTCGACTGTTTCGGAGCTAGAATTTCGAAAGGCAAGAACTCCGCTTTCCCACATGACCGTCAACAGAAGGTGAAGCTGATCGAAGCTTAGTGGAGGAACGTGCTGCCTGGTTTTCAGAATTGGGGAATGAGTCATTTTTCATTGTGGCATTTGTTTAGCAACCTGATGTAAAATTGATTTCTCCAGGAGAGATGGTTCAGTCTGTTGGTCGGATTGGACCATTTGAAATATTCCTGGAGGACAAACAATCGTTTCTCAAAGACAAACCGTCGCTCGCTGGTCGTGGTTTGTTTTTTGTGGTTTTCACGTGACCGAAAGTCTGACCTCGTTCGAGGTTAGACTTTCGAGATTCGCGAGGTCAGCAATACCGTAGAAGGGTCTCTGTGTGGTGGGGTTGTATAAGAAAGGTTAGTGTTTAGGGTTAATAGCATTAAGTACAAATCCTGTACGTACAGGAAATACCCACCTTAACAGTCTGAGCAATGGAACTGAGAGAAATAAAAATAGAAAGACTCTCTGGCAAGTACGAGTAAAACTTATGTACTCTGCATGTTGCATCGTTCATCTCCCACACTCCATTTACGTTCTCTCAATCCACCTCAATCAGGGCCATTTCTCCGTCTCCACTATAACGTGGTTGAAAGACGATTTATAACACCTTGGGCAGAAGAGACTAGCGCTAATGGCTTCATCGCATCAATATAAAAGGAAGAAAAAAATAACACATCTTGAGGTGCAAACTTATTCTGCATGCAAATCAGGGACTGCAGGGGAAATAAAATGTAATGAAATAGAAAAAAAAGAGATAAAGGCAGTATGGTGACACCCTACGTCAACGGATGTAAAACACTCGGTTACATGGTGGACTGCACTGGATTCCGAAAACGCATCAACATTAATTCTTCTGTATCATTTCTGTTCTCTTAGCTTTTCTTTCTGTGTTATTTCTGTTCCCTTATCATTCTCTTCTGTAACACTTCTGTTCCTTATAGCATTTCCTTCTGTATCATTTCTGTTCTCTTAGCTTTTCCTTCTGTATCATTTCTGTTCGCCTAGCAATCCCTTCTGTATCATTTTTACTCTTTATGCAATATATTCCAAAGCACCGATTGGCTTCGATGACGGCCATGAACCAGGAGACTCGCCCATCGCGAGTGAGTGCCTCACTAAGCCGCAATTAGCCTCTCCAAGCATTGGATGACATACTCCAGTCAAGATTATCTCTTATCTCTGCGCTTGGAACCAGACAACTGGGCTTAACTGAGCCGCCAATAAGTGGTAATTACCACCTCATCGAGACATAATCGAACCGTATACATTGGAAGTAAGAAAAAAAAGGTTTTAATCATTTCGTATCTGTAATTGGCAACCATGGCAACGGGATCACAGATGTCGTCTACCGACTCAATTAATTCCACAAATGACAATTTTAGTCGAATTCCTTCCAACAGGATTCAAGATGTAAGTACAACCACAGAAGAGGCATTGCCATGGTAACCTGAGATGGAAGTATAATCAAAGGGTAATGTGTTTATTGAGGTAATGAACGGCAGGCTTGGTCCAGACACTACAGCTTGATCTCTCGTGCACTGATAATTTGATGGTTTTCCCACATTATTGAGGCTTCAGGTCCGCCCGTCACGTTACTGAGACACCTTAAACACCTTCACTCACTTTAAATGTTGTACAGATGCGCAGCAGAACACCATTTATCGTCCAAAATGGAGCAAATCTTCCTCCTTCCTGCTAAATACATGCAGCCCTGGCCACATTTCAATGTTTCCATTCAACAGACTAGAGATTGCGACCATGACAAGTGACCTTAAATACGCAATCAAAATATTTTAAAACTCAAGCTATATATTTTTGCGACTTTTATTTCCGCGAATCGATGTTGTTAGCGAAGTTCGTCAAAAATCACGCCCGCAAAAACCTGGCAGTTTGCAGTATCCGTATCTTCCCCTCCTCTCGTCTGCACACCAGTTACAGTAGTAACAACAGAACGATTCATATAGATTTGCTTCACATTTGCTGGTACAAATTTTGATTTACTGACGGGTATATTTCATTTCCTTAATAGGCTGCGCGGCTGTACCGGCTAAGTTTCATCTGTTTAATATAAGAGCCGCTAGAGTTCAAATAAAATAACCGATGTATCAAATTTATATGCGCTCATTTTTAGAAAACGACATGATTTCAACGAAGTGGAGCTTGGCCTATTCTCTGATCGATCCTTCTGATTTGTGGCGGAGAAGCGTTTACAGTTATGGGTAGACCGGATGATACAAAATCTTATCGTCCCAACTCCAAAGGCTTCGTGTTTTTAGACAAAATCGAACCAAACCAATTAAACAGGTGCGCGTTTACGCGGCAGACCAATCTGTATCGCTCCGGATTGATCTTGATCGGTTTGGTCCCGTGTAAACTCCCCATATGTTAGGAAGTATCTGACCTCGCAAATCACAGCAGCAGCTTCACCGCACTCTATAGGACGAGTTCACGAAATTAACCGGCAGGACAGTTTTTTGCCTTGCATGATAAGCTTATTTCACAGTCGATACCCCATCAATTTCATAGTTCGCAGCTGCAGATCCAATTAACTCGTGGCCATTGTCAGGTACTATATCGGTAAATGGACCAACCTCAATCTAATAGGCAGAGCGTGTCATTGTAATCTTGTCTATTTCTGCCGCATTCAATCAATGGGATGGGGCGCCCCTAGTTCTTAAAGGGAATTATCCACGGCCACCTGACCACGCCATGCGCGTATGAAGCTGACCAGGATGGGATATGGGGGGCGTTTCGCAGCTAGCATTCTGCAACATACAAGCAGAACCTTTAGTCAAGTGGCCAACTCAGTGAGTTTGCAAACTGTCAAATCTGGCTGGTAGATTGGAAAGTTTTTCAACTATAGCCAAGGAGACTGGTCACCAGCAATCTTCATTAACAACCTTAAACAATCTTGAACAACTTTGTACAACCTTAAATTGGCTTTTTGACTGAACGTCAAATCACCACTTGGGGTACAAGTGTATTTACAACACGCGATTAAATGACTAGAGGAACATGACTACAATGACTGTACTTATTCGATGGATGCATTAAGTCATCACCATTAAGAGTTATTAATATGGGTCTCCGTTGTAATAAATCACTGGTCAGGACATTCGAAGCTATCTTGTATCTACATGTACTTGTGGATTCTGCTCTCTAAGAGCAATCCAAACAGGCGGTCTCCTAGTAACCGTATTTTCATCAGCCATAAAGGCAAGCGTCCATCAAGGGACCGGTAGTATTGGGCTTATCAGCCATAACAATATTGACTTGCCAGTGATTTATGGAGGGACGTGCCCAGGCCAGACCCTTGGGCTTGGCGTATTCGGGAAATTGGTGGTTGGCATGGCTGTTGTACTCGACAAAAGTTTGTCAACGTATCTCCTGATTGGAAACTGGGAGAAATCCCCCATCAATTCATCAGGAAGTTTCAGGTGGTTGTGAGTGTTGATTAACACACACAGTGATTCTAGTGTTTACTGATTAGTAGCGTAAAGAATGATACATGTATTTGTCTCAGGAAGATTTAGGTGGTGGTAAGTGATTGGTTTTTGCACTTGTTGCAATTCCTGAGCAGAAGCTGGACTGAGTATAAGCCGCCACTAATGCACCCGTGCCGTTTGAGGTGGTTGTTTCTGATTTTTTAATGAACGTTTCGATAATTTTTTGACTGGAAACTTATGAAGAATCATGATGTTTGCCATGAAGATGGGAAAATCCGCCAATAATGCATCAGAAAGTTACAGGTGATTGCGATGAGTGGTTGTTTTACGTTACTCACATATTGACCCTCAATGCTTTGAAATTGCTAAGCTTTACAGACAACGCGCGTGCATGCAATATGGGCGGAGGTAAACGGAGGCAATACCGCTGGAAGTTCTGTGTGGGTTACTCAATGATCCCCTCCTAATCTCCATCCCCTAATTCAGAGATGTTGTCTGTGTTCGAATCACTATTAGACATTTGAACGACAAAGCCATTCATGTCAGGGAAAATGCATTCGAATTCAATTTGAAAAGGCCAAAAACTAAATAATCTACTACATATAGTAACTATTCCATTTCCAACGCATATTCCTAGAATATGCCGTTATTGTGGGAGACGCACTTGGGACCATTATCGCTTATTGAAGTCATCCGCCCTCGTATAGTCTACAACATTATTTCTGTTATGAATTTATGATAAATGTATTAATAAAAGTAAGTTCTTCCGCCTGGAATGACTAATAGTGACATTCATATAGCCTAGATTGAGTAGAGGGATGTGTATACCACTTAGTCAGGCTACTGTAACCTTGTCATAGGTGTTAATGTTTAACATCAAATAGACACTTTGTGATATAAATTTAAAGATATCGTAGTACAACTGATACGGTGGCTGGGAAAGGACATCACATGATGATTTTTTTAATGGAAACAAATCCTATAATGCATGATCAATCGTGAGAATTAATCTGGATGTGTCACCAGTCTGCTGCAGCCCGCCTATAGACACAATCGATAGACTGACTATACTATCAAAAAGACCCTCCCTGGATTTTGCCCAATCTGCACCGGGGTCTGCACTAAGACAACGGGGCACACAGCAAAATAGAACAGAATGTCCAGGAACTCATCAATAGCTGAACAGAAAGGAATTTAAGAGATTTTTCACGTTCAATCCGAGCTTGGTGACGGTTCAAGTAAATGCATGCATAAGGAATCTGAAGAATACATTCATCTGAGATCAATCCAGTCTGCACTAAGACAAAAATCAATAACCCTATATGCTTACAGAGTATACGACAATAATCAGAGAGAGAACTTACCAATGACACACGTCTTTTAAACCAATCCAGGCAATGAATGACAAGAGAGCATGAATCCTCGAATACATGCTTTCCGATATGCGGGATGGTTGAACGTGTTTTTATGGGGTGTTATCCATCTGCTAATCACAATGTAATCGTCTGCATCAGCTAATTGCACCATGGGACACTGTCGCATGATGGCGGCGAATCACATGAATGTAGTAAATTTCACGACGCAGTTCTAATTGATAGCAGTTGGATCGAGAAGTTCACTAAATCACTAATTGCTCGAAAAATTTGGTGAAATCAATATCCAATTGTACATTGCTTTGTCCATATCCTAATCAATTTCAACTGTTGGGGCGATATCCAACTGAGGGAAGGTCTAGTTACACCTAGGATGTTGCTGATACGTTTCAATCCGCGACAAGATGTGCGTAAAGGCCTCTTTGTCCTTGACCATCGCCGGGACAACAGCCGATCATCGACTTGGAAGATTCTAGTATCTGAAATAAGCTTCACTCAGTAGCTCTGCATCGGATAAACACAGTATAATATCTAGAAGATTCGTTTCCCAAAAATAATCCGTTGGTGATAATATGGCAATGAACCTGTTTTGTTCCCTTTATCTTGCTGATTGATATCAAACTCTTAGCACCATGACTATCAGAATTGCCGCACTTTTTCTACAAGGAAAGACACTCGGACAGTGGGGCGTGGTCTTTTACACCATTAGCCCATTAGGCTTGGCGGGGGCGGAAGGTAGCATCAATAAAGAACGCCACCGCGCTTTGGTCACAGTGAAGCGCACTTCGTAGATTTACGGGAAACTGCACCGACAACACGTAGCACCATTAGCAGAAGGGTGATCGTGCCATCAATAATGAAAATTGCACAATGGTAATCATATTCTAATTGCAGATCTGTCACTAGCCCCTAACAGTCGATTTCTCTACATTTCCTATCTAAAGTTCATTGTCTTCTTCACAAATATAGGTCTTACCACCCACGGATTTAAAATTGTCCTTCCTTAATTCCGCACATCTCTTCATTAGCAACTTCGTATTCTTACAAACACCATCCCTCTTACGTTGCTATATCGGCTGCAGTAACCTGTTTGCAAATGATGACGTTATTGAATGTTAGCTTTGATCATCACATGAATCTAGTCCGACAACTGGCAGCACGAGTTAAACACGGGTTGCATTAGCTTGTTCCAGGCGTGCAGTTTAACCTTGTAATCATTGTTGTGGTGTAAACCTGATTCACTGTATATATATCCTCAGTGGAGCTACACCAACCCGGCTCTCCCCATACCAAGAATGGTAAACTATAATTATGCCGTGTAAAGACGATTGGCAATCAATCCAAACCACGTTCCTGTCCCCATGTATAGTCTCCACCCGTATTTTTCCTTCCTTCCAAATCAAACTGGAGCCATTTATCTTCGCACACCAATAAACGACTCTCCTGCAATCTCTGAATGCTACAATAGACGACTGGCAAGCAGGCCAAACTAGACGTTGCTTTCCGCGCAGTCCGCACCCCGATATCTCCTCCGATCCTTGATCTTTTTCCTTCACGATCAAAGCAGCAATGGCCGGTTCCTTCCTATATATCCATCGGTATCACAGCAAAGCGCTTGGTCACGTATGTCTCCTTTCCTTCGCAATGAAGCAACAACCGGTACCTTTCTGACAGACAACAATCACGTGTATTGAAAAGACGGTGGTATCCACCCAGGTTCAGCCCCGGCAATATCGCGAAGCACGATATTGGTTATGCAGTCTCCAAGGAAGAACAGCCGTGGGTGTCACATGGTGACTGGCCGTGATCCAATCTCAGCGACAAATACATCAATAACATAGCAAAGCGCTTGGTCGACTGTATGATGTTGGTATTGGAGAAAATACAAGGGTATTTTTTCTTTCTGTTTCCTGTTGAGGCACCCTGACCATGGAGAAGGGGGCAATGATATTTGTAGTCAACAAACGCTGGAAGAGGAAGACTGTGATATCCGAATGCACTCTGGCACTTGGAGAAGAGAGACTGTGGGATATGATTATATCCTCTTATCTGCTCCTCGATACGGTAATGTCCGGTTTTCCTGGCATATCAACCCAACGATGCCGCTGAGAAAGGGGTCATGGCAAATTTGAAATCTGAAAATTGCTTTCGTCCTATCATGGCACCATGTCAAACAAAAACAACGTACAAAAAACAAAGAACATGATAGAGAACAAGCATTCATGTTCGAGGGGACGGTCAAGTCAATTATAATAAGCGGCTAAGGTGTCTCGATCGAGATATCAAACAGATGGATTAGGCTATCAGGTGTGGATCTGTTCGTGCTGCCCTTGGCTCTGGGTGTAACAGCATTTGTTATCTCGCCAGGTCTGGTTGTGACAGTAGCCGTACGTACACCACCTGAAAATGGACCACCAATCTTGGTTCGCGAACCAATGCCGCACCATCGAAAATCCACCAAGCGCGTACACCAGCGCTGCAGCTAGTTATAAAATCCGGCAACAGATGGCGCGCAAACAATAAGCAGAAAGCGCCATTTCGAAAGCGCCGCCTGTCGCCGAACCATCTAACTAGCTAATTGCCGATCCATTAGCGCGTACACAGCTTGATGGGACAAATTCGCCCGGCAATTTGTATCGACAATGGATTGCCGAACCAATTTGTCGCGGCAATGTGGTGGTGTACGTGCAATTGGTCCACCAATCTGCAATCTCAACAGGCCTGCTTGTGGCAGCATCTGCAATCTCATCAGGTCTGGTTGTGCCAGCATCTCCTGTCAAGGTCTGGTTGCGACAGCATATGCTGTATTATCAGGTCTGGTTGTGGCAGCATATTATGACGGTTGTTGCAGTATCTGTTGCAGTATCTGCCGTCTCTTCAGGTCTGGTGTTTTGATTTCATGCAATCCCTTTATGAAAATGATCAGGTATTCACCATGTGACTCAAAATGAGACACATTTTTCCTAAAGGTGGAGACAAGGTCCACCCTGTAGGAACATGGTGCACTACGTTTGGGAGAGTACATGCACATCTAGATCAGACGGAGTAGGGGCATGGCACATCCAGCAAAGGCTTAGTACACTCTCTGGCAACATGGCGAGCTATGAAGGAAGGGGGACACATCCAATAGAGACATGGGGCACCGTGTAGAACCTGACACACCCTGTAGGTCAGAGCAATGGCACACCATTGGGGACAAGGCGCACCAGGTAGCAAACGGAACATCCATTGAAGGGAAGGGTCAGGCCGGTCTACTGTCTCAATGGCCAAAAGTAATTTCTGAATGAACATGGTCCTCAAAGAACATGGAGGCACGCTAAATATGTGTTACATTGGTCACATCATTACAAGTCAAGTCTTCGTCACCTTCAGGTGCCGCCATCTGAGGTAAGAGAGTGGAACTACTACGTTTCAGGTACTTTGCAGGTCAAATATCAATGCTGCCACCTATTTGTGAGAATAATAACTAGTATTCCCGGCAAATGTGGAAAATATTGACGCTGTTTACTTCTTCGTACATTTTGTACACGTTGTAGTGAGTGTATTGAGGTGAGTTTCAGTCGACTTAAAGTAACCAGACTCGATAATATTAACAACATTCATGAATATCTGCTTAGTTTGGGATAATATATTCATTATTTCAAGGACAATCCTGGCCACCATTTTGGATGGATTTATTAGTGTAAAATCCAATGACGCAGCATCTAAAATTAAAAACAGCACCATAGTCCATAGGCTATACACAAAGTCAAAGAGACTGGAAAATGCAAAGTTTACTGATTTTTCTTCAATTAGGCCTACTGGTCCTAATTTGCATGCAATCTTTATCTAATGCCGTCCTCTTCATGAATTGTGAAGAAGTACTGGTACAATTAAAGCTAATGTTTTGAAATGGGCAGGTCATTTGCTTTTGTTTACATCGAACAGCTGATACATTCTGTTTATCTTCGGAGCTGTCAATCATTTTGTAACCTTTGACATCGATTCCTCATTTTTCTTTATTCCGAGATATCTCATGTCATTTTAAATTTTAGTGATACACATATAACTATTTTTCTATTATATCACATATTTGTTCGAGAAAATGTGAGTTTCATACGGATAAGCAGTATAATAGTTTTTGATTAGGCGTGGTTTGTTGTGTCACATGACCTCAACGTCACCACATTATCGACAGATCCGCCATAGTGTTGTTATCGTGAGCAAGTGTAAATTTGCAATACCTTCCTAAATTCTCCAAATTGATTCATTTCGGGGAGATTCAAGATGTCATCTCCCAGCCCCGGTAAACGTCGAATGGACACTGATGTTATTAAGCTGTATCCTTTGCTACTCTCGTTCGATTTGAGGTTAATTTTTCATTATTTAGGCCTGCTTCATTGGGCCTAACTTCACTTGCATACATGCACAATGTACATGTATGATTGTGCACAACTCATAGTGCAATACACGTCACTGATTTTTTTGCTATGAACATTGGCCCCTTGATTGTGTATCAAGTTTACATTATCAGGTTGTAGGCCTATGGCATTGCCAGATCCCTAAAAAGGTAAATGTATGTTACAGGCGCAGTAGCTGCTTTATTTCTGCAGAGAGTAAATGTGAATGAAAAAAACAGATCATCATGAGCAGACTGATGACAGAGTAGGCCTATGTCACTGAGGTCAGTGAGGATGCAAATGTGACCCGCCACGACAAAATGAGTTGCATGTCGCACAGAAGATGAGCCTAAAATGACACCAGGTCATTATAGAAGAAATCGATGTACTGTCACAAAAGGCAGACGAGACAATAGTGAAATGAACAAACCTGTCAAGCTCGGAGCGACGTGCGACTTGTTTCGTCCTGGCAGGTCACAAATCTTCTGACTCTGAGTGATGAAGCATTAGCAAGGCTTGATGATGAATGAAGCCTGATGAAGCCATTTTTAATGAAAGTCCCAGCCGACGAATGAGAGCAGTAGCAGCTCTGTGACCTGATCTGGTCAAGGTGAAGAACCTAAATTGGTTGAACCAGGTCGTAATGGTGCCTGTTAGGCTGCTATGTCATGAGTATCATGACAATACCAAGGCTGTAGCTAATGCTATCGGAGTATACTGTAAATGATAGCCTGATGTGATTAGACCAATGGCAATGATGGAATCAACTTTAATTTCAGGGTTTTTTAATGTAAGCTTGCTACATGATTCTTGTCTTCTCGGTATGATTCATCAACTCGTCGACTGGCAGGGTAACACTATGAAGTACAATAGGTCTGTGTGACACATCTGTGATCTCACTGCAAGCAACCAGTTATTTTCACATGATTGACAACACTTGTGTTGTATATTGATGTAATCATAACGCAAACACTGAATGAATAAAATAACACCTAGGCCTGTTGTAATTCTGACTTGCCTGGTGTTGTGTTTGCAGGCTTAGGCCTGGGATAGCAGTTTATTTTAGGCTTGGCTATAATCAAGTCATGCTTAATTCCTTATCTTTCATTAATATAAATACAATGGAGTCAAATTGCCTGACCTTGAACAAGAAATTCTGCATTTTGGCTGTCTAGCGTGGTGTATTGGCAGTGCTGCTGACCCATCTGTTTGTTCAGTATTAAGTACCCGGTATTTAGGCCTGAAAATTGTTGTTGTAATTTGTAACTACCTCCATGCTTGAAGCCAATGAAAGTTGATGTTTACATATACTGTCAGTGACAGTGCCATTGCATGAAACTGACAGATTTAAATGGATGTCTCGTGTTTGGTCTTCCTTAACCCTTTCCTTCAGAATCAATAGCAAGCATGAAGTGACCTTACTAAATGGTCTTAACGAGTTCATCGTTAAATTCTTTGGACCAGATGGAAGTGAGTATGACAGCCAAATATTTTGGTCATTTCTACAATTTGTGAATATTTTAGAAAAAAATCATGTCAACATTTTATTTTGGCAGATTTGGTGATTATAAAATTAACACTTATATGTAAAGAGAGAAAAAATACTTTTGAGATTTGTATTTTTGTGTCACAAAATCCATGAAAAGAAGCTACTTTGCAGTCTTTCAGATCAGAAAGATATTTGATTACCAAGTTATCCTTTTCGCTTGCTGACATTTGTATTCATGGGACATGACTCTCTGAGTAGGTGATATTTTTCACATTCAACTGTTTCGTTACTCATGTTGCAAGCAAATATCTTAGGTCGGTTTATATTTCACATATTGGTTTTACCCGACATAGGCTGAGCTCAAAAATCGCCTTTGTGTTTATTTTTCAGGTCCGTATGGTGGAGGAGTTTGGAAAGTGAGAGTTGACCTCCCTGATAGGTATCCCTTCAAATCTCCTTCAATAGGTTAGTATTACCAAATCTAGAGCATATTTCACGTACTTAGATTTTAGAACTGTCTAGTCGTGCATGTGTCAGAGTGGTGCTGTGGTTTAAAGACCAATATTCAGAAGTATAATCAGGGTCTGTTACTTTTGAGGTTGTTGTGTTTGACCCTCCAATGTGGGATAGGGTAAGCCTTCGACTCTCCCAAGTCCAAGGAGAGCAATTAACAGAAGTTTTGCTTTATCCCTAAGGCAATTTCCGAATCTAGGGGCCTGATTGTGTAGCGTTCTCTGCCGCTACCCTGACTATTAGACCCAGCCAAGTATCAACTCTTGCTAGCTTTCAACTTCCTGTACACATACTCATTGTTGCCTTGTCGCTTACATTGCCATGCTGGAGCTAGCCAGTTTTCTTAAGGAGAGTGCCTTGAGCTCATGATATTATTGATTTCTACTTATTTGTTTTCAGGTTTTCTGAACAAGATTTTCCACCCAAACATTGATGAAGCGTAAGTAGCAAGTCAGCCAGTTCATCCTTTAGGATATACTACTTGAAAATTATTTGCTTCCACAACAGTCGGTCAGTCCATGTACATGTGAATATCCGAATACTCTAAGTTTCACCGATCTATTTCTCTGATCAAACAAAATTATCATACAAATAGCATATTTTTGTTTCAGATCTGGGACTGTCTGTCTTGATGTGATCAACCAAGCTTGGACTGCCTTGTATGGTAAATGTTTTGTACTTGACTCCAGACTCAGTGGAGAATGTTGTGGGTTTGAAACTACAGTGTATTTCTGTGGCTTCTAAAGGATCTGAACCCTAATTGATGCCTCGGTCAAGGAAGTTTCTGGTGCTAAAGACCTATCACAAGTGTGATCACTCATGAGGATGGATTACATTCATCCAGTCGAGTTTCGACCTTTTTTTCATGAGGTGAAAATCGGCAAGTAAGTTCACAATCTTAGATCATCTCTCACGCGGGTATATGTTAAAATCTAACATTGTGTTCCATTCATTTCAGATCTCTCGAACATCTTTGAATCTTTTCTGCCACAGCTTCTCTCCTATCCCAACCCAGTTGATCCTCTTAATGGAGATGCTGCTGCATTGTACCTCCACAAACCAGAAGAATACAAAAAGAGGGTCGAAGGTCAGTGACATGCCAAGTCAGTCGGTGCTTGAAAGTGGCATCCTGTGATGAAAGACATGAAAGAACTTCAAGGTGCCATGGTGTATGTCTAGCCCGGAAATCCTATTCGAAACAATCACAGTACAAATACAAATTGGTCAAAATGAGAGCATTTTTGCTGTTGAGTAAATTTTCAAAAAAAGTTTACAATTTATTTTAAAACTTATCGTTTCCTTTTCAGAATATGTTAAAAAATATGCGACCGAGGAGGCAATACGCGAACAAGAAGACCAGTCATCATCAAGTGAGAGCTCTTTGTCAGACTTTTCTGAGAATGAGGCGCAGGACATGGAGTTATAACAAATACACGACTTGTTAATATTTTTTTGTAAATATCTGGAGATATTATTTATCCTGTGGAAATGAATTGAATTCACTTCAAGATGCCTTCCTCAGACCATTTGTTGGCTAATGTTCTCTTTTAAGTGTTCGAGCATTTCAAGCCAAGGTTGGCTGATGTTTCAAAATTACGACATGATAATCATTTTTTACAAACTGAAAGATGTTGACGGGGATATACATGCTTCATCAAGCAACCTATGAATAATCTGATGTCACCAAGTGCTCTTTATCTGTCACTTAAAGAATCTTCTCACGGTGCCAAATTGAATGAATATGCTGGTTTATACGATAAACTCCTCCAAATCTTTTCTCAAATGAATTTGAGGTTAGAGGGGTGTAAAGCACTCCTCACTCCCTCTATTCCACCAGCTACAAAAGATTATTATTGGAAATCTGTACCCCACTCTAGTTGTCAATCGATTGGGCACTGTTATTCTTGAATATTTTTTTTTCATGTGAGGAAGTCATCAGAAATCGAATTGAATCTCATCTCCATGGGTAGTTGTTTTTATATGATATTGAAACAGAATATGTACGCCACACAATGCCGAAATAGGCAAGTGTATTGGCACCTGGCATTTTACTAGACATGTGGAACCTTTTTGGTCTATTACTGAATACAAACTTGAGTGATTATAAACAATACTTGCAGAGTTGTTGTAAATTTCATATTGTGGATTTTAACAACACCAGGGCTCGTTTATTTTTAAGTTCAGTTTGAAAAAACTTGCGGAATATGAAAATGGATTATTATGGAGTAGATACTATATGCCAGTGTTGGTACTTAGTACAGGGATTACTTCACAGACTATATACTGTCTACCAGTGAGTACCGAGTATTTTGTTAATGTGGAAAATGATCGGTACTACCTTAGCATTATGCACAAGAAAGCAGTACAAAGCCTTGGTTACTGTTGTTGGAACATTATAAAGTTCAGGCATCGGTCACGTTGGAAAGGAACTTTTTCTTTTTGTGAATAGTAGATAAAGTTATCCATCATCACTTTTGAGAACAGGGAATCTGATCAGGGGGTAGGGGTTCAGTTGGGTTACACTTGGGTTCAAAAACTGGATGACAACATAAAGCTCAATTAGACTTGGAGCTGGCTTGTATAAAGCTGGAGAGAGTTCCTCACGAATTGTCTTGATCAGGGTCTACCAGTTACCTCATCTAGTACATGTATATGAGCACCTCAGATATGGCACATCACAGCTGCATCTTCAAAGATATTCATCAAATCTTGGAGGTAGAAATTGGAGGCCACGCTGCCACTGGCATCGGTAAGATTCACTGGCTGTTTATTTTATGGATTAACTCCAAAGTCAAAACCTTGATTTTGGGAAAAGAGCAATTATTAATCAGTCTAAAACACTCTTGTGATTTCACCTTGAGGGAAATGTCTCCAGTTTAAGAAGAGGATGAACCAGGAGGATCTTGTGGTTTAGGCCCTACAGCATTTCCGCAAAACTTTCCAGTAATGCTGATTGAAACCTAGTCGTGGGTTTTGTTTTGTTGAAGTATTTATCCAAGTACATGTATACCAAAGAATTCAAGATTAATGGTACACAAAAGTGGTATCAAGATGAATTCAAGATAGATTTTGACACGTTTCATTCACTGTGTCCGTAGGTTTTTTGTGATGTATTTAACCTTTTGCATATGCTTGTATAGAAACAGCCATACACTGTAGTGTGACTTTTTATTGAAAACATAGATTTATTGGTTGTGTGTATAATCCTGTAAATCATATGTATATTGCTCTGCTCGATTATAGGGATTGGTAACTTAAACCAACCTTGTGTGCGTGTAGTTCAGAGTACATGTACACCGATATCAGAAACCTAAAGTATTGTTGTTGTAGAATTTATAGCCAATGGCATAATGTCACATCCATATCTTGCAAAACTGTAAAGGTTAGATAGGATGTTGAATGAAAAATAGTGTACTTTTATGTTCTAATTGCTCGTAAATAATGAATAATACATGTACCAGGGATTTCTTTCATGCTACACGTCTATGTTTCTAGAATATACATGTAGGTTAATAAGATACAGTGAATTGCATGTTTATTTTCCTATTCAGCGCCTTGTGATGGTGGTTCATGAACATGATAAAAGGTGGAGCCAATAATCGGCCTAGTCACTAGCATCTGCCAGCAAGCTGTAGATAATATTTCATACATTGTAACAGCTTGCTGATGTTGATGCCAGCCTCACAAACATTTTATGCCACCAGTGCTGACATCAATATCAAGTATCAGCATTTGCAGAGGTCCTTGTCCTGTTTTCACAACACTGAGAGAAAATTTTAAGTCATTTTTCATAGGGAAAAACTAGAATCACCCTAATGCTTCATTTTGCCAGACTCTTGGTTTATCACTACCTAAATGAGTCGCCGTTCATTTGTACTTTGTGTGTTGTGGCAGGACAAGTTGTTCTCTGGTGATAGTTATACTATGTGATCATCAAGCTTGAAGTTGTGTAATTTTGTTTCATAACATTTATCTGTGTCTTATATTTCTGTTCTTGAAATATGTGTCAGATAAGTTTCTTGGTTTGTTATAGATTGCAAGATTACAATGGCCAATGGTACATGTACAGTGAATTGGAATTACCAAAACTTGGAAAATTGTTGAAGTGAATTTTTAAAAAAGACAAACTTTCTGTAGGTGTATCGAGTTAATATTCATGTACCGGGTGCATATCAGAATATAATCTCTGTACCAGAATCATCAAGCAGTGTTTAAGTTGCTATAATGGCCATACAGTTACTTGCATGATTTTACTTACTTACTGCCAAGAAATCATTTGTAATTTTGAAATCTTCTACAGAGGTGTGACATACTATTTGCTTTAAAGTTAATTTTTACTCAAAAAAGAATATATTATGGAATGATTTTGTTATTGCAGAGCTATGTGTATTTTAAGTATAAGTATAGTGGAAAGCCTTTAATAGTTTAAAATAACCATTACTTGTCTGAGGGTCTTCGAACGGTATTTTTAGTTCCTCCAGACAACACCAGATTTTCCCAGCTACTCTGATGTGTTTTATATGGTTTCTCTGGCCTGGGGTATCCAAATTGAATAACTTTTTCGACTGAGAGGGTGGGGTGGGGTCTTTATGAATAATTGGTGATATTGATCAGATGTAGAGCCTAGCCAACCTGCCGAACTGGTGGATTGTGCATGTAGGCTATTTCAAGTGGAGAAGACGTACATTGCAAATATCTGTACATTTTAACTAATACAAAGTAATGATAATAAAAAGTACAAATGTATCAAAAATATGTGTTGTTTGTTGTGAAAGGCACTGCACAGGTATCAGAATATGTCCACTTTCAAGTTATGAAAGGGGGCAAACAAACTGGAGTCATGTTATGACATCTGATCTAACAATCTGTCATCTCTGAATAGGGATGAGGCAGCATTGACTAGCCTTGTCTCATGTCACCAACAATGCCCAATCTGTCCTCTCTCAAGGAATGGGAGAGAATGAAATAAATGGCCTTCCATATTTCGGCTGATGTCCCAATCTGTCCTCCTTCAAGTAATGCAATTGGAGAGGCGAAAATAACTTCCCTCCTCCCACGTGGCCCTACACCATCTATCCATTGTCAATGAAATGAAGAAGGCAAAGTAGCTGGCCTCCCATGTCGCCTGATATCACAATCGCTCCAATCTAAAGGAATTGGAGAGGGTATAGTAGCTGGCCTCCTCCCATGTCCGCTGATATCACAATCATTTCTCCCTGAAGGAATGGGAGAGGGCATAGTAGCTGGCCTCCTCCCATGTCGGCTGATATCACAATCGTTTCTCCCTGAAGGAATGGGAGAGGGCATAGTAGCTGGCCTCCACCCATGTCGGCTGATATCACAATCATTTCTCCCTGAAGGAATGGGAGAGGGTATAGTAGCTGGCCTCCTCCCATGTCGGCTGATATCACAATCGTTTCTCCCTGAAGGAATGGGAGAGGGCATAGTAGCTGGCCTCCTCCCATGTCGGCTGATATCACAATCGTTTCTCCCTGAAGGAATGGGAGAGGGCATAGTAGCTGGCCTCCACCCATGTCGGCTGATATCACAATCATTTCTCCCTGAAGGAATGGGAGAGGGTATAGTAGCTGGCCTCCTCCCATGTCGGCTGATATCACAATCGTTTCTCCCTGAAGGAATGGGAGAGGGCATAGTAGCTGGCCTCCTCCCATGTCGGCTGATATCACAATCGTTTCTCCCTGAAGGAATGGGAGAGGGCATAGTAGCTGGCCTCCTCCCATGTCGGCTGATATCACAATCGTTTCTCCCAGAAGGAATGGGAGAGGGCGTAGTAGCTGGCCTCCTCCCATGTCGGCTGATATCACAATCGTTTCTCCCAGAAGGAATGGGAGAGGGCATAGTAGCTGGCCTCCTCCCATGTCGGTTGATATCACAATCGTTTCTCCCAGAAGGAATGGGAGAGGGTATAGTAGCTGGCCTCCTCCCATGTCGGCTGATATCACGATCGTTTCTCCCTGAAGGAATGGGAGAGGGCGTAGTAGCTGGCCTCCTCCCATGTCGCCTGATATCACAATCGCTTCTCCCTGAAGGAATGGGAGAGGGCATAGTAGCTGACCTCCTCCCATGTCGCCTGATATCACAATCGTTTCTCCCTGAAGGAATGGGAGAGGGCATAGTAGCTGGCCTCCTCCCATGTCGGCTGATATCACAATCGTTTCTCCCCGAAGGAATGGGAGAGGGCATAGTAGCTGGCCTCCTCCCATGTCGGCTGATATCACAATCGTTTCTCCCGGAAGGAATGGGAGAGGGCATAGTAGCTGGCCTCCTCCCATGTCGGCTGATATCACAATCGTTTCTCCCTGAAGGAATGGGAGAGGGCGTAGTAGCTGGCCTCCTCCCATGTCGGCTGATATCACGATCGTTTCTCCCTGAAGGAATGGGAGAGGGCATAGTAGCTGGCCTCATCCCATGTCGGCTGATATCACAATCGTTTCTCCCTGAAGGAATAGGAGAGGGCGTAGTAGCTGGCCTCCTCCCATGTTGGCTGATATCACGATCGTTTCTCCCTGAAGGAATGGGAGAGGGTATAGTAGCTGGCCTCCTCCCATGTCGGCTGATATCACGATCGCTTCTCCCTAAAGGAATGGGAGAGGGCAAATTAGCTGGCCTCCTCCCATGTCGGCTGATATCACAATCGTTTCTCCCTGAAGGAATGGGATAGGGCATAGTAGCTGGCCTCCTCCCATGTCGGCTGATATCACAATCGTTTCTCCCTGAAGGAATGGGATAGGGCGTAGTAGCTGGCCTCCTCCCATGTCGGCTGATATCACAATCGTTTCTCCCCGAAGGAATGGGAGAGAGTAAAGTAGCTGGCCTCCTCCCATGTCGGCTGATATCACAATCGTTTCTCCCAGAAGGAATGGGATAGGGCGTAGTAGCTGGCCTCCTCTCATGTCGGCTGATATCACAATCGTTTCTCCCTGAAGGAATGGGATAGGGCGTAGTAGCTGTCCTCCTCCCATGTCGGCTGATATCACAATCGTTTCTCCCTGAAGGAATGGGAGAGGGCGTAGTAGCTGGCCTCCTCCCATGTCGGCTGATATCACAATCGTTTCTCCCCGAAGGAATGGGAGAGAGTATAGTAGCTGGCCTCCTCCCATGTCGCCTGATATCACAATCGTTTCCCCCGAAGGAATGGGAGAGGGTATAGTAGCTGGCCTCCTCCCATGTCGGCTGATATCACAATCGTTTCTCCCTGAAGGAATGGGATAGGGCATAGTAGCTGGCCTCCTCCCATGTCGGCTGATATCACAATCGCTTCTCCCTAAAGGAATGGGAGAGGGCAAATTAGCTGGCCTCCTCCCATGTCGGCTGATATCACAATCGTTTCTCCCTGAAGGAATGGGATAGGGCATAGTAGCTGGCCTCCTCCCATGTCGGCTGATATCACAATCGTTTCTCCCCGAAGGAATGGGAGAGGGTATAGTAGCTGGCCTCCTCCCATGTCGGCTGATATCACAATCGTTTCTCCCCGAAGGAATGGGAGAGGGCATAGTAGCTGGCCTCCTCCCATGTCGGCTGATATCACAATCGTTTCTCCCGGAAGGAATGGGAGAGGGCATAGTAGCTGGCCTCCTCCCATGTCGGCTGATATCACAATCGTTTCTCCCTGAAGGAATGGGAGAGGGCGTAGTAGCTGGCCTCCTCCCATGTCGGCTGATATCACGATCGTTTCTCCCTGAAGGAATGGGAGAGGGCATAGTAGCTGGCCTCATCCCATGTCGGCTGATATCACAATCGTTTCTCCCTGAAGGAATAGGAGAGGGCGTAGTAGCTGGCCTCCTCCCATGTTGGCTGATATCACGATCGTTTCTCCCTGAAGGAATGGGAGAGGGTATAGTAGCTGGCCTCCTCCCATGTCGGCTGATATCACAATCGCTCCTATCTAAAGGAATGGGAGAGGGCGTAGTAGCTGGCCTCCTCCCATGTCGGCTGATATCACAATCGTTTCTCCCTGAAGGAATGGGAGAGGGCATAGTAGCTGGCCTCCTCCCATGTCGGCTGATATCACAATCATTTCTCCCTGAAGGAATGGGAGAGGGCATAGTAGCTGGCCTCCTCCCATGTCGGCTGATATCACGATCGCTTCTCCCTAAAGGAATGGGAGAGGGCAAATTAGCTGGCCTCCTCCCATGTCGGCTGATATCACAATCGTTTCTCCCTGAAGGAATGGGATAGGGCATAGTAGCTGGCCTCCTCCCATGTCGGCTGATATCACAATCGTTTCTCCCTGAAGGAATGGGATAGGGCGTAGTAGCTGGCCTCCTCCCATGTCGGCTGATATCACAATCGTTTCTCCCCGAAGGAATGGGAGAGAGTAAAGTAGCTGGCCTCCTCCCATGTCGGCTGATATCACAATCGTTTCTCCCAGAAGGAATGGGATAGGGCGTAGTAGCTGGCCTCCTCTCATGTCGGCTGATATCACAATCGTTTCTCCCTGAAGGAATGGGATAGGGCGTAGTAGCTGGCCTCCTCCCATGTCGGCTGATATCACAATCGTTTCTCCCTGAAGGAATGGGAGAGGGCGTAGTAGCTGGCCTCCTCCCATGTCGGCTGATATCACAATCGTTTCTCCCCGAAGGAATGGGAGAGAGTATAGTAGCTGGCCTCCTCCCATGTCGCCTGATATCACAATCGTTTCCCCCGAAGGAATGGGAGAGGGTATAGTAGCTGGCCTCCTCCCATGTCGGCTGATATCACAATCGTTTCTCCCTGAAGGAATGGGATAGGGCATAGTAGCTGGCCTCCTCCCATGTCGGCTGATATCACAATCGCTTCTCCCTAAAGGAATGGGAGAGGGCAAATTAGCTGGCCTCCTCCCATGTCGGCTGATATCACAATCGTTTCTCCCTGAAGGAATGGGATAGGGCATAGTAGCTGGCCTCCTCCCATGTCGGCTGATATCACAATCGTTTCTCCCCGAAGGAATGGGAGAGGGTATAGTAGCTGGCCTCCTCCCATGTCGGCTGATATCACAATCGTTTCTCCCAGAAGGAATTGGAGAGGACAGAATAACTGGCCTCCTCCCATGTCGGCTGATATCACAATCGCTTCTCCCTGAAGGAATTGGAGAGGACAGAATAACTGGCCCCCTCCCACGTCGCCTGTATGACAATCTATCCTTCCTCAACAAGAAATGGGCGAAGGCGAAGTAACTGGCCTTCTCCCATGTCGCTCGTGACAATCTCTGCTCCCCACAAAGAATGGGAGAGGGCAAAATAACTAGCCCTCTCCCATGTCGCCTGTATGACAATCTGCCCTTCCTCAAGGAAAGGGAGATGGCAAAGTAACTGGCCTACTCCCATGTCATCTGATATCTCAATCTGGCCTCTCAAGGAATCGTCATCACTTTTGTGATGTTGTGTCTGATCAGACATTCACTGGGTTTTTCAGTTCCATTGCATTTTGGAAAAAATTTCTGTCCATATGCCTATTACGTAATCTCAGGATGTACTTGGTTGTGACTGGGTGTACTCATTCCTTGGTCATTTGCTGTTAAGAGAATTTCAAGCACATCAATTGTCTCTGGATGGGCCAGTGTGACGTAGTTTTGGGTTCCTGTTCATTTTGTTTGGTATGTATTAAGTCATAGATCAAGGAGTTCAGTTCCTTCAATGGGTCCATGGGAACAATTCGATAGAAGATAGTTACAAGTCATGTCCATTGGCATTGCAACAGTAAGATCATGTTGTTAGGAAAGTTTCATTTGTAGCAGTCCTTGTACCAAAAGGAGGGACAATGTGTGCAAGATGTACTGGCTCACGGAACAGCCAGGGAAAGGGAAATTCTCTTTTGATGAAAATGCACACTTCTTGAGACATAGAGGGATTTGGCATCCAGACAAATTGGCAATACGAATGACTGATTGGGGGACTGATCTTTGGGATCTGGAAGGTCATCTTGAGAGCCAGTTGAGTTGGTAGTGCATCCAAGAATACCAAACTCACAAACTCAGGCACTTCTTCATCATGCAAGCTTCAACACAAAAAGAAAACATTTATTTGCAGTTTTTAACATTTATTTCACAGGTTTATTTCCTGCTGTACTGGAATGTTTGCTGACAGGTTAAACAGCTGGTTGTTGACAAAACAGCTACAGAGGTAGAGGTAACACATTTTGATTATTGCTGCATATTCGAAGGAAATAGGCTGCCAAAGAAAGAGAGCTCTTAGGCCAGGTTAGCATAGAAGTGAAGCTCCAAGGCCTGGTTTACAAAGGAATGATCTTATCATGTTCTTAAGTGAAAGAAAGAATTTCAAATTTACTTGAGTACCTATGCAGCATGTATCCATGGAATGAAATCATGGAATGGAACTGGAAGTCAAGAAATCATGACACATGCCCAGATCACATCAATGTACCGTACTGTAAACTCAGCCTTTGACAAATTGGAGTTTCTGTGCCAGTTTGATGTTCTTAGTTCAATTAAAGGAACACCAGACTTTGAACTAAGAATTTTTCTGTGCATGAAACATGAAGATTATTTCTGAAGTAAAAAATTATTTTCTCAGCTAGATCATCTTAGATTTTATTAGTTATCTTATTTAATAAGGGCACTTTATATCAACCCTGTTGAGTGCAAGTAATTTCAAATATGACAATTATACAGCAGTGCTAGTGCAATGAAATTGTCTAAATATGGAGAAATCTGGAGATCCCAGATTAATCAGGTATTATGATATCCAACTAAAATGGTAAGACAAAAGAAACAAGTATGATAATGGGTTAACATTTCCACCAAGAACTTAACTTAAATGCAATAACAGATGCCATTGTACATGTGTATATACAAGATTTACAAAATAGTCCCGTCTCCACACATTTTGCTAGTATCAAAAGTTAAAAATTAGTTAGGTAAATTTACATATGAAGTGAGAAGATGATGGTCATTTAACTATGTACAAGATGAGTGTAAAAATGTCAAGCATTCGATTCTGTTAGTTAAAATTTAAGTAGTCTCCAATATATGCCAGGATTTTTACAATGTCTTGATTATGCAAAACTGTTCAGTTGAAAAAATGATGATCAGACGTCAAGTTTGAAAATAGCAAATCTGCACAATGTGTTACCATTCCAGTTAAATCCGATTTCTTATCTTTTTTCAGTTACAAGGTATTTCTAGGAAAAACTTCCATACAGCATCGACTAGACACAGCATATATTTTTATTGTGAATGAATTCAGCTTTTTAAAAGAATGCAAAACCTGCCCTATTTAACACAAACTTTTTTTTGGTCGATTGCCAATTATTAGCCATTAAATTTTTTACAATTTTTTCTTTAAAACTTCTAGTCAATTCCTTGCCAAAATAAATAATTCAAATCCTGAAACAAAGTTTTTATTTAAAATTGTGTTATGTGGCAGTGGTGTAAATTCTCTGCAAAATTGGTATCCAGGGACTTCTGCCAAACTTTTATTCAACACACTGATAAACTGGAAGGTCTCCAGTATAATGCTCCAACCACATCCTGCGGAAACTATGTTTCAAAGTGCAGAATGGCCGTCAAATGTTTTTCAAGTGGAGACACCTTAGGACTGTAACTGTAAGCACAAATGCAGATGCAGTACACAGTCCTGAATTTATGCAAAATAGTACTTGTATCTACTGTTGCCGATGTTACAATTTCAATTTACAAGAGAACAGAACAAAAGCTTTTCTCCCATCATGATCAGTGTGATACTGGTTCACTACAGTCAATGTTAAGTCTGCTCAAATAGCAAGAACTCCTTCCATATCCAACATTCGTACAAATACACACATATTACAATGGGCCACAAGATGCATGAGGCAACGGGAGTCATTATGTGATGAAACTCCCAACTTTACATAACACTACATTGCTCCACATCACCCTATACTTGACACCTGAAGCCCAGCAGTTCACAACACATTCACATACAAAAAACGACTTGTTGATGACACTTAATGAAATAAATGTTTAAACTTTTTTGCTCTTAGAAAAGTCCAGGGGATCCATTTCGCTCGAACTTGATGAATCACTACTCTTCTCAAAGACAGACTCTCCTTCTGCCTGCTCTCCATGAGGCAGACTACTCACACTTGAACGAACACTCCGATTCGATAGACTTCGCTTCAAGGCAGAAGCTAGACTTTTCGTTGAAGACCTCAAGCTTCTTCTCCTCTCACTAACAACATTCACAGCCTCCATCACCTCTGAATGCAGACTTTTCTGACTGGATCTCGAATCGCTTCTCTTCAATCTGCAGTCTCCGCCCTGATCGTTTTCCATTGGTAGACAAGAGTCTTCCATAGGTAGACAAGATTCGTCCAGATCGATTGCATCATTCACAAAACTCATATCCATTTTTTGTTCTTCAGTGTCGTCTTCTACTACATCGTTCACATCCGTTTTTGGCGTCGCCATTTTCGCTGCAACCGGCATTGCCTCCTTTATCGCCAGCTGGAGACAGTTCAACCACTGCTTCTTGTCATGTTCATCCCTTGCCTGTAAGGTATGGGTGTAGCCTTTTCCAGACTGTATCGTGGAAGAAACACGAAATACATATTTGCCTAAAAGGGAAAAAAGTAGTTCAATGACGTGTTCTTGTGATGAAAGCGAAACAAAGAAGGATGATGGTGGCTCTGTGCCTTTTACTGTCCCAGGCCTTTAATCTCTTTACAATATAATTGGATACCACAGAGGACCTCTGGGATATCAAGGAGCTGCCCATACAGCAGAACAGCGTGGCAATTAGAGTAGGATTCAAACCCACGATCATTGGGAAATAAGCTGGAGAGCCAGCACACCTCTGCATATGAGAATGGAGTGAACTTACTTCCTTGTCCCTGACCAAGCATGTTTCTAAATGACCCCATCTTGACTTCACCGTCCTTCAGGTCTTCAACGATCAGTTCAGACAACGGCAAGGGATACCGATAGACCTGGTAACACTGACGATCGTGACGGGTTGTTGGCCGTGTTAATACCATCACCTTCTTGAACACAAACACGGTCAGTTTCTGGAAATGACAGGCAGAAATTCAAATCTCAATCCTGAATCAAATTACCTGGTTTACTATAATTCATTTTTTGATTTCTTCCTCTATGATTGATATCACGGTCTCTTAACAAGTTACCCAAACATTCCAAATAAGTTGTTTCAGCTTCATTGCTGATCATCTTTCAACATTGATATTCTGGATCTTCACTTGAAGATAAAAATGCAAGACAGTAGACTTAGACTAGAGCACACAGCTACTGTATCAAAAATAGATTTCATGAGCACACCGAGGGGTTTGGTCAGCCTAACTTACCGTTCCCCGACTGTTCCTTAGCACCCCATCACACAACAGAACCTTGGCTTCATCAATTAAAGGATGACGCTGAGACTCCTCCAAAAAGTCCAAACGGTCCCGGTGGAAATTACATTTTGCCTCTCCAGCTTTTTCGTCAACTTCACGAATGATGGCCTCAACACTATCAATAGCCTGCTGCAGTCTTTGTATATCCGCATGAGATTCGGGCGTACGTTTCTGAATGTTTTTCAACAGTAACGGATACTTCACAAGGCGATTCCTCGGCAGGTCAAGAAATGTCCACAAGTCCAGTTTCCGACTGAAACTCGATTCCTGGCACCGTTGGAGAAAATCGTGAATCCGTTTGTCGTTTTTCTTCTCGTCCAGCAAAGCTTTGGCGTAGATTTGATTAGCACAATAGGGAATGTATGAATGTAGGTTTGGCAGCCAGTCGAGCAGGACTTCTCCCACTCCTTCTGTTGATCCATCTGGCTGGCGCTGGCTGATTAGGCTCATCACCAGGTCTGCAAATGAAAGGAAAATTGAATGGTTTTCTGCAAGATGTGATATCACAAGAGACAATCCAATTCTTTAGGGACAAGTCA
Organism: Lineus longissimus; assembly: GCF_910592395.1. Classification (NCBI taxonomy): domain Eukaryota; kingdom Metazoa; phylum Nemertea; class Pilidiophora; order Heteronemertea; family Lineidae; genus Lineus; species Lineus longissimus. The sequence goes on from NC_088314.1 coordinate 4,951,716, forward strand.
TCTTGGGACTGCTGTAAAAAACCTGTGAGTGTCTGATGAACTAAGATGACCTCCTTGATGAATTGGTGTAAAATCACCAACCAAGAAAAACTTTCATAGTGCCAAATTGGTGTCAAATGCTCGACTGTTGTTTCCACAGCCATTAGCCTATACACAACAGTGATAGCAAAAGATGTCTCGCTATAAAATGAATATACAAGTATCATGTGTACCTTGGTGTATTGGGACCAATGTCTCAATCACACTGAATATCTGATGAAGTTCACTCTCTGTCATCAAACCGAGCGTCTTCAGTGAGTTGTAATATGTCTGAAAGTACAGAAACACAAGACCGGATAACAAAGGTGGTACGATTTTTTACATTTATCCTAGCTGTCTTTAAGATTTGGACAGAAATGCCCCTTTTTGAAACAGAGAGTTGATTACAGATAGCCCAACCAGTATGATTTGATAATTTACGACAGGAACTCAGTCCTAAATTTCTTACCTCCTTTATCATCTGTAAGTCATGCACCAAATCATTCTCTCCTTCATACAACTCAAATATGGCCTGAAATACAACAAGCATGTATTTCAAATGAACTGATAAATAACAAATTTAAAAGAACTCAGTTTTTTTCCCGAACTAACTTTCCAACAAGGACAATGCCATTGGCCACTGTGACCCTTAGTTCCAGGTGAAACGCAGGACTGGTGAGCACCCAAATACATTGTATGTCTATCAACTTGAATCACCACAATGACAACAAAATGAACGAGAAAGGTGTCAACAAAATGCTGAGCACAGAAGAGAACATTGCTAAGCTTACATTTTGACGTTTGATCTGCATCTCACTGAACACATTCGAAACATTCCCTTCAACCGTCTCCTGCCAGAGTTTACTAGGTCGTCGCTTTGAAGGTGTTGGTTGCGGCTTCTTATAAGATACGGCATTCTGGGATAGATTTTTTGCCGGAGAGAGTATATTCTTAAAACTCAATGATCTCTGGAATAAAACATATACATGACGTAAATACTTCAGTGATGACACACGATTACAAGTGCCTCATGCACATCAGAAAGCTTTTGGTCGCCTGAAAAGTAGAAATAGAGTAAGACAGGTTTTATGTTTTTACCTACCCAAGGTGACGCAGGTATATCTCGCAAGGGGCCGGTATTTGATGTTGTAAAAATGGCCCTGGCTGTTTTCCTCGAAACTGCCTATTATTGTTTCTTACCCCTACCTTGACAACTTGAGCACACATGTACACTTTCTGTTCAGCATTAGTTGTAGTGAAGATGGTTTTTAGCGCAGCAAACTGCTCTTTGCAGCAAAAAGATTGTTGAACCATGATGGTCAAACACACACATTCAGAATAGCACACAACTGTATGAATCTCTTGTGACTCCAGTCCCAATATCAAGTCAGACTGACAAGTGATCCTACTTCATTCATAACTCAAGCACATCTGAAATGCCAATCTCTGACTCCACACAGATGGTTTGTAGAACACACTTCAATAGCCACATTATTGTTCACAGCTCTGGCTTGGTTGTTTGGCCCTGGAGTCACGCCCATTCAAGCAAATTATTAGGCTTCAAAGAAACTACAATAGCAATGAGTGCCAAGTTAAATACCAACAATGCCAACCAGCAGAATTAGTAGTTATGGGGTGACCATATCAATTCACAATGTGCCAAGAAGAAATCATACAAGTGTGACCAATTATTGCATGACCAGAGGTCTGTTTATGTAATTGTAAATAAAACGTTTTCGTACTACAAAATTACTTGTAAAAACTAAGCTCTGTTGCCAGTGAATAGCCAGAGGTATATTTCTATCTTGAGTGAGTTCTATCACCTGTTCATGGTGACTTTTGATTGTGTTGTCCCGAAATATACATGATGAGTACAACACACTCACTTTAAAGATAAGCAGGAGTGCCGATTCTTCAACTATTAGGCAAAACAGGAGGCTACCTGAGAGTATTCCCAGCAAGTAATGAGGCAACGACAAGTCGGCAGCTAACTTTTTGTCATCACAGGGCTGAAGACAAATAAAATTGCCATCAACTAATACATGTAATATCGAATGCTGACAAAGAAGAAGACGCAAAGGCAACTGTATGAGGGAGGAGTATCAACATTCATTAACAAAAATATCTTTACCTGAAGCGACTGTCCAATCTTCTTCCCCACAGGTCTGACGGGGGAGAATATGTTTGCGAGGGATGCTACCCGTGATAGTGATTTTCTCAACCTCTTTCCAGCCGAGTCCTACAATAATGAAAGATTACTATTACCACTGTGCATTGTAAAAGTTCAGCGAATCTGAAATTCAATGTAGAGTAAATTACATTATAATATGTAAGGTAATTCTGAGCGATCCAGCAAAAAGTAGCCAACTCAAGTACAGGCGACATTCATGCACATGTAATGTGTTGTTGTATAAAAAATAATTTTCCACTTACTTTGTAAGAGATATCAAAGCTCTGTACACTCAAGGTATCCGCATCTTGCTCTTTATTTCGCTTCCTTTTCCGCTGAAATAAAAGATTTCTGTTAATATCCAGCTGTAGGTTTCGATATCTACAGGCATTTTGAAACTGACAAGCCTGATGTATTGAACCCCAAGGTATGGCATGGCTTAACCCGGCTGCCAGAGAGGAATTGATTTTTTATGGACCATTGGCTGGCGCGTTGGCCCTGAAAGCTGTAAGTTAGGACAGTATTGAGCGGGCTCATGAACCAAATTTGAATATCCTACTCACTGCAGAAAGTGTAAGTTCCAGGCCAGCAGGACTCCTAAAGTCATTGAAGACATCTGGTGGCGGTGTTGTAAATGATTTCCTGCACAAGAAAAAGAGATGAATAAAGAAATATTTACAAAAACGGCAATGATATTATGTACCGGTACAGCGATAAAAATATATCAGGAGACGTCACGACATTGCGCATTGAGCTTGTCAGTGTCATCATTGCAATCCGGTTCAATAACAATCACGGGCATGGAAGCCTCATAGTCATGTGAACATACAGAACTAGGCCCACATAATCAATGTTGCCCAATAAAACCGCACAAATTTGCAGTTACTGCACCCCGACGCCGCAGGGCATTTTTCTAATCTCTCAACGACAATTTTCTCCATTTTAGCACCAGTTTTCTCACCTTCTGGGCCTTAATCGTGGTGATATATCATTTATATCTTCCATAAAACTGTTCTCCATTATTTCATTATTATAAAAACGCTTTCAGCCTGGAGTTATGTAATTAAATAGGGCAGGATTATGCAAAATATGAAGGGGAATTATTACAAAATCGGGAAAGTTTTAAAAACACCGCAAATCCACTACAATAATTTTTAGCCAATCAGAATAGAGCAAATCAGGAGGCTATGGAGCGCCATACCCAACAACCTATACAGGGTGGGACAATCACCCTGCAGTGCCATTATGACACTTATTGCCACTCGTGGGCCATCAGCCACGAGAGGCCCACCAGAGGGGGTCGGACCAAATCCTCCATCGGGGCGCGGTGCATTCCACCGATGGGTCTCCGATTCTTTCTCCAAACTCTAATTTATTGTTATATACGCTCTTAGAGTAACCAGCCTCTTACAGTATAAACCACCCTCTATCATGCCGCTATAAACTCTTGTCTGGAGTCTCCAAATTATGAATTCAGAACCAGAATAGCATCGATTTACGTGATGACTAAATATCACAAACGACAAAGGCATAACAGTTGAGAAGAGGTCCTCCCGTACACCATCCTGACTCTCATGCGTTTGCTTCGCGATCTCAAAACATTGCGGGTCAAGATGCTATGGCTCGCCTTATAAAATTTTATTAACAAATGGCATACCATCTAGCCGATTCACTGCTTAGAAAATAGTGCATAGTAAAATCGCGACTCTCCGTTTGTTTATCGACAAAGTAGTAATTATTCTATTCATGTTGTATAGTTGAGTGTATATTTTTATTCATGTTGCTTGTATTTAATGATTTACTTTTTACAAAAATCAAAATATTAAATTTTTTGTTCAATTCTGCGGATGAATATTGATATGTCGTTGCGTAAAAAATAAAAACCCTCCACTAATTCATAGTCTCACACACGTAATTTGGCTACAATCGCGTTCTTTTCCAATTGAGCAAAGGATATTTGCGGGAGACTTTTAGACTGAAGACTTCGCAAGTATTGATTTTGTATGCGTGTACATTTACACTGAACATGTCGGGACAGTAGCAAATGTCTTTCCCAAAATATTATTGAAAATAACCCATCAAAATGAAACGTAATCCAGAGGGTGATTTATCACCAAGAAGTAAAAGGACTAGAGCTGGCTATGGTGGTAGAGATGACTCCCTTCGTGATCGTTTAAGCCCCGATATTGGCGATCGCCAGCCCAGAATGTTAGGTCGTGAAAAAATGAGAATGCGAGATAGCCGTGATCGTGATTATGATTTTGAACCCGATCGCCTACCTCCTAAACGTCATCGAGAAGAACCTAGACCAATTGATGATTTTGATCCCTCTCCTAGGATGCAAGACAGGGGACCGGAGCGTCCAGATATTCCCCGAGGCGAACGGGGGGAGGTTGATTATCGGTCACTTTGTATCAGTGGCGTGAGCGTTCAGGCATCGGACACTGAAGTTCGGGACGCCCTTTATCGTGAATTCCGTAAATTTGGTGAGTTTAATGTGAAGGTTGTGCATAACGGTCAGAATCGCTTGGCATATGTGAATTTCCGATTCCCTGATGATGCCAAGGAAGCTAGATTTGGAAGGGGGAAACTGATGTTGTTTGATAAACCAGTGCGCGTTGAACCAGTTTACAATAAGAATCGTAATCGTAGTATTACTCCACCACGGCCAATGCCAGCTGGCCCTCCCTTTGATAGCTTTTCATCTCGGAGTAATTCACCTCCGCTTCGTCGCAGCATTCCGCGTCACGAATTGCCGCCTATTCCTCGCAGGGATCCTCGTGACTTCCCACCAGAATTTGATGATAATCCTCCCGGAAGGCCTGGTCCAGACCATGAAGTGCACCAAATGGGGAACGCTCCAAAGTTTCCGCACCACCTGGATCACATTATGCCGGAGGACGACGACAAAGCTACGAGGACACTGTTTGTTGGGAATCTGGATGTGGCAACGGAACAAGCAGAAATAAGACAGGTGTTCGATAAATTTGGTATCATTGAAGATATTGACATTAAGCGCCCAGCACGCGGGCAAGGGAATGCTTATGCTTTTATCAAGTTTCTGAATTTAGATATGGCACACCGTGCAAAAGTGGCTGTTTCTGGGGAATTCATTGGGAAGTTTCAGTGCAAGATAGGCTATGGAAAAGTTACACCAACGACTGCTTTGTGGGTAGGTGGTTTAGGCCCATGGATAAGACAGGAAAACCTTGAGCGTGAATTTGATCGCTTTGGTGTCATCAATCGTATTGAGTGGCCTCATGGTAAAAGTTATGCATATGTGTTGTATGACAGTATAGATGCTGCTTCAGCAGCTTGTAAGGAAATGCGTGGGTTCCCACTTGGAGGTCCTGATCGGAGGCTGCGTGTAGACTTTGCCGAGCCTGATTCCATCCCAGGGCCAAGAGGACGTGATGGCAGTGGGCCCCGGGATAGTGGCAGTGGTGGTGATTCTCGTGAGTTCCGTGGCGGTGGGGCTGGTGGGCCTCCTCCGCGGCACTTTGAACCAGAGGGCTTGCCACCCCCTATGATGCGAGAGCAACCCCCACCCCCTGGCTTTGAACCATCATGGCCTGGTCCAGGGGGTCCAAATTATAACCAAGGATATATGGACCGCCCACCAAAAAGAGACCGTCGTGATTCTAGAGGTGAAGGTGATCATTACCGCAATCCTGACAATCCTCGTGAGTTTAACAACTATGGCCGTCCACCTATTGATGATCTGGACAGAGACTTTCACCGTGGAAGGAGGTCCCCTGATGTTGAACCACCACGCTTTCGAAGAATGTCACCAGATTTGGAGCGTACTTTCAGGGAGCGCGAGCAACGCTTTCCATCCCCTCGGAGACGCAGGAGTTTTTCAGGTGAACCTGGCAGACATTCTATTGAAAATGACGTCAGACGTTCAAAGATGAGTGAAAAGAATGGTGCCAGTAATTCTAAGCGCACCTCTTGTTCCAACCTCTCAGACCTTGCAAAATGCCTTCCGATTGTCTGGAATGGCGTCCTCATACTGAAAAGTAGTGCGTTCCCAACACGTTTGCATTTAGTTAAAGGTGATGTGAATTTGGTGGATTCTCTAATGAAAGACCCCACCACAGAAACAACTGCTTTGAGAATTACTCAGCGTTTGCGCTTGCTTCAACCAAAGCTAGACGATTTGAATCAAAAAGTGACTGCTGCTGGTCTGAGTAACTCGTGTGTGTTTTTAGCCATGCCTGGATCGACACAGCCACTTGATGATCCCACAAACTCGATCCAACAGCGCCCCTTGAGGAACCTTGTCTCTTACTTGAAGCAGAAGGATTCTGCAGGAGTTATTTCATTGCCGCCTACTCCTACCAAAGACAAGGAAAACGTTGGTGTTCTTCACGCATTTCCTCCCTGCCAGTTTGGTCATGACTTCCTTCAGGATTGTGCACCGAATCTTGGTCCAGACCCTGCAAAGGATGATCATCTTGTTGTCATGGTTGTCAAAGGGCCCCCTTAAGAGTCAGTCTCCAAGTATATCATTTGCTTTTAAGTGGGGAGTGCTAGAAATCGGTCACTAAAAAATCAAGTTCTCATTACCATATCAACCCCTACCAGATAATCATCAACTGTTGGGATTAAATCAAACTGCACAACCTCATGAAATGAGAAAGTGTTTTAGAAGGCACTTGGAGGGGGGGGGGGGGGGATATTGGCTTAAGCCTTACTGTCAAAACCTATTATGATTACTCATCTGGCTTTTCTTTCAGTTATAATTGGGAAAGTTTCAATTTCAGTCTTTAAAAAATTGTTTTTTTCAGACAGGATTGAAGTTTTCTTTCAGCGTCCGCCATTCAATGCAGAAGATGTAATCATGCATCATCAACTTCCTGACCAGTGTTAGCACAGTCTTCCGTTGTGCTCTGGAATGAAATCAGTTTGTCTGTGGGTGCAAGTCATCATAGATTGTTGCTGTTCTACAGTATTTCTTGACATATCCTTGCTTGTGAGCAAAGAAAATGATTGCTATGATATATATTATTGTGCATTGACTTCCACCCAACAACTGAAATATTACATTCATGATTCTAAACTGAGAAAGATGACGCTGAGCCAACTGATGCCAATTGATGTTGTTTCAACACCCAAGTCAAATTTGTTAATGCTATATTGTGTAAGTTATTTTTAGAAGAGACTTTGAGAACTGTTCTATCTTGTTTCCCAAGATAGATGGTTGGCCGACTTCACAGTTCTGCTGCTTGCCTCTTAACTAGGCAGGTTCATCATCACCGCTTAACCTCCTAATGATTATTTCATTCAAAACCATGTTCACTCACTTAAAAATTCAACAATCACTTATGCAGCAGTTTATGTAACCCTTCTTGACCCAACAAGAGTGAACGTTAACAGATTGATATGCTCACTTCCAATGTTAATGAGCATATCAGAATTGTGTGAATTTCAACCCTTGATGCTTCAAGATGATGTCAATGATTGCCAAAATTGTTAAATGGGCTTTGTCTTTTCAAGAAGTTGTCTTTAGGGGTGACTGTGCAGTGGTATATCATCACCATATTGCTGACTTGATGCCACCCAGATGCAGAAATTTGTAATAGTCCGACATGAAATCTTAAAAATGATATTTCAAAGAACTGTCAGCTGAGCAAGTAGTTCCAGCTTTACAGTATTTAGACACTTCAAGAAAGACAAGGCCTGTTCTTACAATTTGTTGTTGTTGTAATGCAATATGATGTAATGATTCAAAAGAAGAATGCAGCCTGCGAAAGGATTTACTTCATGTCAACATCAGAAACCAGGATGGCTTCTGCAGGAAAATATGGACATACTTTCAGTATTTGCCTGGTCTACATGTGGCTACCAAGATATGGAAAGTTGTGATATCTAGGAATAAATTGTGTGTTATATGATTCAATTTTAAAGGAACTATCACCATGAAAAGGCTGCAGTGTTAGTATTTGCCGTTCAGTCAAGTGTGGTCGCATGGAGAAGCTGCAGTGTTCGTGAGAGTGATTCAGTTCATTGACGAGGAAAGACAGTGTTAGTGTGTGCAATTCAGCTAACATGCAAGGAGAGACTGCAGTGTTGGTGTAAGTAGAAGTTCACTTGCAAGGAAATACTACAATGGCATTCTGGATAGAACACAATGTAAGTGTGTTGCATTCTGTTCACTAAAAAGGAAAGACTGTCGTGTTAGTCTGTGCCATTCCGTTCGCATGTAAGGAGAGACTGCAGTGTTAATGAAAGTAAAAGTTCTCTCGCAAGGATAGCTTACAGTGTTGATCTGTGGCATTCAGTTCCCTTGCCAGAACACTTCTCTGCATTTGTTGTGTCGTATACTGTCAGAAAAGGACTTCTGTGTTGGAAAAACATGTTATCAAAACCAAAAATCAAAACCGATAACGAACTTGTTCTGTGCTCTGTCTCATAGAAGAGTGTTGTCAACTACACCAGGCAAAAGGTTGACTTGTGGGACATTTATACCCAGTTCAGTGCGCAGAAAGGTTCATCATGCATCAGCTACATGACGATGACAGTAGTAATAATATATCTGTCATGCTAACTGCAGATATACAAGAGGATGGTCGTCATATCTTCAAGTCGTGAGCAAATTCTAATGTGTTTATTCGCTTTGCAGTGAAGCTTCCCTATCGAGAAAGAATGGTGAAGTTCCTATTTCCTAGATATCACTGATTCCTAGTCACATGTAGCTCGGTACAACTGATGTGAGGAGAAAAACTGTGTGTTCAAGTGTGCTGAGCAGACATTCTGGGGATACCATCTTGATTTGAACTGTGCTGATATTCAATTCAAGTGATCCTAGAGGAATTATCATAAACTTAGTTTGAGTGTGTTCTGAGCAATTCTAGGAAGTGACTTTCTTATCTTTATTGAATGGATCAAAAATGGAAAACAATTTGAAGTTTTCCATTTTTGAACTGATTCAGTATGGACTAACCTTATTCTTATCCAAATGCTTGCATGTGTTTCCCATTCTTGCACGGAAAAGTTACGATTTATTTTGTGAAAGTGTCAGGCAGTGTGAGCTATTTGTATTCTTATTCTTGTACTTTTTGGAAGGTTATGAATGATCGACGGGCCTGGTTAATTCTAGTGGATCTTGGCCAAAAAGTGATTTCTATTTTACGGTGATGTGTTAATTCTAGTTGGGGAACCAAATATGTAAATGGTTGGCCAGGCCAGTCAGCATTCTCTTTGGATATGTCGACATATTCTGTATTGGATATGTGTAAATTATATTGTGATCATTCTAAGTTGTGGGCAGTGGAAGTTGGGGTTGTGTCGAATTATCAGTCGAAGTGGATATAGCCCTGTCTTTGATGACTGGCTTGTCATTAAAACCATTGTCATTTGTGTGTATTCTATATGAGGAAGTGTTGTGTATATTATTTCCTATCCTTCGTGAATTCAATCACTTAATTCAGTAAATGGGAACTCGTGATTTCCTTGGATAAACCATTCTAATTGTGTTTTGATGGTGAAGTTTTTCCTTGGAAGCATCATCAACCAAGTGGTGTGTCACTTAAATAAACCAAAGTGCCTTGTTAAAAGACCAAGCTCTTCCTCCTGTGTAGGTGACTGTACCAAATACAGTAAACTAAGAGTAAGACAGTGCTCTGCCTTATGGCGTAGATTGCCTGTCTCTGGCACGGCTTGGAAGCCAATGAAAAGAAACCAAATGAATGTGTATTAATTCTGAAAGTACCCCATTTTGGAGCAATTGATTCGAGTTGGAAATGGGCCCTATCTCGACTTAGTGTTTCTCATATCAGTGTGTATTCAACATAGTATTTAGATGATATGGCGCTATAATGCCAATTCTAGATATAGGAAACCGTGTACATTAATGATGAATACCAAGTATATAATCTATAGCTCGAGGTGTGTGAACGATCTCTAATACTTATCATCATATTGGTGATTTGTTAGCATTGTTCAAGTTGACAACATCACTCGTCTGGCAATGCAAAAGGTGCGTTCAACTCATCGAAAGAGGAAAGTGTGGTAAAATTGATGGAGGAGCATGATTTTATTCTAGTTTGTGTGTACATGTAAAATATCTTGACGATGTCACGTTGTGTAACTTAATATTTGTGTACGGTGCAACACAATTTTCTTGAGAGAGCTATATCATTCTCAATATCAATATTCTATATATCATGGATGTAGTCAAACGATGGATAACGGTTGAATTTATGTTAGACCTGAGTACGCTGAATTTCTATCTCAATATGTGCGACTTGTACCCTTTGCTTTTATCCTGTGGTGACCTAATTAAAGCTTACTGTAGCATATGAAATTCAATCATCTCTGTGATTTTTCGTCTGAAGGAGGATGGTGTGTTACGACTTGGAGGTCCTGTGAGGAGAATTACAGTGACGATTACCTTTTTCCCATTTCTGGGATCCGAGCATCTCTGTGTGAAGTGATTCTTCGTCGGAGATCTCTGTCTATCTCTGTGCATAGTGATAAAACTGAATTCCCTGTGAAATTACTGATGTGATTGGAAAGTTTCGTATTTGTGCATTTCATTATTCAAAGACGTGTGGGATGTGTTCCCTACATGTGAATTCAAATACGTGAGCAAATTAATTTATTTGTGAATTCAAGTATGTGGGGGAAATGTTCCCTATTTGTGAATTAAACTACACGAGGGACATTTATATCCCTGTTGTGAATTCAAAAAGTGAATAGGTGAGGGAAATGTTCCCTGTTGGTGAATTTCTGTGAATTCAAATATGTGAGGGAAGTGTTCCCAAATCCCTATTAGTGAATTCAAATATGTGAATGAAAATGTCTCCTAATTCAAAATAGTGATGGAATCATCACGCCCTCATTCATTAACATAAACATAAGGCAAGGGAAATGTTCCCTTCTTTTATCTGTGAAGTTATTAAATACGTCGATGTGAGTGAAATGTTCCAAATTGTGAATTTCTGTGGGATTTCAGCCTAACATCGTACATTGTTCCCTCTCGAATTATGGAGGAGAACATTGCCATTACTTTCCATTGCCACAGACCTCGCTATCTATAGCAGTGTGCCAGTGAACATGGATGTTCATTGGGTATTCCTAGGTCAGTACCTCGTGATGGAGTTCTTAAAAATGGCCCACATATTGTGTTGTGATTTTTTACTGTGTGGTGCTGTCCAGGTTGCAACATCAAACATCAAACGCAGCCCCTAGTGCTAATGATGTTCGTCATATCATGTTTCATGAGGCATCCAGGACAATGTTACTTTGTGTACATTGCAATGACCAAGGAAGTCTGTCTCCTTTATTCATCGTGAAGTGAGTGCTGTTGGCTACAGGACACTGCCCCTGGAATATATTTACATCCTTACCAGTGATGGACTCTCCTTCAAGAACAATTCACTCCTGGACTATTCATCCATGTGGACAATCACCTGAGGGCATATATCTGACTCTTGCATTTTACTCTGGTTGGTTTTGCTGGGGTTATGTAATGAGTACAGAGTATTTCACAGTGTCTGCTGCTGATACCAATATTGTTCATGAAAGACATTGCAATGTCGGTGTTGATTTGAATCAGTAAGCACCTGATGGAATATCAATTCAAAGTGGTTGCAAATATTGTCCCTGCTGATTTTGGTGATTGTTCTTTGTGATGAATAGTGTGGGGTATACATTGTCCTTGAAGATTGTCCGATGATGTGCAATATGACAGCTTGGCATCCCAGCAAAATCACAATATCAAGGAGTCTCACATCTTGGAACTTTGAAAGAAGATGACACACGTTCTGTTCAAGTCATAAAACTATTATATGCGGTCAAATGTAAGAAGGCTAGCAGAAGAAGGTGTAGCAGGAGTTCTAGCTAGCCTGGTATTTGTGCTTGAAGTCCAAGGAGGGTCAATTCGCAAAAACTTACTGCCAAGCCTACTTTACATTTTGCTGCATGGGACTGTTTTATGATTACAGTTTTCAAACATCGTACATGTTTTTCACATTGCTGATCATTTTCAAAGTAAGTAGACATCGATTTCCACATTTCAAGGGCATGCCCTATTCCATATTTCCTGTCTCGGTGTGTTTGTCTAAATGTATAGTTTAAAGAGAATATTTAATAAATATGTTGAGAAAAAATTAAGTGTTCTTGCTGATCAAAGCTTTCATCATGGACAGGTTGTGACAATTGGGAACCCCTGATTTGGATTGGAATGTTACAGAGCAAGATGGGTCCAACTGTCCTTCAAGTCACAACCTGTCCTTCAAGTCACAACCTGTCCTCCCAGGAATTCTTGGCCTTCTTCAAGCAGGAATTAATTGGAATTTCTGATACGTCTGACCTGGCATTGATGAATCAGAAGACACCTAAATGGGTGAATTCGCTTCAGAAAGCACTGCCATGAAGCTTGCAGGGCTTCTTATTGGTCAATACCTGAGCGGAAGACCCACATTCTTGATCCAGGAATGACAGAGGTCAAAATAGCTGGTCTCATTGTCTGATCCTACAATCTGTCCTCCCTCAAGGAATGGGGGAGAGTAAAATGACCGGCCTCTTCTTGTCACTTGATGTCACAGCCTGTCTTCCCTCATGTGATGGGAGGAGGCAAAGTAGCTGGCCTCCTCACATGTGGCCTGATGTCACAATCTATCCCCCTCAAGGAATGGGAGAAGGAGAAATTACTAGTCTCCGCTAGCTGCCAGGTATCGCAGTTTATCCTCTCTCATTCAATAGAAGAGGGCAAAAAGGCAGAATACAAGTAACCAGGTTTGATGTCATAAATATGTCCTTCCTGAAGGAATGAGACAATGGCAAAATGACCCTGGCCTCATTTCATTATGTTCGATGTCGATCAGAAGGAATGAAAGTGGACAAGACAACTGGCCTCCTCCCATGTCACCCGATGTCACTATCTGTCCTCCCTCAAGGATTGGGAGAATGTGAAATTACTAGTCTCCGCACAAGTCGCCAGATGTCACAATCTGTCTTCTCTCAAGGAAAGGGAGGGGGCAAAACACTAGTAACTAGCATCATCTTCTGTCGGCTCACGTCACAATTTGCCCTTCAAAATGGGAGAGAGGGCAAAATGGGTGCTTCATTGTAAGACATTGGTTGTCAAAATCTGTCCTCTCTCGAGCATGAAAGAGGGGAAAATAACTTGCCTTGTTTCATGACGTCTGGGGTCACAATCTGTCCTCCCTCAAGAATTTGGAAAGGGCAAAATGCAATTTCAAAACGAGCCTCATTTCATGACGTCTGGGGTCACAATCTGTCCTCTCTCTGGAGAGGGTAAAATAGCCCCGTTTTATGTCGCCGGATGATGTCACATTATGTCCGCTCTTCCACGGGTCCTCGGAGGTTCTCTGGATGAGACATAATTACGAACACCCTAAAGACTGATACTCCGCTTAATCACTCCGTGCACGACGTCATTGACTGATTACTTTCATTTTTCCAGATGTTCTAGAAATATCGTCGATATTTACCAAATTGGGTTTACACGGGTTTGAACAGTAGTTTAAACAGGAGTGAATGAGGCAATACTGCATGAAGTAAATACACTCAAGCAACCAGACGTTGAAAGCACACAAAGACTACCCCCTAGGCCTGTGTGTGTGGAAAATAAATATATTCTTAATAATATTGACATAACTTTATGAAAATCGGATCAAAATTTTTAATTGCCTTCGTTCCTGGCACGTTCATATGTTGTGGTCATTGTGGAAAGTTTATCAATAGGCTGCGCATATGTATTAAAATGTCTTGTTTAAATTATACCTACCGGTCGCGTGCCAACACGATTACGGTAACATTTGTTGTATGTTGCTACTGGGAACCCCGGGTAGCGCACCCACTGAATTGAACGCCGTCTGCGGACAACTCGGTCGTCTCGTCTGATCCACCGAGGACACTGTCGTCTGTCATCGAGCGACATGGCCGTCTCTCTGCCACCAATGCTACCGGGTACGCCGGCTAGGTCAGAGTAAGTACATCCGCATATTGTGTCCGTTCTTTCTGTTTCGGAAATATTCTGGAGCTGTTTATCATTTGAATGCTCTTCGCAGGCAAATGCCGTCCATCCGAAGACGAATTATTCGTCGTCGATGTACACGCTTCTAGCAGACGGAGCGATATTGACAGGTAAAACGGTTCGTTCACATGTTTTGTAGTCAGGATAGAAACATACACTAGAAAACCGCCACTCGGCATTTTAAATGTTGCTATCCGAAGGATTGTTATCGATCAATCTGTCACATCGCCTGTTGTCGCTCAATGTATTGCTTTGATATCGATATAGATACGTATACAGGTAGCGTCTATCGCCACTTGGATTGTCTATCACATGGTTGCCGCAATATCTGTTCAAACAATTCCAACTAAGGATGCACATCCCAAGTTGGATTGTCCCGTTTGGTAATGCACTTAACCAATCGGATGATAATAAGAACAGTGCAAATGAATTGGATAGCGAAGGGCCGGGCACGCTGAGAAATCAATTGGAAAAGGAGCCATTACCGGTGTAAAAGGGAATTGTGTCCGCTGTAGAAAAGACATCGACCAATAGACTCGTTAAAGTTATACCCTGTTGCACTGTTGGCATGACTCTAAGGGGTTATAAATCATCCTTATTCTGCCACCCCCTGCACCGATCGCGTAGTTGCGAGTTGAAACACGGCAGGATTTCTGTTAAAACAATATTTGTGTCTCACACCACATTGCGTTTATTATAAATAATATACACCATTGTTACCTGTTGCTATAACTTAGAGCCAGTTTATAAAATCCATAAACTCACATAGCACTGACATATATGCATATGGTCTACTTATTATTATACAATAGGCGACACAAACATTCCCTGCTAGATTAAATAATGTAAAAACGAATATGGCATTTTTTGGTATATACTTAAAACATTTCCAACAGTAGGTTTTATGGGTTCATATTTGCAAGCGCGATAGTAGGAATGCCATTAACATTATGATAAATCAATATTGCCAAACAACATAAATACGTTCCCAGATTGATATTGACCATATTGACTTTTACCCGGCTAGACCCCCCAGAGTGCCAAACGAGAGGGATTTTTGAGTGTGCTGTTTCTGGCGGCCATGTTGCTTGATGTAAAACTGCCGAAGTCACATTTGTTTGATTTAGGCATAAGGCAAATCTGGCTAAGTCACAAGCTTGACTAGGCAGTTATTCCATTGACCTTCATACACACCAGGGCTGGGTTAACGGCGCCGTTAAGTCTTAACATGAAAATTCTAATGGGATTAACTGAAAGAGATAACGTCCAAGCAAGGATACTTAACGTAACCGTGACTTTTGTGCTTTTGAGCAACCCGGCACTGGATTGAGTTAAGCACGAAAATATCAACTTGGCAAAAAATGACTTTTTTAGGCATTTGTTTTATGAGGGTGACGATAACAGGAACCGCGGCCTGAGAATGCCAACTTGTAGTCGCGCGACGCATTTCGCTCGCGGTCGAAAAGACCAACGGTTGTTCGTTGAGACGATGACATAGTTAAACTTTCTAAACATAATTAGATGTATTCCGCAATCCTCCTGTCAACCGAAATAATGGAAATCCTAAGCTGAGCTCACTCGTGTGCACCACTTCGCACATGTATTTATAATCCTTAAAATGTGAGGCGAAACGCACACCCAGCTTGACTTTCAGAGGCCTACTTGAAGTTCATGGCATCAAAAATATTGAACTATCGTAAGGAAAAGTGATTGACCGGTAACCTAAGTATATATAATGGGGGTACTGAGAGATTAAAATACGCGTAGGCCTGTATTGTCAAGCCAGTGTTGATCCCCGTACAAAGATTATAATCCCCGACTCAGGTCGGATGATCTTATTATGATCCTTTGTCTTCAACCTATTTTGTCTGTATTATCATTTCAATGTTTAAGATATAGAAATAGTGGGCACAAATGTGCCATATCGAACAAGTGAAAGGACAGTTGATTTATTTCAGGCATGTGTCCCGCTAATTTTTCTTGAGGTCATTTTATAACTTTGCATGTAGTTGTAGTCGCAAACAGTCAATCCGACAAGTTCAGAGCTAACGCACGCCTCGGGACGCATCTCTCAGGAGGACACCCGAGGGATAATTTGTACTCTTTTTGGTGTGTGGTTGTTCTGTTCCAAGTTCGATTACCAGCCATGCGGGGAAATACGG
The DNA here is from genome assembly GCF_910592395.1 of Lineus longissimus. Classification (NCBI taxonomy): domain Eukaryota; kingdom Metazoa; phylum Nemertea; class Pilidiophora; order Heteronemertea; family Lineidae; genus Lineus; species Lineus longissimus. The sequence continues at coordinate 4,968,073 of NC_088314.1, forward strand.
GCAGAAAGCCGAGGTGAGATACTTTGCGACGGATGGCCATGTCCTCAAATACTGCTTTTTTTCTCTGAAGACGGCGAGCCTGCTAATTGCGAATCGCAAAAGGGTATCAGATGAGGTATCAGATTTTTGTTGTTTCATGCTCAACATTTTGTACCTTGCAGCATGACCTTTTGGTCGCGACACGAACCCGTCAACATGCCGCGTGGAAACACCGACCACTGGAGTAAGATGCGCATCAAGGCCACAGCAATCTCCGACAACGCCTTCAACGCCCCGTCATACGGTCCGGTCCTCACCGACTCCGGTAAGTTGAAGTTTTTTTATCATAAACTACAGGGTTCCCATTCGACAATATACCGTGCTACTATTGGCTTATGACCATGCATATAACAAGATTGGACGACACTGAGACCAATTTTCTCCAGCAATAAAGCGGAAGCGTAGGCATGCAGTCCTTTCCAGTATAAGACAATGGCACAACCAAGCCATCGGGAAGGTACAAGACGGCCGTTATGGAGTCACATCGTTCTCCCTTGCGTTGTTCGTTTGACAAAAATTGTCTTCAGAATTGTTTTTGATATGAATGCTTTCCTCTTCTAGCTGTTGAAGCCTTCTACCAAGACGCTCAGCGTGGATTGGAACGCAACCAAATTAACGACATCATAAAGACCAAGTCGTCCGTCGGAGACTTCAGCAAGAAGTTCGTCAGTGGGATGAATGGCCGTGTCCCCGGTAACTATCACCTGAGCCGCCCGAAGGTCGGGTCGGCGAGGGGTTCTTACAGGAACATTTACAGTGACAGGGCCAAGGAAGGTTTCGTCTATTGGTACAGGGATCGACCAAAGCCAACTCAGTGTAAGTGAATTAACTAGCTGCTTCTTGCCTTTTCCTGGCGACAGAATGTCCTTTCACACCATATACCAAGACCTCAATGTGACTGATGCCACCACTAGGCAAATCGATATTTTCATTGCTATATAGCGTTTATAAGAGTTAGAATAAGTTTACCCTATGTTAACGTTTTAGTATCTATATACATGTTCCTCTGCTCGCTTTGTTTCAGTTGGTCGCTACGGAATTGGATCGTACAAAACCGTCCTTGGAATCGGAAACGCTCCCAGGACGTAAAAAACTACATCCTCACATCATGTGACACTCACCTGGTGCTCATCATAACCCATCTTCTGCCAAGATTGTTTCTTCCGACCGGATTTGAGATTTCTGAACATGTCTTCATGAATCAGCTTTGGAAGGAATTAACATCTCGGATTCAATCAACTTGTGCATTTTTGCGCTGAGAAGTGCAGACGACATGACGTCCGAGCCCAAAGACGTCGGTTGCTGCTGACTAATCAGATGTCTGCACAAGACTTCTTACCTGCCCTTCCAGTAACTTGCATCGTGTTCATTTTCAAAGTTTCACCATTCGATTCTTTGAGCTCATCGGCCAAATATCTGTGATAAAACGGACATCATGTGACGTAAAGTCCACTTGATTGTCAAGCCAATTAGTGGCAGTGTTTTAGTTATAACTTGCTTGCGTTTTTTGCTGTTAGGTTTATTAATAAACATTTTGCTGGCTTAGCTTGAGATTTGCCCCATGAATCAAGGTTGAAGGAGAGAAGAGAGGGGAGAGAATGTAAGAGGCAGTGGACAAACGACAACGTGTGCGATGTTTCTTTGGAGTGTTTGAGATTGATTGTATGGAGTGTTTGGTATCCGAGTGAGAGCGACATGTCACTTAGTACGGGTGTGAGACCCTTCCCAGGGATGCATTCGTTAAATCTTTGAGTGGTTAGAATAGTGGAACTGTGTATAGTGTCTGACATGAATGAATTTATAGCATTTTCAATCTTGAAAATCATCTCATGTGCTCATGGAATTGTTGGCTGTGCTGATCCTAGCTTGCGAGTCGCACTTGTACCATTGTCGATGGCTGAGATTTATGGCTCAGGTTTGATTTGGAATGACAGATGTGCACTTTGAGGCTTGACCTTAGCTTTTGCTCTGAGCGTGTGATTGTAATCTTCTGCATGGTCTGGCAGTTACTATGAATGACTGATGTGACAATTCAGAGATATGAGGTGACAGTTCGTGAATAGTTGTGGCACACACCATTTGACAAAAGGCCCATTCGCCAGAGGTGAAAGATTGTGACACTGTCCTCACATAACGTACAGTGATGAATGACTGCATGTCCTCAACGAGCTGTCCCAGTAAGTGCGATTGTGACATATATCTTTTTGACGTTACTGTTCCATTTTCTTGTGCGACAAAAAGTCTTTGACTGACAATTTTTTCTAACAAATAAGCTTACTGTGATATGACTTTGTCTGTGGTGGTGCTTGTTGGTTGAAGAAAGATAAGCCTAGAATGTGCATTTTGAAGTGATTGAATAATGCGTCGTTGCAAGACTGGATTGCACTTACCATCTTGGTACATTTTGGCAGAAAGCCCAACTTTATGTTGACTGAAGGAATCCATGGCGGTTGGGTAGAAGAGGAGACCAGACAGGAGGATGTATGCACAGTGTCACATCTTAGATTCATGGGGCAATCGAGGCTGCAGTAACTTCACATCGCCATTAGCAGTATTAGGTCAACCTTTTTCCCACCATTTTAATCAAGTCAATGAACTGGGTATAGTTCAAACTTGAATATGAGAAGAGGTTTTAAATAGCTTTTTACTCTACTTTAGTTGTGAACACTTGAAGTGGGCTTACTTCACACTGCACCATACTGGGACTTACACAAGCTATCTAAGATTATGTCGGATTGCCATCATTTTGGGATCATCGAAGACTATAATAAACCTTTTCAGTGTTGATCTGATAAGCTTGGAGAGGAAGACGTCCACAGTTCACACTGCGATTCTGGTGTTCCTTTTGTAAATAGTGTTATTTGATGAAATGTACTGTAATAATATACTTCTGTATTTGTAATTTATATTTGCGTTTGGAATAAAGTACGAGATAAACACCACGATCATTGTCCTGTGGAAGTTTCTGTGACTGTTTTGCAGTCACAATCAGCCAATGGAAGTTCATGTGGACAACTCCTGGTGACAGCATGGCCACCTGAAACTAACACCGATAACACCTTTTTACTGACGTATTAATTAAGAACAATTTAGTACAGTATGAACTTATTTTATTACTTCCAATAACGTATCATGCTGTTCAAGGACTACCCAAATAAATCTTGCCGAAATGTTTATATACATGATGTAGTATTCGGCACATCATGATTGCAAATCCAACCTGGATGAACACACTTTAAAAATAGTAACTGAAACACTACAGTCTGATGATATGAAAGTTCTTTCATCACGAACACAGGAAATTGATCTGGTGTAAAGACTCTGTCCACACTCGATGACCTTTGAACATATCTGTTCATATGTGTGGGAATGCTGGAGCCCTCATTTTCATGCTGGGCTAGTTCCTATGGAGATGGATGGCTTCTCCTGGCCAAGTTCAAATACCAGACAAAATATTTACACCAGGTAAATTTGACCTGCTCATGATGACAAAATTGAGCTGATGAAGCTTTGGATTTAACGATGATTAGTACAATATTTACAAGTTTTCCCTGCCCTCATCCCTAATCAAAATCTGGTACAGTTTCTCAAAGTAACTGCTCATCACCAACCTCACTGGCCAAGCACATATTCTAAAAGGCCTTGATTACAGCATGATAGGTAAGCCTAGACACAAACAGTGATTAGCTCCCTCCAAAGATGCCAAATAAGAACACATGATTAGCACAAATGATACAGCACACACATTAGTGCAGCCTGCCTCTCTATTTTTTCACTGATTCAAGTTCAACTGGGATTCAAAGAGCAGTTTTCATCACCTCCATGGCCGCCAATGTTGGCATTGGAGTATATCCAAGCAAGTATCCCCGGCCATTACAGCAAACAAGCATGATCGCCTTTAGAAAATGGTCACCAGATGACCCGTATTCACAAAATCTGCTTCAAAACAAGACACACCATACCGCATCAGCCTCCTAACTTGTCCAAAATACTTGGCTAACCTAATGTAGCTATTAACAGAATAACCCACAGAAATCAATGAATGTTCTTCCAGTCTTCAATAGTCATCTCCACGACTGATAACCTCCTTACATGTTGGCCGTAACAATATCGTGTGCTCCCATTGAGCTGTGTAGCAACCCTTGATATCACAGAGAGGTGGATAAGCATCCACAATACCCGCATCGCAAAGGTTCTTCAAAGCCATCAGATATTTTTCCTGTCCCAGTCTGTCCAGCCAGCGACGGCAGAAAGCGAGAGTACTGAAGTTCTGGTTGATGACGTGCAGTAACTGCTTAGCTTTTGGAAGTCTGAAAGAGAGATTGAAGGGAAAGTTAGGATGGAATTCATCTAGCTGATTTATGATAAACAACGAGCATTCTCATCAAATATATTTAAAACACAATGCAAGACTCTGACATCGATGCCAACAAATTTTGTGTCAAGGCTACATATGTACACACATATACCAGAACTGTCATGTTGTCTGAAGCCTGGTCATGATGTCACACCTTCTCTTACTGATCTAAGCACAACGAACACTGATGTATTCTTAAAGTCACGTCACACAACCTGTTGGTTTGACAGGATATTTTCAATGCAATAATGTGGAAGAGATAACTATTCATACCCGCACCAGAGAAACCAACAGAAGTATCGAATGTTCCTACCTCAGAGGCACATGTCCGACATCATAATTCTTCATGTAATGCGATGTTTCCATGTCATCATGGACAACTCCTTTACCAGTACTACCAAATGTCTCGATTGCATAAAATTCCATTTCCTAAAAACGTGAAAAAGTCATTAAGGTTTCATTAAGGTTTCAACTTTCAGCAGATCTCTACTTGGGGGCTCAGTCGTCCGAGGACCCCTACGCTGTTTTTCAGAGAGCCCCAATTGAGGGCGCAGTCACACAAGGAATTGAAAACTGAACCAACGATGTTCTTTCGAACATCCATCTATTTACAACACCACTCTCGCAGCATGTATTCATCTTACCTCCATCCTAGTTGCTTCACCCCCCTTCACAATTGGCACAGTCTTGCCAGCATGTATTCTGTAAGGTCCTATGGAATGGCCATTCAAGTTACGGATAGGTTTCACTGTGTATGTCTTGCCATCTAATTCCACCTCGTAGGACTCCATAACTTCTTGGATGGCCTCTCCGACGTCGCACAACCTGACATCAATACCCGCTTCCTGCAAAGGAAACAGTGATATGAGTACATGAACCAAGGCCAAGGGAGATCAGTCCCGGGCTCCACTTGGGCAAGAAACTGACACGTTTCTTATGATTGAGTCCGTCAATTTCGCCATATAAGTTATGACAAGGTTTGAAAATTTGAACTGGGTCATCTCATTTGACAAGAAAAACTGTTTTACCTTAATTCCAGTGTTGGTGGCATCTTTCACTGCTTCCAGTAATTTATCATACTTTGGATTGAAAGAAACCGTGAATGCACAATCAATGATGTGACCTGAAATAAGGAAATAAGCTGAGATACAGATATCTTAATCGGCAAAAAGGTGCATGATAATCGTCACGTAGAAGTATGACCTATCATTGATTTTGGTACTGGTTCTTATGTGACACGATACCACATGGTCTAGAGGTGGAAGTTATTTGAAAGGAATGATTTTGTATCTCATGTCATGAGGAAGCCATTAGCATATCTTCATCAGACCTCTACTTACCATTAATATGGGTTCCAAAGTCAATCTTACAGACGTCATCATACTGAAGGACGGTACTGTCGCCGGCATTGGGAGTATAGTGAGCTGCACAGTGATTTAATGAGCAACCAGTAGGAAAGGCCAGTCCAGCCTTTAGACCATTCTCATTTATCATCTTCCGTGATATTCCTTCTAAAGTTTCACTGCAAAAAAGAATATGTGATGACCCATTGATCAGGGCAATTTTGAGACAGATCGGCCATTTTCTGGAATCTTGACTAGGGTCTTTGTAAAATTAAGAATGGATCAGACAACAGATATCATCACTGTCCAAGCCAGATAATTATGGGTGGTTCAAATAACCACATTTTATGCTCTAACTGAATTAAATGTTCATGCTTCAGATTCAGCTTTAAGAAAGTTGATTTGGATATCATCACTGACTGTACACTCACCAAATATCTATCATTTTCATTCCTGGTTTGATAACCTTCTGCATATGATGCCTGGTCTGAAATTAAATACAGGTAGTGTCATAATTAGTATGTCTTACATGCCTTTTAATCATCAAAAAGCTTTGTTTTCAATTCATTGTATTTCACACTGTTTTCAAAATCCTTAAGCAAGAGGGAATTATAGAAAAGACAGCGCACTAAGCATGGTCTGACCATAGAAAGGGGCTTGCGATTATCATTACCTGTCTGTGAGCTTCAGCAGCTTGTCGTATCTCATTATACAGATCAATATTCATACGATCAGCAAACTTCTTCTCCTCAGTTGTGTAGCGGTCCTTAGCTGTCCGGCTGAAGTGAACAAATTAAATAACTTACAAATGTTATCATTAATCATCATTTTTTATTTGACATTTTTCTAAATTCGATTCAACTCTTCGATAGTAGAAAACATCACTTGATTAACTTCTGCCACAATGTGTAAATCACTGCGTTCAAACAGGGGAAATAAATGCACCTACTCATCTTGGCAGTCTGGATAGTCCATAATCTGACCTTCTGGGAAGTTGCCATCAGGGAAGAGCTCACAAACAGGGATAGAAGGGGGGTCAGTTTGTTGCTTGGCACCTAGAAATTAACAAGACAAGACACTTGTATCAAATAGAAAAGTTAAGTATTGTTTCAAAAACTAAGTTTGCCGGTCACTGCCTGAAATTCACAAATACCCTAGAATCAAAGACCTCCTACTTCCTAACGAAACTGAAATGCAGAGAGTGGCATGATGCAAATGGCCTCAGAGAAGAACTGGGGAATACAAAGAACAAGTGCTTCATCTCATCACACACCTCCTTTCTTCTTCTTTTTCTTCTTCTTCTTCTTGGCAGCTGATGGTTCTGCTCCATTCTCTCCCTCATCACCAGCACCATCAATTTCTCCATCCAGAGTCTGCTTTTCCAAAGTCTCAGTTACTTCTTCCACAGCATCATTACCATCGGCATCCTGAGCAGCTGGAGTAAATAAGAAGTATAACATGAAATTGACAAAGATGTAGACCAAGTTTTAGGAGGGTTCGGAAATGGAACAGTGAAAGAAGCCGAGGGTAGAACAAGTTCAAATAGTTTGGAAAATAATCGGAGAAAAACTTCTGGTCAATCTTGGAAGGTTGAATCATTCATCTGAACATAAGACTAACGTTAGCCGTGACTTTCAAGAAAGACCCTACCAGTAACCAGAAGCAATGGTCTTAACCATCAATACTGGTAACGCCTAACGGCGGTATGCGTTCGATCATCTATCCATTCCACGATCCATGTAGATGTACGTCTTCCCAATGGGCCAATCCCATGGCGCATGGCCTGGCCATGTATAAATACATAACATCATTACTAGGTAGTTCATGTCAAACACTAAACGCTAGATCAGCCACCAACTGTAGTCAGTGTACAGCTAATATAATGTCCATAACAAACAGACACATGGTATCGTATCCACAGTAAGTGTATCGTGTGTGTAATTGCAGTGCACTTCCTCCATTTTCTAGTGCATTGCCTTCATCCAGGAAATTTCAGAAGCTATTTCGGAGCCAATTACAACATGGAAACAGGGCGCATACCCTTCTTTTTCTTCTTTTTATTTTTCTTCTTTTTGGCGGCAGTTGTCTGCTCGCCGTCAGCTAAATTTTCATTCTTTACAGGGTCCTCATTTGTCTCATTTTCTTTGGAACTTGCATTTTCCAGACATGCTGTGTCTGCCATTTTGACCTATTTCTGGACAGGAATAGCCAATCTCCCGGTCTTCGGTCCGTCTGTCGAATTTTACATACACCCGCCGAATTCTTAAATAGAGTCAGTAGGTCGAGTGAGACAAGCATGGCGATAATGATCACCTTTGACGACGCTTGGAGAATACAAAATAGCCTCAATTTTTCATACAGTTTTTTAATTTAGCAATTACAAATAAAATGTCAATAAAGAAATTTCAAAGTATCATACTGAATAAAATTAAGTATTTTATATGAAATCAAATGTCATGATATTGTAAATTGATAGTTTATGTCTACGATTTAGCTAAATTTTATTTGAATATTTGAGAGTTTGTAAGGCCTTCCCGAAATAACAACATGGCGGCGATGCCCATGGAGACTGTCAATAATGTCAACATGAAATGTTTTTATGAAGTGAAAACTGTGAAAAATGCCCTGGGCTGAAGCTATTTCATGATGTGATCCCCGTATTTAATCCTCATTCATTGATAATGGACATCAGGTGTTCAATGGTGTGTAGATTATGGGTAGAACCAAATCTCATGTTGATCCTGAGCTTACATTTGCTCCAAAAATCAGTGACAACAGTAGAAAGTTGGCTCTTCTAAAAATTTATGCAAAAGAGAGTGAACAGTTCGTAGATGGCGGTGCGACAAGCACATCAATTGGACAGAGTATAGAGATAGATAGCGACGTCCCCCATTTTATGAAATCGACTGTTTCCAGGAGAGAATCCGTCACAAACCTCACCCTCACGGGCCTTGCCCCACTGAAGAAAGTTCCGTCAAAAAAGAAACTGTTGCTGGGGAAAAAAATTACAAAGGTGAAGAATGAAAATGCGTCAAACTTCAACAATCTAAGTTTGAGGATTGCAAAAGAAAAAGGTGCTAAGATTCATGCTGAGATAATGGCAAAAGCTGCCACAATGCCTGCGGCCCCAAACTCGAGTCGTGTAGTCGATGATGCTGAAACATTTACATTTAAACCAAAAGTCAGTTCGAGGAGTGCCTCTATTGCGGAAAGTCTTGGGACTGATTTTATGGCAAGAAATCAACAGCATATAGAAAAACAGAAAAAACTGGTGAGTATTGACTGTTGACCTTGAGTGTGAAACTTTTATGCACACTTGACTGTACTTAAAGAACATCGCCCTGTCCAACGGCATGAACAGTGGCCCTTGCAATTACAATTCACTCGTAATTTTTGTGTAACCGTCCAATTTACATGTCTGAGATCTTGCCTGAAGACATATTTTCTGCACAAAGCTTCATTGGATATCGAGAACTAATTGCAAGTGTTTATTTTTTCCTCCTTTGTCAAAGTATGTAAGAAAGAGAATTTGATTATACATGTACTTGATTATACTTGCTGGAATACATGGTGTACCTTGGATACTTCGCAAACATAAGAAAATCTTGGGGTTGCCATTTCTGCTCAAGTTATCACCAAAGCAGAACTCAACAAATTGAAACATATTGTCTGATATTCTTCAGTTGGGCATTCACAATGTTCCCTGTTCGGCCTCACAAACTTTTAGTCTCGTATGTGTTCCATTTTCAGCTGGATCAGTCAATTAGTAACCATCGAACCATCAATCCATACACCGGAAGGTTAAGTCCTGTTCTAAGTACTTCCAAGGCAAAGAAATCAACGAATAATAAAATAGCTAAGGAGGTAAGTGATTCTTGATCAAGTGCAATTCACATTCCCTGCTCAGGAGACCCCACCAGCCAAAATGTTCATTCTAATTGATTGATGAGGTGACTATGCACCCAGTAGGAAATTTAAAATGATCTCAAGTTTTCACCCTGCAATTAAAGGAAGTGCAATTGCAAAGCAAGTCAAGCGGGGAATATTTAGCTACTGTTCCCTTTGGTACTGATCATGGCCTGCTATTACTTCACCTTGATATAAGTTGTAGAGATTTAGAACTTCCTGTGCTTTGCAGTTTTATGATGCTGATTGATAATTCAGTAACATTCATGTACTTTCATCATTTCTTTTCATGTTTCAGAGTAGCAATTTAGCTTGGAGCACCCCAGACGGCACAAAAATACTCACTGCAGCGATTACTAACACGAAGAGTGAGAATGAAGGAAGTCCAGCAAGACTGACACGGTCTGGGACCACCCTGACTCCTATCAAACATCCTAGTAAATCACAGTCTTCTGTGGCATTAGCAGCCAAATCCCTTGCAGACAGTAAGTTGCCTTGTCCAATAATAAAAATCTGGGAGAAAAAGTTTTAGCATAGATTTAGTCATAGTTTAGTTAGTTGATCACATTTTAAAGATACTAAAGAAACTATTTGATACACACAGGTTGTTCTGGCTCCTCTTCATTGGTGATGAATGTGATGTGTATGCAGTTGCTCCCAGGTCCATTCTCCATACACATGTTTAAAAGTGGGGCAAAGTGTCCTGCTCAAAGACACACATGTTTAGTCGATTAGAACTGATGACCTCATTGTGAGCAGTCCTTCAAGGTCCAACCTAGTTTGCTACTGATCTCGTTGTTAATTCATTGCCGGTATTGATTTGTCCAAGTTGATCTGTGGACAGGTGTGCACACTGTTGCTCCCAGGTCTATACAGTTATGTTTTAAAATAAGATCTCTGATCGAATGGCAATGTATGATTTTCAAATATATTTGAGTCTTTCATCAAAAACGTGGCACAAGATGAGTGCCATTAGCGAAACCTGTGGTAGCTCGGATTGCAAATTCAATAAATGCACATGCTTTTTATATATCGGGCATTGTATTTCTGAAAACTGCATTTCTGAATAATTCTCTACATTTTGCTTTAAAATTGCATCTGTGCATGCTGGCTACATTGTACATGCCTGTACATGTACATATGAAATTTCAATATAATGGAAATTCAATACTGTCAGCTGTGAGTGGGAATTTCATATTCACAGATTAAACGTTTTGGAGGTTTGCTCATAAATGTTTGGTCAAAATTCTCATCGAAATATATTGTGAAAACTTGGCAAAGTGCAAATGTTTTTTGTTATTGCGCTATTCCGCTCAGTCCAGGTTGTCTTAATTGGCAGATTTGAAACTCTGGATTATGTGTATTTATATTATTTGAATGGATTATAGCACCGTTCGCAATACTGTACAAACGGTACATGCACATCATGTTTTTCTTATACCATGGATTTAATTCTGATGCGGATAATCCTCAAATTGTGGAAATTTCTGCATTGATATTGTAATTCCTGAAACATTGGATATATAAATCTTGAAAATGTATTTGGCTAGTTACGTTGATCCCTTGATGTGCAAAGTTGACAATAAACATGCGAAGGTTCTAAAGAAATGTTCAGTGGGTTCGGTGAAACAGGCTGTCAGAAAGGACCAGTCGACAGTTGGGACCAAGCAGCTTCAAGTACCTCCAAAACAATGCAAGGGTCAGTTCAAAGTTGGATGTGATTGGGTGCCTCAATATCACTTATCAAGTTTGTACAAAATCCAAGTTGAGGGTCTAGGCTTTTATGTATAAAATTGTATGCTATTTGTGTCAACTTTACTGCTCTACTTTTGACATCACAACACATCACATTACAGATATCGTCACGTCCGATGAAAAGCAAATATACCAACTTGAGGTTTATTTGTAATTGCTTTCATAAAGGACTAGGCATAAGAAGTATGTGGTGCATGCAATAGAATCTCTTTGTGCAAAGTCCTTTTTTTCTAATTTGGCATGTTCACCGGTTTTACCTGCTCTAGTCTTCTTTGTTTGGTACATTGTGCCTAAGTGCATTTACACTGTGATGTTTGAATGTCTCAGTCAGTCAACAGAATTCTCAAAAAATGAATTGATTTTTAACTACTAGTCACAATATTTTCAGGTCCATACAACTCGTCCAATGCTGGCTTATTCTTTAAAAAAAAGCCATTGAAGAAGTCCACTGGCACTGACTCAGGTTTGTTCAAAACATGTTTTCGACTTAGTTTTCCCAGAACCTTATTGCTAAGGAGTATTTGGACTAAATGAGGTATACTAAATACTGAATATCTAAAGTAGCTATGTGTAAGTTGTATGTCTTGAGCTCTATTATACTCCTAAAGTTTTAAGGTGAGGTACTTTAGGCTATGTCGACTAATTTCAACCCCCTTCTGTCCAAATAGCCCCTCTTCTGTCCAAAGTTGGTGTGGTGTCCAAAAATGTAAGGTTTCTGCGTTTTAACTTACAGATACTGATGATGATGACGTCACTCCTCATCTGTCACGGAGTAAAACGATGCCACCACCATCTAGTCGGAGGCTGAGCAAAAAATCCATCTCGAGCATCAATCTGGATCGATTAAAAAATGCCAAGACTGCTGCAGAAAAAGCCCTTAAAGTGAGTTATTTTGAATTCTTTGGTGGTTCTTTTGGTCAAGCTTTTGTGCTACACATGTTTTGGTGATCTTTCATTTGTTAAAGGCCTATGCCGTACATTGTTTTTGTATGTGCCACCGGTAAATCGAATAAACAATGCCACATACCCACTCATTTGTCAGTGTGATGAAAATTGAAAAGGAAATACCGTGAAGCATGTTTAGCAATCATGACCTGGTAAAGTCCCTAAATAGCATGAATTTAAACCTGCTTACGTAATCGTAAACATTTTTCAGCATCGGAAGATTTTCACAATCCAAGGTCCCTATTCGATTGTAAGGAAATCATTACGAAAACGAGGTTGGGTTGAAAAGTTCTACAAGCCCTCAGTGCCACAGAAGAGGACTCCAAGAACAAGTAAATCAAAGGATAAAAGCTTGAATGATTCAGATGATGATGATGATGATGACGACGATGATGACGATGATGATACTGCCCTGGATGTGATGAAAAATGATGAGAATACTATTCCACCATGGGAGGAGGAGGGGGGCATCTATGGAATCATGGTGAGCGTTTTCCTGAAAAATTCGAAAAAAACAGATAGGAAAGAAAAAAGGTTGAAGAAATCTGAAATATTGCCTGATATCAAAAACACATTACTTCCCCAATGTGTTTTTGCTGATATTGATAGGAAAAACAACTAAATCTATGAAAGAATTTGTTTGATCTGTATTCTCAAGCTCTTTCACATCTGTTTCAGTCACGAATTGTCCGTAACTCATCTCCAACGTTTATCTGGTGTATACGGCGGGACGCTGTTGATTATCGCTTCCTGAACAGAGACCAGATGGTCAATCATTATTGCAAGGCTGGATCGTTTACGACAAAAGTTGGACTTTGCGTGAATTTACGGAATGTGTCTTGGTATGATAACGCCAATTGTATGACGTTTTTCCCACGCTGTTATAAACTCAGTATGGAGGAGGAGAAAGCTGCATTTATCGGTAAGAAATGAAATTTTATATTGAAAGACATCCTGACTGGACACTCAACCCAAAATGAAGGTTTCCTACTGCTCTGCTATCACCAATCTAAGACCGCTTCATAAACTACTACGAAATCGACACTTGGGGGTCTTGCCAGAAATGATGCATTGACTGTCAGACACTATTGTCAAGTCAAGTCAACAATTGTCTTCCATATTGAATCTGGGCAAGGTTTTGTCCAAATTCAACGAAATATTGCATTAATTCTCTCATTTTTTTCAGATGATTTCCGACTAACTGCCTGTCAGAGCATCATTCGGCATGTGACACAGAGATACACCGGTCGATCGAGTCCTGAAAGCAAAACGGAAGAAGAGGAACCCCCAAGTGATGACAAAGTGGACAAAAAGGATGGGGAGAAAGATGGGGAGAAGACTGGAGGATCTCGGCCGCCGACTGCCCCCACAACACCATGTATGAATTCAGACTGCACTAGGTCTAGACCTGGCAGTATGCAAGCTAACCCATGTGCTTGTAGTAGTAATTCACCTGATGGGGCAAAGGTTTCGGATGAGAAAGAAAAAGTGGCAGAGGACTTGTCAGAACTTTGTGACAGTACTGACACTGCCACTGGCTTGTTTAACCAAAGTAAGACTTAACACCTATATTTCTATTGTGATGTGAGATGTCCTACTCATTGCACATCACACTTAAAGGCAAAAAGTACTAGAGTATACAGTTCAGAAGTAACATTCCTCACCAAAATGCAAAATCCTCATCAGTATGCTCATAAAACCTGGCTTTATTACTGGTTGCCTTGAATTTCTGTAATTATCTGTTGGCCTGGTTCACACATTGGTTGCAAAAAACAATAATGTGTACAGTGATGGTTTTGAGTTGTCTCATCCTTAAAATCTACTATGGATGACTTGCCTTTTTTAGTTCCTGGCCTTTCTATGAAAAGAACAAAATTTCGGTCAGTTTTTATGGGACGGGGGTAGAGTTTAATAGAAAATTTGTCTGGTGGGTCAGCAAGGAGACTTGTGATATTGGGTGCGTTTGTTATTTGAAGGAAAGCAGAACTCCTGAAAGAAAACAACATGTGATGCACATGATGTTTGGTTGCGTCCAGCAAGAAAACTATTGCTTTTATACTGAACTTTTTAATTGTTGTAACTCTGTAACAAACTCCTAACAGTTTCACTCCTAAATTGTAACATATTTCACGTAGCTTGTCAAACTAGGGATGATCATTGTCTCAACACATGGAAAGAATCAAGGAGACAATGGTGTATGATTGTGAGATTTGTAGAAGCTAAATAAAATGAGTTCCATTGCACTTAACCAGTCCACTGCTCTTAATAAATGAAGTGATTTTGATCAGTCTTGTGGCATCTTTCGCGATTATTTCAGGCGTTCTTCTGAGATTATTAGGTCTTCCTGTACCTGACGGTATGTGCAGAGTAGATGTGATCTGCAGGTTTTGAGAATTTGTTATTGTGGAGTTGAGATATGAGTTGAATCGTGTAGTTCTGAGTGTTTAAACAGCAACTAGGCACTGTCTCTGTTCTTGGTTGGTGTCGCTTTTTTAGGCTGGGTTGACGCATACTTGTCACAGTGCATGTGTCACATGTCACTTGTCGCAGGCTTGTTTGGTAATTGGTTTTGGTTTGGAAACATGACATGACAAGTGGTAAAAGTGACAGAGTGAATCGTTTGAAGAAAGCTTTTTGGAAACGACTTGTTCCTTCTTAAAGTGACATGTTACAAGGGACATGTGAACTGTTTGTAAACCCAGCCAAAAATGGTGAACTTGTTGCACTCTTTTACAGAATGTTTATTTTATCACATCTTTGTGATCAGCAAAGCGGACCCAGGCCATAATTATATCATTGACAATGTACACCAAAATGTACACACTGATTGTGGTATACGATGTACAGATGCATCGAAGAATGTCTGCTGTTTACAATAGTCAATTTTGAGACATGCCTGTTGTTGCTGTAATAGACTCCGTAAAACCATATTGCAAAGATTGAATTGTAACTATACATCTTGATGTCTCTCATGCACCTTCTTATAATTGTTTCCTGTTTTAGTGTCTCGGCCGAAGAAACAACAGGGTGCACCTGTTGGCATGAGGATTATCGACCAGGCAATCCAACAGTGTGAGAGATGGTTGGCGTTCAAAGCTCATATGGATATCGACCGATGGGATGACGTGAGTAGCCAGTGAAGTTCTTACACTTTTGGTTGTAGATCAAAGTGTTGATGTTGGCTTGTTTCTTTGTCTGTCTCTGCACTCGATTTACAGGGAGCACAGCTACCAGCAATGAGTAATCTTGGTTTTATGCCTCATCGAAAATGATTTGCTGATATCTGATGCAATGTGTCCATGTTGAGTATCAATATTATCCCTAAGATCTTTGGGCCATTACGTGTGCTGAAAACTTAATATTGAGAGTTCCTCACAAAGGAGATTGACAATGACCTTGTGAACCTACAACCTGACTTCACTTAGTTGTTCTTTCTTTCTTTATTTGCAGCCGCATCTTCTGAGTGATTCCGCCTGGGACCAACTCATTCAGTCATACTACAGAATAATCAAGTAAGTAAAGAAAAGTAGAGTTTGTTGATGATTGCGGTAGCAATGATAGGGACAGCTGGATTTGGCTAATAAGAGACACTCTCCACACTACAGTTGCTCATTTGAAGAACCTGGATTTAGATCAGTGGACAGCACAAGTTTTTCTGTTGAAATGAGCCACTGGACATTCACATCGTTATATTTCTGGCATTCATGCTTTAATGTTTGGAGGTCACTCTTGCCAGGAGTTCCTTTACATTACAATCTTTTGACATGTTTCAGTGATGGTGCTATAATCACGAATGCGGCTTCCCGGGTCCAGGAGTGTGAACTGATAGCCAGTAAGATACGCCAGCAGAACCCCCAGTTTGATTTGGATGGCATCAGGAATGTGTGGATTGTGAAACCGGGAGCAAAGTCTCGAGGCAGAGGTGAGAGTTTGTGCCACTAATCAATGTTTTGCATATAGTCATTGAGAAGAAGGGTGATCAGATTGGTGATAATGATGTCGGACTCATAATTCCATTCTTGTTGGTTTGATTCCTGACACCTTGCGACCTTTTGTGACTTGAATACTTCCGTTGCCAAGTTCTTTGAAATGTTTTCATGGATTGAGTCATTTTTGCTGTTTCTTTATCCACACCTGTTTGTTGTCTATTTGTAGGCATCATGGTGTATGACAACTTGGAAGAAATGTGCAAACTCGTATCCAGTAGCGTTGTCAAGAAAGAAGGCAAATATGTAGTGCAGAAGTACATAGAGCGCCCTCTATTAGTGTACAACACCAAGTTTGACATCCGACAATGGTTCCTGGTGACGGACTGGAATCCACTCACGATATGGTTCTATAAGGAGTGCTACCTCAGATTCTGCTCACAACAATTTACTCTCGATAATTTCAATGAGTAAGTCCTATTTATTTGTAGTTGAAGCTGAAATACATAAAAAAAACCCAGGGGGCCAAGTTGGACTGTTTACTAGACAAAGCCCAGAAGAAAATAAGTATGTGTGGCACAAAGATACACCTATTTCAAAATCACTAGGAGATAATTTTGCTGCTGTTTGTCTTTCAGGGCAATCCACCTCTCCAACTTCTCGATACAGAAGCATTACTCAAATGGACCTCGATCGAAGAGTCTTCCACGTGATAATATGTGGGATTCAGAAACATTCAAACAGTTCCTGGCGTAAGTACAATGTACTGCTGGTCAAAAATGCAATAGATCTTGGGTTTGAATTGCATTAGAACGAGACTTACATCAGAAATTCTGTTTACCTGAAGAGTGAATGCCAATGCTAATGCTGGTCTTATCTTTTTATGTTGTTGTTGTTGCAGGGGCCGAGGCCAAGGACAAGCATGGGAGGAAAAAATCTATCCAGGAATGAAAAAATCTGTGATCTGTTCGCTCTTGTCAACGCAAGACGTCGTCGAGTATCGTAAATCGTCGTTTGAATTGTACGGTGCTGACTTCATGCTCACCGACGATCTGAATCCATGGCTGATTGAGATCAACTCCAGTCCAACAATGTCAGCGAGTACACCTGTGACTACGAGGCTGTGCCATAACGTAATAGAGGACACAATGAAAGGTTAGCATATTGCATTACATTCAGTTCCTGTAAATTCTTTGTTTTGTTTTGAAGTTGACGCAATCTTATCAGTAAGCTCATTGATGTTGATTTTGTGGTGACGTCTGGACAAATGTGCCCTCGGAAATGGGTGAATGATACACCCTCATGACTCTTCTGGGCTTGTCTGGCTGGGTTGGAAAGATTGCCACCTATATAGGTCATCAGTAGAATCATTATGGGTCTGTCAGACACTTTTGGGTTATGATGTTGTAATTTTACCTTTAAAACCAATACTTCTACGGTTTACTCCTCTTTCCAGTTGTGATTGACCGAAAATATGATAGGAACTGTGATACTGGTGACTTTGAGTTGGCGTTCAAACAAAATCCAGTGACTGTGCCGCCATATATTGGAATAAACCTTTCAGTTGAGGGGCAGGGAATACGTAAACCGTACATGCCGATTGTGATAAAAAATACGGAGGACAATCCATATATGCAGAAAGTGCCTGCCCCGAAAATGGTTACCACGGGGAAAACTGCACCATCATCTGCTCCAAG
Source organism: Lineus longissimus (assembly GCF_910592395.1). Classification (NCBI taxonomy): domain Eukaryota; kingdom Metazoa; phylum Nemertea; class Pilidiophora; order Heteronemertea; family Lineidae; genus Lineus; species Lineus longissimus. The sequence continues at coordinate 4,986,041 of NC_088314.1, forward strand.
TCAATCTCAGTCGCATACCCCGGTGAAGTATAACATGACTCATGCTAAAACACCTCCACATAATTCAACCAAAGATACGAAGAAAGATAGTGTGGCATCTGGTGACATGAATAAGAAGGAGAAAGACTCTAAACCAATCGGCAGTAATTCTAGTACTAAGCAAGACAGTTCAGTAGCTGAATCAGAAAATTGTAGCGTCAAAAGCGGGAGCGTCACAAGTGCTAAAACGGAAACGAAGAAGTCTCAAAAAGTTTCATTGGATCATAAAGTCCTTCTAGTGGAGCGTGAGAAGTTGCCAATGAGGATGACGAATGTAGCGGCAGCGGATTTCAAACCAGTCAAAATGGGGAATAAAGGTAACCCAACTTACAAATTAGATGAGACGAAGGAAACGGCAGAGAGTTGGCCAGCGTCTAAGTATTTTAGACCGAATTTCAAGGCGAGGTCGCAGGATCCTGCTACCTCTACGCCATACATGATAAAGCGGCCTGTACCCATCCGACGAGGGGCACCAAGAAAGCGGCTTGACGATCAAAAGAGTGACGGTGCTCTGATCAGTCTCCCAGACCCAAGGCCAAGATTCCCTCAAGTGCCTTACGTTGGGTGCCCTATCCCCACCCCACGTAGACATCCGACTGAATCCCCGAAACTCAGATTTTTCAAGTCCAAAAATCCATTTCATGCCCATCACGCTACGGTGCGAAACCCTGTAGCTGTGCCGAATACATAGTTAGAAACTGTCAGAAATGGATTGGGTTGAAATCCATTTTTGAACATGTAAATATAGATAGTCATATGATAAACTTGTACAGATTTTAAATCTATCATCCTAATCACACTGCTCAAGAATCCAATGACAATGTAGCTAAAGTACACTGCAGACAAGGGATTTTTATTGCTGAGATGTGTAATATTCATTTCTAAGGTCATTTGTCTTTGGGCAAGATTGGTCATCCACTGCGATAGGCGACTACATACATTTACATGTACTGTCTGTTACAGAAATGACATCAACTGCAATAAAAGATCACTTGTCTGTGGTCCACTTTAGTCTCTCTGCATGATCGCAAATATTCACCTGTAATTAACTTCATTCAACACCTTGGGTCTCTCTGGATGAAGTTCATCTTGTCTTACATTGGCCAGTATTTTGCTACCCCTTCCTGAAAATCTCCTAACATAAATCCCTTTATAAGGAAACAATTTCAGAGCACTTCCTTTTAATATTACTCATGAAAATTCTGAGGAAAGTGGTCGAAATTGAACCAAATTCTCATCCCAATTGGTAAAATTTGTGTTTGGAATGCTTCTAAGGCTACAATTATGGCTTGAAGTTTGAGACTCACGCAAAAATCCCATCGATCTCACTTTCTGCTTCTACTAACATGACTAACCAAGTGCCCATGGTTCATCTGTTGAAAAAAGAATAGGATTTTTCTTCTTCTTGGGAATAAGGATAAGGTTTCTTCTGCCAAATGCGATACTGGCTTTTATTTTCTGAACAACTCATAATATGGTATATCTGCTGATGTGGACAAGTTTTCCTGGTGCATTTTAGCTCCAACCTCACGGTTTTGGGTGAGACGACCAACATATTACCAGTTTTTGGCGAGAAACCAGTTTTGGTGAGACAACCAATGTAATCAGCAGTGTTAACATGGGTTGGTTTCCTTAAACTCTCTCTCATCCTGACTTCATACTATTATTCCGAGATCCATGCTCAAATAGTCCCCCCACTGGTCCTTAACATACTTTTCTACTGACTATCCCTGAACAACCATTCTAACATTGAACATCACCCTCCATTCACCTCTACAGGTACATCCTTACTAAACATTTATTTTAAGGTAAAAAGCATAGGAAAAATGGCATGAAAGCCACCCAGATAGTCAACGTGAAGTTCCCTCTACCCAAACGGCTGACAGGCTATGAGACCTATAAACTTCCTGTCATAAAGACGCATCTCTATTAACCCTTGCCCGTGTGTAGGTATGATTCCAGTACTCTACGACCTTACCCCACTGAGCACCCACACTGAATAACTATTTGTCCTAATTTAACAGTTTTCCACACCTTTGTTTTCCTACTTTTGATGGAATTTAAAATTGTCAGTGTTAATGATTTATGACCCACTCGGTCCTTAATCCGTGAGGCAGTCTCCAAATGGAGGGGAGAGGGTCTGATTTGGTACACTGTTGTTTGCATGCACCCACAAGACTTTGTCGGGGCAGAGACTCTGGCAAATGCAAACACTTCACTAGAGTGTATATAATGGTCTGTAGAATGCAAGTTGCAATTGAAATTTTGGCCACTAGGGGGCCAAAACTGAAACAAAAAAAGTGACCAGTCGCTACCATTCCATCTGGAGGATAACAATTTTCATCAATGTCCCTTCCAAACATTTCTTTCCAATTCCTCTCAATCAAGTTAATGCCTGTGTGTCTGGCCATCCTTTATCCATCTCCCTGTGTCAGCGTCTCAACTATACTCTTTTTCTTATTCCATGTCTGATGAGTTTCGAACTGCTCCGTCTGGATCATATGCATGCATTAATTCAAGTATATCTAGCTAATGTACGTCTTTCCTCAAAATTTTTAGTCTTCTGCACCGTGGAGAAGTGACAAAGCTATATTTTTTAACAGGACCAATCCACTTTGAAGTCTTTTGTACTGCAGGAGTGAACCCCAAATGATTGTTGAATGTGACAGGAGTCGCTGTGGTCTGGTGGCTTGGAATCTCAGCTGGCAGTCAGCGGCCTCGAAGATCCCTGGTGCGACCCCACCATTGGCATAATCTCTAGCCAGGTCTCGCTCTCTGACTTAGCCTAACTCTGCCCTGATGCATAAAATTCGGATGATAACTTAACGAAGCTGATATCCTACTGTACACACAACACTTTTGATGACGACATACCCCAAAAAAAATCTAAGAGTGGGATTCCCTCGTTCGCCGGTATAGCTTTGTAGGCTTGTTCATGACTGATCTAGAAGCACACTCCCACTGCACACACACACACTGTAAGTACTAACAATCACGACTTGCTTGATATCAAAAGTTCATTTCAGCAAAGTTTAACCAAACGATACAGAAACATTTCAGTTTAGTTTATGAATCATATCTGTTCAATTTGGGCAAACTCTAGTTGAAAGAGCTTAAGATTTTTCACATTGTTCACATTGTAAAATGGCCTGGTTTTTGGTGTGACTATAAATAACAAACAAAGTGCCACCCAACACAGGATTGACCTCGTTCGTTTGATCCCAAGACAGTACCATGATGAGACAGATTTTGCTTTAAATTCTGAGCTGCTGTTGGATAGTTTTGAAAAAGATAGAAACGTCTCAATAAATAAAAATCTGGCGGGTCGGGACTAGAGATTGATGTAATGACCAAGTCGACATTAAAAACAACACGGAAAAACAAGGACGAATTTGGATATGTGGAGATTTTGACCGACGGACGACATGACCTGGACTTGCTACTTTGCTGACTGATCGTCATACACGGTAAGTTGTATTCAAGGACAGACAGCCTATTAAAGGCAGATAGCTATTGGAATGAAACGGGAAAGAAGACTCGGTGACAACTTTGTTGATGTTGTTCTTGAAGTCCTTTGTAGGCCTCTGTTCCTTCACCCTGTACAGTGTTTTCCCTGCATCATTGCTACTGCTCGCACATGCACCATAACTTTTTGGCATGGTTGGTTTTATTTCAACATTGTGCATTATTTGCCTTGACTGGATGCCTTTCAATAATCTAATGAAAGGGTGGCAGAAAATGCGGTGTACCAGGATAGGTGTCCTTTAAAGCTTTTCAGCATTTGCCGAAAATATCATTCAAAGCATTTTTTGAAAAGGTTTTCAACAATGGCACTGATTTTTGCCCTGTTGGTAAAGAGCCCTGGGTCAAGGTCATTAAAATATCCTTCACCTCTCTCGATCTGCAGATTTCCAGTTTCCGGTCCTTTCTATGAGCCATGAAATTGTTGATAGCTTCTGAACTTCTTCCAGTGCATTCTTCTCTCTCTGGACTGTGCTCACTTAAAGTTATTGTTATTGCAGAAAATCAGGGGAGTTGGATTTATAGCATAAGACCGTCAACACGCAAATCTTAGACTGTACAAATAGAATGATGAAATGGTGTGTTAATCCGAGTAACTCAATGCTGTTAGCTTAGTGACAGATACAACAAAGTGCCACTCAACGCAGTGAAAGATATTGCGCATCCCCAGTGTGTGAGCTTCTCCAAGCAACCAGACTGGAACAAACAATCTGTGCTGATTGTCACCTGCAGTAGACACTGGTTTCCTGACACTACTCTTACAACTGGCTGTTTCTGTTTCGTTATTCGACCCCACTTTTGCTCCTGCTAAGTGGTAAAACATTGGAGCTGTCTGTTTGCTGGCTCTTTTCATGAACAAAATGATTGTTTGCTTCTTTTGAAGTTTTCTCCTTTCCTGCTTTTACAGGGTTGGTGGTACTTCAGTCTAGAAAAAAACGTATTGATACACGATTTAAGAATGAAAATCCAAAAGGTCGGCCACCTGCAAAATCAGCGGACTTACACCGGGGATTTTGCACGAGTGTCTGGTGGTAGGCTAGTGATACATGATGGAAGTATGACTTTCTTAGGCTTTATAGTCGTGGATTTTTCTTAAACATCCCTGATAGTGATTTAAAGTCCTTGCTACTAACTAGTTGATCTGCTTGATATTCCCAGCTTTGCTCGATTGTGCTGCACTGACTAATTTAATGAGGTTGACCACCAGTCTCTCAAAAAATTTTCAGGGTTGAATGTTCCGTCTTAGAATGTAAGGATAGGGCCAATTATCATCTCATCTCATGATGTCGATTTCCCTCCTTTAGATCCTTTCATGCGGACCAGAAAATATGAGCAACTCAACACCAAATTTTAAACATGATAAATATTTGACTTTTCAGTTCGCGACCCAAAAACTGAGGGCAGTTTGGTATGTAGTATCCTTTAGCCATTTAACCTTAGATTGGACCGGTCCGTATCAAGGCGTAAACAAATATTGGGAAGTTTATTCCATAAAAGGGTGGAGAGATGATTGGATTTTAAAAGTGGCAACAAAAGTAACATTTCATGTCAGTGAATGTCTTGAACACAAGTCTCAACAAGATGTGGGTATGCCAGGCTGATGATGAGCAGTGCTATACTAGCCTGAAATGGTCCACGGCGTAGGTTATATACCATTTTTGCTGGTTTTAGACCATGTATGCTAATTGCAACTCTTTCTAAATTGACACATTTGCAATCAGACATTGCAGAAGTTGGTGCACCTATGTGATCACGCAACACAATTTTTGGTAGAACCACACCAAGGTAAACATACACATCATCCAAAGATTCCGATTTAATTCACAATGCTTACAACCGCTTAAAGCAGTGGCACTTTCTGCACTTCTAAGGTTACATAAGATATTTTTTTCCCCAGAAGCAGAATTTGACAAGGCAACTCTCCTCAAGGAGATCAAACAACATTATCCCCACCCACACAGTATGAAACAATCACAAGTTTGACGACGCGAATCAATGTGAATTCTTCCGATTCAAAAATCAACTGGAGCAATTTTGAGTTCTCTGCAAGAATTCAGAAGCTATCAACAAAGGTATCAGTCAGGGCATTAAGGAAACTAATTGAGGTCAGACTGCATGTATCAATGTATGGTCAGCCCCATTCTTCTGCTTGGGATGAAATGGATGCTTGGACTGTATCATAAATTTGACATTTCATTCAAACTCATACTGAAATTTTTGCCAGAAATTCCAGTTAAAACCTTTTCCTATCAGACATCAGAGGTGTTGCAGATATCTAAAATAATAAATGAAATAATTGTCCCAGCTCGATTCTTTTAAATCTTTCACCCGGGCAGACAGGTGGTGGGAGCAATTTTTTCTGCTGGTGACGGCTTTCATCCTCAACATAGATTTTGTATATTTGTTTCTTTTCAGTAACTTGAGAAGCTTCAGCTCTTTATGGTCATTGTATTGATAGCGCTATAAAATTATAACCATGTTCGTATAGTATTGATTTAGGAACACCTGATGTGCTGCTATGAAAGAAACAAAGCCTTATGCTCAAAGCTGAGTGAAAGAATCCATTTGCAATTAAAATTCAGGCAAAATTTGATCTTGAAGACCTGAAATTTTGAGCATGGAGATGGGCTATTTGTACCAACTTGGATGACTGGACTTGGGAGCTTCTCTGGTTGCTAAACTCTTTAAATTTGCCCTGTAACAGAGAGGTAAATTTGTGTAAAATCAACAAAAGGCTTTGAAACCTTGTGTCATGGTTGCTCAAAACTCTTCAAGTCTTCGGATTTCTAGAATTTTGAACTTAATTTTCCTTTTGTTCAGTGTTTACCTCTCTGTACAGGTTTTCTACTGTGCTTCTCCTAGCTTGGTATAATCTCTAACTTGGCACTGTTTTTATATCCTCACCTTTAGGTTCAGGGACGCTTGATGGACTACAGGCTGGTCGGCCTTGTACTCTCTGCGGTAACGGGATGAGCCTTCACTTGGACAGCAACCACATAACGTGTAAATGTCGACAAGACAGCTTGTGCATTGACCTGAGTAACAAGCGTGCCAAGAGTGCTCACGCCCCAATGTCAGCACGTACACAAGCTTTATTAACGACGAGATCACCGTCGGTCACCGTGCCACGTGATCATCATCACCTCCTAGCGGCCGTGTACAACCGCGGCCCATCAACCTACAACATCAACGCCAATATCAATTCCACGCGCCGGGTGTTGGGTTATACTGACGCTGGCATCAAACGACCAAAATCACCTCTCCGTATTTCACCAAAGGCCTTACCAAGTTTGATACGCAGGATGCAGTCAAGGAAAAACAGTGTTTTAAATGTTGCTCCTATGTACCAGCATTCTAAAGAGTATTCTTTAGTCAGAAGTACGTTTCCAAATTTTCCCAAAAGCTGAATCGAATGTCCCTACCGAAATGAAGAACATGTAAGTGTGAAAGTGTGATGCAAGGTCCCCTTTTGCCTCTTTCTGTCTGATATGATTCTCATATGCATTCCTTTGGTGAATGGCAAAGTGATTTTGGTCAGAATTTGCCATTTTCTTGAAGCTGGTCAATTGCTTTCAGTGCGTGACTTAACCAAGGTCTTCCAGGTGTCGAGGGTTGAAAAAGACTTGTTTGAATCACACACCCAATCATATTATCAATAATAATCATCAGCTATTCAAAGATTTTCCATATTCTCGCTAAGCTATCTAGCTGGTGGTTTGAAGTAGTGCTTCCTAACTCCTTGTAGCAACATCTGGGAAAGAGTTTCTTCCACTCTTTCTAGTTTTTGATAGGGCCTGGTAGATATCAACATTATATGGATATACTTTTGTATTAACTGTAATCCGTGAAATGTTCGTGAAACAAATTGTTGGCAAATTAGCTTGTTTTCAATTAGCGTTCAACTCAATTTTAGCATTTGATGCCAAATTGTAGAAGTTAATGACATTAAAAGTTGAAATTTTTGCACTTTTTTAATTCATGTTTGACAGCACATTTGTGAAAATCACAAAACTAAAACACTTGCGAACATTTCAAGGTTGACAGTGATAAATGTATTGCCTGTGAGATTGAAGCGAAGATGCCATATTTTTGTCAGTAAACTTTGTACACCATACATTTGTATTTGCACACTGTCCATATCTCTGATGGTAAAATTTGACTGAAATATATTTTGAATAAGTTATTGTTTAAAAGCTAATTATTGTAATCGTCATTGATGTGCTTTGAGTATTAGACCTACATCACCTAGCATGGCAGGCTGAATAGTAGTGGCCAGCAAGAGCATAATTAAAATCATGAGTGATTATTTTTGCATGTTTGTACTTGGAATGCTGAAAAAGAGCTCAGGTTTGCAGTTAAAGCGTGGCAGCCATGGTTTGCAAGTTTTTAAAATTTGCCTTTGTAAAATACTCAAAATTGTGCTTTCATTATTACCAACTATTGTTGCAGCTGTCTTAAAGGCCCAGTACTTCCATGTCCATTTGTGTACATAGTGACCATCATTTGTACAATGCCACAGCCAGCATACCTCAGCTGTGCTGTCACAACACATAGCGGCAGCACGGGGTATGTTGTGATATATCAAAACTCAAACTACAGTGGTCAAATATTCGATGGATGTACTGGACCTTTAACATAGCTGGCCAGTTTGTCAGACTTAGACAGGTCATGTCCGTGAAGTCATTTGTTCATAATGATACTTGGTAAATTTTTCAGTAAATTTGCACAAACGGGCACACCTTGGAGTCTAACTTCTTCAAATTATCTGTGATATTGTTTGTTTCTATATGCTATATCTCTGTACAGCATGTTTTAGAAACTATAGTCAGGCTCATTTTTGCAACATGTCTGGCCTTTTTTCTGGGACATGCTTATTGTGTTATGGTCTGTTTTGTATATTTTTATTTGGTGTTTGGTTTGTAATATAGTTGGGAATTTGGTTGGTGTGCTCTGTTGATATTTGTTGAAATCGTATAATTTTTATCTAAAGCTTGATTTATTTTTACTAAGATTGTAAAAGGTTGTCATGATCTAAAGTTTTTAGATTGATGACTCTAAAAATCATGAAACAATCGGGCTTCAGAAGCCCAGGTCATAGGGAGGAACCATGGTTTGGCAGAAAGGCTGTTGTAATCATCTTGTGGAATCAGCAACCATCTCTCCGAGGGTTTTCCACATCTCCGAGTCTAGATTAACCTTACTACGTGCCATAAATTGCACAGACCCCTGAACTAAGTCATGAATTCGGAAATTATGCTTTGATTAATTATCAGAAATAAATCAAGTTGCTATTATTCATTTAACTATGATGAGTTTATCTTTATTTATATTTTTGTGCTCAAAACAGAAAATTCAGATTCAGATTCACATATATATGTCTACTTATCAATTACACCAGAGCTATTAGAAGAATTGCTGAATGTGTAAAAATTTAAGGGGGGGGTCTCGAGATTATCCCTGGCATTATTACAAATTTTAGCTTTATCAACCACAGCTACGTTTCTACATGTACAAGTGGTTTTAGTGATTTTATCTGTGAGATTTTATTACTGTTATTTTCATGATTATATATCTTGATTCATGGAAAATATATCTATTCTGATTATGTAGCCAAGGAATGTAGAAATATACCACTTTTTATTTTTAATCATTGGACAAGTTGATTTAAGTTCGCCTACCAAGTGTCATTGTTTGCCTAAACAGGCTTGAAGTATATCACTTCAGTTGGCTTCAGAAGTATATGTAAATGTCTACATTGTTTTGGGCCTCTGTGTTCAAACTACAGGACAGATTTTTCAAGTTCACATTTTATTGAATCTTATCTAGGGACACACACCAAGTTGGAGATTTGCTGATCAAGAAGTTAGAAATGATAAAAGCCAAACTTTGAAGAAACGGGTCCTGTTCTTTGTGCATTAGATACCCAAAAGGACATGGACATTCACTTCTGACAGCAACTGTAGGTTTTATGTCTTGTATGTTTTTGCTTCTATTCGAGGCAACATAGGCCTATTTAGAGATACTAAATTGTAAGTCTTAAGTTTTTTCTCTCCTTTTGAATAACCGCTTAATATGTATTTGGTAAATCTGCTGAAAATGTAATGTGTGCCTCAAGTCAAAATAGTATTCTTGTTAAAACTGTCTTTTGCATCATGTTATCTTATCATCTTATGCATTAATAATTTCATTCCTAAAATATTTATGCATCTACCTGTGTTATATCTCATTGATGACGACTATGTTGCAACATTGCAGAAAGTATGTTAAAAGCTGTTAATGTAAAAATTTCAAGAACTGTTTCTTTCTTCAAGGATGATTCGTCTTATAAGTTATAAAACATTCAATTTTCTGACAGAGTTTATTTTCTGCGTATAATCATGTGAAAAATTATCAGCTTCATTTATTTATTGACTGGGCTTTATAAATTGTTTGCACAATATTGTGGAGCAGTGAGAATAAATGTTTGTGGAGTTCTACATCTAATATGATATTAAGTAAGCTTCCAACTCGTCGGACTTCCATGCAAATCATATCATTTTGCATGATAAAAATAGTTCTTTTTACTCTGTTTGTAACAAGCTTAAAGGCAGGATATCTCGAGATTAACCCAAGGCCGGCAATAATTAGTTTACTGAATTCCCTGTGTGAAGGGCGGTTATCCGATGTATAAGAAAAAGTCACGCCACTGTTTGTGCACATTTTCAGATGTATATTTTCAGCAACCTCTACACAGGAACTATGAAATGATCGTTTAGTGCCGGCCGGCATTGTCTTGAGATCGCGGCTCTTGCCGCTGTCAGTTTCACTGCACTAGAAATTGCACTTTTGAAGCTTTACACTAATTGTTTATAATCTTGTACCAAGTGTAGATTGTCTACTGGCTTGTACCAACAATAAATGAGAATATAATATATTGTTTGTCATTGCTCACAAAAGAACATCAGTCGAAGGGAAGGGCCAGGCCGGTCTACTGTCTCAATGGCCAAATGTCATTTCTGAAGAACATGGTCCTCAAAGAACATAGAGGCACAGTAAATCTGTGTGACATTAAGTCGTCTTCATCACCTTCAGGTGGCGCCATCTGAGCTAAGAGAGTAGAACTACTACGTTTCAGGTACGTTGCAGGTCAAATGTCTATGCTGCCACCTATTAGTGAGAAGAATAACTAGTAGTCCCGGCAAATGCGGAAAATATTGACACTGCTTACTTCTTCGCACATATTGTACACGTTGTTGTGAGTTTATTGAGCTCGCAAAATTAATTCGACAAGTTTTCAATGTTGATGGGGGTTCCAAGTTAGACCAGAAGAGCTACATCGATGTGATTGTGTGTGTTTTTGGTCTGTTTCAGTACACTTGGGCCTCTACCCTTCCTTTCCTTAGGGCGGAGACAAGGTGCACCCTGTAGGAACATAATGCACTACGTTTGGGAGAGTACATGCACATCCAGATCAGACGGAGTACGCACAGTGAAGGGGCATGGCGCATCCAGCAAAGACTTGAAACACTCTCTGGCAATATGGCGAGCTATGAAGGGGGGGGGGCACATCCAATGGAGACATGGGGCATCATGTAGAACCTGACACACCCCTGTAGGTCAGAGCAATGGCACACTATTGGGGACAAGGCGCACCAGGTAGCAAAAAGGAACATGACATCCATTGAAGGGAAGGGCCTGGCTGGTCTACTGTCTCCATGGCCAAAAGTCATTTCTGAAGAACACGGTCCTAAAAGAACCTAGAGGCACGGTAAATCTGTGTGACATTTGTCACATCATTACAAGTGGTCTTCATCACCTTCAGGTGGCGCCATCTGAGCTAAGAGAGTGGAACTACTACGTTTCAGGTACGTTGCAGGTCAAATGTTTATGCTGCCACCTATTAGTGAAAAGAATAACTAGTAGTCCCGGCAAATGCGGAAAATATTGACGCTGTTTACTTCTTCGCACATATTGTACACGTTGTTGTGAGTTTATTGAGATAGCCCACAAAATTGATTCGACAAGTTTTCATTGTTGATGGGGTTCCAAGTTAGACCAGAAGAAGCTGTCATCGATGTGATTGTGTGTGTTTTTGGATTGTTTCAATACACTTGGGCAGTTTTAGAAATTTTTGTGAGATAAGGTGTTGGCTATATTTTCAGACTTCGTCCCTAGGCCTGGGGTGGTCTTCGGCCCCAAATCATTCTGGAGGGCCCTCCACGGTACAACTTCCTGTGATTGTCCTCAGGGCCGGGTGTATGACTCCGCCCATCCCCATCTCGGCCAACCATCTCGGCCCACCAACTCGGACCGCAGAATATGAGCGTTTTCGTCATTTTTCTGTTTGTTTGCCATGGTTGTGCCTATGTCCTTATCTGGTGTGAACAAAGCCTTCAGTAATCCACCTATTCCAACTTTCTTTTCTCCGATACGAAGTGATTTTTCTGAAGTTTCAGCTGCTTCTAACTCGAAAATTCTCTTACAACGGTCATCAGTGATGTAAATAGTATGGGAAAACACAAAACTGATGATGATTCTGATCTTACGTTTCCTCCAAAAATCGGCGACAGAAATAGGAAATTGGAACTTCTGAAAATTTATGGATGTGATAACAGGTGCTTGAAAAACAGGTGGTCTGGTCGCAGTCTGACAAGCAGATCAGATGATCGTGATGCTCGGAATTATAACGGTCTGTTGAATCTCCCCGGTTATATGAAATCAACTTTTTCTAAACTGTATCAAGAGTCTGCTGACGTCCGTATGAGTGTCATGAGCCTTGCTCCACTGAAGAGAGTTCCGGCTAAAAAACTCTGTCTTGGGACGAGGCTTTACAAGGACAATCTGGATGTGAAGAACGATGATGTGCCGTGTTTCACTAATTTCAGGCCGAGACTTGCAGAACAAAAATGTGCTCGAATTCACGGTGCTACTTCAAAATCTGCAGGTGGGGACGAAGACCAGCGACGAAAGCCATGCTTTGGACGGCTCAGTCCTGTTCTTAGTGCATCAGAAGCCAACAAGAAATCAAGACAATCAGTAAGGGAAGATGAAGGAAATCGAGGACCCAGACAGTCTGTGGCGGCTCTGAGCACTATGAAACAGAGTAAATTTCAGTTGAAAGTGAAGTTAGATGACAGTTTGGCATGGAGCAGTGATGATGGAGAAAATCGAGCAAGATCCACTCAGTCTGGGACGGGTCTGTGTCCTGTTCGACATGAGAGTAAATTGCCAGCTTTGGTTAGAAGCTCTGTTGAAGACCGTGAGTAAGATTTGGTTTTATTTGCTGATGGTTGAATTTCATGCAGTGAATAATGATGAAGAAGTTTATCAAAGTCTGTATGTCCACATACTGCTTTTGCTGTCAAAAATCTAGTTGAATGTTTGTGTGTTCGTCCTTTTTCATGTCTCATGTCAATGTCAATGTCTTTCAATAGCCAGTTGTCACAACGAGAGAAAAACGCTATATAATTCAAAAGTGGCTGGTTCACTGGTTCAAGTCAACGTTGCAATATTCATGATATTCAGGCTGAGTACACTTTGCCATTGGAGACAATTGAAGACAAATTTTAGGCTTTTATGTGCAGTCTTGTGCGTGTATGTTGTCAAGATATCATATGAATCAAGATGTGTACTGCTTTCCAATTGTAAAATGTTTCTTAACCATAAGGAAATTTATCTTAGATTTCTTTCATGGGGCTTGGCTTTGTATCTTGATTGAATACATTAATCCAATTAGTTAGTGTTGATGATTATCTACCATGACAAGTATGAATATAATTTTTAAACCCTAAGGCTGTTTTTGATAAGCTTACAGATCATAAGCTTATATCATTTTCCTATTCATTTCAAGACTATTGTAATCATTCAACCAAGGAAGTGTCAAAACTCGGGCAATTGCATGAAAGTACAGTACATGTAACCTCTACTCTTTTCAAATTTGATCATGTGCGCATTTTGATTAAGGTCAGATAACTGTATCTCATGCTTTGGGAGAATGAGTTAAGAAATAGCACTGTCAGAACCATTTTACATTTGAAAAAAGACCAGTTTAGCATACTTCAATCTTTATTCGGTGACTATTTGACTTGAGGCTATAAGAATGCCGAAAGTATTTTGATTGTGGATTTGAGAAGAAATTGTAAGAAGAGGATGAAGATAGAGTCTCTTTAGTCTTTATTTATACCCACCTCTCCTTTTTTTCTAGTCTTTAAAAAAATGTTTTTGATTTCCAGATTCTGACCATGTGGAAGGAAATGATAATGAGGCCGCATCAGATCTCATGCTGAATAGAAAAATCCCCCAGTCATTCTTTCCACGGCTAGGGGACCATACAATCCCAAGCGTCAGTGCAGATGAAGTAAAGAATGCCCAAATCAATGTTGAAAAAGCTATAAAGGTGAGGTGGTTTTGTCCATAGTTC